>NC_081374.1:31577629-34572629 GCF_030684315.1 Stegostoma tigrinum
ACACAGAAGAGTAGTAATTTGAGGAGCAAAGGTACATGCATGTGTTTTAAGTATGTAAGGACAGTGCCTTTTTTGATGATTACTCTGAGGTAAACAGGCAATATAATTCGGTCTTGACAAGTGGTTTAGGTTCTAAGACCAGAAATTGTCATGTAACAATCATCAAATATGACCACAATAGCTGACAAAAGTAAAGGCTTGACAAAAATTGACAGTATTTTGATTGTTAGTGTATTTTGCATACATAATTCATGTTTGGTTTATCATCTTGTAATATTCAGAGCTAACGTTTTATTGATTATTCTTATTCTTTGAATGAGACCATGTTTCCATTTTTCAATGTGACTGAAGAATTTACATATTAATGTCTTAAATACAACTACTCCTAAACAATTCAACCTGCTGTTGATCTCCAGGGGATTTTAGCCTGGGCCTGTTCTTTTTTTAACTAAGTGCAAATTGAATCAAAGATAATAAAATGTGAGGCTGGATGAACACAGCAGGCCCAGCAGCATCTCAGGAGCACAAAAGCTGACGTTTCGGGCCTAGACCCTTCATCAGAGAGGGGGATGGGGTGAGCGTTCTGGAATAAATAGGGAGAGAGGGGGAGGTGGACCGAAGATGGAGAGAAAAGAAGATAGGTGGAGAGGAGAGTATAGGTGGGGAGGTAGGGAGGGAATAGGTCAGTCCAGGGAAGACGGACAGGTCAAGGAGGTGGGATGAGGTTAGTAGGTAGGAGATGGAGGTGCGGCATGGGGTGGGAGGAAGGGATGGGTGAGAGGAAGAACAGGTTAGGGAGGCAGAGACAGGTTGGACTGGTTTTGGGATGCAGTGGGTGGAGGGGAAGAGCTGGGCTGGTTTTGGGATGCGGTGGGGGGAAGGGGATATTTTGAAGTTGGTGAAGTCCACATTGATACCATTGGGCTGCAGGGCTCCCAAGCGGAATATGAGTTGCTGTTCCTGCAACCTTCGGGTGGCATCATTGTGGCACTGCAGTAGGCCCATGATGGACATGCCATCTAAAGAATGGGAGGGGGAGTGGAAATGGTTTGCGACTGGGAGGTGCAGTTGTTTATTGTGAACCGAGCGAAGGTGTTCTGCAAAGTGGTCCCCAAGCCTCCGCTTGGTTTCCCCAATGTAGAGGAAGCCACACCGGGTACAGTGGATGCAGTATACCACATTGGCAGATGTGCAGGTGAACCTCTGCTTAATGTGGAAAGTCATCTTGGGGCCTGGGATGGGGGTGAGGGAGGAGGTGTGGGGGCAAGTGTAGCATTTCCTGCGGTTGCAGGGGAAGGTGCCGGGTGTGGTGGGGTTGGAGGGCAGTGTGGAGCGAACAAGGGAGTCGCGGAAAGAGCGGTCTCTCCGGAAAGCAGACAGAGGTGGGGATGAAAAAATGTGGTGGGGTTGGATTGTATATGGCGGAAGTGTCGGAGGTATGATGCGTTGTATCCGGAGGTTGGTGGGGTGGTGTGTGAGAACGAGGGGGATCCTCTTTGGGCGGTTGTGGTGGGGGCGGGGTGAGAGGGATGTGTTGTGGGAAATGCGGGAGATGCGATCAAGGGCGTTCTCAACCACTGTGGGGGGAAAGTTGCGGTCCTTGAAGAACTTGGAGATCTGGGATGCGCGGGAGTGGAATGCCTCATCGTGGGAGCAGATGCGGCGGAGGCGGAGGAGTTGAGAATAGGGGATGGAATTTTTTCAGGAGGGTGGGTGGGAGGAGGTGTATTGTAGGTAGCTGTGGGAGTCGGTGGGCTTGAAATGGACAACAGTTACAAGCTGGTTGCCTGTGATGGAGACTGAGAGATCCAGGAAGGTGAGGGATGTGCTGAAGATGGCCCGGGGAACTGAAGGTTGGGGTGGAAGGTGTTGGTGAAGTGGCTTCCTCTACATTGGGGAAACCAAGCGGAGGCTTGGGGACCGCTTTGCAGAGCACCTCCGCTCGGTTCGCAATAAACAACTGCACCTCCCAGTCGCAAACCATTTCCACTCCCCCGCCCATTCTTTAGATGACATGTCCATCATGGGCCTCCTGCAGTGCCACAATGATGCCACCCGAAGGTTGCAGGAACAGCAACTCATATTCCACTTGGGAACCCTGCAGCCCAATGGTATCAATGTGGACTTCACCAGCTTCAAAATCTCCCCCTCCCCCACCGCATCCCAAAACCAGCCCAGTTCGTCTCCTCTCCCCCACTGTACCACACAACCAGCCCAGCTCTTCCCCTCCACCCACTGCATCCCAAAACCAGCCCAACCTGTCTCTGCCTCCCTAACCTGTTCTTCCTCTCACCCATCCCTTCCTCCCACCCCAAGCCGCACCTCCATCTCCTACCTACTAACCTCATCCCACCTCCTTGACCTGTCCATCTTCCCTGGACTGACCTATCCCCTCCCTACCTCCTCACCTATACTCTTCTCTCCACCTATCTTCTTTTCTCTCCATCTTCGGTCCGCCTCCCGCTCTCTCTCTATTTATTCCAGAACCCTCACCCCATCCCCCTCTCTGATGAAGGGTCTAGGCCCCAAAAGTCAGCTTTTGTGCTCCTGAGATACTGCTGGGCCTGCTGTGTTCATCCAGCCTCACATTTTATTATTTTGGATCTCCAGCATCTGCAGTTCCCATTATCGCAAATTGAATCAAGCTTTTTTGAGATATTCTCACCATAAGCCTCAACGTACTTTCTCACCATATCTCACCAAATGGACCTCATTAACTGCCTACCTTGTTCCTACCAATTCTCTCATGTATGATTTTAGGCACAACTTATTATACGCTTCTCCAAAAAAAGTTTGTCACTTGCTGATATCTGCTGAAAGACAGCACCATTCGTGCTGTGCCATCATTGAAAGCCCATTGTGCATCCAGAAAAATACAGTCAGTCTGGAGATGCTTGGCATGGTTCCTGGCACTTGCACTAGAACTGGCACCTCCCGCTAACCCTCATGCTTAAACACACTCACTGCAGTGTGCAACATTAGTTCTTGCTCAATATCTCCCACGGTAAGTCCCTACAACAGTAAACCTGCATATCCTCTGCACTTTGAGAGATAGTAGGATTTTCTGAAGAAGGGTCTAGGCCCGAAACATCAGCTGATGCTGCTTGGCCAGCTGTGTTCATCCAGCTCTGCACCTTGTTATCCTCTGCACTTGTCTACTCACTTGCTTAGGACACTTCCCCACCTGCAACTGCAGTAACAGATATGTTATATACTTCCACTTCTGTTAGTACATCACTTTCATTCTGTGAAGAAAACAGCCCAAAAAAGTGCAGGAAGAGTCAAAACAGTTGGTAGCCTGCCTGATATTCATGTCACCACACCTCACATGGGGAATATCCTGATTCTGACTTCCCTGAATAGCTGAGTGTTTGTGCCCAAACTTCTGAACTGATATCAGAGGCTCTGCTTGACTTCCTAAGCCAGGACACCTGAGTGAAGGCAATCAACCCCTGATTTGACTGGTTCCTGCAGACAGCTATTTCAACTTCCTGGCTTTGTGACTGTGCTAAAACCCCAAGGCAAGACTGAAGGAGTGTGAGCCTGGTACCTCTGGTTAAAGGGCAAAGTGCTAAAAAGCAAGGCAAGGCAAAGCAGAATGCTGTGAATGTCTAGGTAGACTTTAGGAGGTGAGTGCAAGCTAAGAACTGACAGGTGCAACTTGGTCCAACCTTTGATCAGTATGTTTTGCTAAGCATGCAATGACCTTGCTGCAGACACGATTGTGATAGTTGCCAGTACAGCCTGAGGTGCAGCAATGAAGTGCAGAAGCAATCTATAAGTGGATCAGAAATGTACCATGAAGGTTCTTAGTGGCTGGCCCATGTCAAGTGTCAATGTCTGTGGACATGGGCTGCATATGGCTGGTGCTGATGGAGCAAGCCCTGAGGTATTGGTGCCGCTGTCCAAGCTGAGGGTCCTTTGGATCAAACAGTGAACTGAAGTTATTATGCAGATGCTCTTATTTTCATGTTGAGATTTCCTGATGTCTAACTTGTTTGGGGTGTTTCGTAAGATGTGAAGCTGAATATTAATGAGGTTGAGTTGGGTGCTTCATTAATAAGGTGTTTCACTAATTTTACTTGTACTTATTGAGCAACTTGCCACTAGTGAGAAGCTCACCACATGGCTCCGCAAAAAATAAAAGACATCACACAATGCTCCCCTCATCATATAGGCCCCATTGGACCTCCCACCTGATTCTGCCACAAATCCCACCATAACCCACACCACTCAAACCACTATAAACTTCTATCCCATCCGTCCAAAATATTTTTTCCAACATCCAGTACATGAATTCCCACAAAAGCAACCCTGAAAATTTGTTTTGTGGCAAATTATGTTTTCTTTCTGTCTTGAAATATTACTTTTCAACTTCTTCCTTTCACTTGAAAGCATACATTAATCCATAAAGACTAAATACATCATAGGTATACATAAATAGACATTATTAATAATATCCATTGACATATAAAAATGAATTAATCCAGACATTACAGTAATTAACAATATTCTGTCTTATTGACTTGTTATGATCAAATAGGCACATTTTATTTAAACTTTGATGCTTGATTTAAAATCACTCATTTCTCCCGCTCCCCACCCCCATAAAATTATTTTACTCACCTCATTACCAATCCAGAAATGAGTCAGCAGACTCCAGTTTTGTTTTGTGTCATTCCTGATGAACATGTGATGCATTTAGTTTTCTAGTTCCCGTAACAGTTACAGTGGGTTGCTGTGCAGATCTGACCATTTCTAAGCGTGGGCAGTGAAGGTTTCTCAAAAATAAAGCCTTTCCTTTGCTGGTGCTTTTAATACTAGCCTTCTGACTTCTGCAACAAACAGACAAACTCTGATCCAGATGTATTGTAATCTTTAACTTCTGTGCAGAAATTATTAAATAGCTCTGACATTTTGCATTATTGCTACAACCCTCAGAAAATCTGCACAGAAATCAAAAGATAATTACATTTTCAAAGCCCTGCACATATTTACCTGGACTACAAAAATACATGTATTTCTATAGAATGCGAGATTAGTAAATCATCTCAAAATCCTTCAGGTGCTTTATTAAACAAAATTTGACATTGAACCCTCTAAGGAAATGTTATGACAAGTAAGGTCAGTTTGTAAGATTTCTTATAGAAATAGAGAGAGGTAGAGAAGCAAGGAGGATTGAAATTCTAAAATTTAGGGCTGAGGGAACTGTGGGTATAGCAAGCAATTGTGGAACAATTAAAATTAGGGATACACAAGCAGCCAGAATCAGAGGAACACAGAGATCTTGCAGAGTTGCAAAATCGAAGGAAGGGGCAAAGTCAGAGAAGGCTTTTAGAACAGAACTGAGAAATTTGAAATTAAAGTGATGCATGCCTCAGCTATAATGTGAGTATAGTGATAGTGGGAAAGTAAGATTTCGTATGATATAGAATATGGAGAGCAGAGTTTTGGCTAAGGTCAAGTTTAAAGACAGTGTGACGTAGCAAGTTAACCCAGAATTTTTTTGGAATAATGGAATTGAAGGATAACAAGGATTATGAAATAAAGGCACTTCAGTACAACTTTCAAGAAATATAAAGAAATTTATTAAAATGACGATTTTTGTGTATAGGTTTATTACAATTCGGATTGCATGATTCATTGAAGTTAGGTTTTATTTGATAGATGTATGCAGATGCTGAAGGAGAAATATAAAGGGAGTATACAAAGAAAGCACCATGGTTGGATCAGATAGATGGTTGTAACATGGAGCATGCACTGTTGCAGCATGTTAAATTGAGTGCTCCTCCTGCGAGCTAAAATGATTCAATATCAAAAAGCAGATTTAAAAAGAAAGACTACATTGTTTAAAAGTGGCATTCACAACCTCAGATCATCTCAAAGCATTTTATGAAATAATTTGCAAAATTTCATCCCTATTGCGTTACAAAATATGGTATGCAATTTCCGAATAGAAAGCCCTCACAAACAGCAATGTGATAATGACCAGATAATCTTTGCTTTACGATATTGGAAAAATATTAGCCTGTACACCAGCTAGAATTCATCAGTTCTCTTTGAATAGTTCCAAGGATGTTTTATGGTCATCTAAGAAGAGGGTCAACATTTCATTGAAAACCCAATGAGTTTGTGTAATCAAATCAGAGTGCCACCTGAGAGAGGTTGAGACAAGCCTAGCTCCTTCGTAGAAAGAACACTTTATAACTTAGTAGGGAGCTATCTTTTGTCATTTATTTCTCCTGAAACATAAATAGATTCAAATATAGTTTGCAATTTCATTAAAGTCGATGGTCTGTGGTATGTTCCCTGCCCAAACCCTACAAGCAACAGAATAAACTGTTATAAGGATGTTAACAACAAGAAACAAAATTTATTATCTGAGAGTCCTGGATACAGGAATTTGATTCATTCTTATTGTAAAGCAGTTCACAATTCATTTCTGGTAAGTGAAAAGCTGTTCTACTGGCTGTATAGGATGAGTTATTCAGCCAGTCAGCAGCATGAAAATACACCGACCAGTACCTTTGCAGGAGTTATTATGGTCACCCCAACGACATTATCATTTTTCGAGGTTTCAACAGAAACAGCCAGGCATTTGCACTTCTTGAATGTGCATCTTACGGGCTAGATTTAGGGTGTATTTGTTGACCCTCTGTGCTTTTTGCTGACAGTAACAGGAAGCTGTCTAGGTGGCCAGACAATGCAACTGGCATCTTTGATGGCACACCCTAATGTGCTCTGCTGTAGGTCACTTTTTCAAGGTCCCCCTCCGAATTCTCTACAGCAGTATGTGTCTGCCACCCCTCTCTGTGGAGAGCTGGAACATGAACCATCTTTTATCGTTTGTCTGGCTGCAGCCCACTACCATGCCAACGAGAAGTCATAATCTGATCTCAATTCCATTTTAATCTCCCAATGTTTCTGACTGTTTAACAAGTTTAACCAACATAGGTCAGCCAAACCAGCACAAACTAAGAATCAAGGCAAAACTTTTCCTGATCTGTATAAGTCAGGGTCAAACATTTCAGTTATTCACCAGTAACTGTTAAGATAATTATTTATTGGAAATTGTTTTGTGGGCTTCACAATGATGATGCAATGGTACAGAATTCTTTCACAAACAATTAGTATTACTTCACAATTTTTGATCCTAAACTGGAACTAAACACATATCTCAGAGATGGAGGGTTGTCTTTCATTCTTTTTCAAGGAGACAGGCATGCACAAGCCTGCTCCAGGAAATATTATGATAAGCCCCAAGGTGTCTGACATTAGCAAGAACCTGTCAGCGGTGGATAAATTTATTAATTTCAATAGCTCACTATCTCAAGCTGCCTGTAGCTATAACAAGACACATGCCAAAATGGTCAAAACAATTGTAATCTTTGGCAGATTTCAGCAGCCACCTTCTCTAAACTTACAACACTTCGAGTGCATAGACCAATGCCATGCCAAGAACTCAATTTCACTTGAGCTGTAATCGAAAACTTCTGAAGTTTAGATGAAGAACAAAATATGAAATACTGAGGTGCTGAACCAAGTTGACATCCCAAGTGTCTTCACCATATTAAAACGATTGGTCATGTAAACAGAATCCACAACACTGGCTTACCAAGAACATGAGTCTCAGGTCTACTGGAAGTGCCAAAAAACAAACGTCTGAAATCTCAGAAGCTTTGAATTAACTCGAAGTCCTATGAAAAAGTCACTCAGAATCATAACCAGACACGTAAAACTAAGAAAAAGAAGCAGTGGGGCTTCCTTCAATACCAAGTGCATATCAAAGGCTGAGAGAAAATGCAAGTAGCGGAAATTCTGAGTCGACAACTCATCTGCGACTCAACTGTCTGTCAGTATCTTACCCTGTTTACCTCCAAATTCTCAACACAAGGATTAGTCTCAGCATCATCTATGTTCCCACCAGATCCTAGCAACATCTCAAATGATGAACGTGCTCATCTTGGCTTTACAGGCTCAACAAGAATGGGAAAGAAGGATAATTAAAAAATAACATATTTTAAAACACAGTTTTTTTTATTTTTAAACACCTCATCTCTAATCAGCTTAACCTCAAGAGCTATCAGCAGACATCAGTCAGTC
The DNA here is from genome assembly GCF_030684315.1 of Stegostoma tigrinum. Lineage (NCBI taxonomy): Eukaryota > Metazoa > Chordata > Chondrichthyes > Orectolobiformes > Stegostomatidae > Stegostoma > Stegostoma tigrinum. The sequence goes on from NC_081374.1 coordinate 31,585,733, forward strand.
CTCCCACACATGTCAGGACATATGGCACGAACTTAATCACCACAATGTTGGGTTTGGTATGTGGTTAATGAGCACATGACTCAACATATCCGGGTTAATCTTGTTATTGCAGCACACTTAATGGTAACATTTCCCTTTCAAATTACAAAACTTTCCACTTCAGTGCAGGCACCAAGGATATCTTAACAAATGCTTCCAGTGAAAAATTACTCAAACTGATGGGCCTGACAGTACTGAAGCTATGAAAATAAATGCAACAAGGACCTACTTTAGCGGTGAATGGCATTCAAAAATTTTGGGAGTTAACACTTTCTTTAAGCTATGAGACATTTTCTTAGTAATTGTTTGCACAATTAAATACTTGGTCAATTCTTGACTGAATTAATAAGCAATCTGCCGAAATAATTAGAGCAAGTAATTTACGATCCTCTGTTTGCTATCATGTTAATCAGGTGAAAGCTGACAATCTTGGATCTATCTTTTGAAAGAAACAAGCAAAGAAAATCAAGTGTAGAACCTGGAGTGAGAGACATTGATGAAAGGGAGGCTGAGTACTGATTGAGTTCAATTTTGTTTACATCTCAATTGTACTTCAATGTAGGAGCATTGACAGAATATTTAATTCTTTCATTTGGATATGTCATCCCAGCAACGACACAGCTGGAAATAAATGGCCTTTAAGCATGTAATTCTGTAGATCATTCATCATTGAGTCTTTTACAAGAAATGTGGTAATAAAAAGATACAGTATATAAGAGAGAAGCTTATAATTTATGACAGAAGAAGGCAAGCTCCTTCTGGAGAAAATCAGTCTTTGTCAGTAAAGCACTAAGGCGTGACAACAGCAATACAACAGGTCTTATACTTCCAACTGCTAAGTCCTGCTACCAACAAGTTCTTATACCTAAAACAATTTGATTTGGCTAAGAAGTAACTTCATTGGTTTAGTCCAAAGAAACACAAGACTTGTTTTTATTCATTCATGTGATGCGGGTTTTGCTGGCTGGAGCTGTATTTTCTGCCCATCCTTATCAGTAAGATGTTGGTGGTGAACTGGGTTCTTGATTCACTGCAGCCTATTTGGTATAGATACACGCACAATGTTCTCATGAGGCACTTCAATATTTTGACCCAATAAGAGTAAAGGAATCACACAATATTTCCAAGTCAAGATGATGAGGCCTTGGGAGGAGACCTTGCAGGTGGTGGTGTTCCATAAATATGCTGCCTTTGTCTCTTTATATGTGGTGTCGATGGTGCTAGTGAAGATACATTTTTAGGGTTTGGTGAATTTTTGAGGTACTTCTTGTAGATGATACACACTTACTATGCACCACTGTGGATGTGGTGTTCAGCTGCTTTGTTCTGGATGGTGTCAAGCTTCTTGAGTGTTGTTGGAGTGGCACTCATCCAGGGGCAATTGGGGAAAGCTCCATCATATTCTTTGTGCCTTGTAGATGGTGGATAGGTTTCGGAGTGCCTGGAGGTGAGTTACTTGCTAAGAATACTACTAGTATCCCCAGCCTCTGGCCTGATGTTATAGCCACTGTGTTTATGTGATGAATCCAGTTGAGTTTCTAGTTATCATGTGATTGTAGCGCATTCAGCAATGAGAATGCCATTATATGTTAATGAACAATGGTTTGTTGGAGATGGTCATTTTTTGGCATTTGGGATTCACAAAAGTTAACTGACACTTGTCAGCCTAAGCCTGGATATTGTGTAGGTTTTGCTGCATTTGAACATGGACTGCTTCAGTATCTGAGGCGCCATGAATAGCTCCAAACATCACGCATTCATCAGCGAACCTCCATGCCTAACCTTATAATAGAAGGAAATTCATTGAGGAAGCAGCTGAAATTTTTTTGGACGTGGTACACTGCCCTGAGGGATTCCTGCAGAGACAGTCAGGAGATGATATGATAATTTGGGAGGGTTTAAACTAATGTGGTAGGGGGATGGGAACCAAATATTGGACAGAAAATAGGTAGAAACGAAAGCCTGTAGGGAACTAGATAATGGAGTCAGTGTGACTAAAGGGAATAGTAGTCAGGGAGCAGATGATGAACACAAAGGGACAGGTGGTCTGGGGTTTATTTGTTTTAATGCAAGAAGTGTAGTAGACAAGGCAGATGAGTTTAGGACTTGGATCGGTACCTGGAAGTATGATGTTATTGCTATTACTGAGACTTGGTTGAGGGAAGGGCATGACTGGCAACTAGTTGTCCCAGGATATCGATGCTTCAGGCGGATAGAGAGGGAGGTAAAAGGGGTGGAGGAGTTGCAGTAATGGTCAAAGACGATATCACAGCCGCACTGAAGGAGGGCCCCATGGAGGACTCAAGCAGTGAGCAATATGGGTAGAATTCAGAAATAGGAAGGATGTAGTAACACTGTTGGGGCTGTACTACAGGCCTCCCAACAGCGAGCGTGAGATAGAGGTACAAATATGTAAACAGATAATGGAAAGGTGTAGGAGAAACAGGGTGGTGGTGATGGGAGATTTTAATTTTGCCAACATTGACTGGGATTCACTCAGTCTTAGGGGTCAAGACGGAGCAGAATTTGTGACGTGTGTCCAGGAGGGTTTTCTAGAGCAGTATGTATGTAGTCCAACTCGGGAAGGGGCCATACTGGACCTGGTGCTGGGGAATGAACCCAGCCAGGTGGTTGATATTACAGTATGGGACTACTTTGGAAATAGCGACCACAATTCCGTAAGTTTTACAATACTCATGGACAAGGATAGGAGTGGTCCTAAAGGAGGAGTTCTAAACTGGGGGAAGGCCGACTATACCTAGATTCGGCAGGATCTGAGGAATGTAGATTGGGAGAAACTGTTTGAAGGTAAATCCACATTTGATATGTGGGAGGCTTTTAAGGAGAGGTTGATTAGCGTGCAGGAGAGACATGTTCCTGTGAAAATGAGGAATAGAAATGGCAAGACTAGTGAGCTATGGATGACAGCTGAAATTGTGAGACTAGCCAAGAGAAAAAAGGAAGCATACATGAAGCCTAGGCGACTGAAGGCAGACAAAGCTTTGCAAGAATATCTGGAATGTAGAGTGAATCTGAAAAAAGGGATTAAGAGGGCTAAGAGAGGACATGAGATATTGCTGGCAAACATGGTTAAGAAAAATCCCAAAGCCTTTTATTCATATATAAAGAGCAAGAGGGTAACTAGAGAAAGGATTGGCCCACTTAAGGACAAAGAAGGAAAGTTATGCGCTGAGTCTGAGAAAATGGGTGGCATTCTTAACGAGTACTTTGCATCGGTATTCACCAAGGAGAGGGACATGACAGATGTTGAGGTTAGGGCTAGATGTTTGCTTAGTCTAGGTAAAGTTGGCATAAGGAATGAGGAAGTGTTAGATATCCTAAAAGACATTAAGGTGAACAAGTCCCCAGGTCCGGATGGGATCTATCCCGGGTTACTGAGGGAAGCGAGAGAGGAAATAGTCGGGGCCTTAACAGATATCTTTGCAGTGTCCTTAGACACGGGTGATGTCCCAGAGGACTGGAGACTTGCTAATGTTGTCCCCTTGTTTAAGAAGGGTAGCAAGGATAATCCAGGTAATTATCGACCAGTGAGCCTGACGTCAGTGGTAGGGAAGCTACTGGAGAAGATACTGAGGGATAGGATCTATTCCCATTTGGAAGAAAATGGGCTTATCAGTGATAGGCAACATGGTTTTGTACAGGGAAGGTCATGCCCTACCAACTCAATAGAATTCTTTGAGGACGTGACAAAGTTGATTGATGAGGGAAAGGCTGTAGATGTCATATACATGGACTTCAGTAAAGCATTTGATAGGGTTCCCCATGGCAGGCTGATGGAGAAAGTGAAGTCACATGGGGTCCAGGGTGTGCTAGCTAGATGGATAAAAAACTGGCTGGGCAACAGGAGACAGAGGGTAGTAGTAGAAGGGAGATTCTCAAATTGGAGACCTGTAACGAGTAGTGTTCCACAGGGATCTGTGCTGGGACCACTGTTGTTTGTGATACATGTAAATGATCTGGAGGAAGATGTAGGTAGTCTGATCAGCAAGTTTGCTGATGACACTAAGATTGGTGGAGTAGCTGATAGTGAAGCAGACTGTCAGAAATTACAGCAGAATATAGATAGACTGGAGAGTTGGGCAGATAAATGGCAGATGAGTTCAATCCGGGCAAATACGAGGTGATGCATTTTGGAAGATCAAATTCAAGGGCGAACTATACAGTAAATGGAAAAGTCCTAGGGAAAATTGATGAACAGAGAGATCTGGGTGTTCAGGTCCATTGTTCCCTGAAGGTGACAATGCAGGTCAATAGGGTGGTCAAGAAGGCATATGGCATGCTTTCCTTCATTGGGCAGGGTATTGAGTACAAGAGTTGGCAGTTCATGTTGCAGTTGTATAGGACTTTGGTTCGGCCACATTTGGAGTACTGTGTACAGTTCTGGTCGCCACATTACCAAAAGGATGTGGATGCTTTGGAGAGGGTGCAGAGGAGGTTCACCAGAATGTTGCCTGGTATGGAGGGGGCTAGCTATGAAGAGAGGTTGAATAGATTAGGATTATTTTCATTAGAAAAAATGGAGATTGAGGGGGGACCTGACTGAGGTCTACAAAATCATGAGGAGTATAGACAGGGTGGATAGCAAAAAACTTTTTCCCAGAGTGGGGGACTCAATTACTAGGGGTCATGAGTTCTAAGTGAAAGGAGGAAAGTTTAAGGGAGATATGCGTGGAAAGTTCTTCACACAGAGGGTGGTGGGTGCCTGGAATGCGTTGCCAGCGGAGGTGGTAGACACAGACACGTTAGCGTCTTTTAAGATATATTTGGACAGGTACATGGATGGGCAGGGAGCAAATGGACACAGACCATTAGAAATTTGATGACAGGTTTAGACAGAGGATCTTGATCGGCACAGGCTTGGAGGGCCGAAGGGCCTGTTCCAGTGCTGTAGGTTTCTTTGTTTCTTCTTTGTTTTATGACTGATATCCAACAACCGCATGCATTTTCCTCAGCAGCAGTTATAACTTCAACAAAGGCAGAAGTTTCCCCCTTATTTCCATTGACTTTTTCCTTGGGCCTCTTCATGCCACCCTTGGTTAAAAACAGTCTTGATGTTAAGGGGAGTTACTTCCATCTGCCTTCAGTCCAGCTCATTTGTTCATGTTTGAACCAAGGCTGTAATGAGGTCAAGAACTGATTGGTCCCCTGCAAAACTTTGAGATATAATCCACTGGACGTGGTTGTAGTATCTTCACCAGCTTGACATCTCATTTTTAGGCATCACAGAAGCCCAGAATTATTATGGCACAGAAAAAAGTCAATCAGCCCATTGTGCCTATTACAACTCTATTAACTGCAAGCCCTGTGTGCCTGTTAGTGTGTTTGTATGTTGCTGCTCCAGGCATGCCCTCTGCAATCATAATTAGACCCCGGCTTTGAGATTAATGATCGGGTGGGAGATTCACCAGAGAAATAGGATGCAGAATGCACTTTGAGTTTCTTCTAAGCTGTGCGGGAGCACAGCCACTCTGAGGTTCCAAACATGTTGGTCATCGGTCTGATGCATCACCTTCTGGTTTCAGCAGTCAGTTCCACACATGGACCTCAGAGGTGTGTGCTGCGAAAAACAAAATAGAGGAATTATTGGCTCACAGTGCTTCATGGGTGCTCAGTCTTGGGTTGCTAGATCTATGCAAAAGCTATTTTATTGAGTGCAGTGGTATTGACACATAGGACGATGGAGGGAATCCTCAAACTGAAGATGGGACTTTGTCTCCACAAGGTCTGTGTGGTGGTCAGTTCCTCCAATATCATGAGCAGATATATATGTGACAGGCAGATTGCTCAAGATGAAGTCAAAAATGTTTTTGCCTCTGGTTGGTTCCATCACCACCTGACACAGACTGAATCTCATAGCTCTGTCTCTTAGGGCTCGAACAGTTTGGAGACTAATGGTTGGCTGAGCCACTTTTGGTGATGGATATTGAAGAATCCTCAAGAGTACATTCTGCAATCTTACCACCCTCAGTGCTTCATCAGACTGCTCCAATTATTCAGATTATTCAGCCGAGCGTAGATAGTAATCTGCAGAAGATTCACCTGCCCACGTATGACCAGATGCCTTGAGACTTCATCGAATCCAGAATCGATGTTGAAGACTCGCAGGGCAACCTGCCTCCTGACAGTATACCACTACGTCACCACCTCTACTGGATCTGACCTACCACCAGGACAAGTGATATCCACGGACAGTGATGGTGTCGCCTGGGGCATTGGTTGTAAGTTACGATTGTGTAAGGATGACTGTATCAGATTGTGGTTTCACTTGTGAGAAGCCCCCCCAATTTTGGCACTGGCCTTTTGATGTGTGTAGGGAGAACTTTGTGGGATCTATAGGGCTATGTTGTCATATCTGGTGCCTGGTTACAAGCTGTCTGTCCAGTTTAATTTCTTTTTGAGACTTTTAAGCTTTTTAGGTGTGGGTAAGATTAACAATCTATATATGGTAGTGCTATTTGTAAAGTTTTTGACCAGAAGCATAAAAAGTATACATCCAATCAATTAGCAGCAGTGAAACCCACAATCTTTGTGCCAGGCTGAAAGAAAGACATGACAAATTAGTTCCTACTCTAAGCTGACATGTTATTGAATACATTGCTTCAACAAAAAAGACACCTTCTGGATAGGATCTGAAATGCAATCACATTGCATTGCCCATTGAGATGGATTTTAAAAGGGTATTTTAATGGTGTTGTTCTTCCAGTGGTAAGTCAAAGCACTTGGACGATGCATCGGAAAATTAGATTGAGTTGTTGATTTTTGTTACTTACACCATAAGAGTGATTCCCACTTAAAGGTTCAAGGGAACTACATAGAAAACAAACAGCTCTGCCAATGAGAGATAATGGGAACTGCAGATGCTGGAGATTCCAAGATAATAAAATGTGAGGCTGGATGAACACAGCAGGCCAAGCAGCATCTCAGGAGCACAAAAGCTGACGTTTCGGGCCTAGACCCTTCATCAGAGAGGGGGATGGGGGGAGGGAACTGGAATAAATAGGGAGAGAGGGGGAGGCGGACCGAAGATGGAGAGTAAAGAAGATAGGTGGAGAAGGTGTGGGTGGGGAGGTAGGGAGGGGATAGGTCAGTCCAGGGAAGACGGACAGGTCAAGGAGGTGGGATGAGGTTAGTAGGTAGCTGGGGGTGCGGCTTGGGGTGGGAGGAAGGGATGGGTGAGAGGAAGAACCGGTTAGGGAGGCAGAGACAGGTTGGACTGGTTTTGGGATGCAGTGGGTGGGGGGGAAGAGCTGGGCTGGTTGTGTGGTGCAGTGGGGGGAGGGGATGAACTGGGCTGGTTTAGGGATGCAGTGGGGGAAGGGGAGATTTTGAAACTGGTGAAGTCCACATTGATACCATATGGCTGCAGGGTTCCCAGGCGGAATATGAGTTGCTGTTCCTGCAACCTTCGGGTGGCATCATTGTGGCAGTGCAGGAGGCCCATGATGGACATGTCATCAAGAGAATGGGAGGGGGAGTGGAAATGGTTTGCGACTGGGAGGTGCAGTTGTTTGTTGCGAACTGAGCGGAGGTGTTCTGCAAAGCGGTCCCCAAGCCTCCGCTTGGTTTCCCCAATGTAGAGAAAGCCGCACCGGGTACAGTGGATGCAGTATACCACATTGGCAGATGTGCAGGTGAACCTCTGCTTAATGTGGAATGTCATCTTGGGGCCTGGGATGGGGGTGAGGGAGGAGGTGTGGGGACAAGTGTAGCATTTCCTGCGGTTGCAGGGGAAGGTGCCGGGTGTGGTGGGGTTGGAGGGCAGTGTGGAGCGAACAGTTCATCCACTTCACCAACACCTTCCACCCCAACCTTCAGTTCACCTGGGCCATCTCCAGCACATCCCTCACCTTCCTGGACCTCTCAGTCTCCATCTCAGGCAACCAGCTTGTAACTGATGTCCATTTCAAGCCCACCGACTCCCACAGCTACCTAGAATACACCTCCTCCCACCCACCCTCCTGCAAAAATTCCATCCCCTATTCCCAATTCCTCCGCCTCCGCCGCATCTGCTCCCACGATAAGACATTCCACTCCCGCACATCCCAGATGTCCAAGTTCTTTAAGGACCGCAACTTCCCCCCCACGGTGATTGAGAACGCCCTTGACCGCGTCTCCCGCATTTCCCGCGACACATCCCTCACACCCCGCCCCCGCCACAACCGCCCCAAGAGGATCCCCCTCGTTCTCACACACCACCCTACCAACCTCCGGATACAACGCATTATCCTCCGACACTTCCGCCATTTACAATCCGACCCCACCACCCAAGACATTTTTCCATCCCCACCCCTGTCTGCTTTCCGGAGAGACCACTCTCTCTGTGACTCCCTTGTTCGCTCCACACTGCCCTCCAACCCCACCACACCCGGCACCTTCCCCTGCAACCGCAGGAAATGCTACACTTGTCCCCACACCTCCTCCCTCACCCCCATCCCAGGCCCCAAGATGACATTCCACATTAAGCAGAGGTTCACCTGCACATCTGCCAATGTGGTATACTGCATCCACTGTACCCGGTGCGGCTTTCTCTACATTGGGGAAACCAAGCGGAGGCTTGGGGACCGCTTTGCAGAACACCTCCGCTCAGTTCGCAACAAACAACTGCACCTCCCAGTCGCAAACCATTTCCACTCCCCCTCCCATTCTCTTGATGACATGTCCATCATGGGCCTCCTGCACTGCCACAATGATGCCACCCGAAGGTTGCAGGAACAGCAACTCATATTCCGCCTGGGAACCCTGCAGCCATATGGTATCAATGTGGACTTCACCAGTTTCAAAATCTCCCCTTCCCCCACTGCATCCCTAAACCAGCCCAGTTCATCCCCTCCCCCCACTGCACCACACAACCAGCCCAGCTCTTCCCCCCCACCCACTGCATCCCAAAACCAGTCCAACCTGTCTCTGCCTCCCTAACCGGTTCTTCCTCTCACCCATCCCTTCCTCCCACCCCAAGCCGCACCCCCAGCTACCTACTAACCTCATCCCACCTCCTTGACCTGTCCGTCTTCCCTGGACTGACCTATCCCCTCCCTACCTCCCCACCCACACCTTCTCCACCTATCTTCTTTACTCTCCATCTTCGGTCCGCCTCCCCCTCTCTCCCTATTTATTCCAGTTCCCTCCCCCCATCCCCCTCTCTGATGAAGGGTCTAGGCCCGAAACGTCAGCTTTTGTGCTCCTGAGATGCTGCTTGGCCTGAATAATTATCTTGTTACTTATCCTTTTATGTGACACTTCATCAAATGTCTTTTGGAAATCTAATACACTACAACTATGATTGCCTTTTATCCACCCTGTTTGTTATATCCTCTTAGAACTTTAATAAGTTTTCCTTTCTTTGCATGACTTCTTTTTCACAAAATCAAGTTGACTCTGCTCAACAATACACTGATTTTCAAAACGTCCTTTTACTGCATTCTGTATAATAAATTCTAGCATTTTCTCAATGACAGGCATTAGACAGACTGAGGTGTGTAGCATTATAAAGAACTCACATTGTGCAATTCTTGTTTATTTGTTCATGAGATGAGAATGTTTCAGTCTACGTCAGCAGTTGCTGCCCGTAATAGACCTTGGAATAGTGGCTAAATAAAAACCAAAAGAACGGCAGATGCTGTAAATCAGGAACAAAAACAAAGTTGTTGGAAAAGCCTCAATAGGTCTGGCAGTGTCTGTGAAGGAAAAACAGAGTTAACGTTTCAGGTCTGGGGATGAAGGGTCACCTCTATTAACTCTGCATCTCAATTAACACTGTTAACTCTGTTCTCTCCTTCACAGATGCTGCCAGTTCAGCATGGCTTTTCCAGCAATTTTGTTTTTATTTTGGAATAGTGGCGATTGGCCTTCTTGACTGCTGCAATCTTTAGGGTGTAGGTACATGCATAGCGCTATTAGAGAGGGGGCTCCAGGATTTTGAACTGACATCAGTGAATGAATAGTAACATAACTTCAAGTCAGGATGGTGTATGGCTCGGTGGGGAACTCACAGGTTGCGGTGTTCCAATGCCGTCCTACTAGGTGGTAGAGATTGCAGGTTTGGGAGATGCTATTGAAAGATTTTTGGTGAGTTACTGCAGAGTATCTCGTAGATGGTACATACTGTGGGCAGGCTGATGAAGAGAATGAATGTCAAATGTGATAAATGAGATGCCAATCAAACAGGCTATTTTGTCTATGTGGTGATGAACATCTTGACTGTTGTTGGAGCTACACTCATCCAGGCAAGTAAGGACTATGCCATTACACTCCTAACTTGCACCTTGTAGATGGTGAACAGGCATTGGAGATGGACAGGTTGCTTGACTTGTCCTTCTGCAGAAGAGCTGCACCTAAATCTACTGGGCTTGCGCCCATGGCTAACGGGGCCATTTTCCTAGGGTCAAAATAGGCATTGTTCTGATGACAGTCTGATTTGATGTGCAGTCTTTTAGTGAGATTTAGACCACTCCCATCGGTGGCCATTTTTATTCAATCTCATAATTGGGGACAGCATATACTATAATATAGCCAGGGATGGAGTGACTTCAGTGTGTGTCACATCCTAGCACACTCGAGGCTTCTTGCATATTTGTAGCATCTGTAACATTTACAAAAGCTTCCACTTTCTATGAATCAGGTGACACTCTTTCACCTCTGAACAAATGACTGAATAAATCAATTCTGCTTTTATTACTATAGCACCTGCTTTTTTTTTCCAAGGTGTTGTTGTGTACTGTAAAGCATTGCAAACATGTATGTAGGCATTTCCTGAGTTCATTTACCATGCAATTGTAGTTGAGAATGTTGTCACTGATGTCCAATGTGCCTTAAGTCCTTGAAGCACGGACTGAAATACATGACGTGATTCTAAAGTTGAAGCTCTTTTTTTGAAAACATCTGCTGAAAATGGAGAATAGTGAAAAATATCTCAATTCTTCTGCAAGTTCAATTTGTTGGTAGCCTCTATTAATATCAAACGTAGTGAAAAATTTTGCTCCAGTCCCATATCATCGATTGTCAATGTCAAGAGCCATCTTGTTGAATGGCTTGGTTTGGTAACTCCTGACTCTAATCTGGTTTTCAATCTTGGATGGCTTGCTGCCTTGCATAGTTGAGTTCCTCAGGATAGGCTCAACCCCGACATATTCCAAGAATGACAAGGTCGGATAGTTGATTAAGTTTCTCCTCTACCTGCTTTCTACCATTAAATTGCATTCATTGGCCTCTGTATGACTATAAGTCATTTTGGGTCTATGTGCATCTTGCAGTTGAAAACGCTCAGTTATTGATATCAGCAAAACAGTTAACTTACTGTTCAAGAATGTTGTTGCTAACTGTAAATGACAGCCTTTATATGCAAATGTGTTGCTGTGTGGAAACTGATATGTATAAAGCATTCTCCAGAAACAGCATATAGATAGTGTTTCCTTTGAATGAGACTGGTCTTTCAAAGTCCCAAGAACTTTCAGTGGTTTGTCATTCCTATAAGGCAAAACACTTTCACGCTTCCTTATTTACAGAAGATGGGACAATCTAGAAGTTTCTTGGTCATTGCTCAATGACATTGACAGAAACTTCCAGGTTAAGGAGACCATCTCCTTCCAAGCAGCCAATTGTCACTGTACCACCGTTGGCTGCTTTTTCTGTCTGAAAGAAAGCACAAATATATATTTAGAGTCATCTGTCTCCAGTTTGGCAACATTCTTATATGTATGTCACACCCTCTGTTGATAGTGGTCCTTACTTGATCTTTACTGATGACTGATAAACAAAAGCAAAATTATTGCATTTCCCACAAGCTTCACACTGTATGCCAGCAGCAGGATGTTCTACTCAGTGTAGGTGGGTCACCACAGTAGAAACTTCCTGTGGACAAATTGTAACTCGGTGTTGCTGTTGCTTTCCAAGTGTTTCCTAGCAGATATGAGGTAAACAATTTTCATCGGAGTTAAACATAATTGTGAAAGCTACTGCTGAAGCCTCAACCTCACTAACTCTAGGCTCATCAAATAAAAGTGATCTCATAAGCTCCAGAAGCTCTGAAAACTTTCAGTCTTTCTGGAGTGCTCTTTGGCACAATTCATTGAAGTGATGCTAATCAATTATTTGTAGTTGAAATTTTCTTTGACATGTTTAACATCACCGATTCAAAATAAATGCAAAATATTTCAGATGCCGGAGATCTGAAATAAAAATAGAGAGTGTTAAAGAAACTCAGCAGGTCTGCTAGCACCAGTGGAGAGAGAAATAGAGTTAATGTTTTGAGTCCAATGAGTTTTCTTTGGATCACTCAAGTGACATTTGTCTCCCAGCTGCCTCAGACATGTGTGATACTAGTCAATTGCCTCATTTATGTCATGCTTAATACTTTGAAAGACAATTAATTGCAAACGAAAATACCTCTTTTATATCTAAAAATAGGCCAGACTCCCAATGTGTTCCCTTCTATATCTCCAACTTAAAATTCTGTCTGCACAAAGTAGTGTTAGGGCTGGGGGTGTGTCTTATGGCTCTAGTTCCACTATCCCAAGCATTGCAAACAAAATAAAGTTATTTTTGCAGTTATCAAAATGACCAACTAAATGCAACTAATCCATTATCGAGGTATGTTTATAAAGCTAATTATGGGCTTATTACAAAATCAAATTTATTCACTAAAAGTTTAGTTATTGGTTAACATTCAGAATCAACAATAAGAACAATAAACACTTATCCCTCTACATACATCAAATCACACACACCCACTCTTTCGCGGTCTTCAAGATAAAGCAAAAAAAAGACTTCTCTTCAGAGATTAGCTTTTTAGCCAACTGTTATTCTTGAAGGCAAAAGGATAAAGAGTAGAATGTTCTGGAGTTTGATGCTCTGATGTTCTGGCAAGAGTTGTACACTCATTCATGGGATGTGGGCTTCGCTGACTGGCAGCATTTATTGCCTGTCCCTAATTGCCCAGAAGGCAGTTAAGTGTCAACCACATTGCTGGGGGTCTGGACTTTCATGTAGGCTTGACGAAGTAAGGATAGCAGTTTCCTTCCCTAAAGGATATTAATGAAACAGATGGAGTTTTTCCTGACAATGGACAATGGTTTCACGGTCGTCGTTGGACTCCTAATTCCAGATATTCATTGAATTCAAATTCCGCCATCTGCCATAGCAGGACTCAAGCCCGGGTCCCAGAACATTACTGGATTCTCTGGATTAATAGCCTAGTGATAATTATAAGTAGGCTATTATTTCCTCCCTCACTCCCCTTTGTTTTCAAGTCACTAACCAAGCATAGTTGCCTCTGAAGTCGTAAATAGCTTGCTCAGAAAATGCAATCCTGAGGTAATCCTTCAAACACTCTTTCAAAAGAGCAGGTAGCTTTCACTGTGAACAGCTGTAGAGTGTTGACTTGTTAGAAATAGGAAAGATTGCCTGGGCAACATGTTCTAAACAGGCTTCTCTCTAACTCAGTAGCCCCTTACCAGGCTTTCCTCTAACCGCACCAGGACAAAGTCTCAAAGCAAGTCACTTTTCAAAACCGCCCCAGCGGGCTTTGCAACAGAGCAAACCATTCATCTCATTTCTAGAAAGCATTATTAAAAATCTCCAATGTGCACAGTGAATTTTCAAGAACCTTTCAGGATGCTGGTGACAGGATAATAAGGAAGAGTTCAGGCTCCTGAGCCTGTCTGTTTCTGGTCACTAAGCCTGCCACATCCTATCCAACAACCCGAGATTGGCAGCTTCGATGTTGGCTTTTTGCAGCAGTGAAGACTTTGGTTCCAATCTTTTCCTTGACTTTGGGAACCCCTAAGCCATGAATTGAATGAAGCTGGGCTTCATCCCAATCGTTTTTTATATATGTGTGATTTCTGTTATTAACATAGCTGCTGGTGTATGGTGGCTTAAATACATTTCACTGTTTTTATTTGTAGAAATACAAGTGACAATAAATTTCTATTCTATTCTAAATACTTCTTTTAAAACATTCCAAGCACTTTCTCAAAATTTGTAATGAATTCCTTTCCCCACAATCTTTCAAAACTTGTATTGTCCAAGCAGTATTAAATATGAATAGTTTTCATAAAGTGGATAAGTGCATTCTAAAAGGTCCTAACCTGAAAGCAGTGCTTCCAATTTCTCAGCAAATTCCTTACCAGTGTGAGATTTATTGGGTGAAATAGTAAGATTCAGAAAGAAGAAAAATTGCACATGCTGTTAAAACATGGATTCTTTCATTTTTCCACTCTTTTATAGGTCTTAAGCAGAGAAAGTGCTCAACGTAATTTTTCAAAACACGACATGATGCATGGGAATATAACTTAGATTCTGTGGCCATCACTGAGTTATACTTGTGAAACAAAGAACCAGGACTTACGTAAATGAATACTTTCCACTTATTAGAAACCTACTACAGAGAAGTTTCCAATCGAGAATTCTGCAAAACGTAAACTGCTCATGTGCAATATCTAACACTGAAATTCATCCCAAGATTTCCCAGCTGTTCTTTCAAAGTAGGCATATGAAATCACCCGCAAACAGGAAGCCTTTAATTGTTCATTTCAGGTTATCCACAATTCTTAGCCATGCACTAGCTAGATCCAAACCACAAAGCTTTCTGAGCCATGCATTATCTAAATCAAAGTTTCCATCAATTTGTATAAATACCGTAACCTAGTTAGTTACTAATAGTGGCATTTTGATTTGGATAAATCTGGCAATGATGCAATAGTATGAATAGCAAGCCTTTTCAAATATATTTGTTATCTATCCCTAATTATTCTTGACAAGGTAGTGGTGAGCTGCCTTTTTAAACCACAACCATTCATTGTAAGTGCATCCAGATTGCTTTTGGGAAGAATATTGTTGTTTTTGATCAAGAAAAAGAGGGAACAGTAAAATAGCATAGGTCAGGATGGTATGTAACTTGGAGGACTACTATATTTTCACATGATTCTGCTCTTTTTGTCCCGTTAGGTTGTAGAGGTTGTGGCTTTAGAAAGTGCAATTGAAGGAGGCTTAGTGAGCTGCTGTAGTGCATCTTGTAGATCATAACTCGTGTAGATTATAAATGCCAGGCATGTTTTAGGGATCCATGAAGTGAGTTATTATCTATCTCTGACTTGGCCTTGTAGCCGCAGAATTGGTATGGCGGCTACAAATACTTTGCTAGTCAGTGGTAATGCACAGGATGTAAATAGTGGGGAATTTCACAATGTGCTGAATGGCATGGAGAGGTGGTTAGGTTCTCTCATGTTGGAATAGTTAGTTGTGAGCAATTTTGTAGCATGAATATTACTTCCACTTGTCAAACTAATCTTGAATGTTGCCTAGGTCCTGCTGCATGCAGGCAGTATCTTTGAAGTTGTGAGCAGAGTTGAACATTATGTGATCATTAATAAGCATCCCACTTCTGACCATCTGACAGAGGTACGACCTTTGATGAAGTTTCTGGAGTTAGTTGGAGAAACAGAAAGACAAACTGAAGTCTTAGAAGTGAGATGATTGGCCTTCAGTGATAGTGTCTATCTTCCATTGGGCCAGGTATGACTCCAAACTGTGGCAAACATTCCCCCATTCCCATTTACTTTGAATTTCATAAGGTTCTTGTAATTATGCTCAGTTACTCTCATCTCACTACATAAATGAATATGTAGCATATCCCAAACTTTTCAACTTAAGTTTATTTGTGCCACATTTTATACTTATCAGGTCATGCATATTAATGATCCTGACTTTCTGAACTGCTGGCAGTGATTTATTTTCATCTCTGGACAAGTGTCTTGGCTCCACTGTTTCTCTTAGTAACAACAAGGCTGTGATCAGGAATTTTTCTGCAAAATTTCAGTCCTGTGCTTTATCATTGAACCATTCTGCTCTTGACTACATGACTCCAATGAAAGTAACCAATTTACTTCAACGTTTAATCTACTCATACTATTTAAGGGCCTAAGCTGATTATGTAATGATGAATAATGCCAATGTAGCAGAGTGAGCTTGAACCTTCACTAAAGCATCTGACAGCTATCTTACCAAGACTTGCGCTTAAGAACTTCAATTTGGAAAGAAAAAGCAGGAAAGTTAATAACCACTGTCTTAAATAATTAAAGAAAGAAATCATACTGAAGCAAAACAAAATTTAGAGACAGATGTGAAAAATTTAAGGACCATATCATTTCTCTGTGTATATGTCACAACAATCTGAATAAAAATAAACACAGATGTATCAGTCTAAAACAAATGAAATGCTACATTTCTTTCTCTGTTATAACGCCAAAGAGCCTCTTGTAATTATTTACGAATAGAGGCTACATGTGTGGTAAGAAATGTTAGTTTATTTGAAACAGAGCTGTAGCCATCTTTGTAATGGCAGATACCATTGTCTGCAGGATCTTAGTTGCAGAAAAATAAATAAATCCATTCAAGGACCATCCACTAGTGATTACTGAAGTCAAATGAACTGAGAGAAGCAGTAATTGTTTACAAAATGAAAAGCTGGTGAGGAAGTGTTTTTGTAAATACTGACTTCTGCTTAGTCCTCGAGAATGATTAATGGGTTATGCTGAGCACACACAACATTAGGTCATTTCCATTCCGCAGCTGAGAGGAACCTGACATTTGCATTAATGGGAAATTCTCCATCAATAAGATGGCAACAGCTCAACATCATGTAAATTGACATTTCCTACTGTGTTAATGTTTAATAATGCAGTAAGTGTTAGCACCATGTAGACACATGATGGCCTGACAGCTTTTGAGAGTAAGTTGCTACATCAGTGTTTTTTCAAAATCATGGAGTTTCTGGTTGACAACTTGCACCTCAAACTTCAGCTCTCAACAGTTTCAAGGTCTGAAGCCAAAATAAAAGCTGGCTACACTTGCTCAATTTGTTTGGCATTTATTTTGTAAAGTTAAAAAAAAAGTATGGTCGTTGACATTGTTCTCAGTAAAAGCTGTGGATATCAAGTTTCACAAAAAGAAACTTATGCAAAAAATGTATCTTAATTCCTTGGAACATTTTTATTAAACAATGAAATTTCAAGATCAAAGATGCTAAAGCAGAATGCTTTGCCCGAGATTGGAAGATTTATGCATCCAGTTTACACAGGGCACATCAATTGTTACATGACTTGAATGACAACTAGATAATCATCATTAAACAGTAACTACAACAAATAGGCTATATAAATATCATATCAGCCACATCAACTTACATTCTTATTCAGTCCTTACTCTTCTTTCAGTTTTAATTCAAAGATTAACTTTAAGGGTTAGAAGTCTTCTTTTATCTTTACTATATGACAAAAGGAAGTAGACCAAATGGAAACAATTGCACACATATTAAATCTTGGATATTTTGGCCTTCATTAATATCTGAAATTAAGATTTAGGTAGGCTGTATAATTGGAGTGATTTGTGACAAATAGCTAAGACAAACACCAACCTCAGTGTCGCAAATTTCAAAAGCATGTTCCTGCTGAATTGTTAGGAAGAGCAGGAGAAGACAAAAGCAGGTAAGAAAATGGTATATATTGGATTTTCAGAAAAGGGAGGTGATTGACAATATCTGAGATGATTCACTCGACAAATGCCTGTGCTGCATTTTCACCGACTGATGTATGTGTAACAATTCATAGCATTAATATCTTATTTACACAGGCAAAGTTTCGCAAAGTGTTTAGTAAGCAAAACGGCAAGCCACTAAATTTGATGATGCAAGTATTTTGGCCTAGGTAGTCCGATGGCTGGAATGTTATTGGAGGAGTGCAGACTGCCGTTGTATCCCAGGACACATTTTACCAAAAGTTTTCATCTTGTGCTCATCAGGACATTTTTCAAGAATACAAATTGATGAGAAAAAAACAACATTTAAACAATATGAATGGATATTACAAATTGGTTGGCAAGAGGACTCTTATTAGTAGGGCCCATGAGCATGCTGCCAGTAATGCTAATTAATAGTTAACAGCCAGGTTTTGTTTAAATTTTAAACCACACATTCTGATTGGTCAGAGCATTGTCCTAAGAAATCTACCAGTGAATGACTGTCACCAATTTTGTTGAGTGAATCTCTTTTCCCCTTACTTGATGCGTGAGATTGTTGTCATATGTTTTGGACAATATAGAAGAGTAAAGATTTATACTTTCAGATGACAAATCATTCGTGTTAATCAATTTTGTACCTTTGCTGAGCAGAATTTTGTTATATAATAAATTGATAATTTTGTGTTTGCTGAAGAAATCTGATTGATGGAACTTTTCATTTTAAGTCTTATACAGAAAAAAAATTGACCAGATTGGAATATAGAAAAAGTATGTTCTTAATTTATTATTGTTACCCGTAGAGCACTGGCATGAGAGAAAGACAGAGCACTCCTCCCATCACAGTGGTAACAATACCTAAAGTCATTTTACCTAATATACTTACTTATCTTACCCACCCCTCACTGTTGGTTCTTAGTCATAGTATACCAAATTTAGACTTGTGCATTTAGTTTCAACATCCTGAATTACCAGCCTGAAAGCCTCAGAAAGTAAAATGATGTTTTCAGCACAAGAATCACTTTCAAACAACAGCATAGTTTATACACATTCAGAACATTGAGACAGACTCTTCCTAATGTGCATTTTTAAGACATACTGTGAGTTAGAATAAGTTTATATTAAAATGGAACTACCCAAGAGAAATCAATTAGCAGATTAGAATTTATGCTTTGGTTGCTATTGGTGAAATGTTCATTCAGTCATTCAAAATCAGATCACTCGTGTTGGTGGATTGACTCTGTGATGTAAAGTGTTTATGTCATTGTGAGCAACTCAGTTCCAGTGTATTATTCAATTTCCAGTTTAGAGTTTCTGCTTTGATGGCAATAGGTTGGCTTATGCAAAAGGTACCATAAATTGAATCTATTTTGGAAACTATTCTTATTTAGTGGCAATGAAATATATTTGGAAATTGATAATTCTAATGTTATTCATGAATGAACACAACTGAGCACCATATTTGAATAGTGATAATGTGGTAGAGTTTGCATAATACACAAACTGAGTTGTGCTAAATGCAATGTGTGCTGGTTATACCATTAGCAGTGAAATTGTTGTTAAAAAGACAATGCAGCTAAGTGAAATTTTCTAGTCAATTTGTTTAGTGTTTGCTTAAATGGCCTCCCTCGGCTTTCCTCTTCCTTGTTGTCTTGTCAAATTTACATTGTCTTAAAGGTTTTCTATTTTATTCACAGGAAGCTTAACAACCTGTAAAAAATACAAAATCTGATAAAGTACCACAAAAGCTTTTAGAAATATGTAGTGTTACTTTCATTTTGACAGAAATAGATATGAATGAAAAAGGCAATTTTAAAGTCTCTGATTAAATCACAGGAGCAGCGTTCAGAAGCACACATTGAATGGAGCAGCCTGAAGCAAAATAATCTGACGCTCCATTAAAAATGTATGGTGGCTACAATGGAAAATGTTATGCTTTTGTTATTCCCTTTTTATATTTAGTACTCACAAATTGATAAAGTATAAAAGGGATAATAGGAACTGCAAATGCTGGAGAATCCGACCCGATAAAATTTAAAGCTGCTTTAAGAAAGGTTGTAATCAGATTCCACTATATTGCAATAAACTTGCGAGTAATTGCATGCTTGTAATTTGTTTAGAAATACTGATGACCTAAAGAACGCTTATTACCTTAGCTTTTCATCAGCGTAATTGATTATTAATGATATGCGTAGTGTAGGACCTCAACGATAATGTCATGCCCAACGTAGTCACAACTAGTGACACTCAACTCAACATTTTAACATGTTAAAGAGGAAGAGGACAATGATAGCCTGCATTAAGCCACTACACTCTTCAACTAATTTTGAGATCATCATCAACTGCTTTTCGGAAATGAATTGCTCAAAACATAATCAAACTGAAGTTCTTCAAACAGCCTAAATTAACAATTATCAGATACAACGGTGACAAAACTCAAGAGCAAAACCTTTACTTCAACATCAAATGTTGGGGGCTCCTGTACTACAGTGGTTGTGACCCTACCTCTGGGACAGCAGGCTCAGGTCCCAGCTTCTCCAGAGGTGTGCATTAATATCTCTGAACAGGTTGAATAAAATAAATAAAACGTCTACCCCATGAGTAGTACAGCAATGGAGGTGATGTTTTAAAATGTTAATTTTAGAAATAAATAATGGCATCATGTCCATGACTGTCACGATGTCCACGGCTGTCACCAGATCATTATTTTACGATATAACAAGAGCAAGATGATTTTTGTAGGGCGGTATGGGTCTCAAATTTGCTCAGGGATTCCACTGAAAACTTGCAGTAATTTTGGCAGAAGGCCAATGAAACCCATTGGAAACTGCCAAGAACTGGTTGTGATAAAACCCAGCAATTTCTAGGATTTTCCAACCTGCTTTGTAAGGGCTGCAAACTCAACCAAAGCATTTTGAAGTTAGGGACAGAATTGCTTACTAGGAACTTCCTAGTTTAAGAAATTTATTCCAAGTGTTGGAAAGAGGGTACTAGAATAGGCTAGTTTATAAAGCTGGCACAAACATGATGGGTTGAATATTAAGGTTTTCATGCCCAGTTAATTCAGAACTCAGCTAAAGGCCTGGACTTTACAACTAACTTTGAATCTCCTCAGGCTCAAAAAACTGGGAATGAAGAGAGATTTTATAGAAATTATAGTTATGGTATGGTATTACGTAAAGCAGAAACCAATATAGATCCAAGTTGGAAAAAGTCAAGTTTGGGACTAATGTCAAGAAAAGAAAAGAAAATTACCAAAATTTATTTCATGTACGGAAGGGCTAACTGACGCTGAATGTATTTCCTTATCATTTCTTACAAGAAAATACCAACAAACAAAGACACATTTTAAAAATTGCAGATAACACGGTGTGAAGCTGGATGAACACAGCAGGCCAAGTAGCATCAGAAGAGCAGGAAAGTTTGACGTTTTGGGTTGAGACCCTTCTTCAGAAAAAAAATTAAAAATTGCAAGTTGTTTGAACCTTTTGTGGTGGATCTATTTTCATTAGACTCAGCACCTATTCTGTGGCAATGATGGCAGCCAAATTCCCATTTATATTTGGCTGATTATTTTTCTTTTTACTGTTTCTTTGGTTCTGTTTCGGAACATAAGAATATGATGATTCATTCATTTTCTTTCTCAGGTTATATCTTTGCAGCATTTCTCAGACTTTCAGTTCCTCTTTATTAGACCATCTTGAGGGCAAATCTTGAATTACAACTGACTGGCAAATGGCTGTTAGTGAAGTATTCGAGGAAACATATTTATTATGGATAGAGCCAGCATTGTTTGTCACAAATAAGAAACTATTTTCTACAGATGCATGTTAAGTGACAGATAGAATCAAAACTTCAAAATTCAAAAACTTCAGCAACCAACTACTTTGAGGTTGTCCTAGCTAAACATCAAGAAACTGCCAATTTGGTGGAAAAGTAAGCCAGCAGCAGCTGTGCAATAGAAGTACCAGACTTCCTGTATATACCATGCATTGAGACTCAACAGTAATGCACGTGTAGGCATCCAGTAGGCAGATTGGACAACAGTGTACAAGACAGCGTTGATGACTGAACATTACTTAAGAAGCAGAGAGGAGGAAGTTTAAGGTGAAGAAAACATTTCTTTAATACCTTCATCACATCCTATACTATATGCTCATTGAATTTGGAATGCATTAAAAAAGGACTGACCTTTTTGGAGAATAAACAGGCTGGATATTAGTACTGCTTTTATGTACTGTGCAAATCTGCTGATGTTAATAGTTTTCAGATTTATCAGGCACTATGATTTTATTCAATGAAAATGGATTCTGCTGCGATAGCAGTTTGTCAGAATAGATATAACTGCCACCTACACAGTTAGAAAGATAACAGTTATTAATGGATACTTTGTCACAGCAGGAACTTGAAAGTCAGTTTCTATATTAACTATTTAAAAGCCCAAATTCCATTCCAGAAACCTTTCCATTCGGCTGGCGGGTGGAGTTGGGGGACTAGGCTGTCTCCCTTCATTTACCTATCCTCAAGAGATAGCAACAGATTTCTCTTATTAGGGGAAAGGATATACTTGGCAATTCAATAATGCAGTTAAATTCTATCATTACCAACGGACCAGTCAGGAAAGTTCACTTGACGTTACCACCACATTGTAGTAAAAAATTAAAATTCACCCCAGGTTTTGTACACAGTTATTTGATTTCACGTTCACTCAAATACAGATCACAGATTGGAGCAGGAGAGGCCAAATTAGAGTCATAAAAGTGTAAAAAGAATGTCCGTCAAGCCCGATGGTTCGCCTTTCTTCAGGTCGAGCTTGGTTTCCTCAGCGTTCCAATTTAAAAGAAAGAGACTGAGTTGGTTGTTCTTCTAGAGACAGGAGCTGGGTTGAATTCACTTCAAAATTCCATCTGTAGCAATACAACCCTGGATTATTACAGTCTTTATATAGAAGCCTGAGGTTTGAAAGATATGGTGGAGAAAGAGGGAGACAGGAATTCTCTTAGGTCATCTCTGTAAGCTGTTTGCCCTCAGTTTTGCAAAACATGTCTTGAAAACAAATGAGTGGTTGTCTTATGACGTGACTTTCCTTTTCCAAATAGAAGGGAAGCTCAATTAAAGACAATGTAGGTGTAAATTACTGCAGATACTGGAGTCTTTACTGAAAACAAAAGATACTTGACATCACAGCAGGTCAGGCACCATCCACGGAGACAGAGAAAGCTAATGTTTCAAGTCAAGATGACTTTTTTATCAGAGCTCACTTGAATAGCTCACCTCTAGAGCCTAAAGAAAGGGACAGAATGTGTGATCGTTATTTTGCACCAGGGAATCATAAATGTATGGGGAAATTTGATAATAGAACAAATTTAAAAGTTTTGTATTTTAGTTCACAAAAAATTCAGAGTATGGTTAACGAACTGATGGCAAGTCAAGGTAAGTGAATATGATCTCACAGCCAATATGGAAACGTGGTTACAAGGTAATCAAAACTGGGAATTTAACATTCAAAGCCATCTATCCTCATGGAGAGACAGGAGGGATAGAAAATTGGGTCGGATAGCTCTATAAATAAAAAATGAAACGAGGACAGTTGGGAGAGGTGACCTGGGTGCAGATAATGTAGAATCCATTTAGACAGCAGTAAAAAACAGCAATCAAAAGTAGACTTTGGCAGGAACAGGATAGAGACCCCCAAACAGTAGCAACTTTGTGGAAAAGGCTATAAATCAACAAATAAAAAGGAGCATGTATAAAGAATGCAGCAATAATTATGGGTGACCTTAATCTTCATGTTGATTGGATTAATCAAATTGGAAAGGGTAACAATGACAACAAGTTCATAGAGTACATTGGTGTTAGTTTCCTGAAGCAATAAGTCAGGGAGCAGACTACCTTGGATCTGATATTAGATAATGAGGCAAGTTAGAAAAAATGGCCTTAAATAAAGGAAATTACAATGAAATATGGAGCAAAATAAAAGACTGCCAATTTGAGACTGAGATGAGGATGAAATTCTTTTCTCAAAGGGTTGAGAGTCTTTGGAACTCCTTGCCACAGAAATGGCCTTGAAAAGTAGTGATCATAAGATGGCAGAATTTAGTATTCAGTTAATATTCAGTGTGAGAGAGAATATTCACTCTCACAGTCAGAATGAGGAACTGGTTGGAAACAACTCTGTTTAACTTAAATAAAGGAAATTACAATGAAATATGGAGCATATTAGCTAAAGCGAACTGGATGGATAGATTAGCAGGAATGGCAGTAAGCAAACAGTGTCTGAATTTAAGGACATAACTCATGACTCTCGGCAAAAATATATCCCAGTAAGGGAGAAAGATTCAAATAGAGAGATAAACCAGCTATGCTAACCAAAGAATTTATGGGTAATATTAAGTTGAAAGAAGCAGCAAACAACGAGGTAAAAATCAGTGTTAGCCCCAAAGACTGGAATAAATTCTGAATTTGGCAAAAAAGACCAAAAAGATAACAAAGATAGAAAAAATAAACTCCAAGTGCAAACCGGCAAAGAAAATATAAACTGAAAATAAGTGCCTGTTTAAACATCGTTAAAAATGAAGTGAGGTAAAAGTAAACACAGGCCTCTTAGAAAATTAGTCTGGAGAGAATGTTTTTGGGAACTAGGAAATGGCACGAAGAGTTAAACAGAGGATTGGAAAATTTGCTAATATAACAACCACTATTCAAAAAGGGAGGGAGGCAAGCATCCAGAAACTATAAGTTGATTAGTTTAGCAGTCTATTGTATGAAAAGTAGTAGAGTTGACTATTAAGGAAATAATAGCAGAACATTTGGAAAATCATAATCTAACCAAGCAAAGTCAGCATGGCTTCATGAAAGGAAAATTGTGTCTGCCTAATTAATTTGAGATTTTTGAAGAAGTCTCAACTAGTGTGGACAGAGTGGAACCAGTAGATAAGTTGTATTTGGTTTCAATAGGGTGTATTTCGCAGAAGCTCGTAAGAAAAGAACTCAATATGTTGCAGATAGAATGTTGGCATGGACAGAAACTTGGCTCACGGGCAGGAAACAGCAAGGGAGGACAAGGAGATGTTTTTTCCAGGTTTAGTGATCTGTGACCAACACGGCTTTACAGGGATCAGTGCTGGAGACACAACTGTTTGTAAAATATTTTACAAACTTGGAGGGCAGAAATTTCCCTCTCATGGTGTGGAAGTGAATGTACTGTAGCTAAATTTGCAGACAACATGAAAATAGATAGAAAGGCAAGCTATGAGAGGGATACAAATAGTTTAAAGAGAGATATTGATAGGTTATTAAGTGACCAAAATGTTGGTAAATTTGGTATAATGTGGAAATAGTACACTTGTTCATTTTGGAAGGGAGAATAAAAACAGAATACTATTTAAATGGGCAAAAACTGCAGAAAACTGCAGCACAAAAGGGACTTGGTGATACTTGTGCATGAAACACAGTGCAGCAGGTAGTCAAGAAGTCTAATGGAATGTTGGCCATTATTTCAAGGGGATTGGAATAAAAAGCTAATGAAGTTTAAGTGCAATTGTACATGGTGCTGCTGAGATCAGATCTGGAGTACTGTGAGCAGTTTTGGTCCCTTTGTTGCAGGAAAGGTATTTCATTGGAAGCAGCTCAGAGAAGCTTCATTAGGATGATCCCTGGTATGAAGGAATTATTTTATGAAGAGAAGCTAAACTGGTTGGGACTCTATTCATTGAAGTTTTGAAAAATGAGAGGTGAGCTCATTGAAATATAAAGGATTCTTAAGGGGCCAGAGCAGGTAAAAAAGGATGTTTCCCTTGTGGGAAAGCCTAGGACCAGAGGCTATAGTCTCAGAATAAAAGACTGCCAATTTGAGACTGAGATGAGGGTGAAATTATTTTCTCGGAGTGTTGTGAGTCTTTGGGACTCTTTGCCACAGGGAGTTTTGGGGCAGAGTCCCAGTGTATATTCATGGCTTAGATAGGTATATTCTTGTCCAATTGGGGAATTTAGGATTATGAAAATAACACAGGAAAATGGACATGAGGGGTGTTGGATCAGCCATGATCCTATTGAATGGCAGAGCAGCTTCACAGGTTTGAACTGTTTACTCATATTCTTATTTCTTATGGCATCTGGCCTTATCCCTTTTAATTCCTCCAAGGACAAGGCTTTTCATAAAACTCTTCATAAGGTATCTCAACATGCTCTACATAAACATTATTATCAAATGTAGATAACTTTGCAATTTTAAATCTTTGAGATTCAGAACTCTTTTTCAAAGTTGCTTTCCCTTTAACAGCTTTTGAAAGAATAATTTGCCTCCCACTCCATTTTCATAATACCATTGTGGGAATATTATGGAACAATCCTCAAAATTTATTATGACTAGGTAAGGAGCAGAAATTAGCTTCCCCCTTTTTAATGTCAGTTACAAAAAAAGTATATTTATACAGTTTTTACTACATAGCTGTCATGTTTCAACTAAACATAATTAACCAAATTAAAATGAAGAAATTGAATTATAAGGTTTTCATAAATTTGCAAGATACTCTTGAAGATAATAAAAAAATGCAACACCAAACATAGGTAATTCGCTTAAAAATAAAGGAGCAGGACTTTACAGGTGTATGGCACCAAAAAAGACTCTTTGGTCCATTGAGCCTGCATTGGTTAGGTGGTTAGTTAGGCTACTTTATTTCCTGAAGTTTCAGAAAATTTTCATCAATTTAAAATTGGGTTACGATAAGGTATTGATTTTATTCATATCTTCAACCATATTAGGCAAGATTCACCAAGTTAATACTCTTATTGTTACAAGGAACATTTTGTCAATGTATGTGAACATGTCGCCTGATTGTGCTGGATATTGGCAGATAGTTCTGTTTGGTGATGCATAAATGAGTTTGAATATTGACTCAGGATTTGGGATGAAAGGGAATTTGCTTTTCAAAACAGAAGTAAATTTCAATTCATTCAATACCTACAGCCTTTTTGTAGGAAGTGCTATATTTTGTTTTACTGGGGGCAAAAAGCTAACTTGTTTCACACATAAAAGGCTGAGCTTGAGTTTTGATGTAATGCCTCCTTTGTTCTGAAAGGTGCTACCAGACGAAATAATTTCCTTCTACCAAACTTTCAAATTCTTTTATCTTTCAAAACATGTGACTCTAGATACAGGTGTGGATCTAATTCAGGAAAAAAAAATAGCACAATTGGAAAGCCAGCTCTAGTCCAAACAACTTGCTCATTTAGGCTGTACATTGTACCTCGATCAGGAGAATCAGGCTATTGATATCAATATTCTAATCACTGAAGTAACATTGGATCCACAGGTCACCCCCATTTTCTGAACTTACCATTGAAAACAGGTGAGAAGGCAGATGCAATTCAAGGTATTGAGACATGACAGGAAAATAAAACTTATAAGTAAAGAAATAACACAACTGATTCTTTGCGTGAAGGGTTTTATTGACAGCACTCATGCTGGGAGGATGCTTTGGCAAATTTGGAATTTTTGGCTGTGCTGTGAGACCTGCACATCTAATCTGCATTCTGGATTCCTGATCCATCAGATCAGCTTGGGTGATGCTTAAGCTATGTTAATTTGAGCCTTAGGCGAGGACAAAGCTGAGCAATACCAGCATGAACAGAGGCCGCAACCAACTGTTGCTCAGAGGCCTGAGGCTGTACCGAAGAGAAAGATCGGTTGATAAGGGCACGACCCCAGAGTTTGTCTCTAGAATGCTGGTTTACAGACAGAGGAGAGTTTCCTTAACATGTTAGAACATCAAATATCTCAGGGCACATTGCCTGTTATTTTCAGGTGGTGTCAGAGATCTGCAGCCTGCTAGGGTAAGACCCATTACCAATTGGTAGCCACCCAATACTGGTAGCTCTCAAAGTTATTTTATACACCCAGCATCTTTGCTGGGGATATTAGCAGAATCTCAGAGTTGCCAAGCCGCAAACACATAGCAGATGACTGATGGCTTGTTTACCAGGGTTGCCAATGATGCTGACCTTTCCTTTGGTGACATCAGTCAAAATGAGTGGGTGCTCAGGTTTGCAACTTTCCATATGCCCAGAGCAACTTTGACTAAAGGCACATGGCAATTGAAACACCCCCAGACTACCTAGAAGTACTCATCAACTGCAAGGGCTTCTACTCCTGCAATGCGCAGCTAGTGTCCAAATGCAAAATGCGATCTCCACCTACATGCTTTTATTTTGCTATCTTTCCTATACTTGTTATGTCAACATCTCAAAGCAGATTACTTCCTGGCTGATGAGATGAAGGATATTTATTTAGATTGTGACTGACAACATCCATGAGGATCCCAAACAAAGATGCTACGAGTAACATCGTGAAAACCATAGGCCAACTGGATGTGGCACTGAACAAATCTATAGCATGCTAGGGATGTGATTCAGGTTCCTGGACACATCTGGAAGTGGTTTGCAGTACACAGCAGAGAGAGTGTCCTGAATGATGGTAGTGGGCTGCATGTGCAGACTGTTGTGTAGTACTAAAGTATGTTCCTGTGATAGTCTCTTCAGATGATTCTGAGGAAAAGGAGGAGGAGGAGGAGGAGGAGGAAATGGAACATGATGTGGTTAGTGTACTGCTACAGCACACGTTATTCCCCAGGATGTCCTCATTTTTGTGAGGTTCACAGTTTCCACCAGCCCACCCATCTGAAAACTGCATTTAAAAAGAAAGTTATTTGCACCTCATACCAGCACTACCCTCTACCCAACACCTGAGGACATGTATAGGAAACAGTCCTGCAATCAACTAAACTTTCATACTTCCTTGCAGTCAATTCATTACCATAAATGGATGGGTCACTTGCCAGGCAGGAACCAAAAGCAAAATAAGCACACCATGAAAGTGGTAGCAAGAGAAATATATACATAGCTCAAAAATAAAACAGAAACTAAATATTAGAATGTATGTCACATAGCCACACACGTAGCTTTGTTCAACCACAAATCTTTTACTCTTTACTGGCACTTTCATGTTCTGCAACCTTTACAAATTCGGCTGTTATAGAAACTAGCTTCTCATATCTCTGCCATGACAACTCTTGTCTATGCCAGGCACAGTTAACAGAACACAAAGCAACATGTCAAGAAGGGTCTAGGCCCGAAACATCAGCTTTTGTGCTCCTGAGATGCTGCTTGGCCTGCTGTGTTCATCCAGCTCCACGCTTTGTTACCTTGGATTCTCCAGCATCTGCAGTTCCCATTATCTCTCATGTCAAGAACTGACATGAGTTGGGAGTGTAGGATGAGAAGTAGAAATGCTGTTTGAGTCAAGATCCTGTTTCAATTTCCCCTCTCACCATTATTCTTCTCATGGTCCATCTAATGGCTAGCCATGTGCTAGAGAATACTTTGCTGCAGGTAAATGAGATGAGGAACAATCAAGCTTGTGATATTGTTTATGATGGAAAGTAACGGTATTCATTCCATTGGGAGGGGTTGTATGCTGTCATTTCATCACTATGTCTCACGCTTCATTTCCTTGAATGAAGGCATCATCATGAGGACTTGTAATAACATGCCAATCATGCTTGTAATGGACTCCTATATGCTCCCAACAAGCATGTATATTGTAGTATACAGCACACATTTTTACTATTGCTCCTGACCTGTCTAGTTCATTGTTGGAGTCCAAGATGCAGCATCAGTGTTAAGAATAGCAAAGTTTGAAGCATGTTGCAAATTCTGTTGGGGAATTGTACTGTTGTGTTTGCTCTCAGTTCCTACTCTTGTACGCTAGTGAAAATCAGCATCAGTAAAATCAACAATCTGCTCCACTAGTACCGATAAGCCTTGAGTATCTGAGCTGGCCCATGGTCTGCACGTATCTTGTGATGGTGCAGCTTCTGAGTCAGTGATGTCTTCTTGGAAATTGACAACTTATCTCAGGAGTGAGATGTTTAAGTCCAAGAAAAAAGTATAAAGCTATAATTTTGAGATGCCAAAGTAGGAATGTTTTAAGTGATTATTATGTACAAGATCATACTTCACTTGTTGCTGACAGGAAACAATGTTATATTCCATGAGGCTTCATAATCTTTAATTCTGTCTCCATCTTCAGTAAACATACAGATTATGTCAGGAAGGTCACCTCCAGTTCTTTGACTGTCTTTGTGCTCTGCCCCTCCTTAGAGCACACCAAAAGCAAATCACAATGACTTCAGGTATTGCAGCATCTTAGGAGCAGGAAAGCTTTCCTGCTCCTAAGATTCTGCTTGGCCTGTTGTGTTCATCTAGCTCTACACCTTGTTATCTCGGATTCTCCAGTATCTGCAGTTACTATTATCCCTGACTTCAGGTATTGGCATGTTTAAATGAATGGTTGCAAATATTTGTTGAAGGTGGTTAAAAGGAACAACAACATCATTACACAAGGATGAGAGTGAGTGTCAGTCATGCATAAGAAGGTGGGGGTGTGAGGGAATGCATGAGCAAAGGAGGATGGCCGGTTAGAATGAGGAGTGATATATTAGAGTGAGTTTAAGTACAGACGTTGGGATGATATATCATACTCCAGGTAAAAAGTGACACCTTCCTTTTACTATTCGCATCTTTCCTATTCTGTTTATGCCACAAAAGCAATTTTGACATTGAATCCACATACATAGCACCCCATTCCTGTCACAGAATGCACGAATAACCTCCAGCCAAGCCTTCTTTGTTTCATTCCCATCAGTCAGCAAGGATTATTCCCTGCAGGCCCCAGCAACATAATAAATAAACCAAAGAGCAATTTTTTCAACATCTGGACTGCAGCTTGGAATTTCTTCTCTTGTACTCGCAATTTAATTGAATTGCAGTTTGGAATATCTCTTTAAATATTGAATCATAATTGTTTCTTTCAGGTAATTGTCATGTTTATGCTAGTTACCTTGAAAACGTGTAAATAGTTTAGTAATATACTTATTGGCCAGCCATGCCTTACTTATGCCCATGTTGTCCATGGGTTTGAGGTGGTGGCAGTGGTGGTTGGAGGCAGGGTAGGGGAGATATCAGCACCAGTTAAAACGTACAGTGGCAAGCTAATGATGTAATATTCCATTCTCACTGACCTAAACTTATAAGCAAATTTATTTTGAAGAGTAAACAACATTCTTGGCCATGAGAGGAGTTAATGGAAGCTGCAATATCCAGCTGTTAATACCCCAGCACCCTAGTTGTGAAATATTAAAACAGATGTATGTTTACTTCAAAATGCAATGGTTCTTGTATTATTGCACAGATCTCAAAAACACAGCATAATGTGTCAGCTCAATCATTACATGTGATGCTCTAGTACAATATGTTCAATCTTACCTTCTGTACAACTAATCTGTTAGTAGTTCAACTAGTCAGTTGGTTGGGCAGTTAGCCAGCTGTGTCAGTCAGTTAGTCAGCTATGTAAATAATGTAATTGTCATCTAAGTAAGCATATGTTCTAGACAGTATATGTAAAACTGAGTTATCATGTTAGTGTATATAGCTGTTCATAAATTCAAAATGTCCGCTCTTGATAAGGACCTGAGTTTCTGTGCTATATGTTAAATGGGATAGCAGATAGTAAACAACATTTTGGTGGCAACAAGTGAGCTCGAGAAATTGGTGACAGAAATAAGCACAAGGAGCTATTCACAGCAGGTTGATATTGCTGCAGCTTTGCACTGACTGAGCAAATTTCAGAAAGTTACAGTTGCTGTCTGAATGTGATGCTGAAGTTCACATCTAACAACTACGACTGATAATACAGCCACCTCAGTAGACTCTCTCCCACTCAGAAAGGAAAGACAAAGAATGTCCGAACTTTGAAAGAAAGTGTTATGCAAGAGGCCGAAGACAGCTCCAAGTTGTCAAAGTGATTCTTGACTGAAGTACAGCCCAAAATGTGAGATTTTTTTTTCGATACTGTTAAGTCCTTTCCTGTGCAGTCAACTCCACTGTTTTGATTTCTTTAGAAACAGAGCAAAAGTAGAAAAAAGGCTGATATGATGTTGCTCTGATATTTCTTTGCAGAAATGTCACTTTTAGTCATTATTCACTGACTTCTTTTAAAGAAACTACTGTGAGAAAGAAAACAGCAATTTCTAAAGCAACAATAAGGAGAGAAACGTAAATAGAGAGGTCAATAAAATAAGAAAAGCAAACAGATCCTTCACATACAGGCATCTTTTTTTTAATGTTCAAAGCTGTATGGTAAAGATGGAAAGCAAACATTTGAATAGGGAATGGCACTACAATGACATTCTATCAGAATTTCAATTATCCGAAGAAATAATGAATCTTCAGTTCCTAGATCAACAGATAGTTGATAAAGAAAAACAGTGAAACATATTCTCACATTGGGAAGGAAAATATTGCGAATAATAAAACATTTTCATACTTCTTGATGGGCACAAAAATCTCAACAACAATTCAACTTTTAACAGATTTTTGAGTTCATATTATTCCTCCAACAAACAACCAAAAATATCAACCAATTTTTAGACAGATAGACACACAGGCTTCCAGAATGTGATTTTCCCAAATTAATTTTCCTGCAATGCTGATGGAGCTGGCCACTGAGCCTAATATCCATCAAATCTTTCTGGAAGTCACACTTGCACAGACTAAAGATTATATGATTGACATAATGCTTAAGGAAGGATGTAATTCTAAAGCAATGGTTGCAAGACAGCAGCATCAGCAAGTGCTTAACTCTGTAATAATTATTACAACTATCAATGCTGTCAGCAAAATAACTAAAATATAGATTGTCACAACCAGAAAAAACAGTCTCCAGCTATGTAAGCTATGTTCTGTAACAGGACATTGGGCCACAATGTGCAAGAAGCCTGAGTGCTCAGAGGAAACCAAACTGCAACACAATTTTCAACAGCAGCATGTAAAGTAGAAACAACCAAAGAATTTCCATCCATGGTGTTTCCAGCATAACGTGCAAAAGGAAACTGCAATGTTACATTTTGCACACTTGCATACAGTGCATGTAATGAATTTGACACACCTTCCGTAACGGCAGTGCAGGTCCACCTATAATACATGGACTGCAGCAGTTTGAGGAGGAATCTCGCCATTACCTTCTCAAGGGCAACTAGGTACAGGTAATAAATGCTGGATCAGCCAGCAATTCCCACATCCCTTGACAGCTCAGACAAAGTACACCGACATGGAAAGAGAAATGTACACATCAGTTTTAGAATGAAAAGGCATCAAAGTACCTATTCAGCAAGTATTTCATTGTTCAGACCAACCACAAGCTATTGCATATGGCCTGTTCGAAACCTCTCACAAGTAAGTCTCCATGACCACAATTTATACTTATAAAGACTTAAGGGTACGATTTTGAAATACAGTGCAAATCAGACTCAGAGGTAACTGTTCCCAATACCCTTAGACAATTTCCAAATCCCACTCAGAACCAGGATACTCCTCTGTACTGGCATAGCATTTCCCAATTGATTTGATAATTGACAAGCAAAGCAAATTCAGCAAGCTACCATTAGTGCAATAACTTTGACACATTAGCCACTATTTTATTATGTGTGTTGTTCCTCAACAAATTGTGTCCAACAATGATTTGCACTACACTCATGCCATTCTCCAAGACATGTGTGCAGTGAGTAGAGTATCCAACACATTACATCCTCTCCTCATTATCCTCAATCAAATAGTCTGGCAAAATGCACCATCCATATGGTAAAATCCATGAACATTATTTTCAAAGCTACTTGCCAAGATATTTTGGTAGCCATATTAAATCTTTGTGTGCTCCTCAGCTTGGAAGAAAGAGCCACATAATTTTTCCCTTACACACTCCTACTACCCAAACACATGGCATATAATACATTGTTGGAGAGTATGGAGCAAAATAATACAGGACCATAACCAATACCATGTAGGCAATTGTGTCATTTTAAATGAGCTCAAATGCATCACAGTTCTAGATTTTCACATAAATACATGGGTTAATGAACAAACGGTGATTCTGTATCCAGCCTAGGTCATACAACACTGTCACAAACAATAGCCAAAGCTTATAATAATACAGATGGCACACCTGAATTGTACTTGACTAACTATCTGTCATGCTAGGTGATGATTTTGAGACTGAAGGTACCACATCAGACAACAACCAGACATCCAGGATGTATTTTGCACATCCATCCACAATGACAGAAAGTACAATGTAGAATGATGCTGAATCATGATAATTGTATAAGGATCATCTACTGCTATTATACACTGCTAAAGTTATTGCACAAATGTGCATCTGTCTGTGTGTTTATCAGAAGAAGTTTACTATTTTTAAAAGAGAAGAGAGGGATGCTGCATTATTACACAGATGTCAGGAAGGCATAATATATTTGGATGACATTTCAACACGTGACACTATTGTACGAAAGTTTGCCGATGAATCTTTCAGTAAATTTTCAGCCATTTCTGGATTTGAAAAGTAACCAGCAGGTTGCAATACCTATAGTCAAATAGGAAAGCTGGGCATGGGCTCCAAAGCAAAATGTTGACATTTATATACCTTCGGTAAACTACTGATGCATGCAACTTCAGTGCAGCTAATACAATCAACATTGTTGCTGATATAAAACTGAAGATTTAACTCATAATTTTACTGTAAAAGTTGACTTCACAGTTGAGTCCACAGGACTACAAAATGTAAGAAAGTCTCATTTTATTGGGAGCAAAAGGCGACTTACTTTACTGAATGTTTCCATGGATAATGGTTGCCACACTTGGTCAAGGGTGATGATACATTTCAGGGATTTCAAACTAGCATATATGATTATTCAAGTGTCAGAGACCAACAACAAGCATATATTGTGAATATATCTAAAGGTGTTGAATGCAGGAACAGCAGTAAAAGTACCTCATTGCAGACAAATCATCCACTGTTGCTTGATTGCAGTGAATCCAGCAGGGGACACCATGACAAAATTGATTTACAGATACTACATGCTGACGATCAGAACCAGGATTAACAGTGCTCAAGCCAAAGACCTACGTTTCTTTTAAGTTCAAATAGTTGGTGTCTGGAAGAATTGCAAAACCTCCAGGTTGTCTGACAATTTGTGAAGTCAGAGACTTGAGGGGAAATGGGACAATCGTAAATGTGATTGCGGTTACATATCCAAATGTCAAAATGTTAACAATGGAAACAAAAAGCATGGAGAAGGAGAAATGCGGTACATGGTAATAATACCAGTTAATTTTGAGACTCCACTCAATCTGAAGCCATCATATCCTGCTGCATCGTGAAGCGAAGAACCTAGCTCAAAATCTCAAAGGAGACAGATGTGTCATCATTGTCTTCTGACAGTCTTTGTTATTACAGCTGTCTAGACAATGTAACTTGCATCTGTCACTATCATGCAATAAATTATATTTTGTGAAGACAAGCCCTTCTTCTTGTTAATAGTAATGAGTGGTTCATGATTTACCATTGTTAATTAGGTAGGCCCTTAGAGTGGTTCATGATTTACCATTGTTAATTAGGTAGGCCCTTAGAAACAATATAGAGCAGTAGTTTCCCTACCTCTGAACCAGGAGATCTGGGTCCAAATCCCACCCACCCCGGAGGAATGTAATAGCATCTCTAAATACATTGATTAGAAACTATCTAGAAAGGATAATTCTCAACATGTCCAGGTAGTGAATTGTGGAGGCATTCTAGTGCTTGACTGTGCCCCTGTTCCATGGTTGGTCGTCCATGGAGACGAACCTTGTGAAGACCATCAGCATGCTATTGGCCTTTAGCAACTAGGAGTCACTGGGACAGCCAGGGTGCATTGTCATTCTAGTGATGGCATTCTAGTCTAAGTTTTCCTTGTAGGTTCCTGTTGAAAGAATGCATCACCAGGGGCTGTTTGAACCAATTTAATATTTATTTACAATAAGTGGAAAGGAAGAACAGTAACATTCTACACCAAAATTAGCTGATAGTGGTTGATTCTGCAGCATGTACAACAAGTAGGAAATTCAGTCTCGTGAAATACTAGCTCTGTTTCTCAACTTGCTTTATATTTCCAACATTTTCTGTTTATATTTTAAATATGTAATGCTGTTGAAAAAATTAACAGTTTGACATAACAAAGTAGAATTTTCTTGGTAATTTTGTTGCTTGTCAGACTTCACTTCAGTGAAGCATCAACAGAAATCCTTTCTCTTGAACAAAAGTGGTAAAATTGCCAAGTTATGGCAGTGGAGCAGAAGTCCCAAGCAAATTCCCATTATGACTCTTAAGTAAATATAGCTCTTTCCCTTTTTTTACATTTCAGGAGAGGCTCAAATGTATCTCTTACACTGGATGTGAGTGCTTTGGGTAACATAGAACCCATCAAGTCTACCCCTCGAGAAATAACTCTACTGTACCTCAAAACCACCAGTTCTGTGTTAAACCAGGAGCAACTCAAGGAAGCCATAAATAACACACAAGAACTGGAAGCTGAATTTTCGGTAAAGTATTTTCAAGTCATAAGTTGGAAAATAGATCGTATTGAATAACATTTCCTTGTTATGTGCAGCAGTTGTTGGAGCACTATTTGTCTCATCAGACCCCTCCTTGTGGGGGAAAATCAAAGGCTCAGCAATGCAACATATTTCTATCACTAAAGAAAAGTCACTGGACTCAAGCTTTAATTTTATTTTTCTATCCACAAATGCTGCCAGACCTGCTGAGTTTCTGCAGCAATTTCTGTTTGTGTGTGCTATTTATCACACCTATTGGTTCTCATTGTTGTATTGTGTAGAGCATTGTTTCCATGGAAATGAAAACTCGAATGCCAATAATCAAAAATTGAGATGCAAAGAAATAATTTATCTAAGAAGGAAAAGAATTATGTGGTTGACTATAGTCTTCATAAATGACTTAATAAAGAATAGAAATTTGTGCAACACTTTTTTTTCATTACTCACAGTCCTATGACACATATAACTTCCTTATTCAACTTGATTAGGCAAACAAGATTTTTTCCAATTTTTGTAGCAGCCAGTGAATGTTTCCTATAGTAAGGGTGTCCAACCTATGGTCCAGCATATGACCCCAAGCAAGCACAGTGCAGGCCTTGAGTGGACCCAGCACATGGACCTCGAGTGGGTCCAGCAGGGAGGACAGTGGGCCCAGTGCGGACCTTGAGTGAGCCCTTGCTCAATTTTCCAGGATGCGCACAGGACCTGGTATCAGATTCAGATTCGGCAGCTGCTACATCGGCAGAGGCAACATCAACGAGGTAGGTTCAGAGGCAAAAAGTTGCACCAAAGAATTGGCGACTTCATCATTGGTTGGATCCGGCACTGACGGTGATGGCAGAAGGGCATCACACCAACATTGATGAGGTGTGCCCAGAGGCTAGAGATGCGACTCCAATGTTGGTTGGGCCAGTGCAGGTTATGACCATGCACTGGTGGAGCAGTATAAGCCCAGCAGGGAAAGGTGGCACCTAAAGATTGGCAACATCGAAGTTAGTTGGATCCAGTGTAGATGGCAGTGAAGCAGTGGATGAGGATTGGCAGCACAAGTGTCATTGATGGTGATAAGCTGGTTCAGGGCTAATGGACTCTCTTTGATCTTTTGTTTTCCTTATTCTTAAATTATTTAAAATGACAACAAATTGTGGCAACAAATGAAAGCTTTTTCACCGTATTTTATTGTATTCTTACTGTAAAATGCACATGACAATAAAATAATTCATTCATTCATACATACATTCACAGACCACATATAGCCCACCAAAGCATATCATACAACCTGACCTCTGCTTTACTGATAATTGACATTACAGTTCTTTCAGAGGGTTCCTATAATTAATAATAGCTTTCCATTAGAAGAAAATGTAAAAGTGAAAGTTTATTTTTTAAGTATTATGTTTATTTGAAGCTGGAGTTTCAAATGCGGGTAAATACAAGTGAAAGGTTTTGCAAGATGCTACTCTCAGTCAGAGTCCCTTTCTTTCCTGAAGATCATGAACTGGGGCTTATTCCTTTTCCCCACTAAAGAAGCTAAGCTTCTTAAAAAAAACAATGAAATCAGGCTTCCTTATGAAGCTGTGTTGGTTGGGACACTCTATTTCTCTTATGATCTCATCTAAAAGATCAATATGTTGCTTTTGATTTTTGTTTTGATTAAGTTATGTTTATTTTTGTGGCAACTGTTATCTTTCTGAAATTTGGTTACCTGAGAAGGACAGAAATTAAGACAGGGTATCCCAGAGTGTTCACCACTGTCCTTCCCACACATTGCAAACATAGGTTATTGAAATCATTCCAGGTAAAAATACTTCAGGTTGTAGCTTTTTTTAAAAATTGCGTTTAGCTTTCTGAAGGGATTCTCCAAAGTAAAAAAAAATAAACAGAGGCTGCAGTTTGCTTCCATGATATGAATCCAGTATTGTCATCTTGATCTTGAGATGGTCTGAGATGGTCTTCTGCACCCAGTTCTCACCTATTAAAACCAACTGTTAATCATATCCGCCATCTACAATCCGACCCCACCACCCAAGACATTTTTCCATCCCCACCCCTGTCTGCTTTCCGGAGAGACCACTCTCTCCATGACTCCCTTGTTCGCTCCACACTGCCCTCCAACCCCACCACACCCGGCACCTTCCCCTGCAACCACAAGAAATGCTACACTTGCCCCCACACCTCCTCCCTCACCCCTAACCCAGGCCCCAAGATGACATTCCACATAAAGCAGAGGTTCACTTGCACATCTGCCAATGTGGTATACTGCATCCACTGTACCCGGTGCGGCTTCCTCTATATTGGGGAAACCAAGCGGAGGCTTGGAGACCGCTTTGCAGAACACCTCCGCTCAGTTCGCAACAAACAACTGCACCTCCCAGTCGCAAACCATTTCCACTCCCCCTCCCATTCTTTAGATGACATGTCCATCATGGGCCTCCTGCAGTGCCACAATGATGCCACCCGTAGGTTGCAGGAACAGCAACTCATATTCCGCCTGGGAACCCTGCAGCCTAATGGTATCAATGTGGACTTCACGTGTTTCAAAATGTCCCCTTCCCCTACTGCATCCCTAAACCAGCCCAGCTCTTCCCCCCCACCCACTGCATCCCAAAACCAGTCCAACCTGTCTCTGCCTCCCTAACCTGTTCTTCCTCTCACCCATCCCTTCCTCCCACCCCAAGCCGCACCCCCATCTACCTACTAACCTCATCCCACCTCTTTGACCTGTCCGTCTTCCCTGGACTGACCTATCCCCTCCCTACCTCCCCACCTATACTCTCTCCACCTATCTTCTTTTCTCTCCATTTTCAGTCCGCCTCCCCCTCTCTCCCTATTTATTCCAGAACCCTCACCCCATCCCCCTCTCTGATGAAGGGTCTAGGCCCAAAACGTCAGCTTTTGTGCTCCTGAGATGCTGCTTGGCCTGCTGTGTTCATCCAGCCTCACATTTTATTATCTTGGATTCTCCAGCATCTGCAGTTGCCATTATCTCTGTTAATCATATCCTGTCTGCCTTGTAGAGCCGGAAGCAGCTAAGTTCTGTCATCCACGAGGAAAATTTGCCCGTCTCTCTCGTTCTTATCCTCAGATGATTGCTCCCATTCTCTGGTTCCTCAGTAACAATGACATTGTCTCATTGCCTGTCACAATTGTGTAGTTCACAGCAGGCCTCATGATGAGAACGTTGAGGACCTTGTGTTCCTGTACCATTGAGCCTGTCATTCCATGTTTCTTCTACCGAAATGCAATACCTTACATTTCTCTGCACGAAAATTCATTTGCTAGGTATCTGCCCATTTGGCTAACTTACCAATG
Source organism: Stegostoma tigrinum (assembly GCF_030684315.1). Lineage (NCBI taxonomy): Eukaryota > Metazoa > Chordata > Chondrichthyes > Orectolobiformes > Stegostomatidae > Stegostoma > Stegostoma tigrinum. The sequence continues at coordinate 31,625,093 of NC_081374.1, forward strand.
TTACCTTAAAGTTGCTCAGCATATGCTCAGCATATAAAATTTGTTACTCTCCCTAGTTTAGTATCATCTTCAGATTTAAAGATTCTACCCGCAACGTTCCTCTCCAAATCATGCATATGAATCAGCTAAATTAAGGATCCTAACAATGATCCCTGGGGAACATCACTTCCAACTCATCTCTAATCTGAGAAATGCCCATCTATACCTACCCTCTGTTTCCTATCCTTTAGCCAATATATAATCCATGCTGCCAAGAACCCAGCAATCCCAAATATTTCTAATCTACAAACCAATTTGATATGTGCTACCCAATCAAATACTTTCTGAAAGTCCAAATATTCATAGTTACTACCCTTATCTACTGTCTGTGTTATATCATCAAAGATCTCATTTTAAATTTGTTGGCCATGATTTGCTCTCAACAAAGCCATAATGACTGGTGAGTATTAATTTATTTTTTGTCCTCGTTTATTTATTCTATCCTGTATTATGACGTCCATCAGTTTTCCCACTACTGATGTCAAGCTGACAGGTTTGTAGTTTCTTGATGTAGCGATGCTCCCCTTGTCCTACAGCAGCATTGACAATTCCACAGGCAGTAGGATTTTTCTGGTCGGCATCACCTGTCTTTTAAGTTATTCCTGCTAACCACTGCATTTCTGAGATGGCAATGTTAGATTTGCAAGCATTAATGGAATGGTGCAAGTCACATTGACTTGCTTCTGAAATCTAAGCATGTTCGCCGTGCAAGTATTGCCAATGAGTGAAGAATTGTTTGTTAATGAAATGTTCCTGGGATTTACAAACTTATGCTTCACATATTTGTCCCCTTAATGTCCTAATATCCAGAAGATACGGAACCCACACTTGTGCCCATCAAATTGTCACTGATTGTGCCTACCCTGGGCATTGTCCGAGTAATTTTACAGCTGCATTTAGCATCTAGAGAACGGCGAGTGATGGAAGGGAATGCAGTTGGTAGAGACCATTAGCATCTAGCCCTGCCTTGTTGCCAAATAACCCTCAACGCCTCCATGTCCCATTTTACCTTGCACTATTGTAACAGCCCATTTCCATCTATTACCCAAAAATGGAGACTCACCAGATTGAGCTTCACCTCCAACTATCCTCTCTGCCTCCTGAAATCTGATGTAAATGAATGCCCGCCCTGCTTCTGCATGCTTCCCCAGTGGAGATCACGTTGATGGTACCTACCAATAAAATCCCAAGTCCTGTAGCCTACCATGTCCTCTGATGTTGTTCCACGTGTCCTTCCCATACACCTTGACTATTCCTCAAGCACCATCCTTATTCCTATCTCTGCAAATGCCTCTGCTTTAGTGTCCTGCACCTAAGCCTTGATACCAAACTTGTCTCGTAAGTGTTGCCCCTACATTTCCCCTTTGCATCCTTCTTATTAATTGATGGATAGATGCCCCACACTGCATTTAGAGTCATACAGCACAGAAGCAGACACTTCGATCCAACTCATCCACACCAGACCAGGTTTCCCAAGCAAAACAATCCCACTTGCCTGCTTTTGGCCTATAACCCTAGTAGTTGCTGGATCCAATTGTACAAAGGAGATGAGTTATCACAATTGCCAAGATTACCACAATCACCCATCCCAAGTCAAGTCTCAGACTCGTTTCCGCAATAAAGTCCAAGCAAATTAAAACAAAGCTGTGAATTTTAGTAGCTATTTCTACATTCAGTAAATTCGGAAATATTCAATGATCCTCCCAGCCAGTTGCTTACCCAGTACTCTCTCACTGACGGTGATGTTGTAGCTGAGAGTTCTGCTAGGATCCAGGTTTTGAGGTTCCCTGTTGACCACCAGGAATCAATGGTGGTGGAATTACTGCATCCATTGTGTGGGCAATGGTCACCTGGATGTTGGGCTTGTGTCAGATCTTGGATTTGCTTTGATGAGCAGCTGCTAAACGACATGAATGACTAAACCCAGACTGCTGTGTTTATAAATCCCATTTGATGATACAGGGCTCTTCGCCTGCTGGAGCTAGTCCTGATCATTGCCCGCTCCCTGGACTGTGGTTAGGCAGATCCCCAATTGACTGACCATGGCCAAGCCTGTGGACTGTGTGTAGACAGTGCCCCTTACTGACAATACTGGGACCCCTGACCAACACATCTCTATAACCTTCCCTATCATCCCACACCTTCACTGGCTTGAGGACTAGCCACCACCCAGTTTCCAATTGCACCATTCTGTTGAGTGAACATGCAAGTGTGTTTGATGGCACATGCTGTAGGAGTTAGATTGAAACTTTGATGTGCTGCGCAGGAAGAGATGTTCCTCCTTCCTTCCAGAAAGATCCCTACCGATAAGCAGCTCATTGATGCGTCTGCATTTGAGAACATTTCAGCATGACAGTGTTAATAGCCTTAGCGCTGGCTGAAGTTGAATGGGGATGGCATGGTGAGGCAAGGCAAAGCATGGAGGCTGTGAGGATGCAGATAGTTGCTAAATTAATGAGTAATTGAGTAGCCCTGTACTACAACAAAGTCCAATCAGTGAGGTAATAAAATGTGAGGCTGGATGAACACAGCAGGCACAGCAGCATCTCAGGAGCACAAAAGCTGACGTTTCGGGCCTAGACCCTTCATCAGAGAGGGGGATGGTGAGAGGGAACTGGAATAAATAGGGAGAGAGGGGGAGGCGGACCAAAGATGGAGAGTAAAGAAGATAGGTGGAGAGAGTATAGGTGGGGAGGTAGGGAGGGGATAGGTCAGTCCAGGGAAGACGGACAGGTCAAGGAGGTGGGATGAGGTTAGTAGGTAGCTGGGGGTGCGGCTTGGTGTGGGAGGAAGGGATGGGTGAGAGGAAGAACCGGTTAGGGAGGCAGAGACAGGTTGGACTGGTTTTGGGATGCAGTGGGTGGGGGGGAAGAGCTGGGCTGGTTGTGTGGTGCAGTGGGGGGAGGGGACGAACTGGGCTGGTTTAGGGATGCAGTAGGGGAAGGGGAGATTTTGAAACTGGTGAAGTCCACATTGATACCATATGGCTGCAGGGTTCCCAGGCGGAATATGAGTTGCTGCTCCTGCAACCTTCGAGTGGCATCATTGTGGCAGTGCAGGAGGCCCATGACTGCCACAATGATGCAACCCGAAGGTTGCAGGAACAGCAACTCATATTCCGCCTGGGAACCCTGCAGCCACATGGTATCAATGTGGACTTCACCAGTTTCAAAATCTCCCCTTCCCCGACTGCATCCCTAAACCAGCCTAGTTCGTCCCCTCCCCCCACTGCACCACACAACCAGCCCAGCTCTTCCCCCCCACCCACTGCATCCCAAAACCAGTCCAACCTGTCTCTGCCTCCCTAACCGGTTCTTCCTCTCACCCATCCCTTCCTCCCACACCAACCCGCACCCCCAGCTACCTACTAACCTCATCCCACCTCCTTGACCTGTCCGTCTTCCCTGGACTGACCTATCCCCTCCCTACCTCCCCACCTATACTCTCTCCACCTATCTTCTTTACTCTCCATCTTCGGTCCGCCTCCCCCTCTCTCCCTATTTATTCCAGTTCCCTCTCCCCATCCCCCTCTCTGATGAAGGGTCTAGGCCCGAAACGTCAGCTTTTGTGCTCCTGAGATGCTGCTTGGCCTGCTGTGTTCATCCAGCCTCACATTTTATTATCTTGGAATTCTCCAGCATCTGCTGTTCCCATTATCTCCAATCAGTGAGGTGGTGCCTCTCCCTGCAGGCAATGTGTCCTTGCTGCAGCCTTTCACTGCTAGTTGTCAGGGCATCCAGAACTCAGTTTTCAATTCCACCCATAACAGGGAGGGGCTTCTTCCAACAGTTTTCTAAATGTCACTCAGTCTGTGCTTTCTACATGCCCTGTAAGTGAATTGGAGCGGTTCCCGGATGGTCATGAGGGGTTGGCAAATTTTGGATGCCAATATCCTTAAGGAGGAATGGGCGTGGCTGATGGTGGCCAGGGACTGTGCCCTGAGGTGTGGTTTGAAATTGAGCAGCATGGAGACTCCTTGCAGCCAGCAGTGAGCTGAAATCACCGAGAATCTACACAGATTTCCATGTCAGGATTCTTCAATGTCTAGCTTGTTTGCAGCATTTGGTCAGGTAGGAAGCCGAATTCGAATAAAGCAAGCTGTGGTGTTTGACAATCTATAAAACTCCTTAATTGGCAACTCGTTGCTGCCTAGTGAGAAACTCGCCTCACTGCTTGTCAGAAGTATAAATGATGGAGTTAAAATGTTCCTGAAATAAGCCTCAGTGGACTTTTCATCTGATGCTGCCACAAATCTTCTCATTACCCATGGCATTCACAATGCTATAAGAGTCTGCCTTTTGGATTTGTCTCAAGGCACTTTCAAACATTGAAGATCGATACATATCCTAGAAAAATGGTATGAAATGATTTCCAGAGAGATTCAGTTTGTTTGCACTTTTGTGCTTAAGCAATAGGCCAGCTCTAGTGCATTTCCTTACAAAAAATCTGTGCCACAAGGCCCAAATATTCAGGGCTTTATAAACTCACCCTCATATGCAGCTGCCATGTGTGGAGGAGATTCTGTCTCTGGTTTAGAATTTTATCTGAGTTTTATTAAACGTTGGTTAGTGATAGGACAATCCCATTTTATACCTCAGAATTTTGAACACGAGCAAAGGGCTAACAAACCTGCCAGAGGTTAAAGCAAACCAAAAGCTTCAAAAATAAATCTGTAAATAGCCCATGAACAATGGTTCCAACATTTCCAAATTAACAGGCTTCTTTTTCCACGTTATTCAAATCCATTATTTTAACTGTGATTAAACCTTCAATTTGTTTTGTGCTTTTTAAAAAATTGAGCAAGCTAGAAATCCAGCGCTATTAATATTTATGGAACAGACAGTTCCAAGAGTTGCTCAGAGCAGTTTTCAATTCCACTGATAACAGGGAGGGGCTTCTTGCAACATTTTCCCAAATGTCACTCAGGAAAGTTCAGGGGTCACTGAAGAGGTCAAAAGTTCCAGTTCGTTAGAGAAGGATGCAAACAAGGAACAGAAGCACTCCTCATGTTAGGTAATTTGCAGTTGAATGTATGTTCCTATATAGTGAGGTCTCAGGGAAGCCTGAAAGAAGAAGCCATGTGAACTGAAAAGCCCACAGGCATTATTTTCTGGATGCAACTGAGCAAAATTAGAACTCAGGAAAAACCTATAGTCAGTTTTAGGTTGGTGAAGCTAACTGTCAGTGAGGGGCTAAAACTAGGCTTGTAAGTGAGTACTTGAGTGCAGTTTTCATAGTCCAGGAGACCATAGTTCCAGGAAAGGAGGGCGATTGACCAGAATAGACCGAATGGAAGCAGTTATGTTGAGGCAGTGTATCCTGCAGTGGTTTGTGGGAGGGATTTTTAAGGCCAAATTGGCGCTGGTGAAGAATTGCAATCCCTTGCAAAGTTTAATGAGTTTTGATGACCCACTGTCACATTCACATCTTGGAAGATTTCTTTGGAAATCTATGGGTTCTGTCTTGGTTGCATTGCTTCTTGATGTCTACTTTGTGGTATTGATCACACCGATTACTTATTATCTGGGTTATTATAAAATGTTGTACATATATTCTAGATTGTAATACTGGCTCCAAATTTGTATCATAAAGTGTACTTGTTGCTCTTTCAAAGCCATGGAATCTTGTGGCTTTTTTCTCTGAGCAAGTCCTCCAGATCGCATACTTTGCTTACTCCAAAAATAGAAGTTACTGGTTTCCATCCAGTTCAGGACATAAATTTGGCGGTCTGGGCAGGGGTCATAACATTGTAAAATAGATAATTAAAGTAGTTCATGATAACAACCTGTTACCACACATAAACTCTTTAAACAAAACCGCAAATGTGGAAGAAATACAAAACAGCTGCAGAACTTGAACATATATATTCAAATCTTCTAAGCTTTACAAACAAGCTGCCCCGAGTAGGTTAAACCAGATATATAGTATCTGTTTCAATGCCATTTTGCATTTTCCTTTTCACCAAACAGATATAGTTAAAGGATCCACACTGGTGCCCTCCTAAACACAACTGGTCTTGGCCAAATAAATGAGTATTATGTTGGACGTGTTTGAACATCAGACCTTAACTATTTAACAAATATCTTCTTCAAGGGGATCCTGCTGTGTGTTCTGATTATATGGTTGTCATGATCTCACTGCTATGAATATCTCTTCTTTTTTTGACTACACCATATGCTCCATTTCCAAATACTAAGTTTAGGGAGTAACATTACTGACAGACATCTGTGCCTACCAGTGTGAACACAATGATCAAGCACTTAGCCCTGTAAATATATACGGGTACTCAATGCTGGTGATGATTTCACTCCTGAACACTATTATCTCCCCATCTTGTCCAGTACATGAGTTACTACTGTAAAGTTAAAACTGAATTCAAGGAAAGGAAATAACAAAACATGGGGTCTATTTTATAGTAACTATTTAGGTCTGGGTTTTAATGAAATGCCCACAGGATATACATAGTCAATATAGCGTATATCTTTCCTCATTATCAGCATTATAACCACAGAATCTCATCAGTGTCAAGACACTTATGAAAAGGAGAATTTTGAATATAAGAACATGGAAACATATGAGTATCTGGAATTGATTCATATAAGTCTGACATTTAAGAAACTGTTATATACTTGATAGACGTGATCAGAGTTATCCAGGAGTAAAAATTATGATTGAAAGAAAATTTGAAACTGATTTAAGACAGATGCTTTTTTTGGCAGTCAAATAGAGCATTATACATTTGATACATCATGCAACAGGAAAATAAATAAATGTCTTAAAATGTGTTGTTTGACAAGCTTTCAAGTGCCACTACTGCACATGACCTTTTGTCTTGATTTATTGTCTGGCCAGACATTGGCCCCACCTAGTGGTCACACTGGGTTATTCAGTTCCTTGTTTAGAGTTTTAGTTTCTCTCAAATTCTAATAGGACACGGTGACAAGAGGTTTTGCTAAATGCACATATTCAAGTTTTGCCAGTCTCTGAGGTGTGCCTTTGGTGTGTTGAAAAAATTAGCATCTTTTTCATTATTGCATGATAGTGTCATGTCATAGTTGCTGTATGGCTAAGTTGCATCTGGCTGAACATTATCTTTTCTTAACTAAGCCTGAGTGATGCAAGTCTTCCAGAGGGATTTCCACCACAAGGTCTTGCAGGTTTTCTTGCCATACTGAGCTCATCTCATTAACTACCTCTCCTGCCCCATTGGAATTCATCACGTCTGCTTCTGGGCCTCACATTACCATGGGCCATTCCCAGCACAACTCAACATTGAGCAACTATCCTGGATTCACCCACATCCCTTGCACCCGCATCATCTTTAACAACCTGTTGAGAACATGGACAAGAACTCCCAGTTCAAAGTTGGTTTGCACAGTTGCTCTGGACCTGGCAGACAGGGAAAATTGGCGCTGTGTGAGGAGGGATCCAGAGGACCCAGGTGGTGAAGTGGTGGGACGTTGACATCCCCCAGGATCTGCAGTGGAGGCCGTGACACCAAACTGTGCCAATCTAGTCTGAGCTTGCCACCCTGGTCCATTTCGTATTCGAAATATCGGCTTTCCTGATCTTCTGATGCTCCCTGGTCTACTGTGTTCCTCCAGCTGCCACTGCTTTATCCCTTACAGACACACATGCATGCACACACACATAGACACATACCGAGGGGAAAGAAATCAACTACCTGGGTTTTATGGATGAAGGGAAATCTGGAAAACAACTCAGTAGTTTCTGTTCGCAGGATCTGCTGAGATGGTTTTTGTGCTGATTAGAATGATGCTTCCTGGTCTTTTGTCCCCAGATGCTTTAACTTGTTTGCAGGTGACAAGCTATCCTATGTCTAGGCCCGAAACATCAGCTTTTGTATCTCCTGAGATGCTGCTTGGCCTGCTGTGTTCACCCAGCTTCACACTTTGTTATCTTGGATTCTCCAGCATCTGCAGTTCCCATTGTCTCATATCTCTGCAGGTGACAAGGGTTGGCTGGTTCACAGCTATAAATGATCCCTGACATATTACCTAATAATCATAACTTACAGCAATTGCTGAAGGAAAGACAGACTGCTTCAACAGTTCAACTAGGCTAAAGTGGTTGTTACTGGAGAGAGAGCTCCTGAACAGATGGAGTTATTAAGGCTTCTTGCTGTCTTGTTCACGATCCCAAGCTGTTCAGCTATCCAAGAACAAATCACATAGTCATTGGCAAGCAGGGGGTTTTTGTCATCAATAACTGGTCACTAGTCCACATACCAATCGACTAATTGTTGCCAGCCAAATCTTCATTCGTACATAGCCCTTGGCTTGAGCTTATCTGCAAGTTGCGCTTCAAGTCATACTTAAACAAGGAGCTATATAAATAGTGCTTACAGTGAATTAATTGCTAATAAAAGTACAGCAATCTTTCAGGATTCTTAATTTTTATAACAGTTACTTTTCCCATATCGGTCCACAATTAAAAATACAGAAGAATAAAGAGATATGATCTTTTATATTTTATCTTTTATCATAAAAGTAAATTTACTTACTCTTTTAATCAACGCATTATTAACAGTAACATTTTCAGGAGCTCAGTACTTTTGTTAAATATGCAATAACTCAGATTGCATTCTGATATGTACTTTACCTCCCTCTTCAGCGAATTCCGCCTAATTTTATTGATGCTGATGAGTTGAATATCCCAGGACATGCTTCTAAAAACAGATATAAAACAATTTTGCCAAGTAAGTCTGAAATATAAATGCTATTTAACAACAATCTTTATTGTAAATTGGTGCATTTTATCAAAGCTTTCTTTCTCTAGACTGGAAATGTGGATTATTGTAGCATTCTTTAATATACTCACTGCTATAGAACCAAGATGCATGCACTAATATGATGTTATTGTTTTCTTGATACATGTATTTCTTTACACCATACACAGACAGTCAGAACTATTGAGATTAAAAGCATACCTATTGACTAATAATTTTACCAAAGCAAACAAACTGGGTCTATTTGCTGTTTAAGGACCTGAGTGATTAAAATTGAAAATAGCATAATAAATGATATGGTTACTAGTTTATATTTATGAATTTTTTTATTCTCAAAACAGTTCAAAGAATCCCTTCTATGTAAAAAACAAACTAATATAGACTAGTATTTAAGAATCATATCATATCAAAGAGAAAGGAAGGAAGAATAAAAGAAAGAGGGAAAGCTAACCAGAAAAAGATCTAAAGGAAGAAACAGAGAGAGAGTAAGAAAGAAAGTGTTGATGAGAGAGGCAAAGCAATGTGATGAATTTTATTCCTTTCAGTACAATATCACTGTAGACAACATCAACCACGATCATATTGAATGGTGGAGCAAGCTCAAAGGGCCAATTGACCAATTTCTGCTCCTATATTCTATGTTTCGATATTTGTAATACCCTCACTACCAGTATTTTGTGGCTGCAGTATTTACTATTTATAGGATGCACTGCAATAAGTTACTGAAGCTTTTATGGTCCAGCTGTCAAATCCTGAACTACTCTCTTATAGACAATAGATGAATTGCAGCACAGTTATGTCCTTGTTCCAGTCCAAAGTCATCCATCATCCTGACTTAGACATATTTTCATTCATTCATTGTCACTGCATCTAACCAGGCAGTGTTAGCTTGATGGGAGTGCATTCAGCTCTTCAACTGTGGCAATTCAATCAGTTAACTCATGGAAACCTTCTCACAGGTAACTTGGGTTGGGCAATAAATACTGTGATCTTTGTACATATCCTAAAAAATGAATTAAAAAGCTAACAACTATTCACTATTAAAATTATGCCACAACTCAGGCATTTTAGCCAGCATAATACATATGTGTACTAAAACAAAAATGATCAAAGATTACAGAATGCACAATTTGGAAATAATCTCATCAATTGAAATTTGTGTCACCCACACAGGTACCCAACAACATCTTATTAGAACATAGAACATAGCATAGAACAGCACAGTACAGACCCTTCGGTCCACAATGTTGTGCTGACCTATTATCCTTCTCTAAGATCAAAACTAATCTGCATATCCTTCATTATACTATTATCCATGTGCCTATTTGAGAGTCGCTTAAATGTTCCTAATGTATCTCACCTTATTACCACTGCCGGCAGTGCATTCCACGTACCCCACCATTGTCTATGTAAAGAACCTAACACTGACACCCCCCTCTATACCTTCCTCCAATCACCTTAAAATTATGCCCCCTCATAATAGTCATTTTCCCCCTGGGGAAAAAGCCTCTGACTGTCCACTCAATCTGTGGCCCTCAACATCTTGTACACGTCTATCAAGTCACCTCTCATCCTTCTTCACTCCAATGAGAAAAGCCCAAGCTCTGTCAACCTTTCCTCTTAAGACCTGCCCTCCATTCCAAGCAGCATCCTGGTAAATCTCCTCTGCGCCCTGTCTAAAGCTTCCACATCCTTCCTATAACGAGGCGACCGGAACTGAACACAATATTCCAAGTGAGGTCTAACCAGGATTTTATAGAGCTGCAGCATAACCTCACGGCTCTTAGACTCAATCCCTCTACCCATAAAAGCCATAGTGATATTGTATGGAGAATTGAACAGTTTTTCTTTTCTCATATTTAAAGTAATATATCTGATGTTACCCAGACTTGCACATTTATTATCTATTTTTGTTTCTATAGTTCTCTTGAGTTTACTTCCATACATAAAGATTTCTAGTCATTGCTTTTTTAAAAACTTATATTCCTCTTTTCTCGTTGATGGATAATATTGCTACACTATGAATAAACTTTAACTAAAATTAGCCTTAGAATAGCGAGCACAAAGATAAAGTGAGATGTGGAAAAGGGCCTGTAGAAGTTCAATGAATAGATGAACCAAACGTAGGTATGACAAGACGCATGCAAAATCAATCTGAAGACAGAACCACATTAATTACGTCAAACCTGGCCACAAGCACATGTACTGAAGCAGAGAAGCTCATGGCCGTGCAAATCAAATCGGTTTAATCAAGTTTGGCAAGTCTAACAATATAAGATACACAATTTCGAGCAACTTGATCAAATATTTCAGAATCAGCAAAGATAGTAAACTTCACTTAAAGATACGTCAATTTGAAATATATTTGATCTAATGTAACAAATCACATAACCACACAATTCTTTATCTGGAACTCAAATATTAACTTTTATTTAAAAGAGTCACTTAAATGTCCCTAATGTTTTATTTAACAAAACGCTCCCAGTTTCCTTTGCTTTTAATATCAGTGACAGTCATCAATCTGTCACCAAATTCCACATGGGGAGCAGTACATTTTAATACTTAATACTGCGTGTCTAAATTTCTTTCCCACATTCTTGTCTAAGGTTTGAGCTTCAATAACATGTTTCTTGTGAACTTTTGGGAAGATATCCTTCTTCACCATTATATTTATGTCATGTTAATGGAAATCTAGTTAGAGAACAGATCTCAGTTACCACAAACTGAATTGTTTTATGGTGGAATTGAAGTAGATAGATTATCTTGAACTCTCTTGAACTTGCTCTTAAACTTAATTGGTGAATGGATGTTGAATGACATTGTGTACCTAACTGGTCAGTAACAACCAATGTGTGCTAATATTTGCAGTGAGCATTACCATTATTAACAAAAATATATAGACCCACTTCACATGACACATTTTCCTACATCTGTTCCGATATTGTTCTAAAGTACCATGACTACTATCTTACTATTATTGTGTTTTTTTAATACAACAGAGTATCTATATTTATATAAATATAGATAGTTCTGAGGAAGGGTCACTGGACCCGAAATGTTAACTCTGTTTTCTCCTTCACAGATGCTGCCAGACCTGCTGAGCTTTTCCAGCAACTTTGTTTTTGTTCTATATTTATAGGTTTGTCTTTCACTGTTACTTACTAAAAATTTGTATTTAATCATGTCACACAAGTCACAGTCAGTGCAAAGACATGCTGGCTAGGTGGATTAACCATGGCAAATTCCGGTTATGGAGGTAGGGTCTGGGTGGGATAATCTTTAGAGGGTTGGTGCAGAGTCAGTGAGCCAATAGCCTCTTTCTGCAATGTATAGATGCTATGATTTATGATACAAAACAAGGAAACTTTTCCAAGTATCCATTCCAGCCAACATGCATTCTCATTTCAATGCATTTCAGGATTCTTGTTAGTTTGGTCAAAGTTCCCTCTCTTCTGTATCAATAAAGGATACTCTGTTCAATTTGATTAATGATAACATTATAAGAACATACTTTGCACACTTGGGGCAGGTTTTAAGCACAAAAAACTAAGAGTGTTTGGATCAAATGGAAGGTGTAAATGTTAAAAACCCTGACTCCCAACTCGCCTCCAGCTTGCCCACTCCACTTTATTAGAAGCAGGGAGACAAACTCACACCCATAAGGCAGGCTGTCCATTTAGATACTATAATGAGACTGTATGAATCTGTCATACAGACTGTTTTAAATTTGATCCTAAACCAGGGATTTCTCGAGCTTCAGGAAACCCATTGGCTAAACTGAGAGCAAGACTACTGTCCCAGGATCTAACTGCTTTTCTACTCTTATTCTGAGTTCAGCACTTTTGCCTGCCCAGCTCAATGATTAGATGCATTTTTGAGCCTTCCAATCTCCCCCAGACCTCCCATCAGCATCTAATCCACAAGCTTCCAATTTCTGACCATTCCCCAAATTTGTTTGTTCAGGTGTCTCATACCTTACTCTAGTATACCCCTCTAATGATCAGTCTCCCCACTCCGAGGTCATTCCTTGCCTGATCCTGTAAACTCTTCTGCAGTGTTTCCTGTCAAACTGTCAGTGAGGCTGACATCCAGGCATGGAACCAGTCAGTGATGTCACTCAGAGGTCGTGCAATAAGAACTCCACAGCATATTGGAAATCCCAGTTCCTGGTTTGCCCATATGTTACCTGGCCTCATTCCTGGGAGATCAAAATGTTTTTCTTAAATCTCCACGATTATCCAATAGCAGCCAAATTAGATTATTTTTGTGCTGTAATTTCCGTCCATTTAACATTTGCCCAATACATTCCAGGTAGATTTCACTTGGGCAATTTTATTAATTATATCTTCCATCTGTGATTTTATTTGGTATTTTCTGTAACTACTCTCTACATGTGTAATAACAACAGTGTCTCACTCAACTAGGAATCCAGTTGGCAACATCAAGTGACAACTCTATCATTTTATTTTGCATGATTTGTTTAGATTTTAACCAGTTGCTGCAATGTTTGATATTTCTTTTAAAATTGCCTTACCATTTTTAGACCCACAGACCCGAGTCTGCCTCAGATCAGAAGAGAATGATAATCACCTGAATTCCTATATTAATGCTAACTACGTTCGGGTAAGGTTATTTATATGTTCTTGTAATAGAACATAGGAAAATTTACTTGTCTAACCTCATATCTTGGCTCAGTTTAACTGAGCTCAGTATTAATTTTGCACATGTCCTTTCAATAAATACCTAACAAGTTCTAAATTCCATTTGTTCCAACTACTAATGGGAGACATTGTTGCCTATTTTAATCTTGCGCAAGTAATTCTCAATGGTGTCAGTTAGATATGACTTTCATCTTTCCTCCTGCTTGTTCTATGATCTATCTCAAAACCTTCTAAAGTTACAGTTTATCTTCCTATTTCCAATGTCCTGGACACTTTTTCCTTATTTAAAGTAAGTTGTTTTTCATTTGCCTTCATAAATATTTTTCTATAGACTTGGCTTCCAACATTGAAGTACCAGGAATTCTTTTTAGGCATAATGATTTATACTAGTGTATCAAGTCACCCCAGTGGAGCCCTATGACTTAACCGGTTTATTGTGTTATTGTGAGCATTGACCTCCTGTCATTCCCTGCACAATTTGAATTCTAAATGAATGGATAGAATTTCGTATGTGTGCCTATTATTGACCACCTTTGTTTATCTCTTTCATACAGGGATATGGAGGAAAGGAGAAAGCATACATTGCTACCCAAGGCCCTATGATAAATACAGTGACTGACTTCTGGGAAATGGTTTGGCAGGATGATTGTCCAATTATTGTGATGATTACAAAATTAAAAGAAAAGAACGAGGTATATGAATATAAAAGCTTTTTTTAAAATCCAATTTGACATTTAAAGCCAAACTGTGTTAAAAGATTAATGTCTACATGATTGGCAAGTGGAATCTGATTATAGAGATATTGCGCTGGAGAATGCACCAGTTAATGATGATTGACAGTAAATGCAAGGCCTTGTTTACATGTTAAAGCAAGCAACTTGACTCTGATTGATAAAGCATGCCCCATGAAATCAACCAGCAAATGACTGTAACCTATTTTGCTGAGTCAAAACAAGCACAATGTATGCACATGTTCTTTCTGTCTTCAACAAACAGGGTCCTTGTATTTATAAATATATGTGTATACATACATTAACACAGAGGCCGTTCTACTTATCAGAATCCACTTGTCAATCAATAGGGACTCTTCTGCAGCCTAAATGTTGGTTCTCCTTAAACTACCTAAATCATTATTTGACTTTGTTCAATTATTCTAAATGCACCATTATCATTTAGAAAAACTTATCATACAAACTGTTGAGAACACTTGGTATGAGCAGAGAATATCGAAATGTAAAGTTATTCACAGACTCTTATACTTGGCTTCTTATATTTTCAGAAATGTGTTGTCTATTGGCCAGAAAATCAGGACACCTTTGGCAGATTTGAAATTATTGTACACAATACAAAGGAATGTGATGGATACACTATTCGGGATTTAAGTATTCAGGTACTAAAGCAATAATCGATTTACTCAGTTAATACTTACAAAATGTAACAGATGGATTCAATCTTGTTAATTATGATTTTGGATATTCTCCATTTTCAAAAAAAAGGCCCAGAATTTACTTTCAAAGTAATGAGAGGCTAATTCTTCTCACTTTTATTTGTTTACACATGATACAGTAATTACAGGCAAGGGGCAAATATACAGGTGAACACAAATATTCAGATGCTCCTTTGTGAACTGTAAATCACTGCAGTTAGCTTTACGATGCAGCCTCTGTCTCCCAGGCTAACAATGAAATGCGCTGGGTGGTGTGAAGTTGCATATTTATATAATAGCTACAAAGAAAATAGCGTAGAATGCAAAGCTCTTTACATTTACACTTGCAAGGATTCTGTTCAGAGAATGTTCACTTGGAAGATTCCTGGTATGAAAGGGTTGCTATAAGAGGAATAGTTGAGCAATCTGCTCATTGGAAGTTAGAAGAGTAAGTGATGATCATATTTAAAAATATAATACACTGTGAGGACTGATAGAGTGGATGCTGAAAGGATGCTTCTTTTGTAAAATATAGTAAAACTATGGAACTAGTTTAAAAATAAGAGTTTCCCATTGAAGATGAAAATGAGGCAAATTTCTTCTTTTTAAAAACAATGGGTTTGTGGAATTTCCTTTCTCGGAGAGCAATACGGATAAGGTTATTACATATTTTTAAGGCTAAGTGAAATAGATTCCTGATTAACCAAGGAGTCAAAGAGTAGAGTGTATAGATAGGAAAGTGTACTTAAGCCTACAAACAGATCAACCTTGATTTTACCACATGATGGAACCAGTTTGAGGGACCAATGGCCAACTCCTATCCCTAATTCATTTGAGAGATGTCGGCATTGCTGTCTAGGCCAGTTTATGTTGCAGTCCTTAATATCTCTTAAGAAATTGGTGGTATGGAGCCTTCTTGAACCGTTGTAGTGCTTGAGCTTTAGGGATGTGCTTTTAGGAAATTAATTACTGAATCTTGACTCAGTGACTGTGAAGGAACAGCAACATAGTTCTGATTCAGTAGAGGTTATTGGTTGGAGGAGAAGTTAAATGTGTTTCCATGAATTTGCTGCCCTTATCCTTCTTGATTGTAGGGATTATGTCTTGAAAGGTGTGGTCTAAAGAGACTCAGTGATTGCTATGGGATGAATTCCGAACAGACTTAAAAAGGGAGACAGAAACATGCCATTTCTAATAATTGAGGGGATTACCACAAAAAGTAATAGATATAGAGTTAAATGTAAGTGACTTAGAAAAGAAGAAGCCTTTTTTTAAACACAAGGCTGAAGTGTTGTTGACTTTACTATTGGATTGATGAATGAAAGATAGATTTAAGAATTAATAACATAAGTGATTGAAGAAAGGATGAATATTTTGGAAATAGGATAGGTCAAGTTTATGAAATTAGGTTTAGGAATTGATGATAATCTGGATAAATGCCAACATAGACTGGTGAGGCTAAGTAACCTTAAGCTGTAATGTTATTTCTGTGTAAATATAAAATAACAAACGAAGGAAAAATTAATGTCACTAGCTTATAGTGTAATTAAAAATTTGACAATACATTTTATTTTATTCACTCACGTGGCATCGATGTTGCTAGCTGGGCAAGTGTTTGTTGTTTATCGCTAGTTGCCTGTGAGAAGGTGATGGTGAGGTGCCTCCTTGAATCACTGTGGTCCAAGCGCTGTAGTTTGATCCACAGTGCTGTTGGGGAGGGAATTTCACAGTTTTGCTCTAAAGGAATGGTGATATATTTCCAACTCAGGATGGTGAGTGGCTTGGAGCAGAATTTGCAGATGGCGGTGTTCCCATGTTTCTGCCAAACCTGCCCTTCTAGTTTGAAGTGGGTATGGATTTGAAAAGCTCTAAATGCTCTTCTAAATGAATAATATACAGGTACTTGTTTTATAAAAGCAGTTGAAATCATACAGTGCATTTCTGTGTGGTACAGTCTAAACAGGATATTCAGAGCCAGTTTACATTTGTCAGAGTCAACTAGGATGTAATTTGTTCATTTTCGTATTGTTCTGATTTATATGGAAAAGCCAAGTACTTATCCTCAAAAAGGAGAAAGAAAGAAACAAACAGAGGCAAATCCTCCAAGCCATTGTCAAGTTCTGTCTCATATTAAAGATAAGTAGAATGGCTAACATTTCAATGTAGGAGAATAAGGATGAATACGTGGTAGAAAGAGAAGGCTGGTGATGGGTGAAATTTAAAGAATAAAGTGAACAACAATTTATAGACAAAAAGAAGACTGCAGATACGAGAATCCAAAGTAGACAAACAGGAGGCTGGAAGAACAGCAGGCCAGGCAACATCTGGAGGAAGGGTGCAGTCAACATTTTGGGTATTACCCTTCTTCAGGCCTGGATGTGGGGGTGGGTGAAGCTGCAGATAAAGTGGGGGGTGGGGGCATGAAGGCAGAATGGTGGCGATAGGCTGACACTGGTGGTAGGTACGACCTGGTTGATCAATGGATAGGATGAATTCATTTGGTGGCTGGAAGAGAACGTCAGAAGTTGGAATGGAAGGGAGGAGTTGGGGCTGGAAGGTGATCTGAGGGATGGGGGAGGAATACGTTATTTGAAACTGGACAACTCAATAAGGTGTTGCTCTTCAAATTTGTATTCCGAATAGCTGCAACACTGGAGGAAGCCAAGGACGGACATGTAAGAGGGGGAGTGGGCCAGGCAGTTGAAGTGGGCAGTGACCGGGAGGTTAGATTGGCTGTTACGAGCCAGGCGGAGATGCTCAGCGAAACAGCCACCTAGTCTGCATTTGGTCTCACCAACATAGAGAGGACCACATTGGAGTCACTGGATGCAGTAGACTAGGTTGGAGGTGATGCAGCTGAAGCTCTGTCTCACATGGAATGACTGTTTATGGCCATGAATGGAGGTGAAGGAAGTGGTATGTGGGCAGGTGTTACATCTTTTATGGTGACAGGAGACGGTACTGGGTAGAGTGAAGTGGTTGATGGGGTCTGATGAAGGGAGGATTCCTTGCACAAGGTGGAGAGAAGTGGAAGTGAAGGATGTTCCAGATGGTGGAGTCTAATTAGTGTTCATTGAAGCATTTGAAGACAATACATTGGATACAGAGGCTGGTGGGGTGCAAAGTGAGGGCAAGGGGAACCTATCTTTATTATGTCGTGGTCAAGAGCTGTGGAGCAGAGAATGGAGGAGGGCTGTCTGGATGACAGAGGGGGAGAAAAGAGCATTGTTTAAAAAAGGCGGACATCCGGGGTGCTTGGGAGTCAAACATCTCCTCGTCAAAGCAGATGCAATGGAGACAGAAGAATTTGGAAAACTGGATGAATTTTTTGCAGGATACAGGATGGGAGGAGGTGTAGTCTTGTAGCTATGGGAGTCTGTAGGCTTACAGTAAAGGTTTGTCCATGAACTGTCGCCGGAAATGGAAACGGAGAGGTCAGAAAAGGGGATGGAGATGCCTGAGATAGACCAAGTGAATTTGAGGGCGGAGTGGAAGTTGTTAGCAAAGTCAATGACCTGCTCCAGTTCAGCCTGGGTGCTGGATGCAACACCGATGTAGTTATCAATCTAACAGCGAAAGAGTTAAAGAACAGTACTGGTGTACACACTAAAGAGGGACTGTTCAACAGAACCAACAAAAAGACAGGGGCAGCTGGGGCCATGGCAGTGCCTGTGGCCACCTCCTGGATTTGGAGAAACTGGGAAGAATTGAAGGAAAACTTATTGAGTGTGAGGACTAGTTTGGTGAGGCGGAGGAGATTATTTGTGGGGTGGCAGTGGAGGCTCTGTTGGAGAGGAGAAAACTGAGGGTCTGCAGGCCATCCTTGTGGGGTATGGGCATGTATAGGAATTGAGCGCCCATAGTAAAGATGAAGCACTGGGGGCCTGGGAACTTGAAGTTCCCAAATCGGTGGACGGTATGGTTTGTGTCCTGGATGTAGATGGGGAGTACCTGGACCAAGGGAGAGAGAATGGAGTCAAGGTAAAAAATAACAATTTATTTTGGCCCGGTAACTATTTCCTGGGATCTTTGGGCAAACTCTGGAAGGACACTAAGTAAATTTGCTTGTTTATTTTTTAGGATGGGAAACAGTCTAGAAATGTAAAGCACTACTGGTACTCATCCTGGCCAGATCACAAGACTCCAGATACAGCACAATCACTCTTGGATCTCATACATGAAGTTGAAGAAAGTAGACAAGCTGCAGGAAACAGGGGTCCCATTATAGTTCATTGCAGGTGAGAAACCATTTTAAGTAACTCCCAGGTGTAGCAAATCTACCCATAATAGGCAGAGGAAACATGACAATATGTGACTGTGAGTGCTTGGTGGGTCAATGAAGATGCAAGTTTGACTACTTTGTGTTATTTTTGCCTCATCTTAGTTTTTATCACAAAAAATGCTCACACATTTTCCAACAAGCAATATCACTCAGAAATATGAAAATTTATTCTCCATTGCCTTTAGGAAAACAGCTAAGCAGTCACATATGTCCTCATTATTGAAATGCTATTGCACAGTCAATGCAGTAAGATTTCAATTTATAATGCTTTGAGAAATAATGTCTGTACCTTAATCAAAATGGCAGCATTGACTGTATTTAGTTTGCACTTATGCATCGTTGTACTATGATTTGAAATCAAGGGACGAATTTTGGATTTGTGCTTGGACTCCAATGTCAAGAGCAAATGTAGGATTCATTCTTGGTCACTGATCAGTAATTTTCCCCCAACCATCCAGTTAGTGGGCAGAGGAGATTTCACTGTCCCAAAACCCTTCATCATGAAAGGAGCTACAGCTTGGCCTGGAAGAGGTTTGCACTCCCATACTGATGTACTTTATCAACAATTTGAAAGAAATTTTAAAAAAGGAATGTTTTGTTTTGGCTAGACCATCATTGTGAAGAGGAGTCCCCAGTGACTATAGCCGTGATCATGTATTTGAAGACGGCTCATGGTCAGCTCAGAACAGAGCCTCCAACTTACATTATGTCACCTCCAGGCAGCTGGCTTGTTCCTGATGCTGAAGGTGTCTTGCAAGGTGGCTGTGAATTCAAGTTGTTCTGATAGTTAACTGAATTAACATGTAAACTACTTTAGCAACTTATTTCCAATCTTATCCTTTTAATGTAAAGTGCAAATTTATCTATCTGCCTGTCTCTATTTTGCCCCCACATTGGCATCAAATTCAGTGCTAATTTCCACCTCATGAATCCTTTTAATGTTGAAAGTAACTGTTGCATTTAGTGCAGGGATTGGGAGGACAGGCTGTTTCATTGCTACCAGCATTGGGTGTCAACAGATAAAGGAGACCAACGAAGTGGACATTCTTGGAATTGTGTGTCAGATGCGGACAGACAGGTCAGTGTTGATGCTTTCAAGATTTCTAAAATCAATATTCAATATGTTGTGTGGTTTAAGGAGTAGATAGACATTTTTAGACCGTAACATTTCCAATTTTAGCTTCAGATGTCAATGTCATGTACTGTTAACACAAAATATAGCACACCTACTTACCAGTTGCAACAAGTAATAAGATGCTATCCTATCAACATCAGAAACACTTCATCTCATTTTATTAAAATTCCATATAATCCAATGTTTGTACAAATCGAGATTCAATTTCTGCCAAATTATTACATGCAATCATGTTGCTTCATCTGCCTACAAAACAAATACTTTTCAAAATAAATTTTATTGTTGTACCATGCCTTCACATATTCTGAGAATATGAAAGGCACTACGTCTGACTATTGCCTAATATTCTTCACTTTTCAAATTAGGTACCACTTTTAAATCATTCTTCTATCTGTGTCTATGCTAAATATAGTCTACCTCCAAGTTACTTACTAAAGCACTCTCAAACTCTCAACTATCCAACCTTTATCCTCTGTTCAACATAATAATCTTTCAATTATTAATCTGTTCAGCAACTCCCTATTGTTGATTCAGTAAAACAGCAATTTTCTTACACTCTGACCATTCCCATTAGTATTGTCTCCAATTCCATGCCTTCAAGCCCAGAGGATGCAGTTTTAACTGTGTTTGATGCACAATAGGTGAGATGTTCAGCACTAGATTTGCCTGAGAATGTTGATCATGACTGTGCCACATGCTTCACTTTTAAAATGACTCTCCGCTCCGGGAAGTTTTCCCTACAGCCATTCCTTTTCTCTGGCCGCTTTTTCCTAAATCCCAACTAGTGCAATAAGCTTTTAGGTTTCATGCTGCTGAGATTGTTACTATCCTCTTGTCCATCCCGACATTTGGCTTGCCAAGGGTCTTCTCACCATGGTTCTGAAACAATGTTTTTTTGTAGCATCGTTCGCATCATATTGTATCTGAGTTATTCTTGCTCATGGGACCCTTAGCCTGCCCCTAGACTCCATTCTGACAAAGGAAGGTGAATATTAATGTTAATTGATGGATTTGTGACAAAATATTTCAAGATTGTTTTGCTGGTTTAAGATTTAATTTGCTGAAATTTGTTGTCTCAATAAGACTGACCATGACCTCATGTCAAAAATTGAGAGATTCTGCCAATTACTCTAGTGCTGGAACTTTCTCTAAATTATACTCAGTTTCCTTGGCACATAGCTCTAATAAATACAATTTAAAAGTTTTCATATTGAAAGTCACTTTATTTATATAAACAGACTAGTATGCACCAATTAAAAATAAAAATGGTTAATTATTTTAAGCCAGTTTCAAAAACTTAAGTCTAATTGCTCACCTATTAAGTATGTTTATTTTTGCTGAACTATCAAATTTCAGCCTGATTAATAAAATTAGGTGAGGTTACTACTCTTAAATATATCAACTTTTGTTTTTTATGAAAAACTGATCTGTTATATTCTGTTACTTTGTCCAATTGCATGAGTAATGGAAGGCTTGAGTTCAAGAATATGCCAATTAATTTTATTGGAAACTTGAACCATAGCCTATCCAACACTTTTTCAGTGTAATTTTCCAATTGCGGGTAAAACGGAAACACTATCATTTTGCTCACTACTTCCAAATCCAAATGATTTACACACATTGAGAATAAAAATTGTCCAATCAATGGCAAACATTGAAACCTTCTTAAATCTATTGAAACTCATATGCCTTAATTGATTGTATCATGTCCATTAACCAACTGCCTAAGAATGATTCCACTTTTCTTCTTATATTCTGGATTGATTTCTAATAAGTGTCTTGTGAGACACCTCATCAACACTTTGTAACAATACAATTATATCTCACTTTTAGTAAGTCTCATTCTATTGTTTATTCAAAAATGAATTCTCAAGTTGATATTTACCATACCTGTACTGTTCCTGATTAATATAGGTATGTATAAAAGCTCACTAATTTCACTGTGAATTACTGATTCTTTGTCTGAATTTTTACTCCTGAGTGGGGAGCATGAGATGTTCAATTTTACAACAAAAGCAGAAATTGCTGGAGAAATTCAATAGGTCTTGCAGCATCTTCTTTTGCAGTTCTAAAGCAAAGTCTTGAAATGTTACCTCTACCTTCTCTCCAAGATGCTGCCACATTTGCTGAGTTCCTCCAGCTATTTCTGTTTTTGCTTCAATTTTCAGCATCTGTAGTTGTTTGTCTAATTTTTAGTGAAGTTTTCCAATCCCACCTTGGGAGAAACTTCCCCAAAGAGTGGAAATTTCATTCTGTGGTGAGAGCAGGGACAGTTATAAATGGAGTCATTTTCTTCATGAGATCAGGATTAGAATCTGGTCTATATATTTGAAGTTCTCCCTTTTCAGTTGCAAGAGTGTTGCATGGAAATTACAATAACTGTCAGACATGAGTAGCAATGATTGGTATGAGAGTTTATTTAATGCAGTGAAGTCAGTAGTAGATATCTTAAATCTATTCAATTTCATCTCAGCATGGTCTCTGAGTGCTGCCTCTGCTGTGTTCCAATTGAGTTAGAATAGACAGTGTGAGGTCAAATGCTAGTGAGTGGGGTCATGAGTTAGCAAAGGTACTGTTAGGGGCTATGGGCTTGAATGAGTTTCATGTGTTTTCAGTATTTCTTAGTTGGCACAGGAGATATAAGAGGCCATGGAGACGAGTGGAGGAACACATGTTGCCATTGACTTTATTAGAGGCCATTGGAAGTGGATAGGTGACATGCATTGGCCTGAGATGGCCTGGATGGTTTGTGGGAACTAGTTAAGAAAGAAGAATATTGCAAAAGGCTGAGGACTATAATGGAAAAATGCAAATAAGATGAGGCCCCAAATAACAGAAGTGGGCCTTTTAACAAGCATCCCCTTTACTCTCAGCAGCTTTGTCTCCACCATCTCACTATTTCCAGGGACAGCAAACCTAGTTCCAGCATGTACCCACCCACTCTCCACGAACTAAGATATCACAATCGAAGGCGTTTTTTTTTCTGGTTGGTTGGGGAGTAAGAAATTTCCCCAGCTCTGTAAGCTTCCCTTATGAGTGAAAATCTGGGCCAGGGATTAAGAAGCGCTTAATAAAGTAGAGGCAGTTTTCCTCACTGTTTATTCTCCTGGAATGCAGTAGAGATGCTTGATGTTGACATCCACTAAAGTGAGAAGTTTCCTACATTTCAAATATCTAAATTTTTCACTGTGACGGGTTCAACAGTCTTCCCTAAGAATTATGAATGACAAGCAGTTTGGATTTGGGACTCTGTCTGTTTCCATAAATGCTGACAGATATCCTGTGTATTTCCAGCATCGACAGTACTTTACTTTTATTTTCAAAATACTCACTTTCTAATTGGAAATTATGTTTTAAAGTTGCTGGTTGGGAATAATATAAGGAGTTCAAATTTATCTAAAATTCCCTGGTATCAAAATGCAAAACATCTATCTTATTTCTTAGGTAATGAAATGTGAGGCTGGATGAACACAGCAGGCCCAGCAGCATCTCAGGAGCACAAAAGCTGACGTTTCGGGCCTAGACCCTTCATCAGAGAGGGAGATGGGGAGAGGGAACTGGAATAAATAGGGAGAGAGGGGGAGGCGGACCGAAGATGGAGAGAAAAGAAGATAGGTGGAGAGGAGAGTATATGTGGGGAGGTAGGGAGGGGATAGGTCAGTCCAGGGAAGACGGACAGGTCAAGGAGGTGGGATGAGGTTAGTAGGTAGGAGATGGAGGTGCGGCTTGGGGTGGGAGGAAGGGATGGGTGAGAAGAAGAACAGGTTAGGGAGGCAGAGACAGGTTGGACTGGTTTTGGGATGCAGTGGATGGAGGGGAAGAGCTGGGCTGGTTGTGTGGTGCAGTGGGGGGAGGGGACGAACTGGGCTGGTTTTGGGATGCGGTGGGGGAAGGGGAGATTTTGAAGCTGGTGAAGTCCACATTGATACCATTGGGCTGCAGGGCTCCCAAGCGGAATATGAGTTGCTGTTCCTGCAACCTTCGGGTGGCATCATTGTGGCAGTGCAGGAGGCCCATGATGGACATGTCATCTAAAGAATGGGCGGGGGAGTGGAAATGGTTTGCGACTGGGAGGTGCAGTTGTTTATTGCGAACTGAGCGAAGGTGTTCTGCAAAGCGGTCCCCAAGCCTCTGCTTGGTTTCCCCAATGTAGAGGAAGCCACACCGGGTACAGTGGATGCAGTATACCACATTGGCAGATGTGCAGGTGAACCTCTGCTTAATGTGGAAAGTCATCTTGGGGCCTGGGATAGGGGTGAGGGAGGAGGTGTGGGGGCAAGTGTAGCATTTCCTGCGGTTGCAGGGGAAGGTGCCGGGTGTGGTGGGGTTGGAGGGCAGTGTGGAGTGAACAAGGGAGTCATGGAGAGAGTGGTCTCTCCGGAAAGCAGACAGGGGTGGGGATGGAAAAATGTCTTGGGTGGTGGGGTCGGATTGTAGATGGTGGAAGTGTCGGAAGATGATGCGTTGTATCAGGAGGTTGGTGGGGTGGTGTGTGAGAACGAGGTGGATCCTCTTTGGGCGGTTGTGGCGGGGGCGGGGTGTGAGGGATGTATTGTGGGAAATGCGGGAGATGCGGCCAAGGACGTTCTCGACCACTGTGGGGGGAAAGTTGCAGCCCTTGAAGAACTTGGACATCTGGGATGTGCGGGAGTGGAATGCCTCATCATGGGAGCAGATGCGGCGGAGGCGGAGGAATTGGGAATAGGGGATGGAATTTTTGCAGGAGGGTGGGTGGGAGGAGGTGTATTTTAGGTAGCTGTGGGAGTCGGTGGGCTTGAAATGGACATCAGTTACAAGCTGGTTGCCTGAGATGGAGACTGAGAGGTCCAGGAAGGTGAGGGATGTGCTGGAGATGGCCCAGGTGAACTGAAGGTTGGGGTGGAAGGTGTTGGTGAAGTGCATGAACTGTTTGAGCTCCTCTGGGGAGCAAGAGGCAGCGCTGATACAGTCATCAATATAACGGAGGAAGAGGTGGGGTTTGGGGCCTGTGTAGGTGCAGAAGAGGGACTTATTTCTTAAATGTGTTTCTAAAAACTGCTCGATTCTTCACCTCACATTCTTTATTTATTTATTTTAGGCAATTCTGTGCAATATAATTCATTCTTTTACAATAGAATTCAAGATTATGAACAAAATGTCCTTCCACTGCTTGCATATCCAGTAAAGATCCAATTACTTTAAGTTACACTATTGCATTAAAATGGATCACAGCACACCAGAACAGAGTTACTGTGTTCAATCAATAATCTGACATCTAATTTCCATATTCTGAAACTCACAGCTGAATTAATTTGAAATAATATTAGCTGTGTAAAGATCTCATATGACTTGTTTCACAAATATTATATGGCTTACTCAACTTTTTTCTTTTAGGGGTGGAATGATCCAGACAAGTGAGCAATATCAATTCTTGCATCAAACATTATCTCTTTATCAAAGCAATCTCTCGAAGAAATCTGATTCAACTTCAACTACAAAGTGAAGTGCATTTCTATTTAATAAGACCATGATGAATGTTTCAAATAAAATGTATCTAGACAACAAAAGAGTATAATATCATGAATGTGACAGCAGAAAATATACTTCAGCAATTGCATTACTTTAATTTTACGGTACAGTAGATTTCCATTTATCTGTAATGTAAGATATTAAAGCTGTGATCCTTAAATGTTTATCAGCGGTTCAATGGTATTTCCAACAGCATTTCAGAATAAGATTCTGACCATTTTTCTGATTAGATTTTGCATAATGGTTGTCTATCTTTAACGCATCACCTTTATGTTTTATGCTGTATTTGCTATTTAACAAAGCACAGAGAACTCTACAGAAACATAAAAAGGATAAAGATTTATTTCATCCAAATTTATGCTGTTAAATCTAATTCAAAATGTGTTAAGGTTCCACCAAGTTTTTTCTTAAATAATTTGCAACACACCTGACGCCCTGCCTCTATTTAACTAGGAAGATTATTGTAGTACAGAATGACGTATTCACGTTTTGTCAGTTCAGCAACCACATCACTGCAAGTGCCACAATCATTAAAGTGCTATGACAAAAGTGCCTCAACCCAGCTTCAAGGAAAATCCCATACAAAACTGCTGTACAGTAGCAGTTAGAGAGCTGTTTTCTTTGAAAGGAGTTTTATACATTGAAGAGAGACTTCTGCAAGTTAAAAAATGGTTGAATACCATTCATTTTCAATTTTAGTGATTTAGAGCGCAACAATATGACAATAATGCAATAATTTATGTACGTGGTCCAATCATCATCACCCTTTCTGTAATACCGGCAAAATCTTTCCTTACTCAAAAACCCAGCATGTCCTGAAATGTACATAAATTTTGTGTGGTGTATTTGTTTAATAAGGGATGACATTGAAAACAGTTGGAAAACTGAACAATTAGATAAAATAAGAAAGAGTGAGGACTTTGGAAATTACATCCTTTCTGTAGCATTTCAAATCCCAAAAGGTATTGTGAAACATCCACTAAAGCCTATGTCAAGAGGATCAAGTTACTTTGCCAACTATTTGGATAAACATTGACTTGTGGCGGAATTGTTTCGTTTTTTGTAGAGATGCATTTCCTCATCAGTTAAATATCAAGTAGCACGGAAGGAATCTGAAAATGCCACATGCTGACCGCTCCCGCCCTGAGACATATGTGAATTTTGCTTGTTGGAGGAGAAGAATACAATTGCTGGGTAGGGAGTAATCACAAGCCACTAATAACTTGACGACATTACTGTGTCTGCGAATTCATTCAATTATTCTCCCCTCAGCAGAATTTATGTTTTCACATTTCATTTCAAGCATTAGAACCCACTTGAGCAGAACAGAAATTTTCAAATGCCAAGCACCAATATTCTAACAAATGATGTGAATACAAACTTACATATTTTCCAATCCAATCAAGTTGATGGCTTTAGGCTACAAGTGACTGGATATATTGGTCACTACTTTTAATGCAGAAAATTATTAAACCATTGTAATATGCTATCGTATTGTATTTTCCTGAATTATTTGCCAACAGGGCCCTGGGTCAGTTATTTACATATATTGACATCTGTTGTCCCCATGGAAAATTTAAAATCCAGAATTTGGTGGTGTTGGAAAATTTGAAAATTGAAAACCTTTCCCTGCCATCAGTCAGTATAGCATCTAATTGTAGTTACCACAATTGTTAGTTGGAATGGACATCTAGCATGTTTATCAGTAAGTGATGCCAGAAATTACTGCAGACGTCTCCTTCAATGTAATAATTATCCTTAACTCTGTCTTCATTTCAGGTAAAATTTAGCTTCATTTCATAATTTTATATGTTTTTTAGTAAATACCAGAATAAATGGAAAGTTATTGTAAATAATGCATTGCAACTTCCAAAATGGAGACCAATTTATTTTTATACGTACTTTTCATATTGCAAATTAAAATAACAACATTTTTACAGCTTTTAATAAAAATCATATTTTTTTTTAAAAATTCAGTACTTAATGAAACTACCAAACTGGATTTAATTTTGTTTCGGGTCTTTATTTTTTGTGAAGCAAAATGAAAAAAAAAATTCTGATTTGCACATTAGATATTGTGCTCTTCTGTGTAACATAATGGAATTTGTAATGTTGAAAAATGTATTGAATAAGTTGTGATTTTTCACTTTTGTGTTATTTCTTTGAGTGTGCTGCTAAATTGTTGTATTGATAAGTAACTTAAATTTGCACAGCTTGATTCTTTTACCCTATAGTGTTTACACTGGTTATAGGCAAATATGATTTGATATCATGTTACAAAAGGATGGGTTTCCTCCTGTTAATAATTATAGAAAAACAATTCTCTGTACTATGATTACCCTATTCTTTTAAGTAAACGCATTGAAAACAGGATTTTTATTCTGCTGTCTGTATGTAATTGACATTCAGAAATAGAAAAAGACAAATGGTTAAGATGAAAATATTGGGTGTACCTGACCAGAAACTTGGGACCAAATTCTCAAACATTCTTACATAAATTCTGAAGCATGATCTGATTTTGCACTGAGATTTTATTTTTACTGGATGCTGTCAAAACTTGGGACACACTCAATGCAGCTGTGGATTTGTAAACCTATTCGCCCACCTCTCAGTACTGCACTGGGATGACTAGTCAACCCAATTACATATTTGTGATGTCCACTTTGAGAGCAATATACTCCATTTGTCAACTCAGTTTGCGTAAGGCACAAATAAAAGGACATTAGATTTATTTTGTTACTAACTTTCCATGGAATGTTTACTCTGCCAAACGCCATGTAAATAAAGGAGGAACAATCCATGTTAATGAGACCAGAAGTCTGTCTGCTGTGTCTGTCTGATGGTGTCGCCTTTCATCACCCTATGGATGAGATATTGATGACACTATCTAGATATAACTGTTACTCTCTTGCCACAGAAGAGAAATGATTTGATCAGTTTGAACAGACTGCCCTGACTTGCCCCTCACTGTTGCTAGGCTATAATGCTGGAAGCCTCCTCATAGTCTTTTGGATGTACCTACACTACATGGTTTGCAGCAGTACAAGGAGGTGTTTCATTCCCACCTTCTCAAGGGTAGTTAGGGATAGGTAATGAATGCTATACTTCTGAGTGATACCCATATCCAATGAATAAAGAAACCACTGTTACATTAAGGGCTGACAGGCCATCTCTGCCATGCTGCATTTCCAACATGTTGACGGAATCCTTTCTGGCAGATGGCTTATTGTCTGTTTAAGGGCACAAAATTCCTGGTGCATTCACAAAAGCAACAATGCCTTAAAACATCAACAACTAAAGAGGAAATATAATCCTAAGATAAAGTATGGTAATGGTATTCCCCAGATAAGGCTAAAAAAATTTGAATTTGAAATATCCAAAGATTGTCTAATATAAAAACTTTGTCATTCCATTTATCATGTTGTTTTTATCTTGCCAATTGCCCATAAGGTGAAAGAAACAAAAAAAAACTCTTGTGCTTGTTTAGATCAGAAAGCTGACTAACTTAGTTCTAAGGTGCATTTACTAATAAGCACAGAGAGGGGGAAATGCAACAATTTAGGGCAATGTAGTTGCACTTTTAAATTTGGTGAAATCATACTTTTTTTTCACACATCTAAGTCTCCCACTAAGACTTCCAATTCTTCAGTTTCAGTTTAAATCATTCTTTAAGTCCAAGCCAGGTTACACGAATGCCATTTATATCTATTAACTATTATTGTTAAATAGTGAGTAAAATGTTCTGATCATTGCCATCGTTAAATAAAATGACTACTTGCCTTTGTATTAGAAAGCTTATTTTGAGATGTTGAAAAGTTCCTTTCCAGTACCAAATTCTTGACTGCCACTTTTGAAGAATTCTATTATTTATAATGTATGAAATTAAAAAAAAATTCTATACAACGTTTCTGTTGTCATGATTGTTGATTGTACTTCAAATCTGCAGGATTTTCTGCTTATGATGAGAAAAAATGTAGACATTGATCTGAATTTCCCCTTGTACAGTTATGTGTGATGATGCTGTCACTTTAAAAAGGTTATTTTGTCCTTGGTTTGTTTTTGAAGAGAAGTTGTGAAGGCCGAGGTACTGAACTGGCTACTGCAAACGACTTATGTAAGTAACTTAGGAGTCCTTTAGGTTTTTTTTTAACAGTTGGAACAATGGAAGGGGAATAGCCAGTTCTCACAGTCCAGGCTTTCCAGTGTCTTTTAGCTTTAGCAGTAGGAAATGTTTGGGTTCCTGGAAAAGTTGGAGCTATAATGAATGATTCCTATATGCTACTTTCCCTGAAATTTCTCTTGATGTTCTTTCCTTCTGTATTGGACAACTGTATGTAAGAATGTGTATCTGAATTTACCTTTTGCCAAGGGGTCTGTTTATGGAATGTTACTATATTGGAACAGTTAATTATCAACAGATACTGTATCTATTATTCAGTTAAGTTTTCCAATGGTTAAGGTCACCTGTTGGGAGTTTCTATAGGCCTTTGGAAAGTTCCAGAGATGTAGAGGAACGGATTGCAAAGATGATTCATGATAGGAGCAAAAGTAACAGGATAGTTGTTATGAGGGACTTTAATTTTCCAAATATTGACTAGAAATGCTATAGTTTGAGTACTTTATTTGGGTCAGTTTTTGTCCAATGTGTGCAGGAGGGTTTCCTGACACAGTATGTGGATAGGCCAACATGAGGCAAGGCCACATTGGATTTGGTACTGGGTATTGAACCAGGCCAGGTGTTAGATTTGGAGGTAGGTGAGCACTTTGGTGATAGTGACCACAATTCGGTTAAGTTTACTTTAGCAATGGAAAGTGTTGGGTGTATACCGTTATAGCTGGGGGAAAGGCAATTAGGCAAGATTTAAGATGCACAGGGTGGGGAAGGAAACTGCAGGGACTGGGTAC
The DNA here is from genome assembly GCF_030684315.1 of Stegostoma tigrinum. NCBI lineage: Eukaryota > Metazoa > Chordata > Chondrichthyes > Orectolobiformes > Stegostomatidae > Stegostoma > Stegostoma tigrinum. The sequence goes on from NC_081374.1 coordinate 31,655,798, forward strand.
AATTGAAATGTGGAGCTTGTTCAAGGAACAGCTACTGCGTGTCCTTGATAAGTGTGTACCTGTCAGGCAGGGAGGAAGTGGTTGAGCGGGGGAACAGTGGCTTTCTAAAGAAGTTGAGTCTCTTGTCAAGCAGAAGAAGGAGGCTTTTGTAAAGATGAGGCATGAAGGCTCTGTTAGGGCACTTGAGAGTTACAAATTAGCCAGGAAGGATCTAAAGAGAGAGCTCAGAAGAGCCAGAAAGGGGCATGAGAAGTCTTTGGCAGGTAGCATCAAGGAAAACCCTAAAGCTTTCTATAGGCATGTCAGGAATAAAAGAATGACTAGGGCCAGTCAAAGACAGTAGTGGGAAGTTGTGAGTGGAGTCTGAAGAGATAGGCGAGGTGGCTAAATGAATATTTTTCATCAGTATTCACGCATGAAAAAGACAATATTGTCAAGGAGAATACTGAGATACAGGCTATTAGACTAGACGGGATTGAGGTTCATAACGAGGAGGTGTTAGCAATTCTGGAAAGTGTGAAAGTAGACCAGTCCCCTGGGCCAGATAGGATTTATCCTAGGATTCTCTGGAGAGCTAGGAAGAAGATTGCAGAGCTTTTGGCTTTGATTTTTAAGTTGCCATTGCCTACAGGAATAGTGCCAGAAGACTGGAGGATGGCAAGTGCTATCCCTTTATTCAAGAAGGGGAGTAGAGACAACCCAAATAATTATAGACCAGTGAGCCTTACTTGGGTTGTGGGTAAAATGTTGGAAAGGATTATAAGAGATAGGATTTATAATCATCTAGAAAAGAAAAATTTGATTAAGGATAGTCAACATGGTTTTGTGAAGGGTAGGTTGTGTCTCACAAACCTTATTGAGTTCTTTGTGACTGTGACCAAACAGGTGGAAGAGGGTAAAGCGGTTGATGTGGTGAATACGGATTTCAGTATACTATTTGATAAAGTTCCTCATAGTAGGCTATTGCAGAAAATATGGAAGCATGGGAATGAGGGTAATTTAGCAGCTTGGATCAGAAATTGGCTAGCTGCAAGAAGACAGAAGGTGGTGGTTGATGGAAAATGTTCATCCTGGAGTTCAGTTACTAGTGGTGTACCGCAAGGATCTGCTTTGGGGCCACTGCTGTTTGTCATTTTTATAAATGACCTGGGGGAGGGCGTAAAAAGATGGGTGAGTAAATTTGCAGATGATACTAAAGTCAGTGGAGTTGTGGATAGTGCGGAAGAATGTTGTAGGTTACAGAGGGACATAATTAATCTGCAGAGCTGGGCTGAGAGGTGGCAAATGGAGTTTAATGCAGAAAAGTGTGAGGTGATTCACATTGGAAGGAGTAACAGGAATACAGAGTACTGGGCTAATGGTGAGATTCTTCGTAGTATGGATGAGCAGAGAGATCTTGATGTCCATGTGCATAGATCCCTGAAGGTTGCCACCCAGGTTGTTAGGGTTGTCAAGAAGGCATACTGTGTGTTAGGTTTTATTGGTAGACAGATTGAGTTTCAGAGCCATGAAGTCATGTTGCAGCTGTACAAATCTCTGGTGTGGCCACACTTGGAGTATTGAGTACAGTTCTGGTCACTGCATTATAGGAAGGATGAGGAAGCATTGGAAAAGGTACAGAGGAAATTTACTAGGATGTTGCTTGGTATGGAGGGAAGGTCTTATGAGTAAAGCCTGAGGGACTTGAGGCTGTTTTCATTAGAGAGAAGAAGGTTAAGAGGCGACTTAATAGAGATGCACAAGATGATCAGAGGATTAGACAGGGTGGGCAGCGAGAGTGTTTTTCCTTGGATGGTGATGGCTAGCATGAGGGAACTTAGCTTTAAATTGAGGGTTGATAGATATAGGACAGATGTCAGAGGTAGGTTCGTTACTCAGAGAGTAGTAAGGGCGTGGAATGCCCTGCCTGCAGCATTAGTAGATTCAACAACGTTAACAGCATTTAAATGGTCATTGGATAAACATATGGATGATAATGGAATAACATAGGTTAGATGGACTTCACATTGGTTTCACAGGTAGGCGCAATATCGAGGGCCGAAGGGCCTTTACTGTGCTGTAATGTTCTATGTTCTATTCCTCTTTCTTTTGTTAGTATTTTAATTGTACTGTTTAAATAAATTGTGTTTCACTTAATGTTGAGTAGTTTGGCCAGTTGCATTGCATCTGGAACACTCACTTCACATCCACCTTTAAACTAAGAAAATGTTAGTGCCTGGGCTCAAAGATAATGGGAACTGCAGATGCTGGAGAATCCAAGATAACAAAGTGTGAAGCTGGATGAACACAGCAGGCCCAGCAGCATGAGATGCTGCTGGGCCTGCTGTGCTCATCCAGTTTCACACTTTGTAATCTTAGTGCCTGGGCTACCTTCTTGAAATATTTTGAGTGGGTCTGGTCTGGTCCAAAACACATGATAGTAATAAAATTGTGACATTCAATGTTTGGCTTCCATCACCTGATATAAATATGCGGGAAAAACATGGACTAAAATAGTTTCAAAGGGAAACAAAAAGCATTGACTTAAAAATGTCTGCAGTAATTATTTGACTACAGGTTCATGACTATGGTTCATGAAACTATCATTTACATATATTGCATATTATGTTACCCTCCCTTTTCTCTCTGGAGCACTATTTCCTTTTTAACAATTTACTGGTATTCAAGAGTGTTTGACGTCATATCTTTATTAGATTTTCTCTGGGTTAAAAAAGTAGTAGAATTTTTAGTCCTTTCATTCACTGTTTAGGAATGAGAAAGAACTGAAATTAGCGTGTTATCCAAAAAGGACTGAAACCGAATAGACAAGAAGACACCTATACCCCTTATATTGGCTAACATTGGTACAATAATTTTCACATATCAGGGATGAAAGGCACCACCTGTAATTTTCTAGCCTGAAGAAGAGTTGTATTGGTCTCAAACCTCTATATCTCTTCCCCTGTCCATAGTTGCTGCCAGAGGTTCCCCAGCATTTATGCTTTTATGATTACTCTTTTTATGGGTTTCCAGCATCTGCCCTAGTTTGCTTTCATTAAAAATAAGGGGCTCAGGCATTGGAAAACACAAACCTGCTGGATTTCAGGAAGTTTCTTTTGGCAGATCATAAGAGATGGATTTATGATGAGAACTGAAAAAGTGTTTCTCTCTCTCTGGCTCTCTCTCACTATTTCTTTCTCTCTAGAAGAACAAGGTCTGGTGACAAAGCAAATTAGGAAACATCTGAATACAGAGAACTTAAGGATATCTACAATATTTATAGATCCAGGACATCCCTAACCAAATTTGGTCTCAAATCAAAACCCAACACCTCAAGAATAAACTTAAAACTGTTATTTTTTTTGGCTGGACTCTACCCTTTTTAACATTTTACTTATGTCAGTCTGTGTTTGAATGTTTTACTAGTCTTTGTTTCTTTTTCTCTGAGTCAAACAACAAAGAGAATTTGTCTTCCTTTCACTTAAGAAAACCTTGTAACTGGCTCCTTATTGTTTCCAGTGATCCAGTTAACTGCATTTTCACAGGAAAAAAGTAGAGCTGCACACTCTATTAATATTAAACCTTTGTTGTGGTCAACTTAGGAAGTTGAAAATAGGGAAGCTGATACACCTCGCATCAACTGGTCACAATAACACCATTGGATTACATTGCATCTTGGTATAGGAATTTTAGGAATGATTCAAACTGAAATCTATTCCTAGAAGAAATAAAGCTTTCAACAAGGTTTGCACACCTGGTTTTCAGAAGTAAGCAAATTTCAGGCTTTTTGGCCAAAAGTCCCAAAATGTTGCACACTTCAGTTCCCATGTCCTAGACTGTAGGTCCCCTTCCTTCCTACCAATAGACAATGGTGATGCTAGTAGTATTTTTTTTGTCTGAACACAGTGAAAACATTAACACAACTGTATTGACACAGAAAACAATATGACAGGATGACAATTAGTTTCACTAGACTTTTTCACTCTCTGTAAGTAAATAAATTCTGAAACCCTCACAGATGTTCTTTATACGCCTTGATATGTGAGCAAGATCTTTAAAACAGAGAAAATATATGAATGACAACAGGACAATATAAATCTATTTAATTCTGGAGACAGGCATACCCCTTAGATTAATTACATCAAATTTTTCCTGTGGAAAGGGGCAGGAGGATATGGCCACAAGTCAGGCAGGTATGATGATCCAAAATTTAAGTTTGGAAGACCTTTGGCCAGTGTCCTTATCAAATAGGTACAAGATTTCTTCTCCCTGTGTGGATGAGAGCGCAGGGAGGATGAGGAAACTGATCACAGCATTTATCCAGTTATGATGGTCTGTATGGATTCCAACAACACAAGTAGAACAAGGAAAGAAATTCTGCTGTGGGATTAAGACCAGAACCACAAAGGTAATAATCACTACCAGAACTATGTGCAAATTGGTGTAAAATAAATTAGCTTAGAGAGGTAAAGGCATGGTTCAGATTTATGTGGCCCTGACACTCCTACTACATAGAGAGAGATTTTCCATTGTTTGCATTTCATTTTAATAGTGTTGGGACCAGTGACCTAGGGGATCATATAACTAGGTTTGTAGGTAAGCCTTTAAACTAAATCATGTTGGTGAGCATTCAATTGAAGGGAAGTTTAAAAATTCAAAACGAAACCAAAGAGCTGAGGTGCAGTTTACAATAGAAGCAAACAATATTCGAAGTACCTACTAACCTCATCCCACCTCCTTGACCTGTCCGTCTTCCCTGGAACCTACTAACCTCATCCCACCTCCTTGACCTGTCCGTCTTCCCTGGACTGACCTATCCCCTCCCTACCTCCCCACCTATACTCTCTCCACCTATCTTCTTTACTCTCCATCTTTGGTCCGCCTCCCCCTCTCTCCCTATTTATTCCAGCTCCCTCTCCCCATCCCCCTCTCTGATGAAGGGTCTAGGCCCGAAACGTCAGCTTTTGTGCTCCTGAGATGCTGCTTGGCCTGCTGTGTTCATCCAGCCTCACATTTTATTATCTTGGAATTCTCCAGCATCTGCAGTTCCCATTATCTCCAATATTCGAAGCATGACAGGAAGGGTGGAAATATATGTAAAAGAATACAACAGGAATTCAAACAGAGCAAGTAATAATGGTTAAAAAAACAAAGCTTAAAGCTTTTCATCTGAATATACACAACATTTGCAACAAGAGAGATTAGTTTTCAGCACAAACAGAAATAAATGAACATGATGACCTCTATTACCAAGTCACAGAGACCAAGGAAATGTAGTAGCTTTGTTCTGAAGGAAATAGGTGAATGAAAGAAATAAGTGAGGAGATTGTAGAGGCATTGCGAATGATCTTTTCAGGAATCATTGGAGCCAGGGAGGGACCCAGAGAGCTGGAAAATTGCTAATGTAACACCCCTGTTTAAGAAAGGAGGGAGGCAGAAGACAGGAAACTATAGGTTAGTTAGCCTGATCTCTGTCATTTGTAAGATTTTACAGCCCATTACTCAGGATGAGATTGTGGAGTATTGGAAGTACATGGGAAAATAGAGGTGGGTTAGCATGGTTTCATCAAGGGGAAGTCATTTCTGACAGATCGGTTTAAAATCTTTGAGGAGATGATGAGCAAGTTAGTCAAATGAGAGGCAATGGACATAGTATATTTGGATTTTCAGAAAACCTGGACAAAGTGCTATGCAGGAGGCTGCTAAATAGGTTAAAAGCACAGCATGTTAATGGCAAGGTACGAACAAGGATAGAGGATTGGCTGACTCGAGAAGGCAGAGAGTGAGAATAAAGGGTCTTTCTCAGAATGGCAACCAGTGACTAGTGGGTTCAAATTATACATTAATGATTTGGATGAAGGAACTGAGGCATTGTTGTTAAGTTTACAGATGACAGAAAGATAAGTGGAGGGACAGGTGGTGTTGAGGAAGACAGAAGGCAGCAAAAGGACTTAGAGAGGCTAGGAGAATGTGCAAAGAAGTAGTAGGTGAAATATAATGTGGAAAAGTGTGAGATTATGTGCATTGGTAGTAAGAATGGAAGTCTCGACTATTTTTTAAATGGGGAAAAGTTTCAAAAATCTGAGACTCCTAGTTCAGGATTCTATCAATGTTCACATGCAGGCTCAGTTGGCAGTTAGAAAGGCAAATACAATGTTAGTATTCTTTTCAAGGAGGCCAGAATATAAGTGCAGAGATGTACTGCTGAGACTGTTTAGGACTCTGGTCAGCGTACGTTTGGAATACTGTGAGCAGTTTTCTAAGGAAGAATGCTTTGGTATTGAAGGTGGTCCAGAGGAGGTTTACAAGAATAATCCTGGGAATGAAGGACTTGTTTTTTGAGAAGTGTTTGAGGATGCTGCCCTGTATATGGTGGAGTTTAGAAAAAAAGAAAATATTAAATGTTGATGAATTGATAAATCTAAAATACTCTGATATTTTTCAATGCTTCACTTGTATTTGTGCTTTTAAAATGATTTAGTATTTAGAGATATTTTCCAACATGCACTTGTTAAAAAAAATTAGTAAGTACAGTCACCACTAGACTATGGCATGTCTTTAAGTAAGCTGACATGTATGTGACAGCTATAAATCAACAGCACTGCAAAGGCCAAAGATGACAACAGCTGATCACATAAACAGACGTTGTACTTACCATACATTCTGTCCTGGATGAAAATCTGACTGCTGCTGTAAATCCATGGTACATAATCTTTCTCATAAATTGTAAAATCTTTCTTGTATCTACAAATAGATATGTGTATGTTTGACCATTTGCTTGAATTCTATTTAGAGCTAGAACTGTCACTTCTAAATCTTACTTTGTAACGAGCATGATCAGATTTTACAAAGCACTTTGTACCATTAAACATTTTCCTTCTCTTCTGTAAGTTTTGGAATACAAATTCATCTCAGGTAGCTTTGAAAATGTTTGATAACAAATCAACTTCATCCTATTTTCTCTTCCGCCCATGACTAATATGTACACCACTAGCTCATATCGCTGTTCAATAGCTGCTTGTTGTTCTCTGGCATGTCTCTCTGAATGCATTAGGAAGCTATCAATTATGGCGAGATATCATAGTTGAATCCAATACAGATCCCACTAGACATGGGGTTGCAAAGAAGAAGAAGAAGCGAATGTTATAGTAATTAGCAACAGGAACTCTGGCTGACTTCTTCTGTTCCTATCCGCCATTCCTATTCATACTGTACTTAAAGAAACTGCCTAATTTCAGTGTCTTCGTTGAAGTTCAAATGAGATAATTCAGCAAAGAAGGCAACTGAACTGTAAATTTTCCTGGTTTTTATAGCACAGTTTAATGTAACTTTAAAACATTTATTAATAGGATGTGGGTGTCTTTAGCTAGTGCATTTATTGTGCTTAGCATTTACCATAGGAGCACAAGATATGTGAGAAGTAGGCCATTCAGCCCATTAAGTCTGTACGTCATTCAATGAGATCACGGCTGATCTGATAATCCTTAACTCACCTACCAACATCTAAATCAAACACAAATTACAACTAACATTCAATGTTCCACCTCACTCTCAAATACTTAGCATTAAAACATTTGTTTAATGCTATTGCACTTACTCATCACTGCCATTTACTCATTTACTGCTGCTGCACTTATACTCACATCTTAGTTTGCACACGCTGCCAACCATGACAGTCACACAAACAAGTTACACCCCATTGCCAGGTTTTCTTCTGTTTAAGAGGATAAATCCAATGGCTAGGCAGAGGCAAAACGATCTAACAAGAGGTGTGCAGTTGCACGCCTTTATCCCAGTGGAGAATATAAAATACCCCTATCATTGGCATAATCATTAAGAGGTTTGGTTGAAATTATGCTTGTATGCCCATATTTAAGCCTCCTTCTCACACTCACTCATCCTCATTCTCCTCTGATTTATAAATTGGCTGGTGGTGTGGACATGACCCTCTTGCTTTGTTTCTCTCTTACATTGTGCCTGTCTCTTTTCAGACGCCCAAGGACGACCACTTGGTCTGTTAATGCTGGAAAAGCAACAAATGGAAGAATATATTAAAGAATCGCTATTATTCTTTTTCACACTCATAACTACAAATGCATATACTGACATGATTCATACTCCAGAGGATAACTTAGACAGGACATCTATAATTAGTGAGATTCCAGGCATGAGCGGCCTGTAGCTAGAGAGGTCACATGTCGTACTGGTTTCCAACTGGCAGGAGCATAAGGGCATGAAAGAGTTCTGTTGCAGAGAGCTCAGATGAGCACATTGATCGGTTAGACTGCAGAAGACTACAGGTTTACACAGTGAAATGTAAGTTGCATTAGCAGAAAATCTTCAGACAATGTCAAAGAGCATAGAGGAGACGAGTACGAACTTGTTAGAAATTTTAAACAGAGATTTGAGTCATTGTTTCTAATCCCAAAGTTGTTGCCAAATCCACCAATAAACTTGTGGACCCACCTTTCAGCAGTATCTGATGCCTGAAATTCCAGATCCCGTTACAGAAAAGTAGAAGCTCAGAGTCTTGTTTTCTTTTCTTCTTTATTCATTCACAGGATAAGAGTGTCACCGGTTAGACCAGCATTTATTGTCTATCCCTAATTACCCAGAGGGCAATTAAGAGTGAGCCACATTGTTGTGGGTCTGGAGTCACATGTAAGCAGATCAGGTAGGGATGACAGTTTTCTTCCCTAAAGGACATTAGTGAACCAGATGGATTTTTCCCCAAAAATTGGTAATGGATTCACAGTCATCATTGGATCGCTAATTCCAGATATTTATTGAATTCAAATTCCACCGTCTGCCATGGCACTCAGGTCCGAGAACATTATCTGAGTCTCGGGATGAACAGTCCAGTGATAATATCACTAGGCCATCACCTCCCTTTGCGCTGAATGCTTGGCCTTTCTTACATCATGATCATGCATAGCTTTGTTCAAAGTGCTTGCAGAGTGGCACAGCAGATGAGCAATCTATCTGACAACACTTTATGAGGATTATTCCTGGTGAGTAGTAATGGTTTGATGGAGGATGATCGTGCTGTTCCTTTCTCAGGAAGACAGTTTTTGTCCTCACACCATTGAGACAGTGTTCAAGCTGCTGCCTGTCAATCAACCAGCCCAAGCTTCTGGTGGCCATGTGAGATGGGGCAACTTGTGGCCTGGCCTTTGAATAATAACATTGCAACCTTTCATAAGGCAATATCTTACCCAGCAAGAGATACTGGCTAATGAGACTGTAGTGTTCTTTTGCTCAGCAGTGCCACAAGAGACTCCAGGAAAGGCAGCCATCAGATATAAGATAAGGGAATGACCTACATCATTGGCTGCAGAGTACTGGATATGAATTATAAAATGGTATGACTATGTCAAAACAAGGGCAGAGGGATGTCTTTTGGCAGACCCCTAGCTTTCCCAATTCCATGTCCTTCAATCAGGCATTAAGTAACTTAAGAACACCTCCTCCTAGCCCAGGAGACAACAGGTTTAATAGTCATACATATGCACAGACTGCATGGCAGGGGCCTGCCTACAACAGGATTAATACCGAGATCAGTTGGTGACTCTGAATTTTACACTTAAGGAACTCACTTTGTAGTGAAGTAGGAATGATGACAATGGATTTTCTTGCCTTGGACTTAGTCGTGGTGGACAGGGAATGGCCATGAGCTGAACATCTCCCAGACCCTCCCATCCTCCAAACACAGCACCAGAGATTGTGGAAGATTCTGCTCCAATGCACCATTTTGTACAAGCTGTAAAATCAAGACAAGCTAGAAATGTCCCATTAAGTGGGTAATAAATTGCAATCCCAGGGTTGATTCAAAAGGATTAACTAGCTGGTGAAGCATTTTAAAAGGGCTGGTCCATTCTTGCTCCTCATCATCTCTCCAAAATAGTCGGAAACAAGCGCTTAAGAATAACTTGGAGACGAGGCAAAAGTGACTTTGAAATTTAACCATTCAATATTCACTTCAGATCATCATCAGACCAGAGGCCTAAATATGGTGAAGATCCCTCTTTCTTTTGTTTCAAGTGGAGCGATGGCCTCATGTCAGTTGGGTCTTGAGGAACAAATAAATCGTAAAATTTGAGAGAAGAAATGTTTGTCTATCTCCATGTTCATCTTTAAAAAGCAGGCACTGAGCTGACAATAATCTCTCCAAATTATTTTGTTTGAGTGCTTCAAAATGTTGTACTTTGAAGCACACCGAAACCTTTCATTGGAATACTGCTCCCAGGACACTTTGTACAGGGAAAGCACAGATAGTCAAGCATCATTGAGGTCTACAGCACCAAAATAGGCCCTTCAACCTAGAGTCTGCATCAGTCAAAAACAGCTGCCTAACTGTTCCAATCCCATTTTTGAGCACTTGCATGCCTTTGTGTCTCAAGTGCATATTGAAAGACTTTTTAAAGGTTACAGACAGTGCATTCCAAATTCTCACCATCCTCTGGGTGAAAAGCTTTTCCTCACATCCCCTCTAAATTTCCTGCATCTTTCTTTAGATCTATGTGCCCTAGCCATTGAACCCTCCACCAAAGGGAAAAATTTCTTCCTGTGTACCCTGTCTATGCCCTCATAATTTTATCGACCTCAATCATGTTTACCCCTCAGAACCCTCTGCTCCAAGGAAAACTACCCTGTTCCATCCAATTTCTTTTCATACCTGAAACTGCCCAGCTCAAACAATATCCTGGTAAATCTCCCCTACACTCTCTCGAATACAATCACATGATTTACGGAATGTAGATGCCAGAACTGCACACAATACTCTAGCTGTGACCTAACCAACATTTTGTACACTCAGCTCAAGGGCTTGACTAAGTTTCAGCTCAAAGATCCTTGTCTGTCCTCTTACTACTCACCTATTTTGAGCCGACTTTGAATAATTACAGAATCACTGTCTTGTCTTGCCTTTTGGTACATTGCTTCCTGAGCCAGAGCTTAAAGGCACACAAATTGACTTGACTTGTGCAAAGCCAGGCAGCTTGTCGTGGTTGTCAGCAGTCAGTAATCATCAGTCAAGGGAGTAGATAAATTGTTACATGGCATCTCACATCTACAATACGTCTCAGCAGCAGTGTATCAAACATTCTGCATGTTCTTCAATCAAATGACCATGTCACAAAGTCTAAGGAGCACGGTCCTCAGTCAAATCAGACAGGTCACTTCAGATAGGCTGTCTCAATACAGTAGATTATAGGCACCACCAAACCTTAGTGCTTGAATACAGTCAGTTGACTACAGTCTTGATTTGAATACAGTCAGTGGGCCATAGTCAGTCCATTAGGTGCAGTGCAAACATGTGCGAGTCACAGGAAGTTGGAGGCTTGCACACAGATCTGGTCACTCATTAGTGGTCAGAGCTGTCCATCCAAGTCGACCAAGAGTCACGGCCTGGGATTGGCCTGAATAAAATTCATGCGGATTGGATCGAGCTATTATCAGAGTACACTATTATATTAGTGAAGCTGGAGAGATAAGTGCCTTTGGTTGCAGGCAGCAACCTGGGATGCTGAGGGAGCAAAAATTATGAAGAAGGGAAATTCAACAAGTAATCCTAGGTGATGTGGAGGTGATCATGCATTGTAGAACATGGGACATTGTCGGATCTGTGTCTGTACCACTGTGCTGCCAAGCAGGTGTATGGGTTGGTAGCAATGCAGCACAATGTGAGCATGACTGAAGTAGAGGACGCTGGGCTCAGGATGGCCAATAAAAGCTGTACATATAACTTCAGATGGTATGTGGAAACATGTTGAGAATCAGTACTGATGAGCTGGCTAATGAGTGCCAAGGAGCAAGGAACATAGAAGCTCAGGGATGCCCTTTGGTAACCAGACTGACCCTGAGTTTTACTGTGCCAAGCAGTACCTTAGTCACCTTCCCTATTCATTAGATGCAAGACACAGAAAATGGCAGTAACCAAACCTGGATGGACAGAGTTAACTTTTTTTTCATCTGAGCAATGTGATTCTCCTTCCGTGGACTATTGCATTTATCAGTCATGTTCGTGGTGCAAATTGAAGTCACCTGTAATCATAGGGTTGTGCACATCTTTGCACTTCTAGCTTGCACATCTTTGGACTGTGGGAGGAAACTGGAGCACCCAGAGAAAATCCACGCAGACACAGGGAGAGTGTGCAAACTCCGCACAGACAGTTAACCGAGGCTGGAATTGAACCTGGGTGTCTGGCACTGTGAGGCTGCAGTGCTAACCACTGAGCCACTGTGCCATAAAGTGGGTATCCTATTCAAATGGCTGTCCCAGTTGTAACTGTGCTTTTATGTAGCTGGCTTCTTCTACTGGGGACCCATATGGCATCTCTCAGTGTGGGATCCCACAATTATATGAAGGCAGTTACCAGTGCAGTTTGTGACAGGTAACACCATTTCATCTCATTTCCCTGTGAGAAGGTCAGTGCTTCAGTCTAGACAGTTGACTTTGGCTAGTATGTCCCAAGTGAGGGGCACAATCGGCTGCCCATGCATCTTGAGAGCGCCAAATCATAATGCAGGCTGAGTCCATCACTTAAAAAGTGTTTCTTTCCATCAATGTGCAAGTGACCCGTGGTCATCAATACAATACCCTCAAGTACTCAGGAGCTGCCATGATGTCTATGTCCTTGAGAACTTGGGTGTTCCTGCTGTTTTTCAAGGATTGAATGCCTCTTAATGGTGACTGGAAGACAAAGTCTACCCTTCCATGAACGTTACTATTGACTTTGTTACCCAATCTCCTGACTCAGGCCAAGTGTCGATGCAATGTGTTTGCATAATCTTAGCATCCTGTACCCTATACAACTGGAAAAGGCAAAGAGGGCATTTGATGGGCTCCAAAGAATTGGAGAGCTGGAGCTGTCTTCTGAGGAGGAAGATGACGACAGTGAGCAAGAGGAACATCCATTTTCAGGATGCAATATCAAATGTGAAAAGCCAGACAGGACTTACTTGAAACACAGTTCCCATTGCTGACAACTGGGTGCAGAGATCATTCATTGACTTTACATTTGTTGGCATTCAAAAGGTTAGCAGCTTCCATTTTATTAATTGTTCATTTTTGCCGTTGCTGCTTAAAAGTAAATGCCTGAAGCAGTTAAATGATTTCTCGTATGTGATGGTCCCATATTAAATAATGAGAAGACGATGGGCTACCTTCACATTGCAGAAAGAGGAGCACTGACATGGACAGGGTTGTAAGATGGGGTGAGGCGATGGGGATGGGTAAGCTGTGTTGCTTAGTTCTTAAATAACAATCATTGTACACGTGCAAAACATTTGCGCTTCTTTTTTATTAACAATGGTTTACATGCATGTGTCAAATCAAACAATGTGAATCTCCTTGACCTTTATTCTCTCTCACGCATTGGAAAGTTGAGCCTGAAAAAGTTTCATCCTCATGTTATTAACACTGTGTATAGGGGCCTGTGAATGGCCCAGCATGGATGATTAATTTAACTCTCAAACGCTGCTCAAACTTCCACCATCAGCAATACTGACAAATCTTAGTTCCCTTTCCAGGAGAATGTTAGTGGACCTGAAATGGTTAGGTTGTAGCTACATGCAGCTTTTAGACCATAACCACCTTTAATGTGCATGATTGCTTATCGTTGAAGAAATTATCTTAAGGGACAGCTCATGCAATAATGCTTGATATTTTTACGGCACCTGAGCACATACAAACAGATCTGAGTTTATTTCATTTGCGCTGCATATTCTCAAAACCCAACATCTGGAAAAAGATTTTACAACAGATAGTAAAGTGTAGAGCTGGATGAACACAGCAAGCCAAGCAGCATCTTAGGAGCGGGAAAGCTGACGTTTCGGGCCTTCATCAGAAATGGGGGCTTCGTAGTGGGGTTAAAATTGTATCAGAGATAATAGGGACTGCAGATGCTGGAGAATCCGAGAAAGGTCCGGGCCCGAAACGTCAGCTTTCCTGTTCCTAAGATGCTGCTTGGCCTGCTGTGTACAAGGTGTTATCTTGGATTCTCCAGCATCTGCAGTTCCTATTATCTCTTGTGAAAGATAGTGTTTGTTAACTTTCACTAACTCTTTCACCAACTACCCTCCCTTTTTCAAGCAGTATTACTCCTCCCCCCAACACTCTGCCACAACACTTAATGAATTTCTCCTTCCATTTCCCATCCCCTCTGTCCTTTTCAATGAGCTCCCTTTTTGATTATTGGCTTATTTACTATATCCCGGAACATTACTCTTCTCCATTATTCCATGCCTATTAAAATTGTCATTCCCAGCTTTACCTTTACAACCCCACCCCATTCAAATCCACTATGCTTTTGCCCTCCTCAGCACATCATTTCACCTCACTAATTTTTTTCACACTTCATATCCAGCCCCCACTCTTCACTGTACCCCCTTTTCAAGTTCAGCTCTATCTTGCTTGGACAGGTTGGCGGGGCCTGTTCAGTCTTTAGTTCTTTAACTGTCAATGTTTCAGTACAGGATGGAAGACTACATTTGCTTGAGAATTCTCTTGAGCTGATCAATTTGGAGAGGCTTCAGCCTCTCATTTACAGAAAGTAATGCCTTTTCCTGAAGGGAGACTGTTTGGTGAAGGAGTTTGTACTCACCAGAGCTTGGAAGAAGCAGGGTTTGAGGTGTTAATGAGAGTTCCTGACGTGCTAACAAATGCAAAAGAGATTCCCACTGATTACGGTTGGGAAATACGAACCATCTGAAAAGTTCTGAAACTTAATAGCTAAAGTTTAAACCTGCTGTTGGGGGACAGGAATTTTGTTTTCTGCTTGATGAAATTACCCTTACCCAACATTTTGAAAGCTCTGGGGAGGTTGTGGGGCTAGAAACTTCTGCTATCTGTTTCCCATGTCTCTTACCTTTTTTGACCTTGGTGGTATTCCATGCTATGGGCCTGGGTCCTTCAGCTTGGTTACTTAGTAATGATGGATCAAAAGCAATAGGATGCCAACTCTTTCAGTGGAATGGTTGACTAATGGAGGATGCATGGGATTGTGTTTCCACATTCTAGTACAATGTCTATTGCTCTAAGCACAATGTCTGTTTTTCGATGTTACTCTGCGACTGGGCAGAAGAATCCTGTATGCATTAATCACTACATTAGCTATCAACCTAAGACAATCAGTTGGCTTCATAATGTGACTCATTTATGCTTGCTGCGGGTAATGTATAATCATTACTCAGTGACCCATTCTCTGCAAACAAGTGGAATATACATATGCCTTGGGCCTTTTTGAATTACCCTGGAGATAAGGTAATTTGTAGTTATCTTGTTTCTTTCTCCATGTCATCCGCTCTGTCAATCAGAGTTGACCAACAAAAAAACCAGCAGTCTTTTCTTCTCATGTATAAATAGTCATGTTCATTTGAGATTTCTCATTATTGCATTTGTCCAGGTGAGAGCAAGATAAAAGGCTTTGCCAAAATATTCTTTTTTTGAGCAGTCGTCAAGTTTTGTAGCACCGCGGGACTGCCCATAATATTTTGTTACATTATCGATGGCAATGTTAGTGACTAATTTTTTTCTACATTTCTGGTGGTGAAGCTTTTCAAGTGATCAGAAAGCATTTTATCTGGTGATCTGAACACTTAAATGATTACTTTCGAAAGCTTAAATGATTTATTTTATTGCTTTGTATGTGTCCCAATATGCCTCAAATAACAAACACAGAAGAGTGCAAAGTATAAATCAAGTAAAATGCAGACAGCATGCAGATCAGGTCATGGGTGTTTATGTTATGTGCAAGCAGCTGCTGTTGGTGTCATATAACAAATTTATTTGATAGGATACAAATTATGAATGTGTTCACGGTTTCCAAACAGCAGTGTCCTCTCAATTTCCTTGTGTCAGTAACATTCTTCAACTATCCTACACAGTGAGGCAAGCTATCATCCATCTTTATTCATTTCGTCAAGTAAATCTGAGCAGAGTATACAAGATTGTCGGCTGAGATGGTGAATAACTTTTTATACATGTCAATGATTAGTAGTGGGAAGCAGCCAGGAATGGTAGAGTGGAAGTAGAGAGTTAGAATTGATGAAATCACATCTAAAGTGCTGAGCACAATTTTGAACATTTTATTTAAGAAAGATTGTAATGCTAATAGACATAGTTAAGAGGAGCTGGTTCCTGAGATGAAGAAATTGTCTTATGAGCAAAGCTTGCTTCCATATCCATCAGTGTTCAGAAGGATTAGAGATCTTTTTTTGAAACATGTAAGATCCTGAAGGGACTTGGAGGCTGAAAGGATATTTCTACGTGAGTTGGAGAAGAGAACTATGGGAGGTAATTTAAAACTAAGAGGTCTCCCAATTAAGTTGAAAATGAAGTGGATTTTGTTTCTCTCAGAGGGTCAATAGTCTGCAGGATTTTCTTCCCTAAAGACCATTGGAACCAGGGTAAGAAGTAATTGTAAGGCTGAACTAGTTAGGTTCTCAATTGACAAGCAACTCAAAAGGTTTAGCAGGTAGACTGCAAAATAGAAACTACAATCAGACCAGTCATGATTTTATCAAACAGCAGAGAAGGCTCATGGGGCAAAATACCTAACTCCTGCCTCTAATTCACACGCTTGCATGTATCATGTGCTGAAGATGTTCTGACGTTATGTCCATAAACTTGGAGATAACCATGTGCCTGGTACAGTCTGCCTCCAGAAAAGACCGGTAAACATATATAGTGCTGTCAGGCACATGCTATGCAAATTAATTTCTCTAAACTATGGTGTATAAATCAAAGATTGTGAACAACATGCAGAGAAAGCAAACTAAAGGGTGAGAAAGAAAATTCATATTAAGACAGAAATGAAAAAAGTGCAAGAAATAGTAAGCAAAAGAATCTTTTTTCAATCTCCAGTAGTAATGAAATTATAAAGGAACAAATTTTCATACTTATAAAATTAGATTATCTCAAGCAGATTTTTAAACTGCTATAATAGCCACACCTGGTATGTAACTGCCACTGCCCAAGAGAGTGCACTGGAAAAATGCTGAATACTGAATGGGAGCTTTGGTGTGTTTGTTTAAAGAGATTTCTAAACTGTATCTCCATTTATTAGAGTTTTAAAACGTACCATGAGTAACAACTTTGAAAACAATACCTGTAACTGTTTTTGTTTATATTCTAAAGTATAATAAGAAAGCATTTCTTCCAGAAGAAGGATTAAAATAACGCATAATGGGAAAATTAGTAACAAAAATTCTGCAATTATTCCTTCAATTAGAGTGGAATAAAAACAACACAAAATAAACCGCTAATACTTGTAAGTTGAATAGTTAGAGAAAAGGTATTTATTTTCTTAATTAATACATAAATTCTACACAGTTGATAGTTTTATTGCATTGTAATATGAATAAATTATAAATGTGAAGAGCTTTGCTATTCTGAAATGAAAGTCTGTTTCAAGTTTTGATTAAATGTAGCATAAAAAATGAGAAATTATGGCGAACAAAGCCAATAAGTTATTAAAATATTTCTTATAATCTCACAACTGCAAAGGCAAAGATCTCATATGTATCTCATGGTAGGTTTCAATTACCTCCTTCTGATTGGTGCCAGATAATGCTGACAGTTTCAAAACACATCTCATAATTTAAAAAGAAAATTGAAGTTACATTTCGTTTAATGCGACGGCTATTTTGTGCCAAAACTTTGTCTTGTCCAATAATGTTAATTTCTATCTTAGTAAATTCCATTCCTTTCCTGGTGACTAACAAACTTAATAATTTCACAAGATTCAATCCAACAATAAATGTCTCTGGTAACATCTCTAAATATAATAGCAAATGGAATCTGGTGATTTAAACAGATTGAACTCTAAGTTTTTTTTAATACAAAGCATAAGGAGAGACCACCAGACTTAACTTTGTAATGTAGAGTAGTTGCTTTGTTGTTCAGAATTTGAAGATGCCGAAGAAGGACACACACAAGAATATGAAATTTAAATGGCAAGCTAATTTATACTGCTTGAGAAAAGGGATATTGATTGCTTGAAGAGGCCAATAAGAATTGAGTTATTATTTTTGGTTTTAAACAGAAGGTTGTATGGTTTTGGTGCATTCACCACAGCAACAGCTCGACTAAGCAGAGTCCATTTGCCAATCAATCCACACCTTTCTTTCTCAGAATCAAGTTGTTGTGCCCTTTAAAATTTGATATTCTTGCATTGATGTTGGCAAGCCAAAAGGTTTCAACAGTAAAGCTCCTTTTTCAGAATTACTTAAGTATTGTGTAAGCCTGATTTTAGTATAGCTTACATTGCAATAAAAGCTACATTAACTATTGTTTTCAGATCTGTGAAATCAAAAGTGTATTGAAAGAGAGAGGATTCACCAAAATTCTACTCTATTTAAACACGTTTTGACACATAATGAAGGGATTGCTTAAAGGCTTCATAGAAAGATCAAATGAAGCATGTCATTAGTTAATTATCAAAAGCAGGTGCTGAATATTGGGGGCTGGATAGAGAAAGTGAAAATGAGGGTTTTCATGGTGCTGTGGTAGTGTTTCTACCTCACAGACAAGAGAACTTGGCTTAAGCCCCACCTTCTCCAGAGATGTACCACAACATTTCTAACAGGTTGAGTAGAAAATAAGATAACACAGTGTGGAGCTGGATGATCACAGCAGGCCAAGCAGCATCTCAGGAGCACAAAAGATGACATTTCGGGCCTAGACCCTTCATCAGAGAGGGGGAGGGGGAGAGGATTCTGAAATAAATAGGGAGAGAGGGGGAGGCGGACTGAAGATGGATAGAGGAGAAGATAGGTGGAGAGGAGAGTATCAATGTTTGAAAAAATGATAATAACGGGTCTTGTGGCATAGTGATAGTTTCCCTACCTCTGAGTGTGGAGATCCATTTTCGAGTCTTACCTGCACCAGAGGCACTTATTAACATCTCTGAGAACGTTGACTGGGAAAAAGAATTGGAGTGTGAAAATCAACCTGATCGGTTGGATGGCATGAATAACAGGGGATTTCGCACTTAACCAAAATGCACTTTTACAGTGGGGTGAAGAAGTTCAAGTTACAAGGTAAACACTAGAACTTGCATGGAGTTTACAAATATGTAGTATACCAATTAGCACTGTAAAACTACACTGCAGTTTTTTTGTGCTGAAACAATTATTATGGACATTTTTTAAATAAACATTTGTGGTTTACACAACTGAAAAGGAAGAAAGCATTCGTTTCTTTCTATCTGAATGCAAATTTTCCCTTTGAAGCTTCAGTGGTGAGCATTGCAGTGCCAGGGATCCGGGTTCGATTACACCCTCAGGCGACTGTCTGTGTGGAATTTGCACATTCTCCCTGTGCCTGCATGGGTTTCCATCAAATGCTCCAGTTTCCTTCCACAGTCCAAAGATGTGCGGGCTAGGTGGATTTGCCATGCTAAATTGCCCATAATGTTCAGGGATGTGTAGATTAGGTATGTTAGCCACAGGAAATGCAGAGCTACAGGGAGGGGCTGGGGGATAGGTCTAGGTGGGGTGCTCTACAGAGGTCAAAGGGCCTGTTTCCACACTGTAGGGATTCTGTGATTCTATGATGCTACACAGATTTATGAGGTTCTCCCAAAGCTGACCTACCCTTTCTCCCAAGATGGCGAGATATTTGGTATAGCATCTAATAGATTACAGAATTGTTCAATAGTTCAGCTGATAACTGAAAAAAATTGTGGAGTGATGGAACATTCCTTGTGGGTGAAAACAATGAGCAATCCTTTAGTCCAAAAGATTCAAATATGTCAGTTTGACACTAACTGCTAATGTAGAGTAGCTTGACATCATTAGGGGATCCGTTGAATTACATTTTTATATTTTATTTTAACTATTTCTTGACGCTTAAAAAATATATTTCTTATCATTCGTATAATCAGAAGGTAAATAAGTTTAATATATCTGTAAGTATGTATTATTGTAAAAATATTTTCTGATTAGAAGAGGCTACTACAACAAACTTTATATTAACTGGCACCAAGGGGACCGGGAGTGTGGTGGTTGGTCAAATATTCTGGATAATCAAAAGCTCTACATAATCAATGTAAAGACACATATTAAATAATAGAAACATAATGCAGGGGGTATATGTATCACTGTTATATGTTATTTACAGCATAAATCACTTCAATAATAACGCAACTTTGCCTTAAGTAAAACTTACTGGCAAAGAGCCTTCTTAATTACCCTCAACTGACTACACAGACAGCACAATACTCGAGGAGTAATTGACTTGAAATTGAATCAACTATTTAAATTTCATCTGGCCATTTGATTAAACAACAGGTATATTTACACTGAGGTAAATAAATTTTAAAAATTGTAACTGAACAAAATAATACAGTAAACTTTGCAGTATTTGAAGTCTATAGCTTTTGCCGGTTTATTGAGAATGCTAGTTCATAAGGTGTTGATTAAAGCAAAGCTTGCTGTAAATTGCAAGTAGCATGCTAACTCTAAAGACCAGGACTCTATCACATTTAGTTGAGGTGTGTAGTAAGTTAGATGGTATTAGCCAGCTGATATCAAAGTAAAACTTTTCAACGTGGAAGAAGAAAACTAAAAACGTGAAGAGTTTCCAGTTTTGAACATTAATGTGTTTTCCATGTGTTGTCCATAATGGCTTCTGCCTCTGAACAGAAAGCAACAACTGCAGAGCTCATGTGATTATGGACACAACATAAAAATAACACTGCACTCATGCAATTTCCCAAACATTCCCTTTTCATGAAAAAATTGCATGTCCCATTGTTTCCAGTTACAAGTTACACAAAATGCATGATGTGTCACAAACATTGTGACTGGATGGGCTGTGGCTTTTTCACTGGAGCATAGCAGGTTGAGGGGTGACTTTATAGAGGGTTATAAAATCATAAAGGGCATAGATAACGTGAATAGTAAAGGTTTTTTAGCTAGAGTGGGGGAGTTCGAAACTTGGGGCCAATTTTTGAAGAAAGATTTCAAATAAACCTGAAGGGCAACTTTTTCACACTGAGAGTTGTTCGTATGTGGAATAAAGTGCCAGAGGAAGTAATAAATTCAGGCACAGTTTCAACATTTAAAAGAAATTTGGATAGGCACATGAATAGGAAAAGATATGGGCCAAGTGCAAGCGAGTGGGACCAATTTAATCTGGGGATCTTGGTTTGGCATGGGCGAGTTGGACCGAAGAGTCTGTTTTCATGCAGTATGACTATTATTTTATGAATAACTTCTGCCCAATTTAGATAGCCAATATTTCAGAAACTTGATGCATAAACCAAGTGTTTACCTCGTGGCTTTGGTCTTCTGCTTCCAGTTGAAATGAGTATATATTCCTGATACCTTCACAATGTTCCTTCTCTTCAATTTCTCTACAAACAACTCACCTATGACTGTACCAGGTACCTCCATATTGGCTAAAGCACGATGTGTCCCTGGGCCAAATGGACTCAGCACATAATTCACTGACAAACCCATGCTACATTTCAGTAGTATCGATAATAAACTGAGAAGATCATGATTGTGTGATCCAACCTGCCCTGGGGAATTAATGGATATGACACCATCCAACATGTTCAACTCTACTCTTAACTTCAAAATCGAAAATCTTGGCCATGAGCTTCAAAGCATTCAAATCTTCTTGCAGTCCATACACGGATTGTTGTTGGCTGATAATATTGTGTCAATCTGAAATTGCAACTTCTTATTATTCATTTTGAGGTTCCTCTGATAAACTCTCTCTGGCAACCACACAAAAGTTTGATTGTATTCTGCAATGAATTTTTCCATTGCATCTCCACATTCACAGATTATCATATCAACTGAATTGATCCCACTCATATCACTCAGTATCTTGTGCTGTATTCATTGATACTCTTCTGAAGTACTCAGAATGTCAAACAGCATATATATCCCAAATGGATTGAGAACGTAGTTAGAAAACTGCTTCTTTCAACTAACTCCACTTGATTTTATTCCTTTGGATTAAAGAATATACAAAGCTTTCCAGGTCTTTCACTGTCTGCATGCTGCTAACCCGGGTTTTAGGAGTTGTCGATTTCTTCGTTGTTCCCCTCTCTTCCAATTCCACCATCTTGTCTTTCAGACTGGAGTTGAGGGCAACGTTGGCTCCCCTTAGTAAATCTGGGTCAATTTCATATTCTCATCTACTTTGAACTTGTGATATTCACCAGATCGCTACTCAAATCCTTTTAAAATATTTTAGTTAACACATCTGTTCAGCAGTCACTGTGAAAGATGACAAACTTCTTCTGGCGCATGAATGCCTATCAATCCGAGGTTTAAATTTGTTACATCTTACATGATTGGATTATGCTTAATGCCAACACTCTGGAATATGGATCATCTCTCTTTCTATGACATTGGTTTCTTAGTTTAGTTTTCTCTGTTGCGATGAGCTTCATCCCATTATATAACAATAATCTATTCATGGACACCCAGTTTAGGGTTCCCACAGGGTCATTTGTTACAGGCCACCTGACCACATTACGGCCTTGGCACAAATATGAACAAAAAATCTGAACTCCAAAGATTAGATGAGAGTGACTGCCCTTGACATCAAGATCAAATATGAAATCAAAGAGCCCTAGCAAAACATAGTCAGTAGGTAGCCACAGGAAAACCCCTCTGGTTGGAATCATACTTAGCACTGGTTGAGGTTTTTGAACATCAATCATCTCAGTCCCAGGGCAGTTTTGTAGGAGTTCTGCAGGCTAATCTTCCAGGCCAACCATCTTTATCTGTTTCATCAAGGACTTTCTCTCTATCATAAGGTCAGAGATGCAAATGGCTGTTGACAAGTACACAATGCTTGGCACCCTCATGATTCCTCAGATACTGAAACAGTCCTGCCTATAGGCAGCAAGACCTGGACAACAACCAGGCTTGTGTTGATAAACATCAAGCGATATTTGACACACAAGTGCTAGACAATGATCATCTCAAACAAAAGAGAAACTAAGACATTCAATGGTGAATGTCACTGTCCTGTAAGTAGGTATTCCTTTATTCTTTAACTCCAAAATTAAACACATATTGTGTAAAAAGAGCTGCAGACACTGGAAATCAAAACAATGACAAGGGGGCCTCCAAAATGGCCAAATTCTCCCACAACCAAGGATTCCCCAACACCACAGCTGACAGGGCCCTCGGCTGTGTCTGACCTATCTCCTACACTTCAACCCTCACTCCTTTCTTATCTCCCACAACTGGGATAGAGTTGCCCCTTGTCTTCACCTACCATCCCACCAGCGTTCACAACCAGAGGATTATTAACCACCATTCATGCCACTTCCAGCTAGATGCTATCACCAGAAACATATTCCCCTCCCATCCCTTGCCAACCTTCTCCAAGGACCATTCTCTCTAGGACATCCTGGTCAACTCCTCCTTCACTCCCGACACCCCCTCTACTGCACACGGCACCTTACCCTGCAACATCAGAATATGTAACACCTGCCCGTTTTCTCCCTCCCTCCAAGGGCCCAAACACACCTTCCATGTGAAGCAGTGCTTTATCAGCACTTCACATAATCCAGTCTACTGCATTTGCTGCTCACAATGTGGTCCCCTCTACTTCGGGGAAATAAAGCTGAGATTGGGTGACTGCTTTGCAGAACACCTACATTCTGCCCGCAAAAAAGACCCTGAGCTTCCAATTTCCTGCCACTTTGAGATACCTCTTTGTTCCCTGGCCAACACCTCTTTTTCAGGCTTGCTGCAGTGTTCCAGCTAAGCTCAAAGCAAGCTGGAAGAACAGCACCTCATTTTCCACTTGGGAGCTCTACAGCCTTCTGGACTCAACATCAAGTTGAGCTTGTGGCATGTTCTGCCACGTTGTTACCTCACCCCCCGCAATACCCCACCCCAACATACCAGGCCTTGTTATCATATGGTTCGCTAGTACATACCACTCACTGTTAGCCACTAATAGTTCCCATTAGCAGCTATTCAGTCTTCTAGGCTGACCACTATCCACTTCTTTGTCTGTCCAATCATTTTTCTCTCTCTTTTGGCTCTATCTCCACCTATTGTTTACTCCCTACCCTCTCACTCCACCCTATCTTCTGCATAAAAATATTTTCCTTTCTACTGTCAGTTCTGAGAAAGGGCCATTGGACAGGAAATTTTAACTCTGATTTATCTCCACAGATGTTACCAGACCTGCTGAGATTTCCCAGCGCTCTTTGTTTTTGGTTATAAATAACATGAGTGGAAATTCAAATAGATCTGCAGTGCATTGGCAACTTTGCCATTTTGGTTATTTTCTGCTCCTCATTTAGGTCTAGTACCAGTGTTGCCTCAGCATTGATAAGAGAGTTGTCATTCTTATGTATTCCAGTCTGCTGTTGGATTTTGTGTCAACCTCATACAGTTGCCATTGAGACAGGAAGAATTTTCATTTTTTTTCTTAATAAAAACTGACTGAACTGCAGATACTGTAAATGGGGAACCAAACTAACACACTATCTGTTATTAGTCACTAATAATCCCCCTGATCGTTATCAACTCTTTGCCTGTTCAATTGCTCTTCTCTCTCTTTAGGCTCTATTCTATCGTTTACTCCCTACCCAATCCGCCTCCCTTTTTTTTGCATATAAACTGATGTTTTCCCAGCCACCACCAGTTTTGAGAAAGGGTCACCAGACCTGAAATGCTAATTCTGTTTTTTTCCTTCACAGATGCTATCAGACCTGCTGAGCTTTTGGAGCAACTTTTTTCTTGTTCCTTTCTTTTCTCAAATTGTTTTTCATCTTCATAGGAGCAAGAACTGGGAAATTCACAGTCAAACTGATTCACCTGTTGTGTTACGTTTCACAGTTAGTATCTGAATATAGCTTTGAGAGATTGCATGTGATATCATCACTGTAACATAGCAGGCAAGGAGAGGGTATAAAATCCCAGGCTCCACCTTAACTGATGCCATTTGAAGAACAGCACACTAATGAATCTGAATGGGTTGATCATAGCCTAGGTACTGGCGTGCATGTGAGCATGCTTTTTGTCTGCCCAAAACACCTATCATCACTCAGCTGTACAAAATTGCAGACTGAATATTTAAAATTATTTAATTATGCAGCTTATACTTTTCTGGCTCACCAAATCCACATAATTTCATTTGCACTCTCCAAAACCATGTTATCGAGGCTGGTCTTAATGGTTTCTGTCTTGAAACTGAAAGAAATGGTTCTGGAGGCCACATGGCTATGGACAGTCACAGTCTGCTAATTGCAGTGTATAAATTATTTTCTCCAGCCTGCTACCTATGAGTTCCAGGTGGAAGCCTCGCTTAGTTCACATTGACTGAAGACAGATTTGCATTTGACCATGATGTCTGCTCGTGCTTAACGTGCAATCTGAAGGCACTTGAAGGCCAAACTTCACACGTAGAGTCGTACAGCATGGAAACAGACTCTTCGGCCCAACTCATTCATGATGTCCAGGTTTCCTAAACTGAGCTAGTCCCATTTGCTTGCTTTTAGCAGATGAATTCCAAGCGGCTCCACTGATGATGTCACCGAGCACGGTGATGAAATGTTTGAACAACAATAAGTCAGCTCAACGAGCAAGTCAACAACAACACCCACAACCCAAGCTACAGATCTTTGCCAAAGCTATGAATTACCAACTCCTGTTCTCAATGGTCTGACTGATAAAGTCAAGAATGCTAAATGCCTTTGTCATCAACTTTTCTAGCTGCGAAGTCACTTTCAAGGAATAATGTACCTGCATCCCTCAGTCTTTCAGTTTATCAACACTCCCTGGGCCGGATCACTAACTGTGTAAGTCCTGGCCTGATTTGTCTTATAAAAATGTAGAAAGAGTAAAGTGAAAACAGAAAGAAAGGAGTGCCACACATTGGCCAAGAATCAAACCCAGGCCTCCTGCATGGCAGACAAGAATTGGACCATGGAACCACCAAAGCAACTGCCACAGAAATATAAGTCATTCCTTTTGCTGTTGAAGGGAACACAAATAAGAAATGCTTTAAAGGCCTTTGTGGGGCTTGAATTCACAACCATAGGTTTGGCAAGATCCATGCTCTAACCACTGATCTGTGGAACCTGAGTCTAAGTATGTGAATAAGGATCAACAAGGTGCCAAAGGGCAACTGTAATCAATTAAAATGACAATATCTTTCAGAGGGAAGAGCGTGAGTAAACTGGTAGTGAACTGTGGCATGATAAAAGCTACAATGGATCCAGTGTAACTTGGAATATGATTCATATCCTCATTACGGATGGGATAGTGTGCCTGCCCACATTCTTTCTGGTTGTACCACTTGTACTATTCCTGTGTTGCTGAGAGATGATCCAGTATTTAATGATCAGATACCAAGTTGTAAAAATTATTTAACAGTTCACAAAAATGAGATTGTGGGAAAATATGTAGAAACTTCCATGAGTAAAGCAGGAAATTACTTAAGAGGAGCAGTGGCCTTATTATGTTAATGCTTAATTTGCATCACCATTCCTTTCTTTGGCACCAATGTGAATAATGTAACACCTTAATGCAAAGCAGTGCGACAAAATTCAAAATTATGTTTTATGCCTAAATTTGATTTTGCAAGAAATGGCGAAGAAAACAAAAATTACAACAAATGCCTTCAAATTTCATTCTCAGTGGTTTTTTTTTCAGATTCAAAATGGAAAAGAAGTCATGAAGCAGAATGAAACACCAGGAATTGTTTCACACACGTGCCTGCCTTCTCCTATTTACCTTCCAAAACTAAGGCAGCTGTAAACATGAGGTACTAATCCACATCATTCACTGGAATTAATTTGAACTGCTGTATGCCCTGCCAGTATAAAGCAGAACCATGAAAACGTTATAGGAAGCCTTTCTTCTGTTACTGACATCTGAAGAGCAATAAATAGTTTTATACACAATGCAACCATTAGTGATCATTCCCCTCTCTAACCCTACGGTGCAAGAAAGATC
Source organism: Stegostoma tigrinum (assembly GCF_030684315.1). NCBI lineage: Eukaryota > Metazoa > Chordata > Chondrichthyes > Orectolobiformes > Stegostomatidae > Stegostoma > Stegostoma tigrinum. Next base: position 31,682,726 of record NC_081374.1, read on the forward strand.
ATTGATGAAGCAGCAGAAAATGGTTTGGGTGATCCTGTAGGGATAAATAAAAGAACTGAAGTGAAAGTATCGCTAGGATTCGAGGAAATTGCTCCGTTTCATATTGCTTTCCATTGCAAGCTGATCAATAGGGTTCTTTCCTCCCCAGTAAAGCCCCTTGATCCCATCACCAGGAGAGATTAATAGGAGTAAGGAATTAGGTTAGAGCAGGACCTAAAAAGACTAGAAGCTGTGTGGCCAGGCACAAACATTAACAACTTGCAATAAAATATTCGGCATAACTTGCAAATCCAACAATTTGATAAAGAAAATGACAGGGTCTGTTTATAGATTGTAAATTAAGATTTCAGAGAAGTCTTCATGAATGTCATATAATTCTATTTTTGACTAAAACCTCAGAATGCTAGTATTTTGATCAGTCACAGCAAGAACAACATCAGAACAGATAGAAAACTAGGTATTATAAAGTGGATTTCAGAGAATGTTAGCTTTGTCAGCATCATCACAACAATTTGTTCTTTTTAGGATATTCCAAAGCTAAATCCTTAACACAACAGTTACTGCATTCCAAAGAGAATTCCATTCTGAGGGGCAATTTAATACTTTTTAACAAAATAGAGAAGATGTCATTGAAATACACGACAGTTTATGAGTATGGCAGCATCTCTCTGATACTAACCTTTAGCGTCACCTCCAGCCATATCTCTTGTCATCCCAAAATGGTTCTTTTTTTTACCATCACTTGGAAACATAAATCCTTCAAAGCCCTCAATAACTTTAACAACAGTAAAGCTATTACATCCTTCAACTTTCTGAACTCAATAGTCACAAGTCCTTCTCTTCGGCTGCTTCTTAAAATATCCTTCAAATTGCATATTTAGAGTATCTCTGTGAAGTACTGGTACTAAAATTGCTTCATGCAGATCATCACCATACCAGAAGCTAACTGATTAGGACACTGGGAAATCATATACTAATGAATGTTCACCCAATAAATGCATGAACAATTAAATGGTGTGACTTGTCATGTATTTTGTACGCTACCAAAACCTCATCACCATCCCCTCCCCTATTCCCCTTGCTGCCTCCTCTTCTCATTCTTAAATGATCACATGCCAGAACTGTCTCCCTGACTGTAGTCATCAGCATTCACAGGTAAACAAGATTTAATAGATATTGTGGTGGAATTCAAACTTAATCAAACATTTTGTACATGCTGCAAGATTTCCATTCGTGTAGCTCACAGGTGGATTCAGATCTGTTAGCTGCCAAGTTGATCTTTAAATATGTGCTACTAAATATTCCTTTGAGTTCAGTAATCTCTTGCTGACAAGATAATCCATAGCTTGAGTTTGAATTTAATCATGTATCTGTGATTTAGACTTAAGATGATGCACTTAGTCATTGGTAATATTAACTGTCCATACTGATATAGGCTAGCTTATTAATGGATTATGTTCTATAATAAATTTTATACTATCAAAAGGTCAGTCTGTCATGCTATCAATTAGTCACCAAGAACTTTTTCATACATTTAGTTCTAATTTAATTCTATTGTTTTCATTGCTGTACACACAAAGTCATTTCGTGCAAGAGAATGTAAGAACTTTGCTGTTCTATTGATTAAAAACTCTGCTACATCAGCTTCTGCAGGTGAGTTTATGTCGTGGACTAAAATTCAGATTGCAACAGTTTATATGAAGTACACACAGAATCCACATTATTCAATAAGACAATTAAGTATATCATTCGAACATATACTATTGCTGACTACTTATTCACTGCTGTTGTGATGCACTGCAGCGTATTTCATAGCCAGGAGTCTTTTGAAGTGTTTCCATATCCACATTTTGTTGAAATAATGTTTTGTTAATATATTGTACAGATTTTGCAACTAATTGGAATAAAAAAGTGAAATGTAACATCTCAATCATTATGCAGGTAAATCACTTTACAAGCTAGGCCTGGGTTTTGCAAGACCTTTTGAGGCCTGCACAAAGTCAGGAACCGGAAACAAATGGCCTCAAGACAATAAAGATACAGCCTCCATTCCAACTATCACATGGACTCTATTGGAGTCTTACAAGACATGTAACTGAATCGGACAAGGAGTCCACGAGGCTTATTTTGATATCAGGAGCATCTCGTGCTCTCTTTTATGCTTTTCACAAATGACATTGAGTTTCCATTTCAAAGGCATTGTTGTTTGTTAAGAGATTTAGTAATAACCAGTCTGCCTTGTTAATATCAGCTTTTTTTTTATTACTTTATCTAATATTTTATCTTATCAAACTTACCAAACAAGCTAGAAGTTAAGAAAGCTTGACATGGAACCAGGGTAGGTACATGTCTGATTCAGCTCACCACTTGTTCTGAATGACATCTATGAAAAGTATCGGCAAACTGTAGACCTGGGCACAATCCATGGGCACCAGCAGTGTGCTTTCATCCATGGACATTGGCAAATCCTCATGATCATGGCACCAGACCAGGCAGTGCGCTCTGGAAATATAGACTTTGTAAGTTGCCGGGTGCACCAGTAATTAGTACTGGAATGCTGCAAACAGGTAGGTATCCATTTCCCAGATTTTAGACCAAGCTGTATCTCAGGGCACTTGCTTGCTCACCTAGTGCCGACTTTCATAATGCCATAATACATGTCTTGCTTTGCCATGCCAGGGCTCAATGTAGCAGGCTGGCTGGAGGTGGAAGACCTGGTTAGTTTTAAAGTGTCATGAGCAGTGAATTCTGAGGGATCTGTACGTGGCTCCGCCATTAGCTGTGTGAGAACATGCGCCATCCTGGCTGCTTGTACAGGAAGGGGCCCTTGAAGTGAAGTCGAGATCCCTCATCCGCCTATCACCTTGCCATTGGTGCTGAGCAAACCTACCTGTTGCTTCTGTGTCTGCCTGTGCATTGTGTGAGCTCTCGACTCACCAACACCATGATGTCTTCTCCTGCCTGGATCTGAGTGGGTGCCTGATTTCTGGCAGTCCTCGCATATCAGCGACATGGAAGATTTACGCTTATTTGGAAAGGCAAGGACCTATTAGGGATAGCCAACACAGCTTTGTGCATGGAAAGTCATGTCTCGCTAACTTGGTTGAGTTTTTTGAGGAAGTAACAAAGAGGGTTGCTTAGGGCAGAGTGGTGGACTTGCTCTATATGGACTTCAGTGAGGCATTTGACAAGGTTCTTCATGGTAGACTGTTTAGCAGAGTTAGATCACATGGAATGCAGAGAGAACTAGCTATTTGGATAGAAAATTGGCTCAAATGTAGAAGACACAGGGTGGTGGTGCAGGGTTGCTTTTCAGACTGGAGGCATGTGACTAGTGGTGTGCTGCAAGGATTGGCACTGGGTCCACTGCTTTTCATCATTTATATAATCAATTTTGATGTGAACATAGGAAGTATGGTTAGTAAGTTTGCAGATGACACCAAAATTGGAGTGTAATAGACAGAGAAGAAGGTTACCTCAGAGTGCAATGGGGCATGAATCAGATAGGCCAATGGGCCGAGAAATGGCAGATAGATTTTAATTTATATAAATGTGAAGTGCTGCATTTTGGAAATGCAAATCAGGGCAGGATTTATATACTTAATGGGAAGTTCCTGGGGAGTGTTACTGAACAAAGAGACCTTGGAGTGCAGGCTAATAGTTCCTTGAGAATGGACCTGCAGGTATACAGAATAGTTAAGGAAGTGTTTGGTATGCTTGCCTTTGTTCATCAGTGCATTGAGCATAGGAGTTGCAAAGTCATGTTGCAAATGCACAGGACATTGCTTAGAGATAGTAGGAACTGCAGATGCTGGAGAATCTGGGATAACATGGTGTAGAGCTCAATGAACACAGCAGGCCAAGCAGCATCAGAGGGACAGGAAAGCTGACATTTCAGGCCTAGACCTTTCTTCAGAAATGGGAGGGGGGAAGGATGCTCTGAAATAAATAGGGAGAGAGGGGGAGGTAGATAGAAGACGGATAGAGGAAAAGATAGGTGGAGAGGAGACACAGGTCAAAGAGGTGGGGATGGATCCAGTAAAGGTGAGTGTGGATGGGGAGTTAGGGAGGAGATAGGTTTGTCCAGGGAGGAGAGACAGGTCAGGGGGGCGGGATGAGGTTGGTAAGTAGGAGAAGGGGGTGGGGCTTGAGGTGGGAGGAGGGGATAGGTGGGAGGAAGGACAGGTTAGGGAGTTGGGGACAAGCCGGGCTGGTTTTGGGATGCAATAGGGGGAGGGGAGATTTTGAAGCTTGTGAGGTCCACATTGATACCATTGGTGCAGGGTTCCCAATTGGAATATGAGTTGCTGTCCGTGCAACCTTTGGGTGGCATCGTTGTGGCAACTCATATCTCCCTCTCTCCCTATTTATTTCAGAATCTCTCACCCCTCCCCCATGACTGAAGAAGGGCTTAGGCCCAAAATGTCAGCTTTCCTGATCCTCCGCTGCTGCCTGCTGCGTTCGTCCAGGCTACTTTTGGAATACTGCAGGCAATTCTGGTCTCCCTACTATAGAAAGAAGGTTGTGAAACTTGAAAGAGTTCAGAAAAAAATTACAAGGATGTTGCCAGGGTTGGACGTTTTGTGCCATAGGAACAGGCTGAATAGACTGGAACTATTTTCCCTGGAATATCAGTCTGAGGGGTGACCTTATAGAGGTTTACAAAATCGTGAGGGGCATGAATAGGGTAAATAGCCATGGTCTTTTCCCCAGAGGTCAAAACTAGAGATTTAAGGTGTGAGGGGAAAGATTTAAAAGGGACCTAAGGGGCAACATTTCCACACAAAGGGTGGTATGTGCATGCCAAAGGACGTAGTAGAGACTGGTACAATTACAACATTTAAAACGCATCTGGATGGTGACATGAATATGAAAGGTTTAGAGGGATATGGGTCAAATGATGGCAAATCGGACTAAGTTTATTTAGGATAGCTGTTCCGCATGGACAGATTGGGCTGAAGATTCTGTTTCCATGCTGCACAGCTCAATGACTCTACGACACACCCGTTGTCCAACTGGCTAGTTACATTGAAATTGACCCATAATGTAGCTCACAACACACATACATTATGTTATATTTTCATTCAACCATATTTGCTATATCTTCATGGGAGAACTTCAGTTAACTTTAAGTTTTGTCCTATGACCATTTCAGTAAGTAAACAGAATACACTTGACTATATTCAGTGATCCAAAATTGATAGTGCCAGATCAAAGGGGATATCCTAAACCAGAAGATTAACATATCAACAACTTTATTCTTCTTGAACAGCTATATGTCACCACCTCAAATGATATACACTACTTGATGCTTTCCTGCAGAACCAGTCTCAGAAGAAATTAAAACTCATAGGAGCTTATGAAATGACCTCTGATCTAAACTGGAAAATAGCACTGTAATCACTATATAAGTAGTGATGTGTCATAGTCGAGATTACATTTCATACTCGGGTTTAATAAGGTGTCCTGTTCATTCCCTGACTGCATATCATTATATAACACTTTTAAAATGTCATCCTACATACTCTAAACAGCTGGAAAAAATAAGATGGCAAACTCCACTCCACTCTGATATCAGATACTATTTGCAGGTTTAGACTTACAGCACGGCTGGGGAGTTGAAAACTCATGGGAGACCCAAGGCACCGCTCAGCAGAAAGGGAGAGTCAGTATCTTGCTTTAGCCACTGTAATTGTAAAATGGTCCTGATTTTCCAGTAACTACAGGCTGAATGTTCATTTCTTTTAACTAGAGTGAATTATGTGGAGTTTTATGGAGTAAATTGGTGCAAGATGCAGCAAAGGTTCTCACCAAATGTTACAAAACATCCCTAATTAACTACCTGCCCACCGCTTGGTGTCCATCACATGCAATTTAGTCTCCATCTTCCCAAACGCTATTTCCAAAACAATCAACACTGATCAAATATCTGCTAAAATACCTGCATCTGCAGTGCCCATGCAACCATTAAAAGCCCATTTTGCATCCAAACAAATGCTTTCAGTCTGGAGTTGCCCTGCATGGTTCCTGATATCTTCCCTGTACATGGCAAACAGTGGGAAATTGTTGCTCTACTTTGCCAGCAGGGACTTGAGATCTTGCCGAATGAGACGGTACAAGCATGGCTTTCTTCTTCTCCCAGGACCAGCAGTGAAGGACATTACACCAGACCATAACGGACTGGTCCAAGGTTGTTGCCTGGGTTAATGAGTCTCAACCATGTGGAGAATGCCTAGCACTGTAGTAGGAAGGTCAATGTCCTTCTTCGTTCCACCAGCATAAGTATTGAGATATTCTGTCTAACAACTCTCACTCTTTCCCTGCTACTGTAGTCACCTTCCATCAAGGTTCATTCTTTACCACTCTCCCTGCTGCTTGCAATGTCTTCCTTCACTCACTCTCACCTATCCCAAACCCCCAACACCATTGACTTTGCATGCTCTTTGTACTGCCTACTCAGTTATCTAGGCAGTTACATAGAAACATAGAAGATAGGAGTAGGAGGAGGCTGTTTGGCCCTTCAAGCCTGCTTTCCATTCTTCACGATCATGGCTGATTGTCCATCTCAATAGCCTAACCCTGCTTTCTCCCCATAACTTTGATCCCATTCATCCCAAGTGCTCTATCTAGTTGTTATCTAGTTATGTCTTTATGGTATATTGGGTCTTTTGGTAGACAAGGTGACTGCCAGGTTTGATGAAATATAATAATGACTACCCTTCAAAAGTATAGCCATTGGCCAGCTTGTACCGTGGGAAAGTCTGGTGTTGCAAACAGCACTGAGAAAGTTCAACCTTGTTTTCCCCCTTTTGGTTTTATTTTATTTTTTGTTACTATTAAATAGCATGATGAAATAAACAGTAGATTTTGAAGAATGATTTCCATTTATATAGCACCTTGGAAGTCATAAAATTTCCCAAGATGCTTTGCAGAAATATTATCAGACAAAGCACTCTCACAGAATACTTAAATGTCACTAACTTCATAATCTTTAAAGATTCCGAAAGCATCTCAGTCAACGTTGTGTTCACAATTGTAACGGAGAAGACTTCTTAATGCCAGAACATCTAATTAGCTCTGATAGATTTAATTAGGAATGTAGTTCTTCCATTTTATAGATGCAAGGCATTCACCTAAGCAATGAACCTTGCATCTATCTTCATTCGACACCAGAGGTATGCTGTGGCTATCGTCACAGTCCTCATTGGCAATCACTCACTATTGAGTATGATTGTCCACTTCGGAAATTTTGTGTCACTGGTCATGGGTTCTGTAGGTCCTTATGTGGCTAATGAGCCTGATCTAGATCATCTGCTGGCAAGGACCCTGTGTCTGCTGATGTGCAATAGCATTCCCACGTTAAAAGATGTCCCGTGCAAAATGTCTGCTAAGAGGAATTCAACCTCCAGGCTGCGGCTATATTAATTTATGAATCACCAGTTACTTTAAATATTTCCTGGAATCAAAGAATAATACAGCACAGCAGGAAGCCATTTGGTCCATATAATGTATGCTAGCTCAGCTTAGCAATTAGTTCCATACCCTTGCTCTTTTCTAATAGATCTGCAGTTTTTCCTCTCAAAATATTTAGCTACCTTTTTGGGGAGAATATTTCATGCCAATTCTATTTACATCGTCCTATTGGGCATTACATTTCAGATTGCTGGCATTGGCTTAATTTTGTACGTGATTGTGTCAGCCAAATAGTGGAGCCAAGCGACATGATTTTTATATAGTTGAAGTGTTAAAATTAAATTAAATATTTAAACACATAGTAATTTACGTTTGAAAAGCATCAAAATATGTTTAAAGCATTTCAGCTGTGTTGGCATTTCTAAGTTAATAGTTACCTGATCAGCAAACCCAGATATTGCTATTCATAGTCAAACTTGTATCACTGTTTTAACTCTTACTAAATAAACCCAATTAGTGAAAAACTGCTAGCAAATTCCTCTTTGGTCATGTATAAAGTTTTTAATCCCAATGAGCAGTACCATGACCGCAATGGAAGTAAATCAAACTGCAGCTATATTATTATCTTGAAATAACATTCCCTTAAATAGCTAGCGCACTGTAATTATATCTATTTTAATACTGATCAAATAATTGTGTGCATAATTTACATAATTTAGCTCCTGAATCACTACTGGAATCATTGTTTTTATTGGATCCTGATTTATCAGTACATCACCTGCTGCCTCAAGTAGTTAACCTTTTTAACTCCTACGTCAGCTTTGGCTCTGCTGGTAGTGCTTTGCTCTGTGTCAGAAGGTCGTGGGTTCCCATTTCCTTGAGAAGATAAGCTCAAAAATCGAGACCAATACTCTAATGCAGTACTGACAATATGTTGCAAAGTTTGAGGTACTGAACCCTCCTGCCCTCTCAGGTGGCTGTAAAAGAGACTAAGGCATTATTTTCAACACAAACACACCCTTCTGAGGAAGTGTCACCGGACCGGAAACATTAACTTCGTTTTTTCTTTCATAGATGCTGCCAAACCTGCTGAGCTTCTCCAACAACTTTGTTTTTGTTCCTGACTTACAGCATCCGCAGTTCTTCCATTTTTAAGGCATTATTTTGTTAGGAGGAATCCCCAATGTGCTGGCCAATATTTATCTCTGAAAGAATGTCACTAAAGCAAATGATCTGGTCATTGTTGCATTGCTATTTGCAGAAGCCTACTGCATGCAAAATGGCTGTGCCATTTTCTACATCGCAATGCGACTGTTCCAAAATGTTTCCATAAACCATAAAGCACTTTGGGACATCCTGCGGTTGTGAAAAGCTGCTATGTAAATGTAGTGGTCCCACATTTTTTCTTCCACTGCCAAAAAAACTATGAAAACTACATTTGTGCCTCAATTTTGCTGGACTCAGTTAGCCAGTTTAGCCTAAAAAAATGACTATTACTAATAATAAAAACATTCCATCTTATTACACTTTTGCTACAATTACCAAATGAATGGGGACATTCTACAAAATCCTTAATGAAGTCAAAACATAAAGATCTGTTTTCCAATGTTGCTCAATATAAAGAAAGTAGGAAGGCAGATAAAATGTATAGTGGGATGGGCCAACTGCCTTCCTCTTTTCCCAGTGATGGAAATGAAACATGCATCCCAACAGCCTGACCTTCCATTGGGCTAATGGAGGAGCCAAAAACAGAGAGCTTGGCGTTCACTTTATTTATGTGGAGGTTGAATTTGACAAAATGGAATAAGCAATAAAGGTAAAGGATAGGGACGTCAGGATGAAACCCAGTGATACACCACAGATAGTCACGTGAACATACGAAAAGGAAACCATTGAAGGTGATTTGGGCTAATATTTCTTCAGTGTATAAGTCAGCACAGCTTCTACAAAATATGATTTGTCACCCTAGATAATGTACTTAAATCCTGGACTGAGACTTGAATGCAGCCTTTTAATTCAGAGGGAAGGTATTAAGCTGAATGTGCACATAGAAATGTATTTTCATTTGAAGTCATCAAAAGATATCAAATTAAATAAATATCATTTATTGACTATGCCCTAAAGCTCTATTAGGCTGCTAGCAAAGTGTAAGAGGCGTTTAGACAGAAACATGAGCAGGTAGGGTATAAGAGAGATTCAGACTGTGTGCAGGCAGATAGAATTGGTTTGGAATGGCATTGTGGTTGGCACAAAGTGGTCTGAATGGCCTGTTCCTTGGCTTTACTGATCAATGGGCTGAAGGGGCTGTTCTTTTGCTTTACTGTTCTATGTTCTATATACAAAGGATTAAAAATGTTCAGTGGTAGTAACAGACATTCAGATAAGTTTTTTGCAGGAAGCAAAGGACAATTTATTTCCCAATGTTAGGATTTTTCTGGCCCCTGCATGCTTGCAGACCTTTTTTCAATCAATCTATTCAGACATGTTACACCTCCGGAACAGGTGGGATTTGAACTTGGGCTTCTAGCTCAGAGTTAAGGAACTTAGAACTGCACCACAAGAGTGCCTTTTTCATGTCTGTAATGTTGTCAATGTTGTGTCAACTTTTTTAAACAGAGCTGTCAAATAACCTCCATCAAACTCATTCAGACAGAGGATCTTATGGTTAAGCATTGGGTTATTTTCAGTCTAGCACCAGAACAGAAGTTCATATCTTTGTGTCTTGATACTTCCTCTCTCAGTACACCTGAGGAAGGACCAATGCTCCAAAATCTAGTGTTTTCATGTAAACTTATTGGATGATAACCTGGTGTTGAGTGATTTTTGACATCAGTCAATCTGTGATAATATCATTTCAGCTACTTATTCTCTGGTTATGCAGTAATCTATTGGACACACACAATATAAACATGTCCACATTGTATTAATATAGAAGGACCCTCCCGTTTCTTCCAGTACACTATTTTGCATGTGCCTATATATTCAATAACACTTCCGCAAAGTATGCCCTAACAGTGGCACAGAGGTAAGCAGACACTGGGCACAGGAGTTGGCACTCCTGCTTCTTTTATCTCAGCAGGAAGGTTTCTTTTTAAAAAACTAATCTTTAGTTGCTTAATTGTTGAAGCAAAATTGTGCACACTCAGAAATGAGCAACTTCTTTGAGAGAGAAAGAAGGTGGTACTAGGCACTCATTTAATTAAGGCACTTTAAAATCCTTTAGAAAAGAAAATCATACGTAGTTCAGTACAGAAGCACAGGAGTATAGTAAAAAGTTTTAACAATGGCTGCCTTCAATGTCACCTTCTTAGGTAGGAGCACCTAGGTTCAAATCTTGGATACAAAAGAAGAATAAAAATAAAAGTAGTGGCAGTTAATCTTTTAATTACTTAGTGCTGGTGATGGACATCGTGTGGGCGGCATGTTGGTTAGCACTGCTGTCTCACAGCGCTAGGGACACAGATTCAATCCCATCCTCAGGTGATTGTCTACGTGGGTTTCCACTGTGTGCTCCAGTTTCCTCCCACAGTCCAAAGATGTGCAGGTTAGGGTAAATTGGCCATGCTAAATTTCCTCTAGTGTTCAGGGATGTGTAGATTAGGTGGGTTATAGGGGGATGGATTTGGGTGAGTGCTCTGAGAGTCGGTGTGGACTTGTTGGGCCGAAGAGCCTGTTTCCACACTGTAGGGATTCTATGATATCAAAATAAGTTCTGAATGTACATGTGCTAACAATGGCTAACCAATGCCAACATATTTACAAAGTTGGTGTGGGGCAGGGTGAAAGAATGGGATGCTAAATCTTAGATAAATCTCATCAAATCTGAGATTATGGCCATAGGTCATTGTACAGCTCATTCATTAACAATTAGATAATTTCAGACCTTTACAGGACACACAGTCTATACACACTGTTAGGGATGACCAGATGAGGGGAGATAGATATACCATGGATATTCAGCCATGGACTCTGGAAGAAATTATCTCTGGATCATGAGAGTGAATGCTATCGAGAAAACTGAAGAAATAGGGTAACATGAGCCTGTGGTGCAGTGCAGGTAACGGGCAGAGTGGGGAGTAAGTACAATGTATAAAAAGTTATTACCCACCTCCAATTGCAGACCGCATGAGCTGGAGGCAAGGCTGCTGAGGAAAATTGTGGGACTACCTGGATACCAGGAAAGTAGCATTTAGAAATGAGGTCATCTCTCAGATTTTAGACACAATGACACTGAGAAGATTAATTCTCCACAGGAACACCAGAACCCCGGTGATTAACCTAACAGAGCAGAGATGAGCAAGAAGGTCACAGATGATCCTGTTCTCAATATTGGGTCAACCTTCAAAGATGGAGCTACCTCAACATGACCAACAACTAGTGCAGCATGAGACTGGGACTCTGTAGGCAAACGATCATAGACACCCATGTCTTCATTATAGAGGACCTCACATTGACCACCATGACCTACTTTGCAGTCAAATTCATCATAGCCTTCTACTTCTTTACCTCTAGTTACTTTTAAGATCAACCTGCCCACTAATACATCTCACAGGTCACTGATACCCTAGCTGATAAATCTAAACATTATGTTCAGTTCATGATAAATGAAGCCTCACAGGCACAGAGTGCATTGAGTTTGCCAACATCATCAGCTTTTCCTCCATCCAGGCACCCTGTGGTTGCTTGGTGCAACTGATCAACACATACTCCCTCAACGTCCAGCTAATCTGACCGCAACAAGATCGTCTTCCATGTTTACATTTGTTCACCTGGAGATTATCGTAACATCTTTATCAATGATTTGTCCAAGGTTGCTGCAGATCATTGTGGGTGGATCCTCGAGACAAGAGATGCCTCTCAAAGAAATGGCTCTTTTGCCCCTTAGATAATTCTCAGACAGAGGCAATATAAACAAAACAATCTGCTCATCAGGAAAAACAAATCAACGTGCATTTGAATTCCTGAAAATGAGGCTGTAATTCTGGCCAAGTCAGGTTGTCCAAAGCCAATTGATTTTCACAGGTTAGCCATCCATTTATTAATGGCTTCAAATGTTTCCAGGTGATTCACCAGATCATTTGGGAACATGTAAAATATAATGGACAATATTTTTAGCTGTGCACACAGTAGCAAACGTAAAACTTTTTTTTGGCAGCTGATTAGAGTTTTGCCTATGCACATCATGTACATGTTGTATATCCTTGGTGCCATTAGTCACATGGAGCTCAGTCGAATGACCATACACTACTCCTCTCAGATCAGCAGCTGCTGTCTACCTATAGCCTGAGAGCACAGAGGATGTGAAAGGCTGAAAGTAGACACTTTCCACCAATAGCTGGAAGAAATCTGATAACTCTTGCTTCGTATCCCTGACAAATCTATTGGCAAGGACCATAAAATGTTGGTATTTACTAGGGACAGAAGTGCGATAAAGCACATTCGTCCATTAAGAAACGAGCTGTGCACTTCCCATAGGAAAAAGTGCGTAATGCAATATTAATTCATATCGAAAGAGAAGAACGTCTTTAAAAAATGACCTTTGACAGCATGAAGAAAAACCACTGTGAGTTAGAAATTACTGTGGTACAATGTGATAATTTCAAGTAATGTTTGCTTTTCAGTTCCAGAGTGGATCATGGAAAGTTCCTTTAAATTGTGTTTTTTTTTAGCAAATGGCAATACTGGATGATGAGTAAGATATCTTTCTTCAGGAATTGCATGGAATCAGTATTTAAGTTATTGCTGCCATAAAATAATTGGATTTTCTGGTACATTCTTCATGTTGAAGAAATATGGGAAACAGGATAACAGCAACAAATTCAGTTAATTAATTGCAATCCAGATTTAAAATGGACAAAAATGGGAGAATTTGAAGAGGGTGTTTGGTATGCTTGCCTTTATTGGTCAGTGCATTGAGTATAGGAGTTGGGAGGTCATGTTACGGCCGTACAGGACATTGGTGAGTCCACTATTAGAATTCTGTGTGCAGTTCTGTTCTCCCTGCCATTGAAAAAATGTTATGAAACTTGAAGAACTTGAAGGAATTTTGCCAGGGATGGTGGATTTGAGCTATAGGGAGAAGCTCAATAGGCTGGGGTTATTTTGCTTGGAGTGTTGGAGGCTGAGGTGTAACTTTATAGAAGGTTATAAAATCTTGAGGGACATGAATAGGGTGAATACCCCAAAGTCTTTTTCATAGGGTGGGGGAATCCAAAACTAGAGAGCATAGGTTTAAGGTGAGGGGAGAAAGATCTAAAAGGGACAACAGGAACAAATTTTTCAAGCAGTATGTCGAATGAGCTGCTAGAGGAAGTGGTAGAGGCTGGTACAATTACAACATTTAAAAAGTATCTGGATGGCAATATGATTATGAAGGGTTTGGAAGGATATGGGCCAAAAGCTGGCAAATGGGACTGGATCAGTTTAGGATATTTGGTTGGTGTGGATGAGTTGGACTGAAGGGACTGTTTACATGCTGTATAACTCTACAACTCTATAATTGGGCATGAGACTGAAAGCTACAACGAAAAATTTAATAGTATATCCCTGTTGCTCAACCAGTTTATTGTCATGAAGTAATTCATAAAAGATTAGTTGCACTGACCGCCAATTATAATAAAATTTTACCCCTCCTGGAAAGTGTTTATTTTCCTTAAGTTTCCATCCGAATCATTTCCACATCATCAAACGCGGAGTCTGTTGAGAGTGATATCTTGGGAGTTTACTGAAGGAACTGCGGGTGAGAGGTCGGACCCAGCTGAGGGCCCTGTCAATTGTGATACCATGCCTACTTCTTTTGATAAGAGTCCTCTCCCCATCCCACAGGCTTTTTTGCCTACCTCCAATACTCTCCCTCCCCTGAACCCCTACCTCAGGCCATTTAATGCACTTGACCTGTTCATTAAGAACTGTCAACATGACATTGGTAACCTCAATTTCTCTGCCCTCACCTCCCTCACACATTCCAACCTATCCTCTCAGGAAATGACTCCACTCTGTAGTTTCAGATCTAACCCTGATTTTGTAATTAAGTCCGCCAACAAGGGGTGGCACTGTTGTTATTTAGTAGACTGACCAGTACTTCGCAAAGGCTGAGCACCAGCTCTCAAATACCTCCTCCTTTCACTCCTGGACCATGATCCCACCATGGAACCTCAGGTGACCTTGTTTAATTGGTCACTAAATTCATTTCATCTGGAGATCTCCTTTCCACTGCCTCATAGCTTCTAGTCCTCCAACCTCACACATCTTCCTTCCACCTCTTTCCCACATTCCACAAACAGGACTGTAGGGCAGACGCATTGTTTCTGCCTGCTCCTGCCCCACTGTTTCCATCTCTACCTACCTCAACTCAATGTTTTCTTCCCCTTGCCCATCCTCTTTCCACTTACATCTGGGATTCCTCTAATGCTCCACGTCAGTCTCAGAATTTCCAGTTTGTGAGCTCCAGCTGGCTCCTCTTTACCATGGACATGCAGTCCCTTTATACATCCACTACTCCCTTCCCTTCCTCAACATCTGTTTCTAGTTACAGGGACAGACTGGCCACCAATACCACTACAAACCCACTGACTCCCATAGATACCTTGACTATACATCCTCACGCCCTGTTTCCCGTAAAGACTCTATTTTATTCTCCCAGTGCCTCCGTCTCCATCGCATCTGTTCTGATGATGCCAACTTTGAAAAGGCGAGCATTTAAAATGCCCACCTTCTTCCCCAGCCAAGGATTTCCAAACACCACTGTTGACCTCAATCGAGTCTGACCCATCTCCTACAATTTTGTCGTCACCCCCACCCTTCCCTCCACAACAGTGATAGACTCCCTCTTGTCCTCATCTACATCCCACCTGCATCCACATCCAGAGGATCATTAGCCACCATTTCTTATTCTACATAGGTTGGTTCAATGCCTGGAGGAGGACTTATAGATGATGTTGTTTCCAAGCTTCTGCTACCCTTATGCTTTTAGGTGGTAATAGTCGTGTATTTGGAAGATGGAGGAAGCTTGGTGAGTTGCTACAGTGTTTCAGGTAGATGGTATACACTCCTCTCACTGAGCTTTAATAGAGAGGAATGAATGCTTAAGGTTGTAGATGCAATCCAAATTTAACTGGCTGTTTTCTTTGGGATAATGTGGAGCTTCATGAGTGTTATTGGGGCTGCAATAAATCAGGCAAATGGAAAGTATTCCATTGCACTCCTGGCTTATAGATGGTAAACAGGTTTTCGAATCTTTGGCTTTAGAGATGAGTTACTTCCTACAAAATTCCTAGCTTCTGACATGCTCTTGTAACCGTAGCATTTATAAAGCCGATCCAGTTCATTTTCAGGTTGATGAGAACCCTCAAGATGTTAATAACAACATTCAATGTGAGATGGTTAGATTGTCTTTTGGTTATTTTGGTCATTGTCTGATACTTGCATGGCATGAACATTACTTGCTACATGTTAGCCTAAGCCTGTATCTTGTTCAGGTCCTCTGGCATGAGGATGTGGACATCTTCTGTATTTGAGGAGTCGTGAATGGTATTGAACATTGTACAATAAATGAACATTCCCACTTTGGATCTTATGATGGCGGTGGGGGGTGGGGGGCGGAAATCATTGATAAAGAAGATTTAAGTTGAAGTAGAAGATTGAGCCAGTACCAAGTTCACCATCGTGGAACAACCTCATTTTGAACGACTGAAAATGAATTCTAAGGGGTCTTGCAGCAGTGATAGTATCTCTAGCTCCAAGCCAGGAGTCCCAGATTAAAATCTCACTGCTCCAAAGATATATCAAAATGTGATTGAACAGATTTTTCAAAATATATACATAAAAGCTTCCATGAATAGCTTTCTCCTTCTAAGACTTGTTAAGAGATTACACAATAAGTTACCACAACAAAGGAGAGGTCAGCCCCAAATTTAAAAAGCAAAATCTGTACAGAATTAGTCACTCATTATATTGGTGTTCAACAGTCAGTTTTGTAATAAACTAAAATAATAGGCATAAGTGTTTAAAGTAGGCCTGATTATTTCTTCTGCCCAAAAGAAGGATTTTAATTTCTTGAGCCTTCTTGAAGACCTGAAAATGAACATAATGAACAAAAACCTTCTTCTCGCACTTAAAACAAAAGTAATAATAGAGGGACTTTAGAAAAAATCCCGACTTGTGTGAAACACAACTTGTGCTAAAAACATCTTGATACGTTGCATTGGTTTTGGCAATGTTTGGCTAAATAAAAGGGCACTACCAAGCAGAAACTCCAGCTGGATACATCAGTGATCAGTGTACATGTTTTGCAAAACGTGCTGTCTAAGTAATTGCTTCAATCTGAATTAACTGATTGGTGCACAATATTTTGAGGAGTGGTGAAAAAAATCTATGGCCCAACCAACACCCAAATATGTAAAAAAAAATAGAAATTGGTGGGAAAGCTCAGCAAGCCTGGCAGCATCTGTGGAGAGAAATTAGAGTTAATGCTTCAGGTCGAGTGACCCTTCCTCAGAATGTGTAAGCTTGGTGAATTAATTGTGAGACCCTCCTCTAGAGGGGGGTGGGTGATGTTGTGAAAACATCACTAGATCAAAAATCCAGCTCTCACGCAGATATTTTGGGAGCACAGGTTCAGATTCCATTGTGACAGTTAATGGAATATAAATTCAAATCAAAACCTGGAAGTGAAAGATAGTCTTAATCACAGCAAACATTGAATTTGTTGCACATTATTGCAAAAACCCATGAAGGACATGGGCTAGCCTACCTCATATTGCCTCCAGTTAAGGAGTGATGAAGCAAATTAATTAATCTACTGAAACAAACCAGTAAGCCATTCAGTTCAAGGAAAACTCTGTTGCTGTTACATTTTGATGATGGTCAGACTTAAGGTCTATCAGCTTTACACCCCAACATATTGGCTTTGATTGTGGTCAGTTATGTCATTTAACAACATCAGTTGTGAAAAAAAAGTGTCATTATGGAAAGAATTCATCTCAGGGCAAAAATTTAATTTTAGAGATCTGCAATAAAAGTGACAGATTTACTCACAACTTTTATACAGAGTAGATGCTCATTAGAGAATAGATAATCAACTAAATATATTAAGTGTTGAGATTGAGATAGCAGTATCTTCAAATCAAAAATACTACGTCATTAGGCATAGGATTCCGTCAAAATTATAATGAATAAGCTGGGGTTTAAAATGCTCACGGTCCTGATTTGGCCTTGAAAATGCAGAGGTATGAGAATCATATGAATTCTTACAAAAATCCAGTAAGTTCATGACAATTATTTATGAGAGAGGCATTTCCACAAACAAGATCTCAAACAAATGGTCTACAAGACAGTGCAATGTCCTCCTTCATAAAATTCACAAGCAGTATTAAATGTCCAATCGTTAGCACGAATGCAGGTTGGCACCATCTGATCTGTGATGTTTAGTACAAGATGTTGAATACAGCACACCTTTAATTCATATTCTGTAAGTTAATGAGGCCAGTATTTTTCAAAGCATTGTCATCATTTTTCTGCTGAAATGATCGGAATTGTGCAGCCCCTTTCTTTCATACTTTACAGTCTATTATCTTTGAGCAACCAGTTAGCGGAGGGGTTTTGATGATTAGTTTGCAATGCAGGGTGATCATAGTTCAATTCCCACACAGGCTGAGGTTATTAGGAGGGCTCTCCCTCTCCCCTCACCAAAGGCATGATGATCATCAAGTTAAACCATCTCCTGTCATCTCCCTCTGCTGAGAGCAGCCATGTACCATAAGGTGAGACTATGGTGACTTTACCCTTCCCTTTAAATGATTGTCTACAACTGTGAAATAAGAGTACATGTAATAATATCATAATTCAGGACTTTCTGCAATGATGATAAACAAATTCTCTATCTTAGATTAATTAACTGAATTTAATTTTTTTTAATAGATGTTGATAAGCCTCCAGATTACTTGTCCAGTAATTTAGCCACAATGCAACTGTTGTGATATATATCAAATAAAACGAAAGCAAATGATGTGCACATTTAACAACATTAATGAGCCTGATAAATGCAGATATGCAAATAAAGCCTGGACTTTTGTGCCTATATGGTGCCATCTGGTGGTTAAGAATTGATTTACGTTTCACTCATAAATAGTGCCTCTACATTTGAGCTAAATGTGGATGTGAGCAAATATGTATCATTGTGTCACATCAAAATATTTTTCAATGGTTTCTACACATTTTGGGATAAAGAATTAGCTACAAATTCTAAAACAAGAGCACATATTAACATTCATTTATCAATAACAGGTATTTTGTTTACCTTTTGAAATTTGTTTGTATAAAAGGCAACAATGTTCCATGTGCTCTTCTCAATTTACACCTTTACCTAGGCTGTGAATCTCTGCTATTATAATGAATGACTGATTTGTATAGAGAACATCTGTGTTATAACTAGTTGATTATGTAATGCAACTATGATATTTTAACAGTGATGTTTGGGTAGTTAGGTAGATGCGATCCAAGTTGTCTGCAATTTTGCGACTTGAACAACATCAAAAGATCCTCACTTTTTTAAAGAATAAAATTAACAAAACCCATCAATTTCCAACAAGGTTCATAAAATATGTAGCAGCCCCCAGCTGGCGAATATTTTTGGAATGTAGGAGTAATTCTGATCTTATATACAAGGGTTGAACTACAGCTCAAAATCTTCAAACATTTAAGTCACAGGGAAAAATAGAATTAATAGGCCATTAAATGTTATGGTAAAACATGGGATTACTTGCAAGGCTTCAAATAATTAATTGTCTGTGCTGTTTATATTAACCACTAATGTCACTGACATCTACTGGGAAAACACTTGACAAGTCTAATATGGGAACAGACCTTTGAAGAATTGGCCCCAGCACATTCTAGGATAACTTGGGAATGGAAAGAAAGCACAAGGCGAAGCATAGAAGAAACTTTTGATTGTTCAGTAAATCATTGAGTCAGTGACTTTTTCTGTGTTACTTTAAATTGGAGAGAATATAAAGCTATTCTCAAACACCGAGCAGTACACAGTGAATTTATGAAGAGTATTCATAGTATTGGATTAAATGCATTTGAACTTTTCAAACTAAAAGTCTGCTCTTACTTCACATCTATTACTAGGAACTGAAAAGAGAATTTATAACTTCACAAAATTATAATTTCAAATTTCAGTTCCCTGTACACGCATTATATGAAGGCAATGATGCAGTAAATGTGTGAGCAATTTATCTTCAGTACAAGCTGTAATCCATTTTACATTAAACACAATTAATAGCAACTCAAGGTCACATCAGAAACAATTTAATATGATTAGAAGTATAATATTAATCTGTATTGTGTTCTTTCAATTAACAGCTTTGACCTACAATTGTGAGTGAAGAATAATAAGCAAAACATGGAGAAGAAAGTGAGCCAGCTAAGGAATAGTGCTAAACCAGGTATCAGAGCAGGGATAAAGTATCAACTTCTGACAAATGATAAATATATTGAAGAATAAGATAATGTCCACTTTGTGCATTTTTAAAATGGAATTGTACACTATACTGGAGTTATATTGAGCTTATATCAAGCTAAAGCAGTAGGCCTACCAAGGGCAATGTATTGTATGTGTACCTTGCATTTCAGAGAGCTATCTTTTTAGGTATCTGTGTATTGTGTGTGCACAATGTTGTGACTTTGCTGTAGGTCTGAGAGACACAACAATAATCCGCCCCAATCTGATTCCCATATTGCCGTGCATGGGGAATGTAACATGGAGCTCACTCCTCCCATTAATCTTGATAACTTTTATCAATCCTATTTTTTTTCTAATCAACCTGTTTAGAGACGTTATTACACACCTCTAGAGCAGATGGGACTTGAACCCAGGTCTCCATAGCCTAGAGGTAGGGACACTACCACTGAGTCGCAAGGGCCCTTCCATTCCCTGTATGTGCATTGGACTAATGAGGCCCTTGAGTGACCAATGAATAGCTACTTAAAAGTCTCATTCCACCTCTATCATTATTTTGTTGTATGTGTGCCTTTATTTCAGTGTTTTTTTTTAAAGGAATCCATACATTGTGTGTAAGCAATGTTTGGAAAGTGGATACCAAGCAGATAACCCAGCAGTTTTCACTCAGTAGGCTACTGTCAGGAAAGAAGTCAAGGATCTCGTTTGAAGTGATACCATGTGCCCATTAAAGACACCTCTCCTCTGCCCCAGATCGCATCATCCACAACATTAACTCACCTATTCCAGCACCCACCACCTTTCATAACACCAGCCCCTTTGCTGGAATCTGCCCACTCACTTTAAGCAAAACCCTGGACTTGCAATGATGTCAAGGCTGCCCTTCTTCTTGTTGGGTGCTGCCTATAGTCTAAGCAGCGGTCACTTCTGAAACTGCCAAGGTGACAGAGCTGCAGCTAATTGGATCAGCTACCAGACCTTTAAGGCAGGACTTCTTGTCCCAGATGGAGGCGGCAGTCTCATTCTGAGCTACTTAATGTCGCTCTCAGCATAAACGTCCTGAAGGATCTTATGATGGTTTAGTGGTTCAAATTACATTGGGGCTGCCAATGTGTTGTTACATATCTGAAGAGGTTGATGATAAAAAGCTAAAAATTCCAAGTGTTGGTAGGGTAGGCTGGCAACGTAGTTTTCAGTCAGGGTGGGGAATACTGCGGATTTTAAGATCCAGCCTTACTTCTCTTAAAACTGCCTGTGCCATTTGGTAATGAAAATAGTATTCCAGGCCTTCCATCGATGTTTGCCAGATCCTAATCATTCAAAAAGCACTGCACAGGGGCTTGCATTGAAATAAGAATTGCGGGGTTTTAGTTTCCTTTCTTCTTTAGTGAAACTATCTTTCTTTGTTATAACATTCTAGGTGGCAAAACAAGGAGATCATCAACTCCAGGAGTCATAATAATAGAATTTACTGAGACTATCCCACAAGAATGTAGTGCACCTGACATTGAACGCAGGCCAATCCCACTGACCATGCAGGAAGGCAAGTAACTAAAAATGTATCTTCAACCTCAAATGTGCTTGTTTTCAAAAGTGATCTTCAGAAAATCCTGGCCTCAAGTTTTGACTTTCCTGCACATTTTAAGGTGCTTTCACGTACTTAGTAAAACAGTGAAACAAACAATTTGGAGGTTGTAATGATTGATAAACTAACACTACAGATTCAAATTTCTGGCTGGCCCTGAATCCAGGGACAAAGAAGACTAGGATTCCTCTGTGACTGGACAACAACTACATCTTCATTTGATGCTGCACAGAGTTTGACACAATACTTTTTGTACAGGGTGGGAGGTTTGGAATTTACCATAGATGTTAATTTTATGAGGCATACAATATAATGAATTCCCAACGTCAAAATTGCCAGCACTGGTCACTTGAGGACAGAGGCTTAAGATATGTAACAAAAGTCCCAGTAGAGAGCTGTGGTGATGTTGTTCACAAGCATTGAGGTATTATGTTCTGGAATGCAGTCACCGGTAAGGTTAGTGCAAGCAGATTCAATAGTAACTCAAATAAGAAAAGTTGACACATACTTGAAGGGAAATCATTTACATGGTGATGTGGGAAAGGCAGGGAGTGGGACAATTTGGCTGGCTCTTTCGAGTAGCTGACAAAGGAACACTGCGTAAAACAGTTTCCTTCTGTGGCGGAGGAAAGAATTTCCCCACAGCAATTGTGATAAGGAGGTAGATAGGCTGGAAAAATGACAGGAGACTGCATGATTATGAAAACCTGCCACATTCCTGCCACTGTTAAAAGTTTCCAGGATGTAGCTGCACTGCCACATGGAGACTGCGCTAAATTGACAGACAGCAGGCTATTAATCTTGCGAAGGAGTCAATGAAATGGTGTCCTCTGAAGAATTCAGATTTCTCCTTTCTCGAGGTTCGCATATGACAAAATTTCAGAATCATACCAGCCATAAAGCAGTGAGATGTCAGTGCCAGGTCAGAGTTGGCAGCTGTTGTGCAGCAGCATTTTGTGTGGCGGTTGACACTGAGTAAAACACAGGAAGGCCACGTTGGTGGAGCATGTCAATACATTGCAACTATAAAGTTTGTCTAGCATTCCCAAGGTGCACATTTTGTAGACAGAATAAGATAAGTGAAAAAGCAGTCAAAGTGAATTGTAACCCATTACATCTACTTAGAGTCATGGAGTATTCGAGTACTAGAGCATGGAACCAGGCTCTTTGGCCCAAACTGGCCCATGCTGACTCTAGTGCCCGCTCAACTAGCTCCAATTGCCCACATTTGGTCCATATCCTTCTAAACCCTTTCCATCCATGTACCTATTCAAATGCTTATTTAAGTGATGCTATTTTATCTGCCCTGCCTCAACCAATTTCTCTGGCAGCCCGTTCCATATATGCACCACTCTCTGTTTGAAGAAGTTGCCCCTCTTAAGTCTATCCCTTCTCACCTTAAACCTGTGCCCCTTAGTTTTCAATTCTCCATCCTTGGCAAAAAGACTACATGCATTCATCCTATCTATGCCGCTCATGATTTTACACACCTCAATAAGGTCATCCATCATTCTCTTACATTCCAAGGAATAATGTCCTATCCTGGCCAACCTCTCCCTGTAACTCAGGCCTGGCAATATCCTCATAAATCTTCTTTGCACATTTTCCAATTTAACTATGCCTTTCTTATAAAAGGGTGACCAAAACTGTACACATTAATCCAAGTGCAGCTTCACCAACCACTTATACAACTGTAACATGACGTCCCAACTCCTATACTCAATGCCTCAACTGATGAAGACTGGCATGCTAAATACCTTCTTCCCCAGCCTGTCCTCCAGTGACCCTGCTTTCAACAAACTATGTGCTTGTACTCCTAGGTCCCTCTGTTCCACAAGACTCCTCAGGACCTTATCATTTACTGTATAAGTTCTACCTGGGTTTGACTTTCCAATGTACAACACCTCACACTTAATTGTATTGAATTGCATTTGCCAGTCCTCAGTCCACTTCCTCATCTGATCAAGATACCTCTGCAATTTTTGATAACCTTCATCACTATCAACAATATGTCCTAATTTTGTATCATCCACAAACTTACTCATCATTCCTTGTACATTCACATCCAGATCATATATGTAAATAGCAAATAACAAAGGCTCCAGCACTGAAACCTGAGGCACACCACTAGTCACAGGCCTCCAGTCCAAGAAACATCCTTCAACCATCACTTTCTGCTTCCTACCACCAAGCCAATCTCGAATCCAATTAGTTAGCTCTCCCTGGATCCCACGTGACCTAATTTTTATGACTAGCCTGCCTTGTGGGACATTATCAAATTTGTCCTTAAATTGTGTGAAACTGTATTTCCTGGCATGTAGGGGCTGATGAATTTTTGTATATGGTAAAAACCTTTACTTATTTTGTTGTTTGGAAATAATTCCATTAATGGTTTTTATTTTAATACTTCTTTAAAAGGTAAAAGTGCTAATTTTAAAGCTGCTGTGCGAGGAAATCCAGAGCCTACCTTAGTCTGGAGCTTTAATGGGAAAAATCTCAGTAACAGTAACAAATATAATATATCCTACGACAGAATTATGAAAGAACATATCTTACAGGTATGAACAATACATCATTCATTATGAGGCATTAGCCTCCCCAGTTTTTATTTGTTTTTTTTGCCAATGTGTAGAAATGTTAATTATACTTTTATACTTGCTGAGATTGTACTTTATACCTAAACCAATCTCATTAGCAAATTCTTCATTTTGAACAGCATTTACTGCCTGGTCAGTAACAGCCCTAGCTACAACAAGAAATTAAGTAGAGAGACAAATATATGCTGTTCACTATATTAACATGGCCATTTCCAAATTCTGAAAGACTGGATTCTAAATCTTTGGTATTGGACGCAAAATACTTGCTTCATTGAGTACAAATTAACTTTGGTGTCTGAAAAAGGTGATAAAAGTAAGTCAATGGCTGAATTCTGACAAAATATGTGCTCATGATGGCAAAGAGGCATAGCTGGGGTATTAAATGAATTCTTTGTATTAATCTTCACCTACAAGGCAGACGCTTCACCAGCCATTGTGATAGAGAAGGAAGCTCAGTAAATAAATAAGTTTAATTGATAATGAAGAGGTATTGGATAAGCTGTATGTATTTAATGTTGTGAAGCTGATGGGGTAGATGACCCTAGGAAATAGGAGGGGAAATTGCAGAAGCACTACCAATATTTTTCAATCTTCCCTCGAATTGGGGGCAGTGCCGGAGGACTAGAGAATTGCAAACATTAAGCCCCTTATTCAAAAAAATGGGCTACAAATATGGGCTCAGCAATTCCAAATCAGTCAGTTTACGTTCAGTGGTGGGGAATCTTCTAAGAACAATTATTCAGAGTAGAATTAATAGTCACATGGAAAACATAGGTTAAATCTACATAAGTCAGCATGCATTTGTTCAGGGAAAGTCATATCTAACAATTATGCTGAAGTTTTCTGAAGAGTTTGAAGAGACGGTTGATGAGGTGAAGGCTAATGATGTGGTGTATTTGGACTTCCAAAAAGCATTCAATACAGGGCCACAAAGAAACCTGTGAGGAAAGGGTTGGGTCATGAATAGTAGCAACACTGATATAAAGTGGTAAGAAACGGAGAATTGGGGTAATGGGTATTCTTTTTGGGCCGGAGGAAGGTTGTAGAGGAACACCCCAGAGTGAGTAATATACATGTGATTTAGGGCTCAGTGTGTAGGGGTCAATTTCAAAGTTTGTGGATGACTCAAACAGGGATGAATTGTAAAATGTGAGAGGAAAGCGCAAAACTTCAAACATGCACTAATAAATTGGCAGACTGGGCAAGTAGGTAGCAGATGAATTAGATTGGTGCATTTTGTTACAAACAACATGGAGAGCCAATATGAAATAAAGAGTACTATTCAAAGAGGAGGGCAGAAGCAGAGATACCTTGGTACGTAAGTCATTAAAGGCTGCAGGATAAGTAAGAAGAGCTGTTAACAAAGCACAAGTTATTCTCAGCTTTGTTAATGGGGCAGAGAGTACAACATCAGAGATGTTATATTGAACCCATAAAGGGCACGACTGGAAATTGAATACAATTCTAGTTGTCACATTTAGAAAGGATGTGAACGTATTAGAGAGAATTTAAAAGAATGCTTCGCAGGATGAGAAACTGCATAATTTGAAGGAGTTTGAACTGTTGCCTTTGAGAGGAGAAGGCTGAGGGAAGATTTGATAGAAGCTTTCAAAATGGAGGTCTGGGTAGCATAGATAGGGAGCAGTTATTCCTGCTCATAAAAGGATTGAGAACCGAAGGGCATAATTTTCAAAATATTGTGTAAAACAGGCAAATGTGTGATGAGGGAAAAGACATTTTCACACGTTATAATCACTGCAAAATTCTTCTACCAAAGATAATATAGAAGCAATTCATGCAGCAATTATAGACAAAATCACATTGAACTGCCATCCACCAAGGTTTAGTTGTTCCATCATTGAATTAACTGCAGCTTCTCAGAAAAATCGTGCTCATTCCTACAAACTTAACACGTCCAACAGGAAACAATGGATTTTCTGTTCCTGCTTTATTTGGGTTGACATCTTACAGCAATGTCTATATTCTGCCAAAAATCCTGTTTTGCATCAGGGCAGAAAACACTGAATGGAAATATCATGGCTCATTGGTGTAGCAGACTGGAAATCAAGCTCCACTATCCTTGATGTTGTCACAATATTCCTTTTCCCATTTTAGCCCACAATCAAAAATACTGATTTTATTTTAATGACCTGCAAAGATGACAAATTGTGATTCAGTTTATTTTGAGTTTTTCTGTCACTCCTAATCTGTACTAATCAACAATTTAAAGTATCCCCTACAACAGCCACAACATTATTCTGTTTAAGTTTGTTTTGCTAAAAAATAGGGTAGATTTAAACGCATTGAAAATGTCTTAAACAAAATTGTATTTGTAAAATGTTGTAAGTTATTGCTTGTGAAAAGAACTTCCCAAATTCTGTGAAAACAGTGTTCTTCATTCAAAACTAGTGAACTTTGCATTCAATTTAATTTTATAACATTATTAATAAATTGCTTGTATTCTCGTAGACTAATCACAGTTTACGGTTTTGTCATCCTTCAATTGTTGACATCTGTGTGAATGCTAATAATTTTGCATTTTCATTCAGACGCACAAAGTCTTCACAAGAACAACCAATTTATAATTTCCCTATGAATTGCAATGTCAGGAGGAGTTCTTTCAGCCCCTTGAGCATACTCCACCTTTCAATAGGATCACAGTTGATCAGATGGGAGACATAAATCCACAAATCCTCCTTCCCTTGGTTACCTTTCAATCCCTTACCTAAAAAGAATTTATCCATCTCTGCCTCCAGTATATTCAATGTTTCTGCTTCCACCACTTTTTGAGGGAAAGAATTTCAAAGACCCTCAACTTAAGTGGATGATTGCTGTATTTTAAACTTCCTAGTTCTAGATTGTCCTGTCCTCTCCTCATTAAACTTGTCAAGACCACTGAGGATTTTATATGTTTTAATCAGGTCATCTCTTACTTTTCTAAACCCCAATGGATACAAGCCTAACATAACTAGCCTTTCCTCACAACACAATCTGCCCATTCCAGGTATCAGTTTCATAAGCCTTCTCTAAACAGCCTCTAATGGACGTACATCTTTCCATACGTAAGGGGATAAACTGTGCACGGTACTCCAGATGCAGCCTTAACAATGCTTGTAATAATATGCAACTTACAAGGTGTTTTCTCACCTGTACTTCCCAATGATCACCACGAGTTCGAACTACTGGTTGGAGAACCATTGGTCTGGTTTCCCCTAGGGGAATTAGGGTGCAGAGAAACTGTTTTAGGTTTTGAGATAGACATACATTAATTTATGTATATTATTATTTAAGGTAAAACAACTGACTATAGATGACGCTGGTTCCTATAAGTGCACTGTTTCTAATGAATATGGAGAGGCCAGATGTGCAACAAATCTTAATATCATAGAAGGTAAGACTCTCTTGCAGTACCCTAATGTTAACATGTTACCTACCAAAGGGGGAACTTTAAATACACATTCAGAGATATTAGCAACTGCCAATGCTGGAGAATCTGAGATAACAAGGTGTAGAGCTGGATGAACACAGCAGGCCAAGCAGCAACAGAGGAGCAGGAAAGCTGATGTTTCGGGTCTGAATCCTTCTTTAGAAATGCACCATTTCAGAAGAAGGGTCCAGACCCAAAACATCAGTTTTCCTGCTCCCCTGATGTTGCTTAGCCAACTGTGTTCATCCAGCTCTACACCTTGTTATTTTAAATACGCACGGTTGCGTGGGCATTCTAACTCATTATGCTACGTAAGCTGCTGACCATGATGTAAGTTGCTGCCACCATATTCTTTAAGAGTGGTGAACTATTGCACCTGCTTTCTCTATGATGGTAGAGGACAACTATTTTATTGTCTAACTGGAAGACACTGTTTTAGTTGACAAGATATGGCATATTGTATATTAGCAATTAGCTACAGGTTACAGCATAATCATCGTTACAGACACTTTAAGGATGACCAGATGTTTGGTCTCTCTTCTTCGAGTTCATAAACTGCTCTGCCTATCTGTCGATATGCCAGCGTCATCATCATGAATGATGACTATGGTATTCTTCAGTATTAACCCTTTCGGTGAACAACACACATGAGTAATATTTAATTCTTTGAGATACACCACGTTCAACAGATTTACTGTCTTGTGGCAATGAATAGAAACAACATTACCTGAACATGGGGCAAAAATAGTGCACAATAGGAAATATGTTCCATCTGGCAGTATCCATGGAGACAGAAACAAAGCTAACACTTTGAATCCAATGTGACTGTTTAAAAAAAACAAAAGAGTCAAAACATTAACTTTGTTTCTCTCCTCACGGATGCTGCCAGATCTGCTGATCTTCTCCAGTATTTTTCTGTTTTTAATTCAGATTTCTAGCAAACACAACAGTTTCATTATAGGAAATATAATTCCACAGGTAATACAGTTGGTTTACTGATACACTTTAACAAGCAAACATCCTGTCCTTATTTCTCTGGCCAAGTATAACTCAAACCCCACACTAAATTGGCTGTCTCATAACTCTCTTCTGAGGTGATCTACCTATAAATAGAGATAAACAATAGATGCCAGCCTTGCAAAAGATGCTTGCATACCAGTAGTACTTATAAGCAAAATATAGGAAACCATTATCAAAGAAAATAAGTGCATTAGAGCTGGAAGGAGATAAGGTAAATACATCCAGTTGTGGAATTAACGCCAAACAACTCATATATCGCAACGTTAAAAGTTTATTATGGTTTACTCTATCTTACAACTGTGATTTGTTTTGCAAGTAATCTTCAATCCTGTCACAACTTAACTTCATAGATTCATTCCTGAAACTTAAAGTTTTCCAGCAACTGTTGTAATTTTCAGGCATGTTTTAACCACTTATACCAGCTAAGGAATAAAACCGAGTGATTGATTTTTATTCTTGTTATACTCCATTGCAAAAGAAATCATCTGTTATGTATCCAGATAACATATAATTTAAATCTTAAAGTAAATGTGATTAAAATTCACCATATTGTCACAATGTTTGATTACTAACTATAAAATAAACACATTCTGAACCAAAACAATTATTTTGGATTTGTGGAAACCACAATGAGGCTTTCATTCATTTGAAATATCAAATTGCATATAAAGCAATGTAAAAATGGTGGCTTTACAGGGTTCTTGTTTAAAACATACCCTGATATTCTCCACATAGATTTAAATTTTTAGGCTCTAGATCCAAGATGTTTATACATGTGGAGCGTTATGTTGCTCCCAATTGAGTTACCTTGTCCTGTTGATCATGGTATATCCACTATTTGCAGAAGAAATCCCAGTTTTCAACAAGGTCAATTGAAAAGTCTCTGTAAATATAAATCTGGATTGCTACTTTTTCCCTCAAATAACATTTTATCTGAAGCAAACAGCACTGATAACCAGATTTTAAATTTCCCAAATTATTATTTCTACTGAATAAAATTCCACTGAATGTTACTATTTTGGCCCAAGAAATAGAAATTTGGCACTAATGTATCCTTATAATTGATCACATTTATAATACCCACATTAACTTCAGCAAGTGATATTTTTATATTGTTCATATATTTATTGAATGTATGACTGCAGAATACAAAACTACTTTTGTTTTCTTTGTTTTAATATTTCTGAATTTTAAATAATATTTTTATCTTCTCTTTGTTTAACACATTTTCTTCATTAGTTGGTTACAAGAAGAAACTTAAAAGGCCTGGAGAAGTCCAAGGTGAGCATGCGTAGGAGAAATTGACTTTACAATTTATTTCACTTGACTATGCATAATTCCAAATATAGCTGGCTGAAATTATTAAATAACACAACACCATTATGAGTGTGAGAGATAGACAAAATAGTTATTGGCTAATTAGTTTGTTACTGTTGCTTGGAATGGTTTGGATTAATCAAGGATATCATATTGGGTTTGTAAGCCATGATTGTGTCTTACTAACTTCACTGAATGTTTTGAGGAAGTAACTAGCAGGGTCAATGAGGGTTGTGCAGTAGATGTTGTCGATATACGTGTACGAGGGAGGTCTTCAATTATATGGATAATTGGAACACATTCTGGGTAAGGTGGGAGCTGTACAGGACGGACAGGTTGCACCTGAACTGGAAGGGCACAACTATCCTGGGAGGGAGGTTCGCTCAAGAGGACGAGGTATTCAGCCTTCCAACAGACACAACAGGGAGTGAGGCTGTTAATAAAGAAATGTGATCAATGGAGCATAATTGTGGACACAGCAATGGTTTGAGCTGTGGGTGATGCTAGGAGTATCAGAAATAAGGCGGATGAACTTAGAGCATGAGTCAATACTTAGAAATATAATGTAGTGGCCATTACAGAAACTTGGGTAACTCAGAGACAGGAATGTTCATTTGTAGTTTTGGGATTTAGATGCTTTAAAAGAAATAAGGAGGGTGGAAAAAGGGGCAGGGGAGTGGCATTGCTAGTCAGGGCTAGTACAGCAGCTACTGAAAGGCATTTCGAGAATTATATATCTACAGCGTCAGTTTGGGTTGAGGTCAGGATTAAGAAAGGAGCAGTCACTTTGTCGAGGGTTTTTTTTTACAGACTCCTAGTAGTTGCAGAGAAGTGGAGGAACGGATTGGGAGGCAGATACTGGAAAGGTCAAGGAGTCACAGGGTTGTAGTCATGGGTGACTTTAATTTTCCAAATATTGATTGGAAACATTGTAGTTGTAATAGTTTAGATGGAACGGATTTTGCCCAGTGCGCTCAGGAAGCATTTCTGGCACTTTGTAGACAGATCTACATGAAGAGAGGCCACTTTGGATTTGATGCTTGGCATTACACAACATTGTGGGCTGAAGGGCCTGTTCTGTGCTGTACTGTTCTATTGAACCGGTCCAAGTATTAGACCAGTTGGCAGGAGAGCATTTTGGCGGTAGCAATCATAATTCTGTTACTTTTACAATAGTCATGGAAAAGGATAGGTATATACAGCTGGGTAAGGTTTATAATTGAGGAAAGGGTAGTTATAATTCTGTTAGGCAAGAACTGGGTAACATAAAATGTTAGCAGATGTTGTCAGGGAAGCGCATTATAGAAATGTGGAGATTGTTTAAAGAATGCATTGTGCGTGTGCTCGATACGTTTGTCCCTCGAAGGCAGGGAAGATGCGGTCGAGTGAGGGAGCCTTGGTTCTCAAGACAGTTCGAACGACAAGTTAAGAGGAAGAAGGACGCTTATATAAGGTTTAAGAAACAAGAGTTGGAAAATGCTCTAGAGGGATACAAGTTAGCCAGGAAGGAGCTGAAGAAAGAGCTTAGGAGAGCTAAAAGGAGGCGTGACAAAATCTTGGCAAATAGTATCCGGGAAAACCCACATCATTTTACACTTACATGAGGAATAAGAGAATGACCAGAGAAAGGGCAGGGCCGATTAAGGATTGTAAAAGGAATTTGTGGACGGAGCCTAAAGAGATAGGAGATGTCCTGAGTGAATACTTTTCTTCAGTATTCACAAGTGAGAGGGACCTAGTTGTTGGGGAGGACAGTGTGAAACAGGCCGGTAGGCTAGAGGAGGTGGATGTTAGTAAGGAAGATGTGTTAGGAATTTTGATGAAGTTGAAGATAGATAAGTCCCCAGGGCCTGATGAGATTTATCTAAGGATTCTATGGGAAGCAAAGGAAGAGACCGTAGGGCCTTTGGTGATGATCTTTATGTCCGAACTGTTCATGAGTATAGTGCTTGAAGATTGGAGAGCACAACATCATTCCCTTGTTCGAAAAAGGGAATAGGGATAACCCCAGAAATTACAGGCCAGTTAGTCTTACATCAGTGGTAGGCAAATTATTGGAAAGGGCTCTGAGAGATAGGATTTATGACCACTTGGAAAGACACAGTTTGATTTGTGATAGTCAGCATAGATTTGTGAGGGGTAGATCATGCCTCACACACCTTATTAAATTCTTTGCAGAGGTGACCAAACACATGGATGAAGGTAGAGCAGTGGGTGTGGTATATTTAAGTAAGGTGTTTGATAAGGCTCCCTATGGTAGGATCATGCAGAAAGTAAGGAGGCATGGAATAGGTGGAAATGTGGCAAATTGGATTCAGAAATGGCTGACCCTTAGAAGATGAAGGGTGATAGTGGATGGAAAATATTCAACATGGTGCTCAGTTACAAGTTACAAGGATCTGTTCTGAGTCCTCTTTTGTTTGTGATCTTTGTAAATTATTTGGATGTAGGAGTGGAAGGGTGGACTAGTAGGTTCACGGATGATACCAAGGTGGGTAAAGTTGTGGATAGCGCGGAGCGCTGGTCTAGGTTACAAAGGGACATTGATAGGATGCAGAGCTGGGCTGAGAAGCAGCAGATGGAGTTTAACTCTGAAAAGTGTGAGGTGATTCATTTTGGAAGGACAAACTTGAAAGCAGAATATAGGGTTAGTGGAAAGATTCTTGGCATTGTAGAGGAGCAGAGGAATCTTGGGATTCATGTCCACAGTTCCCTGAAAGCTGCCACCCAGGTGGATAGAGTTGTTAAGAAGGCATATGGTGTGTTAGCTTTCATTGAAAGAGGATTGAGTTCGAGAGATATGAAGTTATGCTCCAGCTGTACAAAAGCCACATCTGGAGTATTGTGTCCAGTTCTGCTTGCTCATTACAGGGAAGATGTGGAAGTGTTGGAAAAGGTGCAGAGGAGATTTACCAGGATGTTTCCTGGAATGGAGGGAAGGTCTTATTAGTAAAGGTTGAGAGAGTTAGGGCTTTTCTCTTTAGAACGATGAAGGATGAGAGGTGACTTGATAGCTGTGTACAAAATGATCAGAGGTATAGATAGAGTGAACAGCCAGAGACTTTTTCCTAGGTGGAGGTAGCTATTACGAGGGGGAATAATTTTAAAGTGAGTGAAGATAGATGTAGGGGAGATCTCAGAGGTAGGTTTCTTACTCAGAGAGTGGTAGGGACGTGGAATGCATTGCCGGAGAGGGTAGTGGAATCAGCCTCATTAGGAGTATTTAAGTGGCTATTAGATAGGCATATGGATGATAGTATAAGGTAGGGGTGGGGGTTAGATAGACCTTAGGTTTACGGTAAAAGTTTGGTACAACATCGTGAATTGAAGGGCCTGTACTGTGCTGTACTGTTCAATGTTCTGCATGGCTCTTAGCAAGGCATTTGACAAGCCCTACATTGCAGACTAGTCAGAAAAAGATTGAAGCCCTTGAAATGCTTTGGAGGCAGTTCTGAGAAGTTTTGCTCATTTAATTCCAGAGTTGTAAGATTTGTTTTATGAAGGGAGATTGGGCAGTTTAGGCCTATACTTCGTAGAATTAATTGGTTTATATAAGGTGGTGGGGGGGATTGAAAATTTAGATGTAAAGTAAATGTTCCACTTGTGGAGCAATCTAGAACAAGGGATCATCAATTTTTGGTTAAGGGATGACAGATTTAATGACGAAGAATAACTTATATGGAATTCACTAGCCCAGGATGCAGGGACACTGGGTAAATTTAAGGTGGTGGTAGACAGATTTTTAATTAGTAGTTGGGTAATGGATTATGGGGAACAGGCAGGAAAGCGAATTTGAGGCCAGGGAATGAGATCATACTGATTGGTGGAACAGGCTCAAGGGCTGAATTGCTTACTCTAACTTTTAGTTCTTATGTTCTTATACAAGGGAATGTGGCTGCAAAATTGGCTCAGAGACAGAAACAAGGTGCAATGGATTTGGTTTATGGAGATGGAAAGCTGTTTGCATGGGCCCTCTGCTTTTCTTAATAGATATTAATGTCTTAGACTTCAGCATGGAAGGCATAATTGGAAAATTTGCCAGTTAGACAAAACTTAGCCAGGTAATTGATCATGAAGTGGACTGCTATCAAGTGAAGGATGATATCAGTACTTTGACTGAGTGGTAGAAAAATAGCATATGTAATTCAATCCGGAGAAGTTTGACGTTATGCACTTGGAGATGTCAAAGGAAGCAAAGGAATACACAATAAGCAGGAGAGTACTGTGTAGGGTAGAGGAAGTGAGAAGCATTAAAGTGCAGGTCCGCAGGTCCCTGAAGATGACAGGACAGCTGGATAAAGTTAAAAATGGCAAATGGGGTGCTTTTCATCTTTGATTGAGGTATTGAATACAAAAGCAGGAATGTAACGCTACAACTACACAAGTCACTACGCAGACAACAGCTGGAGTTTTGTGTACAGATTTGGTTACCAATTGCATTGTGCATTTCATGGGAAGACAGTAGCTGGTTCTGTAATATCGCGACTGATTATGACAGGTAATTTGGAAGAGAACTGTAATTCTTCATTAGGCAATTCACATCATGCTGAAGTAATACGCTTAGATTGACGGAAAAATAGCCCTGTGTATATAAAGTTTACATTCCTAATAAATTAAAGCCTTTCTATTAAACATTTTTTTTTTGGGTTTTATTCTCTGCAGACAAAAGTACAGACCCTACTGATTTTAGAAAGATGTTGAAAAAACGGTAAGATATTTAAGAATAAAACATAACAGCCAATGAATATAATATCACATTCTGAAACACAGATGCTTAAAATGAAGGAAAAGGAAGACTTACATTTTTACATCACATTTATGATCACCAAATGCCCAAAAATATCTGTGGTGTTGATTTAAGGATATATACTGGCTAAAACACTGAGCTAAACTTCTTGAAAATAATGTCTTGAGAGTTTTAATGCCAACTTGAAATGGCAGATAAGCCTTAACACATGTTATGCTGCACAATGGAATAGCGCTATCAGTTGGAGTTTACACTGAAAGCAACTAAAAGGGAACAAAGACGAAACAATAATTGAACAAAGCTCCCAGCATCTGCTGGAAAAATAGTAGATGATGTAAATTGTTTCCAAGATTGTGTATTACTTTTGAGATTAACATAATTATTCTCAAGAGACTATTCCCTACATAATACCATGATCTACTCTTGTCACTCCCAACATCCCTTTCCTTTCCGTTGAACTTTCCCATTGCAAGCACATGAAATGGAGCACTTTCCTTTTGCTTCTTCTAATCATACCAAACCCAAATATCCCTTCCAAGCGAAAAAAGGATTTACTTCAATAGTTATCAATATAGCATACTGTAAATCATACTGCCCATGATTTGGAGTTTTGGGGGCATCACTAACTAGGTTATTTATTGTCTGCCACCAATTGTCCGAAGGGCAGTTAAGATACAACTACATATTGCTGTGGGTGTGGAGCTACCTATCTGCTAGATTGGATAAAGATGGCAGATTTCATTTTCGAAAGGACATTAATAAACCTGATGGCTCTACAACTGGCAAAGGTCATGTGTAAGCTAGCTTTTAATTCCAGATATTATTGAATTTAAACTTCACCATCTGCTATGGGGGGATTTGAAACCAAACCTCAGAACCCTATTTTTAGTCCGTGGTGTGGTAATTTACTGTTGACTAGGTGGAGATCAGGCAGATGTCAGGACTCAACTGGCAGTTATTGTTGATGAAAATACCAACCTTTTGTCAACATTTTCTTTGTAGAATATTGCACAGTGTTAACTCCTTGTTGAGCCAAGAACTCAGCCAGAATGATATGTAGGAATGTCTGTAGGTGTAGGATGTGTCAGCAGATTCTGTTGTCATGACTCACTGTCTGCAGCTCAAAGCAACACACAATGTATTATAGTTGGTCTTTACCATGGAAAATTTTAGAGCATCTATAAATCAGCATTTGCGTACATTATTTACATTGTTGAGTTTTAGTTCCTGGAACCCTTCAGGAATAGGAATGTGACTTCTATATACACATGCAAGTTGCATACCTTTTATCTACAGCTACTGATGTGCAAGTCTGAATGCCTGAGCACCTTGGGTCCAATCTAGCCAATGCAGATTGTTCTGCCGGTCCTTTTCTCCCTGCTTGAGAGCCGAAGAGATCAGAATTCTCATTCTCTTTTATTTTCATAGCTCTGGTGAGAAGTTAATAAGTTTAAGGAGCAGCTTGGTGGCTCAGTAATTCACACTGGTGTCTCATAGCGCCAGGGGGCTGTGTTTGATTCCACCCTCACATGACTGTCTGTTTGGAGTTTGCACATTCTTCCTGTATCTGTGTGGATTTCCTCCTGCAGCCCAAAGGTGTGCAGGCTAGGTGGATTGGCCATGCCTAATTACCCTATATTGTTCAGGGATGTGTAGATTAGATGGGTTATAGGTGGATGAGTCTGAGTGGAATGCTCTGAGGGTCAGTGGTTTCTACGCTGTAGGGATTCTATGATTTAAGGCCAGCTGAATGTAACACTTAACTCTTTTTCTGTAAAGTACAAAAGTATTGCCTGACCAATGTGTATGGAATAACTCAAGGTGGCATGATAAGAGCTGGTGGAAAATACTTTCAATGACAAAAAATGCTTTCCTTTATCCTGAAGAGAGTTTGTGTGTGTGTGTGTGTGTGTGTGTGTGTGTGTGTGTGTGTGTGTGTGTGTGTGTGTGTGTGTGTGTGTGTGTGTGTGTGTGTGTGCGTGCGCGTGCGTAAGATACAATCTCTTAAAATCATTTCCTTTCAGCATCGGAGCCTTTGATCCATCTCAAAAATTATATGTAATATAGAACAGAACATAGAACAATACAGCACTGAACAGGCCCTTCGGCCCTCGATGTTGCGCCATCCTGTGAACTAATCTAAGCCCACCCCCCTACACTATCCCATCATCATCCATATGCTTATCCAAGGACTGTTTAAATGCCCCTAATGTGGCTGAGTTAACTACATTGGCAGGCAGGGCATTCCACGCCCTTACCACTCTCTGAGTAAAGAACCTGCCTCTGACATCTGTCTTAAATATATCACCCCCCAATTTGTAGCTATGTCCCCGCGTATAAGACAACGTCATCATCCTTCAAATATTGACAACTTTTGATGGAAAGACAAGGCCACAACCTTTATGAATTTGAAGGACATTGTCAGAGGCCTCAAAATTTTTGTCATGTTCAGCACAACATCATGAGCCGAAGGCCTCATTCCTGAACTGTTTTATGCTCTGTGTTAACATGTTGCCCAATTTGTTTAACACAATAAATGTCTTTACAGTGTCATATTTAAAAAAAGAGAATATATTACATCTTTCCATCTTACATTGACACATTGTGCAGTGCTCCACCACCTGTAAAAAAAGGACAGAAAGTTCCAGATGAAAAGGTCTGGGAAATTCTAATGCACGCTGACAAAAAAGACTATGAACGGATTTGCATGGAGTATGGTCTTACTGACTTCCGTGGCATGTTGACAAAACTGAATCAAATGAAAAAGGACAGAGAGGAAAAGCAGGCACAGGTAATCAATCTCTTTCAGCTGGTGGCCATTGCTACAAATTGTTTTTTTTAATCTCTCCCTGAAAAGTTTTCCCTGATATTATCTTGCAGTTGGGATTAAACAGAATATGTCTCAATAATATAACAAGTATGAAGTTGATCCAATTGCTGCATTTAGGAGATATATATTTAATTTAGGCTAAAATGGAAGAATGAATCTTTTGAATAGCCCTGATTACAAGCCTGGCATCTTTGCAAATAAAAATTAAGGATCAGGAAGAGCAGAGAGAGAGGTTCTCCTCTACAACCCATGAAAAAGCAGCTGTGCTGATAGCGAATAGACCGTTAGTCTCAAAAATTCAGGGAGATATGAGGAGCGTTGATTTTTATAAATTATTATATTTTAATCAATGTAATCAATTTAAGTACAAAGTGAAGCTAATGTTCTAGAAGAGAGCTCATTAGAATATAGAAGGCCCTTGCAATTCATTTTGCCTCGGGATGAATTTGAGGGATAAATGTCCGTACCAAGCTATTGTCGGACTGAGTCGCAAGGTTTTCTAAAAATCACCAATCATTATGGGATCAGTCTACAATAATTTGAAGACAGTAAGTTCTACTGTTTTCCATGCACAACGTAGAAAGGAGGCCACACTCAGGCTGAAAGACGCAAGTTATGAGGATGTGAATATAACTGGGAGATTTGCCTAGCTTTGGTTAAAGCGAGGGATTTCCTAATCCATTCTGTGAAAATAAAGATATTTTCCAATATGTTGAGTGCTGATCCTTTCAATTTAAAACTTTAGTGGACAGATGTGTTACTGATCAATATATCCTCTAAGTTATTATCCTTAACTTTTTTTTTGTATTTCTAGTATGTGAAAGAAATTAGCAATCTCAAACATGTTGAAACAAAGTCAGATGGATCAGCTACCTTTGGATTCGATTTGGAACTCAAAAGCCCAAAGCTAAATATTTATTTATACAAGGTGAATATTGGTTTTCATTAAATGAACTTAGAGCATGAATATACCATGTATCACAGATGGACCAGAACATTCAATCTGTGTTTTCCTGTTATTAAAAATGTATTTCATTTTATGTCTAGATGCTAATTAATTATATATTATGCAGTCAAGCGTTGCAATTGCTTCAATAATTTGGTCGAGCATTCCTTTCATGAGGTACAATTACGATTTTCTTATATTTATTCATGGGATGTGGGCATTGCTGGCTGGCCAGCATTTTTTGCCTATCCCTAGTTGCCTTTGAGAAGTTGGTGGTGAGCTGCCTTCTTGAACCACAGCAGTTCACCTGCTGTGGGTTGATCCACGATGTCATTAGCGAGGGAATTCCTAGACTTTGATCTAGTGATAGTGAAGGAATGGCAATATATTTACAAATCAGGAAAGATATTTAGCGGCAAGTTCCGGAGCACAAGTGTTCAGAACTATTGCTGGAGTGTTGTCAAGGCCCATAACCTTTGCAGTATCCAGTGTCTAAAACTGTTATCTCATATCAAATGAAGTGTGTCAAATTGGATGAAGCTGAGATGGATCATCCACTCAGAACTTCTGGCTGTTGATTGCTGCGAATGCTTCAGCCTTATCTTTTGTAATGATGCACTGGGCTCTTTCATCATTGAGAAAGGGGATTATATGTGTAGTTTCCTTCTCCAGTGAGTTGTTTAATTGCCCACTACCATTCATAACTAGAGATGGCAGAATTGCAGAGCTTAGATATGATCTGTCGGCTCACTTAGCTCTATGATTTGCTGCTTATGCTGTTTGGCACACAAGTGTCTCTGAACATTTTAGAAGCAACGCCATGCTGGATTTTAGCTACTGCTCGATTTTGGGTTGGGCAGTTGAACTGCAGGCAGTTATGGACAATATAGCCAGGAGGATCAACGGTTTCTTGGAAGCAGGAGTGGGTCAACATGCAGTCGCAAAAACTGGATTGGCACCACATCACATTAACCAATCTATGCAAATTTTTAAAATTTAATC
The DNA here is from genome assembly GCF_030684315.1 of Stegostoma tigrinum. Lineage (NCBI taxonomy): Eukaryota > Metazoa > Chordata > Chondrichthyes > Orectolobiformes > Stegostomatidae > Stegostoma > Stegostoma tigrinum. Next base: position 31,722,070 of record NC_081374.1, read on the forward strand.
AAAATCAATTCATCACATTCTACAAATGATTGCTTTTTGGACAATTCAGTTTTTCAAAAGATAAATTCACTGTATCTGTAGCCACATAATACATGGCATTTTTCATTACTTGCCTTCCCCTCCCAAATACCAAAGGTAGTTAAAATGCGCCTGATTTCATATTTTACAATGGAATAGACGTTTTCAATTCTACTGTGTTGGGTGCCTGTCAATTTTTTTTTGTTTCTGCCTCTGGGTTGGACTATACAACATTTGATCAATGGTTTTATTTACATAAGGTTAGAATGAACAACATTATTACTTAAGGAAAACAAAGTTAGGGACAGAAGAACTGCACATGTGCATTGATTCAGCAATAAAATTTTTTGTGATGCTCATTCAAGGATGGAAAACTCATCCCGCATTCCTTGGATGCGGATCAAAAGCATTACCTCAAGCATGTGGGCAAAAGATATACCTTCTGCATTAAAGATCTCCAACTTGATGATGTTGGATTGTACAAAGTAACTGTTGAAGATGCAGAGGTTTTTGCAACAGAAGTGGATATCAGTCGTAAGTGCAAAGTTTTTAAACTATCCAATTATTTTCTTCCAGTAAAATATCTTTGTTATGATTAATTGCACCATTTTTTTCTTATTATTGTAGTTATCCCAGTGAACTTTACGTGCAAATTACAAGCTGTCAAATGCAAGGAAGGAAACAATGCCATTTTTGAGTGCGATATTTCATTACCCATTCCAGCAGAATGGTCATACAAAAAGATACCACTGGAAAACAGTGATAAATATGAAATTAAGGTCTCTCCTGATGGCTTGAAACAAAGCTTGATCATAAAAAATGTACGTTCTGTAGACAAAGGAGTATATACAGTTTCAGCCGGAGCTGGATTTTCAAGCGCATATCTCAGTGTAGAAAGTAAGTCTTAAAGCATTATATTTATGTGCAATGTGTTCAGTTCTGGGGGTTCAGGATCACAGTCACCTAAAATAGGCAGTTGAAAACATTTGAATTATCAGATTGGTTCTTAACAAACTTGATAACAAACTATGGTTTAGATATGATTCATCAGTTACTCAGACAAATTAAGCGAATGATCTTGGACAACTGGGGATAATTCACAGATATCAGATGATGAATAGGTATTTGGCACAGTGTGCATAAATCTTATTAAGGGTTGTAATGGCAACATTATACTCTCCAGCTGAAGCATTAGGAAATTCTTCTTTGGTTGTTTTGCTCCCTTATGGTCCATCTTTCAACTCAAGGACGCAGCTGTCTGTCGAATCCCATTACTGAACGCGGTCTGCTGCCTATCTCTGGGCATCTGTTAATGTTTCCTTGCTTTGAGCTGGCAATCTATGATATGTCAATTACTTGTGTTAGTCCTTTTAATAGGGAACAAAGTTTCATGATATCAGAAAAATTGTTGGCCCCTTGCCCACCTTCATGTGTAGGTTAGTTTTCTTGCTGAAAATAAAACTTTAATTTCCTAAGCACTGCATTATTAATACAGTACATATGAAGTTGGATAATTCTTTGTCAACATATGGACCCTCAGGTGTCTTTATTGTTGCCTTCCCTTTGTCTGTTTATTAGGAATTGTTTGTGTTTAGGCCAAGAAACTAACTGTTACAGCAACCACTACATTTTTATGTTACATATTACATACTGGAAAAGATGAGCTTTAAAGGCAACCCATTTTGTACCAATTCTAAATTCTGACATATTTAATTTTTTGCTGAGAAGTACCTAATTGAAGCTTTCTCTTTGGAAACAAAAATATAAAGTTTACGAGATTTTGGAGGGAGATAAAAAGCATAGTCTACAAATCTCCATCACCAAATGACTTCTGAGGGGCCAATGTGGGGTACCTCCTCAGGCTGATTGCATCCTGGCTTCACCCCATCTCCTTTTGAGGGAGAGGGACCTGCAGGGTCCTTGTGCTCCTCTTGCCATAATTGCTCCTGAAGGCCAGTGGCAAGGATGATGAACTTTTCCACCCAGACTCTCCATGACAGCCAACCTCCTGCTTTTGGAGTCAGCCAGACAGTAGTATGCTTGAGGCAGAAAGATTCCCATAGCATAGCTGCAGTTCTACAGTTTCTGAGCAAAGGAGGCCATTGTGTCCCTGCTATACCTTTCCTCCCTGCAGATGTGGATAAAGTCCCTGATTGCTGACACTGCACGGTCATCTCCTGGTCTCTGACAGTCCTCTGAGCGCCAGCAGCCTGCAGAGTTTCTTGTGTTGCTAGTTGTGGAGTTCTTGCATTGAGGTGTTCACAGGACCGAACTTTCTTAGCCTGATGTTTCCATTGTGGCGTCAGTAACTGAGCTGGTGGGGTGCAGGAGGAAGCCTTGTCAATGGTTCTTCTGACACTCCAGCACTCTGGTCCTCTGAGGTTGAGGATGTGATTTCTGGCAAAGCCAGTCAATTCTCCATGAAGGTCCTGGGCATGCTGCTAGCACCTTCAAGAGACATGGGAGAGAATGTGTTGCAGACAATGCCTTAAAGTGCTGTTTAGTGAGTAACACTGACTGTGTGGTTACTGTGAGTGTAATAGTGAAACAAAGAGTGGTGTTTACTCATTTGGTGAAAGGCCGGTGTCTTAAATCCCAATAGATGTAGTCCCAATCATATCCTGCTAGCAACAGAATTTTCTACTCCTAAGCTTTGAGGAGTTTGATGCTGGGCTCTCCTCCATATATCCAGATTCTTTCTGCCCTACTGCAGGCTGCATTCTCCTAAGAATGGACAATTGGGAAATATTTGCTGAGCTGAAAATGGCTGGCATAGCTTAGGATAAGGGGAAGCAGATTTAAAACAGAAATGAGAAGGAATTGCTTCTCTCAAAGGGTCACAAACCTGTGGAAATTATTACTCCTGAATACAGTGGGTAATTTTGGGGCACTGAACAAATTTAAAGAGGAGATTTTTTTTTTCCATTCCTAAAGGGTTGAATGGTTTTGGGGAGTGGGCAGAAAAGTGGAGTTGAAGCGGAAATGAGATCAGCCATGATTTTATTGAATGGTGCAGCAGGCTCATGAGGTTCAATTTCCTACTCCTGCTTCTAGTTCATATACTTTTAGTCAGACACTGAATCAGAAGCCTGGAACTCATTTCCTAACAGTGTTATAGGTGTATCTACACCAGATGAACTAAAGTAGTTCAAGTTGGCAGATCACCAGTATCTTCTCAAGGGCAATTTGTGAAGGCAGAAAATCCTGATCCAGCTAGTAATGCTCACATCTCATTAAATAATTTTAAAAACACATCTCTAATTCCTTTAAACGCCATTGAACTTAAGTTCATTATACCATTCTCTCATCTCCCCTCTAAGCCATTGATATAGATTGTAAATAGTTGACGCCCAAATATTAACTCTTGTAGGCCCCACCAGTCACAACCTTCTAAACTGAAAATAAGCAATCTATTCCTATAATCTGTTTTCTGCTCATTAAACAAACTGCACTGCAGGATAACAGATTATTGCAAACTCCAAAAACTCCAATCTTGTGGAACAACTTCTTGTGTGAGATTTGCTGAATGTCTTATGAAGATCTAAGTTTATTACATTTGCTGGTTCCTTCTCAGCTACTCTGCAAGATAGACTCTCAAAAAAATGGAAACTTGTTCAATATAATATTTACATAATAAAACCAAATTGTCTCTAACTAACTATATTGTGATTTTCTAAAGACCCAGTTAATACATCCTAAAGTATATATCTCTAGTACTTTCCAGGCTTTCTGACTTGTAGTTGTTATTTTTGCCTCCTTCGTTGGACAGCAAGTTTACATTTGCCAGTTTTTAAATCAAAGAGACCATTATAAAATGTAAGGAATTCAAGAAGCTCAAAATCAGCGCATACACTATCTCTGTAGCCACCTCTTTTAAAGTAGGTCTTCAGTGAATTTATGCTTTTTTTAGAATCAGCATTTTCCAAAAAAAATAAGAAAATGAATAGAATTTAGTCATTCAGCCCATCGAGTCTGTTCTGCCATTCAATCATAGCTGATATTTCTCAAATCCATTCGCCTGCCTTCTCCCTGTAATCCTTGATCCCCTTACTAATCAAGAACCTATCTATCTCTGTCTAAAAAAACACAAGCTCCAGTTTTCGCTAACTTTTTTCTGTTGCTAAAATTACAGTTTTTTGCTATTTGTCAAGGAACAGGGGCATTATTGACAAGGTCAGGATATTATATTGGGGAAGCAGTGAAGAGGCAAATTCCCATCTTGGCTCAGGTAGTTTGGGAAGTTAGACAAAGATATATAATGTTAGATAAACAATAGCCTCCATTTAATTAAATATTTTGTAAGTCTATATATTCCCTTGAAGCATAAGAAGAAAAATGCCCATCACTCATTGCACCTTGATTTAACTTTTTGATTTTTTTAAATAATATTTTCTGCAGCAAAGAGGACAGAAAACTATTGTTTAACATTGTTGTTTCTTCCTCTATTCTCTTTATAATTTCTTCTGTCTTTACCTTTATGGTGCCCATATTTACTTTTGCTAACATATTATTTTCTAGATAGTTGTAGATCACGTTGTATGACCTTATATCTTTCTTGTTATATTCAGTTTTCTCTGCCATTAATTTCTTAGTTATTTTTGCTGTTTTTTTTTCCAAAATCCTCATAAACCTCAGCTTTAGTAATCTTCTTGAAAACATTGTGAACATTTTCTTTTAATCCAGTACTGTCCTTAACTCTACTCATTAATTATAGAACCCTTTTCCATACAATGTTTGTCCCTCAATGAAATGTACATTCAATGAGAATATGAAGTATTTTGTTAAACATTCACCAATGTATACCAATCATGCATTTTAGTCTCCACAAAAATAGAAATTGCTGGAAAAGCTCAGCAGGTCTGTCATCATCTGTGAAGAAAATGTCAGAGTTAATGTTTTGGGTCCAGTGGCCCTCAGTTTCCCAATTACCTTAGCAATCTACCTTCTGCCCCTGATCTAGATAACTTCAATTTAAATTTGTAGTGGTAAGGGCACTAACTGAAGCCAGCTATTGCAATAGAGCTATGCAATACATAAATATTGTAATAAGGCATCAGTTGCAAATCTGGAGTCCCACTTTGTTAACAGGAAGGCTGAATGAGTATCCATACTAACTTATCTGCTTAACTACACCTGGCAGGAATGGAATTCAATACAAAAGTAACGAGCAAGGTAAGTTTTCCAAAATTTCTTTTGGCTCTCCTGTGAGATAGGGAATGCTGCTCCTTGACTTATCAGGAAATCTCGAGCTTCCCTGAACCAAGTTCCTCCTCATCCTACCTGCTCTGTTATTGATCCAACATCTCCCAGTGAAATAACTATTCCCTTAATCTGAATATCACAGAAACGGGAGATAGCCAGAGCAAATAAATCTCTATAATTGACATTAGGAATTGATTGCCAGCCCAGCCTTGCATTTTGGGTCATTCTACATGATTGGGGGTGGGGGGGGGGGGGGGGGGGAGCTGGGGGATGGCGGTGGGGAGAAAGGAACTTATAGACAAAATGTAGGGTATGCTCTAGATAAATTGGGAATGGGCAGAGAAACTTCTAAAGCACAAATGAGAAGGAGGCTGTAGTGGATTGGAGGCATATGTTAATAATGTTAGAAGTATAGGAGAGCATTACAAGGCAAATTTAGAAAAGCTGAAGGACTAATGATTGGAAATTCTGAACGCAGGTAGTGAAAATCATCAGCTTCACTTAAGGATATGCACATAAGATAGCAAAAGGGTTTGTTAAAATATCCCGAAAATTGAACTACTTAGTGTCAGCTTACTTTGTTATTTATAGTGTAAAACTTTCAAAATGTTTCTGTTACATCATTAGAGCTATGCAATATATAAAATTAATGTATTTTTTAAGTTTATCCTCTAATTCTTTAAAATAGCTAATTCTTTAAAATAGCTATTACAATTCAAATAATTTCATTTCTGGCATTTATATTTTTCAATGTTAATGGTAAATTAATTTGTAACTAATAGTATAAACTGACTCTCATTTCAGAAAATCGAGGCACAGCTTCTCCGTCCTCATTAAGAAAAGAGATTGAATCTGACTACAGTCAAGAGGATTTTTCAGACATTACTTTGGAACAAGAGCTTGAAGATACAACCAAAGGTGGTTTAAAGGCCAAGCGTTCACTACATGATGAAGATTTAATAATAAAAGATGACATGAAGCAACAAAACCACTCATCAGAGAAAGACAGCATTAACTTTGGTAGAGGAGTTTTGCAGAGAGCTTCAATGGATGGGCTGGATGGTGCTACCAAAAGTGACCAGAGTGCTTATGACAGAATAGGAAAAGCTGACAGTGGTAGCTTAAAAAGTGTTGGAAAAGGTGGTTTTGATGGATTGGATGGAATGGGAAGAGATGGTAAGGGTGGGTTGGACAGAATGGGAATAGATGGCAAAGATGGGTTGGACAGAATGGGAATAGATGGCAAGGATGGGTTGGATGGAATGGGAAGGGATGGCAAGGGTGGGTTGGACGGAATGGGAAGGGATGGCAAGGGTGGGTTGGAGGGAATGGGAAGGGATGGCAAGGGTGGGTTGGACAGACTGGGAAGGGATGGCAAGGGTGGGTTGGACAGAATGGGAAGGGATGGCAAGGGTGGGTTGGATGGAATGGGAAGGGATGGCAAGGGTGGGTTGGACAGAATGGGAAGGGATGGCAAGGGTGGGTTGGACAGAATGGGAAGGGATGGCAAGGGTGGGTTGGATGGAATGGGAAGGGATGGCAAGGGTGGGTTGGACAGAATGGGAAGGGATGGCAAGGGTGGGTTGGAGGGAATGGGAAGGGATGGCAAGGGTGGGTTGGATGGAATGGGAAGGGTTGGCAAGGGTGGGTTGGATGGAGTGGGAAGGGATGGCAAGGGTGTGTTGGACGGAATGGGAAGGGATGGCAAGGATGGGTTGGACGGAGTGGGAAGGGATGGCAAGGGTGGGTTGGACGGAATGGGAAGGGATGGCAAAGGTGGGTTGGATGGAATGGGAAGGAATGGCAAGGGTGGGTTGGACGGAATGGGAAGGGATGGCAAGGGTGGGTTGGATGGAGTGGGAAGGGATAGCAAGGGTGGGGTGGACGGAGTGGGAAGGGATGGCAAGGGTGTGTTGGACGGAGTGGGAAGGGATGGCAAGGGTGGGTTGGACGGAATGGGAAGGGATGGCAAGAGTGGGTTGGATGGAATGGGAAGGGATGGCAAGGGTGGGTTGGACGGAGTGGGAAGGGATGGCAAGGGTGGGTTGGATAGAATGGGAAGGGATGGCAAGGGTGGGTTGGAAGGAATGGGAAGGGATGGCAAGAGTGGGTTGGATGGAGTGGGAAGGGATGGCAAGGGTGGGTTGGACGGAGTGGGAAGGGATGGCAAGGGTGGGTTGGATAGAATGGGAAGGGATGGCAAGAGTGAGTTGGATGGAGTGGGAAGGGATGGCAAAGGTGGGTTGGATGGAATGGGAAGGGATGGCAAGGGTGGGTTGGACGGAATGGAAAGGGATGGCAAGGGTGGGTTGGACGGAGTGGGAAGGGATGGCAAGGGTGGGTTGGACGGAATGGGAAGGGATGGCAAGAATGGGTTGGATGGAATGGGAAGGGATGGCAAGGGTGGGTTGGATGGAATAGGAAGGGATGGCAGGGGTAGATTGGATGGAGTGGGAAGGGGTGGAAAAGGTGGGTTGGATGGAATGGGAAGAGATGGCAAGGGAGGGTTGGGTAGAAAAGGAAGGGATGACAAGGATGGGTTGGATGGAATCGGAAGGGATGGCAAGGGTGGGTTGGATCGAATGGGAAGAAATGGTGGAAGCAGGTCTGATGGAATGGGAAGAGATAACAATGGTGGGTTGCTTGGAATAGGCAAAGTTGATATGGGCCGTTTGAAGGGAATGGGAAGAGATGAGATGGACAGGATGGGTGCAATGGGAAGAGGTGACCAGGATAGATTAGATGGAATGAGAAGAGATGGTAAGGATGGATTAGACGGAATAGGAAGAGGTAGCAAGGGTGGATTAGACAGAATGGGACGAAGTGGCATGGATGGATTAGATGGAATGGGAAGAGTTGGTAAGGATGGATTAGACAGAATGGGAAGAGGTGGCAGGGATGATTTAGAAGGAATGGGAAGAGATGGTAAGGATGGATTAGATGGAATGGGAATAAGTGGCAAGAGTGGATTAGATGGAATGGGAAGAGACAGTAAAGGTGGATTAGATGGAATGGGAAGAGGTGGCAAGGATGGTTTAAATGGAATGGGAAGTTGTGGCAGGGGAATATTAGATGAAAAAGGAAAGGGTGGCAAGGGTGGATTAGAAGGAATGGGAAGAGATGGTGAGGGTAGGATGGGTAGAACAAGAAAGGATGGTCATGATAGAATGTATGATGATGGGATAGATAACCTCACAAATTTGGATGGTAGTGGAAGAGGCAATCAGAATGAATCAAAAGTATCAGCATGGAGGGAAGTGGAAAATAACTTACCAGATGGCTCCAACCAAGGCAAAGATAGTTCAATGGGATACAATAATGTCACCAGTCCTGGAAGAGGTCAAGATGGCCTGAATGACATTCATGCCTTAAGCGTGCCTGGAGACCTATCAAACAGAAGTAACATTGATGGATCTACAAAAGGTGGATATGCATTATCAGAAAAGTGTGACCAGAAAAGCTTACAAAGAAGAGATCAAATGTCAAACCAAGGTGAATCTATGGCAGGAGGTTATCAAGACGCCCTGACCTCTGATGCATCTCAGACACAACCAAGTGGGAGTTCGAGGAGAAGGAGCGGAAAGTTTTCTGAAAGTGACATCAATGAAGCAGACCTGGACGTCAAACATAAAGGTAAAAGATGTGAAATGAGCATTTCAGGGACTGAGTCAAATAATACTTTTTTGGGCTTAATATGTAATTAAAGGGGCAGAACCCATTGTTGAAATTGGAATTTTAAAATCAATGATGGTTGCAGCATAGAAAGAGCCCATTTGGCTCATCATATCAATTGCTGGCTCTCCAATTTTATTCAGAGACAGTCCGCTCCCTATTCCTGTAGTCCTGCATAACCCTCCTTTTCAGATAATAATCCAATCCTACCCTGAAAAGGTTACCCTGCCTCCATCATACGCTCAGGCAGTGCATCCCAGATTCTATCTACTCACTGAATGCAAAGATTTTCCTCATGTTGCAATTGCTTCCATGGCCAATCATGTTAAATCTGTGTCCTAATGATCTTGACTACACAACTGAAATTCCTCATCTCTGGAACGAAAGTTCAAAATTCATTTGCGCAAGAAAGTAAAATATGCCATGTTTGAATGTTACTTTTAAAAGATTGTTAAAAACATGTGTTACATATTCAAGAGCTTCAAATTATGACAGGTTTACTAATACAGTTCAAAATTGATTGTATTTTAAATTGGAACATCTAGTCCATCATCTGTTGGGAATCTGATAAAAAGCTGGAAATGAACTGAAAAATGGTGCTTACTAGTTACACCACAGAGCAGCAGTCACTTTCTAAGTAAACTAAAATAAAGTTATAATCCAAAGATTTTAGTAAAGGTTCATTAATGTGTTTGCATCTAAAAAAAATACAATCTCAAGGACCTCCACCTAAGGTCCACAAATTGGTAGAGATTCTCAACGGTGATAGATTCAATCTGGCACATGGTGTATGATTTTGGCAGGGATAACTTCTAGTGTGAAGCTTTTTGAACTTGTGCAAACAAAAAATATGTCGTCTTTATTTGTGCTAGCCTCAATTTGTGCTTGGAAAGCAATTGGCTTCGTAGGTCAATTTAAGATGAATTGTTGTGTTTAAAGTAAAAACATGACAGGTAGAAGCTGCAGGTCACAGCACAATGTCCTTGTTGATAATAATTTGCTTAGTTCTTGAGTGAAATATCTATTGGTAGATGCTGCCAGGACAACAAGAAACTAAACAAAGGAGAGAGGATGAATACCAGGCCCAGATAATTTTGATCCTTTCAGGTGATAAGACAGGTGAGGGGTAGGGTGGGATAGGTTCTTGGTTTTGGATTACAGCAGGATAAAAGTAAAGGAGGAAACATCCTAGTGTTACATTCAATGCACAAAGGATGCCGTCCCTGAATTTGATGTGCTTCCTTCTGGCCAATTTTTTAAATTTTGTCTCAAAATATGGACTGTTCACTCTTGGTTGTCTGCCCTTGCCAACAACATTGTGGAGTTGGCAGTGTAATATCCAGGCCAGTTAGTTGCAAGGTGAAACTGACCATGAATGATTTATTTTTAAAATGGCAGGAGAGCTGCCAATTTCAGTATTCATCAACCCATTGCATTGTTGTGGACTCAGGTACAGGAAGGTCAGTGGCTGTTGTGAGATAAATCCTCTCCACACTTCACTATTATGTTAAACCCATCTGGTAAATTTCTGTCACCATTCTTCTCCCCTGTGGAGATGAACAGAACCGATTTCATCAAGTATGACAAGGGAGAACAACCTGGTAATCTCACAAGTGGAGGATCCTGTGTTAAACAAAATATAGTTTATTTGTGATCACAATGAGATATAAGTTGCATTTGGTATGATTGACATTGTTACTGAAACCAAGAGGGAGACTTTGAACTCAGTCTTATTCCTTTGAGATGCAAAATTGTTCTTCCATTCGAATCCAACTGGAATCAGCTTATTCAGCGGTTTTTAGTGCAATGTTCAGCGTTGCTGACCTTTGCATCCTCACATGACAGCATACCATCAACCATTTTTCCATTTATTACTAGTCTGCATTTTATTTGTAATTGCAATTACTATTACCCAACCCTTGAATTGGAAGATTGAACTAGCGAATGGCTGAAAGTCCCTTTGAACTGCTGCACCTTACATCCATTAGATTTGCTTTGTCTAGGATGTGTACCTGTTAAAATATGGAGTTGCTCTATTGCAACACATGAAAGTCCTTTAACTTTAGAAATTTCTTTTGTGGAGGATGACTGTCCTTTTGAAACAGATGCACTTTTTTCTAGTGTCCTGGAACTGCAAGCTAGGCAATTTCTTCTTGGGTGTCCTGCATCTATGCACATTGATTGTGCCATCTCAGTGGTGACATTCATGGATAAGCAGGCCCCACGCAATCAATCCACGTGAGCAGAATTTCATTCTCAGACTATGTTGAGGTCTGTAGACTTTTCACTTCAACTTCATCCTTAACTTGACGGCTTTTCATTGCCCACAATGATTGCATTATTGATGAAAATAAGATGTTCACTTTCTCGGATAACAAAGTGTAGAGCTGGATGAACACAGCAGGCCCAGCAGCATCAGAGGAACAGGAAGGCTGACGCTTCTAGCCTAGACCCTTCTGAAGAAGGGTCTAAGGCCGAAATGTCAGCTTTCCTGCTCCTCTGATGCTGCTGGGCCTGCTGTGTTCATCCAGCTCTATGCCTTGTTATCTCAGATTCTCCAGCATCTGCAGTTCCCACTATCTCTGTTCACTTTCTCAGTTGTACTACTTGAGGATTACTTTTGCTAAGAAAGATCTTTCTCACTGGTATTGATGATTCCCGGAAAATTATAGGCATTAAATGTTCTGCTTGAACTTGTGGCTTCTCAGCATCCGACTTGAGATTCTCATTTATCCTCACAGTGTGTTCACAAGTTGTATTGCAGTCTGTGTTACATCAGTCAAGGATTCATCAATTAGATCAAGTAGGTGAGGTGATTCAGCTGCTCAAAATGTATTTATTTTGTCACAATTATTGCTAATTCTTTGCAGCCTGGACTCTGCAGTACAATGAGAAGTGGCAAATATTGTTGTCAACAAGTGTCACATGTTTCTACCTTGGTGAAAGTACAAAGCAAATTTCTCCTGTCAAAATAGCTAATCTCATTGGAATCAGTCTTTATGTTTGGCTTCTGCTGTGATTCTAAGAAGTCCTGTAAAATCTTCTACAAGTTATCCCTTGACATGATGTTCAGGAACTGTGATTTCCTTGGTCTGTTGTCGTCAAACAGGCTGCCCTTTAACCAGTTGTTCCACTTTTCACTTAAACTGATTTATTTCCAACCACTATTTGAAGACAATACCAGCATATACATTGTGGAATTAGGCCAGAAGTAGGCCACTTGGCCCTTCGAGTTTGCTTTGTAATTGATTTAATCATGTTTGATCTGCACATTCCTGCCAATTCTGGTGACCTTTTACCCGTTAATTATCAAAAATCTATCAACCTCAGCCTTAAAAATATTCAAGAACCTTGCTTGCAGCACCTTTTTGAAGAGAGTTGCAAAGTCTCGCCAACCCTGTGACATAAAACTTATTCTTCATCTGTGTTGCAAGTGAGCAATCTCTTATTTTTAAGAGTCACCCACTTGTATTAGATTCTGCCATAAAAAGCAACTTCTTTTATACTTTTAGCCTGTGATGCTTCCTCAGGGCAATGAAGTAACATCTTAGACTTCTGAAGTTCAGCCTATTTACACTTTCCTCTTAGGACAGGCCACCAGGGATTAATCTGGTAACCTACTCAGAAATTCTTTCAATAAGCTTATCTCTTTCCATAAATAAGGAAACTAATATTGGATACAGTGCTCCAGATGTGGTTTCACCAGTGCCCTGTACAACTGAGGCGGAGCCACCCTGAATTTGTAGTCAATTCCACTTGCAATAAGCAACAACATTTTGTTAACTTCTCTAGTAATCACTGTACATGCATGTTAATTATTTGCAATTCATGATCTAGGAAACCTAGATTAATAGGCATCTCAGAGCTCTGCAATCTCCAGCCATTTAATTAATATGTGTTCTTTTTATTATTCCTGCCAAAATGAGCAGTTTCATATTTTTCCACATTACTCTCCACTTACCTGTTATTTGCCCACACTGTAACTTGCCTGTATCCCTTTGTAGCTTCTCTGTATCTTGTTCACAACTTGCTTTCCTAATTACCTTCAGCTAATCAGCAAATTTTGAAAACATACGTCTAAGTAATTCATATAAACTATAATACCTTGAGGCCCCTGCATCAATCCCTGTGGCATATCATTCCTTTCATTTTGCAATGAGAAAATGATCCATTTGTGGCTATTCTGTCTCCTGATAGATAAACAATCTCCTATCTATGCCGACACATTACCTGTTATACTGTTAACCTTCACTTCCCATGATAATTTTTGATATTTCTGCTGAACAAATGACTTCAGGAAATTTAAGTAATGTAATTTAAGTAAATTAAGTAATGTTTGATACATAACACACGTCAGTTCTTCAAAGGAGTCTAATACGTTTTTACAATGTTTTTCTTCATTCACGGGATATAGGCATTGGTGGCTGGGCTGGCATTCATTACCCAACACTAGATGTCATAGAGATGCACAGAATGGATACAGATTCTTCGATCCAATTCATCATGCCAACTAGATATCCTAAACTTATCTAGTCTTTGAGAAGATGGTAGTGAGCTGCCTTTTTGAACTGCTATAGTCCACTTGGCGTAGTCAGATCCATAATGCTGTTAAGGCAAAACTTCCAGAGTTATGAATGAAGAATGAAGAAATGACAATATATTTCCAAATCAGGATGGCGAATGACTTAGAGGCGTACTTGTAGGTGGTGGTGTTCCCATGTATTTGCAGCCATTGTTCTTCCAGATAGTAGAGATCCTGGATTTGGAAAGTGGTGACTAAGGAGCCTCAGTGAATGTCAGCAGTGCAACTTCTAGGTAGTATACATTACCACTACCAAGGATCAGTGGTGGAGGGAGTGAATGTTTGTGGATGTGGTGCTGGATGGTATCAAGCTTCTTGAGCTTTTTTGGAGCTGCACTCATTACACTCCTGGCTTGTGCCTTACAGACATGGAAAGGCTTTGTGAAATCAGTTACTTATTGTAAGATTTCAAGCCTCTGACGTGCAGTTGTAACCATAGCATTTTTTATGACTAATCCAGTTCAGTTTCTGGTCAATGGTAATCCCTAAGATTTTGATAGTGGGCAATTCAATGATCGAAATGCTATTGAATGTTAATGAGTCATAGTTAACTTCCCTGTTGTTGAAATTGCCTGGCACTTGACTTAGCATTTACCAGATCAAAACTAGATATGGTCCACATCTTGCTTCTGGACATTATCTTCACTCACCATCTGAATTGTTTTCTCTGGAGTTGAGTCTCCTTTTGACTGTAATGGATCTGACAAAGATTCAGCAGCAATTCTAAGAAAAACTCCATCTCTTGGAATTCTGACTTTAAGGTTAAATTACCATATTTCTGGAGATTCATGAAGTTGTCTATGATATGATGGACAATATTAACATCTAATATTGCCCATACCTAATTGCCCTCAAGATAGTGGCGATGCCCTGCGTTCTTGAAATGTGCATCAATGATACTGCTCAGGAGAGTGTTCCAGGAATTTGAGATGGTGAGGAACAGAAATATATTCCCAAGTTACGATGACAGGACAGAATTAGAGACACAATGACGGAGATCTCATAGTCTCAGTAATGTTGCCCCGCTATTCTAACTTGGAAATGTGTCATTGTTCCTTTAATGTCACTAGATTAAAATCATAGAATTCTTTACTTAATAGTATTGTGGGGTACCTCGACCAAATGGATTACAGCGGTTTAAGAAGGTAGCTCATCACCAACATTTCAAGAGCACTTCGGAATAGCAACTAATTGCTGGCACAGCCACTGAAATCCATATCTACTAAATTAATCAAAAGAAACTTTGCTAATTCTTACTCATTTGAGATTCAAATCAATTAGCCTACCCAACTGCATGTTATGCCATAATGGGGGATACTTAATACACTTTTCAACGTCAATCCATTGAAACCCTTCCACCTTTGTAAGGCAGTGTTGACCTGCATGCTCCTTGCATATGATACATCCAGCCCTGTCAAAAACATACCTGAGAGCAGGCTACAAATCAAGTCTGTTGTTTCCCTTACTGTTGGAAGTTAAACTAAGTTATTAATATTGGGTATGGGGAAAAGTAATTAAAATATCTGAATACATTTAATTTAGCACTCAAATAATTTTGCTACATCATTAACATATATGGCTAAAAGGATCTGGAGATTTAGTATTAGCAAACACTCAAATGCCATGGGTTGGGAGATAATTGAATTTCCATTTGGATTGTAACAGTAACTTTATATCATAAGTGCTCATTTGATCTGAGCATTCATTATAAAACCTTGACTTCTACTAGAATCATCCTAGAAGTCAGATAGCCAAGACATGAATGTCTAAAATTCCACAGGGAATGTGACTGAAATTGAGGCATGTTTTTTATCATGTGTCGACAGGCTGACACGTAAAAATGCATTTCAAATTCAACCTTTGAACTGCTCAAATACAGATGAATATTTAATTTTCAACACCATTTCACTTTTTAAATCTAATTTTCTTGTGCATCATCACAGAGCCAGCTCGACGTTTCAAAAGGGGACTTTTAGATGTGAGTGTTCGGAAGGGACAGGCTGCTGAACTTTGTTGCGTGACAGCAAATGAAAATACACGAGGCACCTGGTTTAAGAATGGCACAAAAGTAGGTCATTTTCTTTTAACTGAAATGTTGTAAGGCTGAGTCAGTAAATTCAAAGCAATTGTTTACAATTAAAGCAAATAACAGTGGTCTTTTCAAGATACAATTCATGTGGATAAAGTTATCCAATCAACTCATAGTTTATGGTCATTGCAAAAATTACCAACATTTATTTGCCGTCCATAATTATCCTGAAGGTGGTGGTGATGTGCTTTCTTGGCCGCTGCAGACCACGCACACCAAATTGTTCACTAGTGTATCTTTTTGTCCATGAGATTTAGGTAGAATACAAAGTGTATTAGAACTAACAAATAGGACTATGGAAATAATCTCTGAAGCATTAAATTTAGAAGTTACGTTTAATTATACTGTACAAACCATATTGACAAACTTACTTCCTTGATAAGTCAGTGATTCAAAAAAACTTTGTTAAAACAATTGACAAAAAAATGTTTTTCATACTAGTGCCATGTGCTTTGGACTTAGTTTCAACGTTACAAAAGATGTTATTATTGTTTCTGGGTTAAATATACCTTTCTTGGATGACACTAGATCATACAAACCAACAAGCATTTCATACTTTTGTTAGACAGTTTGCCATGATTGATAGCTACTAAGTGGCAAATCACATATGTGTCATTACAAAGAGAGACTTGCTGTTGGGATTTATTTGCAGAATTATTTTTCCGACTTCATTCACTCCAGCCACACATCATGAATTTTTTTGCAGATTCTCCGCAGCTGATTTGCTAGTGGTTTTGGAAGTGAGCTTGCCTATATGTTTCATGTTTGTATTACTACAGATTACTCCAGGAGATGGAAAATCAGTCACTAAAGAGGGAGCAATACAAAAATTAATTATACCCAATGTCAAGGAGGAAGATTCAGGGGTGTATACATTTGAAGCTGATGGAGGGAAAACGGAAGCCTCTCTGTTTGTCAAAGGTAAATCTCAATGTTCACGAAATTAACATTAGCTTTTGGGACTCCCAAACTGACATAAATCCACAGTAACTAGTAAGACTGCAATAACTATGTTAAAGAGAGAGAAATTTGAATCTAACTTGCATCTTTAACAGAAATTATTTCATATTCCTTTCATATGAAATGGTAACACCAAAAGTGTAGAATTTTAAACTTACAGACCTTAGCTACTAGGAAAATGCTTTACAATATGCCTCATATGTCCATACATATATTCAAAACATCTAATGCAAGCATATGTCCATCTTCAGATTTACAGCCTCTACAAGTTGTGCATGAAAACTTAACATTTTGTAAAGAAAAATGAATCGCTTTTATGCTTCCACTGGAGATTAGTCAGCATTGAAGTTAATAACTGATGAAAAGTCACTGGACTTAAAACACTAGCTCTGTTTTTTTACCCACAGATACTGCCAGGCCTATTGAGTTTAGCCAGAGATTTTTGTTCTTATCACTAATGTTAGAAACACCGTCTTGAAAAGAGACCGAAAACAAACTGACAGCTATTTTGTGTTTGCTCAATTCACTGCAGCAATTATCAATTCTCCACTGAAGCTTGAAACCTGTGATTTAATGTGTTTTGATGTATTAGTGTATTTGAATCTGGTGGTTCAATGATGCCTGACTGAAGCTAAAGTATAGCATTCCCAATTAACCATTTTTTTCAGGGATGGGATTATTGATAGAATATTATTTGTACACAACCTCTTACAGTATTCCATTCAATTAATCTTCCAAATATAAATATGCTCCATTTTTAATTATCTATTAATTATTTCAGATTCGATCTTGGAGATAGGATGGTAATTAAAATGTAAGAAGAATTATATGGTTAAATGCTGGCATTTAGTTTGATGAATCAGAATCAAAGAAGTCTAAAAAAAGTAGCCCCTTCAGCCTATCAAATCAGCAACAGTCAAAAATAAGCACCTAACTATACTAATACTATTTTTCAGTACTTGGCCCATAGCCTTGTATTCTTGGCATTGCAAGTGTTCATCTAAATAATTCTTTAACACTGTAAGATTGAAATAATCTGATTCTGTGTTATATACTCTATGAAACAGACAGCTGCTCAATTTAAGCACGAACATATTGAAACATAACATTTGCCCTACAAAGCTGATTAGATACAACACATGTGTAAATTCCAGAAAGAGCTTCTATATATCTAAAACATTAATATGCCTGGTAGGACACATCAAATAAATTATGAAACAAATAATTTAAATAAATTGGGTACTGATCCTATATACTGCTGTTGTGAGTTCTGCTGAATCGACCGCTCCAAACAGCATCATTAACTTTATTCATGTTGCTGTAAATTAGCAGTGTACCCTTGATTTTCTTCTTATAATGATGCATAATAAATGTTCGCAATAGGAACCAAGCAGAGGAACAAGCAAAATTCTGCACAAGCTGAAACATTTCAGTATAATTGAAATTTTATTTAAATTAGTTGATTCTAAATTGTTTCTAACTGTTTTATTTAAACATCAGATCCTCCAGAGTTTGATCAGGATGTGCTTGATCAGTTGGGAAAGAAAGACACAATTATTAAGGCTGGTCAAACTGCAACAGTGAAGGTGCCATTCTCAGGAAAGCCACCAATGAAGGTGTCTTGGTACAAGGATGGAGAAGAACTTTTTGAAGACAACAGAATCAGCATTGACAACAGTAAAACTTTTACACGATTATCAATCTCCAAATGTAATAGAAAGGACAGTGGAAAGATGACAGTTAAATTGAAGAATGAAAGCGGCTCAACAAGTGCAAACATTAACCTGGCTGTCATTGGTAATATATTAATTTGTTTTCTTTTAAATATTATTGTTACATTTTTGCGCAATTTATATTTGAGGTATATTCAATATTATGATTGGCTGCATTATAGTTATGATCATGTAAACACTTCACTTAGATTATATGTAAATTCTCATGATCATGATGTGAATGCTGATGTATTCTCACAAGATTACTCTGACTAGTGCTCTCAAGGTGATTGACTAGTAGAAGGAAAGAAGCGATAAATCAGGGAAAACTTCTCATATGATCATTTCCATCCAAGAGAGAGAGACACGTACCTCTATTCAACATGGCTGAATAGAAACTTAATGGAGTAGTGTGTTAAACCTGTGTCCATTGTTCCACGTACCCGTGTCTCAATTTATTTAAATGAGTTTATGTAATCTTGTCTAGAGAAATGATGTCCTGCAGAGATGAGAGATGTGTTGAACAATTATTAAAGGATGGACCTGTGGGACCAAAATTCTACAGCCAGCCAGAAACTTCCAGCCAAATCTTCCCAGAGTACTCAGGTCTAAGGAGGTGCAAAACACCTTATATTGGAAGCTTCCTTACTCTCACAAGGATCAAATTAATTCTGTTACTCTGAGTGACGAATGACATATAGGCCTTCTCAATAGTCTACTTGCTAACCTCAGGGGTTACAAACCAACGATGTTACCTAAGCTTCAAAAACATTGGTGAATTAATTTTTACAGTCAATTATCCCCCCCCACCCACCTTTTTCAAGGGGATCATTTGAGTTTATTTTTCATGTCTTTTACACAAAAGGAGGGGGAAGCCCCTGATATCTTTGCTAGGCCTGGCAGCAGACACCAGATCTCCCAGGATATTCCAGCATATACACCACAGTAAACCGGTTGATGTGGTGTATATGGATTTCAGCAAGGCGTTCGATAAGGTTCCCCACAGTAGGCTATTGTACAAAATGCGGAGGAATGGAATTGTGGGAGATATAGCAGTTTGGATCGGAAATTGGCTTGCTGAAAGAAGACAGAGGGTGGTAGTTGATGGGAAATGTTTATCCTGGAGACCAGTTACTAGTGGTGTACCGCAAGGGTCAGTGTTGGGTCCACTGCTGTTTGTCATTTTTATAAATGACCTGGATGAGGGTGTAGAAGGATGGGTTAGTAAATTTGCAGATGACACTAAGGTCGGTGGAGTTGTGGATAGTGACGAAGGATGCTGTAGGTTGCAGAGAGACATAGATAAGCTGCAGAGCTGGGCTGAGAGGTGGCAAATGGAGTTTAATGCAGACAAGTGTGAGGTGATACACTTTGGTAGGAGTAACCGGAAGGCAAAGTACTGGGCTAATGGTAAGATTCTGAGTAGTGTAGATGAGCAGAGAGATCTCAGTGTCCATGTACACAGATCCTTGAAAGTTGCCACCCAGGTTGACAGGGCTGTTAAGAAGACATACAGTGTTTTAACTTTTATTAGTAGAGGGATCGAGTTCTGGAATCAAGACGTTATGCTGCAGCTGTACAAAACTCTGGTGCGGCCGCACTTGGAGTATTGTGTGCAGTTCTGGCCACCGCATTATAAGAAGGATGTGGAAGCTTTGGAAAGGGTGCAGAGGAGATTTACTAGGATGTTGCCTGGTCTGGAGGAAGGTCTTACAAGGAAAGGCTGAGGGACTTGAGGCTGTTTTCATTCGAGAGAAGAAGGTTGAGAGGTGACTTAATTGAAACATATAAAATAATCAGAGGGTTAGATAGGGTGGATAGGGAGAGCCTTTTTCCTAGGATGGTGACAGCGAGCATGAAGGGGCATAGCTTTAAATTGAAGGCTGAAAGATATAGGACAGATGTCAGAGGTGGTTTCTTTACTCAGAGAGTAGTAAGGGAATGGAACGCTTTGCCTGCAATGGTAGTAGATTCGTCAACTTTAGGTACATTTAAGTCGTCATTGGATAAGCATATGGACGTACATGGAATACTGTAGGTTAGCTGGGCTTCAGATCGGTATGACAGGTCGGCACAACATCGAGGGCCGAAGGGCCTATACTGTGCTGTAATGTTGTATGTTCAAATGGATACTCGAGATGCATCGAGAGCAAAGAAAAGTGGTCATCAACTCATTCTAACAATTGACTTTCCTCTAAGCATCCCAAGAGTCCGTGCTAGAAGGCACCAGTTGCCCACGGCTCAAGTACAAATGCTATTATTAGGACCATGGCCATCGTCTGATTTTATCTTTTATCCTTTGGGTATTGTACCAATGAGAATTTCAGATAAACATTATTAAAATGTTCCATAGTTCAATATTTCAGCATTGCAATGTTTTATGACATACTTGTTTCAAGAAACATGCACAAATTTTTAAGCATGTTGACAACACCTGAACCCTGCATGATATTGATTGCTATGACAGAAATAGTAATATTTAGTTTGATTTGAAATAGTTCACTGATGGTTTTATTGCTGCCTTGTTTCAGATAAACCACAGGCACCTCAGGGACCTCTATTAATTCTAGCAAGTTTGGAAAACTGTATTTCCTTTAAGTGGAAGCCTCCTAAGGATGATGGTGGTAAACCTATACAGCATTATGTAATTGAAAAGCAACAGGTAGGTAGAAATACATCGACAAAAATTGGTGAAGTGGATGAACCAACAACAACATTCTCATTTGACAAAGCGGAGCCAGGAAAGAAATACAAATTCAAAATTTGGGCCGTGAATTCAGAAGGCATAAGTGGAGCATTGCTATCAGAAGCAGTCACTGCTGGTAGAAAAGGTAGGTTCTTGTATTTCTGGTCCGTTCTATTGTTACAAAGGCACATAAAGCAGTATGTAAAAACATTTTGTGCAAAATTGTGACCAAATTTAATGCTTTTTATAAATATTCATTATTCCAGATGTTCCTGGATCTCCAGCAAAACCAAATATCTTGAGTTCAAGCAACAAATCCATTACAGTGTCATGGACTCCACCACATAACACCGGTAGTTCCAGAATAATTGGATATATCATAGAAAAGCGCAGGAAAGGTAGCAACATCTGGAGTGCTGTCACTGACACTCCAGTTACAGGTGATTACAAGGGTTGAATTTTTGACTCTAGAGGAAATAACCGTGAATACTTGGAAATGAGTGTACTTGGTGCTCTGGTCCCCATTTTTGGTTGTACTGGTATGAGGCCTTTGCAAGTTTTATCGGGTTTCCTTCTGGGAAGTGAGATCACAAATGTCAGGGTAAGAAAAGGACCCTTGAGTCCTCAGTCACATCGGCTCAGCAATTTTACTGCATGTAGCTTTCCAACTGGTTATCTGTGGATCTACCTTACAGAAGGTAGGCTCCTAGTAGTACCAGCACAAAACTGACAGCTCTGAGGCCTCAGCAGTGCTACTCGGAAAGTTGGTCACTGACGAGATACGCAGGGGGGCTTTGACCTAAAACAGGAAATTAAAAATAAATGTAAAAATTCAGAGGACCCAAGGTCAGAAGGGAAATCCCTCTGGTAAGGTTGGTGACTCTTCTTTGTTCTATTAAATCATACTCTCCTGGGTAAAGGCTGCCCCACACAGCCAATGGTACGACAAAGTTATTACTGTCAATTGCTGGCTGCCTAGAATGGAAAATATCTCCACATTTGGTTTGAGCAGTAGTAAAGCATTGTGACAGCAAGACTTCATCAAGATGCCAATTTGGACCAGCCCCCATCATTTTACTTTTCCCAACAGTCCACCTCTACCTCCTGGGTTTTGCTAAAATCCTGGGTCAGCACTTGGCCATTTTGATCTGACAATTAAAAACTGTGTTAACTAGCATGCTGAATTTCTTGTAACTTTTTAAAGAATCAACGAATATTTGATAGCTAATAGTAAAACATTTAATGACAGAAAATGGAATTAACACTCAAAAAAGATCGAAGGAAAAGCTTTAATCATGCTGTATGTTTTATACAACATAGTTGATCTGTTAAGATTGCTGTACTCGCTCCTAACACCTCAAATGTATCAGAAGGAGGGAAGTTGTTGTCTCAAGCTAAGCTGCTATTCAGATCATTATAAATTACTGAAAACTAATATCACTTCATCTAAAAAGCCTTTGTGAAGAGAAAAATGCTCACATTGTCAAGTATTATTTTGCTAGAAGAAAATTAGCAACTAGAGTTTAAGACTGACAACAATTAGTATCCTGATTTTGGCTTTTGGCATGCATTTAATTGAATTTGGATAGTTAAAATGTTTGCCATTGTAGCAAGATCTTGAATTCATATACAAACTTCAATTAAATGCATCATGTTGAGGTACACAATGTGTGTAATCATGCCTGTGTTTAAAGAATATTTTTGAAATGCTGCAATTGTAAAGCTTAATAAAAATTGTACAGACAATGTAACCAATGGACATATTCCATGTGTCGATGCTAGCATAAAACAATTGAATGAAATCTTGAAATTGTGAAAGATTACAGATTAAGAGCCAAATATAACTGTAATGGTACATGCAGTTCATTAATTAAGTTTGACACAAACAAAACATGTGGAAGCAAGCATTTTCTGAAGAAGGGTCCCAACACGAAACATCAACTTTCCTGCTCCTCTAATGCTGCCTGGCCTGCTGTGTTCCTTCAGCTCCACACTGTGTTATCTCTGACTCCAGCATCAGCAGTTCTTACTATCTCTGAGAATATTTAAGTAGTTGTTATTACATCTAAAATGAATGAACACATTTTACGCAGGTAAGAAGTGGACGATAACTGATGTCGTTGAAGGGTTCGAGTATGAATTTCGAGTGACTGCAGTGAACTCCTCTGGTCCGGGAGACCCCAGCTGTGAGAGTGAAGCAGCATTTGCTCGTGAGCCTATGAGTATGTATTCTTGGACAATTTCAAGAATAAGGATAGTAGCTCCTCATAATGACATGGAGTAACAACAAAAGTAAATTTGTATGATGCCTCATAGTTATTATGCAAGTACACTTTTAAGATAATTAACTGATCTTATTTGGGGATCTAGCCTGACTTTTGGAGCCAGAGTTCCTACACATGAATGCCCATTGTTTTTGGAGCCACATTCTCTATGATATCAGAAAAAGCCAGGCACCTTTTGGGTAGGTGCGACAAATAAAATCTTTTTCAGTAGTTGTTGCTTTGGTGCCATTTTGCAGACTGTAGTGATAGTGTGGCTGCTCCTAAAGCATCTAATTGTTGCTGGTCTTTGCTGCAGCATCTTCTGATAATTTGGTGAGTAGATTCTTGGTCTTGTTGTCTGTATGATTTGAATTGGAGTCTGTTAGTCCTGAAATGAATTCTTACCTTGAGCTGGTCTTCAAGTATTTTCCAGATTTTTTTATAATTTTGCTGATCATCACACAGAAAGCCTGAACGTATTCAGTGTGTGAAGCTTTTCCTTGCATATGCAAGATTTTTAGAACACCCTTCTCAGGATCATCAATCACTTGATCTGTAGCGATAAGCCTATATATGTTGTTCGAACCATTGGAATCCAGTAAGGGTGTCAATAGGTACTGGATGCTTAGGCTATCCAGGATTTCCATGGATAAAGATTACGTTCTACCACCTGAAGCTGTGTAAGCATTTAGGTGGGTATTCTGTAGCCTTGGCCCCTCTAAAGCTATTGCTCCATTGCCTTTGTTCATTTAAAACTGCTGATTTAAGACATGTGAGCTTATAGTACTAGGTTTCTGCTTTGAGGTTGTGTCTACAGTAAATAGAGGATGATGCCATTTCACAGGCTATTTTTTTGTTTTTGCACTGATTTGAAAAAAGAAAACTATGGGACAAACTTACCTCTGAACACAGGAAAGGCTTTTGGGTATGCACTCTTGAAAATTAATTGTATCTTGAAAGAATTTGTTTTGTAATCTAAAGGGAATTAGTTACTTCCTCCCGATGATCAATACTCTAGTTACAGATCCTTCTGGCTGTCTCAGCTCAGAGAAACTGATGCCTCTGATTGCCTGAATTTTCTTCAATGAGTTTTAGGATCTTTTCCACCAAGACATTGGAGCTTATTTTGTATAGATGGCCACCACTGCTAACCAGGATGTGATATTTGCTTCTACCAAGGTATTCTTAATGCTTACATTAAGAAAGTAAGCTTGAATTTTACAGCATTCAAAAATATGACAAATGTTTATTACAGAAAATCAATTAACTGTAATCCAAAATTACATTATGATAGAACAGCATTGACCACCATGTTCGACTTGCCTGTCATGCATCATGTAGTCACGGGATGAGAGGGGATTTGAGAAACTTGTACAGGCAGGTATAATATTGTAATATCACGAAGATGGCTTTTAAAGGAACATAGACATACAGAATGTGACATATAACACAAAAATGACTTTGAAATTTATGCATTTATACCTTTTCTTATGAGTTGTTTGCATTATGGATGAAACCATGGGCTGCTTATTTCCATGGTAGCACAACTCTGCTATCAGGGCTAAATGGAGTACCCAAAGCCACAGTTGCCAACAGTGACATAATCTACCAGGGAGTGGCCTCTCAATTGGCTGTCTTCATCCTCACCATCTTATTGAAGGAGGATGCAACAGATTCATAGAACATTACAGCACAGTACAGGCCCTTTGGCCCTCGATGTTGTGCCGACCTGTCATACCGATCTCAAGCCCATCTAACCTACACTATTCCATGTACGTCCATATGCTTGTCCAATGATAACTTAAATGTACTTAAAGTTGACAAATCTACTACCATTGCAGGCAAAGCATTCCATTCCACTACTACTCTCTGAGTAAAGAAACTACCTCTGACATCTGTCCTATATCTTTCCCCCCTCAACTTAAAGCTATCCCCCCTCGTGCTCGCTGTCACCATCCTAGGAAAAAGGTTCTCCCTATCCACCCTATCTAACACTCTGATTATTTTATATGTCTCAATTATGTCTCAACCTTCTTCTCTCTACTGGAAAAAGCCTCAAGTCCCTCAGCCTTTCCTCATAAGACCTTCCCTCCATACCAGGCAACATCCGAGTAAATCTCCTCTGCACCTTTTCCAAAGCTTCCACATCCTTCTTATAATGCGGTGACCAGAACTGCACAAAATACTCTAAGTGCGGCCGCACCAGAGTTTTGTACAGCTGCAGCATAAGCTCTTCGTTCCGGAACTCGATCCCTCTATTAATAAAAGCTAAAACACTGTATGCCTTCTTAACAGCCCTGTCAACCTGGGTGGCAACTTTCAAGGATCTGTGTACATGGACACCGAGATCTCTCTGCTCATCCACACTACTAAGAATCTTACCATTAGCCCAGTACTTTGCCTTCCAGTTACTCCTACCAAAGTGCATCACCTCACACTTGTCCGCATTAAACTCCATTTGCCACCTCTCAGCCCAGCTCCGCAGCTTATCTATGTCTCTCTGCAACCTACAGCATCCTTCGTCACTATCCACAACTCCACCGACCTTAGTATCGTCTGCAAAATTACTAACCCATCCTTCTACGCCCTCATCCAGGTCATTTATAAAAATGACAAATTCAATCTAAGGGCTGGCAGCTCTTCGAAGGAAGCCTACCAGGAGAGGTGAATACTGCTCAGGCAGGTCAAGGATTGTGCAGGCACGTCAACATGGAGGTACTAGTACTGCACATCATAATGCAGCTGCAGTGGAAACACTGCCAAAGCATGTAGGGAGATCAGGATAGATTGAAAGAGTGGGTGCATTAGACCACAAGAAGCAGAAACAGGAGTGAGTCATTTGGGTCCTTGAGCCTGCTCCACAAATCAATAGGATCATGGCTGATCTGATATTCCTCGCGATCACTTTCCTGTCTTATCCCCATAACCCTTTATTACCCGACTGAAAAAGAATCTGTCTATGTCAGCTATAAGTATGCACAAGGACTCTGCCCCCACAGTTGTCTGCAACAAGGAATTTCAAAGGCACTCAATGCTCTAGGAGAAGAAATTTCTCCTCATCTCAGTCTTGAACTGGTAGTTCTTAATTCTTAAATTACTCCTTCTGGCCCTAGAATCTCCCATGAGGGGTAACATCCTTTCAGTTTTTACCCTGTCAATCCCTTTAAGAATCCTGTATATCTCAATGAGATCACCTCTCATTTTTCTAAATTCCAATGAGTAGGGTCCCAACCAGTTTAACCTGAACTCAGAAGACAATGTTTCCATACTAGGGATCATCCTTGTGAACCTTCTCTGAACTGCCTCCAGCAACACAATATCCTTCCTTAAATTAGAAGACCAAAACTGCTCACAATATTCCAGATGTGGTCTCACCAATATTTTGTACGGTTGCAGTGAGATTTGCCTGCTCTTTTACTCCAAATACTCCGAAATATAGCTGTGATTGTAAGGCTTTGCATCCGAGAGATCATTAGGGCATAGAACTATCAGCAAAGATTGATCCACCTAAAATGAACTGGTGGGCCTCCATACAAGGAGGTTGGCTCCTCAAAGCTGAGAAAGTTAACAGAATGCAACAAAGTTGTCTATATTTGCGTTCTTTGCATTTCCATGGACCTGGAAGCTGATTCTATTCTCAGACAATTGCTGAATTTCCTAATGGCAGGAAAACATCATGTACCTATCATTACTTAGTGCCCATTATTTTTCATCCTCATCCACAGCACTTTATCCTCAACCCAACCACTTCCATCCTGAGCTCTATGGAGCCAAAGAGGCCCAGCCCCTTCTTTCATTTCACATAGGTATGCAAGTCTGACTTCCAAGCAATGGGTGTTTTCTATTGATAAAATTAATAACTGTCTGAAGGAGGATGATCTTGGGGTATTATCACTAAATTGTTACTCCAAAGACCCAGGTAATACTGTGAGAGCCTTGATTCAAATCCCACTATGGCAGATGGAGGAACTTGAATTCAATAAAACAATCTGGATTTAAAAACCTAATGATGACCATGAATCCATTGTCAGTAGTTGAAAACGTCCATCTAGTTGACTAATGTCCTCCAAGGAGGGAAACTGCCATCCTTACCTGGTCTGGTGTACATGTGACTCCAGCCCCATACCAATTTGGTTGACTCTTAACTGCCCTCTGGGCAATGAATGCTAGCCTCAGAGACATCCTCATCCCAAGAATGAATAAAACAAAAACTTCACCTTGTCATTATTATATGGTATGATGGATAGGGTATTCATTGCATCTTGTAAAATCCTGCACAGTTTCATAGAAACCAGTTTTGTGGTTTTGTTATACAGAACGAATAGTTACAGTTACCTCTTTTTTTGGTAAGATTTCCATTACCTTCTCTCCAATTACTTGCTGTCTTGTGTCCTCTCAGCTTAATGGAGTGGTCAATGATGGGTGACTACTTCCACCCTTCAGCCAAAATTATATTCTCAGCAACAATAAATATATGAGAGAATCATCAATCATAGGAGTACAGAAACTTGCAGCAGGGAAGGTGGTCACTCTGACATCATGTTCGTGCCAGTTAACATTTACCTATCCAATCTAATCTCACTTCCTAGTTCTTGGTTTGTAGCTTTGTAGGTAATGGTGCTTCATTGCAAAGTGCATATCCACAAGCTTTTTTAAATGTTGTGAAGGTTGTGTTTGCACAAACATTTCAGGCACTGAGGTTCAGATTTTCACCATCCTTTGGGTGAAAAAGATATTCCTTTGAATCTTACCTAAAACTTCAGTCTTTTAACCAATCACTATGCCACCTGGTTATGTGCCCCTTAAACTCTTCAATTGCATTCATCCTTAGCCTCCTCTTTTCCAAAGAAAATGATACTAGCCTATCCAAACTTCCATCTGAAATTAAACCTGTCAGTTTGAGTGTCACTACTGTCAAGATCCTCACTGTGATTCTCTCCTCTGTATTTATCTCTGCATTTGTAATCTGACTGATAATGCTGTGCCTCCATACTGTACCTCAAGAAAGTAGTCAGGTCGACAGCAGAGAATCCGTGTTTTTAGAACCAAATTTCCAACATTGCCTCGAGGGCTTGGATTATTCTAGCTTGGTTTATATAAATATGTCTGTTGGATAAAAAAAACTTTGTAGTTCCAGTTATTAAAATGCCTCAATAATTAAAGGATAAGAAATTTATAAATACAGCATGTGCAACCCTTTAAGAACTATAAAATAATTTTCAGAAACACCAAGGAAATAGACACCTGATACATTTGAAATATTTACTAACTGCAGTAATTGTTTTAAAGCCAATCTGAAACCAAAGTAGGGACGTGTCTTGATCATTTCACTCTACCTTCTACTTGCAGAGGTACCTGGAACTGTGAGAGACCTCAGAGTAACAGACTCCACCTATTCAACCATATCTCTATCATGGAATCCACCAATTTACAAGGGCAGTGATGTTCCTAAAGGTTACATTGTTGAAATGAAATCCTCTGACTCTACTACTTGGACGAGATGCAACTCAGCTGCTGTGGGACTGAATTCATATACTGTGAAAGGCTTAAACAAAATGGGAATGTATTTTCTACGTGTAAGAGCTGTTAATGATGGTGGAATGGGGGAACCCATAGAATTAGACAGTTATGTTCTTGCCATGCCTCCTCCAGGTAATTGGATTTACAATTTTATCGTTATATGTTTATACAAATGGTTTGGTGACCCGGGCTATCAAAATCTATTTTCTTGATCTTCCATTTGACCTGGTAAAAATGTGACGTGGGATGTGCCCACTGCTATGTCGATAGATTGCATACAAATTTATTTAAATTTAATGTGTGCTGATTGAACATGAACCGGTGAGCTGTTAATCTGTAGCATTAAATGTTTAAGGGTCGGGGAAGGAGAGATTAGCTTGGGCTTGGATTGTGCGCTGTGCAGTCACTCTCTGATCACTTTCTTGCCCAGATGAACATGAGTAACAAGCAACTTTTAGTCCAATTAAGAATAAAATGTTTTTGACGGCTTGAAGTTTGCCCATACTTCCATTCTTTCCCTATGGCTTGATTAGAGTCTGACTTGCACCACATCTTTTCTACCTTGAGTTTAAATATTGTAAGCCTACCAAAACCCTTTACAGCTTCCTTTTGTTTATCTGCACATTTCCTTTCAGTACTTCTAACAGCTCTTTCCATCTGCCCATTATGCTTTCTGTATTCTGTCTGATTATCCATTCTATCTCAGCCTTGGTTTAATACATGCGTCTGATGTTAATGTTACTTACATTTACCTTCTCAGTTTATCTATGGAATGTTATTTCCCAATGCACCTCCTTTTCTGCCTTACAGGCAATTATTCATTGAGCGTAATCTGTTTTATTTCAACCACAAGTCCAATGACTTTTGTGTTAACATTTCTGCCTGGTTAATGCACATCAGTATCCTTCCTGATTCACTGAAAATTCATTTCATTTTTGGTCTTGCATGTTTCCCAATGACTCTTAACTGTCCCTTCTATTTTTACATTGAGCTTAATTATGTGTGGTCACTGTGTCCCAATTTTTTTTAGTTCTATTCTCACTTCAGATGCTCGTCCTGTTTCATTTCCCTGAATCAACTTAAATGGTACTTTCTCATTGTCTTTCATATTCTTAGAAATGTCAGCCAGTAAAATAAGTGTAAAAACTGAATACTGTAAAGCTGAAATAAAAACAGAACTTGTCCAGGAAAGGTCACTCGACCCAAAAACATAATTCTGATTTGTCTCCACAGATGTTGCCAGACCTGCTGAATAAAATCAGCATGCTCATTGCAAATACATAGCCAAATGTGACTATTTTTATGCATAGTATTGTTCCACACACAGCAGTACAAAAAATAATCAGCTAATTTGATGCAGTGATTGGGCTGAAGGATAATTGATGGTCAGGATAGTAGGTGTGAATTGGATTTTGTTTTGATTTTTGACCTTTTCATATAATTTACTAATATTCACCTTTTGAATTAAAGCTAACAGCAGTCACATATAATTCATTCTTGAATGCCTATTACTTCAGAGATGTGCTAATGACATTTTTAAAATTCTATATATTGATATTTATCTGTTTCCCTCAAATTAATATTTATATTCCTTTCTTATATTTCAGTGTGTCCTAAGTTTAAAATGAATGGATCTGTAAAAAATTTCATGATCATCAAGGAAGGAAATTCATTACGAGTCCAAATGCCATTTGAAGTGAGGAACTCCACAAAATATTTTATGTATTATTACATTTGAAATATTTACAGATATAAAACTGGGGTTTTTCTATGTACATTTTTAGGCATCACCTCCTCCTGAAGTGATTTGGCTGAAAGATGGTTTTCCAGTTTCAGAACAAGCCACAATAACCAGTACCAGTGGCAGCACTCAACTTTTTATTCCAGTCTCACAGAGATCTCACTCTGGAATTTATTCTGTAACATTGAAGAATCTTCTTGGCCAAGAATCATTCAGTTTTGAGATTAGAGTTACAGGTGATTATGGGCACTTTGAATATCAATTTACAGTTAAACATTGGAAGTACATGTTTTTATATAAGGGAAATAAAATAACTTTGCAAGTTTAGAGCAGCTTTCACAATCTTTGGATGTACCAACATATTTCACAACTGAGTACAATATAATAAAATGTGATAACGAACTAACACACTGCAAAATCTTAGAAACATCAATGGATAAAGACATTATCAGGTCAGGGCTGAATCACTTTTTTTTTGTCCCACTGTCCATGTCAAAGTACTTCAAAGTAGACACATATAACAGCTAATTTATATGCATGGTTTCACAAACAACAATTGAATGAGTGATCAGATAATCTCTTTATATGCCAAATAAATTTGTGTTTTAACTATTTGACTTACATTCTGATACATAATGAATTGAACGTAAACCTTGCAGAGCCTTTCAACAAGGTAGTTTCCTTTTTCTAAGATATAGATTTGCTGCAAGGCAAGAAGATTTGCTGTACAAAATGAAACCCTGCGACTATATATTGACAGCAAGTTACCCCAACAATCTCTTCTTTTCTTCCTCCTTTGGCATATTCCTTAAGAACATTTTGTTTCAAATTCGAATTAATCTTAAGGAGAAAATGAGCCGAAGTTTCTGATGCACGTAATAGAATGTGCTGGCCTTTGGCAGAATTTTTAAAAATTGGCAACATCTACCAGCTAGAAAGACAAGGTCACCTGATGTGCCCACACTAATATCTGTAAGTTCCCTCTGATACACACACCATCCTGATTTGAAAATATGCTGCTATTCTTTCTCTGGACTGGATTATAATCATATATTGCTATAATTTCACTGTTACTGAGTTAAATCATGGAACTCCCTTTCTAATAGCACTGCTGAAGTATACAAACCATATGTACTTCAGTGGCTCAGGTAAATTCACCACCAACTTCTCGAGGATAATGAGGAATAAGCAATAAATGCTGCCCTAGCCAGCAGTGCACAAATACCCATGAATTAATACATTTTTAAAAAAATAAAAGTAATGTGAAGCAGGTTTGTGTCAAAGTTATAATGAAGAATAATATTTATTGTTCTAATTTGAAATAAAATTGTATGGGCAAATTACATAGAAACTATAATACTGTGATTGTGGGCTTGTTAACTTGCCTTTCTTGTGCTAGTGAACATTGAGGATTACAGTTAAAGTAAATATGACTAATTTATAGTTTACGTTACAGAATGTTATTGGATATGATGATTTTGAAAATTAGAACTTTATTGTACAATTGATTGAAACTCTTTTTTTCCTTTCTGTCAAATTCTGGCATGTTATTTTGCAGCTGTTCCCAAACTTCCAGGTCCAGTAACATTGACTGAAAATGTTCCTAACACAGTGACAGTTTCTTGGGAACCATCCAGTGATGAACCTCTTGATGATCATTTGCATTATGTTGTTATGCAAAGAGATTCACACAGACTGAAGTGGTACACAGTGAGAGATAACATCTTCAACAATAAATTCACAGTCATAAATATTGTTCCAGGCTGCAAATACTACTTCAGAGTTCTAGCGAAAAGTGACATGGGCTGCAGTGAACCTTCAGAAACACGAGAACCATGGTGCATTTCAAGGCAAAGAGGTAAGCAAATGTTGCAGTCATTCTTAACTACAGGATCAGAAATTGCTGAAGTTAATGTTTCAGTCCAGCGGCCTTTCACCTGCTGAGTTTCTTCAGCAATTTCTGTTTTTGTTTCAGATGTTCAGCTTCTGCAGTTCTTTGTTTTACTGAACTATAGTCTTATAAGACACTTGTAAATATTAATCCACCTTTAAATTTATGATCCTCAAACCATCATACTCATGTCCTAACCAAATTCCAAATTTTATCCTACAGTAATAGATCCTATATTGGTGGAGAAGATCAGTGTCAAATTATTCTGTGCTCACTTCAGAGTTTACCCTAGTTTACCAAGCCAACTACAGAAGCTGGAAATAGCTTTGTCTGTTCTGTGCAATGTCTGAAAGATGTTGTAAAAACACTTTATGACTTCTTTCCTCCACCTCCACACTTCTGCTTCCTTCACTGTTTCTTCCTGCTTCCTTTGCCACTTCTCCATGATCTACGCCTTACATTCTTTTCACATCTGGAAGAAAGCAGCAAAGAGAGCAGGAAACTGCAGAGGAGGGGGTGGGGGGGCAGCAGCACCAAAGGGACCAGAGGGAAGTGTCAACAGTAATGGAGGGGAATGCTGAGGAGTTGGGAGTATAAAAGAAGGGTATGCAGACGAGTGGAGCAATGGATGAAAGAAGCAGGAGTGCAGGAGATGCAGGGAGCAGGCAAGGTTGCTGCTGACTTACACTGGAATGTCATTGTGCATGGCTATAATTGTTTGCCATCAGGACAGTAACTGGCAAACAAGGATGCAGGTGCATTTCTGAATATATCCATGCTTAATGAATGCATGTGAAGACCATATGTTAAACTACTAATGACATTGTAGGGTTTGAGATCCTGTAATGAATATTTATTTTGATAACTATTATTCTATTTTGTTTTGCAGATCCATTTGCTTTAAAATTTCCAATCTACAAAGCTCGAAGCAATATAACAGCGCCTGAATTCTTTGTGAGGTTAAAGACTCACATTGCACCAAGTGGATCTGACATTAATATGAGCTGTGCCGTTAAAGGATTCCCTCCACCTAAAGTGACCTGGTTCAAAGATAATATAAATATCATGGATGATGCAAACTTCTGGTCTACAAATATCTATGGGGTTTGTTCCCTTTGCATTTTTGCTGCAAGCCCAAAGCAAACTGGAGAATACATGGCCATTGCAGAAAATTCAGTTGGAAGAGCCATCACCAAAACTAGATTATTGGTTACAGGTAATTAGAGACATGTGGGAATTCTTCGTCCTTATGTAACAGTCTTGCAAGTGTTGAAGATAAGATGCTTATCTCATGAGTAATTAGATCCAAGTGTATTTTGGCTAATGATTGATTGCAGAGATGCTGATAAAATTCATCAGTTTGAAGGAAATCTATGACAAGATGGTTGGGGAGAGGAGTGACATACTACATTAAGAGAAATCAAAGAGTTAATGTAAATATGCATATAAGATAGTTTGCCATACCAGTCATTCAAGATCACATGTTGACCAGATTCTATGTTGAAGTCTCCCTTAAATTCTTGTCCTGTATATAGTTAGAAGACGATGTTCAATAACAGGTAATGTTTACTGAGATAACAAGGTGTAGAGCTGGATGAACACAGCAGGCCAAGCAGTATCAGAGGAGCAGGAAAGCTGACATTTTGGGCCTAGACCCTTCTTCAAAAAATTTAACGTTTACTGACAGCTGGGCCTCCTACAGTCTCTATTCATTCCAATCATGGATATTACTAAATGATAGTCGCACTTGGTACTAATACACTTTATTTGAATCTACATTCCAGTTGAAAGATTACTTGTGAAAATAGTTTGAAGATAACTTCAATTATGTTAATACATTTCTGTAGGTGTGACTCACAAATAGTCTGATGATCCAAGTATGCTTCATGTTTTCTCAGTTACCACAGAATCCTGCTTATGATAACTTTTGTTCTTCACTGTAATAGAGCAATGTATCCAAGATCACTTTCGGATAATAATATTGCATGCCAATGCTGAAAGATATTGAATGCAAGAATATATTAATGATATTATTTACCTGCTGCATTTTACTTTTAAAATGGAAATTGGTTTGTTTGCTGTTGCCTCCCAAATCCTTGAAGTTCCTGTCATTCATTTTATTGATTCGGTCACGGGGTATGAGCATTGCTGGCTAGGCAGCATTTGTTGTCCATCCCTAATTGCCTAATGACAATTAGGAGTCAACAACATTGCTGTGGATCAGGAGTCATGTGCAGCCCGAATCAGATATGGATATCAGTTTCCTTCCCTAAAGGACATTAGTGAACTAGATAAGGTTTTCCTGACAATCAACAATAGTTACCTGGCTGTCCTTAGGCTCTTAATTCCAGATTTTTATTGAATTCACATCATCATGTTAGCTAAACATTGTATTTTTCTTAATACATAGATTAGCTATATTCTCCTTCATATCCAGTTTGGATTTGAAGACATTATTGAAACCATTATTAGTGAAGCATTACCACGTATTTCCAAAGTAACCGCTTCATTGACCCAGCACTAAACAGTCAATTGTCAAAGAACAGGCCTAGCTGATAGAAGTAAAATATCATCTTTATGTGATAGCGTGTAACAGTTGATGAGTCAGCAGCCCATCTTACATCACTTCAGTCAAATTAAAAATCTACAGACATGTAATTTGTATTTCTGAGCTCTACCATCTGTTTTATACTATCACATAAAAAATCTATACCAGGGACTCCAGGCATAATGTTCAAAGTCAGCATCAAATATTCCTGCATAGACTTGATACAATGCAATAAATTTCAGACTAAATATCACCACCAGCTGAGAATTTTACTTAAATGGTTAAACTGTGCAAAATCCTTACTAGTTGGCTATATGCTTGCTGAAACTTGTTTTAGTACTGCTTTAAAAAACTTACTCAAATATTTTCCACCTCCAATTTTGACTATCACTTCCCTTCGTACGTCTACTTTATTGGAATTTAACAAGTAAAGGAAAAAAAGGTTAACCATTTTCGTGTTATGATATTTTAATGTACTGATACATGTGATAAAGTAAATTATAATCTAAGAAATCACACAAATTAATTTGTTTCTTTTTTAACACAGAGTGAAGCGACGTCACAAAGAACTTTGGCACGGTTTTCAGATAAGCAAACCAAGTGAAAGTAGCAAATTTGATCAAATCTATGAGTTGGACTGAACTGTCTGCCTGATTTTGGGGTTTGATATATAGTCAGTTATTCATGAAATGAATAGATACATGTTAGAAGAGTTTAAAAAATGCAAAAATATAAACAAACCACATTGAGATGACTGTAAATGCGATTTTCATTTAATTATAAAGCTTTTTTTTGCACTTTGGTGCATGTGAATTAAATATTGGTCAGATATTGATGAGGATAAATGATAATCCATGTATAGAGATGGAAATAGTTAGACCTGATTAACCCAATGCTGTTTGATAATATAAATGATAAGCACTCTGCTGAGAGGTTGCATGCCTTAACAAGAGGCACATGCTTGTGAAAAGATAGCATAGTTCAAACTGGGAAGAGGTATTCTTCTTGCAATTTGTATTGGAAAGGCCTATGGAAGATTCAGTCTCAGCAGAACAAACAAATAAATAGTAGAAAAGGGCCTTTCTCTTTGAACATATCCAAGAATCACGACCTGATTAGGCAGTAGTATAGGAGTGAAGACCAAGAGAAGAAACAGGTGGCTGACAATCAAATGTCGTCACTCAATCTCATGGTCACAGCTAGCAGCTTAGATCCAGGTGATGTGTATTCTTCAGAAGGTAGCAGAGGGAAAGGATCTGCACTTAGTGAGTTATTGGAATGCCCTGCGGCTAGGGAAGGAAGAAATATCACAAATATATTAGATCACCAGAGGCAAAGTTGCACAAAGACATTGTTGCACAGGGCTAAGATGGATCAGGCAGTGTAAGGAAAGATGCTGATGAACACGTTCAATGAAATGCTTGGAAAGTCGGCTGTCACTGTCAGCCAGCATGGAGGAAATAATCCATCCTTTGCTTTTATGGTCATCTTCATAAGGAATATTGTATCCCCACTCTATGATGCAGCTTCGGAAACCTCGTGTCTCCGGTTTATTTGCAGCACGAGCAGGCGCTATATTGACAGCTCTGCATTGTGGTGGAAACTTGGAATGAGATTGTGCAATTTGCAGCATATTTCCATGCAAAACAACTTGGAAGAATCAACTGTTCTCTTTCAGGTTGACAACACTCATTATCCCAGAACTGAGTGCCCTGATATGGACTGTCAGCCAGCCAATCTAGATTCTTGTTGCCAGTGCTGATATGATGCAAATTGTAGTTGAGTGTATAGGGCCAAGGCTATTCAAAGATTCCCTGTAAAGGCCATCAGCAGCCTCTCTCAGTGTCAGCCAGCAGCCTTTCTCAGTGTCAGCCAGCAGCCTTGCACCAGTTATCACAGATTCCCTATAGTGTCAGAGCAGGCCATTCAGCCAATCTAGGCCACACAATCACACTGAAGAGCATCCCATCCAGACCCATCCCCTACCCTATCCCTCTAACCCTGCATTTCCCACGGCTAAACCACCAAGCCTGCTAATGCCTGGGCACTACAGGGCAAATTAGCATGGCCATTTCACCAAACCTGCACATTTTATGACAATGGGGGGAAACCAGAGCACTTGGAGGAAACCGACGCAGACATGGGGAAAATGAGCAAATTCCATACAGACAGTTGCCTGCGGCTGGAATCAAATCCAGATCCCTAGTGCATTGAGCCACGCTGCCACCCCCAATGTTGCAATTAGTGGTGCACCACTGTGGAAGAGCCCTTGGACAGGCAAAAGCACCTACAAGACAGTCAGTAGAGAATGCACCTGCATGATTATTTGACATTGGCACAGAAAGTTGGATTATTTGTTTGATAAAGTTGATTTTCAATATTTGTTTTGTGAGAGTCTTCATTTCAAAATTGTCACCAGAAAGATGGAATAAATGCTTCTTGAATAAATACTCATTGACAGAGAACAAGTGAGCATTTTGATTATTGTTGATAGCGGAATCAAGGTTATGTTCACTGGGTCCATCGTCAGAGGAGACAATCACAGACGTCTATTCAGAATGGGAATGAATTTACTGTCTCCGCCATTCCCCCTCCTCATTGGTGCACACTTCCCTTGTTGCTGCGACCACTACACCGGCCATAGCTGGTGGCGATAATGCTAAAACTAATGACCTGACAGCCCGCTGATTGGACAGCCCATCATGTTAAGTGACCATTGCCAACAGAATGTTGCCCTTGAGTCATGATGTCAGCCAGAACACATTTGCCTCCTGCTTTAGCTCTGGTGGCAAAACTTCAGGCTCCTCCAAAAACCTCAGCCCACTGTTCTTTCTTGGGTTTAAGTAAGAGAAAGGCCCTGAAGATGCTATGGGATAAAGTTGATTGCTGAGAGCCATTTTCCTCTCCTTTTCTATGGATGTTCTTTCTTGAACTGAACCCATTTCCAGTTGTATCTGTTTCAGAGAGATAATTTGCTGGCGCGACAGAGTTGAAAATGGCACAGCAGATCTGAAATCAGTGTTCTATGTTGATTAATGTCATGATCTGCTTGCCCTGCAATTCTCTAATGCCAACGTGGTACATTCTAAATGGCAACTGACACTACCCATTCTTGAATAAATTTTGAGTGAATGCATTAGTTTTATTGTCACATGCTCATATGAGTACAGCGAAAAGTCACCTCTTACTGTACCATCCTATATGTGTGTATGTGCAGTGCCATTTTAGTACCAATGCAACACACATCAGGACTGTAGATGCCAAGGAAAAGAATTATGTGACCTGATTATTTTAATGTTTGTGTTCTATATTCCTATTAAGCCATGTTTTATTTTAATTAAGTTGACAAAAGAAATTCTTCCACTGGTCATGGTTTA
This sequence comes from Stegostoma tigrinum, assembly GCF_030684315.1. Classification (NCBI taxonomy): domain Eukaryota; kingdom Metazoa; phylum Chordata; class Chondrichthyes; order Orectolobiformes; family Stegostomatidae; genus Stegostoma; species Stegostoma tigrinum. The sequence continues at coordinate 31,760,332 of NC_081374.1, forward strand.
CTTGTCTTGTATGTTCTTTAAGAAGTGCCTCACCCATTTCATCTTATTATGATTTTTCCAATCTAGAATTACACGCAGAGCTACTATGCTTAATGCTTTTCAACACTTTATACCAAAGAATGATTATAGATAGCTCGATTTAATTCAGTAATATATCTAGTCATTTGTTATTTGTTGATCAAGAACTTGCCGTAAATTGTTTTATTCTGCTATTGTATTGTCATGGTGTGGTACAACTGAAAAAGCATGCAATTTAAATGCATCATTAGGAATATTATTTATTTATCACCAATGCAGAATATATTTAATATTTGTGATATTTACCAAATATAGAATAACATAAATTGTGAAATGATTTAAACGATTTTAATCATTTTAAAATGATGTTCAGTTAATATATAATCAATTACATTATATAATTATATAAAAGTGCATATGGTAAAGGAAATAAAACAGCATAAGAAATGTAAAGAGAGTCATAGTCTAGAGCAATGTTTTCAAACTTCAATGTTAGGGAGTTTCTGCTAATGTCACTTCATTTCCTAGAATCCCCAGTATCATTAACGACAATTCAAGAAGCAAAAACAAAATGACCAGGGAAGTTATCAAAGACACAAAAAGTGCCTTACAAATACAAAATATTCTGGGAGCTGGAAACGGCATGCCTTGTCTGTGTCAGAAATCTTTATATCTTACAAACTCCTTAGGATCCTTTGTTAACTCCAAGTTCCATGAACCCCAGTTTGGAAACGTACGCTCTGAAGTTTTGTCTGTTAAATTATGATTCTTTTGAATCATGACTGTAGTGAAAACTTCAGATGCTTATATTTTAAGCTGATGGTTTTGCACCATTTTTCAAATGGAATTTTGAGTGAAATGCTTCGATCAAAGTTGTTTTTTTACCTTTGCAAATGCTTGAGGTGAAGTCCAAACATTTGTGATGAGAATTGAAATGAGTTGCAATAATTCTGGCCAGTCCACCAATTTTGCAGCAGAGTTTCTTTCTAACAAAAGTTATTACAAAATAAACTGTTAAAATGAAACAGAGTACTCAGTGGGTAAGTATGGGATACGTATTAACCATCTCCATGAAGATGGCTATCTTAACAATATATAAATATATTAATTAACAATATATCACTTTCAAAGAAATAAGTTAGCCATTCAGGCAGCTATTGTTTCATCTCAATGCTTGTACTAAACTGTCTACCAAGCATTGAGTACAGCAGAAAGAATATATCTGTGTAACACAGTCATCTGATACACACTTAATGGATACATTTCAATACTTCGAGGGTAGGGCTCTTGTAGACAATGGTGATATCCCTATCTCTGAGGCAAGAGAACTGGGTTTCAATTTCTACCTGCTTCAGAGGTGTGTAATAACATTCCTGAACAGTTTGATCAGACAACTATCAATACTTGGAAGTACAATAATTGAAATTATTGTATGTGAGGATTGTAGGATTTGTGGTTGGGAATATAATGATGGTGTCAGAATCAAATTTAAGTCATTTTGTAATGTTACTTCAATCTGAATACAGTGACTATAAGAACTGCATGTTAATGCAGTATAACACTGATATAAATAAAAACAGCCAATGCATTAATTTGCTTTAAAAATTAAAGAAAGCTAAGATTGAAATTAGCATCTGCATTATTTTTAGCCAATTTGTTCACACTTTTGCTTTTAAATTTACGGGTGGTATTTTAAGGACACTTATTAGCCTTAAATAGTGGGATGGATTTGGAGAAAGCTGTTGGAACAGGCAAGACAGCAGGCGGGCATGGTGAAATATGCAAGAGGGCATAGGTTAGAATCCTGACCGTGGAGAAACAGTAAATGAGTCAGGCAAAGGGGGAGGGAAATGGGAAACTGACTGTTAGTGATGTGCTTAATTTCCCATTTGCAAAAAACTTTAATACAACTCAATACCAATCAAACCTTCCTTCCTGATTTATTGAATCTCACATGACTTATTTACCTTCAGCCATACGGCCAGTGGAAGCTGGTGACTTTTGTGTAGCTTCTTAGACTCCTTGGACTTCGAGAAGACTGAGTTAGATGGTGATAATGGGAACTGCAGATGCTGGAGAATCCAAGATAACAAAGTGTGAAAATGGATGAACACAGCAGGCCAAGCAGCATCTCAGGAGCACAAAAGCTGACATTTCGGGCCTAGGCCCTTCATCAGAGTCTCAGATGAAGGGTCTAGGCCTGAAACGTCAGCTTTTGTGTTCCTGAGATGCCGTTTGGCCTGCTGTGTTCATCCAGCTTCACACTTTGTTAACGGAGTTAGATGGCACTGGATTAATTGCAGAGATATATTCTCTTTACAAAAGATTACTGAGCTGACACTCCAAGTGGCAGTGTTTCAAGTAGGAAATTCAGAACCCAGTGATATAAGATTTTAAGGGGCAGTTGACAACTGAGATTCAGGGAGTCCACCTCTTATAGTGGAATCAAAGATTTGAGTCAGTAAGGGGAGGACATTTGAGGCTGCCTGCAAGAAAAAGGCAAACTTCACTTTTTCTGCCTGCCTTCATTGCCAGTATAATTTGCCTTAGCTAAGGAGAACAAAATTGTTCCAAGCATTCTAGATGTGGTCAAAACAGTGCATCACATAACTATAGCAATACTTCCTTCTTTCTATCCCATTACCTTTTGGAATGTAGACCAATATTCAATTCATTCATGAGGTCTCACAAATCCCTCTGTGCTGTTGCTTTTTGTGATCTTTCTCCATTTAAATAATATTCAGCTCCACTGTTCTACTTACCAAAGTGCATAACTTGACATTTTTCCCACATTATTTCTCATCTGCCAAGTCTTTGCCCATTTGCCTAACTGGCTTGTATCTTACTACGAGCTTTTTATGTCATCCTCACCACTAATCTTCCCACCTAATTTCATGTCAACCTCAAACTTGGCGATATTACATACCATTTCCTCATCTAGTTTCACTAATATATGCTGTAAATAATTGTGGCCCCAGCAGCAACTCCTATAGAACTTCACTAGATGCAGGTTGCCATCCTGAAAATGCATCCCCGAAGCCAAATCTCTATCTTCTTAGATAACAAGGTGTAGACCTGGATGAACACAGCAGGCCAAGCAGCATCAGAGGAGCAGGAAGGTTGACATTTCAGGCCTAGAATCTTCTTAGTTAGCCAATCTGCTATCCATGCTAATATGCTATCTCCAACACCATGGGCTCTTATCATATTAATTAGGCTCATGTGTGGGACCTTCTGGAAATCCAGATATATTACAACTACTGCTTTCTTATTAGCAATCCCTCTTATTACCTCCTCAAAATAATACTAACAATTTTTTCATAATTTCAGCTTCACAAAATCATGTTAACTCTGCTGGATGATATTATGCATCCCTAAATGGTCTGCTAGATGCGAAAATGTTCCCAATAATAGTATTAACCTATAATGCCCTGCTTTTTCTTTTAAAAAAAATGTCCTTTCCTTTTTAAATAAAGGCATTATAATGACAGTTCTCCAGTCCTCTGGGACTTTCCAGAGGAATCTATGGGCTCCTTAAAGAATGCTACCATTGCTACTGCTATTTCAGTTGTTTTATTTTATTCATGGGGTGGGGGCTTTGATGGCTGATCTAGGATTAGTCCCCAACTGTAGTTGTCCTCAAGAAGCTAGTCGTGAGCTGCCATCTTGAAGCACTGCAGTCTATTTGCTCATGTAGACCCACAATGCCACGAGACAGGGAGTTCCAGACTTTTGATCTAGGGACACTGAAGGAATGGTGATATAGTTTTGAGTGGTGAGTGATTTTGAGGGAGGACCTTGTGGAATTAATGCTGGACTGGTTAAACCAGAGATCCAGATAATGTTTTAAGGACTGGGGTTCAAATCCCACATAGCAGATGGTATAATTTGAATTCCATAAACATGCATTTGAAATTTATGCTCTAATGATTACCATAAAGCCGATGTCATGTGGCATCCCATATGGAACACAAATTTCCTTTAGTGAAGGAATACTACTGTCTTTGCCTAATCTGGCCTACATGTAATTCCAGGCACACAGGTTGACTCTGAAATGGCCTAGCAAGCCACTCAGTTGTATTAACTACTGGAAAGCTGCTTCTTTTAATATCCTGAAATTCACTGCATTAGTTTCAAGGGAGTTATTGGCCTTTAGCTACATTAGTTTTCCTAGTACTTTTTTTCCTCAAGTAACAGTATTGTGTTGATTTCTTCTCTCATTTTGCCATTGTGAAATTTTGTATTATGATTCTCTTTACTAACTCACTCTCAAGCACTGTATGTTTACTATATTGTGTTTCCATTCACTCATTCATAAAAATGCATTTCTGTAGTACATCTTACTCTTACAAGGTAAACTAAATTAAATATCCCTTCCAACTCATTAATGTTTCTTCACACCTTTCAATGCTTATTGGCCCCATGCTGTTCCCATATCAAAGGTTACCAATGAGTAAGTATTAATATTGTAACCTACTCAGAACAATACCATCTCCACCATCGTGTCTCCATAACTCACTCGAAACTATGGAAAGATTATAATATTAATTAGCCCTAAGGAGCCATCTCTTGGGACTTGAGTAGGTTGCAGGACATCAAACTGTTTCCTCCAATAGCATGTCCCTACAGTCTGCTGCTCATTGTCTCTTTGAAATTTCCTTATAAACTACTTATTTCTAATACACAGTACTACCTATTTCTAACTTTTATTTAGGACTACCATCTTGTACTAACATACAAGTTATACTTTGTTAAATACACATTAAATAGGGCCACTACCCGTTTTAAGAAACTTACTATCAAAACAGCGCTTTCATGAAACTGCATGAATGAATCTGTAAAAACTGTCAAAACCAGTAATAGTAAATGAAATCTCATGACCCAGCCGTGGGAGATCAGTTTAATATCCTCTATATTTTTATTTAGTACAAGTGTAATTTCTCACTTATTTAGATCATATATGTCTAGCATTTTTACTAACATTACTAACTTTAAAGACAAAGGGACTGACACCTCTTAATAATGCAAGGTCAAACTGAACAGACATTCTAATCCCATCGGGAGTAATAGCAGGCATTTGGCAAGTGCTTAAACCATCTCCTGGTTCCCCAGGACAGATGTCACACACAGCTGTGTACAATAGATCCAACTATATTTCACCATAGTGCTAAAATTTTAATCTATATTAAAGATGTTAATAAAAGAGGTTACTGTAAAACTGGACTTTGGATTTCATCATCACCTCAAACTGTGCTACTGCAGATGCTCAATAAAGAGGCTATTTCATCACTCACCAATCTCGATTTTTATTGAAGATGATCCCACAACTTGACATAATCAGCAGGATCACTATGGACACTGTCAAAACTAATCAGTCACTGACACTGTGCCGAAGGTAAGAAATTCCTTCTTAAGAGTTGTGACCTAGCCCCTGAACGCGATCCTGAACCACTTGTGAGTTGACTATTTCTTGAACCCCATTCGTGGCCACATCTTGAGCACTCCAATTTGAGTGAATTTGTCTACAGTGTGAATATTTGGGGGGCTATGAGCGACTCCAGTAAGATGCCTAAAACCTCCAAAGGTGGGCTCTTTAAAACAGTTCATATGATAGAATAAGAGGTGCAGGAGGTTTTAAAAAGCAGAAAAGTAGATAAATCCCCTGGACCTGATCAGGTGTTTTTCAGAACTTTGTAGAAAGCTAGGGAAGAGACTGCTGGGCCCTTTGCTGAGATCTTTGCATCATCGACAGCCATGGGTGAGGTGGCAGAAGACTGGAGCTAGACTAATGCTGTGTGATTATTTAATGTTTATATTTAAAAATATTTAAAAAGACTGTAATGAAAAGCCAGGGAATAATAGGCTGGTAAACCTCTGAATCTCTGATGAAGGCTCTCTAATGAAGGGTCTAGGCCCGAAACGTCAGCTTTTGTGCTCCTAAGATGCTGCTTGCCCTGCTGTGTTCATCCAGCTCCACACTTTGTTATCTTGGATTCTGCAGCATCTGCAGTTCCCATTATCTCTGAACCTTTCATCAATGGTGGTGATGAGGGACAGGACTTGTGCATTTGGAAAGGCAAGTACTGATTAAGGATCATCAACATGGCTTTGTACGTGGGAAATCATGTCTCACTATATTGACTGAGTTTTTTTGAAGTGCCAACAACGAAAATTGATGAAGACAGAGCAGTTGACATTGTTTATATGGACTTCAGCAGAGTGTTTGACTAGGTTCCATATGGTTGACTGGTTAGTAAGGTCAGATCACATGGGATCTGGGGGACCTAGCCAATTGGATACAAAACTGGCTTGAAACTTGAAGACAGAGGGTTTGCTTTTCAGATTGGAGGCCTGTGGCCAGTTGCGTGCTACGAGGATTAGTGTCGGATCCACTGCATTTTGTCATGTACGTAAATGATTGGGATTTGAATCTAGGAGGCGTGCTCAGCATGTTTGTAAATGACATCAAAATAGGTGGTTTAGTACACAATGAAGAACATTGTCTCGGAGTAAAACAAAACCTTGATCAATGGACCATAGCATGGCACATGGAGTTTAATTTAGATAAATCTGAGGTGTTGCACTTTGGTAAGGCAAACTAGGGCAGTAAGACCCTATGGAGTGTTGTCAAATAAACAGACCTAGGAGTGCAGGCGCACAGTTCCTTATAGTTGGAGTTGCAGGTAGACATGGAGGTCAAGCATTTGATATGCTTACCTTCATTGTTCAGAACATTGACTATAGGAGCTTGATGTCATGTTGCAACCATACACGGTATTGCTGGGGCCACTTTTAGATTATTGCATACAATTCTGGTTGCCCTTCTATAGAAAGGATTCTGTTAAACTTGTGATGGTGCAGAAAAGATTAACATTGAGGTTGTTGGTCTGGAGGATTTGAGATATTAGCAGAGGATAGCCTGGGTGTTTTTTTTCCCCATGGAACAGTGAAGGCTGAGGGGTGACCTTATTGAGGTTTGTAAAATCATGAGGGGCGTGGACAGGGTGAATATCCAAGGTCTTTTTCTTGGGTTGGGAAATTCAAAATTAGACGGTATAAGTTTAAGGTGAGAGGGGAATCATTTAAGACCTAAAGGGTAGCTTTTTCACACAGAGAGTGGGCCGTGTATTGAACGAACTGCCAGACGAAATGGTGGAGGCAGATACAATACAATATCTAAAAGGCATCTGAATGAGCACATGATTAGGAAGGTTTTAGAGGGATATGGACCAAATGCTGGCAAACGGGACTAGGTCAGACTGGGATAGGTTGTTGTGGACGGGTTGGAGCGAAGGGTCTGCTTCTATGCTTATGACTGTATATAGAATTCAGGTAAAATCATTTTGTTTCAAAAGGTACTTTATTCATACAACTTTCAAACAAAGACTTGCAAAAACTATTCCAACTGTAACAGTTTTCATACTAAATAAACACATTTCACCTCAGACATGCAGCCCTCTGAGCAAATTATTTCCAATTATAAATAAACAGTAAAATAAATGTTGTATATAACACGCTTCACTCTGTGGTCCTCATTTCATTTGCAACACTCTTGATTGATGACATACATTGTTGGAAATGCACAGCCGAACGTAGGTGGCAGTTTCCAAGCTTACACTATAACATGGTCTTAGACAGTGACCCTTCCCCATTGTGCCCCTGCAACAGCTGCCCCAAATTCATCCCTCAGTATGTAGTCCTGGAACTTGGAATGTGCCAGTTCACAATACTCAGTTGAGGACAATCCCTTGCACTTGAAAGCCAGTAGATTTCACTGATGGATTCCCAGGGGCAGTTGTTGTTTGTCTTGATGTGAATCCCCGGAACACAGAGCACAGAATCCTGTGTCACACAGCTCATCAGTTTGAAGCTCAACAAATTCCACTGCATGTCTCTCCAGAACTTCCACGCAAAGGCGCATTTGAAAAGGAGATGGTAAACAATCTCTTCCCCACCAGAGTGATTTTGACAGCAGCATGTGGAGGAGTTGAGACCAGTTCTCTCGTATGATCAGTTGTTCATTGCCATGATTCACTACTTTTTTAATTTTTCTTTTCCTCTGGGAGATCCACCATTGTTTTTTTTGCCCCAGGGCCTCAAGGGCATTATATGTATTTGCAGTCAAAGATGCTTTTTCTACCTAAGCATCTTCATGAGGGTCAGATGGTATGGCATAGCCCAACTACTTAGAATGTTCTGCAGCATTTAGAACATAGAACAGTAGGTTAGATCCGTTCATTGTGACATTGGGGAACCCCTGTTTGCAAACTCCCTTTACATACTGAGGAGTTATACAAAGAGTAAAGTTAAGCAAGCAACAAATTAAAACCAAGAGGGTGCATTTTTACACTGCCTGCTAAGTCCTTTGGGCATCCAAAACTATTTCAGATTCTGTTTTGGCAGGCCAATGTGTGTGCAACAAACAAAAGGGTCTAGGCCCGAAACGTCAGCTTTCCTGCTCCTCTGATGCAGCTTGGCCTGCTGTGTTCATCCAGCTCTACAACTTGATATCTGAAAAAATTACTGCTTCAGTTCTGAATTAGAGTGACTGGACTGGAGACTTTTACTCTCCTTTCTCCCCGGCTGGACCTGCGGAGTTGTTCCAGCAATTTCTGTTTTTGTTTCTGATTAAGAGCATCCACAAATTTCACAATAATTAACATATCGCTAGAACCCACTGATTTCTTCCACGTTGAGCGGATCATTGCCTCCAAACTTCGGTGTCCTCGTGTTATGGCTGATTCCGACAAACGGCTAGGGGAAACTGACCTCTGATTGGACCAGATCAGCCTATCGCTGACATGGACACGCCCCGTGTTTCACGTCAGTTTCAGAGTCAGGGTGGAAAAGTTGCCGAGGGAGAGAGACAAGGGGGGAAAAAAAAGTTTTGGCAGAAACTTTGGGAATGATGAGAAGTCGGAAGGGGAAAGGTGGACATCGCGGGGATGAAAACTCCAGCCGGTCTGAGAGTAGGAATGTGGCGGAATTTCCCTCGGCTCCAGCCGGCGTCTCCTTGCTGTGGATCTTCCTTTTGCTGCTGATAGCTTGCGGAGGCGGCGGTTTTGGCTGCTGGTATATCCAGCAACAGCTCCACACAATCGCCAGCCTCGATCAGACCATCCAAACTCTGCAAAAGAAGCTGTCTCAGTTCGATACGATCCAGGTTCAAGTGAATGAGTTGAGCCAGAAGGTGTGTATTTATCCTGGTAGGCTTCCCCCGTCTTTCACAGTGAATTGTTAATTTGGGGCTGTTCAGTTATCCCTGGCGAATGGAGTATGGGGAGGAAAGGGTTAATGGAAACCATTGTGTTCATCATAACTTTTTAATTTTAATTTTTATTTATATTTCCAGGACATAGTGCAAATTTTCAAACCTCTAACTCAACTCTCGATGTTGAATAACTACTTCCAACTGGTTTCCATTTCCACCGATCATTTACTCTCAATCCTCCTCCGTCGCCCTTGTTAGCATATACCACTCCGTCCTTTTTCTGCCAGTCCTGAGGGGGGTCATTGGATCCGGAATGTTAACTCTGCTTTCTCTCCCTGCTGTCAACCCTGGTGAATTTCTCCAGCAATTTGTGTTTGCTTCTGATTTCCAGCTTCTGCAGTTTTTTTTTTAAACTTCCAATTGATGTTGGATTTATCTGATTCCTATAATCACTTTTTATGGAACTGCCCAATATGTGGTATTTCATTGGTGCCATAGAGTTGGTGTAAGTTTCAATTCATTGTTTTCCAGATTAAGGCTCAGAAATATCATCTGTGTAAAACTAGCCACAGTAAAATTCAGTATCATAATCTGAAACAATCTGTTGGATTCAAGTCAGCATATTCTTTTAAAAATAAGCTTTGTTCTCCCAGCCCTGCACCCCAAATATCATCAATTGAAAACCACTAAAGTTTGTTTTTCTAGTCAAGCATTATGATAAATCAGAATTAAACTTGTGCGTATTCCTGAAGATGAGTTTGTTATTGCTGAAGATGAGATTAAAGAGCAGAAAGAAAAAACAAGAAACACTGGCGACACGTGCTTAGCTGCCTTGTTTATGGATGCATTTTATTTATAGATATTTTATAATTAGTATGTTCAGAGATGTCATGATGCACCACTGGAGCTGGTGGGTCTTCAACATGGTCATCTGAGATGCTGCCACTTCACAACAAGAGCCCCTCCTGAATTTTAGTTACGTTGTATATTTAAGGCATTAATGTCTAACAAGGCACTTCGCAGGAACATTATAAAACAAATTGGACACCAAACCACTTGAGGAGATATAAGGTCAAAATTTGTTTAAAGAATTGTTTAAAAAAAAATATTGGAGCATAGATATAGAGAGGGTATACTAAAACTTGGGGCTTAGATAATTGAAGGCATACCCTCCAATGGTAGAGTGATTTTAAAATTGAGAATATGCTGAAGGAAAGAGAGATGGGGAATTGGGCCATAGAGAGATTGAAAACCAGGATGGTCAACTGGGCTTTTTCTTTTCCAGAAATATGTGGAAAACCTTGAAGTATCCAATGTTTAGTTGATCTGAAGTAGAAATGCAGATAGGTGAAAAGTAAAAATGGTTAGTACAAAAAAAATGCATGTTAATATAACCTCTTCTGATTAAGATTTTTAATATGTTTTTATTTTAGTTGTTGACCACAGAAGAATATGAACAAAGGCTGTTGAATCTTGAAGTTGCTCAGTCTGATTCGGAACGTAAAGTGGATAAGACAGTAGTAGCTGTGGCACAGATTCAAGCCTCTGATCTGGAAAGTAAGTTGGCTTTTCTTCAAACAGAAGTGAGTGAGCTCAGGAAGAATTTGCTAACAAAAACAGAGTTGAAGCACGTGGAGGATACAATTGAAATTCTCAGAGAAACTGAATTTCCAAGGACTGAGCAGCAAATTGCAAGTGTGAAGTCTACAAGTTCAAAATTGGAAGAAAGTGTAAGCTCACTCTCTGCGTCATTGTCAAGTTTAATGGATCGAATTACAAGCCTAGAACTTGAGAGTCAGGACCTTCAAGCTTTTCAGCAAAGTGCTGAGGAGATGAATGCAGTCAAAGACTTTGTGGACCATAATCTTCCTTCCCTCTCCAATGGTGTAACTGCATTAACAAAACAGTTAAATCAGACAACTCTGCTGACTGATGCTATTCAGTCACAGGTAGCACAACATAGCAATGAGCTACTGGGACTTAAAGAGACTGCTTCAGCCCAACAAGCAGAATACCTCTCCAATAAAGAAGACCTGCAAAATATCAGGTTTAACCACATTTATGTAATTGGGGTGGGAAACTTTGTTTGGAAACACAAACAAAAACAACATATTAAAAAGGCATGCTGCAACCATTAAATTCCTACTGATTTATCCCGTTGGATGAGTCTCGCCTGAATAATACCATTTTCCCTATTGTATTATTGCAGGGAACTGACCTATCAGTTACAAAAGGAAAAGATTTCTGTGGAAGAACTCAGAAAGGCAGTACAAAGTACTGTAGCTGACAGTCTTAGCCAGCTAATAAACAGAAATGATAAAATGGACGAAATGATAGCCAACCTACAAAATCACATCATAGAGGTAAAGTATTAAATCATCAAGGTCATTTAGTTCCAAAAATCTCATTTTTATTGTTGGGCTTGTATGGGACGGTTTTGGGCTTATCAGTGGAAGGATGTTCAGGCTGTGGAGGGATTGCAACAATGAATTACTGGACTAATTGCTGGGATGCCAGTACAGATGTTTGAAGAGATACTGGATCCGTTAGGGCTATATTAACTCAAGTTTAGGAGAATGAAGGGGGATTTCCTAGAACCTGTAAAATTCTACCAGGACCAGACAGGGAAAATTCAGGAAGGGTACTCTTGATGACCAGGGAGTCCAGAACCAGGGGTTTACAGGATATAGGACAGATTATTTAGGACTTAGACAAGAAGTTTCTTCACACACAGCATGGTGAGTTGGCACTGTCACAGAAAACAGTTGAGGCCAAAACATTGAATGTTTTCAGGAAGGGGTTAAATGCAGTTCTAAGGAGTAAGTGAATCAGAGGATGCGGAGTGAATGCAGCAACAGGGTACTGAGTTGGGCAGTTAACCATGATCATTTGGAATGTGGAGCAGGACTGAAGGGCTGAATAACTAAATCCTGCTCATAGCTATATGTTTGAACTGCAATAAAAATTGTTGTGAAGCCACTTGTATTTAATAAAAAGTTGATCAGCGTGCTTTATTGAGCACAGTCCTTGGATCCTGGACCTTCATTTTAAAAGGTGTGCAATCCAAACCACACTGGTTTTTTTTTGTATAGTGTGAAAATGAAATGGCATCACTGAAAAGGGGCCATTCTGGACTTTTTAATTGATCTGATTTTTGTTTTCAAGCTTTTCTATTTGCATACTATCAGAACAGAAGCTAGAGAAACAGGTCGGTACAGTTATTGAAATGTTAAATTACAAAAGGAAGTATACTGCCAGAGCAAATGAAAGCTCTAACTGATATCTAGTTTACAATGACAAGACATTACAGAGGAAGAATACTCTTTCGAACTGCAGATCTGACAAAATGCTAGATGATATTTCCTCAAGAAAACAGGACAAATCATGTCAGGATAACTCGTAGTTACCATTCTGCTTCAGAAGCTTCACAAACTATGGGCCCAGGGATTTGGAAGGCTGCCTGTTTCATGGAGGCGGGTGACGACTTAGTCCAATTAAAGCCCACTGGGACCAATTTATGGCACCATTGGTATTTTACTAGCATTATTGTGGGCACCTGGTGGGAGACCAGAGGAAGGAGCAAAGTAGAAAGGGTTCCAAGCACCAAAGTTGAGATGCAGACATAAATGGCTGAAGCCTTGACTATAAATAGACCTGCAAAGGGTTTCCCCTTGAACATGATGGCTGTAACAGTTCCTGGCTCTTGAACAGAAAAGTACTGTGTATGCAGTTGAGGCTGCGTCCCGTGTTGAGGTGCCCTTGAATTCATCTGCTTGCTTTAGCACCACTTCTCTCCTGAGGCCGCCAGGCTGATAGTACTGTCAGCACTCCAATCAGATCTGCAGTTGGGAACTTGTAGTGAGCAGAGACAATTTAGAACCCAGAGGATTGCCTTAGACAGTATGCTGACAACATAGATGGTCTCGACCCCCCCCCCCCCCCCCCCATATGAGCCTGGCATTAGATCCCAGTTGGAAAACACAATCAACTATGGTTTGCGTTCAAGATAATAAAGTGTGAAGCTGGATGAACACAGCTGGCCAAGCAGCATCTCAGGAGCACAAAAGCTGACGTTTCGGGCCTAGACCCTTCATCAGAGAGGGGGATGGGGTGAGGGTTCTGGCTCCCCCCACTGCATCCCAAAACCAGCCCAGCCTGTCTCTGCCTCCCTAACCTGTTCTTCCTCTCACCCCTCCCTTCCTCCCACCCCAAGCCGCACCTCCATTTCCTACCTACTAACCTCATCCCACCTCCTTGACCTGTCCGTCTTCCCTGGACTGACCTATCCCCTCCCTACCTCCCCACCTATACTCTCCTCTCCACCTATCTTCTTTTCTCTCCATCTTCGGTCCGCCTCCCGCCTCTCTCCCTAATTTATTCCAGAACCCTCACCCCATCCCCCTCTCTGATGAAGGGTCTAGGCCCAAAACATCAGCTTTTATGCTCCTGAGATGCTGCTTGGCCTGCTGTGTTCATCCAGCTTCACACTTTATTATCTTGGATTCTCCAGCATCTGCAGTTCCCGTTATCAATGGTTTGCGCTCAAGATGGATTTTGAATCCTATTTATGTTAACTCTGCAAATTATCCCAATCGATTAACTTGTCATAAGTATAGAGAATGGGCTGTTGTGGTGCAGTGGTAGCGTTCCTGACTCTGAGCTAGAAGGCTGGTTTCATGACCCATCTGCTCCAGAGCTGTATCATCATAATACACCTGAGCAGGTTGATTTTTTTTAAAAAAAAATGAATATTGAGTATGTACTAAACACTGCCCATGTCTTTTATCTGAGTTCATGTGAGTTGACAAAATCGGAAGATGATGTTAGGTAAACTAGGTAAAGCTTTGTTTTATGCTTGAGTAGTCAAGAACATATCTTAGACACTGTATAATTTCCAACCCTCCAATTCATGTTATGATGGAAAAGTCACCTTTTTGCAAGTTCTATTAAAACTCTTTTGTAAATCACATTTGGGAATTGTTTAGAATCTGATTTCGTCAGTCTGGTATATACTCAATTTATAGAAACCGGATATGCAAAATTAATAGTTAATTTTTAATTGTTAAATAAATCATAGAGAAATCCAAAGTTGAAAGTTCTTGTGTTGAGGCCTACCAAAAAAAAGGAGTGTAAGGAATTGGAGATTTGATTAATCAAATGTGATTAAATAAGTCATTCTTCTGTTTTGAAGCTCACAGGAGTGGAAATGTGCTGCCTGAGTTCTTTTATAAGCTTGTAGCTAATGCGTCTCAAGGGTAGTCTGTGCTATAAATTTGCTGATACTATTAATCCTTTGTTCCAATTAATTCAGCCCTTTCTTTTGAATGTAAGGTGTGCAGATTGCTAATGCAATAGCTGTAGAAAGGCATTAAGGAAAATGTGATCAACTGTTTCTACTTGTGGTCAAAGCTTTGTCTCTGTACAATTCAGTTGAAATGTCAATCAAGCACTTAAGAGAAATATTGAATAAAACTAAACAATTTTCTACATAGTGTGGAAGTTGGGTTGCTGACAGCTTTTCCGTGATTTTCAAAGGTCTTTTATGCCTTCAATGAGGACATTTTCTTAAATCTCCTTCGAAATTATTTAGTCATTAACATACAAAAGTAATTCTGTTGATGTGCCTGAAGGTTTGTATTAAATATTTAAATTTTATTTAACTTTCATTAAAAGTTTATTATTGATAGAATTCTATGGTACAACTTCCTCAGCTTAAAAAGCTGTTTTTCAATGATCTTTGATAGCTACAATCCACTTTACTTCTGTTTGGCTAAATTTCATGTTCTAAAGAAAGCAGTGAGCAAATCTGGTTCAAAACATAACTGTTTTGCTTTGCAATGTTTCAGTGGTATAGACAAATTTTGCTTCTGAGGAAGTCACTCCCTTTTAAGAATGGCAGGTTTTATTTTCAGAGAATATGTAGCACATGATGTAAGAACAAATTGTTTGACATAAGATAGGTGTAAATTTATAGGTAAAATCAACTATTATTTGAGCATACTAGGAAATGTAATTTGAGTTTTAGCCAACTCAAGATAAGAAATATTGAAGTAAAAGTATTTCAGAACTTTGTTAATGGACAAGCTGCTACATAAATGATTTGCTGAAGTTTTAACATGAGATTTTTTAACATGGCTGTGCAGATTACTTTCCACCAAGATTGGAGTACATCTCCACCCAAATAGAAGTCTAATGGGCAGTAAAAGTAGAAGAAAAGTACATAGATTTCTGCCCCAATATTCAGATTCAAACAGGTACATGTAGTGTGTGGGGTGTGGGTGATTGTTGAAGCACATTCATGTATTGGATTTCTTTTTGCTATTTTCCTGAAGTACCAAATTACAAGAAAGCTGGCACCACAAAAAAATCCTGGTTAATTCAAAATATTGTAGAATTAATACATGTTTACTCATTACCATTCCAACTGATGTTATTACTGCAGAAGTTAGATTCAGTCTGAAATTTAATTTAATAAATCTTATTTTGAGTTTACTAAACTGGTCTTTCACTGAAACACCAGGAAATTTTGTAGATTTGGTTTTACCATTAAAAATGTTTCTTAAAGAAGATAAAATAGAATAAATTCAGCTATTTACTTAGGTTTTATAGCACAGCAAACATAGAATTCCATCTATCTGAAGTTCATCATTTTACAGTACATAAACATGAGAGATTTTGTTTCCCTATCACATCTACAGGTTTAACTTAAACTAATTCTGTTGATTCTATGGTATTGAGAGTTTGGTAGCTTTTCCTTGAATAATGACACAGTTGAGCTTGGACTTTGTCAACTTAAAATAACCCCTTTAGCATTCTAACCAAACATTTTTGGAATAGAACCTCCAAATCAAAAGCTTAACATTGGGGTAACCTATTTCTTAACAATTCTAAACAAACTCCTTTCTTGAGGAAAAAACATTTCACACATCTCACTTTAGCAAGCAGTTCAGCAAACTGACAGACACTCGGGTGCGGGTAAGCAGAAGAAAAAATGATCCTTTTTAAACAAAAGGTTCCTCAATGTTTACTCTGGCTGGACATAAAACTCTATCAATGTAAGCAAACCCCATTTCAGCTGGGGGTCTCCTTCTCTTATACTGCATTAATATTGCTCCAGAAATACTGACAAGTTAATCATCAACCTCCCTCATGTAGCCAAATCAAATCAATGTGACACTAGTTCAAAATCCAAACTCTAAAATAATTGATTTTAAAAAATTGTAAAAAGCACACCTTATATCAAACCCACAACAAAATGAGGAATGGATAGAGTTGAGCTTTAAGTGTGTGGAATGTCCTTGATGTAAAGATTCATGTAGGGTTTTATTTTTGACATGTAAAAATTTAACATGTTTAAAATTTCTTGATATTATAATTGTGTAAATACTAAAATGAGACCAGGAACTACAAACAGGTTTATTTACTCTCACATAACACTATCATATGTCGTACGTTTGAGTAAGAACAAAGAACATCTGTTATTTAGTAAAATCTGGCACTGTGCTGTGAATGAAATCAATTGGTTTATATAACCTGACATTTATGTAGGTTTGGTATTTGTTGGGATAATTTGATTGACTGCAGTGCACATTGTGCAGTGTAAGGGCATAACTGATGTTAACTTTGTGTTCTTCTGATTTAAAGTATCATGAACATCACATTAACTAACTTGTTCTCAAACTGTCTGCTTGCATTCACTGAAACTCCTTTTTATGGATTTTTGTAGTCTTCTACCGATTGTAATAGTCATGCTAAAGACATCTGTTTTTGTGCCCACATTTCAGCTCTTTCCCTGCCAGGATTAATGCTCCTCCCACTGACCATACAAATGACTATCTAAATATGTCTGTGCAGGCATGTGCAGACATTCCCATCCACATCCAAACCAACCACAATTTGGGCTACCAGTTTTCTTCAGCTTTTACAAAAATTATGCAAGTTATACTGTGGCTGGCTTCACTTGACATCAAAATTAGATGAGCCTGGAATACAAGGTCACGGTCGATGGTTGAATACTTGAAATATTTCCTGGTTGTACACATGTTTTCAGATGCCCTCAAGGTGATGTTTAGGAAAAAGTCCTGGGACATGTTGCTGAAAGAGACCTTTTGAATGGTGGTTGAAAGTTTCAGGATTTAGATGCTTTGGAAGAAGAGGTGGGGGAGTGGCATTGCTAGTCAGGGCTAGTATAGCAGCTACCAAAAGGCAGTTTGAGAATGATATGTCTACAGAGTCAGTTTGGATTGTGGTCTGGAACAAGAAAGAAGCAATCACATTGGGTTTTTTTTAAAGAGACCTGCTAATAGTTGCGGAAGAGTGGATTGGGAGGCAATACTGGAAAGGTGCTGAAGTCACAGGGTTGTAGTCATGGGTGACTTCAACTTTCCAAATATTGATTGGAAACATTTTAGTTGTAATGGTTTAGATGGAGCTAATTTTTGTCCAGTGCGTTCAGGAAGGATTCCTGACACAGTATGTAGATAGACCAACACTACGAGAAGTTACTTTGGATTTGGTGCTTGGCAATGAACTGGGCCAAGTGTTGGACCGGGTGGTAGGAGCGCATTTTGGCGGTAGCCATCATTAACTCTGCTTTTACAGTAGTCACGGAACAGGATAGGTAAATACATACAGTAATTACAATTCTGTTAAGGCAAGAACTGTGTAACATAAAATGGGAACAAATGCTGTCAGGGAAGAGCACTATTCAAATGTGGAGATTGTGTCTTGAGGAATGCATACTGCGTGTGCTCAATATGTTTGTCCCTAGCAGACAGGGAAGATGCGGTCGAGTGAGGGAGCCTTGGTTCTCAAGAGAGGTCAAATGACTAGATAAGAGGAAGAAGGATGCTTCTGTAAGGTTTAGGAAACCAGGAACAGAAAAGGCTCTAGAGGGTTACAATTTAGCCAGGAAGGAGCTGAAGAAAGGGCTTAGGAGAACTATAAGGGGGCATGAGAAAACCTTAGCAGATAAGATCAAGGAAAACTCTAAGGCTTTTTTTTACACGTACATGAGGAATAAGAGAATGACCAGAGAAAGGGTAGGGCTGATCAAGGATTGTAAAGGGAATTTGTGCACGGAGCCTAAAGACATAGGAGAGGTCCTTAATTAATACTTTTCTTCAGTATTCAGAAGTGAGAGGGACCTAGTTGTAGAGGAGGACAGTATAAAACAGGCCGGTAGGCTAAAAGAGGTTGATGTTAGTAAGGAAGATTTGCTAGGATATTTGATGAAGTTGAAGATAGGTAAGTTCCCCCGGGCCTGATGATATTTATCCAAAGATTCTATGGGAAGCGAGGGAAGAGATCACAGGCCCTTTGGTGGTGATCTTTTCATCCTCGTGTCCATGGGTATAGTGCTGGAAGATTGGAAAGAGGCAAACGTCATTCCCTTGTTCAAAAAAGTGAGTAGGGATAACCCTGGAAATTACAGGCCAGTTAGTCTTGTGGGCAAATTATTGGAAAGGGCTCTGAGAGATAGGATTTATGATCACTTGGAAAGGCACAGTTTGATTTGTGATAGTCAGCATGGGTTTGTGAGGGGTAGATCATGCCTCACAAACCTTACTGAATTCTTTTGAAGAAGTGACCAAACAGGTGGATGAAGGTAGAACAGTGGATGTGGTATACACTGATTTAAGTAAGGTGTTTGATAAGATTCCCATGGTAAGGCTCATGCAGAAGCTAAGGAGTCTTGGGATAGAGGGAAATGTGGCAGATTGGATTCAGAATTGGCTGACTCTTACAAGTCAAAGGGTGGTAGTGGATGGAAAATATTTAACATGGTGCTCAGTTACGAGTGGAGTACCACAAGCATCTGTTCTTGGTCCTCTTCTATTTATGATTTTTGTAAATGATTTGGATGAAGGAGTGGAAGTGTAGATTATTAAGTTCGCAGACAATACAAAGGTGGGTTGCATTGTGGACAGTCCGGAGGGCTGTTCTAGATTTCAAAGGGACATTGATAGAATGCAGAGCTGGGCTGAGAAGTAGCAGGTGGAGTTTAACCCTGAAAATTGTGAGTTGATTCATTTTGGAAGGACAAACTTGAAAGCAGAATACAGGGTTGACAGCAAGATTCTTGAAACTGTGGAGGAGCAGAGCATTTTGGAGTTCATGTTCACACTTCCCTGAAAGCTGCCACCCAGGTGGATAGTTATTAAGAAGGCATATAGTTAGCTTTCATTAATAGAGGGATTGAGTTCAAAAGCCATGAAGTTATGCTCCAGCTGTACAAAAGCCTGGTTTGGCCACATCTGGAGTATTGTGTCCAGTTCTGCTTGCTCATTACAGGAAAGATGTGGAAGTGTTGGAAAAGGTGCAGAGGAGATTTACCAGGATGTTTCCTAGAATGGAGGGAAGGCCTTATGAGGAAAAAGTTGAGAGAGTTAGGGCTTTTCTCTTTTAGAACGTTGAAGGATGAGAGGTGACTTGATAGCGGTGTACAAAATGATCAGAAGGCTAGATAGTGGATAGCCAGAGACGTTTTCGTCTGGTGGAGGTAGCTGTTAGGAGGGGCCATAGTTTTAAAGTGAGTGAAGGTAGGTTCTTGACTCAGTGATCAGGGCGTGGAATGCATTGCCAGAGAAGATAGTGGAGTCTGCTTCATTAGGGGTGTTTAAGTGGCTATTAGATAGGCATATGGATGATAGTATTAGGTAAGGGTGGAGGTTAGATAGACCTTAGGATTAGGGTAAAAATTTGGCACAATATCGTGGGCCAAAGGGCTATTACTGTCCTGTGTTCTGAGTGTAGGTCATAGTACCTTTAAAAATGGAATGGCATGCTGTGTGCAGTTCTGATCTCCCTTCTATAGGACGGATGTTGTGAAACTTGAGTTCAGAATAGATATAAAAGGATGTTGCCAGGGTTGAAGGGTTTGAGCTATAGGGAGAGACTGAATGGGCTGAGGCTATTTTCTCCTGAGTATTGGAAGCTGAAGGGTGACCTTTTATAGAAGTTTATAAAATCATGGGAAGCATGGATAGGGTGGATAGGCAAGGTTTTCCCCCCAGGGTGGTAGAGTCCACAACTAGAGGGCATAGCTTTATGGTGAGAGGGGAAATTTTTATGGGACCTAAGGGGCTATGATTTCACCCTCTGCAACTTTTACCATGCAGAAGGTGTTGCATGTATGAAATGAGCTGCCAGTTGTAGTGTTTGAGGCGGGTACAAACTACAACATTTAAAAGGCATCTGGATGGGAATATGAATAGGTCGGGTTTAGATGGATATGGGCCAAAGGTTGGCGAATGGGACTAGATTTACATATGATATCTGGTCGGCATGTATGAGTCGGACTGAAGTGTCTGTCTCTGTGCTGTACAGCGCTATGACTCTAAAAGTAAATAGAACATAGAACATAGAACAGTACAGCACAGAACAGGCCCTTCAGCCCACAATGTTGTGCCGACCATTGATCCTCATGTACGCACCCTCAGATTTCTGTGACCATATGCATGTCCAGCAGTCTCTTAAATGACCCCAATGACCTTGCTTCCACAACTGCTGCTGGCAACGCATTCCATGCTCTCTCAACTCTCTGTGTAAATGTTTTGAATAATTTAGTTTCATCTTCTATAACACTTTCTGCACTGGTGTCATCCTCATTGGGTGTAATTACAAATAAAAATAAAAATGGAAGACATTTCAACAATAGCGGCAGAATATTTAAAAATCACGTCCTCCTAAACTAAACTATACTGGCAAAAAGTGGTCAAATATTTGGGGCTCAGTAGCGAAACTTTACACATTTCATAACAAAATTGAATGTAGTACAAGACTGTTACCCTCAGATGTTACTGATAATTATCAAGTAAAAAAACCATTGTGTAATAATCTCAAGGTAACCCCAAGATCTGCATGTAGTCAACTCCTTTGACAATATTAAAGCCGTGGTATAAATGGACAAGCTTTCATTTGGATTTCCATTGTGAACCAACTTTTGCTGTTACTTTAATACTTGACCAAGTGCAAATAGGTTGGTATAACCATCTGAATATTTGTAATTCAGGTGGGATAGTAATCTTAGTTTTTGTCCTAACTACCATATGCACACTGTTAAATTATACAGATCCACGTACATAGCATCATGGCCCATGTAATTCTGGAGTAGCAGACCTACTCAAAATGACTGGGGAACTGGGTGTTAGTTTAGTAAAATGCTACAAGGTGTACATACTTATAATAACTTATGGGCTCCATATAAATAAGATAAATTTCACTATTGACAATTCTTTTAATGAAATTCAGGTTGCAAGTAATGGGATAAATCAAAGTAAACAGCTAGCAGATGCCTTGGATGAAAGAGTTCATTCCGTGCAAAAGAACTTGGAGAAAATTGAAACAGCTCTTAAGAGCACTGTTGAGCACTGTAAGTATGGTCACAGAATTAAAAATCTTCATTGCCATAAAAGTTCAGCAATGCTTGTATCAAGGTTTTTTGGGTTTTTGGAAATGAACTTGCTAATCTCCCTCAGGCTTGGTTGAATAGGCCCATTCTCCTTAAAACGCTTAAGGCATGGGACTTGATCTGAATATTGATTAGCTATACAGCATCATAACCTTGATACAAACTCTATCCTATCTACAGTGTAAGAGGCAAAAACAATGGAATGTCAAACCGCCAAACTGGAAAGAACAGGTAGCCCCACTGGAATGGTAGTGGGGAGAGAGGACGTGGTGAGAGAGAATACAAGGTTCTGATTACTTAATCTTCACTACCAGCAGCCTTTGTCCCACAGCACTACCTCCATTCCCCTGCCCTGCCCTGCCCCACCCCATGATTGCAAAAATCCTGTCCCCTTCACAATTCATGTCAGCTCTGAAGAAAAGTCATCCAGATTCAAAATGATAGTTTCCTGTCTCTCCATGGACGCTGCCTGACCAGCTGTGATTTCCAGCAGTTTTTGTTCTCATTCTATCTACAATCACCCAGAGGGGATAGACATTGCTTGATTAGTGAGCCAAAGTGGAAATTCTGTGTTTCTGATTCTTACATAGAACATAGAAAAGTGCAGCACAGTACAGGCAAATCGGACCATGATGTTATGCCGTGGACTAATCCTAATCTAAAAGTAAAATAACCTAACCTACACGCCCCTCAATTCACTGCTGTCGATATGCATGTCCAGCAGTCGCTTAAATGTCACTAATGACTCCACTTCCACAACTACCATTGGTAAACTATTCCATGCGCTCTCAACTCTCTGGGTGAAGAACCTCCCTCTGACGTCTCCTCTATACCTTTCTCCTAACACTTTAAAACTATGACCCCTCATGGCAGTCAATCCTGCCCTGGGGAAAAATCTCTGGCCATCAACTCTATCCATGCCTCTCATTACCTTGTACACCTCAATCAGGTCACCTCTCTTCATCCCTCTCTCCAGAGAGAAACGTCCGAGCTCAGTCAACCTCTCCTCGTAAGACAAGCCCTCCAGTCCAGGCAGCATCCTGGTAAACCTCCTTTGCACCCTCTCCAAAGCCTCCACATCTTTCCTATAATAGGGTGACCAGAACTGGACACAATATTCCAAGTGTGGTCTCACCAGGGTTTTGTAGAGCTGCAGCGTAATCTCGCGGCTCTTAAACTTGATCCCCCTGTTAACGAAAGCCATAACACCATGTGCTTTCTTAACAACCTTATCCACCTGGGTGGCAACTTTTTGAGAGAGCTATGCACTTGAACACCAAGATCCCGCTGTTCCTCCACACTGCTGAGAATCCTGCCTTTAATCCTATATTCAGCATTTAAGTTGGACCTTCCAAAATGTGTCACTTTGCATTTATCCAGGTTGAACTCCATCTTCTTCTTCTTCTGCTCTTGGCGCTGGATTTTACAGGATGCTCTGACCCTCACTTACTACCTCTTCCCCACCATACCTGACTGAAATGTCTGGGCACCAACCCATAAATTGATGCTAATTGGCTCAGACTTGAGACTTCCACTTCCATTTGGAGAACAAGTCCCAGCTCAGATGTTTGCTAGCTAATGCAGTTGTACAGTAGTTTGTAGTCTGTAGTGCAAGGATCAACCAGTGATAGAATTACATCCAATTTGAAGAAGTGGTTATCGAGGCCAGATTGATGCATGCCAAGAATATAGGAAACCTGATGTTAGGTTGGCAGCATGTGTGGTGGGGGCACCTGGAGCAGGGGGGGTACAGTGTTAAAGGGACATGTTCTTCAGAGATGGGTATCTCTGGGCGCATGGGATTCCCAAAGGAGTTTCCCAAAAACCCAAACACTTGTCCAACTGCAACCCACACAAAAGCTGCTGGGGGACCCACTAATCATGGGTCTCCCCCTACCACGAGTAAAATAATGGCAGAAGGTGGGATAAGGCACATGTATAGCCAATTAATGCCCACTCAACAGCCTTAATCATCCAAGAATGAGAGGATGACCCAACAACTCCACCATCTTCATAAAATGGCAGACAGGTCAGGGATGCGTGGACCACGTATTGCGTTTTGTGACATGCTGCTGGATGGCATCAAATCCAGCAGTTTTACTTTTGAAATCCGTGTTCTGATGTAGCTACCCATGCTGCCTGCAATCCTTTATTTAGGCCTCAGACAGTTATTGCACATGTCTTAGTTACTGAGGGAGAGTGGATCACTTTTCTGGAAAAAAAAATCAATCAATGCTTACATTTGCATTCATACTACTAATATAAAATTTTTTTTTACTTTAACTGCAATTTAAGTTTGTAATTCATGTCACAAATTTAAGTAACAATTTAAAATGAAGAGCTGTTGGTACTTTGGCTAAAACTTTTTCATGACAATGATACTTTATCTTTGTTTTAAACAGGTCTTTCAGGTGAAGTAAGAACTTATTGTGAAACTGCAGACAACTGTGCTTGGCCACACATTCGCGAAGTTAACTTCCCTCATCGCATATTGAAGGATCCTGTGGTTATGCTGAGCTTGGCTGAAATCAGCTCAGTTGATTCAATTGGAGTAACAGTAAAAGCTGTTGATATTACAGACTCTGGCTTTAAGATCCAAGTTAATAATGTTGGTAATTATAAACTGTCAACTGTGAGAGTAAACTGGATGGCATGTGCATAACAAAAGTTGCTCAAAATCTGCAAACTGCCATGAGAATTGAATCCAGTTGACTCACCAACTGCTCAAAGAGTACATGGAAAGGAAGATCTTTTGGAGACTAATAATCAATAGGAAGACTGCTTTTCAAAGCTTATTGAATTAATTCAATGAACAAGTTTAAAATTAATTATTACCGTAACTGACATTCTACCACTGCAAATGGATTGAATGTAAATATAATTTCCATCAGGATATTGGTAAGTGCTACATTCGAGGAACAAATCTTCACTTCACAAAATGACAATTTTAAAGTAAGAATACACAGCTATGTAGTGTAGGGATATTAGAATCACAACACCATACTTGGGTTACTTAAGGGATTCAGGTTTGGTAGAACAATCCAACAAATTGCTCCATAGTTGAATGCTAAGGCCACAGAAAATAACTAAGGAGCTGTTCTGAGTAATCTCAAATGTATATTGTTATTCCGCTGTTTATTTATTTATTTCGGAACTGAAGTTTGTTCAAATGCTGACACAGAAAGAAAAACGTAACCAAAGATTTTTAATTTAATGCTGAAATTTCAGGTTGCAAGCATGGGGGTCATACAAATGAGTGAAACTATATAAGGGTTGCAACTTCAGAATGAATATAAGAATGTTAGGATACAGTACTAACCCCTCAAGCCATCCCATTAGATCGTGGTTTAGATATAAGTAAACTGTCTCTACCCCATATACCTTGATTCCTTTGTTGAACAAGACTTGATAGTACATCTGTCTTGAAAGACTTAATTGTTTCAGCAGCTGCAGCTTTTTACTTTTGTTTATTTTAAGTAAACATTCAAATTTTTACTATCACTTGCGTTTGTGGAAAGAAAGTCCTTCCTAACTTTGCTCCTAAATGGCCAGTTTCCAATTAAGATGTGACCTTTGTAATATTATCGTATAATGAAATAGCATAGAATCAGAAACTGTCGAATTTGTTTAACTCTTTAAATACCTCAATCAGATTACTTATCAAATTTAGGCTCGACAATATAAGTCAGGAAGGCTCTTATGGTGTAGTGGTAATGTCTGCCTCCCTGGGTAGGAAGGTATGGGTTTAACTCTCTCTTGTCCCAAAGGTGTGATTATAACATGTCCAAACTGTTTAATTAAAACAACTATCCTTTGAGGTGCAGTGCACAACATTAATGCAGCACTCCAAATGGACTCTGACCAAGGCAATAACAAAACTTAGTTTACTTTATTTGTATTCCAGCTGACTTGAGATAAAGGTCAGTACTCTCCTTGCGTGTTTGTTTGCTTTTTATACCTGTTACTTATCTAAAATTTAATTGCTGACCATGTTCAAAAAAAATACTGAGTTTGTTTGCTTTTGGAGTGAATGACGTTACCCTCGCCCATACCAATTTTGGTTAAGTCAGCAAAACAACAATTTCCTTTTTCTTCTTTGTACCTTTCGTACTGTTGGCCCGATATACTGCCCCTCGTTGGCACTCATCTGCAAATTTGAAACTGCGGTCCTTCACCCAAGGTATACAAAATGCAGTAAAATGTTGAGGCCACAGAATATATCCATTGAAACATCACTCAACACACTTGTACGTAAACTCTAACTGTCGCAATCTTGGGTCAGTATTTTGTTGGAGATGCCCAGTCTCTGTTGCTGGCAAAGCCTGTTTAAGGAAATGCCTACTGAATTAAGTAGGTACTAACCGCTTAGGCACTTAACTGGACAAATGTGGCAGCTCAGTTGAAAAGTAGCACCATTGGGAGGATCCGAGATAACAAAGTGTGGAGCTGGATGAACACAGCAGGCCAAGCAGCATCTTAGGAGCACAAAAGCTGACGTTTCGAACCTAGACCCTTCATCTGAAAAAGGCTTCATCAGCTCAACACCTTGTTATCTCCAATTCTCTGGCATCTGCAGCTCCCGTTATCTCTGGCCATTGGGAGAATGGTCGTTGCTGCTAGTCTAACACTCTGAGGCTTAGTATTGTTGCTGGATTCCAGTTCAGGTTTGGTGATCAGGGAGGTGGTTTGAGGGAGATATCAATGTCACAAATTACGCCATAACCTTGAGACAGGCTTTAATTTAAAAAAAGAAGCTGTTGTTTTCACAACTGTTCCTCCGAGGGGTGTTTCATTGTTCAGGCACAAGAACAAAAACTGATCCAGTAATTTAATAATTTCAGTATAAAGCCAAGTACAATGTTTGCAGACTCTTTTTATTTTAAAAGTCTACATTATTGGAGCACTGCAAGTGACTGTCTTTTTAAAAAAGAAGTAATCTTGACAATTTTGGGTACAAGAGAGTTTGTTATTACAGCCATGAACGAACAGTTTACTGAATTTATACACTTTTTAAAAACTGAACTGTGAGCAGTGTTTTGTTTTGACTTCATTGATATACGTGATCAGTACATCTAATTGGAAATACTAGTATGATCACCATAGTGATGAATCATACTTGTTGTTCAAACTGCCAAGTGACCAGCTGTTTGTTCTTGAAATGCTTAATGTGTATAAATACATTATTTGTGTGATTTGATTTCTTTCACAATACAGTCATTATTTTCTACATGCATCTGGAATATGTATTAATTATTGTGATCTATATGCACATAATTAATTGGCCTACATTATTGGAACATCCAATTAGCATCTAACATTAGGAATTTAAACTAGCTCAGACCAGTAGATTGTAGGATCGAGCAAAACTCCATAATCACCGAAAAATACGGGACATTCAACTTCAATTGAAATCCATTCATAGAGATACTGGATGTTGCATATCAATTGAAATATATTCCCATATCCTCTAACACTCGGAAAGCTGATTAACTTCTGAAGAGAAAATCAAGAACTTAAAGAAAACTACAGATTTGAGGGGAGATAACTGGGCGCAGAATCAATATAATTGCTAGCCCTAATTTTCACCTGGGGAAGAGGCTTTTTCCATAAACTTCCACCTCCATCAGGTAGTAAGACCCAAGAGAAGCTGAATCAGGAAACCAAACCAAGAGCATCATCAGGTCAAAGGACATCTAGGGGTGGGGAGGTCAACCAAGCACTGTCTGAACAATAGCTTCCAGACTCAGGCCTGTTCCAAATCAAGAGAACCGACGGCAAGAACCTCAGCAACCGGTTGCACTTCAAAACCGTGTTCTGAGTGATGAGTATTAACTATGAGATCCCAAAGTTGTGACCGAACTGGCAGAGAGAGAAAGGCAGGTGCTGACAGTGCATTGTGACCCCAGGGTAAGAATTTTGATTAGAGTCTGAAATTAAAAATTCTTGTTTTCTGTGTGTATCTAGAGGGTAGTGTTCTAATAGTATTAATCTAGTTAATTGTGTATTTAAAGTACTACTGTTCTCCTGTATAACAGCTTGTGTCAGTTTCCTTGAGTTATTGCAATACCTATTTTTTCTTTCTATAATTACCTTTTCTGTATTTCAACTACACAAGAGATTCTTTTTGCCCTGAAACACATACCTACTGCCTCTTCATTTCACATTCCCTAAATAAGCCCAGGGTCCAGAACCAGGGATGATTCAAACCACTTAAACAGCAGAAAATAACTGCTTGTAAACCAGAACCCTACAAAAAGGTGACCACGGCAGGATACTGGCAGAAGGAAAATGATGTGGTAGAAGGTGTTTCAGAAGCAGAATCTCTGATGGAGGAAAAGATCTCTTACATGTTCAGAAAGGTAAACGTACCAAAGAAAAGGGTCCTTGATCGCTAGTGAGCTGAACGTGTAGCAGAGGATGCAGTTTAGTGGCCTGACAGCAGGGAGCATAAAGGCTCCATAGTGAAAGCAATCTGGTCACTTAACTTCAGTGACAGGCCTGGGTACTGGATAAGAAAGTCATGACTTAAGGGAGGCAGAACAAGGCTGTAGCATAAGGATCAGGGCAGGAGAAATGCTGGATACAAAGCTGTTGGTGCTAATAGCTTTGACAGGGCCAAGTATTGGTCACAGGGAAGACACCGAGGAGTCCCTCATCTATGGGTGCCTCAGGACAGAGAGCATCCACTGTCGCCACCAGGCATGGAAGGAACTGTCTCCTTCCACCAGGGGAGGTTGTCACAATGACCTGAGGTCGAACTAGTCTTGATACCCCTGTCACGCTGCATTCGCCTACGAGGAGGCAACCATCATTTGCACGAGGATCAGGATCACCAATTCCCTAGTTAGGATGATGAGAGAGAAAACAGGGATATGGATGTGAGTTTGCTCGCTGAGCTGGAAGGTTCGTTTTCAGATGTTTTGTCACCATTCTAGGTAACACCATCACTGGTATGTGTCAGCTGTAAGGGGGGGGGGCATTCCATTGGGCAGGTGGTAGTGGCTCAGGAAACTGAGTCAGGACACAAGGCACCAGATAGCTGACTGGGAGCATCTGGACGACGACAACAACACCTACCGGACGATGTTGGGGACACAGAGAGGCGTGAGTGTGCATGGACAAATGGTGGAAATCTGAACAGGGCTGTATGTGTATATGTAGGGGCTCAGAAAGGATCCGTCTGGTGGGGCTGTCCATTGCATTCTAGGGCAATACAGTGGGGATGGGATCAGTTTGGATCAGAGGATGGACTACTGCGTGGCCCCATGACGCCCAACCACTATTAACACCACTGAGCTCACTGCACCCCCCAGAAAATTCCTGCCTATCAACCCAATGGTACATATTGACATTGATAGGTGTCCTCCCACCATCGTGGGACCAGGGGATGGCTTAGTTGGAGTCCAAACTGACAAATTTCTATACTAAACTTAACTGAAGCCCACTTACCCGAGTGGTGCCCACAGGAGACAGAGTGATTGTACTTGGCCTTGCTCTGGGTGATGTTCCAAGAGTCCTACAAGCTAATCTTCAGGCATACAAACACAGCAGATCCATGCACCTTTACTGTGGGAAACGTTAATTCATTAGGCGTAGGAAGATGGAGAAGTTGGAATTTGGAATGATGCCATTTCTCCCTCACTTCTCTACTCAAAGCAGTGAAAGTGTCCCAGAAATTGTTTTATACAATAGAACAGACAACCTAGGAAATAGAGGAAGAAGTAACAGAACTATCAGTAAAACCATAGTGGGATCAGGGGTTGGACATGGAAATTCCTACTTAGATCCGGGTGATCTCCCATGGCTTGGTTTTATGTCAAGTTGGGATCATCGTGTACTTACTGTGGGCCAGTTGTAAGGCAAGCGCCTGCCAGTCCTGACTCAGGGCATACAACGGACCAGGAGTGTAAATGTTGGAGGAAATTGTGTTTCTGTGAGGACTTTTTGGGGTGCACATTGTTTCCCTGTGTAGACCCTGCATCTCACTGTAGAATTGTACTTAAGATTTAAGTTTAGTGACATGTATGTGCACTGTGTACCATGTACCAGCATGTTTTGATTGTCCCTAATCCTGCCTTTTGTTTTCCTTTCAGGGGACAATGCACTGTCTCTCAAGTTATGGAGAAAAAATGTGTGTGGGGATTAGGTAATTTAGAGAGTTGACTTTGCAGTATTGACAATTTTTGCTCACCCAGTGGAACACCCTAGGGCAAAGAGAATCAAAAGGAGGGCATGTAGGATTAAGCAAAAAAAATCCCCATCATCTAAAAATTACTGGAGAAGACCATGGACCTTTTCAGTATCTAAACTGGTGGGCAAAACCCTGCACTACAGCTGTACTGGGGCGGTAGCAAATGCGCACGCAGTCAGTAGAATGGAGAGTACTATCTGGGACAATTTTTCAGCATGAAATTCCAATTTACATCCCCTCTCAAAACATAATCAACCAAAACTAACACAATCTAGCCTAACACAACTTTTACGTTTCGGGACATCAGCACAGACAGTATGAGGCCTACAGAAATACTAGTCATTCAACCTCAATCGAAATCCATTCACACGTGCTCCAAATGTCAGAACATCAATGAACTTCAGAAGAGAACATCAAGAGCTTAAAGAAAACTACAGATTTGAAGCAAGATAACAGGGTGCAAAATCAGTATAACTGAGACAATATAGTGTGGAGCTGCAGGAATACAGCAGGTCAGGCAGCATCAGGGAACAGGAAAGCTGACGTTTTGGGTCAGAACTCCTCTTTAGAAATGGGAAGGGAGCTCAGAAATAAATAGAGAGAGGAGGATTGGGACTGGGGAAGGTGGGTGGAATGGTGATAGCTGAATGCAGGTAGGGAGTGATGGGGATTGGTCCTTAGGATGGGCAGGCCACATAGATGGGAGAGAAGATGGACAGGTTGTGTGAGGTCAAGGACGTGGGGATGAAAGGGAGGCTTGGACATGGGAATGAGGAGATTTTAAAACTTGTGAATTCCCTGTTTAGGCCATCGGGCTGTAGTCTCCTGAGGCAGAATATGAGGTGTTGCTCTTCCAGTTTGCGGGTGGTGCCATTGTGACACTGGCGGAGACCTGGAATGGACATGCCAGCTAAGGAGTGGGAGGGGAAGTTGAAATGGCTGGGGAGCAGAAGGTGTTGCTGTTTGTCATGTACAGAGCACAGATGCTCTACAAAAACAGTCTCCGACTCTATGCTTGGCCTCACTGATGTAGAGGAGGCCACATCAGGAGCAGCACATACCGTTGATGGACAAATAAGATGTGGTTAATGAGATTACAATTTCAACCCATTAGTCCTTAGTTAACAAGTGTTCAGGTAAACTAGAATAATGGTCTCTTGGCCTAATGAGATTAGAGTTTCAACCATTAATCCTTAGTTAACAAATAATGTCCCACACATAAACCAGTTCCATTTGGCAGTCTGGCTTCAAAGAGTGGAGAATCGTTTGAAGATCCCTCATTTTCAGGCTAATGTCTGAGGTGAGCACAGCCATGGAGGTAGGACTGAGAGAGAGCACTTTAAAATGGATATACTGCTGAAGGTGAGATTAAAACTGGCCACAGAGTACTGACCATTATTATGGAGGGAACTCCTGACCAGCAAAATAGTTTGGACATGGTTGTGTAATGTTAACAGAGGAGTGATCCAGTTCATAAATTCAGAAGCCCAGGCTATTGGTCTAGAGGCATGGGTTTGAATTCATCATAACAGTTGGTGAAATTTGAATTCAATAACAATCTGAAATTAAAAGCTGAATTAGTGGTGAACATTGTCAACGATTGTAAAAGCACATTTAATTCACTACTGTCCTTCGAAGACAATTTGCCACACTTACCTAGTTTGCTTACATGTGATTGCAGACCCATAGAAATGTGACTGACTCAATTAGGGATGGGTAATAAATACTTGCCTAACCAGTAATGCCCATGCCCTATGAGAAAAGCTATTCTTAAACAAAAGTGGGAACATGCCAGCAAATTAGCACACTGCAATTCTCCAGCCCATCTTGCTTTTGACAGGATTTTTTTTTAACACATGTGTAAGGTCTGCTTGAGAGATTCGTGATATATAACCGAAAAGAATACCTAATACAAATCAATGGAGTTAGTAAAAGGCAGGAAAGGGATTAACTGGCATGTGTCATTTGTTTTAAAGCTAGGTTTTAGAACACTCCCTAAAGGCAGCACCTCATGCAGCATTTCAAATTGAGAAATGTTGAGCCAATCTAGGTGAATCTTTCTCAACCAGTTTCACTCCATCAAGCTTGGGCCCAAGTCTTTTACTGCAGTTAATGGTAATTGAACCAGCTGCTTCTCAAGAAACTAGAACAGAAGTTATAACCTTCACCTATACCAGGGAACCTTTATAGATTATCAGTCTAGCTGAGATCTTGCTCAAGCTTAGGAATTGGAGTCCAGAGAGAAGTTTGTTAGAGACTGGTTCCGTAATCACTGACATGTTGTTATTGACTTCTATTGGAACTGGATGACCATTTAACTAGATGTTTATTTTGATTGGTTGTGATTTGGATTCTGCTAAGCCATTTAACAGATGTGGGTGAAATATGATACTGGCCTACCAGTTCTCTTACTCAATTTACGTCCAGTGGGACTCTTTTGCTGTATCGATCCTATATACCAGCAGCAACTACAATGTCTTGTTGGCCCAGATCCTGAAGAAAACTTTAACTGTTTGGCCAAGACTTGGCTTTGTTTTGAGGTTTTGCAATGGGTTGACCTAGAGTCCCTCTGCTCAGGATATTGTCCTCAGTGAGGCTATTGCATTTGCCTGCATTCAAGTGGTATTCCCCAAGCTCAGTCAGACTGGTGAAGGTGTCTACTTTCATTGGGCTATCCTGCAACACTTGCTACACTTTCCAATTATTAAGCCTGTTGTAGTGTCTGTTTGAAATCCAGTTGGGTTTCTACCAATAGGCACTTTTGCATGATTACATCATTAATTCCAAATACCAAACAATTGCTCAGCATCTCATTAAGGGTTAAACCCAAGTCACATGTCTCTGCTAGTCATTTTGATCCAGTCAAAAACCCCTGAAGGGACTCTCCTGATTC
Organism: Stegostoma tigrinum; assembly: GCF_030684315.1. Taxonomy (NCBI): domain Eukaryota; kingdom Metazoa; phylum Chordata; class Chondrichthyes; order Orectolobiformes; family Stegostomatidae; genus Stegostoma; species Stegostoma tigrinum. The sequence continues at coordinate 31,793,057 of NC_081374.1, forward strand.
TCAAAAAGCCAAGCAAAACTGATAGCATCTCAGAATTAGAGGAGGCATGGGGTCTTAATATTCCTTAACAAAATATATCAACTCTTGAAAGGTTTCAGTATCTGGAGCCTCAGGAAAAGTTCAACTCCAAATAACTGGAAAAGTTGCAAGTCCACAAGCTGTCAGTAGAATTACTCATTGCTTTTCACCTGTTCCAATGTCATTTGCCCAGAATAATTAACTCATTACTTCCACATACTGGGCCCAGTCTTCAATGGCAGTATCAAACAAGTCATGTTTATCAACTAACAGCATGATGCCATAAATGCCTATCCCAATTCAGAAATGACTGTTGCAAGTGAATTTCTACAGGAGCATGCTTTTCTGTCATTGCTACTGAAATAACTCCACAGAAGCCAATATGCCATCAACAAGTCACTGTTTATTTACATATGGGAGTCCTTGACACTGACCCAGCTCCCTCAGAGCCAGCTATCAGATTGGACAGAACTTCTGACATTCCTATATTGTATCTATCAGCCAGAGATCCCTGATTGGGGATGTTAATCTGGTCAAATCAGGGAACTCGTGCTATGAGTTCCACCAGGCTGACATCATTACAATCACTACACCAGTTAGCACTGCATAGTTATGAACGACTTCGTGGATGGCAGCTACAGCAATTTTGATAATTAACAATACAAATTCAATAAATATCTGGAATTAAAAGCCTAATGGGTGACCATGAATCCATTGCCGATTGTTGGAAACATCCATCTGGTTCACTAATGTGCTTTAGGGAATGAAACTGCCATCCTTACCTGGTTTAGCCTACATGTGACTCCAGACCTACAGCAATGTGGTTGACTCTTAATTGCTCTCATCCGTGAATATATTTTTAAAAAATGCTTTAACTACAATCTCCACTAAATGAGAATTGATTAATGGGTTGTATTCCCAATACAAAAGTAGAAATTCCAGCTAAAACCCTCAAAAGATGTTGCTAGAGAGTAAAAATCTGATCAAGTGCACTTTTTCCTGAATCCTTTGGTTTGCCCCTGTGCCATTAACTTAAGTTTTTGAGATTGGGAAAGCAAGTGTGAAAGGATAATGAAAGAGGTGGGTGAAGATTTCACAAATCACAATGCTGGATGATGTTAGCAGGTCCAACAGTATCTGTGGAAAGAGGTACAAAGTCAATGTCTCAAGTCTGAAATAACTTCTTCAAACGCCTGCTCACCTGATTTTCATTGTCCCATGCCACCTTCTATAGATTGGGCAGGCTGGTATGGTTAGAGGAATGGTGGGTTGGTGGTGCAACGGGATGGGAGGATATGGTGGCGATCTGGTGAAGGGAGGTGGAAGACAGCGTGAGTGAGATTTAAATCTGAGCAGCATGGCATTTCTTGACAATGCTGTATACCCAAACTGCACCAATTGCATTGGGCAACATATGAGGCATTCACCCAAGATCTTCACTGAATTTTAAAGTTTAAGATCTAGTGATATCATTTAAATTGGCACAAGGGATGTCAACAAATACTTCCTGTGGACATGGCATTGAAGACAGCAAACCCAGAAGAAGACCAACAAAGTGTTATTTTGTCAGTGAAAGCATGACGAGGAGTATGAGACTGAGGTTAATCGGTATGATCTGGTACCAAGATACTAAACTCTTAATTACATACTTTCATTAATGGAAAAAAAATGCAGCCAATGCTAAAAACCTACAAAAAGAACAGAAAATGTTGGGCATACCAGCTCAAGTAACACCTGTAGAATAAGAGGCAGTGTTAGTGTCTCATGTGAATAACCTTATTTATCAGAAAACAATATAAACTAAATAAAGCTGGTCTCCTTTACTGGCATTTGACCCATAACCCTCTAAATCCGTCCCATTCATGTATCCATCCAGATGCCTTTTAAATGTTGTAATAGTACCAGCCTCCATCACTTCCTCTGGAAACTCATTGCATACACACACCACCCTCTGCGTTAAAATGTTGCCCCTTAGGTCCCATTTTGATCCTTCTCCTCTCACTTTAAGCCTATCCCCTCTAGTTTTGGACTCTCCAACCCCAGGGTAAAGTCCTTGGCTATTTACCCTATCCATGCCCCTTATGATTTTATAAACCATGACAAGGTCACCCCTCAGCCTCTGATCCTCCTGGGAAAATAGCCCCAGCCTATTCAGTCTCTCACAATAGCTCAAACCCTCCAACCCTGGGAACCTCCTTGTAGATCTTTTCTGAACCCTTTCAAATTTCACAACATCCTTCCTATAGCAGGGAGACCAGGAATTCACATTCCAAAAGTGGCCAAACCAATGCCCTGTATGGCCATAACATATCCTCCCAACTTCTATGCTGAAGGCACTGACCAATAAATGTAAGCATATGAAACACCTTCTTCACCACCCTGTCTACCTCTGACTCCACTTTCAAGGAACTGTGAATGTGTACTCCAAGGCCTCTTTGTTTAGCCATACTCCCCAGAACCTTCCCATTAAGTGTATAAGTCCTGCTCTGATTTGCCTTTCTAAAATGTAACACCTCACATTTACTTAAATTAAACTCCATCTGACACTCCTCGGCCCATTGGCACATCTAATCGAGATCCATTGTACTCTGAGGTAACCTACTTTGCTATCCACTACACATCCAACTTTTCAAGCTTACTAACCATGTCTCCTATGTTCACATCCAAATCATTTATATAATGATGAAAAGCAGTGGACCCAGCACCGATCCTTGTGGCACACCACTCATCACAGGCCTCCTGTCTTAAAAGCAACACCCCACCACCACACTCTGTCTTCTACCTTTGAGTCAATTTTGGCTAGTTCACATGGCTAGTTCTCACTGTTTTCTATGTGATCTAACCTTGCTAACCAGTCTGCCTCGAGGAGACTTGTCAAACGCCTTACTGAAATCGACATGCATCATGTCCACCACTCTGCTGTCATCAATGCTCTATGTTACTTCAAAAAACTCAATCAAGTTAGGAAGATACCATGCTCAAAGCCATGTTGACTCACCCTAATCAGTCCTCACCTTTCCAAATACATGCAAATCCTGTCCCTCGGGATTCCCTCCAACAGCTTGACCACCACTAATGTCAGACTCACTGGTCTATAGTGCCCTGGCTTTTTCATACCACCTTTCTTGAATAGTGGCACCACAATAGCTAACCTTCTGTCTTCCAGCACCTCAGCCATGGCTACTGATGATACAAATACCTCAGCAAGAGGCCCAGGATTCACTTCCCTCACTTCCCACAGAATTCCAGCGTAGATCTCATAAGGTCCTCGGGTTTAATCCACCTTTCTGCATTGTAAGATGAGTAATCTGTAATATCAACATTTTTCAAGATGTCACTATTTATTTCAAAATGTTCTCTATCTTCCATATCCCTCTCCACAGTTATAACTGATGCAAGATACTCGGTTAGTATCTCCCTCACCTCTGGTGGTTCCACAAAAAGGCAGCCTTGCTGATTTAAAAAAAACCTATTCTCTCCCTGGCTACCCTTTCATCCTTAATGTATTTTGTGGAATCCCTTCAGATTCTTCTTAACCCAATTTGCCAAAGGTTTCTCATGTCCCCTTTTTGCCATCCTGAGTTCCTTCTTAAGTATACTACTGTGCTTATACTCTTTTAGGGATTCACTCAATTTCTACTGTCTATCACTGACAAATGCTTCTTTCTTATTCTTGAACAGAACCTTAATTTCTCCCATTATCCAGCATTCTCTACACTTACCAGACTTGCCCTCCACCCTAACAGGAACATACTGTCTCTGGACTCATTATCTCATTTTTGAAGACTTCCAATTTTCTAGCTGTTCCCTTCCCCATGAATATCCTTCCCCAATTAACTTTTGAAAGTTCTTGCCTAATATTGTCAAAGTTGGCCTTCCTCCAACGTAGAACTTTAACTTTTAGTTCCAGGCTATCCTTTTCCGTCACTGTTTTAAAATTGATAGAACAATGGTCACTGGCTCCAAAGTACTCCCCCACTGACACTTCAGTCACCTGCCCTGCCTTATTTCCTAAGAGTAGGTCAAGTTTTGCACCTTCTCTAGTAAGTACACCACATACTGAAGCAGAAAATTTTCTTGTACATATTTACCAAATTCCTCTCCATTCAAGCCCTTAACATTATGGCAGTCCCAGTCTACATTTGGAAAGATAAAATCCCCTACCAGAACCACCTTATCATGTATACAGATATCTGAGATCCCCTTACAAATTTGTTTCCCAATTTCCTGCTGGCTATTGGGACATCTATTGTACAATCCAATAAGGTGATCATCCCTTTTTTATTTCTCAGTTCCACCCAAATAACTTTGATGGATGTATTCACAGGAGTATCCTCCCTAAGTATAGCTGTAATGCTATTCAAAATCAAAAATGCCACTCCTTCTACTCTCTTGCCATCCTTTCTACCCTTCCCATAGCATCTATACCCTGGAATATTAATCTGCCAGTCCCATCCTTCTCTGAGCCACATCTTTGGAATTGCTGTGATATCCCAGTCCCATGTTCCCAACCATGCCCTGGGTTCTTCTGCCTCTTGCATTGAAATAAATGCTGGTTAAACTATCAGTCCTGCCTCAGTCTCTGCTTTGTTCCAGCTTGCCCTGAATGTTTGACTTGCTCCTTTCCCCAACTGCACCAGTCTCAGACTGATCTGTTTCGTCACTATCTCAATGGGTCCGACATCATCCACTATGCCCCCTACTAGTTTAAATTCTCTCAAACAGCCCTAGCAAATCTTCCCACCAGTAAATTAATCCTCTTCCAATTCAGGTGCAACCTGTCCTTCTTATACAGGTTTATTCTGCCCCAGGAGAGATTCTCAAGCACATCTTGCAATTAAACAGATGATTCACATAAAAAGATGCCAATGATTCAGCTAAAATACTGCATACCTTACTGAGGTTACTGCCCTAGCTAAAATAGGAATGGCAACTTAGACATTGCAGCAATGTAGGATTGATGTTATTTTTCAGTAATTAGTTACAGTATGGTTAGGCATTTGGTTACCAAGTGAGATTAATATTACATTCTGTTTAACTGTGCTCAAAGAAAGACATTGGTATCATGTGAGCCTTTGTGAATATATGTCTGTGCTTTAACTGGGGCATCATATTGTGCCATGTCAAAATTAACAAACTTTATAGAATTGATTTTATAGCCCAAAATAGCAACTCAGTGTTGGAGGAATCTCACTCTTTACAACCTATTGGATTACAAGAATTGTGCTGCATCCTTAATTTACTAATTTTATGACTCTAGATTAAAAGGGAAATTCTCTAATGCTATAAATTCATCAGAGGAAAACAGTCTTATGATAGTAGGATATAATATCTGTAAGATATGATCAGTTAAATGACCATCACTGTTCAGAATCCAATCCTAAACTGGGCACATACTGTCCCTCCAACCTAAGATTGATCATGTGTAGTTCATGCATTTCTAAGCCAGCAGAGTTTAGGATGTCACTGATCATGCACAGGTTAGAAGTAAGAAAATCATAATCTTTTTTTCAGAGATAGTAGGAACTGCAGATGCTGGAGAATCTGACATAACAAGGTGTAGAGCAGGTTGAACACAGCAGGCCAAGCAGCATCAGAGGAGCAGGAAGGCTGACATTTCAGGCCTAGACCCTTCTTCAGATACATTTCTGAAGAAGGGCCGAGGCCTGAAATGTCATCTTCCTGCTCCTCTGATGCTGCTTGGCCTGCTGTGTTCATCCAGCTCTACACCTGGTTATCTCAAAATCATAATCTTTCATGGTTTGGTGCACAGAAAGTAGAGAAGACATGGGGGACAAAAAGATTTTGGTTAACAAAGCAGGAAACATGCACCCAGTTAGCCAGATGTCATTAGCTGATTATCCCATTAGAGTCGTACAACACGGAAATTGACCTTTCAGTTCAACTGGACAACGCAGGCCATGTTTCCGAATCAATCTAATCCCACTTGCCTGCATTTAGAACAAATCAAACTTACTTCAAATATAATGTATATAGATATGCTTTTACATGCTTTAACTGTTACTCCTTTGAACTAATTAAGTTACAAAGCTAAACCATTCCATGATGTTAAATTAAAACAATAGATTGTTAAGAATGGGATTCCTCCAACACTGAGTTGTTAGTTTGGGCTATAAAATTAATTCTCTAACGAGTCCAGGCCTGAAACATCAGCTTTCCTGCTCCTCTGATGCTGCTTGACCTGCTGTGTTCATCCAGCTCTGCGCCTTGTTATCTCTAATGTTGATTTTGACATGACACAATGTGACCCTCCACTTTGCACGCAGGCATACATTCAAAAATTCCCTAGCATCTGCAGTTCCTACTATCTCTGAAACAATTTTAAACCCACTGTGAAGCCTCTTCAAAGAATGCCTACCCTGAAGAAGTTACCCTCCTCCCTCTGGAAAAGCCTCAGTGGATCTCTCTCCCACTGCAACTCTCTCGTACATCTTCTATCCTTGTCCCCCTCTCTCCCTGTTTATTTCAGCACCCCCTTCACCTCCCCTATTTCTAAAGAAGGGTCTAGGCCCAAAATGTCAGCCTTCAGGCTTCTCTGATGCTGCTTGGCCTGCTATGTTCATCCAAATCTACGCGTTGTTATCACTAATGTTGATTTTGACATGACACAATGTGATTCTTCACTTAGCACGCAGGCATACAGTCAAAAAGAACCACATGGCACTAGTGTCTTTCATTATGCACAGAATCTCACTCGGTAACTAAATGCTGAACCATGCTATAACTAAGCAGCGAAAAATAAATTCAGTCCTACATTACTTCAATGACTAAGTTGTCATTCATATTTTAGATAAGGCATGAACAAGAGCAAAGTGAACTAAACAGGTTTTTAGCTGAAACCTTTTTTTGTGTACCAGCTGTTCAATTGCAAGATGTGCTAGCTTTTTGAAGGTTTAAAATAATTAAATTCTGATTTGGTATAAGACATTGAGTGTATTCACTTCATTAGTAAAGAATAATGTTTTATAAATCAGAGTGTAGATAATTATATAACAGACTTATCTACATAATATCATTCAACAGCCTTTTTTAGATAACCTAGTAGAAAATGTTATAAGCATACAACAGTTTCACATCAAGTTAAATTTCAGCAGATTATTTGGTGTAACACTTTTTAAAAACTGAAAAATGGTGAATAATGTGTTCTGATAACCTTATTTCTTACTCCACAGATGCTACTTGAGCTGGTATGCCCAACACTTTCTGTTTTTTACGTAGGTTTCTAGGATCAGCTGCATTTCGTTTTTCCCGTTAATGGAAGTATGTAATTCAGAGTTTATTATCTTGTACCAGATCATACTGATTAACCTCAGTCTCATATTCCTTGTCGTATTCCATGTCCACAGGAAGTATTTGTTGACATCCCGAGTGCTAATTTAAATTATGCCATTAGATCTTAAATTTTAAAATTCATTGAAGATCTTAGGTGAATGCCTTATACGTTGTCCATTGTGTGTATTTAAAATGGTGCAGTTTGAGTGGGCAGCATTAAATCAAGAAATGCCATGCTGCTGAGTTTTAAATCTCACTCTTGCTGTCTTCCACTTCCCATCACCAGATCTCCAACACATTTGATGCTTACCACCTCCGCTCCACCATTACCCCAAACATATCAGCCTCCCCTACACAAAAGGCAGTACAGGGCAATAAAAATCAAGAACAAAAACTGAAGTTACTGGAAAAGCTCAGCAGGTCTGGTAGCATCTGTGGTGAAACGTTCAGAGTTAACATTTGGGGTCCAGTGACCCTCCTTCAGAGCTGTTTGTTTTAGGATAGAGCCTGAAGAAAGAGAAGAGCAGTGGGATAGACAAAGGAGTTGATAACGATCTGGTTAGGAGGTGAATAGTTGTTAATGGGGACTGTTAGTGACTAACAATAGGTAGTGCGTAATGGCAGATTATGGGATTACAAGGCTTGGTGTGTAGGGTAGGAGGCTAGGGCATGGGAGAGTCCAGGCACTAAAATTACTGAACTTGATATTGAGCCCAGAGATCTGCAGGGTCCCCAAGCGGAAAATGTTGTTCTTCTAGCTTGCATTGAGCTTCACTGGAACAGTGCAACAAGCCAGAGACAGAGACGTTGGTCAGGAAACAGGAAGCAGGTTGTGAGGATGTATAGTCCAGGTAGCTGTGAGAATCAGTGGGTTTATGTTGGATATTAGTGGTCAATCTATCCCCAGAAACAGAGATGTCAAGGAAGTGAAAGGAGGAGTCAGAGATAGACCAAGTGAAAATGAAGGTAGGGTGGAAATTGTAAGGGAAGTTGTTGAACTTTTCCAATTCGGGACAAGAGAGGGAAGCAGCACTGATGATCTCACAATATTTCAGAGTAAGAGTTGTGGATGGCGGCTGGAATAGGACTCAAACAAGGAATGCTCTGTGTACCCTACAAAGAGACAGGCATAACCAGGGCCTATGCGGGTATCCATGGCCACCCCTCTTACCTGAAGAAAATGAGGGCAGTTGAAAGAGAAGTTGTTAAAGATGAGGACAAGCTAGGCCAAACAGTGGAGGGTGGTGATGGTTCAGTTCTTTGCTTCAGGAAGAAGCGCAGAGCCCTCAGACCCTCCTGGTGGGGAATGAATATGTAAGGGAATTGCACATCCATGGTAAAGTGGAAACGGCTGGAACTTATAAATTGTAAGTTTTGAAACCAGCATAAAGTATCAGAGGAATAATGGATGTAATGGACAGGGATTGGACCGGGGAGTGAAGACAGAGTGCAGTGAGGCAGGAGCAGGCTGAAACAATGGGTCTGCCCAGACAGCCCTGTTTGTGGATTTTTGGAGGGAGGTAGAAGCATGCTGTGTGGGACGTGGGGACAATCAGCTTAGAAGCAGTGGGGAGGTGGGGAAGAACACTAAAATGACCATAAATAATAAATCAAAGCAGAATGTCATGGAGAAACACAACAGGTCTGGTAGCAGCCGTGGAGTTAGAAACAATGTGCATATTCCGAGACTGATATCACTTCTTCTGATGACTGATTTGCTTGATGGTTACTCAGGACAAAAGCAATTCACACCACATTACTTCGGTAACAGCTTAACAAAAAACTCTATTTTTGTAACACGCGTAACTTTAAAAATGAAGGTTTTCTAAATTACGCAACTTAAAATATATTTCTTCAAAATTCCAATTACATATCCAATGGCAACAAGGTAGACAGCATTCAGGCTCCTTGGCAGCCGCTTTCTCTCTCCCTTCTTTCCTTACCCTTTTTGTCTTCTGCCACTTTTAAAAAAATTTTCACCTTCTTCCTGTTAGCAGTGGCAGTAGAGGAGGTGCCACTGCGGAGGAGAGTGGCTGGAATGAGACTCTTAATAAAGATGGCGGCCTGTCCTGGCAGCACAGCCAGGTTCCTCCTGGTTATCAATGTGTAGTGGGGGCAGCAGCCCTAGGCTGTGGTAGGCCTAGAGCTGGGGTCCTCCTGGTGGTTGGTGATGCAGCAGCAGAGTTAGATGCTCCTGGTTGCTGGGCAAGTGTGGGTGCAGCATGGGACCTGGCATAAGCGGCCTGACTGATGAAGAGATGGCACCTGAGAGTGACAACTCCAATGGTAGTGGTCCAACGCAGGCAGCAGCACAGGAGTAGCTCGTCGGCTAGCTCAGCCTCATTGTGGAGGCAGCACAACAAAGCTGGACTTTCTTTCAGTTTTATCTCTTTATTCTTAAGATATTCAAATGGTTCTGGGTTGTGGTGACAGTTGAAGTTTTTCGTTGCATTTTACTGTGTTGTTCATTGTAGAGTACCTGCAGACTGATGGTCATCCCTTGATTCATCAGGTGAACTTAGTTTTTTTTTATTCAAATTCTTTCTTTCAAGCTCTCTCGATTTTTATGTATTTCCCAACAAAAGAGTAAGAGAAAGGCTGCAGGATCTGGATGGTACTTTCTCTCTGCTGCTTGTGTCACATATATTTCAATACTTTACAGCTTAATCACAGGACTGTTGTCCGGCAGATTGTCTTTAAATTAAAATATTCTTGATGCTGCTCAGTTTTTAATTCTCTCTCTTACTGCTTCCAAAAAAAAACACATTGCATTGTATAAGCCAACACATGCAATGTTTGATTTTCAAGTTACAAACTTTCCTTGGTAATCAGTTATGGCAGTTCATCTTATTTTCCTTCTCTTTTGGGGTCATAACTAAAATTAATGTGGTATTTTGCTGAAAGAATTCCAACTAATATTGTTCAACTGATTAACGCACAGCTGACAGTAGGTGGTAGCCAAGAACATGAAAGAGACTGGAGTTAGGAACAGAGAGCATTGTACAGCGGTGTGGAGACCACAGGTTCGAGACTTGCATTGTTAAGAGAAGGGCAAAATTAGTAATTCTGGACAGTGAAATTAATTGTCTCAGAGTTTTCTTTGGAAATAATATTAGTTTAAACTACAACACTCTTCTGAAGGCAAACATTTCTTCAAGGTAACCTTTCTGATGTTGATTTGTTGATCACTTTAATAAGTCTAAAATTTTGAGGTCCTGTTTAAATATGCAAAAATGTTGGGAATGCCAGTGAGTTGATGCGGAGAGGGAGAGGGAGAGGGAGAGGGAGAGGGAGAGGGAGAGGGAGAGAGCGAGAGCGAGAGCGAGAGAAGAAACATTAATATTTAAGCCAGACACAAGTTGATATCTTTTCTCTTGACAGATCTGTGCTTTATTTACAATGTTTTACTTTCTTACTTCAGGTTAAGTATAATGATAGGTAAGTGTTGTTGCAACTGTACAAAGCATTAGTGAGATTGCATCTGGAGTATTACATATAGTTTTGGTATCTTTCATGAGGAAAGATGCAATTGCATTGGAGGAATTTCAAAGAGGGTTCACCAGATTAAAAGGCTTTATCCAGAGATAAAAGGCTTGCTATATAAACAGAGATTGAATTTTAGGTAAATACTCAAAAGAGTTTTGAAAAATGAGAGAAATCTGATTGAGGCACATAAGATGCTAAAGGAGATTGACAAAGTAAATGTTATGTGTATGTTTCCCCTAATGGGGCAATCTAGACTGAGAGGTCATAGATATTTAAAAGACATTTAGGTAAGCACATGAATAAGAAATGTTTGGAGAGATATAGGCCAAGCGCAGGCAAGGGGCCAGTTTAGTTTGGGATTATGCTCAACGTTGACTGCTTGGAGCGAAGGGCCTGTTTCCACGCTGTGTGACTCTATGACTCTACAGCTTTAACCTAAGGGGTGATAAACAGATGAGGAGGTATTACTTCTCTCAAAGGATCATGAATCTGTGAAATTCACTACACCAGAGTGCATTGGACCCAAGGACACTGAATACATTTAAAGGAGGAGATAGACATATTTGTAATTTATAAAGCATTTAAGGGTTATGGAGAGGAGTCAGGAAAAAAGAGGTAACACCTAGTGAGGTCAGCTGTAATTCTATTAAAGGGTGGGGCTTGAGGGGCTGAATTGAGTACTCTTGCTAGCAGTTCTTATGTTCTTGCAGACTTTAATTATTTATTCTTTTTGAATACAACAGTGAAAATATAAGCAAGTAGCTCCTGTTAACGGGAATGACAACTATTAAAATTCAAGAGTGTGTGCCTCACTCAAATTGCGTCTTAACAATAACACCTTCAATATATTATTGAATTGGTGGAAATTCAAACCAAAATTGCATTGTCAGTCAGATGATTCCTGATCCTGTGAAACAGCACAGTTGAATTATTGTAAACTGTTGCAAATGTAAACTAAAGAAAACATGATGCAATAAAAAAATCCCTAACTTAAAGTGGGGACATTACCAGATGTCTTAAAGAAAGGCTGGCTTAATTAAACTAATTTTAACTAAGAGTGAAGTCAGGGAACTATTATACAGTTTTCAGAGATCAAAGAAGCCCTGAAGTAACCTAGTAGGCCATATTTAAATTGATAAAAATAGAAGAAATTGGAGCAGGAATAGATTATTTGTCCATTTAAGCTGCCTCTATCATTCACTGAAATCATAGCTGATTTTCAATTTCAACTCCACCTTCCTGGACTATGCCCATCTCCCTGGTTCCTAGTCATGCTGTAAATATGCTGCCATAATGACCCTTGGAAATAACCTTTTTATTATTTTCTATGGTATGGATTCATTTCTTCATCTGATTTGTTCTGGCTTAACAAGGATAGATCACATGGAACACTGGGAGAACTAGCCATTTGGATACAGATCTGATTTGAAGTTAGGAGACAGAGAATGGTGGTGAGGGTTGCTTTTTAGACTGGAGGCCTGTGACCACCAATGTGCCTGAAGGATCGGAGCTAGGTCCACCACTTTTTGTCACTTATATAAATGATTTGGATGCGAATATAGTAGGTATAATTAGGAAGTTTGCAACTGACACCAAAATTGATGGTGTAGTGAACAATGAAGAAGTTTAGCTCAGAGTACAACGGGACCTTGATCAGATTGGCTGATGGGCTGAAGAGTGGCAGATGGAGTTTAATTTAGATAAATGTGAAGTGTTGCATTTTGGAAAGACAAATCAAGGCATGACTTATACACTTAATGATAAGGTCCTGGGGAATATTGCTGAACAAAGAAATCTTAGAATGCAGGTTCATAGTTCCTCGAAAATTGAGTTATAGTTAGATAGAATAGCAAAGAAGGTGTTTGTATCTGTGCCTTTATTATTCAGTGCATTGAGCATAAGATTGGGAATAAAATATTCAATTCTGGTTTCCCTGCTATAGAAGTAATGTTGTGAAACCTGAAAGAGTTCAGAAAAGGATTACAAGGATGTTGCCAGGGTTAGAAGATTTGAGATATACAGAGAAGCTAAATAGGCTGGGGATATTTTCTCTGAAGTGTCAGAGGCTTAAGGTGACCTTATAGAAACTTATAAAATCATGATGGGCATGGATATGGTGGATAAGCAAGGTATTAGCTTGTATGGATGGCTCCATTTAGAATACTAAATGGACATTTAGAATAGATATCCATTCTAAATAGATGGCCCCATTTAGAATATTGTGTCCAATTTTGGGCCCCACACCTCAGGAAGGACATTCTAGCACTGGAGTGTGTCCAGCAGAGATTCACACGGATGATCCCTGGAATGGTAGATTTAACGTATGATGAACGGCTAAGGATCCTGGGATTGTATTCATTAGAATTTAGAAGGTTGAGGGGAGATCTAATTGAAACTTACAAGATAATGTATGGTTTAGAAGGGACGCTGGCAAGTTGTTTCCACTAGTCGGGGAGACTAGGGCCCTAAAATTAGAGGGGGTAAATTTAAAACGGAAATGAGACAACATTTCTTCAGCCAGAGTGTGGTGGGCTTGTAGAATTCATTCCCACAGAGTGCAGTGGAGGCCGAGACGTTAGATGCCTTCAAGGCAGAGATCGACAAATTCTTAATCTCACAATGAATCAAGGGCTGTGGGGAGAGTGCAGGGAAGTGGAGTTAAAATGCCCATCAGCCATGATTTAAATGGCGCAGTGGACTTGATGGGCCAAATTGCCTTACTTGCAGTCCTATGCCTTTTGGTCTTATGGTGTTTTTCCTTGGGTCGGGGAGTCTAAAACTAGAGGGCATGGGTTTAAGATGAGAGAGGAAAGATTTAAAAGGGATCTAAGGCCGCTCTTTTGGTGCAGAGGGAAGTGCCTGGATGGAATGAGCTGCCAGAGGAAGTGGTGGAGACTGGTAGAATTCCAACATTTAAAAGGCATCTGGATGGGTACATGAATAGGAAAGGTTTAGAGGGATATGGGCCAAATGCTTGCAAATGGGATGAGATTAATTTAGGATATCTGGTTGGCATGGATGAGTTTGATTGATGGGTCTGTTTCCATGCTGTACATCTCTATGATTCTATGTGTGTTTTGTTTGTTTCAAAAGTCTCTAGCTTAATCATTCATTTTTCAGTACAACTTGTAGTCACGGCTCAAATGCCCCGTTCTTCTTTGCAAAGCTGCCTTTCTCTTCCTATTCCACTATTATTTTTTCTATTAAATTATCCAAATTGTAACTCAGTTCTATATGCTTGACATGGCTCTTACTGCTCTTGAATTTATAGTTAGCTGAATCTGCCCTGTTCTCTCAAGTGTCTTTGGTCTGGACAGCTTTCATCCTGTTGTTATGCCTTTGCAAATCCTGCTGTGTGCTTGGGCCCTGTGACCCACATCTATTGGGTTCTCAGGTCTCTGTTACTCTATCTGTGTCTTGGGCCTCTACTGATCTTACTGTGCTTGCTTCCACAGCTCCTTTGAATTCCATGAAGGTAACAATAACAGTTTCCTTGGATGAAGAATAAGCAGGGGCACAGATTTAAGATGACTGGCAAAAAAAACAGTGATGACATGAGGGAAATGTCTTGATACAATGAGTGGTTAAAAGTTACAATGCAACTATTCATGTAGGTCTGCACACAGCTTGAATAAGAGTCCTCAAAATGTTGTTTTTCATTGGATGAATGTTGAAAAAAAGTAGGTGAATGCATGACACTATTTTGATCCCAAGGCTATTTAGATCTGTCTTTGAAAGTGACTGTGCAAACTTGAGATGAGTGACCTCCTTCCGTAGTATAATTCTATGACTTTTGAAGGAAGTGATAATTGAAAATTGTAATGTTTGATGCTCATCTACTCTTACAAGCACATATGAACGTATTGTAATTTTCACCTCTTTGAATGTCTTATTACTCAAGTCATGTTTTTTTTTTACTGAGCTCTTTACCTCAGCTGCAATGCTTTTTTTTTATCCCCCAGATTTCTGGTTTAGATTCCAATATTGTGCAATGGTGTTAAACACCTAATATGAGTCAGCAGCTCATGGTATAATTAGTAAAAATATATAAAAAAGAGAGTGGGTTGATTTGCTGACACCCATTTTAGGATTTTGAACAAATGGAGATATGACTTTTTGATTAACATACTTTTACATTTTAAGACCCTTCTCTTTTCTCTATACGTCATTTCTAAAAGTTATTTTTCTCTTTTAAGTTGTTTCGCACAAACATTGGATCAAGTTTTGTTTAATCTTGACTTGCTTACTTTTGATATGTACTTATTTTGCATGTTTCGCATTTTATGTTTCAAAATGCAGCTGGCTGTGTTGGCTGGGTAATTCCATACTTCAAAGACTGCTGATGAAGTGAGTCATGCCAAATGAGTCAACAGTCTGATCTTATAACAAATATTAAAACAAAGCTGTTGATCAAGCAGAAAACTGGAAGGAACGCAGACTGGATGAGTAAAGGAATAATGACTAGCCTTTATTTTAATATTGCTCACAACCTTTCGTAAAGTGGCCAGATATGACTTCTACTTTTTACTAAATGTGAATTTTAAGATTATCTAAAGTCTAAAAGAATGAAAATTGGTCTCACGAAAGCTCACAAAAATCTTACAAAGCTTCATGGGGGTAATGCAAGAAACTTCACCTGGCTGGAAAGTCGGGACGGATGGTAGTAGCGATCTAGGACTGACAGGCAGAGTCAGAATAAGATAAAGTAATTTAGGATTGAGACGAGGAGCAATATTTTCATTCAAATTGGGGAATCTCTGTAATTCTCTACCCCAAATAACTACGGAGTGTCCATCATTGAGTATGTTCAAGAGGAAGATTTTCAGATATTAATGATATTAAGGATATGGGGCCAATGTGGGAGGCTGACTCACAGCACCAAGGACCCAGGTTTGAAGCAGCCTTGGGTCTAGATTGTGTGCAGTTTGCACGTTCTCCCCATGTCTGTGGGTTTCCTCCAGGTGCTCCTGTTTCCTCTCACAGTCCAAAGATGTTCAGGTTATATGGATTGGTCATGCTAAGTTTTCCTGCAGTCTCTGTTCAGGTGCAGCTGGGTGGATTAGCTGTGGTAAATGTAGGTTTACAGTAAATGTAAAGTTACAGGAATAGGGTGGGCAAAGTTTGAATGGGATGCTTTTTGGAAGGTGGTGAACTTGATGGGCCAAATATCTTCTTCTGCACTGTAGGGATTCTTTGACTTAGTTAAATGTTGGAGCAGGCTTGAAGGCCTGTAGAGCCTATTTCTACTCCTGCTACCTATGCTGAGATGTACCTTTTCTAATTTTGGCACTCCATTTTATGAAATAATAGTTCAAGCTGTTAATTACTATTGCTGCTAATTTGAGGAAGTAACTACAACTTTGAAAATATTTATGACGTTTGAGGACGTAAATGTTCATATGGTAATCATGTGTTTTAACCGTGCTGCAGAAACTTGCACAAAATGAACCACAAATAATCCCTTTAATATATTTGAACTATACATGTTATACAAGTGCTTTCAATACACATAGACGTACACTACAGTGTTAACTGAGGACAGTCTAAAGATACAGTGCAAAGAGAAATATCAGTAAGCACTAGTGAGTAGCAGAACTGGACTGAGCTGTAGAAATATAGACTAAATGAGGCAAAGAGGGAGAGAAAAATGGTAGAAATTTATTAGCCAGCTTACGGTGTGACTCAATACCACACACAATTACAGCATTTTCTCTTCACAGGCATGCAAACAACCAGTTTAAATATACAGGCTTGATTGACAGTAGAACCAGCCAAACAGATGTGTTCACCGAGACGGTTGCTCCTCAGGTGCAAAGTACTGGGTGAGGCCAGGGAGGAGTATTGAAAGTCTGGGAAAGTGGCCAAACAAGTAGATCAATCAGCGTCCAGCTTGGCCTGCGTTGTTCATCCAGCTCTACACTTTGTTAGCTCAGCAAGCAGTTACAGACTGGTTTCAGCTACCAGCGGGGAAGTGAAAACTATAACATGAACATGGCTTATGTGAAGACAGTAACAGCCGGGGAATGTTTTGGCAATCAGTGTAATTCCACATTGGCTCTGCCGCCGGCCCACAAGCTGAGCACCTTGGCCCGAATGGACAGTGAGAAGAGAGTCGGCAGCCAAGTGCGGATGATGATGGAGAATAAACGAAATCGGCAAAAGGCTGTTAAAAAAGGTACAGGACACTCCCCTTTCCTCTCGCTCACTTTAACACAACTTGTCTGTTTTCTGTAGAAGTTGAAGAAACAATTCAGAATTATTGTTCAGAATTATTTTCTTACATCTTGTAATCATGGTCGTAGCGATTAATTTTCAGTATTTATTAATGGTGCAGTATTGACTTTAACATCATTGACTCAACGCATTACGGCACAAACTCATGAATATATTAATATGGCACAAATGTACTTAACAACGATGATATTACATTGTTTTCCCAGCTATGCACAGGGTTTGTTCCAGGTCAAAAAAAGAAAACATTTTTTATGATGAACATTTTCCCTCGATATGTGTTTATTTTGTCTCAATTAAATTTTGGCATATTGAGAAGCTCATTACATCCGCGGAAGTTTCGTTGAGCTAGATATTTTTGGAGCTATCATTTCTCGGGTGCAGCACACGCAGTTGAATCAAAATGACACGCCTTTTTGATTTTTATCACATATTAATAAAATTATGTGTGTGCGCATTATGCAGTATTACCGTTGATTCATTATAATTGTTTTGGTTCTTACCTTAGTTTAGCCAAAAGAAAGTGCAGTGCAATCATTACGTCAGCATCTGATGTATTGATTATTCTGCAGTTCTGGTGTGGGGAATGCTGCCAGAATTGACAACTTTGGCGATGTTTTAAGTGATAGAACGCTCAATGTAAAATGGCAGCATGAGTTCTTTTTTAAATTGCTTTATAATGTTTTCCATCTATTTCTGTTTGTTTAGAATTGCCAAATGGTCAGTGGAACATGAACCAAAGAGAGATTTTTGATGTCGGAAATTCATTTCGAAGTATGACCATCAGGGGTCAAGGAACGCAGTGGCGTAAGGTAATTTTAAAAACAAATTTCTTTGATATGTGAAGGGCAGCAAATCAGTTTTTAGAATCCTTAAGGAAATGTAAAATATTCCGTTGCAATTCACTTGTCAGGTTTTGCAATGTAGTCTAATGCAGCCCATGTATGTTTTTCAGATAAGGAGATAATAAACCATTTAAAAAACATTAATTTCCAATAATGTTGCTAAAAATGTAATAAAAATGGGAATAAGATTATTCTTGACAATAGATTTTCATTTGTGCTGTGCATTAAAATTCAGTGTGACAAAATTTGACATGGAATCTAATTCCAAAATCATTCAGATTAATTTCATCCAGTTTTACAATGCAAATTATTAGCCCAAACAGCGTAAAGTGTAGAATTATTGAGACAGTAATGAAAATACCTGAAAGACAATGTTTTATGATTTCATGCCCTGTGCCGAAAAATGTAATGATGGATTTTCCTAAGCAACTACAAACCTTGTGATGGTTCTGGGAAAATCATTTAAAATTTCCCAGTAACTTGTCAAACATTACTGTTCTTTAATGACATACATAGCAACCAGTTTGCACAAAGCAAGATTTCTCAAACAACCATGAGCTGAATAATTGGCGAATTTGTCGGTAGAGTTTGTGGGAGGAACGCTGACCGTAAAACAGAGACATTTTCCCCACCTGCTCCAATAGTGCAATGACTCATCTAATAACCACCAGGGAAAAGACGTATGGAGGAATGGTGTAGCAATTTTTTTATTTTAGAAAGATGGAACTGTTGACAAAGCTTCAACTGTCTTGCAACGTACCAGTATTAACTAATCATGCATAAAATTTCAGCAAGGTGTGCTGAAATCCACAAACCCTGACTTCAAGATGACAGTGTTACCAACTGAGTGTTACCCAACACTTGATCCCAGAAATTTCTCAGTGTCCTTTTGCCACTTCTATAACTTTGCAGTACAACAGAAATCCCATTCACAAACGTACCTTGGCTATCTTCCCTTTCTTTCTCACATTACCTCCCCATTTATGGCAATGTCAATCCTATAAACCCCTCCACTTCTCCTTTAGGACATCCCTTAATGGCCTTGACCAAGTGTTCAGTTACCGTTCCTATTGCCTCCCTTTTCCACCATTTTTTGTTTACGCATCTCAGACACAGGAAATTTAGCTGGAGGAAAAAATGTGTTTTGTAAACATTTCATGGTCAGAAATCAGTGGAGTTATTCTCAAAAGCTTTTTCTGTACTATTTTGTTGAAAATATTTAAGCTGAATCATTATCATGAAAAATAACTTTGAATTTAATATATTCATGATGCAACCAGCCTTAGTTAATTAAATTGTGCACCGTTGCTGAGAACAGAAGATTAATATTTAGTGTCCAAAGAAAACAGCTAATCTAGACAATGCAAGATGTCTGAAACAATGATGAGATTTTGTTTTGGTTTTGATGTGAGAGGAATATTAGTTGGGGCACAGAGATATTTCCCAGCAACAATTTCAAAAGAGCAGTGGAATATTTTAGTCTCCACAAGCCTAGGGAATGGACAAATTGATGATTATTTTCTGCAACTTTACAGCTTTTTAAAAATATGAAAACATTGAAATCCTGCAGTGGTGAACTTTTATGTCAGCCTGTGTATGTGATACAATGCTTTCAAAATGCGAATCAAAGTCTGAACAACATACTTTGACTAACTTTTTAAAAAGACGCCTTTACCTTGGAATTAAATAGACTACTAACCTACTAAACTGGGAAAATAAAGCAGTTTACTATTTTCAAATATTTGATTCATCACCTGAAATCTATTGCCTTAACTGGAGCTATAAGCCATTTTTTTCATTAAAGCAGAAAGACATTATTACTGTTGCGACCATGGACTTTGCAATTCTTAATTGATTTTTCAGCTATCACCATGTTTTAAATCATATTCTGATTCATATCTTGAGGAATTTGAAGATGGCTAGCTTTCTTTTTGTTCACTGATTTCAGGTATTAGTATTTAAAAGATTTTCCTTATCCAGAATCATTGAGGCAGATAAATTAAATATAACTTAGTCTTTTTAAATATTTAAATATCTGCCTGATAATGAATGGGAATCTGCAGTAAAAGAATAGCAGCTGCACATTTTTTTTGTGTCAACACCGAGTACCTAATATTTCCCCATGTTTGGAAGTGGTGCAATTTAGTTATTGTAACTTAAAATTTGCCATACAAGTAAATAATCTATTGGATTCAAATGGATGCCTAAATGCTTAATAACTGTGTTATGGCTATAATTTATTTAAAGTAAAAGTAATTTCAGCTTGTTTGCTTAGATTTCCTATTCCACTCTCTCTATCCCTGCAAATTTGTCTAGTGTTTTACCTGACTTCTGGTTGGCAATGGAAATGGCAACAGGGTCATAACCAATAATCTTGTAGAACTCAGAGATAATGGGAACGGCTGATGCTGGAGAATCCAAGAGAATAAAATGTGAAGCTGGATGAACACAGCAGGCCCAGCAGCATCTCAGGAGCACAAAAGCTGACGTTTTGGGCCTAGACCCTTCATCAGAGAGGGGGATGGGGTGAGGGAACTGGAATAAATAGGGAGAGAGGGGGAGGCGGACCGAAGATGGAGAGTAAAGAAGATAGGTGGAGAGAGTATGGGTGGGGAGGTAGGGAGGGGATAGGTCAGTCCAGGGAAGACGGACAGGTCAAGGAGGTGGGATGAGGTTAGTAGGTAGCTGGGGGTGCGGCTTGGGGTGGGAGGAAGGGATGGGTGAGAGGAAGAACCGGTTAGGGAGGCAGAGACAGGTTGGACTGGTTTTGGGATGCAGTGGGTGGGGGGGAAGAGCTGGACTGGTTGTGTGGTGCAGTGGGGGGAGGGGACGAACTGGGCTGGTTTAGGGATGCAGTAGGGGAAGGGGAGATTTTGAAACTGGTGAAGTCCACATTGATACCATTAGGCTGCAGGGTTCCCAGGCGGAATATGAGTTGCTGTTCCTGCAACCTTCGAGTGGCATCATTGTGGCACTGCAGGAGGCCCATGATGGACATGTCATCTGAAGAATGGGAGGGGGAGTGGAAATGGTTTGCGACTGGGAGGTGCAGTTGTTTGTTGCGAACTGAGCGGAGGTGTTCTGCAAAGCGGTCCCCAAGCCTCCGCTTGGTTTCCCCAATGTAGAGGAAGCCGCACCGGGTACAGTGGATGCAGTATACCACATTGGCAGATGTGCAGGTGAACCTCTGCTTAATGTGGAATGTCATCTTGGGGCCTGGGATAGGGGTGAGGGAGGAGGTGTGGGGGCAAGTGTAGCATTTCCTGCGGTTGCAGGGGAAGGTGCCGAGTGTGGTGGGGTTGGAGGGCAGTGTGGAGCGAACAAGGGAGTCACGGAGAAAGTGTTCTCTCCGGAAAGCAGACAGGGGTGGGGATGGAAAAATGTCTTGGGTGGTGGGGTCGGATTGTAGATGGCGGAAGTGTCGTAGGATGATGCGTTGTATCCGGAGGTTGGTGGAGTGGTGTGTGAGAATGAGGGGGATCCTCTTTGGGCGGTGTGGCAGGGGCAGGGTGTGAGGATGTGTTGCGGGAAATACGGGAGACGCGGTCAAGGGCGTTCTCAATCACTGTGGGGGGAAAGTTGCAGTCCTTGAAGAACTTGGACATCTGGGATGTGCGGGAATGGAATGTCTTATCGTGGGAGCAGATGCGGCGGAGGCGGAGGAATTGGGAATAGGGGATGGAATTTTTGCAGGAGGGTGGGTGGGAGGAGGTGTATTCTAGGTAGCTATGGGAGTCGGTGGGCTCGAAATGGACATCAGTTACAAGCTGGTTGCCTGAGATGGAGACTGAGAGTTCCACGAAGGTGAGGGATGTGCTGGAGATGGCCCAAGTGAACTGAAGGTTGGGGTGGAAGGTGTTGGTGAAGTGGATGAACTGTTCGAGCTCCTCTGGGGAGCAAGAGGCGGCGCCGATACAGTCATCAATGTACCGGAGGAAGAGGTGAGGTTTGGGGCCTGTGTAGGTGCGGAAGAGGGACTGTTCCACGTAACCTACAAAGAGGCAGGCATAGCTGAGGCACATGCGGGTGCCCATGGCCACCCCCTTAGTCTGTAGGAAGTGGGAGGAGTCAAAAGAGAAGTTGTTGAGTGTGAGGACGAGTTCGGCTAGGCGGATGAGGGTTTCGGTGGAGGGGGACTGGTCGGGCCTGCGGGACAGGAAGAAGCGGAGGGCCTTGAGGCCATCTGCATGCGGAATGCAGGTGTATAGGGACTGGACGTCCATGGTGAAGATGAGGTGTTGGGGGCCAGGGAATTGGAAGCCCTGGAGGAGGTGGAGGGCGTGGGTGGTGTCACGGACGTAGGAAGGGAGTTCCTGGACCAAAGGGGAGAAAATGGAGTCCAGATAGGCGGAGATGAGTTCGGTGGGGCAGGAGCAGGCTGAGACGATGGGTCGACCAGGGCAGGCAGGTTTGTGGATTTTGGGAAGGAGATAGAAACGGGCCGTGCGGTGTTGGGGAACATTGAGGTTGGAGGCTGTGGGTGGGAGGTCCCCTGAGGTGATGAGGTCATCACCTCCGCATCCCTAAACCAGCCCAGTTCGTCCCCTCCCCCCACTGCACCACACAACCAGCCCAGCTCTTCCCCTCCACCCACTGCATCCCAAAACCAGTCCAACCTGTCTCTGCCTCCCTAACCTGTTCTTCCTCTCACCCATCCCTTCCTCCCACCCCAAGCCGCACCCCCATCTACCTACTAACCTCTTCCCACCTCCTTGACCTGTCCGTCTTCCCTGGACTGACCTATCCCCTCCCTACCTCCCCACCTATACTCTCTCCACCTATCTTCTTTTCTCTCCATCTTCGGTCTGCCTCCCCCTCTCTCCCTATTTATTCCAGAACCCTCACTCCATCCCCCTCTCTGATGACGGGTCTAAGCCCGAAACGTCAGCTTTTGTGCTCCTGAGATGCTGCTTGGCCTGCTGTGTTCATCCAGCCTCACATTTTATAATCTTGTAGAACTGCTCAGATGTTAACCAGAAAGTTGGTGGTTTGTAACCCCTCAGAGACAAAGGTCTTCCTCACATGTGGGGAGGCACGTTAGCTCAGTGGCTAGCCCTGCTGCCTTACAACAGCAAGGACCTGGGTTCGACCCCACCCTTGGGCAACTGTCATGTGGAGTTTGCACATTCTCCCATTGTCTGCCTGGCTTCCTCTGGGTGTTCCAATTTCTTCCCGCAGTCCAAAGATGTACAGGCTAGGTGGATTAACCATGCTAAATTGTCTGTAGTGTGCAGGGATGTATAGATTCAGGTGTGTTAGTCATGGGAGGGGAAAGGGTAGGGGGATGGGTCTGGGTGGGATGCTGTTTGAAGGGTTGGTGTGGACTTGTTGGGCTGAAGAGCCTATTTCCACCCTGTAGCAATTGTATTATGATTCTGTGAACTGTTAATGAAGAGCCTCCATGTATAATCTCTGAACTCACCACATACAAAATTTTTCCAAGTCACCACTGGTGCTTCTGCAAAATAGAGAAAATTGAAATGTACTTATTATATGATTCACCTTGGATCTGTAACTATTCTCTGCTGTCATATCAACCTTCACTTCAAATTAGTACAAACTCAGAAGGATAATATTACAAGGCACTAACTGACTATTAGACATATTGCCATGACTAACAGAGTAGACCAATATGAAATAAAGCATTTGTGAAAAAATGTTTTCCATTGATAAGAATACACAAGTACTTTGCAAAGATTTTCCCATTGTGACCCAGAAGATGTGTTGCAACTTCTCTTGCTGAGAACAGTGGGTGGCATGAGAAGACTGGAGAAGAGACAATCTGTCTGGAGTAGTTGGAGGATTGAGTGGGTCCAGGGGGAGTTCTGTAGCAGCTGTTTCTGTCTTGGAGCTTGGGGCCTCCCTTAGTGTCTCAGCCTCAGCTTTACGGACCACCAATGTAGTCTGTTTTGAGAATTTATTAGTGGCACAAAATTCAAAATATTATTTAAAATTTGGACTAAACTGGTATCTGGCAGTTTCAAAGAAGTTTTGCATGGATTTTCCATGTAAATTATAACTTGTACAACTTATGTACATTTCTAAGTTTTGTTAGTCACAGAATTCAATATTCAAAATATGTTTGGTTTCCACTTTAGGAAGATGCTTCTAGCCCACAGTCGATCAATGAACAATTATATATTTTTTAAACTCATATGTAATATTAAAAATTAACAATCCTAAAATATGGTGATATTTAAAACTGTGAGTATGCTGTACATTATTTGTAATAAAATCTGTCACAAAATAGTTACCGTTGAAAAAACAATGCTTTGATTATATTTGGATTCTGTCGAGTACAGTGAAATCTTACATTTTTGTAAATGTAACATAAGTTGATCTTAACAAGGTTTTTTTTAAGAAAACTGTTAAAACAGCGAGGCAATGGCCTATTGTAATATCACTGGACTGTTAATCCAGATAATGTTCTGAGGACCTGGCCTCAAATTCTGGTACGGCAGATGGTGGGAGTTGAATTCAATAAATACCTGGAATTTAGAGTCTACCAATGACTAGGAATGCATTGTCAATTGTTGGTGGAAAAACCCATCTGGCTCACTAATGTCCTTTAGGGAAGGAAACTGTCATCCTGACCTGGCCTGGCCTACGTGAGTCTCCCGACCCATGGCACAGTGGTTGATTCTAAAACAGTTAGGGATGGGCAATAAATGCTGCCTAGCCAGCAACGCCTTCATCCCATGAATGAATAAAGAAAAAGGTATATGGTGTAGTGAACTGTATGGGAATCATGGCAACCATTTTTTTCACACAGTAAGCTCATAAATAGCAATTAAATATACAAATAGTTGATTGAGGGCTGTTTGGCAAGAATATTCAAAGAGCAGAAAGATCTTCTATTGACTAGCAGTGAATATCAGGTGGGTTATTTGACTGTGACCACATTACAGTAGAATCAGATGTTTCTTACATGGAGCAACCATGTACATGCATCTCCAGCAGAAACTACTGACTGCAGATGAAATATAACACCGCTGCCTTTTTTTGAAACATATTCTGCAGAGAAAGAGAATTGGCGTTTTTAATGATAACCACCAATCTGGTATTTCAAAGTGGAGCAATTTTTAATTCTCTTAAGGAGGTATTTCCAGTTTTGCAGTTCGGGTAAAAGACCTGTTGCAGTGTTACTTTTCCAGTTTAGGGAAGAATAAACCTTTTCTACTGCACAGTGACTCTCAGCCATACTATACTTAAGAATAGTATCATTCTGATCAGAATCTATATTCAAGAGTTGTGCAATAACTGTATTCAAGAGTTTTTGATTAGATCCACTAAATTCAGTGATTTCAAGCCTGGTTTTAGAGATTTTAATCTCACCACAGATGATAGTCATACCTTCAGCAGTCAAGGTGCTAAACTGTGGAATTTCCCTTTCTGTCAGCAACTTCATGCTCATGTCAAAAGGACATTTTAAAACTTAGTCTCTTTCCAACCAAGTTTTCAGAGAACTGTGCTAATACCTTCTTATGTGGCTCAGTGTCAAATTTTGTTTAATAATGTGCCTGAGGATGTTAAAGAATTAAAGGGTGGTAGTGATAACACACTGGAGGAACATAGCAGGCCATGCTGCCTAAATAAAGAGAGGAGGGGTGGGGCTGGTTAAGGTAGGTGGGATAGTGATCTACAGATATTCACCTGCACACCCGCTAATGTGGTCTACTGCATCCGCTGCTCCCGATGTGGCCTCCTGTACATCAGTGAGACTAAGTGGAGGCTCGGAGACTGTTTTGTAGAGCATCCGAGCTCTGTTTGCGACAAACGTTCAACACCTTCCAGTTGCGAACTACTTCAGCTCCCCCTCCCACTCCGTGAATGACAGCTCCATCCTGGGCCTCCTCCACTGTCGCAACGACACCACACGGAAACTGGAGGAGCAGCACCTCATATACTGCCTGTTGGGAGCCTACAACCCAATGGTCCCAATGTGGACTTTACTAGTTTCAAAATCTCCCCACGCTGACCTCATCCCGTGACCAACCCCCCCCCCCTTTATCCCTGCTTCCTTGACCTGTCCATCTTCTTTCCCACCTCACTGACCAATCCCCACCACTGCCTACTTGCACTGACCTACCATTATTTGACTACCGTCTCCAGCCCCACCCCTCCTCTCTATTTATTTCAGAGCTCCCTCCCCCCCCCCCCGCCCACCATTTCTGAAGAAGGATCTTGACCTGAAACGTCAGCTTTCTTGCACCTCTGATGCTGCCTGCCTATTGTGTTCCTCCAGCTCCACGCTGTGTTATTTCTGACTTCAGCATCGGCAGTTCTTACTATCTCAAAGGGTGGTAGTGATATTAGTTGTTGTTGACTTGTAATTACTATGCAGCCAGAAACATCAACTTGACTACATTTCCAGCAGATGTACCTACTGCTTGACCTGCACTTTTGGAAATATCTCCTTTTAATAGATAATAGTCATGATACAACCTTGCATTTAGAAAGTAAAAGACTGGATATGAATAATTAACTTCATATTTTTGCATCAATATCTCATTTCCCTCAGTTGAAATACTTGCAAGCATTAGACTGCTATTAGAATATTAGAAGGAACAGGATTTAACAGAACATGAATATGATTGCTTGTTTTGATTTGTGTTCTGTTGTGAGCTTTAAACTCTCTTTTCTGCTTACTGATCTGGTTTGAGCCTGTAATTATACAAGTAACAAGACGTGGGCTGCTTTGCTTCTGTAATGTTGGCACACATATACTTGCAGTTAGCTCCTCGAATATAACTGAAAACAGTTTTGCTGTTGATTGACATCTTTAGGGTTGCAGATGGGATACTCCTCAAACCTGCAAGACAAAAGGGTGTTCTTTTTAATTGTGCCACACCTATACTCCACCCAGTTTTTGGGCGTAACACTGAAAATGTGATCAGGCTTTTATTGTAAAGAAACTAGTTTTGCAACAAGTTGTCTGAGTCGAATTGCTTGTTTCTTGCCATAACTCTTAAACCTCTACTGTTGCCTGAAAAGAAAAGGAGTTTGCAGCCTTTCAAAACACTTTTTCATAGAACCATAGAACACATGGTATTCAGTATGGAAGGAAGCAATTCCGCTCAATAAGTCTGCACCAATTTTTTTTCAAAGTGCAGTGCAGTTGGTCCCACTTTTTCACTTTCCAATGAATCCTGTGGATCTTCCTCCTTCCAATATATAATCAGCTCCCTTTTGAAAATTGCCACACTTCTAGAGCTTGTTCTCTGGTCTTTTGATCAACCACTAACAGTTTGAATTGTTACTGAAAATCATACATACAAGCATAAGTAGGTTTCCTGCTGATTTGTCTGCCAAATTTTTGAAGGTGGTTGGTAGAACGCTTGAAGAAATTCCTAAAGAAGGTTTTCTACATCAGTTTGGTCAAACTCAAAGAAGAAATCCTGTAAGCAATTCAGTGAGATCCTGGCTGGTCTGACAATCCTCAACTCCACTTTCTTGCCATATCCCAATAACCTTTGATTCTTGTACTGATTAAAAATCTTGGCCTTGAATGTACTCGATGACACAATCTTTACAGCCTTTTAGTTTATTTCTGCAGGTTTACTACCCTCTGAGAGAAGAAATCCCTCTTTATTCTGTATAAATCATCAACTTCTTACTCTGAGATTGTGCTCTGGCCCTAAACTCTCCCAAAAAGGGAAACAAATTCTCTGCATCTACCAAGCCAAGTACCTATGAACCATATGTTTCAAAGCAATCCCCTGTCATTCTTCTGAACTCCTGTCAGAACCAGTGCAATGAATCATTTAAGTCGTACTTTGCCATTCTACCTCTGCGACTGAAGTGAACAACATACTGCATCTGCCATTTATATTTTCATTCATTCAACTTGTCTAAATCACCCTGAAGCCTTTTTATAGCCTTCTTGACATTCACACACCCACCTGATTTTATATTGTCAGCAAACTGGAAATATTACATTGGATTCCCTCCTCCAAATCATTGGTATATATTGTGACTAGCTGGGGCCAAAATACTGATCCCTGCATTACCCTACTTGTTACTGCCTTGCACTCCAAAAATGACCCATGTGCTCCTACTTTCTGAATCCTGTCTGCTAACAAATTTTAAATATCAATGAATTATGCCAACATGTTATCATAATTCTCACGTCTTTTGATTTTACACAATAGCTCTTTTGTGGGACTTAATCAGAAGATCTCTGAAAATATAAATACACCACATCGAGCAGTTCTCCCTCATTTATTCTACTAGTTGTGCCTCAAAAAACTGCATTTAGTTTATCAGACATGATTTTCTTTTTATAAATTCATGCTGACTTTGCCTAATCCTGTTCATATTTTTATGTGCCCGGTTACCACATCCTTTATAAAAGGCTGCAGCATTTTCCTGCTGCTGCGATTAAACTGACTGGTCTGTAATTCCAAGTTTTGCCCTTCCTCCTTTTAAAAGTCTACAGATTTTTGAAAGATGACAGTAAAAGCATCCATTGTTGCAAGGCCATCTTGCTTAGTCCTCTAGATTAACAGCCACCTGAGATTTGATCACCTGTCAGTCTCATTAATTTCTCCAGAATGTCTGTTATTTCACGAATGTTAATTGTCTTCACTTCGTCCTTCCCAAATGTTTGTTTGCCACTTCTGGGATTTGTTTTAATATCTCTTCGGTGATGACAGAACAAAAGTAGTTGTTTAACTGTTTTGTCATTTCCCTTTTCTTCTGTTTCAGACTGTGAGGGACCTACATTTATCTTCTCATTTGAAATGACCCATCATTACTGGGGTATTCTTGCTGATGGCACTGCTGATTCACTGTTTAACGCTACCTGTTACCTCACCACTACTGTTTGGAGGCATAAAGACAAATCCCAGGAATGTTTCCTTCCCATTGTTGCTTCTTCACTCAACCCAGACTGATTCCTCGTCTAGATTTCCTGTGCTAATATGATTTCACATTAATGCAAGGATTTCATCCTTCAATAACAACACCTCCCCCCAGTTCGCCTCCCCAAGACAATTTCCCTTTTGCCTATCCTTCCTGAAGAATGAATGCCTCTGGTTGTTCACTTTTCTGCTTTGATGATGCTGTAGCCAATTCTCTGTAACCACAAACACATATCATGTACAACTATTGATACAGTTAGTTAATCAACCCTGTTGCAAATGTTTATTTCTTTAAATGTAGTACGTTTAGGCTTGTCTTTTTGTGATTTTTTTTCTGCCCTTTTTGTGATACTTCAGCATTAGCTTTACTGAATAATGGGGCAGGTTTGCAGGCAGTGTTAACTGTAAGTTGCATGGCTACACTTCTGCTCCAAGGTCAGCGCGTGCTAATCAGTACGCCATGCTATTCCAAGTATTGGCTTATGATTTTCAAAGTCGCTGCTACATATGAACCTCAGAAATCTA
The DNA here is from genome assembly GCF_030684315.1 of Stegostoma tigrinum. Lineage (NCBI taxonomy): Eukaryota > Metazoa > Chordata > Chondrichthyes > Orectolobiformes > Stegostomatidae > Stegostoma > Stegostoma tigrinum. The sequence goes on from NC_081374.1 coordinate 31,822,317, forward strand.
TGCAGAAGGAAAATGAATTGGAGACAAGAGAGCTTGCAGGTTAAGTGACCTTCTCTTACTCCGATGTTCTGTGCTCCTATGTAAGTGCTTTGGGATATCCCAAGGCAAATTAAACACATTTTGAAGAAATGAATTAGTCTTGTTTTTATTTGTTTCTGATTCAGAACCACAACTAATTTCTCCTATTAATGAAAATCTGGATGCTTTTTAAAATAAAACTTGTTTGCTGCTTCAGTGAACCAGTTTGATTAAAACATCCAGTTAGGATAGTAGTTTAAGGCAATGGACTAAGGAAACAAAGATAGTTTCAACCAAAAATTTTCATGCTTTGATCACTGAAGGAAGATCCTTTTGAAAGTGCAATAATTGGAATTTTAGCTACAGTCACACCAGTACACTCACTTTCTAATCTAAGCTGTCATAACTTTCCAAAGTGCAAACATGTAGGGGTTATAACAAAGAGTGGAGAATTGCCAAGGCCTTTTGTATTTACCAAGTTTTATTGTTGATAGAGAGTGACAACACTTCCTTTTTCTACTCTGCTTTGCCAAATTTTGTACTGTATCATTGCCTGTTTTGAAGTTCTGTACCTTTTGATCAAATCTCAGACCAGTTACCATAATCGTTGAAACTAGGTGATTGACATTGATACATTTTGTTTTCCTTTATTCATTCATGGGATGAGGGCATCATCTTTAGGCAGCATTTATTGCCCATCCCAGTTGCCCAGAGGGCAGCTCAGAGTCAGCCACATTGCTGTGGAGTCGCATGTAGGCCAGACCAGTTAAGGATGCAGTTTCCTTCCCCAAAGGACATTAGTGAACCAAATGGGTTTTTCTGACAATTGTCAGTGCATTCATGGTTATCACTAGATTCCCACTTCCAGATTGTTTTTACTAAATTCCAATTCCGCCATCTGCCGTGGTGGATTCTGCATGACATGCATAACATTCCATAAAAGTAATGTTGCCTATTATTGGTGTTCTGTTGTACCAGAACCCACACTTGATTATTAACCAGGCAGTCATGATGTGAGTTTAAGTTCCAATGATAACCAACTTAGGACTCATCTAGCCTTGACATTTGAATCAACAACAGATAAAATGCTTATTTCATAAAACATGTACAAAGTAATAAATTTACATTTACATGTAACACCTTTACTGTTATAGAATATTACAAGGCACTTCAAAGGAACATGACATAGGAAAATTTGATACTCAGTCACCTGGCACTCACCCATTCTGAGCCTACCTGGATGCTCACAGCATTTCTAACCCTGAATTGCCTATTTGCACTTCGACCCCTCAGTCAGAGAGATGGGGGCTCATACCATTTCTTCCTTGCCTTCCTGTTTTGTGCATCACAAAGGAAGGAAGTTGTAATGGTTGCCAGTCAAGTCCTGGTTGATAGCCTTTACTAGGTGTTCCTGGCACAGTCAGTGAAGAGCAGTATCTGATGCCAGTCCAGGGGCTTGGAAACAGTCAGTTAGCTGCTTGGGATGGCCAGAATCAGGAAGCTGGCTGCATAAGGAGTGAGGAGCCAAATGACTGGCAAACCATCACTTGTCTTGATTCTTTATGATGTAATGGGAGCTTATTTCCTCCTGGAATGAGAGAGAGCCAGGTACTAAGGGCGGTGAATCTGGATGGTAGACCTGTTATTTTTGGAGCAAGTGGGAACATGTCATGAAGATAATTCCGCTTGTGCTGGTAGAGTGGAGAAGGTCATTCCATCAGTGCTGTGCACTTCTGTAGATGGCCGAGACTTCACTGATTTGGGTGACATCTTCTAGTGTTGGGACCTCTACTGTTGGTTCTGGGGGAAGAGATCATCCCAATTCTGCTCTACCTCATCCAGAAAGGCCTCCAGATCCTTGCCCATACCATGGGGCATGGATTTCCAGCTGTGTTATCTCTGGGGCATATCTCTGGGACATATGCCAGGAACCCATGCAGTGCAGCTCTGACTGGCAGTTCTTGTTGGGTGCACAAACGGGCTTTTAAAGATGGTGTGGCCATAAGAGATGCCAGTGAATTCTGAGATATCAGATGAATGGCTAGTTGTCTCAGGAATGATGCACGGTGAGGTGGGGCCAGATCAGATGTGTGGGAGAATAGGGTAAATAGTCAATGAGATAAGGTTGGTAAGATACAGTGAAAAAATATACTAGGCCTCATGGCAGGAATCCCTCCAAAAAAGCACAATACAACTTGGACTTAGCCAAAGAAAAAGAGATACAATCTGTCATTCCAGTTGGCCAAAGGTGGAGTGAGGGTGCCTTTGAGAATTTCAGCTGCAGAATTGTTTCCGAATGGTCAGTCCAAGGCTAGATGATTGAAAGTACAGTTTAACTACAAAGTGTGGATTGGTGCTGCAACCTACAGATGTTGAAGGGTATAGGCAAGGAAGCTTCAAGTAAGGGGCAAGGCATCATCAACCCTTGATTAATGTTTAGCGTGCAATATTGCTGCAATTACCCAGGCAGTCATGCTGTGAGTTTGAGTTCTAGTGATAAGCAACTTTGGACACATCTAGTCTTTACAACAGATGAAATATTTATTTCATGAAATGTGTGCAATGTAATAAATTTGCATCTACATGTAACACCTTTTACTGTTGTAGAATAAACTTACTGACAGCAAGTACCTTGTTTATGTTTAAGCAGACATAGCAGAAGAAGATTCAGTGAAAGACAATGACTATGAATCCACTGGCAGAGCCCAAAAAATCAGAATTGGAAAGCTTTACTTGGCTAGGCGTTTGTGCCACATTTTGTATGAAGCAGCATCCAACACATTCTGGATGATGTTGGGAGGAGCAAAGAGCTGTATGTTTATCCATCGTGAAGCCAGGCCTCATTCAAGAACAAGGCGTGTAGAAAAGTTGAAGAGTGTTGAAGAGTTGGGATTAGGATTTGAAAGAGAACTGTACCTGAGGGGGAGAAGTGAAGGAATGGAGGATGATGAAAAAGAATTATTTAGGATTTCTTTTCCTTAAAACGGGGAGGAGAAAAGTAGAAATAAAAGTGATGGGTTTGGGCAGCCAGTTTTCACTCTTGAGCACTTCCTTTATGACAGAACTTTATATATTAGCTGTAGATATTCTGATTGCTTTTGTATAAGGTATGTTAATATGTCAATGCCCTGCCCTTCAGATGAGCAATCAAATTAAATAGGGAAGATCTTCCTTTAGACGCCTGGGCTTAAGGGATCATCTGAATGATGCACACTTTCGAAAAACATTAGAAGCAGAAACACTTACATACCCAAAATGAAACCTGCCCAAAATTTCACTATTTAAGTATTTAATTAACGTTTGACAGACTCTGTGGGTGTGGCATTGCCAGATATCTGCTTCTTTTCTCTATCTTCGTGATCTTTTACACACAAGTGCTATTAGAAGAAAACCAGCCCGGTCTTGATATTTCGAATGTTTCTGTTTCTAATTTAAATTCTGTTTGGCTGATGGAGAATCTTAGATGTATATAGATGTTCCTAATTGAACTTGAAGCCACATATCAATCATGCTGCTGGTACTGGCACAATGGATCAAATCACATCCTTCTGAGTTGTAAAAATTCTGTGATGATGTATCTTCATTAAATTTAGAATGCTGCTACTGAAGTATGATTTTTACCAAATTCCTCAAACCTTAAAATCATTCAACTTTTTGCCCTATATGTATGACAGCTAGAAATTGCTGTAATATAGAATGTGTAGCCATAAGTAAGTCTTTATCTGTGACTCAGAGGAGTGAATTTTAGTTATGTTTGCTTTTCTCCTCTTAAACCTGTGTCAGCAAATTATTTTGTAATGTACTCCTTTCACTTTCCACTCCCATTCCTTACTGAGGTGAGTTGAAGGGCGTTACCCAAAACTTAGTTTTTGGATTTTGAAATAATTTTTGAAATAGCTTAATTTAAAATAAAAAATACAGTTTAGTAACCAAACATTAAAAACAGGGGAGCTGTGTTTTTACTTCATTCACTACGCACAAGCACTTGGGGAAACTGAAGATCATTGGTCAGGCAAAGAGATACCTCGATGTATAAAAACTTATTGTTTATAATGTATTAAATATTAATTCAAATAAGCAGATATTTCCCAGAGGGCAATATTTAACAATAGCGTTCACAGTGAGTTGAGCCCAGCAGTTTTCCTTCTGACCGTTAAAGTGTAACTTCTTTCCAGCCAGCAACTTGGAGACAGAGTGAAGGATCCAAGGCAAGCAGTTGATTCAGCCTGGAGTCCTTCTCTAGTGATCAGTTACTGACTTAGAATTCATGCATTGAACATTTTAAGCAATTCAGCAAGCACTGATTTTGGACATTTCTCGCCTATCCCGGTGGGTTAAACTAAGAGTTCCTATTCATTGGATTGTGATTATTCACACAACACAGAATCTATATCAAAATATCATTCTCCCAACTCCTTTCTGCAAAACATTACTCAAGGTCGTTTTGCAAACCTCCTGATTTAAAATAAGACTGATTATATCTCAGCCTGAGTGTTTTGGTCAGTTCAGTGTGGCATAATGTAGAAGGAAAGTCAAAGACGTCAAAGGTGTAAAATACACTATTGTGTGACGATGACATGTCATGTACTAGTGAGTCTAGGAACAGAGAGAGAGAGAACAGTTGAACATGTGGCTACAGAGCTGGTGTAGGAGGGAGGGCTTTAGATATATGGCTCATTGGGATGTCTTCTGGAGAAGATGGGACCTGTACAAGAAGGACGGGTTGCGCGTGAACTGTACAGCCACCAGTGTCCTGGCTGGGAGGTTTGCTAGAGGTCTTCGGGATGGTTTAACCTAGTGTGGCAGGGGTTTGAGAACCAGAACAACAGGCCATTAAGTACAGGAACTGGGGACAAAGAGAGACTGCGATATACTTAATGAAGAGTAATAGCAGGCAGAGGAAAGTTTCAGGGCTCAGACAGACTGGAGCTCTGGAGTGCATTTACTTCAATGGATAACAGTGGCTTTCGGGTGTGGGTGCTTAACTGGGCAAGGGCCAATTACATTCACATTAGACAGGAACTGGGGAATGTGGATTGGGAGCAGTTATTTGGGAGCACATCTACGTCTGGCGTTTGGGAAACTTTTAAAGACCAGTTGGTTAAAGTGCAGGACATGCATATCCCTGCAAAACTGAAGAATAGGAATGGCCAGATTCAGGAACCATGGATGACAATGGAAATTGTAAGCTAAGTCAAAAGGAAAAAGGGAGTTTATGATAGGTCTAGGCAGCAACACACTGATGAAGCCATTGAGGAGTATGCAGGAAGTAGGAAGGAATTTAAATGCAGAATTAGGAAGTCTAAGAGGGACCACAATACGTCTTTAGCAAACAAGGTCAAGGAGAATCCCAAGGCTTTTTATTCATATATTAGAAGGAAGAGGGTAGCAAGGGAAAGAGTAGACCCATTTGAGGACAAAGGAGAGAAGTTATGTGTGGAGCCACAGGAAATGGGGGAGATCCTTAATGAGTACTTTGTATCGGTATTCACCAAGGAGAGGGACATGACTGAGGTTGAGATCAGGAATAAATGTGTAAATACTCTAGAAAATGTCAATATCTTGAAGGAGGAAGTTTAGGGTAACCTAAATTGCGTTAAGGTAGACATGTTCTATGGACCAGATCGGATCTATCCCAGGCTACTCGGAGAGGCAAGGGAAGAAATAGTTAGGACATTATCAGATATCTTCACATTCTCTGTGCACAGGCAAAGATCCAGAGTACTGTAGATTATCTAATGTTTAAGAAAGGAAGCAGGGATAATCCAGGAAATTATAGGCCGGTGGGCCTGATGTCTGTGGTGGGGAAGCTGTTAGAGAAGATCCTGAGAAACAAGATATGAGAATTTGGAAGAAAATGGACGAGTTAGTGACAGGCAGCATGGTTTTGTACAGGGAAGGTCAAATCTCACCAACTCGATCGAATTTTTTGAAGAGGTGGAGGAAAATGTGGGCAGAGATAATGGGAACTGCAGATGCTGGAGAATTCCAAGATAAAATGTGAGGCTGGATGAACACAGCAGGCCAAGCAGCATCTCAGGAGCACAAAAGCTGACGTTTTGGGCCTAGACCCTTCATCAGAGAGGGGGATGGGAAGTGGGAACTGGAATAAATAGGGAGAGAGGGGGAGGCGGACCGAAGATGGAGAGTAAAGAAGATAGGTGGAGAGAGTATAGGTAGGGAGGGGATAGGTCAGTCCAGGGAAGACGGACAGGTCAAGGAGGTGGGATGAGGTTAGTAGGTAGATGGGGGTGCGGCTTGGGGTGGGAGGAAGGGATGAGTGAGAGGAAGAACCGGTTAGGGAGGCAGAGACAGGTTGGACTGGTTTTGGGATGCAGTGGGTGGAGGGAAAGAGCTGGGCTGGTTGTGTGGTGCAGTGGGGGGAGGAGACGAACTGGGCTGGTTAAGGGATGCAGTGGGGGAAGAGGAGATTTTGAAACTGGTGAAGTCCACATTGAGACCATTAGGCTGCAGGGTTCCCAGGCGGAATATGAGTTGCTGTTCCTGCAACCTTCGGGTGACATCATTGTGGCAGTGCAGGAGGCCCATGATGGACATGTCATCTAGAGAATGGGAGGGGGAGTGGAAATGGTTTGCGACTGGGAGGTACAGTGGGCAGCCTGATTAGTAAGTTTGCAGATGACACAAAGATTGGAATTGCTGATAGCGCCAACGATTGTGAAAGAATGTAACAGGAAATAGATTGGTGACTTGGGCACAGAAACGGCAGATGGAGTTTAATCTAGACAAATGCAAGATAATGCATTTTAGAGGATCAAATTTAGGTGTGAATTATACTGTAAATGGCAGAAACCTTAGGGACATTAACATACAGATGGATCTGGGCATTAGGTCCACCGTTCCCTAAAAGTGGCGACACAGGTGAATAAGAAGACATGTGGCATGCTTGCCTTCAGCAGCCAGTGCATGGATTACAAGAGTTGGCAAACCATGTTACCGCTATATAAAACCCTTGATAGGCCACACTTGGAGTATTATGTGCAGTTTTGGTCACCATTCTACCAGAAGGAAATGCAAGCTTTGGAAAGAGTGCAGAGAAGATTCACCAGGATGTTGCCTGGTCTCAAGGGCGTTGGTTGTGAGGAAAGGTTACAGAGACTAGGATTGTTTTCACCGGAAAGGAGACCTGATTGAGGTCTACAAGATTATGGCAGGCATAGACAGGGTGGATAGAGGCTTTTTCCCAGAATTGAAGTTTCAATCATAAGGGGGCACAGGTTCAAAGTTAGAAGGGGAAAGTTTAAGGGAGATGTGCAAAGGAAGTTATTCACACAGCGAGTGGTAGCAGCCTGGAATGCACTGCCAGAAGAGGTGGTGGAAGCAGGCATTTTGGTGACATTTAAGAGGCATCTGGAGGGTTATAGGAAGTGGGAGGGAGTAAAGGGATATGGAGCAAATAAGGCAGAAGATTTGTTTGTTAGATTAGTTAGGGCATGATAATCAGCACAGGCTTGGAGGGCCTGTTCCTGTGCGGTACTTTTCTTTTGTTCTTTTGAAATAAGCTGAGGACTTCTTTAATTTGAAGAAGGCGCACAAAGTGAACTGAACTCTCAAGTAGATTAAGTGTGGGTCCCTGCCACAAAATTGATAATTGTTGCAATTTTAGGCCTACAAAATGGGTGCGACAAGTTGAAATTTAGATATCTAGGTAGATAGATCTACATCTCTCTCTTAATTGTATTTTCTAATCAACCTGACCAGAGATATTATTACACAACTCTAAAGCAGATGGGACTTAAAACTAAATCTCTTGGCCCTGAGGTAGGAACATTACCACTGTACCACAAAAGCCCTATGGATCGTAACTGTATTTTGTACTAAGAATGCTATTTTGTTTTCCTTGCAATTCTAGGTTTTAGCTCTAACTCTACAGTAAATATATTTGTGACTTTTTTTAAACTGCTCACTAAAAACAAAAATGTTGCATTCATATATTCTCTTTCTTGAAGGGTTCACAGTATGAAGGTACCATGAGAGAATTCTCTAGCACAGAAGGGTCTGCAACAGGAATCCCGAGAGAATACTTACAAAAGAACCATTTCAGCTCTTTCAGCATGAAGGGAAACCGAACAATCAGCATGCCATCATACTTACGAAAAAATTCTGGCCCACAAAGTCCACTGGGTGAGACCGATGTCTTCTACAGAGGCATGGCAAGCAGTCGAAGTGAACCAGATCTCCTAAATATGCAAAACACACAGACTTTCAGAAGGCTAAGAAGCAAGTTCCGAACTGTAGATCGGACCAAGAGCCTTCATGCAAGACGAAGCGTTAACCACGATTTCTCAATGCTCCCGGATACTAAAAGTCATGAGAAAGGCCGTTTAAATTTATCGATTTCAGGGATTCGAAGTATCAAAAGAGGAAGTACTTTTCGTAGAACAGCAAATGAAATACGGTAAGCCTAATTTTAATGTAATTAGATATTGTGACTGATTTTCCTCATAGGTAATAATGCTGCCAGAAGTGTGGATGACCATAATTTCTGCTCCCCCTGATGAACATGAACCTAGCTCCTGGAGGTACCAAAAAGCCTGCTTAATTAGAATATTTTTTGATGGGTATCCAGTGATGGTTTTGCTTGCAATGTGGAAACAAGCCATGCTGAGCTGTGAATTTTTTCGGCAACTATAACCAACTAAAAAGGCTTACCTGTTCACCGTTGTAAAAGTTAATAGATAGCATTTCTTGAACCTCGAAATTTACCCAGAGTTTTGCTTCGTGATCACTGACTGTAATGAGACTGTTTGGAGTGCGGGCTAAATATTAAAATCCATTCTTCCTGGTAAGCTGGACACCACTGTTATGCTGGTATTCCTTCCATGCAACATTGCTACATTATTAATGGCAGAAAGTCCACATCCATCCTTTCATTCAAAAGTTACTGATTAAGCCAGGAACAGAACTAAAGGTTTATTTTTAAGTTAAATTTCAACGTGCATATTTTTCAGTTATATAACTGAGAAGAGATTATTGCTTATGGTGCTGTGTTTCTCACCATAGCCACTGAAAGTAATAGCGATGGAAGAAAATGCCAGCATTGGTTTTAATGGAGATTCACTGATTTCTGTCCCAACATTAGAGTTAACATATAAAATATAAAATCTAAAATATAAAAGCTGATTTTCTAAGACTTAATATTGCACAATTCAAAATGTAGCACAGTGATTATGATCAATACAATGCATGTGTCATAATGCATGAGTCATATCTCTCCCAATTACATTTTTTTTATTTTAGAAAACACTGTAAAAGAACTTAAAAGAATATTAACACCAAGGGTTTGATATTATACAATGTATCATGGTTTTGAGTGGTTAGAATCAAGATGGAGCAGAATGTCTCCCTGTCTTCAGGTAGCATTGTTGGCTCACTGGAATCTCCTGGCTATTTCTATTGATATATTGACTTATTGCCTGAGCTGTCTCCAACATAGTCCAGTTAAATGTAACACATGTAAAAATTTGACCATTGAAGAAAGCAAAGTCAGAAAATATCAGATTGGAAGAAAGAGATGAAATTGAAGGAGGACGGAGTATGGGGTTGGGGCAGAACTGTCAGGGGAAGGTTGTAGAAGGTTGGAAGAATGGTAGGTGGTGTAACTGGAAAACACTTGGCACAGTATTATTTGCTGCAGCAATGCAATATAAAATTTGTGCAGTTAGGTAAACAACCAGATCAAGGAAACCAGCAAAAAGGAATTGAGAGCCAAAGAACCTCGATGTCTCTGTAACTGATTATGTTGGACAGGTCAGGGTGGCTGTTTCGGGTCAGCTGCTGAAGCACTGTAAAGAACATAACAGTGAGTACCTTGATCCTGAGGACTCCATTATGGTAGTAATTTCACTTCCTCCCCAGAGCAGCCAAGGGAAATACTCGCTTTGCACAGACGTTTTGCAGTGCCTTTGTATGTGTGACGCCCTTTCGTGTAATAGCTCAGTGACAAGAGTCGAGAGTGCAAGTGTGAGCAGACAGTGGAGAGTGAAGGCCCTGCAGTCAGTCAGTCCCTGACACCTGAGCCGGATGACTTGCTGAAAAAGAAGGATGTTTTTGGACCTACATCACCACATTTTTGCACAGGTACTGAGGGCCATCTTAGAAATTCTGAGACAGAACGTAGCTGTCATGATGTGAGTTCATTGGTATCTTAAATACAAAGACAAGGGAAGAATATAACATGGTGCTTGCTACCTTTCTGTCCATCCAACCACATGTTCCTGTCACCATTGCCCATCTGCAGAACCTTTAGATCGGTCAATACATTTAAAATATGTACTTTGACAAATCAAGCTTTTCCCAAGACCACAAGAAACTACAATCATGAATACAGCCCAGTCAAGCATGCAAGCCAGTCTTCCATCCATTGACTCCATCTATACTTCCCGCTGTCTCGGGAAAGCAAACAACATAATCAAATACCCCACCCATCCCAGCTATATTGTCTTCCACTCTCTTCTGTCAGGCAGAAGATATAAAGGTTTGAATACACATAGAAACAGATTCTAGAACAGCTTCTTTCCCATTATTATCAGGGTTTTGAATGGACCTTTTGATCTCTCTCTCGGCACCTACTCTGTGGCCATAACACTGTATCCTGCACTCTGTTCTGTTACTGTGATGCATTCTGTGTGGTACAATATGCCGGCACAGCACGCAAAACACTTTTCACTGTATCTTGGTACATGTGTCAATGATAAATAAACCAATGATTTTCATTAAAACAATGGAAAGTGACTTTTGAACACTTAGACCACTGATGCTAAGGGTGTGAAATTATCTGATTGATGCTAGTAGGTCTTCCTTGCATCAATTGTTGAACATTCAAATCGAGGACAGTAAATAAGTGACATAGCCAGATATAGCTTTGTGTTGTCATTCTGTTATGATTTCATTAACCAACTCCTTCAATTCCCGTTTGTGACTCAGCAGAGACAGGGCCAGGCTCTGCAACTATTGCAAAAGTAATTTTCCATTGTTTTAATCAAAATCATTGATTGATTTGTGACACATGTATGAAGATATAGTGAAAATTGTTCTTTGTTGAGCTGTGCAGGCATATTGTACCATACAGAATGCATCACATTAACCGAACAATGTGCAAAATACTGTGTTACAGCCACAGAGTAGGTGATGAGAGAGAGATGAACATTAATTTAATGTCCATTCAAAACTCTGATAACAGTGGGGAAGAAGCTGTTCTAAAATCTGTTTCTATGTGTATTCAAACTTCTTTATCTTCTGCCTGACAGAAGAGGGTGGAAGAGAACATAACTGGGATGGGAGGGGTATTTGATTATATTATTTGCTTTTCTGAGGCAGCAGGAAGTATAGATGGAGTCAATGGATGGAAGGCTGGTTTGTGTGATGGACTGGGCTGTATTCCTGATTTTGCAGTTTCTTGCAGTCTTGGGAAGAGCATAATCTGCCAAAGTACATGTTATAAATGTACTAACCAATCTACAGGCTCTGCAGGTGACAGGGACTTGTGGGTGGATGGACAGAAATGTTTGTTCTCCCCCCATCAGGTAGCAAATAACGTATTATATTCTTCCCCAGTCTTTGTATTTAATGCAAATTAGTTAACATCATGACTGCTACTTTCTGCCTCAGGTGTGTAAACTTTTAAGTGTCTAGTGCTGGAAGTTGGATACAGACTTCTTCAGTCTGTTTCCCTCACTTGTTCTTCTGGCTGCAACATAAAGACAAATGTACAGATGTCCACAATGGACCACAGGATAAAGGCTTATGACAGATTTGTGACAAGAAAAGGTTTTTCACTAGAAGCTATTGAAAGAAAGCTTTAATTGCCTTTATTTATAGTATAACTACTTTTCTAACTGTTTCCATAATGCCTCAGACAAGGTTTGTTCTTATTTGACATATTGTCACTTATTTGTCATCTGGGTAACTTGCCATCTCCTTTCATTAGTGTAACTTAAACTGACTGTGACTTCAGTGTAAATGACGTCATTAATGAAAGACAGCTTTGAACCTTGTCCTGTCAATTATGTCCAAGTGTATTTGTGATATGGAAGGGGTTATGTGAGACAATATTGGAAGGGGAGCCTCTTCAGAAAGCAAGCACTCAGCCATTTTATCATCAGTATTTGAGAAGAGCTGTACCTGGTATATCCGACTTGACTTCAAATTCTGGCTTGTTTCTTATAAAAATGGCACCATTATTGCAGTAGACAAGACAAGAGATATCAGAATGGTGGGCCCTTTTCATGGTATGAGATAGTTAGGCAGATTTACTTTCACTCTTTTTTTACATTGGGAAGTATAATTCCAATTATTTCTCATTTTTAAGATTTCAGTTCAAACTGGTGCTGTTGCCTGTTTTGATAGATAATTTAAAATAAGCTATCATTCCAAATGTTCTCTTTATCTGCACAAATATAAGCAAACTTTTACAGGCTATATCTGTCAGCACTAAAATTAAACGTATTCTTAGTTCCACAGTTAAGTATTATGGCTTTGGAATCTCTCTGGGATAGGGAGGGAGCTGAAAGTACAGGATTGTGGAACAGGTTCTGGTCATAAATTCTTTGGGATGGGCACTTTTTTTGAATGTCATTACGTTTAAGCCTTTGCATTTTTTTTAAATTGCTAAATGAATTCTGCTCAGAAAACCTTGCAAGATTTAAGTCCAGACACTGCAAATGGGAGCATCGATCATGAAGTGTTTTCCAACTGTGACCTCCCTGATAAAACAGTCTAAGTTTAGCTTCATTATTGTTTACTCAGTCAAAATGCATCAGCTATTTCTGCCATAGTAACTACAAAGTCACACCCTACCGGGTATTTCAGGAAGAAGCAGATGTTCACTGAGAAAATCATGTCAATAATTAATAAATAACACATTCTATCTTACAAACATTTAGGTGCAATTATATCTGCTTGGATCCACTGAAGAGAGGGTTAAGGGCTAGCATGTAATAGTGCATGACATTTAATGTGATCTTGGGATACCCTGAGAGCAGAGGTTCAAAGAATGCTGAATAGTTTTTTGATCTGAAAAAATGGATACAGCCCTGCGTAATGCTGGTATTGGTGACTCATTTGGGAAAATAGGGTTGTAGAAATTGTAACAAGCTTAGCCAGGTGGACCTCAAGGAATATGAGTTCCCTGATTGAGGCTGTTAATCTAGTCAATCAGAGAACCTTGGCTGACAGATAAGAACAGGAGTGTCAGACATCCTGTTCACTCTGCCAGCTGGCTCTGAAAGAGCTGCATTGATGCCAAGGGCTTGCCACATGTAAATAAAGGGTGACTTGGTGCTGGGATAACAGCCTCTATGGAGTTATTTCAAGGGTGAGATGGAGAAAAATGAGATTCTCAGCACAAAGGAAAAGAAGAGAGATTCTCCAATGATGTTTTGAGCTGCAAGATGTGAATCTTACTGTTAGCAAGAGAATTATTTGTGCATCTATTTGCATGCATTAGCATACCTAATCTCACCTCATTGATATTCAGTTTCCTGCTGGATAGAAACTGGACTGTGAGAATTCCCTGAAAGGGCACCTGATGACTACATCTTGGTCAACAGTCACCAGCATCTCAGGTCACACATCATGGGCAGTGCCTGCCTGCATCCTGTGCTCACAGAGGTTGGCATTGGACATGTACTAGCCTCAGTGCATGCTCATGGCCCATCCCTGACCCACTTACAATACAGTTCCGCACACAAATGCTGCATTTTGCACTGCATTTAGAATGCTACTGCCATGACATTTTGCTCACATTTTCTGGATTCAACCGGAGTGTACGTTGCTTTCTTAGTGCTCACTCATTTTGTGGTATTTGGATGCTGTCAGCTCCCCTCCATCACCTTGCCTTTCTGCACACTTCCGTCTCATCCCGGGCTTAAATGCTCACAGTATGTCTGTCTGGACTCATCTTTTAGCACAGACACAAAGCCTTGCAACTTAACAGGGCTGTTAGCAATGAACAGTAAAGAGAGTGGACATGTTGCAATATGGCAGTGAACTATGTCAACCTTATGCCTACACCATGTGCCAGCAGCATACATAGTAAATGCACTGCATGTGCTTCAACCAAGTACCCACGTATCGAAGGCTAATGGGCATAGTCCCCAGCCAAACCAAAGGAGACAGCCTTCATTCAGCACTGTTAGCAAGTAAGGGAGTTGTCCACTATCAAACCTGGGGCTAAAAGCACTTATCTGCTTGGGATGGTCAAGGTCAGTGGTCTAGATCATTATAGTCCAGTGAGTAGGCTGCTGTCCGTCCCAGGGAAAAAGAAATTCAGTGAAAGTCGAGCAGATTGGCACAGACCTGTAATAAAAAAGTTGGGTAAGTCAGTTCCAGAGACTGGGAAGAGCATGTTGGAATACAGACAGAGCAATAGCACTGGAAGAGGGAGTCTCAAAATATGGGGATGAGTCGATAGCGCATTGGAGGATGTACAGTATTTGAGGGGCGGCGGGGGTTGGGGGGAGGGGGGGGGGGGGGTGCGGGGTGGTCATCGGCCACAACCACCTGGCCTTGATCGGGCAATAATGCACCATGATGGTTGGCATAAAGAAGCTGCAGGACTAGAAATTATTGAGCCATGTTGGGAGATGCTTCTCACATGCTGCATTCCGCATAACAGGATGTGATGAATGCTAAAAAGCTGAAAGAGCAGCAGCGTCTTCCAACAATGAAAGTGAGGGTATTGAGCACATGGAACACCACCTTCTGCACAATAGAGTGCTAAAGTGTGAAACACAATAAGCCAGATAGATCTTAACTGATATACAATTCCAATAGAGGAACTGTACTTTCTAAAGAAGGGTCCCAACCCGAAATGTCAACTTTCCTGCTCCTCTGCTGCCTGACCTGCTGTGTTCCTCCAGCTCCACACGCTGTTATCTCTAACACCAGCATCAAAAGTTCTTACTATCTCCAATATAAGTGTGCTGAATGCAATGACCAGTCATGACTATAAACGTGTTGGTGCTTGAGGACACACGCAGTCGCTTCCTGTTCCTGGAGCAATGCATGTTTTATTGTTTTTTTCTTCGCTTTTGCTTTTGCCTTTGCCTAATAAAAGGTAATGTTTGAACCATTTCAAGGCTTCACAGTACTTAGGAACATAGAACAATTAGAGGATGTTATGCACTACTGGGCTTTAGGGGAAAAAGTATTAGTCCCTTAGACAGAGTTCTAAGTTGGCATGGTTCTAAACACATGTAACCTGTGTATCTTGATTCTTTAATGCAAATGAATGAGCACTTGGAAACTCCTGGCTGGCATTCACCTGGCAGTATCCACAGCTGGGCTTTAGAAATGGTTCTGGAAATCCTGTTCGAGAATGACAAGTACTTCCATTTTAGGCAAGAGGGAAGATAGGATTGCACAAGCATCAGAGACATGAGGCAGAGGTAATGGGATACATTTCAGTGATTGGCATGAACAATCTTACTGAGTTTCCAGGAGAGGAACCTTCCATGAAACTCAACAGAATTGGCACTTATTCAGCCTTTTAGCTAAGTTTCTGTCTTCACAGATGCTTCTGGACCTGTTGTGTATTTCAAACATTTTTCGCTTTTATTTCAAATTTCTGGCATCTGCAGTACTATGCTTTTGCGGTCTCTATCTGTTGGGTTACAGCTAGCTCTCCTCGGCAACAGCTAAATTCCAAAATCTGAAATATCTGACAAATAACTAATTTATGAAATGTGAATGTCACTGCCTATGCTTAACATATGTCATATGCTATCATTTAAACTGAGTAAAGAAACTACCTCTGACATCTCTCCTATATCTTTCACCCCTCAATTTAAAGCTATGCCCCTTCATGCTCGCCGTCACCATCCTAGGAAAAAGGCTCTCCCTATCTACCCTATCTAACCCTCTGATTATTTTATGTGTTTCAATTAAGCCTAAAAGAAAGTTTTAAAATATTCAATCATTATGTCCACTAAAGAATAGCTGAATCTAAAAAGAAACATATTTTTGCAGTATTTTATAATGAATCTGTTTCTGTGAAATTTCACTCTTTGTTCTGAACATCATGAGTTTTATGGGCTTCAGATCGGTATGACAGATCGGCACAACATCGAGGGCCGAAGGGCCTGTACTGTGCTGTAATGTTCTATGTTCTATGTTCATGAGTATTGTTACAAGCTGCTAGTGGGCATAAATGTATCTGCTATAACTGGTGTAAACTGCACTGTAGTGGTACAGAATGTAGCCTGGAGTATCAAAGGGGGACAAAATGCAAACAAAAAACCCTACAGGTTCAGTTGCTGTTTGTCATTAATTTTCTTGGATTTAATTTTGTTTTGCTTTTTGTTTATTTGGCAGTAATCATAAGATATGTAACTGCAAGTTGTAATTGTAATTGCTGTAAAATTCACAACACTTGAACATTGTTTTTCATTCGTTGGACTTAATATTTTGAAGCCATCGCGTAAATAACATATGTTTGGGCCCTGTATTTATTTTTTTGACATGTTACTCGGTTGTCAAAAAAGTGCATTGTACATCTGTGTAAATGATTAGCTGCAAATGTTAATGTTTTCATTGTCATGTTGATCTTTTTGCCCTTCACAGTGACTTTGACAGCAATATGAATCTAAAAAAAGCAGTGATGCTTTTATCTGATCAGAATCCCAATGTTCTGGCCTACGCTGCTTCTTACATTCAGCATGAGTGCTTCAAGGAGGACTTGGCTAAAACAGTGGTAATGTAAAATATCACAAACCTATGTGTTGAAACAGAAAACATTAAACAAAAGTAGCTTATCTAAAATGAAAAGTAAAGGGAGTCTCCCCACTAGAGTTTTTGATCCACAGGCTTGTTAAAATTATTTGGTAAAGTCTGTGCATAAATTATAGATTTGTAATCCTCTCTGAAGATGTGTGCATGTATCAGTTATCAATCGCAATCTAAGCAATTCTAGAATAGCTTAGTTCATAAATAATGCAAATATGTGAGGTTTTCACCATTTTAAATGGTGGTGGGGTGAAATGAATCTTCGTTCAGTGTATGATTGCATGCTTTTGGAAATAGAGTTATGTATCATTTCCCTAGTCATTTGTAGTTTACAGAATGCACTTCTTGCAGAATCTTCCTGTAGGAATTTAAGCAGACTTGAACTACTTTTTTCTGATCCCAAGCTCTCCTAAAGTGCTATGCACAGGATTTTAAACAGGCTATTCAGCCCAACATTTTTATTCTTTTTGAGCACTACACAAGCCTTTTTTAATCTATTCCTATGAATTGATGCTGATGAAATGTTTATTGCTGTGTTGAGAGAAACGTGGTGGTAAGGTGACTTACAGCAAAGCCCTATGTATATTACTGAGATGGTGATACTATCACTGGAATAGTTAAGCAATTGTCCAGAAGAATGCTCAGGAAATATGGGTCCAAATCCCAACATCGCAGATGGGGAAATTTAAATCGAATTAGTAAAATCGTGAAAGCTAGATTCAGTAATTGTGACCTTGACACCATGATTATCTTAAAAACCCGTTTGGTTTAATTATGTCCTTTTGGGGATCTTGCCTACTTGTGACTCCAACTCTGTAGCAATATGGTTGAATCTTAATTGGCCTCTACAGTGGCCTTGCTCAGTCATTCAGCTCAACATGATTTGCTGGCCTTGACATTTCGACCCACATTCCATCCATAAAGTTTAAAAAAAGTCTTTGATAGTGATGTTGATTAAGGGTTTGATGTCGAACTGGAGATCTAAAAATTTCCCTCTTCTTTCAGTTGTACTGTAGATTCTCACTTGGCACTTGAAAATAGGAACAGGAGTAGGCTGTTTGGCTCCTTAAGCCTACTCCATCATTGAAGAAGACTATTGCTGATTGCACACTCCACACATCCACTTTCCTACCCTTTCTCATACCTTTGATTCCCCTCCTGCTCAAGAATCAATCTCAGCCTTTAATATACATAAGGACTCCTCCCTGCCACATCTCTTTGTAGCAAGAAATTCCAAAGACTCATAATCCTCGAAGAGTAGAAATTCCTCCTCATCTCAGTCTAAATTGGCACCCCTTTATTTGGAGACGATGCCCTCTGCTCCTCAAACTCCTTCCCATCATTTACCTGGTCTAATCCCTTTACAATTCTAATATGTTTCAATGAGATCACTTATTATTCTAAATTCCAGTGAATAGAATCCCAACCAGTTTCGCCTTTGCTCACAAGACAATGCTTTCAGACGGGAGATCATTCTTGTGAACCTTCTCTGACCTGCCTCCAATGAAATAATATCTTTGCTTTAATAAGGAGACCAAAACTGGTTGCAGTACTCTAGATATTGTCTCACCAACGCTTGTACAGTTGCAATAAGACTTCCCCAGTGTTATACTGCAACTACGTTGAAATAAGGGTCAGTATTCTATTAGCCTTCTGGATTACCTGTTGCAGCTGTGAGCTAGCTTTCTGTGTTTCATGCGCATGAACCCCCACGGTTCCTTTGTGCTGCAGTTTTCTGCAGTTTCTCTCCAAGTCTTCTATGATGAAAGATATCAAACTGTGATAGTGAAACATTCTTCAGTCATGTCACTAAAGTTTTGGTCTCGATTGTGTGTCCATCTATTTGGCATTAAGCTTGAATCCACAACTTTTCTGACAGAGATGAGTGCTGCCATTTAACTGAGTGAAGGATGCCCTCTTTCTAGTGTTACTCTTTTCTTCTCAGTTTCCTAGTGAGAGCTCCTTCCCCTGAGCTGCTGCAGTATGTCTTGCCTCTGTTTAGAAAATCTTAAGCTGTTCATTCTACCCCAAATATGTTTTCCCTCTGATTCAAGAATATTACATTTTGTCATTAGAGATCAGTCTTTCACTCATGGCCTTCTGCTTTGAACCCTTTTCTAAAAATATTCGCGTTGCTACCTCAGTCTTTAGCATTAAAGCTGCGCTAGGAATCTGGATTAAAAACAGAAAATACCGGAAATACTCAGCAAGTTTGGCAGTGTCTGGGGTAGGAGCGACCTGTGGAAATATTTCAGGCTAATAAGCTTTAATCAGAGTTCAATGAACTTACCTCCAAACTCTTCAACTTTTTGCTTTAGGGGCCAGTAACCACAATTGGTTCTCTGATGAAGGGTCTAGGCCCGAAACGCCAGTTTTTGTGCTCCTGAGATGCTGCTTGGCCTGCTGTGTTCATCCAGATTCTTTATTATCTCGGATTCTCCAGCATCTGCAGTTCCCATTATCTCTCACCACAATTGGTTGGATGGCTAATTAGCAATGCAGAGTTTTGCCAACAGCATGGGTTCAGTTCCTGATAACAAAGTGTGAAGCTGGATGAACACAGCAGGCCAAGCAGCATCTCAGGAGCTCAAAAGCTGACGGGCCTGCTGTGTTCATCCAGCTTCACACTTTGTTATCTTGGATTCTCCAGCATCTGCAGTTCCCATTATCTCTGGGTTCAATTCCTGTACTGGCTGAGGTTAGCATGAAGGTCCCACTTTTTCAATCTCTTTCTGCACGTGAGGTGTCATGATGCTCAGGTTAAATCATCACTAGTCATC
The DNA here is from genome assembly GCF_030684315.1 of Stegostoma tigrinum. Classification (NCBI taxonomy): domain Eukaryota; kingdom Metazoa; phylum Chordata; class Chondrichthyes; order Orectolobiformes; family Stegostomatidae; genus Stegostoma; species Stegostoma tigrinum. The sequence continues at coordinate 31,841,861 of NC_081374.1, forward strand.
TTTCTAATGAGACAGCAGCCCTGTGGTTCAGTAAGATGATTGACATGTTACCTTTTTTCGACTTAATCATTCATAATGTTTTTGAAAAGAAATCCTAAAAATATATTCCTAATTGAGAGCTTGATCTAAATACAAGATTCTAAACATGTGAGACTAGTTGCTTCCGTGTTTGACAGCTTGTTCAGTGATAGTAAAACAGAAATTACTGCAGAAACTGAGCAAGTCTGGCAGTATCTGTGAGGAGAAAACAGAGTTAGCACTTTGAATCCAGTCACTCCTCATTGCTTATTTGTTAGACTCTCGATCTTTGTAATTTTCATTACATGTCATTTGTAACATCATATGACACATTCAGCTAGATTAAGTCTATAACGTTTTCCAGATTTCTGAAATGAATGCAATTCCTCAACTGATCAACCTCTTGGGAATCAAAAATAACAATGTTCAGCAGTCTGTCTGTGGAGCTCTTCGAAATGCAGTCTACAAGAACGTCAACAACAAGCTTGAAGTAAAGAAAAATGGTGGGATCAAATCAATCCTTCTGATCCTGAGAGAAACAAATGATCTCGAAACACGAAAGCAAATAACTGGTAAAAATTGCTTGATTAGAAGACTTCTTGGAATAGCCCTGATCTCCTATTCCTCTGCACCTTCTCCATTTAAACAATTCCTTTTTTTGTCTTTATCCATCCTTCCTGTCATACATTCCAGTTCTTTGTCACCATGACAATCCCAAGCCCAATGTAACCTTTCACACTGTGATGCCTCTCAGGCAACTCGGCCTGTAATTGCTCATTCTCTGTGATTTCAGCAAAGTTTTATGCTCCTGCACACCACCTTTCTTCAAGTTCTGAGTCCTGTCATTTATGCTCCTGTACACCACCTTTCTCCAAGTTCTAAGTCCTGTCATTTATGCTGCTGTACACCACCTTTCTCCAAGTTCTGAGTCCTGTCATTTATGCTCCTGTACGCCACCTTTCTTCAAGTTCTGAGTCCTGTCATTTATGCTCCTGTACACCACCTTTCTCCAAGTTCTGAGTCCTGTCATTTATGCTCCTGTACACCACCTTTCTCCAAGTTCTGAGTCCTGTCATTATTCAACATCTTTCTTCCCAAACTCTCTTAACCAACCTGCAGTGTCAACTCCCAACACTGTTCTCCCTTGTGACTTGTCCCACCATTTTTCACACTGCCTGCCTCATGTGTTGTTCTTCCAGGACTGTCAAAATCTTCAGTGCCTTTAGTTTAACAATTCTGACTTTTGAACTCTCATAGAACACAATTGGGTTGAGGCAAGTATAACCAGACCTGACATGATCACTTCTACCCTCACCCCCTTAATAATGTTCCAGGCTGTCAATAGCCAATGTTGAAATGATTCACAGTTTTGGAATGTAATGGATGAACGATGGGTGACCTTGCAGAGGTCTCTTATTAATAATTACATATTTTCACTGCTGGAGAGAATGGATATCATGCCTATTGAAAAGGGAACAGATCTAATTAGCTGGTGTGGCTTGGTAAATTTTGGGACTTGCTTGTACAGGTCAGAGATATATTACTACATCGGTACTCCTAATTTAAGACTTAGAAACGTTGGAACAACTTTGAGGAGTCAGGAGTTGAGCCCATCAGAGATAGGTATATTATGTTCCACTCATCCCAGAGGTGTTTACCAGAATTGTCACTTGTCTCCAAGCTAGAAATATTTTTAGAATACATTTTTGAAAATATTGTGAAGGGCACTTTGTTAAATGGATAAATAACATTCAGACTATATTTAAGGCATAGCTGCTCCTACCAGAATGAAGAGAAACATACAAAGGAGTAGTTCACAAGGGGACACATTTTCTGGATTTTCTTCAGTTTACTGCCCATTTTTAAGGGGCATTAAGAAACTGAAAATGGGGCAGTATGACCTCAAACAACTGGCACCAAGATTCCTTTCCTGAAAATCAATTAATCTGCACTCCTGTGTCCATGAGGTGATGTAGCATTGAGAGGCCAACTTCTGTGTTTTTCTCCACACAGAAACTTGCACAGTTAGCTTATACAACTATTTTAGCTGATCTTTCCTTGGAGATTTCTCTGACTATTCTTGAGTGCTTGAGAAAATAAATGTGACTCAGAATGGGGCAATGAAAAATTCAAAAAGGTGATAATTTACAAATGTGGAATTGGCTCATCTAGTTCTATAAATTTTCTGAACAGAATTTGGATGAGATGTCTCAAAAGTGTTTTAAAAATGAGGAATGTGTCTTGGAATACACAGGACCAATACATTCTGAATATACAGAACAAATAATGAAGTATCAAAGTCATTCACACTGAGAAGTAAGGGCATTTTGGGTTTTGAAGAAAAATGAAAAGACTGGATTGATAAGCTTAATGATAAATACAAATATTGGAGTATCAATAGGTCATGCTAGTTTTGGAAAGAAATTCATGTGGTCATTAAAATTTCAGTGTCTACCTTTCAGTATTCTCTTTGATCATTGCTATAAACCATCTGAATATCTTTGATTTATGCTCATGCCTAATATACCCAATATGTAATTCCAGAAAATGTAACACAGTGTTATAACAATGGTATCACCTTTGATCTCCTGCTTTGTATACTTCGCTTTGTTCTGGTGTTAGAACATAAGAGGAGCTGTACCTTAAATATATCTTCATTCAAAGATTTTCCAGAAATGGTGACTGTCATGTTCTTCAAGTATCTCTAAACATGTGTTTATTGAGTGAGAAATGAGAAGTTGAATTATGTGCTAAGTATGGGCCTAAACATTTATTTTGGTATAGTAAACAATGGGATAGTTTATATGTTGTGCCATCGTGTGTAGTGCATTCTATAATACATAGTCACAAGGGATTTGATTATTAGAGATATATAATGACGCTTGATGTATTGTTTTATTGACACACATCAGTTATTTCCGATAGTTAAATAGAAATAGGAATGCTTAGCGTTTCTAGCATACCACCTGGATTTTATTAATTGGCTAAGCTTTTAGAACTACAAATAGAAGCAGTCAAGTATTGCCTAATACAGTGAGTCTCCTAGTTTTCCGCATGTTATGGAAAGCTGGTAAAAGACGCATTATTCCATGAAGAAATAATAAAAGCCTATTGTGCCAATTTAGTGGATAAATATGATTGGTATTAAGGAAATATGTAATAGACAGCTTGAGCCTAAATGTTGTGCTTGTGTTCATTGCCAGGCCACAGGTAGTTTAATTCGTTTTACTTGTATGTGCCTTAAATACATTCCCATTCAAAGGTTTTCCAGAAATGGTGGCTACAGCCCGTTTTAGGATTTTGCAGCTGTGAATCATCAGTTTAAAGGATGCTGTTAATTGATTTTCTCAATAGGATTGAAATTTGAGACTGCACAGGCTAGCAGAAGTCTTTTGCCAAGATCTCTGTTTTATCAAAGTGACCTGAAACAAGTTAAGTTTTAGGAATTAAACATGGGAGATATTATGAAAATACAAAAACAAAGTGACTTTCTAAACCCCTGCCTCAGGTTATACGTGTTGTGTTAAGTTTGCAAATTATTTTTTTAATGTTATTAGGACTCTTGTGGAACCTCTCATCATGTGATGACCTCAAGGAAGTCTTGATTAAAGATGCCCTGCCAGCCCTGACTGAGTCTGTGATTACTCCACATACTTCTGAGGAATATGGAGTTCCAAGAATCAACGATTCCGATGTTTTCTACAATGCTACAGGTTGTCTAAGGTATGATTCTCATGGCTTCATGGAGGGACATTAGATTCATCTGTTGATGACAGTAACTTTTTTAAAAGAAAATTTGGCTCCTTCCCCAAAGTCAGGCAGTTCAAACCTCTGACAAATTAAGAATTGGGGGTAACAGCATGTCCTCACAACTTCAGTGCTTTTCTGGAACTGTCCACTATGTGGTGGAATGGGGATGGGATGTGAGGGAAGATGGTGAAGGCTAGGGACCCAAACATCTATGCAGATGAAGGATCATAACATATTACTGTTTGGAAGCTTGTTCTAAAATAGGAAAAATATTATGACTTTAATGATGCTTTAAGTTTGATCTTTATTTCTATATTGTGCATTAAGAATGGAAGGATACAGCTTCATTTTTAACTTCTGCAAGTAGATCCTGGCCCTGTAAAGGTTTGTTTACGTGAATTTAAGCAAAGTTTTAAATCCTTGCGGTGAATACTTCCATGTATTAGAAACAGAAGTAGTTCCCTCATGACAGGAGTCCAGTGTCTCATAGTCAGAACCAGCTCGAAGGGCAGGCAATTAGAGCAGGTACTGTCTGTTTAGGAAACTCAAAAATGTCAGGGCTGAGGAAAAGGTTGAAATATGCACAGAAATGTTCTTTCTGTCTGCAGAGGACAGGGCTGTTTGTCTTATTATTTGTAGCTTCCAATACGTGCAAGTGTGCCACACTGTGAGCCCAAAATTCCTATGTAGGTGATTCTTTACACATTTAAGATAATGTAAATGTTATTCAGTTGAAGAATTACACCCAGTGTCAGATATTGCGTCAGACTGGTTAGGTACAATCGGTACCTGGTTTGTTGTCGAAGAGGCATACTGCTTCACATGATTCACCAGTTTTTTGGGATGTGTGCAGCCTGTTTGTCAGAAATCTATATACTAATGTCAAACACATGATCTATATGATTTTGTACATTACCCACTTGTGTGAGAGGCTGAATGTCTTCTGTGTTTAAAATCAGCATCCTGTTTAATAGCAAACACCACTTGGGTTGCTACTTAATTCAAAAAAGTATGTGACAGTATTTTTCTGGAACAATTACTTGAGGCAGTGCCCCGATCTATCAGAGTCAACTTGCCTGGTTTAAATTTTTTATTGTCTAACCAACCTGTTCAGAGATGGTGTCACACTCTTCTGGAGCAGTTTATATTGGTGCTGATTTACAGTTATCTATTGAATTGCCAATGTACATTTTATAGTGGTAAACACTCTGTCTATTAATAATTTGGTATGCAATTGCTGAGTAACTCATAACATCAATGCATGACACTTCATTGTTCATGTGCCCAGTGTTCAACTGTGATTGTTAATGATTCAATAATGTTTATCATACAACTTGTACTGTGCCATCTTTCTTGATTTGGTTATAATTAATTCACTAACTAACAATTAATTCAGGGTTTAGAAATTAAATTCATTTTGATATCAACTGCATACTTCAGTGGGCTGAGATGAACATCATTTATTCCTGAACCTAAAACCTCAGGAAGTAAAGCCTTAGTAAGCAGTTAAAACAGCAAAGTGAGCATTTGTGCGGTTCATTGACACATTTGTGCCAATGACTTTCAAAGACGCTCAATCCTCTGGGAGAAGAAATTCCTCCTCATCTCAGTCTGAAATTGGTTCCCATTTATCGTATGCCTTCTAGTTCTAGACTCTGCCATCAGGGGAAACATCCTTTCAGCTTTTACCCTGTTGTGCTCCTTAAGATTCCTACATGTTTCTCATTTTTCCAAAATTCAGAGTGGTGTTTAGCCTTTGCCTATAAGATGGTCCCTGAATACTAGGGGTTATCCTAATGAGCATTTTCTGAACTGCCTCTAATAGGGAGATATATTTCTTTAAATAGGGAGACCAGAACTTCACACAGCACTCCAGATGTGGTCTCACCAGTACCATGCACTGCTGCAGTAAAACTTGAAGTGCTGTGCACAGTTCTAGTTGCCCTGCTATAGGAGGGATATTATGGGATTGGAGGGTGTACAAAGGAGATTTATTGGGGTATTACTGTTATGAGAGGCTTTGAGTTATGGGGCAGGTTGGGACCTTTTTCACTGGAGTGTGGGAGGTTAAGGGGTGACCTCATAGAGGTTTATAAAATCATGCGGAGCATTGACAAGGTGGATAGCAAAGGTCGTTTCCCTAGGGTTAGGGAGTTCAAAACCTGAATTTTCAGGTGAATGGAGAAAGATTTAAAAGGGACCTGAGGGGCAACGTTTTCGTACAGAGGGTGATTCATATGTTGAATAAACTGCCAGAAGAGCTGATAGATGCAGCTATTGTTACAACATTTAAAAGACATTTGGACAGGTACCTGGATAGGAAACATTTATAGAGAAATGGGCCAAATGCAGGCAAATGGGATTAGTTTAGTTTAGGAAATTTGATTGGAATGGATGAGTTGGACTGAAGGATCTGCATCCATGAGTCTCTTATTCTATGACTCTTCATTTCTTTGAGACACTAAAATTCTGGATTCTTATGCCTAAAGCCTTTCAAGTCTTCAGTTGACACATGTTTCTTTCTTCTGCAGTCTGAAGACTGTTATTTTTAAAACATCTTATTATAATTATTACTTTCAGCTTTATTTAATCTTTCTTGTTCTCTCTCACCTTTTTGGTGTTCTACACCATGGACTTCATTTAAAAAAAACGTATAATGTCTTGTAAATCTTGTTCTGTAGGAACCTGAGCTCTGCTGGTCAAGAAGGCCGGCAGATGATGCGCAATTGTGATGGATTGATTGATTCTCTTATGAATTATACTCAAGCATGTATCAATGCAAACCAAGCTGATGCAAAGGTAAAATCCTAATCATGTAACATGTTAATTATGATATAGATGCACATGTATATTTAATCACTCCAAGTTGAAAATGTAGCAGAACCTAGTAACTCAACCATCCAGCTCTGTTCCTCGAGCTAGAAAAGTTTGGATTAAATATCCAAATTCTGATTTTGTTTTCTGGGTTTCTGTGGTTATCGTGCCATTTTTCAGAGAAAAAGGTGAAAAAATATGATGTGGCTTTCTTGTAATGAAGAACCTACATGTTTTCCATCTCTCTACCTAATTAATGTATAAAGCAGTTTTAACACTAGAATCAGACAAAAGAAAACCAAGTTAATTTGTTACCTCCTCCATGATTGTACAAAAATTGATCATTAACTTCATGCATCTATGCCAACATTTTTGATGTGAGTAATGCTAACAGAAAGACGTTTCTATATTTCGTTACCATTCAGTCACTAGGGTATGTTTTAATAGAGAGCGAGAGAGAGAGAGAGTGTGGAGGTAGCATAGTGGTAAACTCGCCAGGCTAGAGATTCACAGTCCAGGTTAATGTTCTATGGACATGAGTTTAAACCTCATCAGGACAGATGGTGATATTTGAACTCAGTTTAAAAAAAACAAACTGGCATTAAAGCTCAGGTGGAATATTATAAGTGTCTGACTGACATGAGCTATGGTAAACTTTGTGGTAGAAACAGCAAAGAAGTCTGGTGACACTGATATCTCTGTCAGGAGCATTTTACTTTATCGTTTAATTGGATTATGGAATCCCTACAGTGCAGGAAGAGGGCATTTGGTCCATTGAGTGTGAACCAACCTTCCAAAGAGCATCTCACCCAGTTGTTGTCAGCGGGTCTCAATCAGGTGTTGGGGTATAGCCTTAACTCAGCATCTTGGCACATTAAGTCAACCTCCGATACCAGTCTAGTGGCTTGACAACAATAGGCCAGACATTCAGAGTAGTCAGAGTAAGGATGTTCTTCCATCATGACTCTATTTCTGCCCTATTGAGGGCTGTTTCCCTCATGAAATGTGAGAGAGGCAGGTATTAAGGGTGCTGAAAGTGGATGGTGCTGGTGAGGAGTTGTCCTGAGTGAGTGAGTAGGCAGTACAGAGAGCATGCAGGGTAAATGGTATCAGAGGTTCGAGCAGGCGATAGCAAGTGAGGGAGAACTTTCCAAGCATTAAGGGAGAATGGGAAAAGCATGAACCTTGTTTGGACACCAGCCATCTTGACTCTTTCTGTCCTAACATGGTTTGTTTTCACCTTGGATACAGGAATTGCAGGAGGAAAACGCAGAGCTACCTGCCTGCAAGTAGTTGCCAGCTAATTGATCAACTCAAAGCCCACTAATGGATGCTCACTGGCATTTTCTTGTCACTTTCAGGAATAGGGAGGTTAACGGGGCTAGTTTATCTGGCTGGAAGTGGCAAACTAGGGGGCCAGCATTGCAAGTAAGCCTGGAAGCAATAGCTTCCCGTTCTTCACCACCATCTCCACTGCCCCACCTCCCCACAGCCCTGAACAGCAGTGCCCTGGCTGTGTAGACCATTTTTAAAAAGAAAGTATTAATTTTATTTCGTTCACCAAAGGGAAAGCCTTTCCACTCATTTTTCATCCCTCACTGTAACGATAGTCCAAATATTATTTAAAATACAGTAGAATACCATTTCCTGCAGTAATCCTATAGATAACACTCAGTTCTAATTCCTTTCTGTTTGAAGTTAGACTGTTGATTCTCTTAGCATAGTAATTTAAAAGAAGAATATTAAACCATTGCTTCTACATCATTTGAGCCTGTTGAGAAATGTTGAGTCCATTCCTTCATTCAGTAAAATCATGGTAGATCTATGTCTCGATTTGATCCATATCCTTTTATACCTTCAGTGAATACAAATCAATGCATTTCATGTCTCAACAATGTCAATGGTCAAAGCATCCACGGTAGTGTTCTTGGAGAGGAATAGTTTTGATTCTGCTTCAAATAGACTAGCTCTGATTCTAAGGTTCTACCTGTTGTTTTGATTTTCCCAGCAAAATAAAGTAACCTCTGTGTAATTATTGCATTGAATAGTTTTGTCATTTTAAAAAATCTCAATTAGATCACCCCTCAATATTCTAACTTCAACAGGATGGAGTAGATTTATTTTAACTGTGCATTATGCTTCAAAGTTTCACTTAATGGAACTATTAAGAGTTTGGGTCCTGATATGATTATCTCTGGTGCCATACAAACTGGTGAACACAATGGTGTAATACTTTATATTCCAATGTAATCAGTTAAAATCTGAGCTAGGTTTTTGTTACTTTTATGTTGACAGTGTTACACTGTATAATCTTACAAGTCTTTGTTTTAATAAACATATTAATAGTGTAAACATTTTGTTTGTTAATTCTATAATACATTTTTAATTTCTGACAGTCGGTTGAAAACTGTGTTTGCATCCTACATAATCTCACATACCACTTGGATACTGAAGTGCCAGCTGTGTTCAGCCACATTAATGGGAAAGGAAGTGTACAGAGCCAAAACAGAATAACAAAGAAGTCCTCTGTGGGCTGTTTCAGCCCTGGAAATGATCAGTTTGATGAGGTAACTGTGACATCTATTCCGAGAAATGCTGTTAGTGTTGCTTTCAAAATTTTTCAATAAATTCTGATCTGTTTTCAGGCCTCAGGTCATAAGTTTAGCTTGCCATGTTTTGAATTTCACCAATCCTTTCACTGCAATAAATTACACTGTCTGCAGAATTAATACATAGAATGCATTTTATTTTTCTTTCTAAAAAGACACTTCTGAACTAGAACTAAATTATTCAGGCCCTCAGCGGTGTTCTGATGTTTAGTTAGATCATGCCATATTTGTATCTTGACTCCAACTGTCCCCTTTAATTCTGGAATTCTTCATATCCTTGCATATAAAAATCAATCAGTTTTTATTTTGAAATGTCTAAGCAACCTAGCCTCAACGTCTTTACAGGTTGTGGATTTCCAGAGTGGACAGTTAATTGTAGTTTTTTGGATTTGTTTCCAGTCATATACCCAATTTGATTTTTCAATCCACAAGCAGCAGTATGCTGTCACTGCAAAAAAAAATGAAAAGCCATTCTTTGAAATGTTTATATTGACCTTTCTGTAAATTTGTCTTGTTTTTTTCTCCCTTCAACAGCCTGATTTAGATAACATGCCTTTCCTGAAAGAGGATGATAATCCAAAAGGTGTTAACAATCTTTCACACTCAAAAGCAATCAAAATGTACACATCCCTTTTGGGTAAATCCAAGTCTGATGCCACGCTTGAAGCTTGTGCCGGAGCTCTGCAGAACCTTACTGCCAGCAACAAAATGGTACAAAAATGTTTGATGGTGGGATGAGCAAGGATTTTTTTTTAAATGGACTAACAAGACAGTATTCTTTGACATACAAAAAATGAGAAGTCAGGCTATTAATTTTGTCTGTTCATCCCTGAAATCCGAACTTCATGTTGATTGGATCAGTCAAGTTGGAAAAGATAATTATGACAATGAATTCATAGACTGTTAGAGAGTCTCCTAGAGCAATATGTCATGGAGCCAGCTAGGGAACAGGCTATCATGGATCTAGTAATGGATAATGATGCAGTTTTAATAAATGACTTACAGAATAAATTACCTCCTAGCAAGTAGTAATTGTAACATGATAGTCATAAACCTCAGAAACACCCTCTGTAGTCCAACTCATCCATACCAACCAAGTTTTTCAAACTGAACTAGTCCCAACTACCTGCGTTGGTCCATGTCCTTCAAACTTTTGCTGTTCATATATCTGGATAGAGGGGAACCAGCAGATGTGATGTACTTGGACTTCCAAAAGGCATTCAACAAGCTGCCTCTCAAAGTGTTATGTCATAAAGTAAGTTGGAGGTAGTATTTTGATATGGATCAAGAAGTAGCTGATGGGCAAGAAGTAGCAAGTGTGGATAACAAGTTTTTGTCAGGTTATTGGGATCGTTGTTGGGACTGTGACTGTTTACAACAGTTATTAATGACTTGGAGGAAGGACACAAGTGTAGTGTGTGATTAAATTTGCAGAATTAGTAGAAGGACGAATTGTGAGAGGGATACAGACAATTTACAAAGAGATATTATATGCTAAGTGCATGGCCAAGAAGTTGATTAATGAAGTATGACGTGGGAAGATGTGAAGTTATTCACTTTGGAAAGAAGAGCAAAAGAACAGTGTTATTTAAATGGAGAAAAACTGCAGAAAGCTGCAACACAGAGGGACTTGGGGGAACTTGTATTCTAAACACAGAAAGCTAGCACTCAGGTGCAGCAGGTAATCAACAAGGCTAATGGAATGTTGGCCCTTATTTCAAGGAAGTTGGATTGTAAGAGTCGGGAAGTCTCACTGCAACTGTACAAGACATTGGTGAGACCACATCTAATGTATTGTGAGCAGTTTTGGTCACCTTATCTTAAAAAAAGTATTAAGCAGTTCAGACAAGGTTTTCTAGGATAATCTCTAGTTTGGAGGGATTGTTCTACAAGCAAAGGCTAAACGGGTTGGAACTCGACTCAGTGGAGTTTAGGAGAATAAAGGAATGGTCTCTTTGAAATACACAAGATTCTTAGGGGCTTGACAGGGTAACTGCTGAGATAATGTTTCCCTTTATGGGAGAGTCTATGACCAGAGAACATAGTCTCAGATAAAGGAATGCTGTTTTAAGACTGAGGTGAAGATGAATTTCTTCTCTCAGTAAATTGAGAGTCTTTAAAATTCCTTGCTATGAGGAGCTGTGGGAGCAGAGTTCTTGTGTATATTTAAGGCTGAAATAGATTCTTGATCGGTAGGTAATGAAAGGAAATGTGGAAAACATAGGCGATTGAATGTGAGGAACATCAGATCATCCATGATCCTGTTGAATGGTAGAGCATGCTTGGGGAACTCCTCCTGTTCTGATATCTTATGGCCTTATCTGACCTGGATATCCTTCCTTTGAAAACCAAAATAATCCTGTGCAAAATGAGGCTTTGTCAATTAGTCAAACTATTTCACACAAAAATGAAAACTATACTTTATGTATGATAAGAAGCACATTTTCTATTTTAATATCAACTTTTAAAGCTTAATTCTAATGTTCACTTAAATTATCGGCAAAATGGAGATGAGTTTAATAGAAGTAGTCATTGAATATGTATATTTTTGGAAGTGTTTACTTGCTTTTGGTTTTCTTTTCAAGTCATCATACCTGATGAGTTCAACCATAGTAAACAAGGAAAAGGCACTTCCTCGGGTCACAAACCTTCTCCAGTCAAGCAACCCAGACATACAGAAAACTGCCGTTTCGCTGCTGAACAACATGTCAAGGCATAATAGTCTGCAGCCAGATTTGGGTGAGGCATCTGGTTTTGGCCCTTTTTGCAAAGAGTGTGCCAAACAAGACTGACATTGCTCGGTATTGTTCAGCCAGAGCTGATACCAGTCAGTCTCCTCTATTTCCATAAGCAGAAGTTAAGAAGAAGCACCACCTTTTCTCTGGGGCCTCCACTGGTCTCTACAAAAGTTACAACAGGAGAGTGGCAAACTCTGCAAAATGTCTGCACAATTTGTCATTTCTCGACTATAAATCTTGAATGACTCTGTGGAAATATCAGCAAATGGATCACTTGACCCAGCTAGTGTACAGTTGAAAAAAAATGACCTAACAGGTTAGCTCTCTGTCGGAATAGTTATAAAAAGGAATGTTGCACAAGCATAGTATTTACACCCCGATTGTTAGCACAGTATGTTTTAATTATGTTCTCGGGCAATATGCTCATGAAGTCCATGCGAAAAGCATCCAGTGTAAAACACATGGTAGTGTTGTGTGCAGGAATAAAACAAAATGGGGAGAATATGACAAAGTTGGTAGAACCAACACTGAAATTTTAATGGTGTCAAAAGATGTCAATAATTAACCAATTTTTCAAACCTTCTGTCAGCATCTCAGACGTTGCCAGAGTTAGCACGACTTCTCCCTGGAGGAGGTAGTAGCTCCAAGACTTCGGATGACACCATCGCTTCCGCCTGTAATATTATGCGAAATCTGGTGCCCAGTAATACTGCCATAGCAAAAACAGTACTACAGGGTTCGATGTTGAATAATCTAATGAGCCTCAGTAAATCCAGGTATATTATCGTACGTACTTCACCTACTATAGCAAGCAAGCTGCTTTCTAAATCGTCTTCACCCCATTATGATTTGAACATTTCAGTACGTCAGTAATAGGGTCAAATTTGTTTTGAACAATAGATCAATGTTGCTGTGAAGAATTTGTCCACTGTTCCCTTATAGTTTTTTTTTCTCTATTTGTTCCATCTTTTTCCTTGCTTTGCTATTTTCTTTTTGTCCCTGTTTCAAAAGAAAGTTGCAAAAGACTGTATTAACAAGCAGGAAAGGCTATTCCAATGTGGATCTGATTGGGTACCACGACCCAATGTCATACCTGTTGCAGAATGTTGCTGCAACGTAATCCATAACACTAAAAGCAATTTTCTGTCCCTCGAACTAAATAACATTAAATGGAACTGACTTATAACAGCACAACTTAAGGTGAGGGCTTATTGATTTCTTCATATTTAAATAATGACACTTGTATTCATTTGGAAATGTAAATGAGCATTTACCTCTAGAGTTGAATTCTGCGGGAGAGATGTCGCGTGGACCTGCCATTCGGCAAATTCCCCACCCCAGCCGTATGGCTCCAATCGCGCAATGTCCATATTCGCAGCCACTGTCTGGAATGTCTCACCTCCTCAGTGGCAGTTCAGCAGCTGTGGCTGTTTTTATTATTATCTTCAGAGCTTCAGAGAGCACTTGACCACTTGAGGCCCTCTGCATTACTCCTTCCTATGTACATTGGCATTCCGAACTTGGCTGCTCAGCCTGCCATTATGTCTTTGCTGGAGGGCCTCCTGTTGGCACTTTACCTCCAGGAGTTTTCCCTTTATCTTGGTATCTTGCTCATATGGAATTGACACACAATAGTTCCTCCTACTACTGGATACTGACCAGAAAACACAAATCCAGCCAAAACTCTTTGTGCTAAATATGTACTTTTTATTTCCTGCTATGTTTTCACTGTGAAACTGACTCTTAGTGCTTTTGTTTGAGACTCAACTATCAATGAGCTGTTCATGCACCATTGTTGAAACTTAAAAGGATATCTAATCAAAATATTTGTTGCCAGGAATTTATTCAACAATTTTTTACATTGGCTATCTATCTTGAACCTAAAGGCCATGAGTAGTTTATTCCTGTTTCTCTGAGTTTTGGAACCAAGGTTACAGTAACCAAGCAGGAAACACCTTCCTAAGAAATTTTCATGCATGTTTCAATGTGGAATGTGTGCTAGCAGCACAATTAATAAATTGGAGGCAGTGAATTGCATGATCCACCAATTTTGGCAAGGTGAATTCCACTAAAACTTTTGCAAAGTAAAACCCATTAATGCAAACCTGTTTATAATATCTCCTGTCAATCAGTACAATTAAACAGTGTAGTCAGTTTGTACTTGGACGAAGGACATTCATTCTCCAACAGCACGACAAAGCGATCAGCAAGAATTGAATCATTCTTCAATTGATGGATTTAATCTCTTGATTATATTTTTAAATTGGCTTTGAATGACAATTTCTTTGATGATTTGAGACGTAAGATTATGAATAGCACTCAATTAAAGCTAGCCACTGCCTTTGGAGCGTGACCAGTTTTGGGGAGGGGATAACTTTACATGTATAGACTTTTAAACCAGACATTTAAACCAAATTATGAGCTTTAGTAATAGTTTATGTACTTCTTTTCAGAATAGGCTGGTACCTAATCAGACGTCACGAGAAACTCCATATCAGTGTGATGTGTTGACCAGAATTACTTAGAATTAAATTGCATTGTATTTGTAAATTTTATTGCTTCATTTTTATAGTGCCTACCCCTCAGCTGGCAAAGCTGCCTGTCTCTTCCTGTATGAAATGTGGGCGCAGAAAGACTTGCAGAATTTCTTCAAAAGGGTATGTACTAAGTGTTTGGATATTGCTTGAAATATACTGGATGAAAAGTTTTATATCCATTAAAATTTAATATGTGACAAATTGCTTCATGTATCCAGTAACGTGCTAATGCAGGGCGGATTTGATAATATTTAGTGATGTTAAGACAAAAAGTGGCGGCTTTTCCTTTCAACTGCAGATGTGAGTGTAACTAACAAGATATTCATAATGTATTGCTAGTTGATCTGGGAACATAATAAATGGCCTGGCCTCTTGATTCAGTCTTATCAAAATACAGAGGCTCATACAATACTGTTTGATTGACAGTTTGATGATTTTGACCCAATTAAGCTGCAGCTGCATTTGCCCTAATCAAGATACTACTCTGATCTGGAGGACACATTTTACCTGATGCTGTTTCTAAGCATGCGTTTGCCCTTGTTGTTTTAATTGGTGGATGTTGCTTTTAATTGGTGGATGTTGAGAGTATTGAGGATGTGTCAAGACTGAGATTGTTGGATTTTTGTTAAGTAAGGGTATTGAGAGATATTGTAATAAAGGCAGGTACATAGAGTTGAGCTTTTGAACAGTTATGGGGCAGGCACAAGGAGCTAAATAACTAGTATCTGTTCTTCTGTTTCAATGCTGTCAAAAGTAATCTGGGCAAGTTTTCAAAGTGTATTCTGCTGATAGCACATGCTGTATCCATTGTGTGCCAGTGATGAAGGTTAGTGTCAATCTAAGATAGTGGGCTGATCAGGAGGACCGGTCTGATCTGGACATTTCCTGAGTGTTGTTACAATTCCACACATGCAAACAAATGGAGAATTTTACACTCCTGACTTCTTGTGTCGGTAATGGAGTTGTTTTAGAGAGTCAGACTTAACATGTTCTCTTCTAGGGTTTGGGCGCTAATGTGAAGGCTTAATTGATGAAAGATGATTTGAAAGAATAACAATTAATTGCCTGAGGCGGGATTGCATTCTTACATAAAGGATATGAAACATTGGGTACCTCGCTGACAACTTAAGCATCGGGTCTAAAAATTTATAATGCTGAGTGTAGCGATTGCAGTGAAGTCAGCCAGGTGAACCTCATAGAATGAGTTCCCTTACTAGGGCTTTAATCTGGTCCAAACAGGGAGCCCTGGCAGACAGATATAAACAGGAGTGTCAGACATTCTAACACTCTGAGAGCTGGTGCTGAGGAAACTGGGCCAGTGTCAAGGGCTTCCCACATGTAAATAAAGGGTGAATTATTGACAGGATACTGGCCTCTGTGGAGTTATTTCACTGCGGTCCTGGACTGTGAACTGAGCCATGTCTGGTCTGTGTACAGTGCTAATGGATCAATGGTTTTGTCTCGTAAAAGCATTTGAATTTTTTTTCATATGATGCATCAAAAAGTTTTGATGAGAAGTATTTCTTTTTTTCCCCTCACATTAAACAAATATGTACTGACGTGACAGTATACATTTGTGTTTTAACAGGAAGGTTTCAGCAAGAAGGACTTTGTAAATCATCTGACTTCAGCTGCTGTCAAATTAGCTCAACAGAATGCAGGGGGGTTCCAAAGTAAAAAATTCCTTTAACCGAAATGTTCAGTACTGTCAAGGTAACTAGAGAAATGCTTCCTTAAGTTTCACTGATTTTAAATTAGATTTGAGTGTGATTTGCTACAGATGTAGATCTAATATGCTGTATTTGGTGAAATATATTTTCTTAAGTCATTTTTTCGTTAGAGCCTGACTGCCTTGATCTGTGATAAATGTGAATCTGTGGCTTCCACTCTCTTAATTGGCCTAAAACCCATTAGCTTCAAATTACCCACAAGCTTAGAACCTCCTATTCACTGTCTTCATTTAGCAGGGAGGTGCAGTGACTTCCCACATTAAATCACTGTTAAAATAGTAGTCAAAAGGTCCAGCGTTACAATTTATCCTGGATACGTATTTCACAGAACCACCTTCTCAGTTAGTGGCACAAATCAGCTTTCCACGGAGCGTCCTATCTCCTGAGACTTGGTTCCTTAGGTAAACCTGTTAGATGGATTTACTATCTGCCTTCAAGCTTCTGAGAACACAAACATACAAGTTATGAATTAGGTGCAGTGTAGGCCATCCTACCCTTAAAGCTGCTGTTCAATAAGATCATGGCTGTTCCAAATCCCACATTCATATCTACATCTGATACTCTTTGATTCCCCTGACTAACAAGAAAGCATCTACCTCAGTACTTTAAAAATATTCAGTGACGCTGCCTCCCTTGCCTTCTAGGCCAGCTAGCTCCAACATCACAAAACCCTCAGAAAAATATTACCTTCATCTCAGTTCTAAAAGGGTGAATCCTTATTGTAAAAGCAATGTCTCCTTGACCTGGACTTGCCCACAAGAAGGTTCTCCTTTCAACTTCTGCCCAATCAAGACCATCCGGTATTCTACATTATCAAGAAAATCACACTTTGCTTTTCGATGTATTTTGAAACAAACCTGCTGAGAGATGTTATTACACATCTCTGGAACAGCTAGGACTTGAGCCTAGGTTTCCTGTTTCAAAGGTAGGATCACTACCACTGGAGCACTTTCCCTTGTTCTTCTAAACTTCAGTGAAAACAAGCGCAGCCTGTTGAATTATTCTTTTAAGGCAACCTGCTCATTCCAAATGTGAATCTCATAAATGTACTGTGAACCACCTCCATCATACTTAGATCCTTCCTTAAATAAGTAGACCATAGTTGCACTCAATGTTTGAAATATGGTTTCAATGATGCCATGGACCACTGAAGTACAGGAAACTCACTTTTACGTTTAATTCCTCCCTTAAAAAGGATAACATGCCATGAGCGTTCCTATTTACATGATGTTCATGCCTAGTAACCCATTATGGCACAGATACAAGATCACTCTAGACCTCAGCATTCTGCATTCACTCTCCGTGATTATTGCAAATGGTCACTGTTTAAAATATGGGTTGGCTATTTAACACGTTGAGGTGATAGTAGGACCCTTGGGAATGTTACTGAACAAAGAGGCCTCGGGGTGCAGGTTCATAGTTCCTTGAAAGGCAAGTCTCAGATAGACAGGGTGGTGAAGAAGGCATTTGGTACACAATATTGGTAACAATATTGAGTATAGGATTTGGGAAGTCGTGTTGCGGCTACACAGAACACTAGTGAGGCCATTTTCAGAATGCTGCATACAATTCTGGTCACCCTTCCACAGGAAGGATGTTATTAAACTTGAAAATGTTTAAAAGGCTGTTGCCAGGACTGGGCACCATGGTGGCATAGTCACTAACACTCCTGCCTCACAGCGCCAGGGACCAGGGTTCGATTTCAGCCTCGGGGCGGGGTGCGGGGGGGGGGGGTGGTGTTGGGGGTGGGGGGGAGCTAAGTGCATGGAGTTCACACACTCTACCCGTGTCTGCGTGAGTTTCCTCCAGGTGCTCTGGCTTCCTCCCACAGTCCAAAGATGTGCAGATTAGATGGATTAGCCATGCTAAATTGCCCATGGTGTCTAGGTTGGAAATGCAGGGATAGGGTATGGGTAGGAGGCTGTTCAGAAGGTCAGTGTGGACATGATGGGCTGAATAGCCTACTTCCACACTGGAGGTTTTGAGTTACAGGTTGGCACATTTTTGCCCTGGAGCATCGGACACTGAGGGGTAACCTTGTCAAGGTCTATAAAATCATGTGGGGCATAGATAGGGTAAATAGCCCAGGTCTTTTCCCCAGGGGTAGGGTAGCCCAAAACTAGAGGACATAGTTTTAAGGTGAGAAGGGAAATATTTAAAAGCGACTTGAGGGGCAACATTTCATGCAGGGGGGCAATGTGTGTTTGGAAGAAATTTCCAGAGGAAGATCTGGAGGCTGGTAGAACTATAACATTTAAAAAAGGCATCTGGATGGGTAAATGAACAGTAAAGGTTTAGAGGGATGTACGTCAAATGCGAGCAGATGGGACTAGATTAATTTAGGATATCTGGTTGGCAAAACAAGTTGGACTGAAGGGTTTTCTTCAATCCTATATGGCTCTGATACTAGATATATACTTATCATGAGACCAAGTATACTCATTTAATAGTTATAAAAAGACATTTGAGAATTAAATGTTAAAGTACAAAGATCTTCCTTAATAAACCATTAATGAGTGAATAAGCATTCAGTGTAGTACTGGACAAGCACTACACTTTCAAATCATATGTCTCGAATAGCCCTCTCAAAGACTTCCTTTTTGCATTCCTCCCCAAGAATATTCTGAAGTTGATTATCAAATTCCAGGTTTATAATGTTTAAATCAGCCTTTTTCCATGTTATTTTCAATAGGCTCATCTAGGAGTCATGCTTTTTATTACCTCCAAGGTAATACATATCTGACCTAATTTTCCAGTCTCTGCTGAGAGAATCCTGTACAACAGAAGAAACAAAGAATTCCTCATTTCCTTGTGTTTCTCCATGAAATGCCTGGCCAGATAAAAGGTCTTCAAAATTGGCAACCTATTTAAATTACAATGTTTATAAATGAAGTCTTTTTATAAAAGGGGAACTCGATTCTAATGTAGAAATGCACTAAATTATTTTGCTCATACTCTTTGTAACTTTATTATGCCATTTTTCATATTCCCTGGGGAATATAATTTTGATATTTATGGAAGATTTCTAAGATGTGTTTCCTGTTAATTTGATTTATTTGAGCTTCTGGAAATATGTCTACCTTTCATAACTTCGCTAATATTTAAATTTGGAGCAACTGTATGGAAACTCCCATCTACCAAATACCTTTCTGAACTTAACAATTTGCAATACATTTTCATGCAAGTATTCCTATTTTGCATTTAGTTAAGATCAAATCTGATCGCTGAAAATTAACCCACTGTAAACTTAAAAATTCACTTTATTTTCTAGGTGGATTCTTTTTTGGTGACAAAAGATCACTTCAGTGGAACTCCTATGATGCTGAATTTATGGAGAAAATTTGCATGTTAAGCCACAAGTGAATCTTGGGCTTTGGGAGTGGGGAGGGGTAACGTGTTAGCAATTTTGTTTTTGAACTTTTGCTTTAACTCGCGAAGTTGAATATTGCAAGCTTACAGTTCACGATGTACATTCGTAAGTCAGTGTGACAAAGTTTTCATCAGGCAACAAGCTTTGCTGTGAAATTTCAAGGCTGCAATTCTGTACACACAACACACACAAACATATACGTACACATACGTATGTGCATCTCTCTCTCTGTCACACACACTTGTAAATAATACACACACATATATACATACATAACAGTGAACAGGCAATTAATCATTGGGTGGGGATTTTGTCCTTTAAAGCCTTTGCCCAGTGAAGGCCCCCAGAGATAGACCCCACCCCATGTTGCCCCTTGCGAAGGCAATGCCGTCTATTCCTCACGGACTTTACCAGCACTTTACCATCTTATTGGCAGGCAGATTTGAGTTGGGATTACCAGATGTTGGAGATGTTTGTTTCAAGCTATTAACCATCTGACAAGCTGTAAAATGGCTGTGTGGTGAGCTGACCAGGTGAAAGCGGGCTTGCCCTAATTTTTTTTTGTTTAAGCCAAGGTCAGGGCAACCATATGCACATAAAATTCTGACAAATATGCATATTAGTCACTTTTAAAATGGTGGTAGCAGCAAGGTGATTGATAGATGTTCGTACCGTGACTTTGGGTATACTGGATGCCACTTGGAAAGATCCATGTAAAATAGTTTCAGGTAATTTTGCTACATTATTTCAGTAGAAAACGTTTTTGGAACAACTGTTAACTTAGCAATGAAGCAGATGATATTTCAGTTCTATAATCCTTTCAATAATTGTAAAAGCATTTTTGTATTCTTCTAATGCTGTCAGCTTGTCAAATCTAATATTTGCCTCTGCAAACATTAATTAAGAATGCTAGAACAAATCTAATTAAGAGAAGACAAATACATTACAGCTTTGACTTGCTATGAAACGATCTAATTGCAACAGAAAATCACAAGGTAAATGTTTTCACTATTAAGCATCTATTTGATTTGTTACTTACATCTAAACATACATGTGATGTGTGTCTTGCTGCTGACACATCTTTGATTATAAATGTACATTATAATACTCTGTTTGAACTATTCCAAAGAAAGCAGTAGTCAAATCCTGCTAAAAATGCCTTTGTTAAATGGGAATTTATAACTGTTAGACCTGTCCATTTGTCTCGCTTGTACACAACCTTTTTGATTCAGTGGGACTGCTATGTAAGCACATCTCACAAAACAAGTACAATAATAAATGAAACTTAGAAAATATTAAAAATATTAAAATCAATTTCACAGTAAATTGCTCTTGTGCTACCTGAGTTTAATCATGATCAAACATAAGCAACCATACAGTGGGTTACTATTGGCATCATGACCTTCTAGTTTGATCTTATAAGCTGTCAGCAATGTTAGACTTCTTTCTAATAGTTTCCAATTTTATTGGGAGTCAACCAGAACAAAAACTAAACACTGATATTGTCTATTATCCTTTCAAAAACATTCATTTTGATTTTATTTGGAATAAAAAAAGCCGAACTGTAGTTCTGATTAAGTACTTGTCCATCATTTTCGCCGTTAAATGAAAGTACGTGGTTCATCTAGCTTAAATATTGCACATCACATTCAAACCTTTCAGACTGTTACTAATTGAAATCTTTAATGGATGTGCATTCCAAATTTACTGCTGCCTGTTTGCATGAATGCAATGTGATTTACCCAGACTGTCTGAACAGCCTGTGATGAAGAGTCACTCATACTCGAAACGTTAGCTTGCTGTCTCTCCATGATCCGCTGTGATTTCCAACATTTGTTGTTTTCAGTACAGACTTTACACAAGATGCCTTTGGACCAGAGAAAAGTATTCTACATCATCTTATTTGACAACTTGCTCATCTGACAAGACATTCGTACAATACATAAACAGACATTTTCCTGCCAGTGAAATTTGGATATGTTCAGCTTTTAATCAATAATAACCTATTATCTTCAATGTTGTACAATGTTGCAACGCACACAATCTTACAATGCATTATATATTTCCTTTTACCAATCATATGATTCGAGATATTCATAAAGCTTGTACGTGACCTACATTGATGGTTACAGAGGCAAATAAAGTTCAAAATGCTCTTATAAGATTGTGTGGGAATTCTCTTTTTTGTTTCTACATTTATGCTTGCTGAATGTCAGTTTTACTTAATAAGGGAAAATAAAATCAGACTTTTTGGTAACAATTTAGCAGTCAGTTTAAAACCTGCCATCTTGTACTATGCAGAATATTTACGAATTGAAACTAAGTTTGAGCGTTATTGTGATCGATGCTAATTTGTATTGAATCTGTTGCTTGAACTTCTCTATCAAGACTAAGCGATGTGGAAACATCCCACTAATTTGTTGAAATCAGTGCAATTAGCTTAACTTAAACCATTTGTCTTAGAACGAATGAAGAATGGCTCATCATCCACCATTAGCATGTGAGATGAAATTGTTCCCATTAGAGGATGATTTGGGAAGATGTGTTGCAAAGCTGCTGCCTGTTGGAATTTTGACCGGGATGCCCTCGTAATTGGCATCAAAGAGTTTTCCTGCTCAACAAGGGGCAGTAGACAGGATGTGGAAACAAGTCAGTGAGAGATTTTGGAGAAGTACCTGGCTACACCTGACAGTCCAGCCTGTTGCTGTGTCTCCTTCCCATCATGTGAAACCTAGAGGACAACTGGTAATTAATAAAATAGAAACAGAGCAAAAAGCTGAAAGTGGTGGGAGCCAGTTCATTGTATTTATAATGTTAGAGTACAACAACATCATCTTGTACTTATTTGGCCACTTTATACAGAAAGATTTCCAAAATGTATCACGCAAACATAATTAAACTTTAAAAAAAATACACAAAGGACTCTGAGCTGAAGAGAAAATATTAGGCAGCGTGAAAAAAGTTAGATTTTGAGAAGAGCCTTTAAAACAGCCAAAGCAGGTGACGCCACAGGGATTTAAGGAAAAATATAAAAGGGTAGTGCTTAGGAGGCTAAAAGGAAGGCCTTCAATACACCTAATGTAAGGCAGTTTGTGCTGATATTGTCAAAATGTGATATATTAAGCCTTTTGATTTTTCTGAGATTGTATAACCACAAAATTTTAATTTTCTGTACAGTTAAATCCCTTATTTCTGATGTTGCAGTAAATATAATAAGTTCTGAATAAAAATATTTTAAGTGAAAGAATGTCACAAGTTAATTGACTTTATTCGTTTGAAGTTGATGTTTTTCTGTGTATGCGTGTGCAGTACGAGAGATATGACTACAAAGTCTGGTGAAGCAGTATTACAGGATCTGTAAAAACCGGTTTGGCTCAGTTCCATCTACGTTCTATCTTGTCACTTCAATTTAGAGCTAAAAATCAGTTGTGAAATAAAAGTTCAGGCAAATGTCATCAGTATCTGGTTAGCCTGTTGTCAGTAGTAGTCATCTGTTTAAAGACCCAGGTCTCATGGTGTACAGTCAGCGAGCTGTAGACTGTGTAGGACTGACCCTCATCAGTTTGACTGACACGATATACTCTTCTGAAGACAGGTCCAGATCCGAAACATCAGCTTTCCTGCTCCCCTGATGCTGCCTGGCCTACTGTGTTCATCTAGCTCTACACCTTGTTATCTCAGACTCCGGCATCGGTGTTTCCTACTATATTTGTGTCAGTTTCCTCTTGAATGCCTCAATGATTTGCATCCACCCTACTCCTTGCTGAATAAATGTAAAGTTTCATTATCCCTTTGATGCCTTTGTTTCTTTGCCCAATTGCCTTAAATATATACTCTCTGGTTTTCAATCTTCCCACCAATGGGGAAATAACTTCTTATTTAGTCTGTCAAGAATGCATGGATCAAATCTCCCCTCAGCTTCTCTCTAAAGCGAACAATCCCAAATTCTCCAAAATGCAACTGGAGTTCCTCAGCTCCGGAACCATTCTTATAAAATTGTCCTGTATCCTCTCTACTGCTTTCCTTCTGTACCTTCCTCATCATAGTGCTCCAAACTGGATTCAGTACTCCAGCTGAAGCTCAAAAGTCAGACGATACCAGGTTATAGTCCAACAGATTGATTTGTGTGTGGTATGTACACACACGTTAACACTCTGTCCCAAGCAGAAATGCAGAGACTCTCACACAGAAACACATAGTCTCTCACATACACATACACTCACACAAACATATAAACCTATGGGGTGAATTACTTCATCCAAGATATTTGTATGTTTGCAGACGCAATCTATTTTGTTAAAAAAAACCACCCTGACTCCAGGTTCAAACAGATAGATTCTAAACCAGGCCTCACACCTAAAGTGACTGAGAAGTCACCTTTTGCATACACTGATAAAACCTTTAATTATCTCAGAGCAATGACTTGAAAGAAATTCCAGGATTTGCATTTTAATCAGTAGAAACCTGCACCTCCTTTCTAACTGATTAAAAGTTCAACAGGAGGCAGTCAGTGGGCCAGTTTTAGGGTCGTTAACTTTCTGCTTAGAAATTCTGTGTCGGCATACCTCCTCTTCCACACTACACCTGAGGAAGGAGCAGAGCTTAGAAAGTTTGTGATTTCAAATAAACCTTTTGGATGATAACTTGGCGTGATGTGATTGGTGACCTTGTCCGCCCCAGTCCAACACCAGCACCTTCACATCATGGCTACCAGCTGAAGCTGGTAATGTATTCTCGATCCTCAAATATCAGAGTAGCCTGAACAGCCTAGTAGAAGGTTACTATTCATTTTTCATTTGCTAAATTCATCCTGATGGATTATAGATGAGCTTTGATGTAGTGTTCAACTAATATTGACTCTAGTGTGATTTGGCAGCAAGGAAGGAAATTTCTATGTCATTACTTATTTAAAATATGCAATAGAATATAAAAATTCATCAGTTTTTGAGTAATCAATTAATCTTAGTTTAAATGCTTTTAGGTGGTAGGAGCAGCAAGCATTGTGAATCCTTACCATTTTTTCTGATTTGAAAACAAAGCAAACAAAGCATGTTGAAACTGGCAATATTGAAAATATTTGGAGACTGGGTAAAGTTGCCCTAAAATTCCCCCCAAAAAATGCCTGGGAGACATCAATTGTGAAACCAACTAATTAAAAATATCACCCCCAATAAGAGAATGAAAGGAAACAGTATGAAACTGCTTTTCCAGTCACAGGCTGGATGTTTCCTGTATTTGCGGATAGATTCACTATAAGCCTATCAACAGCAAATACAGAAGAGAACCAGCTTTGTAACTGAAGCAGCAAGTTGACTGGCAATATTAAGCAAGGTAGAGTGCAGCAAGCAAGGCAGCTGGACAGGAAAGAAAGAACAGTGAGCAAGGCTTACGAGATGGAAGGCCAGTGGCTGTGCGGAAGAGTGAGACTGAAATGGGGAGGGAGTGAGGTGGACAGGAGGTGTGTGGCTAGACACCTGCAAAGGAGAAGTACGTCTGCAAGCTGGCAGAGTTGGGGGGTAGGGAGTGCAAATAAAAGAACAACTCTGAAAATGGAGAGAGGGGCTGCAAACAGTGAAATCAACTTCAAACTATTTAACAAAGCAATGCCCACCTAGCTGAGAACAGGAAAACCAAGGAAATGAATTACTTGCAACTTAATGTGAAAACTCCAGGTTAAAACTGCAGGCTGTGTGGTGCTACTATAATGGAGGAAATTATCATTGATGCAATTGTAATATACTGTCAATAGTATAATTTAATATTGAACAATTTATTTTTTAAAGATTTGCATTTTTATCTAATCGTATCTCAAAGCATCAGACATTATGTGAATTATTTGAGGCTGACCTAGAGACAAACATTCTATGATTTAGCTGTGAAATCATCAATCCAGGGAAAGCATGATTAGAGGTTTCTATTGTGTATTGAAATATGTCAAAAATAAGGTTTTTTTCATATTTATAGCTAACTTATGCTGTTATGCAAATTTAACAGCTATGGTATGTATGCTTCATGTTGTGGTTATAAATTTAAAGGAGCACTGATGATTAATGGGATATAGATGAACTCTTCTAATTCTGCCTCTGTAAGAGTTAAAATCCCCATACGTAACTTGAGCCAAGACTATTTATAAAAATAATGACATGGGTGTTGTTAGCAAAGTCACATCCTAACACACAATAAGAAATGAGCAGAATTAGGCCATTTGGCCAATAAAGTCGGTTCCACCATTTAGTCATGACTGATGTTACCTAACCTTGTTCTCCTGCCTTTTTCTTGTAACTCTTGATCCTCTCACTAATGAAGAAGTATCTAGCATTCCTAAGTGTCCTGGAGAAGGTGATGGTGAATTTTTTTGAATCACTGAGCTCTTGTGAAGGTACTTTGCTATGCTGTTGGGTGGGGTATTTTAGGATTTTAGTCTAGTGGAGCGATAATGAAGGAGCAGTGATAAATTTCAAAGTTATGCTCATATGGAGGAAAAAGAGATGGTGGTGTTCCTATGCACCTGTTGTTGTTGTCCTTCTAGTTGGTAGAATCATGGATTTGTGAGATTTATTGGCAAAGCCTTGGTGAGTTGCTGTGGTATATCACATTCTACAAATGGTGAATTCTGGTGATAGAAGGCATGAACATCTAAAATTGCAGATGGAATGCCACTCATATGGGTTATTTTATCCTCCATGTTACAGACATTCAAGCAAGCAGAGTGTATTCCAGCTGTGCCTTCATAGATGTTGGAAAATCTGTGGGGAATCAGGTTGGTAACTTGTTGCAGAAAACCCAACTTTTGACCTGCACTTGTAGCCATGGAATTTTTATGACTTGTTCAATTACGTTTCAGTTAAATTGTGCTCTCATTGCTGGTACGCCTTCTTTCTAAAACTGCCCGGCACTAAGTTAAAAGCTTGGAATTTAGCAAAGGACTGGCTGGCAGAAAGAAGTGAAGTGGAGCAGAAAGGCCTCTCAACAGATTGCTGGTTTTTATAATACTTCTGGTTGCACTCTTTCTCCTCCCTTCACTGGAACTCCTCAGATGTTGAAGCGGTCTGTGTCCAAATGCAGCAAGACTTTGGCAGTATCTGGGTTTGACTTGACAAGTGGCAACTCACAACTGCCAAGCAGTGAGCATCTCCAACAAGTGATTATCTCACCCCTCAACATTGAATGGCATTGCAATCACTGAAGTTGTGGAAGTTACCATTGAGAAACTGAACAGGGTTTGCCATTTCAATACCGTGGCTGCAAAAGCAGATCAGCAACTAAGACTCCTGCATTAACTGACTCCTGAATTCTCAAAGTCTATCCACCGTTTGCAAGGCACATGTCAGGAGCATAATGGATTGCATCCTACTTGCCTGGATAATTGCAGCTCCAAGGCCATTCAAAAAGCTTTACACCATCTAGGATAAAGCAGCTCATTTGATTGGCATGACGTTCATAACATCCACTCCCTCCACCTCTGATTCTCAACATCAGTTGTGCATATCATCTACAAAGTGCACTGCAGAAATTCATCATGGCTTCTTAGACAGCACTTTCCAAACCTCTGACCACTAGAAGGGCAATGGCAGCAGATAATAGGAACACAACCACCTGCGAGCTCCCCTGTAAGTGACCCACTATCCTGACTTGGAAGTATATCGATGTTCATTCAATGTTGTTCCATCATATTCTTGAAGCTTTGTCTGGCATAGCATTGTGAGCTTACTTGCACCAAATGGACTATAACTTTTCCAAAGGACACTACCACCTTCTTGAGAACAATTACAGATGGGCAATAAATGCTGACCCAGTTAGCAGGACTTACAAACCATGAATGAATTTGCAGATAACTCAGCTGCCTATCCCTTAAATGCATTACCCCTTTTTAAAGATGGCAGATAGTACACGAGACCCTGGATTGGCAGCTAATGGCCATTCAGTCTCATGGCTCTGTCGAAGGGAGGCGGAGGCATAATAGTGAGTCTACCATCCCCTTTTCTGCAGTCCATCTGTTCCCAAGGGGATGTTTACTGACTGACGAATCCTACACTTCTAAAACAAAGATCACCATTTCTTTAATTAAGCTAACATGACTTTTTTTGTTGCAATACTATTGATTTTGAGGTCCTAGCAGAGTAGTGGACTTCTTCACATAACTGAATGGCAGTAGGATCTTGTCCTCAATCTATAATGAACACTGCATCATGAAAGCAGCTGAGGGTTATGGCAGGACAAAGATAGGGGTGACCTGAACAGGTGTATTTTAACTGGCCTCCTGTAGCAAATTTGTCTGAGTTCAGAATTAGAGAACTTTAGAAATACCAATTTGAAAAGTTAATAGAACCCTGCCACCTCATGCCCAGTGTGGGGTATATAATTGAAATTAAGCAGGAGATTTACTTAACCTTTTCCATTGCTGATTTGGTGGAATGTCATTTTTAATTTCAGGGGCTGAGCATTCTCGTACCACTGGGGATGTCTTCAAATTTGCAAATTGTCAGTGGAACAACAAAGGCTCAATCTGTCATTTTAGGCTTAATCCTACATGTGGCAAGAATCCTCAATTCCCCTACTAGACCAAGAAAAGACAACTTTAACATAGTAAAATGCCCCAAAGAAATTAATCAGACAAATACTGTTTTTCTTTTACAAAAAGAAGTGAAGAGAAGGAGATGAAGAGCAGAGACAGGAGTGACAAAACCACAGAATATTTCAGGAGGAACTGCACATTCTGCAAAATTTATTTAATTAGTTAACACAATACTGAAGTTATGCTACATACATTATCACATTACCACAAAGTAGCTTCATCTGGGGACATCACAGAGTTTTTGTCTCTGGAACCTAATGGAATCCAGAGATCAGGCAGAAGAAAGTTTTTAGTCTTAATCTTCCTCCTTTACAGAGGAGAGAGGGATGTGGAAGGGAAGAGAATTTAGGGGAGGACATTTCAGAACTTATGACCTAAATATCTGAAGACAGAGCCAAAGGCAGTGTTCGTACAAGAAACTCTTGGCACATCTACCAATTGTTTTAGTGCTGCAATACTGAGCTTACCAGGAACAGCACCCAGTTCCAAGAGAGAGCCAACAAAAATATACATATTTTGTTTCTCTGTAGACCCAGACTAGAAGGGCTTTGATTGCCTCCAAAAAGAATTACTAACATACACCACACCCTTCCTCCACACAATTGGATTCCTCCCAAAATCCCTTGATATCCCTCCCAAAGCTATCTGCTGAATGTACTTATGCTAGAAGCCTATATTTCATGTGGCAACTTCCTGCTATTTGACATCTTGATCCTGTTTGCCAACAGACAGCAACTGTAGCTGGGATGAGTGGAAATCATTATTTTGTAAATGCTCAGAAGCTAAAATATTTTCAGCTCTCAATATGACAACTTGTCACTCACCCTGGCCTCTCCTATGCACTAATCCTGTCCAAAGTTAAATTCAAGTCCTTGATGCCTGAAATGCAAGGTATCTACATCTGTAAGTGCCAACTTTCTAAAGAGCAGAGACAGGAGTGACAAACCCACAGAATATTTAAGGAGCAACTGCACAGTCTGCAGAATGTATTTAATTAGTTCGCACAATACTGAAGCTGTGCTGCATACATTATCACATTACCACAAAGTAGCTTCATCTGGGGACATCACAGAGTTTTTGTCTCTGGAACTTGATCAGAAGCCATGAACAGCCTAATGGAATCCAGAGATCAGGCAGAAGAAAGTTTTTACTGTTAATCTTCCTTCGTCCTTGACAATATTGGGAAGACTGGGAGAAAAGAGTAAGAACAGTAAGAAGGACAAGACCTTGATAATTATGGCTAATTTCTCTTCAAGAAATATCCACCTTCTCACTTTGCAAGTTTACCCATATCAGTGCCACCCAAACCTGTATGGCCTTTTTTACCCTGCCTCACCTCACTACTTGATGTGAAACAAGTAATTTAATGAAAAGCAATCAGGGTATATAATGATTTGATTTGGTCTGACTTGAATTAAATGTAATTTTAATGAGTTATGACCATATGCTAAATGTTTAGTTATACTCAATTTGGAGAAATTTTGGTTGCACTTAAACTCAGACTTGTTTTTTTCCCAAGCTACATTCACATGATAATTCATTACTTCACTACTTATCGTAGAAGTCTGATAATTGAAATCTGCCTCGGAATGAAATCAGATTTTCATTCATGCTAGTTTTAAAATCAGTAGATGAACAGGAATATGAAACTATGATACTGCACTCACACCCTTTGCTGTGGGTAGTTTGAGGTTTTCAGTCAGTGCAATGGCCCTTTTTAAAACTTGCTTCATCTGCCCATACAAGTCCTCTTCTAGGCAACATTTTATGGAATTTATTTAAAATTTACAACAAGTTAGGCAGAAACTAGCTTTCATAGAACATAGAACATAGAACATAGAACAGTACAGCACAGAACAGGCCCTTCAGCCCACGTTGTTGTACCGACCATTGATCCTCATGTATGCACCCTCAAATTTCTGTGACCATATGCATGTCCAGCAGTCTCTTAAATGACCCCAATGACCTTGCTTCCACAACTGCTGCTGGCAACACATTCCATGCTCTCACAACTCTCTGTGTAAAGATCCCGCCTCTGACATCCCCTCTATACTTTCCTCCAACGAGCTTAAAACTATGACCCCTCGTGCTAGCCATTTCTGCCCTGGGAAATAGTCTCTGGCTATCAACTCTATCAATGCCTCTCGTTATGTTATATACCTCAATTAGGTCCCCTCTCTTCCTCCTTTTCTCCAATGAAAAAAGTCCGAGCTCAGTCAACCTCTCTTCATAAGATAAGCCCTCCAGTCCAGGCAGCATCCTGGTAAACCTCCTGTGAACCCTCTCCAAAGCATCCACATCTTTCCTATAATAGGGCAACCAGAACTGGACGCAGTATTCCAAGTGCGGCCTAGTTGACCCTAGCTTCCTCCACCTTAGGTAAGCTACCTTCTTCTTTTTCACAAGAAGCTCCACCGCTCTCGTCATCCAATGGTGTTTTGGCTTTCATTAACAGGGGGATTGAGTTTAAGAGTCGTGAGATCTTGTTGCAGCTCTATAAAACTTTGGTTAGGCCGCACTTGGCGTACTGCGTCCAGTTCTGGTTGCCCTATTATAGGATTAAATTGGATCTAGATCTTTCAATCTAATATTTTATCCTTATTTTCTGTCAAGATTTAATTTTAATTGTTTGACGTATTAAATGTTATATCTTTATTTCTGAATAGTTTCGCTAGTGACCAATTGGTTTTTTATGTGGGGCCTCATTTTGAATACAAGATCTTAGCATAATTATTCACTTACACGATTGAGCTTATTTCCTGTCATATTGTGTTTTTTGTGTTTAGTTACTAAGAGTTGAGGAACTGGATGCATTACGTTCTGAAAAGATATAAGGTATTCAAACGTAAGATAAACAAAGCATTTTTGAAACCTGAAGTCAAATTCCACTGTATCTGCTTATCTATAGTAATTATCTTTATATTTTCCAACTTCTCATGCCTTTAAATTGTGGGAACTTCAGATTTTCATGAGAATTAGAGTGATGGAACCATGTGACCTTGGTATTACCACCCACATTCTGAAAACAGTGTGAAAGCATCGTTCAAACACACTTTTGGAACAAATTGATAGTAAAAGCACAGAAAAAAAATATGAATAGAATCAAAATTGTTGACTACTGAAATTCTTCCATCTTCATGTTGAAGAATTAATGTATCTTGGTGTTCATGGTCATCAAAGCATTCATAATTTATGCGACATTGTTTTGCACACTTAGTTCAGTATGAATCAGTGAATCAGTGCATGTTATTTCATGCATCAGTAAGAATGTTCTGCTTTTGGCTTCTTAAACAATGATCTACTTCAGTCAATGTGCACAGCTTGCCAATTTTACAAGGTGAAACACAGATCATTGCTGTTGAGAAATCTAATGCCTGATTCTACTGCCATTATCTTTGGAAAAGGATGCGTATGGATATTTAGTCATGATGGAGAAAGTTGTTAATTTGACAAGTTAAACAGGTTTAAGTGTTTCAGAGAGGGTGTGTGAGTGCCTAATGAATTTCAATTATGGTTTGTTCATATGTTTATAGCTGGGTGCCTGTTTTTTTGTCTCAGGTAGTCCTCTGAAAACAGCTGGTGTCTTGTGTGGCAAAGTCACAGTTCTCTACCTCTGAGCCAAGAGTCCAGGGTTCGAGTTCCACCCACTGCAGAGGTGTATAAGAACATCTTTGAACATGTTGACTTAAAGATATGTCAGAATGAGCACAGGAGATCTCTTGGGTTTCTCAGCACACATGCTTTCTCTGAAATGATGTAGAAATGAGAAAATTGTAAGTGTAAAACAAATTTTAATGGTTACTTAAATGTATATTAACATACAACAACAGTAGCTCACACCAAGATACCAAATGTTGATTCATAGTCTTGCACAACATTATAGTCTGTCAGAAATCAAAAATCAATCCAAATTTGTTCATATCAACAAGTCTCAGTATCCTTTGACAGTGGGAACTGCAGATGCTGGAGAATCCAAGATAAGAAAGTGTAAAGCTGGGTGAACACAGCAGGCCCAGCAGCATCTCAGGAGCACAAAAGCTGATGTTTCGGGTCTAGACCATTCAACAGAGAGGGGTTTTGGGGATAGGGAACTGGAATAAATAGGGAGAGAGGGGGAGGCGGACTGAAGATGGAGAGAAAACAAGATAGGTGGAGAGGCGAGTGTAAGTGAGGAGGTAGGGAGGGGATAGGTCAGTAGGGAAGATGGACGGGTCAAGGAGGCGGGATGAGGTGGTAGGAAATGGAGGTGCGGCTTAAGGTGGTAGGAAGGGATGGATGAGAGGAAGAACAGGTTAGGGAAGCAGAGACAGGGTGGGCTGGTTTTGGGATGCAGTGGGGGAAGGGGAGATTTTGAAGTTTGTGAAGTCCACATTGATACCATTGGGCTGCAGGGTTCCCATGCGGAATATGAGTTGCTGTTCCTGCAACCTTCGGGTGGCATCATTGTGGCACTGCAGGAGGCCCATGATGGACATGTCGTCTGAGGAATGGGAGGGGCAGTTGAAATGGTTCGCGACTGGGAGGTGCAGTTGTTTGTTGCGAACCGAGCAGAGGTGTTCTGCAAAGCAGTCCCCAAGCCTCCGCTTGGCTTCCCCAATGTAGAGGAAGCCACACTGGGTGCAATGGATACAATATTGGCAGATGTGCAGGTGAACATCTGCTTGATATGGAAGGTCATCTTGGGGCCTGGGATGGGGGTGAGGGAGGAGGTGTGGGGGCAAGTGTAGCATTTCCTGCAGTTGCAGGGGAAGGTGCCGTGTGTGGTGGGGTTGGAGGGGAATGTGGAACGGACAAGGGAGTCGCGGAGAAAGTGGTTTCTCCGGAAGGCAGACAAGGGTGGTGATGGAAAAATAGCTTGGGTGGTGGGCCTTGTCCACACCTACACAGGCCCCAAACCCCACCTCTTCCTCCGTTACATTGATGACTGTATCGGCGCCACCTCTTGCTCCCCAGAGGAGCTCGAACAGTTCATTCACTTTGCCAACACCTTGCACCCCAAACTCACGTTCACTTGGGCCATCTCCAACACATCCCTCACCTTCCTGGAACTCTCACTCTCCATCTCAGGTAACCAGCTAGAAACTGATGTCCATTTCAAGCCCACTGACTCCCACAGCTACCTAGAATACACCTCCTCCCACCCACCCTCTTGCAAAAATTCCACCCCCTATTTCCAATTCCTCCACCTCCGCCACATCTGCTCCCAGGATGAGGCATTCCACTCCCACACATCCCAGATGTCCACGTTCTTCAAGGACCGCAACTTTCCCCGTGCAGTGGTTGAGAACGCCCTTGACCGCGTCGCCCGCATTTCCCGCAACACATCCCTCTCACCCCGCCCCCGCCACAACCGCCCCCAGAGGATCCCCCTCATTCTCACATACCACCCCACCAACCTCCGGATACGATGTATCATCCTCCGACACTTCCGCCATCTACACCGCCATCTACAATCCGACCCCACCACCCGAGACAATTTTCCATCCCCACCCTTGTTTACTTCCCAGTTTATGGGCAGTAATGCATTTGTCCATATTACCAAACAGCAAGTTGACATTTTGTTATCAGTGTTTGGAACAGTGCATTCTCAAATGAGCGTTTTCTGAATAGTTGCTTGCAGTAGTCAGTGTCAGCAAACACTGCATTAAACTTATACCCCTTGTATGGGATTGCATGCATAAGCACGAGTATTTGTAACTTGGATGTTTGTAAATCAGAGATTTCCTGTACACCCACTTTATGGATATGAATGGGGATGTAACAATGATGAAGTTAGAAATGATAAAATCTCTTCACTATTTCCTTCCACATTCATCAGACTGCAAAGCTCAGGGGCTTCCTGAAACACACACTCAGCTCCTGAAATTTAATGGACCTCGATGGAGAAATTAGCTACTCACAAAAACAGGCATCAAGACAGTTCCTCTCAGAGTTTTGGGGGATTGCTGTGGATATAGCACCACCCATCATTGAATGGGTAAATTTTTATAGTGCAATTGGACATGGAAAGGGCTAAATAAGATTTGTCCACTGAGCTGCTGTGGAACATTGTTGGAATACAACAACCCTACCCACTGTCTATCTCACCTTAATGTCCCGCTGTCTAATTTCCCTTCCCTGCCCTGGTCTTATCTGAATGTTGCCTCCAGCTAAACAGGAGACCCCAAATTCCAACCAGCCACAACTACAAATCAAAATAAATCTTAGAATATTTAAATTCACATCATACATCATCAATGAAAAATTACGGATTTTCATTCAAAATATGTTCAGAGCCATATAAGAGAGTTATTCTTTCACAGTGTTGGTGGAACGATTACTTCAGTAAACTTTATTCGGTCAGATTTCTAAACAAGGGGACAAAATGAAAAATATTAGAGTTAATAGTTAACAATATTTTAATACAGCTGTGTTAATATTAAGATAAATGGATAGACAGGATTTGTACGGAGTTGTGATGGTGATGAAATTAGTCCACATAGTGACATGGAATGGACTTATGGAGAATTGGCAGCCTCCTTTACACTGACCTTGTCTACTTACCTAATGTGACATCTGTGGCTTTGCAATCAGCCAGTCTCACGCTACTGGTTCATAGAATAGAATCCCCACAGTGTGGAAACAGGCCAATTGGCCCAACAATTCCACACTGAACCCTCAAAAAGCATCTGATCCAGACTCAATCCCCTACCTATCCCTGTAACCCTACATTTCCCATGGTTAATGCACTAGCCTAGTCATCCCTGAACGCTGTGGGCAATGTAGAATGGCCAATCCACCTAAATTGCACATCTTTGGACTGTGGGACAAAACCAGAGCACCCAGCAGAAAGCCAGCAGACACAGGGAGAATGTGCAAACTCCACACAGAAAGTTGCCTGGCTTTGGAATCAAAGCTTAGTCTGGCACTGTGAGGCAGCAGTGCTAGCCACTGAACCATTGTGCCATGCCTTATACTAAATTCACTCTCTGCACTCCCAGTTCATGAGCGTGAGGCTGAGAAGAAGTATCTTCATTTTACCTCTCATCATGGATTGACTGAAATGACAAATTTACACAGCACCCAACAAAGTATGAACCATGGGTTTTAATTTAATAGGATTAATTATTATGTGCAATTTTGCTTGAAGTGACTTAATAGAGCTATGAGCAATTTGAGTTGTTTTCCCACACATATGTTGATATGGGAACGATTGACCCAATTTAAATCTGTTACATATAAGAATTTAATCCATCCTCAGATAAATGTTGGTAAGATGTTGCTTTCTTTTATTTAAAAAGGAGACAAAACAAGATATTAGCTAGTAATCTAAATAAACCCAAATGCCTTTGTATGAAACAGATGATAGCTGTGAATGATTCATCAAGGCCACTTGCTGTTAAAATGTGAGATTTAACATTTGGTGTGTGGTTGATAATGAAGTGATGTATTATATTATGATGTACTACTTTCTGAGAGAAAGCAATTGCTTTCACCATTTAATACAATTTATGTTAAGGCAACACAAGTTATCCTGAGAGAGTTTACGGGAGCAATTATCAAGCAAAAGTTCATATTGAACCACATGGGAGAGACTAAATAGAGTATATAGGGAGTCCCTGTTTTATAAATATCCAACTTACGAACGCTCATACTTGGACTTGTGCGATCCTAGTTTTAAGTTGTATAGTTTACAAACATTTCAATATACAAACATTTCCTACACTTACAGGCTGCTATTTTAAATTGTCCAGCATTGTGTTTGGATTTGTGTATGAATTGATTTGTGAATGAGCTCCAGAATGGAATTCTTTCTCGACCCTTTCATAGGTGGGGGTAGTCATTGATGAATATGGAGCTAAGCCTCTGAACTAAGCTGTAGTTTCACTGTGGATTCAGGAGTTGTGTTACTGCTCCATCAAGCAAATGGACGCTCTATAATTTGAGGTATGGTGCTAGGAAGCATTTCTAGTATGTACAATGTAATTATCATTAGCGTTTAGCTGTTTTTTCCAATTACAAAATATACTTTATTCACTTAAAGCTAGACTTGGAAGACTTAAAGGATTATAGGGTTGGTGGAGGTTAGAGAAATAGTGAAAGGCAAAACTATGGAAGAAATTGAAAAAAAAATGAAAATTTTAATGTTTCGGCGTTACCAGACCAGGAACCAGTATAATAAGCAAGCACAGGATGACAGAGTCCTCGTATGAATTAGGATGCAGACAGCACAGGTATTTGGATGAGTTTCAGTTTATGTATGATAAACTGGGTAATGATAAAAAGTGGAACCAACCAGTCCTGGTGTTCAGAAACTCATTTATATCAATACAATATCAAATGGTCTTGTTCAATGTCAATAAGCTGTCAGTGACAGAGTTAGAATTGGTAGGCAAGACCAAAGGCTGCAGCAGGAGCAAAGGCATGGCTTCAGTCTTTTCACTGTTTAGTCTTTGAATATTTCTGCTCAAATATTTCTAGTCAACAGCTTGGTGATTTAGAGACAGTGGAAGGATCAAGAGATAGAGCCGTGTATCACCTGCATATTCAAATTGGCATGATATGTTCTGTGGCGTCCACAAGGATCTGTGCTCAGGTCTCAATTTTTCACATTATTTATTAATGACTTGGATAATAACATAGAATGTTACATATATGCATTTGCTGATGACACATTGGTTTAGAAGCACAATTGGGCTATCATCATGCCAATGCTTTAGCTGAGGTTTATAATATCATGAGGGGCATGGATCGGGTTAATAACCAAGGCCTTTTTCCCCAGGGCGGGGGAGTCCAGTAATGGGACATAGATTTAAGGAGAGAAGGGAAAAATGTAAAAGGGTCCAAAGGGACAACTTTTACATGTAGACAGTGGAGTATGTATGGAATGAACTGCTACAGGAAGTAATGGAGCCTGATGCAATCTGTGTTAGTTTTTTTTGTTGAACAAATGTATTAAGAGATTTCAGCCAAAGACAGGGAAATGGAGTTAGGCCACATGATTTCATTGAATGATGGAACAGGCTCAAAGGGCTGAATGGCCTACTTCTTTTCCTATGTTCCTACATGTGAAGACTGGAATGCTTTCAAACAAAAACACTGAGGCTGTAGCTGCGATTGTATGCATCCATTTACAACACAAGTGACAAAAGCCTAAAAAAAATGCACTGTCTGTTCTACACATATTACTGAAATCAGACAGTATGCATTGTGTCATTGATCACCAGCTAGTCAACAATCCTCATAACAAAGTGATCACCCATACAAACAGAGAGATGTGTTGGTGCATTACGTATGTTCAAACAATAATCATTAACAATAAACCATTCATGATGGCCATTTTCACAAAACTATCACCATGGGGAGTGAGCAGGTCAGAGGATCTCCCTGTGGGTCTGTTCCTTGACCTGGCTAAACTGGCCATTAACAGGTCCAGGCAGCGGGCTGTGGAGGGTGTCATTATGGCCAATTGCCTGCCCTTCTTCCATGGCTATGTCCACACCTGGCTATCCCTGGAGAAGGAGCACACGGGGTACACTGGCACTCTCAATGGCTTTCTGGAGAGGTGGGCGCCATGGGGTGTGGAGTGCTTTCTTTCCCCCAGAGGGTTTATTTTGATTTGATCCCTCCCCTCCCCCTCCCTTTTTCTTTCACAGAGGTGTTGCCCCTAGAGGCTCTGCTTGATACTGATTCTTTGGTCACATGGGTGTTTTTCCTGGTGATGGTAGGTCAATAAAATTATTTGTACACCTGTTTTTTTTCCTTCAGTGTCTCACACCTGCATATGCACAAAGTGAAAAAAACTACAGGTGATTAGAATAAAAAAAAACTATCACCACCCTCGCCCATCAATTTCTGTTTAGGAGATAGTAGGAACTACAGATGCTGGAGAATCTGAGATAACAAGATGTAGAGCTGGATGAACACAGCAGGCCAAGCAGCATCAGAGGAGCAGGCAAACTGACATTTCAAGCCTAGACCCTTCTTCAGAAATGGGGAAGGGGAAGGACGTTTTGAAATAAATAGGGAGAGAAGGGGAGGCAGATAGAAGATGGATAGAGGAGAAGATAGGTGGAGAGGAGGCAGATGGGAGAAAGAGGCGGGGATGCAGCCAGTAAAGGTGAGTGTAGGTGGGGAGTTAGGGAGGAGACAGGTCAGCCCAGGGAGGATGGACAGGTCAAGGGTCAGCATGAGGTTAGTAGGTAGGAGATGGGGGTGCAGTTTGAGGTGGGAGGAAGGGATAGGTGGGGGGAAAGACAGGTTAGGGAGACAGTGATGAGCTGGGTTGGTTTTGGGATGCGGTGGGGGGAGGGGAGATTTTGAAGCTTGTGAAGCCCACGTTGATAACATTGGGCTGCAGGGTTCCCAAGCAGGATATGAGTTGCTGTTCCTGCAACGCAGTTGTTCACCTGCACATCTGCTAATGTGGTATACTGCATCCTCTGTACCCGTTGTGGCCTCCTTTACATCGGGGAAACCAAGCCGTGGCTTGCAGTCCACTTTGCAGAACACCTAAGCTCAGTTCGCAATAAGCAACTGCACCTCCCAGTCGCGAACCATTTCAACTCCCTCTCCCATTCCCCAGACGACATGTCCATCATGGGCCTCCTGCAGTGCCACAAAGATACCACCCGAGGTTGCAGGA
Source organism: Stegostoma tigrinum (assembly GCF_030684315.1). Taxonomy (NCBI): domain Eukaryota; kingdom Metazoa; phylum Chordata; class Chondrichthyes; order Orectolobiformes; family Stegostomatidae; genus Stegostoma; species Stegostoma tigrinum. Next base: position 31,880,626 of record NC_081374.1, read on the forward strand.
ACAGCAACTCATTTTCCACTTGGGAACCCTGCAGCCCAATGGTATCAATGTGGACTTCACAAGCTTCAATATCTCCCCTCCCCGCTAAAGCATCTCAAAACCAGCCCAGCCCGTCCCTGTCTCCCTAACCTGTACTTCCTCCCACCTATCCCCTCCTCCCACCTCAAGCCGCACCCCATATTAACCTCATCCCACCCCCTTGACCTGTCCGTCCTCCCTGGACTCCCACCTACCTTCCCACCTACACTCACCTTTACTGGCTCCAACCCACCTCTTTCTCCGGTCTGTCTCCTCTCCACCGATCTTCTCCTCCATCCATCTTTGATCTGCCTCCCCCTCTCTCCCTATTTATTTCAGAGCCCTCTCCACCTTCCCCCTTTTCTGACGAAGGGTCTAGGCCCAAAACGTCAGATTTCCTGCTCCTAAGATGCCGCTTGGCCTGCTGTGTTCACCCAGCTCCACACCATGTTATCAAAGAACTGTTGACGCATGCAATCAGAAAATAAAACAAAACTTGATCGAAAACCTCTGCAGGTCTGGTAGCATCTGTGGAGACAAAGCAGAGCTGACGTTTTGGGTTCAGTGACCATTCTGCACTAGGCCTTATCATCACCTGTGTTGCTACCATAAACAACCTATTACCAAATACCAATGGTCCCCGGTCTGGCAGCATCTGTGAAGGAGAAAACAGAGTTAACATTTTGGATCCGGTGACTCTCTTTCAGAACTCAGGCCTGAAACGTTAACTCTGTTTTTCCCTTCACAGATGCTGCCAGACCTGCTGAGCTTTTCCAGTAACTTTGTTTTTGTTCCTGGTTTACAGCATCCGCAGTTCTTTTGGTTTTAACTCATGGTCCCCATTAGCAGTTATTGTTTCTCCCAGGTTGACCTTTACGTATTCTTTTGTCTGTCTAACCATTGTTCTCTCACTGTTGATTCTGCATACACCAATTGTTCATTCCTCCACCCTCCCCCACATTTGTACCAACCTTTTCTTTGCTACAATCAGTTTTAAAGAAGGATCACCAGATCCAAAACATTAGCTCTGCTTTGTTTCCAGAGATGCTGCCAGACCTGCTGAGTATTTCCAGCTATTTCTGTTCCCACTTAAGGGATTCTGTCTACATGAAAACAAAGTACCCATTCCCTCCCCTTGCTTACAAATTACATGTGTGATAGATTAACAAGACAATGTCATTAAATGAAAATGATAAGTTCTTTTCCCATCCCTAAGGCAAGCTATATATTTGCTGGCTATTTTTTTTAGTCTGGCAGATTGAGTTAAACCTGCAATCATTGAGTCAGAAGTGAGACAAATGCTGGGCAAAAAGAAAAATTACCTCGACCTTAACATGACTAGCTCCTTGACTCAAAGTACATAACTGCAGAATGGTGAGCAAGTTTGAGAAATATCCCCGGGGCTAGATGTAGCATTTTCTGGAGGGGTCAGGAATGAATTCAGAAGTGCATGTTGTGTCTGTGCATTTCAATGTAACAAAATGATTAAGTGTCAGCCACATTATTAAGGCTTAGTCAATGGGAGCCAAGGTATGACACCTTATGGCAATGAGGTCTAGTTGTGAACCACAGCAGGTTTGAAGCAGTGACAGCTGAGAGGTGAATCGGTGTCTTGACTGAATTAGATGGGTGATTAAGTTATCCACTGAAAAATGCATGTATCACCACCTCGATGAGATGACATGTTGCAGCTTGCACAATGATGCAGACATCTCTGGCTGCTGCCTGGAAGAAACTCAAAGCATTAACAGTTCAAGTTCACATTCACCTTTAGATCAACAGGCATCAGGTACCAAGCAATTGAATTCGAACAAATCTCTTTGTATATTATCTCAGAGATAGTAAGAACTGCCAATGCTGGAGTCTGAGATAACACAGTGTGGAACTGGGGGAACACGGCAGGCCAGGCAGCATCAAAGGAACCAGAAAGCTGAATTTTCTGAAGAAGGGTTCCAATTCGAAGTGTCAGCTTTCCTGTCCCTCTGATGCTGCCTGGCCTCCTGTGTTCATCCAGCTCTATACGGTGTTATCTCTTCTTATGGCATCTTGTGTAAGGAAATTACTGTCTTTCTGAGAAGTTATAGTCTATGAAGACACGACATTCTGACACTGACAGCTAGTTGGAGTGCTTATTCTGCCTTTTCACAATCTTCAGATAAGGTAGACTCTTTTTGAAAGGACTTGATGATGTTATTGAGTATTATCAGGTCCGTAACATGCATGATTAGTATGACACACATGGTCCTCCTCAGGGTCCTTCTCTTGATCTCCTCTTTTGTTAGAAGAGCCCTCTCCAGAATTCACAGTTGCTATGAAGGAAGCAATGTCCAGGCTCCTTGTTGACGGCTTCCCCTTGTTAGGATACAAGATCCCCGACTTATCAATTCATTATAAATATTCCTTTTAAACTGGAGAACATTACAAAGATATCCAAAGATCCATAGATTCACACGCTCAACTTATACAACAGATATTAATGCTATATTTAACCTCTTGGACGAGATGCAATTGTTCTACCAACACTTAACTGTGTGCAATGGAGTGGGAAACCTAAAATTTAATTCAGTTTCTCAGTTAATGACTTGAATTTTCTCTTAATTGCTCATTTATTGAAGGCAGATTGGCTTCCAATTTCAAGACCCATTTAGCTTTGTAATGTCAGAGAGTAGCAGCATGACATCAGGTTGCCAGCATGATAATGCACTGTTTTATGGACTTCTGCCTGAATCACCTCCATTAAGTCAGTCCCTAAATTCATTGTGTGTTTATTAACTATTCTCAATATCGTCTTTAGGTCTTGAATATGTCTTAACAACCCCATGCATCCTTCATTGATATTTTCCTTTCTTTGGTGCTCTTTTTGAGTGAGGCGATCTTATGCAGGCCTTCTTCCAGAATCTTCAAGTGTTAACTGAGTTTGCATATTGCTGTGTTTAATAGTGCACTTGGCTCTATATTTTAATTGGCATAGGGCATCTTCCCCTTAAGGTATTTCATTGAACACTTTCACACAATGCTCACTCTAAGACAGTCACAAAGATAAGCTCTAAGACTTTGCCACTTAGTCATTTCACAAAAGGATTTCTTCTTTTGCCTTACGGTGATGTCACTGGCCTAGTAATCTAGAGACCAGGCTAGTGATGTGTGGGCATTTGTTCAAATGTCACCATGGCTGCTGACAAAATTTAAATTCATAAAAATTGGGAATTGAAAAATAGTCTTAGTAATAGTGACCATTGAACTGTTGTCAGTTATTGTAAAAGCCCATTTTGTTCACTAACATTCTCTGGGAAAAACAAAGCTTAGCTAGTCTGACCTACATGTGATTCTGATCTACAATAATTTGGTTGACTTTTAACTGTCCTCTGAAATGGCAGTGGCAAGCCATTCAGTTCAAGGGCAAATGAATCTTATCCTGCAGGAAATAATATTGTAAAAGAAGCTACCTCTCTGAGAAATTGTAAAGAATTGGTTTTACTGACACAAGATTGATTATCTTTTTTCCAATTTCTGATAATGAAACCATGCCTTCCCATAAAATTTCAATAACTGTTACTTGTTCCTTAGAAAAGGGAAATTCAAGCAGCTGGCTAACAGGATTTATCTTTCTGAGGCCCATGGAAAACAATAATTACCTGACATCATAGATAGATTTGGAACTTCCCCTAATTGGGAGAGTACCATCATAAGGCCACATCTGTCACTCATCCAATATTGTGTTACTGGACTAGAAATAGCCAAGTGCCACTGTTCAAAACAACAAGATTTAATTCCTTGAAAAAGGGATGCTGGGAAAATCCAAGATTCAACTGAAAATGGTAATGAAGACTGAACAATTTTACAGTGAGGGCATTGCAATTCCACTACTGGCAAAATTAATTTGTCCTGCTGCAAAAATAGGTAAACGTTCTGCAGGGTTGATCTCAAAATATTGATGGTAATGACATGTACTTGATGGCTGCTATTGAACTAGCTGGAGTTGCAATTGAATGAGACTGCGGAATTCAACAATCAACACAACAAGCCAGCACAGAACACATTTAAAAACTCTAATACTCTGTATAACAAAGGTTAAACAATAGAATATAAGTTCCAATAAGCTATGAATAAACTGTACAGTATTTTGGTAAGACCTATAGAACATGTGCATGCCAAATTTTCATTGCCAAGAAACAAGGGATACACAAACTCTGGATAAAGTTCACAGATTAGCCACAAGGTTGATTCTAATAACAAGGCCCTGAATTACCCAGTAACATTAAAAGTAACTTGAGCTTTTTAGCTTGAAAAGGAGACCTCTCAGTAGTCATCATCTTCTTTTACATGTTCTCTGCCTGAAGGCAGGGCCTTGATGATTATTCACTGAAACATGGCAAAGTGCCGTGATTTTTACTACCAGTACGGTGAGGAAGCAGGCCCCAAATATAGCTCAGTTGAAACAGCCAGTGGACCCTGTGCTGTTGATATTAATCAGGCCCACATGCTAGCCTTCTAAGTTAACATATGTACTGACGTTTTTCTAGCCACCATCAGTTCTGGAGAAGGGTCACAGGGCCCAAAACGTTAACACTGTTTTCTCCTTCACAAATGCTACCAGCATTTGCTGTCGAGCTTTTCCAGCAACTTTGATTTTGTTCCTGATTTACAGCATCTGCAGTTCTTTTAGTTTTTACGTTAACTCTGGACCCTATCCTGGCTATGACCACCACCACCCATCTATTCCCCCTATCCTTCTTCTTCCCGCAAGTGAGCTTAAAAATTTATGATCACAGTTGGCATTGAAATGGTTAATCAAAGGTACTGCCGCAACACTGTGCAATAAGGAGACACAGGTTCAAACTAGTGAAACACAAATTTAGAGCAGTAACCAAGGAGTTCAGCTTCACACAGAAAGCAGTAATCCGTGGACTCCCAGGCAGTGCAACGCCCTGGAATGGCTAGTAAATAATTACTGTTGCAATGAGGAGAATTTGGTTAATTCTGAATGGATTAATTAAAATGGATTAGATAGTCTTTATCATTCAAAACAATGTCATGTTAATTTGAAGCTGGAAATAAACCTGACAACTTCCAATGAAGTAAATTATACTTCTAAGAACCAGTGTTTACAAGTGGAAATAAAGTGCTCCTTTGATTAGTGGAGACGTTGTAGACTCGCCAATTTTAAGGGCATTTAAATGGTCATTGAATAAACGTATGGATGATAATGGAATAATGTAGGTTAGATGGGCTTCAGATTGGCTTCACAGGTCGGCGCAGCCTGAGGGCCGAAGGGCATGTACTGAGCTGTAATGTTCTATATTCTATGTTCTAAGCTGTGAGAAGTGATAATACCTTCCCACCATATTGGTCAAACAGCAATTATTGACTGTATACAGATTGTGATTGCATAAAGCCATCATAGGCAGTCAATTAGCTAACAAATGTAGTGGCTGCTACAAGCTATTTGTCACTCGTTCTGACAGGAAAAGAACTAAAATACAAAAGCATCAACTGCAGAAAAATTACAAAGCTCAGAATTTCATTCAAGACTGTTCAACCATGAAATTCAGTTAGATCTGTAAGTGTCAGCCATGCCCATGTTGATCAGGCAGGTGAGCGAATGGCATGAACATAAAACCCACCCTTAACTCCTCAGCCTGATTGATTGATTCACTCCCTACCTTTATATTAATATGCTACAATAATATATCCTTAGTTCCTTTTCTTCACCATTCTCAGACAAGTTGTTTTTCATGACTTCCATTAACAACACTCTACTTGTCAATCAACTTCCAATCCCTGTCTCGTCCAACTCAAAGTTGGCAAGACTGAAGTCATCATTTTCATTCCCTTCTGTAAACTTTGTAAATTTACCGTCCCAAGTTATTTTTCAAGCTGAACTGAAATCAATGCAACTTTGGGCTTCTTGTTGGCCTGACCTAAGATTCTACTACAATATTCTCTCCAGCATAAAGATCTCCTATTTCCAGGTTCATAATATCAGATATGTCCATCCCTGCCTCAGCTCATTTGTCACTAAAATCTAGTTATGCGTTGTTTACCAGCTGCCTCAGCTCATCTGGCATCTAAAACTCTGCTGTGTACAAAGTCTCACTTAAAATATCACCCTTTTCTTCAGCAACCATGTTATTGCTCCCCAAAGTTTCAGCTTTAAAATTGTTTGGAGTTTTGATTGCCACTGTGTTGTGGGCTTTGCCTCCAGCAGGTATTTGTACTTGAATAGGCAATGCTTATGTTAGCTCCAGAAACTGAGGAATTGGATATAGGTAATGTGGTACTGAGAGACTCAAGAGATGTTTATTACAGCTTCTGATATACATATTTGTTATAGTCACAGGTACTTTGGTGTCTGAGCTAATACTAAGCTGTTTATTTACAAACAGTAGCATGCTCTTATTAATGTATCATGTTTTAAGGGGATTCAATTAAGGTAGAGACTGGACCCTTTATATTATCAGTTCATTTGCCAAGATATGTGATGATCTCTTGAAAACATATGGAATGCTAACTGTGAGACAGAATGCAACACCTTGTTTTCCAATGATGAAAACAAACGTCTCAAATAGATGCACATGGTTGTATAGAGGGATGCGTTGTCAACTCAATAATTGTATAAACAAGCAAAAAACAGAGATTGCAAAATTAACAAGTTAAATATCAGTAATAATAACCTGGAGGTTTGGTAACTCACCCTGATCTGGTGATCACATACCCCTCTGAAGAGATATGTGTCATGCTCATTTGCTCTGAGTTAATAGCTTGGTTGTCTTGCTGCGAGTTGCTGCGCAATCAGCATCAACAGAGCATTGTGTGTGAATGGCATGGTCTTCTGTTCCTTTAACTATGTTGCACCATGATTAGCAAGACTTGATACAGCTTGGGCTGGTTGCATATTCTAGAAAGTTTTGCTGGTGCCCGGATGTTGCAGGTCTCAAATGGTTAGACAACTGCTTGTTGGGTGAGGTCATTTGTATTCACCTTCCAAGCCGAAGTTGCACTGGGGATGATAATTCATTGGTATTTCAGTATGCAGCAACAGAATGCTGAAATCTAGTTTTGCTGGACAACAATTAATCTGCAGTGAGAGACAGCAAGAATTGCAGATGCTGGAGTCAGAGGTAACACAGTGTGAAGCAGAAGAAACACAGGAGGCCAGGCAGCATTAGAGGAGCAGGAATGTTGACATTTCAGGTCAGAACTCCTCTTTAGAAATGGGCCAGGGGGAGGGGAGCTCAGAAATGAATAGAAAGGAGTGGTGGGGCTGAGGAAGGTAGGTAGGATGGTGATAGGTGAGTTCAGGTAGGGAGTGGTGGCGATTGGCCAGTGAGGTGGGAGAAGCGGATAGGTAGGAGAAAGTTGGACAGATTGTGTCAGGTCAAGGAGGCAGGGACGGGAGAGTAGGTTAGTCATAGGATGAGGCTGGGGCTGGGGAGATTTTAAAACTGGTGAGTTCCATGTTCAGGCCATTGGACTGTAGGCTTCCAAGCAGAATATGAGGTGCTGCTCCTCCAGTTTGTGGGTGGTATCATTGTGACACTGGAGGAGGCCTAGGATGGGCATGTCACCCAGGGAGTGGGAGGGGATGTTGAAATGGTTGGTAACTGGAAGGTGTTATTGTTCGTAATGTACAGAGTGCAGATGCTCTAGGAAATGGTCTCCAAGTCTATGCTTGGGTCTCACCGATGTCAAGGAGGCCACATGGGGAGCGGTGGATACAGTAAACCACATTGACGGATGTGCAGGTGAACCTCTGTCTGATGTAGAATGTTTGTTTTGTGCCTTGAATAGAGGTGACGGGACATGTGCAGGGGCAAGTGTAGCACTTCCTGTGATTGCAGAGAAAGGTGCTGGGGTGGTGGGGCTAGTGGGGAGTGAGGAGCCGACGAGGCAGTCATGGAAAGAAAGGTTCCCTACAAAAGGCAGATGGGACAGGGAGGGGAAGATCTCTTTGATTGTAGGGTCAGATTGTAGGTGGCAGAAGTGGTGGAAAATGATACGTTGGACGTGGAGGTTGGTGGGGTGATATGTGAGGACAAAGTGGATTCTGACTTTATGTTTGTTGGGGGTAAGGGATGTGAGGGCATAAGTGTGGGAAACACAAGAGATGCGGGCTGAGGGCATTTTTGATCACCTGAAGGGTGAAGCTATGGTCCTTGAAAATGAGGACATCTGGTATGTGCGAGAGTGGAATGCCCCATCTTGGGACCAGATGCGGTGGAGGTGGAGGAAATGGGAGGAGGGGATCGCATTCTTACAGGATGGTGAATGAGAGGAGATGTAGCCAGATAGCTATGGACGTTGGTGGGCTTGAAATAAATGTCAGTTTTGAGGGGGTCACCAGAGATGGAGATGGAGAGTTCTGGGAAGGAGAGGGAGGTAACGGAGATGGTCCAAGTGAATTTGAGGTTGGGGTGAAAGGTATTAGTACAGTTAATGAACTGTTCAAGCTCCTCATGGGAGCACGAGGCAACACCGATACAGTCATTGATGTAGTGGAGGAAGAGGTGGGGGATAGTGCCAGTGTAGCTACGAAAGAAGGACTGTTCCACATATCCTACAAAGAGGCAGGCATAGCTTGGATGCATGTGGGTGACCACGGTCACCCTGTTAGTCTGTACAAAGTGAGAGGAGTTAATGGAGAAGTTGTTAAGGGTAAGGATGAGTCCAGTTAATCAGATGATGTTGTCAGTGGACGGGAACTGGTTGAGCCTGCGGGAGAGGGAGAAGCAGAGGGCTTTTAGGCTATCTATATGGGGAGAGCAGGTGTACAGGGATTGGCTGTGCGTAGCGAAGATGAGACACTGGGGGCCAGGGTATTGGAAGTCTTGGAGGAGGTGGAGGACTTGGTGATATCCCAGATATAGGTGGAGAGTTCCTGAACCGGGGATAGTAAATAGAGTGAAGGTAAGCAGAGATAAGTTCAGTCGGGTAGCAGCAGGCAGCAACAATGTGTTGGCCGGGACAGTCGGGCTTGTGGATTTTGGGAAAGAGATAGAAACGGGCCGTGTGGGTTGGGGAATGATGAGGTGTGAGGTCACCTGAGGTGATGAGGTTATGAATGGTTTGAGAGATGCTCGTTTGGTGGTCAGGGTTTGGGTCTTGATCGAGGGGGATGGTAGGATGAAGTGTCAGAATGTTAGCGATTTGATAGTGCTTGCTATTCATTCTGCTAGATTGTCCCCCGGCTATGTTCTCTGAAACAGTGTGATATTGGTCCCTCATCACACTCTGCATGTTTTGAATCGGTTTGCCAGCAAATTGCAATCCTTTGCCAGACATCATTTGTTCCAGTATACTGAATAAACTGAACATAGCAGTCATCAAGTCTGCCATTAGTGACACTTCATTATGTTGCTAAGTTAACAAGCAATGTGTCACAAGGATGTAATTTTCTCCATGTACTGAGTATGGGCCTTGTTATTTTCAGCTACAAACTGGATGGAACACCATATGGCTGTAAAAGATTCCTCCGCTGCTGTACATTTGGCATGCCTTGCATGCATTCATGTGACAACTTTTAAAAATTTACTCACATGATATGAGTGTTGCTGGCGAGACCAGAATTTATTGCCCATCCTTAATTGCCCAGAGGGCAGTTAAAAAATCAACCACATTGCTGTGAGTCTCCAATCACACCAGGCAAAGTCTGCAGATTTGTTTCCCGTAAGGAGATTAGTGAGCTAAATGGACTCCTTTTCCCCTCTAAAATTAACAACAGTTTCATTTCCTCCCCTTACTTTCCTTCTGACTTCATTCTTTCTTCTAACCCCATCTCTTGTCAAGTATTTACAATCCCTTTTGATTTTCTGCTCTCTGGTACTGAACATTCTGTACTCAGCAAAGGCCTTAGCCATATCCTTCTGTGCCCCTGCCTCAATGAATTTCAGACACAACATGATTTTAGAATCTTCTTTGGTGACTTCTATTCCCACTTATCTGGGCAAGAGTCTGCTCCCTGTCCAACACACCCTTTCACCCATCTCCAACACTGTCCTTCCACCTGGACCCCTCCCTCTGGCCTTTTGCCTGCACTCAGCCTGTTGAGTGAGAACTGTCAATATGGCAGTGGTCACCTTAAGTTCTCTGCTTCCCCGACTTATTCAAACTTATCTTCCTCTGAACCGACTGTGCTCTTTGCAGTCAATCCAATCCTGACTTTGCCAAGCCTGCCAACAACAGTGATGCTGTTGTTGTCTGACGTACTGACTCTATATTGCAGAAGTTGACTGCCACCTGGGAACTTCTCGCTCACAACCTCTGATCTGACAGTGCCCCCAACCCCATACAACCTGCTTTGACCTACTCCCCAAACTCCACGAGTGGGAATAAAACCAAAAAAGTTCTGGTAAAGCTCAGCAGGTCTGGCAGCATCTGTGGAGAGAAATCAGTGTTAACTTTTTGGGCCCAGTGACCCTTTCTCAGAACTGATGGTAGCTAGGAAGGTGTTGGTTTATATACAGAAAGTAGGGTTGGGGGAGGGGTAGCGAGTAAATGATAGGTGGGGTAGAACCCAAAGAGGGAGAAGAACAGTTGGACAGATAAAGGAGTGAATAACATTCCGGCCAGGAAAGTGAATAACTATTAACGGGGACTGTTAGTCGCTAACAATGGGCTGTGTGTAATAGCAGATCATGTGATAATAAGCCCTGGTGTGTGGGGGAGGGGTAAAGACTTGGAAGAGTTCAAGCCCTAAAGTTATTGAACTTGACATTGAGTCCAGAAGGATGCAGGCTCCCCAAGTGGAAAATGAGGTGCTGTTCTTTCAACTTGCACTGAGCCTCACTGGAGCACTGAAGCAAACCCGAGGCAGAGATGTTGGACAGCGAAGAGGGTGGTGTATTGAATTGACAAGCAACTGAAGCTCAGGGATTTTTTTGCGGGCAGAACATAAGTGTTCTGCGAAGCAGTCGTCCAGTCTATGTTTCATTTGCCCAATGTCAAGGAGACCACATTGTGAGCAGCGAATACAGTAGACTAGATTGTGTGAAGTGCAGGTCAAGTGCTGCTTCACTTGGAAGCTAGTTTTGGGCCTTTGGATACAGAGCAAGGATGGAGTCAACAGACAAGTGTTGCACCTTCTGCGGTTGTAGGGGAAGGTGGAGGGAATTGTGTGGAGGTGTTTGGACTGAAGGAAGAGTGGACCAGGCTGTCCTGGAGGGAACAGTCTTTGTGGAAAGTGAACAAAGGAATGGAGGAGAATATGTCTCTAGTGGGGTGGCATCCCACTGGAGGTGGTGGGAATAGCAGCCAATGGTCCTTTGGGTGTGGCTGCTGGTGGAATGGTAGGTAATGACAAGGGGGACCCTATTGCTTTTGTAGGAGGGAAGAGAGGGGGTGAGGGCCGAAGTATGGGAGATGAGTAGGACCCGGTTGAGGGCCCGTTAAACAATAGTGTTAGGGAATCCTCGGTTGAGGAAGAGGGTGGACATTTCAAAGAATTCCAAATTGAAGTCGGCATCATCAGAGCAAAAGCAGCAGAAACAAAAGAATTGGAAGAATGGGATAGAGTCTTTACAGGAAGCAGGATGTGAGGATGTATAGTCATGAAAGCTGTGGGAGTCAGTGGGTTTATACTGGGTGTTGGTGACCAGCCTATCCCCAGAAATGGCACCAGATGTTGAGGAAGGGAAAGGAGAAGTCAGAGATGGATCAGGTGAAAGTGAGGGCAGGCTGGAAAATGAAAACCAAATCAATAAACTTTTCTAATCCCAGATGAGAGAGGAAAGCAGCTCTGATGATATCATTGGTATAATGAAAAAGAGTTGTGAGTGGGGAGCGGAATAGGACTGGAACCAAGGAATGTTCCAGGTATCCCACAAAGAGACAAGCATATCTATGGCCATCCCTCTGACCCAAAGAAAATGAGAGGAGTTAAAGGGGAAGATGTTCAAAGAGCTCGGTCAGGTGGAGGAAGGTAATGATAGGTGAGGACAGTTTAGGCCTTTGTTCCAGGAAGAAGTGGAGTCTTGAGACCATCCTTGTGGGGGACAGATGCACAAAGGGATTGCTGGTTCATGGTAAAGAGGAGGCGGCTGGACCCTGTAAACTGGCAATTCCAAAACTGGTGTAAGGCATCAGAAGAATCCCAGATGTAAGAGGGCAGGGATGGACCAGGGAGGAAAAAACAAGTCTAGACAGGAAGAGATGAGTTCTGTGGGGCAGGAGCAGACAGAAACAATGGGTCTGCCCGGACAGTCCTGTTTGTTGATTTTGGGAAGGAGGTAGAAGCGAGCTGTGTGGGGCTGGGAGACTTATCAGTTAGGAGACATTGGAGGGGAGATCACCAAATGAAATGATATTAGTGACTATTGTGGACACAATGGCCCAATGTTTCATGGTGGGGTCATGGTCCAGAGAGAAATAGGAAGAGGTATCTGTGAACTGGCACTCAACTTCTGCAATGTCAAGGTTAGTCTGCCAGCCAACAGCAGCACCATTCTTGACGGTAGGAATGCCTGGGCTGACCCATTGTTTCTTCCTGTTCTTGCCCCATGGAACTTTGCTGTTCCACCTTGATTTAATTCCTTTCCCCATTTTCCAGTCCCTCCCCACTTAGATCCATAATTCCTTTGATACTTTACACCGATTTCAAAATCCTTGAGTTCTGATGTACAGTCACGAGACTTAAACTGGTAACTCTGCTTTTTCCCCACGGATGCTGCCAAACCTGCTAAGTTTCACCAGCAATTTCATTAGACTCAATTACAGATTTTTATTGAATTCAAATTCCATAATCTGCAATAGTGGGATTCAATCTTGGGTCCCCAAAACATTACCTGGGTCTCTAGATTAACAGTCTAGCAATAATATCACTACGTCATCACCTCCCTTGATGTAGTGATCCATTTCTGGCAGGAGAAAGATTCATGTCTGATCAGTGTTTCGAAGATCTGCCAGTTCATTACATGTACTCTGCTGTTTGATTCTCCTTTTCATTGATGGTATCTAATACACAGTGTTTAACTGTACAAAACACTACTGCAGCCTCACTTGGAATATTGCATGCAGTTCTGGTCGCCCCATTACAGGAAGGATGTGGAAGCATTGGAAAAGGTGCAGAGGAGATTTACCAGGGTGTTGCCTGGTCTGGAGGAAAGGCGTTATGAAGAAAGACTGAGGGACTTGGGTTTGTTCTCATTGGAGAGAAGAAGGCTAAGAGGGGATTTAATAGAGACATTCAAGATGATCAGAGGATTAGATAGGGTGGACAGTGAAAGTCTTTTTCTGAGGATGATGACATCAGCTTGTACAAGGGGGCATAGCTACAAATTGAGGGGTGATAGGTTTAAGACAGATGTCAGATGGCAGGTTCTTTACTCAGAGAGTGGTAAGGGCGTGGAATGCCCTGCCTGCCAATGTAGTTAACTCAGCCACATTAGGGGCATTTAAACAGTCCTTGGATAAGCATATCGATGATGATTGGATAGTGTAGGGGGATGGCATTAGATTAGTTCACAGGACAGCACAACATCGAGGGCCGAAGGACCTGTTCTGCGCTGTATTGTTCTATGTTCTATGTTCTATGTCCATTTAGTGTATCATGAAGAGGACTGAAACATATTCAGCTGGTGCATGGCAATGATTTGTCCTGTAACTTTGTGCCTTCAGAATCAGCTCATCACTTGGCAGTGACATTGTATTCTGCTGAGGTAAGGATGGTGCAGGGAACACAGTGGTGCAAAAAACAGTGTATCACTTTTCACTTAGTGTTGACATCAAATCAACATGATTGCATGCTTTATGACATATTGATTGCTGGTTTTTATGTCAGCCATAGGTTGATATAGGTTCTTGTCTCCTCGTCTCTGACTGCCAGAAATTTTATTCACCGCCAGGCATTTTCTGTGCACATTGACTGAGACTGGCGTGTAAACCCACCTCTGTTTCTCTCCTTTGTCTTTCATAAAGAAAGAACAGTCTTATGAGATAATAAAATGTGAGGCTGGATGAACACAGCAGGCTCAGCAACATCTCAGGAGCACAAAAGCTGACGTTTCGGGCCTAGACCCTTCATCAGAGAGGGGGATGGGGGGAGGGTTCTGGAATAAATAGGGAGAGAGGGGGAGGCGGACCGACGATGGAAAGAAAAGAAGATAGGTGGAGAGAAGAATATAGTTGGGGAGGTAGGGAGAGGATAGGTCAGTCCAGGGAAGACGGACAGGTCAAGGAGGTGGCATGAGGTTAGTAGGTAGGAGATGGAGGCGCGGCCTGGAGTGGGAGGAAGGGATGGGTGAGAGGAAGAACAGGTTAGGGAGGCAGAGACAGGTTGGACTGGTTTTGGGATGCAGTGAGTGGAGGGGAAGAGCTGGGCTGGTCGTGTGGTGCAGTGGAGGGACGGGACGAACTGGGCTGGTTTTGGGATGCAGTGGGGGAAGGGGAGATTTTGAAGCTGGTGAAGTCCACATTGATATCATTGGGCTGCAGGGTTCCCAAGGTGAATATGAGTTGCTGTTCCTGCAACCTTTGTGTTGGTTCCGCTCGGTTTGCAATAAACAACTGCACCTCCCAGTCGCAAACCATTTCCACTCCCCCTCCCATTCTTTAGATGACATGTCCATCATTGTCCTCCTGCAGTGCCACAATGATGCCACCCGAAGGTTGCAGGAACAGCAACTCATATTCAGCTTGGGAACCCTGCAGCCCAATGGTATCAATGTGGACTTCACCAGCTTCAAAATCTCCCCTTCCCCCACCGCATCCCAAAACCAGCCCAGCTCTTCCCCTCCACCCACTGCATCCCAAAACCAGTCCAACCTGTCTCTGCCTCCCTAACCTGTTCTTCCTCTCACCCATCCCTTCCTCCCACCCCATGCCGCACCTGCATCTCCTACCTACTAACTTCATCCCACCTCCTTGACCTGCCCGTCTTCCCTGGACTGACCTATCCCTTCCCTACCTCCGCACCTATACTCTCCTCTCCACCTATCTTCTTTTCTCTCCATCGTCGGTCCGCCTCCCCCCTCTCCCTATTTATTCCGGAGCCCTCACCCCATCCCCCTCTCTGATGAAGGGTCTAGGCCCGAAACGTCAGCTTTTGTGCTCCTGAGATGCTGCTGGGCCTGCTGTGTTCATCCAGCCTCACATTTTATTATCTTGGATTCTCCAGCATCTGCAGTTCCCATTATCACTGATACAACACTCTTATGAGCCTGTGTTTACCCAAGACCTGGAGCACATTTGGTGAGAGTAATTATTACAGAAAGGAGGCATTTAGTTGCACGATATTGAAGGTAAGTTTTTATTCTTCATTCACAGGATGAGTGCACCACTGGCTAGGTCAGCATTTATTAGCCATCTCAGGTGACAGTTCAGAGTCAACCCACATTGCTGACACTCTGGAGTAACATGTAGGCCAGATCAGGTAAGGATGGCAGTTTCCTTCCCTCAAAGAATGTGAACCAAACGGGCTTTTCCAACATTCGGCAGTGAATTCATGGCCATCATTAGACTTTTAATTCCAGATTTCTTCAGAATTCAATTTCCACCATCTGTCATGGCAGGGTTCAAACCTGGGTTGTCAGAACATTCCCTGGGTCTCTGAATTAACAATCCAGTGATAATACCATGAGGCCATCGTCTCCCCAACATGGTAGTTGTGGACGGATAACTTTGGATCTGAGGAAGTGTGTAGAAGGAAAATGGTGACTGTGCAAGAAAGTGAAAGTGAGGAACGATGTGTTGATGTGGACTTGACAAATCAAAATGAAAGTGGGTTAATGTAATAAACAAGATGTAGGTTAATGTGCAATTGTACTTACCATTCTTGACTTGGTTAGATCATAAAAGCATTTACTGCACTTAATCAAGCTCCCTGTTTTGTTTTCCTTTAGCTACACTTTCTTTAGGTTTCTTCCTCCCATGTTGGGAGGTGGTATCCCTGTGCTTCCATGCGCAAACACCCAACAGTGCCTCAATGGAGCAGGACACAACATGTGCCTATCTGGAATCCATTATCTAATTTTATGTTTTTTTTAAATTTCCAATTCCTCCAACTTCCATACTGGATGCAATGGATTTTAGTTGAGACCACTAATTAAGATTGCTACTTAAATGTACATCTCTCCCTTTGCCTTAGAATAGACAAATGTAGCTATGAGCCTACTCTGTAAACATGATAAGAACTGTAGCCAATACTGTTAGCATGACATGAAATGATGTCAGTTCTGTGAAAGCCTATCTAAGGAAATAAGCTGTAAAACTAACTGACCTTCACATCTTGAATCAACAGTCTCAGGATGATAAGGTGCAATCAAATGATATAATGAAAGCAGGAAAGGGATATCTTCCAAGCCTACTTGTTGAAAAGGATATGCAATGTTAAAGCTAAGATAGTCAATAACAAGGAAGCGATAAAAACATTACCATGAAATGTGAGAACTAAGATTGTGAATTATCACACTGACTGCTTCAGGGAGAAACCTAGTGCACTTTTACCAAGTCTTCCTGCCAGGTTATACTTTAAAAATAATATTTTATGAAATAAGTTCTGAACCCAAACTCAAAGTGTTTTAAATCAGGACAGTATCTTCCAAACTTCTATGTATTCTGGAATAGATCCCACAGCTTGGAAGACAATAAATGTATTGCAAAAAAGGAAGGAAAGAGATAGTGGGGAGCTCCAGATTCGTCAGCCTGGAATAAACAGTAATAAAAGTGCGAGAAACTATTATTAAACATTTGCTAACTGAACATTTAGTAAATAATGATACGATTGGGCACAGCCATCTTGGATTTGTGAAAGTGAAATCATGTTTGATAAAGCTGTTGGAGTTTTATTTGAGGATTTAGCCAATAGAATAGATAGGAAGAAACCCACAATGAGAGGTTTGGATCATTAGCCTTGCTGATGTTACTGTGTAGTGGCAGAATTAGACTGAGCATGAGGGAGCAGAGAGAAGATTGTGGCACTTACTCTTGTGGATCTCAGATGATTATTGACCATCTTCTAGCACGGTTGGATATTTCATTTGATGCATGAAACAGCACTGACCTGGGCTGTCACCTCAATCTAGGCTAGCTGCTTCTGAGGCTGTGACCTCCTTCACTGGTTGCCAGGAAAGCTGATGGGCCTCCTCTCCACCATTCCATCCACCAGCACCTATAGGCCCCTTTCGCTGAAGCCTGGAGCCAGCATCCTATTCTGAGACTGTTTCCCGAATTGGTCAAGCAGATGAGTATCAGGTTCCTGGCTTGTAGCGTTAAAATTAGTGTGCAACTTGAGTTTAAATGTGGTGCCAGTGGCATAAATGATGTGAAACCCTGGCAGCAGCAAGCATTCCTATCTCTGTTGACTTATGATTCATGTAAAATGCACTGTATACCCCGACTGCAAATTTAATAAGGTGAATAAAGATGCAGAGCTGGACAGCATGGAAACAGACCCTTCAGTCCGACTTGTCCATTCTGACCAGACATCCTAAATTAACCCAGTGCCATTTGCCAGTATTTAGCCCATATCCCTCTAAACCCATCCTATTCATATACCTATCCAGATGCCTTTTTAATGTTGTAACTGTGCCATAATGAAAGATTGTGTCACAAATGTTGTGGTGAGCTATGATGGCAAACTCCCCTCCCCCACCTCCCATGAAAGTCCTCAAGAATAACTCAGCCTTTAGTGGGAAAATTCAGCCTCAAGTGTCTACCTCTTGGTGACAGTGTATTTCTTTCTATTTCTGCATTTTTATCAAAGATAATAATGGAAGCATTCTTTGTTAATTGACAGGTGAATGGAGCGCAGCAAAACAATCATAGGACCCAAGGGAAAACTTTAAAATGTGATACCTCAGTGATTAATGGCAGTGTATCAGCACCTTGTCACAGGTAATAGCACTACAAGGAATGCAACATTTCCAGACTTGTAGCCCCAAACATGCCCATGGGCAGGGTGGAGATAACTAAGACAAACATGTAGCTGATATTGAACCTTTCAATCTGACTCCAAAGCAAATAATATTGCAGCAGAGTTACATGTTTTACTGTCATACTGGTCACAAAGGGCTAGGTGTGAGATCAGAAAAGATAAAACTCCTGAAGTTTCATAGGAGTCGTAAGAACAGAAAATAGGAGCAGATTATGGCTAATCTTCTACTTCAGTTGCAGCTTCTTGAACTCCTTGAATTCATTTCACCCAATCTCTCTGTATACAAATGCGCTTGTTATAGGCCTGTGATACCATGGTAGCACACTTGACAGTAGATCAGCAAGTTGCCTGTTTAAGTTAAGTCACGCTGATGGAGTCTCACTGCTGATCCGGGAATTTAGCGGATCTTATGGTGCAGTGGTAGTGTCTCAACATCTGAGCTAGAAGATCTGGGCTCAAGGCCCACCTACTCCAATAGTGTTTTATAGCACTTCTGACTAGGTTATTTTTTATTTAAAAATCTAAACTCTTTATAGTTGTTGACTATACAAGTACATTCCTGTACCTATTGAAAATCTAAGTTCTGCGCCAGGAGGACTGGGTTCAGGTCTTGCTTGTTCCAGGTCTGTGTGATAGCATCTCTGAACAAGTTAATTAGAAAACATCCGCAAAGGGGCCTGATGCTATGGAAAGGAGCTGATTCATGTAGCACTGTAAAATTTGGAAAACAGTGTTATGTTGCAGCATGGAGACATTAAAGAATAAAAATAATTACATTTTAACATGTATTCAGGAATACGAGGGGAGGAGGTGCATCACAGTGGGAAACATCCCCACCTTTGAGCTCAAAATTGTCATTTCATGTCCAATACCAAGACCTGATGACTGTAAGAAATGATTTCATAATCAGGCCAAACAGGTTGATTACTATTGTAGATCTTTCAATACAGGCAATAAAAATATTGGAACCTCCTGGTTAGCTATACTTGATTGTCAGTGATGCCGCCCAAGCACAAGGTTTTAGTTTAGTGATCTATTTCATGAAAAATGAGCAAAGGAAATGGCCTGAAGCATAGGCTTGGTCTGCCTTATACACCCTGAGATGAGCAAAAGTGAATACGAGAAATATGTTTTGCCTCACTTTGATTCATTGTTTGGAGATTGCATATTTTGTTAAGAATATGTGAGGAGATTGTATCAGCTCACACCTTTTAATCTCCTCACTTAGCCACAACAATCATGGGTGGCACGGTGGCTCAGTGGTGAGCACTGTTGCCTCACAGTGCCAGGAACCTGGGTTTGATTCCACCCCCGGGCAACTGTCTGTGTGGAATTTGCACATTCTCCCTGTGTCTGTATGGGTTTCATCCCACAGTCCAAATCTGTGCAGGCTAGGTGGATTGGCCATGCTAAATATCCCTGTAGTGTTCAGGGATGTGTAGCTTAGGTGGGTTATCGGGGTATGGGCCTGGGTCGGATGTTCTAAGGGTCAGTCTGGGCTTGTTGGGCTGAAGGGCCTATTTCCACATTGTAGGGATTTATGAAACTTAATGATCTTTTTAGCACACAACTTTATCTTAGTCCAATAAAATAAAAGTAAATAATTGCACTAAAACAATAAAGGAACCAATTACAGGGTTTTATTGAGTGAAAGGAAGATCAATTTTATGATTTGCTAACCTCAGCATAATAAAGATGTGATATTAAACACACACAGATATTGGCACGTAGTTTGAAAGAGGGTAATGTGCATGAAAAGAAGGAAGATAAAAGTTTAAAGTCCTAGAATGTTTGTGAGGCATTACATTTTAAACTGAGACCACAGTTGATCTGGGTGTGCTGGATCACCAACAGCCCTGAATACTGCAGGTATCTTTGCATCCTTTGTATTCAGATGTTTCTCTCCAGTCTGTGACATCGTGATGTGTTTTGTCTTTCAAGAGGCTGAGATAATACATCAAAGGAGATAGAATCTTCTCCAGGTTTTTTTTTAAAGTCATTCATGGGTTGTGGGCATTGCTGGCTGGACCAGCATTTATTGCCTATCCATAATTGCTCAGAGGGTAATTAAATGTCACTAGCATTGTTGTGGGTCTGGACTCACATATAGGCCAGACCAGATAAGGATGGCTGGTTTCCTTCCCTAAACAACATTAGAGAACCAGATTAGGTTTTCCTGACAATTGAAACTGGTTTCATCGTCATCATTAGACTCTTAATACCAAATTATTATTGAATCCAAATTCTACTACCTGTCATGGCAGAATTCAAACCTAGATTCCAGAATATTACCTCAGTCTCTGGATTTTTAATCTGGTGATAATACCACTTGGCCATTGCTTACTGTAGGTCCACTTACATATTCACTTCATTGCTCTGCCAAAACAAAACTTCCTGAAATATAGATGGCCTGCGCATTTTAATGTCGGAATTTCTTGTTTTGAAGCTCATAATTGCAGGTGATTCTAGAAATAATCTTCAGCATGTGACCTTTCCATAAAGGTTTGCGTGTTTGTGACTGAAAGAGCATCTCATTAAATAAAAACAAAACATATAATCAGTCGAGTCAGATTTTTAAAATGTACTTAGGAGTGAAGTTCTTCAAGATTTCCAGGCTTTGTAGAATGCGTGGTATAAATGCATACCTTTCTTTCTTATGTCCTTTTTATTTGGAAACATAAATGTAACAAGCATAGTGATTTTGTTGTGATGTTCTATAATGGATATTCACCTCAGATTGGAGCTTTTGAACTGTGGCTACATCAGGATGTATTTCATTTAGACATACATTTTAAGTCAAGCAAGATAAATTGTGAGTTGTTGATAGGAGAATTAATCTAATCAATGAATTGATTAGCCAATTGATGATCTTTTTATGCGGAGTGGAAATTTGTTTGTGATCTGTTTGCCTTAAATTAATGGAGATATCAATAGATATCATCACCTTTCAAGGGGTGGCACAATGGCTCAGTGATCAGCATTGTGCCTCACAGCTCCAGGGACATGGGCTCAATCCCAGCCTCAGGCAACTGTCTGGAATTTTCACATTCTCCCTGTGTCTGCCTCAATTCCCCTACAATTTGCCTGCCAATATAACAGGTCCACAGTGGATGCCATATCCTTAACCCCGCACTCATTCCAAGAACATCTGTACAACAAAGACACCTGCGTCAAACCCTCTCTGATGAAGGGTCTAGGCCCGAAACGTCAGCTTTTGTGCTCCTGAGATGCTGCTTGGCCTGCTGTGTTCATCCAGCCTCACATTTTATTATCTTGGAATCTCCAGCATCTGCAGTTCCCATTATCTCTCAAACTCTTGCTCATTGACTACAGCACTGTCTTCAATGCCATTATCTCCTCCAGACTGATCTCAAAAGTGCATGACCTTGGTCTCGGCTCCAACCTCTGCAACTGGATCCTCAGTTTCCTCACCCATAGGCAGCAATCAGTGAGGATAGGTAACTGCACCTCCTCCACACTAACACTCAACACTGGATATGCCCCAAGGATGCATCCTCAGCCCCCTACTGTACTTATTGTACACCCATGACTGTGTTGCCACATTTAAAATGAATACTCTCTACAAGTTCACTGATGACACCACTGTAGTGGGATGGATATCTAACAATGACAAGTCAAAATACTGAGGGGAGATAGAAGACTTGGTGATGTAGTGCAATGATAACTCTCTCTCTCAATGTCAGCAAAACTAAAAAACTGATCACTGACCTCAGAAAGAAAGGAGGAGAACACAACTCCATCTACACCAAGGGAATTGAGGTTGAGAGGGTGGAGAATGTCAACTTCCTTGGAGTGACAGTAACCGACGACCTGTCCTGGACTTCCCATGTAGATGCAACAGTCAAGAACACACAACAATGCTTCTTCTACCTCAAGCAGTTCAAGAACTTTGCATGTCCATTAGGACCTCCAACAACTTCTACAGATGCACCATTGAAAGCAAATTGTCCGGGTACATAACAGCCTGGTATGGCAACTGCCCTGTCTAGGACCAGAAAAAACTACAGAAGTGGTGCGCACAGCCCAGACCATCATGAAAGTCAACCTTTCATCTTTGACTCTATTTACATGGCTCACTGCCATGGAGAAGGCTGTCAACATCTTCAAAGACCCATTGCACCTCTCCATCAGGCAGAAAATACAGAAGCCTGAACACACACACACAAGAGATTTCAGGAACAGTTTCTTATTAAACTGATGAATAGACTCTCTAGCCTCAAATAACGTTGATCTCGCCCCATGCATTCCCTGTGCAATGTAACCTGTATGCCTCTAAGTCTTTTTGATATGTGTAGCCTTGATGTACCTTGATACAACTTATAATGTGCCTGTACTGCTCATAAACGAAGCTTTTCACTGTACTTTGGTATACATAACAATAAATCAATCAATCTGGGTTGGTTTCCTCTGGATGCTCCCACAGATTCCTCCCACAATCCAAAGATATGCAGATTAGGTGGATTTGCCATGCTAAATTGCCCATACTATCCAGGAATCTGAGGGCTAGGTGGGTTAGCCATGGAGAATACAAGTTTATAGGGGGTGGGGTCTGGGTAGGATGCTCTTTAGAGGGTTGGTGTGACCTGATGGGCCAAATAGCCTGCTTCTAAGCTGTAGGGATTCTACAAAAAATGAGTGTGTGCATTTTTTTTCATTTTTTTATTGTGATGACAGCAACATTTGCTAGGCTATTTGTTGCCTATCCCTAGGTAAACTTAAGAAGGTGGGGATGAGCTGCCTTCGTGAACTGCTGCAGTCCATTTAGTTAGATAGACCCAATAGCTAGGAAGTTCCAGAATGTTGACCCAGTGAAACTGAAGGAACAGTAGTATATTTCCATTAGTAAGTGGGTTGGAGGGGTTTTGGACGTGGTGGTGTACCCACATATCTTTAAACTGAGTTGGTTACTTGGCCTTTTCAGTCAACAGTTAAGAGTCAACCACATCGCTGCTAGTTTGAGGTACATGACACGCCAGGTAAAAATAGCACATTTCTGGAAGGACATTAGTGAACCAGGTACATTTCTATTTAAAGACATTTGTGATAATTTTGTAGTTTCCTTACTAGGGTTAGTTCTTTTTTAATTGCAGATTTTATTACTCAAATTAATTTATCCATTAATTAAATGTAAATAATTCAAATAGCGATTGCAGTGAGAGTGGAACCCCTTGATGTGTGAATGTGTGTTTTTGTCTTGGTTTATCCTGTTTCATACTCAGCCAAAGATTATAAAGGTGTAAAAATAAAGTTGCTGGAAAAGCTCAGCAGGTCTGGCAGCATCTGTGAGGGAAAAAGACAGAGTTAACGTTTCGGGCCCAGTGACCCTTCCTCAGAAAACATCAGTTTATATGCAGAAAATAGGGAAATGATCAGGCTGGGAGGGTGAATAGTTGTTAATGGGGACTGTTAGTGACTAACAACAGGGGGTATACAGTGGTAGGTTATGTGGTAACAATTTCTGGTGTGTGGGGTGGGGGGGCTGGGACATGGGAAAGTTTATGCCCTAAAATTATTGAACTCAATATTGAATCCAGAGGGCTGTAGGGTTCCCATGTAGTCCCCAAGGTCACCCTCCCAGCCTGATCGTTCGCAACTCCTTTGTCTGTCCAGCTGCCTTTCTCTCTCTTTGGGCTCTATCCTATCGATTACTACCTCCCCCATCCACTTCCCTATTTCCCGCAAATAAACTGATGTTTTCCCAGCTACCATCAGTTCTGAGGAAGGATCAACGGACCTGAAACATTATCTCTGCTTATTCCTTCACAAATGCCGCCAGATCTGCTGAGCTTCTCCAGCAACTTTGTTTTTGTTTGTGATTTACAGCATGCACAGTTCTTTCGGTTTTAATTATAAAGGCATGTTGATTTAAAAAGGCCATAATTCATAAAGCATATTTTCACAATAAAATAAAATGGAAATACGTTTGACCAAAGGAGTAAGGAGAAATGTTAATTCCTTTAAGAATCAAACATTACTGCTGTGTTTCTCACCCAGAGCTATAATGAAACGTCAGGGCATGGATTGATGCTAATGTACCACACGTCATGGGTGTCCTAGGCATGAATTCATTTTAAGTAAATCCGATAAAACTGCTACATTAATCTTTTTCAAAATATGGTGGATAAATGATTTTTAACACACCCTACTGACGTTTTATAAATGAGTAATTGCAAAATTTAAATTAGAAGTTACTTGGAGCCATTGTTTTCCTGTCTGGAGCAAGTTAAATCATGTCTCCATCTGCACAAAATGACATACTTGGTTAGGTCTAGTAACAAAGGCAAAATGTGTTCCCAGCAGAACAGACACACTGTGCTTTTAATTGTTGCCAACACTAATTAGTGCTAATACTGATTATAGATTTGGTGTTAGATATCGTTCTCCTTTTCAATGTCTTCATCCACTCACCAAACTTGCCAAGCTTACACTATCTGCTGAATAGGAAATTTATGCTTCCTTCACAATTGAGCAGAAGCTAATGTTAATGAATTTTGACTACCAGATGTATTAAATAGCCTCATTTATTCACCTTCAGAGAATAAGTACTCTTCTAAACTGTAACTTAAATTATAAAATGCAATATAGATACATTAGCTAGTGAATGATGCATCAACAGAAGCTATAATACACTGTTGATGTTCAGTGGTTACTGATTTAACTTTTGTCTTTTTTTCTTATTTTCTTTTTATTTGGAGACATAATTGGATAGTGGTTTTATTGTAATGTTCTATTATGGATATTCACCTCAAATTAGAGCTTTTGAAGTATGGCTACTTCAGGATGTATTTTATTTAGACTCACATTTTAAGTCAAGCAAGATAAATTGTGAGTTTTTAATGGAGAAATTAACCTAATCAATGAATTGATTAGCCTATTGATGGTCTTTTTATATGGTGGAAATTTGTTTGTGACCTGTTTGTCTTAAATTGATGTGGAGATCAATAGATACAGTCACCTTTAGAGAATAGAAAGTGACTAAGCAGTTGTGTTGGAAAGAATTGCACAAATTAAGTCTTCAATCGTAACAAGGAGAACTTTATTCAAGCTGATACCAATGCAACATTGGAGAGGCCTCGGAATCAAGCTCCAATATATTTGGTTGATTACAGTTCAAAATAACGCATTTATACATTTTCAGTTTAAGATGGTTACATCTGACATTGATTAAAAGTAAAACTTCAATTCAGCTATTTCATGCAAGAACAAGCTATGGTTTTGTATTGTTTCTCTCCTGGATGTCACAATCCTTATGGTATGTAGTGCCATCCTTCCTATTTATTGAAACTTCTACATTTGTGTGCACTGTACTGTGCTATCTGTTTGCACCATCTATTATCTGTACCCTGGGCCACTGCATGAGTGATACTGCATGATTATCTAGATTCAATTCAGCTTTGAATTGGCTTTATGTTCACATATATTCAATGAGTGCAGTGAAAAGTTTATACACCGTCACTTACAGTGCCATCTTAGGCACAAAGATATCTTAGTTACAAGATTTTAGAAAATACAGAAATGAAATGTCCACCATTGCAGATTTAAAAATCTACAGCAGTGGTCTTCCAACCCATACCACGCTGGCACTAGTCTCCAGACTTCAATGAGTCCTGGCTCTAGACCATGCTGGGATTCACCATGTGGATCACAAAGCTGGGAGATTGTGCCAGGTGAGGGTGAGAGGACAGCATGCTGTGGGGCTGCCCCACCATGTCGGAAGGCTGTTACACCAGGCTTCATTGCCTCTGAACTTGCTTAAGTTCATTAGGTTAAACTGTCTACACTGCATCAGCCATTTCCATATCAGAGCACATTGTTCATCAAAGATGATCATTGCCTTCTACTTATCAGAGCCCATAAAACCCTAGATTTTACATTGTACTGATTTTGTACCTGAGATAGTAGGAACTGCTGCTGCTGGAGAATCTGAGATAACACGGTGTGAAGCTGGATGAACACAGCAGGCCAAGCAGCATCGGAGGAGCAAGAAAGTTTGACTTTAAACTTTTCTAATCTTGTACCTGTCTGGCCTTCTTCAGGCGATGAATTATAAACTAGACTGAACACCAAATGCTGAAGTTCTCAGCACTTGAAGTGTCTTGCAGCAGCACAATCTGGGATGAAGGGCAGAAAATGGTCCAGGTTCCAAGGTCAATGGATCTCCAACTCATCAGTGCCACCAAATTCCACCAGAAGTGGATTTGGGCTTTTAGTGCATCCCTATTTGGGCAGAAGACAACAAACAGGCAATTGCTGTGGGACGGTATCCCTTGGTCATCCTGCCAGGTCAGTGGCTAATGTTTCAAAAACAAAGTGCCAGAGGAAGCAAGGCTTTAGTAGAGGGGGAGAGAGATAATGGGAACTGCAGACGCTGGAGATTCCAAGATAATAAAATGTGAGGCTGGATGAACACAGCAGGCCAAGCAGCATCTCAGGAGCACAAAAGCTGACGTTTCGGGCCTAGACCCTTCATCAGAGAGGCTTTAGTAGAGTTTGGTCAGACCTTTGAAATTATTTTTAATTCATTTTAGTTTTAAATTAATTTTGAAAGAAATTAAATGACAGAGGCAGCTGATGGTCATCACAATTGAGATAATTCAAAGAAATCCATGAGCACTTTGTGCAATTTGTTAGAGGTGAAGGAGGAGGAGTCATGGCTGGGAGTTTAAGAAGACAGTCTACAGTCGACAAAAAAAGTTGGGGTTTACCTTTTTGTTCCAGGATGATCCTAGAATAGTAAACGTTTTTAGCAGAGAAGTACAAGGACCTCGTTGAGTTTTCTTCAGTCTGC
Organism: Stegostoma tigrinum; assembly: GCF_030684315.1. NCBI lineage: Eukaryota > Metazoa > Chordata > Chondrichthyes > Orectolobiformes > Stegostomatidae > Stegostoma > Stegostoma tigrinum. The sequence continues at coordinate 31,907,319 of NC_081374.1, forward strand.
TCAGGTTTGGCAGTCAATCATTACACCAATTGTCCCACCACATCCATTCTAATTTATGTCTGTCTCACATGAGGAAGTGGAAATGAGGGCTGAACTGGGATTAGGATGAAGCTTTCAAGAGAACTAAGCTTCTTAGTATTCGTGAGGGTATGGGTGACATGGATAGCTGCAGAAATGCTATGGTGAGTGGAGAGCAATTGGAATGTTGACGCTGCATTTCTGGGTGAATTGGCAGGAGAATTTTCCAGGGGCTGTTTCCGAGTGAAGTAAGGTTTGAAGGGAAATGGGGAGTGTGGAGCAAACGATACAGGGAAGAGAGCTAATTAATTCACGCCAGTTCTGGGGAGGTAGTGAGGCCATATGAAATGGCAAGAAGGAATGAGTTGGAAGTTTGTTTGGAGGGAAAGATTAAGGGAATATAGAAGAACTCTGAGGAGAGGCAGTATGATGAATTAGATTGGATATCCAAGTCATTAAGGATGAGAAGGTGCTCACGAAATTGAGGAAGGTAAGCAGTAATTTGTACCTGTCCAAATACCTCCTTTATGGAAAATCTGGCACAAAACTTGGATGAGCAATTGAGAATGATGTTTTAAAATTTGAGGTAAGTGGAACAAGTTGAATTGCTTAAATGAGTAAACTTGTCTAAGAATAGGGCAGACCAAGATAAGATTTAGAGCAAAGTGCCATAAAACCATTGTGACAGTCTAAGTGAGGCAAGTAATGAAACCCACAGCCAGGACTGAGGCTTCATTAAAGGGAACTCCTTATCCAGGTTTCCATCAAGGATGGGGTATTTGTTTTTATCATCTCTAATTTATTCATCAATTACAAGGGCTCCTTTTACACAATTGAACAGACATTTTGCAAGTATGAAGAGAGGGGTGGGCAGAGCTGAACCAGTGGCAGATTCAAAAGCATGGATAAATTGGTCAGGAAGTTGATCAATCACTAGTTATTGTACGTTTGCTGGGAGATTAGGATGGGTACAGTTGAGATTGAGGAGGCACTGATGGGTTCATTGATGAGCCCTTAAAAGTGTGCCAGGAAAAGCATATGGGGAGGTTTATTTATGAAGAAACTAGCCCTACAATTGTGACAGGAAGGTAGGAAGATGAGGATAATGTAAGGGTTAGAGTAGATGGTTGGGAAAGCAAACCCAAGGGGGCATATTTTTAAAATATCTTAACGTCAGTACAGAAAGGTCAAGAAGAGATAAAATAAGAATTAGAAAGATGGAGGAAAATACTGAAGAGAAAATGTAAGTAATGGGGTTGTTTCCCAAAATGGCAGCCAAGTCTCACAGAGGAATGAACAGGTTCTGATGTTATCTAGGGTGAATGTAAATGCTTGCCTGCATGTCGGCACTGGTAAAAAGTAGAATGGTTTTTAACCTAACAAAATATCTTGGTTCCCTTTCCCGGCACAATGCTTGCTCTGCTGCATGTTTCCAGCATTTTCTGCTGTTATATACAAACCGGTTATACCTTGTTATTATTTGAACTCCCTCAAGTGGTCAGCAAGTGGTAGAATCAGCACTGTCTCAGCACTTTTTTCAGCTCCTCACAAAAAAGCTCATCTTTCACTTATTTAAACGAGAAAAATCATTTTAGAACATTCCGTCTGAATGATCGAGGCCACAAATTTGAACATGCTCATATGTGTGTAGTTAAGTCTTGTCAGTGTTATTTATAACTTTATTTCACTTAGGTTTGCAGTTGTTTCTCCCTGCAGCAAAATAACACTCAGTTGATGCTCAACAGGTTTTTGTTCAATCAGACTTGCCTCCAACCCAGTATCTGTTTCTCCTCAGGTTATAATGACATAGTGAATTGTTTGTGAAAACATTGTAAGAGACTGTAGCCAAAGGGTGCAACTACTAAATATGAATAAATGCAGTGTTGACAAATTCCCAGGAGGGAGATCATGTTTGAAGGGTAATAGTTCATAGATATGAGCCACATTACAACATGTAACTCTGGGATTTAAACTCATATCTCCACGGGTATCAGAGCACAAAGATCAGGGAATTATTAGTTGAAGATGTGAAATGAAGTGATCACGACCAGATACTGTTGCAGGTTCAGTTTTCACTGTTCACTTTGAATTTCCAACAGATTTTGTTAGAATGGTTTTAGGTAACTAGCAAATCAATTGGTGTCGAGTGGCTGTTGTTTTTTGAATTCTGGTTCTTCATAAAACAGAGTTGGACACAGGCTCAAGTTTTCAAATCTCCAGATAGTTGGAGGTCAGATGTACCCTAACAGATACATTATAGGAATCCTCAGATGTCCCGACGCACTGGCTATGAGATAATTACCCAGGAATTTTCATCTTCCAAAAGGCTATTACTTTTCATTCGGAACCCTTCAATAAAGCCCCCAAATCTGAATTAGAGTCAGAAACTTTGGAGCGGTCTGGGTTAGTTGTCCAGGAGACATTTGAGGGAATTAACCTGCTCTAACTCCTGGAAATCAGAAAAAAAGACTCCCATTCCACAACTGACCACTGGATGGATTGTCAATCATTGACACAAATTTACCCTCCTCCACCCTGAACACCTGACCCAAAAGTTTGAACACCCATCTCTCCTGTCAACTTGACCACACCCTCCAACTAACACTCTCTTCTATACCAGACTCCATTTGGCCACATTCCTCATGCTTTCCCCGCAACCCACCCGAGCACTCTCCTCACACCTCATTAAGTGATGTACTTCTCTCTAAGCCCCATCTATTCTCAGGCACTACTGCTATTGCCTTCACTTTCCAATACTACTTTACCTCTGTTGTAAACAACCTTCCTTCAACAGTTATTGACGCACTACAGGCAGGACTCAGACATGGCATTAGGGGAAACCCAGTCATCATCACTTTCCCTCCCAGTCGCAAACCATTTCCACTCCCCCTCCCATTCTCTTGATGACATGTCCATCATGGGCCTCCTGCACTGCCACAATGATGCCACCCGAAGGTTGCAGGAACAGCAACTCATATTCCGCCTGGGAACCCTGCAGCCATATGGTATCAATGTGGACTTCACCAGTTTCAAAATCTCCCCTTCCCCGACTGCATCCCTAAACCAGCCCAGTTCATCCCCTCCCCCCACTGCACCACACAACCAGCCCAGCTCTTTCCCCCCCACCCACTGCATCCCAAAACCAGTCCAACCTGTCTCTGCCTCCCTAACCGGTTCTTCCTCTCACCCATCCCTTCCTCCCACCCCAAGCCGCACCCCCAGCTACCTACTAACCTCATCCCACCTCCTTGACCTGTCCGTCTTCCCTGGACTGACCTATCCCCTTCCTACCTCCCCACCTATACTCTCTCCACCTATCTTCTTTACTCTCCATCTTCGGTCCGCCTCCCCCTCTCTCCCTATTTATTCCAGTTCCCTCCCCCCATCCCCCTCTCTGATGAAGGGTCTAGGCCCGAAACGTCAGCTTTTGTGCTCCTGAGATGCTGCTTGGCCTGCTGTGTTCATCCAGCCTCACATTTTATTATCTTGGATTCTCCAGCATCAGCAGTTCCCATTATCTCTGATACTATTTTAACCTCACTGCGAAGCCTCTTCCAGGGATGCCTAACCTGAAGAAGTTACCCTCCTCCCTCCGGACCAACCTCAGGGAATCTCTCTCCCATTGCAACTCTCTTGTAATCTCTTCGGCCTTGAAACTGCTCGACCATGTCCTGAAGCAAACCAGGTACCACAGCCACATCACTTTTCTCAGCACCTGCCTACGGAACCAGATCATCCCCAAGGGACTACAGTCCACATTTCAGCCTTCCCAATTTGGCCCCAACCGTGACCACCTCTACACCCAGAACATTCAGACCCTTCAGAAGCGGTTCTCCCTGCGAGTCCTGAAACAGACACTCGCAGCCATGCGCCGGCACCTCCAGGCACTGCAATCCAGCCTGCCCCAGCTCAGAGCCTCCCTCTCCCAGACCTGCAAAGGACCCCTGCTGTTTTTTATCCTCTGCAGGATCCACAGACTGAACACCCAGTTCCACTCAGCTTTACTGGACACCAAAAATCGTAAGTACAACAAACTCACTGGCCCTTGCCACCCACAAGAGGATTCCTGCGCCTCCCAAATCCCGACTCTATCCCTGCCCCTCCCCCACCATGCACCCGCCGCCATTGACCATGAGGACACGGCCGGAGACCCCACCGATGACGTCACATCCGCCTCCGCCGGCCACAGAACTTCCGGAACCGCTGCTGCAGTCACCACCTCCACGTCCAGGTACTACAGCCCACACACCACCCTCACCTCAGCTGCTGCCGCCCACCCCGATCCTCCCACCGCCGACGGAACCCCGCCCACGGTCGACACCGGCGGAACCCCGCCCACGGTCGACGCCGGCGGAACCCCGCCCACGGCCGGCGGAACCCCGCCCACGGCCGGCAGAACCCCGCCCACGGCCGGCAGAACCCCGCCCACGGCCGACGACCTCATCGCTCCGCCCACAACCTCCACAGCCTGCAACCCCAGAGAAGACAGCCACACTGAGCCCTGCCGCATCTTCACCATCCCCCCAGACCTCCCACTGACTGAGGACGAACGGTCAGTCCTTAGCAAGGGGCTCACCTTTGTCCCCCTACAACCACACATCAACGAATACCAGTCACGGTCGGACATAGAGCAGTTTTTCCGCCGTCTTCGCCTCCATGCCTACTTCTTCAACCGGGAACCCAACCCTCCTTCCACTGACCCCTTCACCCGCTTCCAACACAAGTCCTCCTCCTGGACACCACCCCCAGGCCTCCTACCCTCCCTCGACCTCTTCATCTCCAACTGCCGTCGAGACATCAACCGCCTCAACCTCTCCACCCCTCTCACCCACTCCACCCTCTCCCCCGCAGAACGGGCAGCCCTCCGCTCCCACCCCAACCTCACCATCAAACCCGCAGACAAGGGTGGCGCAGTGGTAGTATGGCGCACTGACCTCTACATCGCCGAGGCCAGACGCCAACTCTCCGACACCACCTCCTACCACCTCCTCGATCATGACCCCACACCCGAGCACCAAACCATCATCTCCAACACCATTCATGACCTCATCACCTCTGGGGACCTCCCACCCACAGCCTCCAACCTCATTGTTCCCCAACCCCGCATGGCCCGTTTCTATCTCCTTCCCAAAATCCACAAACCTGCCTGCCCTGGTCGACCCATCGTCTCAGCCTGCTCCTGCCCCACCGAACTCATCTCCACCTATCTGGACTCCATTTTCTCCCCTTTGGTCCAGGAACTCCCCACCTATGTCCGTGACACCACCCACGCCCTCCACCTCCTCCAGGACTTCCAATTCCCTGGCCCCCAACACCTCATATTCACCATGGACGTCCAGTCCCTGTACACCTGCATTCCGCATGGAGATGGCCTCAAGGCTCTCCGCTTCTTCCTGTCCCGCAGGCCCGACCAGGCCCCCTCCACCGACACTCTCATCCGCCTAGCTGAACTCGTCCTCACCCTCAAATACTTCTCTTTTGACTCCTCCCACTTCCTACAGACTAAGGGGGTGGCCATGGGCACCCTCATGGGCCCCAGCTATGCCTGCCTCTTTGTAGGTTACGTGGAACAGTCCCTCTTCCGCACCTACACAGGCCCCAAACCCCACCTCTTCCTCCGGTACATTGATGACTGTATCGGCGCCGCCTCTTGCTCCCCAGAGGAGCTCGTACAGTTCATCCACTTCACCAACACCTTCCACCCCAACCTTCAGTTCACCTGGGCCATCTCCAGCACATCCCTCACCTTCCTGGACCTCTCAGTCTCCATCTCAGGCAACCAGCTTGTAACTGATGTCCATTTCAAGCCCACCGACTCCCACAGCTACCTAGAATACACCTCCTCCCACCCACCCTCCTGCAAAAATTCCATCCCCTATTCCCAATTCCTCCGCCTCCGCCACATCTGCTCCCACGATAAGACATTCCACTCCCGCACATCCCAGATGTCCAAGTTCTTTAAGGACCGCAACTTTCCCCCCACGGTGATCGAGAACACCCTTGACCGCGTCTCCCGCATTTCCCGCGACACATCCCTCACACCCCGCCCCCGCCACAACCGCCCCAAGAGGATCCCCCTCGTTCTCACACACCACCCTACCAACCTCCGGATACAACGCATTATCCTCCGACACTTCCGCCATTTACAATCCGACCCCACCACCCAAGACATTTTTCCATCCCCTCCCCTGTCTGCTTTCCGGAGAGACCACTCTCTCCGTGACTCCCTTGTTCGCTCCACACTGCCCTCCAACCCCACCACACCCGGCACCTTCCCCTGCAACCGCAGGAAATGCTACACTTGTCCCCACACCTCCTCCCTCACCCCCATCCCAGGCCCCAAGATGACATTCCACATTAAGCAGAGGTTCACCTGCACATCTGCCAATGTGGTATACCGCATCCACTGTACCCGGTGCGGCTTCCTCTACATTGGGGAAACCAAGCGGAGGCTTGGGGACCGCTTTGCAGAACACCTCCGCTCAGTTCGCAACAAACAACTGCACCTCCCAGTCGCAAACCATTTCCACTCCCCCTCCCATTCTCTTGATGACATGTCCATCATGGGCCTCCTGCACTGCCACAATGATGCCACCCGAAGGTTGCAGGAACAGCAACTCATATTCCGCCTGGGAACCCTGCAGCCATATGGTATCAATGTGGACTTCACCAGTTTCAAAATCTCCCCTTCCCCTACTGCATCCCTAAACCAGCCCAGTTCATCCCCTCCCCCCACTGCACCACACAACCAGCCCAGCTCTTCCCCCCCACCCACTGCATCCCAAAACCAGTCCAACCTGTCTCTGCCTCCCTAACCGGTTCTTCCTCTCACCCATCCCTTCCTCCCACCCCAAGCCGCACCCCCAGCTACCTACTAACCTCATCCCACCTCCTTGACCTGTCCGTCTTCCCTGGACTGACCTATCCCCTCCCTACCTCCCCACCTACACCCTCTCCACCTATCTTCTTTACTCTCCATCTTCGGTCCGCCTCCCCCTCTCTCCCTATTTATTCCAGTTCCCTCCCCCCATCCCCCTCTCTGATGAAGGGTCTAGGCCCGAAACGTCAGCTTTTGTGCTCCTGAGATGCTGCTTGGCCTGCTGTGTTCATCCAGCCTCACATTTTATTATCTTGGATTCTCCAGCATCTGCAGTTCCCATTATCTCATCATCACTTTCCAATTTCCACGAAACTGTCTCTGCTTCCTTAGTTGAATTCAGTCAGCTTCTCCCCTCAAACATGGTGCTATCAGCCTAAAATAACTATTTGAATAGACAGTGATGGCAAAAGATGTTACTTAGAAGGTGACAGATCATTTGACCAGATTAGATTTAAACAATAAACACATGAAAGATCACCTAAGGAACATTAGACTATGAGTTTAAAACCAGATCTTGAAGGCAATTGGAGATTTGAGTCAACAACAGGATTATAGGAACATCAGAAATTGAATTAGGCCATTCAGCACGCCCAAAATCTGCTCTGCCATTTAGCAAAATCATGGCTTCTCTGGCCAAGGTCTCAAAGAGTCATTGAGTCATGCAGCATGGAAACAGACGCACTGTCTAAACAGTTCATGCCAAAGTACGACCATCTGCCAGCTCCTAGCCCATATCCCTCCAAACCTTTCATTTTCATGTACCTATCTAAATGTCTTTTAAAAGTTGTAATTGTACCCTCATCCGCCAGTTCCTCAGGAAGTTCATTCCATATGTGAACCACTCTCGTGTAAAAAATGTGTCCCTCTTGTCGTTTTTACACCTTTCTCTTCTCACCCTAAAAGTGTGCCCCCAGTCTTGAAATCTCATGTGCTTGGGAAAGACAACTACCATTCTTAAGTCCTCTTTGCAATCAGCTCATCACAATCCTTAAATCCCCAAATTTTCAATGATCCATCCATCTCCTCTTTAACTGCTTAGTGATCTATTCACAAATCTCTAGGGTGCAGCATTACAGACATTTACTACTTTGAGGGAAGAAATTCCTTCAACTTTTACATTTCAGGAGCCATCTTCATGGATCTCTTTTGAATGGTCCCCAGTGTTTGAATATGTGACCAGATCTGGGGATGAATTCCAGGTATAGCCTCACCTACACCTTGTTCCTTACGTCCTCATTGTTACATGTCCTTCCAACGTACTTTTATATTGTCAGCAAATTTGGATACTTTGCATACTGCCTAATCTAAGTTACTAATGTAGATAATGTATAATTGAAGCCCTAGGACTGATCCTTTTGGTACTCCACTAGTCATGTCTTTCCAACTTGAAAAAGATGCTTTAATCTCAACTCTGTATTAATCAATCCTCAAACTACGCTAATTGTTACTCCCAATACCTTGATCACCTACCTAGTGCAATAACCCTTTATATAATATCTTATCAAATGCCTTTTGGAAATCTAAATACATTACTTCTACCAGTTCCCCTTTCTCAATGTTATTTGTTATTTCCTCAAAAAACTGTGGCAAATTTGACAAGTATAAAATTTCTCTTTCACAAAATTGTGTTGCTTATAATTAATTATGTTAAGCTTTAATAAATATACTACACTACTCACCCCTTCCCCTTAATAATGAATTCCAGCATTATCCCAGTTATAGATTAGCCTGGCACCCTCCTGCTTTTGGTCTCCTTTCCTTTTTGAAGAGAAGCTTCATAATAAAAGGATTTCTAATCAGTTGGAATCTTCCCAGAATTCACTGAGTTCTGGAGTATTTTGACCAATGCCTTTTCGATCTCAGTAGCCATTTCCTGTAAATCTCTTGGATGCAGGCCATCAGGTTCTTACAATTTTTCTGAAATTAGTCCCATTAATTTTTCAAATACTTTGCTCCTCATGGTAGAGTCTGTTACAAAACATTTCCTTGAGGAGCACCTTACCTATCTGTAGTCATCGGGATGTTTATAGCCTCCATTGTGAAGACTAATGTGAATATTGGTTTAACTATCTACCATTTCCCTGATCTCCAATATTAATTCTGGATTTGTATTCTCCAAGAGACCCACGCTTGATTTATTTTTCTTTTCTTTGCAACTTTCTTTCTGTACATGAATAGAAGTGAATTAGAGAAAAGGAAGATGGCAAAAGTGATATTATCTGAGTAGGAATGAAGGTTGAGCTAAGATAGTAAGTGTCAGGACTAGAAACAATTTCAGCGCTATTTCTTACCATGCATTAAAACATCTGGCAGTTGTCAGCAGGGTTCCTCAATTGCAGTCTTGACAGATCACCTTTGTTTCACAATCTGTCCCACCTCCCCATCCATTTTAAGGTGTAATGCAGGCACTGTTGTCAACAAAGCTCAGGTCTGACTTTTGAAGCCACTTTTCTGCTTCACACTACATCTTTCAATGCTAATGAGGATGGAGGCTTTAGATATGCCCATTCAAGAACAAATGTTTAGCAGGATTTGTATTGAACTCATTTAGGTAAGTATGCATATCACAACTATGAGATACAAATGAAAAAAGGAGCATTAGCAAACACTTGTATTCAGAGTTTAGAGCTGACTTTAAGTTATGATTATGAGGATTGAGAAAAAATGTAAAATGTGATTACACATCACAATAACCTTGTTTGCACCACAAGCATTGTGCTTTATTACAAAACCAATGTAATAAATGCAACTGTGCTTGTGGTCTCCTAAGACCTGTACACTAAGTAGCACTTATTAAATTGCATAAGGAAACAAACTATCTGGAAATGTTGTGTTCCACTGTTGGAAGTATATGTCCATTGTTAACAGGGATCTTTGCATTTTCAATGGATTTAATTTAACTGGTATGTTGATGTATGGAAGTCTTTTTTTTAATAGATCCATCAAACAGGTATTCTGTAAGGAGACACTTAATGCATTTAAACTGGGATTTCATGAAAATAAATTGAAGAAATGTCAGTAAGTAATGATTTCTCTGTTGCAGCTTTAATGATACAATGGAAAGGTAACAAACACTTTCAAATGGCTATGAACCTAATTTATTAGATAATACTTATTATATTGCAAAACATCAAGATTCTATTTCGCAACCAGGATATCAGTAATAAAATTGCATCATAAATCAGCTCTAGCTCATTTGCCTTGACTGTGAGCCAATTAGAAACATGTGCCATAATTAAAAAAGCCAGAATTGGGCACATTAATAAACACATTCAAATAATTCATTTGACTTTGTGCGGAGATTTATCAAATCATGTGGTTCATAATGACTTTTGTTCATGTCAGTTATTTTAACCATTAATTCAATTTTAAAATGTTCAGCTCATGAATATTCTTTTGAAATTCAAAATGTTTATAGTTTCTACTGTGCATTGTTATGCCTACAATATACAGAATTTCGGTTCAATACACATGCTGAATTATCTTAAACTAGAATTTAGAGAATGAATCTTCACTATCTCTGCAATTGCAGCTTCTTTCTGGAGAAGCGCTAGCTCAGAAATAAGATTATTATGTGTTCTTCATGAAACATTCTTTACAAACTAGTTCAAAATATTCAAACGCCTCAAATCATCAGCTCTATCCAATTGATAGTCCAGCACAAAGCAGCAATCCAGAAATAGTTCTCCCATAGTTATGGTTTGCAGTAATTTGCTTTCTGCTTTCATAAATACTTAAATAGTTGTCAGATTTCATTCACTACAAAGAAACAACTATTATGCAAAACCTTGACCACTTTGAACAAAAAGTGAAATACTTAAAACAAAACAAGGGCTTTGTTATTATAGATACCAAAACATTGAATGATGTGATAACTACAGTATTAAACTGAGAATATTCTTTCAAAGAAACTAAAAGAGTTAAACTGGATGTGATACTTGATGACTGAGGGTGATCGAACAATTGTTGTTGAGATTACAGGATCATTTGACAAATGTTCCTGCCCAATATCAGAAGCATTCCCACATTTCCCTCATTTCCAACGACATGAAACTTTTCCCTTGCCACGCTTTGAGCTAAAAGGGGGAAAAGTAGTGTTGAATTATTGCAGTTTTTTTCAACTTCACATTACATAGAATTTGCAGAAAAGAAGCAGATCTTTTAAGCCAATTGATCTATGCTGGTATTTATGCTTTGTAAGATTCTCCTCTCACTTGGTTCCAGCTACTTTATCAGCTTATTTCTCTATTTCTTTAGCCTTCATGTACTTAACCAAGCTCCCATTAAATGAATCTTTGCTATTCAAATGTAGGTATACATGTTCCAATAATTATTCAGCAAAAGGCTAAAGAAAGCCTAAGAGAATGAAAAGTATTAAATGGGATGAAGATGGGGGAATTGTAATAAAATGAGGACCTAAAAGATTATTTCAATATGGTTTCATGTAAGAAAATCAGAATTTATAGAACAAAAATCAGATAATATTGGTCTGGACAAATGTTGATCAATTACTGCTAATTGATGGAAGAGGTGACGTTATCATATTATCACTGCAACAGTAAAACATAAACCCAAGGGGACATGAATTTAAATCCCACCACAGCACTTGGTGGAATTTAAATTCAAACTCAATTAATAAAATTGGGAATGAAAGCCTGCCTTAGTTCTGATGACAACAGAACTATCCCCTATTGTCATAAAAACCCACAATGTCCTTTAGATAGGTAAAGTTGCCATACTCACCTGGCCTGGCCAACATGTGACTCCAAAGCCATGGCAACAGTGTGATTGACATTCAACATTCCTCTGAAATGGTCTAGCAAGCTGCTTAGTTATATTTAACCACTACAATGTCTGCTAAAAGGAACCAAAGAAGGCCGACTATCCTGCATTAACTAAGACATAGAAATGTGTAACCCACTTAAACCTTTAAAGGCCTCCTTACTAACATCTCAGAAACTGTCCCAAAATTGGGAGAGTTTTCCATAGGTCATTAAAGTAACGGTCTGCCAAGGGCATTCTCACAGACTCTTACCTTAAAAAAAACAGACAACATAACCACCATCCCTGGGAATGCCTTGCTCCATAAAAAGGGACATAGCCAGAGGTTGAAGTGCAGTGGTATATAGTCAGGAGAGAGACACCCTGGGAGTCCTCAACATTGATTCTAGATGCCTCAAAATACTTGTGGAATTAGATTAGAGATCAAAAATAAACTTCCTGTCTATTACCACGTATAGAAACCCCCAGCCTGCCATTGAATGAATCACTACTCCTCAATTGACTCCTTTCTGGAGTGTGCTGTTTTCCAGTCAGAGAGGGTGAATCTTCCTCCAAAACACCCATGTTACAGGGATACTATGATAGAAACATTGAGTTGCCTCTCCAATAACAGGCCAATTCTGTGTGCATGCTGCTGATGGATTCATTAGCGGGTTCATCATTAGCAATATGGGAGAGAACAACCCTTTGACTGGAACACCAGAGAGAAAGTACATAACAGCAGAGTGGAGTTGAGGAGCTTAATGGGTATGAGCAGGACCAGTGCAGAGAAGCTGGGCCAGAGGGGAAATGGTTGCAAATGTTCCTATCCTCAACTGCAGCTGAGCAGAGCAAATCAATACAAAAGTCAAGGCTGAAAAATGTGCAAGCAACTTCAGGCAGCATTGCTGAGTTAATCCAACTCAACCTCCTCTTGGTGTCCACAGAACCAGTCATACAAATTGTCAAGCAGTTCTGGTATGTTTATAATGCGGACATCTATGCAGCAACTTAGAAAATTACCAACAGATGTCCTGTTAGTAAAATAAACACAACAGTTCCAACCCAGCCATCCAATACTTCATCAGTCTATTCTTAATCCTTAGTAAAATGTTGAAACATCACAACAGTGCAATCATATGACATTAACAAAACAACCTACTCAACTCCTGATCTCATTGCAGCCTTGGTTTAAACATGGACAAAAGCTCTAAGCTCAAGACTAGATGTGAGGGTGATTGCCCTTGACATCAGGGCAGTGTTTGACACAGTGGCATCAGGCAGCCGAATAAATAATGGTATTAAAGGAAAAGTTCTCAGCAGGTTGGAGTCATATGCAGTACAAAGGAAGATAAGTTATGGTTTTTGCAAGTTAGACATCTCAGCTCCATAACATCTCTGCAGGAGTTCCTCAGGGCTGGGTCTAGGTTTTACCATCTTCAAATGTTTCATCAATGACTTGCCCTCCATCAGAAGGCTCCTTAGATAGCTTCTTCTAAACCCAGGGTCACTACCATCTACATTTCAAAAATGATTTTTTTTAAAATTTGGGGTGTTCGCTGGTGATTACACGATGCTCAGATACTGAAGCAGTCCATGTCTAAATGTAGCGTGATCTGGACAACATTCAGGCTTGGACTGATAAGTGGCAAGAAAAAACTTTGCTACAGAAGTACCAGGCAATGACCATTTCCAACTAGACAAAGTCTAACCTTCACCACTTGACATTTGCTGAATTTCCCATTAACGGCCTTGGGTTTAACCTTGGCCAGAAATTAAATTTGACCAAACATACAAATAATATAGCTCCAAGAATAGGGCAGAGGTTGGTAGTCTTTTTGGCAAGCAATTCACTTCCTAATTCCTCAAAGTTTGTCCATCATTTCCAAGGCACAAGTCAAAAGTGAGAAGGAATAGTTTCCAGAGATAATAGGAACTGCAGATGCTGGAGAATCCAAGATAACCAGGTGTAGAGCTGGATAAGCAGGCCAAGCAGCATCATAGGAGCTGGAAAGCTTCCATTTGCTGGATGAGAACAGCTCCAACTACACACAAAAAGCTTGACATCATCCAGAACAAAACAATCCACTTGACTGCCCACACATCTAACAACTTCAATACTTACCACTTATATCACTGATGCACTGTGACAACAGTGTGCACCATCAACAAGATGAGCTATAACAACTCACCACAGCTCCTTAAACCCTATCTTCTAGCCCTACAGTTTGCACCATCTACAAGAACAACACATCCGATCCATGGGACCATCACCACCTCTCATTTCCCCTCCTAATCACACAATGTCCTAACTTGGAACTCATTTTAACAGCATTTTGGGTGTCCCTACACTACATAGGCTGCAGCGGTTCAAGATAACATCTCACCACCGTCTTCTCAAGGGCAATTAGGGATGGGTAGTAAATATTAGGTGTATCAGCAACACCCACATTCCTATGAGGTAATTAGAAACAATTGGAAGACTCTTAATGTGCTTACAGAAACAATACATTTGGTGTAATGTGAAATAACTGGGACCATATTTTACAAAAACTATTACAGACCAACAAACTATGATGTGATTGATTTAATAATGAGGTATAGATCATGTCAACATGGTAAATGTGGCATTGAGAGTTCAATACTTACACCTTCTGGTGATCATTGACTCGGTTTCGAAGTACATTAATCTACAACACAATAAGAAGTGAAAAACAAAACGTAGGTTCCCAGGTCAAATGAGGGCGAAATCCCATAAATGAGAAAAAAAAACCTGATTTCATTCAATAAGTACAGCTGTCCTAATTCCTATAGTATTTTGTGTTATTGTCGATCATCTCCAATGAACATTGATCGAAATGAAACATACTGCATAGAAAGTAGGTTGAGGATGAAATCTATATTCATCTTTGGTGGCATTTCCCTTTGGGTGTACTTAAGAAGGAACTCCATCACTTAGCTCTGAACCACTGTCTTATTTCTAGTTCATAGCCATATTCAATTGAGACTCACAGCGTTATGAGCCATGAAGAGATCAATTCAGAGTTGGGGTGAAGTCTTCAGCTTGAGAAGAGCTTAAATATTTATAGTTACATAAAGGGAAGAGTCAACAATTTCAATGCTGGGAATAGTATTGTAGTGAAACCAAACAAAAAAACAAATGCTTTCCCTAAAGCTAAAGCCCAGATATTAAAAGAATCATGGAAACTGATTCAAAATGTACAATGATTCAAGATCAATAAGTCTTGCTTCCAACAGGTCCCAATTTCAACAGCAGGGCAAAGGGATAAAGGGTATGATTCATATTTGGGGCACTGGAGGCCAGCAGACCATTGGAACTCAGTGCTAGAAGGAAACCATTTCCCACAGTGTACAACTTACAATTTTAAAGAGTGGATGTGAATACACATAAAATGCACATAAATCCTTTTAAAGTTTTGATTACAAAAAAAGATATGATTTTTGAGCTGAAAACAAGATTGATTGAGCAATAACCATCACTTTTTTGCCATAATGCCAAAGGCAATCTATACAGTATTATTACTGCCAGACTGTTTCCAGAACCTATTATTATCAAAATGGAGGGCCGTAGGTTCACAGTTTGATTACCATCTCCAAGATTCATTGTCAGTGGAATAAATAATCTCTATTTCATAATCTTTCACATTGCACGTGTTTATATCTCCTCTTACATTATATAGAGATTTTCGTTTGGAGCTTGGGTCACAGTGAGTAGAAAATGCTGGAGTTAAGTCACATTGATGTACAAAACATAACTGGTTATTGAAAAAGTGGTTACCTAGTTTTGAATGCAACATTGTGATGTTCATCAACTTTATCAAAATTCAAACTGGACTATATGTAGTTGGTTAAAAAAAAGGTTGTGAAAATTCAATCTAGAAAAAATATTCACACTTCTACATACCTCATATTTCTGTTGTTTCATTTTCTCCTGTAGGTCAAACTTTTCTGCTTCCAGTTGGTAAAGCCACTTCCACAGCTCCCTGCCTTTCTCCCTGTGCACACAGTAATATAAACATTGCAGAATGATGGAAACAATGTTCTAATTTTGACTGGAGTCCTTTATGAAAATCCTAAATGAGTAATGACATATAAAACAGATGAACTTTATTATATGGGCCTAAAATGTTACAGATTCCTCTGTTTTCCTAAAGGAATCCTGGTGAGACATTGGAGCAAATCAGTACAAAATTGAAGACCATAACAATTGAAGACTGGATTATTTCTCAAGCAGACTCTGGGAATTAGATATGAAAAATTAGTGCAAATAATCAGCAAAGCAACTTTATTCTTACTTCAGTTCATCTTCATTCAGGTCATCGATATCTAGAGATTTGCGCCTCTCTGCCAGAATCATCTTCTTCTTTTCCCTCTCTGTTTGTCTTTTGCCTCCTCGACGAATTTCAGTCTGATGAAAGGAGAATAATTAGCTTGACTTCATCCTTTAATTCGTTGCTCTACTTTAATCAAATTGGAATCTCACTAGCAAAATAGGATTCTGTTTTTTCTTAGATAAAGGAAACAATTTCAATTTAAAAAAGTATCCACTCGAAGGATAAAGTAAAATGGACTGTAGGTCTTTCCAAAAACGGTTGCAATTGCAACCGTTTTGAAGAATTTAGCAGTAGTTAACAACAAGTTTAAACATAACTATATGTACATGACACATGCTAATAAAATAAGTACATACTGTACAAATAGTATACTAATGACCTGGATGAAGAAAGTGAATGTACAATCACCAAGTTCGCAGATGACATAAGAACAGTTGGGGGTTAGGGGGGCTGGGGTGGAAGGCAAGTGGTCAGGATAACACAAGTGTCTGTCGAGGGATTTAAACAGACTAAGTCAGTGGGCAAAACCTTGCCAGATGGAACTCAAGGTCATGCATTTTGGCAAGAAGAATAAAGGAACTGACTGTTACTTAAATGGGGAAAGACTGTAGAAAACTGCAGCAAAGAGTGTTTTGGAGGGTTCTCATGCATAAACCACAAAAACCTGACAAACATGTTCAGAAGGTTAATGCAAAGAGCCAAGGTTCAAAGGGAAGCAAGCTTAAAAGTAAGGAGGTTTTCCTTGAACTGTACAAAACCCCAAACAGACCACAGCTGGGATACTGTGAACAGCTTTGGACCTCTATTTAGGGGAAGATTTACCAGCGTGGGCGCATTCCAGAGAAGATTTACTGAAATGATCTAGGCATGTGTTTGAGTAAATTGTACTTTTGCTTCATTTCCAATGCCAGGTTGGCCCATAAATTGGATAGTGTTTGACCTCTGACCCAGTGAGAATTTTTCAATTGATCTGGCCTTTGAACCAACTTAACAGAGCAAGTTACATTGGTTCCTATTGAATGGAATCCCCATTCCACACCCAGCAAAAACCCCAAGTTTGAGTAGATTGGGGTGGTGCTCTCTAGAATTTAGAAGAATGAGAAGTAACCTTGTGGAAAATTGTTGGGGGGGGTTCATCAGATTAGAAGCTGAAAAGTTATTAGAGAGTCTAAGACCAGATGGCATAATTTCAGAGTAAGGGATCACCCAGTTAAGACAGAGATGAGGAAGAATTTGGCTCTCAATAGGCAGTAAATCTATGGAATACTTGATTTCTGAAGGCTATAGAGGCTGGGTCAGTTTGCAAGTATGCTCAATGCTGAGAAAGACAAAGTTATGGAGAAAAGACAAGAAAGTGAAGTTGAGGACACTGAGATGAGCCATGATCCACCTTAATGGTGGAGTAAACTTGATGGGCTAAATGGCCTACAGCTTATGGTCTGGAATGAAAGAGTTTTATTCTTCACAGTCTAATTTAAGCTGTTGCCACAAATCATGGCACTTCAGTGTTAATATTTCTACACAAACACGCTTCTAATAAAATGTATTGGAAATAATACATGGGCTCGGGTATTCCCATGGCCAAAGGGTCATTAGAGTAGCACAATCTGAAGTTGCACATCAGGACCAGAACAAAACACCTGACTCAGCAGGCTCCTTTGTAATTGCCTATAAAATTGAAACATCTGAAAGGCAATTATTTTGTTTCTGGAACCCTTTGAAAAAGGCCCTTAAAATTAGAAACCAAGGGTTCCACCTTGGCTAAGCTTAATAGTTACCCAGAAAAATTTAGGGAATTAAAAAACCTGCTTGAATTCCTGGTTAACTATTAAACTGATTTCCCAACTCACCACTGAACTGGACCCCAGGGCCTGAGACCACACTTGGGCTCCAAAAACAAGAATCTACCCCTTTTAACTGCTCACTTCTGTCCATGGCCCATGCAGAATCAATTGGATTCATTCCATTCCCTTTCCCCCTCATACCTCTGACCTTTGTTTCAGTGCTCATTTAATGTTGGTGTCTCAAAAGTCCCAAAATGAAAGTGATATGGATCTTGCTGGGTATGGAGTGGGGAATGACACTCCACTGAGTAGAAATCTGTATAACTTGCTCTGCTAATGTCTGTTCAAAGTTCAGGTCAATTGAAAATTTCTCACTGTGTCAGAGGTGAAACAGTTTCCAATTTGTGGGCCAACCTGACATTGCAAATAAAGCAAAAGCACAATCTATCACTCACACCTCTATGCTTTGAAGATTTGAGGTGTCAGCTTCATAAGTTAATTCAAAGAGATGTTTGAAGCTGGGAACTGAATATTCAATCTTTAGTCACCATGCGCTAAACAAGAAATATACCATAATCTGATTCCTATTTGTGCTTGCAATTTATCCATCTTATTATGAATGTCACATGCATTCAGATAAAGAGCCTTTAGTCTATATTGTTTACCATTTTTTTCAAATCTGACCTCATTTACTGGTGCACTCATCCTTGTACACCGTGCTTTTCTGTCACTCTCTGATTATTATTACTTGTCTCATTACATTGCACTAAAATAAAGGCAAAATACTGAAATAAGACAGAAAAGGAATCATATTTGACTTAACTGTTTAACTTTGTTTCTCTTTTTGAAGATGCTGCCAGACCAGTTGAATTCCTCTAACACTTCCCCTTTTAAGTTAATTGTCTTGCATTATTGCTTTGCCATTTCTCTTCGAGTTTTCAAATCTCTCCTCATGTGAATTCTGCCTCGTCACTTAGGCTAACGCCCTCTCTTCCTCTTTGTTACCCTTTTATATATCTCACCAGGATATTGGTTCTGGTGAAGGCCATTCCAATGATACAGCCCCCCCCCCTTCCCCATTACTAGCAACACACCCCCATAAATCAACACCCAATTCTACCACACCAATACTCGAGCTGCACATTTAACCATATTTATCCTTCATCAATTCGCTTGTGGTTCAGATAATAATTCAAAGATTATTTTTTAATCTATCACCTAGCTGTTTATACAGACACCAATTATTCTGAAACAAAAGCGAAAGTTGCTGGAAAAGCTTAGCAGGTCTGGCAGCATCTGTGAAGAAAAATCAGGGTTAACATTTTGGATCAGGAATGTTAAACCCGAAATGTTAACTCTGTTTTCTCTCCACAGATGCCGCCAGGCCTGCTGAGCTTTGCCAGCAACTTCTGCTTTTGTTCCTGATTTATAGCATCCATGGTTCTTTTTGTTTTTAACCAAAAATTCTGGATTAGTTGAAACTGAACCAACTCTGTAGTATGAACATATTTTCAATTTACCAATTTCCTAGAGCATTGAATTTTAATTATTGACAAATAATTTACATTAATGCTGAAATGGGAGATTTATCCAAAAATAATGTAAATTATGCAATGGTATATGTAGATGACTTGCTAAAGGGAAAATGTTTTCAATATAACTTATTGACGGAGAATAGTATAAGAACAACAATGCTTGTTCAGACCAACCAAAAACATCTTGAATGAGCTGTTTAAGTAACAGTGTAAACATAATGGTTACCTTTTGCATGTAACCTCCAAAATGCAAGGACATGTTTGACATAGTCTTTTTCTTTTTTGCATCTTCCTC
Source organism: Stegostoma tigrinum (assembly GCF_030684315.1). Lineage (NCBI taxonomy): Eukaryota > Metazoa > Chordata > Chondrichthyes > Orectolobiformes > Stegostomatidae > Stegostoma > Stegostoma tigrinum. The sequence continues at coordinate 31,926,947 of NC_081374.1, forward strand.
TGCTCTCTTTCTCGATTCTTCCTCTTCTTTTCTGGCTCTTTCCTCCTATCATAATGTAAACACACCAATATCAATTCTTTCCACTGCTCTTAATTTTTATCCTGAAGATATTTGTAAAAGATCATTGCTTACAGCAATCTTCGATTGTCTCTCCTTTTCTTTCTCAGCCCGAATCCTTTGCTGTTCTGCTCTTTCTGCTCTGCGGTTTTCCTATAGAGATGGAAACAAATTTAATCAGAAAATTTTGGCATGTAAAGTTATAGGATCATGGCATGATTATAGCACAGAAGGAACGGCCAATTGTGTCTATTCTAGACCTCTGAAGAAGCAACCTGCCTCGCGACACTTTCCAGCCTTTTCTAATACCCCGATATCTTCCCTTTTTAGATAGTCATCTAACTTCACTTTCAAATTCTGAAATAGCTATGCCCCCACCATAGTCTCAGGCGGTGTATTAATCTTGACCACTTATTACAGAAAAAGTAGTTTTAACATCTTATTTGTTAATTATCATTAAGCTTTCCCTCCGATTCTTAATCCGTCCATAAATGGGAGCAGTTTCTAATTATCTAATCTGTCCTGATACCACATGATTTTGAATATCTCTATCAAAGTTCCTCTCTACCCCTCTAAGGAGAAACAACCTCAACTTCATTTTTTTTACATACCATATTTCTCATCCTTGGGACCATTCTTATTAACCTTTTCTAAATCTCTCCAATTCCCTTGTAACACTGAACAACAAAGCCTAGATAATTAATATATATATCAGGAATAGCAAGAATCTTAATACTACAAAATATTTCTCCCACCTAAAAAGAAAGCCATTCACCATTGCTCTCGGTTTCCTGTCACTCAGGCAATGTAATATATCTGTTGTTGCTGTCGCTTTTGTTTAATTAACTCTAGCTTTTCTTACACCTAGGTGCACTTAATTAAATACCACAAGACTATGTCCACAAATAAACCATATTAGCTTCAATAATTCTGTATTACCACTAAAACCCCACAATTTAGGCATAAATTTATGCTGGCCTTTCTTAATTAACCAATATTAATCCCAGTAACTGTTAACTTTGTCCTGATTAATCGTTTCCAGAAGCTTTCCCGCTACTGAAGTTAAACTGACTGGCCTATCTGGCTGGTCTTATTTTTCCTGCTGTTTTAAACATGGGTGTAACATTTGCAAGTCTTTAGTCCTCTGACACCACACTATCTTAAGGAAGTTTGAAAAATTATAGCTTGCAGTATCTCTGCAATTTCCGCTCCCAGTTTCTTCAGTATCCTTTATGAATCTCATTCAGTCATGGTGCCTTGGCAACTTTATGCAAACAGCCTGTCTAATGCATCCTCTTTACCAATTTGAAATCCTTCAAGTATCTGAAATGCTTTCTCTTTCACCATGTCTTAGCCTTAAGGAAGAGGATGTTGAATACTCATTTACTACCTCGGTTATGTGCAAACATTTTTTTTCCCTAATTAGCCCCACTCCACCTCTCCAGCCTTAACACTACTTTTACCCCAGTCTATATTAGGACAAATAATTCCCCATTATGACGATACTACAATTTTTGCACTTCCTTTTAAGTTCCTTGAAAATTTGTTCCTCCTCATCTTTCCCACTCAAACAAGCTGAGAAATGCAAATAGACTTTTTGCATTCTTCATGTCTGGTCAGATAGATTTGTCCTCATCTTTCTAGACTCCCTTTCTTTCCAACATGGTGATATTCTCTTTAATCCTGGCTGCCATTCTATCTCCTTTCCTGAATACCTTGCAGCCAATACCAGCTCTGGCCTTCTTTGACTCTGGTCTTTGTTATTCCCATAACATATTACCACATAGCTGTCTGAAATTTGCCAATCTTATTTACACATCCCACAAAATGATGTTGAGGGGCTTTAAACTCTAAATTATATTTTTAAACCTTTTACTTACATGGAATCCATCCAATCCTGTCTTATTTTCTATTCGAGCACCATCTTGTATTGTCCGATATTCTTTGCACATTTATATCTCTCTCTCGTTTTACGTCTTGGTCCTTATGCCCTTTCCCAGTTAGTTTAAACCACCCCAGTTGCACAAACAGGTCACCCCATAAGGGAATTGGCTCCAGCTCTGTTAAAGAGTGATCCATTTGTAATGCACTGTATCCCCAGAACTAAGCTTAATGTCCCAAGAATCTAAATATAATCTGCTATATTCTGCCATATTCATTTGCATGTGGCATGGAGTGTAATCTGCAAATTACAACTTTTAAGATTCTGCTTGCTAATTCGATTCCTAGTTTTCAATCTCAAATGCAGCACCACATCCCTCTTTGCACCTACATCATTGTTATTGATGTGGATGATGACCACTGAAATTTTACTTTCTCTTTCATGTTTGGAAGCCATTCATTCACATTCTTAAAACTGGCAAGTGAAGGACAACGTATCATTCTGGGTTCACACTCACAGCTGCGTAAACATCGATCTCTTCCCCTAACTGTACAGTCATCTAAAATGATTGTTTTTTTAGTCCTCTTCACACAGCCCTCTATAAAGCTGAGCCAACGATGGCACTAAAGACTTGGCTCAGGTTGAACTCACATGCATTTGCCACTAACAGGATAGAGTGCTGTAAGCAATCCTCCTTTCAGTGCAAGACCCAAGGGCTTATTTGGCTAACAGTGGTGAGAGATGTATCACGAGCAGATTTTAATGAGGCAAAGGAGGTTATTCTGTCTTAGTTATGGTGTCTAGCCAATCAGAATATAACATTGACACACCTGTCTCAATTGGGATCAAGAAGTAGGCTTCTCTTTTCCCTACCTAATACTATATGACATCAATATATCAGGTGGATTTTAATGCTGTGAAATAACTACATAGAGGATGGTAGCCCATCAGCAAGTCACTCTTTATTTACATGCGCATAGTATATGGGATCTCACCGGCCAGCTGAAATCCAGTCCCTAGACTGAGGAGATCCTTGGAGTCTCCTGCTTTTATCTATCAGCCAGGCTCCCTGATTGACGCAGGTCAACAACCACAATCAAGTATCTCAGTCAATAAGATCCATCTGGCCCTAGTTCCAATTACTACATGATGTCTTCAATGGTAATCCTTTTGGAACTACTGTTTAATACAACATCCCAGATGAGCCAGCACTTTCATAGGTATTCAAAATTGGAAAAAACTGTTTGGAAAATGAGATGCAAGTAGAAGATTCCTATACTACTGGCCCATTTCTCAATGATTGTCTGGTAATCATTCATTCCTTCACTCCTACAAACTCTTAAGCTGCAGGGTGAGAACACCTATAAACCTTGCTGTCCACAAAACGCTCAACCTTGCAGATGCACTGTAGTGATACCACCTGCTGCTCAAGCCCCACAAATCAACAAGAAATTCTATCACAAATACAGGAATTTCCAATAATCATTGAGATATTTAATTATAGAAAGAAAAGTAGTTTGGTGGCAAATTTGGAGAAGGTTGAACAGTGAGATTTCTTTTGGATCCTTCTTGCAATGATCTATGAAGTCATTTCAAGTTTTACTCCATTATGGTCACAATACCATCAAGAGCAGAAGAGGATTCAAGAGATGGGCACGCTTTTTAGCAAGTGTGTAAATCCTCAGCCTTTGTTTGATTGGTGCATCAGTGGTTAATAATTCATATAAAATCAGGAGATGTGGATGGTTGAATAATGACATTGTTGTCCAAAAGGAGTCCAGGCTGGTCTTAGGACCTGTAGTACAGAAGCTTGTGGCTGAATGTTATCTAATTATCACCTTCACAAAGCTGAATGAAGAGGCACTGATGATTTTTAATAAAAGGATCTCTTCTGACTTAGCTTTCTGCTTGTTTAGGTGACTGGGCACCCTTATGTGCCCAAGCTGTTACTATCTATGCCAATGGTGTACAAACAATGGAGACATTCAAATCCTGAAAGTGCTGAAGGCTCACATTCCACAACTTACAGCTTTCACAGAATAAGTCCCTAAAAAGAAACAACTCACAATCCTTTCTTTCAAAGCAATGATTTCCTCCTCTTCTTTCTTTCTATTCTCAAAGTGCACCTCAATTAAGGTCTGTAATTCCAGAAGATCCTTCTCCATACGTTTCCGATGGATGTCCTACAAAATTGATGGTCATAAAAACAAACTTCAACGTATTTGAAAATCTCCCAAATGTTTCATGATTTAAACAGACAGACAAGCATTGCTAAAAAAAAAACACGAATTGAACTTTTTTGTCTTACCTCCATCAGGACCAGGATGAAAGGTTAAAACAAAAAGGAACACCAATTTATATGGGTTGAGGAAAGAGAACTGAGTGGTTGGGTTATCATTGGCACAGAGATGCATTAGAAACAGTTATCTGTCAATCCTAGTTCTCAGACTGAATAGGTATACTCTGATTGTCCAGGGTGTTACATTGCCAATGAAGCAGAGTTTAACTACCTGCATAGCAAGCTGAGTGATAAAGGGAGAGTCTGGGTTAATTTATTACACGGTTTTGAATTGACTAGTTGTGTACATGGTTACAATGCAGATGTCATAATATCCTAAGGTCAGTTATGTTAACTCAGAGGGCTTGTAGGTCTGGATGCTGGGAAGAAACCATATTAAATTTGGATGTGATGGTCCCAATAGTTAAATAACAGGAACACGCACAAAACTGTCCTGAGGGTAATAAGGACAAATTATGTCCTCTGGTACAAGAATCCTGAAAAATAGAACTAAGCTATTTAGGGATGAAATCAGGAAACAGTGTTTCACACAAAAGGCTGTGAAAAATCTTTAAACACTCTTTTCCGGAGGACGCTGCTCAACTGGTAGCTTCACAACTGAAAATAATCAATTTTGAGAGATACAGGGCATCCAGAAAATGGATTAATGGAGCAGTGCCAACGTGCCTATATCTGAGGCTGAAACTCCATGTTCAATTTCTCATTCAGATCCTGATGGCCATTAAAGCAGTGTGCATTTGTCTGTATGTTCAAAAATACAAGGTGAGGGGAGAGGAAGAAAAAGGAGGTTAAGAGATTTAAAACAAATAACTAATTGAAGTAAGAGACAACAAGATGTAGAGCTTGATGAACACAATAGGCAAAACAGCATCAGAGGAGCAGGAAAGCTGATGTTTCGGGCCCAGATCTGAAACATCAGCTTTCCTGCTCCTCCGATGCTGCTTGGCCTGCTGTGTTCATCCAGCTCTATGCCTTGTTATCTCAGATTCTCCAGCATTTGCAGCTCCTACTATCTCTAACTAATTGAAGTGCAGGATCTGTTTGTCTTGCAGAACTTGCTGGAGGGGCTGACCTACTTGCACCATTTCCTTTGTTAGCCTAAAAAGGGACAATCAACAACATACAAGAGAGTGAAGGATACATACGGGTGTACATTCAAGACTGAATGTGAAACAAGGGTCAAGAAAGAAATGTTAAAATTAAAGTTAGCATTCGGCTCAGGAACAAAGTTACAAATAAGGAAATTGACAGTTTAGATGCTTACGTCAAAGTCAACTCTTTCTCCATCTGGGATTTTAGGTGGCACAATGTTGGTCATAAACAGTCTATAAAAGCAAAACAAACAATGCATTAGATTATATTTGCTGCTCACATATTTACTGAGCTTGACCAGGAAATGTAAATGCAATTACACAGCTGGTTATGGGCCTACTGCTGGAAAGTGGAGTTAGTGTAGATTTAGAATAGTTTTTGTCAGTGCAGAATCAATGAGCCAAAGGATCTCTTCTATACAGAATGATTCTATGCAATAGACATTGTTAGAGAGACCATGGGGAAGACTCAGATGGTAGGTCACATGCCTTTGAAATCTTCCCCCCATGAAAATCATTGTGACATCATCATTGTGGGTGGTACCTAAGACACACTTCAGCATTAACCCTTTCAGGCATTCTTACTCCTTCATGCAATAGATTAATTGCTGTAGCAACGTTGGGAAACGCAGCAGTCAACATCAAGGAGCCATAAACTGCAATGAGGTCATGACAAGATGATTTTGATACAATATTGGTCAAGTAATTAAGAAAATAATTCTGCTATTAATGTCCATTTGAGAGTACACAGAGTCTAACATAAAACATAGCAGACCATCAAATACTGCACTGAAACTTCAGTCAACTCTCTGGAATGGGACTTGGCTCTGTGCCTGTGTGTGCCCGTGCACGTGCGCATAAAGTGGAGAGGGAGAGAGAGAGAGAGAGAGAGAGAGAGAGGGGGGGAGAGAGAGAGAGAGAACATTGAACCACAGGCAACCACACAAGTATCAAAATATCAGGAGATAGTCATGATGCAATAGCATTTAGCTTCAAAAGCGACTGACAAAATTAACTGTACTTACTTTGTCTTGGGTTTTCCTTCATAGGGAATAGAGGGAGAAAATGAAACAATAATTAGTCAAATTTTATTAAAGTCAGAATAAAAACATTAACCAAGTCTGTATTACTTCTGTTGGATGATATCATTGTCAATGCTTGCAATAAAAGACTTTGCATTGAAAAGTGATGTATTAAATATTCATAAATTGCAAGTAATGTTCAGATCTAGCATTGAGAGAAAAAAAAACCAAAAGTAACGTAAAATGTCTTCAGTTAATCAGCAAGAACATTGCCCAAATATCAAGCCAACATAGATTAAGTTGCTCAACATTTTGTAGTCAATTTATTTATGATTGTCTCTACTTGGTACTTCTATATATATTATGGATAAGTCCATTTAAAAATCAAGAACTGATGAAAAGAAACAAGTGTGGCACTGTTGGTCAGTGGCCAGCACTGCAGCCTTACAGCGCCAGAGACCCGGGTTTGATTCCAGCTTCGGGTAACTGTCTGTGCAGAGTTTGCACATTCTCCCCGTGTCTGCATGGGTTTCCTCCGGGTGCTCCAGTTTCCTCCCACAGTCCAAAGATGTACAGGCTAGGTGGATCAGCCATGCTAAATTGCCTGTAGTGTTCAGGGGTGTGTGGGCTACAGGGGGATGGGTCTGGATGGGATGCTCCATGGGGCAGTGTGGACTAGTTGGGCTGAGGGCTTGTTTTCACACTGTAAGGAATCTAAAGTGTTCATGTTTTAGTTCTAGTGACCCTTTGTTTTCTGCTCTGAAGCAGCATTACTGGACAAAAAATGTTAGCTCTGCTTTCTCTCCACAGATGTTGGCCTGATTTGCTGCGTTTTTCCAGCAACTTCTGGTTTTACTTCTGATTTCCAACATTCGCTGTTCTTTGGTTTTTTTTAAGACCAGGGTTGTTTTCACTAATGAGGAAATCTCAAACTTATGGACATGAGGTTACAGAATAGGAGCAACACTCATTTAAAACTGAAATACAAACTGAATTTTGTACCCCAGAAAGTTATGGAGGCTCGATCACTGAAAGTATTCAAAGAAGAGGTAGAAAAATGGTTGAAAATTTGGCAATATGAGGATGGAGGTAAGGCCGCATGGGAGACAAGTTGACACCTGGGTTACATCAACCATCAATGGCACGACAGGCTTTGAGAGCCAAATGACCTATTCCAGACTCTATATATACACAGAGATAATGGGAACTGCAGATGCTGGAGAATTCCAAGATAATAAAATGTGAGGCTGGATGAACACAGCAGGCTAAGCAGCATCTCAGGAGCACAAAAGCTAACGTTTCGGGCCTAGGCCCTTCAGCAGAGAGGGGGATGGGGAGAGGGAACTGGAATAAATAGGGAGAGAGGGGAAGGCGGACCGAAGATGGAGAGAAAAAAAGATAGGTGGAGAGAGTATAGGTGGGGAGGTAGGGAGGGGATAGGTCAGTCCATGGAAGACGGACAGGTCAGGGAGGTGGGATGAGGTTAGTAGGTAGATGGGGGTGTGACTTGGGGTGGGAGGAAGGGATGGGTGAGAGGAAGAACCGGTTAGGGAGGCAGAGACAGGTTGGACTGGTTTTGGGATGCAGTGGGTGGGGGGGAAGAGCTGGGCTGGTTGTGTGGTGCAGTGGGGGGAGGGGACGAACTGGACTGGTTTAGGGATGCAGTAGGGGAAGGGGAGATTTTGAAACTGGTGAAGTCCACATTGATACCATTAGGCTGCAGGGTTCCCAGGCGGAATATGAGTTGCTGTTCCTGCAACCTTCGGGTGGCATCATTGTGGCACTGCAGGAGGCCAATACGGACATGTCATCTAGAGAATGGGAGGGGGAGTGGAAATGGTTTGCGACTGGGAGGTGCAGTTGTTTGTTGCGAACTGAGCGGAGGTGTTCTGCAAAGCGGTCTCCAAGCCTCCGCTTGGTTTCCCCAATGTAGAGGAAGCCACACCGGGTACAGTGGATCCAGTATACCACATTGGCAGATGTGCAGGTGAACCTCTGCTTAATGTGGAATGTCATCTTGGGGCCTGGGATAGGGGTGAGGGAGGAGGTGTGGGGACAAGTGTAGCATTTCGGCAGGGGAAGGTGCCGGGTGTGGTGGGGTTGGAGGGCAGTGTGGAGCGAACAAGGGAGTCACGGAGAGAGTGGTCTCTCCGGAAAGCAGACAGGGGTGGGGATGGAAAAATGTCTTGGGTGGTGGGGTCGGATTGTAAATGGCGGAAGTGTCGGAGGATGATGCGTTGTATCCGGAGGTTGGTAAGGTGGTGTGTGAGAACGAGGGGGATCCTCTTTGGGCGGTTGTGGGGGTGGGCGGGGCGTGAGGGATGTGTTGCGGGAAATACGGGAGACGCGGTCAAGGGCGTTCTAGATCACTGTGGGGGGAAAGTTGCGGTCCTTGAAGAACTTGGACATCTGCGATGTGCGGGAGTGGAATGTCTTATCGTGGGAGCAGATGCGGCGGAGGCGGAGGAATTGGGAATAGGGGATGGAATTTTTGCAGGATGTTGGGTGGGAGGAGGTGTATTCTAGGTAGCTGTGGGAGTCGGTGGGCTTGAAATGGACATCAGTTACAAGCTGGTTGCCTGAGATGGAGACTGAGAGGTCCAGGAAGGTGAGGGATGTGCTGGAGATGGCCCAGGTGAACTGAAGGTTGGGGTGGAAGGTGTTGGTGAAGTGGATGAACTGTTCGAGCTCCTCTGGGGAACAAGAGGCGGCGCCGATACAGTCATCAATGTACCGGAGGAAGAGGTGGGGTTTGGGGCCTGTGTAGGTGCGGAAGAGGGACTGCTCCACGTAACCTACAAAGAGGCAGGCATAGCTGGGGCCCATGCGGGTGCCCATGGCCACCCCCTTAGCCTGTAGGAAGTGGGAGGAGTCAAAAGAGAAGTTGTTGAGGGTGAGGACGAGTTCAGCTAGGCGGATGAGGGTGTCGGTGGAGGGGGACTGGTCGGGCCTGCGGGACAGGAAGAAGCGGAGGGCCTTCAGGCCATCTGCATGCGGAATGCAGGTGTATAGGGACTGGACCTCATCACCTCAGGGGACCTCCCACCCACAGCCTCCAACCTCACTGTTCCCCAACCCCGCACGGCCAGTTTCTATCTCCTTCCCAAAATCCACAAACCTGCCTGCCCTGGTCGACCCATCATCTCAGCCTGCTCCTGCCCCACCGAACTCATCTCCACCTATCTGGACTCCATTTTCTCCCCTTTGGTCCAGGAACTCCCCACCTACATCCGTGACACCACCCACGCCCTCCACCTCCTCCAGGACTTCCAATTCCCTGGCCCCCAACACCTCATCTTCACCATGGATGTCCAGTCCCTATACACCTGCATTCCGCATGCAGATGGCCTGAAGGCCCACCGCTTCTTCCTGTCCCGCAGGCCCGACCAGTCCCCCTCCACCGACACCCTCATCCGCCTAGCTGAACTCGTCCTCACACTCAACAACTTCTCTTTTGACTCCTCCCACTTCCTACAGGCTAAGGGGGTGGCCATGGGCACCCGCATGGGCCCCAGCTATGCCTGCCTCTTTGTAGGTTACGTGGAACAGTCCCTCTTCCGCACCTACACAGGCCCCAAACCCCACCTCTTCCTCCGGTACATTGATGACTGTATCGGCGCCGCCTCTTGTTCCCCAGAGGAGCTCGAACAGTTCATCCACTTCACCAACACCTTCCACCCCAACCTTCAGTTCACCTGGGCCATCTCCAGCACATCCCTCACCTTCCTGGACCTCTCAGTCTCCATCTCAGGCAACCAGCTTGTAACTGATGTCCATTTCAAGCCCACCGACTCCCACAGCTACCTAGAATACACCTCCTCCCACCCAACATCCTGCAAAAATTCCATCCCCTATTCCCAATTCCTCCGCCTCCGCCGCATCTGCTCCCACGATAAGACATTCCACTCCCGCACATCCCAGATGTCCAAGTTCTTCAAGGACCGCAACTTTCCCCCCACAGTGATCGAGAACGCCCTTGACCGCGTCTCCCGTATTTCCCGCAACACATCCCTCACACCCCGCACCCCCCCCACAACAGCCCAAAGAGGATCCCCCTCATTCTCACACACCACCTTACCAACCTCCAGATACAATGCATCATCCTCCGACACTTCCGCCATTTACAATCTGACCCCACCACACCACCCAAGACATTTTTCCATCCCCACCCCTGTCTGCTTTCCGGAGAGACCACTCTCTCCGTGACTCCCTTGTTCGCTCCACACTGCCCTCCAACCCCACCACACCCGGCACCTTCCCCTGCAACCGCAGGAAATGCTACACTTGCCCCCACACCTCCTCCCTAACGCCTATCCCAGGCCCCAAGATGACATTCCACATTAAGCAGAGGTTCACCTGCACATCTGCCAATGTGGTATACTGCATCCACTGTACCCGGTGTGGCTTCCTCTACATTGGGGAAACCAAGTGGAGGCTTGGAGACCGCTTTGCAGAACACCTCCGCTCAGTTCGCAACAAACAACTGCACCTTCCAGTCGCAAAACATTTCCTCTCCCCCTCCCATTCTCTAGGTGACATGTCCGTCATGGGCCTCCTGCAGTGCCACAATGATGCCACCCGAAGGTTGCAGAAACAGCAACACATATTCCGCCTGGGAACCCTGCAGCCACATGGTATCAATGTGGACTTCACCAGCTTCAAAACCTCCCCTTCCCCTACTGCATCCCTAAACCAGCCAGGTTCGTCCCCTCCCCCTACTGCACCACACAACCAGCCCAGCTCTTCCCCTCCACCCACTGCATCCCAAAACCAGTCCAACCTGTCTCTGCCTCCCTAACCGGTTCTTCCTCTCACCCATCCCTTCCTCCCACCCCAAGCCGCACCCCCATCTGCCTACTAACTTCATCCCACCTCCCTGACCTGTCCGTCTTCCCTGGACTGAACTATCCCCTCCCTACCTCCTCACCTATACTCTCTCTACCTATCTTCTTTTCTCTCCATCTTCGGTCCGCCTTCCCCTCTCTCCCTATTTATTCCAGTTCCCTCTCCCCATCCCCCTCTCTGCTGAAGGGCCTAGGCCCGAAACGTTAGCTTTTGTGCTCCTGAGATGCTGCTTGGCCTGCTGTGTTCATCCAGCCTCACATTTTATTATCTATATATACACAATTCTGTTAGCAACCTTTTCCAGTCATAGCTGTCTGTTAAATGAAGAAAACTTATAAATGAGTTATAAAAAGTTAAACAAAGCAAAGTACTGTAAATCTGACAGAAAAAAGGCAATGGAAAATGCTACTGAAACATAGCTATTCTGGCACTCCACCAGACCTCTATCCCCAAGTGCTTTTCCCCTCCTATGTGCACCCCACACCTTGCTTATTCTGCACCCTACTTACTCTCCTATTCTCTTCATCCATCCTCTCACCTCCCCAAATCTCACCAGGTGCAAGGGTTCAAGTGCTTTGACAGGCAATTTGACAAGTTGTGTTACAGTGAAAACAAGGTCCACAGGTATTAATTCTCAAGCTTCATTGTTTATACACCTTCTGCATGTCGGAGCGTAAATTCTTTGGCCACAATCTTTGATCATACCTTTGTTTACAAACACTGCAAATATTCTATCAAGGGAGGATATATTTTCTTTTTGCTGAAAGTGGAACTTACTGTGATGCTGAAGGAACCAAAATTATTCCAGCTTGTTAGAGATAAATCTTTATATAGATTGGTATCTGTCTAATTTCTTTTAAATATTTGTTCTGACACATTGTAAGGTTTTTATTGTGATAAAGTGTATGAAAGTAACAGACATCCATAGCACTAAATGAAAAAAAAATTCAGTTGTTAGTTTCCGGCCAAACTTGGCAAAAACAGAATGGATGAAAGAATATGCCAATTAATTGAATAAGTTTTCTCAGGAAAATTATTATCTACTTAACAGCAGTTTCCTCTGTATAAATTCATTGGTGGTGTCAGAGACAATAAATTATAAATTGGGTCACCAGTTATTATCCCCGCATGCAAACTATCTGAATAAGAGGTTATAATCAGGCGGAGTGGTATTTGTATTTGTGCAAGAAACCACCAAAGTTTAATTATATAGCACCTTTAGCAAGTTAAGATTTCCTGAAGCACTTTGCAGGGCTATTACAAAACAAAAAGTGAAGCAAAGGCCGAGTAACTTCGATTAATGATAGAAATGTGTCAAAGGATCTCAGAAGGAAAAAAAACTTTTTCTGTACCTCCATCTCTTGTATCTGTTTCTGTAAAAAAATGCAGATAAAGCATTATTTTAAAAATGAAAGAAAATACAAACTAAATAGATCCTCAAGCCCTCCTTGTGACAATTACAGTGCTGGTGGTTTCAACCATTGATTTTCCAATGTGTGCTTTGATATTAGCAAAGAATCAGTGAAAGTCACATACCAACTCAACTTGGTCCACTAAATAAAAAATAAAATCCTTTTATTTTGCTTGTAAGATAGAAATCTAGACAGGCTGCAAAAACTTGCACAGAAAACCTCCTTTGCTTAGTATTGCAATGCGCTCAATTTTAGTATTGACGTAACTGAGCTAGACTTATTTTTTAAAGTGGAGCCAATAACATATCAAATTGAAAAAGTCAATTATGATTTTAAGCAATTAGTATTTTCTTCAGAAAGCATATATATTAAGCAGTACGTGCTGGGGTGTAGTTTGAAATGTTAAATTTATTTTCCTTTTTTCTCCTTCATACCTATTGCAAATGTATCACATTCTCAGTCCACTTACTTCAAATGGATTAACAATTGTGTGTTAATTTCTACTTCAGAATTATGGAGTTGATTTGCTACATCCAGTGGTTTACATGTTTTGTATTGGTGGGGTTGGGGGCCAGTATCAGCCTAGAAAAGAAATTGACTTAAGGACAGAAAATAGCAGTCTGTGGGTCTCTGACTATAAGATTGTGGTATTATTTGGATTATTGTGTTATTGTCAGAACTATTAATTTTTTGACATTAAATGACCTTGGATGCAAAGTGCCATTTCAAATGTTAATTACTTGAACATATGGCCAATGGTGATTTTAGAGGACAAAGATAGCTTGTAGAACGGGCAGACAAAATTTAATGCAGGAAAGTGAGAGATGATGCACTTTTGCAGAAGAATTGGGAAGATGCAATACAAAGTAAATGGCACCATTCTATAAAGTGCACCAGCACCAAGAGATCAAAATATTAATGCGTGTAAACTTTGAATCTGGCAGATCATTTGGACAGCAGTTAGATAAACATGTAGGACGTTGGACGTCATGACTTAAAGGTATTGAATTCAAAAACAGGGGATACTGAGCCAGTGTACATCTGTGATAACAAGGTGTAGAGCTGGATGAACACAGCAGGCCAAGCAGCATCATAGAAACAGGAAAGCTGACATTTCAGGCCGAGATCCCTGCTGTGGTCATCCAGCTCTATACCTTGTTATCTCAGATTCTCCAGCATCTGCATTTCCTACCATCAGAGTATAACTACAGTTAGCCACAGTTACAGTATTGCTTCTATTGCAAGTATTCCGACTTGAGAAAGGATGTGAGAACTTTTAAGGATACAGAGGAGATTTATTTTTGTTAAATTCCAAGGACGGGGAGTTTTATAATAAGAATAATTTGAAGAAACTGGGATCCTTCTCCTTGGAGTGAAAAAAATTGAGGGGAGGGAAGTATAATTGTACAAAATCATAAAAGTTTTAGATTAAAATTTTGTTCCCATTATCAGAAGGTTCAAGGGCTATAGGACACAGGTATAAAGCTTTGGCAAGAAAATACAAGGAGGAAGAACAGTTTATGCAATAACTGTTAGTGGCCGACAGCCTTCAAGTATGGTAGAAATAGAGATGATTATCAATTTCAGAAGGAAATTGGAACAGCCCTTGGGTGAAATAAACTCCCAGGGCTCTGGAGAATTTTGATTGCTGTCACATGTCTCATGCAAAATGGATGCATTAAAAGAGAGTGGAATTGCACCTTTGTCATTTAATCATGGAAATGCTGGGTAGCAATTTCAGAATAATCTCAAATCATAATTTTATATCAAGTGTAGCGTATGTATTCCATGGAAGCATTTTCTGTGGTTTAAAGATGATTTTATTAGATATATTAGCACATAGATGAAATGCCACATATACGAGGTAAGTGCCACTATGCCGCATCAGCTGAGAGTCATTGAGCTGATAAAGACTTGTGCTGTTTCAGTAAAAATATCACATGGACTGGAGCAGCCACGAAGGTGCTTACCAATGTGCTTGAGAACTAACAAGGATGGACAATAAATCTTGGCTGTGCCAATGATGTCAATATCCCATGAATGAATAAAAACATACCATACAGACAAATAACAAAATAGTTAATTATTCCAATGCATCATAATTCTGAAGATAAAGTTAGAATAAAATGTACATAAATAAGTGTTTGTGGTTTAAATAGCAGATGCCAGTGCATTAAGACATGTATTAAAAATGTGAAAGCAAAGCTGGATTGATGTTTTCAATCACCTGTGTCGACAGTAAACAATATTAAAAGTTGCTACTGTATTCCCTACATTACTGATACTTTTCTTTGCATTATATTCAAACCTTCATTTACCTCTGCCCAGAAAAAAAATAACATTTTGACATTAAGTGCTGAATAAACTGGACTCAAGATAAAGTATAGGCTTCGGAAATGACTGAGTTCAGCAATAATCATTTTGTATAGACTTTAGAATCTATTTAACAGCAAACTATTAAATTGTATTTATTACTAATTGACAAGCAAACTGATCAATAATAATATTTGCAGGAATAGATAGAACAAAAATCAATGTCACTCGTAGAGTTCAGTTGGGAGTTTTCAATTCTAAGCAGCTTTTTGTTTGTTCAGTTTTGTTGATGTCTTTTTTTTATTCACCATTGATGCTTTTGTCAACATTACATTGAAATCTATTGATACAGCAAATCCAATTGTTTCTAACTTTTTAATATTGCTTAGTCTGCAACATCTCAACCCAGGGCAGGGACAGAAATCACATGCCCGGTAGGGCTCCTGGACTGAGCCCCTAGCCTCTGACACAAGCACAGAAACCATGATCCCAGCTGTGCACAGCAGACTCCCTCAAGACCCAGGCTGCAGTTATTTGGCCTTGATGTACTCCCTGGCCAAGGTGATCTTCCCCCCCACTCCCATATCTCTCTCAGCTACAAACTACAATGAGCTTGTACTTTAAAGTTTGAGAGTTACTTGAGGCCATGGATCATCCAATATTTGTTTCCTCCATCTGAGAAAGTGCCTGGCCACCCATTCTGCTCCTTGCTACACAAGCATACCCAGTACTGGAAATTGATTGTATTGAGGAATTATGATTGTCATGCTATTTATTGTCAGCATGCAATACAGAGTATTGGAATACTGATAGTATAAAACAAAATCCTTAAAGCTTTCAGAAGTATTCTTTATCTCTGGTCATCCAAGTTCCAGTTTTGATCTCTTGTGAATGGTGATCACAGGAGGCTTGGGAGTGAGGGCTACAATGTGAGTGAGTTACTCACCCACCTCCCCATCAGTCAGTGCCACATATTTTGAAGCTGTAATGTCAAGTCCCAAGCTTCAACAGGTGTGTGAGGCCCTCCTCCATTGGCAGACAAACATCATTACTAAATATCTAAAAGGATTTACCACACCATTCGAACCTCAAAATGACTTTAAACTTGGATTCCCTGACTCATTCATATTGCTACCCATTTTCAGGGAAGACTGCAGTTACTTGAATCCTAGCCCAGATAAATGCTTTTACAATTTTTATTTCTTGTGAGCTACTGATAACAGGAGAGGTCCAGTAGGCCCTACAATTAAACTTCAGCCCTTCTCATGTTTGGGATTCTTTCAAGCTCCTTTCTTCCCTGCAGTTTTCATCTTGTTTGGCACCATTTCTTGTACCTCTAACAGTTGTCACTCAATTTAACGTTCCTGCCGGCTGTCATTTTTGCTAGTTCCAGGTTAGAGGTTAAAATGTTACAATATCCCACACATTCTTACCTCCAACACTGCTACTCCCACTAAAATTAAAATTGGAGCTTTGGTAATTAATCCTGCTGATCCAATAGGTCAGTATAATCCTGTGCATGTCAGAAGGTAAGAGAACATGTGTATTTGCATTTGATTATGATTAAATTGTAGCATTTGCAGCTCAAGCTTTCCATTCTAATCCCACAGTGGAGGATTGTAGTACTGAGTGATAATTAATCAGTAATCATTGATATTACTTCCTAATTAACTAAAAGTTCATTTTATTTAATTTACCCAAGGGATGTGCACTTGAGATGCAGCTGTAATCTGTAAGATGTCCACCATTGAAAATCAGCATATTTTCAAACAACTTGGCGCATAGAAAGTAATACCATAGTCTGCTTCTTGTGTGCAAAACTGCAACATACGTTTAGTGCTGAATGCTATTGCACCCATTTTAGTTTAATTATCCATAAGGAAACACTCGATCCTATGTTGTAAGTTTCATCAAACTACTATTGCTGCTCAGAATCCTTACTGTTGACTAAATTTCTCTTAGCTACTGTGCACTAAATGAATTTGTTAAATCATTACAATTCTGTCAATTCTAACATGCGCAATGTTTCTATGAATTGTTCTACAGGACAGAAAATATTAAAATTTTGCCAGGCTTAATTTCAGAAACTTTCACATAATTATGACAATCAAAATGTATTTGTCTCCCAGAATTAATTGTCAAACATTGTGACTCATACTTTATTTTCAGGGATGTAATCTTTGTAAAACTGTTCCATAAAAACTCAGGGACAATTTCAGGAAGGAACATATTACTGAAGCTACCTCAGTAGCAAAGATGGGTTGTGTGGTTTTGGGTACAACAACATTATCTATCAATTGTCCAACAATGAAAAATAAACATCAGGACCATAAATTATAGTTAGTTAGGGTTACATTTTCAGTCATAATATCAGTGAGGAAAAGTAAATGGGAACCCTAGAAGCACAAAGAGGGGCTACAAGTGCAGGGACTGCATTATTAATAAGATAGTGCTGGCCTTGGGAAAAAGACAGAGAATAATTGTGTAAATTGTGAGGAAACAGTTGAAATATGATAACTACAATATGTAATGTACTAATATTTTTAATAAAGCTGGGAGGTATCTCTAACTCAGGCAGAGATGGTTTTACGCTTCATGGTGATAAGATTATCTCTCCTTGCATATAAATGGGAAGTAACAGTTATTAATCTTTTTCCTGAGTCTCCTATCTATTTGTCAAGCTATGCAGCAATACATAGCATTGCTGATTCTGTCTTTTCTCCAGCTGTGTGTTACAGGAAGGAGGGTGAATGCTAAAATGATACATGACAGTGTAACAACCATTTGGCCATTCCAGTTATCAAACAAAGCCTGAAGACACAGGAAAAGCAGTTAATGATTACAAATAAAATTCCTGATTTTTGTTACATTTCATACCTTGAGCCTCTTCAGCAATTTTATTTTCTAGGAATTAAAATAGCAAATAAAAGCTTACTTAATCAGCTAAAATTATTTTCAGCAATTTTTCATCTTAAATGAGATACAGTTTTTGATAAGAGTGACAGTGAAACTCTCAGCCCTTGCATCATTATTGCTCTGAAATTGACATCAGTTTCTGGAGTCTGTATATATACAATTAAAATCTACTGACAGATATTCCATGCTTTGCCAGAGTGTCTGCTATTGAAGACCCCACAAATTGTAATCTACTGAATTGGTGAGAACTTCTAGTTTTACACTATTGCTGTAAAACCACCTGAAATAGGTTACAACTTGTAAAATTGGTATCAACAGCATACTAAGGTTATTCAGCAAATTTTGAATTAATTAACTCTTTATTCAGATTTCATCATATATAACCACTTTTTAAAATATTTATTTCTATAATAAAATTAGGAAAGAAGTTTGCTATCCTCAAGTCTTGTTTGCCCTTGAGAATTTCTTAACCAATTTTTACAAAGGGTATTTCTTCCACTTACTCATTGCACTAGGTTTGAGCCAGCCCTCTGGGTACCTTACATTGTCTGAAAATGAATCTGAACCTTTACTCTCAATGGAGCATAAGTGCTCCTAGGAGCTGTTCCATTTATAGATTCAGGAAGTTAAAAGCTACAACTCACTCTGTCAAACATGTCAATCATGACATAACAAATGACGATTGAATAATAGTAATTACTTTTAGCTTTGATCTTTTGACACCTTTACAACTAGCGGGTTTTATGTGCATAAATATGTTTAGAAGATTAAGATGTAACTTTAAACTTCTCACATCTATGATTGAAGCAGAGCTTGAGTTGAAAATAACAAAGATGCAGGTCCAAGTAGATTTAAATCATATTATATTAATCTAATTGTTACACTGCGTTTTAACAATCTTTTAACTTATTAAAAGTTGCATTTTATTGCTATCACGGTGCTCCACCTTGGAATGTTTTATGACACTTTGAATGAAAATGTTGTGGAGGTGCTAGTGTTGAACTGGGGTGGACAGGGTCAGAAACGACATGACGCGAGATTATATTTCAACAGGTTTATTTGAAAACAATTAGTAAATTACACCTGAAGAAGGAGTAAGACTGTGAAAGCTTGTGTTTTCAAACAAATGTGTTGGAACATAACCTGGTGTCATGTGCTTTGAATGAAAGTGTTGCTAGGATTATAATGCTTGACATAGAATTTACACATCTATGCTCATAGTATCACTTTGCGAATTTTAAGTACGGCAATTTTGAGAGTTGTTGTGAGCTCCGGTGAGGGCACTTTGCTTTGTGTGATACTCTTCCGATTCCATCAAAACCTGCCAAGAATATATGTCCCATTTCCAGCGTCACCTGCTATCTCACCCATTACCAGGCATCTCTGTGGTAAACTCCCACCCAAAAAGGTCACTTGTGTTTGAAATAATACAGCAACAGAGAATGTCTAAAGAGATATTCAAACCCAGATTTGTGCTTCATTTTAGCCAGTTATACCTTCTTCAATTTAATATTCTGATTGGAACAGCCTTTGTCATATAGTTCCCAATGAAGTGCATGCTTTGCATTCAAACTATAAAAGTACTATGAGCTGGCTGTCTCAAGACTTAGGATGCTAGCAGTAACTGCAAAATAAAGAAAAGTAAACTTGTAGCACAAAGATGATACTTAAAAATCCACTTTGACATAAAATAACGGCAATCATTGTTTCTGCAAAGAGTGTATGGTGCAGTGAGTATTATACCCAGAGGAGAGAAGATGGAGCAGCCACATATTACGTTCATCATTATCAAACAACAGAAATTACAATTTGACAAACAAAACTAATACCATAAAGACAGTGTTCATTTTGGGTCATACACCTCACCTTCTGTATCTTCTACTTCCTCTTCATCACCTGAAATAAACATTCAAGCAAAGAGAGCTCATTAAGTATTAATTGCCACATAACAGTAGCTATTCCACAAGAGATAAAAAGGCACAATACCTTTCCTCTTTAAAATGCAGGAATATGAGTCGAGAGATTGACAGTAAAAATGAAATGATGGGAGGAATCCTCTGTTCTCACCAACGGTTACTTTGGAAATGGGTAAGACATACAGTTATGCAGAGTGGTGCTGTATTCACCAAAGATCCTTAGACCTTCAAAACCCACAACCACTTCCATCTAGAAGGACAAGGGCAGCAGATACGGAGGAACACTACCATCTGCAAGTTCTCCTTCAAGCCACTCGCTATCCTGGCATGGAAATGTATTGCCATTTCTTTACTGTCACTAGGTCAAAATCCTGGAATTCTTTCTAATGAGATTGTGGAGCCAACCTGTGGCATGTTGACTGCAGTGGTTCAAGAAGACAACCCACCACCACCTTCACAACGGCAACTACAGATGGGCAATAAACGCTGGCCAGCAAGTGACGTCCCACGGTGAATAAAAACAACCAGAACTCTCTGCATCACTACCTCTGCCAAAATTAAACTCTGAGGGAAAACCATGGCCAACGTTCAAACCACATTGTCTTCTGAGAGCCTTAAGTGGCCAATTAATGACTTCCTAAGTGTGTCAGCCTGCCATGGAGTGGATTACCCCAGGTGCAGGCAGGTGCATCACCCTTCAGTGTGCATGGCAGTTGAAGCCACACTGACTGCTAGTTACCTTGGCTGAAGGAGTAGAAACAAACAAACTGATCGAGGCACTGGACACTGGGGAGGTGGGGGCATGCCCCTGTCTTTGCTTCTGACCCCCCTCTCCCTGTGAATTCCACCTCATTACTCTCTTTCCCTTTGTATTATTTGTCTGAGGCCTACGTCCTCTCCAATCCTGGAACTCTGATTTGTATGCTCCCTGCACTGACATGACTTCCTCAGTGGTGCCGCTGACTGCAAGACATGCCAGCTTTTATTGGCCAGCAGCTCTAGGTAAGCAGATCTTCCATTCGTGGGGGCCTTGATTCCAAGGGAAGGCTGTCTGGTGATCTCAACATTGCCTGATTCTTGTGGGGATCAGGGTTTGAGGCTTTGGGTAGACCTTGCAGAGAAGAGGCAGTAGACTTCTCACTGCCCGTCCTGTAAGTCTTGAACCCCCGCTGCCTCAACAGGATATTATGTAAAAGATAACTCAGATGGAGGAGTTAAATTCAATTTTTAGCGAGATTGTATTAACAGAGAGAAGAACATTGCTTTTAATATAGCGTGTCCTGAACTGCCAATATGGTATTTGTACCTGATGTGGCAATACTTAGTTTATAATGAGGCCAAGGCATGGGTAACAAACAAATATTACAGGCACAGGCTTTTTGGTGTCTGGGCTAACATTAAGCTATTTGGTTGCAAACAGTAGCACTCTTCTACTAGCATGTCATGATTCAACTGGCCATTGTTAAGATGAGATCTGAGACTTTTATACTATCAGGTCACACATCATAATACAAGTGATAATATCTTAAGCATGTCTCTTGTAGTTATACTGCA
This sequence comes from Stegostoma tigrinum, assembly GCF_030684315.1. NCBI lineage: Eukaryota > Metazoa > Chordata > Chondrichthyes > Orectolobiformes > Stegostomatidae > Stegostoma > Stegostoma tigrinum. The sequence goes on from NC_081374.1 coordinate 31,948,254, forward strand.
CATTATTTATGACTCATAACACAACATGCTCCTCTCACTTTAGATTTCTCATGTCAACTTGTTATTCTCTTTGGACTGCTGAGCAAAACCAGTTCCAATTGAGTTCCTAGGATCCTCATCCCGTTTTGGGAGTCTGAGTTTTTCAGTCAATATGGCAAAAATAAAATACTTGCGACTCGCATGTTATCAGTTAAACCTCCACTGAAGCTATAAGGATTGCATTATTTTCATTCCTGGCTTGTAAGACAAAGTTCTCAATTAGAATTCAATAGCTGTCGAGCATAACTAAATGATTCTTTAGACATTCAACAATTTACCTTGCTCATCTTCTACCTCTTCTTCTACAACATTGACATTTAAAAAAAACACACAAAAAGCAAGTTAGTGCTTTACAAGCTTTGCAGCAAGATTCTGTAATAAAAATTAAAGTTTAATGTTGTTTTTCTTTACATGGGAAAGTTGTTCCTTTTACATTTTTGTGGCTGATTTCTTATTGATTGAATAATTACCAAAGGGAGTTTGTCATTCTGGTAAGGAATGCTCAGAGATTTCATGAGCAGCTATGTAAAGGGTGATTAGCATTTGAATAAAATAATGTCACCAATTGAGGGTTTCTGAATCTCTACTGTGAAGCTTAAACAGGGCAGTTGCTACAGCTTGAATGGTCCATTGCAATCAAGACTGTACAAGGTTCAGCTGACAATAATTTTGGAAACACAGAGTGGATAAATTAGTACAGAGGTAGGCTAAGTTGGCATCATTCTTTTATGAATACTTATTTGCTCCTGCTTAACAATTCAGGTATCGAGTTGGCTCCTCAGCATTTCCAATGTTGAAAGCAACATTTAATGGAAGAGATGAGTGTCAGGGATGCAGAGGCAGATGGAATGTTTTAACACTACCATTGATGTAATCTGCAGAACTGTGGCCTTTACAGGAATCAGTCAGGTTATTCCCAACTTCCAATAGATTCATCCTTCCCGTTTCTTTTGAGTTGAAAAGTCCAAGTTGAAAAGTTCTTCAGTAAGACTCTGAAAATTTGTGTTTTCATATGAACCTGTTGGACCATAACCTGTGATTTCTGACCATATATAAACACACTGCAAGGATTTCAGTCCAGTTAGGAAGTCAAAGGGGGAAATCTTTCCTGTCAAAAAGTGTTTTTATTATCTACTATATAGTATTTAGCTGATATTGATCTTATTTGCTTATTAGAAGTTTTAAAACATGAAATATTGCCACATGATCATTTGAGTCAGTCTCTGAAGTGTCTTTTAAAAAGCTATTGGTCTCTATGGACCTTGAAACTGGATAGAGAGAAACCTGGTTTTATTTTCCATTCTCAATCAAATGTTCTCAGGTCAGTTACAGCACTCCTGACCATCATATTGATCTACACAGTCCCAAGATGAAATTTCCCTTTAAAAGATAGGAGTGCTATCTAATAGATTAGATTCCCTACAGTGTGGAAACAGGCCCTTTGGCCCAACAAGTCCACACTGCCCCTTGGAGCACCCCACCCAGACCCATCCCCCTGTAACTCACACACCCCTGAACACTACAGGCAATTTAGCATGGCCGATCCACCTAACCTGCAGATTTTTGGACTGTGGGAGGAAACTGGAGCACCCAGAAGAAACCCACGCAGACACAGGGAGAATGTGCAAACTCCACACAGACAGTTACCAGAGGCTGGAATTGTACACAGGTCACTGGCGCTGTGTGAGGCTGCAGTGCTAACCACTGAGCCACCGTGCCGTCCTTATTGCCAGACTAATTTTCACTACAGCTTCTATATACTAGGAGATTAAAATTACTTAACTCATAGTTAAACAGTCAAATCCAAAGGAGTTGCTGTGTATTTATCAAGTCCAGTTCCTTCACAGCTCAGTTAATCACCGGTTTAAATAGTACAGTTAAAACAAGAGATGGAAAGTTTAAATAACCTCAATACAAATGAGGACTCCATTCGATATGGAGCAAGCAATGCACAATAACAGATTTATTGTTTGGCATGCAACTTCAATGAGTTTAAAAATCTATTGACCATTTTCTTCATGTTCCTCTTCTGCATGGGGACCAGTTTCATGAATTAAAAGTTTAGATCAGTTAATATTTTAAAATAGGATGTTAAAGCAGTATTATAAAATACATGTACAGTCACACAAACTGAGGAGTTAAACAATGTCCAGTGGAGGAAACAGGTTTAAGACATTTAAGTACAAATAGACTTATAAGCAGAAATTTTGCTCTTAGGCTCATAATACCTGCATTCATCATTCTATATAAATGTTAAATGATGCAAACCAACATAAAATATTTATACAATTCATAAATAAATTACAGAACTTTGCAGTCTTTGAAATCTTTGATCAATTGAATTCATGTATGACAGAGTCTCTCCTGACTGCACAGTTCAAAATACCTGCCTTCATGATTTTGGTGCTGATGCACCCCCTGTTGAATTGAAACTGCTACAAAACAACTCATCCTCAACCCCACAAACAAAGACATTATTTCCCCAGACTACAGAATTAATCATAATAATTTTTTATTATTATTTAAAGAAACAATATTGTATAAATAAGATCAAAATGGCAGTTATATGATAGTTCAATGTTATAAATGGTCGCTCAATGTTATAAATGCATATAGGATTAGTATGGAATGTATAACTTTAGATTAATGACCTATGGATCTAATAATAAAGTGTTAAGATTTAGAGAAAAAAAATCCACCTTTTCATCATGATGATTCATTTATTTCCTTCAGGCAGGAACTGTTGAGATCTTGGGTAGAGTATTTGTGGATTGGAAGGCAGGATGATAAAATTTAATGATTGTAAAATGATCAGGGGTGGCAGGAATATTGCATGGTCCCTTTAAAAGCTTTTTTAAGGTTTTCAGATTTAAAAGAGCCTGCAGGCAGCAGCACACAGAGCATTCATGAAATTGAAACATTGTACCAAAAGGCTGTGCTGTCCGTAGGCAAAGCAGCATTTTTGCTGAAACAAGATAATAAAATGTGAGGCTGCATGAACAGAGCAGGCCCAGCAGCATCTCAGGAGCACAAAAGCTGACGTTTCGGGCCTAGACCCTTCATCAGAGAGGGGGATGATTTGAGGGTTCTGGAATAAATAGGGAGAGAGGGGGAGGTGGACCGAAGATGGAGATAAAAGAAGATAGGTGGAGAGGAGAGTATAGGTGGGGAGGTCAATCCAGGGAAGACGGACAGGTCAAGGAGGTGGGATGAGGTTGGTAGGTAGGAGATGGAAGTGCGGCTTGGGGTGGGAGGAAGGGATGGGTGAGAGGAAGAACAGGTTAGGGAGGCAGAGACAGGCTGGGCTGGTTTTGGGATGCAATTGGGGGAAGAGAAGAGCTGGGCTGGTTGTGTGGTGCAGTCGGGGGAGGGGACGAACTGGGCTAGTTTTGGGATGCGGTGGGGGAAGGGGAGATTTTGAAGCTGGTGAAGTCCACATTGATACCATTGGGCTGCAGGGTGCCCAAGCTGAATATGAGTTGCTGTTCCTGCAACCTTCGGGTTGGTTCCGCTCGGTTCGCAATAAACAACTGCACCTCCCAGTTGCAAACCATTTCCACTCCCCCTCCCATTCTTTAGATGACATGTCCATCATGGGCCTCCTGCAATGCCACAATGATGCCACCCAAAGGTTGCAGGAACAGCAACTCATATTCCACCTGGGAACCCTGCAGCCTAATGGTATCAATGTGGACTTCACCAGCTTCAAAATCTCCCCTTCCCCCACCGCATCCCAAAACCAGCCCAGTTCGTCCCCTCCCCCCACTGCACCACACAACCAGCCCAGCTCTTCCCCTCCACCCACTGCATCCCAAAACCAGTCCAACCTGTCTCTGCCTCCCTAACCTGTTCTTCCTCTCACCCATCCCTTCCTCCCACTCCAAGCCGCACCTCCATCTCCTACCTACTAACGTCATTCCACCTCCTTGACCTGTCTGTCTTCCCTGGACTGACCTATCCCCTCCCTACCTCCCCACCTATACTCTCTCCAACTATCTTCTTTTCTCTCCATCTTCGGTCCGCCTCCCCCTCTCTCCCTATTTATTCCAGAACCCTCACCCCATCCCCCTCTCTGATGAAGGGTCTAGGAGAAACAACAGATTTTTGAATTTAGCCAATGCACTTAAACCAGGCCAGAGTTACCAAAACTCAACCAAATTTTAATCTCAGAGATAATGGGAACTGCAGATGCTGGAGATTCCAAGATAATAAAATGTGAGGCTGGATGAACACAGCAGGCCAAGCAGCATCTCAGGAGCACAAAAGCTGACGTTTCGGGCCTAGACCCTTTTGACAACCGAGTACCAATCCTAGTAGCCCAGCCTATTCAGCCTCTCCCATTAGATCAAACCCTTGAACCCTGGCTACATCCTTGCAAATTTGTCAATGAAAGTAGGGAAGGTCTCGTTGGATGGGAATTAAACAAACATGGACTAAATAATCTGAGTTGTTATACAAGGAATAAACTGGAAGGTTGCCTTTATGAAATAACTGCCTGAATAACTTCCTTGATTTTATTTCTCTAGGAACTGACATTCAAGTGCATCTTAGGAAGTCTTATTATGTACATATCTTACATATCTTGATTTTCAGAAGGTGGCTCATGTCAGATGTGGAAAAGCTAATTAATCTGTTACCTGTTGTCAAATGCAATCTAAATTGATCAAACTTGTGAATAATAAATGAGCCAGAACAGTAGAATGTGATAAAATAACCAAGAAGTTAACATGGACAAAATCTTTCTAAATAGTCAAACTGTGCGAGATTAACTTTAATACAGAAATGGCACAACACTCATCGCTGTAAGAAACGATTGGAAAAATTCTCAAATGATTGAAGCTAGACTAGTTAGTCGGGGACACAATAAGCTCTGGCAATGATAGTGCTATGAGAGCTATGCTAATTTTTTTTACTGTATCGTTTGGTTTGGTGCTTTGGATTGTGAGCTGGGGGTTGGCGGTGATGTTTGAACTGTGAGCAACAGCTTGATTTGTTTTGGAAGGGCAGGAAAACTGATATTTGTTTATGAGGTCAGGTCTCGCAGATAATTACAGGTTGATTCTTGTTCCAAGTATGTTATAGACATTGAACTTTATAGACATTTAACTCCAGAGAGGCATTATACTCAAACAAATGACAGGTGTTGAATGTTAAATAGCCTTACAGAAAGGCTGGTACGAAGAGAATGTCGGGAAAAAAAGAAAGGGAAACCAAAGTTTGCACTGGTTTTGAACAGAGGTTTTTTTTAAACCAGATGATTGTGGCCATCTAACCTATAGCGGGAATTATTGATTGCTCCCTGATTATCCTTCTGTATTCAACTTATTGAAAGTTCAGAGAATAGAACCTCAGTTATAGGAGTTAAGCAAATATTCCTCAGAGTCTAGTGGAAGCTGTTTACATTAACTGGTGTCTTCATAAAACCAAACAAGATGCAATCCCATGTGCTTGTGATATTATTGATCATAGATACTGCTTAAGTGAGATGGCCAGTTACATCTCATTTATTCTCCTATTGATTAATCCCTTAACTGTGTCTGTTTGTCAGTCAATCTTTCTGTGAATACAGTCTAGAACCGAAGAAGATTGCGTTTAAATTATAGCCATTAATTAGAATACCTTGTTCTTTCACTGTTCTCTGCTAAAACTATATATTAGTAATAAATTGATAATTCTTTTGTTTAGGCTATAAACCTGGTGTGTAGTATCAGTTATTCACTCAGGTTATTTAAAAAAAAAAGTCTTGTTAAGAGCCATTGGGCTAATTTTGAGGGTCTTTGTGTATTTCATTTTTCTGTTGCAAATACACAGATAGGGAGGCAGATTTTGATTTGGCTCACTGCCTCTGCGTCATAACAGTAGTAATCTTGACATGAACCATATCTTGGCATAATCGATAAAAGCAGCACAATTCAGAACTATATGTCAAACTAATAGAAGCAGTTAAGCCGAAAAAATAAGTGTGTTCTGTTCAGGCTGCATCAGCATTCAACTCAGGGGATTACAACTTGTCCTGTAGCCAGTGCAAAATAAAGGACTACATTACAGAATCCAGAGGACTTCGTTCTGAGAAAAAAAAATGAAAAAGGCTTCCATTCATTCAACTTTAAAAGACAAATATTAGGCTTCCTTATAGATATATACGTTACAAGGTGAAACAGAAAAGGTTAACTTAATGCAATTCAGTATTTCATGTTAAATGATGAATGCAAAGCACAGACAACTTCAAAAACTGATTTAAAAATATATAAGACCAATGTCAGAATTTATTGATTTTCAAAGAATGGTTAACACCAGGGATGGAATTTTAAGTCGGGGAAGTAAAAATTACACAGTTAAAGCATGAGACTGATAAATGTTGTGTTAAAGATATCTTTGCTTTATGAAAATTGACTTGGATGATTAAATTGTCTCTCTCTTTTCTATTTTTCTTCACTAAATTACCAAGAAAAACATGAAATAATCTGAAGTGGAAAAATAACGTACATACCTTCGACTTCTTCTTCTGTTATAACAGGCAAATGGAATACAAGGAAACATATTTATTACAGGTAACTAGAGCATTCCTTTTGAAAAATGTGGAAGTGAAGTATTTTCATTTTCAGCTTCTTACCTTCTTGTTCCCTGAAATATAACAATAACCTTTTAAAAATCTCCTCAAATAGTCTGCAAGTTGGCTGAGCAGTGACTGAACTGTGTGAAACAGAGAAGCCCTAGATTCACCACCTAACTTATGTTAAATTACAGCTGTGATACTAACATAAACTGAAATTGACCTTAGGCCCTTTGGGTTAGGGAGAGAAAAGTTAGACCAGGAGTGCTAATCATGAGAATTTTCACCAATAACATTGCACATCTGTAGTAGTTAAGAGATGGTAGATTTGCACTTCATTATGACACTTTCACCAACATTATAGCTACTGAAATAGGAGGTCAAGGCTCTCTCATGTAAAATGGCTTTTTGGGTGAGGTACTGGGTAAAAAGTCAGTGACTCCAAGAAGGGAATGCTTTGGAATGAATTTGGTATGAAAATATCACAAATAGTACACTGAACAATTGAAAACATTTAAGCAATGAGAAGTCAAAGACAAAGGTAACAGAATAAAAGATTATAATTGTAACAACTGAGAATTATACTTACTCAATTTCCTCCACACAGTCTTCCGTGTCTGACATATTTAAAGATAATTTCTTGTGGCTGAAAAGATAACAGTCATAATGAATTTCTGCCACATTGCTTCAGAAATGAAAACAAGCTAATGTGTACATACTACCAAATGAAAGAGTTTGCAGAAGGATGTTCATGCAAACATAAAGATGCAGATTTTACAAAATTCCAAATGGGTTAAATTGACTACTGCTGCAATTCCTTTTGGAGATCAGTATAACATGCTGAGGTTCAGATCTTTTTGATAGGAAACTATTTGCCTTTGTTGAAAAGAAACAAAACACAACTGGGAAGAATTTCCCAGGGACATGGTTTGGGGAGTCAGTGAAATTGTATTTCAATTGCATGGTTGAGGCAGGTGAAAACCTCAATGCAGATGTCTGCGACTAGAAACTTCAATGTCTGCCATTTGACCTTGGCCTTGGTCCTCATCGGCACTCTATGTAGGAGTTCCACTTAGTTTTTTTTTTAACAAAGCTAGTTGTCATTTTTCAGGAGAACACCACTGGTCTAGACCCTGCCATTGGGACATACATCTAACTATTCAGTCAAGTAACCCTCTTGGGTACATTGAGTCTTGAGCAAGCAATGGTGACAGAGACTCTCAGTAAATGATCCTCCATCAGTTTCCTTCCCAAGGTGTTCCTGCCTTAAAAGGCCAGTCAAAGGATTCTGGAAACCACAAAGTTATATAACCATGTCACTAATATTTGCTTGAGGTAGACAGAAGTTCACTATTATCCTGCCAGAAGATCAGCAGAACTGAGGAGTCTGGCTCTAAAATAACAGATGACTCATATGGATGTTTATTCACAATGCTTTCTAGTTTCAACCAATTGACCAATTTTGGAAAGCTATAAAATATTAAATATTTTGATTCTGATTTAAGTCAGGCTCTGGTTTGTAGTACCTATTGCTATAATCAATATGATATTGCATGTGTTCCATATTTTCCTGGCATTGAAAATGCTCATGTTAGCAAAACTATAATAAATTTAAAGGGATGAAAATTGTAAGTGGTTGATTATGGAGATAAGGCTAATTGGCAACATATAGAAAGAGAATTAACACTAATTCCTATTTAAGGATCTGTAATTGGATTGAAATTTTGGCTGACATAAACCCAGTTGTGGAGTCCCTTTGTGGTATCTTCTCTGGGTGTGTTTTTTGATGGGTGGGCACATAATGTAGAATTGGTGCCCAGCTGTGTAACATCCCATCCATCCATAGGCTCACTCCCACAATACAGCGGTTAGGGAGTCAAATCAGGCAGTCTGTTTATCATATGTGAATAAATATGAGTCAATTGAACTTGTTAAAAAGCTTAATTGATCCTCATAATACGCTGCCCATGCCAAAATATGGTTTGTGGGAGCACTGGACACAATTGGGCAAGCCTTCTTTGTAAGAATTTTAATAATTGGTGGGAAGAAAGTGGGAATACTATGTTCAGGGTATGCTCTTTGCAAATCAGGGACATCCTTTCTGAATGTTGTACCGCTCCTTCCTTCCCTCAAATAAGTTCCAAAAACTACACTCCATTAAGCCTGCTTCTACAGCTCATCAAGCTTTGTTAGCTCCCTTCGCCAAACAATACCTTAGACTTGTCTCTCTCCAGGATAGACACTGTCTTCTCTGAAGGTAGGCCTTCCTGCAGTTCTAGCAGCACCACCACTGTGGTCATGGTGTTGCTGGAGCTGCTACTCAACCAAATCAGCCAGAAGCTCTTGAGGAGATGTGGCAAAGAATGCAACTAAGTGAATTGCACATTCCAAGGGCCAGTGCATACATGGCAGGCTGAATGGCCTCTTTCAGATCTGTAAAAATTGTGTGATTCTATGATTCTGTACATTCAAACAGCCTATCCAAGAATGAATATTCTTAAAGAATAAAATTCACAATGGAAAAATCCAGAAGTACAAATTTATTGACTTTAATTCTGTCATGTATTTTTGGGTAGCTAAGTGTTCAAAGCGCTGAAACATTTAATTCTTTTGAACTAATCAATATAAATACGTTTGTTTAATGTTTAAATATTTTTATACTGAAGGAAAAGAATTATAAAGGTCCAATGTAAAAATCTTTTCCAAAGTAAAAGTTTAAATTTTTTCTAGAGCACTTCACACTACAAAGGAATTTTTAAATGCATATTTATGTCAGTACTGCATTTAAAGGTAACCATTGCTGTTGGAGGTCATTGAGCAGTGATGCCTGCTTTCAAGTGGCCTACTTACCACTCTACATAACTGAAATAATTGCAATTCTTTGACCTTTTAAAGAGAAATGTTTTATGAAGAATTTTATCTTTTCAGATAAGAAAGGCCAGTAATAGGGTGTAATCTCATTCATTAAAGCCTTAACCACAAAAGCAATTAAAATACATTTCAGTGTTCAAGGGTGAGAAAACTTAGTAAAATATGGTCTTTTGTTCATGAATTTCAATATTGTTGGATCTGATTCTCAAAATCATATTTAAATGTCATATATGCCTGTGATTTCCCTTGTCAGTATATTATGGTGAAAATACACATACTGAATGTTAGTAGGGTTTAATTATCCTGTATCTATAATGCAAGCATCTGGTAGCCAAAATCCTAAATGTCAGCAGCTTTGATCTTTGAGTTGTGAGACCAGTAACACAATAACATTTACACTAAGTTCAGCGCTAAGTATAGCTTTGATTAATGTCAGTATGTACAGATTTAATCATCCTAGTCACCAAAAGGCTTCTAATTGTAGAGCTATTTGCAAATCGCACAAAAAAGAACAAAATAAAGATGTCGCCTACTTTGTTAAAAATGTCACTTGAATATTCCACAAAAAATAATTTCAAATCATAACCAAATAAGATCACATCATATTGTAATTAAGTAATTTGGGAAAGAAATGAAAATTCTTACCGAGAAGAAAGGAGCACAAATAGCACCACAGCTGACTTGTAAATATCTGAGAGTTTACTTCGGAATTTTGTGCTTAAAATCCAGTCCAGCCCTAAGACCAGAGTATTTGCTGATTGGTGAGACAGGGTTGAAGTGTGACATATTCTATTTTAGAAAGATGTTGGTTTCCCTGTTCTGAACAGAAGCACCACTCACTAATCCATAAAAGACCATCGCTTTGTCATGGCCCATGAGTCTTACTATTCTTAGATGTCAGTATGATGTGTCACTGGAAATGCACAAATGTGTTTTGGGGGATGGAGAGGGGTTGGAAACATAATAATACAGGAGGCAAGTAACAGCAAAATATATGATTAAAATAACAAGCTCAACAATGGTTAATTTTTAACTTTATCACCAGAAGAGGGAGGAATCCAACCTATCTTTACAGCTGTGCAAGTCAATTTTTATGCTGAGATATCTGATTTCAGAAACAAATAACAATTGTTCCTATGGAGAAAAAAGTGTTTGAAGCATTGGCTAATTTTGCCATTTCATGGAGATTCTTGTGAAATCTTCAAAAACTAGTGAATCAGATTACAATCCTTTATTCCATCTTGTATTATGTCCTGTATAACTTTATAATGTGCAATTCTCATTTTTTTTTCTCCTTCCTGATTCCATAACAATATCCTGTAGACAACAAATTGCTTTATTGCTTATTGGTTTGAGCTGCAGTGAACCAATTAAAAACCAATGAAGTCTTTGAATCAAAGATAAAAGTACTGGATACATTTTATAAAAAAAATCAATTATGTCACATAAATTATCTACTTTATCGAATAGTATCAGTTAAGTTGAATTTTGTGTAATTATCCCTATAATAACAATTGCGAACATTTAGAATAGTGATCTGGCTGTACCAAGAATCAGTCTGTGTTTAATCAAACAAACCTTAATGAGCTTCAATTTAAACAGGAACTATCCTCACTTTTGTAAAGTTATTCAAAAGTGTCTTTGTTCATAAATATAATTTTAAATGACTGCATAATTAACATTTCAATTTGTAGAATAAAGCTAAATTTAGTTTGGAGCGAAATGTGGAATGATTATTCGGGAAGTGTATTTACGTTTACAATCCACTAGATTTGTGATGAGAACACTCCTTCCTTCTAAACCCTAAGGTCCTAAAAGTTATCAAACCAAAAAGAAAAGACTTTTAGTGATGTGTAAATGGCACCAGCTCAGATTTACCTTTTTTTTAAGAAAAGAAACAAAATCCAGATTAAATTTTCAAATACTGATTGCTTAGCATAACGTTTTAAGTCAATTGGCTAGTAGCAAAACATACCGCAAGAGACTGTAAACACTTAGTATCTTGGTTACTTTCTGGAGGCTGGAAATGAGCATTGAGAAATTATACATCAACGTGGAATTAGAGCTAGTCTAGCCGCTATTTTCCAATTTTAAACAGCTAAGGTCCAATTCCTAAAAGATACTTTTACAATGAGGATCCATCTTTACTACAGCAATAACTGTGGTAGTATATTAGTGAAAAAAAGAAAGGCAAGTATATTCACTCTACACTATTTTGATCATTTTTCAATCACGACATACAGACATGTTGTGGTAAAGTTCCTTCTAAGCTGCTTGGCCAGATCACGAGAATTTACATGAGCTTTCAAGTTACTGTCTTTAATATATCATGCATGCACAGATGTGCAAAATTAAAAAAAATTGCTTTTAAACAAATTGTACATACCAGAAACTCTTTAGAGAGTATGTTGCAGGCCACTTATTGATTTCTTTGCTTTGCATTCAATAACTTCAAGCAGTCAACTAATAGAGACCATATGTCAAACCCTTGTGAAGTCGATATGCACAATACAGGAAAGTTAAAATAAACCTCCAACAGACCAAACTTTGAAATGAATTGATTATAAAAAGAAGTTAACAATTCGAACAATAAGCTTTTTAATTGTGCTATGAACAAGCAGCTATCACAAAATACAATTTCCTGCTTCTGGGATTTGAATGAGGCAAACAGACACCTTATAATAAACTGGTTTTCTTGTAGAAGTAAATTACTGCATAACTAAAATTTCAATTTGTAGGATAAAGCTAAATTTAGTTTGAAGAGAAATGTGGAATGATTACTGGGGAAATGTTGGAATTCTCTGCGAGTAGTCATTGTGAAGAAGAGAGAACAGCTGTCCCTATTTTTGGAAGCATCTCCCGTTCTTTCTGTTATCACCTTTCAAAACAACTTAATAATGTCCTTTCACAAAGCTAAAGCAGGTTTTGCTAATTTAGGAGAGGAAGGAATGGATCGTGTATCAAATCACATTCACTGAATCAAAGCCAACCATTAGTCCCAGAGCCACAAAAGATAAGAATTTGAATGGATCTCAACACTAAATTAAGACTAGAAGGGTCTCGACCCAAAACATAGCTTTCCTGCTTCTCTGATGCTGCTTGGCCTGCTGTGTTCATCCAGCTCTACACCTTGTTATCTTATATTCTATGTAACTTTGTTTTTTCTCCTGTCAAGTGAGGCATGGCAGCAGTATGAAGTAGAACTATTTACATCTCAAAGTGAATACAGTGTTTTCTCAGCACAGATAGCATGGAGTTTAAAATACCCTCAAATTAGCCTCTGTAATCTTCCAAAAAACCTAACTGTTAAAGAATATCACTAACAAATAAATATGAAGAGCAGTAAGAAGCAAAGGAACAATGTTCTCACACATATGAAGAAAGGTGATAATATGTCAATTAGGAACAGATGTCAGCCATTCATCCCACTGTTAGTCAATCAGGTCATAAGGGTTCATGTGATGCAGTGGATTATCATACCCAGGCTCAATTTTGATAGAATTGACAAGATTGATGTCATTTCTAAAAGCCCATCTGAATTGTATTTAGAAGGATAATTTATTTCTTCAAGTGATGGTTCTTATGGTTCATTGGTAGCGTCCCTAGCTCTGAGCCAGGAAACCTGGGTTCAAATACCAGTTGTTCCAAAGGTGTGTAAAACACCTCTGAGCAGGTTGATTAAAATATCTTCAGTAAGATCCTTTCAGAGATAGTAGGAACTGCAGATGCTGGAAAATCTGAGATAACAAGATGTAGAGCTGGATGAACACAGTAGGCTAAGCCACACCAGAGGAGCAGGAAAGCTGATGTTTTGGGCCTAGACCCTTCTTCACAAAAGGTCTGTGCCCGAAATGTCAGCTTTTCTGCTCCTCTGATGCTTCTTGGCCTGCTGTGTTCATCCAGCTCTACACCTTGTTATTTCAGTAAGATCCTGACTGTTCTGTTCCTATAGTCTCATCTATTCCTGTTAACTGTTGATCCCTAAGCCTAACAAGAATCTGCATCAGCCTTAAAAGGATTAATGATTTAATGATTCTGCCTTCTGAGACAGAAAGTCCCAAAGTCACAAAACCCTTAGAGCGGAAAAAAAGAGTCCCTTCACCTCTTTCCCAATAGGGCTTGTGCTCATTTTAAAACAGTGTTCCCTCGTTCTGGATGAACCCACAAAAGTAAACATGTTTTCTGCAAAAGACCAATTTTTCCTCAAATGACAACCTGCTCATCCATTCACGTATCGACATCATAAATTTACTCTGAACCACATCCAGCTCCTTAAGTAAGGAGACTGTAGTGATTCAAATGAGGGCCAGGTGGGTCTTTCTTTCAGTCTTGCACTAGAACACTCAGATCTCTCTGTACCTCAGAATTCTGCAGATGTTTTCCATTGAAATAACACTCTTCTTTTTTCATCCTCCTGCCAAAGCGAAAAACTTCACATTTTGTCACATAATATGCTATTTGCCAGATAACCTAACTGGTTTACAATTTCCTGTTTTCTGCCTCTCTTGCTCATTGAATAGAGAGATTGTATTTATTCTACAATTGACAGGAACCTCCCTGAAATCTAATGAATTTTAGGGAAATTAGCACCCATTACATCAGTAACCATGTCCTTTAAGACCCTAGGATAAACTTGTTCAGGGCTCAGAGGCTTACAACCTGCAACTCCATCATTTTGTTCCATATTACATTTATAGTGATCATAATTTACCCAAGTTCTTCTCTTTCTTCAACATCCAATTTATAGTTGTTACTAGGATTTACTTGCCTCCTCTATTTTGAAGACAGGAGCAATAATTTATTCAGTACATCTGCATTCTCTTTATTATATGCCAACAATTTCCGATTTTCACCCTCTTGAGGATCAAAGCTCACTTTACCTGTACTTTTCCTTTTTAGCAATTAATTCTGTAGAAAATCTTGCTCACCGTCTTTATACCGCTTTGCTTCCCAGGGGTAGCTCAGTAGAAATTACACCCTGCTCTTCCCAGAGTTGTCGCAAATGTTAAAGCTTGACAAAAAGTATGCAAAAACCCCAAATTTAACTGACTTTCACTGGTTTGCAGGAGGCACAGTATGGCTAGTTCACACTCTTATAAAAGGTCTCCAACTTGTTTATTAAAAACCAGAACCTGTCGTGAGCAAGATAAATTAATTTTCTCCTGGTGTAAAGTAGCTTTCAGTGCTGAGAACAGAGAGACCTCCTGTGCTAGCTGAGGTCTGATGACTTCTCCCTATCTTGTTCACAGGTCCAGGCTGTTCAGCTACCTGAAAACCAATCACATCATTGTTGGCAAGCAGAAGGCCTTTCTCATAGATAAGTGGTCACGAGTCCACAGACTAATAAGCAACTTGTTGCCAACTGAAACTCCATTTGCATATAACCTTGATTTCATCTTGTTGGCACCATCTCCCATTACTGTTTGAACGAGCAACTGTGTAAACACTATCTACAGTGAAAGTCAGATGACTTTCTATTCAAAACATGCAGGAATCCTTCAGCAATCTTGGCTTTAAAATAGTTTTTTTTCCACATTTTTGTACACAATTAAAAGTATAGAAATAGTGAAAAGATGCAGCCTTTGGAACATTCTGAAATTTCCCAAAGTTTTTTTGTTGATTTTGTATAGTTTCATGAAGTGTTGCTTTCCATGATCTATAGTGAGTTTGTTTATGCAATTTGTTTGCTGCCCACATCACGAGGTATGCACCACCCCTCCACTCTCACACTATCTGGCAATGACAAGCTTCAGAAGTGTTCACAACTGCTCGGACCTCTCCCATCATCTTTGATGTATTTAAGGCCTAGTTTAAATAGTTCATCAATTCAAATGCTGCAAGCCAGGAAAAGCCCTACACGTTTACAAAGTGCACAAAATTGCCCTGGAATGGCTAATAGTAGCAAACTGATTCCTTGGTTTGCTTGCAGAGACCTAGAGGTGCTGATGAATAGAGCGGCAGACAGGACACCTGTCGTCTTTCTACGGGACTGCCAGAGGACAGCACATCACCAGGCCCTGCCAACCTGCTCTAAAGTTGTCACTGGATCTGTGCAGTTTCTATTATCTGGAAGAAGGCATTGCAATGCAGGAAGAAGGGGTGGTTCCACAGTGCCAGGGACCTGGGTTCAATTCCAGCCTTGGGCAACTGTCTATGTGGAGTTTACACATTCTCCCAGTGTCTGCGTGGGTTTCCTCCGGGTGCTCCAGTTCCCTCCCACAGTCCAAAGATGTGCCAGCTAGGTGGATCTGCCATGCTAAATTGCCCATAGTGTTCAGGAGTGTGAGGGCTATCAGGGGATGGGGATGGGTCTGGGTGGGATGCTTCAAGGGGCAGTGTGGGCTTGTTGGGCCAAAGGGCCTGTTTCCACACTGTAAAAAGAAGTTCATGACCCTCTCTACTTCACAAGGATAAACAGTACCATTTTCTCTCTGTTGCCCAATACTCACTAACTCTGCCACTCGTAAGGGACCTTTTTTTTACCTCTATTGGATAGTAAACTGACATGGGAGTTGGACTTCTGGGGTGCAAATTTCATCTGTGCATGACAACATTGGTTTTCAAAGCTGTGAGATCATTAGTTTGAGACTAAATACAATGAGGAGTTTTTAAATTAGGGAATAACTACTAAAAGATCATCCTTGAATTGGTTGAACTACTGTTTGCTACAAATCTGTAGGTGCAGGGCTGCAAGAGACATCCAGGGCCTATGAACTGAATACAATTCTCTCTGCCCCCGCCCCCTCTCCATATGTGGGTGAAATAAAACAGAAGCGACAAGAAAACTTTGAAGAAAGAATTCTAACAAGACAACACCCAGGTTCACCAAATCAACTGTCAAATTGAAAAACAACTATCGCTTTACAGAGATAACAAAGTGTAGAGCTGGATGAACACAGCAGGCCACAATTTTCCTGCTCCTCTGATGATGCTTGGCCTGCCGTGTTCATCCAGCAGTACACCTTGTTATCTCAGATTCTCCAGCATTGGCAGTTCCTACTATCACTTTACAGACATCAGTGAGTCATCAGTGATGAGATCAAAAAGAGCGGTGAGTGACAATTTATGTAACCTTATGATATGGACTTTTGATCTCGAGCCTTCCTGTTATTTTTTTCAACCCACAATGCCTGTGTCAGACCATTGTCTTTAACCAGTCATAATCATGACTGACTACATGTTTGTATTTGGGGTTTTTAAAGACGTTTATCATTTAAGTTGCACAGTAATAGTTTAGGAATTCTTTCTTTGTTAAAGTTAAGTGAGCAAAAATAAATAGTTATTTTAAATTAATTATAAACTGTGCTGTGAATTACATCTGGCCTGAATAGCGGTTAATCAGGTAAACCGATCAGCTTCAAAAACACAAATTGCTGGAAAAGCTCAGCAGATCCTGTAGAATCTAAGGAGAGAAATCAGAGTTAATGTTTCAGGTCCAGTGTCAGAAAAGTTGATCAGGTTCGTGGTCTCATTGGGATTTTATGCACTTTGTGATCTCTCTTGAAACTGTGGGACACGATGATTGACACACTCATTCCTGTCATGACACACTGCACACATCTTCCATCAAAGGTTCATGATCTCCCACATTCATTCTTATATGCACCATCTTCCCTCAATTACTGTTGCACCTTCACCCAACTCCTTTGTCAGCTCTAGCTGCGATGGTTCACGGCAATGTAGCACACTCTATGTAGTGTATATTGTAAGGCGTCAGAGAGATTTATGTATTGATCCTCCGTCTTCAGGAGGCCTATGATCATGGTGAAGACATGAGCAGCATTATATCTTCATTCTGCATCAGTCTGATATTTTGCAAAGCTGCTATCTGCCATGCATGAAGGTGCTATCCCTCGTCTCCCAGTTGTCATTTCTGTGTTGCCCAAGGGCCCTGGAAGTAAGCAGCTGGAAGCTTTGAGTTATTTAATGTGTACACATCATGTTAGATTGCTGGATACCTAGTGCAGGCCTTCAAAATCTGGCATTGATAGTCACAGATGCATTGACCAGTGATAGACTGTATGTCATCTTTTGTTGATGAACTCTTCAGGCTGGTGATAGCATGCTCTTAAAGCAATGAAGTCTATAGCACTGGCCATTTGGAATAAGGCAGTAATTTTGAGACTCCCACTGCCCAGGCTGCATGACTTCCTTTGTGAAGGGGGGAGAATATATTGTAGCTGTAATCTGGAGAAAATGGCAATTAGCTTTGTAGATGCAGGGTTGTATAATTCTTCTCCATCCTCCTTAGATGATTGTCATCTACTGCCTCTCCAATTGCAGTTTATGTGACAACCACTGGCGGTTACTGTTCTTGCTGGGTTCACTTACAATGTTGTAATGGCGCCTCCTTTATATTGTCTTCACATTTGAATCAATGCTGCAAGGCGTTCAGTCACAGTGATATCTGTGTTAGATGCATGAGAAGATAATGTGTGAAATGACAGGAAGAGAACCATTTCAGTAACAATATTCTAAAATCCTCACACCAATAAGAATGAGGCCAGGTGGTATGTCCTGACACAGTGTGGCATGGAGGTTTTGCAAGAGCTTCAATGTCATGCTTTGATAAGGAGCTCCAAGATATGTAACCTGATCCAAATGTATGTTTCATGAAGATTAGATTACCTACAGTGTGGAAACAGACCTTTTGGCCCAACAAGTCCACATTGTCCTTGAAGAATCCCTCCCAGACCCACCCCCCTATAACCCACACACCCCTGAACACTACGGGCAATTTATCATGGCCGATCCACCTAACCTGCACATCTTTGGACTGTGGGAGGAAACTGGAGCACCCGGAGGAAACACATGCAGACACAGGGAGAATGTGCAAACTTCACACAGTCGCCCAAGGCCGGAATCGAACCCAGGTCCCTGGTGCTGTGAGACTGCAGTGCTAACCACTGAGCCACCATGCTGCCCCATGTATCATTGCTATATTGAGGGACTGGAATTCCAGTAAGCCATTGCGACAGACTCCACCCACCCCAGAGAAAAGCCATGATTGCATGTTATACATCATTTCCTTGAGCTTTTACAGGTCAGCATATAAATGTAGCAGCTCTGAAGCATTGATAGTCCCATGATAGTTATGAAATATATTTCAGAAATACCAGGTATGGTTGACGCAGCCTTCTATCTCAAATTACTGCCTTTTATTGTAATCATTCCTTCAGTGATCCAGTCCAATGAATGTCAATCTGAGATTTGAGTTGCTACTTTCCCCACACTGCACGGATTCTCCTTGAAAAGGGCCATAAGTATTACGACACAAACCCGCAGGACTGACCATGGCCCATGTCTGGATTGAATTGGTAAGGCAGCCGATTGAAGTCCACTCCCTGGATTGAAAAGCTAAATTCCACTAATTATCCTCCTGCTGCATGGGGCCCTGTGGTCTGTGTGCATAACAGGTTCCAAAGCCAAACCTCCAGACAACTAGAGGGAACAGTGCTCCACAGCACCCTGACTGACCTATTAATAATCGCAGAATGGTTGCATTTGAGCTGCAAGGCTGATTGTGGCCTAATTCCCAGGATCCTTGAGCTCTGGTGGGACCAAAAATCTGATAGACCATGGCCAAAACTCCTGTAATCAGACCAGCTGCTTGACTGGCTATAACAGCAACAGCAGATGACTGACCATCATCCTTTATGACTCCCTACTAAGGCCTGTCCACATTGACTTTCAAACATGGCCAATTCCTTGAGCTACATGCAGTGTGTTTGCTGAGTAAGCTGCTGATACTCACTGTAGATGTGATGTTGATGTAGCATGGTGTGGATAGGCTGGAACTTTCTTTTCAGAGGTTGAGGGGTGACCTTATAGAGTTTTATAAAATCATAAGGGTCATCGATGAGGTGAATAGCCAAGGTCTTGCACTAATGGTAGGGGAGTCCAAAACTAGAGGAAATAGTTTTAAGGTGAATGGGGAAGACTTAAAAGGGTCCTGAGGGCCTACTTTTTCACATAGAGGGTGGTATGTGTAGGGAATGGGCTGCCTGAGGAAGTAACAGGGGTGGGTGCAATTACAACATTTAAAAATACATTTGGGTAGGTGCATGGATGGGAAAGGATTAGAGGGATATGAGCAGGTAAATGGGACTAATTTAGTTTCGGAAACCTGGGTCAGCATGGACAAGTTGGAATGAAGGGCCTGTTTCCATGCTGCAAGACACTATGACTCTATTCAGTGATCTGAGTTGTGACAAGTTGTTTGCTTCACCTGCTGCACCAAAAAGCAATGCGAGCCAGAGGCTAACGGCCTGCATGCAACCACCTAGAAATGAATGCTAAGAAATGATTCAAAGAGGCATAACAATGCACAAAATGCATCTATCCCTGCTTGCAAAAATAACTTGGCAGAAGAATGCAAGTTGTAGCTGTCTTTGAGATGCGGTGTTGTGAGAGTTGGACTGACATCAGGCAGGATGATGTAGTGAGTTGGTGGTTTGCTGATGTCGAGTGGTGTGGATGGAGGCTGGAGATGGACTGTGTCCATGGAACACGCAGGGAAATGTGTTGAAGAGAGTTAGATGATGGTTGGGACAAGCTGTTGGAAAGCTACAGCCACCAGATACTTGCTCTGACTTTCCTGTTGGAAATTTTTGTCATCCAGTTTTTCACGGAAGGGTGAGGAGAAATAAAAGGGGCATACATACACAAGTTGTGTCAATATTAAGAAGTTAAATGCACAGGGCAAATAAGATCATCACCACCTAATAGCAAGATTCTAAAATCATCATTTCAAGTTTGAGTAAAATCAGAAATTTTTTCTTTGTTACTAATCTGTACTTTTCACTTTTGACATATTCTCCCAACATTTTTATCAGAGCTCACACTGCTCTAAGGAGGGGAAGATGTCATCCCATGGGCAAATGCTCATTGATTTGCTTTGATAATGTTGGTTGAGGAACAATCATTAGGCAGGAAAATGGAAAGAAAGTATCCGGTTTTCGAAAGGTAGCACAATACACTTTTAGGTCCACTTGAACAGGCTTCAGGAGCCGCACTGATCATTTCATTCAACAGATGACATTGGCTCTGAATACTGTTTCAGTTTTATATTCTAAAATCTTAATTGAAAGTACTCAAATGGAACTTCAGCCTTTTAGAAGAAAAACATCCAGAGGGGACTTCACAGGATGGCTGCAGAAAGAGGTTTTCCAACGTGGAGGAAGTGAGAACTCCATTGATCCACAGAATCCCTACAGTGTTGAAACAGGCCCTTTGGCCCAACAAGTCCACACTGACCCTCACAGCATCCTACCCAGACCCATCCTCCTATAACTCACCTAATTTATCTAATCCCTGAAGTCTGGGCAATTTAGCATGGCCAATCCACCTAGCTTGCACATCTTTGGACTGTGGGAGAAAAAACTGGAGCACCCAGAGGAAACCCACCCAGACATAAGGAGAATGTGCAAACTGCATGCAGACAGTTGCCTGAGGGTGAAATTGAACCTGAGTCCCTGGCACTGTGAGGCAGCAATGCTAACCACTGAGCTACCATGCCTG
Source organism: Stegostoma tigrinum (assembly GCF_030684315.1). Taxonomy (NCBI): domain Eukaryota; kingdom Metazoa; phylum Chordata; class Chondrichthyes; order Orectolobiformes; family Stegostomatidae; genus Stegostoma; species Stegostoma tigrinum. Next base: position 31,969,237 of record NC_081374.1, read on the forward strand.
CCAAGAGAGTTTTTAAAAAAAGGCATCCTAATTATGGTGGAAATGAAGTCAGCTTCTTTCTGAGAGTCGTGAGTCTATAATCTTGGGATTAGAACAGTCAGGTAGTTGTTTTGGAGATAATGGGAACTGCAGATGCTGGAGAATCCAAGATAATAAAATGTGAGGCTGGATGAACACAGCAGGCCCAGCAGCATCTCAGGAGCACAAAAGCTGACGTTTTGGGCCTAGACCCTTCATCAGAGCAGTTGTTTTGGATTGGTGCGGACATGATGGGCTGGAGGATTTTTTTCCTGTGCTGTAGGTCTCTATGACTCACTCCAGCTCTCTTGCCTAGAAAGGTGTGGATGCAGAGGCATTGAATAGTCCTGAGGCAGAGCTAGACAGATTCTTGTTTAACAAGGGAGTCAAAGATTATTTACGGCAGGATAGAGAGTGGTAAACGTGGAGTTGAACCCAAATTCAGATTAATCATGATCTCAGTAACAGCATGCTCAAGTGGCTGAATGACCTACTCCGGCTTATGGTGAGTATGTACACATGTTGATATGAGCCGAAATCTTCTGATTTAGAGGCATATTGAACCAGATAATTGTCAAATTATGGTGGATGCAATACTGAAAGTCAATTTTCTTCAAAGAACTTGTGAAAATACTGCAAGCACACTCAAATTAGTTGAAATTGGCTTCCCTTTCCCTTGATGATTTATATATGGTTCTATGATTGCTGGCAATTTCATTCCTGTAAAGACCACACTGATAGTTCATTTAGACTTCTGTTTGTTGGTGACCAATGTGGCTCCAAAGGGAATACTTACAGTACCATTTTCTACAGATGTGCAGTCTTTTAAGTGTTAACTCAAGAAGATAATGCCTGTGAATGACGCAGTCTAATGTATTAAGATTTGAAACAGGTAACGTATCTTGAAGATTTGCACAAAATAATTTGTTCTTACACATCTTTTTATTGGGGCTAAGAAGACCTACAAACCAAATGTGATATAAATAAACCACAGTCTACAGAATTTAAAGACTTAGTATCATTCTTCAAATTTATTTTTTGAGAAAATAACTGAAATACAGTGAACATAATATTACATGCTAAAACATAAAAAAAGTGTAAAATTTAAAGTCTCTTATTTTACAAAGTTTGAACCTGATTTGTTCCCATGCTGTATCGGTTTAAACTGAAACACAATCACCAAAAAGCAGTAGTTTTTTTTTTCCATGTTGCATGACAGTTTTGAAAGCAGTTGAATCCCTTTATTAGAATATTATTGTTTTATTGGAAAAATCACTCCTCCTGAAAATTAGTTTGATCATGTCTGGGTAAAATATTAACTATCTTCAAGAGTTAAGAATTATAATTACATTTTCTGAAATCAGTTTTGTTCCTCAAATGTAGAATTGCTTCCTTTTTCATTTTGATATGTTACTCCTGGTAACAAAAGAAGAAAAAAAGTCAAACATTGAAACAACAAACTAACACTGAAAGTTTTCTATTCCTCATAAATCAAGAAGTAAACCTATCTCTCTAAAATCAATACACTACCAGTTTATTGCAAGCTGATACGTGAGTGTAATTTCTTACATTCATTGAATGTTGTGACATAATAAACAAATCTAGAAACATATATGTGAATGTTCATTTCTAGTGAAAGTGCAGTTAAATTGAATGTCATTTCATTCCATGAGCAATGCTGACTAAAATAAATCAGACACCTGTTTGTGATGCACTGCCATTACCTACTAATGCCTTGTAATATTTTTGCTATGTTAATAACAGCATGTAGATGCTGTTAAGCAATGGCTGCAGTGCTTTGAGCATGGAAGATCCATATCATCAAGGGTGGGGAGGCTGGATCTTATTTTGTATCCAACGTCATGACAATGTAGAAATGCAGTTCAGAAGGTCGACTACCACACAGCTTAGTAAAATTCTGTGTCACAAGTAAATTGGGGGACATGTAAATGAAAATGCAGATGAGTGATCTTAAAGCAATGCTTCTAATGTCAACAACCTACTTTGAAATGTTCTTCAGGGCATCATCTGTCTTTAAGCTATAAAATTTGCTGACTCCCTAATATAAAGCATTTTTTCCTTCGTTTTTCATTGGCGTTCCTTGCCTTTCAACTGCCAACGCTCTAAAAGGAGAATTAAATGTACATCATGTTTTAAAAAGAAAAACAGCAGTGATTCCAGTCAGCAAGGAGCTGTATATGGAAGTGTGGCAGTCCAGACCCCAACCATTTGCTGCTCCCAGCATGCCATATACTGAACATGGGAAGATCAGAAAAAAATATTTTCATGAGCTGATCATGCTTTAATGTACAAGACCAACTTGTTCTAACCTCAGTGGTCACCATAGAGCTGAAAGGAAATGAGCACCACAATTTAACATGTGAGGAAGCAACAAATGAAATGTTATGGGATAAACATCTAGAAGGAAACATAGATATGATTTCCTAACAGAATACAAACAATATTCCACTAAATTCATTGAGATTCAAGTTAATTGGGCCTTTGTAACATCATCCCTGTCAGAGATTAACTCTTGCACATTGTAAGAAGCCTCCACTCAATGCGACATAAAGTTTAAAAATGTAGTTGGATTCCCAGATTAACATAAATGGAAACATCTCTACTATCCCAGATTGCTCTTCAATACATAGGTGTGTCTGTCATTGTACATTCAATAGAGCAATCTAGGAAATGATACACCGTGCATAAAGTAAACAGCTGGTAATTCTGCAGCCACCTCCTAATAAATGATTGCACTGTCAAAATAAATAAAACTTAACATTTTAACTAGTTACAAAGTAAATTCCACTGACTGTGTTACAGTTGGCTAGTTAGGTGGTATGAAATAGCCCAGAGAAGCTACCATCCCTCTAAAAGTAATAGACGATGACATTTCAGCCCTAGTTTTAAGCTAGGTTGCCTTTTTGGAAGAAATAATTCCTATGTTATATATTGATTATCAGGTTGTATTGAAAAATTAAATATAATGTACTTTATGTATGCAAAATGTGATATATCAATGCTAGAATATGTTCCAACTTCTGTTGCATTTTTAGTCACCTATACGTTTGACCAAATTCCCATTTGATGAAGGCAACATGTCTTTCTGCACTGGTCCCACAAAATGTCTCAGCCCTGGGAAGTTTATTTTTGGCTACATCATTTCTATTTCTCTTTTCTGCATCACTGCGACCTCACCACATGAGATTGCTGAAGGGTTATTCTCAGGATCATTGTTCATTGAGAAGTGGATATTGTAGGAATATATTTCGTATAAGATCCACTGAGACAGAAGAGAGGAGATTTTAACTCATTTTGCTTCATTAATTCTAATTTGAGACTAAGATCTTAGCTGAAAAGTCAGTTTGATAACCCGCAATGCCATCTCAGTTGTATTAGATGTGTGAGCTCAAAAGTAAGTATCCATGCAAGTGAAAGAAGAAACACAAAATGAATCCAGTGTAAAGTTCCTGCATATTAGTCATAGCAAGTTAGTTTCACCTATTAGGGACATGCATTAATAGCATGCAACTACATGCAGATTCAGTCCAGACATGTTAGTCACCTAAAATCTTAGGTGAAGAGTGAGACAGACCATATTTATATTTAAAAAGGAGAAACTTCCTTACTTTGCGTGGAGCTCTTTCTGAAAGAAGAAGTTTAATCATGTGAATATTTCTAGTTCACCATAAACAAGCTGACCATGTTTACTGTGTAAACAATATTTTCAGCAATTCAAAATTATTCTGTAATTATTCTACATATTCCATTCCACAAAACAGGGTGCACAAATTAATCAGTTACTAGTACCATATATTTTGCAAATATCAGAAGTGCTCGGAGAAAATCAAGCTTTCAGGTTTTCTTTTAACATCTTTTATGAGACAGCATAATGAAATGTAAGTTATTGTTGCTCTTCATACATCAGAATTTAAATTAAATTTCAGAGTCTATAACAATATTTGCAACATATTATGATCTTCAAAGCTCCCACTTGGTGCTTAGTTGAAAATGTAAACTTCATCGCAGGTGAGAAATATTCACTAGCAGTATAACAAATACATTTGATATTACCTCGACAGCAAAGGAGGTTTTAACAAGTAGTAATGTTGTTAATGTTACAAGAAATTATAGAACTGTTGAAAGGTCACTGGACACAAAATGTTGGCTCTTCTTTCCTTCCACAGATGCTGCCATACCTGCTGAGTTTCTCCAGAAATTTGTTTCTGTTGGTAAAACTTTTAGAAGCCTATGATAACAGAACATGTTGATGATATGGTTTATTCTTTGTTTACAAATCCAATACGCACCTGGAATTGATAACACAGGGCAACAGAGTACAGGAACAGGCCCTTTGGCCCATTGTGTCTGTGCCATTCTGAACTAATCCCAACTGCCTGCATATGGTCCACTTTCCTCGATTCCCTGCCTGTTCAAGTGTCTGTCTAAAGGTGTCTTAGATGTTGCTGTTGTATCTGCTTCTATCACCTCCCCTGGCAGTGTGTTACAGGCACCGATCACTCTCTGTAAAAAATACTTGCCTCACACATCTCCTTTATAAACTTTTCTCCCCCTCAGTTTAAACTTATGCTCCCTATCATTTGACATTTCCACCCTGGAAAAGACTTTAACTATCCATGCCTCTCATAACCTTGTACATTTCTAACACGTTACCGCTCAGCCTCCAATGCTCAAGCAAAAACAGTCCCAATTTGTCCAACCTTTCCTTATAGCAAATACACTCCAAACCAGGCAACATCTTGACAAACATATTTACACCCTCTCCAAAGCTGCCTTATCCTTCTTGTAGCATGGCAACCAGGACTGCACACAGTACTCCAAATGTGGCCTAACTCAAACTGCAAAATGACTTAACAAGGTGTAGAGCTGGATGAACACTGCAGGCCAAGCAGCATCAGAGGAGCAGGAGAGCTGACATTTTGGGCCTAGACCCTCCTTCAGAAAATGGGTCGAGGGCCTAGGGCCTAGGTCCGAAATGTCAGCTTTCCTGCTCCTCTGATGCTGTTTGGCCTGCTGTGTTCACCCAGCTCTACACCTTGCTATCTCAGATTCGCCAGCACCTGCAGTTCCTACTATCTCAGTGACATAACTTGCCAACTTTATACTCAATACCCTATCCAATGAAGGCAAGCATGCTCTTTAAACCACCTTATCAACTTCATTGCTACTTTTAGGGAACCATGGAGTTGCATCCCAAGATCCTTCTGTATATTAATGCTCCTAAGGATTCTGCTACTTACTGTATACATCCATCTTGCATTTGATGTCCAAAATGCATCACTTCACACTTGTCTGGATTAAACTCCATCTGCTATTTCTCCACCCAAATTTCCAAATGATCTATTTCCTTCCCTATCCTTTGGCGACCTTCCTCACTCACAACACCACCAATTTCCATGTCATCTACAAATTTATTAATTAGATCACACCCATTTTCATCCAATTTTCTTTTTATTCATTGGTAAGTGTGGATGTCTCTGGCTGCCCATCTCTGTTGTCCTCGAGAAAGTGATGGTGAGCTGCCTTCTTGATCCGCTGTAGTCCACTTGCTGTGGGTTGATCCGCTAATGAACTCAGGGAGGGATTTCCAGGATCTTGGCCCAGGGACAGTGAAGAAACTGCTCATTTACATACATTACAAACAACAGAGGTCCCAACCCTGATTCTTGCAGAACGTCACTGCTCACAGACCTCCAGTCAGAAAAACACCTCTCCACAAGTACTCTCTGTCTATGACGGTGTCAATTTTGACTCTGTGTTATCAATTCACCATGGATCCCATGTGACTTAACCTTCTAGACCAGCCTGCCATAACAGACCTAGTCAAATGCTTTAGTAAAGTCAATGTCGGCTACATCCTCTGTCCTACCCTCAATCATTTTTGTCACTTACTGAAAAAAAACTCAGTCACATGTGAATGAGACTCCCCCCCCCACTCACTCAAAGTTATGGGGAATATCCTTAATATATCCATTCTTTTCCAAATGTGAATAAATCTTGTTCCCAAGAATCTTTTCAAATAATCTCCCGACCACAGATATAATGTCCACCAGCCTATAACATCCTGGATTACCCCTAATGCCCTTCTTAAAAGATTAGCACTACTTTTCCTTCTTTGTTACTTTAGCCTGGTATGGATGCGTGCAGGTTTGAGTGTAATATTTTCTGAGATAATGACAGGTTTCATGTTTTTCTAATGATTTTGGTATTTTATCTCCAAGGAATATTCAGTAAAATCTTGTAACAAAGTAACATGTTTAAATAAAAAGCTTAAGGTATAAAATATAAACAAAACACAAATGCTGAGAGATATTAAAACAGGTCTGGCAACATCTGTTGATAGTAACAGAGTTAATGTTCCAAGTCCAGTGTTACTTTAAATATAAGATTTAAAACCTGAGTTGACCTTAGCTTGAACACATTCAGAAAGGGACAGAAAGGGACCTGTATGAACTACATTAATCTATTGTTCACTGGCCATGAGGTGAAAATACTTGGTGCTTGTGATACATCAAACTTGACTGATTGTAAAATGAAGAGCAAAGAAACCTGACTTGTCCAAATTGAATTGAAGGCATAACTGTATTTTCTGAACTTTCCATTAACGTCCTACCCCAAATCAGCTTGCTTATTATCCAAGAAGTAATAATGTTCATGATCCTACTTTGAACTTTACCTTCATCCCCTTGCCTGAGGTAGTAAGGCTGTTGCTTATCTGCTCATCACATGAAACAGCCACCAAGAAGTTGGGAACCCAGTGGTCCATGTCTTAGCCTTTGTTACTGATCCACTATCACTTTACCTCCTCACTGGAGCTGCTAGGAGAGGAGTGGCAATTAGTGAAAGGATTGATCATGTTGCTTTTTACTGGAGAAGGCTCAACAGCAGCCACTGTAACACCCCTGAGTCCTCAAAAACACTCCCGAGTCCTCAAAAGGTCATTTTTGTCTTTTAGCTTTGCTATTTTTCATTCTTTACAATGGTGTCCTTATCATCTGATGTTACCAAACAGTGACAGGCTCCAAACTGGTGGTAGAGTTCCTGCAGAAAGATCTGAAGCTGAACAACCACTGCTTCAAAATTGGCTCATACTGTGACAGTAGGTCTAGGTATGTGAGTTAAAATCCCACTTGTTATAGTGCTGACAGCAGATAGAGAGTACACCCTCTCTGCATGCCTTTGCTATTGTTGAAGGACACAGCTGCCTGCTATATAAAGATTTAGCATTGCTGAAGCCTCATCAGATGCATACTTAATCATTTTTGCATCCAAGACAGATGGGATGAATTAACTCAGCTACCAAAGACAGAGCAACAGTTAATGGACCATTCCAACCAGCCAATTTAAAACAAGAGACGAGATGATGGATTGGAATTGTAATCACAGGCTTGAAATTTATTTACTCATTGTTCTTTCAACAGCCTGAGTTTGTTTTAATGCCTAGTAAGCCTAGTGTACTAAGCATAGTAAGTCCTAGGCCCCATCATGTTCCCAAATAGGAACGGAATAAATCCAGTTTAGAAGTGGCAGGTTTGTCCCATTTTAAACGCGGCTTATGGAATTCAATCCTTTTTTACGAGTGGTATTGTGCAAATTATACTCCGCTATACAGAGCATTGTTGAGAACACATCTTGAAGACTGTCTGCAATTTTGGCCTCCTTACTGAAAGAAAGAATTGGTAATAGTTCTAATGAGGTTTATTGGATTGATATCTAGAATGAGTGGGTTGCTTCATAAGGATAAGTTAGCCAGGCTGGATTTGTTTCGACCGGAGTTTAGAAAAATGAGGACTGATTTGATTGAAGTGTATTAGATGCTGTCAGGTCTTGGCAAGGTGGACGTGGGAAAGTTGTTACTTTTTGGAGGGCAAGTCCAGTACTAGGGGACACTGAGGGTCGTCTTTTTATGACAGAGATGAGGAGAATTCTTTTTGTCTTGGAAGGCTCTGTGACTTTGCAAACCTCAAAAGATGGTGGAAGAGGGATAAATGAATATGTTTAAGGGGCAGGTAGAGAAGACATAGGGACTAGATGGGAATGTGGAATTCAAAACATAAATAGAGCAGCCGTGATCTTATTGATTGGCAGAACAGTTTCTTTTTTAAACTTCAGGGCAGTGAATCTGTGGAATTTTCTATCACAAAAGGTTGGAGGTCAAATCACTGAGTAAATAAATATAAAGTTAGGTTTCTAGAGGTTAAGGGTTTCAATGGCTAAGTGGTGAGAGTGGGAGTATGGACTTAAGATGGAAGCTCAACCATGATCATGTTGAATGGAGAAGCAGGCTCAATGGACTGAATGGCCTGCTCCTGCTCATCTTTTCACATCCTAACCAAAACTGCAGGGACATTATTGAATGCAAACAGCTGGCTGCTCATTAAAAATTTGCTACTCAAGAGGCAGTAAATTGGAAATGGAGGGAATATGTCCAATCCTAAAGTAAATATGTCGGGTGTTTGAGGTTAAATACTAGAACAGGGAATGTTTAAGGATTCCTGATGAGACCCTTGAGAAGCATTCCTGCTTCTCCTGGAACACAAAAAATACTGAAGAAAAGTTAATCCTCCCGTACCTCTTTGCTGGACATTGCTAGCAGATCAATACTGCGGAGAATGAAGCATAGTTATCACTGCTTCTCCACTCGATCATGAAGTTAAAATTGCTGGTTGTGCCCTACTTACAAAATACAATTTGCTTAGTTAAAGAAAAGTCCACTAATTTGAAGTGGTGCCTCTACCTCAAAGCTTTCTTTTCTTACCTCGGGCTTGAATGTCACTGACAAAGCCAGCATGTCCTGCTCCTCTCTAACTGCCTTGAAGAGTTATGAGTCAGTCACATTTCTCTGGTGCTGGTGTCACATGTAGGCCAGACTTGGTAAGGACAACAGATTGCTTTCACCATTAGCAAACCAAATGGGCTTTTGCAACTTTCAATGTTAGTTCTTATTGTTAACTAGCATTATTTAAATTCCACCAGCTGTTATTGTGGATTTAGGAGACATACCCTCTGAAAATGAAGGAGGGTCACTGGACTCAAAACATGAACTCTGCTTTCTCTCCACAAATGTTGACAGAGCTGCTGAGTTTCTCCAGCAATTTTTGTATTTGTTTCCCCAGACTCCTCCACGTGGCTACCACCTTCCCTACTTTTGGAGCACACTGCACTGAAATCACAATTGGAAATCCGCAGATCTTACCTTTAGCAAAATTTCTTAGACAGCGAAAATAAAAACAAGCTACCTCTAAATATAATTTGAAATAATTTTGAATTTTGAAATTCAAAGGCAGTCTACATGTTGAACATGTGAAATTATTCATTTCAGATCATTGGGGAGATTTTGAAGTTTCGTCTGGCAATTTGGAGCCCGCTGTAATTCTGCCTTTTGAAGAAGGCTAGTCTTTTCCAGAAAGATTAAAGATATATTAAAACCATATTGACTTTAATGCAGCTTTATAGGAAATTTAAGTTAAATGGCTTAATGCTCTTCTGTCCAAATGGTTGACAGCAGAATGCCAAACAAATACATTAAGTGAACAACAGCAAAACACTATAGACATTGGAAATCAAAAATAAAAACAGAACAAAAATACATTAAGTGCATACTTGTCATTATTGTCAGTACTTTTTAAATATCCTCTACATTAATGTTTTTCTTCTGCTAAAAATAAAATCATTGAACAATTCAATAATCAAAAAAAGTCACAAAGTATGACTATTCTCACACATCAGGAATAGCTCATGCTATGTGTCATTAATAGCAGGAATGTGTAGCTTATGTGAGGATTGACTGTAATGACTGCATGTGCCAGTTGCTGAATGCCATTCACTAGAGTGGATTCTTTTCCTTCTGACAGTGTGGGACAGACATGCCTTTACCTACTATCACATTGGTATCCTGTGGTTAGGCAGTGATTCAAATGAGCAAGAATTTCCTGCTTTATATTATGAAAATACTAGTTTTTTTTTAACATGAAAATTAGTTCTTATTGTACCTATTTACAAAAGCAGTAAAGACCAAATGGGTTTCATTCTAAGTTTTTAATCACCAGAAAGCCCTATAATTAGCTGGCAATAAAATGGAAAATGTGTCAGTGCTAAATAGCAGTCCACTTACTGCTGCCTTGAATTTCGATAGGTTTGCTCATGTACAATGGTTTGAATACTGGCTGCACAAAGCCAGCATTGACAGAATATAGCATCAGGGCTTTGAAAAGAATCCCAGAAATTGTTAACTTACCTCAGACTTGTATTGTGTATTACTTTAAATTTATTTATCTACTTTTATATCTTGATGATTATGGTCTAAACTTTTGGCTGACTTTTTAAATTGTTGCAATTATAATTTAGATAACTATTATTCAATTAGATGCTCGCCTGTTTTGGGTCACTTGAAAAACACAGAAAATAAAGAAAAGAAGCTAGGCAGATCAGATGATCAGCAGTGATCAATAAAAGCCAAGGCACATCATCCTATCTTGCAGATAAACTGTCCTCACAAAATCCATTTTTCCAGGGAGACAGAAAATTAATTACTCCTAGAATCTGACCTTCAGTTAATTTCAAGTATAACTACAACATCACTCATGCCTCTGAGGTTCAAAACAGCTCAATTGATAAAAGTAAATTCACTTCTACTCAATTACAAGTTCAAATATCATCACAAGAATTTTAGTCTCCCTGATCTATATTGGGAGGTGTTATTTGAAGTTGAGGAATAGACAAATAATGGATGAATATTGTCAAAAATTATTAGTATACAACTATCAAGGTGTTCCTTGCTTTCATTGCTTATTTTTCATGACACGGATATAAGCTAACTATTCAAGAAGATGACTACCTATTGCTGCACCTTGATTTGTTCAATGGTTGCCAACAAAAATCAAATTCAAAGCTGACAAGAGTGACAATTTGATAAAGGATGGAAAATCAAATTCTGCACAGTGAGAACAAAATGACACACTGCTGCGAGGGTGTGGAATCTTTATAATTTGCCAAGTATAATGAATCATAAAGTCATAGAGTCATTGAGATGTACAGCACAAGAGACAGAACTTTCAGTCCAACTCATCCCTACCAACCAGATATCCTGGATATTTCTTAAAATCAAGCAAACCCAAGATCCTATTCTGCACATAAATAAATCAGTTCATCTAAAACTAGGGTCTGTATATCTTTATAGATCAAAATGTGCCGAACATATCCAAATAACAGAATATCAGCTTCAGTCTTAAAGCATTTTCTTGTTATGTGCTTTTGGGTTTGCTGTATAAATTTTACAGCCAATATATTTTAGCAGTGAATCGATTTGCACAAAAGACCTTCGGACCAATTCCTCAATCTTCTGTAAGGTGTCGGTTACTTTTGTTATTGATCTCCACCTCTACGCTCTTATTTAAATTTCACTCATGGACCAGAATTGTTTCCTGGCTGTGGTTGCCTTTGACAAGGTAGTGATGAGCTGCTTTCTGCAACTGCTGCAGTCCATGTGGTGAAGGTAGATCCACAATGCTATTAGGGAGAGGGAGGGAAGTTCTAGGAATTTAGCTCTTTTGCCCATGTTTGAACCAAACTGTAATAAAAGGTCAAGAGCTGAACCCAAACGTGACACCCCTGAGAAGGTTGTTACTAAGCAGGTGCTGCTTGATAGCTCTGTTGATGGCACCTTATATCCCTTTACTGATTACTGAGATAAGACCAATAGGGCAGTAATTGGTCAGGTTAGATTTGTTCTGACTTATGTACAGGACATGGCTGGGCAACTTTCCACTTGACTGAATGAAAGCCAGTGTTGCAGCTGTAGTGGAACAGCTTGACTAAGCACGTGAAAAGTTTTGTAACACGTGTCTTCAGCTCTGTTACCCATCACCTTTGCAGAATTCAGTAGCTCCAACTATTTCTTGATAACACATGGAATAAACCAAATTCACTGACGACTGGAATCCATGACGCCCGAGACCTCAAGAGGAGGCTGAGGTGGATCATTCATTCGGCAGATCTGGCTGAAGATCATTATGAAAATTTCCGCCTTCTCTTTTGCACTGATGTGCTAGGCTGTCTCAGCATTGAAGATGGGGATATTTGTGGGGTCTTCCTCCACCAGTGAGTTGTGGATGTGGCAACTCAGATCTGATCCATTTGTGTGGGATTGCTTAGCTCTGTCTATCACTTGCTGCACCCAAGTAGTCCTTTTTTTTGGTTTCATCAGATTGACACCTCAGAGAATCATTTTCAGGTCTGCCTCATGCTGCTCCTGTCATGTCTTTCTGTGTTCTTAGTTGAGCCAGGGCCATGAAGTTGTAGATTACTTTGGAATAACTAGGATTGCTACCCTCTCTTGATGGTAATGATAGTGTGAGGGATATGTTGGACCATGAGTTTGCAGACTACATTGGTGTGAACAATCATGTACGGTTATTGTAGATCAGTGTGTGGATTAGCATAAATCAAACATAGATCAATTAATCATGACTAACACCCTTGTGTTTTTGTCCTGTAAATATATTTTATAGTCATTTTGAATTACAAAAAGATAGTCATAGAGACATACAACCCAGAACCAGACCCTTCGGTCCAACTTGTCCATGCTGATTAAGTTTCCCAAACTAAATGCTCATAATCCTCAACCATTCCTGTTCACGTACCTGTCCAAATGTATTTTAAATGTTGTAACTATACCTACATCTAACACTTTCTCTGGCAGTTCATTCTATGCATGAACCACCCTGTGAGTGAAAAAGTTGTCTATCATGGCCCTTTTAAAATCTTTCCTCTCTCACTTTAAACCCAAGCTATCCTACCCAAGGAAAAAACCTTTGCTATTCACTTTATCTATGCCCCTCATGATCTTATAAACCTCTAAGAGCAGCACTCAGCCTTCTACATTCCAATGAAAAAAGTCCCAGCCTATCCAGCTTTACCTTTTCAATCAAAGACTCCAGTCCCAGTAACATCCTTAAGTCTTTTCTTCACCATCTCCAGTTTAGCAATATCATTCTTATAGCACAGTGACCAGAACTGTACACAGTATTCCAAAAGTGGGCTCACCAATGTGCAACATGACGTTCCAACTCCTACACTCAAAAGGTCTGTACAAGGAAGGCAAGCATGCCAAACGCCTTCTTTACCACCCTGTATGCCTGCGATGCAATGTGCAAGGAACAATGTACTTGAATTTCTAGGTCTCTGTTCAATAATACTCTCCAGGACCCGACCATTAACATTGTATAAATCCTGTCCTTGCTCACCTTGACAAAATGCAATATCTCGCATTTATCCAAATTAAACTACATCTGACACTCCTCGGCCCATTGGCCCAACTGATCAAGATTCCTTTGTAACCTTCGATAAACTTCTTAACTGGGAGAGGAGCTGTGAAAAATTGAATAATGTGTTAGCTTTAAACACACATGCTTCCTATTTAATTCAAACTCAGGCAACTGTAAACAAAATGTGGCATAACTACTATAACATTATTGTATAGAAGCATGTTATTCAGCACAAGTGACCTATATCAGCGTGCACGCTCCACAGAAGCCTAACAGGTAAATGTTATCACAGAAGCTGCTGCTCATGTTGCACACTTGCCTTGCAATGTTGATACACTGGGAAACTATTATATTGAAAATGACCTGTTCTGTTATAGCTTGTCACAAACTTGAAACCACCCATGTAATGACACATGTCCTTGAAGTGCTGCCAAGCAGTTTTTATTCCCAGTAAGCCAAGCCATGATGCAACAGGGCAGTTAAGGTCCAACCCAAGCCCCAGGAAACACTGTGCATGTTTTTCAAAAGTGGAAAGGACTTCTACTTAAGAGCAGAAAACAACCTGACAATTCAGAGTCAAAAAGAGAACTGTAGAGGCAAGGATTCTAATACTTAAAACAAATTAAGCAAACTTTTATATGAAAAATAAATCTGTAAAGAGTGGGGAAAAGAATCCATTTACCAAAGAGGGTGACTGAGATTCCTTTTTGAGGAGCCGGGGCAATGTGTGCCAGTGATTCATGGGCAGCACAATGGCTCAATGGTTAGCCTTGTGACCTCATAGCACCAGGGATCTGGGTTTGATTCCAGCCTTGGGTGACTGTGTGAAGTCAGCCCACTCCGCGTGTGTCTGTGTGGATTTCCGCAGATACTCCTGTTTCCTCCCACAGACCAGAGATGTGCAGGTTAGTTGGATTGTCCATGTTACATTGTCTGTGGTGATTGGGATGTGGAGGTTAAGTGGATTAGCCAGGATAAATGTGGGATTATGGTGATAGGGTAGGGGGTTGGGATGCTCTTCAGAGGATTGGTGCAGAGTCAATGGGCCAAATGGCCTCTTTCCACACCGTAGGGATTCTATGATTCTAAGAGCCACACATGTGTTGATCATATGGGAAGTAGTGCGCAACACTGACTCCTGCAAACATGACATGAAGATGCTCACTAAGCTTAGCAAAGCAAGATTAGGGAATTAGGCCATGACCATCCATTACTCTGGTACATCAATTCTTAAATTCAGTAAATGAATTTCCAGGAGATAGTAGAATGCCGTTGACATCCTAGTTCCTACCTGGTACGTTTCCTCCATTTTCATCCTTGAACTGATTATAATCCTCCCATCTCATGCAACTTATAATTACATGCAGACATTATTACATTAGCTAATGCTGCATGCTTATACTTGGATCCAACTGCGCATTGTCTGAACAACTACAGGTTTTACATGTCAGCATTAAAAGGTCATTCTTGTAAATGAGTTCCAACTGTATACAAGCTGGGGCAAGCTTTCGCGCATCAAAATCTGGATAACAGCAGCATAACCAAGAAACACTTCTTTTGCCACAATACTCCACCTATTCAATATATTGTGTGAGCTTGATTCAAACGGAAGTAAAGTAAACAATCCATCAAAATCTGGCTTGAGATATATACAGCATAATTTAAATTTAAAAGAAAATAGAATTTCACTGTTAATGTTCAGGTCATCTTAACTGCACTAAGCTGCATTTAACAATGTCAATTAACAATGGCTTTATAACTTTTCCTTGTTCAAATCTCTAGCCTCCCTTTCTGCTTTCAAATGAGCCCAGCCATTTTGAAGGTGCACCCAAAATAAAAAGAAATCAAATATGTTTCAGATTGAATTTGAGTTGCAAGGTATCTGAAGTGAAAAATGTACATTGCAGAACAAGTCACGAAAATGACAACCAAGTGGCAACTTCATGATAAATTTCAGTAGTTTATATAAAGATTGAACTGGAGGTACAAACAGATAACCCTTCAAAAACAGTCACATAGGCCATTGTATACCTTGCACCCACAGGGAAATCAACCGATAAATTTAATGCACCTTCCTCACGGAACTCATTAAATAAAATGCCCTTTAGGTATAATGTGACATGTTAATTCATTAATGTTCAAATTTTCTGGAACAACAACTGCAGACATAACCAAGCTGCTGCAGAACAAGTTCAGTGGTTTACCTTCTGAAGGGACTTTGGCCTTGAAAACAGAATGGTATCATAAAAAGAGATGAGATCAGAGATAATGGGAACTGCAGATGCTGGAGATTCCAAGATAATAAAATGTGAGGCTGGATGAACACAGCAGGCCAAGCAGCATCTCAGGAGCACAAAAGCTGACGTTTCGGGCCTAGACCCTTCATCAGAGAGGGGGATGGGGGGAGGGAACTGGAATAAATAGGGAGAGAGGGGGAGGCGGACCGAAGATGGAGAGTAAAGAAGATAGGTGGAGAAGGTGTGGGTGGGGAGGTAGGGAGGGGATAGGTCAGTCCAGGGAAGACGGACAGGTCAAGGAGGTGGGATGAGGTTAGTAGGTAGCTGGGGGTGCGGCTTGGGGTGGGAGAAAGGGATGGGTGAGAGGAAGAACCGGTTAGGGAGGCAGAGACAGGTTGGACTGGTTTTGGGATGCAGTGGGTGGGGGGGAAGAGCTGGGCTGGTTGTGTGGTGCAGTGGGGGGAGGGGATGAACTGGGCTGGTTTAGGGATGCAGTGGGGGAAGGGGAGATTTTGAAACTGGTGAAGTCCACATCAAATCTCCCCTTCCCCCACTGCTGGTTTAGGGATGCAGTGGGGGAAGGGGAGATTTGATGTGGACTTCACCAGTTTCAAAATCTCCCCTTCCCCCACTGCATCCCTAAACCAGCCCAGTTCATCCCCTCCCCCCACTGCACCACACAACCAGCCCAGCTCTTCTCCCCCACCCACTGCATCCCAAAACCAGTCCAACCTGTCTCTGCCTCCCTAACCGGTTCTTCCTCTCACCCATCCCTTCCTCCCACCCCAAGCCGCACCCCCAGCTACCTACTAACCTCATCCCACCTCCTTGACCTGTCCGTCTTCCCTGGACTGACCTATCCCCTCCCTACCTCCCCACCCACACCTTCTCCACCTATCTTCTTTACTCTCCATCTTCGGTCCGCCTCCCCCTCTCTCCCTATTTATTCCAGTTCCCTCCCCCCATCCCCCTCTCTGATGAAGGGTCTAGGCCCGAAACGTCAGCTTTTGTGCTCCTGAGATGCTGCTTGGCCTGCTGTGTTCATCCAGCCTCACATTTTATTATCTTGGTATCATAAAAATGCAGAATCAATACAAAGAAACAAAATGTAGAAAGAGATTTTGTGGTATCTCACTTTTCTTTGACTGCTCTTGCAGGAGAAGTTAATGTTTGAACATTACAAATGACTGTTAACAGGTGGGCTCTTAGACTACAAATATAAGCATGTTCAACTTCTGGAATGATGCTTGCCGTTCTCTAAACCAGCAATGTCACCCCCACTACCACCAAGCTCCCACTGTGCTTCAATCAGCTGTTCATGTGGAAGCTCGAGTAAACAAAGCACACTTGCTGCACACATCTATGCACAGCTGATTGGTCGATATTCAAATACTGAGAGCTTGAAATGATCCTGCCGCATTGAGTGTGACTAACTTGTCCAAAAACTGGCAGCACTGTGGAATTTTAGCTCTAGGCTGGATGGCAGCATGTGGCATGTCTCTGAATGCTTTCCTGGTGAATTAAATCCACTGTGGGCAGTCTCGTCAGAGAAGTCTATGTGTGAGTGTCTCTAATTCAATCATGGCTGCACCAACAACTGGGTGCAGCTTGGTCAATCTTGCATTTTCTCTCCAGCTCCCCTCTTCAGCTAAGAAAGATGCTATGTGCAAACCTGCAACAGAAAATCCCCTATGCTAATATGGATCGGCTATGGATGACACTCAAAATATTACCACAAAGAATTTTTAAAGACTTTTTTAGGGAAGAAAAGTAAGCGAAATATTGGAGTGACGCCCTATTAGCATTGTGATTCACTATTGGTCTATCAAATGGAGCCATGTGAAACTGACTGCTAGGTCTAGATGGTTAGTTAACCTAAGCAATGCAAGTAATAGAAACAACATAACATCATTTGAATTACACATCTGCCATTCATTCATGTATCCACCCACCAACTATAAAAAACCCATCAATACCATAATATTTTATGAGGTAATATGCAAGCTTTTATGGTGACAATCAAGCAAATGTTGTTCAGTGTTTCAATGCAAGTGTATTACAAACTGTTAGATCTGGCCTTAGAGAGTGACCTCTAATCTGTCCTTACTTCTTTAGTAAAACACCAACTGTTCACAAGCCTCAGCATACCATGTGAATTTGTGTATTCACAAGAAGTTGAGCTCTCAGCTGCTCATGTTCTTTTGTGTGACAGTGTAAACAGAGGTAAAGAAACATAAGCACCTTGTAACTTGATGCTCTGTACTTTGCACAACGTACTAGTCAAGGAGATTTTTTTGCTGTGATGTAGCACACTGAAAAAGAGCATTTTGTAGTCCTCAACCATGTTACAAAACCTTGGTAAAGAGGAATTTAAGCTTCTACAAGACTTTATTCATTCTCTGGATGTTTCAAAGTGCTTAACAGCCAAAAAATTAGTTTTGAATTGAGGTCACTCCTTTACAATGGCCAAACTGAAATAAGATTTCATAAACAATAAATTGAGAATTTAATAATTTAATCTGGAAATACTCAGCAAGTCTGCCTGCTACTGGAGAAAAAGGAATAAATTTATGATGTTGAACGTTCCAAGGGTGTCAGGAACCCAAAGCAAGGTGATGAGAGATAATAGGAACCGCAGATGCTGGAGAATCGGAGATAACAAAGTCTAGAGCTGGATGAACACAGCAGGCCAAGCAGCATCTCAGCAGGGTGATGAGCAGTTCCTGAGCCTGCTGTTGTTGTCAAGGCGGCTACTCCAGCACTTTAAGGAAAGCAGGCAATTAATTGGCTGCCTCTTTACTGTCTGATCGAAGATGGCAAGTGATTCCTCTAGGTTGGAGGTCCACTAAGAGGACCACTGACTGGCTTGCAGTTTGAACAATGGATGGAAGGCACTGCTGAGACAGAAAGGTGACCTTGAGGATGCCTTAAAATGTAGCAACTCTCAGAAAAATTAAAAACTAAAAAAAAAAGGGCAATTAAAGAAAACACTCTACAGGAATGGTTTGGCTGTGGCTTTATAATAATTGACTCATTTATTGAGCTGGTGACAGTAGGCGCTGTTACCCTTCAGTTGGTTGTGGAAGGGCTGCCTCCTGGTTGCTGTCTGGCTCTGGAATCTGTACTTCTAAGTATTTTCCACGCACAGCTTAAATGATAACAGTACCTCTGTGATAATGGGAACTGCAGATGCTGGAGAATCCAAGACAACAAAATGTGAGGTTGTATGAACACAGCAGGCCCAGCAGCATCTCAGGAGCACAAAAACAGTACCTCTGTTCTGACTTGTGTTTTAGTCAGACCCAAAGCCAGGCAATTTTTTATGCTGATCAGTGGTGATCAGTGCCATCATACGCCAGCTGCATGTGTGCCGAACTCATTGTATGACCATCAATCAAATAGCAATATCTCAAAAACAGTGAAGTGAGGTACACACCCTTCAGTCAGAAGGTCCTGACACAGTAAATCAAGGTTAGCCTTCGATAACTGTCCAGGGGCTTAAGTATGGTCAGCTGGCTGCTTGGGGCTGTCATATTCAGAGGGCCGCTGCCACTACAGGCACGGGTCACAGTCAGCCCTGAGGGTCCAGTGCAACCAGTACAGGGATTCGTGGTAAGTCAGTCAGACAATTACACACAGGTCAGTCAGGGGTCCAGTTAGGCCATGGAATCAGGGAAGTCAGTACAGGCTGATCAAAGGTGTGGCCATGGTCAGGTCTGTGGGTCTGTCCACTGAACTCACTATTGCTGTGGGAGGGAATATGGGGAAGTCAACTGTGCTGGGAGGCACAGGAGATAATAATTATAAAAGGGGTACTCAACAAACAAAAGGAGCAGATGACAGAGATTGGAAGGAAAAGGAGTAATGCAAGACAGTGGGCTCATTTATATTCAACATCATTCCTGATTTAATGTGAGTGGGGCTGGGGCTTCTACATGGCTAACTGTGAAATGCTAATTCGAATACCTATGGATGAAGGAATGTATTGGAGAGAAAGCATTACCTGTTCACACCTGAAAACAACAGCAAGAACAATCGTGCTGAATGTACATTGCTCTTCAACCATTGAGACTTGGTCAGGGTGAGAAGACAGAGTGAGAGTGAGTGAAAGAAATGAGAGAGAGAGTGCGAGAGAGAGGAGAGAGAGATAGATAGATAGAGAGAGCGCGCGTGAGAGAGAGAGAGAGAGAGAGAGAGAGAGAGAGAGAGAGAGAGAGAGAGAGAGAGAGAGAGAGAGAGAGAGAGAGCGCGCGCGCGCGAGCGAGAGAGAGAGAGAGAGCGCGCGCGCGAGAGAAAGAGAGCGCGCGCGAGAGAGAAAGAGAAAGCGCGCGAGAGAGAAAGAGAGAGAGAGAGCGCGAGAGAGAGAGCGCGCGCGCGCGAGAGAAAGAGAGAGCGCGCGCGAGAGAAGAGAGCGCGCGCGAGAGAAAGAGAGAGCGCGCGCGAGAGAAAGAGAGAGCGCGCGCGAGAGAAAGAGAGAGCGCGCGCGAGAGAGAGAGCGCGCGCGAGAGAAAGAGAGAGCGCGCGCGAGAGAAAGAGAGAGCGCGCGCGAGAGAAAGAGAGAGCGCGCGCGAGAGAAAGAGAGAGCGCGCGCGAGAGAAAGAGAGAGCGCGCGCGAGAGAAAGAGAGAGCGCGCGCGAGAGAAAGAGAGAGCGCGCGCGAGAGAAAGAGAGAGCGCGCGCGAGAGAAAGAGAGAGCGCGCGCGCGAGAAAGAGAGAGCGCGCGCGAGAGAGAAAGAGAGAGCGCGCGCGAGAGAGAAAGAGAGAGCGCGCGCGAGAGAAAGAGAGAGCGCGCGCGAGAGAAAGAGAGAGCGCGCGCGAGAGAAAGAGAGAGCGCGCGCACGCGAGAGAGAGAGAGAGAGAGAGCTCCCATGCAGAGAGGTGGGTGTGCGGAAATACAGTAGGAAAGATGGTCTCTATTTAAAGAGATGGAGCGCATAGCAATTTAAGTCAACAGAAAATGGGATGCCGGTTGTGGGAGCAGGAGGGTGGGTGGGAAATCACCGCTGTGGGCCTTTCTGCTGGTTTGTAGTTTGGGATTTCTCTGGAAATTGGGAGAAGAACTGCCTTTTGTCAATTACTTGATACTATGACTTGGAAAAACAGGGAGAAGTGAAATTGATAAAAGCTTAAAGCAATGTTAAACTGATTCTTATTGAAATTAGAGTAGTGCAGAGACTAGAACATAAATGTATGACTAGCACAGATTTTTTAAACAAGCAACAAGTTAAAAAGGGATATCTTTTCTATTGTTTAGTGCAGTCTACTAAGTAATGTGAAGTTGATGTTGATTTTTGATTTGTTTGGTACAATGAAAGTCTTAAATCTTGAAACCTTGTTGAATAATTCCTTTAAATTGGTCATTGGAAATTCAAATCTCAAATGATTGCAGTTCGCTGATAAGGGATAACACTGGCATGGCTATTTTCCCAAATGTTCACTTATTATATATTTCATCAACATCTCTCCATTTAAATCGCCTGATATGGGCACTTCTAAGTATTTATGTTCACAGATACCTAGAATTATTTGACCTGGTATTTTCACACTTAAATTTATCACTGGAAATAATCTATTGCAATGTACGGTGGCCTGCATTTGCTATAGGCCAAACAGCACTGGCACTGATGTTTTATAAGGTAAGTGAAGAAAAGCACTATTAATTCAAAGCATAATGAGCATCCTTACTTACATATATTTAGTACTTGTTTAGAAATCTTAGTTTTGATTTTGTTACCTTTTCAAGAGAATCAGCTTTGTTCTCCCACAGATTGCGTTTATTGGCTACATCTCCTGGTCTGATATCCTGAAAACACAAATCAACATGGTTTATCTTTGTGCACTAATTCACAACATCATTCCAATTCTGAGAGTTTTTGTGGTTATAGCACAATATGTACAAACTGGAATTAATGAAGAAAGTAAACATCATCAACTACATTTGTTGTGCAGTGCTGTAACTGCTGTTTTCAGCAGTGTTCTTTCTGAAAGCTTTTAGAAAAATTTTACATTTTAATTAATTAGTTCTTTTAATGCAGTATGTCCACTAAAGTGATTTTTTTTTCTGTTTCTCTCCAGTGTTTTAACACACTTCTGTATGGTAAGCAAGCAAGCCAACTTTCCATGCAGTGACTGCATCGATACTTCCCGCTGCCTTGAGAAGGCAGCCAATATCATTAAAGACCCCTTCCACCTGATTATACTCTCTTCCAACCTCTTCTGTATGGCAGAAAATACAAAAGTTTAAACACATATACCAACAGATTCAAGAACAGCTTCCTCCCCTCTGTTTTCAGATTTCTGACTAGACCTCTCAAATTTTAAATTTAATGTTGATCTCCCTCTTGTGCACTTTCTCTGCAGCTATAACATTGTATTCTGTGCTCTGTTCTGTTATTCTAATGCACACGCTATGTTATGATCTAGTTGTACTGCACGTAAAAACAAAACCTTTCATTGTACCTAGGTACATGTGAGAATAATAAATTAAAATCAAATTATTTTTGATCTTAAAACATAGATCTGTACAGCACCGGAATAAGACTTTCGGCCCACCTGGTCTGTGATTAGTGTGTTTGCCATTCTAAACTACTCCCACCTGCCTGAATATGGTTCATATCCCTCTATTCCCATTCTGTCTGAATGCCTCTTAAACTTTACTACTGTAACTTTTCTCACCCCCCCAGCAGCACATTCCAGGGATCTAACGTCGTTTCCATAAAGGAACTTGCCTCCTACTTCTCTAAACTTTTCACCTCTTCCTTTAAATCAATGCCCCTTAGTTATCTTGGTTGAGTCTCTGCTGAACTTCTAGTAACCACCAATGACAATTTTTATTCATCTTGCTTCTTTAACCTGTAAAGCATTTACAAGGTACTTTTTGGTATCAAAACATAAGGAAGAGATTAAAACTAGGTTGAAAATATAGGGCTTTTTATTGCCTTTTTGAATCAGGAAGTCCTGAAAAGATCCGAGAGATTTTCAAACAACAGGTGACTAACAGCCCTGCTTTAAATAATGTGGTGAGTGGAAGAGGGTTGGAAGACTGTCAGAGTGGGAAGATCAATCAATGTAGAAAGCTGTATGTATTCAAGAGATTGAGTGTGCTGAGGAATGACAGGATTTGGGGTGAAAGCTAATGATTTTATCTCAGGAAAAGCTTGACTATCAAATCCTGAGTTTAACTCCTGAGTAACTATTCAAGTGACCACCCCCATGCTCCCTACTAACTGCACAGTGACACAACCATATCAGACCCTCTCCTCCACTACCTCATATCTCCCATGCTTCTGGATCTGATAACTCCACCTTGTCCTATGCTAAATACTTCATCACTTACATGGACTTCTTGTCACCTTGTGCCCTCACAATTAACCCACTCAGCACCCTAAAGTCACATTTAACTTATGTACTTATCCTTTCACAGGAGCTGTCAAAGTGGTTGTCTACGCTGCTTGACCTTTAAATCACAGAATATTGCAATTGATTCCTGTGAAAAACGGAGCATAGTTTCCCTCCCCTCAAGTGTTCTACACTGCGAAAGATCTGTCAGAATGGAAATACGGCTCCACATTTCTGAAGGAGCTCTGATTTCCTGTGCAGAGTTCTTTCGCTACATTAAAAAATGGAGCAGAGTAGAGTGCAGAGTGCAATCTGTGATTGTCACTCTCAGGTAAATCCAAACTGCCAAGCCCAAAATGAAAAAGAGGTGGTGCAGGAGGATATGATGCTAATATAGATGTTGTAGAAATATTGAAAAAAAATTTAAAGTCAGTGAGTATACAACATAGATTGAAATAATAAACTTGGTGTACTGTTTTACAGAGGATGGCCTGAATCACTTCCTGACTAATTTGAATATTTTTGAGACTCAATGGAAGAGCTTCATTCAGATTTCTTTTTCAGTGGGGAAAAGAAAAAGTTGATGGGAACTCAGGATGGCACAGTGGCACCATGCAATGATGCTCTATAAGTGAAATGAAGCTGACAGAAATTGCTGACAGCTCACAAGCAATGCCGTAACTTATAATCCTGATATGGTAGGCAGTCAGAAAAGAGCAGAGCAAGCATCACAGAAACAGCTTAGATGGTGGATGAGATGGGACAGCAGTACTTGAAGCCAAAGAACATTGCAAAGTCGAGAATGTTGGTAGTAAAAGCAAGTCTAAAAGGTAAAGCCACAAAAAATGCAAGAAGCGATACCTCTGAGGAAGACTTGAGAGGAATGTCAAAAAAAACATGTTTTTGAAGAACAGTGATTTTCCCTGTCATACTGAATTCAGCCACTGCAAATTTTATTAAAAACTTGCACTGATGTGATGCCTCTCAAATTCTTGAGACATCTAAACATGATTGCTTGTAAAATGTCGTCACTGTTGTGATTAACATTTTGAGGACAGCTGGCAGCTAGAGTGCCATGATTAGATAAGGACGGAGGGAATAGCAGAAGGTATTTTCAAATAGAAAATGGTCTACAGCAGTACAGCCAGATAGTTTTAGGAAGAACATTGGAATTCAAATTAAAAAGCACAGGTTTAACCCTGTTTGCGCATAACCTGCAGAAAGAATACTTGATTGTAACAGACTCTATACCTGGAAACTGACAGGAACAATGAAGAAGAAAAGTATCTGAATTAATCACACATATGCATTTCTCATTAATTATAATGTGGAGATGCCAATGTTACCTGGAATAATCTTGCCATTATCTCTTTGCCTGTATATTTGCCTGTGTGTTTCCCTCCACTTCACGTGATGACTCCTATAGCTTTTGATTTTAAATAAACCTGTTGGACTATAACTTGGTGCTGTGTGACTTCTGACTTCATCAATTATTCAGACAGCATCACTGAAAATATTCAAGTCAGAACTTAATGGTCTTTGTATCTTGTCCTTCTAATGGAAAGGGGAATGTCTGACGTATTTTAAATGTTATTGACACTAAAGTGAGCTATTAAACTATGGAACAATCACCGAAATATGCAAAATACAAATAGCAAAAATGAAACTCTACAGGAGTAAAAAAAGAACGTGTGATTATGAGATCTTTTCTGACAATTCTTAAATAACCATTTAGATAACCGGATTATCAATCTAATTATTAACAATCACAAATTGCTGGATTAGGAAGCTAATCACAGCTTGTTACCTGATCATGGAATGTGTACTGATCAACCATTGACTGCGTTTGATTGCACCATTCTTCTGGGTTCTCTCTTCGAAGCTCTGATTTTCTGTTTTCTTTAGAATCTTTGGTCTTTTCTTCTTCCTTCACATTCCCACAACTTTTCTTTCTTTTGTTGCTATTTTTTCCCCACTTATTTTGACTGACTTTTCTATCTCTTTCCACCCAATCTATCCCAGTCACTTTTGATCTGCTTTTCTTTGTCTTAACTTACTTTGGCTTGAAGCTCTGGTCGTGTAGCATTTGAATGCTGATAGCAATTTATTATAATGTTGAAGGAGCATGATAATGTAGCAAAATTAATGGACGTTAAGGCACCAACATTAGATCTGATGCTATCAAAGATAGTATCAAAGATAAAGACAAAGACATGCAGTGAAAATTGTGGTGCAATCTATCCTTCTAAATTTTGCAAAGATGTACTTTTAAGTCTTACCTTAATATAAAGGAAAAATGATGGAACTTTCATGGACCAACATCATTTGAAGCAATAATTATAAAATGGAGAAAATAATGAACAGCCCAAGATCGCTACCTTACATCCAAATGTTTTTCTGGATTCCTGAGGTTTACTGACCCATTGGTTGATGCGAACAGCAACCCTCACATAAAGGCCTACTGTTTCCTATCATTATAGATAATGATAGAATTAGATGCAATGGTACAGTTAATGCATCTTAGTAGAAGCTGCTTAGTGTGATCATTGGTATGTGGAACTGTGCGGTTGGTGCGATTCTTCGCAAAGTGACTTTTAACTAGTAAGATATGGTTAAGAATAGTATGTTATCACCTTTCCTTGTGAAGTTGACTGGTGTGATTAACCCATGATCACTTAGTTTTGCAATATGCATGCAGGTTTTAGTCAAGGGCTAGTAATAGAAATATTTTGTAGGTAAAAGAAACAGTAAGTGAAACAAATAAAGTACGTGCTGCTACAGTTTATTGCAGCTCAGTAGAAATCAATATACATTCAGAGCATTGTGTCTGTAATTTACCTCAAATAGCAATTCAGTTTAGTTTTATTACTTGGCATTTTAAATCAACTTAAAAGTTCCTGACAGTGATCACACTAAGTGGCTCCAAACATAATTCAACTTCTGAGACTGAGACTATCACTCAGCTACACCTCATGCACGTTACTGTACTTGACAAACAAAATTCTAGTGACGTAGATTAATATCAGACCTATATGGTGTAGCATGCGATGTGCTCTGACACTTCTCTTCATTTTAACAGCCAAATAGGCATGTGTTCTTGGCAAATATAGTTGTGAGAGTTAGAGTGCAAGGAATTAGTTATACCTTAAAGTTAGCATTGAAGCTGCTCCAGTAAACAGGTAAGCAGTTCAGATGTGTATTCACAAATACTATGCAAGAACTACAGTAATATATTAATAAAGTCACAGTATTTAATGCAAAATTGGTATTCTGTTTATTTTCCTCCCAACTATTGTTACCTCTTCAGTCAACCATAACATTGTCTAGTTTCCACTTTTATCAAAAACTCACTGAATCGAAAGGGACGTGAGTGTAACACCGACTTAGAGGATTAAGGCAGCTATATACACAATGTGAGTTCCACCACTGTCAATGTTCTGGTTCTGCAAGTCATTTTAATTGTCTCCAGGCATGGCTTAGAGGTTGTCTTTTTGCCTCTGAGCCTTAACATTAGGAATTTAAATCCCAACCGAAACCTCTATCCTGTAGCAAAGCAGCACTGCTGTTGAAGCCATCTTCTGAGTAAGTCATTGAACTGAAATTTAGATCATTTTCACAGATGAATCAAAGAATTCCCATTACACTAATTTGATGACGATCAGGTCAGTATTTATTTTTCAATTGACATCATAAATACAGGCCAATTTATCACCACACTGTGTAAATGAGACCTAGTTGTGCATAAATTGACATTCGCATTTTGTACACTGCAGAAATGACAGTAGTTCAAAAGTACTAAAATGACCATTAAGTGCTTTGGACCATCTGAGGCCATGAGCAGCACCTTGTAAATCTTTATTTATTCTTACAGAATGTGAGTATTGCTGAGAAAAGTCACATTTTGTCAAACTGCTTTTACCTTCTGTTCATCAGGACAATTTGCAAGAACACCATTTTGACAGGAAAGCCAACATTTTACCATATGAGAGGAGTCTGCTGACTGCGAGGCAGCGTCCAATTGACAAATAGAGCTTTTGTCATGGAGAATTGTCAATAAATGATAATTGGTAGTTAATTGCCAGGTTTTGTTTACATTTTAAATTAGGCAGGTTGTTGCTGATTGCTTTATTTCTCAGGGCAATGTCTTGACCAGTGAGTGACAGTCAACAATACTGCTGAGATGAAACAAGCACAATACATACCTAAGTATATGCATATATTTGATCTGTATTCACATATTCAACTACCAATACTCAAATACATCACACTAACAGCCCAACTGACAACACTAAACATTCAGGATCATCCAGAATATACTGTCTAAATGTAGCATCACATCTAATATTGGACACTTCTCTTTGCAAACATAAGGTATTTGTTTCAACTCAACAAAGTTTTGACAACTATTTGCTGTTCACTGTCAAGATGCTTGGTGTAAAATTTAAAGTCTGGCAGTTAACTGTCAATCATTGTCAACTGGTGCATTCTCCATGGCAATATTTCTGCCAATCAGAATTTTCTTATACTGTATAATGTTCTTTATCCCATTAAACACATTAAATTGGTAGACTTTCTTCTTGTGCTGATGAGTGCAAGATGAGAAGTCTTGACAAACATGAGTCTTTCAGCAAGAGTCTATAATCTATATTTTTATCTTCCCTGTCAGTTTCAAATCTAATTTAAGAGGAAATCAGTGCCCTTGTCTTCCACATTTTACATAAAGGTAAAAACTCCTCTTCGTTCATTCGTCAATGCTCTTGTAGGAGATTTGGATAACAAAATTATAAAATGGAATTTGCAATAGTATGTTGGATTGAAGTTTTAAGTTTATGCCTTAGCCATTAATCATCCCAGTTTGAATTTCTGTTGGTTGAGTAAGGCAATTAAATAGTTGAAAGAAGGCTAAGCATCACACTCACAGTAGATGTCTAGGTATTGGCTTGTCTGGTTCAAAACAAATAGCACATTTACTTTAATTACATTCAGTGTAATTTAAGGCCTTTGCCAGCTTTTAAGGAAACCACCAAGCATGTCAACCCAGCAACTGGAACTTAGTATGAATTTAAACTAAAAAAAATCTATCTTGGCTGCATCCAGGATCTACAGGATTACAGATGACAGTTTCCAGTTAATTCAATGTGCTCTAGTTCATATTGAGGAAAGACTGTAGGCATTGGGTCCTGCAAAGATTGGGCATTCTGACAACATTCCAACAGAGGCACTGAAGAGTTGTCTTTTATCATCTGGTTTGATGCCACAGAATGAGTCTAGGTTCATGACTGATAGGTCAAGGAGAAGGCAAACTTGAAAACAATTTTACAGCTTGTTTATTATACATTGATACTAAATAATACAACACACAATAAACATAGCTATACCAGTCTCTAACTTATAGTTATGTTAGATAAATCTAAACCATCTTCTTTGTGTGTTCACGTGTTGTGCTCTCAAGAATTATTCTCATTCTAATGTGGCAATCTGATGGTATACATCAGTGTTTTAATTCCAATCACTCTGTGCCATTTACACCCAGTGACATACAGCTACTTGACATCATCACAATGTTGCCCTTATAAATCAACATGGACTCCAGAACAGGTCATGCACCTGGCCAAGCTGTTTCAGTATAGCTACAACACTGACATTCGTCCTGTATGTTGGAAAATTGCTCAGTTGTGTCTTCCTCACAAAAAGCAGGAAAAGGTCCCTCTCCACGAGATTACTCTTCATCAAAGTACGAGAATGGGTCATAGCTATATTACAAAGCAGCAATGGCTCAGCAATAACCTGCTCCTCAAGAGGCAATCTGAGTTCTGCCAGGATGACTCAGTTCTTGAACTCATTACAGCCTATGTCCAAACACAGGCAAAGAGGACTGAACTTTAAAGAAATAAAAGTGATCACCCTTGTGAGCAAGGCAGCACTTGATTCAATGTGGCACCCTTGATCCCTAGGAAACTTGTGTCAATGAAAGTCAGTGGAGACAAAAAAAAAAACTTGGTTGGTTGGAGGTATAAAGAGCACAAAGCGAATAGTTATGGTTGTTGAAGGTCAATCATCTCAGTCCCCCGACAGCATTACAGGTCGCAAGCTGAGCCCATCTATCTTCAGCTGCTTCATCAATGATGTTCTCACACCATAACAACAACAGTGGGGATGTTTGCTGATGATTGCCCAACATTCAGCATGTTTGTAATTCCATAGACACTGAAGCAATCAGTATTCATATGGACCAAAACTTGGACGGCATCCTGTTGAATGATAACATTCATGCCAAACAAATAATAGGCAATAATAATTTTTAACAAGAATACAAACATCCATTGATATTTAATGATATTATCATCACTGAATCACCCATTATCAAAATCTGGGGGACTATCACCGACTAGAAACTGAACTAGACCACCACATAAATACTATAACAACAACAGTGGGCCATATGGTGGGAATTCCCAACAAGTAAAATAACCTTCTGACTCTGTAAAGCCTATACCTGCAAGATATAATCCTAAAGCTTGATGAAATACTCTTCAGTTATCTGGATAACTCCAGCTCCAACAGGACATGAGAAGCTTGTCGGCATCCAGGGCAAAGCAGTTTGCTTGAGTGATGCCCTATCCTCTCTTTTAAATATTCATTATCTACCAAAGCTAGCTTTAGACAGCACCTTCCAAAGCCACAATCATCATCACCCACAAGGACAAGAGTAGCCCATGCAGGGAAGCCCCACCACCCACAAGCTCCTTCCAGGCCAACTACCTCACTTGAAATTGCATTGCTGATTCTTCACTGAGGCTGGATAAAACAGCAATGTGAATGTACCTACACCACATGGACAACAGCAGCATGAGAAGGCTGCTCACAACCACTTTCTAGGGGTAATTACAAAGTGGTAATAAATGCATTCATGTCCAGAAATGCCCATATTCTATGTGGGATATTTGCTTTTCTTAAAAAAAGATGTTTTTTAATTAGACTTAGGTCTGCAAATGCAAGTAAACAATGTCATAAGGACTGGGCATCAATATTTCAAGAAGATATTTTACTAGAAATTCTCATCAATATTTGTTCTTCATTATCACAATATCCACAGGAATAGGTTAATTGTTAAGGGAGACAGACCTTTGGTTGCATATCTACCATGTATCACCAAGGAGGTGTCATTTGTTTGCGATGGAAATATGAGATGAACATTTACCTCAGCCTGTATGATTCAAGGGTGGGGTTGCACCTGATGACTGTTGCATCAAGCCAAAGAAAAGTGGTAATTTACCTAGTAAGGAATAAGACAGTCACAGTTAGGGCAATAAGAGCCCATGGTATTGGGAGTAGCATTTTAGCACGGATAGAGGGTTAGTTAACTAACAGAAGACTAAAGAGTTGGGATAAAGGAGGTGTTTTAAGGATGGAAGCTATCACAAATGGAGTGCACATGGATTAGTACTAAAGTGATAATCATGTACATTATTCACTAATGGACGACAGAACTATTGCCATGTTTGTGGACAACATAAAAGTAAGTGGGAAGGCGAGAGGTGAGGACGACATGAGGTGCCTACAGTGGTAATTAGACACATTAGGTGAGTGGGCAAAATCTTGGCAGATGGAATGCAATGTGGGAAAATATAAGATTATGCACTTTAGCAGGAAGAAAAGAAGAGTTGAATATTATATAAGTTTGGAAAGACAGCAGGAAAATGAAACACCAAGGGATTTGAGGATCCTTATTCACAAATTACAAAGAGCTAACACTGAAATTCAGTAGGTAATGGGTAAAGCAAATGGAATGTTGACCTTCATTTTGAAGGAAATGGAGTATAAAAAATAGGGAAATATTGCCAAAACTGTACATGACACTGGTAAGATCACAGCTGGAATATTCTAAACAGTTTTAAGCCAGTTGTTTGAAAAGAGATACTGGAATTGGAGGCCTTTCAGAGAAAGGTCACAAGGTTGATTCTGGGTATGGAGCAATTTTTTAATAAGGAGAGGTTGCATAAGTATGGATTGTACTCTTTGGAGTTTGGAAGAATGATGGGAGACCTTATTTAAGCATACAAGATATTAGGAGACTTGACAGAATCAATGTGGTTGCATTAATTAACTCCTCACGTCATTTAACTTTCCTTGAGCTTAAAATGTAAATGAATGATGAACAATACTGCCAAAAGGAAGAGCAGTTTACTCTTAAGTTCTGATTCTTCACCATCTAAATGACCTTCCACCCTGCCCAGTGTGTACTAGCAGCTGGTGTTACATGTCAACTGATCAGTCTTTACATCCATGCCACCAAATAGCTTGATATGAGATTGGTGCCCTAGCAAATGAAGAGTCATTTAATATCCTCAGTCCTAAAAATGTGTCCTGAAGTTTGTGGTACACCAAGCAGCCAATATAAACTTGGTGCAGCTGAGTGTTTGATCTATGGAACAATTGTAACCACGTAGACACTGACTCACAATAACTGAGTATGTCAATTCCTGTTTTGTTACGTGGCGCTGTAAAATGTCTGCCACTGCTTTGGTGAAAGAGGTTGTCACTCTCCAGTGTTTTATAATTACTGTGTCTGGTTTTTGTTAATGTGATACGCAGAGCTAGATAAGCATATGACAAAGAAATGAATGGAAGGTTATATTTACAAGGTTAAATGAAAATACGATGAGAGAATCTGCAGTGAAGCATAAAAAACATATAATGGAGGTAATTAGCTAGCCCCAGGAATTGGGCTGATATAGGGCCTTTATGGCCCCACATTCCCCACCTGACCAAGACCTCAAAGATTGCCAGAAACCCACTCACTAAGAAGGTCTCTTTGATCTAAAGTGAACCACAAAAAGAAAGGTAAAGAGATCAGATGTACTGCATCATTACTAATGTAATGAGCAATCAAACACTCTGCGTAGACTGGCTAGCCAAATGAGTAATACAATATGAGTAATGAGAATACATTTTCAAAATATTTTATTAGTTCTAGCTCCAGAAGATACTCATTTTATAAGCACATAGCTTGGAGGTGCCGTTGATAGTATCGAGGGCTATTGCAGGCTTCAACGAGACATTGACAGAATGCAGAGCTGGGCTGAGAAATGGCAGATGGAGATCAACCTGGATAAATGCAAAATGATGCATTTTGGAAGGTCAAATTCAAATGCTGAATATAGGATTAAAGGCAGGATTCTCAGCAGTGTGGAGGAACAGCAGGATCTTGGTGTTCAAGTGCATAGCTCCCTCAAAGATGCCACCCAGGTAGATAAAGTTGTTAAGAAAGCATATGGAGTTTTGGCTTTCATTAACAGGGGGATCGAGTTTAAGAGCCGCGAGGTTATGCTGCAGCTCTACAAAATCCTGGTGAGACTACACTTGGAATATTGTGTCCAGTTCTGGTCGCCCTATCATAGGAAAGATGTGGAGGCTTTGGAGAGGGTGCAAAGGAGGTTTACCAGGATGCTGCCTGGACTGGAGGGCTTGTCTTACGAGGAGAGGTTGACTGAGCTTGGATTTTTCTCTCTGGAGAGAAGGAGGAAGAGAGGTGACCTGATCGAGGTGTACAAGGTAATGAGAGGCATGGATAGAGTCGATAGCCAGAGGCTTTTCCCCAGGGCAGGATTGACTGCCACGAGGGGTCATGGTTTTAAAATGTTAGGAGGAAGGTATAGTGGAGACGTCAGAGGGAGGTTCTTCACCCAGAGAGTTGAGAGCGCATGGAATAGTTTATCAGTGGTAGTCGTGGAAGCGGAGTCATTAGTGACATTTAAGCAACAGCTGGACAACACATGGACAGCAGTGAATTGAGGGGAATGTAGGTTAGGTTATTTTATTTTTGGATTCGAATTAGGATTATTCCACAGCACAACATCGTGGGCCGAAGGGCCTGTACTGTGCTGTATTTTTCTATGTTCTATATTGGTGACATATTTTCACTGACCTAAACCCAGCTGTTGTGAAGCCCTCATTCATGCTTTTGCCACCCTACCTATACTCAAATATAAAAATGTTTTTCCAGACGTCTCCTATCCCCCAAAGTCTAAGCATATTTTTTCAAGCATCAGTCCCTTATTTGCTGATCTACACTGGCTCTCCAATCCAATAAAAGCTGATGATCAAATCCCTTCAGTTCTCACCTCTTCTGTGCTCTGTAAACTTTTGTAACTGTGGAACCCTGCAAAATTTTTGCATGACACTAATTTGGAATAGGCAGAACATCATTTAGATGGGATATGATAAAGAAATGTAGATTGCTTAAGTGAATGAGCAAAATGTTTGTAAATGGAGTTCAATGCAAGCAAGTATAAGATCAGTCAACTTGTACCCATGAAAAATAAATTGAAACTTTTTCTAAATGGTGAGAAACTTGAAACTTCAAAAAGATTTGACAGTCCAAATGTGCAAATGATTAAAACCAAGTTCATAAATACAGAAAACAAACAAAAAGATTAAAGAAACATTGGCATTTCTCTTAACGAAGCTGAAATACAAAAGGAGGAAACTATTTTTCCAGTTGGGTAGAGTCTTTTCTTGTTCTAATAAGATATAATACATTCAGCTTTATGGATTGCACTTGAATAAAATACGTTTGCCTTAGAGTGAGATTAAGCCATCCAGTCTTAGACCGTCCCACAAGAAGAAACAAACAATCTGCATCTACTCCGTCAAGCCTCCTAATATTTACGTAAGTTTCAATAAGGTTGCCCCTTATTCTTCTAAACTCCAATGAGCACAGACTCAACCTCTTCTCGTAAAATAGTGCCTCCATACCCAGGATCAAACTAGTGAACATTCTTTGGACTGGCCCCTATGCCAGAAGGTCTTCCTTGCCCATTGAAATAAAGGTCAACATTCCATTTGCATTCCCTATTACCCACTAGCTTTTTGTGATTTATGGATGAGAACTCCCAAATCCCTCTGTTTAAAGCTTTCTGCGTTCCTTCCCCATATTGATAAAATTCAGCTCCTCTATATTTCCTGCCAAAATATATTACGTTCCATCTGTCCAGTTTTTATCCACTTGCTTAAGTATCAATATCCCTCGGTCATCCTCGCTACTTGCCTTCCCATCTATTTCTTGCATTGCCCTTAAATTTGGCTATAGTTCATTCTATTTGCTGCTCCAAATCATTAATATATATTGTAAATAATTGCTGACACAGCACTGAGTCCTGTGGCGCTTCACATCCATCCTGAAAGTACTTCCCTTTACCCCAATTTTCTGCCTTCTATCAGTAAGCCAATCCACTAGCCATGCTCATATACTACACCCAACACTATCAACATCATCTTTGTTACCCCTAACAACTTGTCTAATTATTTGTCCAGTTATTCTCCTGTGCAGAATTTTGCAAATTGCATTTTTATTCATTCACAGGATGTGGGTGCAGGTCAGCATTTGCTGTCCATACACAGAGGATAGGTAAAAGTGAATCACATTGTTGTGGCTCAGGAAACACATATAGACCAGACCAGGTAAGGATGGCAAATTGGCTTTCCTCCAGGCCATTAGTGAACCAGATGTGCTTTGAAACAGCAATTAGTGTTGGTTACAAAGTCATCATTTTAATTCCAGTTTTTTTTTCTTTTATTGAATTTAAATTTCATGATCTACTATTGGTGGGATCTGAACCAATTAGTCCAAAACATTAAACTGGGGCTTTGGATTACTAGTCGAATGGTACGACCACTAGACTGCCACCCTGGGTTAAATATGCTACAGAAATTCACACAGTTCTTTTTGAAAGCCTCAGTTCATGTTTTAAAAAAACATGACAGAGCACATATGCCTCACTGTTTTCTTAAAGAAAACAATCACATATACAGAATCTCAAAAAGAAACAGAATCAAATGTTGCAAATTAATCAAAATTGCCTTCCAGTTAATAAATTGAGACAGACTGGCCAATAATTTTGGGAAAGTGGATGTAGACCTACTGAGTGAATAAAACTTAGACTCACAGTGTCATAGAGCTGTACAGCATGGAAACAGGCCCTTCAGTCCAACTTATCCATACCGGTCAGATACCCTAAATTAATCTAGTGGCATTTGCTAGCACTTAGCCCATATCCTTTAAACTCTTCCTCTCATATACCCATCCAAATGCCTTTTTAATGTTGTAATTGTACCAGCCACCACCACTTCCTCTGGCTCATTACATACGCACACCGCCCTCCGCATGAAAAAAATTACTGTTTAGGTCCCTTTTAAATCTTTCCCCTCTCACCTTAAACCTACGCCCTCTAGTTTTGGACTCACCTTCCTCAGGGAAAAGCCCTTGTCTATTCATCCTATCCATGCCCTTCATCATTTTATAAATCTCTAAGGTCACCCATCAGCCTCTGCTGCTCCAGGGAAATAGCCCCTGCCCATTCAGCCTCGCCCTATAGCTCAAACCCTCCAACCCTGGTAAAATCTCTTCTGAACCCTTTCAAGTTTTACAACACCCTTCCTATAGCAGGGAGACCAGAACTGAATGTAGTATTCCAAAAGTGGCATAACTAATGTCCTGTGCAGACACAACGTGACCTCTCAACTCCTATACTCAATGCACCGACCAATAAAGGCAATACCACCAAATGCCTTCTTCACTCTCATATCTACCTGCGAATCTACTATCAAGGAACAATTATCCTCTACTTTAACATCTCTTTGTTCAGCAACACTCCCCAAGACCTTACCATTATTGTATAAGAGCCGCCCTGACTTGACTTTCCAAAATGCAGCAGCTCATATTTATGTAGATTAAGTTCCTCCTGTCATTCCTTGGCCCATTGCCCCCCCCTAACCAAGATCCGACTGTAATCCGAGGAACCTTCTTTCCTGTCCACCACACCTCCAACTTTGGTGTCATCTGCAACCTTGGTGACCGATGTTCACATGCAAATCATTTATGTAAATGACAAAAAGCGGTGGACCCAGCACCAATCTTTGTGGCACACGCTGGTCACAAGCATCCAGTCTGAGAAGCAACATTCCAGCATTACCCTCTGCCTTCTACCTTCAAGCCAGTTCTGTATCCAAATAGCTAGTTCTCCCTGTATTCCATGTGATCTAACCTTGCTAACCAGCCTACCATGAAGAACATTATTAAAAACCTAACTGAAGTCCATCCATAAAACCTTGCGAGGAAATCCTGAGGAGGTGTTTGGAAGGACATAATGTAGCCCATCAACCCATTTTAGAGATATGAAAGTTTGGTCTGTTTACAAAATAGGAGGCTCAAATTTAACTATATTCAGTATGAAGTCAAATCTAAGTCTAAATAGATATATTGGAATCAAAATCTTCATGTTAGTGTCAAGTGACAAAGCATTACTTTTTTTGTGTTGCAATAGCCATTCCTGTTATATGCAAGTGTGTGAATGCATTAATAAGCTCAATTGTGCAAACCAAACCAAAATAAAATTCCACTTTACCTTTCTACCTGGGTAATGTCGAACACCGGAATCTTGAGCATCTTCCTTCTCAAACACACATCGTTTGCTTGCAACGCCCTCTAATGGTCGGGTCCGGTAGTTAGAAGCGGATTGTTTTGATTTCCAGCTATCACTTCTCTGCAAACAAAAATATGAACTGAAATTCAATAATGTGCTTAAACCCTCTAAATGCAGTATGAAACCAGTTTGGGATCCACCAGAGACACTCAGCTCCTGACATCATTGCCACTTTGGTTTAAACATGGACATCAGAGCTGAATTCCAGAGTTGAGGTGAGAGTGATAGCTCTTGACATCAAGGTGCCCTAGCAAAACTGGAATCAATGGGTATCGGGGACAAACTCTCCAGTGGTTGGAGTCATACCTGACACATAGGAATATGGTCGTGGTTACTGGAGGTCAGCCATTTCAGCTCCAGGACATCTCTGCAAGAGTTCCTCAGCATAGTGTCCTAGGCCCAACCATCTTCAGCTGCTTCATCGATGACCTTCCCTCTATCATAAGGTCCGAAGTAAGGACGTTCACTGATGATTGCACAATGCTCAGCACCAATCACGACTCCTGAAATGCTGAAGAAGTCTGTGTCGAAATACAGCAAGATCTGGACAATATCCAGACTTGGGTTGACAAGAGGTAAGTACCATTCGTACCACATGAATGCCAGGCTATGACGATCAATATAACCACTGTCCTTTGGCATTCAGTGGTGTTACTATCACTGAATTCCCCAGTGTCGACATCCTGGGAGTTGTCATTGATGAGAAACTTAACTGGGCTCACCAGATAAATGCAGTGGCAAAACAGCATGTCAGAGGCTAGCAATACTGCGACGAGTAACTCACCTCCTGACTCCCCACTGCCTGTCCATCATCGACAAGGCACAAGTCAGGAGTGTGATGGAATACTCCCTACTCGCCTGGATGAGAACAGCCCCAAAAACACTCAAGAAGTTTGATTCCATCCAGGACAAAGCAGCTCACTTGATTGGTACATATCCACAAGTATCCACTCCCTCCATTACCGAAGTTCAGTAGCAGCAGGATGCGCTATCCACATGATCCACATCATAAATTCACCAAAGATCCTCAGATGGCACCTTCCAAACCCACAGCCACTTCCATCTAGAAGGATAAGGGCAGCAGATATATGGGAACACCACCATCTTCATACTTCCCTCCAAGCCACTCACTATCCTGACTTGGAAACATATTGCTGCTCCTTCACTGTCGCTAGGATAAAACCCTGGAATTTCCTCCCTAATGGCATTGTGGGTCATAGGTGGATTGCAGCAGTTCAAGAAGGCAGCTCATCACTACCTTCCCAAGGGCAACTAGGGACAGGCAATCAATGCTTGACTCAGCCAACGATGCCCACATCCCACAAAATGAATAACTAAAAAAAAAACTTTTATTCCCAATTGCATGTTTCAATCTTTTTATTTGATTACAAATATCTTACTCACAAGGGATGGTGTCACTCACCTGGATTGCCTTTGCATATTGTTCAAGTCTGTCATCAATCTTTTTTGGAATCCTTAGACTAGCACTGTCAGCAAAAAAAAAAATACAGTTATTGAGACTCCATGACCTTCATAACTAATCCTTAATTCATTGCATTTTTAATGACCAATTAATGACATTTCAGTCCACTCACCTTCTTTGGAATGGTTGGCTTTTCACCTCTGGACTTGAAACCTGAAAAACAAAATCTGTGTGTCAATAATGCACATATTTTAGTTTCTGCTGCTCCTTCTTCCAAAGTCTTCTCTATCATCTCATGGCAACAACGAGAAGGATTGCAATGGAAAGGGAGCAAAGAAAATGTCCATTCAGGTTCAATAAACATGCTGCCTGCAACAGAAGAAGTGAACAACATACACTTGTTAAGTGCTCACTCCAATACACAGATCTCGAAAATCAAAGAAAAACTGTCAGCAACATTTTCAGGAAAATTGCTTTGTTCGCACAGCAAAATTTACACTTTTGTTCATAGTATCAGGGAAATAGGCCAGTGCCATTGCTGATATTGGAATATACCCACACCTATTTGACTATATCACTGAAAAATTACAGTAACACAGACTTACCCTGAATGATGTAGCTCTTGAAGTGAAACGACGAAAGGGTACAGCATTAGAATTGGAATCAAGATCATTGTTTTCACTTTTCTGGTGCTGTATCTGTGTGATGACAGCAGATGTTCTTTTTACATCCTGAAATGATATTTAAAGAACTATTCCAATTATACTGTCATTTGTTTTTACCCACTTCATTGCTTACACATTTCACTTGGATAAAATCCCAAAGCAGAATAATGCCATCCAGCTGAGGCAGAATTGTAGTGTGCTAATACTGGCACAATTCCCTCGATTAACATAATTATAATAGGCTGGCCTGGTCTTGTTTGCGTTCAGTTGCTTGCTATAGGAATTGAAGAAACAAGGAGCTTATGTATTTTTATGGAAGTTAACACCCTGTGGTAGCTGAAAGAGACCAGCAGAATGGTATCAATCTATTAGTGAAACCCTATGGTCAGCAAACCTTCTCCTCATACAAGTAAATGTTTTGGACTAATACAGTGGGGTCCCTTCTGTTTCAGTTACAAGACAGAGATTTAATGGCCAATAGTTGAGCAAACTGTGACCTCTGGAATACGGAAAGCCAACAGACCTGCTGGAAATTTCCACCTATGTGGTTTTTTTCTGTCCATTCATGGGTCATTGATAGTTGGTCATTCAACGACAGTAATGTTATTGAATGTCAAGGGGCAATGATTAAATTCCCACCTGATGGACAGCGTCATTGTCTGACAGCTATATGGAATGAATATTACTCACTACTAATCAACCCAAGACTGGATGTTGTCCAGATCTTGATGCACATGAACATGGACAGTTTCAGTATCTGAGAAGTTACGAATGATGCTGACCATTGGTTATTCTTCAGCAAACATTCTTATCTCTGACTTTATACTGGTAGGAAGGTCATTCATGCTGGCAGGAAACAGAAAGTAGATGGGCCTAGGACACTATTCTAAGGGACTGCTACAGTGAGTGTCAGCAAAATGAAAGAACTGATCATTGGCTGCAGGATGAAAGAAGGACATGCCTCTGTCAACATCAATGGAGCTGAGGTGAACAAGATCAAGTTGCTAGGAGTGGCGATAACCAACAATCTGTCTTGGCCCTCTCACATAGATGCAACAGTCAAGAAGGCACAACAACATCTCTTCTT
Source organism: Stegostoma tigrinum (assembly GCF_030684315.1). Lineage (NCBI taxonomy): Eukaryota > Metazoa > Chordata > Chondrichthyes > Orectolobiformes > Stegostomatidae > Stegostoma > Stegostoma tigrinum. Next base: position 32,008,774 of record NC_081374.1, read on the forward strand.
CCTCAGGTGGCTTAGGAAATTTGGAATGTCCACAAGGACCCTCACCAACTTTAATGGATGCGCTGTAGAAAGCATATATTTCAGGTGCATAATGACCTGGTATGGCAACTGCTCTGCCCAGGCCTGTATGAAATTACAGAAAGTTGTGTGCACAGCCCTGATCACACAGAAGCCAACATCCCATCCAAGGACTCCATTTACACCTCTTGCGGAAAGACTGCCAACATCATCAAAGACCCCTTCCAACCTGGTAATACTATCTTCCAACATCTTCCATCAGGCAGAAAATACAGAAGCTTTATCACACAACCACACCAAATGGTTCAAGAACAGCTTCTTCCCTGATGTTATTAGCCTGCTGAATGGACCCCTCTAATTACAAATTAATGTTGGCCTTGTTTTGTGTAACTCCTGTGCAAAGGTAGCCTTGTACACCTCATTCTGACTAAGCACCCTTTGATCTGTATACCCTTCTTTGCTATGATCTGCCCGTATTGCTCACAAAACAAAAAATGTCATTGTACTTGGGTACATGCGACGGCAATAAATCAAATTAAATGTCCTGAGAATGAGAAGACTGGCCTCCAATAAGATCACTTCCATTTGTGAGGTCAGAATGACAGCCCTCAACATCAAGGCCTCATTTGACCAAGTATGGCATCAAAGAACCCTGGCAAAACTGGAATCAAAAGAAACAGGGGACAAACTCAATGCTGGTTAAAGTCATACTGAGCACATAAGAAAGATGGCTATGGTTGTAGTAGGTCAGTCATCTCAGGTCCAGGACATCTCTCCAGGAGTTCCTCAGTGTAATGTCCCAGGTCAAAACCACATCCAGTTGCTTCATCATAAACTTCCCTCCTTTTAAGGTCAGAAGTGGGGATGTTTACCGATGATTGCACAATGTTCAGCACCATTCATCATTTCTCAGGTACTGAAGCAGTCCATGTTCTAATGCAACAGGACATGGACAATATCTAGACTTGGGCTGACAATGTGCAGGTAACATTCACACTTCACAAATGAGCACCTCCAATAAGAGACAATCTAATTACAGCCCCTTCACGTTCAATGGTGTTACCATCACTGAATCCCCCACTACCAACACCTTACAGGTTATCAACGACGAGAAATTCAACTGGACTACAGTGGCTACAACAGCAGGTCAAAGTCTAGGAATACTGTGGCCAGTAACTCACTTCCTGACTCCCAAAGCCTGTCCATCATCTACAAATCAGAAGTCAGGCGTGTGAAGGAATACTCCCTACTTGAAGTGCAGCTCCAAAAATATTCAAGAAGCTTGACACTATCAGGACAAACTAACCTGCTTGATTGGTACATTCACACCTTCCACCAATGATGCTCAGTAGCAAGTGTGTATTATCTACAAGAAACTCACCAAAAGAGCTTTAGACAGTATCTTCTAAAATCATGGGCACCACTGGAGATCAATGGAGCCGCAATGTGGGAATACCACCACTTGTAAGTTCCCCTCCAAGATACTCACCATCCTGACGTGAAGTATATTGCTGTTCTTTTGGTGTCATTAGGTCAATATCTTGAAATCTACGCCCCACCCCCCCACCCCCAACAGCTTTGTGAGTTTACCTGTAGTACACATTCTGCAGCAGTTCAAGAAGGCAGCTCACTACCACCTTCTCAAGGGCAACTAGGGCTGGACAATAAGAGCTGGAACAGCCAGCAACGCCCACGTCATATGTCACACAAGAGAATGGAAAAAAAACTCAACCATCTTTTGCACAACAAGATATTTTCGAAATATTATTATATCCGTGAATGGGGAATCATATCATATTTTGGTATATGCCACAACAACAATGCCCAATAACTCACTTTTCATGACGTGATTGAGAAGGGAATAATGATCAGCAAATTGGAATAATTTTACGGGATTGCCAGCATCTAATTCCAATTGTCCATTTATGTTTGAGACCTCAGTGTAACTGTATAATCATAAATGCTGACAGGATTATGTCATAAAAATAAAACAAGTGCTCTTGCTGTAACAACCTAGGTAATGCTCAATTTCTTGAACAAAACTGTTACATGAAACTTGAAAGTGTAATTAACTATTGAGGGGAAAGTATTAAATATCAAGAACGCATAGGATTACAGAAAGGGTGAACAAATTACCAACCAAATTTAATATTAAGATGTATGAAGTTGGTCTGTTTGGCAGGATGAACAAAAATGGCAGTATCTTTGAAAGGGTACAATTCTAAAGAAACTCAATGCAGAGCGAGCGAGCGAGCGAGTGAGCGAGCGAGCGAGAGAGATATATATATATATATATATATAGAGAGAGAGAGAGAGAGAGAGAGAGAGCGCGCGCATTTGTGTACATTGAAACTAAAGGCAATGATGCAAAAGCATTAAATAAGACAGTATTCTGGAAGATATAAATTGCAGCATTTTTGATTATACTCTATTCGTGGATTATCTTTAAATAATTTACAAGACATATCATGCCAGACATCCTAGAAAATATAATGAGAAAGGACAGCTTAAGCTGCCATCAATGGAGTATCATATCCAATTCCGGGCAGCACACCTCATTGAGGTATTATGGAGAGTATTGAAAAGAGTTGTGGGAATGGTTCCAGAGACATGGAACTCATTACATGGATAAGTGAAAGACACTGCAGATGAAGGTTAGATTCTCACTCGACTCTCCTTAGAGAAGATTAAAAGGCATGTTGATTGGCCTATTCAAAATCATATGGCATCTAGACAGAGTAGGGATCAGAGAGGAAGAAACACTTTCCACTGGCAAAAAGGACCCAGAAACAGAAAGTGCCAATTTAAGGTGATGTGCAAAAAAAGTAACACAAAATGAAGAAAGATAAAGTGTGTAGCTGAATGAACACAGCAGGCCAAGCAGCATCTCAGGAGCACAAAAGCTGACATTTCAGGCCTAGGCCCTTCATCAGAGACCACTCTGATCTCTAATGAAGGGTCTAGGCCTGAAACATCAGCTTTTGTGCTCCTGAGATGCAGCTTGGCCTGCTGTGTTCATCCAGCTACACACTTTGTTATCTTGGATTCTCCAGCATCTGCAATTCCCATTATCTCTGATCATAAAATGATGAAATCTATTTTTACACAAGTGGTTAAGATCAGGGATGCTCTACCTGTAAGCATGGTGGAAGCATATTCCATAAAGGGCTTCAAGAGCACTCAATGGTTATATGAAGAGGAAAAATTTGTAAGGCTATAGAGGAAAAGCATGCACATGGATTAAGTTGCTGTTGCTACAGCCATTCTATGGTTCCAGAGCAGCCATTGAAATCTATTGTCTTACCTGTCTCCCAGCTTCATTGACATTCTCCTGTTTAGAAAGCTCTTGTCCTGTTTGTTCATATTCTCTGCTTTCACCGATTTTGGGTTCAGTGGGTTTTGCCTGAGATTTGAAGCAATCATTTGCAATCGATGTGCTGCTGTTCTCTTGCTGATAGCACTTGTCAGTACCGAAACTCCGCTGTGCTTTCAACCTTGTTGGGCTTTTCAGTTCTTTTGGCTTTCCTAAGCTGTGAGAATGCAAGTGGAGAGAAGCATTTAGAGCAAATGTGGACTGTACCATGGCACATATGGAACAACAAGCAATAAAATTGCAGGTCCCCCACAACCCTGAATGTTACCAAACACAAATGATGATAATAAACTTCATTAATTCTCACAATGACCACAAGGTGGAGTATAACATTGCTGCATTAAAAACAAAGCGACTCACTATGAATGAATCAACTATTTTCTTCCACAAGTGAATAGGTTTGTCGACCATAACCCCAGCACACTGGTAGAGAAGCCATACAATAAAAAGAGAGAGTTAACTTGTTTGGGGAATTATGCACATAGTAAACAAACACTTAAGGGAATCTTTCAAAGATTTTGATTTTTAGCATTCATTTCAAGAGGCTAGAAGGCAACAGCAGATAGATACTGCTGAGGCTATTTAAGGCTCGAGGCAGACTGCATTTGGAATATCGTGAGCAATTTTGGGCCCCGTATCTAAGGAAGGGTGTGTTGGCCTTGGAAAGCTTCCAGAGAAGGTTTGAAAGAAATGAAGGGCTCATGTAAGAAGCAGTTGAGAATTCTAAATACATACTCAATCGAATTTAAAAGGATTGGTGGGCGGGGTGGGGGGGGTTCTCATGGAAACATACAGAATACTGAGAGGCTGGACAGAGTGGACGTGGAAATGGAAACAAGTTTTTACGAGTAGGAACGACTAGGGCCCAAGGGCACAGCCTCAGACTGAAGGGACAACCTTTTAGAACGGAGATGAGCAGGAATTTCTTCAGCAAGAGGGTGGTTAATCTGTGGAGCTCATTGCCGCAGAAGGCTGTGGAGGCTTTCAGTGCATTAAAGACAGGCATGGACTCCGATTAGTAATGGTATCAAAGGTTCCAGGTAGAAGGCAGAAGAATGGGATTGAAAAATATAATCATCCATGATCAAATGGCAGAGCAGATTCGTTAGGCTGAATTGCCTAATTCTGCTCCTATAACTTATGGTCTTATGTAAACTTCAAGTCTGGCTTGACTAAAAAGAAGTTAGTGATCAAATCCAAATACTCCCGTCCTCAGGAGTTCAAATTACGGCGTAATTGTCTGGCCTGATCAGATGATAATTTTTTTGGGCCTAATTATGTCAATTGTTGAAGGCAGATTTATACCTTGGCATTTGAACCTACTAAATGTGAGCAATCTACAGTAAAATCAAAATCAACTAGAATGTAGCAATTTTTCGTTAATTGGAAGAGACAAGTTTCTGGAATGTATGGCTTATGATCCTTACCTGACAGCAGATATGGATGAGTGATAGCGGGAACTGCAGATGCTGGAGAATCCAAGATAATAAAATGTGAGGCTGGATGAACACAGCAGGCCCAGCAGCATCTCAGGAGCACAAAAGCTGATGTTTCGGGTCTAGGCCCTTCATCAGACAGGAGGATGGGGTGAGGGTTCTGGAATAAATAGGGAGAGAGGGGGGGGGCGGACCAAAGATGGAGAGAAAAGAAGATAGAAGATAGGTTGAGAGGAGAGTATAGGTGGGGAGGTAGGGAGGGGATAGGTCAGTCCAGGGAAGACGGACAGGTCAAGGAGGTGGGATGAGGTTAGTAGGTAGGAGACGGAGGTGCGGCTTGGGGTGGGAGGAAGGGATGGGTGAGAGGAAGAACAGGTTAGGGAGGCAGAGACAGGTTGGACTGGTTTTGGGATGCAGTGGGTGGAGGGGAAGAGCTGGGCTGGTTTTGTGATGCAGTGGGGGGAGGGGACGAACTGGGCTGGTTTTGGGATGCATTGGGGGAAGGGGAGATTTTGAAGCTGGTGAATTCCACATTGATACCATTGGGATGCAGGGTTCGCAAGCGGAATATGAGTTGCTGTTCCTGCAACCTTCGGGTGGCATCATTGTGGCACTGCAGGAGGCCCATGATGGACAGACATGAATGATTCTGTTACAATGTTAGATGTTTGAACAATAACACAATTCACAATATGAAATAATGCACAAATTTTGGCCCTCCTACCTTATAAAAGCCCGTGTGGTGTGTACTGGACTGAGCGGTGATTGAAGAGGTGATTGACTGCAGGCATTTTCTTTATTAGAATGATTCTGAGTACAGGCTGCACTGTTGTTGGTCTCCTGTTCCTGCTTAGAAGTAAGAAAATCATCACATAAGGAAATTTCAATTACCATTTCCAAAGTGTGATATATCTTTGTAACAAAAGGCAAAATAATATCAAAAGAATCTTTTGTACATTCATGGGATGTACAGTTCAGGGATGTACAGGTTTGTTGGTTAGTCATGGGAAATGTTGGGTTACGAGGATAGGGTGGGAGGCTGATTCTGGGTGGGATGGTTCTTTGGAGGGTCAGCACAGACTTGATGGGCTAAATGATCTTTCTGTACTCTCAGTTTTCTGTAATTCTTGTAATTAACAAATAGTCATTGAGCAAAGCAATCAGCAGGAAAACAGCTATTATGATTTTTATTTCAATCTAATCTGTAATAAAATGGATCAGGACCTTTGTTCACATGGACACATATTAACTTTAATCAAACATCAACTTCAAACCATATCCCATCCAGATGATCTCTGCTTTGTCCCTTGAAGTGATTTATAAAGCATTTTATTGTGCAACACCTAATTTCACTGGGGGTTTTCAGGAATTGGAGCAATCATTGGATAATTAATCTATATTTACGTAGGAGTATGATTTATGATGAATAGGTAATCATTGGAGCCTTCAGCTGAGCACAAAACCACAAAAATGTCTGGCTATTCGCATCTACATTCAATATTACGATCTGCTTACTCACATTGTGGGAAATTGTCACGACTACAAATTATGTCCTTGGGACACATCAAGCTTTTTAAAATTTGAACATGCATGTTTTAAATAGAGGACTGATGCAGCCAAGATAAAACTACAAATGAAAATTCAGGGTCTATCCGGCAAGAGACACCTGCAGGTATCACAGAATTTCACAGGCAGAAATGCACTACAAATTGAGCTGTAATCACTTATATCACAGACTGTGAACGCTATGGTTAAACACAGCAGTCTTGGGAAAAAACATTTTAGTGTTTCTTCTTCTCACAATGCATAGACAAAAAGGAGTTAGAACATAGAATATAGAAAAGTACAGTACAGTACAGGCCCTTCGGCCCACGATGTTGTGCCATGGAATAATCCTAATCCAAAACTAAAATAACCTAACCTATATTCCCCTCAATTCACTGCTGTCCATGTGCATGTCCAGCAGTCGCTTAAATGTCACTAATGACTCCGCTTCCACGACTACCACTGGTAAACTATTCCATGAGCTCACAACTCTCTGGGTGAAGAACCTCAATCTGACGTCTCCTCTATACCTTCCTCCTAACACCTTAAAACTATGACCCCTCGTGGCACTCAATCCTGCCCTGGGGAAAAGTCTCTGGCTATCGACTCTATCCATGCCTCTCATTACCTTGTACACCTCGATCAGGTCACCTCTCTTCCTCCTTCTCTGCAGAGAGAAAAGTCCGAGCTCAGTCAACCTCTCCTCGTAAGACAAGCCCTCCAGTCCAGGCAGCATCCTGGTAAACCTCCTTTGCACCCTCTCCAAAGCCTCCACATCTTTCCTATAATAGGGCGACCAGAACTGGACACAATATTCCAAGTGTGGTCTCACCAGGGTTTTGTAGAGCTGCAGCATAAAATCCAATCCTCGTCCATTTATGTTATGGTCTGAGGCCCTAATATGTGAACTAGCATGCTGGAAGAACAGCACCTCCTTTTCCTCTTGGGAACTCTACAGCTTTCTGAACTCAATATCAAGTTCAACAATTTTAGGGCTTGAGACACCTTCCCCCATGTCCTTACACCAACACCCACAGCCCAGGTTTGGTTATTAGACAGTCTGCCATTACACAGAAGCCATTGTTAACCACCAATAGCCCGATTAGCAGCTGTTCATTCTCCCAGACTGATCATTAACCATTCCTTGTTTGTCCAACTGTTCTTCTCTCTTGGGGCTCTATCCCCTCCCCCCACCCTTCCTTATGCATTAAAAAAACTTTTTTCTAGCTACTGTCAGTTCTGAGGTAGGGTCACTCTGATTTTGTGTGTGTTGATGCTACGAAGGTCACAGTGCAGCCATTTAATGACCATCCACTACAGACAAAGAAAGGGAAAATTTTTCACTCTTGTTCTAAGCGCTGACAGATAGCCACATTCAAAAGTAGAACAAAAGAAAATGAATTGACTGGCAAAGCCACAAATCTCAAAATTGACTGCAATGTCAATTCTTCTGGTAACATGTGCACTCTTCATGAATGGCTCAGAGATTGAACCATATATTTATTAATTTTTACATGTTTTTGAATACACTCTCTTATTTCTAATTCGTCTGCATTTGTATTTCATTATTATTTCTCACTTTCAATAAATTAAATTGGCTCCCTTTAAAACATGAATTCATTTGATCTAGGAGAAAGGTATCCATAGGAGGGGATCCACAGTAACTTAGCCCTGTCACCATCAACCAAGGAGGCAAGTGAATAGGGAAGGAGGGCCAGATAGTGCCTCCTCACCTAGGGGCTTGACAATTTGGGGTTTTCTATCTGGAACTGTAATAACTTGGTGAACCTCACCAGGGTCTGGTTGTTACAGGAATAAATACAAAAATCATAATGTATTCCTATCTTAATTTCAACCACTTATGAACAAACAAGTTAGGAGTGTGTGATTTTTCTCATTGTTTGAAATGATCATTCCACTATCAATATTAATAATACACGGCTCGGTGGTTGGCACTGCAGTCTCACAGCACCACAGACCCTGGTTCGATTCCACCCACGAGTGACTGTCTGTATGGAGTTTGCACATTCTCCCTGTGTCTGCGTGGGTTTTCCGTGGGCGGTCCGGTTTTCCCTCTCAGTCCAAAGATGTGCAGGTTAGGGTAGATTGGCCATGCTAGAGATGTGTAGATGGGATCGGTCTGGGTGGTATGCTCTGAGGGTGGGTGTGGACTTGTTGGACCAAAGGACCTGTTTCCACACTGTAGGGATTCTATGAAACAAAAATAAAAATTAAAATGCTGGATTCTGAAGTGAAAATAGGAAACACTAGAAATTGGATAGTCATTCAGAAGTGGGGTTAAAATGTAGGACTATTGATGAAGAATAGGCAAATGAGACTAAGTAGACAATTATTTTCAGAAGCTTAGTATAGTTATGATGGGCCAAATGACTGCTTTCTATTCTACAACATTGTTACAAAATATGCAACAGGAATCATGAATCAAAAGAAAAAAGATAACAGTATAACTTTTTGGGTGCATAACCTTCACTGAAAACACTTTATGGTTCTGACCACAGTAGCAAATATTTAATGTAGCATGACAAAGCAAGACTGGCCCATTGTGATAATTGCCAGCTGGCAGAAAATAACTGAAAAACAAAATTTTAGGAGCTGAAAGTCCAACAGCTTGATAACTGACAGAAAGGATTTAACTGAAAGCATAACGAGGGTGTGTCATAGTACAAATGCTGATATTGCAGACAGTGCTGTCTAGTTTCATTTTTGTTCTCCCAAACAATTACCTGGTTTTCAATGGAGGTGGTCTCTGTATTGGTGTGAACATTATTTTAATCACAGGATTACCTTTATTAAGGCACCAGATCACAAATATTTTCCCATCGTTCCACAAACCGCAAGAGAACAAGTCAGGGAGTGCACCTACCTCAGCTACAAAATAAACTGAATCCATTGGAAAATTAAAGCAAAATTCAATTAAAAGAAGTATTGGCGCTGAAACTTACTGGCAGGTAGGACATTGGGAGGGCAAGACAGAAAAAAAAGGCAATGGATCTAAAAAAGCAATGGATCTAAAAAGGTGGAGTTCCTGCTGCTTTTATGGCAGAACCACATTGATATTTGGTCAGAGATAGTAGGAACTGCAGATGCTGCAGAATCTGAGATAACAAGGTGTGGAGCTGGATGAACACAGGAGGCCAAGCAGCAGAGGAGGAGCAGGAAGGCTAACATTTTGGGCCTAGACCCTTCTTCATTTGGTCCTTTTTCAAACTGTCCAGGGGTCAAGCAGACTGGCTGTGTGGCCAGAGAGTTTAAGAGAAGCTAAGTTGTGTCAGGAAGCCATGGTGAAACATTCTGGGGACAGTCTCTAATTTGGAATTAAAGCAAGTTAACTCCTGGCAGGCTGAGGTGGGAGAATAGAGCGACAGTGGGGAGAAGGGCAGAGTGCACGTGCTCCTAATGAAGTGCAAGGAACACTGGGAAACGCACTTACCTGTGGAGTCATTAGCTGCCATCTCGCTTCATTTGCTTTCCTAACCAAGGAAACCCTTGCATCTGTGATAAATTTTAAATCATTTCCCACTTCTACCGCAGGAGCTCAATTTAAATAGATGTTAATTAAGTTTCCCACTACTCCACTGTGGAACAGTCAGACACACCAATATCCTCAGTCAGGTGGGTGAGAAGTGTTAAGGATATGTTCATTATAGATAAATCTTTAATGCTCACGACACCGAATCTCTTCCATTCCTGGGGTGAGGGTGGCAGGTGTAGTGGAGTTTGTATGGTTAATGCTTTTGTTGTCAGATGTCAATATTTCTGTTTAACATTATGGTTTCAGGCTTCGAACTTATTTCACTTTATTGCCCTCTATTTAAAATGCTCAGCATGGCTTCACAGGTTCTGGTTAGGAAAGACAGGTGAATAAATTAGGCATTCTTCATGTTATCATCTATTGTCCAATTTATTTGCTCAAGTACCACTAAACTCTCTCTACCACTTACAACATGGTGATAAGCAGCTATTTATTTGTCAGTTATTATCAAAAATCACAAAAACAATATCTACATTTTGTTTTAATCTTATAGACTGTGTTACAAAAGTACATAAATTGGGCACTATTCTAAAAGCATACTAAACCTAACTCTCCTTAAAGACACTAAACTTGTGGGTGTAACATGTCTGTGACTGCAATGGTTTTCATTATCTGGAATCTATGTATTTTCTGTTCGTCAATGTGAATTCAGACTTTTTAAAAAAATGATGGTTAATAATCTTACATTTTTTATTGACGGTTAAAGCATTGAAAGCACATTTTAAGGCAACCTAAGGGTGTCAGAAAGCCTGGTGCCGCACGAAGCTCTATTTTTTAAAAAATATATACTTCCATCAAAATAAAAGGGCCTTGAAGATGAAACAAAATGCAGAAAGTGGTAAAGAACTACAATTAAACATGCTGATGCCTAGGTTTTGAAATGGGTCAGACATCAACTTTTTCTGTTGAGAAAGGACAAAAGAATTGCCTCGCATGGCTACTATTATCCAGGCAAGCTATGTCCCCTCAGCTCTGTCCAAAATTAACAAGCCTGAATTACCATGAAGACAGACAATACACAGAAGATGGATATTATATTCAGGCAGCTGCTTGGTGATTGTGTATTTAATGTGATTGGTCTTAGCTACAAATAGCCATTACTAACAAGGATCCTGCTTCTGTCATTTTCAGCTCCTTTAGACTAATTGTTTTCATTCTTTCATTGTCTTGTAATCACCCCTATTTGCTTGGCATCTTCATCCATTTTAAAAGCAGCATCATAGGGCATGGCTGTGTGTTTTGGCCATAAATAGAATATATTCTGACATACTGACTGCTGAGTCTGTTACAATTGTAAGACTTACAAGATCGTTTTAGAACTGTAATGATTTGTTTATAAGCATTTTAGATAAGGACTCTATATTCAAATTTAGAGGTAATGTGATAGGGGTTGGGCGTCTGTGTGACAGTAAGCTTGGGTGATTCAACTGCTGCAGATCAAAAGAAGAATTGAACAAAGTTGAAGAAGGAGGGACAAGCTATTCACACTTGGGGACAGTGACAGTGTTTTGTAGATATATATTGTAAATATACAAATATATAATATCTAAAATATATAAATACATAAATATATAATATCTTCCTAAGTTCTAGAATGGTGGCACTGATAGCAAGATATCAGTAAAGGAAAACCTATCCCTTTATTTCTAAATGAAAGGTACTTTGATCAAAGATAACTGATTAGTATCTCAAGTTTGGTACAAAATAAATGGGTTTCCCGTTACTATGGAGAAGAAGGTGCGTGGGTTAAGTTTTTGCAGCAAATTTGACAAAATGGGTCAGAGTTGTTTAGTCTGAATCAGAGGTAGGGACATTGCAATCCATTAGGAAGGTGGAAAGTTCTTGATCCAGGAGGCAGTCACATGCCTCAAAATAGACACTAATTTAGATGTCAGAGACAGGACAATGAGCTTGCAACTCAAACATGTGAGGGGATGGAGGAATCTCAATCATCATAAAGGGGTTGGACAGATTGAACGCGCTGCTGTGTTACAAGATGTGAGTCACACAGAGGCAGCAGAAAGGTAATAATAAGACATTAATTAGGCAAGTGGATGGAAAATGTTCTCGGCAGACATGACTGGGAGTCCTAAAGCTCTGGTGCCAAGGTTAAGGAATTCTCCTCTGGCTAAAGAGGAACATGAAGGTGGAGGAGTATTACGATCCAATTGTCCTCACAGTAAAAATACAGTGATGGCGGTCACATCAGGAAAAATAGTAGAAGGTTAAAATTACGCATGTTGTATCAGAATACAAAAAGCATTCATAATCAGTTAGATGAATTAATGGCACAAATAGGGATACATAAATTTGATCTAATTGCCGTTACTGAGATGTGCTTACAAGATCAACAGAGTTGAGAACTAAAAGTGCTGGGTACTTGACCCGTAGAAAATATAGGCAAGATATAAAAGAAGGTGTGTTACTCATAATAATGATCGATGGTCAATGGACAGACAAATGAGAGAACTTTGCCCAGTAAATCGGGATGCAGAATTGGTTAAGAAATAAGAAACAGAAACATTGAAGTAGTTGTTACAACTATGAAAATTTGAAGACGATCATCTTTTGGGAATTTAGCTCTTAGGGTAAATGAAGGGCAAGGTCATGTGACTGTTGTTCATATACACTAGGCTTGTCAATAAACCTGGGTGATTCAATTATTACAGATCAAAGAAAACTAGATTGTTTTACTGAGGAGGCATGACTTTAGATAATTAGACTCGGAGATAATACTGGCTATGTATACTCTGAGCCTTCCAAAGTCCCAGAAATATGTTGAAGGTTCCAGGCTGTAAACAGCTGTGCTGTGAGCTTTCCATTTAATTTACCAGTTTAGTAGCTGAGTAGATATCTTCAGCATTGCTATCTAGATTGTGATAGAAAGAGGAGAGTGGAAGCCAATTTTGTTATCGGATTACAGTATCACAGACAGCTGGCAAGTTCTCTGTGGTCAACAGATAAAAGAGGCCCACTCCGCTCCGCCCACAGCCGACGCCGACGGAACCCCGCCCACAGCCGACGCCGACGGAACCCCGCCCACAGCCGACGCCGACGGAACCCCGCCCACAGCCTCCACAGCCAGCAACCCCAGAATTGACAGCCACACTGAGCCCTGCCGCATCTTCACCATCCCCGCAGACCTCCCACTGACTGAGGACGAACGGTCAGTCCTAAGCAAGGGGCTCACCTTTGTCCCTCTCCACCCACACAATTAATACCAGTCACGTTTGGACATCGAGCAGTTTTCTGCCGCCTTCACCTCCACACTTACTTCTTTAACCAGGAGCCTAACCCTCCCTCTACTGACCCCTTCACCCGCTTCCAACACAAGTCCTCCTCCTGGACACCACCCCCAGGCCTCCGACCCTCCCTTGACCTCTTCATCTCCAACTGCCGTCGAGACATCAACCGCCTCAATCTCTCCACCCCTCTCTCCCACAGAACAGGCAGTCCTCCGCTCCTTCTGCTCCAACCCCAACCTCACCAAACCCGCAGACAAGGGTGGCGCAGTGGTAGTATGGCGCACTGACCTCTACATCGCAGAGGTCAAACGCCAACTCTCCGACACCTCCTCCTACCTCCCCCTTGATCATGACCCCACCCCCGAGCATCGAACCATCATCTTCAACACCATCCATGACCTCATCACCTCAGGGGACCTCCTACCCACAGCCTCCAACCTCATTGTTCCCCAACCCCGCACAGTCCGTTTCTATCTCCTTCCCAAAATCCACAAACCTGCCTGCCCTGGTCGACCAATTGTCTCTACCTAGAAGACACCTCCTCCCACTCACCCTCCTGCAAAAATTCCATCCCCTATTCCCAATTCCTCCGCCTCTGCCGCATCTGCTCCCAGGATGAGGCATTCCACTCCCGCACATCCCAGATGTCCATGTTCTTCAAGGACCGCAACTTTCCCCCTGCAGTGGTCGAGAACGCCCTTGACCGTGTCTCCCGCATTTCCCGCAACACATCCCTCATACCCTGCCCCCACCACAACCGCCCTCAGAGGATCCCCCTCATTCTCACAAACCACCCCACCAACCTCCAGATACAACACATCATCCTCCGGCACTTCCGCCATCTACAATCCGACCCCACCACCCAAGACATTTTTCCATCCCCACCCTTGTCTGCTTTCCGGAGAGACCACTCTTTCCGCGACTCCCTTGTCCGCTCTACACTGCCCTCCAACCCCACCACACCCGGCACCTACCCAGCAACTGCAGGAAGTGCTACACTTGCCCCCACACCTCCTCCCTCACCCACATCCCAGGCCCCAAGATGACCTTCCATATCAAGATGTTCACCTGCACATCTGCCAATGTGGTATATTGTACCCATTGCACCCGGTGTGGCTTCCTCTACATTGGGGAAACCAAGCGGAGGCTTGGGGACCGCTTTGCAGAACACCTCCGCTCGGTTCACAATAAACAACTGCACCTCCCAGTCGCGAACCATTTCAACTCCCCCTCCCATTCCTCAGATGACATGTCCATCCTGGGCCTCCTGCAGTGCCACAATGATGCCACCCGAAGGTTTCAGGAACAGCAACTCATATTCCGCATGGGAACCCTGCAGCTGAATGGTATCAAGGTGGACTTCACAAGCTTCAAAATCTCCCCTTCCCCGACTGCATCCCAAAACCAGCCCAGCTCGTCCCCTCCCCCCACTGCATCCCAAAACCAGCCCAGCCTGTCTCTGCTTCCCTAACCTGTTCTTCCTCTCACCCATCCCTTCCTCCCACCTCAAGCCGCACCTCCATTTCCTACCTACCACCTCATCCCGCCTCCTTGACCTGTCCATCTTCCCTGGACTGACCTTTCCCCTCCCTACCTCCTCACCTATACTCTCTTCTCCACCTATCTTGTTTTCTCTCCATCTTCGGTCCGCCTCCCCCTCTCTCCCCCTATTTATTCCAGTTCCCTCTCCCTATCCCCCTCTCTGAAGGGTCTAGGCCTGAAACATCAGCTTTTGTGCTCCTGAGATGCTGCTTGGCCTGCTGTGTTCATCCAGCTCCACACTTTCTTATCTTAGATAAAAGAGGCTTCTTGGATTTGCAAGCTAGCACTTTTCTTGTCAAAAAGGTGCATGCTGCTGTCATTTGGAAGATTCATCCTGGCATGGCAGGAAAAGAAGACCCATTAGAACAGGCTTTCCTGCTGATCACAGATTTAAGAAATTCTTCAAAAATTGTGGAAAGCAACCAGAGATGATCACTTAAGGTTACCATTTGATGAAAGCAAAGTTTGGATGATAGGATCAGTTGTGGGCTATTTACTATAGCATTGTTATTCTTAAATGTTGTTAAAAAGGGACATGAATTTAACGTTTTTGATTGCACAGTCATTAGAACAAAATGCAAGAAAACCAACATAGAAAGAAGACAATTTATACAACATGAGGAAAAGGCGTAGTTTGGTTGGATTATGCTTGGGCTATGGTTGCAGGAACTGTTAACTGTCATTGTGAGCTATTTAAATTCAAACCAGGCAAGTTGATTCTGATCGGTTAGGGGATTATCATTGGGATGCAGCAAGAATTGGCCATCTCCAGTGAAACTTTTTAAACTGAGAAATGGACCACTTTGTCTACCAAAAACAGGATCCTATTTGAGAATAAGGAAGTTTCCAACTTGCATTCTTGAGTGACACTCTGAGCCTGACTGATAGTATCAAATTGGTTTGTCAAGTGGTTCCATTAACTGGCCAGTCAAAGGGTTGGGTTGTTTGATATTGACCAGTAGTCATTAGGACGTATGCCTGACATCACATCAGGGTGTTACTAGCAAAGTAGCTGATGGGGGTTTTGAGGTGGTGTTTGGCAAAACATCACTGATAGGTTTACATAAAATTTGGGTTCATGGGAATGAATCAATATGTTACAATAAAATTTTACTGTCCAGCAAACATCAAGCTGGTAAATTGAAAGCAATGGTTAGTCAAAAGATCACACAATACTGCTTTCTTATGGTTAGGATTGACCATTATTTCTAATACATGATCAAAGCATCTGTTCTTGTTTGGTTGTGAACACACCAACCTAAAACTGCTTTCATAGCTTGCTTCTAAGAATCTTTATGTTACCTTGTGTCAATGGTCAGGTGGCAGTTGGCACTGGACAATCTGCTGGTAACTGAAATACATTTGTACTGGGGTGGACTGTTTAGTAAATGGAGTGCATATGTTGGTTGCTGGAGTATTATGTTTTGCGAGATACCATACACTAATTTTACAGCAGCGTGCTTTGTGTTTTGGAGCACAAACAGTAAACAGAGTAGGAATAGAATGTTTGTAAGATGGTATTGTTTAACTTGTGCTGGGTGTGGGGATGTTGGTAACAAGGATCTATGTAACATATGCATGTTTGCTGATGATATAAAACGGAGTGGAAAACTGAGCTGTGAGTAGAAGCTAAAACAAGCTACATAGAGATACAAGTAAACAAAAGATTGATTTGTGTTGTTGTGCAAAACGAGTCACTAAATGAATATACTTAATAATTAAAATTCTTTGTCATAATTTACAATGGAATTACTTGGATAGCTTTGGAAAACTTATTTTAATTAAACATTGTGTTGATTTTTTTGCATCAACTTAAAAAGTACCTTACCCATTTTTGTCGGCACAGTATTGCAAACTCTGAATAGTAGCCAAAAAGCTTTCAAACTCTAAGTTTTAAGCAGGCCAACATTTGTTAAGGATGTGAGTTTTCCACTGTTTTAAAGCAGCTGAATGCATATGGACTTCTTGAGCTGAACTTTATTCACAACAAAATGGAGTTTGCATGTTGCATTCCACCTCTTTTTACTAGTGCAATATAATGATACACAAATAAGCAAGGTAATCAGAAAACTATAAAGCATCAGGTTACTCAGCCATCGTTCTACCTACCAACACTAAGAAACTGAATTTCACACTCACAAACTTGATTTTATTCTTACCATAGGACAAACAACATTTGGCCTCTCGAATTAATGTTCAAACAGAGAACAACAAAAAGGCAAACACTTTTATAATTGGGTTCATCTACATTGTTGAAACTTTGCTGAATGGTAATTATCAAGGCTACAAAATGACAACAGTTCTTTTGTTTCTACGATTAACAAATTTAAGAATAGGAATATATATATTGATACAAATTCCCTCTTGGTTTAAACTCCAATCAAATATAGTTTGAGAAAATGGGTCATTAAATATTTTGAACTTGGACCTTTGGACTGGACTCTCTAATACAACTTAAAAAGAGACTCAGTTACATTTATGATAAGCTGATTTATTCTAATATAATGTATTCTAGGTGCTGTCAGGACCCAGCCTTTACATTTATTAATCTTTCATTTTAGTTGAATCCAAGCTGCCATAAGTGTGGAAACTAATATATGATATACTTAAGAACTTTGTTATAGCATCTCACATTAAAAAGGAGTACTGTTTTAGTTAGAAGTGACTGAATGCTATTTGTCTACAGGTAACAGAAGGGATTATAAACTTATAGCCACAATGTCACAACATGAAATTTTACTTTCTCCATTTAGTGCATGATTATGGAAGCATTTGCACTATGGGTTGAATCTTACTTTTATGTGGCTAATTCTGAGTTGTGTTGAGGTTTAGGGGAATTTCTGCTGTGAAAGTCCAGCAAGTTTCCTTGCTGACCCTTATTAACTCACTTCATCACTATCTACTCAGACCCCTGTGGAGTCCATCACATCCCATTCTGGAGGCATCTTATCATGCACTGTTCCCAGTCCAACTCAACACTCAGTTGGTACCTGCTGAAAGACTCACATTCCTTGCACCCAGGTTTCTTTAAGAGGCTACTGTGCACCCAGATGAGCACTGGTATTCTGAAGCTGCCATACTCAGTGATGGGCAGAATGTGAAGACATCAGAAGGCAAAGCTAGCACTGGGGTTCTCAGAGTCAAACATGGAGGCCCCAATTGAGGGATGAAGTAAAGATGAGAAGTCCTCTTCCCAAAGTATTGGCAGAAAAAAAGCCACAAGCTCATACCCTGGCAACCAGTCTGAGATAAACCCAAACCCCAGGTCAGTGCCATATCCATAGTGCAGACAAATGGCTATTAGAGTCATTAGCAAGTCAATGACCATTTTTACTGCACTGAGTTAAGGGCCAAATTCCTCTCTCTTCTTCCTCACACTCACTCTATCTTTGCCACTGTACCCAACATGGCCCATGCTGTGCCACTTTAACTGTTACAGGCGATACTTTGCCCAACTTGCTCTCACCCCCAATGCTGTCTGCTTCTCCAATGCCTCCTCACTTCCTCAAAACACCTCACCATATTTCGTCTACCTGCATCAAGGTTAATACCCATATCATACACTTTCATCTCACTTGGTCCCTCTTTCTCTCATTCAGGGAAGAGGCTGCCTTTAATAGAAACTATTGGGTGAATGGGTGTCAGACATTAGGCTCCTCATCCATTTCTTGCAAAGGAAGACCGTTACCATATGTGCAGGGGAGTCAAGGCATCCATCTCTTGATGTCCAAGTAGGTGCCACTCTTCCTACCACTGTATCTCTCACAGAGACCTGCCAGCAGTCTCATTAACTGCACACCACTAACTGTGATGTCTAATCTTCCTTGTGTCTTACACGTTCTGCCAACACAACCACAGTGAAATGTCTGGCTCCCCAGGAGTCACCTCCTGGACCTCTGAGGATGAGAATATAGAGACATCAGAGGAGGCATTGCAAACCTGGCCCCATATCCCCCACCAGCTCCAACATCAGCACCTCAGTGAGAGAGTGTGGGACCACAGTCTTGGCCATCTCACTGAGATAGCTCCACAGCTGGCCGAGGAAGGAATACCATACAGGTCTATTGGAGACCAAGTACCTGCTCAGCTCCAGGCAGGAGAAGACCTTGCAGTGTTGGCAATCAGGTGCTTCAGGTATATGGCAGGGAGGAACAGAACAGCAGACAGGACATGTAACACAATGGCCAACATTTCCCAGAAGCTGCAGTAGTGTAGCAAATCATGTGATTGTCTACCTGCCTCCATGGACAGGTTAGTAGCTGCCATGGAGGGCCAGGCCCAGCACCTTCAGAGTATGCTGGAGCAACACAAACATTTGCACTCCAAAGACCTAAGACATGGCAACAGGGGAAAGGGGAACCAGACATAACGGACTGGCCATTCCAGAGTCTCAGGACTTACCACAAAGTGCAAAGGCATGGACCCTCTCATCAAGATCCCCAACCCAGATTCCTAACCACGGTTAATCCCTGGAGTGATACAAGAAGAGCTTGGACTTACAGAGCTCAGACCCCTTGACTGATGGGGTTATCTACATGGACATTTGTGAGGACTGTGACTTTCAGACATATTGCTTGCTTGCTACATGGGCACGGTGTTTGTCACATCAGCTATTGGTGCACAGTGCAGATGTGAGACTGATGTAGCACACCGCTGTCTCCATCCCCATTGACTCAGGACTGCTGACCAGAAAGTTGTTGGGGGGGGGGGGTCTTGCCTGTATAACTAATTGGCAAGATAAGACAAGGTTTGGATGGTGCATAATTAGCGTAGGTATTAAATGAGCAAGCAACAAGACAGCAACTGAGCAACCCTGAGTGCAACCTGGTCCAATTTGAGAGCTGGAATCTTGTCCATGCATGCAACGTGACCCTGCTGCATCCACCCAAATGCCAGTTACCTGTGTGGCTTGCAATTCAAGATTGTGCTTCAAGAATGTACAGCCAGCATATTGGGGATGCTCATGAGAGATTAGCAAATGCTGGATGTCAATATCCATGGACGTGGGTGTGTGCATCTCATGCCCATGGAGCATGTTCTGCAGTGGTATTTGATTAAACACAACATGGCGGTCCTTCAGAATAAGCAATTGTTAAATGTGCCAGGTGCCTGCTCTAACTTTCATGTCATGTTTTCTTGACACCTAGCTTAATTGACTATTTGGTAAGGTAGGAAGCAAAACATTAGTGGTAGGTCTGTTATCAAAGTATTTAACATGCTATCATCCTGTGTAGCTCAGCACTGAATACATTCAATGACCCCACTCTCTGGGAAAGAGAATTCCAACACCAATAAAACCTCAAAAGAAGAAATTATTTGTTATTTCTGAGTTAAATGGAGGACTCTATTTTCCAACTATACCTCTAATTCATGACTCTCCCATTAGATTAGATTAGATACCCTACAACATCTTCTCTTATTCTACCCGGTCAAACCCCTCAGAATCTTCCATATTTCAATAAGATCGCTTTTCATTTCTCTAAATACTGACGAGTATAGGCTGCACCTTCAAAATCATTCGTCATAAAACAATCTTTCATGGCAGGAATCAGCCTAGTGAACTTCCCCTAAACCAGTTCCAGTATGAAAACAAAAACTGGTCACTGATGTGGTCTCACCAATGCCCTGTCCAGTTATAGCAAGGCTTCTCTCCTTCCAAACTCCCAACTCCTCACAATGAATGCCAACTTTGCAATTCTCTCCCAACTACTTCTTGTACTAGCATGTTAATGTTTTGTTATTCATGTGCAAGAACACCCTCAATATCCTGCAGACATTCTGCATTTAAATAATACTTTGCTTTTCCATTCTTCCTAACAAGCAGGAAACCTCACATTTTTCGAACTGATACTCCAACTGCAAACAGTTGCCAGTTATCCCACCTATCAATATCTCTTTGCAGACTTTGGACTCCCCTTATAACTGGCTCTGTCACTCACCATTGTGTCATCAGCAAATTTAGATATAATACAGTCAGTCTCTTCATTTAAGTAATTAAATATGGATCAAAAGTCTACATCATTGATTCGAACTGATCCATTATAAATTCCTGAAATTACAGTTTGCCAACCCTCAAAAGAACTCATTCATTTCAACTCACCATTCTGGAGTTTCCCAATCCTCTATCCAAACCAATATACTACTCTGAACACCATGAGTTCTTAACTTGTGCAGTATCATTTTATTACTGAATCATATTGATTTGATACCATTTGAGCAATGGCATCCATGCCAAGTCGTTGTTACAGCCAACCAATTACTCCAACTTCTCTGCTCTTTTGCCATAGCAAATTAAGTTCTGAACTGTACTGTTATTTTTCTACTACACATATTAAGAAATGTTCTTGATTGTACCTTCCAATCTAACATGTATGACACTGTCTTTCAGCCTGAAAAACTGAGGCTCATTATCTGAATATTTCAAACATGGAGAAGAATATCAATAGACACCAAATCCAAGGCAAAAGTCAGGAGCTTCATGAAATACTGTCAACTTGCCTGGATAAGTGTAGTTCCAATCACATGTCATAGGCTTAGGATCACTCAAGTCAAATGAAAGCCAATTAACTGTCATAATATGTGATAATGGGACTGCAGATGCTGGAGAATCCAAGATAATAAAATGGGAGGCTGGATGAACACAGCAGGCCCAGCAGCATCTCAGGAGCACAAAAGCTGACGTTTGGGGACTAGACCCTTCATCAGAGAGGGGGATGGGGTGAGGGTTCTGGAACAAACAGGGAGAGAGGGGGAGGCGGACCAAAGATGGAAAGAAAAGAAGATGGGTGGAGAGGAGAGAGTATAGGTGGGGAGGTAGGGAGGGGATAGGTCAGTCCAGGGAAGACGGACAGATCAAGGAGGTGGGATGAGGTTAGTAGGTAGGAGACGGAGGTGCGGCTTGGGGTGGGAGGAAGGGATGGGTGAGAGGAAGAACAGGTTAGGGAGGCAGAGACAGGTTGGACTGGTTTTGGGATGCAGTGGATGGAGGGGATGAGCTGGGCTGCTTGTGTGGTGCAGTGGGGGGAGGGGACGAACTGGGCTGGTTTAGGGATGCGGTGGGGGAAGGGGAGATTTTGAAGTTGGTGAAGTCCACATTGATACCATTGGGATGCAGGGTTCCCAAGCGGAATATGAGTTGCTGTTCCTGCAACCTTCGGGTGGCATCATTGTGGCACTGCAGGAGGCCCATGATGGACATGTCATCTAAAGAATGGGAGGGAGAGTGGAAATGGTTTGCGACTGGGAAGTGCAGTTGTTTATTGCGAACCGAGCGGAGGTGTTCTGCAAAGCAGTCCCCAAGCCTCCGCTTGGTTTCCCCAATGTAGACGAAGCCACACTGGGTACAATGGATGCAGCATTCCACATTGGCAGATGTGCAGGTGAACCTCTGCTTAATATGGAACGTCATCTTGGGGCCTGGGATATGGGTGAGGGAGGTGGTGTGGGGGCAAGTGTAGCATTTCCTGCAGTTGCAGGGGAAGGTGCCGGGTGTGTGACACACACCACCCCACCAACCTCCGGATACAACGCATCATCCTCTGACACTTCGGCCATCTACAATCTGACCCCACCACCCAAGACATTTTTCCATGCCCACCCTTGTCTGCTTTCCAGAGAGAACACTCTCTCCGTGACTCCCTTGTTCGCTCCACACTGCCCTCCAACCCCACCACACCCGGCACCATCCCCTGCAACCGCAGGAAATGCTACACTTGCCCCCACACCTCCTCCCTCACCCATATCCCAGGCCCCAAGATGACTTTCCATATTAAGCAGAGGTTCACCTGCACATCTGCCAATGTGGTATGCTGCATCCATTGTACCCGGTGTGGCTTCCTCTACTTTGGGGAAACCAAGCGGAGGCTTGGGGACCGCTTTGCGGAACACCTCCGCTCGGTTCGCAATAAACAACTGTACTTCCCAGTCGCAAACCATTTCCACTCCCCCTCCCATTCTTTAGATGACATGTCCATCATGGGCCTCCTGCAGTGCCACAATGATGTCACCCGAAGGTTGCAGGAACAGCAACTCATATTCCGCTTGGGAACCCTGCATCCCAATGGTATCAATGTGGAATTCACCAGCTTCAAAATCTCCCCTTCCCCCACCACTTCCAAAACCAGCCCAGTTCGCCCCCTCCCCCCGCTGCACCACACAACCAGCCCAACTCTTCTCCTCCACCCACTGCATCCCAAAACCAGTCCAACCTGTCTCTGCCTCCCTAACCTGTTCTTCCGCTCACCCATCCCTTCCTCCCACCCCAAGCCGCACCTCCGTCTCCTACCTACTAACCTCATCCCACCTCCTTGACCTGTCCGTCTTCCCTGGACTGACCTATCTTCTCCCTACCTCCCCACCTATACTCTCCTCTCCACCTATCTTCTTTTCTCTCCATCTTCGGTTCGCCTCCCCCTCTTTCCCTATTTATTCCAGAACCCTCACCCCATCCCCCTCTCTGATGAAGGGTCTAGGCCCCAAACGTCAGCTTTTGTGCTCCTGAGATGCTGTTGGGCCTGCTGTGTTCATCCAGCCTCACATTTTATTAACTGTCATAATAAACCACATTAAACATGAATCCCCCTCCATCATTGGAGCATAGTCAAAGCAGTGTATACTATATATAAGATACACTGAAGGAACCCCATAAGCATCCGTCCAAAGCAAATCTCTTTATAACACCCCAATCTCTGCCACCTATGGCAAGGTTAGAAAAAGCATAGAAACACCACCACTTGTAAATTTCTCTCCAATTCACACACCTCTCATTTAGAACTGCGTTGCTGCTCCTTCACTGTCATTGATACAAAATCCTGGTACCATTTGCTGAACATTGCTGCAAGTATGAACACAGCATATGGACTGCATTCAATAAACCAGATCACCACAGTCTCAAGGGTATTTAGGGATTGGCAATTAGTGCTAACTCAGTCAGTCAGTCAGGCCACATGCCAGAGATGATTTTTAAGAAATGACACGTAGAAGTAATAAATCAGCAAGCAGATGAACCTAGAGATAACCATAAATTATGCAGACAGGTGCTCGAGAAGATAATCATGTTCCTTACAAATCCATTGATAATGACTCTTGGTTAAAAAGGTTTTGCACTAAATCCTATGTTGAAGGCAACAATTATCATCATACCGTTAATTACAATCTGAGAACGCCAAGCAAAACTGTAAAGACAGATTCACAAAGGATCTGACAGTTAGAAAATGTAGAAAGCTGTGCAGTGGAATATTTAACACCTTCACACCAAGTAATACAAGAGACAGGTGAAATTCTTGAGTCTTGATACTGGGTGCACTTATTGTTCTCCATTTAAAGGTACCACAAAGAAACAAAGTCTTCTGTAGCTGCAATCCCAAGCCTTTTGTGTTTGTTTTGTAATTTGTTGGGGTCATGAGCGGTGCAGAGAACAGTGCTAATCTTATGTCTGCATTACAGGGACTGGTCATCACAAATAACAACTACAAGTGAGATAGGAGAAGGTGTTTTTGACCTCCAATCTTGATTTTCAGGCAGAAGACTATCTCAGCCTGCAGGACTGGAGGAAGCTGAAAATAATAGTACTCTTAGCTTTTCATTTTTAAATAACTTCCACATCACTCATCCCCACATTCTCATGTCCTGTGGTAGTTTAGATGTATTCAAAGCTACAAACTCTTAAATTTGAATGATAGTTTGAGTTAGAAATCCATTAGTTTCAGGCGTGAGTTTACCATTTTCACTCCCTTGCCATCTTATAAGCCCCTATTAGACCATCTCTAAGTTATCTCTTCTCCAGAAGAGTTCTTCTCTCTCTAGATATTACTTCACAATTCTAGTCATTGGCAATGGGTTCAGCACATGAATTTTCCCTACTTTACCTCCAATGCTAAATGGCTGCTTTGGGTGTTACTTATGTTAGTTGTGCTAATGATATGGCACAGGTGATAATGACCCTACCTCTGGACCAGAATTCTGGGTTCAGTTCACACTTCAGGCCTTAGTGGCAATGAAGTGTGTCTCACAATGTGGCCAAATAGACCAGTAATCAATCTGTAAATCTTTCCATTACGGCTGTGGCAGACCGTGAGATGCAAAGTTTCCTGGTCAGCCTGAACAGTTTCCTCCAAAACACTAACAATCCGTATCCACTGCAACTTTGGGAATTTTTGAATCCAAGTAATTTGTGCAAGTTTGCAACTATAACGGTCCCAACACCCTATTCACATTACTGAGTAATTCTCTTTTCCCCTATTCCTTGTCAGGCTATTTCATTGTTTTCATATTTTTACATCCATCTCTAGAGTTTGCCATGAACTCTCCAAGATGTGAGTTTAGATTTGATGCAAAATTTTGTAAAGTTACTTTTAGATGTTGAGGCTGAAAATTGCATTCTTCTCATAACCTCCAAAAGAAAATGTAATGTTACACTGACTGACATTCAACAAGGCTACCCTGCAGCTACTGTGCTCCAAGTTGAGGAGGTGAGGCTCAGACTTCCACCCTTCAATGTGAGGAAGTAATGTCCTGGAGAGTGAACAAATTAGCCAGCAGCTTTACCAGTCAGAACTGACCACAGAACTGCTGGCACTGCAAGTGGGATTGAGATGAAGACAGTCACTATACCTGGACCCAGTTAAGTCCTGGGTTTAGAACATGGAGGTACTGGGGAGCCAAGACAGTGACACCATCCAGGAAAGATTAAAAAGGGGCAGCATATTGAGGTGTATTCTCAACAGGCAATAAACCCAACTCACACATCAATCTTCACAGAATGTCCCCCAGCCCCACGACTAGTTTTTAAAATATGATGGACAGGCTATTGCTTTGTGCAGCTGTTAGGTTATGAGATCGGGTTGATAGTAGGCAGGAAGTTGTGAACTAACCACCCTTCACACTTTACATGTCATACACCCCCTCAACACCATCTAACTTGGGCAGCACAGTGGCTCAGTGATTAGCACTGCAGCCTCACAGCACCAGGGACCAGGGTTCGATTTCAACCTCAGGTGACTGTCAAATGGAGTTTGCACATTCCTGTCCACGTCTGCGTGGGTTTCCTCTCTCAGTCCAAAGATGTGCAGGCTAGGTGGATCGGCCATGCAAAATTGCTCATAGTGTTCAGGGGTGTGTGGGTTATGGGTACGGGGGGAGGGGGGAGTGGGTCTTTGTGGGATGCTTCAATGGGCGGTGTGGACTTGTTGGGCCGAAGGGCCTGTTTCCACACTGTCGGGAATCTAGTCCAATCTAACTGCGAACCATCAAATCACATTTTTAAGACGAGAGGAGAAAGATTTAAAAGTGGCACAGGGGCAATCTTTTTAGACAGTTGTTTGTATATGTTTGAGGAAGTGGTGGATGCAGCTACAGTTGCAATGTTTAAAAGATATTCAGATAAGTACATCAATAAGAAGCGTTGAGGGATATGGGCCAAGCGCAGGCAGGTGGGACTAGTTTACACATACAGGAGTTCTGAGGAAGGGTCACCAGATTGGAAACGTTAACTCTGTTTTTTCCCTTCGCAGATGCCGCCAGACCTGCCGAGCTTTTCCAGCGGCTTTGTTTTTGTTCCTGATTTACAGCATCTGCAGTTCTTTCATTTTTTTATTTGGGACTAGTTTAGTCCAATGCAAGCTAGAAGACCGACACTTTGTTTTCTACCTGGGGACCCTACAGCCCTCTGGATTCAGTATCAAGTTCAATCATTTTAGGGCCTAAACTCTCCTATGTCCAAGCCCCCCACCCCACACACCAGGCCTTGTTACCACATAGCCTGCCATTACACACTACCTATTGTTAGTCACTAACAGTCCCCAATCACAGCTACTCATCTTCCCAGCCAGATCATTATCAACTCCTTTGTGTATTCACTCTCTTCGGGCTCTATCCTTTATCCTACTGTTTATTCCCTACCCCATCCCCCTCCCTATTTTATGGATATAAACCGATGTTTTCCCAGCCAACATCAATTCTGAGGAAGGGTCACTGGCGCCAGAACATTAACTCTGATGTTTTCTTCACAGACGCTGCCAGACCTGCTGAGCTGATGCAAAGTACTTGATTTGTATTTCATCCATCTGCTGCAGTTCCACAAAAAAGCAACCTTGCTCATCTTTAAAGATCCTATTCTCTCCCTCGTTACTCTTTTATCCTTAATGGGTACTTGTAAGAATCCTCCGGATTCACCTTAACCCTATTAACGACTGCGATCTCATTTCCCTTGTTGCCCTCCTGATTTACCTCTAAAGTAAACTCCTACTGTTCTTATACCCTCTCAATCCTTCTAAAACAGTCATCAGTTTATTGCAAGAAACAATGTATTCAATGTTGAATAAATAATCACCTCTGCACCACATGTACATAATTTTAAATGTCTGCATTCTTCATCTTCTATTAGTTCATACACTGCAAAGCGTATTAGTACAT
Organism: Stegostoma tigrinum; assembly: GCF_030684315.1. Classification (NCBI taxonomy): domain Eukaryota; kingdom Metazoa; phylum Chordata; class Chondrichthyes; order Orectolobiformes; family Stegostomatidae; genus Stegostoma; species Stegostoma tigrinum. The sequence continues at coordinate 32,035,897 of NC_081374.1, forward strand.
CTGCTGACTGTATAATGATCCCAATCAGATCCTGAACAATTTGGTGTAGTCAGGCTACTTCATCTGTCCTGGTATCATGCATTGTCAATGAGAAATGTTCCAGTTGAAAGAGGAAATTACTGCCGATTCTCCCCATTCTTTAAGTTTCATGACAATAAAATTTCCAATTTAAAATTTATCACAAAATCAACCAGGCAGTAAATAGACCAATTCTTGGAATTGCATAATCCAGCAGTAGTATTCTTAATTCATGCAACATATAAAAACAGAAGATAAAACCTTTTAAAAATTTTTCAAATTAAGTAAACTATCCTGTATATCACCTTGAGTATTAGTTACGGTAAGCAGTTCACTCACCTTAACTGTGTTTACATTGATTTTCTTACTAGAATCTTCATGTGATTTCTTCCACTGTGTATCATTGACTGCTTTCTTCATTTTTGGCTTCTCGTTTTCATTCTCCTGCTTGCTCGTGCTTTCCTGTTCAACTTCTGTTTCAGAGGCAAACTTTGCTAATTTCAGACTCTGCAAAGTTTCTCGTTGGTGCCGTCTTTTGTCCTCTTCTCTTCTTCTCAGCATTTCAGCAAATGCACCAGCTTCATCTTCCAAGCTTGGAGGTGATGTTTCCTCTTGGTCATTAAACACAGTGCTTAATCACAAATGGAAAATAAGTGTTTAAGCATGGATTTATTGGGCTAAAGATATTTATGCTGTGGATTCGTTCCTCTAAATTGACCATTATTTATGATGGATTTCAAACAGCCAGAAGCAGCCATTTCCTGTCCCCACAGCGCCTTGTAATAAGTTTGCTACACAACTGTTCATTGTTTAACTTGTTCTGGGAAATAATGTCAATATAAATCACCTGACAATTAAAATGATCCTCTACTTGAGTTGTTTCACTCGCTGAAGTGGAATAACCTATAGGCCAGCAGAATGTGTAAAAACTTATATTGATTTTTGTTATTAGATGCTTAGAAACTTCGAACAGCAACATTTATATTGATGAAAAACATAACTTAAGTAAGTTTATAAGTTTAGTTATATTGACACTGTTAAACAGTGATTCAGAATGGAGTAAAATTTTGATTAAAGCTGTTGAAACCTCATCTTAAATTACTTGTATTTGACAATGTATAGAATGTAACATGGTGTCATGTTATCATAAAAAAGTAAATGATTAGTTGAGTATAACCTAGCACAGAAGTTTGAAAATGGATTTTTGATTTTGCATGCTCACTCAAAGCATTTAAAATTCTAACTGCCCAGAAACATAAGTTAGTGCAGAGCTCCCTTTTGCCATGAATGGTATGGACAGTTTTAATTCATTCATGGAATGTGGGCATTGCTTGTTGAAGCAGTATTTATTCCCCATTCCTAGTTACTCTGCAGAAAGCAGTTGTGAGCCACCTTCTTGAACTGCTGCAGTCTATGTGGTTAAACATATCCATAGTGCTGTTAGGTCAGAAGATCCAGGATTTTAACTCCATGACAGTGAGGGAGTAGAAATATATTTTCAAGTCAGGAATGTGTGTGGTTTGGAAGGTAATGTGCAGGTGATGACAACTCCCTTTACAACTACCTTTGTCCTTCTGGGCATCAGACATCACAGGTTTGTTAGGTAGTGCTGAAACAGCTTGAGCAAGTTGCTGTACTATTTCTTGTATGTGGTATACACACTGCCATCACTGTGCATCAGTTCTGAAGGGGGTGATTGGTAACATGTTAGGTGGGGTGCTAATCAAGCAGTCTACTTTGCCCTGGATGCCATCAAACTTTGAGTGTTGTCAGTTCTGCATCAGCTCACAAGGCACAGAAGTAGCAAGTTGGTTCACACTCAAAAATCACCAAATTGGCCAAAAGAGTTAATCCACAGGAGTGATTACTCAGAAGATAATGGGAACTGCAGATGCTGGTGAATTCCAAGATAATAAAATGTGAGGCTGGATGAACACAGCAGGCCAAGCAGCATCCCAGGAGCACAAAAGCTGACGTTTCGGGCCTAGACCGAAGGGTCTAGGCCCGAAATGTCAGCTTTTGTGCTCCTGGGATGCTGCTTGGCCTGCTGTGTTCATCCAGCCTCACATTTTATTATCTTGATTACTCAGAAGGTTGGCTCTGTGAGCAAACACAAGAACTGGGAACAGCCATTCAGCTGTTCAAGCCCACTCTGCTATTCAATAAGATCATGATTGGTCTGATTTTAACATCAACACTACATTCTTAGCTACTCCTGATAACCTTTCATTTCTTTTCCTATCAAAAATTTATCCATCTCTGCCTTTAAAGCCAACCATAAAATGTAGGAGCAGAATTAGGCCATTCAGCCCATCAGGTATTCTCTGTGATTCGATCATGGCTGATATGTTTCTCAACCTCATTCTCCGGCCTTCTCCCCAATATTCCTTGATCCCTTACCAGTAGCCTGTTACAAATTTACTCAATGAATTGGCCTCCACTGCCCTACGTGGTAATGAATTCCACAGAGCCACCACCCTCTGGCTGAAGAAATTCCTCGTCATCTCTGTTCTAAATGGTCATTCCTTCACTCTGCGACTGCGCCCTTGGGTCCTAGTCTTTCATACTAGTGAAAATATATTTTCCACATCCATTGTATCTGGAACCCTCAGAATTCTATAAGGTTTTTCTCAGAGGACCCTCATTCTTCTAAACTCTGTTGAGTACAGACACAGAGAACCCAACTCCTTCTCATATGACAAGACTTTCATTCCTAGGATCATTCCTGTAAGCCTCCTCTGGACCCAATCCAATCCTTCCTTAGAGTCAGGGCACAAAACTGCTCACAATGTCCCAAATGTGATCTGACCAGAGCCTTATATAGTACATCTGTTCTGGTTTTCTAGACCTCTCAAAATGAATTTCAACATTGCATTTGCCTTCCCAACTGCCAACAGAACCTGTATGTTAACTTTAAGGGTATCCTGAGCTTGGACTCCCAAGTCCCTCTGTGCTTCAGGTTTCTGAACTCCTTCCTCATTTAGAAAATAGTCTATGCCTATATTCTTCCTTCCAAAGTTCATAATCTCAAAACTTGCCCACATTGTGTTTCATCTGCCACTTCTTTACTCACAGTCCCAGCCTGTCCGAGTGTTTTTGCAGCCTCTCTGCTTTCTCAACACTGCTTGTCCCTCCAAATATTTTTGAGTCATCTGCAAAATTAGCAACAATGCCCTCAGTTCCTTCATCCAGATAATTCATGCTTAACATGAATAGCTGTGGTTGCAAAGCACACTTTGGACACCGGCTTCTATCCTGAAAAAGACCACTTTATCTCCACTCTCTGCCTTCGGCTAGTTGGCCAATCCTCTATGCATGCCAGTATCTTGCCCCTAACACCATCAGCTCTTCTCTTATTTAGCACATTCCTGTGACGTACCTTAATAAAAGTCTTCTGGAAATCAAAACAGATCAAGTCTACTGGCTCTCCTTTGTCTAACTTGTTTGTTACGTCCTCAAAGAGTTCTAACAGATTTGTCAGGTATGATGTCCTCTTGATGAAGCTGTGCTGACTCAGCCCTAATTTACCCTGCACTTCTAAGGAGTGCACAATCTTATCCTTAATACTGGGCTCTAAAATCTTTCCACCAATTGAGGTCAGGCCAACTGGCTTATCCTTACCTGTCTTGTGCCTCCCTCCCTTTTTAAACAAGGGTATGTTACTCTAGCCAATTTCTTATCTTCCGAGACCCTCCATGAGTCCTACAATCTGCTCAAATATATCCTTCAGAGCTCTGGGTATAGCCCAACTAATCTCAGAGATTTATGTGCCTTCAGACTTTTCAGCCTCTCCAGTACCTTAGAACATAGAACAATACAGCACAGAATAGCCTTTCGGTCCTTGATATTGCACCGACCTGTGAACTAATCAAAGCCCCTCCCCCTACACTATCCCATCATTATCCATATGATTATCCAAGGACTGTTTAAATGCCCCTAATGTGGCTGAGTTAACTACATTGGCAGGCAGGGCATTCCACGCCCTTACCACTCTCTGAGTAAAGAACCTACCTCTGACATCTGTCCTAAATCTATCACCCCTCAATTTGTAGCTATGCCCCTTCGTACAAGCTGAAGTCATCATCCTCAGAAAAAGTCTCTCACTGTCTACCCTATCTAATCATCTTGTATGTCTCTATTAAATCCCCTCTTAGCCTCCTTCTCTCCAATGAGAACAGACCCAAGTCCCTCAGCCTTTCTTCACAGGGCCTGCGCTCCAGACCAGGCAACATCCTGGTAAATCTCCTCTGCACCTTTACCAATGCTTCCACATCCTTCCTGTAATGGGGCGACCAGAACTGCACGTAATATTCCAAGTGAGGCTGCAGTAGTGTTTTGTACAGCTGCAGCATGACATCACGGCTCCTGAACTCGATCCCTCTACCAATAAAACCTAAAACACCGTACGCCTTCTTAACAGCACTATCAACCTGGCTGGCAACTCTCAGGGATCTAAGTAGATGGACACCAAGGTCCCTCTGAACATCCACACTACCAAGAATCTTTCCATTGACCCAGTATTCTGCTTTCCCATTATTCTTCCCAAAGTGAATCATCTCACATTTATCCGCATTGAACTCCATTTGCCACCTTTCAGCCCAATTCTGCAGTTTATCCAAGTCTCCCTGCAACCTGCAACATTCTTCCACACTGTCCACCACTCCACCGACTTTAGTGTCATCTGCAAACTTACTAACCCATCCACCTCTGCCTGCATGCGAGTCATTTATAAAAATGACAAACAGCAGTGGTCCCAAAACAGATCCTTGAGGCACACCACTAGTGACCTGGCTCCAGGGTGAATATTTTCCATCAACCACCACTTGTTGCCTTCTTACAAAAAGCCAGTTTCTAATCCAAACTGCTAAGTCTCCCTCAATCCCGTGCCTCTGTATTTTCTCCAATAGCCTACAATGTGGAGCCTTATCAAAGGTTTTACTGAAGTCCATGTACACTGCGTCAACTGCGCTACCCTCATCCACATGCTTGGTCACCTTCTCAAAACACTCAATGAGGTTTGTGAGACACGACCTGCCCTTGACAAATCCATGCTGACTATCTCCAATCAAATTTTTGCTTTCTAGATGATTATAAATCCTATCTCTTATAATCCCTTCCAAAACTTTTCCTACAACAGATGTAAGGCTCACAGGTCTATAATTACCTGGGTCATCCCTACTGCCCCTCGTGAACAAGTGGACAACATTTGCAATCCTCCAGTTCTCTGGTACTAAACCTGTAGACAATAAGGACTCAAAGATCAAGGCCAAAGACTCTGCCACCTTCTCCCTAGCTTCCCAGAGAATCCTCAGAAAAATCCCATCTGGCTCAGAGGATTTATCTACTTTCAGACCTTCTAGAATTGATAGCACCGCCTCCTTACTAACCTTAATCCTTTCAATTCTAGTAGTCCGTATTTCAGTCGTCTCCTCTACAATATTCTCTTGTTCCTCAGTGAAAACAGATGAAAAATAATCATTTAGCACCTGTCCGATCTTCACAGGGTCCACACACAACTTCCCACTTCTGTCTTCGACTGGCCCTATTCCTACCCTAGTCATCCTCTTATTCCTCACACACCTATAGAAAGCTATAGGGTTCTCCTTTAGTCTACCTGCTAATGTCTGCTCATGTCCCCTCCTTGCTCTTCTTAACTCTCTCTTTAAATCCTTCCTAGCTAATCTGTAGCTCTCCATCGCCTCATCTGAACCATCTCGTCTCATCGTCACATAAGCCTCCCTCTTCCTCTTAACAAGAGATACAATTTTTTTAGTAGACCATGGTTCCCTTTACCTTATCATTTCCTCCCTGCCTGACAGGGACATACCTATCAAGGACACGCAATATCTGTTCCTTAAACCAGCTCCACATTGATTGTCCCCATCCCCTGCATTTTGCTACCCCATTCTATGCCTCCTAGGTCTTGCCTAATCGCATTATAATTACCCTTCCCCCATCTATAACTCTTGCCCTGTGGCATGTTCCTATCCCTTTCCATCGCTAAACTAAATGTAACCGAATTATAGTTACTGTCTCCAAAGTGCTCACCTACCACTAAATCAAACCCCTGGCCTGGGTCATTGCCAAGTACCAGATCCAGTGTGGCCTCCCCTCTTGTCAGCCCTTCAACATACTGAGTCAGGAAACCCTCCTGCACACATTGGACAAAAACTGATCCATCCGACGTACTAGAGTTATAGCATTTCCAGTCAATGTTAGGGAAGTTAAAGTCTCCCATAATGACCATCCTGTTCCTTTCACTCCTGCCCGGAATAGTTTTGCCATTCCTCTCCTCCACATCCCTGGAACTTTTTGGAGGCCTATAAAAAACTCCCAGCAGTGTTATCCCTCCTCTCCTGTTTCTGACCTCAGCCCTTACCACCTCAGTAGATGAGTCCTCAAAAGTTCTTTCAGCCACCGTTATACTGTCCCTGACTAACAAAGCCACACTTCCCCCTCTTTTACCACCTTCCCTGATCTTAATGAAAGATCTAAACCCTGGAACCTGTAACATCCGTTCCTGACCTTGCTCTATCCATGTCTCTGAAATGGCCACAACATCGAAGTCCCAGGAACCTATCCATGCTGCAAGCTCACCTACCTTATTCCGGATACTCCTGGCATTAAAGTAGTCACACTTCAACCCAGCTTGCTGTCTGCCAGCACACTCCTGTGACGGTGAGGTCCTGTCCATGTCCTCCCTATTCTCATCCTCCTGTGTACTAGAACTACACCTCAGTTTCCCATCCCCGTTATGAGCTAGTTTAAATCCACCCGAATAGCGCTAGCAAATTTCCCACCCAGGATATTAGTGCCCCTCTGGTTCAAGTGGAGACTGTCCTGTTTGTACAGGTCCCACCTTCCCCAGAATGAGCCCCAATTGTCCATGTACCTGAAGCCCTCCCTCCTGCACCATCCCTGCAGTCACGTGTTCAGCTGAAATCTCTCCCTGTTCTTTGCCTCGCTATCACCTGGCACGGGTAACAAACCAGAGTTAACCACTCTGTTTGTTCTAGCTCTCAGCTTCCACCCTAGCTCCCCGAAATCCTGCCTGACATCCTTATCCCTCTTTCCACTTATGTCATTGGTGCCTATGTGGACTATGACTTGGGGCTGGTCACCCTCTCCCTTCAGGACCACAAAGACACGATCCAAGACATCACGGACCCTGGCACCTGGGAGGCAACACACCAACCGTGAGTCTCTTTCGTTCCCAACATACCTTCTATCAGTCCCTCTAACTATTGCGTCCCCAATGACTAACGCGCTCTTCCTATTCCCTCTTCCCTTCTGTGCAAGAGGGACAGCCTCTGTGCCAGAGACCTTCACCCCAGTGCATGCCCTGGTAAGTCAATACCCCCTCCAACAGTATCCAAAATGGTATACTTGTTTTTCAGGGGAACGACCACAGCGGATCCCTGCACTGTCTGCTTTTTCCCCCTAACAGTTACCCAGCTTTCTTCTGCTGAGGAGTAACTACTTCCCTGTAACTCTTGTCTATCACTGACTCTGCCTCCCGAATGATCTGAAGTTCATCCAGCTCCCGCTCCAGTTCCATAACGCAGTCTTGGAGGAGCAAGAGGTGCACTTCCTGCAGATGTATTTGGATGGGACATTAATGGCGTCCCTCACCTCATACATCATGCAGGAGGAACATTTTCCTTAGTGGTAGTCACTACACTCACCTCTGCTCCCTGACTTAATTGAAGTTCTGATATGTTACATGTGTCTTTCACCATGAAGACTGACGCAATGTGTTCAGTTCCTCTGCCATTTTTTGTTCCCCATCATTACTTCTCCAGCCTCATTTTGCATTCGTCCAAATGTCCACTTTTGCTCCTCTCTCTCAAATTTTACATCATCTAAAACAAAACTCTTGCAATCTTCCTTTATGTTATTAACTAGCTTACTCTTACATTTCATCATCTCCCTTATTGTTTTTTTAAGATTTCCTCTGCTGGTTTTTAAACTGTTTCCCACTCATCTTCGCCATACTATATGCTTTTTCTTTTTCTTTTATGCATTCCCTGGCTCCCCACCCCACTGCAAGCTCACCTACCTTATTCCGGATACTCCTGGCATTAAAGTAGACACACTTCAACCCAGCTGCCTCATCCTACCTGTTATAGGTTTCTTCCTCCTTGGCATAGAATTTATACTGCACCTCCCGAGAAACCTCTGCCCTTCCAGCAACCCATCTTCCCAGCTTGGCTTCCTGTCTGATCAACTCTGGTCAGCTTCTCCCTCATGTCTTTGTAGTTACTTTTGCTCAATTGTAATACTCTTTACATCTGACTCAATCTTCTCTCTCTCAAACTACAGGGTGAGGTGTATCATATTGTAGTTACTGTCTCCTAAAAGATTCTTTCACCTTCAACATCCTAATCAAAATCTGCATCATTGCACAGCATTAAATCCAGAATTGCCTATTCCTTAGTGAGCTCTACCCACAACAAATATTCAAAGATTCTGCCTCCAAGAGCCTTTTGGGGAAAGAATCTCAACCCACTGAAGAATGAAAAAAAAGTGTATAAATGGGATGAGTCCTTACTTTTAAACAGTAACCATGAGTTCTAGATTTTCCTACCAGAACGAATATTAGTTTCTTTTACATCCACCCTGCTAAGTTCCTTTGGGATTTTGTATGTTTCAAACAAGTTCTCTCTTATGTTTCTAAACTCCAGTATATACAAGCCTAGCCTGTCCAGCCTTGCCTCACAAGACAACCCATGCATTCCAGCGATTAGTCCAGTAAAATCTTCCCTGAACAGCCTCCAACACATTTACATATTTCCTTATATAGAAATTAATTTAGGGAACCAAAACAGTACAGTAGGCCATATGACATAATGACAGAATTAGGCCATTTGGCCCAGCAAAACTACTCAGCCACTCAATCATCACTAAAATGTTTCTCTCAACATCATACTGGAATATTTTCAACTAGTAGTAGCATGCACTCTATCTGAATTTGGATGAGTTTTTCCTAAGGGCTCTCGGCTGACACTAACTGGATATAAACCTTATAGGCCCATGAGTTATTTGTTTCTTCTCTTAGGCCACTTTTGGGATATTGCATTCAACCCTGGTCTCCTAGTGATAGGAAAGATGTTGTGAAAATGAAAGGCTTCAGCAAAGATTTACAAGGATGTTGCCAGGGTTGGAGGATTTGAGCGAGAGGGAGAGGTTGAAAGGCTGGGGTCATTTTTCTGGGGAATTAGAGGCTGAGCGGGGGTACCTTATAAAGGTTTATAAAATCATGAGGGCCATGGATAGGTTGAATAGACAAGGTCTTTTCCCCGAGGGCAGAGGGCATATGTTTAAAGTAAGAGGGGAAATATTTAAAAAGGTCCTAAGGGACAATGTTTTCATGCAGAAGATGGTTCATGTATGAAATGAGCTGCCAGAGGCTGATACAATAGCAACACTTAAAAGGCATCTGGATGGGATACATGAATAGGAAGGGTATAGAAGGATATGGGCCAATTGCTGGCAAATGGGACAAGATCAGCTAAGGATATCTGGTCGGCATGGACGAGATGGACCAAAGGGTCTGTTTCCATTCTGTACATCTCTATGACTCCAGGACTTACACCTTCTGAATAGCAGATGTACTGTTCTCTACGAATATAGCAAAATGAAAATTTACCCCAGTGTGCTACTCCAACGTACTCTTTCCTTGGATCAACAAACCGAACTCTTCAGCTCTGTTCATCTTTCTTTCCTTTTTGTGAACTTTAAAGTCAAATTTAACATCTCCACATCTTTAATGACGTATGTTTTTTTCATTTTTGTAATGTTCTGCATCACGCATTTTGACTCATCTCTCTGATTAATCAGTATAAACGAAAAGAACTATCAATGTCTGAGGACACTGTGGGATTTAAGAAAATTTGCAGTATAACCAAAACATGATGACCAGAAAACTATGTAAATATGTCAAGTAATGCAAAGGAAATCACTTGGCGAAAGATTTGTAGAAAAAAATGTCACAATCGAATTTACACACACTTGATGTGTTAATATCATACCAGGGAAGATGCATATCACCAGCTCAAATTTTTCTACATGATCATATTTTCTAAATTCAAAATTAAGGAGTTAGATTACCACAGAAGCTCCACATCTGTCTGTCATTTTTAGGGGACTTTTTTCTACACTTCTCTGAAGCATCTTGCAAAGCTTTTCAATGCAAAAATCATTGAATTGTACAATCCCCACTGAGTGGAAGCAGGCCACTCAGCCCATTGAGTCCACACCAACCCTCCGAAGGGCATCCCAACCAGACCCACACCCACCAACCCTATGCCTATAACCTCACCTTTCCCATGCCTAATCTACACAATCCTGGACACTATGGTGTAATTTAACATGGTCAATCCACCTAAACTGTACATCAGGAGGGTCATGCAGATATGGGGAGAATGTGCAAACTCCACACACACACACACACACACACACACACACACACACACACACACACACACACACACACACACACACACACACACACACACACACACACGGCTGGAATCAAACCTGGTTCCCTGACACTGAGGCAGCAGTACTAACCGCTGATACATAAGGTGATAAATCAATGCAAATATTTGTTATATTTTATTATTTTTCAGTTCCAGTAGGTACATGCTGCATGGTTGTACTATTGCCTTGTGATCATGATTTTATTTTCATTCACAATTCTGTAAAATTTGAAAAAATCTTTGCACCCAAACTTTCAGGATATAACAACGATAGATCCCTGTTTGAGCAACCAAAGAAATGTGTTGAAGAAATGATGCCCTTAGATTCTTATCTCTCTCTTTTAGCTAGAGTCATCTTCTGTAAATGAAACTGTGAGGATATTGGATGGATCTTGGGCATCAAGAGGACGTATTGACAGGGAGAGTGCAGACAAATGTGGAAGTCACATCTTTAAAAGTTCTTACAGCAACTCGTAATAGACTAATGGATGTACATGGAATAGTGTAGATTAGATGGGCGTCAGATCGGTATGACAGGTCGGCACAACATCGAGGGCCGAAGGGCCTGTACTGTGCTGTAATGTTCTATGTTCTATGTAATGTTGGCATGTATCCATCTAGAAGAACAGGGGCAACAGATATATGGGAACACCACAACCTTCAAGTTCCCCACCAAGCCTCTCACCATCCTGACATAGAAACATATCGCAGTTCTTTCACCATCGCTGGATCAAAATGCTGGACTGCAGCGGTTCAAGGAGGCAGCTCACCACCACCTTCTCAAGGGCAACTTAGAAACAGGTAATGATTGCTTTTCCTTACCTCGTTTGGCTCCAGTAACTCCAGGCCCTCAGTAATGTGATCAATGTTTAACTGCCCTCCGGGCAATTAGGGATGGTCAATAATTACTGCAATGCTCATTTCACATGAGTGACATTAAAAATAATAGTTAAGCTAACTAATAAAATACAGAATGGAGTCTTTTGGAATCCAGGACTGGTGAGCCATACTTTATTCTTTGACACAGAAGGGCCTAATGGTACCTCAGGTAAAATGAATGTGAGTCACTCTGTCTTACAAAGGCAGATTGATCTGTTTTGTATATTAAAAACAAATTTGGCCCATTTTAATGTTTCATACAAGCCTTTTCACATTGCATTTCACCATTCTGTGGCCAGGTGAAAATGTGGCAAGAAGCCATTTGGCACATTGCATTGATACTGACCCTTTGAAAGGGTATTTCAACCAGTGCGACCTCCCTGCCATCTCCCCACCCCATTAGACTGGGAATTTTCTTTTTCAGATAATGAAAGCTTCAAATCAACCTACCTCCATCATATTGTCAGATATGGCAATCTAGCTCAGAGCCATTCATTGCAGGAAAAGAATTTTTTTTTTCTTATTTTGCTGTCACTTTTGAGAGTTGGTGTTTTCCATTTCTGAGCAATTGTACACATGATTTTTTTATTATATTGGTCACGGTGTATCTTATATATTGGGAAATTGGACATGGAAGACATGAGGTGGTGTGGTGCATGCTGTCTATAAGGGTCCATGTGTTGCAGGGGGAACCTTGAGTTAGTATGGAGGGCATCAGGTACATGGGAAAGGGTGAGGGAGTGGTGTGGCATGAGTTGGCACAGAGGGGAATAGGAAGTTGCCTAAAATCTTGAAAAATTACCATTCAAATGATTCCTAAATCAGACTACATTTCACAGCTCTTCTGAGGGGCAGTTACGAATGGTAATCTAAGAGGGGTCCACGCTGGGGACCTTATGTTTTACGGTGCATATGAGTGAAGTGAAGGCAGATGTCACAGATTATATTAGAAAATATGTCACACAGAAGGATACGGATAGGTTGAGTGAGTGCACAAAAATCTAGTAGATGGAGTACAATGCCAGAAAATACTAAATAGTTCCTTTGGCAGGAAGAATAAATTTTAAAAGAACAGAGTCGTACTTAAATAGGAATGGTTGTCGAAATCAAAGGCACAGAAAGATTCAGGTGTTCTGGTGCATGTGTCACAAAAGGTTAATATACAGCAAGTAATTCAAAAAGACTAAGATACATTCCCTTATTACAGGAAGGAAAATCAAGGCCTCAAGGCTTTATTTCCAAATTGCTGATATTCACTTTGTAGGACTTCAATTTTGTTTCTTTCAGTATTGCTGGTTCCAACACTAAATGTCAGTTCTGATCGACCCCTTTTCCTCTTCAAAACCTTTCTCACCCACTCCATAACATCCCTTATCTTGGCATTTAAGGGATACAGTGAATCTAGGAGTGTCAGTTTTTGGCAGAAGTGCATGTCAAATCCCCTCATTATGGAATCTCCTATTATGGCAGCATTTCACTTCAGCAGTTCCACCCTTTTGATCACCACTTGCTCCCAATTAAAATTAATTCATATTTTTCTTTTACAGGACTGCTTAATTATAATATTTGTACCTGTTTTCAGATGTATGCTGTTCTTCAGCAATATCTTCATTAGTTGGTACTGAATTACTAAGTCTGGCCTGGCGCCGACGAGCTTTCTCAAATTCCTCATCATCTTCCATTGATCTCTCCATTGCCAGACTGGAAAACATGCAATAATTAGTTCATTCAATGTAAACTTTGCTTCCAGGACATACCCCACCCTTGTCTTTCTTAGAGTTGCTTCAAGGTTGATTTTAGCAAATTAGAGCAACACACCACTGTTTCTGAAATTAAAAGAAAAACAAGAAAATACTAGAGAAACTCAGCAGATCTGTCAGCAGGGAGAAGCAGATTATGTCCAATAGTACCCTTAACCTATTCTTTCTGCTCGTCTACTGCATGTGGCTTTGAAAACAGAGTCTGTGCAAGAATGGAAGGTTCTCTGTCAAAACTGAACATGGTGACATGGACTGTCAAGCATAAATACTGCTGAAAGCTCAGTTTAGTCAGTCGAATGCTTGTCTCCAAGTCAACACACAATGTGTGTTTTACCTGGCAGCTCTATTTTAGGACACAAGCCACACTGTCACCTCTGTGTAGACTTGAAAGGGGACCACAATGTTGGAGGTATTCCTTTGGATTAGATAATAACCTGAGGGCCTTTCATCGGGCTGTTTCTGTAGTTTTGGATGATGTACTGTTTGAAGAAGAACAGCGAGTTCCTTGGGGCCAAACTGTAACCCTATCATAGGTGCACTTAAACTATAGCTGTACAAAACTGATCATTTGGCCAATTGGCCTATAAACTGGCTGGGAATTCAGTCTTTAGAACATGTGAGAGCTTATATTGTATTTTTGTTACCTTGCGGTAATGTGATAGTGGACTAAGTAGGCACTGCCATCATATATAGAAAAGTAGCAGTCAATTTGTGAAAATAAGGTCTCACAAAATCAAATAGCAGGAACAGATATTCTGTTGCAGCAATATTTGCAGAAAGATATAAATGTCTGCAGCAGGTGCTGACATCTCTAGAATGGGATTTGAACCTCGAACCATCTGAAACAAGTGTGAGAACTGCCATTAAGTCCAAAACTCAGTAGCTGTGTTTTAAACAAGGCGGAGTTCATAAGAATGTAACAAATTGTACATTTAAATTATTCCACCTTTACACCAAGAATTGTATAAAATATTGTCAATTGAAAAGTGTTAAATTGCTACAGTAGAATCACATCAGCAGTTTTGTGTTAATGTTTCCATTCAGCATTCTTTAACAAACAAAATCATTTCTTTAATTGGTGGTATTTTGATTGATAACATTGGTGTAAACTTTGTTCAGGTGAATGCAGATTTAACTTTGGTTAGAATGCTGTAGTTCTTAGCCCCAGATCAGGATTCACAATCATAAACAAAGCTTGACTTTCATTGCAGCATTGTTGGAAAGGCCAAGAATCCATTTGTCCAAATGAATATTAAGAAATCCCATGGAACGTGTTTCAAGAGGATCAACAATTTTCCAGATACTTCAGCTGACATTCCGCTCTGAGCCAACATTCCAAAATTAACTGATTATTCATCATTTTATTTTGTACAGATTATTGGTCAGATCATCTGCGCATACTGTACCAGCTATTAAAGCAAAGGAAGAAAACACTTCATTGTGTAAAACACTGAAATTAAAAGAAAATGTCATTTATATGGTAATTTTGAAAAGTAGCATGCATTATATAATGATATTCAAATAAATCAGGATGAAGTAATTGGTAACATGACTCTGACATCAGTAAGAAAGAAAAGACCAGTTTAGAATCTGGATGTGAAGAGAGATGTCTTGGACACTATACTGGAGAGATGCATTTGAGAGCCTAGTGTGTACAGATTAAAATAAATTAAAGCATGACAAAAAGAGTACACAAGGAGTTAAAGAATCACAATTAAAGATACAGAGCAAGTAGCCTCAGTGACAGGGTCTGCTCAGACACCCACGGCCCAAAATACATGAGACTGGAAACCATACAAGAAGGGAAAAGTTCAAGTATTTAAAGTTACGGAACAAAAGGTGAGGGCAATTAAAACAGGTGAAAGTGAGTCAGGACAGATTCAGAACATAAAGGCTTTGAAACAGAATATGTGTGACACAGGGGCAAGTTGTTTCAATACTGACAGGCAGTTTACCATGGTTTAGGACTGAGCATGTCAGCTCTAACATAAACTCCAAGATTCAGGAGGCACAGATCTCCAGTTAAGAGAAGAAACTCAGCTTATTTTAACTGTTAAAAATAGCTTGCCGAACTGCAAATGAACAAGTTTTCACAAGGTTGGTTGGAAACAATGAATTTTGTCATATCTCCGTAGGCCAGGAATCAAGATTACTGACATTATTTATTGCTCCATTCAAGCAAAATTGCTTCAACCATCTTTATTTGGGATCTTCTAGGCGCTAGAGATTTTCCAAAAGCACAATGTCCAAAATCCTGGAAGGGAAACAGTGAGCCATTTTTTTTTCAAATGAATGATATGCTCGTGCATGATAAAATGCAAAAGGAACATGGCCAGAGAATCAGGGGAACCTTTAAAGACACTACAAAAGTATGCTATACACTAAAACGAGAAGTGGCAATTCTCAAGGATGATAATTACGTTTCTTGGACACATATCCATGAAAAAGGGATTCATTACATATGCAAAGAAGACGTCAGCCCTGAGTAAATTTCTGGCATTGAAATGTATAAATGACGTACTAAGTTTCTAAGGTTTAGTGAATGAAATGCGAAAGGGTATATCTTACTCAACCCTTAAGAATCCTTCTGTTTAAAAAAAGTTCAGCAATGATATTGGGGTCAAGAATACTCTGCGGATTTTGCAAGGATTAAAGCGAAACTATATTTACTGGCAATTTCGCATATTGTAATCCAGCCTTGTTCGCAATAATAGACTCAGATACATTGTTTGTTATAGAAGGTGATGGCTCTGAACATTATACTCCACCCAATCTGATGAGGTCATATTGTTATGGATATAAAATTGAGTTGTTTAGAAGTAGATGTTGATAGGGTCAGACATACCATTTCTGTATCCTATTAGTCATAGTAATTATGTCTAACCAGGCAATGCAACTTGTACCTTTTGCTATTATGAATTATATAGTGTTGTTAAGAAAACTGCTTCTTCTTGTTAAATATAGAAGATAGGAGCAGGAGGCGGCCATTCAGCCCTTTGAGCCTGCCCACCATTCTTCACGATCATAGCTGATTGTCCAACTCAATAGCTCAGTCTTGCTTTCTCTTCATAAACTTTGATCCCATTCGCCCCAAGTGTGATACCTAGTTGTCTCTTGAATACATTTAATGCTTTGGCATCAACTAATTCCTGTGGTAACAAATTCTACCAGGTCACCACTATTTAGGTGAAGAAATGCCTCCGCATCTCCGTCCTAAAATGGTCTATCCCGAATCCTCATACTGTGATCCCGATTTGGGCTCACTAGTAGTTTATCTTCTACTCCAGTTGTCTGCAAAGGCAATAGACCCAACGTTGAAAGGACTCAGCGCTCTAGCCCAACCAAAAACATAGCACTTAGAACAGCACTTACTGAAGCAAAAGCTGACAGTCCACAAAAACTTGTCCATTTTGTATTGCTGAAAACTTAACAGATTTACACATTAGGAAGCATTAGCAGCTACAGATTAACTCATGGGCTTGAACACCTGGGTCAAGATAAATCACTAGCCCTTGGTAAAACTATTGTAATTGAAAGCAATTTTGAAAAACCTCTATGTATTCAAAGATTTAGCTTTAGGCTGAAGTAGTATATAATGGAATATACCAATGTTCCAGGCAAGATACAAATAATGGCAGGTATAGTCTCATAGAAAGTACTGGATTGAGTTGTTACAGGAAATCTGATTCCAATAGAGGAAGGAGATTTTTACTCCATGGCAAGAGCAAACATTACCAGGAAATTATGGACATATCATTTTAAATCTGCCCAGTAGTGTGAAAAGGTCATAAAACTATGCCTGAAAAGGAGGTTGAAAAGTAATTTAATAGACTAACTGCTGTAAAGGTATCACAAACAAACAGTAATAGAAAATTTGTTGTTATACTACTGGTTTTAATCAATGTGATGCAAAATGCAATGCTACAGAAGCTCCACTGGGGGCTAAAATGTCTAAAATGCATTGCAAGGCTATAATAGTGCAGTGGTCAAGTATTACAAAAGACGCAGAGAATTAGATTTTGTCATGTCAAAATGTGTGGCATATGTGGCCAAGTGCAAATTGAAGCAATAATTTCATCAAGATTTATTCCATTTTAAAAGATAGATATGTTTGGTCCTACTTGACTTTTATGCAAATTAGATTGAAGTCAAGTTCATTCAGGTTTTCACTCAGTGTTTACTGCATTCAAAAATACCTCTGCTGTACATAGTTTCTGGAAGCATTGATCTCATTGGAGCCAAGAAGTGAGACCAAGTATGACTATCACAGGATGTGGGAAAGCCATTAATACACGACATTCGACGTTGTACACAGGGGTACAACTGGTCCAGACACAGTGCTAGACCATCACCACAGTGTTGTACTCATGTTGCACAGATGCAGGTGTTGGACTGGAATGGACAAAGTCAGAAGTAACATGACACCACGTTACAGTCCAACAGGTTTATTAAAATCACAAGCTTTCAGAATGCTGCTCCTTTGACTTCACCTGATGAAGGAGTAGCGCTCCAAAGTTTATGATTTCAAATAAACCTGTTGGACTGTAACCTGGTGTCACATGACTTCTGACTTTGTATTCAAATTAATAGTTGGGATATCTAGTCAGAGTTCCAGATTTTCTCCCAATCTATGAGATTCAGACTTTGACAAAGAGAGGAGGTGGTAATAATATTAATGGTAATGATATTAATAACTACAAAGATCAAATAAGTAAAAACAAATTACTGCAATAATGTACGCCAGACAGAAAAAAAAACTTGTAGGAAAGATCTGGTATAGAGGAGATTCATTTAAATCATGGATGTAACTGAACCTACGATCATATGATTCTGACATTAATAAAAGAGAGGAGATCAGTCTAGAAGAAACAATGAAGAAGGCTTAGCCACTACCCAACAGAACTGAGTCTTAGAATCTATTGTGTACAGAAGTAAAATGAAGGAATGTTACTATAGATAAAGAACTGGTGAGTCTTACTTTGAGACAAGGAACAATTCACCTCAGAGGCGATGTTTGTGCAGGCACCCACAGCCCAGAGACACCCCAGGCTGGTTCTCAAAGTGCAGGTGGTAGCATAAAGCACAACATAAAGCTGACAACCCAAGCATTCTACAGCCAATTCAATATTTTTGAAGTGGGTGAAGTGAAATGCAGTCGATCAGATCTATTTTTGTGGCATTGACAAAGGATAATTGTTGTCCAGGGCATATGGGCTAACACACATTTTCTTCTTTGATATCACTTTATGGGACTTTTTCTTAACCTTAATATCGCCTGCTATTGGCAACCACAATGACAGACACTTCGGTCTGTAAAGCATTTATATGTAAGGATAACTTAATACGTTATTTCCATGGTTGGTTATGCCTTCTTGGTAGCCTTATGTATGTGACTTCATTCAATAAATCTGAAGTCAGTTTTATGCAATTCATGACATACAGCTCCTTCCAGAGAGGTAGAACTGTCGATTGCAATAGAACCAGAAAAATGTCTGGCTTAACCCCGTAAAGTGATGAGGACCGAAGACAATATCATTGTTGTAATATCTGAGTGAAGGAGAAGCGAGTTAAGCAATAGATTCTATTCCTGACATAATCCAGTGACTTTAGATGAAAATGGGATGTCAGTGTCAGGATTCGGTCAGGAAAGTATTGGACCTTGTTTTGTTACGGAACTCCCAACCTTGACAGATTGAGCAATCTTCCAACACTCACTGCACAGGCTGTCTATTTTCATACGGTCCAGGGCATTGCTGAAACCCACGTATATTATCACAGCAAAAATCAGTCACTAAGCATAGCACACCAGGAATCATTCTTAATGATACTGTGTTTTGTTTTAATAAAAATGGAGAAAAATGTTACAGAACCTGACCACTAGTAACAAGGCCATACAATTCCATAAATCCAGAAGCACAAAACAGATCAATGTGAACCAAATAGAGTGTAATTTGTTACCATTTAAACTCACCACCTCCATCTCCATCTCCACATAAACGTAATCTGTGTGGGGAATTTCAATGTCCACCACTAAGCAAGCAATGCTACAGATTGAGCTGGTTGGGTTCTAAGGGACATAGCCAGTAGACTGTTTGCAGCAGGTGGTGAGTGAACCAATAAGGGGGAAAAACATACTTGACCTCATCCTTACCACTTTGCCAGCTGCAACTGCATCTGTCCATGACAGTAACGGTAAGAGTGGCCATCGCACAGTCCTTGTGGAGATGAGGTCCCATCTTCACATTGAGAATAACATCCATCATGTTGTGTGGCACTATCACTGTGCTAATTGGGACCCTTCAAACAAGTCTAGCAACTCAAGACTGGGTATCCATGAGGCACTGTGGGCCATCAACAGCAGCAAAATTATACTCCAGCACAATCTGTTACCTCATGGCCCAGCATATCCCCCACTCAACCATGGCCACCAAGCTAGAGGATTAACCCTGGTTCAATGGTGAGTGCAAGAGGGCATGAGGTGTGAATGAGGTGTCAACCTGGCGAATCCACCAAACAGGACTATATGCACACCAAACAGCAACCAAAAGACAGGGCTAAACAATCCCACAACCAACAGAACAGATCTAAGCTCTGGATTCCTGCCAAATCCAGTCATGAATGGTGGTGGACAATTAAACAACTCACTGGAGGCAGTAGCTCCATAATTATCCTCAATGATGGAAGAGCCCAGTTCATCAGTGCAAAAGTTAAGGCTGAAGCACTCACAGAAATCTTCCGCCAGAAGTGCCGAGTGGGTATCGGGGGCAAACTCTCTGGTGGTTGGAATCATACCTGACACAAAGGAAAATGGTTGTGGTTGTCGGGGGCCAATCATCATCTCAGCCTCAGGACATCTTTACAGGAGTTCCTCAGGGTAGTTTTCTCGGCCCAATCATCTTCAGCTGCTTCAATGACCTTCCCTCCATCACAACATCAGAAGTGGGGATCTTAACCGATGATTGCATAATATTCAGCACCATTCACAACTCCTCTAATACTGAAGCAGTCCATGTTGAAATGCAACAAGATCTGGAGAATATTCAGGCTTGGGCTGACAAGAAGCCAGTGACATTCATGCCTCGCAAATACCAGGCTACGTCTCTTATTGGTGATGGTCAACCTAACCACCACCCCTTGACATCTGATGGTGTTACCACCACTGAATCCCCCACTACCAATATCCTGGGGGTTATTATTGATCAGAAACTCAATTGGACTCACCACATAAACAGTGGCTACAAGAGTAGGTCATATCCTAGGAATACCACAGTGGTTAACTCACCTCTTGATTCCTCAAAGCCTGTCCATCATCTACAAGACACAAGTCAGGATTGTGATGGAATATTCCCCACTTGTCTGGATGAGTGCAGCTCCAACAACAGTTAAGAAGCTTGATACCATCCAGGACAAAGCAGCTCACTTGATTGGCACTATGTCCACAAGCATCCACTCCCTCTACACTGATGCTCAGTAGCAACAGTGTGAACAATCTACAAGGTGCACTGCAGAAATTTACTAAAATATCCTCAAACAGCACTGTCTAAATCCACGGCCACTTCCATCTAGAAGAACAAGAGCAGACATATGAGAACGCCAATGTTAAGGCTCCCTCCAAGCCACTCACCACCCTGACTTGGAAATATACCACTGTTCCTTCATTGTCACTGGGTCGAAATGCTGGAATTCCTCCCCTAAGGACATTGTGTGTTAACCCACTGCAGGTGGGCTGCAGTGGTTCAAGAAGGCAGCTCACCACCACCTTCTCAAGGGCGACTAGGGATGACAAGAAATGCTGGCCAGCCAGCGATGCCCACATCCCACAAATGAATATAAGTAAGTCCTCATTCCCATATTAGATTATATTGCAGATTATACCATCACATCTCCACCGATATGGCCGAAGATTTTGTCTGACTCATTTTGTCAGTTTAAGTCCAAGTTACACTTACCTCCTGGTAGATTTAAACTAGAAAGAGAAAAAATTGCAACTCCATAACCGGGCAGAAATAAACACCCCTGTGCTATTCCTGTTAACTGTTTCAACGTGAAACATCTGTTTATTTGCAGCAACTTCAGATTTACAAATGTGATGGAAAATATAGCTCCAGACATTTCGAGCACAATTAGATCAGAAAAAAAGCCTTTTGTGTGTTGTTGGAGCATCACTGTTAGAATCTGCGATCTGAACTTACTATATATGAAGGTATTAGTATAGAAATGATGTTAATATGCTAAGGGAGCAATATATGTCCAAGAGATTTAGTTTTTTTTGGTATAAAATGTCCTCATGTCACTGTGTATTGTATTCATAAAATCTCAGTCCCTGTTATGGTTCAGGAAGAGGAATTCTGAACATTTTTCTGCCAGTTGAGAGGAATGTGCTGCTTAAACTTCCTCATCTTATTGACCTATTGTCTTTTCATAGCTTTCTTTAATTAAGCCAGTTAATAGCATCCTGCATTACGCTAATCAAATTAGTTCATTTGGGAATCATGGAAAAAATATTTACTAATTACAGGCTGGTGGTAAAATCCCATGACTTAACGGAGAGTTTAATTTAAAGTTTTTGAGAAGATTTGTAGCTCAGGTTGTAGACTTGCTCGCTGAGCTGGTGTGTGTTTGTTTGCAGACGTTTCATCACGCTGCTGGGTAACATCATCAGTGCACGTCCGGTGAAGCATTGGTGTTCAGTCCTTCTTGCTATTTATATGCCTTGGTTTGCTGGAGTGCTTGGCATTACTTTCAGTTCAGTTTCTCAGTGGATTGTATATCAGGTCCAGCTCAATGTGTTTGTTGATGGAGTTCCGGTTGGAATGTCAGGTCTCCAGGAATACCCTGGCATATCTGTTTTGCGTATGCTGTTATGGATGCGTTGTTGTAGTCGAATTTGTGTCCTCCCTTGTCCACGTGTATTGAGACTAATGAGAATTGGTCATGTCTCTCAGTGGTTAGTTGGTATTCGTGCATTCTTATCGTCAGTTTTCTTCCAGTTTGGACAATGTTTCGCACAATCCTTGCATGATATTTTGTATATTATGTTAGTTTTAATGGTTTTGGGTATGTGATCCTTTACATTCTTCATCAGTGACTGTTGCAGGGTGGTTGTTGGTTTGTGCACTACTCTGATACCTAGGAGTCTGAGTAGTCTTGTGGTCATCTCTGATATGTCCCTGATGTACGGTGAGGTGACTAGTGTGTCTGGCCGTGTTGTGTCTTCTTGTTGCGCTTTCCTGAAGATGTAACAGCGGATTGTGATTTTTGGTTATCTGTTCCTTTTAAAAACTTCACGTAAGTGCTCCTGCTCTGTTTACGCAATTCCAGGTTGCTGCAGTGTGTTATGGCTCATTTGAACAATGTCCTGATGCAGCTCAATTTCTGCTTTTGGGGTGGTTGTTAGTGTAATTAAGAATCTGGCTCATGTGTGGTCTTTCTATATACGCTAGTCTGGAGTTCCCCGTTGTTTCTGCATTCTAGGACGGGTATTTGGCTATTGTTCTCTTCTTCTTTTGTGAATTTTATTCCTGTGATGATGCTGTTTATGCGTTGGTGGGTTTCTTCTAGTCTTGTGCTTTTGATGCATGAACACCAACTAGCCACAAAGAAACAATTCTCATTGGTCTCAATACACACAGACAAAGGAGGGCATGAATTTGACTGGGACAATACATCTGTAATAGCACAAACCAAACAAAGACATGCCAGGGAATTCCTGGAAGCCTGGAATTCCAACCGGAACTCCATCCAAAAAACACATTGAACTGGACCCAATATATAAACCAATGGAAAAGAGAAATGGAAGTGATGCCAATTACCCCAGCAAACCGAGGCACATAAATAACAGAACGCCAAGGCTTCAGCAGAGGCATGCTGACTGTGTTGCCTAGCAGGATAACATAACGTCTACAATCAGACGCACTGGCTCAGCAAACAAGCCTAGAACCCATGAGACTTTGATAGTTATATAATCTAAATTGGATATGATGTGTCGTATGAATTACATAACACCTATGCATTGAAAATATTTCTATAATTAAAACGGAGGCAGAATTTAAATATCTTATCCATTTAAAAATAAATTAACTGTATTATAATAGAACACTTAATAGTCAATACATTAAATAAATCCTCTTTTTTCTTTGATATGGTTCCTATTTCAAATAATGGAACAGCTTTAGGATCCTAAATTCTATCATGAAGAAACAACTTGTAAACCAATGTCATCAATGTTACGATATGGGAAAGCAGAAAAAGCAAGCTTTTGAAAAGTGTGCTAAGAATTTGGTCTCCCAAGAAAACAGAATCTCACTGCTGATGATGAAAATGGCCATAGATGGTTGTATATATGACAGAAGTAATCAAACTGCACTAAGTGAGATTTTTCAATATAGTTTTCTAACTAGTTGACCTGCTGAAGGGGTGGCTTAGTCTGATCCCTTCAAAGTTGTTTCACTCAATTCTTCACTTTTCAGGAAGGTAACAACAAGCTTTACGTGAGAAATTGATTGAACGAACACCAGTGAAAATTCACCCCTAGTGTATTTAGCTGGATTCAACCTCATTCGTTTTTAAAGGTAAATAAATGCATTCTAAGGTAAATTAAAGGGGAAAACACAATAGATTGCCAACAGCTGCTTCAGGAGTTTAGCAATCCCAGCAGGAAATTACTGCTATTTTTCCTGTTTTTTCACACTTTTGAGATTTATAGGTGTGAGGTCTAAACTGTGACAGGTCTGTACAAGACACAAACCTTGGAACACAGATGGATTAGATCACAGATTGATATCTAAAAGTGAGATGAGCTTGTGGTAAGTTTGCAATAAAATGTGCAGATGGAGAAATCAATTTAGATAATCAACGGTCAGGAGTTTATTCAGGAGAGGCAGAGGATGGAGAAGGCCCTTGCATTTCCTATCACAGGTCACTAGTGTATTCATGGAATAGAACAGTTTCCTGTACTGGGAGATGCTGTTATTGCATACATGTTGCCTTGCAGCTACATACTTGCAGCAAATTAATCCCAGGATATTTCAAAAACTTTGTTATTTAAGAGAACGGACGCCAGATCTATGATTAGTGCTATGCTGTCTAAATGAAACAGATGAATTCACGTACCAAATAAATTGCTTGGAGTTCAGAAATGTTTGCTCATAGTGCCTTGAGATGGCTAAAAAGCCAGAATAAAGGGTTATTTTTTCTGTGATCTTTACACAGCCAGACATGGCACAAAAGCCGCAACTGTCTGAAGATTTTCTTGACAAACTTCTGTCTCTTCAGGAGCCCAGAAAGCTCCTGATGATCTGGGGAGGGGTGTAGGTGATTAAAGAAAATACATTCAGAGGGAAAACAACAGTTGTGAGTTTTACCAGTCTCTTATCGATTGCATTCTACAAAATAAGTGTAATCATGGTGTCTTGTCTGAACACAGTAATGTGTAACTTTTTTTATTACTTTTGAATGAATAGCATTGACTGGAGTGCCCATAATTCTAATTGCCACAATTTGCTGATTTTTAGCTCCACAAAATCTTCAAAACAACATCTGCATCATTGATGCGTAGACTTAGCAAGTTCCAGGTGTTAACATCTGGAACATTATCAAGGAATGTCATAAAAATCTCAGTAATCTCCTTCAAGTTCTTACATATCATCAATCAATTATATTGACAACTTAAAGCCAAATTCTAAGTCACTTTATTCTGTACAGAGCTCCTTTAGTGCTTACAGAAAGAGCAGAATCCCACATTTTTACATAGGTCATACAGCTATCGTATTGCTATCCACCACCTGTAAAAATACACATGTATTCAATAATTAGATACAAAGCCCATTGGAACAACCTCAATACCTTTCCCCCCAGATATATCAGCACTAACAGCTGAGCCATCCATTCGCAATCCACTCATTCAACCTTTAGGGAATTACAAAGACAGCTCATATCTAGGCAGAGCAATATCGTTGTGGTGGTGGGGGGGGGGGGGGGCGCGGAGAGAGTGTGTGTGTGTGTGTGTGTGTGTGTGTGTGTGTGTGTGTGTGTGTGTGTGTGTGTCTGTGTGTCTGTGTGTCCATGTACTGCCTCCTGAACACCAGATAGTTGGAGTTTATGGACATTTGTTCTGCGGCCATTCATTTGAAGTCGATGTATTTTTGTATGAATCAGCAGTGAATGTCCAGCTATTCAGTTTTGACGTAAAACAGCTAAGCCTGGCAGTCCTTGCATTGCTATCTGCAGGACACGAATATCAGTGATCAAAAATCTTAACCAGTTTTCCTTTTCAGATTTCTGGGAATGGAAGCTAATTGTATTATCCTAACTCAAATTAAAACTTGGCACACACTAGGGAATTGCACCCAGCTTTAAAAGGTCCATGTGTCTTAATTACTTGATTTATAAACCTGATTTTTGATAAGCTCCTGATGAAGGTCTAACTAGATAAATATTACAACAACTCCTCAAAACTTTTCTACATGCATCAAAATGAAATTTCAGTATAACTGATAGTTGGTGAGGATGAATTGGTCCAGTTTGATACAAAATTAGGAATCTAGCCCTGACTGTTCTTTAAAGTATTCTTGGAAAACCACTGACATTCATTTGCACAATGTAAAGTTGTTTAATATTTTTATTTATGTAAATGTAATGCTCCCATACTGAAATGGGGGCGATAGATGAACGCAATGTAGCAGCAGAGGCTGAGTTCCTTACACCGACTGCAGTGCAAATAAGGACAGGAGAAACGTCACAGGCCACTGGCATTCAAAGGAGAGCTGGAGACCAGGCACCGGCTCAGGCCCCAGCAAGGGATGACCCTGTGGTCTCAGCAGAAGCAGCAGGGGGATCTGAGAGATGTACTGGCCTTCACTGAGAAGGTGGATTGATACAGTCAGTGTTGCGAATGCATGCCATGCGAACACGGGCGTGTTAGCAGTGGCCGTTCAGAAACAGGCCCAGGACCTTTAAGGGATGATGCCGAATTACAGGCACTTTCACTCCATCACACCAGACATTGGCCCTCAGGACCAAATGCATGGACAGAGGGGGAAATCTGACCCGAGTCCAGGTGCCTGTCCTCACAAGGACTCAGGATATACTGTCACAGCAAGAGATCCATGGCAGTTTTGACTCACCGTGAACACTGCAGAGGAGGCCAGGATCTTCACTTCAACCTTGCTTACCCCACTCTGACCCTTCAAATATCAGGGCAAGGCGGCTCAACTAGCCCTTAACCAGAAGGCTCATAGCATGTTTGATATATCCTTACCCAAAAGTCCCAAGATCACCTGACCACACCTCCAAGACCAACAGCATCCACCATGGGAGCTGGTTTCCTCCACAGTTTCTAGAAATTTCCCCACTTCCGAAGTTAAACTGACTGGTCTATTGGTGAAGAAAGATGTTACGTGTGAAATTCTATATCCTCCTGAACCACCCCAAAATCCAGGAAAGATTGCAAAATAATTGCCAGTGCCTCTGCAATTTCTATTCACTTCCCACTGACACTATCTCTATCAAACGTAAGTACTTTCTTCTTCATCTTAATTTAGACGATTTTAGACCCTGATTTTAGACTCTGCAACAAGGGTAAACATCCTCCCTGCATCTTGTCTGTCCACCCTGTTTATCTTTTTTTAAAAAATTTACATTTCAATCAGATCTCCTCTCATTCTTCTATACTCTAGTTAATAGAAGCCCATTTGAGCCAATCTCTCATCATATTGTAGTCATGCCATCCCTGGTAGCAACCTCGTAAGCCTCCAGTACACTCCCTCTATGACAACTGTAGCCTATGGCAAATATGTTCTGTACTTTATTGGGTGTTCCCAGGCAAATAGGTCACCAACAGCCACTATAAAGATGCCTAAAGTTACATCTCTCTTACAAGGTGGATATTATCCTGAAGAATCAGATGAGACAGGAGAAATGTTATTGAATTACACAAAGTACAAAGAACTAAGTTTCATCCTGTTGAATATGTTGATCCTAGCCAACATGATGACATAGGTAATGCAATTGACCTTAGTCTCTGCTGGGAAGGTAGGGATAAGCCAGGGCTCTTACTTGTGGGATTGCTATACATTGACATGTCTGAGCATGTGCATGTTAGATTTTGAAACCATTTTTGAGTTCACCTAAAAACTAAGAACATTTGGCTCAGCAACAGTAAAATCATGCACCTTGTGAGTGGTGAGGAGAAAATGACAGCAAAGCTGAGAATGGAAAGTAAAAACAAAATGCTGCTCATTTATTTTGGGTGCAGACTATCACTACTATGTTGTAATACAGATTCTCTACAGCGTGAGTTTACATAGTTGTTCTGTCAAACAGAAAAACAGACAAGTGATTGAATTGTTCCTTAATAGAGGAGTTACCATATGATTTCTCACTGATAAATAGTGTGACAGGAGGGACTTGTACAATGCCTAGATATTGGACACCGGGTAGAATTGTGTTGCATTTACCAGCTCTTACAAAACAGAATATTACTATTGAGAAACTACATGATACATTCATTGCAACAAGTTGGGGGTCAATCAACAGAAGTATCAGCTTGATATCACTCAGCACTGAATCACAGGAGCAGGTCATTCAGGCCCTCAGGCTTTCACTATTAGATCATGCTGGTTTTATACCTTTACAGAGACACCTTTGGATTTTAATCCCTTGAAACTGTTACCTAACAAAAATATATTCATCTCAACCTTTCTGGTTTCAATTAAAACAGTACCCGCTGCCTCCAGGAGAAGACGATCTCGAAATTTCATTCACTCTTCTGGGAAAAAGAACTCCTCGATACAGTTTATCATTTGTCTAGCTCTGCATTTAAGATTGTGGCACAGCACAGCCTCACCACAGGATCTAACTTGCATCTGACCCTTTACCATTTTTAACAGTTTCCGCGTAATTTTAGTGAGGTCTGGGACACATTGGTTATGCTGAGAATTGTGGCAGAATCACACAAGATGTCTGGCAAGGACTGTTCTGATACGAAAAGCATCTCACTGTATCTTTTATGGTAAGCTTCTTGATAGGCAGCCTCGAGTTTATTTTTAGTTAATCTCAGGATGAGGGCATTGTTGACAAGGCTAGCATCAACTGTCCATCCTTAACTGCCCACACGCCAGTTAAGAGTCAATCACATTGCTGTGGTTCACATTTAAACCAGGATAGCAGATCTTCTTCCCTGAAGGAGATCAGTAAACCAGATAGGTTTTTCTAACAATTGACAATGGATTCATGATCATTAATAGATTCTTAACTCCAGATTTCTGTTGAATTTGAATTCCACCTTCAGCCATGACAGGATTTGAAATTAGATCCCTCAGAACAGGGTTTCTGGATTAACAGTCCAGCAATAATACCAGTCCATTGTCTCTGTTCTGAGTTGCTAAGTGTGATTACGGCTTTTTAAATGCTTTATTAATGTTTGTTAACATTCAACTTGCCACCTCACCAAAAGCACCATATGTCTAGATATCAAGAAATGAAGATATGCAAGTTAAAGAGGGTACCTGGTGACTTTAACTCACCACTGGCTCCAAAGGACTGCCATGTTGGGCACCAGGCAACATCTCAGGGCATGCTCCATATGCACTGGCCACACACACCCTACAACCTGAGACATTGGCATTTAATGTGTGCCCGCCTCTAAGAATCCTCATGGCACACTTCAGACCCACTTACAGGATGTTTCCATATTTTAATGCTGCACCTTGGGCTGAACCAATAATTACATGGTACTGCTGTTGCAAGGACACCATGCTTTCAGGGGCACACAGCCAGTTCACGGACTGGACTAGGCTACATCTCTAGGATCTTCATTAACTTTCATAGGACTCCTTCATTCTAAGCGTACCAGGATGTTCCCAGCATTCGTGTCTTGTATTGTCTTGCCAGGCCTTTCTGAGCTTTGCCCCTAGAGCCACAGCTATGAGATTCATGTTATTTCTGTCTTGAGTTGCCATTTGGCACAGATACAAAGCCAGGAAGCCTGTCATGATTGTCAGCAGACCCCAGCCTTCACTCAGGTAGACCCACCACAATAAGTCAAGGACCACCTCCGATACCAGTCCAGCAGCTTGGACATAATCACTCAGCCACTCAGAGTGGTCAGAATCTTAATGGCTGACTTTTCAACACTTGTCTTGATACTTTCTACCCTAGTGGAGTTTGTTTTCCTCCCACAGTGAGAGGGAGGTAGGTACTGAGGGAGATGGAAATGGGAGGTACAGCTGTGACTTACAGGGCAGTTGTCCCAACTGAGTGAGCTGGCAGCACACAGGGTTAGTTGTGTTGGGGGTTGGGGTGGCTGAGGATGAGTGGACAAGGCAATAGTGAGAGTAGAGGAACATGGGTCTTAGTGGCAATTGGGAAATGTAGCTGAGACAAAGTGAGAGATATTGCAGAGAGGATGGTTACATGTGGTGAAGTGGAGAAGGACATTGCTCTTCTTTCTATATTGCTGGGTTTTCCGCCAAATGTCTGAAACTTCACTAAACCGGGTGGCAATTTCAGACAGATGGTCTCTTTTAGTACATCCCCATCTAGTCAGGAAACTCTAGGCCCCTGCCCACAGAGCAGTGCCCTGACTTCCTCTGTCTGCCCTATATGGGCAAATGTTAAAACTGTAACGTGATAGCTCCAGGCTGATAGTCTTTTAAATGGCAACACAATGATCTTTTAAAGGTGGCATGGGTGCAAGGGATGTCAGCTTTTCAGCAGTTAGCTGGAGAGTGGTGAGATATTTCAGGAAAGTCGCTTGGTAAGATAAGGATTGAATGGGACCTGAAGTATGCCATACAGGCGGGGTAGCGTAGTTAACAAGGTGTGTTTGCTAAAATACAGAAGGGAATCTCACTCGGCCTCATGGCAAGAATCCTTCCAAAGAAAACTCAACACAACTCACAATTAACCAAAGAAATTAAAGATTCAGCCCATTGAATGCTTACTCATCAAGTTTTGGTCTCAAAGGAATACAAGCCATGTTTACACCACCTGTTCTCATAATTTCACCATTTTCACTTGATGTTAAATAGCATTATCATCATTTAATATGCCACCTTCAACACTCCAGGTTTTGCTATTGACCAGAAACTCAACTGGACCAATTATATAAATACTGTGGGTACAAAAGCAGATCAGAGATGGAAATTCTGTCTAACTCCTCTCCTGACTCCTCAATAGCTGTTGATAATATATAAGGCCCAAGTCAAAAGTACAACTGAATACTGTCACTGAAGCTCAACTTTATTCAGAACAAAGCAAACCGATTGATCGGCACCCCATCTATGAGATGAAGTTTTCACCCCACCACAAATTTATCGTGGAAAAATGTGCGCTGTAAACACGATGCCAAAACTCTTTTGACAGCACCTTCCAAACCTTCATACTTTCTCACTTCGAAGGACACAGTACCATCTGGAAGTTCCTCCTCAGACCACACATGATCCTGCCTTGCAACTATATTGCCTCTCCTTCACCACTGTTGGATAAAAATCCTGGAATTCCCTTCCTAACAGAACTATGGGCGACGTAACAACAGATAGACTACCGTGACCAGCCACCACGTTCAAGGGCAATTAGGATGGGCAAAATATGCCATCATGACAAGTTGAGGAAGATGCCACTGGCAATGAATATTAACTCTCTCATTCCTTATCTTCTGATCAGTACCAATGGCAGATGAATAACCTGATAAAACAGGCAACTCACAAGAGAGGGATAAAGAAGTTTAAAATATCTCAGTAAAACTGGGTAATTAACCAGATGTGCTGGAGTTCTATTTTCAGGTATACAAGATGATTTGGACCAGTGTGCATCATTTCCAAGTTTTACTGGTTTTTTTTCCCTTAAACACACTAAGCAACCTCCCTTTTCTTTCGTTTTAGCAACACAGTCTTCACCATTTAAAGTTAAGGGTGGCATGAACTGCAAGACCCCTGTGCCACACCACTTAAAGTGTGAACTTTAGGATGTGCAATCACCAAACATAACATGGAATTTCATGGCCAAGATCTTTTTTTTTATATAGTCTTGAAAATTTAAGGTCAAGAGATGATTTGGGTACGTCTGTACCATAGCAGTGTCATGAATGCCTGAAGTAATTATTCAAGTGCTCTCTCTCTCTCTTTATTTGAATCTTAACCATAAGCAAATTGAGACAGCACAGACCTGGGCAGCAAATGTCCAAAACTATTGTCTATAGGAAATAAATCTTCTGAAATCGGTTGAGATAGGGTTAAAATTGCTACCGAATTCATGACTACCAACTTCTGTAAATTATTTTGCTGCTTTCCATCAAATATAATAATTTATAGAAAAGGCTTAAATAGCTTTTGTCATCTGGATATATCATTGAAAAATATACACTAATCTGCTAAAACAAAGTTAAAGTATCTTTGTCTTGGAGATGGTGTTCAATGGTCTCAAAAAAAAAATCAGTGAGCTCACCAGCTCCATCCAATTTCATAGTGGGCTAAATGATATTGCTCAAGGTAGTCACCTCAGTGCCAGTCATGCACTGATGTTTCTTTAGCGATCCTAGGAATCTGCTTCTCCCTGAGGTGCTGCATGGTCAGCTGATTCATTTTTGTGTAATCTCACGCAACGTGCTTCCATTTTTACCCACGGCCACCAGTGACACCAAGAACTGCCAGATCAAAGTGGAGAGGATCTCCAAGAAAATCACGCATATTGGTACAGGCATCAAACGAAAGAAAGCAGAGAAAATCCCAGAAGAGGCTACAGATCACAAATCTGCTCAGTTTAACCTACAACACAGTTTATGCTGACAGACTCTGCTGTCTGATCTCTCACAAACTCCTCAATCATTTGGCTCACCAAATGTACAGCAAGCGCCACAATCTTGAAATCTTCCATTTTTACAATGGACTCCATACCAAGCTCTTTTCAAGGGTATTTTTCTGGCAGTTGAGGGACCTGTTCCATTCCTCAGCCCATTATCTTCCTTCCCATTTTAGAATCATGTAAGCCTTACGGCGTGGAAGCAGGCCATTCAGCTCATCAGGTCCACACTGACCCTCCAAAGAGCCTCCCATTCAGATCTACCCCTGCCCTATCCCTTCACTTTCCACCCTAGATACTATAAGGCATTTTAGCACAGCCAATCCACCTAACCTGCACATCTTTTGACTGTGGGAGGAAACCAGAGCAGCCAGGAGGAATCCACAGAGACACTGGGAGAATGTGCAAACTCCACACAGGCAGTTGCCTGAGGCTGGAAATGAACTTGAATTTGTGGCACCGTGAGGCAGCCGTGCTAACCACTGAG
The DNA here is from genome assembly GCF_030684315.1 of Stegostoma tigrinum. NCBI lineage: Eukaryota > Metazoa > Chordata > Chondrichthyes > Orectolobiformes > Stegostomatidae > Stegostoma > Stegostoma tigrinum. The sequence continues at coordinate 32,068,320 of NC_081374.1, forward strand.
TCACCATGCCGCCCATTATTACTGCTCTAATGCTTGTTTAAATGCTTTCCATTCTGAGTTGTGGAAGGCATGTTCAAATTTGAACTGAGAGAAACTTTGGGGATACAGAAAGTATTCAAAAGTTTCTTAGAAATGTCAACATATTTCTATTCATAATTGTGTATCATACTGAATAGTTGCATGTAGTGAGGTGCCTGCATGTAAGGAGTGGCTCTTCATAGTTAAAAGGGTGAGTGCTATCATGTTAACAATTGCCTATTCAATTCCTGAAATGGGAAGAGCTCTTACATTTATCCACAAAGAGCTGTTTAAGGAACATCTTACTCACTGGGGTAACTTTCTATGGCTGCTACAATACATATACAGTTCTGCAACACATTTTAACCAATATTTTATAGTAAGAGTGTTGGCATAAACCTTTTATTGTTCAAATAAGAAGTCACTTGCTGGCTCTCTGCTTGATTTGCTACACACCTATTTTACAAAATTAGTCATCAGATAAAAGCACAATGGTGTAGCGACAAAGTAACACAAATCTGACTTGAAGTTCGTTTCAGACAAATAACAAATCCTGTTCCATCAGCTAGAAAAGATGAGCTTCAACTTAACAACTTCTGCATGTAGATAGTTAGGTACCATCTGGCAGTATATCGAATGCATTCCATGACTCCTGGGTACCACATAGCTTTAGTTTTGAGTGGTTGTCTTTGATTTGACTTTGTTATTTAACTTTTTGACTTTGATAAACTTCCTGGAATTCAATCCAATTAGAAAAAGGTGGATCCCACAATCAGAGATAATGGGAACTGCAAATGCTGGAGAATTCCAAGATAATAAAATGTGAGGCTGGATGAACACAGCAGGCCAAGCAGCATCTCAGGAGCACAAAAGCTGACGTTTCGGGCCTGGACCCTTCATCAGAGAGGGGGATGGGGAGAGGGAACTGGAATAAATAGGGAGAGGGGGGGAGGCGGACTCTCCATCTTCGGTCCGCCTCCCCCCCTCTCCCTATTTATTCCAGTTCCCTCTCCCCATCCCCCTCTCTGATGAAGGGTCCAGGCCCGAAACGTCAGCTTTTGTGCTCCTGAGATCCCACAATCAGCCCAGACCAACTTGAAGTAGTTAAAATAATTACAATTTGTTTCTGCTTTGTTAATTTGAGTCAGAATAAAGTTGTCAATTTTTTTTATTGGTGCCTTTCCACTTTAGCAGGGTACCCGAAACAAATTGGAGTTCAATCTAGCTAAGAGGGTCTCTTTTGGAACATATATTTCCCTTACATTTGTTGGAATTGAACACTGTTCATTAATCCTATTCATGTAATTCTTTCTATTAGTTTCAAACTATGAAAAGTATCCTCTCAGATTTTGATGGAAACAACAAGACAGATCTGTGCTGACAATACATCAGTGCTGTCTTACGAGTAAGCTGTGTGCTAGATGCTGCTTTAACTCTATGAGCATGGGTGATTAATTAGAAAATAGTTAAGCAAATGACATGCGGACTGCTACGTTAAACTCTGAATGGTAGTTTTCAATAAGATTCCAGTTAAATTTTACTAGATTCAGGTAAGTCACATAATCACGGAAATTTTATGGTACAAAAAGGGGCCATTCAGTCCACTGTATTTGCAATACCATGTAAAATGATCATTATTGTGTAGTGCCGATTTCCTATACCCTCACACATAATTTTTATCCAAATTATCATCCAACATCTGCTTATATGGCCCAATTCAATCTGTTTCCAACATCTTTCCAAGCAGCACATTCCATACCCAAACTGCTTGCTGACTGAATACGTTTTCCTTACTTCACATTTGCTCCTTTTGAGGATCATTTTAAACCTATACCCCTTTGTTGTTGTTCCTTTTAAAAAGCGGGAATAATTTCTCCCTATCTACTCTATCCAGCCCAGCAATGATTTTGAAAACACCTGTCAGATGTCCTCTTTGCCTTTTCTCCAAGGACAACAGTCCCAATCTAATCATCATAACTGAAGGTCCCCATCCCTGGAACCATTCTTGTAAAATCTTTCTCCACTCTCTCTAATATGTTCACATCCTTTCTATATGGCAGCTAGAACTGCACACAATACTCCTGTTAAAATGTAACAGGGATGTTATACAACTTCAGCATTGTCTCTTTCCTCTTGTACTCTATGACCCAATTATTAAAGCTGAGGATCCCGTATACCTTACTGACTGCTCGCTCTACTCATCCTGCCACTTTCAATGGCCTGTGCATAAATAGACACACAGGTCCTTCTGCTTCTGCCCTCTCCTTAGAATTGTGGCCCCTATTTTTCATCCCATGTCATTCCATGTTCTTCCTCCCAAAATGCACCACCTTATACTTGTCTGCATTGAAACTCATCTGCCAACTACCCAGCCACTCTACAGCTTCTTTATGTCCCTCTGGAGTACTCCACTGTCTTCCTCAGAGTTTGCAATCCTTTCAAGTTTTGTTTTATTTGCAAACTTGCAATTGTCCCACGAACACAAAGGTCTAGATCCCTAATAAAAATCAGGAAAGGCAAGGATTCTAATGCTAATCTCTGGGAAACACCACAATAAATACTCTTTCAGCTTAAAAAATATCAAATGGCCATTACTCTGTCAATGGGTGAACAAACAATGGGACATGACAACAAACACAACTATAAATATATTTACAAAACGAATTGTTTCTACTGAAGATGAGTGCAGGCAGGATCATTCCTAACTCCTGAAATTAAGAAAGCACAGCTCCCTTTAAAAATAATAATTGGATTTTAAGTGGCATAGATACACATTTATTGTTTTTAAATTCTAGAACTTGAATAACAAATACACACAATGTATATATGTGAGATTATCTGTTGACTTCACATTCATCTGTGCATAAACACTGCAAAACAAATTCAGGACCCAGACCTCTGTAATGGCCAGTCTAGTATCCATTACTCCATATGCAATAATTAAGAGGGGGAGAAAAGTTCTGTTTGGGCTAATCATACACAGAGTTGCTGTTGTGAAAGTTTGCCAACTAAACAAGCTGCCTACAGTCTATTCAGGTGGTTGATTAGTAGAACAACAAATCTACTGGAACAGTTACTGAAAAGTTTTTTTTTCAGACTTGCTATGCCACCTCATGTTGTTGTTTAGATAGAAAGCGATTTCCTTATATATCGTTTCTACTTCGTTATCCTACATACGTGAACTTTCATCAGTCTGCACATATTAAAAAGCAGGATAGTTTAGTATACAGCATCAGTTGTCATCATATTTACATATACATCAGACTACAAGCTTTTTTGCTATGCATTTCTGACAATTATCCTGTAGAATTCAAGTGTAAATGCATACACTAATACGGAAGTAGTCAAAGTGTTAAATATTAATCGCTACCTACCTGGAGAGAGCAGTCCAACTTTTCCTATTTATTGACATTTTATCCCTCAGGCTGTATTAATCCCGTATCTGAATGAACTCCAGTGATAATTTTTATGATGATCTACACAACTGAACAATTCTACATGCAATGAATAAATAAACTTTCCTCACAGTTTGTCATCTGCTCTATAGTATTCATCCAGTCAGTGAAGTGCACCTTCACCCGAGTTTGTTAATACTCCCCTGCTGTGGGATCACGTGGTTCTTATCAGTTGTGTTGTGTACTGTACCTTACCTATTAGCTGCACCATTAAAAATATGAATCTTCAAAAATATCATGTTTATAGTTTACAACTAACTCTAAACGTCTGCAGGTGTGAACCTAACAATAGTGAATGATGTATGAAATGATTGGCTTCTAGGCTTCTAATGGGCCATTTTGCTTATGAACGACAATGTTCTAAATAATTGTGCATTGATAGAAGAAGAAATATGGCAGTGTAGAAGTAACTTATTTATTACTGAAAGGAGGAATCTAATAATATTTTATTTTTTTAAAATTCGTTTTCTAAATTTTCCCTGTATGTCTTTTGTCATTGAAATTGTGCCAATTTTAAATATGTTAGAGAAACTGACAAACAACTACCAACATACTTAAGTGGACAGAGTTAGAGTCTAAAAAGGAAGTTAGCAGTGATTACAAATGATTTTGTTTTCAGAATAAAGGACTGCAGGAAATATGAAGTTATCTTTGTTTGCTTGTACCAAAGTTATTTTTTTTAACTAAAGATTAAAACTCATAAGAGTCTGAGTTCTTAAATTTATTTAGAACACACCCAATCTTGTGTAATTGGAATCTCTACGGATGCTGAACTATTAGGACACAGCACAGACTGGTTAGTCCCCATAGTTTTTCTGATTGCTAAAGCAAATATTCTTGTTTTAACTGCCATACAAAACAGTATGTTGGTCACTATGTCAGGATTACATAGTACCACCTTGTAAAATGAGCTGGCAACAATATACAGAATTAACCCATTCTCCTTTTGACATCAATGTGTTCTTACATCCTTTTATGATATTGAAGCTAAGGCGCTTCAAATTAAACAGTGCTGGTTCTTGGCTACATGTATTGCAATATGCTAATATCCCACACTTGATCACGCTAATGCAGAAACCACCATGATTGGAGATTGCGATCGGACCCAAATTGCATTTTTGACATGGTATGTACTCTGCAGGGGACCTAGATGTGTACGTAGCTCTGATGAATTAAAGCTAGACTACATTTCTAAAAATCAGCCAGCAGTTCGTAAATGTGAGGTGCACTTGGGATGCAGCGGGTAGTGGAAATGTTTTGAATACCGGACTCAGTGAATTCATACAAAAGCTTTTCACTTACACAAGATTAAAATTCAGCCTACTGTTTCTGTGGAGGTAAAGAAGGCCAAGAAAGAATTCCAGGCTCTCAGGAGAGATTGTGAAGGAGATGTTTCTGTAGGAGGCAAGGAAGCCTCCGAAGCCAACACTGTAAAAGGAATCGGAGGAGGTAGTTATAAAGGTCAAGTTAAGAAATATGGTCCCAAAAGGCCTTCTTGTAGTGCAACAATAAGTTCAGTGACATCACAAGGGTGCTCAAAGTTATGAATGCTTCACGAAATATAACTTGCTAACCATTACTATACAATATTACTATATATTATATTACTATACTATATTACACACCATTCAATGCAACACGTTCGTCATGTGGTGTGGGCCGTTGAGAGTTTCTCTTTAAGGATTCCACGTATACAATGTCATGACTGTGCCTGCCAATGGCTTTGCAAGCTGCATGCTCAGAAATCAGTTGATTTGAATAATATGTGCTTAATAACTTAGTAGTGTCTCTTGTTCTTCACAATAAACCAACACAAAAAAAATCAATCCCTTATAAATAATTGATTATTAGATGATTGTTATTACATGATGCATCTGGCTATCTCGAGCAATCATAACTTGTATCTAACAATCTCATGGTGTAACTTTACTCACACACTTAGTAATGCTGCCAGTTCCATGCCCTTATATTGCAACTTCCACATACTTCAAGCGCATCGCTTAAAAACACTACAGCACATTCATGAAGTTCTTCCATCTTGTTTGCAGGATAAGCCTGCACAAAAAAAAGATCATTTTTGTTTCAAACATTTGAAAACACACACCAACGGTTTCAAGAACAGCTTCTTCTCTGCTGTTATCAGATTTTTGAAAGGACCTCTCAAATATTAGTGTTGATTTTTCTCTGTAGCTGAAACATCATATTTCTGTTCTATTACCCTCAGGTTCTTATTATTGTGATTTGCATGCATAGCAAGCAAAACATTTTTTTCTGTATCTCAGTACATGTAACAATAATAAAATAAAATCAAATTAAATCAATCATAAGGTGTGACAACAACAGAGAACCATCAGGTAACAGGGCAAGCCTGCATTCAAGGAGTCCCATGGTTGATATGGTGCAGTGGGACTTTGAACCATGGTGTGGAGGCACTGGTGTTGGACTGGGATGGACAAAGTTAGAAGTCACACAACACCAAATTATAGTCCAAGACGCTTATTTGAAATCGCAAGCTTTTGTAGCATTGCTCCTTATTCAGGTGAAGAAGGAGACTGTGAAGGACAAGCACTCTGAAAGCTTGTGATATCAAATAAATCAGTTGGATTATAAGCTGGTGTCATGTGACTGGACTGTTGCAACCAGAATTGCTTAAATATTCAAGGATGATGCTGTTTTCCCGTCTGGTCCATCTTCTCAAATCCCACTGCACCCTCATCATGTTATGTGGTATAAAGTACAAGCTAGACATCATATAAACATGAACCTCTTGCTTTTGATGTAATCCTTCCTCCTTTTCTCTTCCCCAAGCCACTCTTGTCACATATTCACTTTTAGAAATACAATAACTGCTGCCTGGCCAGTCATTATAGTCCCAGTGAATAGCATATGCAACTCTATGCACCTCATGAGGAAGCATTCATTGGATGCTTACAGCCATCAGCTCAGGGACTAATATTGCACATCCTTTAGAGAGTAATATAGAACCAGGATCAAAGTGCAATTAAAACCTGACATGAGGAAGCTGCAGCCAGCCAGAGATGAAGGTATGGTATGTATTTCCTCCTGGGAAGTTAGGTTCAGAGACAAGGTCTGCTACAGAGGTAGCTACAGATGGGGACTTTGAGGAGATGATTAAAATAAAAGATCAGTGCAAGCCTCATACAATTCAGCCTTTGTTAACTATCTTCTAGTGAAGCACTTCTCCATGTTTTTGCGCGTCAGGCATACCTAGATAGTAGCCACACAGGCTGAGACTACCTTGGAACAAGAGCTCAAGAAAGCATGTAGACTGTCACTGACACCCTGGAATCCATGCTCCAGCAAAATGTTGTTCACAGGTAGTCAATAGGGAAGTAAAATGCCATGCTTATACAGTGTATCCTTTCCATTAAGCAGTGATATATTGGCTCATCCTGCCTTGTCTTTCAGCCATCTTGGTTCGAAGGGTTAGTTACTTCCATAACAATTTTTCTCCGCTACGTTCTGTTCTCTGCTGCTTATAGTGAAACTTGGCTAACAAATCTGTTCATTATGATATTGTGATCAGAGGTGGGGTCTAGGCCTGAAATGTCAGCTTTCGTGCTCCTGAGATACTGTTTGGCCTGCTGTGTTCATCCAGCTTCACACTTTGTTATCTATGTTCAATGTGATCAGTATTATAAAATACCACTGTCAACAAGAGCTTCTTACATGAGATTGAGAATCAAATGCCTCCCCAAAATCACTAAAGCACCTGTACTTTAGCTGCTGATGTTCTTGGACTTTGCTCTTTCAGATTCAGAAATGAGTGATTGATCTCCTCTTCCACATCGAAATCCAGCTCCCTCGTCAGCAAACTTGCTGTCTACCCTTTTCCAGCTTCATTCCAGGAAGATCCTGAGCAAGATTTTGCTAACATGAGAGTTCAAAGCAATTTTTCAATAACTTGTTTCATGTGTATAGCTTCAATATGGTGTCAATTGTCTGACACAAGACAAAAGCATCATAAATGTTGCAAGAATAACAGACATTCAGCAACATTATCTGACCAAATACTAACTGCACATTAAAGGAGTGGCCACCTTTGATGTTCTGGTTCCTGTCCATGTTGAGTTGCATTGATCACAGACCCACGAGTTTCATGCCGATGATACATTGGAAATCTACCACCATGAAACAGACAACTGCCTGATCTCCTCCAACTCTGTGTTCTATGATGTTCTCTGCTCTCTACAATAGTGATGCAGAGCCAGCTGAAAAATATCAGCAATGTTCGTGGCTTCAGCCTGAAAGGAACTGCTCACATACGAATTAATAACCACTTGACACTCTTTATCCTGCTCTGTAGATCCAGCAGGAGGACATGGTACAATTAAATAGCCACCTTTAATACTGCTTTCTGAAATCTAATGTGGGTACTGTCTTCCACTGAAAGACCTGTCCCTCCTCCTGCCCAGACATACAATATCCTCAGCTTTATTAATAGGGGCATACAGTACAAGTGAAAGGAGAGGATGTGGAAACTATATAAGACCTATTTGATCTCGACAGGAGTGTTGTGTACAGGTTTAAGCACGTCAGTATAGGAAGGATGTGAATACATTGGAGAGAATGCAGAAACTGTTCACAAGAACAGTTCCTGGAATGAGGAATTCAGTTATAAGGATAGATTGAAAATATTGAGATTGTTCTGCTTGGAGATTAGAAGGCTATGAGAAGATCTGATAGAGGTTTTCAAATCATGAAGGGGCTGGATAGAGTAGATAGGGAACAATTGATCCAGCTCATGAAAGGAACAAGAACAATAGGCCATAGATTTAAAGTAATCTGCAAGGGCAGATTCCCAGATTCACCTAAAAACAATACCTGACTGATTGTAGTCACAGTCCTTGAGCAGAATTGAACCAGCCTGCTGATGACTTGGTGGGGTCTCCTGACTGATTAGAGTCCACCCTCACTCTAGTAAGCACCCATCCTTTTGATATCCACACATCACCATGTACTTCTTTGTACACGTTTACTGCAGAAGCTGCTGGCACATCCTGCACTGTTGACTTGAGAATCTTTTAGAACTTTTTTTAAAATTAGGCTTATTGTCACATGTACTCAAGTTATAAAAGAACAGGAGTACAATGAAAAGTGGAACAATAATCACCAGTGCAGGTACCATCCCAGGTACAAAGTGCCTAGGTGCAAATCTTAAGAACAAAAAAATAGGGAAAGTAAAAGAAAAAGGTTACACTACATTACAGAAGTTAGGAAAATAAAAAATAAAGCTAGAAAAAATTGACATTACAATCTTTCTATAAGAACTTCCATGTCATCTGACCAGACTCCACCAGTTCCCAACTAGTAGCAATCTTTGCTCCAGGCTCACTGGTTGCCATTCCTGCTCCACTCCTGGTCACTGGCCATGCCTGCTCCACTCCTGGTCACTGGCCATGCCTGCTTTGGGCCACAGGCTGACTCTGCTCCACTCCTCGGTTGCTGGCTGCCAACTCTGCTCTGAGCCGTTTGCCACCTCTGCTGTGCTCTGGGCAGCTGGCCACTGTCATCAATCTGCTTCACACCACTGGCTGCCATCTCTGCTCCACTCCATGCTGCTGGTTGCTATCTCCACTTTGACACAGCAAGGTGCCACATAGTAGCATTGTAGCCTCCCCCCATTTACTCTTTAATGCTCCCCACCACTGCAAACATCCTGTCTCTCTTTCTGCACCAAGGAGCAAGCTAAAGCACAAGCTGCCTGTCTCTTACTCTGTACTGAAGAATCTATGCATTAATAAAACAGGCTAAGACACAGAAAATGCCCGAGACAATATAATCTTGTATGAATACAGAAAATACCTGGCCATTCCTCAGCTCAAATTGACTTACCGTAAGCATGGATGCCCAAGCTGTCTTCTGCTCCTAAGTACATGTTTAAAATCCTGAAGTTGTGGCTGAATTGGGCAAAGACACAGACCAAGATGACATTGTGCTTTGATGATGCCAAGGTGTGAGGATGATGGATCCAGGAACATCGCTTTGATTACCATGTTTGCGTTTAGAAATTAATTCCTGCATGTTCTTCCATCAACTTATGAACAAAGTAAGCTAGCTTCCTTTAGACATCAACACTTCTCATTATCTCACCAGTTAAGAGATACTCTGTCTGTTCAATCCTCCTACTAAAGTGGAAAACCTCATGTTGATTCACAATTTCCATCTGCAATGCTCTTTCTCAAGCAGTCAGCCCGTTTAAATCTCCCTGAAATCTCTTTGCACATCCTAACAACTCTCATTCCCACCAAGTCTTTTCTACCATCTACAAACTTTGAAATGAAACATTTGGCTTTCACATCCAAATCATGGAAATTGATTGTGAACAATAGATGCCAAGCAATGATCTTTCTGGTACTCCACTGGTCAAACCTGCTATCCTGAGAATGACCAATCTGTTGCTCCTCTACGCTTCCTGCCTTTTAATCAATCCTGGATCCTTCTTAGCATTTTTTCACCAATCCAAAGTGTGTTAATTTTGTTTAGTCACATTAAAAGCCTTCTGAAGATCCAAATACACCACATTCATTGGTTCCCCATTAATAATTCAGCTACTAACATCCAACAGCTTGTCACATGATTTCTCCTTCATAAGTCGATATAGACTGTGACCAATTATTTTGGAAATATCTAGTAATAACATCCTTCATCACAGATTCTAGTATTTCCCTACTATGAACATCAGGCTAAGAAATCTTAAATCTCATCTACCTCTCCTTCCCTCCTTCCTCAAACTATGGAGATACATTTGCAATTTTCCAATCTATCAGCACCAATGCAGAGCTAGTAGAATTTTGAAAGATGATCACCTATGCATCTCCTAAATTTGTAACTTGAGTGCTCTATCTACACTGTGGGTTGAATCCACATCCAATTGGATAATATTGGAGTTCCCACCTTTCCATAAGATCTCAAAAAGTTGTAGTCTCCTGGGTGCAAAAATGATTTATACAAAATCTACAAAAATGTGACAAAAAGCAGACACAAACTTGTTTATTCTGGCAGCTTAGTGGAATGCATGTATTTCTGATTTTTTTCCTCTCTAAACCTTAAAAGCAGATGGAGGAAACAGTGAAACTCACAGCAAGAACCTAGTCCTAAAATGTTAACTTAATTTTATAAAGTGCTAATCTGCATTCGCTATTTCATCAATACTTGTGTCTTTTGGAATTGATCATTTAGCCCCAGTTGTTAGTTCAGATAGAGAACTAAGGAAGATAGGTGAAAAAGGAAACATTGAATTCAGACCCACACAGGAGCCACTAACTTCCAGTGGTGGCTCAGTGGTTAGCACTGCTGCCTCACCGCACCAGGGATCCAGGTTTGATTCCTGCCTTGCGTGACTGTCTGTGTGGTGTTTGCACATTCTCCCTGTGTCTGTGTGGGTTTCTGCCAGGTGCTCCAATTTCCTCCCATGGTCCAAAGATGTGCAGGTTAGGTGAAGTAACCATGCTAAATTGGCCATAGTGCTTTGAGATGTTGGTTAAAGGGGTCGGGAGATGTGTCTGGGTGGGACACTCTTCAGAGGGTTCATGTGGACTTGTTGGGCTGAAGGGCCTGTTTCCACACTAAGGGAAAAATTAGTATGCATTATCAATAAAATAACAAGATTGCATTTCTACCAGCTTTGCATTTCCTTATCTAGGTTTTCGTTACTTACTTAAGAGGTAGGAACAAGTGTTAACAAATTAGCTAATCATGAGTTCAGGGAGTTTTGAAACACATACTTCAGCCTGTCCTCACCTGGCCTCCTATTTCTAGCAGAGGTCAGTTTGTGACATTCAGAACTTCTGAAGAAAAGTCATATTAAACTTGAAACATAAACTCTGTTTCTCTCTCCACAGATCAGTTGAGTTTCACCAGCATCTTTTGTGTCTGTTTCAGATTTCCTGCATCTGCAGTATCTTGCTTTTACTTCAGATTCTAACTTGTTCAGTAATGTAATAAATTAATATTGTAACATGTAATGTTCGTTTGGCATTAATGCATTTTATGGAAAAGACTTTGACTTATCTCTCTGAAAGGATGAATTTTAAATAAGTTTGTTTACAGTGAAGTGAGAAACTTTTTAAACGTAAATTTTGCACAGAAATGAATAGAGGGGTATATTGGTGCTGAGTGCATATTTATGGATGTGGTGCTAATCAAACAGATTGCTTTGTCCTGGAATGTGTGTCAAGCTTCTTCAGTGTTGTTGGAGCTGCAATCATCCAGTCAATTTAATAGCATTTCATCACACGCTTAACTTGTACCATATGCTGATGCTATTGAATGTCAAGGGATGATGGTTAGATTCTCACTTGGTGGAGTTGATTTTTGCCTTGTGGCACTTTGTGTTGTTCAAGTGTTGCTTGCCAATTGTCAGCCCAAGCCTGGACATTGCTCATGTCTTGCCTCATTTGGACATGGACTACTTCAGTATTTTAGGAGTGGTGGACTGAGAAATTCCTTCAGTGATATCCTGGAGCTGAAAATACAACCTCCAATAACCAGAACTAGATATGGCACCAGTCAGAAGTTTTGCCCCTGAATCCAGTTAACTCTAGTTTTGCCAGGACTCCTCGATTCCACATTCAGTCAAATGTGACTTTGATATAAAAGGCAGTTAGTCTTACCTCACCTATACCTCACCTTACCTCACCCAGCTCCTATATCCACGTGTGAACCAAGGCTGTAATGCTGTCAGGAACTATGTGGCCTTGGTAGAACCTAAGCTGAATATTAATAAGCAGGTTATTGCCAAGCAAGTACTGCTTGATAACCCTGTCAATGACTCTTTCCATCATTGCACCAATGATTAAGAGTAGACTGATGGAGCAGCAATTGGCCAGATTGCATTTGTCCTGTTTTGTCATGTGCAGGACATACTTGGAAGGTTCTCACATTGTCATGTAGATGCTAATGTTGCTGTTATACTACAACAGCTTAGCTCACGGTGTGACAAGTTCTGGAATATAGTCTTCAGTGCTTTTGCCAGAATGTTGACAGGGCTCACAGCCCTGTGTCCAGACCCTTCAGCCATTTCCTCATATCACACGGAGTGAACTAAATCAGCTTAAGACTAGAATCTCTGATGCTAGGGTCTTCTGGAGAAGGCTGGCATGGAATATCCACTCAGCATTTCTGGCTATCAATTATTGCCAATTCTTCAGCCTTATCTTTGATTGACATATTGGTCTCCCCCATAATTCAGCTTGAGGTATTTGTGGAGCCTTCACCTCCAATGAGTTGTTTAATTGACCACAATATTCATGACTGAATATGGTAGGACCGCAGAGCTTAAATTTGGTTGCTTAGGGTATGTATATTACTTGTTGCTTATGCTGTTTAACAAATAAGTTATCTAATGTTATAGCATTACCAAGTTGACATGTGAATGTTATTTATACCTTAAGCTGTTCCTTGCATGCCCGCAAGCAAACTTCATTGAAGCAAGGTTGATTCCATGGCTTGACAGTAGTGGTAGGGTGGGGATATGCTGAGTCATGAGGTTACAGATTGTGTTTTAGGACAGCGCTGTTGCTGATGATGATCCACAGTGGCTCCTGAATGCCCAGTCTTGAGGTGGATCTGCTTAAAATGTGTCGCAGTTACCACTATGGCAGTGTAAAGCAACATGATGGAGGATTGCTTCAATGTGAAGACTGGATTTTATCTCCACAGGGATTATATAGTGGTTAGTCCTAAAATACTGTCATGGGCAGATGAATCTGTAGCAGAAAAATTAGTGAGGATGAGGACATGTATGTTCTTTCCCCCCTGGTTTCCCTCCCACCTGCTGCAGACCCGGTCATGCACTTGTGTTCTTTACGACTTGACAGCTTGCTCAGCATTACTGCTGCTGAGCCATTCTTGGTGGTGGAAATTGACATCCCCCATCCAAAGTACATTTTGAATCTTTCCTCCAAGTCGCGTTCACCATGGAGGAAACAGCAAGAACTGCAGATGCAGGAGTCAGAATTGATACAGTGTGGAGCTGGAGGAATGTAGCAGTTCATATAGCAGAGGAACAGGAGTGTCAATGTTTCGGGCCTAGACCCTTCATCAGGACTGATTCAGCTGAGGTGGGATGGGTAATGGTGTGGCACATAGTAATTAGGAGGAGGTTTCATTGTTTTGATCAACTTGATGCCACAAGCCTTCAGAGGTCCAGAGTCATACAGTCATAGCCCAAAGAAGGGCCAAAAGATCATTTCACTATTGAGGATATGAGACAGTATGATGATGTCTACAACAAATGAGTGTAATTTTATTTTGAAAGAGAATAATAGTGTACTGTTCACATTTTTGAAAGTTGTGTTGCAGCAGTTAAAGTCTTATGTAATGGAGTGGGAAGAAGATTTCAAATAGAAATTGCAAGTTTTCAGCACAGAGTCATAGAGTTATACAACACAGAAACAGACCGTTCAGTTCAACCAGTCTGTGCCAAACATAATCTCAAACTAAACTAGCCCCACTTGCTGCTCCTAGCCTATATCCCTCCAAAACTTTCCTATTCATGTACTTATCCAAATGTTATTTAAATACTGTAATTGTACACAATCCGCCATTTCCTCAGAAGTTCATTCCACACTCAAACCAATCTATGTGTAAAAAAAAAAGCCTCATGTCTTTTCTTTAAAATCTCTCTACTCTCACCTTATAAATTGCTCTTAGTTTTGAAACTCCCCATCCTAGGGAAAAGACAAATACCATTAACTCCATCTGTACCCCTCATTATTTTATAAATTTGCTTCGGGTCGCCTCTCAACCTCCGACATGTTGGCCTTTAATTTGTCAAACCTCACAACTTGTTGACTGAAATAAAGAACAACTCCAGTCTGCCTTGAGCTAAATCTGGGAATCTAAGGCTGAAGCATACGCATTTAGGTCTGATGATTATGAGAGTGTGTGGATTACTGAAATGAATGTACTGTGTAGGTTAAATTTCATCTACCATTGTGAAGCCTGATGAACCATGTGTACAATAAGTGTATTGTCAGAATTTTGGCAGATGCTAATACCAAGTAAAACCTGTTTTACTAAACATTTTGGCTTGGATGTTTATGATTGTACCTAGTCAACTTTGGGTGGTGCACAAGTGATGTGAAAATTACAATTGTGATACCTTTCATAACACTTCCCTGTCAATATAATTGTCCGACAAAAACTTCCTCTGGTCACCCTGACAGTAGCAGCCCATCCTGAGTACACCCTTCTGCCTGTTATTAAAAGCAGGGCATATGACTAGAATTCTCCCTCACTAGATTCCTCTCTGTTCCAGATGAAAGTTCTGAATAACAGGAAACAATAAAGCTCTAAACATGGCATGGTCTACGTAGATCAAGGAGAGCAAAGAGGAGACCAATACTGACATCGCCCAGCGATCTGAAGCTTGGAAGCAACTAAGCGTTGGCAAGTTAAATGTGAAATTAACTGTAACAAAGTGAAACAGCTACTTTGTGGACTTCCACAGTTCCTATGTTTAAGAAATGAGGAAATATTTGAGGCGAGGATAGAGGCACATGATCCTGGAACTGTGTATACCAGCAATATACAACCATTAAATTTCACATTTGGTGCCACTATCTGCACATTGAACTCAGCTCCTGCCTGATTAGGGCATTTACATTTGCAAACTGCATTGTGTGATCACTCAAGGTATGGGATCAACCCTGCAGTTCATACAGGGAGATGTTCCGCACAGACTGCAATTCTTTCTGAGTCCATGACTTTGTAAAGATAACAAATTGTTATGAAGTTTAAGCTGACTCAGTATTCCAGTTTGACCCAAGTCATATTATTGACTTGGCCATGCATGACTGATTGAATCTTAATACTAAGGTCATGGTTTATCAGACAGCAATGAAGCATGAGTTGCTATAGGCTTCAGAAACTTCAAAAAGCTATGACAGGCACTGAACAAGTATCAACGGATCCTCAAAATTTAGTGGGTCAACAGCTAAAGTCTTCCCCAAGCTAAAATGCCCAGCATAGAGGTGCTCATTATGCAAAATCTGTTGCAGTATATATTTGTATGACTCCATCACTGGTCCAGCCAGAACATGGGCATGCAGGAAACTTCCAGGCAGGCACTGGAAATAATTTCTTCCTACATTCTTTCCCAATATTCAAATGCCTTTGCCAATTTTGTGACTGAATAAAATGAATAAGTATCATTTGGGGAAGACACCCGGTGCATTGAGTAACTTCATTGAGAACTCGCAGAAACAAACTTGAGGCATTGGAGAAAGTGCATTTATTGCCAATCACCATATCAACCTGACACTTTTAAGGATCACCTGGCCTGCATTCTGCAGACTACAGAGTATACATCAAGCTTATCTCCAAACCCATCAAACCAGAGTCAAGGTAACTTATCCTTTGGACTGCATTGACAGAGATGCTCTGTTTAGATAAGTTTAACATCCAATCTCTACCAAAGGAAAGATATCAAACACTAGAAATTTATTGAGTGCTAGGATTACCCCAAGTTCAAGTTATCACTTGTGCCACATATGTTGTCCTCAGGTCCCAATTAAATTCATTAAAGCTTGCAACAGTAGGAAATGTTATTCAACTGTATATAAGCAGCTTGTGAGTGATGTCCAATGTGAACACTAACCTGGAGCGAGCAGGATTCTTTACTTGACTGATAGAGGTACTAGCAATTCCTTTGTTAATCAGATCACAGATAAAGATGAATATGAAGATGAAGGGTACCTGCTACAGCAATGCCTAATGATATCATTGTTTCATTCTAAGACAGACCAAAAGTGAACTTGCTGAAGGGCTTTGTGATACAAAAGTCTGTCATGAAGAGACCATCAGATTTCTTAAGAAGCATTTGTGTTGCCTGGATAAGCTGTGCAGAGTCCTACATGCACAGAACAATGAGGCGATGGCACAGAAGACTCCACAGCCAGTAGCTTGTCAGCTTGGGCAGAAAATTATTTTCTGCTTCCAGTGGAAAGGAGACACATCAGTGTTAAACTTGGACTATCTTGAAATCAAATAATTAAGTTTTGTCAGACTTAAACATGGGCTTCAAGGTATGCATGCACATATTTGACAAGTAGTAGGCTGGCACCAATTGTGGTAAAGAGGTTGAACATACACACTTTACAAACATCAGAACAATGATATGATGATACGTAACCATTATATTATACTGATTTGAATGCAATGCTGCTATTTTCCATTGCCCACTTGGGCCAATATTCCATTTGACTTGGTACAATTTAAACACTTAATAAAATTATTACATGTTAATTACAGGATAGTAATGTAATGAAATTTGTGTAAAGCATGATGATGAGGCAGATGACATGACTCTAACATCAGTATATCAGAAGTTATCAGAATCTAGACCCAGCACATGAAGAGAAAATTCCTAGACCCTATATTGGAGAGCTGTATTTGATAAACTACTATGTACAGATTTAAATAAAGGAGTGGTAAGTTACACAATTACACAGTTGATTATCCTTACTGAGAGATCGAAAGCAGCAACAGGGATAATATGTGTCCAGACACACATAACCTAAGCCATTCCAGACCGGTATCTTTGTGTGTGGATAGCAGTATTGGCTTATGGCAAAGATGAAGAAGACAGCACCTCAAACAGTGCAGCTCTCCTTTAGAGCCACCCTAAAGTGTCAGCCTGTTTCTTTTACACCCGTGTCCTAGAGTGGAACTTTAACCCAGAGCCTTCTGAGTGCAACCAGCTGTATCACAACTGAATGTGCTCTGCATTGTTGGAGCTGCTGTCTTTTAGATTAGATGTTCAAGCCAAAGCATCAGTTGCTCCCTTAGGTGCGCGTTAAAAATTGCAGGGAATCCAAACAAATTTACCCTGCAATTGATATAATTAAAATATATTAGAACATGATTCATCTCAATGCTGTTTTGTAATTTGTCTCATTACTGTTTGTTGTTAGTAGGCACTGCAATGCAGAACATGATTGCTATATTTCCCTAAGTTGCAACACTGACTGCAATTCTCAAACCCTTGTTCTGTGTGATGCTAAGGTCAAAAAAACTCCACATAAAAATAATTACAAGGTAAAATAACAAATATATTTATTTACAATTAATTTAGGAAGAAGTGAAACAAAAATACCACAAAGAAAACAAAAGGCCAGTTTTCATGGAATTATAATGAACAGGAAATTCCCTGGAAGTTCCCTTTACTTGCATAAAGAGGGTTTCCCCTACACCTCCAACCAAATTATGCAAGTGGAGGTGGAGTCACTCTGAGGAATCTAACAACGAATGGATTCATTACCCTTTTTGAGAATATCTAACATTGCTTATATTCAACTGCAGAATTAAAACAAAATTAAAGATAAATGGTTAATTGTGTACATTTGTGAGTGCTAGGTATATTTCACAAACTGATATTTTCTAACCTATCATCTCTGATTGTATTAAACATCTAAAAAGAGCAAGAAGCGCAAGTGACATACTCTTGTAATTGAGCTGATCATCAGGGAAATTACGTCTGTGCTTGTGGGAAAATAGTTAAGCAGTAACCTTCCGAATATTCACAAAGAGAAAGCTATTCACACATTCAAATTATGGGAAAAGAATGTCCACAGCTCATAATAATCCAAAATAGTATGACTGATTATATGTTATTTTAAACCGATGAACAAAATACACATATTATAACACCGATTTGAATAATAACCATTTAGTTGAGTTTCTAGACTATGCCCCTTTCTCATAATTGAGACATTACATTCCCCACTAAAGGATGGGGAAATTGTCCTGGTATTGTGTAAGCTGGTGTGTTTCGCATCTTCTTGCAGAGCAATGTGATACGTTGCTTCAATCTGCCTAAACCTTTGAATAGCATTGAAGATGTTCCAAAAATTCTGTCACATCTTCATTCAAAGTACTGCAGCCACTATTTCTAAGAGAACTTGACATTGTTGCTGCTCAACCATGAAATATTCTGATTCCTCAGTAAATATGTTTCATTGACATATCAGTATCTGTGACCAGGCTTTATAATGATTTGCCTACACATCTGAGTATCTGATCCTTGGGATTTCATATCAGAAGGTCAGCTTCTCACAGACTTGAACCATGGTGAGTTGTCTGCAACTATTAAACCAATTGAAATATAACATGGAAAAGTGTGAGGTCATGCACCTTGGTAGGCAGAATAGAGGCATAGACTATTTTCTAAATGCAAGAAAATTCAGACTTCTGAAATGCAAAGAGACTTGGAGAGTCCTAGTCCAGATTCTTTGAAGTTAAACTTGCAGATCAAATTGAATGGCGGAGCAGGTTGAAGGGCCAAATAGCCCGACGCTTGCTCCAAGTATCTATGTTTCTTTCAGATTAAATGTTTACTTTCTCAAATTTTAGTTCCTCTTTCACATGACACATTTTGTGAATGAAACAATAGTTTGCAGACTAGTGCAGACATTTCTCACTACTTGATCGTTGACCATAAAGAGCTTCAGCATATTTATATATTATATCTCTTAAAGGGAAATCAGAGATGGGGTGGCATGGTGGCTCAGTGGTTAGCACTGTTGCCCGATAGCAACAGGGACCCAGGATTGATTCTTGCCTGGGATGACTATGTGTAATTTCTACATTCTCTCTGTGTCTGTGTGGATTTCATCCGGGTGCTCCAGTTTCCTCCCGCAGTCCAAAGATGTTCAGGTTAGGTGAAATAGCCATGCTAAATGGCCTGTAGTGTTCGGGGGCATGTAGATTATGTGGATTACAGGGGTAGGGGGATGAGTCTGTGTAGGACTCTGTTCGGATGGTTAGTGTGGACTTGTTGCACCAAAGGGCCTGTTTCCACACTGTCGGGATTCTATGAGCTTCATGAACAAGATTTTTTTAAACTCATTCAGAAATGTGAGCATATGGCTAACCCAGTTTTTATTGTCCATCTCTGATTTCCCTTTAGCAGTTTTTGAGATGTAGATACACCCACGACATTTATTTTGTAGGCATCTGCAGACAAACAATGATAGTCAGATGACACTGTACAACAGAAACACTAGCAACACTACCCTACATCAAAAATGTATCAGAAATGACTACCAGACTCCTGAGACCTCATAAGATCATGATTACACACAAACCACAGCAACCCTGTACCTAATGTTATCAAAAACTAATGACCCCATACCGACAGGAAACATGACCAACGTAATCTACAGAATACCATGCAGAGAGTGCAATAAACATTACAATGGACAAACAGGGAGGAAACTGATGACCAGGATATGGTCCTGGTCATAGTGACCTATGACCAAGAAAAAGTTTTTTCCCCTAGAGTGGGGGACTCAATTACTTGGATAGCATAAAGCTTTTTCCCCAGAGTGGGGGACTCAATTACTAGGGGTTCAAAGTGAGAGGAGGAAAGTTTAAGGGCGATATGCATGGAAAGTTCTTTACACAGAGCATGGTGGGTGCCTGGAACGCATGCCAGTGGAGGTGGTAGACGCAGACATGTTAGCGTCTTTTAAGATATATTTGGACAGGTATATGGATGGGCAGGGAGCAAATGGACACAGACCGTTAGAAAATAGATGACAGGTTAGACAGAGGATCTTGATCGGTGCAGGCTTGGAGGGCCGAAGGGCCTGTTCCTGTGCTGTAGGTTTCTTTGTTCTTTGTTATATGAACGCCAGATGGCAGTGAAGACATAACCAATATTCACTTGTCTCAATGCACACAGACAATGAGGACCATCAGTTTGGCTGAGGCAAAGTGACCATACTTGGACAAGCGAAACCAGACGGGCAAGGGAATTTCGGGAAGCCTGGATCTCAACACAAGATTCCATTAACAAACTCATAGAAATAGACCCCGTATTCATACTGCTGTGAAAACAACAGAATTGAAAGCAACACAACAATCATACCAAAGGATCATATAACTCTGGAAGGAAGAAAAACACCAACGCTTCCATTACAAGTCACACTGATGATGTTGCCTAGAAGGGTAACGAAACGCCTGCATACCACAGGACAACTGACTCAGCAAACTAATGAACAACTACATTCACAATCCAAGCTACAAATCTTCTCTAAGACCCTATGCACATGTGTTGTTACACATTGACAGAGACTGATTCAGTATCAGAAGATTCATAAACATTGTTGAACATAGGATAATCATCAGTGAACAGTGTGATGGAGTAAAGATTGTTGCTGGAGCAGCTGGAGATTATTTTTCACAGGACACATACATCGAGGGTATCCTACAGCGATGTCCTGACATGATTCATTTCTAACATCCACTATAATCTTCTTTTGTGCTAGGCATGATACAAAAGTGTAGACTTTCATTCCTGATTCCCATTGACTCCAGTTTTGCCAGGGCTTCTTTTCACCACACTTGGTCAAATACAACATTTGGAGTGATAATTGATTGACTTGGATTTGTCCTTTGTTTTGTGGACAAGGAATATGTAGGCAATTTTCCTCATTGCAGGTGAGATGACAGTAGCGCAGCTGTTCTGGAACAGGTTATCTAAGGGTGTAGCTGGTTCTAGAGTGCAAGTTTTCAGATCTGGAATATTATCATGGCTCATTATTATCAGGGTATTATCATTATCTGGTGACTTTATGCACTCCTTGATATTACATGAAGTGAATGGAATAGGCTGAAGGCTGGCGAATGAGATAGGAACATATGAAATATGAGCAGGAGCAGGCAATTAACCCCTTTGAGTTGACTCCACCATTTAACCTGATTTTAACTGATTTTATCCTGGTCTCAAATCCACTTTCCTGCCTGCTCCCCACAGCACTTCATACCTCTTTTCATCAGAAACGTATCTGTTTCTTTCTTGAATACGTTGAATGACTCCGCTTGCACTGAATTCTGGGGCAGTGAGTTCCACTGATTCTCAAACCTCCAAGAGAAGTTGTTTCTCCTCATCTCAGTTTTGAACCTACCACCTCTCACTCTGTATCTATGCCCTCTTGCTCAAGGTTATCTCACAAGGAGGAACAAGAGTGATGCTCACATCCCATGGAGGAAGCTGAAATTGATATTTTCCTCAGCACCTTTGGTGTAACAATTTGAAATCATGAAGAGGAATGAAGGAACTTGGTGGAAAAGTTCAATAAGAACCCATGGCAGTTGTGAGGATTACAATATACCATTGATCACTCCAAACCTAAACATAATTTTGGAGACAGCACAGAAACTTCCTCTTGCTTGTTACTCTCCAAGATTGAGGTATGGCTACACAGCACTGAGCTGTTGAGTGGTTACATGCTCAGTAGAGGGCCCAGGTTCAGATGAGATCTGCTCGATCTCTTAACTTCTTAATGCCAGCTTTAAAGGGGAGTCACATTTTGGCTAAAATATGCACAGCAAATGGCTATGAAAGGCTTTCTCAACAGGAAGCAAATGAATGTATCTTCAACTACCAACCACACTCATCACACCACAGGTCTATCTCTCACGCACAGCAATTTCTATAAATCAAAACTCATGCTTAACATTCATATTCTCTATATCATCATCATGCAATTGCCACTGCTGCAAGCATGACGCCCACATTTCATAGCATTCACATACTTATAGTTATTTAGCTATGACATACTCATTATCAAAACATATTGCAATATGCACTCACTGACACCCTACCCCCTCTCTTACTTGACAAAGTGGCATGCAACAGGAGTTACCAGTAAAAAGCCAAATGGAGATAGGCAGGCTCCTCACACCCTTAGAGGAGAGGTGATCAGCATTATTGACCCAACTAAGCAATTCAACATTGCTGAAAAATTCCTGGTACATTCCTGTCAATTACACCCTCTGAAATGCTGATAATCATTTCCAAAATGTCCTGTCTTCTTCCTCTTCATCCTGGATGCTCCCTGAAGTTCAAGGAGATAGTTAGTTCTTTGTCAAGTATTGCATGGTTCCTTCCAAGTAATCATGGTGCCCTGGACAGTCACTGCCAGCACCTAACCTTTGGCTGCAGATCCAATTCAAGGGGTTAACATGGTCCTGTGATACTAATTCCTGGAGAAGCTTAGTTTTTACAGATGCTGATTCTGGCTGATGGAGTTAGAATTGCCGAAAGAAGGCCATGGATGTCTAAAGCATCAAGCTGAAAACTCTCCTCTCCCTACTGAATCCACAAAAGCTTGTACTTTTTGCTCCATCTCCCTGTCATGCTACAACCCACAATGATAATTCCCATGATAGGGAAAATCAGTAGCTTTAAGAGAGTTTTCAAATCCAGACTAATCCTTCCAATTTTCCAGCAACAGTCTCTCCAGTTGAAGAAAGCTTCTGAAACAAGGAACTTCCACAAGTTCTGCATGCTGGTTAAAAATAAATGTTAGTGTTCTTCAAGACATTCTGATTGAACAAAGAACAAAGAAAATTACAGGACAGTGACAGGGCCTTCGCCCTCCAATCCTGCACTAATTGAGATTCTCAGTCTAAACCTATCATCTATTTTCTAACGGTCTGTACCCCTTTGCTCCCTGCCCATCCATGCACCTGTCCAGATACATCTTAAAAGACACTATCGTGTATGCGTCCACCACCTCCGCTGGCAACCCGTTCCAGGCACCCACCACCCTCTGTGTAAAAAACTTTCCATGCATATCACCCTTAAACTTTCCTCCTCTCACTTTGAGCTCATGACCCCCAATAATTGAGTCCCCCACTCTGGGAAAAAGCTTCTTGCTATCCACCTTGTCTATACCCCTCATGATTTTGTAGACCTCAATCAGGTCCTCCCTCAATCTCAGTCTTTCTAATGAAAATAATCCTAATCTACCTCAACCTTTCTTCATTGCTACCACCCTCTATACCAGGCAACATCCTGGTGAACCGCCTCTGCACCCTCTCCAAAGCATCAACATCCTTTTGGTAATGTTGCGACCAGAACTATATGCAGTATTCTAAATGTAGCTGAACCTAAGTCTTATACAACTGTAACATAACCTGCCAACTCTTGTACTCAATACCCCATCTGATGAAGGAAAGCATGCTGTATGCCTTCTTGACCACTCTATTGACCTGCGTTGCTACCTTCAGGGAACAATGACCTGAACACCAAGATCTCTCCGTATATCAATTTTCCCCAGGGCTTTCCCATTTACTGCATAGTTCACTCTTGAATTAGATCTTCCAAAATGCATCACCTCGCATTTTCCCGGATTGAACTCCATCTGCCAAACTCTCCAATCTATCTATATTCTGCTGTAATCTCTGACAGTCCCCTTCACTACCTGCTACTCCACCAATCTTTGTGTCATCTGCAAACTTGCTAATCAGACCACCTATACCTTCCTCCAAATCATTTATGTCTATCACAAACAACTGTGGTCCCAGCACAGATCCCTATGGAACACCACTGGTCACAGGTCTTCAATTTGTGAAACTCCCTTCCACTGCTACTCTCTGTATCCTGTTGCCTAGCCAGTTTTTTTTTATCCATCTAGCTAGCACACCCTCGACCCCATGCAACTTCACTTTCTCCATCAACCTGCCATGGGGAACCTTATCAAATGCCTTACTGAAGTCTAAGTATATGACAACTACAGCCTTTCCCACATCAATCAACTTTGTCACGTCCTCAAAGAATTCTATTAAGTTGGTAAGACATGACCTTCCCTGCACAAAACCATGTTGTCTATCACTGATAATCCCATTTTCTTCCAAATGGGAATAGATCCTGTCCCTCAGTATCTTTTCCAGCAGCTTCCCTACACTGGCGTCAGGCTCACCGGTCGAAAATTACCTGGATTATCCCTGCTACCCTTCTTAAACAAGGGGACAACATGAGCAATTCTCCAGTCCTCCGGGACCTCACCCGTGTCGAAGGATGCTGCAAAGATATTTGTTAAGGCCCTGGCTATTTCCTCTCTTGCTTCCCTCAGTAACCTGGGATAGATCCCATCTGGACCTGGGGACTTGTCCACCTTAATGCCATCGAGGATACCCAACACTTCCTCCCTCCTTATGCCAACTTGACCTAGAGTAAGCAAACATCTATCCCTAAGCTCAACATCTGTCATGTCCCTCTCCTTGGTGAATACCGATGCAAAGTACTCGTTAAGAATGTCACCCATTTTCTAGGACTCAACGCATGACTTTCCTTCTTTGTCCTTAAGTGGGCCAATCCTTTCTCTAGTTACCCTCTTGCTCTTTATATACGAATAAAAGGCTTTGGGATTTTCCTTAACCATGTTTGCTAAAGATATCTCATGTCCCCTTTTAGCCCTCTTAATTCCTTGTTTCAGATTCACCCTACATTCCCAACATTGGTATGAGTTTGCACTATATGTTGTTGGGAGCAGACCCTCCAATATGTTTTTCATCACCTAATCACTGTAATGCTTCTGAGTCAAAGTTTTCAGCACTTTTTCTCTCTCTCTTTTTCTCACTCTACCTTAAAATAACCATCACCTCACCTGGATTTCATTCAACAATAAATATTAGCAAAAATTCTACCAAATCAGAAAACTATCATGAAGTTGATGCCAACTGCCAGTAGAACCTACCTGCTTAAAGGAACAATCATCTCGAGCACAATTCCACTGTTGGCAATAAACATTCGCAGAATTTTCCCAGCCCTTGGGCAATATAGGCAATGGTAAGAAATTTGGGAGAACCTGGCAAGAATGGAAAACTCTGGTTTCTGACATTAAGATTTTTTTCTCATTTTTCCTGTAAAACTTCTACAGCTTGATGAGGATGTAGCTAGTAAGGGGCAAGGAGATTATTTCCATACACTTCATCTCATTATTAGATAACTTTGCCTTATTTCTATGTAGTTCACTGAGGCACTGTTGAGAAATTATAGACAGTACCAATTTCCAACTTGAAAGTTGGAATAGTTCCTGAGTAGATACAGCTCACTGGCTGTTTCTCTGGCACTCATGTGAATCTCCATTCAGCAACATCTCAGGACATTGGAAAGGGCTGAAGCCCATGGACAATCTTCATCCATTGGCTTCCATACCAGCAAAACACCAGCCTCACCACATCAGTAACCAATACTGGATCAATTCTGAAGGCACTTCAGTACTTCACTGCTGCTGATTAGACCTCAAGTACAACTTACAGTACAGTGTTCCTACCAGATCACTGTGAACTCAGGGACAGGCACCCATCTCATGCATTTGCTGAGAATGCATCTCAGGTCTTTTTGATTGCTTTCTTAATGATCGGTCACTTTGAGCTTACTTGGATACACATAGCATTTCTATCTTGCCTTTTCACACCTTGCCATTTGCTTGCAAGTTTACTGGCTCACAGCATCTCCAGTGTTCCTTGCTTCTTAGGGAAGACAGAAAACCAAGCAGCTTGTCAGCAGTGAACAGTTAAGCCGGTGGGTATGTTGCTTAATGGCACTGCCATGCTGGCAGCATGTGCCAACAGCCTCTGTTACAGCGTCACTACATGTATTTCAACCAAATGGCCATGTTTGAAAGACTTGTAGGAGTAGTTCTCAGCAGAGTGAAGGTGGTTTGGCATCTCTGGTCACATTGTTCTTGACTAAGTGCGGTGGCAGTCCCAATGTCTGAAGTCATTTCTGGGTCAAGGGAGCTATAAAGTTTTAGGTGGGTGACTCCTGCTGTTGGGGTCCCAGGATCCTTATCCTTCCAATCCAGGGATTGGTACATGCTCTATACTTAGGTTTGGGTAGTAGACATTGAGAGGGGCTATTAGGGGGAAATTCTATGCTTTGTCAGAGAATATAATAATGGTTTTGTAGGAGACACAGAAGAGCAACTTCTGGCTTATCCTTTTTGAAGTGATGCACAGCCAAAGTTTCAGCACCTTATATTCCTGCTTGGAACCCTACAATCCAATGGTCTCAATGTGGGCTTTACTAGCTTCAAAATCTCCCCAACCCCCGATCTCACCCTAGCACCAGAGCCCCTCTCATCCCCACCTCCTTGACCTGTCTGTCTTGTCCCCCACCTATCCGCTCCTCCCACGTCACTGATCAATCCCTACCACTACCTACCTGCTATCGCTGCCCCTTTCTCTCTCTATTTCAGAGCCTCCTTCCCCTCCCCAGCTTCTGAAAAAGGTCCTGACCCGAAACGTCAGCTTTCCTGCTGCTCTGATGCTGCCTGGCCTGCAGGGTTCCTCCAGCTCCACACTGTGTTATTAAAGATAACTGTGGTGTCTGCAGCATGAATGCTTGAAGGCTAAGGTAATAATGAGCACTTCTGCCTCTAGTGTCATACAATTGAATGAGAAAGACACTGTGGAACTTGAATGCCCAGCTAATGAGCTGAGAATCAGAAGGTTGTTTGACAAAAGATGCCTTGACCGTGCTTGCCAGCCCTCCATGAAACTCCCCAAAAGTGACACTTTGTCAAAAAATGGGATAATTCAACAAATGGAAACAGAAAACAATTCTAATGTTGAAGAAGTATAGTTATTAAAATACAAGGAAAACTAATCCTAACAAAATAAGTTACTAAGATTTAATTATTTTTGTACTCGAATATCATAAATGTGCCTGATGACATGCTTTTTAAACTCTGTCAAATGCACAATTTGATTGAAATTCCTGGGAATATCGACCACATCTGATGATAAGCATTATTTCATTTGTTCCTTTCTGTTAACATTATACCTTTAAAAAAAAAGCTTTGGAAATTTATGATGTGGGCAGAAACAACATAGGTCACAATACTGACTTTCCAGTCTGTATTCCCATTTTGTGAAAAAGCAAATTTCAAAGCAGTTGTTTTCCAGTAACATAATACCTGAAAATTTCCCAAAAAAGATGATATTTCCTTCAGTCCAAAATTACCGTGTAATTTAAACATGAAAGAGGAATATAGTTGGAGTCATTATACTGCCATCAAGAGGCAACATGTCTCGCTGAGCCACTAGAATATTAACCCTTGTATTTGAACAAAATAAAATGGAGACAAAATATCTCAAGTATAATCTAAGCAGTTCCTTTTCATTGAATGTTCTTCATCACAAGAGCAAAAACCTTGAGGGGGAGAAATTATAACCTATTTATGTGGCACAACAGCCTTGGATCTCAATGCCTCTCTTCACCGAAAAGATCCACAAGTGCATTGATCTGTTAAGTTTATTCCTCAGGTGTCACACAGTTTCAATTAATATTTGATTCATTCTTAAAATCACAGTTGAGGACTAGAAGCGATAATTTTTTAAAAAGCTTTATATATATACATTATTATGTTGCCAACTGAAAGAAAATTTACTGCAGCCACTTACATAAAAGTTAACTCTTAGATAGTTGATCCACAACATTAATATGAAGTATTTACTGTTATTTGCTACTTCTAAGTTGAGTTAAGAATGAAGAGCTTTGGCTGTATATATTTTGAGACTTGAAGCATTTACTGTCATGCTTCAGAGAGTAGCACCTGAAGTCTACAATAGATTTTGACAGCAATGTAACTCAAACCATTCCACCTTCTGCAGTATTCAAAGTCATCTGTGTTCCTTGCTGCCATTCCCCAATGCTGCAGTACTTACAGTGGCATTTTCCCAGATGGCCACTTCTGGCACCTCGAGATATTTGCCATGCCAACATATGTCGCACTGGGTAAATGTTGTTTCAAGTAGTTTGCTACCACCAACCTGCTTTTGTCTTTGCTTTGTCTTAGTCCTATTTAGTGCTTAATGAAACCACATACATCAGTACAGAGTATCTGCAGAATAAGCATTTTCTTTAAAATAAAAATGATTTATTGCCTAAAAGCAAGATATTCAACTACATTTGGTCAGGTATAATTAGTGGGACCTCAGGGAACTGATACAATAACCATCTGTTTGCCAATCTGCCCACCAAAATTGCAGCTTAATTATAAAATCCAGATCATTTCAAATCTTTAATTTTTCTTTTTTTTTGACTTGTTCTGGTAAACACTTACACTAGATTTCATTAAATTTGCTCATCCTCAGCTTAAATAATTTCTTGAGTCTTCCTGATTCTGCAGTCACTGGCTAAATTTATTTTTCAAACCTTTCAATATTCCTTACGATAGCAGCAATATTCAGTTTGAGAAGTGAGAACTCACTGTTACACTCACTTGTCTTAGCTATTTGTCTTTGTACTGAGAGTCCCTGAAGCGTCTAACAAAATATAACCAAAGGATAACTCAAGTATAATGCCCCTTGACTTGAGCAAATTCTTTGACATACTAGATTATTTTTGTCACTGTAACGGGCATTCGATTATGACAATCTTTTGTTGTGAAAAACTAGATTATTCAGTCAGATAATTGTGAAGAAAACTGCATCAGCATTAAAAGGAGGAACATGTTTAAATTCTCATAGGAGCATAAGTAGACTATTCAACCCATCAAATCTGCACCATTACTTTTTATGGTCATGGCTGATTATTCACTTCAACACCCTTCCCCCTGCTCCCCACCACCACACTATCTCCATATTCCTTTGCATCATTGTTATTTAGAAATCTGTCAATTTCTACTTTAAACACACTCAGTAACTGAGTTTCTCCAGCCCCTTCTAGAATTCTAAAGACTCTCTACCTCCTGAGTAAAACATAAATTCCCATTATCTTGGTTCTAAATGGCTGCCCCCTTATATTGAAATTGTTTCTCCTGGTTCTAGATACCCCAACCAAAAAGAACATCTTGCCTACATTTACTCTTGTCTATCTCTTTCAATATTTTATATGTTTCAATTCGATCACCTCTCATTCTCCTAGAGAAACTGTAGAGAATACAGTCCACATTTTCTAAATGTTTCTTCACAGGGACAGTCCTTATACCTTTAGGCCAAGACTGGTGAACCCCTGTTGCATTCCTTCTATGGCAATAACGTCATTTCTAAGGGAAAGGGACCAAAACTGTACACAGTGTTCTAAGTGCTATATAATCAAGATCCCATATAATTGAAACAAAACAACACTACTCGTGAAGGCACCCTCTTGCAATAAATGATAACATATCATCACTATTCCTAATTGCTTGCTGGGCCTACATATCAGCCTTCAGTGACACCCAGCTCCCTCTGTGCATTTGCACCTTCTAATCCCTTGCCATTTCAGTCATATTCTACACATCTATGCCTGCTACTATTAAAAATCACCACACGCTATTCTTTTGCAATGTTCCCGTCCACTCAATAAGCCTGTCTAATCCTCTTGAAGCTACTTTGCATCTTCCTTACAGCACACATTCCAACCTCCCACTGTATCATCTACAGAGTTGGAAATGTTATATTTGATCCCCCTATTCATTGTATCAGAGATAATGGGAACTGCACTCCGTCCTCCCCAGACTGATCTATCCCCTCCCTACTTCCCCACCTACACTCACCTCTACAGGTTCCATCCCCGCCCCTTTGACTTGTCTGTCTCCACTCCACCTATCTTCTCCTCTATCCATCTTCGATCCACCTCCCCTCTCTCTCTATTTATTTCAGAACCCTCTCCTCATCCCCCTTTTCTGATGAAGGGGCTAGGCCCAAAACGTCAGCTTTTGTGCTCCTAAGATGCTGCTTGGCCTGCTGCGTTCATTCAGCTCCATACTTTGTCACCCCTATACATTGATATGTTTTAATGAAAAGCTGGGGCTCAAGTACTAACCTTTGTGGTAGTCCACTACTTACATTCTGTGAAATGACCTCTTTAATCCTAGTTTCTGTTTTCTGTCTGTTAAACTATCCTTAATCTTCCCAGTATAAAACATGTCTCACATGTTTTAAATATTGCTAACCGACATTCTGTGGAGAACTCTATCAAATGCCTTCTGAAATCCAAGCATACTATGTTCACCTTTTATGAATTCTCATAACCCTCTAATAGGTTCATTCAACATGAATTTCTATTCACAATTCATGCTGACTCAGCTTAATCAGGTAAGTGTCTATTTGTCACATTTTTATTTACAGATATTAACACTTTCTCTATGACAGATGCAGAACTAACAGGCCTATAGTTACTCTATCATACTTCACTGCCTATCTCCATCTTCTGAAATGATGGGTGAAACTTGGGTCCCTTCCAATAAGGAACTGTTCAGAATCTATAGAATTTTCAACAGCAAATCTCTCAGCTGTTTCTTCCGTTATCTCTCTTTCATCACCTTCAACCCTACAAGCACTCTGTATTCTTCCAATTTTGGTCTTCTGTGCTTTTCCTGACTCTGTTATCAACATCTAGGGACCGTGCTTTCAAACTGGCACATGACAAGATTGCAAATTCCTCCATTAACCTTCCCCTCCTCTCTATTTCTCTCTCCTCCTTTAAGACATTTCTTAAAACCTATCTTTAACTAAACCTTTCATGATTGATGCCAATACCCCATTTCTTTGGTCAGTACCAACGCTTGTTTGATTTTTTAAATTCAGTCACGGAGGGTGGGCATCACTGACCAGGCCAGCATTTTTTGGCCACGGGACAGTTATGAGTCGACCACATTGATTTGGGTCTGTAAGGCAGACTAAGTAAGGATGACATTTTCCTTCCCTCAAGGCCGTTAGTTTCCACACAATCAGCAACATTTTCATGATTACCATGAAAACTTTAATTCCAGACTTCTATCTACTTCAAATTCCATCATGTGCCATTGTGCAATTCAAATTCAAATCCCAGAATATAACCTGGCTCTTTAAATGAAGAGCCTGGTGATGCTACCACTAGTCATCACCTCCTCTTTACACTCCTTTGATGTGTTTGGAGATGTTATGCTCTGCTCAAGACACCATACAAAAAAAAATTATATTATTGCACTATACTGATATGTTTTGGACTGTTTCAATTTATGTTAATGTATTGGAGGAAGAAATGTTGCCAGGCTCTGAGGTTGGCTGATGATGCTAATTTGGGAAAGCTGCAAATAACAAGCTAAAGGGAGTCAGTAAACTCTTACATAAAGATCTGGATAGGCTGCAGAAACTAGGAAATAACATTTCACGTAGAGAAATAAAGAATCATGCTGCCAAGCATGATTTTCTGTAAGATTATAGAAATTGCTACAAAATGCTATAGTCTGGTACATTACAGAAGTGATAGACTTTTATTCTAAAACATTACCTGAATAATAAATGACAACTGGCTTATTAATAAATAAATCAGATTGTGATCTCTGCAAAGGTTACTTTAAATAGTTCTTTAGGGGGCAACAATTAAAAAAAGGTAGTTGCTGTTAAAAAAGAAGGTATGAAGAGGGATGAGGAAAAGCATGGTTAATGAATTAAAGTTTTCATGGTCATCATGAAAATGTTACTGAATCAGGCTTTGAGGATTTTATTAAATAATACAAGGATTTTAACGTAAGGATGTGAATATTAAATTTAGGGTTTTGATAGCCCAGATGTCGCAGTAGATCTGGGAGAATCACAGGGGTGATGGGTAATCTGGATAACCTGATGTGACAAAAGCATAATTGTGAAATTCAACAAAGTTGGGCTAAGGCAGAGAATAGAGATATGTAAATTCACAGAGGTGGGCAGAGGTGACTGTGGAAGAATGTGTAATGAAATCAATGTGAGGTTAAGTTTTTGGTAAGGACCAATGGCTTTGACTTTATCAGCTTTGAGGTAGACAAAATTATGACTCATCCACCACTGCAAGTAGAATAACCAGTCTAACCACATAAAAACAGTGAAGGGGTTGAGAGTATTGGTGAAGAAATAGAACTGGGCTATCAATGCAACTGTTGAAAGTGACCCTCATCTGCAGTTGCATGTTAATGAGAACATCTAGATTTGGAAGTTGATGCTGGGATCAAGAAAGGAGTATTGGGAACTTTTGCATTGACAATGAAGGAGTGGGAAAGAAACTATTTTTACAAATGCACAGAAATAAGAATGCTCAGAAATAAGGATGTCTAAAAGCCCGCAAGGCAGATGTCTCATGCAAGTAGCAATGGTTGAGAGACAAGAGAAAAGTGGGACAGTAGCAGAGATAAGCAAGTAGATTAACTGTACTTTTAACACTAACAAGCTCCATAAGTTCTTGGTAAATGTGAGTGGAAGACGCAAGGGAGAGGGATTTAAACAGACAAATGGCAATGGAAAAAGGAAGAGTGGTGTTATCTGATTTCCAGATGATCCTATAGAAATTTTCAGTTTACAGAAAGGAAAACAAGACTTGCTAGAGCTAAGCATGTGCTGTGGTAGTGATAAAAAAAAGATTATTAATTTTAGATTTCTATCCTCAGTTTAAGATCTGAGGTTTTTCCTGAACGGAAATGATTTTAAAATAGAAAAAAACCACAGACGTATAATTGCCAATGATAACTTGACTACAGGTTCTAGGCAGCTCACGAAACATCAAGGGACAAGAGTCAATCTGAACGGAAAATAATGTGTCAATAAAAATGACTAAAACTGAGCACACAGACACTCCTAATTGATTACATCTTTCTGGAAGTTTCACACATTGGGATGAAACACTGACGTGCAAATGACCCAGCTTTAAATAAAACAATAAAGTCAGACATGTGAATACACTAATCAGCTGCTACTCAGGCAACTTTTAGTTACAGCAACAACAAAAATGGTGGATGCATAATAGCAGAACTGGAAAGTTTCATCTCATGATCTGATTTTCTTTCAACTTCTCTGAAGATAACATTCAGAAGAAATGAAATCAGAGAAACATTTGTTCAGTAAGAATTGAAAGATATCTGTAAGTTTCACTGCTGTAGAGGATTCAAGTCATTGCTGAAAAATCGTCGTCTCGGGTTAAACAGATCACCACTTCCCCCACCCCCCATGGCTCTAAGGGCATTTTAAAACTTAAGCCTTGATTTGCCTTCTCTTAATAGACATTCTTCCACTTTTAAGGTTCATATGTGTGTGCCTGTGTGTAACATGTCCTGAATTATTATTTTTGGGGGGGATTAGTAAGCAATAAAATCCCTCGTTTTTCACTCAAGCAAATGTGTATTCACACCATCATTTTTGATCGAGCAAACTAAGTTTTGACAATTATAAAACTACCATGGAGAATGGAGAACATTGCAGTTGTGTATGCGAAAGCTTTTGTGTCAGTAACTTGGAATTTGGTTTCTCCTATCAAACAGAAACAGGAGGAAATGGAGGTGGAAGGCAGTAAAGCGTGTGGCTGGTGTGTAAATGCAATGAAGTGGCCAGTAAGGGACTTGTTAGTAAAGCATAATAACATATTTTAGCACTGAATCTTGTGATTCATGTGGATTATTAATGTCTCTCTTTGGGGATTTAAAAGACTTCAAAGCTTGCTATCAGTATGTTTCAATACTGTAATCAATTTGTTGTTTATGTTTGTTATAATATTATGATGAACTGATATTTGGAAACATTTCTGACAAATAATGTCCTAAATTATATTCCAATTTGATGACACTTCGAGCAAAAGCCAGGAAAATCCATGTGTTACTCCTCCCGCAGAGCCCTCCTACTGATCATAAAACGCACACGTTCAAATCACCGACTTTATAATTTGCTTGGCAAGTATGTCCTATTATCAAATAGGAAGCTTTGCAAAACTATCCTTGCTAAATACATGAAGATGGCCACTGCTCATATCGAGACCCATTGCTCACAAGTCATCAAATCATTTCACTTAAAGGATTTCTACAGCCCTTAATCATAGACTCTTTCATGGCATTTTATATAAAACATACATATCCACTATATAAAAACCAAAAGAACGTTGGATGTTGTAAATCAGAGACAAAAATAGAAGGATCACTTGACTGCAAATATTAACTGATTTCTCTCCACAGATGCTGCCAGACCAGTTGTGTTTTTCCAAGCAATTTCTATTTTATTGTCTTATATGTCTACTGACAGTTTGATTCTAGTTAAATTGAAAACCTTGAAAAATCTGGGGTTTCTCCTGACATTACTGAAAAAACAAACACTACCAATTTTGGACACGTTGAATTGCTCTAAAAGTGTCAACAGGAAAATAATTAATTTTGTTAGAACTCCTATTTATTTTTCATTCTTTTATTTTATTTTTTCATCATTTTTGATTTGGAAGTATGAAGTGTGAGCTGAGAGCTGAAGGTGACCTTTGGACTGTGAACAGCAGCTTGTTTTTAAAAAAAGGAGAACAAAAACTAATACTTGTTCATGAGGCCAGGCTTGAAAGTTAATTGTAGGGTGTGGCTTGTTAAAACATGCTCCCATGACACTATGACTCCAGGGAGGCTTTATGCTTAAGCAGATGGCAGATGTTGAACGTTAACTAGACCTCGTGAGGAAACAAACAGTTTAACAAAGAGCAGTCAGAGTTTGAAGTAGAGTTTGGACTGTATTTAGGTCAGAAGGATTGAGCTTGCAAAAGCTACAAAATAGAGGTTTCATTGCTTCTTGGTTGTCCTGTGGTTGTCAATTTACTGAAATGTCAGAGAATAGAATCGCAGTTCTACGAATTAAATGAATATTCCTTAGACCTCATCTGCATGCATCAGTGTCATCAGAAACTAAGCAACATATAATCCTACAAACCTTTGGCGTTACAAATCATTGAGTCCGCTTAACTGAACTGGCTAGCTACCTCTCATTTATTTATTTTTCCCCTTTGCTTTATCTCTTAACTCTGTCTGTCTGTCTTTGTGTAAGAATAGGGGCTAGAATCAAGGAAGGCTGTGTTTAAAATCACACACATTAATTAGATTCCTTTGTAGTTTAACTTTGCTACATTATTAATGAGTTGTTAAATCTTTTGTTTATGTAATAAATTTGGTATCTGTTATTGGTTAATTGAAAAGGCCTGGTTGGGAGCCATTGAAGCCAATTTTGAGTATTTTAATTTCACTGAGCTGTGAGTACAGAAGTATGAAGATTGATTTGATTCGTCCAGCTATCTATGTTGTAACACCCTTCATATGCATATGTCATTTTAGCAACATATATGTAGGAAAATCAGAACTAAATTGTCACTTTTACTGTCATATTTATCAAAAAAATGTGCAATATGATGAGGAAAGTTCATAGCTCTTATTCCTGCAGTTTCTGTCAACCTAATGTTTTAGCTAAGTTAATCAAACACGGGATAATTATAAATTTATCAAAAATATCAAAAGTTTAAAAGGTTTCATATTCTTTAATAACAATTCTAGATGTTAACTATAGTTAGCTGATTAAAATTCATTTTTCTTGCCTTATTTCCACTTGAAAGAGACTTTTCTTAAAACCGGAAAATGCTAATTAATTACATTTTTCCTATATGTTTGAACACAATCTGAATGTTTCTTTCTTCTCACTATCAATGGTTGTGGTAACGGGAAAGAGACTAAATAATACACTTTGATGTAATTAAAGTGCATGCCCCGGATATAGATACTATCACACGGTATTGGAAAACATTACTGGGAAAATGCATTGTTTATAGAAATATTTAAATAATTACCTTGTGGAGCCAGAGGAGTGCTCGCCTTCTGTCGTGTAAAGTCCTGTTAAGGTCTCTTCTCCTATATTTCCATTATAGTTCCTCTTTAAACTGGAAGAGCATATTTTAAGATATAAATGATAAAAATAAGGTTGCCAAAATTAAATTCAAATTTGCTACACACCTCAAATTAATAGCCTTCAGTGTTGTTTCTCTTAGTTTATTCTGTTTTTGTGGGCTAGAATAAGCATGTCCATGTGTATATATAAAGGATAGAATGGCAAATGATAGTAACAAGGAGTTGGCCAAACTATAAAAGGGATTAAGAGGACCAGTCTATTATCTCAAACTAGGTAGAGGGGACACCTTGTAGGAGTATAGCATGATTCCATATGTGATGGGCAATGTGCTACTTACTGCAATAACTCAAATCATACTATTGCATCATATTGCCATTCATTATAACTATTGTGGTGAAGTTTAATTCTGGAATTGTTTGCAAAAAGCTTAATACTTCAAAATAGTTACCATGGTAGTAGACTTACCTGTTGGAACCGTCTCTAATTGCTGTAATCCTGTATGTATGTTGAACAGATGCCTGTTTGAAAATCCTGGTAAATGCCTTTTGTAAATAATTATATACATTGCAAATAAATGTGGAATCATCAGCGACAAATAAAAAAATGTCATATATCATTGTTATTACTTTCCTACATTTAATGCAAGGTACATTGTGCCTATGATGATTCCATATTTTTCAGCTGTGTAACTAAAATATCTACATCATTGACTTTCTTATTATCATTGCAACTTTGTCAATGAACCGTTCTTTCTTTAAAAAGTAATTCTTCATTAATTTGTCCCAAATCGTTTTCTAATGGCAATAGCACAGAGTTAAAAAATGACGCAGTCTTAGAAGTGAGCAGAAACTAAGAATACATTTCTATTTAATTATTGGGTGTCAGTTTGAGATTCAGAAGCATGGATGGCGTTATTAAAAGAGAATGAATGATCTTACACCAAATTAATAAAGAGGAAATCTGAAACTTGACAAAACCCAATATCTCCATATTAAAAAGGACAAAAGCTAATCAGAAATAATTATTTCCTCTTAAAACTGAATTACACCAACCTTGATTTGCAAAAATGGCTGATTGAGAGTACTGGTGTTGGGAAAGGAGTCCCATAGTGGGTGACAAACCTGTGTGAATGATGCATGCTCACAGTGAGAGTGAAGACTCTAGGTACCATCAGAACGAAGTCTTGGGAATGGATCAGGCTGCCTTCTGAGACTGGTGCTGGAGAGGTGACTTGGACTTACTCAGAATCTGGAGGGGCAGAAGAATGTGTCTGTGGGAGAACAGGTAACCTGGAGCAAGAAGGCTCAAAGTGGTTACAGGAAGCAAATAGACACAATACATGGAGAAACTGAATAAGATTTCAATCCCGGCAAGAAATGGAAAACCCATAATGTACAAAAATAACCATAACAATCCAAGATTGATACGGCTAAGAAATGTAGAAAGGCATCTGTGTACCGACAGGTTTGTGCACACACGGATCAGCATTTGTCACCAGAAGAATATGTTGGAATTTCTGGACCATGTACTGCTGTCATCAAAAAGAATAATGATGAGGCCTGCTGTTCGGGCTTTCATTTACCCATTGCATAACTCCAGAAAGTATCCCAAAGTTTCCTTCACCTTAAGCTCACTAATCAAATCTGCTTTATTATGCATCACCAAATCCAGAATTGCCTGTTCCCTATTGGGCTCTACCACAAGTTACGCAAAAAAAGGACTCATCTTCGATCTGCCTCCCCCTCTCTCCCTATTTATTTCAGAACCCTCTCCCCCTTTCCCCCTTTCCTGATGAAGGGTCTAGGCCCGAAACATCATATTTTGTGCTCCTAAGATGTTGCTTGGCCTGCTGTGTTCATCCAGCCCCACACTTTGTTATCCCAAAAAAAGTTTTGTTGCTTCCACAAATTCCTTTTCTTTGGATTTGCTCCTAACCTGATTTTCGCAGTCTACCTGCATATGGAAGACCCCATGATTATTGTAATAGTGATTTTTTTTAATGTGCCTTTTCTATCTTCCGATTTATTTTCTGTCCCACGATGGAACAGATAAGCAAAGCCTGTTAAAGGCATATACTTTTCTGAAAGCAGCAGTCTTGGAAAAGCATAATGATCAATATGTGCAAAATAAGACGATGTGGGTGTGTGGTGGGATCAACTGTCAGAGACTCTGTGATCAACCAGCTAAACACAACCTACATAATAAAATGTGAGGCTGGATGAACACAGCAGGCCAAGCAGCATCTCAGGAGCACAAAAGCTGACGTTTCGGGCCTAGACCCATCATCAGAGAGGAGGATGGGGTGAGGGTTCTGGAATAAATAGGGAGAGAGGGGGAGGCGGACCGAAGATGGAGAGAAAAGAAGATAGGTGGAGATAGTATAGGTGAGGAGGTAGGGAGGGGATAGGTCAGTCCAGGGAAGATGGACAGGTCAAGGAGGTGGGATGAGGTTAGTAGGTAGATGGGGGTGCGGCTTGGGGTGGGAGGAAGAGATGGGTGAGAGGAAGAACAGGTTAGGGAGGCAGAGACAGGTTGGACTGGTTTTGGGATGCAGTGGGTGGAGGGGAAGAGCTGGGCTGGTTGTGTGGTGCAGTGGGGGGAGGGGACGAATTGGGCTGATTTAGGGATGCAGTGGGGGAAGGGGAGATTTTGAAAATGGTGAAGTCCACATTGATAAGATTAGGCTGCAGGGTTCCCAGGCGGAATATGAGTTGCTGTTCCTGCAACCTTCGGGTGGCATCATTGTGGCAGTGCAGGAGGCCCATGATGGACATGTCATCTAAAGAATGGGAGGAGGAGTGGAAGTGGTTTGCGACTGGAAGGTGCAGTTGTTTGTTGCGAACTGAGCGGAGGTGTTCTCCAAAGCGGTCCCCAAGCCTCCGCTTGGTTTCCCCAGTGTAGAGGAAGTCACACCGGGTACAGTGGATGCAGTATACCACATCCACATGGTATACTGCATCCACTGTACCCGGTGTGGCTTCCTTTACATTGGGGAAACCAAGCGGAGGCTTGGGGACCGCTTTGCAGAACACCTCCGCTCAGTTCGCAACAAACAACTGCACCTCCCAGTCGCAAACCACTTCCACTCCCCCTCCCATTCTTTAGATGACATGTCCATCATGGGCCTCCTGCAGTGCCACAATGATGCCACCCGAAGGTTGCAGGAACAGCAACTCATATTCCGTCTGGGAACCCTGCAGCCTAATGGTATCAATGTGGACTTCACCAGTTTCAAAATCTCCCCTTCCCCAACCGCATCCCTGAACCAGCCCAATTCGTCCCCTCCCCACACTGCACCACACAACCAGCCCAGCTCTTCCCCTCCACCCACTGTATCCCAAAACCAGTCCAACCTGTCTCTGCCTCCCTAACCTGTTCTTCCTCTCACCCATCCCTTCCTCCCACACCAAGCCGCACCCCCATCTACCTACTAACTTCATCCCACCTCCTTGACCTGTCCGTCTTCCCTGGACTGAACTATCCCCTCCCTACCTCCCCACCTATACTCACTCCACCTATCTTCTTTTCTCTCCATCTTCGGTCCGCCTCCCCCTCTCTCCTTATTTATTCCAGAACCCTCACCCCATCCCCCTCTCTGATGAAGGGTCTAGGCCCGAAACGTCAGCTTTTGTGCTCCTGAGATGCTGCTTGGCCTGCTGTGTTCATCCAGCCTCACATTTTATTATCTTGGAATTCTCCAGCATCTGCAGTTCCCATTATCTCAAACACAATCTACATGTTGTGGACAAGAGAGGTAAAGTAAGACTGACTACCAGCTTTAGACGGAGCAACATCCTCTCGGCAAGAGAGACTTTACACATCATGGAGGTTCAAAAACCATATCAAAGTAAACAGTTCTGAAGTGAATGTTCAAAGTCCAAAGAGAATCGTTCATACTGCCTGACTTTGTGAAGTCAGAAACTTGATAGGGAGTGGGAATTAAGATAAGGTAAAGTCCA
The DNA here is from genome assembly GCF_030684315.1 of Stegostoma tigrinum. Classification (NCBI taxonomy): domain Eukaryota; kingdom Metazoa; phylum Chordata; class Chondrichthyes; order Orectolobiformes; family Stegostomatidae; genus Stegostoma; species Stegostoma tigrinum. The sequence continues at coordinate 32,108,149 of NC_081374.1, forward strand.
TAGCTTTGTGAGTTACAATGTTTCAAGTGTTCATCTAAGTTCTCCTTAAATAGTGTAATGGTTCCTGCCTCTAACCACCCTTTTAGTCATTGAGATATAGATACCCACCACCTGCTCAGTGAAAATCATTCCTCTCTAAACCTCCTGCCCCTTGCCTTAATTTATGCCCCTTTGCAAAGAAAAATAAATACTATCTAAACCCTACACAATTTTGTAGACTTCAGCCAGGTCCCTAATGTTGACATTTGGACAAATACTTGGCGGCAGATATTGTATGTTACATGTTATACAAGATAATGTGATGAAAAAGTTAATGTTGGGGATTACATTAAGTTTGAATCAACCTGATGATGTCATAAGGACTTGAATGGGGAAAGCAAAATATTTTAGAATTTTGAAGCGTGTAGATGAATACCTAAGAATCTCCCAAGATTTTTTGTAATTATGTCTTACTTAATTGAAACCCCAGTTCGAATTCCACCATGGCAGGAGGTGGAATTTGAATTCAATAAATATCTGGAAATACAGCATTATGCTCCAGCTATACAAAACCCCAGTTCGGCCACATCTGGAGTATTGAGTCCAGTTCTGGTTGGCTCATTACAGGAAAGATGTGGAAGCTTTAGAAAAGGTGCAGAGGAGATTTACCAAGATGATGCTGGGAATGGTTGAGAGAGCTAGGACTTTTCTCTTCAGAACGATGAAGGATGAGAGGTGACTTGATAGAGATGTACAAAATGATCAGAGGTATAGATAGAGTGGACAGCCAGAGACATTTTCCTGGGTGGATGTAGCTATTATGAGGGGGCGTAGTTTTAAAATGATTGGAGGTAGATGTAGGGGAAACGTCAGAGGTAGGTTCTTTTTTCAGAGAGTGGTAGGGGCATGGAATACATTGCCTGAGAGGGTGGTGGAGTTGGCCTCATTAGGGGCATTTAAGTGGCTATTAGATAGGTATATGGATGATTGTGTAAGGTAGGGGTGGAGATTAGATGGACCTTCAGTTTATGGTAAAAGTTTGGCACAGCATCAAAGGCTTGAAGGGTCTGTACTGTGCTGTAGTGTTCTATGTCCTAAGTTCCTTAAGGTTTACCAAGCATAATTCATCTAAGCCATCAACTCAATTTCAAAACTTGGGATGTCCTGATCAACAACATTGTGTCCGCTGCTAAAGAAATGCACTTGACAGTCATCATCAATGAAAATTCCACTTTTGCTTTAAAAGGTGAGATTGTCTTCAAGAAAAAGAAAGCCTACCAGCTTCTCTTCCCTCCCAACAGCATGAAATTCATGCCAACAGCTCATCAATCGAATTTAAGTGACGCGGTACCCTATGTTTTAGGCCTTTTACCAATATCATCATGCAGGTGTAGCAGTCGGTCTTGCCGCTGCTTGTCTGAAGTCTGCTGTCGACAAAAGACAGCTCCAAAGCCTGATGTCAGAATGTTTGATGCGTTACAGTCACAAGGCACAAAGGAAAGTGCTTTATTATTCAGCAGTCACCATAGATCAATTAGTATGAAACAGATCTGCCAAGACTTGTTCATTGTGATTTCACCCCAACCCAATACTTTCTCCTTTTCTCCCTCAGACAATTATATTTCCATGAAATCCATGGCAATGAATTATTCAGAAGAAACTATAACAATGCGCTGTGCTTGTACTCAAGATACTGAGAGTGAATCACTTTACTCCCCCCACCTATTACTATTAATGTTAATGGGTCATCAAATCTGTTTCCTTGTATGAACTGTCATTTTATTTTGAAAGCAGACAAGGGTGTTGATACATTGTAAATTAATGAACCACGTGATTAATGTCAGTCTGAGGCTAAAACTGCAACTTTTGATGTGCACCATTAACTGATTCTAAAGTTAAAATCTAAGATTTGCCTGATTCATTCACACTGAATTCATAATGAATAACAGCAGTGAAATCCTATGAATTGAATATGACGATCAATAGGTTACACGGTGTTGGTTCATTCTCCCATTAACTGAATTTAAATGCGTTAACAATGGTTGTGAAAAAATGCTACATCTTGCGAGAAATAAAATCACATGCTGAATGGAAAATCCATGCAGGAAATGTTAGCTGATATTTCACAGAATTACTGTCAAATTACTTGTTAAAATACTATTTGTAATTGCGGAGAATGAATTTTCTTACAGAGAATTTACTATGAACAAACAGACTAAAAATATCTAGATATGACTCCAACTCAGTAGGTGGTCAAATCATCGCTGCCAATTTTATGCTGACAGTCTGTTCTTAATAGCGTTAAATATTTATTCAAAACCATGTGATTTGTAGAGTAATTACAGTATCAGTTACACTTATTTTAATTTAAATATACTTTGTAGCACATAGAGCAAGAGGTTGTGAAGTGTTGATTATTGGTGGCATGGTATCAAGAAAACCATTTAGAGGAAGGCCCTGAAGTTACATTTTAAAGACATTTGACCATTGTGACATCAGAGAGTCTACTAAATTTCATGAACACAAATGGCTTTGAACATTCACATTGCAATAAATGAGTTAGGGTATGCCAATAATATAACTGTCAAAATGATCGGCAGAATCTTCCCCTCCCAAGAAGCAGTAGGGATAATGCAAGAGGAATAGATAACTGAGCCAGTTAGCACTGGTTGAGACCCACCACCTTTCTATCGCTACAGAGATTAAGTTTTTGGCTGAAGTTTTAAGCTTGACTTTCTTGCTTTGCAAAAAATTAAGGGCCTTAAATGCCAAGTTAAAAAAAAATTTGAGGACTTCTTCAAGCCATTACTGCCCTTTACTCTGTCCTCGGCCTTTCCTTTGGGGAAACAGGGCTGCCTGTTTGGTTAGGAACAGGGGCCAAGGATAAGGGCAAAGATGTTGAGTGAGAAGGCACTGAAAACCATGCCCTGCTCTTGACTTTGAGGCCCCTGAACCCCAGCCTATGCTTTGAAGTGATGAGTCATTCATTTTGTTTTTCTTAAAAATCTAACAACACCAACTTGCAATTATATAGCTCTTTTAGCTTAGAATCACAGAATGGTTACAACAAAGAAAGATGCCTGTCCTTTTGAAGGAGCAACTCACCTAGTGCCGCTTCACTGCCTTTTCCTCAAAGCCCTACTGGGTTGTTGGCACCAACGCCAGGAGGGCTCACATTGACTATGAGATCCTTGACTGGCACTGTTAAACTCAGCCAAACAGAGATCCTTGGCCGACAGATAGAAACAACAGATTAAGAGAGTCTCCTCATTCGAGGTACTGGATCTGGGCTGGCTGGACAGAGCTCATGTACTGTCACAAGTCAATATGGGTGATTTGGTGATGGTATACCAGCCTCTATGCAGTTATTTCATATGTAAATATTTCTTTTTCAGATAATGATCCAGTTCCCTTTTGAATGCCACAAATGAACCTGCTTTCACCTTGTTCTCATGCAAATTCTGCCCAGTCACTCGAAAAAAAGTTTTTTTTTTATCATGTCCCCATGGCATTGTTCATGAATTACCTTAAATTTGCAACCTCAAAATCTCAATCCATCCACCAGTATGAAGCTTTTTTTTGTCCAGACTCTTATAATTTTTGATAACTTCATCAAATCCTTTTCTGACATTCTCCTCTTCAAGGAGAACAGTACAATATTTTCAAATCAGTCTATGTATCTCAAGTTCCCTGGAACTATTCTAATGAATCTTTTCTTCACCATCTCTAATGCATTCATATCTTTCCTAAAATCTGGAACCTGCAAACTGGATGCAATTCTCCATATGAAGTCAAATTAGCGGCTTATACAGATTTCACATAACCTGGATGCTTTCATAATGTGTGCCTCTGTTGATAAAAGCTGTATTAACCAAACTCTCAAGTGGGGGAAGGGGTCAGCATAGAGGAGTGGATGTCATTGGGTTGTGGGGATGTGATGGATGCTTAAGGGGCTAGTAGAGATATGATTCAAATTACACAATGTCATTGAAGAAGTTTAAATTCAAAAATCACAAAACACTAGATTATAGTCCACAGGTTTTTTTGAAGACACAAGCTTTCAGAGTCTCACTCCTTCTTTGGGTGGCAGTGAGAGGGGTGGCACAGGGCACAGAATTTATAAGGAAAAGAAATAAATTCTGTGCCTGATGCCACCTCTCTCTTTGGCACCTGAAGTAAGGAGTGAGACTGCAAAAGCTTGTGTCTTCAAGTAAACCTATTGGACTATAATCTGGTGTCATGTGATTTTTAAACCTTGTCCACCTAGTCCAACACCAGTACCTCCACATCAAGATAAAATTCAATTAATAAATTCTGGACTTGAAAGCTCAGTATAGGTTATAATGGAACTATCATCAACTGTAATAAAGCCCATCTATTTTACCTGACTAATGTTGTTTAGAGAAGGAATTCTTCCATTCTTACTTGATCAGGCTTGCATTGACTTCGGACCCACAACAATGTTGCTGGTACTTAAACGCCCTCTGCAAAACTTAGCAATTTCAAGGACAATCTAAGATGCATCACAAATACTGGCTTTTCCCGTGATGCCCACATCCCATGAAAGGATAATTAAAGAAAAAATGTCCTACCACCTTCAATTATTTATGCACGTACAAACCCGGGCCTCTCTGCTGTCTTTAGTATTGTGCTGTTTATTTTAAATTGAATTTCCTCATTCTTCTAAACAAAATGAATAACTTCACCCTTCCTCGAATTCCATATTCTCAGCCACTTTCTGTATATTTCACCTACTTGTCTACATCCTCTTGAGGTTTATATTATTGTACAAGACTTCCACGTTTTCTATTAGCTGCAATTTTGAAATTGTGTCCTGTACTAGTGTCCTAGGCATAGGTTGTTAATAAAAATCAAACAAACAATATATATGAAGTGCAGATGTCCTGAAAGTGATCCTTGGGAACTCCACTGCAAACTTCCCTCCTATCCAAAAACATAACAATTCACCATTACTCCCTCCACTCAGTCAGTTTTATATCAATGTTGCTGCAGTTTCTTTTACACCATGAGGTCAAACTTTGCTCACATATCTGTCACAAGACAGTTTAACAATTTTTTTTGGAAGACCATGTATCCCACGACAACAACATCTTTCCTATCAGCCATCTGTGTTACCTCATCAGAAAAAAATTAGGCAAGTTAGTGAATGTGATTTGCCCTTAATAACTCTATGCTAGTTTTCCTTAATTTTCCTGCAGTTTCCCAAGTCCCAAAGAATTGTTTTGTAAAGCTTCCACGTTAATGAAATAAATGATCTGCATATGAAGGGATTATCTTTACATATTTCTTTGGACAAGGGTATAACATTTGCAATTTTCCTGTTCAAAAGATGCTTGATTTTATACAATTAACAGTGTAAATGTGCTGGAACAGCTTATTAGAAGAGGTGCAAAAATACATTAACATTGAGCCATGTGATGAGATCAGAAAAACATATTGATTGACCTAAAACGATTTGTACAGTGCTTTGAAATCAGAGAGCGTTAAGAATTTTACATGATGCAGACAACTAATCCAACTCATTTCCGTAAACTGTGTGTATTTGCACAACCAGGAGCTGTTTAAAGTTTTTGAAGCTGTTTAAAGAGTTAAGACTGGCTTGGCTAATTTGTTGTTTGTAAGGTTAATGGCCTTGTATCATATTACTTACCTGCTTCCAAGAGAGAAAAGAATCATTCATATGGAAAGAGATAATGGGAACTGCAGATGCTGGAGAATCCTAGATAATAAAGTGTGTAGCAGGATGAACACAGCAGGCCAAGCAGCATCTTAGGAGCACAAAAGCTGACGTTTCGGGCCTAGATCTGTCTAGGCCCGAAACGTAAGCTTTTGTTCTCCTAAGAAGCTGCTTGACCTGCTCCGTTCATATGGAAATGTTGTGTGGAGTGAGTACCAGGAATGGAACCACTGGATAAAATATACATGAACATTTACAGCAAAAGAGGCCAGTACGAAGTGCAGGGTAAAGTAGAAAATATACAGGTTTTCCCATAAAAGAAACAGCCCTTTTTTTTCATTCATGGAACGTGGGTGATGCTGACTGGCCAGCAGTTATTGCCTGTCCCTTGGGAAGGGGGTGGTTAGCTGTCTTCTTGAACTGCTGCAGCCCATCGGCTGTAGGTTGGCCCACAATTTCGTTAGGAATGGAATTCCAGGTTTTTGACTCACCAACAGTGAAAGAACAGCAATATATTTCCAAGTCAAGGTGGTGAGTGGTTTGGAGGGCGAAATCTTGCAGATGGTGTTGTTCCACATAATTGCTGCCCTCCTCCTTCTAGATAGAAGTAGATATGGGTTTGGAACATGCTGTCGAAGGATCTTTGGTGAATTTCTGCGGTGCATCTTGTAGTTAGTACACACTGCTACAATTGAGCATCCATGATGGTGAAGGGAGTAGTAGCTTTGTCCTGGATGGTGCCAAGCTTCTTGAGTTTTGTTGGGATTGCACTCATCCAGGCAAGTGGGGAGAATTCCATCACATTCTTGACTTGTGCCTTGTAGATGGTGGACAAGCTTTGAGGAATCAGGAAGTGAGTTACTTAATGCAGTAATCCTAGCCTCAGACCTGCTCTTGTAGCCACTGTGTTTATGTGGCAAGTCCAGTTGAGTTTCTGGTCAATGGTAATCCCAAGGATGTTGATAAATGTGGGTTTCAGTGATGGTAACATCATTGAATATCAAGGGACAGTGGTTAGATTGTCTCTTATTTGATGTGGTCATTGTGTGGTGCTAATTTTATTTGCCACTTGTCAGCCCAAGCCTAGATATTTTTCAGGTTTTGTTGCATTTGAACATGGACTGCTCCAGCATTTGAGGGGTCACGAATGGTGCTGAACATTGTGCAATTATTGTCTAACATCCTCAACTCTGACTCTATGATGGAGAGAAGGTCGTTGATGAAGCAAATAAAGATGGTTGGGTCGAGAACACTACCCCAAGGAACTCCTGCAGATATATCCTGGAGCTGAGATGATTGACTTTCAAAAACCATGACCATCTTCCTGTGTGCCAGGTATGACTCCAACCAGCAGAGAGTTTTCCCCTGATACCCATCAATTCCAGTTTTGCTTGCGCTCCCTGATGCCACACTCATCAAATTCAGCCTTGATGTTATGAACTGTCACTCTTATCTCTGGAATTCATTGCTTTTGTCCATGTGTGAACTCAGGTTGTAATGAGGTCAGAGCTGAGTGGCCCTGGCAGAAATCAAACTGGGCATCATTGAGCAAATTATTGCTGAGCAGGTGCTGCTTGATAACATTGCTAATGATACCTTCCATCACTTTACTCTTGATTGAGAATAAACTGATAGAATAATAATTGGCCAGATTGGATTTGTCCTGTTTTTTTCTTACAGGGCAGAGCAAATTTCTATATTGTGAGGTAGATATCAGTGTCGCAATTGTACTGGAATAGCTTGGCTAGGGGTGCAGAGAGTTCTGAAGCGTAAGACTTCAGTACAATTGCAAGACTGTTGACAGGGGCCATAGTCTTTGCCATAGACAGTGCCTTCAACCGCTTCTTGATGTCATGGGGGTGAATCAAATTAGCTGTGATACTGGGGACCACTGGAGGAGGCTGAGATGGATCATCCACTTGACACTTCCGGCTGAAGATTGCTATGAATGCTTCAGTCTTATCTTTTGCACAGATGTGGTGGGCTCTTCCATCATTGAGGATGGGGATATCTGTGGAGCCTTCTCCTCCAGTGAGTTGTTTAATTGTCCACCATCATTTCCAACTGGATGTGGCAAGACTGCAGAACATAGATCTGATATGCTTGTGTGGGATTGCTTAGCTCTGTCTATCACTTGCTGCTCATGTTGTTTAGCCCACATGTAGTCCTGTTTGGTGGCTTCACCAGGCTGACACCTCATTATCAGGTATGCCTGGTGCTGCTTCTGGCATATCCTCCAGCAGTTTCTATTGAGCCATGGTTGAAATCCCTAGTTTGATGGTTGAGTGGGAGATATGCCAGGCCATGAGGTTGTAGACTGCGCTGGATTGTATTTCTGTTGCTGTTGATGGCCCATGGATACCCAGTCTTGAGTTGTTAGATCTGTTCAAAGTCTGTCCCATTTAGCGCGCTGACAGTGTCACACAGCACAATGGAGGATATGCTCAACGCGAAGACAGAGCTTCATCTCCAAAGGACTGTGTGATGTTCACTCTTACCGATGCTGTCATGGACAGATGCGTCTGCAGCAGGCAGATTTGTAAGGATGAGGTCAGGCATGTTTTTCCCTCTTGCTGATTCCCTCACCACCTGCAGCAGATATGGTTGAATCACTATGTCCTTTAGGACCCAACCAATTCATTCAGTAGTGCTGCTGCTGATCCACTCTTGTTTGTGAACATTGAAATCCCCTACCCAGAGTACATTTTACACCATTGTCACCCTCAGTGCTTCCTCCAAATGTTGTTCAACAGCTGAGGGAAGATGGGACAATGGTAATCAGCAGGAGGAAATTCCTTGCTCATGTTTAACCTGAAACCATAAGACTTCATGGGGTCCAGAGTCAATGTGGAGGCTTCCAGGGCAACTCCCTCTGACTGTTTTCCACTGAGCCTCCGCCTTTGCTGGGTTTGTCCTGCTGATGGGCCAGGACATATCCAGGGATGGTGATGGTGGTATCTGGGACATTGTCTGGAAGGTATGATCCATAAGTATGACTGGGGCAGTTGGCTGACTAGTCTCCCCCTGTTGGCACTAGTCCTCAAATGTTAGTAAGGAGTATTTTGCAGGGTTGACAGGGCCATTTCTGCCATTATATTTTCCAGTGCCATTGTTAATGCCAGGTGATCAGTTCGGTTTCATTTCTTTGTTGAGACTTCATACTACTTGATACAACTGAATGCCTTGCTAGGTCATTTCTAAGGGCTATTGGGAATCAATCACATTGCTATGGCTCTGTGCTCAACATGTAGTCCAGGTGGGGAGGGCAGATTTCCTTCCCTGAAGCACGTAAGTGAACCAGTTGGGTTTTTCCTGACAATCAATAATAGAATCTTAGAATAGACAATGTGGAAACAGGCCATTTGGCCCAACAAGTCCACACCACCCTCTGAAGAGCATTCCACACAGATCCATTCCCCCAATTTGCCATGTCTCACCCACCTAACCTTAACATCCCTGGGCACTTTAGCATGGCAAATCCACCTACCCTACACATCAATGGATTGTCGGAGGAAACGGGAGCACCTGGAAGAAGCCCACGCAGACACAGGGAAAATGTGCAAACTTCACTCAAATATCATTTCCTTGGGAATTCTAAGATTGCAGATACAGCTCCCTTCCTCATAATGCTGAATCCTTTCGCTGCTATTCTCAATATTGCACTTGACTGTATCCAAAGCCCAGAACTGATGTAGGAGTCTGCCCTTGAACAACTGTGCTGGATCCTACTGACTAACAGGGACCCCCCGACGGACTATGCTGTCAACCACTCCCCTAAGGCTTTCAGACATTTTGCACTGCTGTTTCAAATGTCGTGTGTTCGGCGTGAATGAAATTGCTATTCACCACGTGCTGAACTGAACTGACACACTGAAATGAATCAAAATGCACCTGCCTTTAACTTAGGACTGTCCCTAGGTTGTCTAATTGCACAATATGCCATTGCAAGGTATGGGAGGGCAGGGCAAGGCAAGGCATCAATGATGGGGGCATGTCAAAAGGCACCAGGTGAATGCTTGTTGAGAGAACAAGGGAGAAGCCTAGTAAGCATCCTGACCCATGCTGTGTACTAGGTTCCTGTCCCCATACTCTGCTGGTTGTCTTTGTGCCCTTCTGGGCCATTCTGTCCTGCAGGGGACAGTGTCAGTGTATTAGTGAATGCCAAGGTGGTAACTGCCTCCCTGAAAGTAAAATACCCATGCCCATCATGGATGAATATGTATGGGTGGTACTAATGCATTGTGGCAACATCTTGACCCATCAGAATCTACCAGCTTGGCCTGAGCATTAAGTCCAATGGATAAATGATCTTTCAATGGTGGCTCAAACAATCAGCATCTTCATTTCATTCGGTATTTCATGTCTGTTTCTGGTATCCTAGTTCTGATGAATGCAAAATGAAAAGCTTCAACTTCTGGTCTCCTTTTAGCAGTATTTAAAATCATCTCAGACCCAGGAAATCATTGCAGGTGTTCCTCAAGATAGTGCCCAGGACAGTGACTTGAAAGAAATTTGGGGCTTTACAGATACATATGAATCAATTAAACCTTCTAATTGATTAAAGATTTAGTAGCATCTTAAGTTTGTTTAGTACATAATCATCAGTGGTGTGACTCTTTGATCTTTTACATATAAATTCTGTGTCTGATACCATCTCTCTCACAAACACCAGAAGAAGGTACAAGGCTCCGAAAGCTTGTGTTTTCAAATTAACCTGTTGGCCTATAACCTGGTACTGTCTGATTTCTGACCTTGTCGATCCCAGTCCAACACCAGCACCTCCACATCGCAAACCCTCAATACATTTAGAGTTTGCTTGGACATGCTCCTGAGATGGCATAACTTTTAGAAATAAAAGCTGGAATGTGCATTAAACTGAACAACTCTTTTTCAGTCAGCATTGAAAGAATGGGGCAAAGGGCTTTATTTTGATCCTATAAGTTTCTATGTGTCTATGGAAAACAGCCTTGAGCATGATCCCAGTGGGAAAAGTTCAGGTTTACTACTTTTCTTTTCACAACAACAAGTCATCATTGCTTTCTGTTCCTTTTTTAAAATTCATGCAAGAGATGTGGGCGTCACTGGTTCGGCCAGCATTTATTGCCCTTGAGAAGGCAGTGGTTACTTGTAGCTGTTGATGAACAATTTGCTGTAATGCTGTCTGCAATATTGACATTGTAACTCACTTCATCAGCATACATGAATTCTTACCTGAGCATTTTTTGAAGGTTCAGGCTGATAAAATAACAGCGTGTGTCCTCCCCTTTCAGCACATCTGCTGCTTTGCTTTAAATGTTGCCACACACACCACCAAATATTGTCAAATTTATTTTCACTTTCATGAAATACCAGTAGACTAAACAAATTTTAATGATGAATCCAAAGTAAATATCTGGTATTTACATAGTCCTCTGGGGGTTTAAATGTAGTTTTATTTTATCTGAATTTACATCAAATGCAGAAAACCAGAGCACTCTATCAGATAGCTCATTTCCTTATTTTGGCTGCCTTAAAATAGTATTCCTTCATCTTCTCTCCAGTGCAAATCGTATTTACTTCAAGCAATTCTGGACAACTTCAAATGCAGAGAAATGCACGTCTCTAAAGCTGTGGAAGGTAGCAATTTCTTGAACTCCTTGAAGCAAAATCATCTGGAAGTTATATATAATTAAGATATGTGAGAAAGAGAAAAACCTGCTGTGTAATTTCTAGAGAATACTATTGTCACAACATTAAATGTTTTGGAATAGATTTCGTGTTGGCCCATTTTTGGCTTCAGATATGATGTTACTGAGGCAGCCTTAGCCCCAAAATAGAGACCTGAGGATCACTAAATGTTGTTTCTTGGACATCCACAGCCAGTTATCTCCATAGGAAGATTAAATGTTTTGCTGCCTTCATATACTGGAGCTACAATAGTAGGGGATATGATGTGAGCCTGGTTACCAGGACTGTGGAGGCACTGTTTGAGGATGTTGGGGAGGCGCAGCAAATAGAACTTCCTGTTTTCATAGAAAGTTCAAATATAAGATGTTACCTGTGGTTGGATCTCTTGAAAGGGCAAGTTGTTGCTTCCCCACTCATCAATTACTCATATTGGGGATCTGAATGCCTACAAAATGGAGACTTACAAATACAGCAGTAGGATCAGTTTGGAATATATCAATAGATCTTACAATTTCACTGACATTTAGCTTTGACACAAAAATGGAGCGAAGAGAAATGCAAATATTAAATATTAAAAATTCTTGCAATATTAATTGAAATGTTGCACAGCAAGGAATCAGAAAGTTTCTCTCACAGTTTGTTCCAGTAGCAAAAGCCACAATTTGTGTACTTATTTTGAACTGATGTGAACATCCATCCATACAGTGCCATCTACAATGAACAAGAGCATCATTGCCTTGCTGAAATATTTTTTGATAGGAATTTCAAGCCTCATTTCTCATATAATAGAAAAGTATGTGGAAGAATTAACTTTCTGAGAAAATATCTACTACTTGTACTCATAGTCCTGACAAAGAATGATATGTATTGCTGTTGAATAGAGCAAATCTCTTCCCATACTTACTGGCCAGAACCAGTTTTAGCAGCATCAAACATTTTCTTTCTGCCTTCCATTCCAGACATTGCCTCCACATTTTTACGCCAGTCACTAACTTCAATAGGGCGTTCCTAAGGGTTAGAGACAACATGTATCAGAAACAATCCTTTATCAATCTGTAGAGCTGAAGAATTATCATTTATAAAATAAAGCTGCACAAGAATTCATTTTGTTCTTTAAATTCCCATTTTAGTAAGGCATCTCAAGTGAGATACTTCGGAGCTACTTGTATTGAGTGTCAGGCTTAAATGGCTATCTTTAAAAAAAGAACTTGCAATTGTATAACTCCTTTTAGAAACTCAGGTTGTGTTAAAATGCTGTCCAGCCAACAAATGTACAACCATTGTTGTTGTGTGGAAAACGGGGCAGTCAATTTGCACATAGCAAACTCTCCCCATAAAAGACCTGCTCTGTCATAGAGTGATGTTTATTGAGAAATGAATATTGAAGATATTTCAGGAGTCTGGAGGTTTTCTGAATCTTCATCTGTCACTGTCTTTAAGCTGTAGAAGCTGTGTGTTTGTTTTTTAGCATTGAATTTATTTTATAGACTCAGCCATATGATGCTGATCAATATATTGAGGAGTACAAAAAGGACGGCTACATTTTTATAAATAACACTCAGGATCATTTTGCTATCTATCATCAATGGCTGTCTGTGTACTAAGTGTCACTTCTCTCCAGTACTAAAAGTCTAGATTTAAAACTAGAGAGCTTTGAGTTTAAATCCTAGAATTGGCCAAAATTCACAGCCTTTGTTTCTCCTCGCTTTGCTCATATTGGACCAAATCATCTAGATTACTGAAGGTCTTCCATCCATAACATTCAGGTATGGCTAATTTCAAAAGGATAAGAATATTGAGGTAAATTAAACCTGATAAAGCTGAGACTTACCATGTCCTTGCCTAGCAGGAAAATAGAATTGGTGTATGCTTTCATACCTTTTCTGAATCTTCTTTTTTGACTGACTTCAGGTTAGCTCTCAGATCCATGGATACTTTGTGTTTAGATCCCAGCAAGGCCCTTAGCATAGCATCAGCAGACACACGAACCCGACGAAGGGTCGGGCGCTTGAACTTCCCTCTGAGATCAAAAACTTTCAGATTCAAGTCTTGAATCTTAAAGATCAGTGATAAAAACAGATCAGTGTAATGAATCAAAAATGCAAGGCACATTAAGCAATTGTAGCCATACAATAACTTTGACTGGCATTACTCACAATGTTGTTGCTGAGTATGATTTAACTTTGATAAGGAGTGGTACTCAAACTTTGGAACCCAGAAGGTCCTAGTTGGGACAGATTGGCCTACCCATGTTCCCATAAAATTGGGAGTTGTCCCATGCATACATATGCAATGAGCTGAGAAGAACGTAATCATGTGAGAGACACGATACACCCGAGTGGAAATATCTCCTAATACCAGATTTAGTCTCAACTAAACAAAAATCTACCTATCAAGCGAGGTTAAATATCCCTCCAAAACACAAATCTTTCATCTTAGAACAAATTTTGACAACGATTCAGCCACAATAACAAAACAACTCCAGTCTTTCACATCTGGGAAGCAGATATGCAATTCAAAATGGTTCTGCCATAGAAATGGATATCACTGTCTGTCAGTCATCTCGAGACAGGAAGCCTAGTGGCATTGGTATTGTCCATTGGAGGGAAGGAGAAGGAAACACACCACTGATCACTTACCTCTCTTGTGTTGTGTATCACCTTGGCTTCAATATCATATCGCTCTTCATCCACTAAATGCACCTTCTCATGGAGTTCCTGGCAGAGTTCCTTAAGTTTTGTAGGTTAAAAAATTGTTTTTTTTTGTTATAGAATGTAACAAGTAAATGTATTAAAAGTTTAAAACTATTTAACAAATCATTATTTCAAATTTACTCTACATAAATAATAACTCTCTCCATTTTCACAATTCATGGCAGTATAATCAATGTCATTAAATAGCTTTTAACATTCAAGAGTTGGACTCCCTAAATAGATAGTTTCCCTTTACAATCTCGTAAACGTGTACTTCAGATTAACAGCAATATTACCGGACAATGAAGGAAGTAAACATAGCAGTTTGGGCAGAAGTTTTCCTCACAAGAATCAGTTGGGAGTTTGGCCTTAAGGGCAGATTGGTTACAGAGGGATAGTCATCTTTTTCTATTGCTTCAAAACTTAATTGCTGGTGGGAATGCTCATAGTTGACCTTCTCAACCTAGTGTCAACTTAAGGCCCTTATGTTTTCAATTGAAAGTTGCCATAGACCCATAGACCAATTGTAGTGATTGCAATGAGGTTAGTCAGCTGGACTTCATAGAATATGAGTTACCTGAGTGGGGCTGTTCATCTGTTTCAATCAGGGTGCCCTGCTGGCATACAAAAAGGGGAGTTTCAGGGATACTGATGCTCTGGTACCTGACTCTAAATGAGGCAGTACTAAAGTCAAGGACTGTTCATGCTTAAATAAGGGGTGACTGGGGTCTCTGTGGAGGTACTTCAACAATCTTATAAGGGTAGGACAACTTGTGGTGAATTTAACTAAACAGTCACCATACCTAAGGTGAGTGACAATGGTAAGAAGTCAGGACCTTCATAGAGAAAGCAGCTGGTCCAGGAATTGAATTTTTGCTGTTAGTGACATTCCGCATCGCAAACCAGCCATTCAACCAACCAAGCATATTAACAGCCTCTTATGGGCATTGTCTCATGTGAGCTGCAACTACTTCAGCACCAGGCAGATTGAGAAAGAACCAGCCGACCTGAACGATAAAAAAGCACAATGGAGGTTGATGGGGAATCAGCCTGGGAAAGTATTTGTGAACTCTGAGATCTAGAGGAGCAGGCAGCCTTTCTAAAAGCCCTGCCCTCCTCTCCTCCTGACCTCCAACCTTAGAACCTCTTCTCCCTCTCAAACAATAACTGCCTTTCCTGACTTTGATCCTCTGTCAGAGGATCAAGCTAGTGGCATCTCAACAACAACCACAGCCTCCATGTCACTGCCAGATTCTGGACATTCCAGCCGCCAATTGGCTGGCATCTCCAGGTCTGATCTGATTTTGTAAATCCAGCAGAAAGCCCATGAGCAAGCATTAGATTCCTGACATTTGATTTGGCAGGCCTTCTAACCAATATATGTCACAAGTTTCACCTTATGAAGATTCTCCTCTTGTGGATATCAGCTTTATGTTTAACATCCTCTTTTAAATACTAATGTCAATATATCTAGGAAGACTCTGGACTCTCAAATAGCTGCAATTTTTCATATGACACAAAAACTGAACGAATAATTGACTATCCTCTGCCACACTGGGCATATATTTGATTTGATTTCTACTCAAAACCATATTTGAATTTTCATCCTGACATTCAAACAGCCTTGAACTATTTTACTTCTGATCTCCATGGAGCTATTCAGTAAGGAATCTCATGCATATTAATGAAATAAAGGTCCATCATATTTGTTGGCTTGATTTCTTCAAAATGACTACTTCTTCTCCACTCAGTAAAATAAGGCAGTGAGAATTATCCCTAATGATTATAATGTTTATATGAATTCTCTCCTTTAATAACGAGTAACAAACAATATCTTGCTTTAATGAACAATGAAATTTAGCTCAATCTAAAACAAAATCTACAATCATTGAGACTGCAAAATTGAGATTAAATGAATGTTGTTCTAACCCACACTGATTCCATTTTGATGGCACCAACTAATCACATATGCTAATCACAATCTAATCCAGGAATAAATGTTTTATATTATTTGTTGCAGAAACTGTTCTGAAATTTCAGTTTAATTATATTGCCTTAAGGAAGATAATTTCTATTTTATAATGTATATAACAGCCTTGTGCCACACAGATAATGAAATACTTTAGAAGCATAGTCATTATGAAAATGGAGATAAATGCAACACCTATCTTGCAGGTAATGAAGTCCCACAAGTAATGGACAGATACATTCTTTGTTACTTGATAGTGTAGGTCTAGAAACATGTCTTAATTATCTCGTAACATATGATCTTTCAAAGTTACCGACGGAGTAAGGCAACATGGTAGTTTCTAACTCACCCCAAAGACTGCAACTGCATAGCATACACTCACTACTGCACTGAAATGTCAGCTGAGACCACACTTTCTGGGCCTGAACCCACAACTGTCTAGCTTCGAGACATCAGTTAAGACTTTCTATCTAAAAAACTGAAAAGTAGTTCTCACGGATTCAGATGAAAAATAAA
This sequence comes from Stegostoma tigrinum, assembly GCF_030684315.1. Classification (NCBI taxonomy): domain Eukaryota; kingdom Metazoa; phylum Chordata; class Chondrichthyes; order Orectolobiformes; family Stegostomatidae; genus Stegostoma; species Stegostoma tigrinum. The sequence continues at coordinate 32,124,671 of NC_081374.1, forward strand.
CCATTCTTTTGAAAGTGTGTCATTCTGCCAGAGGTCTGCTCTCTCAACAGAAAGAGAGAGAGATGGTGAATTTGACATGTGGGTCACCACACTTCAAGAATGTGCACAGTTGAGAAGACAGGTTCTTCATGGGAATTAAGCCCAGACTGCTGACGTCACTCTGCATCACAGTAGCTGTCCAGACAACTGAACTAACCACAAACAAATTCCATATATTACAGATCACATAAAGACATTGCTGTTATGGTTGTTCACAGCAAATGGAGAACATCAAATTAGCACTAACAATCTGATAGGAAAAAAGAAACAGTCACTTTAGTTTGCACCTGTTATTTGCATGGAAACAAAGCTAAGAATGAACTAGGAGAACAAAGGAAGTTGAGAAATGTATCAGCCAGGATTGAATTGTGGAGCTGATTCGCTGGGCCAAATGGCATAATTCTGTGCCTATATTTTTATGGTCTTATTGTTCCAAAGTTCTCCAGCCTACATTTGGTTTCTACGTTATGGAAGCAACTATGTTGTGATTTTGAATCACTGTTTCATCTTGAAAAACTCTTTAAAGCCTTCAATAATAAGAGGGCGGGAAATAAGAGTACAGATGTTGCATCTCCTGTGCTTGTATGATCAAGTATCTCAGAAGGGTGGTGGAGGAGATGGACTGGTCAGACTGTCCTTAATCAGGCCAGATTGATGAGGTGGTGGTGGATGATATGTAGCATTCTGTGTACCTTGAATGTAAGATGAGGTGCAGTGCTCCTATATAACAGCAAGAGACCAGTCAGCCCTTCCACCATTCAGAAATATGTTTACTCCAAAGAATACCAATTATTTTATATCTCTACACCAACACAGCAGGAGACACAACTTCCTAGGTTTTTAAAGAATGAGTCCTTCTCCCATATTGGAGTCAAGAGGTCTGAAAACTCCTGAAAGATGGAAGCTTCAAAGATGCTTGAAATTCTGGGAGAAAGTGCCAGTCATAGAATGGAGCCAAACTAATATTGACGTTCCATCTCTTGGGAAGTAGGGGAGGAAAATTCTTTTGGCTCGTGACAATAGGAAGTTTGTAAATTTCGAAGTTTAAGTTATTTTAATGTGGAAAAAATATCTGTAGTAATAGGTTGATATCATACTTTGAATTCAGTTTCAAATTGAGCTAATGAACTGTGATCAAGCTTCTCTTGTTACAATTGTAAGATGACAAGGACATATTCTTGTAATGAGCAATGGGGGTATTACAGCTATACTCAAGTTTATATTTTCTGGAGTTAGATATGGGTTGTCAATTGTTTTTCATGGTTTTCACCTTCCTTGTTCTGTGCAATCAGCAACAACTTTGGCATCTGCATATTGTTCATGAAATGTGAAAAGTTAGAGATTGCTGGTTGTGGTATCCCACTGTAGGTGATCTCTCGATAAGCTTCTGAGGCAGGGTCACTGGACCTGAAATGTTAACTCTGATTTTCTTCTTCACAGATGATGACAGACCTGCTGAACTTTTCCAGCAACCTCTGTTTTTGCGCTGTATAGATGGCCACGTGGAAGGAAATCAGTTAGAAATCAATGAAAAGAAGTGAACTTTCTCTGCCGAAATAGTATTCTGGTTTGAAAATATTACACTTTATTGAAAAAAAGTCTATAATTCCTCTCTGTCTCCACTTGGTTCATTCCATTAAATCACTGTGCACAGAGGCAGACAGAGAGGCTCTCGAAACTTTTCTGGAGCAGTGGGTTTCTTGACTGCTGCTAGGATGTCAACTTCTGATAGCTAAACTAATTGACCACTACCTGTAAGATCCTGGAGGGTGGAAAATCCCAGTTGATAATCCTTAATTGATGGTTCTTATTGAACCTGACCTGCTACCAGCCAAAAATGGACAGGATTTACTTGCCTCATCCCCATTCCACCTCCACGAAAATGGAGCTAGGAAGTCAGCACATTATTGTCAGGGGTAGGGGTGCATGGAGTCAATGCCTTGGACACAGGATCAAAGTTTCATCTGACAGCTTTGCTTCCACAAGCATCTTATAGGGGGAGAGGAAGCTGGAGAGAATAACGGATTGAATTCTGAATTTATAGCCAAGGTGGCAGAAGGTGTAAATGTCATTGTGATGATGGAATTTGGAGATGCAGAAGAGGCTAGAATAGGGGGAGAAAAGAATTTTCTCTATAACAAAGACCATTCTTCAAATGTCACAACAAACCAGCAGCTCCTTCACCCAACCAGAAAGTGACCTCATGTTCCTGTTTCTGCACCTGTGGGACAAGGCCCTGCAATTTTTAATCTTGCACGTTTAAAAAAAATCATGGAACAAAATAAAAATCATGACTTAGAATAAAAGAGTAATTTAGATGTCTTCCATGTGTAAAGATTTACCTGCAGCTGAGTGGAGGACAGGCCAGCAATTCTTACAGTTGGAACTCGTTCGCCAAGAAATCTTTCTTTTTCATCATTTTTTTCTGCTGTTTCTTGAGCTAATTCTTCTGCTGCTTTAGCCAACAGCAAGCTCTAGTGAACAAGAATTGTATCTTTGTTAAAGCTTTGCCATGCCTTAAATGTTTCAGATTTTGATAATTGTATGTATTGAGGTAGTTTTACTTCAAGACTGCCTAATAGCAAGGCAGTTATTCCGGTATCTGGAAATATGTGCACTCAAAGTATTGGCTTGTTTTATCGGTGCAAAAGGATTGTAGTTTCAGTGTAACAGACTCAAATTTGGGATCTATCCTCTGGAATATACGAGAGCTTCTCTTACTCTAAAATACACGCTGAATTCCAATAGTTTGGTTGCTGGTGGAATAGACTCCCAGCGGTAGAACAGGGCATATACGTAGTTGTTAAGGATAGTGAGGGTCAAAGCTCATTTCGTAGCAATTTCACCTTTTACTACAATGACTATGGAGAAAAGAAGTAATATCGAATCTGAGCAGCAAAGACTGATTCTGGAAAGGTCATGCTTCACTGATATATTTGACTTTTCCCTCTGATCCCATTAGTACATCACTGAAGCTGACTTCCTTTCACTGCTAGGGTAAAGTCATTAATACATATTTGCACAGCAAAGGAGTGCTGGTCTTCAAGGAAGGGACACTTGCTGCCACAAATACCTCTCGACACTAGATCAGTGCCACATTCTTGGGGCGTGTTCAGCCCCTAGCCCCAATGCCCCACCGTTCGGACATATATCTCTAATATGAAGACTTGCAGATCTTGAGATTTGCTGTTCACGCTTTTAAAGTGGCTCCCATCCTTATCACCCAAATCATCATTTTCCTTCAGTGCTCCTACTGCCTTCAGCTAGGAACAGGTTTTTAAGTCTGTCACGTCTCTCCCTTTCTTCCAGGTGCTTTCCAGACCCTCTAGGGTACTCCCATCTCCATTCTGAGCCTTGGGCACTCCAATCCTCCAATCTTCACTCCAAAGTGCCCTTGCCACATTGTCCCTACCCAGTTTCATTCAATTCCTCCTTCTGCAGCTTTACTACCTCTGCATTATTTTGCACTTTCTCCTCTCAGATGATAGGAGATGTTTAAGGCTCTATTTAGATTGGTTGCCGCAAGCATTTTACAATGGCGTCAATAGTACTATCCTAAGACAAGTACATGTCCTATTCTACCTACGTCCAGCCAGGTTTAAAGATTCAGGTTTCGGAGGTACCTGAAATTGAAATCTTTTATAATGCTGCAGATCTTCATCAGTTCTCAGGATAGACACTAGATGGGGCTTTTGAGTTGTTAAAGCATTTCCCAGAGATGATGTGGCAGGCTTTCACTGAGAGATCTACAACATTGCTCCATCTCATTCCACTGACTTTGGCCTTTTGAAGCATGGAAAGAAATGTCACTGCGGAGAATGCATTTTCTGGAGCAATAGTTATACTGCTGGAACTTAACAAGAAGTGAGCAGCTGTTGAAAATTGCTGAAGTACAGTAGAAGTTGAGTTAAATTGATAAATTATAGATCCAAATGTTCACCTTAAGCAAGAGTTTACGAGATGCTGTGATTTTCGACTTTCTCTGAAAGAAACATTAAAAAGTAGGTTAATTTGTTGCTGGAGTTCATGTTCATTGCCAGTTACTTCCACATTCTTATCTGATGCCTGAAACTCTGTCATAATGCTCTCTTATAATTTTTATGTGTCAAAAATAAATCTGCAATTCTTATTTCAAGCATGTTAGCAATGTTGTGGAGATGCCATGTGGACAAAGTTAGAAGCCAGGAAGGAGAAGGAGCGCAGCTCCGAAAGCTTGTGTTATTAAATAAACTTGCTGGACAAAAACTGGTGTGATGTGATTTCTGACTTTGTTTCAGATGTTACATTGTTTTTACATACTTATTGAAAATCATTTAGCATCATAGATTTTTTTGTTTTTCACTCATTCTCTTCACTTTCAACCAGCACCCCTCTAATTTTCTTTCTGGCTGTGTGGGCCCTCCAAGCCCTATGTGTGACAAAGACTTACGAAACTATCAAACAATGCTGCACGCCAATTGCAGTGTCTTGGAGCAGCTGTACAACTGACAGGAAATGTTACTTTCAATATTTTCTCCTCGTTTTGATTTGTTTGTTTCATTTTTCACTTGTTCAAAACTTTTTCAAACTGGTGAAGAGACATTGCAAGCAAAATGGTACATTGCAGGAGGACTGACTCATCCAACACTTAATAAGCAAATTGCAATAAGCATAAGACGGGAAATCATGCTGACCCACACCTCTAGATGGCGATGTTTCAAAAGATTGAAGCTGCTTTTCACTACTTTATTCAAGCTGTGTGGACATGTTATGAAACCGCTCTAGGAGGTTGGACTTAGGCCTTTGGCCCAGACCCTTTAGAAAGCAAATCTGCGGTTCAGACTTGAATTTATGGTTTTTTTTAAAATAAATCTGTTAAAATATATAATGACACCCATCTGGAGTAGGGGGGTTTAAACTCAGACCACATGGCTCAGAGTCAGAGACACTGCTACTGCATCTCAAGAGTGCTTTGCAGCTCCTTTTTTATTCTGGTGCTGCCTTTGTTCCAAGACTGGCACAAGTGAGTAAGCTCCCGTTGATAAATTCATTTATCATCATCCAGGAAAATTATGCCTCATGGGTTGGCTTGTGGGATAGAAATTGGATTGAGAGACAGAATCCTCCAGAACCTAGCTAAAACAGAATCAATATACAGCTGGCTCCGGTTTAAAGGGATGTACACTTAAATTTATCCCCTTCATGCCACAGTATGCCAGAAATCCTTGGCAATAAAGTGTTGCTGTCTATAGCCTTATGATCAATGCACTTTACTGAGACTTCTTTGGGGAACATATTGACCTTAAATGAAAAAATGTGCTGAATGAGTTATAGACTTGCATGTGATAGAATACACTATTTCTGAACTTTTTCCTCTTGTTTCTGTCTGCTTTTGATTTTCAAGTATTCACAATTGAAAAATAAAAATAAAATACTTTGTTTAAATGACAGAAAATAAATGGTACTGAAGTCATTGGGTGTTATAACTTTTACTCTTTGTAAAAGAATGATAACTCTCTTCAGGCAACAGAAATTCAAATTAGCACTGTCAGCATTATTTAACTTTATAATTGTAATTATTATTTAGGTTAGTTCTGATGCAAAAGAAATGAGCAAGAGCACATTTCAGGCCAGTTCAGAATGCATCAGATGTGACATTAATTTTGACTGAAGTATTAAAATCTGTGAATTTTATTTGCAAAGAACTCATTGATTGGAGGGTGTAGGTGCCGCAATTAAAAACATTAATTCCTTTCTAATTACTTTCTTGTTTCTAGAAAAGGGAACTACCCTTTTGTAGTAATGAAAGTTATTAAACATTCAATTACAGCATAATAAAAAGCAGCATATTAGTCAGCAGGGGCTTGCCTTATTAGGAATGCAGATTTCAGAGCAATAACTGCTGGTCAATATATCAGATGAGTTTGCTATTTCAATAAATTTCATTATGAACAACTGTGTTGTAAAATAATTTCTCACATGGACGCAATCATTTTTACATCAAACATTGCAGCGGCTGAAAACTAATGAATTGTTATTGGCTGTCTTAACACATGAAAATTTGGTTGGCTGGCATTAAAAAAGTACATATTGTCACAATCAAAGTGTCAGTCATTTACTGTTTAACATTGTTACCTTTTTTTCCCTCTATTTGATAATTAGAAATTCCACAGAGTTAATTCAGCAAATCATGACTGCTGCATTATAGTGGCTGCTTCATGTTATTTGTTTTATGAATGTTGATTAGACAGGCCTTACTATTTACTTGACATCATGATAACTTTTTGCAAGCAGATTAGTAGTAAATTGTGAGTTAACGGCAAACTGGGATAAAGGAAATGTATAAATGCATGCAAAACATTCCAACTGAGGTAACTTTTCCTACCTCTCTGCTGCAGGAATAATATTGCAAAAATAACACATGAGTTTTACTATATTGAATATAATTGCAGAAAAATTAGAATGTCTCTTAAATTTTACACAATGTTGGAAAATCCATTGTACTTACACAGGTTCTGGCATTTTGAATGTAGCACTTTAAACTGCAGGGGAGACCAAAATATTATAAGATGTAGCCAGCTTGTTGCTTCACTGTTAATTGTACAGTATATATCTTAAAATAAACCACTGATAAAGGGCACTGAGCTGAAACCTGAGATTACTTTATATGGTTCAGAACCTTCCATTTTAGATAAGGACTAAATGTCAATGGTGTAACAGAAACAGATTGAAATGCACAAGAATCCTTATCGAGTATCTGAGGTTTCATTTATGGAGTGATAATGGGAACTGCAGATGCTGGAGAATCCAAGATAATAAAATGTGAGGCTGGATGAACACAGCAGGCCCAGCAGCATCTCAGGAGCACAAAATCTGACGTTTCGGGCCTAGACCCTTCATCAGAGAGGTTTTTGGAACTGGGTCAGAAATCAGCATGAGCATTATAGTTAGTTGAACCTAAGTTAAACTTTGAATCTGTTCAAACAATGAGATAGGTCTCATCGGAAAGTAATCTCACATTTCAACCACTAAATCTCTAAGAATATCTTAAATATCAGCTGATAACAGTTTTCACTGAAGAGTATCCAACCAAATTTAGTTTTTGCTAATCATCAGGCTATAATTTTGTTTTATTTCATGCTTTTAAATTCAGATCATGAAGTGTTTTATTACCTGAACTGGCCCAGCAACAGTGAATATTGCTGCATATTAATCAACATTCTGCTGCATGCTTCACATCTTCCCCTCATTTATTAAAGTTACAAGCCTATTCTGTCATATTCCCTCATGTTCATCTTGCCTGCAAGGCCTGTGCATTGTATCTCATCCCTACCTATCCATCCATCCTGTCATTCAGCTTAATCTTTACACAATGTGATGCCTTTCTTTGATACTCACTATCAGAAAATTTGGTTCATCCACACAGTTGTTAGTCTGGTCTTTTACCTGTTGTGTGAGTGGAGTGCCAAACACCAAGGACAGAAATCAAGAATGATCCTCCATAGATTACAGAGCTAACTATGAGGAAGAGCATTCATAAACTGCAGCACCTCAACATGTGCATCCAAAGTGTTTTAGATTTCTAGGCTACGTGTCAACTGCCAGTGACACACATGAGACAGACCATTTAGTCACTCACCAATCTGACTTGGAATTATATCACTGTTCCTTGTGTTGCTGAGTGAAAATCTTGGAATTCCCTCCCCACCGGCACTTCCTCCCTTGTGGCTTTATCTCTAACAAAAAAGCTCACCACCATCTTCCCCAGGACAAATATAGTCAAGCAATAAATGTTCATCTCACCAGTGACATCCACATTGCATGAACAAATCTATTAAAAATCACATTGACCTGATTTCAGTGGCTAATGGTATATGGTTGGAATAACTCCACAGGCGCTGGTATCCCATCAACAAGTCACCTTTTACTTACTTGTGCACAGTACTCTGAGCTCCCTCAGAGCCAGTTCTCAGTGTGAACAGAATCTCTGATACTCCTCTATATGTCCTGTCAGCCAGAGATCTCTGATCGGACCAGGTTAATAGCCCCAATCACAGAACTCATATTCTATGAATGACTGACCTCATTACAATCACTACAACGATCATCTTAATAATTCTACATGACATTTTCATCCTGCCATTTTTATCATTTCATCTCATCCTTCAATTGTACAGCAGCTGAATGTGTAATCCCTGGCTAATGATCCTTAGGGGAACTGATCCCTTCTGAGTATGCACCAGATAAATGCTGATGCAGATACTTTCACTTCACTGAGTCTTGTTTGGGATTTATGTTGATGAATCACACTTAATAAGTGAGCATAGCCAGACAATGGTGTGGCATCTCCAAGCTCTACCCTAGCTGGGTACGGAATGATTTGTCAGGATGATTTAACATCTTACTTTTGAACTCCATGAGTGTTTCATATTCAGCAAGTCCTTCTACATTCAAGACCTTCCAGCCTATAGGCAAGAGTACTACCAGCTGAGCTGTGCAGGCTCCCAGCTAGGGATGAAAGCTGTGTCTGGATGTTATTGAGGTAAAGAATAATCATTAAGAGACAGCATAGTGGCAGGCCTTCCAAACACACAGACACAGACACACACACACACACACACCACACGCACACACACACAGTCTTGGATTCCACAGGGAATGTAGGAGTCAAACTCAAAGATGAGGGCATTGATGTGTTCAGATGGTGCTCCTTCTTTGTACAAAGTGACCAATGTGAGGAACAACAACCCTTGAGAATCAAATGAAAGCATTGGATGGCTATGTCTGTTGAGACTTTGATGACATCTTAACTGGCACATTAACCAGTGCTTTAAAACACTGGACTGAATTTTCCTTGAGTAGATTGTTACAAGAGAGGTGTAACTGACCCTACAAGAGGCGTAATGGCAAAAGGGGGCATGAAAGCAGGAACTCCTGCTTTGAGAGTAAACCCATGGAAAGCAACTGGCCCAGATGAATCCCCCGGCCGTGCCTATGTAGACCGGCTGGCGGGAGTATTTGCAGAGATTTTTCATCTCTCCTTATTACAACCTGAAGTCCTCACTTGCTTCAAGAAAACCACCTTCATCCCAGTACCAAAGAGAAAAACATGCAATGTGCCTCAATGACACTGCTCAATGGCTCTGAATCCCATAATTATAAAATGCTTCGAGAGGTTAATCATGGCTCACACCAATTCCAATATATCAAATTACCTTGGTCCTTTGCAAGTTGCCTACTGGTGCAACAGGTCCACAGCAGACGCCATGTCCCTGGCCCTTCACTCACCCCTGGAATGTCTAAATAACAAGGATGTCTACATCAGGCCCCTATTTACTGACTACAGTTTCACCTTCAATGCTACAATTCCAAGCAAACTCATCTCTATACTCCAAGATCTAGGCCATGGCTCCCAGCCTCTGTAACTGGATCCTTGACTTCCAGACCAACAGACCACAATCAGTAAGAATAAGCAACAACACCTCTTCCACACCGGTGCTTCGCAACACTGTGTACTCTGCCCCTTACTATACTCCTTATACACTCACACTGTGTGGCCAAATATCACACCAACTCCATCTGCAAGTTGGGTGATGGCACCACTAATGTAATTGGATCTCAAGCAACGATGAGACAGAACACAGGGAAGAGATTGAGTACTTAGTGGCATGGTGCAAAGACAACATTCTCTCCATTATCAGCAAATGGAGGAGCTGGCTATTGACTTTAGGAAGCGAAGAGGAAGGGATGTCCCTGTCTGCATCAATGGAGCTAAGGTGCAGATGGATCAAGTTCACTGGAGCAATGAGCACCAACAATCTGTTCTGGTTTACCCACAATTGTCAAGAAAGTACAACACACCTCTACTTCCTCAGGAGATTAAGGAAATTCAGCATGTCCTCAGGAATCTTACCAATTTTTATAGATGCACCAGAGAAAGCATCTTATCTGGATTCATCACTGCAAGATATGGCAAGTGTTCTTCCCAACGCCGCAAGAAACTACAGAGTCATGAATACAGTCCAGTCTGTCGGGCAAACCAACTTTCCATCCATTGAGATAACAAGGTGTAGAGCTGGATGAACACAGCAGGCCAAGCAGCATCATAGAAGCAGGAAAGCTGACATTTCAGGCCTAGACCCTTCTTCAGAAATGGTCTAGGCCCAAAACGTCAGCTTTCCTGATCCTGTGATGCTGCTCAGCCTGCTGTTTTCATTCAGCTCTTCGCCTTGTTATCTCAGATTCTCCAGCATCTGCAGTTCCTACCATCTCCTTTCCATCCATTGACTTCATTTATTCTTCCCACTTCCTTGGGAAAACAACCAACATAATCAAAGACCCCTCCCACCCTGGTTATACTTTCTTCTACCCTCTCCCCTCAGGCAGAAGATATAAAAGTTTGAGTACATGTATAATAGATTCAAGATCAATTTCGTCCCCACTGTTATCAGGTTTTTGAACAGACCTCTCATATGTTAATTCTGAACTCTCTCTGCGCCTTCTCTGCAGCTGTGACACTATATTCTGCACTCTGTTACCCTGATGCACTTTGTATTGTACGATCAGCCTATATAGTACATAAAACAACACATTTTACTATATCTCAACACAAGGAACAACAATAAATCAATCAATCAAATCCATTCAAAACATTACTACTTCTCAATCATAGCTCCACCATTCCCTATTTTCTGCATGATAGCCTGTCATAACATCAGAAATGGAGATGTTCACCGATGATTGCACAAGGTTCCGCACCATTCGTGATTCCTCAGATTCCTCAGGTACGAAAACGTTTAGTAACTAAGGTTAAAATAATAACTGGAATTATATAAACTAAACCTAGATTTTCCAGGATTTGGAAGATTTTGAGTCAATTTGTGTGAACTACTTTAGGTTTTTGAAAGGTATTGACAGAGAAAGAAAACTGTTTTCTTTTGTTAAATGTCTGCAAGACAGCGGTATTATGTTAAAATCAGTGCCAAGCTGATTAGAAAAAGATATTAGGAAACTCTTAAGCAAGTAAAATGTTGAAGATGTGTGGAATTTCCCATAAAAATCAACAGACACAAGTTTAGTTTAATAGATTTTTGCAAGAGCGTAATACAACATAAAGCTGATGTGAGAGAGGGGTTTATCTCCAGAATAACTATGACTCAGGCTTAGGCAGAATGATCAGAACAATTACAAGGGAAGATAAAGAAACAAGACAAAGATACATAGACAATAAAAAGTAAATGGTTGAAAGTCAGGTAAGAGCAAAATCAATGTGTAATGTTTTTGACGGAAAAGGAGAGAGTGAAGAGTAATAAGCAAGAAAAGAGTTATAGAGAAGAAAAATACAAGTTTATTTTCTGCATGAGTGACACCAAAGGTAATCTATTCTTTGATAAATGTTATTTTAATTAAAATTCAACAAGTTTCTGAAGAAAGCTATGAATGTCAAATCAAAGTTTTAGAATAGGAGCATCATGCATAGTGACATATACATACATATGATATATAATAAAATAACATGTAATCTATATATGAATTATTAATAAGGCTAATCAAATGCAAGTAAAACAATGATGCCTCAGCCTGAATTTCCATGTATTGTATGCATGCAGAATGGGACTATGTAATTAAATTTACAAAAATATCACAGCTTAACATCAAAATGTAACTTAATACACAAGTTTAGCCGGTTTAGAGAAATTCACAACACAATTGAAATGATGTTGGTGGTATTCTGCAGAGGATGAATTAAACTGTATTTCTATTTAGAAGTGCAAGTGTTCAGATCAATTCGGTTCTCAAGTTCAAATGCATGGTAGTCTCATAGCAAAAGTACTGGCAATGTTGCAGTAATGGAGAGATGCCTATTTCTGCCAGAGATAGTAAAAACTGCCGATGCTAGAGTGAGAGAAAACACTGTGGAGCTGGAGAAACACCACAGGCCAGGCAGCATCAGAGAAGCAGGAAAGCTGACCTTTCAGGTCAGGACCTTCCTTGGTAGTCTACTGGTTAGGATTCAGTACTTCACGACCAGAGCCTGGGTTCAATTCCTGGTCAGGATTGTGTAAGCTCTGCTCTACTATTAATGCCAGCTGTGTATTACCCCCTAACCAGTTAAAGTCTGAGCTCTCACACACATATTCTGAGGAAGGATCACCAGACCCGAAACATTAACCGTGTTTTTAATGTTCACAAATGCTGCCAGACCTGCTGAGCTCTTACAGCAACTTTGTTTTTGCTCCAAAGTTTGAGCTCTCCTTGCTAATATCTAAATGATCCTTTTTGGTCATACATCTCTAAGTGGCGAAAGATAATCAGTCTATTTTTTAACCCTCAAATTTTAAAGATTTCTCAAATATCAAATGAACATTAGAACATTTAGAGAAAGAAGATACAAGACTGTAAGAGAAAACACTTTGCTGAGAAATTGCAGCTAATTAAAGAATTATTACAATAGTTCATCATGGCTTTGTGACAACCCATCTCAAACCTCAAGCAACTAGATAGGTAAGGGCAGCAGCTAGATTAGGACATCATCCAGAATTCTTCCAATGCCAAACTGCATTCTAACTTCAACGTCCATCATCCTTTATTCAAAGTCTTTAAACTCCCTGCCTAACACTAATTTGGGAATATTTTCACCACAAATGTCATTGCAGTTCAAGAAAGTGGCTCACCATCACTTTCTGATGGACAATGCTCTGGGAATAGGATTCAAATCCGACTGCAACAGGTGGTGAAATATAAGTGTAGTTAGTAAATCTGGAATCATAAGCTAATCTCAGTAATGGTGACAATAAATCTACCAGCGCCTGTTATAAAAACCAATCCATGTCCCCCTCCACACACACATCAACGAATACTGCTCACTCTGGAACTTTGAGCACGTTTTCCTCCACCTCCGCCTCTGCGCTTACTTATTTAATCGTGAGCCTAACCCTCCCACTACTGACCCCTTCTCCCGCCTCCAACACATTACCTACTCCTGGACACCACCCCAAGGCCTCTTACCCTCCCTCGACATCTTCATCTCCAACTGCCATCGTGACATCAATCGCCTTAACCTCTCCACCCGTCTCACACACTCCAACCTCTTCCCCGCAAAAGGTGCAGCCCTCCGTTTTCTCCGTTCCAATCCCAACCTCACCACGAATCCCGCGGACAAAGGAGGTGCAGTTGTATTGTGGCACACTGATCTCTACATCGCCAAGGCCAGGCGCCAACTCTCCAACACCTCCTCCTACTGCCCCCTTGATCAAGACCCCACCCCGACCACCAAACCATCATCTCCCAAACCATCCACAACCTCATCACCACAGGTGACCTCCTACCCACAGCCTCCAATCCTGCAGCCCAAGGGTATCAATGTGGACTTCACAAGCTTCAAAATCTCCCCTCCCACTACTGCATCCCAACACCAACCCAGCTTGTCCCCACCTTCCTAACCTTTCCTTCCTCCCACTTATCCCCTCCTCCCACCTCAAGCCGCACCCCTATTTCCTCCTTAGTGAACTCATCCCTCCCCCTTGATCTGGCCATCCTCCCTGGACAGACCTATCTCCTGTCTAAATCCTCACCTACTTTCACCATTACTGGCTCCATCCCCACCTCTTTGACCTGTCTGACTCCCCTCCACCTATCTTCCCCACTATCCCTCTTCTATCTGCCTCTCCCTCTCTCCCTATTTATTTCTGAACCCCCTTCCCCTCCCCCATTTCTGAAGAAGGGTCTTGGCCCCAAACGTCAGCCTTCCTGCTCCTCTGATGTTGCTTGGCCTGCTGTGTTCGTCCAGCTCTACACTTTGTTATCTCATGTCACTAATGTCCTTTTTTTAGGGAACGAAATGTGCTATTCTTACATGGTCTAGCCTACATATGACTCCAGAACCACAATAGTATGCATGGCTCTTAACTCCTTTGCATGGCCAAGTAAACCGTTCAGGAAAGGGCATTACAGATTGACAACAAATACTGACTTTGCTGATGTCGATATTGCGTGGAAGAATAACTTTTTATAAAAGGATAAGAAGAAAGTCCCAGCCAGCAATGCTCACATCCTGTGAATGAATAGCACATGCAAGAAATTCATAGAATGTTCATAGAATCACCACAGTGTGGAAGCAGGCCATTTAGCCCATCAAATCCACACAGACCCTCCAAATAGCATCTCACCCAGACTCACCCTATCACCGTAACCCTGCAATTCCCGTAAATTCTTCAACTTGGAATCTCATTTTGAACCACAATTGTTCACCAGATGCCACTTATAAGCCTTGTTCAAACTGGGTGGAAACCAGTAAATTATACCATTCTGCATACATTGTCAGTTTGTTAAATGAGCAGTCATATTGATTAATTGATTGATTGATTGATTGAATGATTTATTGCCATGAGTACTGAAGTACAGTGAAAAGATTTGTTTACAAGCAGTACAGGCAGACCATTGAAAACAAGGACCCAAAACTAAGTTGCTGGAAAAGCTCAGCAGGTCTGGCAGCATCTGTGGAGGAAAAAACAAAGTTAACGTTTCGGGTCCGGTGACCCTTCCTCAGAACTGAGGAAGGGTCACCGGACCCGAAACGTTAACTCTGTTTTGCCCTCCACAGACGCTGCCAGACCTGCTGAGCTTTTCCAGCAACTTAGTTTTGGCTCCTGATTTACAGCATCTGCAGTTTGTTTGGTCCCCATTGAAAACAAGGTTGTACAGATCAAAAAGACTTAAACAGAAGCATATATGTTGCATGCACAGGGTGAAATCAAAGCTAGCAAGATCAGCATTATTTGAAGCTAGAGAATCCATTCATCATGTGTATGTGTGGAAATTAGAGTTATTAATAAGAGGTTTTGCATAACAGTCAGAACTGTTACTCAAAAAATTAGAAAATTATTGGCAATAAATTTAGAAACACATTCCTCTTGATAAAGTGAAACAACTCTCTAATTTTCCACAGCTGTGACAGTGTTTATCTGGAGCAATCAGAAAGGATGATAGCAGTTTGAGTTGTACAATGAATGATGCATTGAATTGGATGTTATTTTCTACATACATTTTCTTGCAAGGAAAATTACACAAAAGCCAATTTGTCATCTCAAAGTGAATGGAAATTATTGTTCAGACAAGTGAAAAATATCTATTGGTTTCTACAATATATAAGGAAAGTATAAAAGCAGTTCCCAAAGGGATTGAAAGAGTGTATAATAAACATAGTAGATTATAATCTAGGACACTCAAATTAATGATTATCAGAAGTAAGTTTTGTCTTCCATGCCTTTATTAGTAAAGTAATTGAATAAAGAGCGAGGAGGTTGTGATCAGCAGTATAGAATGTTAATTAGGCCACAGATGGAGTACTGGCTCTGGTTATCACATTATACAAATTATGTAATTTTATGAGAGATGGTGCAAAAGAGATTCACCAAAATGTTGCCTGACCTGAAGCAATTCGGGCATGAAGAGAGACTAGATAGGGTGGGGTTCTTTTCCATAGGCAGACAAAGCTGAGGGGTAATACAAGATAATAAAATATGAGGCTGGATGAACACAGCAGGCCCAGCAGCATCTCAGGAGCACAAAAGCTGACGTTTCGGGCCTAGACCCTTCATCAGAGAGGGGGATGGGGTGAGGGTTCTGGAATAAATAGAGAGAGAGGGGGAGGCGGACTGAAGAGGGAGAGAAAAGAAGATAGGTGGAGAAAGTATAGGTGAGGAGGTAGGGAGGGGATAGGTCAGTCCAGGGAAGATGGACAGGTCAAGGAAGTGGGATGAGGTTAGTAGGTAGGAGATGGTGGTGCGGCTTGGGGTGGGAGGAAGGGATGGGTGAGAGGAAGAACAGGTTAGGGAGGCAGAGACAGGTTGGACTGGTTTTGGGATGCAGTGGGTGGAGGGGAAGAGCTGGGCTGGTTGTGTGGTGCAGTGGGGGGGAGGGGACGAACTGGACTGGTTTAGGGATGCGGTGGGGGAAGGGGAGATTTTGAAGCTGGTGAAGTCCGCATTGATACCATTGGGCTGCAGGGTTCCCAAGTGGAATATGAGTTGCTGTTCCTGCAACCTTCGGGTGGCATCATTGTGGCAGTGCAGGAGGCCCATGATGGACATGTCATCTAAGGAATGGGAGGGGGAGTGGAAATGGTTTGCGACTGGGAAGTGCAGTTGTTTATTGCGAACCGAGCGGGGGTGTTCTGCAAAGCGGTCCCCAAGCCTCCGCTTGGTTTCCCCAATGTAGAGGAAGCCACACCGGGTACAGTGGATGCTGTATACCACATTGGCAGATGTGCAGGTGAACCTCTGCTTAATGTGGAAAGTCATCTTGGGGCCTCACATTTTATTATCTTGGATTCTCCAGCATCTGCAGTTCCCATTATGACTGAGGGGTAATATGATTGTTGAGTACAAAGTTCTAAGGGACACAAGCAGGGCGGATATGGAAAAATAGTTTCCCTTGGTAGAGGGGTCAACAACCAGAGACACAGTTTTAAGGTACAGAGAAGGAGGCTTAAAAGAGATTTGAAGAAAAATATTTTCACTAAGAAGATTGTGGGTATCTAGAATGTGTTGCCTGAAAAAAATGGTAAAGGCAGGAAGCCTGAAGATATTTCAAACCACCATAGCATACACAGTTATAGGCCAAGTGTTGGAAAATGGAATTTGAACAGATAGCTGTTTGATGAGTGGCATGGACATAATGGGCTACAGGGCTTCTTTCTATTCTATAAAAAAAACTCTATGGCTGTACATTTGAGAAGCACTTCTGTGGAGTGTGTAAAAGGGATTGATACTTAATGATCCCAAAATAAACAGTACTTGAAACAACATAATTCACAAAGAAAATTTCCCTAAACTCCATTTGCTTTTGAATCACAGAGTTAAAAATAATATCAGTTGTACACCAGAAATTAGATAGAATCATATGTCAACCCACCAACTAAGACAGCCCCTTTTTTTAGCCCTTTCCCCCAAGATCATGTCTATGTATGCATGTGGTGTATTAGGATGACCTCTCTCTTTCAGTCATAATGTGTTATACATGCATTAGTAATAAGCCTCAATTTTTCACCATACAAATGGATGATTAGTTTCCTTTTTCCATTCCTTGATTCCCCTGAGCTTATTCATTTGCTCATAGAATCTGAGTGTTCCTGAAAAGGCAGGTTATGGCCCATCATATTTGGGTTCTTGGGATTAATATCTACGCTAGACAATTGTTAGTGTTTGACTTAGATAAGTAGGCAATTTCAAATCTGGATGCTGTGATCAAGGTTAGCAGTGCCATTTCTCAATTGCTTGCCAACTGGGACTGAAAGTTTCAGAATGGTTTTAAGGGAGTGTTTGGTAAAAGGAGGACATAACGTTGAGCTGCGAGGAAGGGACGACTGTTTCTATGAACCTACAAAAATATAAGAACTAGATGTCATCTTATATTATATGCTTTTGAGCATATGAAGATGGTGGACAGTTTTCACTGTTTAGTAAAAAAAAGCCATGGGATGTGGATAACTTGCATTGAACCAAGATGGACACGAAGGGACTGGTGACCTTATGTGATTTTGCACAAAGGATTATCATGTGTCTGAACGTGCTTCAGGAAATTCCTCAAAAATGTGAGTGACCATGTTTGGGTGCCATTCCTTCCATAGATGCACTAAGATGAAAACCATCTGTGAAATTAATTCCTTCTACTATTTATGTGCGCACACAAAACTCAAAAAAAGTGGATCATACACTTACTGTCTCTGAGCTCAAATCTTAACAATAAGCCTATAAGGAAATAAGTCAATTCATCAGATGGTGTGAAAGCCTACCAACATGCTCCTTCATTGCACAACCATGGCCTCTAATGTTAAGACATCCTGAATTGACAACAGAGTATTGATCATGTGACTAAAACTGACCACAGGTCAATCTGTGGGCCCAGTAATGAGCAGGAAACAAGTCTGGAACCCAAGAGGATAAGAAGAAATATTTCTCCTGCAGCAAGGAATTTCACCTGCTCACAGCAAGTGAACCCCAGCCATGCAAGGGAGACAAATTCATTTTCACCTGCCAAGATTCACCTCTATATAAACCCGGCCAAAAACTCACCCAGAAATTTAGAGTTTCCATGTTTTAACAAAGAACCATTAGAAGGAAAACATCCATAACATATGGCTTATTTCTTGTGTTCTTTTAATAGTTTCTTTGTGTTCATTGTTCCTTAGAATCTACTTTTGCTTGTGTTTGTGCCTGTATTCATCAGGAATTGAGAGTGGTTCTCTAGAATTTTATTCCTGGGTATTGTGTGAATAAACGTCATCTTTTCTTCTGATTTAAACTTACCAAAAAATTCTACTTCACCGTTATCACTAAAAATGGCAATGTTCAAAAATCCCCTTAACACACCCCTTGTAGCAGACAGCTGCCTGCTGAGCAGCAACAGACAAAGAATTCCACCATGTCTCTTGTTGTCCATAACAGAGGCAAAATAATATCCCTAGTGCCATTCATTTCACCAGAAAGAGAGGAGTAACTGTTTAGATTGGTAAAGGAATGGAAAACAGAATCAGTGCGAACTAGAGGGTTAAAGAAAAGAGAATGATTCTAAACTGAGGAGGAAAAAGAAATGCCAGAATGGATTAAGAAAAACTGATGAAAGAACACAGAATTTCAATTTTTACGCTTCTATCAGATCTTTTTATCCTGCTGGAAAATGAATGTTCCTGGGTACTGTCACCTAAAATTAATAGCTGTCTAGGGAATGCAATCATGTACAAAATTACTATGTGCCTTGAAAGGTGTAACCTGTAGAAGCATGCAGTTAAATTTTAATCCCTGTCTGCTAGTCTTATATCATACTTGACACATACTAATCCAAATAGCTGCAATGAATTAACTCTGTCTTTTGAAATACTGTAAACAGTCTTTCAAACATAACTGTCTTAGGTTAGTATGTTTCCATGACCATACAAAGGCATTAAGCAGTCAGCTGATGAAATAAATATCCTTGAATTTAAAAAAAGCAGTTTATCACTCGATATCTCCATTAAATATTTAATATTCTCAATCTTTATCATTTTGGAGTGTTATTAGAGAAACCTTACCTCTTTGGAGACTGTAAATGAAATTTACTGCAGAGGGACAATGAAAGAAGCAGAAGAATAGGAGGAGGCAGGAGTATTTGATCCTTTTAAGCTTTCAAAGCTGCATTCAACTGGTCAATAAAAATAGCCCTAACCACATTTTCATTTATCCTTCCTGCCAGCCTATAGGAAAACTGTGGAATTTCTTATTCATTTGACCGGTCAAACACGTCTGTTGAGAAACATCAATCATGTTATTCTGGAGGCAGATCTGACAAACATTTGCTGTCTGGGTTTGTGTTGTCAAGCACTCTATCCCTGCTTACATAGAAATCTGATCACTGGTGACACAAGTCTTTATATTTAAATGAACACTGAAGCCAGTTTCAGCATAACAAAAAAGTACCACGCCATACCAGATAAGTCAAACAGTCAAAAAGCTTACAGTTCAGCTGATATCCTGTTACATGCAATCTAATAATTTATCAGCCAAAGTCTTCATGAATGTGTTGTAACTTCATCCTTAGCTTGGTGCTGTGACACTCACACTGCATATATGCTGCCTGCATGAGCCTAATACGATATTGCAGCATCAACATAGAGCAGTATTACACTCATACAGCTCATGGCAGTTTAAGAGGGATTGGTTAGCTCAGTTAGCTCGATTAATAGCACATGTTTTTTAAATCATAACCACAGCACAGGTTCAATTCTCAGTCTGGGTTAGGTGGATCTGGGAACTGCTCTTCACCATGGCCCTCAAGGTGGAAGACAAGACAGATAAAGCTGCTGGGAAAATGGCTCACAATGTGGTGTCTGTTTGTCATCAATGTGGTGCTTTTATCTGATGTAGCTATGCTTATATTATCTTCTGAAACATTTTGTTTTAAAAGCTGGTTGTTGTAGCATTGAGAATACAACAGGCATTTATTAGAACTAACTATTATGTACAGGCATTATGTTCCTCAGACATACAAGTAGCTAAACTAGTATTCAGTTATCAAGTTTCAACAGAGGGTGATGTTTCCAATAAAATGTAATGTTCCAATTGGTCAGATGTGAGATGGGAAATAAAACTTCTTACCGTTAGGCCAAGTGCTATTAGACAGTTACAGTATATGAGAATTTCTTTTACACACACATTGACATACCTAACTTGGAACATAACACAATATCCTTGGTATTTCAAAGATAAACATTTATCCCAAATAGGTATATATATAGTGTATATGTTGTAAATTGGATAATTTTACAAGCAGGTAAAACATATTTTGCAAGATTAACAGTTAATATTTGAATGCAATGCTTTTGAGATTTGACAACTCATCCTGATTTGGGTAATTGCATGTCTATTTGCAGAGATATGCATTGTTTTTGTTGCAAGTGTTTGGCAACGTGG
Source organism: Stegostoma tigrinum (assembly GCF_030684315.1). Taxonomy (NCBI): domain Eukaryota; kingdom Metazoa; phylum Chordata; class Chondrichthyes; order Orectolobiformes; family Stegostomatidae; genus Stegostoma; species Stegostoma tigrinum. The sequence goes on from NC_081374.1 coordinate 32,145,136, forward strand.
TCCTGGGTCTAAATTACTCCCTCTGTGCCTCTCCAGGTGTGGGGTATTGTCTCTGAGCTGTTGTTCAGATTGTTTGGAGTTGGAAAACAGGAATTTTCACAGTGCGGAAGAAGCTGTGACATGCCACTGAACAAACAAGACACCCAGGCTAATATTAGGATGTGGGTTCACATCCAGATGAAGCCATTGGTGGAATTTGAATGGTATTAATAAAATATGGAGTAAAATGCAGGTCAATGAGGACAATATGAATGATTGTAAAAACCCATCTTGTTCACTTATGTCTCTTAGGGAAGGAAATCTGCCATCCTTACCCAGTCTGGCCGACATGTGACTCCAGACTCACAGTGGCTCCCAATGATATAAACAACAGCTTAGAGACAACACCCCACACCAAGAGTGTCACAGAGGGAGAATAATTTAGACCCAGGACCAAGTTTCCAAACAATTTCAACAAAATCGATGAATAACTCTGCAAATGGGCATGCAATTACCAAATCAGGAAGAGTAGTCAAATCTCCAAAGTATTATATTGCAAAATATGTTTTACCTGTTTGTAAAATTATCTAATTGACAACATATATATATATATATCTGCCCCTGTCTGGGGTAGACAAATGTGACACTCAGTTGTACGAAGTCACCATGAAGCTAAAATAAGGGAAAGAAACTTAATAGAGCACCCAGTATCAGCTGGCACAACAAGAAAGACAATCCTACATGTACAGCCAATCTAATTTGGAAAGGCTTCCTCTCCATCATCTCAGTCTACACAGGGAATTGGGGAACAAAAGAGGGAAAAACCACCTTGACCTATACTCAGGAATGGTCATTGCATAGTGTTTGTTACAGAGAAAATCACCCTCTTCACAGTGTCGATCAAACACTTCCAGGATAGGGACATTACAGGATGAGTAAAGCCTCCTCTACAGTGCCCTCGTTCTTAGGGCAGGGACAGAGAACCAAATATGGCACTGTCAAAGAGTCAGAACTGAGGGTGTGCTGCACTGGGTTTATCATTCAACAACACCTCACAATCATCATCAATGGAGATTATCCTCACCTACCATCCCACCAGCATCCACATCCAGAAGATCGTCAGACACCATTTCTGCCACCTCCAGCAAGATGCCACCACCAGACACATATTCCCCAACCCTCCTTTGTCCGCCTTCCACAGGGACCGTTCCCTCCGGGACACCCTGGTCCATATCTCCTTCACCCCCAACACCTCCTCACAGCCCTACGGTACCTTCCCCTGTAACTGGCAAGGGTGCCACACCTGCCCATTTACCTCCTCCCTCCCCAGTATCCAAGGGCCCAAACATACTTTTTGGGTGATGCAACACTTCACCTGTACTTCCAAGAATCTCGTCTACTGTATTCGCTGCTCACAATGTGGTCTCCTCTACACTGGGGAAACAAAGTGTAGACTTGGCGACCACTTCGCAGAACATCTACATTCTGCTCGCAAAAAAGACCCCGTACTACCTGTTGCCTGCCACTTCAATGCACCACTTGCTCGCTGGCCAATGTCTCTGTCTCTGGCTTGCTACAGTATTCCAGTGAAGCCCAGCGCAAGCTGCAGGAACAACACCTCATTTTCCACTTGAAGACCCTACAGCTCTCTGGACTCAATATGGAGTTCAATAATTTTAGGGCCTAAACTCCCCCATGTCCCAGACCCCCACCCAACACACCTGGCCTTGTTATCACATAGCCTGCCATTACACCCCCCCTGTTGTTAGTCACTAACAGTCCCCATTAACAACTATTCAACCTCCCCGCCTGATCATTAGCAACTCTTTGGGCTCTATCCTATTTTTTACTCCCTACCCCACCCAATCCCTATTTTCTGCATATAAACTGACATTTCCCCAGCCATCATCAGTTCTGAGGAAGGGTCACCGGACCTGAAACATTAACTCTGTTTTCTCCTCCACAGATGCTGCCAGACCCACTGAGCTTTTCCAGAAACTTTGCTTTTGTTCATAACAAGGTGTAGAGCTGGATGAACATAGCAAGCCAAGCAGCATCAGAGGAGCAGGAAGGCTGATGTTTTGCGTCTAGACCCTTCTTCAGAGGGGTCTTTTCTGAAGAAGGGTCTAGGCCCGAAACATCAACCTTCCTACTCCTCTGATGTTGCTTAGCCTGCAGTGTTCATCCAACTCTTACACTTTGTTATCTCAGATTCTCCAGCATCTGTAGTTCCTACTATTTCATCATCAATGGAGCCTTCTTCCTAAGTCTCTTTGTGCATGATTGATGTGTGTACATTCGTCTGAGCTAGCTTCGATCTGTTTGCAACATAACATATTATCAGTGATTACTTTGCACAATCTGAGTTAGTCATTAAATCTAGAAACCTTTGATGGAATCTAAATATTTATATTTGTAATTCTAATGCACACTCTCTGTCCAGTGTGCAGTTTTGGTGGTTTTCTAACAGCTCACTCATTATCTATCTCTCATTTTCCTCTGTCTTTGGAAAAGAATGTGCTGCATCTTACAATGGCTAGACAATTGGTTGCTGGACAAGATAACTTGCAGTTGCCTTCTGAATGTAAAATGTGTATGAGATGGAATCTCTCCTCCTTTGGTATTGCTTGGAAATGCAGAGATGTAATAAGGAAGCCTTGCATTGTTGTTCTATACTTAATGATCATCGATTCGCTAATGCATTCCATTTGCTTTGCTAGAGCATTGGAGCTTGGAGAGTCGAGTGATGATTTGGAATGGGTCACTCCTTAGTTAGTTCATATCTTGAAATGGTTTGCTACTGTAATGCAATCTGTTGTGTAATGCACGCAGCTGATTATACCACTGGACAAGTCAGATGCCAGAATGAAACCATAGATCATTTGTTTTGGTTTTTGTAGTTAGTTAATGTGGTGGTTAGTCACTGAAAAATATTCACGTGAGGCTGCAGATTTTCTTAAATAGATGAAGAAAAGTTCATCACACAAAAGAAGAATTTAAAACACGAGCTCTCTCTCTCTCCCTTTATGTATATATAGTTTCAGCTTGTATTCTGACACAGTCTCAGGAATGTATAAGCGTTGCAAAAACTGAAGTCCAAAGAAGTCAAATCATTTCCACTCTTTAACTTTCTTCGAAGCCTGAAGCCTTTTGTTTGCTGTGAAAGATAAAGGCAATTTGTTGAGCTCTTTCTAAGTTTGTCCTCCCAAGAATTTTTCATAAAGTTGAGAGTCAAAACTTTCTCCTAATTTAAAAGTTTTACAAATGAAACTCTTCTGCTGATAGGATCCTTCTAGGGAGGAACTAAGCTTGCTTCTAAACTAAATGCTGGTGTCTTCTAAACTGATTTAATGACAAAATGTTCTCCTAAATCCTAGATTCTTCAGAACTGAAAACAAAGATAATGGCTCTATATATTTACCTATTAATCATAAACCCAATAGTGGAAAAGTGTTCTGTTAGCCCCAAAGAGGTTTCCAGATAATTTCTTTCTGACAATGCACTCCAGAAGCAACCTCTGATCTTTCTTCTTCTGAAAGAAAACTCTTCATAGAAGTGACCATAATCCATCGGTCTCCATGTTGAAATCAAAATTCCAAGTATGACGTTCCATCCACAAAATGCACTGTGGAAATTCACCAAGGCTTCTGAGACAGCACATTTCAGCTCATGACCACGACCATTTAGAAGGACAATAGTGACAGATACCAGGGGCACCACGACTTGCAAGTTCTTCATAAAACCATCCAACAGACAGACTTGGAAATATATCACCATTCCTTCATGGTTGCCGGATTAAAATCCTGGAACTCTGTTCCCAGTGGCTTTCAGGGTCTACCTACAGTGTATGGACAGCAGTGGTTCAAGAAGGCAACTTACCAATACCTTCTCATGGGTAATTAGCAAAAGGCAATAAATGCTGGCTTGGCCAACAAGGCCAACATCTCATGAATGAATAAAAATGCTATGAATTCGAGATCTCTCATCACAATTGTCATACACCATCTAATCCACGACACTGAATACACTGAAAATAGCACCCATTGTGTCAACAACAGTGGTGCTTGTTACTAGGTCATTGAACTATTATATTAATTGAAAATTAATCTGTTGCAGCGATGGAATCTTCTCCACACACTGTGAATGAGTCTGTCACTACCTGTATTGAAGGAGTGGATTGAACCTTGTGTGATGTAAAGGCTCCCTCTGCTGTTGGAGTTGATATGTTTGGCATACCTCACGTGCATTCACAAATCATTGAAAGTCTTGATTCGCCCTTTGCCAGTACCCAGCCTAATGCACCAGTCATTTTGAATATGCATACCCATTATTTGTTCCTGGTGTGACATAGCCATAATAACTTGGCATAGTGCTTTTGGCATTAGGACTTGCATGGTCTTGAAAGATGTCTTGTCATGATTTTGCAAATTTTTTTCTGTTTGGCCAAAGTGAATAAGTCATCTTTTTTTCAATATTCTCAGTTCATCCTTAGATAATGATCTCTTGCACCTCACGTAGTTAATAATCTTTGATAGCTTTAAAGTGCATCTGTTCACATAATCACAGACCAAAGTTATTGAGAATGTCTTTAACTTTAGTAAGTTGCTGTGGGAGAGGAGTACAGGCCTCCTAACGGTAGCGACACAGTAGAATGGCGTATAAAGAAAAAAGTGTTCAGAACTGTCAGAATAGCACAGCGATAATCATGGAAGATTTTAATCTAAGTATTGACTAGAAAGTCAGATGGGCAAAGTCAGATGGGCAAAGCCAGCTTAAACAAATAGTTTATAGAATGTTTTAAAATAGTTTCTCAGAACAGCATCTGTGCTGGAGCCTATCAGAGGGCAAGCTATACTAGATGTGGTATTGTGCAATGAGATAAGACAAGTTAATGATCTCATTGTGAATGTATCTCTATATCCTCTAAGGTACAACTTAGGTATCAGTGGCTATAATATGATTGAATTCAATTTGAGGGAAAGAAGCGTGGATCCAAAGTATTTCAAAAATGACAGCATGAAAGCAGAACTCACAAAACCTAATTAAAGGATAGCTCAGTGAAGATGCAGTGGCTGGCATTTATGGGGATATTTCAGAATGTAAAGAATGGGTACATTAAGGCTGTTAAGAAAAAATCCAAGAAATGGACCCATCTCATGTGTTTACATGGAAACAAAGGGACATAGAAGATAGGAGCAGGAGGAGTCCATACAGCCCTTCAAGCCTGGTCCACCATTCTTTCCTGTCATGGCTGATCATTCAACTCAATAAACTAATCCTGCTTTCTCCCCATTACATTTGATCCCATTTGCCTCAAGTGCTATTTCCAGTCGCCTCTTGAAAACTTTCAATATTTTGACATGAACTACTTCCTGTGATAATGAATTCACAGGCTAACTACACTTTGGGTGAAGAAATTTGTCCTCATTTCTGTCCTAAATCCTCCACCCCGAATCCTCATATTGTGACCCCTGTTTCTGGAGACACCACCATCAGGTACATCCACCCTGCAGCTACCCTGTTCAGTCCTGTTAGAATTTTATAATTCTCACTGGGATACACCACCATTTGTCTGAACTCTAATGAAAATAATCCCAACCTAGACAATCTCTCCTCATATATCAGACCCGCCATCCCCTGTATCATTCCAGTAAAAGTTTGCTGCACTCCCTCAAAGGCAAGAGCATCCTTCCTAGGAAGTGGAAACAAAAACTGCACAAACAGTATTGCAGGCGTGGTCTCATTAAGGTGCTGTACAACTGCAACAACACATCCCTTCTCCTGTACTTGAAACCTCTCACAATGAAGGCCAACATACCATTCGCCCTCTTTACTGCCTGCTAAACTTGCATGCTTACCTTCAGCGACTGGTGCATAAGGAGGCACAGGTCCCGCTGCACACTCCCCTCTCCCAATTTACAGCCACCCAGCTAGTAATCTGCCTTCTTGTTTTGGCTTCCAAAGTGAATAGCCTCACATTTATCCAAATTATGTTGCATCCACCATTGATTTGCACACTCAACAAACGTGTCAAGTTCATACTGAAGGATCTCTGCATCCTCAACACATTTCATCCTCCCACCCAACTTGGTATCATCTACAAATTGGAGATGTAATATTTTGAATGGTCAACCAAATCATTAATCTATATTGTGACTAGTTGGGGACCCAGCAATGATCCCCATTAGTTACTGCCTGCCAATTTGAAAAAGACCCATTAATTCCTATTCTTTGTTAACTAGAAATGTTCAAGATTGGATAAAAAATTTTAATTAAAATGTACAGTTTTGAAGCAGCAGATTGCAGGTCAGAAGATTGGACAAAATATTCAAAAAAGAGTGACTAAAATATTATTCAGGAGAAAAAAATAAATTGAAATCTCTTCCGAAATGTAAAAAGCAATAGTACAAATTTTACATTTATTTAAAGAAGAAAAGAATCAAACAAAATGAGCGTTGGTCCTGTAGAAAGTAAGACTAGAAAATTAATTATAGAAAATAGGTGAAAGGCAGAAGAACTGAATAGGCATTTTGTACCTGTCTTCACTATTCCAGAAGTAGCAATTAATCAAGAAATGGAAGGAAGGGATCAACACAGGAAAATCACAATCACCATTAAAATGGTTTTGAGTATTTTGTTGGAGCTGCAAGCTGACAGGTCCCTGTGTCCTAATGGACCTCATCTTACAGTCATCAAAGAAGTGACTAGTGAGGCAGTTAATGCCTTACTTTTAACTTTGATTCCAGAACAATCACATTAAATATTAAGATAATAAATGTCAGTCCTTTTGTCAAAAAGAAAGTTAGAAAGTTAGAAAGACAGAAAGCGAGAAACTACAGGCTAATTACCTTAACATCTGCCATAAGGAAGCTGTTAGGAGCTATTATAAAGGAATTTATAACAGACCCACACAGATAAGTGAAAGTTAACCACTGTCAAAGATAATGGGAACTGCAGATGCTGGAGAATTCCAAGATAATAAAATGTGAGGCTGGATGAACACAGCAGGCCAAGCAGCATCTCAGGAGCACAAAAGCTGACGTTTCGGGCCTAGACCCTTCATCAGAGCTCTCTGATGAAGGGTCTAGGCCCGAAACGTCAGCTTTTGTGCTCCTGAGATGCTGCTTGGCCTGCTGTGTTCATCCAGCCTCACATTTTATTATCTTAACCACTGTCAATGTAGTTTTGTTAAAAGGATACCATGTTTGACCAGTCTACTGAAGTTCAGTAAGGAGATAATATGTTTTGCGGATAAAGAGGAAATGATGGGTGCGCTGCACTTAGATTTCCAGATGGTATTTAACAGGGTGGCACATCAAAGGTTATTGAACAAAGTAAGCACCCATGATGTAGAGAGGTAGCATATTGGTCAGATGATTGGCTAATTAACAGAAAGCATTGTGTAGGTGTAAACGGGTTCTTTTGAGTATGGAAAAATGCAGTGGGTGGTGTGCCACAGAGATCAGTGCTGGAACCTCAACAGTTTAAAATTAATGTCAATGATTTAGATGAAACGTTTTGTCAAATTTGCTGAGGCCACAAAGATAGATGAGAAATTAACACATGAAGAGAAGATAAGGAGGGTAAAAAATATGTAGTGTGGTTAAGTGAGTGAACAAAGAATGGCAATGGATTACAATGTTGGAAAATTAAAATTGTTGACGCAAGCTGGAACATGACAAAAAATAGGATATTATCTAAATTGTGAGAGATTGTAGAACTCTTGAGATGCAGTTTCATGTGTCCCTATACATAAACAGTTAGTGTGCAAGTACAGCAAGTAATTAGGAAAGCATCTGGATATTATCATTTATCGTGTGGAAAATTGAACACAGAAATAAAGAGGCTATGATTATCGGAGATTATCTGACATACTAGTGAAATCACATCTTGAGTACTGTATAAAACACTGGTCATCTTATTTAAGATGGGGTATAATGTGGGAAAGTGTGAGGTCATGCACATTGGTAAGAAGAATAAAAGCATGGACTATTTTCTAAATGGGAGGGTTGGAATCAGAAATCTGAAGTGCAAAGAGACTTGGGAGTTCTAGTCCAGGATTCTCCCAAGGTAAACTTAAAGGTTGAGTCAGTGGTCAGGAAGTCAAATGCAATGTTGGCATTTACTTTGAGAGGACTTGCATATAAAAGCAGGGATGTACTACTGAGGTTTTATAAGGCTCTGGTCAGGCCACATTAGGAGTATTGTGTGCAGTTTGGGGCCCCTTATCTCAGGAAGGATACACTGGCCCTGGAGTTGGTTCAGAGAAGGTTCATGAGAATGGTCCCAGGAATGGAAAGCTTAACATATGAGGGACGTTTGAGGACCCTGGGACTGTGGTCATTGGAGTTTAGAAGGATGAGGGGGGGATCTACTTGAAACTTTCAGAATACTGAATGGCGTGGAAAAAGTGGATGTCGGAAAGATGCTTCAATTGGTAGGAGAGTCTCGGACCCGAGGGCACAGCTTTAGAGTAAAGGGAAGACGTTTTAGAACAGAGATAAGGAGGAACTTCTTCAGCCAGAGAGTGGTGAACCGCCACAGAAGTCTGTAGAGGCCAGGCCAATGAGTATCTTTAAGACCGAGATAGATAGGTTCTTAATATCAAGGGGATCAAGGGTTATAGGGAGAAAGCAGGAGAATAGGATTGAGGGCCTTATCAGCCATGATTGAATGGCAGAGCAGACTTGATGGGCTGAATGGCCTAATTTCAGCTCCTATGTCTTATGGTCTTATAGATAGGATGTCAATGAGTTGCAGATAATTCAGAGGCTTATTAGATCTATTCCCGGAATGGGTGGATTGTCTTATGGTGAAAGTTTGGACAGCCTAATCTTTTATTTGCTGGAGTTTAGAAGAGTAAGAGGTACCTTGGCTGAAACACATAAAATCCTGAAGGGTCTTGACTTCCCCTTCATAGACGAACTTAGAATTCAGGCTACTGTGTAAAGATCAGGGATTGCCCATTTGGAACAGAGATTAAGTGACCTTTTTTTCTCTCAGAGGATTATGAGTCTTTGAAACTGAAAACAAAATGGCAGAAAAAGTGTTCTTGAATATTTATAAGGCAGTGTTAGACAGATTTTTAAAATAAAGTAGTGAAGGGTTATTTGTATAGGCGGAAATGTGTATTTGAGGATGCAATTGGATCAGCCATGATGTTATTGATTGATGAAGCAGTCTGAAGGAGATGCAGGGCCTCCCCCTGTCGTTGACTGTGTTTGCATTTAACTTCACAGTCTGTAACATCAACATATATATCAAGATAAATATCTGGGGCTTTGTGTGAGATGTGTAGACTGCTCAGTGTGTCAGATGTAATCATCTTGGTACTTAGTTTATGTCTCATGTCAAAGTCACATACTTGCACCCTTGATAAGCAAATGCTACAAACATAGCAGTGTAATCACTTAACTTTTAGTGTGTTATAATCTATTTCCATAGTAAATTTCTCGCCAGCTAAGTAGGTGTCAAACTGCATGAAGGCAAATACCAGAATAAAAGAATTTTGGATTTAAGTAAGGTAGAATTTACTGGGATCAGGCACAGACTGTCCACAGTAAAATGGGAAGCTCTGCTAATAGGTGAAACAACTAAGGAACAGTGGGGGATGTCAAAAGAAACATTTAATGTAATTTAGAAATAGCTTGCATGAGAAGTAAACGCTCCACCTCACAAATAAAAACAGCCATGGACATCTAAGGAGGTAAGGGACAGCATAAAATTAAAATAAAGGGTTTATGAAAATGCTAAGAACAGTACAGTTCCTACAGAATGGGATAAGCAAAAAGACCAATGAAGGGCCGCAAAACCACTTATACAAATCACTGAAAAGGCTTATAAAAGGAAACCTCTAAAGGACACAATAGGCAATAAGAAGAGTTTTATAGTTATCCAGAGGGAAAGCAGTTGGTTAAGAGTACTAAGATAGTAGGAACTGCAGATGCTGGAGAATCTGAGATAACAAGGCGTAGAGCTGGATGAACACAGCAGGCCAAGCAGCATCAGAGGAGCAGGAAGGCTGATGTTTTGGGTCTAGACCCTTCTTCAGAAATAGGGGAGGGGAAGGGAATTCTGAAATAAATAGGGAGAGAGGGGGAGGAGGACAGAAGATGGATAGAGGAGAAAGTAGGTGGAGAGGGAACAGACAGGTCAAAGAGGTGGGGATGGAGCCAGTAAAGGCGACTGTAGGTGGGGAGGTGGGGAGGGGATAGGTCAGTCCAGGGAGGATGGACAGGTCAAGGGGGTGGGATGAGATTAGTGTGTAGGAGATGGGGGTGGGGCTTGAGGTGGGAGGAGAGGATAGGTGGGAGGAAGGACAGGTTAGGGAGGTGGGGATGAGCTGGGCTGGTTTTGGGATGCAATAGGGGGAGGGGAGATTTTGAAGCTTGTGAAGGCAAGGCACCAACTCTCTGGTACTTCCTCCTACCTCTGGTTAAAAGTATTACTGGCCCAGTAAAGGCTGAGAGTGGGGATGTTGTCAATGACCATGGGAAAATGGCACACATGCTGGATAATCATTTTGCTTCAGTATCCTTGGTAGAAAAAGAGGATGGTTTACTGGAAGTCCCAAATAAATGAATAGAGTATCAGGAACAGGGAAATTAATGAAACTGAAGAGTGACAAATACCCAGAACTAGATGGCTTCCATCAATGGGTGTTAAAGGAAGTAGGAGAGCTTATTGCCAATGCTCTAACTGTAACCTTTCAGAATTCCCTGAATTCAGGAGTTGTGCCTGTGAATTGGAAATATGTTCATGTCACCTTGCTCAATAAGAAGGGTAAAGGAGAGAAACTAGGGAATTACAGAACAGTTAGCCTGGCATCCATGCTAGGGAAATTGTTGGAGTCTATAATCAAGGTTAGGATAACTGATCATCTCTAAAAATTTTAGTCAGGCAGCATGGATTCATGACAGGTAGGTTATGCCTGACAATCTTTATAGATATTTTTTGAAGAGGTGAAAAAGATGATGGGCAGAGGTAAGTTGATGGATGTTGTTCATATGGATTTGCAGAAAACTTTTGATAAGGTCTCACACAACACAATGTTAGCTCAGGTAGAAACCCACATAATTTAGGGCAAATCAGTAACATGGGCAGAAAATTTGTTGAGTGGCAGTAAACAGAGAGTTGGAAAAACGAATAAGCACTGTTCTAAATAGTATAGAGATGAGATAATTGATCAGCCATGATCATATTGAATGCTGAATTAACTGATACATCAAATGAACTACTTCTACTCTTATTTAACATGTTTCAACGTTTCTGTCTGAGCTGGGTACAAAGCTGAATGTGTCTGACACTTTGAACAGACAATCCAAGTAAGGAATTGCTCTTGATCAATGCATTGATGTTCTTGGCTGAGAAGTTGATGTTCTCATGGTGATCTGTTACTCTTTGACAGAGCCAATGTCCATAGTTGCAATTGGCAACTGCCAAAGCTGAGCAAACACAAGAGTTGAAAAATATCGGGATGCCCTGATATTAATTCTTGTACCCAAGAACATTAGTTCAGTTTGACTGCACTTAGATGAAATAGGAATATAATGGTAATTCATGTTCACTAGTAAACAAGCCAAAATTGCAAAAGTATTAGACCAAAATATCATGTCTATGTTACATCAGGCGTAGATAGGCACTGAATGCAAAGATAGTTAACACACAAATCTGTGTATGGGCTTGAGATGAATCAGGGTTTTCAATGACTCACAGACATATGCAAGACATGCCAAACATATCAGTCCCAAAAGTGAAGGAGGCCTGCAAATGCACACAAAGTTCATCCACACCTTGAGTGAAAGTAGCAATAGGAGTATTGACAGTGCATAGGAAAGTAACATTGCTGTGACTGATTATTTTTCTAAATTTTCTTTTGTTCAGTGACTTACCAACACAAGTGTGACTGCTGCTGACATGATGAGCACTATTTTCTGTTTATTTGAATCGCGTGTCAGCAGACCACAGTATACTGACAAATCATTTCATGACATTCCTGATTCATCAAGTGGCCAATGACCCGTAGTATATTATCTCTGCACTGTTTATGCTCACCTGATCTAGCAGAACTTAAAGTAGATACCATCAAATCAATGGACAGTGTTGAACAGCAAAGCAAGATTCGTGCATTGCTTTGCCGCATTTTGTGCAACACCAATAGATGTTTTTCCATTTCTAGTTCAATGTCTGTTCAGAAGGCAAATGAAAATGACCTTGCCCAGCAACCATTTGCCTAGCTATTCTAAAGCAAAGAACATTCTTCTTCAAAAACTGAGAAAAATTAAAGAGATACACAGTGAATAAGCAAATAGAAACCTACCAAATTTGTACACTGGCAGAGGGTGCAAGCTAGAAATACAACTCCATATACTAATGTACCACCAAAGATTTCTAAGATATACAACCAGCTCAGATCACATGAAGTCACTATTAATCATGGTGTTACATTGTAAGGGAACAGGTCAGACCAATGTATGGCACGCCAATCATGCACAAAGTGGGTGAGAAAGAGAAACTAGCTACAGGAAGACTTTAGTTTGTATACAAACAAAACTCTGAACTAAATCTACCCTTGAAATTCAATGCAAGCGATAGACTTTAACTTATCATACTTCTTTTACAATCTAAAATGATCGATCATGCATCAGTAGATATATTGCTTTGCACTATTGTGGCCACAAACTGAGGCTACAGTCCTTTGAAGTTGCCATTTAATAATTACAGATCCTGATTTTTCTCTGAGAGAGTGATATCACTCTGACATTGTGATTGAGCAAATTATTTTATATTTTTTATTACAACGTAACATTTTCTTAAATTATAGTTTAGTGCACCATGTTCAACTTGTTTGAAGTAACAGCAGTCATACATCATTTTATACAGTGGATGACTGAATAATTTCAGCTGTAAATGTGTAAGATTTCATAAGATTTACAGGCCCAAAACAAGCTATTCAGCCCATTTTATCAATGCTACTTTGTGTTTCTTCCCATCTTTTCGAACCTAAATCAATATATATTTCCATCTCTGTTACATGCCTGTCTAGTTGCCCCTTCACGGCATTTATACTATCCCTTTAGCCAAGATACAAGATGTGGGTGAGAGGCTTGCAGCAGGTGCTAAATTTGTGATGAGATGAATGTCTATTAGATGTGAGTTCTGATGCAGGTTATTAGTATGTGAGTGATTGTCTGGTACAATTCAGCATTGACTGTGGTTGCCTTTGCAATAGGTTGAATATGGCATTGGAAGATTCATTCATGTGAGGACATTGAAAGCCACACAGTTCTGCACCTAGGTACTTGGGGTTTGAGTCCTAACATCGAATTCTGCATTTGTCTCCTTCCAATGCCTGTGATAGTGTGTCTGGAAAGCCTGGATGTTGGGACATTTCTATTATTGTTTTCACCTTTTCTTCTCTGACCTCCAAAGCAGTGTCTGAAAATGTTGGAACCCACTGTATTGCATATTGTGCCGTCACTAACTATTTTTTACACCAGTTTCTCTTCAACCACAACTTCAAGCTTCTGCTCAAAGCACAATTAGTGCCAGACTTGCTTTAATGGTACTAGTAAGTTATGATTTTAGGCCCCAACTAAGGAGTGCCACCAATGGACAAAAACTGTTGGAGCTGTCTGGACACAGAGAATGTGAAAACAAGCTGGCAGAATGAAATTGGCATGCTGCCTGTGTTGTAATAACGGCAGGTAGGTTCAGGTTTCATCACAATCCATTTACCTACTTTTTATATGCCATTATACATAAATCTACCTTGTTTTCTGAGTTTTGTTTCATGTTAAATTGTTTTTTTAGTCATCAAGTGGCTCTAATTCTTAACCTTCAAGCTGCTTATATGTGCATCATGTAAATGAATAATTACACTTTTATCAACTGTAGACAAACGGTTGAACAATATTAACTATTTAAAAGCTGAACATAGTTCATCCGGGATGTACAATCAGGAAAATAATTAACTATTTATAGCAATAAATTTTGTATGTTGATGAAGCGTTTGGACCTGGTGAAATGACTTCTGTGCTAACCAAGTCTAAGTTACATCTACTAAATTTAGAACCACACATGACCTTTTCAATAGTAGAAACTGTTACCAAACACTTGACAAATTCCAGTTATGCCATTACCTGAAAAAACAGGGTTTTCTCTGGCTAAAAAAATGAATTATATAATTTGGTGTGGAAAGATGACCATTTAGCTGCTAGCATTAAAAAAATTGAAGGGTGTTTGCAAGTTAACAATCCAACACAATTCCACCATCATACTGAAAATAGACTTCCAAAAACTAAGATGATGGAATATGCCAACTAGTCATTAAGAAACCCCAAGCTGATTAAATTAAAATGACAACTACAAAATTGTAGATTAATTCACCAATGGTGGTCCATATTCAAGAAGGGAACCAGATTTCAATGAACCTTTGTTGCAGCTAATCAAAGTGAGAAAAAATGCAGAGGAAAATAATGAAAGTATACCACATTGGATGCTGATACTCATTTATTTCTAGCAATTAGAAACCAATAAGAAGTGTTCATGTGGTGCAGCACTAAAGTAAACCTCTGAACCAGGAAGACTGGGTTCAAGTCCCATCTGCTTCAGAGTGTGTTGTAACATGTCTGGTTAGGGGGAGAAAAAATAAAACCAAAAGATAAACCCAGTAGATCTTTAAATAAGGTTATAATTGCAACTTTTATGTGCCAAAACATAAAGTGCTTCCACTGGTGTAAGAAAAAACAAAGCTCATTCGAAAGTCTCCTTTACTAATTAAGGTGGTAAAGGTACATCAAGAAAGTCCTAGGTTAGTTGCTAGACTGTGTTGAATTAGTTTGTGTCACCAAAGCTGCACCCTCAGTTGGCTGGTTTGCAATCCAGAGTGTTGGCAACAGCATGGATTCAATTCCCACACCGCTTGAGACACCACCAAGGCCCCAACTGCTTGACATTGCTCCTTGCCTGAGTTATGCTCAGGCTAAAACCACAAGCAGTTATCTCATTCCAATGAGAGAGCAGATCTATGGTCCTCTAAGGTTGAGGTGACTTTATTTTTTACCTTACTTCTATTAACCATAGTGGCCTGAGCCATTCAGAGTTATTTTCTACGCTTATTGAACATTTTCAGCTCAAATGCAAAGGAGATATTTTAAATGGGGTGTTGTTATAAGCTGTGAAGATGATTTTGGTGCTTTCTTTCCTGCTCTATTCCCTCCAACACTCTTTTAAATATTAATTTTTCAGAGTCAGCTCACTGCCCATTTCATTTCATTTGAGTTAATTTGTTTTCCCTTATGTATTTATGGGATTGGGCATCACTGGCAAGGCCAGTATGAGTTACCCTTCACCTGAGTGGCTTGCTATGCCATTTCCAACAGTAGTTAACCATCCGCATTGTTGTGGGTCTGGAGTCACCTACAGGCCTGCTCAACTAACAATGGTGGATCCCCTCCTTAAAGGTCAATAGTGAACCAGGTTTTGTTTTTGCAATAATCAATCAATGACAGTCTTTAAGGTCACCTTTACTGAGACTGACTTTGAGTTCAAGAATTATTATGAGAATTTAAATGCCTCCAGTTGCCAAAGTGGGATTGAAACACATGTACCAGAACATTCTTAACCTAATGATATTACCATGGTGTCACTATCTCCCCGAAGAACAGATAAAACAAAACGAGCCTCAGAAACCAGCACAAACATGACCTGAACTGATTAGAACGTATGTGAGAGACAACTGCTCAATTTGGGATTTAAGGTGCACTGATCATAACTTAGTTTCTTAAATCTATCAAAAAGTATTGCTTCTGAAACCTGTATTTCTCCTGGCAGGCTGCTTGCAAACCCTGCATAGTGAAACTTGCTAGATGCCAGCTGGAGAGCATGGTTTGCCAGTGACTGTCAAATTCACCACAACCCTTCTGTCTTAGTTATGAGCTTCTTTCAGCCAGCAACAGAGGACATCTCTATAGCACATGTCTGCAGTAAGTCGAAGGCATTTATAGGGAGGTGATTGCATAGTGGTGTTGTCATAAGGCTGTTAATCCAGAGATCCAGATAATATTCTGGGGCCCCAGGTTTGAATCCTGCCATGGAAAATGGCAGAGTTTGAACTCAATTTTAAAAATTCTGGCATTAAGAGTGTAACATTGATCATGAATCCAATGCTAGAAAAACCCATCTGGCGCTAGTGTCCTTTTGGGAAGGAAATTGCCTTCCATACCTGGTCTGGCCTAAATGTGACTCCAAATCCACAGCAATGTGACAGATTTTTAATTGCCTTCTGGGCAGCTAGCAAAGCCATCATCCTGTGCATGAATAAAAAAAAGTAGGTCACCGATGCTTTGTTTACAACAGTTGACCTCAACAAACAATATAGGTGGGAAGAGGGACTTTTGGCAGTGATTGCCTTCCCTCTCATTGAATGTGCCATTGACTGCGCAGAGATTGACATCAGCCATTAGCCAACAGCACCCAAGAATATAATGTAGCATCCAAGCAAGTAATGTCCAGCTATCACTTCCAAACAAAGGAACATGATTGTGCAAGCTTGAACCAGGTACATAGGTACCTGTCATGGTCCAATTATCCTTCATTGTTAATCATCCTTCCCTTCCATCCTCACCTCCAATTTATGACCTTTCCACCAATGATAAGTTAATTGCTCTTGGAACAAGGGATACGCTCAAGATATATGGCTTAAGATATCCCACTGAAATCTCATCATACAAACAGGTGTAAGCAATGTACATAAAAGGGCCACCAGGATGATTATAACGACTAGATCTGAAATGTCCTACATAAAGTGTCTCTCAAATCTCAGTGGTTTGTTTCATCCTACCAGTCTTGCCCATGTATGAAAAATCTACATCAGCAATTGGAGTTCTCAACATAGGAGGAAGATCCAGGGGAAGGTCAGGAATCACCAGGGGAAAGACAGCCATCTCAGAGCTTTGCAACAATAGATGTGAGGTAATTGCACAATGATTCTTGTGACCTTCTCATTCCCCTGCCATACGAGCTGATACAAACCCCTTTGTATTAATAGTTCTTGCAAAATCTTTCAACAGTCTCATCAACTTGCACAATGAACATATTCAACCAACTCTGCTATGAATAGCACACATAGTACTGACAGAGAAATGGATATAATACCACACAGTAGACCAAAGCCAAACATAAATGTAAGTGATGTGTTTAATTGGCAGTGTAATAGTTGATGTCTGTTATCTCAGTCATGATCTTCCTGATATTGTGTGTTGTCTTTCCCTATGGTAAGAGAGGTTAGAATTAATAGTGGCTTTTGAAAGGGGGAAGGGAAATGCATAGACCTTTTTTATAGTGAGCATGTCCCGGGCTACAATAATGACATGGAATGAGGGTGGAGAGATAATAAACTTAAAATCCAAATATGTGAAATTGGAAATGTAGTCAGCAATCTGAGAGAAATTCTAGGTGTGAAAGTGCTAGGATTTGAAAAGATGGTGCTGTTACTACATGATGTAAAGAAAACATCGAGCAGGTGATTTGCCTGGAAAGTGAAGGAGATAAATTGCAATGTATCTTTTTGATTATAAGATGAAGGATGTGACTTAGAGGAGTGAATTATTCCGCATCATTGCTGGGTGACTTAGAGGAATATTGGAAAGAGTTGTTGGAAGAAAATGAATGACTAAGGGCTATTCTCATGTTTTCAGGTCTGCTGAGATCATTAAAACATTTTCCACATTGAACTCAGACATTGGTTGTAATTTTGATGGTATTGACCTTCTTAACCATTGGACCTTCTGGATATTCACCCTGAGGAATCTCCTATGAAGGCCGACCAACAATGTCACTGTTCTTGACTAGATCTCTTCTACAAAGCTCTGCACAGTACCGTCTGGCAGCATAAGGTTGCCCAATGATTTATTGTCCTAATATTACATTTCTAGTTGTATATAAAAAAAAGGTTTAGGGTCAAAACCTTACTTGAAGAACTATACGGTGCTCCCTATTAAGCCTGTTCAGGGATGTTATTACACATGCCTGGAGCAGATGAGACTTGAACCCAAGGGACACTTCCACTGCACCACAACAGCCCATTCTTAAAGAAGTAAATTATCCCTTCAAATAAGACTCATGTGGGCTGTTAGAAATGGCATCAATCTTGTCAATTATATCAAAATTAAACCTTGGGACAATTGTCCGCTGAGCCTCAGTTTGTTTATGTTTTAGAGCATGAGCCTCAACAAGTGTAGGAATCAATGTAAAAAATGGTTACAAAGATTACAATGTGCACCAAACCCTCAGTCAGTGAACACGCCAGCGTATCTTTATCCCCATGGAAGGGGCAATACTAAAAAGCCATTGGTGTAATCATTACCTAGCTCATGTTCAGGATTGGAACAGAAACAATAAGCATATCCCAATCTCATCTGACTTCTTGTGTCTCAATTTGGCCTCACAATCGCTTCTCATATGACGTGTCAGCATATACTACTTCCTTCTGCCCGCTTCTCACATCCCAGCCTTTTTTGTTTGTCTTTATGCTTCCAAGGAATTGTGGAGGAGAATGAAAAGAAACTCATGAAAAAGATTAATGAAAACAATGTCACTTTTTCTCACATTTGCCCCAGCATTGCACAAAATTAAAGAGTGGTTTAATACAAGATCTATGCATGGTAAAACATCAGGACAAATTGGCTGCAGTCAATGTAGGTAAAAGCCAAGATGCAATGTTCCTACAGGGTACAATGTACAAGTTCTGTTGCAAAGGATTCAGATGGGGACTTTGCTGATGTGGCTTATAAATAATGACTAATGAACATGTATACTTAAATACATGGTGCCTACCAGAAATCCTGATGTCATGTGTCAAAGAACATAAAGGAATTCAGGCCTAAATTGACACACTTTTTCATGTAGAACTGAGAACATCCTTTCCAAAAATTAAATGACTGCAACATCATTCACAAACTTCCAGACCCAGCCATGGTGTAGCCTCTGAGGGCTGATGTCACAGTTTCCATGCCAGTAGAAATTTCCCAACATCTCAATGCTGCAAGAAAGCTCAGGCTGAGGCTACAGATCCTGTGTTCAAAGTGAAATGTGGCCTCGCACAGCTGTCCTGCCATCTGTGCTTCAGATTACAAGAATTTCTGACACCACCTTGGGGAAATGGCATTGGCCTCACAGAGCACCAACATGGTGACATAGTTTCTTGGCTCAAACACCACTGCCAGTATGCTACAACCTGCTGCCCCACAAATTAGCTTGTGCAATATAGATCAAAAAGACTGGTTTTTGTCGTGACAGGTGTCTTGAGAGTTATAAGCAACTGGTTGCATTGCTTAATACTGCATGCTTACACATAGTCTGGGTTTCTCTTCTACTGTAAAGTATATACACACAAATGACTGACTAGACACAATCAGAGATAGTAAGAATTGCCAATGCTGGAGCCAGAGATAATGCAATGTGGAGCTGGAGGAACACAACAGGCCAGGTGGCATCAGAGGAACAGGAAAGTTAACGTTTTGGAGTGGGACCCTTCTTCCCAACCCGAAATGTCAACTCCCCTGCTTCTCTGATGCTGCCTGGCCTATTGTGTTCAAAGCAGTCTAGACTCTGACTGATAACACAACTTTCATACTTTCAGGAGGCACATAACGACATACACTGACATTCTTACCAAGGTGCATTCAACATAGTCCACATCAAAATTGAATGTGAGCAGCGTAGCCAAATTTTGCAGCCAGAATCAAAAACCTTAAAAATGTTTTAATGTCTAATACTGGTATCGGAGATAAACAGCTGGTTAGCAGCAAATTGGAACTCAGTGAGTGCAAACCATTTTTAAAATCGAGTACACATTGCCCTTGGCTTGAGACTCACCTGGGGCAGGGAGTGGGAAATTGGATAGCCATTGTGATTATATCAGTTCAACAGGCAAGACCGCAAATCAGTGACACATCTAAAACAAATGACAGCTGAACACCAGCTTCTATTAATGTCGTTACATTAATGCCTCTTCACAGTTTGACATGAGAAATTTCCACTTAAAAGTTATTTTGGTCTGTGTAATACAAATTTGATCCATCTGTTTGTTCCTCGTTAACTTAATAAAGGTATGCTATTTTCCTTCTCAGGTTTTCCAATTTATTGAGGGCAACATTAAAAATAATTCAATCCTCTATAGTGTTTGTTCTGTTGAAAAGATAGTTTTATTGAAATTTTCATTGTTAAGGTTGTGGCTACTGGTGGAAATTATAATCTGAGAAAAACAGTTGGATTTAATATTGGTGACCAGGGATTTGCCACTGGCTAGGGAACCTGCAGGTTTGAGTCCTGTGTTGACTCCATTATGAAAGCTTGCTAGAATTAGTTGCTTGTCAGGCTTTTAACTGGCCATTGTTGGGCTTTTCCTAGAATTTAGGAGACCAGGGAAGGAAATCCTGCCTGCAAGCAGTTAATCAGAGGCCAGTAACATTCAATTGCCCATCTGTATTTTAGGGAGTAGTGGTTTCTGATGATAATTCACTCAGCAGAGGCCTTGGATCAATGAGGCAACTAGGCTTCTGCCAAGTGAGGTTGGGGTGGTATGAATGGGAACAGATGGGTGGCTAAGGGTGAAGGGTGAAGTATTCAGAAGAAATGGTTGACTCTCACCAGATTCTGCCTTTCCTGATGATCAGTCTTTTGGTCACTCACTGTTTACCTTTAAACAAAGGGCCACCTCCAGGGAGCCCGCTATCAAAACGGATAGGATTTGCTTTCTGAGGTCCTCACACGACAGCTGTCATGGCCACTGCTATGTGAAGAACACTGGCAGTGAAATGAGGCCGTTATGTCAGTATTAATTACCCGCTTAGCAGTCTCAAATCAAAATTTGGTCGTGAAAGATGTCCATGAACCTTCATGAGCAAATTTAATTGGGCAGAGTCAAGAGTGCAGGGGGATTCCCATGTTACACCATCCCACTTCATTAAAATTTTCCTCGTGCCTGCAAACTCACCATGGCGTGATGGGTGAGCATTAAATTCTATTGCTCTATATTTTAGAAATTAGTTTCTTGTTGAATTATTGCATTTGACTGTGAGTAGCTTTGAAGGTTTCACTCTGATTCCTGTGAAGATACTTGAAGAATTGGCAAATTTAGCCTCTTGTCATTGCCTAAATCCTAGAACTGTGCTGTACATCTTTCTGAAAGTTACAGCAATAAATACCTGTGAGACCAACTATAAGACCTAGTTCTATAGTAATTGCAAGTACACTGCTAACCAATATCTGCACATCCATCACTGCAATCTAATGAAACTGAATGAATACTAGAAAAAAAATAGATTTAATCTACTTTCTAAAATGCAGGCTCAGAAGTACTAGATACATGCTCCACTACCTCCTCCCCCTCCAACAGGCACAATGCTGTCTCCATCTGAAATCCTCTGGTCAAAAATTTAAATATTGCTGGATAAGACAAAATTGTTCATTATGACAATTGGCTAGTTATCATGGAAAGCTTGGAAAATTCTTGGGGATTGAAGATGCTACATTTTATGTTGCAGCAGTGGGGTTGCTGGCGCTCGGTATTGACCTGAGCCCTTAGCAGTGATTCTTTTGATATGCAGTTTTATGTTGAATTCAACACTGTGCAATCAGATACACCATCTTTTTTATTTCTCCCAGATATTTTTTGTTCCAGTAGTGATTAAAGTTGATAAAACTGAGTTGCTAAATTAAACTTCTTTTTCTCATTTAAAACAGTCAAAATAGTAAAGATTGAACATAAGATATAGAACTGTATGGCACAAGAACAGACCCTTCAATGTTGTGCTGAAAATGACGCCAAATGAAACTCATCTCTTCATGATGAAAGTCACGTCACTGTTAGGATAAATTCTTTTTCTTTAATTTTTAATTTTTTTTTCTGGGGTGGCATGGTGTCTCAGTGGTTAGCACGGCAGCCTCATAGCAGCAGGGACCCAGGTTCGATTCCAGCCTCAGGCTGTGTGGAGTTTGCACATTCTCCCCATGTCTGTGTAGCTTTCCTCCAGTTTACTCCCACAGCCCAAAGATGTGCAGGCTAGGTGGATTGACCATGCTAAATTGTCCATAGTGTTCAGCGGTATGTGGGTTATAGGGGGATGGGTCTGGGTGGGATGCTTCAAGGGGGAGTGTGGACGTGTTGGTCCAAAGGGCCTGTGTCCAAACTGCAGGGAATCTAATCTAAATAATTTAAAAGCCAATTAATGAGTTTCATTCACAAGGTTTAAAATGAACCTAGTTTAAGCCTGTTTCTAAAGTATTTTCTTTGTTTGTTATGACGTTATCTACGAGTGGATAGATTAGAAATTGTTAAATCGCTGTTAGAAAACTTAATTCAGTCTCCTAGGCTAGTTTTGCTCTTTCTTCTAAGAGATCAAATCCACTTTAAATGCCCAGTCATCAGTCTTTCCGTTTGGATTTATCCCCTTAGCTGTTAGTTCACTTTTAATGCTCACATTGCTTTTTTTTTTAGGAAAATTGCTTGTTTTCCTTGCTACTGGCTGTAAAAGACATTTATTCAAACTTAGAATTATTTTTGGTGGTTTCTCTGTTTATTATTGGGGGACATTTTCTTCACAGTAGCTGTTCACAATATATTGAAACAGGGACTTTTTCGAGTTTTGCTGTTCTCCAGATTATTTCGGGTCTGCTTCTTTAACTTCACCGCTGCTGTGAGGCAGTCTACCCTGTCACTGTCACAATCTTTTGCTCGGTGGTTTTCTACCCACAACTGCGCGTTTGGGTTCAAGATTGGTCGATGTGAAAGCCAGGTCAAAGACTATCTTCAGGCTTGAGTTTCTGTACACTGGTATACACTGGTAATGTATGGTATTCAGAGACACAATTTCTAACCTTCCTGTTACATTATTGAAAGACTATTTGTTAATCTCTTTGCCTAATGCTAGCCTGACTACCCGACATGCATCTCTGCAAGTGTTTCTAACATTCACAAGGCTGGGCCTCACTGCACAAAGAAACCAAGTCTGCACCTCACCATGTTGTAGGTTTGTTTTCATCACCATCCTCTTTAAGTAGAGGGATCTACAGGGTCTGCTTGATCTAGCATGGCAGAGGAAAACCACTTACTAGTCCAACTGGAAGAAGCACTGGTATTAAACAAGAAGTAGTTTACTGCATGTTAGCATCTAGTTACACCTTATATTGTGATAACCACTCTGAGGAAGACCTGGAAGTTAGGTCTCATTCATTTTCGATCCTAAGCTATTCAACTCACAAGTCCACACAACATTGTCAGGATGATGAGTAGCTTGAAGAGGACTTGCAGGTGATAGTATCCCCAGGTGTCTGCTTCCCTTGTTCTTCTAGGTGGAAGTGGTTGAGTGTTTGGAAGGTGCTGCCTGACGATCTTTGATGAATTTCTGCAGTGCATCTTGTATATAGTACCACTGCTGCTACTCAGCGTCAGTGGTAGAGGGAGTGGAGTTTTTTGGATGTAATGCCAATCAACTGAGCTGCTTTGTCCTAGATGGTATGAAGCTTTTTGAGTATTGTAGGAACTGCACCCATCCAGGCAACTGGGGAGTATTCCATTACACTGCTGACTTGTGCCTTGTAGAATAAAAACCAAACAACTGCAGATTCTGTAACTCAGAAACAAAAACTGAAGTTGCTGGAAAAGCTCAGCAGGCCTGGTAGCATCTGAGAAATCAGACCTAACGCTTCAGGTCCAAGCCTGAGAAAGGGTCACCTGACCCAAAATGTAAAATCTGATTTCACAGATGCTGCTAGATCTGGTGAGCACTTCCAGCAACTTCTGTTTTTGTTGTGCCTTGTAGATATTGGATAGACTTTAATGAGTCAGGAGGTAAGTTAATCACCAGAGTATTCCTAAACTCTGAGCTGGTTGTGGGACGGTGGGTGTTGGGCCTGGGGGAGCAGATCTGGCTGTGGGAGGTGCTGGGGGGAGGGGATTGGGGTTTGCTCCCAAGGTAGTATCAGGTCAAGATATGCATGCTAAAGGAATCTGGGAGCATTGCAACCTGGAGTGTTTGAGATGTCGGTTGAATAGTTACACAGAATTTAGACAATATGTTTAATAAACTTTTACTGAGTAACTATTACTTAAATTGTCTTGAAACCCTCTTAATTGTCTGATTTACATGGATAGTTTCAGAGGATGCCAGCTGTATGGGAGTTGGCCAATTCAATTTTCCAGACAATTCCTTGGGGATCTACTACAATGGGGATTTGGAGTGTCCCATTTTGCAAATCTCGAATATGATGGAATAACGATTGGCTGGTCATCAGAAAATCCAGCCCATTTGTTTCTCAGCTATTGACTGAGGGATATATTTTGACTAAAGCACAAGAGAGAACCCCTTGCTTTTCTTTGAAATTGTATCATAGGATCTTTACAACTGGCTGGCTAAAACAGATTGATGGGATATTATTTTAAGATCTCATCCAGTCAGCAGCACACCTCTGAATGTGCAGCACAGCATCTATGCTGCACTTGATAATTTTCTGCTCAAATCCTGCAGTGGGACTCGAACTCAAACAATCTGATTTAAATGTTGCAGTAAATTGCAAAATATTTTGTTGATTTTTGTCACTTATTTTTCTGTACAATCAAACAAGAAAATGAAATGTTTGCAAGCTGTCAACAGAGTGCATTTTAAAAGATATCTTTTATGATAAGTTAATTTTAAATGTTGAAACCTTTCTTAGTATTGATGATCATTTTCGATGAGTGCGATATTCACATCATTTGAACTTATTTACGCAATTAGACATCTCCTTTTCATGAACTTAACCAACTGAGGACGGTTAGCACAGCCCACTTTGAAATGTAAGCTGTGCCACCTGCCGTCTTTTGATAATGTCAAAGGCTTATGTTTTCCGAACCCCATAGATGCCAAAATGCTCACTTTCTCCTGTGCTATGCTGTTAAATACACCACTCACAGGTCCAATTTCACATACTGACGTTTTCCTTTTTGTTCTGCAATGGGGTGACCACATGCAATTCCAGACTGAATAAATCAGCGAGAGTTAACGCTGATAGTTTGTTACTGTCCTCTGCTGGTTCTGTCTTCTGAAAAATACTGAAGGTAAAATGAATACTAGTTTTACACTTTAATGAGGAGGAAACATTTCTTGTAAACAATGAATTACTTACTAATGTAGATATGCTAACTGAAACAGTAGTGCCTAGTAAAAAATCAAGAAAAGATCCTTCTGCTGTTTTTCTTTAATACTGGAACAGAAACCAGCTTTCAAAATCCAGCTATGTGTTACAGCATGTGGTGGAAATAAAGAACATAAGATGCTTAGCAACTTTATTTCTGATATGACCTCCTGCCACATGGAACAATTGATTTGATGCTCACATACTGCTTTTTCCAAGAGTCACTAGATACCTTTCAAACTTAGCCCCATGGCCTCTACTTTGTTCCTTTCCAATTTTTCCCATGTTCTCCTGAATACCAATGGTTCATACTGGGATACACTTCCATAGGTGCCAATCATCCTCTAGTACATTGATGAATTGACTATTATTCAATAGTAAATCTAGATCATGATAGTGGGAGGTCTATTCATTGAGAGTGAACAGCATTGCTGATCTTGATACTGTCCTCAGCTAACTTCCATATTTTCATGGAAAGAAGTGACCAAATAGCATTGCTTGGGTGTCAATTAGCGTTCCATAACCTAGAATTAATTTAGCAATCTACTTGTACACTATTTCTACCTTTGTTAGACTGCATTCACCAGCTACTAAGGATCGAAACGTTGACCTTCCTAATACTATACTTTTACATCACATGAAGGTGAGAGATTTATCCAATAATTAATCCAGGGAGAAGTTTTCTTTGATCAGCAAGAAATCACATTTGTAGTCACATTTGCTGCATATTAGAGAGAATTAGACCAAATACTCATATTAAACTTTATGAAGATGTAGGAAAATCAGGTCTATATTTAGTCATACCCAATCTATAAAATTTGCTTGGTTGCCATAATTCACAAATCGCATTTTATTTTCAAATAAATTCTGAGTTTACACTGCAACAGAATTCTTCCCCTTTCCTGCCATACCAATATTTTGCTGTCAGGTTCAAACCTCCTCAACCACAGAAAGCCCCATCTCAATAAGCACCATTATTATGCAGTCTTTCAAAATAAAAAGGCTTATTTCTTGTTTTTAGGATGAGATGGCTCATTTGTATTAAATTCCAGTAAATATACTGCAATTAGTCTCCCTATCTATGATGTAAGAATCTTCACCTTTGTACTTTAATCTAACTGGAAATACATCTATTATTACTGGATTGAATGTTAGGCTGGTTCATTGTACCCTGTTGGCTGAGTCTTAATATTTATTTGGGTAAGTATGGGTTGCACCACATTTTTTTGAAGGTATTTCTGCAAGGCCTAGTGAAATTCCTTGTTGCATCTTACCAAACCCACCTCATTAACTGTCTGCCCCACCCTGTGACATTTGTCAAGTCAGATTTGAGCCTCGTTTTAGCACGTCATTCCCAGATAGCTCCCCTCTCAGCAAATACTTGCCAGAAAACTGTATCTCTTGTACTTGCACCATCTACAAAAGTTTGCTGTGCATCCGAACAAGCATTTAGAACAGGTGTTGCACCTATTGGCAAAGTAATGGCACAGCGGCTACAAAACCACACAACCCACAGCACATAGGTGGCATGACCATCATTTCCTCACACGTATAACTCCATTCTCTCACCTAGTTGCTGTGTAACCATCAGGCCACGCAACAGATATGTCGTTAACCACATCTCATCCAAACGCCCTTTCTGGGTCAACACTATTCCATTCCCAATTCCCATTCAGATTGTTATTGTCCAGGACGAGAAAGTCACAGGCAAGCAAATAGACAATTCTAAACATGAGCTTCATTCACCTCTCATCTGCTGGAGTTGAGTGTCAATCAGGTCCTGTTCAGATTGTAGCACCCAACCCAACTCTGTCACGCACAAGGAGAGTTTCCAGCTTTCCGATGTATTTGTCCTCCTTGGAAGACTGTTCCCATTCTCCTAGTTCCTCAGTATTCTGTACATTGCCTCACCACCTTTTCTAATTGTACAGAATATAGCATTCCAGGATGGTGTGGCACACTTTGTCCAGGAGCAATGCAGCAGACTGCATTTTCATCAGCCCACTACTCTGCTTCACTATAGCCCCAGTCAAAGCATGAGTAGCATTGTACTGTCTTCCACATCAATCAGAGGATCGTGCAATAATGTCATGAGTTGCAGTAATTGTGACTTTGTCCCCAGGGTAACCAGCCTTGCAAGGCATCAGGACTCTGAAACACAGCAGGTACATGAGCTTGCTTCAGGATGTAGGAGTCAGCTGCAGGGGTAGTGTGCACACACTTTAAGATCACCTGAACATTAATTAAATTGAAACTCTTCCTATTGATAAATTCTGCAGAGTTGTGAAAATTTATCCACCCTCTAAGTATCACATGCATGCAGTCGATTGTACCTCGCACCTGGGGGATGTTTCTGAATTTAGACTACAGCACTGACATCGCTATTGGGATTGGGAAATGAAATATTGCAGCCTTGCACTGATGGCATCAGTCACTATCCTTTGTGGGTGCATGACTGAGAGGTGCCACACAGGACACCTGTCACTCCCTGGAAATAAACAATTGCAAAGATGTTTAAAGCAGCTGTGACTTTCATAGCTCCAGGAGAGAATCGTCTCTCGCTCCTGCTGCCCTCAGATCCAGCTTCCAAATCTGGCAAAGATCCATCATGGCATAAGAGGATACTGTACCTCACTCATCCCGAGGAAATGGAGTCAGACCTAATATCTTTGGTGTTTCCATGGGACAACTTGACTTTTTTCCATTCATTGGATGTGGGTGTCACTGGCTAGGCCAGCATGTGTTACCCTTTCTTCGAGGGTAATTAAGAGTGTAACATATTGCTGTGAATCAGGAATCACATTGTAGGCCAGGTAAAGATGGTAGGTTTCTTTCCTGAAAGGATATTAGTGAACTAAATGGATTTTTAACAATCAGCAACGATTACAAAATCAAAATTAGAAAAGATTTTAATTCCAATGTTTAAAATTGAATTTAAATATCACCATTTGCCATGGGGGTGGCAGTTCAAACCAATGTTCTTCAAACCCTCACCTGGGTTGCAGGGTTACAAGCCCAGTGACATAATCATTGTATCACCACCTCTTCATAAATGGGACTGTTCCCTGATCTAGGCGCTCATTGTTTTTCTTGGTGGTCTACTGCTGTTCCCAGGCTTGCTATTATCCCTGATCCTCTTGTGTCTGCTTTTGCTCTTTTAGGAAGACAACCACCAGCAGAAGGGCCCAAAGCTCTTGCTGAACATGAGGTGGGGCATGAGTGACTGCCCTTGATGTCAAAGCATCAATGAGCCTTTGCAAAAATGAAGTCAATGGGAACTGGGGTAAAATTTACCAATGATTGGACATACACCTAGCACAAATCACGATTGTTGTATTAGCTGGAAGGCAACCATTCATTCCAAGGCCATCTCGATAGGAGTTCCTCAGGGTAGTGTCCTAGATCCAACCAATTTCAACTGTTTTACCAATTTTCATCCTCCACAACGTCAGAAGTGGGGATGTTCACTGATCTTTACATGAACTGTCAAACACTAATGCAGACTTTGTGCATATGCAGAAAAACCTGGCCAACATCCAGGCTTGGACTAAGAAATGCCAAGTAACATTAATATCACACAGATCTCAGATAATGACCATCTCTAGAAAGGAGAATCTAGTCATCACTCCTTGATCTTCCATAAGACTTAGGAAATGAATTAGGCCATTTGGCCCATCAAGTTTGTTCTACCATTTTATTATGACTGATCTGTTTCTTAACCTCGTTCTCCTGCCTTCTTCCTATAACCCTTGATACGCTTACTAATCAAGGAACCATCTATCTATCACTTTGTCTCCACAGCCCTCTGTGGCAAAATGTTCCACAGATTCACAAACCTCTCATTGAATAAATTCCTCCTCATTCACAATTCTAAAGAGTCACACCTTGACTCTGATGCTATGCCCTCAGGTCATCGTCCCTCCTACTAGTGGAAACATCTTCTCCCTGCCCACTCTATCCAGGGTTCTCTGAATTCTGTATTATTCAATCAGATCCTCCCTCATCCTTCCAAACTGCATCAAAACTGCAACTACTGACCAACAGCTCTATTCTTTAACATCCCCTCTGGATCTCCTTCAATGTGAACACATCTTTCCTTAGATATGGGGCCCAAAGCTGCTCACAATATTCTAAATTCAATCTGACAGAAGCCTTATACAGCCTCAGCAATGTCTTTATGTTCTTCTATTCTATTTGATTTCCTTACTGTCAGTTGAACCTATATGTTCAGAATAGGAGAATTCTGAGCAAGACTCCTAAGCACCTTTGTGCTTCAGGTTTTCAAAGCTTTCTGCAGTTTAAATAAGTAGTCTATGCCACTATTCTTCCTACAAAAGTGCATAACCTTCCTCTTTCCCACATTTTATTACATCTGCCACACCTTTTTCCATTCTCCTAGCTTGCCCAAGTCCCCAGCATCCTCACTTCCTCAATGCTATCTGTCCCTCCATCTTTGCGTAATCTGTAAATTTAGCAACAATGCCTTTAGTTCCTTTAATCAGATTGTTAATGTCTAATATGAATAGCTGTGGCCTCATCATCTTTACACTGTGGAGCATGTGTCCCAACCAAAAGAGGCACTTTAGTGAATCACCAAGGCTCCTTTGAAAGCACCTTCCAAACCAGCAACCTTTACCATCTAGAAGAATAAGGGCTGCAGATTGGGAATGCCACCAACTGCAAGTGTCCTGCCGAGCCACATATCCTACTTTTTATGTCAAAATTATACTTCTTTTCATTAAAAAACTCTTTATATAAATACATAGCCACAAATGCAGTTTGGTTTTGTACAGTCGCATATCAAGGAAACAAACAAACATTGCAGTTTGACTCTATCCAAAAAAGCCAAAGCCATTGTTTACACAGACAAGACTTTATTTACATGCAGTTGACACAGTACGAGGGTCCAATAACTGAATGACCCTCCATTTTACTTCAGATGGTGGCCTTTCCCCACTACACCTTAACAGTTGCTTCCCCAAGCTTTAATGCGTTCCTCAGCCAGTAGTCTTGGACCTTGGAATGTGCCAGCCTGCAACACTCGGTCAAGATCTTGTTCTGGAAGGCCAACAGGTTTGAGCAGATATGGTCAGCATGTGATGTTCTTGAGACCCTATGGGAAAAGGACAGAGCTGATCCTGTCTAGTGGTTCCTTGAGCAGACTGCCAAAGTCATTTGGCAGAATGCCTCATCACCAGAACTTTCCAACAAGCACAAAGACATCATTTGTCTGGCAATGAGAGATCGTTCATGTATGTTCAATCAATCTGTGCGACTGCATGCTGCCCTCAAAGCAGCTGTGGGGGAAATGAGACTGTCTCACATCTCCTTCTGGAATGTGCCTTTGCAAAGTAAGCCTGGAGAAAGATGCAGCGGTTTCTGTCAAGGCTCGACCCGAACAATTCTGTGATGTATGTGGTCTGTTCCCTCTACACACACTGAGACAAACATTCACCATGCCTGGAGGACCATCAAATCGGTGAAAGACACTCTTTGGTCTGCCAGCCAAGCCACATATCATCTTGAATTGGAACAAAATGCCACCCTTCATTGTTGCTGTTTCTAAATCCTGAAAATCTCTTCCTCATATTACTGTGCACATAAGCACATAAGAACATAAGATATAGGAGCAGGAGTAGGCCATCTGGCCCCTCAAGCCTGCCCTATCATTTAATAAGATCATGGCTGATCTTTTTGAGACTCAGCTCCACTTATCCACCCACTCACCATAACCCTTAATTCTTTTACTGTTCAAAAATTGATCCAGCATTGCCTTAAAAACATTCAGCAGGGTAGCTTCAACCACTTCACTGGGCAGGGAATTCCACAGATTCACAACCCTTTGAGTGAAGAAGTTCCTCCTGACCTCAATCCGACATCAGCTTCCCTTTATTTTGAGATGATGCCCTCTAGACCTAGTTTCACATGCTAGCAGAAACAACCTCCCTGCCTCCAGACACGGTGGCTCTGTGGCTAGCACTGCTATCTCACAGTGCTAGGGACCTGGGTTCAATTCCATGACATGTCCATCATGGGCCTCCTGCAGTACCACAATGATGCCACCCGAAGGTTGCAGGAACAGCAACTCATATTCCGCCTGGGAACCCTGCAGCCTAATGGTATCAATGTGGACTTCACCAGTTTCAAAATCTCCCCTTCCCCTACTGCATCCCTAAACCAGCCCAGTTCGTCCCCTCCCCCCACTGCACCACACAACCAGCCCAGCTCTTCCCCCCCACCCACTGCATCCCAAAACCAGTCCAACCTGTCTCTGCCTCCCTAACCGGTTCTTCCTCTCACCCATCCCTTCCTCCCACACCAAGCCGCACCCCCATCTACCTACTAACCTCATCCCACCTCCTTGATCTGTCCGTCTTCACTGGACTGACCTATCCCCTCCCTACCTCCCCACCTATACTCTCTCCACCTATCTTCTTTACTCTCCATCTTCGGTCTGCCTCCCCCTCTCTCCCTATTTATTCCAGTTCCCTCTCCCCATCCCCATCTCTGATGAAGGGTCTAGGCCCGAAACGTCAGCTTTTGTGCTCCTGAGATGCTGCTTGGCCTGCTGTGTTCATCCAGCCTCACATTTTATTATCTTGGAATTCTCCAGCATCTGCAGTTCCCATTATCTCTGGGTTCAATTTCACCCTTGGGCAACTGTGGTGTAGAGTTTGCACATTCTCCCCATGTCTGTGCAGGTTTCCTCCCACAGTCTGAAACTGTGCAGGTTAGGTGGATTGGCCAAGCTAAATTACCTGTAGTGTTCAGGGGTCTGTAGATTAGGTGGGTAAAAAGGGGGTGTGTCTGGGCGGGATACACCAAGGGTCAGTGTGGACTTGTTGGGTCAAAGGGCCTGTTTCCACACTGTAGGAGTTCCAATTCACCTTATCTAACCCCTTCATAATCTTATATGTTTCAATAAGATCTCCCCTCATTCTTCGGAATTCTAATGAGTATAATCCAACCCTCTCAATTCTGGAATCAACCAAGTGAATCTTCTTTGCCCACCACCACCCCCCCCTTCAGTGTTAGTATATCTCGTCTCAAGTAAGGATATCAAAACTGCACACAGTATTCCAGGTGTGGCCTCACCAGGACCCTATGCAACTGCAACATAGCCTCCCTGTTTTTAAACTCCATCCCTCTAGCAATGGCAGACAAAACTCCATTTGCCTTTTTAATTACCTGCTGTACCTGCAATCCTACTTCTAGCAATTCATGCACATACATGTAAGTACGTACAACTCAAGGGCTGCAGACATTCAAGGGGGCAGCTTACCATTGCCTTGCCAGGGCAATTAAAAAATGAGCAATAAATAATAGTTTAGCTAGGAATGCTGTACCCAAGAAAGAATTTCCTAATCTGTCCCCGATTCAAACTTGTTTGCATTGGTAACAATTTCTATCAAAAATGGCTTCCTTGCCAAGCAAGTGCTTTAGAAATTTTGGAATATTAGGTGGAACTGGTATGTAAATTGACACACAATGAACTCAGATCATTGGCCCCATTTGACACACAACCCCTTACCTCATAAGGGCTCTATTTGCTTCAAAAACACAACAATTGCTGACTTATATGTGACTTACATATATCTCTTTTATTCTATTCTACTGCACTGCTCATATAACTGCTGTCACATCTAATCCAACTTCTGTTATTTGAACCCTGTAGAAAGAATTTAATATTTAATGTAATGCATTTCATACCCTTAGGGCCCCTCAAAACACTTTATAATCAATAAGGTACTGACAGTATTGTCATGTAGAAAGGCAATCATGTCCTAACAATGGCAATGAGACAGACTCCTTTATGGGGGTAATAAAATGTGAGGCTGGATGAACACAG
Organism: Stegostoma tigrinum; assembly: GCF_030684315.1. NCBI lineage: Eukaryota > Metazoa > Chordata > Chondrichthyes > Orectolobiformes > Stegostomatidae > Stegostoma > Stegostoma tigrinum. The sequence goes on from NC_081374.1 coordinate 32,178,140, forward strand.
CAGGCCAAGCAGCATCTCAGGAGCACAAAAGCTGACGTTTCGGGCCTAGACCCTTCATCAGAGAGGGGGATGGGGAGAGGGAACTGGAATAAATAGGGAGAGAGGGGGAGGCGGACCGAAGATGGAGAGTAAAGAAGATAGGTGGAGAGAGTATAGGTGGGGAGGTAGGGAGGGGGTAGGTCAGTCCAGGGAAGACGGACAGGTCAAGGAGGTGGGATGAGGTTAGTAGGTAGCTGGGAGTGCGGCTTGGTGTGGGAGGAAGGGATGGGTGAGAGGAAGAGCCGGTTAGGGAGGCAGAGACAGGTTGGACTGGTTTTGGGATGCAGTGGGTGGGGGGGAAGAGCTGGGCTGGTTGTGTGGTGCAGTGGGGGGAGGGGACGAACTAGGCTGGTTTAGGGATGCAGTAGGCGAAGGGGAGATTTTGAAACTGGTGAAGTCCACATTGATACCATTAGGCTGCAGGGTTCCCAGGCGGAATATGAGTTGCTGTTCCTGCAACCTTCGGGTGGCATCATTGTGGCAGTGCAGGAGGCCCATGATGGACATGTCATCTAGAGAATGGGAGGGGGAGTGGAAATGGTTTGCAACTGGGAGGTGCAGTTGTCTGTTGCGAACTGAGCGGAGGTGTTCTGCAAAGCGGTCCTGGAGACTTGGGGTTCATCCAAATAAAAGGGCTAATAGTACTTTGGTCCAAAATCTCACAAAGCCCTTAGGGGCTTTGAGGCCACTGCATATTGAGTACATGTTGGTTCCCTTTAACCCCACAGCACATCTTTAGCTGCAGTGTCCAATTAGACTTTGCTCTGGCATTTGGACTAGAAGTTGAACCTGTGACGTGTTGATGATTGGATTAGAATGCCATTATTGTATCAATGATGATACAATAAACAAAAAAAAAACTCGAGTTGGCCGATGAATTTAGTACAGTTGCAAAATGCACCAGATTAAGATACTGATAGCTTTACATTAGAGACAGAATTATACTGCTGCATTGGTTGTATGGTCCATACACTGATCATTACAATTATCAGATTCCTCAGTTGAATAGGAAAAATGCTGTGTAATTTTGACTGGAGATTTGAATCAAAAATACGCTGTTGTGTGTGTGTGTGTGTGTGTGTGTGTGTGTGTGTGTGTGTAATTTTCTTTAATCATGCCCTCATACAAATCTTTTGTACAGAAGGTGGCCAGTCAGTTCATCATGGCTGTATTGGAACCCTCATACTACCTCAACTAGTACTTTAGAATAATATTCAATGAACTGTGCACTTGTGCTTTTCATTTCAGTCTAACCAATAGAATGCAATCATGACAAAATAAATAAACAATTGTAACAGTCCAAGGATGCAAAATAACAAAATGAAATTTCAGTGATATAGTAACTGTAATGCTATAAAGTATCCCACAGCTCTTTGCAGGACTATGATCCAATAACAAAAATAACTATGGCCCAAAAAGAAATAGGAAGATACGATCATATGATCAAAGAAATAACTCCATATCAGTGTTTTTATTTAAGCAGGAATGGGATATAGAAAGATGCAAGGTTTTGGGGGAGAAGTAATTACAGACTTGAGACCTTGGCAACTAAAGATGTAATAGCCGCTGGTGAAGTGATGACAATGGGGGCTGAACATTGGATATCTCAGTGCCATTAGTCTTGAGGATGTTGTAGACACAGAGAAGGATTTGAAAACTAAGGTAAGAATTTTAAAATTGAGGATTTAAAATGTTGGACTGGAAATCAATTTAAGCTCAAAGGCAGCGGGGAGATGGGTGAGTGCTGCTTGGTGTAGTTTAGGATATGGACAGCATGAGTTTCAATGATCTGAAGATTATGAAAGGTGTAGCTTGGAAACCAACCAGGAAATGGTGGCATATTCAAATGGGAAATAAAATCAGTGAAGGGGGTTTCAGAAGCAAATGAGCTGAAGTTAGTTTGGAATGTGCAATATTATGGAACTGGAAGTTCACGATCTTAACAAGAAACTAGATGTATGGTTAGAAGCTTAGTCTGTGTTGAATATGATACTGAGGAACTGAGAGTGGAATGGATATCTCCTCCCTTTCCAGAGTGAAGCTAACAAAGAGTACACAAGGTTTTGCTCAGATAACAGTAGGGGCAGCACAGTGGCTCAGTAGCTTGCACTGCTGCCTCACAGCATCAGGGACCCAGGTTCAGTTTCAGCCTTGGGCGATTGTCTGTGGAGGTTGCACATTTTCCCTGTGTCTGCATAGGGATCCTCCAGGTGCTCCAGTTTCCTCCCTCAGACCAAAGGTGCACAGGTTAGGTGGATTGGCCATGCTAAATTGCCCACAGTGTTCAGGGATGTGTGGGTTACAAGAGGGCAGGCCTGGGTGGAATGCTCTGAGGTTCAGTGTGGACTTGTTGGGTCAAAGGGCCTGTTTCCGCACTATAGTAGTTCTAAAACTTCTGAACTAAACACACTTTCCTATGGGGCAGGGCACCGTTAACAGAACATATATTGATTTGTGATGCCACTCCTAAATTTAGTGATCTATCAGAACCATGAATATTTTTTTTCCTATGTGCAGCTGGTGTGTGACCATGCCCAAACCAACATGCAGATAAGTATCCGATGTACTAGCAGCAGTTGTCATCTCTTTACTCAGTGTTTGATCTTGAGATTACAGTCAATTTTCAGCCTCTTTTTGTATATTTACGGAAGGGCAAAACATAAAAAAATGTCTGGAATTGTTGGTAAGAGTAGGTGAGATACTCTATCTCCTTATTATCTTTTCCTGTTAAGTGTCTCTCTCTCTTTCTCTTTTGAAGTTTTTGACACCCTAGATTTCATGGATCCCACACAGGGCATCACCAGCCATCACTGAATCCATACCTGAAATCTTCTTTTTCTATTGTAGCTGTTCTGTTTTAACTTGCAAGTCTTACAGCTTTGGGGGTTCTGATTAACACAACATGAGTAAGCACTGGAATCATAAGCTAGATAGTCAGCAGATAATGATGGTCACCCAGTCTCTCATCCCTCATAGACCCTCAGAGCATCCCACCCAGACTCGTCCCCCTAAAACCCACCTAATCTACTCATCCATGAACACTACGGGGTAATCTAGCATGGCCAATCCACCTAGCCTGCACATCTTTGGACTGTGGGAGGAAACCAGAGCACCTGGAGGAAACACACACAGACACAGGGAGAATATGCAAGCTTCACACAGATAGTCGTCCAAGGGTGGAATGGTACCCAAATCTGCAAGTGCTAATGGAAGAAGGTGTACTAATGGAAGGAGATATGCTGGTGAACTGAGGCAGCTATGTGTGCCAACCTGGGTTCAAGTTTGCAAACTGCAGTCAAACATTACCCACTAGTCACCCTTGTGTCATTGGTAAAATGGCTCTCTCACTCTGACAGCAAATTGGCAATTATATAACAAGCCAGTCAAAAAGAAAAGGGACGAAGGAAGGACTTGTGGTTATTTCTAATAATCTACCACAAGAATGTTGAGTATAAATTTTTTAACATTTATACAAGAATATTCAGATATTTGAGGACTATCCTGAGTAACTGTGATAACTACAGAAAAAAGCAATATTTTTATACAAATGTTTTGTTGCATGGCCATCCCACTATCCATATTTTTATCTTGCTTTATGAAGCATCGAAACAGATGTTCATTCTAGGTAATAGCTAATGTTGTTAATGCCTTCTGCTTCACCTCGAATCATTTAGTCTGACAGGACAGCAAGAAATGCAGATGCTGTGATCAGAGATAACAAAGTGTGGAGCTGGATGAACACAGGTTAGGCTGCATCAGAGGAACAGGAAAGTTTTCTGGTCGGGACCCATCTTCAGAATAGTTTAGTCTGACATTGTTTTGCCCCATACCTTATCAGTGTCCATTACCTCCCTGTCACTAAACGTCTTCTCACTCCAATGCTCCACTGGAATGTTTTGATAGCTCAAAACTTTGTGTTTAGAGTCCTGCTGATACTATACTCTAGGATGTATTGGGTTCATAGTCTGCGTATGCCTAATTCACTATAATAGACTCGTTAGCTCTGAGTCTTGCCAGCCAACCACCATAAAAGGAATTCAGGACAAAAGTATTTCAACTAACTGCAAGACAATAATCCCAAAATCACCTGTTCATTTTCAATATTCTACTACCTGAGCAAGGATATAATCAGACTTTGAAATAAGGGTGATAATTTTAAATCTCAGACATTATTTAACCAAAAGCCAATAGTGAGCATACAGAGAGCAAATTACTGCAGATGCTGGAATCTGTACTGAAACCAACAGATGCTGGAGATCACAGCAGGTCAGGCAGCATCCATAGAGAGAGCAAGGTAATGTTTCAAGGTTAGATGATTCTTCATCAGAGCTTAGCTGAATTGTAATCGAGAATCAAAATGTTAATTTGCTCTCTCTCCATGGATGCTGCCTGACCCGCTGTGATCTCCATTATCTGTTGTTTTCGGTGAGCATAACGGAAGGAATAAACTGGATTTTGTGTGAGATCAGATGCCTTCAGGATTAGAGTGTAGAAACTGGAAGGCTAACCAGGACTGTGTCGGAATAGTAAATCCAAGTAACAAAGGCATGGATGTAGATCTGCAGGCCAGGCAATGCTGTGAAAGTGGAAACATTGGTCTTAGTGATGGCTTGGAAGCTCATCTCAATGAAATATGGCTCTAAGTTTGTGAACACTTTAGAACAAATATTAAAATAAAACGTCATCACTCCAGGTCATCTCACTTCCATGAAATATGAGAATGAGGACAGTTAAATTGATGGACTCAAGTTTGCTCACACAGCACAAGATTTCAGGAACCCTTTCAGTGAAAACAACAAATAGAAATCTCTGATAAACATCTCCAAGAATGCTTTTTTTTAAAAGAAAAGCCTTGTAGGGAAACATAATATTATTAGAAGTAATTTTAAAACATTTTACCGTTAACATTGTAGAAACGAAATCCACTTTCAGTGAAATTTGGCTTCAATACAAGATAGTTGATACCTTAAAACTGTTCTGCAAACAATCTTCAAGGTCAAAATGCCATATGGCAGATAGTCCCCCACTAAAACACCAGCAGCTCCATGTAAGGCTTAATGAATCTTTTCTCACTGACTCATGTTCATGCTATTTTTATTGTCAGTGTCTTGAATGTTCCAGCTAGCAAAATTGGAACAAGAGATTATTTCATATGTTTTTTTTTCAAAACTCAACCGGAATACCTGTGAATACTTAGTTTAAAAATCAAAACCAAAGAGGTGATCATTCCCAACAACACTAAAGCTCAAAGTGATGCAGTGAAGTGGGAGAACATGAGTAGTGACAATGGGATAGAAAGTTCGTCATGTAGTGTTGCCATTAAAGTGCTAAACAACCTCTAATGTGGTTCCTATGAGTCATGTGCTCATTACAAGCCAGAGGTAGATTGTTCACTGTATCTGTTTCAACTAAAGGCTTTCATGTAGTATTTAAGCTCTAAATAAATGGTTGTGACTTTTGCAATAATTTTCAAATAGATGTTTTTCTGCTTGTAGTATGAGGAGGAACAGGAGTGATGAGGACCAAAGCTCAATATTAGGTGCACCTTGACACCATAATTCAGGTTCTTGTATTCACTGCACTTAAGTGTAACCCAATGCATTACAATAGCAGACACCTCCCCTGCAGATGAGAGGCCTTCACAGTCCATGGGAACTGGGAAGTTTACTGACAGGGGAGAGGCCATGATCAAGAATGTGCCAGCTCTAACAAGTAATGCCTCAAACCAGGGGTTACATAATGCCATTTGGGTAGTGGTGAAAGATTATGAAGGAAGTATGCAAGTAGAACGCATCTTCCTCACGAAGAAGATTCTTTTGGAAATTTGTGGATTCAAAGCTGCATACATCTGCTGAATGCAGGACTTCCCCAGCACTGGACACTTTCATCTGACCTTCAAGACTGTTAAAACATACGTGAAGTTCTTCAAGGTCTTTAAGAAGAAGAACATTCCAAAACTGAAAATCTTCATGGCAAAGCCATTTTTCATCTTACCATCACAACGGAATTTTTGGTAATAGTGCACCTATACAACCCCAATTTTAAGACAATAAGACTATAAGCCATAGAAGCCAAAGCAGACCAGCCCTCTGGCCCTGGCTCTTCCACTTCTCTGCATCTAACTTGTCAAGTCCCCTAAGATCCTTTAATTTTTCAATAAGGTTGCTTCTCATTCTTCTTTATTCCAATGAGTACAAGCCCAATGTATTCAAACTTTCCTCATAAGCCAGTCCCTCCATACTTGGTATCAGCCTGGTGAACCTTTGCTTGACAGCCTGTAATGCCTGTATACCTTTTCTTAGCTAAAGACCTCAAAACTGTTGACAGTGTCCCAAGTGTAGCCTAACTAGTGCCTTGAATATTTTTAGCAAAACCTTCCTATGCTTATACTTCATTCCCTTTGAAAGAAAGGTCAACATTCCATTTGCCTTCCCTACTATCCACTGAACTTCGATGCAAGCTATTTGTGATTCATGGGTGGAGTCTCCCAAATCCCTCTAATTCCGTAGCTTTCAGCTGTCATTCTCCACTTAAATATCATTCAGCTCTTCTTTTCTTCCTGTAATAACTTCACATTTTCCCATATTATGTTCTATCTGTCAAATTTTTGCCCACTCGGACATCCTGTCAATATCACTCTGCAAGGTCTTTGTCTCATTCTGACCACTTTCTATTCCGTATATTTTTATTTCAGCTGCAAAATCTGGCTATAGTATGTTCACCTTCTTCATCAAAGTCATTAATATCTGTTCTGGATGTGCTTATATTCCTCACCAGATGCATCAACATGGCTGAATGCTGCAATGAGGTCAAGGATGCCATTGGGCTTTGAACAAAATTGGTCAAGGAATTTTGCAAGTTGCATGGTTAGGGAACAATCCTCCACCCCCCCTCCACTTTAACCAATAAAAAAACCATAGTTACCTGGTCTGTGCCAAGCAGCTCAAAGTCTGTCTTTCTTGTGGTATATCTAACCACATGGTGCCAAATTGCAGCACTGTCAACTATAAGAGTTTCCATCAGGAAGGTCACATGACAAAGGACTGCCAACAGGCTAAATGCTGTTGTCTTTGTGGTTGTACAGACCATTTCTACAACAGATGCTTGAAACACAGCCTCAGTCTTGAGTAGGCAGCTAAAGATAGGGAGTGCCACCCGCTGAGTCCTCCAACAAGTAGATGCGACAAAGAAGGACAGTGGTAGGAAAAAGATTAAGGCGGATAGAAGATACCAGCGCTGTCCTCTGAGCCTCCCATTCCTTAGCAAATACAGTTTTCAGAGAAGGACCAGCAGAGGGACAAACATGGGAGGTGGGACCTGATGAAGAAAATGAAAAAGAAAATTACAACTAAATCTTGAGTGATGAACCCAAAGTTATGTCAGTTCCAGATGACGCACTCCGAGTTGTTTAGCTCTACTCCATTGAGGATACCTTTCTACCGGACCAAATTTACCTGGAGGACTATCAACTTGATTGAAGTTGCTCTTTGGCATGTCCAAAATGCAGTGGTCTTCCAGTGATTCCCCAGTGGCAGAGATTGGGATTGATGTTTTTGTGGCTATAGCATAGTCTTTTGGACAGCAAGCCCAGTAACATGGCCATTATGTTTCCATACCCTCACATAATATAAAGTGCATCATCATGCTATTAAATAATTCTAAGAGATTATCTTTCTTTTGTTTGCACCTCTTTCAATTCATTGTCTTGGGTCCTCACGGCTCTGTTTAGAATAAATAAAACCAAGGAGAAAATAAGGTGGTAGCTGGGCATCAGAATGTGCATGAATGACCTATCAACTGGCCAGTAAATTTGAGTTGTTCCCAAGTTTTTTGCAAAGTCGCAGAGAAGCAGCTCCTCTCCGAGACCGTGCCAACTCGGTGCCAGAGGCAAATTGAGCTTTAAATTTTAGTTAAACATTGTTGAGTAGTTGGAAATATCAAACAGGTATGACCACATCCAGCTCTCTCTACTTTCACTTCAGAGAATTCTCTACTCTCACTGTGCCTTCACAGCTCACCAGTCAGAGCTCCCAGCAAGCATTTGAGAGAGTCACAGTTCTTCTCTGTTATTTCCTGAATCTGACTTTGTTTCATTCTCCTCTAATTTCCAGATGTTACTAGTGCAGTGTGACATTTAGAGCACTCCTGAGGGAGAGCAACACCACCCAGGTTGCTGCCTTTGAGATGAAACACTGATCTGAAGCTTCATTGACTCTCCTGATTGAACATAAAATGCTCCTTGGCACGATATGATCATGTTATTCTTTCCAAGCCACCTTTTAATGCTAAGGCAACAGCACTAAAAAGCATTAATTGAGCAAATAACACTGTCTAATCATCCGTGCAATAAATAGAGTTGATTTCTTGGGTTAATAATATTGTAATCGAACTACTTCAAATGAATTCATTGATTCAGAAGTGTTTTGGGCACCTTGACTTTATGTTTCACTGTTTAAATTATTTCTTTCTCTTTTTGGTTCATCTCTGCACTTGATTTCCTTCAAACTAAATGAATCACTAGAAGCTGATAATTGTAATTTTTTTAAGAAGTGCCATTTCTTTATCTTTCTTTTGACAATAGTGAAAAAACAATTTGGTGGAATAGTTTTTGAGAACCAAGATCAAACATCAATTGTTTGGAAGGTTAGTTACTCACAGAGGATGATTTCCATTTATCTTTGGCTGAACTTTTAAATGAGCATTTCAGTTTAGGAAAATCCAATCCTTCTCAGGAAGCGGTTCTGCCCAACACAACTTTGCCATCTATTGGCCGATCTTGAACCAACAGGTTTCTCATTATCCTGACCTATCTGGCTATAATGTCAAGAGTCATCACATAACAGTGTGCCCATGTATAGTAAATGTAAATCCTGCATTTCTATGGAGTTGTAGCCTTAAACTCCTCGCATGACAACATTATTTCAGAATCTTCAAGAATGGATGAAGAGAACACAATACTGCCTTCTCTAGGATAATTAGAGATGAGAAAAATCTCCAATCTTGTCAGTGATGCCCATATGTTGAAAATTATTTATTGAAATTATTATCTGAATACTACACCAGATGCTTCTTAGATGTGAACAGAAAACTTCAAAGACAGTAGCATCGCGATGGTTAAATCCTATCAGGTAAACGTTGTATGAGGTAAAAGGGGCACTGGCTCTAACTGACAGAGCAGAATTCTTAGGATTAGGTCAACCAATGAGAAGAGATGTGAAATATAGGATAGAGAGAATTTAAAACAAAGATATTGCTTAAAGGTAAAAAGAAGATGCATCAAAATCTATGTAAACAGTGTGATAAAAGCAACATAATCTAATATAAAAACTGGAAGTGCTGGAGGAACACAGCAGGTCTGATAGCATCAGTGGAGAAACACTTTGTGTTTGGTTATATATATATGTATTCATATCATTTACTTTAGAGTTTGGACTTTTAGCTGGCTGTATAAGGGTTTGTGTTTATAAAGGTGTTTAATAGTTTACTTGTCAGTCTTTCTGGAGCCATAATTTTTAAATCAGAGAACAGGTGATTGGATTGATAATGTGAGTTTGTTTATATTTTGAGAGTTATATGAGGAGAAAGAGCAAATTGATAAAGGCATTAGCTTGCTCTTGGTTTAGAATAATCAAAGGTTGATGATAGCTTAGAAAAGCTCAGAGTTTAGAAAAGCTTTTGGGCTGTTCACAGATGATCTGGCTGGAGTTAATTGTAGGAACAACTTCTTCTGCATAAAGGCATTCTATTGAACAGTTAGATTTTATTTGAAAATTCCAGGCCAAAGTATTTGTTGGAAACCTGAAGAGATTATTTGAAGCTGGTAAAGTTTTAGTTCAGTTGAGTGAACTGTTAAAGAAGAGGCTATAAAGCTCAAGACTGGGAATTGAAAGAAACAATTAAGTCAAGCCGATAGATGCGATAGAAAATGCAACTGTCTTTCTGGTATTTGAGTACTATACAGTGATACTGGGAATAGGGAGTTGGGAACAGATAGGAAGGCATTTTTGCTATACATTTTGAAATCTTTAAAATTGTGTAATATACAAAGACCTTAGTTTATTCTATTTCACCTTCATCTCTTTTGTGTGAAAAATGTTTGTTTTTTTTAAAGGAAATCTGCAGCACCGTGCGCTTATGTTTCATTTTAAAAATGATCCATCGAGCCAGTTTTTTAACCTTGCGTCCTTTAGCCTGGGTCCGGGAGTGATATCGGCTGGCATAATAACAATAGAGTGATTATAAGTTGTTAGGCAAGTAAGAAATATAGCAAGAACCTAGAGGCACCAAGAAAACAATGCCATGAGGAAAACAGGAAGTAAATTAGTGAAATAAAAAGGTGATTAAAATGGTTAAATGAGAGCGCAAAAGGGAGAGATCATGGCCCATGGGATTATCTCTAGACTATTAATGCAGAGATCCAGGAATTTTCTGGTGGAATTTGAATTCAATAAAAAAAAAATCTGGAATTAGAGTCTAATAATGAGCTTGAATCTATTGTTGATTGTCAGATAAATCCATTTGGTTCACTAATGTCCCTTGGGGAAGGAATCTACCATCCTTACCTGGTCTGCCCTACGTGTGATTCCAGATTCACAGCAACGTATTTGACTGTTAACTGCTGTCAGGGCGTTTTGGGGTGGGCAATGCATGCTGGCCTAGCCAGTGCTGCCCTCATCCTGTCAATGAATAAATAAAGTATAACTGTACATACAAATATACAAATTAGGACGAGCAGTATGCCATTTGGCTGGCCAGATATTCTTTAAGATGATGGCTGACCTGGCTGTGGTCTGAACTCCACTCTACTTCCCTAATAACTTCTGACTCCATTGTTCGTCAAGAAACTATCTACCTCTGCCTTCAAAATATTCCTGACCCTGTTTCCACTGCTCTCTGGGGAAGAGCTATGACTTTCTGAGAGAGAAAGAAATCCTCCTTAGCTCTGCCACAAATCAAACAGATTTTATTTTAAAACTCTGTTCTCTTGATCTAGTCCCTCCCACGAGGGGAACCATCCTTTCAGCTCCCACCCTGGCAAGTCTCCTCAGGATCTTATATGTTTCAATTAGAACATGTCCTTTTTTTAAAATGCCAATAAATACAGGCCAAGCCAGCCAAACCTTTCTACATGAGCTAAACACATTATCCCAGGCATCAATTGAATTATTCTTCTCTGCGAACAATTTCTAATGCATTTACATCCTTTCTTAAATAAGGAGACCCAAACTGTATGCAACATTCCAAACATGTTCCCACAAAATACTTTGTATAACCATAACAACACGTCCCAATTTTAAATACCGCTCCCCTCGTAATGAACAAAAAAAAATGCCATTTGGCTTCTTAACCAACTAATTTATTCTGCAACTGAAATGAATTAGAAAGTCCTTTTTAACAAACATAAAATAAATAAAAGGATAGTTCAGGCAGCAAAATCCAAATTGGAGCTGGGTGTGTTGGATTCTAACTGCGGAGCGTGAAGTCATTGCAGACATATTGATCTAGGTATTTCGATTACTGATGGAACAGATTCAGCTGATGGGAATCCTCTTTTAAAATGACCCACGCTCCTGTCAGCACCTTTTCTGGCCAAATTTCGTAGTCTGGTTTGTGCTAATTGCATTCATTGGAGATTGTCTGGGAGGAATCCATTCAGCACAGGAGTAGTGTTGCAGACCAAAATGTCTCACTTTTTTTTAATGCCACTTGCCACCATATTTTGGAGTTAAATAGTCTGAATGCCCCAAAGCCACTTTGACAGTAGCTGAGGAAAGTTAGGGAAAGGTATTGGGTAAATGAGGCAGTAGGATGACATGTGGGCAGATAAGGGGGTTGTTGTTCAAGGTGAGTGAGTTGTAGTTCAGGCAAGTGTTATGAGTCAGCATCAGCAGAGTCAGGTTGTCCAACAGAGTCAGGTCGCTGTAGGGTTGAGGATGTTTTGGTGGTCAAGATTTGCAGGATTGGGTTGGTTGACAGTGTATGTCAAGTCCAACAGAGTTAGATTGGACTGGGCTGGGAGATGGGAGGCTGTGGTGATTATCTCTATGAGATTAAAAAAAACTTTTCTTGCACAGTTTTGACAGAACACAGATTGCTTCATCACAGGAAGTGGTTTAGACAGAGATCATCGCATCTTTTAAGGAAAATTCGAATCATAAACATAGAAGCACAGAATTCCAACAGTGGGGAAACAGGCCATTCAGTTAACTGAGTTCACACTGACCCTCCGAAGAGCATCCCACCAAGGACCACCTGCTACTCTGTATTTCCCATGGCTAATCCATCTAGCCTGCACATTCCTGGACACTGCAGGTAATATAATACATGGCCTGTCCACCTAACCTGCAAATCTTTGGACTGTGAGAGGAAACTGGAGCACCCAGAGGACCCCAACGCAGACATGGTGAGAACGTGCAAACTTCACACAGACAGTCACCCAAGCATGGAATTGAACCCAGATCCCTGGCACTGTGAAGCAGTAGTACTAACTGCTGAGCCACCATACCAAAGCCGAGTAATGTGTAATATCATGTAGTGAGGACTGCATGCACTAGAGTTCACTTAGACCCAATGCAAGGATAGTAGACTGAATGCACATTGTGGTTCTATGGGCATAAACTAATGTCAATCAACAGTCCCAGCAGTGCATTAGACCTGAGAGAATGAATTGATGCAACATGGAAATTAAAAAGATTCAAGAGAAAACTGGATGGACGTAATTTAATTTTATACTTAGTGCAATGTTAGATGAGTCTATTTGATATGATGATCAGTTCCAACTGCAGTTCAATATGTTAATAAATCTCTTGAATTAATAAGTTCTTCTAGTAGTGGAATGAAAATGTGTTTTCTTTCTCAATAGAAGCCAACTCAGTTCTATCCTCTACATTTCATCTTATCCTCTACTAAGAAGTGAAAGTTAATGAAGCTTGCTAAACTATGCACTGGAGTACCAAAGGAAAATAAACATCTCATGCTGGAAAATGATGAGGACAGTTCTGACTAGTGATTGAACTAAAACATCACATGGTATAAACAGGGTCATACTCTCTTGTATTGAACTTCATTTGGCAGCTTGTTCTTACCAACTGATATGGATTGATTTCTCCAGTATTTTTGGGCACTTTAAGATGTTTTTGCAAAGAAATTGTTTCTGTTTGGCTTTAAAGCCAAAATAAAGAAGATTCTTCAAGTGAATAAATTATTTGAGATGCAATTTTTATTTTCTGGAAGCCACCCACACAATCTTATTCTGATTGATAGCAAATGTTTCCTTTGGATATGGAAGGGAAACCAAATGGATTAGTGCATATGGGATCTGAGGATACCTCAAAGTGCCTTTGCACTGTGGTGAGTTGGAAATTTTGCTTCCAGCTCAATCTCTAGCATTAGGCAGAAGAGTTAAAAAGTTTTGTTGTATTCCTCAGAGGAGCAAGTCAAATAAAACAACCAAAGAAACTAACTTGTCTTTCTGGACCTGTTTGGTCCTCACTCCCATTACTATTAGTTTGGTTTGACACTGAAGCCACATCCTTTCCTTGCAAGTCTCAAGCCAAAGTTTCAGTCAATCCCTGATGCATAATTACTTATGAAGTATAGCCATATTTGTTATGCAAGAATCCAATTGATGCACAGGCAGAGCCCATAACAGGATAAATATCCAGTTAATTTGTTTTTTTAAATCGTGGTTGAGGATAAACGTTGGCATGCGTATGAGGAAAATTCCTTCAAATAATGTCATGGGATCTCATACATCCAACTGTGATGTAGACATGCCACAGTTTAAAGTGTCATCAAAAGTAACACTGATCAGTCAGCACTTCTTCAGCGTGCTTTTGAAGGACGTATTAGCCTAAATGATGTGCTCAATCGTCAAGAATACATGATCTTCAGACTTGCAAAATAAAACTATATTTGAGAATGTTCTCTAAAGCCTTCTCAATGTCTGTTTCACTGATGAAACTCCTCCCTCTGAGCACTTGCCTCAATTACCCTGACAAATTATTGACAGGCCAGGAAATCTGGAATTGAGGATTGAATCAGTTCCTAGCTGGTGATTTAAAGAAATTAATGTTTATCTAACAAAGTGCCATAGCTAGAGAAAGATCTTAGTACTTTGCTCTAGCATCTTACACTGTCATCAAGTTGTCAAGCAGCTTTATTTTTAGTCAATTGTTTATGGGTTTATTCCGTGAAGGAACAGAATTACCTTAACCCCATATGTAGCATTGCTTTTGATTTTTCTGACCTTGAATAGGATATTTGGCAAAATTATTTTGGAGTACAAAAACTAGCCATTCAGACCAAACTATTCACGTGGTGTTTTGATTTACTGGAGGCTCCTCCTTTCTTCAATTCTGAAGAAGTGTCACTGGGCTTGAAATATTAACTTTCTTTCTGTTGACAGATGTTGCCAGACCTGCTGAATTTCTCCAGCAATTTCTGTTTTTGTTTCAGAATTTCAGTGTCCTCGGTCATTTATTTCCTCTTCCATTCTTGCCACCACTAACTCCATTGACAGAACCTATGACCTTTTGAGAAGATTTGTAGCTTGGGTTGTGGGTGAGGTTAGAGACTTGCTTGCTGAGCCAGTATGTTTGATTGCAGACGTCTCGTCACCCTGCTAGGAAACATTGCCAGTGCGTGTCCGGTGTAGTGTTGGTGTGTCTGTCTCACTTGTTATTTATATGCCGCAGTTACCACAATAAGTAGGAATAACAAGCGGGACAGAACACAACGCTTCATCGGAGGCACATTGACAATGTTACCTGGCAGAGTGATGAAATGTATGCAATCAAGCACACCAATTCAGCGAGCAAGGTTATAACTGCAGAACCTATAACTCTCAGTTCCTTTCTCCTTAATAAGTTTGTATAACTCACTTTTTAATACACCTATGTTATTTGTTTCAACTATTCAATATGGTATTATGTTCCATATTCTTACTAGTCTTTGATTAAAAAAAACTTCTTTGGAATCACCAATTAGATCTTCTTATGTCAATCTTAGAGTGATGGCCTCAAGAGTTTCTGTTACACACAAATGAAAACTTTCTCTCGGTTTGTCTATTAACAACTTTCATTTTGAACACCTCTACTAAGCCAGCCATCTCAATTCTGGGGAATAAAAAGTTACTCAGCCTGTTTATTCTTTCCAGAGAGGTAAAACTGATGGCTAAGATAGATATCAATAGTTTTTCATGTTCATATCTGACATTAGGTTGTTGTCAGGTAAACTTTTGGCCACTTATGCATCATCAATGTTGACTTGTACTTTCAGGGAGACCTGTTACGTATGAAAAATGGTGCATTCTCTATCACTGCTGCCTCCTTTCCATGGTAAATAAGGTTTCTGGCATTTGTTTTATACAACAAAACTAATAACTGACTGGGCTAAATGCTATCAGCAGTGACTTGAGGATGCAATTACTCAAAAAATTAGTGTTGTAGTAACCTTATGTGGATATTGTGCTTTTTGGCAGCAAGGTCCCTCAAGAAACTTACATTTTAAATCTCTTCAAACATCCCGAACCAGATGTGCCTGAGTCTGGAAAGTTAGCTCTTGCAGCAACTCTGAGTGGGCACCAAATGCCTGGAATGCAGTCCCGCCTGTTTTCCTTCCATTGTTGAATTCGTATCTCATTGAAATCGAGATAATAAAATGTGACGCTGGATGAACACAGCAGGCCAAGCAGCATCCCAGGAGCACAAAAGCTTGGCCTGCTGTGTTCATCCAGCCTCACATTTTATTATCTTGGATTCTCCAGCATCTGCAGTTCCCATTATCATTGAAATCGAGCGCTGTCACTGCCCCTTGAAATTTCAACATTGGTAGCTGCTGATAAAGAAATAGCAGATAATGATGATGCTGTGGGAAATGATACATGGAAAAAAACAGTCTTGCACACTACCAGCCCTCATCACATAATGAACTAAAGAATTAACCACTTAAAAGGCCAAACGGAAATCTCAGCAGTGTTTCAGCAGGGAGAAATGTCCGTAAAACAGCAAACTGAAAAACTTTGACCTTGGTCTGGGAGAAATACCTAATGACCCTGCCTGTGATGTCATTAAATCTGCAGCTCACCAAATAAAGTGGATCACTCCACTAGTTTTATTTTTGGGCTCACTGCTCTAAGTTGACAAGGGTGAATGCGTCATTACTGAATCAGATGTCTGACACCAAAATTTGCAATGCATCTTGGGTGTTGGAGAAGCACACTGACATTCCACCTTCACTATGCCTTTCGCATTACCAGCATAAAGTATGGAGATCTCTTCTACAAAATAACTTAGTTTAAGAATAACTCTAGATTGTTTGCCATTATGTTGTGTTTCTTCTCATTGTCAGAAACACTCCATACATAAACGTTTACATGGTTATGACAGAAAGCTGATCCATTCCAGACTTGGGAAATGTTTAACCAGACTGCCCACACAGGCGACAATGTGCTGACTTACATCACATAGCTGTAGCTATGACATTTATGTGGTTAGCTCCAGCTCAGTGTTTGCCTCCACTAGAGAATAGAGCGGAATTATTTTGTAATGACAAACTGCAAACCTTTTTTATGATTTTTAAAGCATCACAAAGAATTGAAGCTGAGGAAGAGTTACCTGTAATCTTTTGCAGAAATAATACCATTTTGGCCTACCAATTCTGCCAAACACAAAAATGTGTTCATTACCCAAGCCTGCTCATGATAAGTGCCTTTTGCTGTGAGGCAGTAATGTTAACCACTGTGCTACACTGCCATCCCCTCTTGTTTGGAATTGGAAAAGTTTATCAATTTTGCTTCCAGTTTTCACCCTGGCCTCACCTCCACCTGATTAACCTCTGACTCCTTACTTCTCATCCTTGTCATCTGTGTTTCCCTTTCTGGGGGTAGACTATTCTTTGATAACTGCTACAAATCCACCAGGTCCTTGGACTATACATCCTCAAACTCTGCTTCCATAAAGACTCTATTCCATTCCCCAAGTTTCTCCAACTCCATCTCACCTGTTCTGATGATGTCACCTTCCAAGGTGGCCTCAGAAATGTGCAGGGCCTTTAGCTACGTCTGATCTATTCCTATACTTCTGCCCTCACTCTATCCCACAACACTGAGAGGATGCCTTTGCTCCTCACTTTCCACACCACCAGCATTCAGCCAAAGGTTCATTAGTACCCACTTCTGCCACCTCCAGTGGGATGTCACAATGCGATACATATTTTCCTCCCTTGTCAGCACTTTGAAGAGATCATTCCTTTTGAGATACCCCTGGTCCACTTCTTACTCACTTCCGACACCTCCCCACACTCCCACGCCACTTTCCACATATATACAGAAGGTGTAACACTTTCCTATTAACTTCCTCCTTCCTCAGTATTCAATGGCTCAAACACACCTTCCAAGTGAAGCAGTGAATTACCTTTGCTTCACTCAATGTAGTCTACTGCGCTCACAATGTTGTCTCCTCCACACTGGGGAGACAAAGCACAAGCTGGGAGACCCTGGGCTTCCAGTTGCCTGCCACTTTAACACAGCAACATGCTCCCTGGCCAGCATTTCTGCCTTGGATCTGCTGGAGTGCTCCAGCGAGGCTCAGTGTAAGCTGGAAGAACAGCACCTCATTTTCCACTTCGGGACCCTGCGGCCTTCAGAACTCAATATCAAGTTCAATAAAGTTAGAACCTGAAAACCAAGCTCCGATCCCTTCACCCGTTCCCAATCCTTAGATCCTGTCATGACACTGGCAGCTCTCAGCCAACAAATTTTGTCATGCTGGTAAATGGACTGCTCACATTTTTGATGCCAAATATGAGGGCATGTTTTCTTGGGCAGCAAAAGAGGGCATTGAAGTGGGTTTGAAGCAGGATTTCTTTGTCACTCTACCATTAGCATGGCAAAGGGAATGGGAAGAGTATGTGCAGCATTCTCTGCTGACATAGATGCCCTGTTGCATCATAATCTGTGTATTCATTAGTGCATGAAAATTGAACAAAAAACTGTGGTTGCTGGAAAACTGAAATGAAGATAGAAATTACTGGAAAAACTCAGCAGATCTGGCAGCATCTATGGAGAGAAAGCAAATTTAACATTTCAGGTCCAATGACTTTTCTTCAGAACTGACATGAGCTGCATTCAGCACAACCAATCTAGTGCCATTTACTTATGGTCCCCATTATTAGCGTTTAGATTATAGAACATAGAAGAGTACAGGAATAGGCCCACTATAACTGCACTGCCCACATGCCATTCTAATGTGATCCCATCTGCCTGCACACAGTCTGGTCACCTCTGTTATCTGCCTGTTCGTGTGTCTGCCCCACACTTCTCTTAAATGTTGCTAATGTATCTGTTTCTACCACCTCCCCTGGCAGCATGTTCTGGACATCTGCCACAATCTGTGTAAAAATCTTGCCTCACACATCTTCTTTAAACGTTCCCGCTCACCCTAAACCTATGCACTCTAATATTGCCATTTCCACCTGTCTCTGGTTTGCCATCATCCATGACTTTGTCTGCCTAACTGTCTTTCTCTTTCTCTGGGTTGCGTCTCCATCTATCCATTTACTCCTTTTCCCCAGAGCATCCCTATTTTGAGCATATATGTCATATTTTCCCAGCTATGTCAGCTCTGAAGATGGGTCACTGGACCTGGAACATACTCGGCCTTCTGTCCACAGAAAGTGCCAGATCTTAGTGAATCCCTGGTATCATAGACAGCCATGAAAAGAGCCGCCTCTTGAGATTGCTTTCAGTGGTAAAGAGATCAGAGAACTTTGATGACAGTGGGAAGAAAACATGATGGCAGCTGCCCGGGAATCTCACAGAAATCTGCACAAACATCTTTTTGTGGTTGTGCATCCGTTGTAACTCAATAGAGTTAGAATCCTTGTGGGTGACTCATACTGTTGGTTACTCTGGGAAGAAATGGATGAGCATGAATATGCAACTGATGATACACTTCCACCATCGGAAGCAAATCAGAGCCGCAAACCTGAAAACTCATTCATTTTGACTGGCGTCACTGCTGGCAAAAATTGTGAGATTGCCAGATTAGGAAACAAGCCGTCAGTGGCCTAATTTCTACATTTGTATGTGGCTGTCTTGGAGATCCTGCCTGTGATTTTGGCAGAGTCCTGGGTGGGCCCAGTGGCTAGGAAGCTGTGGGCCATGGTGAATTAAACAGTCCCTGGGAATGTATTCTCAATGCACCCATCAGACAGCAGGTCTTCTTCGAGGTGGTAATGAATATTTGCCACTACCTAACCTGACATCCTGAAACATCAGAGGCGTTGATGTTACGAAATTTAAAAGAAGCTGATCATCTGAAATTGTTTTGTGGATAGTATCTCCTGTGAACTGCATCTCTATGCAGGTTTCCTCTCAATCTGATCAACATATCTCTCTTTTCCTCTCTCTCCAGTCCTCCTTTTGCTCCTCCTCCTCAACTAGTCTCTTTCTCCCTCTATTTTCCTCTGTTGGTTCTCTTTACCTATCTCTTCCTGGCCATCCTTCTGCTGGTCCTTCCTCACTACATATTGATTCTCTCTTTGTTGGTCCTGTTTATGTTTATCTCTCTGTCTTGGTCTCTCATGAGATACAATCAAGATATTGGACATGTGCTAAATGACACCATGCTATTTCAATGTTATCCCGACAGCATGTGCCAGCAGCTTGCCTGGTAAACTCATTGCACATGCTTCAACCAAATGGCCATGTGGGAAAATCTGAGGGAAGTAGTCCTTAGTGGAGTGAAGGGGATCTATGGTCAGTAAGGGGGTGCTGCCATACTTATTGAAGGGCATCACCTGATCTCAATCCAGATAGTTGGCCATGGTCAGTCGGGCACTTGAGACAATGTGGGTGTAGGGAACCAAGACCCTGTAATTTAGGAATAAAAGTCTATGGTTAGACTGTAAAACAAGTTCAATGAGTGCAGGTTAGTCAGCCAGGGAGTTGTAAAGCAATGAATCAGGAGGCTGACCCATGCTCACTCTGTTCAGGCTGTCTACACTCGTCAGTCTGAGAGGACGGGACATTCAGGGCTGTGAATTTAACAGTAAATAATTGGGCATGTTATTAGGGACTGTCCACAATTTGCTGGGGAAAATGTGAAACTCAAATGGGGGGATGGGCTGTGTTAAACTGAGAATGAAGGACATAATGACTGTTAATGGGAGCAACTCTAAACAAAAGGGTGGGGGCTTATATGGCACGGGAGGATTCAGGTTGTAGGGCTGGTTTGAAAGTATGGAACATGAGAGAAGAGAAGAACCTATTACCATACATTTGCATTACTTTCAACCCCAATCATCTCCTCTTTAAAGTTCAAAATTATGCTCTTACTCATGAGCAAATGAGTTGAAAGATGTCTAACAATGACATCTAGGATGTTTCTCAGAAATCAGCAATGCTTCACTAATTCCTGACCTCCTTGGACTGTCTGAAAAGTCAGCTGGGCTTTGATATTGTAGCCGTGTAACTGGGTCCTACAGCTAAAATGACATTTCATCAGACTTCTGATGATTGAAAGTGCATATATATTTACAGATAGAAAGTGTATTTACAATAACGCATCATTCATGCTACCTGCGTGCTATCAGAGTATTTCTCTCCTTCACTTCCCATTATATCTCATACGTACCCTGGCTCCAGTCAGGCTGGAAGGAGCCTGCTCTGCAGTGGCCCCTCCTGGTCTGGAAGATTCAGGTAGATGGCACAATGGAATGTTTGTAGCCAGAGAGACAGGTCCATCTTCTTTGGCTGCAACTTCCACAGGGTTGGGGGATTTACAGGCAGAGTGAAAGTGGAGGGTTTTGGCTTTTCTGGAGTTTTCTGTGAGGAGACTTATGGGTGTGGGCGGGGGGGAGGTTAGGGTGATGGGTCTGTATGTGGTTCCTTGTCCATCTGAGTTACCGGCTGGCACCGCCCTGTGTCCTCATGAGGGAGGGACATTTGAAGTGATGTGGGGGTTCCTCGCCCCTCTAAATTATGTAGTTAATGCTTAGCATCAGTGGCTAAAGAGATAGACTTCAGATCTGTATGAATTTCCAGCAGCCACCAAGCAAACTGCTAGAACTGGCTTTCTGTGGCAACTGCCAACCTGCTAGCCAGGTGCCCTCATGGCAGAGTCAGTGTGGTACTGATCATGTTAGTAGACTCCTCCAGCATTTGATCCAGTTTACTGAGGTCTCTAACAAATCTGTTTGCTGTTCCTGTGATTGCACATTTTCACCATTAATGATCAACACCAATGGGGCCATCTTCTACCTGAGCCTGATCTCTGGCAGTTTTAAAATTGGGGCAAATTTTCCTTGAACAGCTGTGGAAACATGCCAATGATGTGCACACCAGAATAAATCTGTGAATCTGATCTAGAAAGACAATTCACCAAACTGGTAGTTTCCGAGCTGGTAGAGGGATCTGGGCCATTCCATCAGAGATGGTGGAATGGCTGAAATGGGGTAAGGGAGATGACTGTTTAGGGTAGAGGTTGTTTGGATGCTGCTGGTTCCTGCACAAGGGAGGAGAATCAATGAATGGGCAATAGGGATGTAAGCTTGAAAATGTTAAGAATATGTGATCATGGGAGAGAAACACAGCATGGCATAGTGATGTTTACTTGGTGTTTGGACGTGAAGTGCTTGGCAACCCCACATGAGTGTTCACACTCCCTGCAGCCACTTTAAGGATTTTCTCCTCATTGAGGAGTGAGATGAATGCGACTGGAAGAACAAGAGGAGATGCAATTTTCCAAAAATACCTACAACCACCAAATAAATTGAAAAGAAGCATAGCGATGATGTTGGAGAAGGAAACAAAGTGGAGTATCCCACTGAGTAAGTAAGGAGTGGGTAGAGCAGCAAGGGTTTGTAGTCTGGAGGGTTAGGCAACAATGTGGAAAGCAATACTGACCTGGACCATTACCTGCATCCTGACTGACTGTATCTGTTGATACAGTGTTCTTTGCCCATCCACAGGAAAAGAGGACACCACAAATATATTGACTCTGAATGTGTAATTAATGAGATGAGCAGCAGATGACTGAGTCAGTAAAGTCACCATGGATAATGTCAGGATGACTATGCAACTTCCAAAGAATAAGATAGAGCCAAAACAATGGGAAAATTCAGTCGAGAATATCTATCACTTCAATTCAGCAACATCATTTCCCCTTCTTAGGGAGTTGGGGTCATGGATGACTTGCTTCCCTTCCAGTTTCTTAGGTTCTGAAGTGGCTGTTAAGTCTAGTACTCAGTCTGCAGACTCTACAACATTTAGTAAAGGATTAAGTATATAGGTTGTTTGGCGCTCTGCACAGGTTCTCTAACACTTCAATTTCACCTCTGTTTGCTTCTGATGAAGTCTCTTGAAGTGTTTAAGGCCTTCTGAAACATATTTTCTCCCTTTGGTTGGCCACAAGCTCAGGACACTTGTGAGATGAGAGGCAAGGAGCAGACTGAAAGTGACAACTTTGTTCTCTAAGACAATACCATAATACCACATTCAAGTCAAGCTCAAAAGCTGATGAGTAGGACATGACTTCCTGATGCTCTTTCAATTTTATCGGTTTCAACCTCCCACCTGCACTCAAACCCTACATGCAAGTATACATCAAAATTCAGCCCATTCCTTAGTAGTGCTTAAAGTGTTAAATCTGCTCTAATCCAGTTTGAAAACGTTTGAAAATGAGATGAAGTAAATGACCTTGTAAGTGAATGTCAAATACTGGAGCTAGTTTTAAATATAAACAACATTCCTGTTATGGTCTGTGTGACCCAAGAAGGGTAAGTTGAAATGTTTATCACAAACATTTCAGCTCCAGTTTTACTTAAAATTGAGGTAAGGAAGACAGGGTTATGCTGGATGCTTGCAGGCTCACCAAAGTGAAGTTGCTGCTGACACTGACCTCTTTTAATATTTAGTCACAACTCCCACACAGAACCAATTTTACAGATATCGGCAGCAGGTCGGACTCAGATTAGACAGCTGGAAGGTGAAGGGCCTATTGAAATGAGCCCAATAATTAGTCAAAGCAGAATTGTTGACTTGGCTGAAGGAAATGAATGTACTATTAACAAAGAATGCAGTTGACACGAAAATAGTTTGGAAGGCAAGTGGTGAGAATGACACAAAGAATCATCAGGTAATACGGAAAGCAAATGGAATGTAGCTTTTTAGTCTAAAGGGAATGGAGATTAATGGTAGTGAGGGTTTGCTAAAACTACATAAGGCACTACTCAGACCACAGGAGGCTGGAAGAACACAACAAGCCAGGGAGCATCTGGAGGAAAGGAGAAGTCAACATTTTGGTTATTACCCTTCTTCAGGACTGGATGTGGGGGTGGGGCGAGATCTGTAGGCCTTGAGGCCTCTGCCCCCCTCAGACATGATACCTATTTTGAAGAAGTTCTCTGCCTCCCTTAGATGTGCCCTCACAGTTTCTCTCCATGACCTCTAGCAGATATTTTCACACCATTCTCAGATGGAAGGTCTGAGTTCTGAGGAAGAATCACCAGACGCGAAACATTAACTCTATTTTTTCCCTTCACAGATGCTGACAGACCTGCTGGGCTTTTCCAGCAACTTTGTTTTTGTTTCAAAAGGAAATAGATCTCAGGACACATTGACTGTACAGCTGCGATAGAGTTAGAGTTAGGGAGATAGCATTGCAAACCGAGTTGTTTATTCATAAATGTGCTAATATTCAAGAATTAACCCACACGGGGTACCTGCCCTCCTTCCTTATCATTATCCCATCTTCAAACTCTGTCTAAGGGAGTGCTACCCTTTCCCAAAGCCCAGTGTAGCTCAACATCCTCTTGTTATTGTCATTCAACTACAACAAAAAAAGGGTCTTGGTCCGAAACACCAGCTTTTGTGCTCCTGAGATGCTGCTTGGCCTGCTATGTTCATCCAGCTCCACACTTTGTTACCTACCATTTGCATGGCACTTCAGAGTACATCACATTTCATCAGTAACAATAGTGATACACGAGTGGGTCAACAGTATGAGATTCAAGTTGGATTCAAACCCACACATATTCCCCTTATCTCAATGAAATAAAGGTTAAAGATTTCAATAAAGTATGTAGAAATGAGGATAGGAGGTACAATAACTCATAGAAGAGATGTAATGGATTTGAGATATGTAAGAAATACCATAGGACATCCATGATAAGTCATTTTAGCATTTTAGCAATGCATTCAAGTGGAAAGGCTTTCATTAAAGCTGAGCTCAGCAAGAATTTGGTGAATCTAAAAATATGAAGTCAGGCTATCAGAATCTATTTTCAATTTCAATAAATATGATTAATTTTAGGAAAAATGGGCTTTAAAAAGGAAGGGCTGAAGGGGAGATTGTTTTGGAATCATAGGGTCATACTGCAAAGGAAACAGGCCCTTCAATCCAACTAGCCCAGTGAAAAAAGTTGGTTGGGATGTGAATGTGCTCCTCAAAGGAAATTGAAATAAATTCTATTAATAGGGTGGAAATCTCAAAAATAGTAACAATCCAGAAGAAATCTGATGAAGGGCCCAGGTCTGAAACTTCAGCTTTCCTGCTCTTAAGATGCTGCTTGGCCTGCTGTATTTATCCAGCTCCACACCTTGTTATCTCTATCTTATTAAAATTGAGTTGCCCCGCCATGTTTTACTGCTAACATGAGTGGCAGAAAACAGACATTTTTATGTTGCACATAAAATAAGTTTTGTGAGGTTAGAACAGTAAATTTGAAAACTTTGCCATAAATGAGCTTAAATCATAATTCAAAATTGAAAGTGAGATTTCTTGGGCTTTTTAGTACTTTGATTTGGAAATCAGGCAGAATAGGCTGAGTGTCACTTTGCAGCAGCAATCCTTTTTGGAAAATGTTATATCCAAATGTTGGATTCAAAATATAGCCTGACAAAACATGTAAAGGCTCTCAAAACTGAAATTGGGGAACTGCAATGTTTACTTATACAAGCGCATAGACTTGGCATCTTAACATGGCCAGATGCCAGTTTTAAGTATTGGAGTTGAGTGCAACTATGAAAATTTCAAAGATGTAGGATATTATGTGGGTAAACAAAACATTGGAAAAATTAAAATGGAGCATTGTGTTTTGAAATTTTCATTATTGGAGAATGCCAGGAACAGGAAACTTTTGTTTTTATAAATACTTCTTACCTTAAACCTCTGTCATGTGCAGGAGGGTATATGATTCTTGTTGTGGGAAAAGGAAGTAAATGCTTCTCTTTAGCTTGGAAAATTAAAAAGATCAGAAGCGCAATTTGAAGTAACTTAGCCGCAAAAACTCTTCGTGAGGCAGTAGGTGTGGCACTTTCTGAGAGGAAATATTAGAAGGGATTTAGCAGCAATGCCCATTGAATGCCACATCAATAATAATTCACTAAGGGAAAACCTATGCTTGACAAAGTGTATGAATGAAAAAAACACTGTGGGTTATTATTGCAGTTACAATACAGATGCTAAAGAACAGAGAAATCTCCAAGAAAAAGTGGATGGAAAGTGACAGTCAGCAAACTGATTCTTTTACAAAGAATGGACGAAACTTTAAGAAACTGGTAGAAGTACTGGCAAAATGACACTTGGAAGTTTAACATGCAAATAAAATAACAGGAATGCCATCTAGTATCTTTACTTTACATTTGTAAACATTGCTAAATTTCTAAAGAAATAAAAGGACCTGTTATTGCCCAATATGGCTGAAGGAACCCCTGAAGCCAAATGGAATGTGGAGAAAGTGATGGATATATAAGTGGAATTAATTGGTTTGAATTCCTTGCATAAATAGGGGCAGCTTGAAGTCAGTGGGCTATGAATTTTATGAAGTGTGCTTAACAGAAATGAAACACTCACTAAAAGTGTGGGCTTGGAATCTGTTCAAAAACATTCATCTTATAAAGTCTGTAATAACAGAACAGGCTCTTAGTAATGTGAGCAGTTTGTGTTTGCATCAATTATAAATCACAGTTTAATGTGCTCCTCCATCAAGTGGGTCATGGTAGACTCTGACAAGGAGGGCCATGGAGACCCTAATGAAAGCAGCTAAATAGTACAAATACAGTCAGAGATTGTAAGTGCTGTATAATCACTGATATCTTGCTCCCTCCGCCATTCACACAAGAGAGGCATCTTTGCATATACCTACGTGTTGATAAATGCATACTGTTCAAGAAGAAGGCAATATTAGCTCTACACCTTTGTGTAAACTGTTTAGTTCTCAGACTGTCTTTAAGAATTGTGGCCCAAAGATGGGATATTTAAGGTCATCTGCAATTACTTCTGCTTCACAGATGACAATATGCAACTTGCAATATCTTATTACAGGGTCAAAATGTTTTGTGCTAAGTATTTGTAACCCACACAATTGCACACAGCATGCAGTTCACACGTAGGACATTATGGTTTCTACCTGCGCTGTAAAAAATACCTGATTATAGTAATTGTACCTTGAAGGATCTCATTTCAGTCACAATTAAAGCCTCGATGCTCAGACAGATAGGCAGCTACTTTGTCACTTCAGGTGTTTTCAAAGCCATTTTCCATTTCCAATGCACATTTAGTATTTGCTTGTGTTAAGAAGGCAACACATTTTGCGTTTGGCACTGAAAGCCTAGACTCACCCTGGTAATTAAAAGCCCCCTGAAACTTTAACTTGCTTCTACTCCTTGTAATCCTTGCATAACTAGCACACATTCCCAGACACATGTATGAAATATGACTGCATTTCCTGATATTACCTCTGAGCCCCGGTCCTGAAGTTTAGCCATGCTAACCATCATGCTGCACTGTCTCCCATTCATATCCAGTTTGGTTGCAAAAGTCAATAAGATGTCTCTGCAAGAACCTATGTTCTTAATATCAGCATTATTGTCCATCCCTTTACAACAATCATTCCTGCTAATTTCTTGTTCCTTTTGCACAGGCCTCCAAGTAACTTCCAGAACCAGAACTGTGAATGGTGCCAGCACACCAATGTTGATGTGTGACTCCTCAGCCTGCAGCTTTGAAGGAACGTTGTTCATAATTATTTCTCCTTCTAACATCCAGCATGCTGTCTCCAGTCCACAGAAATTCTCCATCACGGCTGACCTCGAACCTAAACAACACCCTAAACCCTGATTGACTTGGATGGCAGCCTCAGTTGATAACTGATCCAGATTCCTGACTGACCTCTGTACAGCTCCCTGACTGGCTTAACATGACTCACTGAAACAGTTGAATTTCACCAGTGGGACTGACCTTGACTCATTCCTGGACTGCAGTGATGCAAGCCCTCTGATTTTGACTGTCTCAGGCAACCAATTGACCAATGTTCAGATCCTGGGATTGACATTGGATGTTGCCCTTGGCCTACTGTGTCAAGGGTCCCTGACTGACAGGCATCTACTTTGGCCTGACTGAGGACTATTCCTCTTGGATTTTGGACACATGGCCATTTATTTCAAACTCATGCAGTGTGTTTCCCACATGTGCTGCTGGTATATGGTGCAGATGTGAGATTGGCACAGCACAGTCCCATACAGCAACATATCCATCTCTTTGACTGATCATTGCTGGCAACGGTGTCAAGCTGTTTGGCTCTGTTTCTCTGTTTAAGGTCGAGGCAAGATAGAAGTGATGTGAGCTTTTATGTCCTGGTTGAGGGGGCCAGGTGGTCACT
This sequence comes from Stegostoma tigrinum, assembly GCF_030684315.1. Taxonomy (NCBI): domain Eukaryota; kingdom Metazoa; phylum Chordata; class Chondrichthyes; order Orectolobiformes; family Stegostomatidae; genus Stegostoma; species Stegostoma tigrinum. The sequence continues at coordinate 32,205,842 of NC_081374.1, forward strand.
AAGAGAACAAACATGGAGGCTGGAGATGCACTCTGGTCAAATCCATGAGATGGATGCCTATCTCTGTGCACAACATGGTCTGCCAGCAGCATACATCAAAGTAGTCATCACTGTCCAAAGTGCAGCACTGAATGCAGAGTTGTATTGCAAGTGGGTTGAAGACATGCATGAGGTTACATGGTGGCTGCCAAACACTGTGGAAAAAAGGTGTGGGTTGTTGCTTTACATGCAACATGCCCCTGGAGTGTTGGTATTGGTTCTCCAAGATGGAGGCCTGCAGTTGCAAACAGAGAGCTGGAGTCAGTAAGTAACTGTTCTGACTTGTATGTTGGGAATAGTTGCTGTCTAATTTCTATTCAGTGAGTGGATCAGTACATCAGTAGCAAGGAAAATACTAACAGCTATTATAAAGGATGTTATAAATTGACACTTAGATACTAATGATCAGAATCAACTTAATCAGAATGGATTGTGAATGTGAATTCATGTTTAATCAAATTCTTGAAAAGTGATCAGGGAGAATAAATCGACACAGTACATATAGATTTTCAGAGACTTTTCATAAGGTCCCCAACAGCAAATTCATTATAAAAATAGGTTAGGAAATAATGAACTGGCATGGATTAAGGATTGGATAGGAGACAGAAAACAGAGAGTAGGAATAAATGAATCATCCTCGTGCTGGTAGGCTGTGACTTGTGGTATATCACAAGGATCAGTAGCTAGGCCCCAGCAGTTCACAATATATCAATGTGTTGAAGGTGGGGACCAAATGTAATACTTAAAATTTACAGGTGAAACAAAGCTAAGTAGGAATGTGTGGTGTGAGGAAGGTGTAAAGCATATTCAGGAGAATTTGGACAGTGTGTGGGCAAGAACATAGCAGTTATTCATTTCAATCGGATGAACAGGTGTGCAAAGTATTCTGAAATGGTAAGGGAAAGTGTAGATATACACAGATTTCTGATTAATAGCATAAAATTATTGTGGCACAATGTAAGTAAAGGCATTCAAGTGTTTGATCAGCCATAGTGTATTAAGTGGCAGAACAGGCTTGATGGGGTGAGTGGTCTGCTCCTGTTCCTCTGTTCCTAATAGAAACTGCATATCAATGAGGTGAGATTGGATAATAGTGACACGCTAATACGTGCAAATAGACCGCTCATCGCTTATTGGCAAAATACCCATCTCACTGTTTAAAACCTAATTGGAGAACCAGGCTTTTGGTCTCAACACCAAGAATCTAATTCCTTCCATCTCAATTTATTTTCCTAATTGACTCACTGATGTGCATGTCAGTCAGGCCATGGGAATTCTGTCCAGTGTTAGAAATACAATGAAGGAGACTTGGGTGAAAGGTCTGTCTTCTTCGGGATTCAGAGAGGCTCTCCTACCCTCCATCATATTGGGCAGCATTAAACTTTTCAGTTACAATATCTTCTCCAACAGAGGCATTCCTTTACATGCTAGTTTTCTCCTTCAACAGTAACATTTATTTTCAATGTTTTTAAGTGCTGTGGTAAATGTTGTTTTAAATTGAGCCATCATGAAGAAAGCCTGACATTTATATGGCGCTTTTCATGTTTTTAGGCTATCTTATTTTTTTTACAACCAATTAATGACTTTACTGAGATATATTGTCTACAGTAATGCAAAACATATTCATATAGCCCGCAAGGTCCCACAAACAACCATGTGATTCTGACCTGATATCTGCTTTCATAATGTTGTTTGAGCGATTGATCTCAACATTTGGGAGGAATTTTCCTCTTCTTCAAAATAGTGCAAAATATGTCCACCTGATAGTACAGAAAGCTTTCACACCTCACCTAAAGTGTGACACCTCCAAACCTGTAACATTACCCAGGAACCCTATCAGATGCTGAGCCTAAATTTGTGCACAATCCCTGTACTAAGGTTTAAGTCACAATCTTTTGACTCGGAGACAAATTATCATGATTAAATTTAGAAAAAGTTTAAACCCATGAACATTTCACATTTGGCAATAACTAAATTGATTGATGATATAAATCAATATCTATTACCCACCCAAAGGGGAATGGGCTCTGCTTGCCAAAAACAATGCATAACTAAAAATGGAAAGAGAAAAGCATTAAAAATATAAAAGGAACACAGATCCTGACAAACAGGAGAGAGGCAGAAAGCAGTAGAGGGTAATAAAAACAGAACACAAGATCTGTAAAAAGCAAGTATAAATAAAATTTGTAAAGGATATCAAGATCAAAACAAAAGATGTGATTTTTTTTTAAAAAATAGGCCAAGAGCAATATGTGTTGTTTGAAACCTGACTAGAGTCATAATGAAAGTGCAAGTTTTTTTGTGTGTGCTTGCATAATAGAGGAGAATATCAGTGTGCCAGATATCTGAAAAACACTAATTTTGAATCAGGGACTGGACTTATTGAAACGAAAGCAAACAAAATAATAGTAATGGAGAAAATAATGATATAATTGAATGATAGAACCGATGGTTTCTATCCCCAGGCTTTAATGGAAATATCTGAGAACACCATAACCATGACTACAACCTTCCTAAATTATCATGATTTGTAAAATCCTTCCTTTTGCAAAATGATGCACGTCACTCTACTGTAAGGAAGTTGCCCAAGTATTAATGACTCAGCCTAATCTGTGTTGTTGGAATATTTCAAAAATCTATATTTAATAATAAGGTGAGTGAAAGTTGAAAAAGCTTTCAGCTGCTCAGCTTGGAATTTATAAAGGACCAGCCATATCTGACTAGCTTGACATTTTTTGAAGTGGTGACTGAAGTAGTGAAGAGTGGAATATTATTTATATAAACCTCTACAGACTTTTGCTAAAGTTCCTCCTAAAAAGGGTTGTAAGCATATGTCATTGTTCAAGCATATGGCATTGAAGTAAAATTATTCATGTGGTTAGGTAATTATTTGAGAGGAAGGAGACATAGTGTAGAGATAACAGACAGGATATGAGTAATAATGTCCAAAATGGATCTGTACTGGAGACTTAACTATACATAATTAAAAGCCATTTATATCTTTGGGTAAATAAAATCACATACCAAAATTTGCCAAATACACAATGATATGCAGCTTTGTAAACAACGTAAATGAAAGTATAACAGTACAAAAAGAATTGAGCGAATCAACAAAACTGTGCCAATTCAATTTAAGCAAATGTAAAGTTATCTGAGCTATAAATCTTCTCAAAACTCGCTAGTAAAGTTATCTACATTGAGTCTTTGACCAAGTTAGGTTATATTTCAGATAGTGAAATGCTGAAAAGCAGATGTGATCCAAAGAGGTGGAGGTAGTTAACTCTTTAAAATTTCAGAAACAGATTTGAAAAGAAACTCTAAGTTTTGTGGAGCACTGGCCATTCGCATTTTAAGAAACAGAATACGAGAAGGTATAAGTCACTCTTCATCTATTCAAGGAAATAATTAGACCAAACTGAGAGTGCTGCAAACAGTTTTGGGAACCTAACCTTAGGATGAATAGAATGATAGATATTAAGAATGGTAGGCCATTCAGCCCTTTGAGCCTGATCATCAATACCATATGATCATGGCTGATCTTCCAACTCAGTACTGTTTCCACTTTCTCCCTATAACCTTTGATCCCTTTAGCCTTAATAACTATACCTAATTCCTTAAATGTTTTGGTTTTAACTGCTTTCTGTGGCAGAGGATACCACAGGCTCACCACTCCCTGGGTAAGAAATTTTTTGCCTCATCTCAATTCTAAATGATTTATCCTATATCCTTAGATTGTGAAGTATCTATTAATAGACTCATCAATTAGCCTGAGAAAGAATACAACTTAGATGTAGTCAAGTTATACTAGGACTCCAAGGGTTAAATTATGAAAAGAGAGTACACACATTTAGATTATATTCCTGGTGAATTTAAAAGATTAAGAATTGTTAGATTGTTGCTTTCAAGATAGTGAAAGGAACAGATACTATTGATAGAGAGGAATTCTTTCTGTTGGTTGGGGAGTCTAACTTGGGGCATTGCTAAAAAAAATTAGAGCCCAACATTCCAGGAATGAAATTAAGAAACACTTCTGTACACAAAGAACAATAAAGCTTAGAAGCTAACTTTTACAATCAACAATTATGTTGAATCATTTCTTGATTTTCTTTCGTTTGAGATTGTCAGTATTTTTGTTATTGAAAGGCATTAACTGAACTGGCAAAGCTGAGTGTATCGTGTTAGTTTCCAGATCAGCCATGGTCCCAGCCATGAAGTCAAAATGAGTTCAATGGGAACAAAATATTGACTGGTCTTCCTATTTTTTTAATGAGAAGGCGGTCTCCAAGCAGTACCTCTCCAGAATGTGATTTACTCCAGAATCATATTGAGACCTGATTCGAGTTTAAACTGGAAGATTAGCACTTGTGCAAAACTCATAGTGAAAAAAATAGCTTAGTCTATGTTTGGCCTGAACCTATGTTTTGAGACATGACAAGGCCACCAGTACTTTGCAATTGCTAAATTGTATTTTGGACTAAAACTACTGTGCACTCCAATGTTTACCAATAAAATCAGAACAAAGATATGTTATAAGATGCTACTGAAACCCTTAGGCTGCTGTTGGTTGATGTAGCAATCCTGTGTGGGTGGATTTATTAAACATTCTTTCTTGTGAATAGCAAAACAGTTTTTTTTAAAATAACATTGGAATTGATATTCGTTATTTCCTGTCATTTTTAACATTTTGAATGCTGGACTGAATCCTATTCTTTTGTTTTAGTATGTAACTGCAAATGAAAATAAACATAAGCTGATTAAAATCTTTATTTTAAAAATAAGATTACTGCTTTTCTAATTATTTGAAAATAAAGGGACTTTCAGGATACATTGTTCGGTCATACATTTTTTTTCTTTCAAAGCCTGGATTTTTGCTAATATACTATTCAACAGCACCTCTTCCAGTAACCATTTGTCATGCATGAATCTAAACAATTTGGGCACAGAGAGTATTCTTACAAAGATATGGTTTCAAGGTGGAGGGAATGGATGTGGTGCCATTCAAATGGGCTTTTTGGTCCCTGATGGTATCAAGCTTCTTCAGTATTGTTGGATATAGGTGGAGATAAGGAATGACAAGGGGAAGAAGTATAGTATTTAAGATTCCCAACAGTAGATGTTCTGTGTCAGAGAAAAAATAATCAGAAGAGAAGAAAGGCATATGAAAAAGGCAGCACATCAATCATAGGTGACATTAATCTTCACTTAGATAGAGACAATCAAATTGGCAGAGGTGGTCATCTGAAGAGTTCATCTAGTGCATTTAAGGTTGTTTCTTAGAACAATATGCTTTGAACAAAGCAGGGGGTGCAACCTCAGAATTAGTGGTTAGCACTGCTGCTTCATAATACCAGGGACCCGGGTTTGATTCCACCTTCAGGTGACTGTCTGTGTAGAGTTTGCACATTCTCCTCATGGCTTTCCTCTGGGCGTTCCAGTTTCCTCTCATGGTCCAAAGATGTGCAGGTTAGGTGAATTGGCCATGCTAAATTCCCCAAAGTGTTCAGGGATGTGTAGATTATGTGGATTAAACTGGGTTGGGTCTGAGTGGGATGCTCTCAGTGTTAGTGTGGACTTGTTGGGCTGAAGGGCCTGTTTCTACACAATAAGGATTCCATGATATCTATGAAGATCTCTGAGTTAAAACAGAGACGGGGAGGAATTGTTTCTCACAGAGGAGAGTGAATGTGTGGATTTTTTCTACTGCACAGAGCTATCTAAGCTGTATTATTGAGAATAATCAAAGTTTAAATGGGCAGATTTTTAATCATAGAACATAGAACATAGAACATTACAGCACGGTACAGGCCCTTCGGCCCTCGATGTTGTGCCGACCTGTCGTACCGATCTGAAGCCCATCTAACCTACACTATTCCATGTGCCTCCATATGCTTATCCAATGATGACTTAAATGTACCTAAAGTTGGCGAATCTACTACCATTGCAGGCAAAGCATTCCATTCCCTTACTACTCTCTGAGTAAAGAAACTACCTCTGACATCTGTCCTATATCTTTCAGCCCTCAATTTAAAGCTATGCCCCCTCGTGCTCGCCGTCACCATCCCAGGAAAAAGGCTCTCCCTATCCACCCTATCTAACCCTCTGTTTATTTTGTAGGTTTCAATTAAGTTAAGTTTCAATCAGTTAGGGAATGGAGAGTTATAGGGATAAGGTAGGAAAGCGGAGTTTAAGATTATCACGTTCGTCATGAATGGGCTGTATAGTTTATCTCTGTTCCTATGTCTTTGGGACTAATGATTTTATTATGGTCAAAGTAGAGCCCAGTCCTATTCTCATATGAGCCTGTTCCCTGCAGGCAGCCAATTAGCAGCTAGGACCTAGAACCCTTGTGGTGTTCTGACTTTCTTTGGGAAAAGATGGAGTCCAAACTTAGAACATGTGCTGCTATTAAGCACAACTCTAGAAACCCAAGAGAAATTTGTGATTTAACCTGAGATGTTCCTGGTCTTTATGTGCACTTTTACACCTTACTAGCTAAGCTGTTGCAGATCTTCTCAAATATGTTGCAGTAAAAATTGTATTAAAATGTGTTATATTTGGGCACTCTTCATTAGAGAAACAAAGAAGAAGGCTTGGCCCTTTCGTTCAGTGATAAATCATTTGCTGCCACTTGTGGAATATATGAGGAAGAAGGATTAGGTCTGCTAAGAAACCCATCTGGGATTGTCATTGAGCAGACATGCAGGCTGAATGATGGATATTAAATGCCACCCATTCTCTTTGTTATCTGGTCAAGCACATTAAAGAAAATCCACACTATGTTGCAAGGATCGGTATTTTCAATCCTGTTTAATAACATGTTAATCATGAAATCTTATCGCACTGAAGGAGGCCATTTGGCCCATCATGCCTGCTTATCAAAAATAGATATTTAGTCTAATTTGCCTGCGATTTACTCCCCCACAAATATTACACCAAATCCCTACAAAAATGAGTATTTCAATTCTAATAATTTTGAACATATTAAAACCATACCTGATTGATTGGCTTGGTTTGTAAGAAGAGATTTCACTAATTATTTATTAATATTTTACTGCTGCTGCATTTGCTCTTTCAATTGGATAATTCAAAGGAATTCTACTCCCTATGGAACTGTCTTCTTCTAGATTCTTCTACTTAATGAATTATAACTGCAAGAAAGGTCTGTTTTATTTATAAATGCCAGAGACAAGATCAGTGCAAATCCTTCCTATACCCAGAAATATTTCATCCCTTTTACTGGCAGAAATGTTTGTCATGAAAACACCCTCATGTTTTTTTAATGTAACCTATTGTGTTCTATTTTGCTGATTTGTTTAACAACAGGAAGAATGAAAATTAATTAAATGGAACAGCATGTCAGAATGTCATGGGAAACTGTGTAACATATCCTTAACTGATTAAAGTCAACTGTAGTTTCTGATGGGATGCTTTAGCAGGGGCCAAAAAAAAGTCAAGTAATTCAATCTACCAGAACGTGAACTAATTGCCACATTCACCACGACCTGATAAATGTGGAAGACAAATTCTTGATTCATTGTTAATCCCTTACCAGGATTTATTGCAATTTCTGAGTATGGCCATTTTTAAGCATTTATATCTAAGAAGATATAGCATTTGAAAGACTCTCCTTCTGAACCTCTCCCCTCACATAAGGCATGGTGATCCTCAAGTTAAATCACTGCCATTCATTTCTATCTATTGAAAGAGCAGCTGTATGGTCTGGTAAAACTATGACACCTTTACCCTCCTGTGACTTATAACATTTAATCATAGCCACAATCTTCCTTGAGCCCAGGTGTTGTTATTAGATTAAGAACATTCACAAGCAGTGAAATGTGTTTATAGAGTACAGTAATTTGAAGGAGGCCTTGTGGCATTGTGATAAAATCTATGCCCCTGTCAGAAGCATTGAGTTTAAATCCTGCATGAAGGTGGATTGGCCTTGCAAGGTGTGTTTGCAATATGGTTGAAGAAGTTGATTGATTGCTTGCCCCCGAAGGAAAGATTGGACTGTTGTAAGCGAGTTTCTTCAGGAGCGTGCTTTTCTCTCATCGCCACTGAAATAACTCCACAGGGGCCAGTATTATGTCACCATGTCAGCTTTTATTTATATGTGGAGAGTTCTTGACATTAATCCAGCTCCCTCAGATTCGGCTCTCAGAGTGAACAGAATCTCTGACACTCCTGTTCTTATCTGTCAGTCAGGACTCCCTGATTGAACCAGATTAACAGCACCAGTCAACAGACCCACCTGGTTAACCTCATTACAATCACTACAATGCCCATTTAGGACACAGGTGAAGGGATTTTGTTCTCCTCCCAGAGTGTTGTGCAACATTGAATTGCCCTCCCTCAAGAGGGAATTGAAGTGGTGTAATTGATTATTTCTAAGCCAAAGGTAGATCGATTCATTTTAGGGAGTCAAATGTTGCGGAAATAGATGGGAATGTGGAATTCAAAACACAAAAAGATCAACCAGCATCTTATTGAATGGTGAAGCAGGCTAAAAGGTTTGAATGGTCTACATCTGCTCTTAAATCGTGTGCTTGGACCAGCTTGCAAATCCTTCCAATATTCTTGATGACAGATGTAAGATTGGGAGGGCCTCTGCTCAGCTATCCTGCGAATGGAATGTCAAACTATTACAAACTCGTACTTTGCCAATAAACATGGACCGATCCAACAGAGTTCCCTGAATTAATAATGAAATGATGAGTGAAGAAAACAAAAGGAAATGAAGTTGGCAAAGAAAAGAACTAAAGTCACGAATATCATGTTTCTCCACTTGGGTACCAGAAGATGGTTTAACATTTGAAGCAGAGGAGTAGGCAGCAGGAGGAACCACAGACTATCACAGAAAAAAGGTAGGAAAGAGGAGCACCCTCAGAATCAGACAGTCAGTATCCTCTAGAGGAGGAGTTAAACATCCTGAGAAAGACTGTCATTATCAATGAGAGGATTCAGTCTCATTCAGCTTTGGAATGGTCACCAGGGAAAGGGATATATCCAGTGGCAACGTGGCACCGAATTTGTGATGATGTACAAAGACAATTTATTCTCCTTCTAAATCATTAGTTGACCAAATTTCAAGTCATCCAAGAGTGGCTGTCAAAAAGGCAGATCAACAGAGGCATTGGACTGATGTGGAGATGAGACAACGCTGGCTTGTCAGTGTCGGCGTGGAAACTGACATTATGATTCAGAGAAAGTTTCTGAGGTGCAGTAGGTCGATGAGAAATTGTTTGATAGCAAATATATATCCATAGGGGACAGCAGAGGTCATGGTGCTAGGGTGAGAGCAAGCATCTCTGCAGATGATCTTTTAGCTGGGCAGATGATAATGATACACAGACATTCAAGTAGAACTTCATGGTTAACCATGTCAAGGGTTGCAAAAAGTTCACAAAAATGAGCAGGGAGGGTTTCTTTGACCAGGAAGTCATTTGTGATTGCGGTAGGAGTTCCATCAGTACCTGAGGCAAGTCAAAACATTTTAGAGCCTATCAAGTACTTTTCAAGTGCAGTCCGTCTTGAGATCAAGGAATAATACAACACTGAAGGAAACTAATCAAGCACTTGTACCTGTGTCAGCTCTCAGGGAGTCACCTCATTAGTCCCATTCCACTGCCATAGGCTCCAGATATTTGTATTCTTTTATTCCTTTCAACAATTGTTTTTGGATCTGCTTCCGTCATCTTTTCAATGCATGAACAAATATATAATAATGTAATTACTAATATTGTACATTTGTTTCTATTTTGGCTCTGCAATAGCAATTCATTGCAAAACTTCATTTAATCTTCATTTGAACTGCTTCAGATTTGCAATCTACACAGCAAATTAGTCTTTTAGGTTGTAAATTGATTTATATGTAGCTAATTGTCAGAGAGAAGCCTTCAGGCATGTTAAATATCACCATGCTGTGAAAGTGACTCTGTTGTTTTAATCTCTCACAACTTAAAATTTTGATGAGCAATTCATCTGAAATCCTCCAAAAATGTCTGCAACTCTGAGGTGGAATTCTAAGCTTCAGTGGGTTCTGAGTTAGCTGTAACAATTCGCCAGGAAAAGTAAAAGGAATGAAGACCTATCCTGGATAAATATAAAACTAGAAACTGAACTCGCCACTGGCCCCCTGCCTGACACCTCCGATCTATGCTACCTTAACCTCCCTAACCCTAACTGCAAGCTGACAAATCCCCTGGTACCATTTTGATCTCTGAACCTGACACCTCCTGAACCAAGCCCATGCCCTAACCTTTCCCTTGGCCTACTACCTGCACCTTTACTGCATATCTGCCATTCTACTCATTCACCCAGCTACTTGGCACCCTAAGTCCTCTCCCACCTGCCATCCTATCCCCTCATCCATCCACCTGCCACACTATACCTGTACCCACTTGCTTAGGACACATCTTATTTCCACAGGTTATCAAAGTGCCTTTAAACTTTGAAACACAACAGTCTCTGGTGTAAAAATTAGGGATAGGTTTGTTTCTCAAGAGGCTCAAATCTTAAGTGCAAATCAGAAATGCAAATATCCAAGTTAGGGTTAGGAAACAAGGTTGTCATGGCAATGTGAGACAACAAGGTGTCGAGCTGGATGAAGACGGCAGGCCAAGCAGCATCAGAGGAGCAGGAAGGCTGAAGTTTCGGGCCTAGGCCCTTCGAAATGTCAGCCTTCCTGCTCCTCTGACGCTGCTTGGCCTGCTGCGCTCATCCAGCTCTACACCTTGTTGTCTCAGATTCTCCGGAATTGGCAGTTCCTCCTAACTCTGTCATGGCAATCTGACAGTAATTGCAATTCCTCAGGAGATTTGGCCCCAGGTCTTCTTTCTTTATCTTCCCTTTTTTCTATCTGACTGTCACTCACTGCTCACTATTATTCTGTACATTTTTGTTTCTGTTACAAAGCCTAGACTGCACACTGAGTAGATTTACTGTGTGGATTATGGTGTTGGAAAGACTATGTTTGCATATTGTGCTCAGTCTTTTTTTGCATGAGTCAAGCCTTTCTTTTGTAATTATAGAAAATATTTGGCAAATATCAATTGCCTAAAGAACACAAGATGGCTGAACTTCAGTTCAACTAGTTACCTCTGATTGACTCTACAAACTGTACTTCATTGGGAGGAACATACTTCTCCACCAACAACCCCACCCCACCCCTGTACCAGCCTTCTGACTACTTGACACTGAATACAGGATTGAATTATACAAATATATGTAATCTTCACTGACTGCGTAGGAGTGATCTTTTGTAGTCTGTACTGCAGTTACAAGAAGATAATTAACCTAAGTAAGATGAGAGAGGATATTTCCTTTTCAATTAATTTTCCACTCAATAAGCTGAGTTTTCGCTTTTATTGCTAGGCTGGAAATAGATGGTAGGTGTTTAGTCGTCCATTTCAGACTTCGCCCAATTTTAATTTTCATTGGTAAATAATCTGCTGATTTCCTGCCACCCACATGGTGGAAGTAAATATTCATCCAAGGATATTGCTTTTTTCTAAAGTGCTAGGTTTATCAAGAAAAGCAAATTTTATATTCAGTGAGCTGATGTGAATGAGCAGAAATACGCTTAGAAATTTAAGGCCGGAGATGGATTGGTGTGGCTGTTTTTCTACTTTAATTGCATTTTGCTATGGAAAGTTATAGCTTGTATTATATCTCATAGCCCTAAACTCATCAACTATCAAAAATTATTGGTTCTGCATGTTTCAATATCTTCAAACCCCCTAAACTTCTATATTCCAGGAAGTACAAAATTGTTTGTATAATTTCTCCTCGCAAATTACCCCTTGGAACATATCAGACCTTCCAGCAAATCTGTGCCGCATGCCCTCCAAAGTTGACAGTGATATATCCTTTTGAATTGCTCAGACTTGCTTATAGTCTCCTTCTGTGGCCTAGTCAAGGATCTGTATAGCTGAAACATGAATTTTCCCTTCCTCCTGAATTATAAAGACCATGTTTCATTAAACTCCTGTGCCTGTTCGTAACAGTCAAAATGATTTATGGGATTGGACCACTGTTTCCATTTAGAAAGTAGCCTGTTTCATCCTTTATAGATCTAGAGTGGATGATCTCAAATTTATCAACATCGTAATCCATTTGCTACAGTTTTGCCCACTGACTTCATCTAACTCTGTAATTTTAAACGTTCATGTACACCACCACCTATGTTGTCATTGGCAAATTTTGACAGATGGTGTGGCACCATAATGACATGGTGTGACACCGTGAGGCACATCCTGCCTATTACAATTCATGTCCACTGTCTCTGTTTCCTGCCATTCAACTAATTTTCTAACGAGATCAAAAATTTGCTTTCAATTCCATGAGCTTTAGGTAACAATATCTTACTAAGGACTTTGGTAAATGCTAAGTTAATTGATTAGTGCTGTAATCAGCCATTTTTGTACCTTCTTAATAAACTAATGGTGGAATGTGCAATGCTTTTAAAACACCCAAGTTTAAAAGTAACTGATTATTTTCAAATCTTTTCCATGTAAACATGGTCTAATGATCTCAGAACTTGACAACTCACCTACAAACCATATATAAGCTTTTCATGAATTGAGTTTATGTTGTACTAGCAACTTTAATTGCAACTTCTGCTTCTAAATTCACACTAGTGCAGAAATGTCACTTCAAGCTATTTTCATTCACAGTATTTCGGGATTTAAACCTGTTGGGACTGGTTGGGATGCTTTAGAATTTACGGTATGTATTATTTAAATGTGTTAATGCCTGGTAAGCAACGTAGCAATAAATGTTAATTGTTCTGCCTGCTGGTTCATAATACACCTATGAGTATACAATATTAATAACTAAATCATGAAAAAATACATTTGATTTTTTTGATCACAGACCACAAACTAAATAAAGCATAAAGAATAATAGTCAAAATTGAAAAATATGGTATCTGGATAACAAGTTGAATTCATTTTTCATTACTGCTCCTAATTTGGTAGAAGTTTTCAAAATCATGAGAGGGTTGGACAGAGTAGATAGGGGGAAACTGTTCCCTCTCATTGAAGGACTTAGAATGAGAAGGTGCAAATATAAAGTAATTTGCAAAAAGGTAAACATAATGAGAGCAAAAACTTCACACAGTGAGTAATCTGGTCTGGAATATACTTCCTGTATGTGTGATGGACATGGATGCTAGATATAGGATGCTAGGTGATTATTTAAATAGAAAAGAAAATCCAAGATTGGTGGGGAAAAGAGACGAGAATAGCATTGAGGCATGCTATTCGTTCAGAAGGCTGGTGCAGACATGATTCTGAGCTTCTATGATAATACTGAGGGGCAAATTATAAAAAAAAGTTACAAGGTTTTAAAACATTCTCCAGCTAAAAAAATCACATATGTGCTATAAGTAGTAATTGGAACTCTGAAACTATGACTGGATTTACCATAATTTGGATTTATGTAGCATCTTTGGTGTAGTACTTCAGACAATTTCAACCTTGGCCTGTGTGTGTGCTAATGTACTGTTATTCTGATGCACTTCTTTGTATGCTGTGAAGGTCACAACTTTAAGAGTGGCCATTAAACACCATGCACTTCAGGTAAAAAAAGGAAAAAGACACTCACTCTGGTTATTGTCAGCCAGCCACTTTCAAAATGAGTCACAATAAAAGAATTTGAATTGACCTGACAGGACAAGAATCTCAAAATTCACTGTTCAATGACTAATGAAAGTATTACCAGTTACATTAATTCTGTGGCAATAAACATCTCTCATTCACTCTTTATGACCAACTCTGAGACTGACCCATTTTTTTTTCAGGCCTTTGTCTTGTTATTGTGCTCACTTCTTGTTCTTCAACTGGGTGTTTATGCACTTTTATTCCTTCTCATGTTTAGTAACTAATAAACTTACTCTTCATTAACTCAAGAAGGCCTGCGTAAATTAATTCCCGTTAAAACATAAACTCATTTGCAACAAACACAGAAATTGCTGGAAAAACTCAGCAGGTCTGGCAGCATCTCACAGTGACAAAAGGCTGGAGATAGTGTAGTCAGCAGAGAGAAGAGCATAACATTTCTGCGGGCTACCAGGCAGAAAATGGCAGGGAGGAAAAACTCTAGTTGAGGAGTTAATGTCTGAAGCCCAGTGTTGTTTCTTTAGAACTCCATTCGGCCTGGAAGAAGGGAGACCATAAGAATGGGTCAATTTTTAAACTAACCTTGTTGTAATCAACCAAGATGCAGGTGAATAAAGAAAGGGAGCAAAATCCCCCCTGCCACCCAGAGGCTAAAATCTGAACATGTAGCAACTCTGCCGTGCTGAGAGTTAAAAAAAACAAATTTGGAAATGAAATTCGGTGTAAGAAAGCATTGGTTCATAGCAGGCAAACTGGATGGGACAGGTTTTTAGTCCTCTAATTGGTTTTCAAATTAACAAGTGTGCGTTGATTTAGTAAGACAGGAAACAATTAAATAGCCAATTAAGTATTGCATCCGTCATTGTGGGCATTTTGATTGTTATGTGTCCTGGCATTTCTGTTAGTTACTTTACCTTCAATTAAAATGTGAATGTGAAAGTACATTTAATAACTTTTTACACAGCACAGAAAGAGCTGATTTGCCTAAACTGTTTGAATTCATTTTTTATGTTCCACAAGAAGCTCCTCTCAATCTTCCACCTTGTTCTCCAACTCCAAATCTTTGAACCCCTTTACCTCGCATGTATAAATCTAGCCACCCCTTATGTCATAATTCAGGAACAAGTCAAGAAATTTCTAGTCTCCAATTTGAAGGATCATATAAGATTTCAAATATGAATACTTTTTGGTACCAAAAGAATAGGCCAACCTAAAGAAAAGATATTACCTCCTTAACTTGTAAAAGTCTTTAACTTTACAAGCCCTCGACCACAAGCATATTTCATTGTGGGCTCCCTGCAGAATTGTTGGACTACCTACAATGAGTTCAAGATAATGAAATGGGAGGCTGGATGAACACAGCAGGCCCAGCAGCATCTCAGGAGCACAAAAGCTGACGTTTCGGGATGAGACCCTTCATCAGAGAGGGGAATGGGGAGAGGGTTCTGGAATAAATAGGGAGAGAGGGGGAGGCGGACCGAAGATGGAGAGAAAAGAAGAGAGGTGGAGAGGAGAGTATAGGTGGGGAGGTAGGGAGGGGATAGGTCAGTCCAGGGAAGACGGACAGGTCATGGAGGTGGGATGAGGTTGGTAGGTAGGAGATGGAGGTGCGGCTTGGGGTGGGAGGAAGGGATGGGTGAGAGGAAGAACAGGTTAGGGAGGCAGAGGCAGGTTGGACTGGTTATGGGATGCAGTGGGTGGAGGGGAAGAGCTGGGCTGGTTGTGTGGTGCAGTGGGGGGAGGGGACGAACTGGGCTGGTTTTGGGATGCGGCCGGGGAAGGGGAGATTTTGAAACTGGTGAAGTCCACATTGATACCATTGGGTGGCAGGGTTCCCAAGCGGAATATGAGTTGCTGTACCTGCAACCTTCGGGTGGCATCATTGTGGCACTGCAGGAGGCCCATGATGGACATGTCATCTAAAGAATGGGAGGGGGAGTGGAAATGGTTTGCGACTGGGAGGTGCAGTTGTTTGTTGCGAACTGAGCGGAGATGTTCTGCAAAGCGGTCCCCAAGCCTGCGCTTGGTTTCCCCAATGTAGAGGAAGCCACACCGGGTACAGTGGATTCAGTATACCACATTGGCAGATGTGCAGGTGAACCTCTGCTTAATGTGGAACGTCATCTTGGGGCCTGGGATCAGGGTGAGGGAGGAGGTGTGGGGGCAAGTGTAGCATTTCCTGCAGTTGCAGGGGAAGGTGCCGGGTGTGGTGGGGTTGGAGGGCAGTGTGGAGCGAACAAGGGAGTCACGGAGAGAGTGGTCTCTCCGGAAAGCAGACAGGGGTGGGGATGGAAAAATGTCTTGGGTGGTGGGGTCGGATTGTAGATGGAGGAAGTGTCGGAGGATGATGCGTTGTATCCGGAGGTTGGTGGGGTGGTGTGTGAGAACGAGGGGGATCCTCTTGGGGCGGTTGTGGCAGGGGTGGGGTGTGAGGGATGTGTTGCGGGAAAGGCGGGAGATGTGGTCAAGGGCATTCTCGACCACTGTGGGGGGAAAATTGCGGTCCTTGAAGAACTTGGACATCTGGGATGTGCGGGAGTGGAATGCTTCATCGTGGGAGCAGATGCGGCAGAGGCGGAGGAATTGGGAATTGGGGATGGAATTTTTGCAGGAGGGTGGGTGGGAGGAGGTGTATTCTATGTAGCTGTGAGAGTCGGTGGGCTTGAAATGGACATCAGTTACAAGCTGGTTGCCTGAGATGGAGACTGAGAGGTCCAGGAATGTGAGGGATGTGCTGGAGATGGCCCAGGTGAACTGAAGGTTGGGGTGGAAGGTGTTGGTGAAGTGGATGAACTGTTCGAACTCCTCTGGGGAGCAAGAGGCGGCGCCGATACAGTCATCAATGTAACGGAGGAAGAGGTGGGGTTTGGGGCCTGTGTAGGTGCGGAAGAGGGACTGTTCCATGTAACCTACAAAGAGGCAGGTATAGCTGGGGCCCATGCGGGTGCCCATGGCCACCCCCTTAGTCTGCAGGAAGTGGGAGGAATTGAAAGAGAAGTTGTTGAGGGTGAGTACGAGTTCGGCTAGGCGGATGAGGGTGTCGGTGGGGGTTACTGGTTGGGCCTGCGGGACAGGAAGAAGCGGAGGGCCTTGAGGCCATCTGCATGCGGAATACAGGTGGATAGGGACTGGATGTCCATGGTGAAAATGAGGTGCTGGGGGCCAGGGAATTGGAAGTCCTGACATCCGTCACACCCCGCCCCTGCCACAACCGCACCAAAAGGATCCCCCTCGTTCTCACACACCACCCCACCAACCTCCGGATACAACGCATCATCCTCCGACACTTCCGCCATCTACAATCCGACCCCACCACCCAAGACATTTTTCCATCCCCACCCCTGTCTGCTTTCCGGAAAGACCACTCTCTCCGTGACTCCCTTGTTCACTTCACACTGCCCTCCTACCCCACCACACCCAGCACCTTCACCTGCAACTGCAGGAAATGCTACACTTGCCCCCACACCTCCTCCCTCATCCCGATCCCAGGCCCCAAGATGACTTTCCACATTAAGCAGAGGTTCACCTGCACATCTGCCAATGTGGTATACTGAATCCACTGTACCCGGTGTGGCTTCCTCTACATTGGGGAAACCAAGCGGAGGCTTGGAGACCACTTTGCAGAACACCTCCGCACGGTTTGCAATAAACAACTGCACCTCCCAGTCGCAAACCACTTCCAATCCCCCTCCCATTCTTTAGATGACATTTCCATCATGGGCCTCCTGCAGTGCCACAATGATGCCACCCGAAGGTTGCAGGAACAGCAACTCATATTCCGCCTGGGAACCCTGCAGCCCAATGGTATCAATGTGGACTTCACCAGTTTCAAAATCTCCCCTTCCCACACCACATCCCAAAACCAGCCCAGTTCGTCCCCTCCCCCCACTGCACCACACAACCAGCCCAGCTCTTCCCCTCCACCCACTGCATCCCATAACCAGTCCAACCTGCCTCTGCCTCCCTAACCTGTTCTTCCTCTCACCCATCCCTTCCTCCCACCCCAAGCCGCACCTCCATCTCCTACCTACCAACCTCATCCCACCTCCTTGACCTGTCCGTCTTCCCTGGACTGACCTATCCCCTCCCTACCTCCCCACCTATACTCTCCTCTCCACCTATCTTCTTTTCTCTCCATCTTCGGTCCGCCTCCCCCTCTCTCCCTATTTATTTCAGAACCCTCTCCCCATCCCCCTCTCTGATGAAGGGTCTAGGCCCGAAACGTCAGCTTTTGTGCTCCTAGGATGCTGCTGGGCCTGCTGAGTTCATCCAGGCTCACATTTCATTATCTTGGATTCTCCAGCATCTGCAGTTCCCATTATCACTGATACAATGAGTTCAATGTCACTACCAGCTCCTAGTGAAATTCCTCAGCCTCGGGGTGGTAAGTTGTAACATTGAAGGAAAGAGGTACAGCTCTCAGCTGCTGCAAATGTTTCAGACCAAATTTCAGTGGGAAGGTCCTTCAAGTTATTTTTCATTCCACCACAGGACACAGCAAGACAAATTTTCTTAATCCTTCAATGGCAATGAAGTTAGTGTCCTCAGCTAAGTCTTTTCTGCCTGCCATTTTCTGCCTGGTGGCCCCCAGAAATGTTATACTGTCCTCTCTGGTGACCACACTAACTCCAGCCTTTTGTCTCTGTGAGACCTCTGTCTCTTAACCTCTCTCTTTCCAAAATCTTGGAGACAGAATGTCAACCCACAATCAGTTCCAGCTGCTTTTGCTTTTATTTTCAAGTGTGAGAACTTCTTGCACCTTGATCAGCAAGTGTTACCCTGAGTTCTCTTGTCCACATGATAGGCTTGTTGTTGTTGGGCAGATGGTAGAACAGATCACATATTTCTCTTCATTGTTGCAATTTAGCTTGCATTCACAATGCTGTTTGAAGCAAAACAAATTCATAACACTTTACAATCACAACAGATAGTTAAATGTATGCCAGCCATCTGGTAGCCAGGCCACATTCTGGGAATGGGAACTTAACAGCGGGAGTGCACGCTTTAGTGTTCAAATCTTGATAACACACTGATGAAGGAAGGATTCCAAGTGAGTCTTTACTCGGGATGGATTTATTCACTGAGTGAAGCATTACACATTTGTTTGAGAGCAGAGATAATGGGAACTGCAGATGCTGGATAATCCAAGATAACAAAGTGTGAAGCTGGATGAACACAGCAGGCCAAGCAGCATCTTAGGAGCACAAAAGCTGATGTTTCGGGCCTGGACCCTTCGTCAGAAAAGAGGGGTGGGGAGAGAATTTTGAAATAAATAGGGAGAGAGGGGGAGGTGGACCGAAGACGGATAGAGGAGAAGATAGGTGGAGAGGAGAGTATAGGTGGGGAGGTAGGGAGGGGATAGGTCAGTCCAGGGAGGACAGACAGGTCAAGGGGGTGGGATGAGGTTAGTAGGTAGGAAATGGAGGTGCGGCTTGAGGTGGGAGGAGGAGATAGGTGAGAGGAAGAACAGGTTAGGGAGGCGGGGACGAGCTGGGTTGGTTTTGGGATGCAGTGGGGGGAGGGGAGATCACAAAAGAGGGATTCTGATAAAGGGTCTAGGCCCGAAACATCAGCTTTTGTGCTCCTAAGATGGTGCTTGGCCTGCTGTGTTCATCCAGATCCACGCTTTGTTATCTCGGATTCTCCAGCATCTGCAGTTCCCATTATCTCTGATCACAATTTTAACCTCACTGGTTAAAAGCCTCTTCTAGGGATGCCTAACCTGAAGAAGCTACCCTCCTCCCTCCGGACCAACCTCAAGGAATCTCTCTCCCACTGCAACTCTCTTGTAATCTCTTCGGCTTTGAAACTGCTCGGCCATGTCCTGAAGCAAACCAGGTACCACAGCCGCATCACCTTCCTCAGCACCTGCCTACAGAACCGAACCATCCCCAAAGTACTACAGTTGACATTCAAGCCTTGTCAATTTGGCCCTAACCGTGAACATATCTACATCTAGAACATTGAGACCCTTCAGAAGCGTTTCTCCCTGCAAGTACTGAAACACACACTCTCTACCTATCTTCTCCTCGATCCATTTTCGGTCCGCCTCCCCCTCTCTCCCTATTTATTTCAGAACCCTCTCCCTATCCCCCACTCTGATGAAGGTTCTAGGCCCGAAACATCAGCTTTTGTGCTCCTAAGATGCTGCTTGGCCTGCTGTGTTCATCCAGCTCCACACTTCATTATCACACATTTGTTTGAGTTTTGTTTTTTTCACTATTAGGACAAGGACATTACAGGTTGGGCCAGCGTTTATTGCCTGTCCTACGTTGCCCTTGAGAAAGTGACAGTGAGCTTCCATTTTGAACCACTGCGGTCCCTGTACTGTAGGTTGACTCAGAATGTCCATGGAGAGGAAATTCCAGGATTTTACCCAGTGACTGTGAAGGAATAGCAATATATTTCCAAGTTGAGATGATGAGTGGCTTGAACGGGAATTTACACAGCGTTGTTCCCGTGTATCTGCTGCCCTTGTCCTTCTAGGCAGAGTGATCATGGTTTTGAAAAGTGCCATCCAACAATATTTGATGTATTTCCAATACAGCATGTTGTAGATAGTATATATTGCTGCTACTGAACATCAGAGAAAGACAGAGTGGATGCTTGTGAATGTGGTACCAATCAAGTGGGCGGCTTTGTCCTGGATGGTGTCAAGCTTCTTGAATATTGTTGCACCTATCCAGGCAAATGGAGAGTATTCCATCACACTCCTGACTTGTGCCTTGTAGCTGGTGGACACACTTTGGTGAATCAGGAGGTGAGTTACCTCCTGTTACCTGCTGTTGTAACCACAGCTGGTAAATGGCTAGTGCAGTTGGGTTTTGGGCAGTGGTAACCCCCAGGATGTTGATAATAGGGGATTTAGTGATGGGTAACACTTTTGAAAATCATGCGGCAGTAGTTAGGTGGTCTTTTATTGGAGATAGTCATTGTCTGGCATTTATGCGGCAGAAATGTTACTTGTACCAAACAAGTTAGATGTTGAGAAAATCTGACATGGAAGTCAAAGTGGATACCTGGTGACTTCGTCTCACAAGTTGGTCCAAGGGACTTCCATGTTGGACTCAGGGCAACTGTATCTTAGGCATGTTCCATGAGCACATGGATGCCATGTCCACGGTCATTGAATCCTGCTTATGTCAATATCTAAGAATCTCAAAGCACATCTCTGATCCATTTACAGGGTATTTATGCAATTCAATGCTGTACATCGGGCCTTGTTGAGAATATATGGGTTGTGACGGGTAGAAATTAAGTGCAGAATTTCTCACATCTGCTTTATGTGTGCCCTCTATTATTGAGTGCAATTAGTTCAGGATTCAAGTTATTATGTTTAGTGATACTACGATTGTGATACTATGCACTGTATCCAGCTCATGGACTAGACTGGACTGTATCTCCAAGTTCTTTGCTCACTCTGTTAGTGCTCACTCACTTTGATGCTCACAGCATCCCTGCCTTGCTTTGCCTTTCCTTTTTCAATTTGCCCCATCAGCCAGAAATACCAGAATCATAATACTTATGTCTCACCATTTAGTGCAGACACAGAGGCAGGAGGCTTGACAAAGAGGCCTCCATCAAGTCAGGTGATCCCAGCCCAGTAATTGAGGACAGCCTTCAATGTCAGCCTCTGATATGGGGTGGGACAGTGGCTCAGTGATTAGCATGCTGTCCAACAGTGCCAAGGACCTGGGTTCAATTCCACGCTTGAGCGACCGTGTGTAGTTTATATCATCTCCCTCTATTTGCATAGGTTTCATCTGAGTGCTCGAAATTCCTCCCACAGTCCAAAGATGTGCAGTTTATGAGGATGAGGTAGGGGGGGGGCAGGTCTAGGTGGGATGCTCTTCAGAGCAGAAGTGTGAACTCAATGGGCCAAAAATGGCCTGCATCCACAATGTAGGGATTCTATGATCAATACAAGGGCTCAGAAATAGCCAATTATTCAGGTGATCAAAGTCAGGATTCTCCATTCAAGGAGCAAGGGCACAAATGTCATGCAGCCCATCAGCCATTCTACCCTAGTGGGAAATGTTTTACTCTTGGAATGAGAGAGAGACAGGTAATAATGCAGATGAAAGTGGCTGGTTACAGCTGTTATTTTTGGTCCCGATGGGAAGATGGCCTGAACAAGTGTCTAGACAGTGCAGGAGGCAAGTATGCATGCTGGTGTTGGGGTGGGTGAGGGCGAGTGAGTGAAAATGCTGCAGGCAATAATAACTGTGGGACAATGCGAGCTTTGATGGGAGATGGGCACAGGAGTAGAAATGGAATGAGTGTGAGGTATCAGAGAGAAGATGGTGGCACTCACACTGGTGCAGTGGAGAACCTTCCTCCTACACTGCTGTGCATTCCACAAGGTGCCTGAGACTGTTTTAGTCCATGTGGCAACCTTGGACTAGGCTGACATAATCTAGTGTTACAGCCTCCATTGCTGGCTGGGAAGGAAGGCAAAATTTTACCTCCACACCTCACCATCCAGCGGGATTTCTAGGACCTTTCCACAAAGCAGGGTGACAATTTCGCCCTGTCTGCCATGTCCAGGACAAATCTCAGGATCTGCGGTCAGCAACTCCCTACTGTTTGTGTTTGTTCAGGCTTTTAAACTATTCTTATGTTTTTTTTTATTTAACCTGTCTTCCTGTTCAATCTATTCAGAGATATTATATACCTCTGGAGCTAGTGGGGCTTTCACCCAGGGCTTCCGGTTCAGGAGTAGGACCATTACCACTGCATCACAAGAGTCCAAAGCTAAATAAGAAGCTTTGAAAGATAGCACAGGTGTAAGTGAATTCCAAGAAATTTGTTGAAAGACGAGTTGTTCAAGAAGCATTTGGTCGGATGTAAGAGGTGCCATGGAGTCTGATAGGTCGTTGGGGAGTTTGGGAAGATACAATGAGAAAATTCGTCAGGCCTCATGGCGAAAGCCTTTAAAATACTTGACACAGTTTACACTTAGCCAGAAAAAGGTCTAACAGCCAATATCTTGAAATTTTTAAATAAATCACCCTTTAACTTACAGGGAATACAACCTCCCTGCATTGTTTAAACTTTGGAAGCCTGGAATCATTTCAGTTATTTTGTATTGCACTCCTTCCAAGGAGAATATATCCTTCCAAAGCTTCAGGTGCTCTGAACAGCTTGTTGTACTCCAGGTGGCATCCAACCAGGATTGTAACTATGGCTGATTTGTACGAAATTTAAAGTAATTCAGCTACAATCTTTTCCAAGCATCGAAGTGCCCACTAAACAAAATAGCTTGAATCCTGAGCTAATTGCACTCAATAATAGAGGGCACACATAAAGCAGATGTGAGAAATTCTGCACTTAATTTCTACCAGTCATAACCCATATATTCTCAAATATAATTTGTACTCAAAGACAAAGAATTTAAGGATTAAATCATTCAAAATGCCTTGGCATCTAGATGGCATTTCTTTCTGCATTTTTGGAACTAGCTCTGCTTTTTCAGTTTGTAGAATTAATTTAGACTCTTTAACTTTGTAGCAACCTTGATCTTTATTATTGGTAGAATATTCTTCTTTCTTTTGATTAGGCCACTGTTTTTATTTGTAAACCTGAACTTTGATTTAACATGGTGGTGATATAATAATTTTACATAAAGAATTGTAAGATCAAATAGATTATGAAGGAATTCAGTACAGCTTCTGGTTAGGAACATAATACCCTGTTAAATATTACCCTCACTGATAATAATCCATTGTGTCTGCAAAGATCATTTTGGAAAACATCTGCTGAATAAGGGAGAACAACATTCATCTACTGGAAATTTACAAAAATCATGTGAGCATGCCTGAGCAGTGGTTCATGACTGTTCAAAAATTAACAAACGATTATTCTACCTGCAAAAGGAAAAAGAAGCATCCTAATGTATAAGCAAAAGTTTTAAGCATGAAAACATGTGATAAATACAAGATAGATTTTACATATATTCAAAGTAATTATATGGTGTTTTTTGCTGAGCATGTAAACTCTCTACAAATGTAATGGTGATGATAAATCACACTCATTCCAGTTGTCTCAAGACTAATTCCATCTACTGAGATTTAAAAAAGTTACATCATATACCATTTGGGAAGCATGGCTAGACTCATTTATCCTCTCATAAAAGCAAAATACTGTGAATGCTGGAAATCAAAAACAGCCACGGAAAATACCAGAGAAACTAAGCAGGTCTGGCATAATCTGTGAAGAGTTAATGTACAGATGTTCTTAAAAAGAGTCATATTGAATTTAAAACATTAATTCTGGTTCTCTCTCCCCAACTGGTACCCAGATCTGCTCAGCTCCTCCAGTATTTTCTGTGTGGTTTCATTTTTCCGCCTCATTAGTTATACTGAGTTGATAAATGTCTTGTTGAAGGAAGGGCCCAATAAAGCAGAAATCCCATGGAGAGGAGCAGGTGTTAATGCATGCTTCCATTTTCCCATGCTTGACCTCCCTACAATGCTTGGGTGAAGATGTTAACACCACCAATATTTTACCTAAATGTTAGTTGCATTTTTGTTTTGTTAAATTGCGTGCTGGTGTTGGGCATCAAATGTGCATTCTCTTGAGTATCAATCAATAGAAAGCATACAATTAAGATTACTGGCTTAAGAAGTGAATACTTGTAATGTGAAGCTCTGGAAGTTATGTTACATCTCATTGGGGTAGAACACTGGATATCAAGCTCTGCTATTCCCAAAATCAACATAAGAGTTAATTTTACAAAACTATGCAAAATTCCCTAATTCCCTTTAAATGCAGGTTGACAGAACACATAAACTAGGTTTCTGTACTTAACAAGAATTACTAATTTATTACAAACTATTCTGTTCTGGTTAAGGTTAACAATTATGAAGTGTCAGCATATAACTCTATTGGTTAAAACTCTGACCCCTTATGAAACTGCCACACAGACACATGTACAGACAGATACGGACAGACAATAAAACATTAGTGTTATGGACGAAGGGAAAAGCAGTGTATGTAATTCAATCATCCCTCTCCACAGGGTTAGCTGAAATGATGGTTTTGGCTTATCAGGACTTGTAGCTCTCAGTGCTCCTGAGTTGCTGCTTGGCCTGCTGTGTTCATCCAGCTTCACACTTTGTTATCTCTCCCTTCTCCAGGTACTTTCACTTGCTTGTAGGTGGCATACAGCAACTGGTGCGTAACTTATAAAGACTCTGGCTTGCTGGCTAAAACCCACGGCTTATAGCAACTGGTGATGGCTTTCTTTAGGCTTTAGATGATTTTTAACTGCAGACGAAAGGACACCAGCTCCTTTCCAGAGACCCAAAGTTGTTGCTTGTACTGTTCACACCCACGAGCTGTTTATCTACCGAGGAGCCAATCACACTGTTGTTGGCAGGCAAAAGATCTTTATCATTCACAATGGGACCTTGATCAGATGGACCAATGAGCCAAAGAGTGGCATATGAAATTTAATTTTGATAAATGTGAAGTATTGCACTTCAGCAAGGCCTATCAGGGCAGGCCTTAAAGACATAATAGAATAAAATAGATTAGAATATCCTTTATTGTCACGTGTACTCCAGTGCAGAAGTACAGGAGTACAGTGATAACCTTTTACAATGGCTGCCTTTAATGGTGGGTGCCATTGTAAAACATTGGTACAAATAGGCACCAATCTTGGGTACAAAAGACGAATAAAAGGAAAAGTTAGAAATAAAGTAGTTAAAACATAGTTAAAGATTGACATTACAATCCGGTAAAGAATTTCAACTCACAGTGGCTCAGCATGTAGTCTGACCATCCACACCAGACCCAGTCTGACAACCATCCTGCTCTAAGCCTCCAGTCCACACCACACCGGCACTCAGCTGCACCAAGGTACATGGTGCTGCACCAGGAGTTGCTTCCCTCGCACTGCTCCAGGACTTGGGCTTCCCCTCCCACTGCTCAGGGACTGCTTCCCCACATGCTGAACCAGGGCTGCTGAAAAGAGAGAAAGAAAAGAAACAAAAAGAACAGGTAGACCAGAAGAGCTCCAGGTGGACCATCCTACTCAACCACCATCTTGTTGGAAATATAATGGTAGGCTCCTGGGGAGTGTTGCTGAACAAACAGATGTTGGAGTGCAAGGAGATAGTTCCTTAAAAGTGGAGTCATGGGAAGATAGGGGAGTGAAGAAGGGATTTGATATGGGAGAGATAATGGGAACTGCAGATGCTGGAGAATCCAAGATAACAAAATGTGAGGCTGGATGAACACAGCAGGCCAAGCAGCATCTCAGGAGCACAAAAGCTGACGTTTCGGGCCTAGACTCTTCATCAGAGAGGGGGATGGGGTGAGGGTTCTGGAATAAATAGGGAGAGAGGGGGAGGCGGACCGAAGATGGAGAGAAAAGAAGATAGGTGGAGAGAGTATAGGTGGGGAGGTAGGGAGGGGATAGGTCAGTCCAGGGAAGACGGACAGGTCAAGGAGGTGGCATGAGGTTAGTAGGTAGGAGATGGGGGTGCGGCTTGGGGTGGGAGGAAGGGATGGGTGAGAGGAAGAACAGGTTAGGGAGGCAGAGACAGGTTGGACTGGTTTTGGGATGCAGTGGGTGGAGGGGAAGAGCTGGGCTGGTTGTGTGGTGCATTGGGGGGGAGGGGACGAACTGGGCTGGTTTTGGGATGCGGTGGGGGAAGGGGAGATTTTGAAGCTGGTGAAGTCCACATTGATACCATTGGGCTGCAGGTTTCCCAAGTGGAATATGAGTTGCTGTTCCTGCAACCTTCGGGTGGCATCATTGTGACACTGCAAGAGGCCCATGATGGACATGTCATCTAAAGAATGGGAGGGGG
Organism: Stegostoma tigrinum; assembly: GCF_030684315.1. Classification (NCBI taxonomy): domain Eukaryota; kingdom Metazoa; phylum Chordata; class Chondrichthyes; order Orectolobiformes; family Stegostomatidae; genus Stegostoma; species Stegostoma tigrinum. Next base: position 32,232,318 of record NC_081374.1, read on the forward strand.
AGTGGAAATGGTTTGCGACTGGGAGGTGCAGTTGTTTGTTGCGAACCGAGCTGAGGTGTTCTGCAAAGCGGTCCCCAAGCCTCCGCTTGGTTTCCCCAGTGTAGAGGAAGCCACACCGGGTACAATGGATGCAATATACCACATTGGCAGATGTGCAGGTGAAGCTCTGCTTAATGTGGAATGTCATTGATATGCTCACTTTTATTTGTCAGTGCATTGAGTTTAAGAGTTGGGATGTCATTTTGTGGTTGTACAGGACATTGATTAGACCACTTTTGGAATACTGTGTGCATCTTTGGTCTCCCTGCGACATGAAAGGTGTTGTAAACTTGAAAAGATTTAGAAAAGATATACAAGTATATTGCCAGGGTTGGAGGATTTGAGCTACACGGAACAGCTGAATAGATTGGGGCTATTTTCCTTGGAGCATCAGATGCTGAGGGGTGACCTTATTGAGGTTTATAAAACCATGAGGGACATGGGGGGGATAGCATGAATAGCCAAGGTCTTTTTCCCACAGTGGGGGAGTCCAAAACTAGAGCGGATAGGTTTAAGGTGAGAGGGGACAGATTTACAAGGGACCTAAGGGTCAATCTTTTCACATGGTTTGTGGTACATGTATGGAACAAGTTGCTAGAGGAAGTGGTGGAAGCTGGGATAATTATAACTTGCGAAAATGATCTGGATGAGTAAATGATTATGAAGGGTTTAGAAGAACAAGGGTCAACCACTGGCAAATGGGACTAGATTAATTGAAGATATCTAGTTGGCATGGACAAGTTGGACTGAAGAGTCTATTTCTATGCTGTACAACTCTATGACTCTATGACTCAAAAACTAATCATCACTCCCCCAACTAATCAATTATTTATTGCTAGCAGGGGCTCACTTTGTGCACACTTCCTGGTGCCAGTTCATCTGCAACTAAAATTGCTCCACGAGTTGACCAAGCAAAAGAGCAAATAATATTTGTGATAAGTGCTGGTTGCTCGCTTTTAAAATGAGCAGTAATCACTCCCACGATCCTTGGATTTTAAAAGCAGTCCTTTTCCCATTTCAATCCACAATCAAAATACAGAAATAAAAATATAAAATACAGTATTTACAATAAATATTTAAGTGTTTCTTGTCCATTACCAACTGGATTCCTGGAAAAGAAGACTTAATGTGGTCATTAGATTCTCACCCATATCAGAGTGACATGGATTGCTGGAAAGAGTTTTGGGATATTATGAAAAGGAGTATGCAAACTCTTTATTTTACAAAGGCCATTGTTGACTAAGTACAAGTAACAGACCCATCTAATTGCAATATTTTTCAAATATTGCCAGATGTCCTGAGTAATAATCACTTGTTAAGTTTTTTAAAGAGAATGGTTCTCATCAAACTTCCCAAAAACCATTTTGAATAGTGGGACAGAAGAATGTTGGCTATGTCTGTAACCTCGGAGGATAGCAATAGCATACCACTGGCAGCGAAATATATAATATCACTTGCTAGATTATTCTAACAGCCATCTGAATGATCAAAACTCTTGGTAGAATATTACTGGTGTGAAAATCTATCCAGTGTACCATTTTTAATCAGAGCAAAATTCTCCTTTAATGCAGAAACAATCCTCTGAGGGCAAAAATTTAATATAAATAGAATTTAACAGAAATGTCAAACATTATCTCTAATTTCTACATCCCACATCCTCCATGAGTAAACCATTCTAACTTCTGCAAAAAAAAACATTTCTATCCAAGGTTCCTGGTGAATGATAACACAGGTTTCTGGCGAAATTCCAGGGACATAAGTAGTACTGGAAAGGAAAATAGATTTCAAGTAAATGACAGTATTGTGTAAAGAAATAAGTTTGAAAAAATGCTTTGACTTTGCGAGGGAACTTTGCTTATTTTGTATTTAATACACAGGTTCAAGTCCACTTCAGGATGTGATGGCCAAGATGATGTCATAACACATCTAAATAGATTGATATTTAAACAAATTATGCGCGTTGAGAAATTTGGTCATTTGATTTCTTAAATCAACCATCTTGTTGTCCTAATCTTCTTCCAAATATCAATGATTCTCACATCCTCCTCTCATGTGAATGCCAACTTTGCAGCTGAGAAAAAGAGCTCATGCAACCTTTGTTTTGTCTAATGGATAGATATTGGGCCTGGAAATTTAAGTTGTTTTTCTATCATCCTCACTACATGGTTTTAAGAAAACCGAGGCTTGACAACATTATATATGATGAGAATGAACAATGAATTGGAACATCCTTCAGAGTTAAAAGAGAACAGCTGACGCTCATTGGGGAATATATCTAAGGTTCCCACTGTTGCCCTTGCAGAGCACAACATGTAATTTGAACAACTGGTGACAGAGATGATTTAGTGGTGGTCAATAATAGTTGAAAAGTACCATGGGTGATTTGCTGGCGGGAAAAAAAAAACATTCAGTTGTGTGCCATAATAATTCAGAAGTCAAATGATACCAGGTTATAGACCAACAGGTTTATTTGAAATCACAAGCTTTCTGAGCACTGCTCCTTCCTCAGACTTCAAATGATGACTAAGCAGTGCTCCATAAGGTTGTGATTTCAAATAAACCTGTTGGACTATAACCTGATGTCATGTGACTTCTGACTTTGTCCACCACAGTCCAACACTGGTGCCTCCACATTGTAACAATTCGGGATGCAGATAAACAAAAAAGCTCCAACTACCGGCTTTCTATGGTAGAGTGGTAGTACGTCTCACCTCTGAGCCTGGAGAGCTGAGTTCAAGTCCTACCTACTCCAGAGGCGTATGATAACATCTCGGAACAAGCTGATATGACTCAAAAGCTATTTTTAAAAAAATCCCACTACATAAGCTGATTAATTGGATTTTTGGGTAACTTGCTGGTGGTGGATAACAGATGAAAATTACTAGGAGTGATTTGGAGGTGGGAAAATAAATGTTCAGTTGTATAAAAATGGTCTTACAAACTGTTACACTTGTGCCTGAGTGTATTTGCAAAGGGAGCACCTACCCTCTCAATGCCTTTATAGAGAGGTGACCACTGCAGTGGGCTTATCTCACCCCATCAACTTCATTTTGATTTAATCCCTTCCTTCTCCCTTTTCCTCACTTTTGTTGTTGTACTGCCCTGATGGGCTCTGCGCGTTAACTGTTCATTTACTTAAAGGCACAGATGATTTTGCAGTGGACAATTAAAAATGTAACATGGGTGACTGTCTCCAAGGAAAAATCCTTTCAGGGATCTATAAAAACTTTTCAGAGATATGTAAAGGCATCTCTGGATATGGAGAAAGACATAAATGAAAAATAGGATCTCAGTGCATCCCTGAACAGATGAAAATGAAAGCCCCACCTGATTCAAAGTTGTGTCATAATATAGAGATATTTAAAAAAAGGAGCAGGAGTAGGCCATTTGGCCTTTCAACCCTGCACTGCCATTCATTATGATCATGGTTGATCATCCAAATTAATAACCTGTTCCTGATTTTGCCCCAAATCCTTTGATACCTTTGGCACCAGTTGCTATATTCAACTCTTTCTTGAAATCATACAATGTTTTGGCCTTGACTGCTTTTGTGGTAACAAATTCCATAAGGTCACCACTCTCTGGATGAAGAAATGTTTCCTTATCTCAGTCCAAAATGGTCTACTTTGTATTCTTAGACTGTGACCCCGAGTTCTCAACTTTCTGCCATCAGGAATGTCCTTTCTTCATCGGCTATGTCTAGCCCTGTTAGATTTTAATAGGTTTCTCAATAGTCTCAATTTTTAAACTTGGCTAGTTTTCACCAGTAAGAGGAGTTGCTTGGAAAGAGAGAGATGGAGCAGTTTGTATTGAACTACGAAATGCAGCAAACTGATGTGAATGATTGACTGACTTGTGCTTTGTAGCTTGATAAAGGGGTGGCTAACATTGCAACACGACTAATTCTTATAATCCTTTCAACAAATTGCTTAAGTTCGGGTCTATGCAAGCCATGCATAGACAGGAATCACTACCTGCACTGTGTTCTACTTTATGTTTGCCCAAAGGTCATCCATGGTTTTTCCTACATTTCATTACAACAGTGACGTTTAATAATGTACCACAAATAGAATTGTTAGCAAAATTAAAACGACAGTGGCAGAGTAGGCATACAATTAGGGCAGCATGGTGGCTCAGTGGTTAGCACTGCTGTCTTACAGCACCAGGGACCCAAGTTCAATTCCACTCTCAGATGCACATTCTCCCTGTTTCTATGTGAGTTTCTTCTGGGTGCTCCAGTTTCCTCCCACAGTCCAAAGATATGCAGGCTAGTTGGATTGGCTGTGCTAAATTGCCCATGCCCATAGAGTCCAGGGGTGTGCAGATTAGGTGAATTAACCATGGGGAATGCAGGGATAGGGTTGGGGGTGGCCCTGGCTGGGCTGCTCTTCATAAGGTCAGTGTGGACCTGATAGGCCTACTTCGACACAGAAGGGATTCTATGAAAATTGGCTAGGAGGCAGAGAGCTGACAGTAATGATCAGCATTTTATATAGGAGTTGCTAATAGGACAGCAGCTTTAGTTTTTGACGCATATTAATAACCTGGACTTGGATATACAGGACGTTATTTTGTAATCAACCTGTTCAGACATATTATGACACATGTCTGGGGCGGGTAGGACTTGAACTCATACCATCATGGCTCAGAGATAAGAACATGACCACTGGAACACAAAAACTCTGAGCATCATATCTGAGTTTGCAAATGACATGAAGCGCAAAATTGTCATAAAGAATTAGAAGGATAATGGATCTCCACCAGTAGCACTGTGTTTAATTCTGGGAAGCGTATTTAGAAGGCTGCTATGGTTTGAGTGATGTTTTGGAAGAAATTTATTCCAATTATCCTGGGGATGGTGGACTTCAGTTATGCAGAGAGGCAGGAGAAGTTGAGTGATTCATACAGAACAAGATATTAAAAGGAGAAACAGGGGATTTAAAATGAAGAGATATTAAAATCAAGAAGTGACTTCAATAGAGGAAGGTAAAACGGTTTCCACTAGCAGAGGAGGCAGTGGCCTAGTAGTATAATTGCTGGATTATTAATCCAGAGATGCATAGAACATTGTGGGCACCTGGGTTCAAATCCTACCATGACAAATGGTGGAATTTCAATCCATTAAAAATCTGGACTTAAGAGTCTGATAATATCAATTGTTGATTGTCAGAAAATCCTATCTGGTTCACTGATGTCCTTTAGGCAAGGAAACTCCCATCCTTGCCTCATCTGGCTTACGTGATGCCAGACCCACAGCGGTTGACTCTTAACCACTCTCTGGGCAATTAGGGATGGGCAATAAATGCTGGTTTAGCCAGTGATACCATCTTCCCACAAATTAATAATAAAAAATGTTTGGTAACCAGAGGGCAGAGGTTTAAGTGATGGACTAACAAAAAAATGACAGTGTGAGAAGCAAACTGCTATGATTTGGAATGCCTGAAATAGTAGCAGATTTAATAGCAACTTTGAAAGGGAAATGGATACATAATTGAAGGAAATAAATTACAGAAAAGAGCAGGGGAGTGAGACAAATTGCATCAGTCTTCCCAAAGAGTGGTCATGGTCAGATTAGAGCAAATAACCATCTGAGCTGTATCATTTTATGATGCTGCCTCTACACTTTTAAATTATTTTATTGAGTATAAAGTGATTGTGTATCACACTGTAGGAATACAAGTCAATCTTATTTGCATGTTTATATTGTGAACTTTTGCATCAAGTAATAACAAATGATTTCAAATCTTGTAACTGTTTTCTAATAACAAATAATAAATTCATTTGGCCAGAAGGTTCCTTAGCTGACAACAAACTGTTTTAAATAATTAACATGGATTTAGTCACATCTTGTTGTATTGAGTAAAATTTTCAAAGAGTTGTTGCAAAACTTCAATTCAAAAATAATTGTATTGATTCAGTATAATAAGTGATAAATTTAATCATTTCTGTCATGATTTCAGTGCATATTTAAGACAAGCAACTTTCGGGGAAATGGAGCAGAGAAACAACATAGTTTGGAGATTTTGTTGGGAGATTTTTTTCCAGATGGAGAGATTTATAGAGATATAGAGGGGTGAGGCTATTGAGAGATTTAAGTATAATGATGAGGAGTTTAAGTGGGAGGCAATTAGAGGCAGCAAGCCAATTTAAATCTGAAAGAATGGAGGTGAAGTTCACTGAGCTTTGAAACAGTCATGTCCAGTGGTGACAAGAGTACAGATGAGGGTTCCAGCAACAGGGGGGCATTTTGGAATGTCCTTTTGGAAATAAGGAAGTAGCTGAATGTAGACACAGTTCTTTCAGCTGGCACAGAACAACATTGTTGGCAGCTCCTGAAAAATCTATGGAGTAGACATTTTATCTTTGAAAGATAACAATTTGTATTTTGTCAGTTTGAAATGTACTTAAAGGCTTTAATGTTATTTTTTCACAGAAAATGACCCATCACTGTCTTGGCAATCATTTGTTGCCCATGCCTAATTGCTCACCAGAGAGTGCTGGTCACCTGCGTTCTTACATTGGCACAATCTATGCAGGATCGGTGCACCAACACTGCTTTGAAGAATGAAGCTCCAGAATTTAGACCCAGCAACAGCAAAGGAGTAGCAATAGAGTTCCAAGTGAGAGTGGTGTGTGGTTTGGAGGAGACTTTGCAAGTAGTAGTAGTTCTATCATGCATCTGCTGCCCTTGTCTTTTTTAAGTGATAGAGATCACAGGTTTGAAATATGTTTTCAAAGTAACGTTGGTTAGTGGTCGTAGTGTATTTTGTAGATGGCACATATGGCTGCCACAGTGTGTTGGTAATGGAACGATTACACGTTTAAATGAATGCGTTCAACACTTTTTATTCAATCTGACAAGTCATTCCATTTCCATATTCCCAGATAGAAATGAAATTCCAAAACCAATATCAAATTACAATGGTCTAAGTCTTCCGATTACTCTTGGACAGATCTGACCAACAATGATCCTGATTGCGCACTTACTTGGTAGTGATATTTACAATCAAACGTTTGAGTGTAACCTGTCCTGGATGCCTCCATCTCAGGAGACCCTCAAGGAATTCATTCAGTATTTGGTCTCCTGTGAAAAATAGTTTAAAGATCCCAAAGGTACTTAGATAAGTTACGAAGAGAAGGTAAGTGTGTGAGGGTTTAGGGTGGCCGGATGGCAGATAGATAGGTGAGGGAGGATAGTGTGACAGGTAAGTGTGTGAGAGCCGGAGGTAGCAGGAAAGAGGATGAGGGGATAGGATGGCTGGTAGGTGAACTAGAAGGGTGATGGGTAGATGGGCAAATGTATAGGCTGCCAGGTGAGGGAGGTAGCAGAATGGCAAGTAATTGAGTGGGGTGGTAAGTTGGCAGGTGAATGGTGAGAGAATTAGAATGGCAGATAAATGGGTGACAGAGCAGGGTGGCACATGCGTACTTGAAGGGACAGGCTAACAACAGGTAAATGAGGAAGGGAAGCAAGGTAGGTAAGTGGATAGATGGCAGGTGGGTCCGTAGGTGAGGGGCTAGAGTGGCAAATAGGAGTGAAAAAGTGGTGCTCACATTATGTGCTGTAACACTCCCATGTCCCCATTCCTGACTCCGATAATTTTTGTGAGGTGGGAGAGGAGAGTATATGAAACAGAGAGAAGTAAAATCCCAATAATGACTGGGCACTTTCTGGTAACTAAGGGGTACTTAAACAGCTCCCATTCTAAGGTGGCAACATTTTTGTTGGTGCTGCTAGCTCTTAGAAACTACATAAAACAAAACCTTGTTGGGAGCAGCGTCAACAATGTGGAATTTTAGGAAAAGTGGAAACTTTAAAGGAAATCTGTTCCACAGCAATGAAATTTTACATGAAGGTTTCCTTGTGCTGTCTAAAGTTCCAGGTATCCATATGCCTTAGCCAACAGAAGGTTCAAATGGTTTCGTTTTTTTAAAAGCTTATAAAACCAGTAAGTTGGGCCAGAATGTGACCTGCTTTTCAGCCTCTACTGTTGCTCCTCACTAAAGCCACTAATTGGCCACCACTTCTAAGCTCTCATTGATTAACGCCAACCTTCATCAAAATTGGAAGCACTGTCTCTTTCCCCTCAAGGGATGGGTTCATGACCCGGAACACCCCTGTCAAATCCCACCACATCAGACAGCATCCAGCTGGCCCTTTATTATTGTATTCCAAATCCAGGAAATACAACTTTGAAGTGAGCTGGAGGTGATGTTTATAGCTGAAATTATGTCAAAAACATGAAATCCATGCAAAAAGAAAATCAATTTTTATCACTTTGTCCCAAAATGAATTCAACAGGGACTTGTTTGGTAAACAGTACCATCTATTGCATACCAAAATAAACAGAAGAATTACTTTCCTACAAACCACCTCTTTAATCAAGCTGAGGGAAGTGAAGGGAAAAACAATAGACATTACTTACTTAAAACAATATATAGTACTGCTATCCAAAATAAATTAATCATCAATTACATGTGAGTGAATGAAGAATTAAGTACAATAATTCTCGATGGTTTGATCAAATTTCTCATCATAAGAGGTGTGTAAAGTATATACAAGAAAGCATTAGGGCTATAAGGGAAAAATAACGGTAGTATTATCTTGGAAAATAAAGGAATTAACAACAATGCTGCAGCACGTTACTGTTTTTTAAAACCTAACGATCTGACCACATAAGCCTTGTAGTAGCCGGAAATAATGTGAAAGTAAGAAATCTTCTAAAATGTAGGACAAATTTAAAAGCAAGAAGTCCTGGTTATCAACTGCTCTCCACTTAATATTCATGGCAACTACAGGCAGCATATTAATGTTTCACATCATGCAACAGAAATTGGTCCCAGGTTCTGACATAAACAAGTAATGCCAGAGCAGCGATCCATTATATCGAGTGAAACTGGTGATGAGGTTCTGCATACAAGTGGCAGCTGCTATGATAGCATTGTTTGGCACCACCACTCAAGGTGAATTTTGAGCTCTAGCCTCCTCCAGAAAGAAGTGGCCTTCATTTTCAAAATCCTCCCCAATCAGAATAACGCACTAAATGCAGCTTTTTGCAGGGAGGTAGAGGCCTAGTGGCATCACTGGACTATTAATCCAGGAAACTCAGCTGATGTTCTGGGGATCTGGCTTCAAATCCTGCTGTGGCAGATGGTGGAATTTGAATTCAATGAAGAATGTGGAATAAGGATTTAATGATGACCATGAAACCATTGTCAATTGTTGGGCGGGGAATGCCATCTGGTTCACTTAAAGCCCTGTAAGGGAGGAAATCTGTCATCCTTACCTGGTCTGCTTAACATGTGACTTCAGATTCTTACTTGCGAGATGGGCAATAAATACTGGTCCAGCCAAAGATGCCCACATTCTGTGAATAAATGCAAGAAAACACAGATTTGAGTCATTTCCCCAGATTTTGTTTGTTTTGCAAATGCCATGTCAGGAAAGGAATGAAAAGGAACTTTTCAGAATGAAGAGACATCCAGTCTACATTCACTTTCATGTATGGCATATAAGTTTTACCTTCCCACTTGGCTAACATCAAATTCAAGAAATAAAACCTGAGCCGATGAAACATGTTCCCTAACAGCTCTGAAAGGAAATACTCAATTAGCTAACTTCAATTGTTCTGTTGTGTCACCACATATGTATAGAATGATGCACTATGTCCAAACATGTGCACGTTGGCTGCCCTCAACAGCCCTAGTACAATATAATTACACATATGCTGCAATTGCAAGTGATTTTAGCGTTCAGATCATCTACCTGTGTTATTTATCTTTAGTTAATCTTCTTTGATGACACGGTTTAAAATCGATAAAGCAACAAAGACAATTGACGCAATTTCTTGGGGCCACATTAAAATATATTTTGAAATCTTTTACGTGCTCTGGAGGATTTTAACTGTGTACCTCTAGTTATATGCCTTGTGCTCTGTTTCTGGCCTTGGATAGATATGCCACAGTTTCAGTACACATTTATCATTTGTAAATAGAGAATGTAAAGTAAGTAAATTGAAGACAATCAGACCTTCTAGGCTCTATTGCCGATTACTAATTGTTTAGTTTCCATGTGCAAAAATGGATAAATTATAAGGATAAATGAGCTGAGTGCTGGCAGAAATAAAAATGACACATAATTGGCTCATCATCAGATTTTCAAGGGTTATTAGCAATGAGTAGTAAATTTTGGCCTGCTCATTTATGTTCACATGCCAAGAAAGAATTTTAAAAATTAAATGCCCTTCAACAACATGGGATACTGGCTTTTAACATTCATGCCAAGCTATTTACCTTAAGTTCTCATTTTCAATCCAACTTTCATAAAAACCATTTGCACTGGAGAAATTTATAAGATGTATTTGTTGGTGGGTTCTTAGAGGGACAATGGTAGTATCTTTACATCTGAACTAGGAGGCCTGATCCTGGGATGTGTAGGTATAGGTTGATTAGAAAATATCTATAAAAATAATTTGGCATTGTGAATACAGCTATGACCCTCCAATATAATCCAGGGACACATACATTAAAATCTAATTATTGTTCTTGTATGAGGTAATCTACTAAAATAGGAGGAATTATTCTGAACAGTCTTTTTTGACACCACTGAACCTTGCACTATATCAGAAGGAAAAAGGATTCAGCTATAGGTCTTAAGTTGCATCCATCTTTAGAATATCCAACTTTATGAAAGCCTTGAAACCATGGTTTTAGCAGGTCTGACGGGAGTGATTTTAATGAATATAGAGGGAATGGGATCAGTGTAACCAGTGTTGGACTGGATAGGAAACCATGCCACAATTCACCACTTGAGATCCAGAAGATTTTAACTCTTTTGGAATCATTTATATGTTTGCTGTCAGCTTCCAGCCTATGATCAGTTGGTAGGTGCAAGATTCCACACAATGGGAGAAATGCCAATGAACGAATCAGTTAATTCCCACCATTGCGTAACTAGTTTTGTGGGAGTTAAGAGAAAAGCATGCCCAGGTTTTGTCTTGTACCAGTCACTTCTCTGCTCAGTTGGGTCACAATGACGCCTGGTTGAATCTTATGGTTCTTGGCTAACTCCCAGTTGTGTTGAGTTTCTTTTGAGGGATTTCTGCTGCAAAGTCTAGTGAGTTATCTCACCACTTCAGTGTCCATGTACACAGATCCTTGAAAGTTGCCACCCAAGTTGACAGGGCTGTTAGGAAGGCATACAGTGTTTTAGCTTTTATTAATAGAGGGATTGAGTTCCGGAACCAAGAGGTTATGGTGAAGCTGTACAAAACTCTGGTGCGGCCGCACTTGGAGTATTACGTACAGCTCTGGTCAACGCATTATAAGAAGGATGTGGAAGCTTTGGAAAGGGTGCAGAGGAGATTTACTAGGATGTTGCCTGGTATGGAGGGAAGGTCTTACAAGGAAAGGCTGAGGGACTTGAGGCTATTTTCATTAGAAAGAAGAAGGTTGAGAGGTGACTTAATTGAAACATATAAAATAATCAGAGGGTTAGATAGGTGGATAGGGACAGCCTTTTTTCTAGGATGGTGATGGCGAGCACGAGGGGGCATAGCTTTAAATTGAGGGCTGAAAGATATAGGACAGATGTCAGAGGTAGTTTCTTTACTCAGAGAGTAGTAAGGGAATGGAACGCTTTGCCTGCAACAGTAGTAGACTCGCCAACTTTAGGTACATTTAAGCCGTCATTGGACAAGCATATGGATGTACATGGAATAGTGTAGGTTAGATGGGCTTGAGATCAGTATGCCAGATCGGCACAACATCGAGGGCCAAAGGGCCTGTACTGTGCTGTAATGTTCTATGTTCACATCTTACCAAACTCGCCGCATTACCTACCTATCCTATTCCCTACGATGTCCATCAAAGCTGATTCCACTCTCAGCTTACCACACGTGGTCCCCAGAGCAATTCAACAATCAGCAGGTGCCTATCAAAAGACTAGCATCGTTGCTGCCCGTACCATCTTTGAGAGGGCGCTGTTAACGCAGATGAAAATTGGCAATCCAGCACTGCCTCATGCTGGCAGCGTAATGGAATATCACCAAAGCCACAATGCCCACAACATATAGTTGACACTCCCTTGCATATGCAACGTTATTCTATCTTCCTTGGCACTATTTAGTCACCACATCATACACTACCTGCCCATTGTTACATCCCATTTGAACACTACAAACTTGTCAAAGAAACAAAGAAGAAACAAAGAAACCTACAGCACAGGAACAGGCCCTTCGGCCCTCCAAGCCTGCGCCGATCAAGATCCTCTGTCTAACCTGTCATCTATTTTCTAACGGTCTGTGTCCATTTGCTCCCTGCCCGTCCATGTACCTGTCCAAATATATCTTAAAAGATGCTAACGTGTCTGCGTCTACCACCTCCGCTGGCAATGCGTTCCAAGCACCCAACACCCTCTGTGTAAAGAACTTTCCATGCATATCTCCCTTAAACTTTCCTCCTCTCATTTTGAACTCATGACCCCTAGTAATTGAGTCCCTCAATCTGGAAAAAGCTTTTTGCTATCCACCCTGTCTATACCCCTCATGATTTTGTAGACCTCAATCAGGTCCCCCCTCAATCTCCATCTTTCTAATGAAAATAATCCTAATCTATTCAACCGCTCTTCATAGCTAGCACCCTCCATACCAGGCAACATCCTGGTGAACCTCCTCTGCACCCTCTCCAAAGCATCCACATCCTTTTGGTAATGTGGCGACCAGAACTGTACACAGTACTCCAAATGTGGCCGAACCAAAGTCCTATACAACTGCAACATGACCTGCCAACTCTTGTACTCAATACCCCGCCCAATTCCAGGAGAGGAGTATCACATACAAGGAAGCAATTGGACAATTCCAAACATAACTGTTTATTTACTGATGGAAAAAAACAAGTGTAAATGAAACCAATAGAAGCTGAGGATTTCCTTAACAATGCATACCTGATTTAGGTATCATAGCCAATAAATATTTCACAATCCATAATTATGTGCCATACCAGTGGGTATAATTGTGGTTAGATTGGCAAAATTGTTAGATTCTATTGGAACCAAGTAAGGTCTTGTCCAGCTTATGGCACCCAAAGCAGCTGATCTCTTTCAAGGGAAATGTCAGCTTCCTCCTCCTCATTGCCCTTGTCCTGCTCAGAAGACAGATCCCCCATCAGGTCTGACAACATCTGTGGGGAGAAAGCTGAGCTAATGTTTCAAGTCCAGACATTCTTCAACAGAATGGAGTTCCAGGTCTCCAGAATCTGCAGTTTTTTTTTGTTTTGTTTTATTTTGGTGAAGGTGGCATATGCTGAAGGCCAAAAATTGTCATTGAGGGAAGATCTTGCATGCCCCAAAACATTTTCTATTCTCGACCGACATCAAATGCTCATCTCCTTACAGTGTTTAGTACAAACCATTGTTATATGTGCATGACAAATGATGAAGCAATGGGTGTTGGATGAATATTGGTTCCCCTTCATCCAGCAATTGGCCTTTTGTAACATCCTTACTTTTAAGTTTGACATCATTGAAATGCCCACGTTCAAGCAGCAAGCACCAGGCCCCCAACTGATGGACAGGACCAGATTAAATCTTGGGTTGCTCCCTTGCTCTCTTAGCACTCATTCTCTCAGCATCTATCTGCATGTTCTCAGCATCGTTGCCTTGCATTGCTATGCCATTTCTGATATCACATTGGTGCTTCACTAGGAGCCCGATGCTATCAGGGTTGAGGAAACCATATGGACTATAACAAGTCAAGAAAAGGTTGACAGTTCTGTTTCAAAGGTGGCTGGGGATAGATAATAAGTCAACACTAACCAGTGATGGCCATGTCTTAAGAATGAATTTGATTAAAAATCTCGTGCTGTAATTTAACTGCCTGCTTTCCACCAGCTGGGATTCTCTCTGCATGTGAAGATTCGTTCCTATCACTAAAAAACATCTCTTGATTTTCAAAATTCAAGTGAAGGATGTGGGTGTCCAGACAGTCTAACCATTATTATACTCATTGTATCTCTCTCCTCAAATGCTGCCTGATCTGTTGAGTTTCTCCAGCATATTGTTTTAGTTTGGATCTGCAACATCCACAGTTTTTGCTTTAATTTTAAGGGAGCACAATGTTTAAGGGCTCAGATTCAGCTCTTTTTATTCACAACACAGCGCACCACATCTTTATTCATTAATGGAAACACGGCATTGCAGGTTAGGCAGTATTTATTGTCCATCCCTAATTGCCCAGAGGGCAGTTAAGAGGCAACCACATTGCTGTGGGTCTGGAATCGCATGGAGGCCAGACCAGGTAAGGATAGCAGTTTCCTTCCCTAAAGGACATTAGTGAGCCAGATTTGTTTTTCCAGCAACCTGCAACAGATTCATGGGCATCATTAGATTCTTAATTGCAGATTTTTTTTGGATTCAAATTCCACCATCTGCTATGGCAGGATTCAAACCCAGGTCTCCAGAATGTTATCTCGGCCAGTGGATTAACAGTCCAGCGATAATACCACTTGGCAATTGCCTCCCCATGTGTATTAGGAGAAGGTAAAAAGTATAGAAACTGACATCATACTGAAATAATTTCCCATTCACTCGTATCAATCCTTCACCTAAATGCTTTACACATTGCTAATGCCTGCGTTTTTTGATCAACATCTTGCTTTGTAACAGAAAGATTAAAATGTGTAACTCTAGAATACATTAATCAATGGAATACATCAGAATCCTTTGGTCAATAATGTCCACTAAGAGTAAAATGGGATGATTCTCTACATGTAACTCAACTATGATTTAGCATCAGGTAAAAAAACTATCATTAACACATACTGTTCATCTATTTCTCATCATAGAATCCCTACAGTGCAGAAAGCAGCCATCTGGCCTATCAAGTCTGCACCAGCCCTCTGAAGAGTACCCACCCTGAGCCACTCCCATCCCTGTATCCCCACATCTACCATGGCTAACCTTCCAAGCCTCCACATCGCTGGACAGTGCAGGGCAATTTAGCATTGCAATCCACTTAGCCTGTACATCTTTGGACTGTGGGAGGAAACCAGAGCACTTGGTAGAAACCCACACAGACACAGGAAGAATGTGCAAACACCACACACAGTCACCCAAAGCTGGAATTGACCCTAGGTCCTTGTGCTGTAAGGTAGCAGTGCGAACCACTGAACCACCATGCCACCCCGTACTTCTGTACGTCATTAGCATTCTCTTTGCTTTGAGATCCAGCCACATTTCTGATTTGTTTCATATTAACGTTCTTTTCAACATTGAAACAATTTAATCTAAGTAAAGTCTTAAAACTATAATATGGTTTTCAGAAGCATGCTTCAAAATGTATGGCGCTAATCTAAAAATTCAATTCTGTCTTAAACATTACTTATAATAAATGTACAAATATTTCCATGCACTTGAGTTTTGAAACTTGCATTGAAATTAGTTTCCTAAGTGATGGAGAGAGAGAGAGAGATCATATTTCTCAGGACCATACAGAACAGTTTGGTAACTTGCAGAAGTGAATGATGGTCAACAATCATTGTTCATATCAGTGATTCAGTACAGATCCCCACACAGCCAGACTGTTACTAATTAGCAAATGACAGAACAAGCAATGCCTTTCAGTGCCTCAGGGCAGTCTTGATTCAAGAAAATCCTCCAAGGGAAACCTCATGACGGAGGAGAAACACCCCTCATATATTTTGAAGATTGGTAATTTCCTGGCCCTGCGTTCCACTCTTCGCTCTGCAAATTCTAAAGGAAATTTCATTGATGCCATTAATACTTAGCAAAATTAACTGCAGCTGAATATTTTGTGGATCAGCAAGGTCATTTCACAAGCGTTGTCTCTAAAAACCCCAAACACATCTGGGAGTGACCTTGTACAGCTACAAATATTTGAAGAATTTGATTGCTTATTTTATGATTTCACAGAAGAGCAGCAAAGAATATTCCAGAACGGAAGAGATTTGTAAAACATAAGCTAAGTTTGTAAAATGTTGTGGATCATGGATCATTCAAATTCGTGCAATTTAAATGGTACATTTTTGGGAAAGTTGACTTATTGGAACAATTTCCTCATTATATTTATTAACCCAATTAGACATAAGAATGGAATGGTACTCAAATTTGAGATTAAGCATAAATAGAAGTAATCAAATATTTTGTGTTTCAGCTTGAATCTTAGGCTCCTAAGACAATGAACTCGGTGGAGAACAATGCATTAGAGTTGAAAACTAAAATACAGTTTAAAAAATAGAGTTTTCCACTGTGTTAAATTTTGCTTAAATATTCTACCAGGGATAACATGGATCAGTTGAGTCAGGATGGAGCAAATTGACATGGTCATGGAAGAAATGGACTTGTTGGGAAAAATGGCCTTTTATTTCCTGAGTTTTAAAAGTGACACATTGAGTTTTAAAAACCTTTCGTTTACAGTTCAAACGTAAATTTATTGTACAAGTGTTTAATCAAATAATAGATATATAAAGATCAATTCTTTTTATTCAACCTTAAAATGGGAGATTTTTTTGCAGGTAGAAGTTAAAAGGATGTGGAATGAAATCAACTGGAACAGTTAGATTTTTGAGGTGATTTGGTCTTTGGCCTTTCTGATAGATAACTTATAAAGAGAGTCCTATTAAATTTATACTAGATGAACTATTTTCTCCAGACACATTTACAGACCATGTTTAGTTTCTTTCCATAAGTAAATCATGCAATATTTGATATGACACAAAGAAAGTGTGTCAAATATCTAATCCCTCTTCCACCAGTGCATCAGAGATACTATGTGTACAATCCACACCATGTAAAACCTGTGAGAGATTTTTCTATTGTATCTCCCAACCACATGCCACGAACGATAAGGACCAAGGGAAATAGATGTGCATACACACCAGGTTCACTTCCAAGTTCCAGTGTCACACAGCATCCTGACTTGAAAATCATATTTTTATTCCAGCATCTTTGCAGTGTCAAAGCATGGGTCTCCAAATCTACTATAAAATGACATCCATACTGATTTGTACAAACATTATCAAATTTTATTGAACATAAGGCTAGTAGAAGAAGACATCTTATCTGGAACCTGACAGAAACAGGTACCAGTTCCATTGGAACTAACATCATTGTGACATAGGTCCTTTTACATTTGCTCAGGGGTTATCCTTTGAGTGAACTATAATTCTCTTTACTCTCTATCTCCTCCCAAGTTGTTTTGTCCTTGTGAACTTGATTCACTATCTACACTATGTTTCAACCATTCCTGCTGTAAGAGAGAACAATGCATCTGGAGCCCTACAGAGCACGTTGCCAATTTCTGATTTTTTAAAAAATGAAATAATTGTCTTGCACATGTTCTAGAGATATTCTTAGAGTATCTATATAATTCTCTAAACTTGTACCGACCAAGCAGCAGTGCAGGGCTTTCTTCAGCACAAAGATTGCAACAACACAAAAAGAATATTCATTAGTATCTTTGCAAGATCAATTATGCACAACACATTGCAAAAAAGTATACCGATATGCCATTTCTATATGAACAGCATAATTGTATTATTTTATTATGTAATTAATAGACAGGTATATCTTTGCTGTTCCAGTGATTGCTCTTCATTTATTGTTCATCTCAAAATGTTACATTGAAAATTACCCAATATATCCATCTTTTGTCTGTGTCTGTTTGTCTATCTCTTTATCTACCTGAAATGAATGTCAGGTTTCTAGTTAAATGCTAGGAAGCTATGTTTGGAAGCAACCATGTAGCTTCTTTTGCAGCCTTGGCACCGGCCACTTCTCTTGGTGTCCTTGAACTGCAGAGTTGCCCAGAACTCTTATTTGATCAGAAGAGTGGAGAGGCAGTGCGTGGAAGGTTTAGGAACTCTAAATCAGAAATACCTGCCCTAAGTCTGTTTCTCTCTTTACTGGTGCTACTGAACTTGCTGAGTATTTGTGTTTTGTCATTTTCTATATGCTAGACTGCGTAGCAACTACCATAAAAAACAGAGATTTGTTGAGACAGATAGTAACAACACTGACATCTTACATGCCTATAATATTACAGACTAACACAAATGGCCCAGGTTCTGTGTTTACTGATGCTATTGCACATTATCTACATACAACTGATTGGCTGACGACACTACACTGATTCAATTCCATTTGAGAGAGTCATTAAAAGATGAAGTGTGTATCTTTCTAAAGGAATGTCGCATGTTGAGATGCCATGTAATGTTCTTAAGGTACAAATCTGACTTTTTGCGGAATATACGCCATTAAACAACTTCTCACTCAGAATGGGCAGAAAGTCCTGCACAATCACGAATGCCCACATCCCATGAATGAATAAAAAATTGTGGGGCATTAATTTAACACAAAGACTGTATGATTGGGATCTGAAAAATATAGCATTTTGGTTATCTCTTGAGTATTACCATGCCTGCATGTTGTAGGTGTAAATTTGGATGCTTCTTTACAATTGTTTATTGGTTGACTGCTCATTACAAACTGTTGTGGAACATTGCTTTGGGTTTTCTTTCTTGTGTTGAGTTTGTATTGAGAAAACCTTGAATTTTCTATACAATGCATTCTTCTGGACCATAGTTTGCATATGTCATAAACTGCTGAACACTGTCTTGGTAGGTGAGAGAGTCCACACCCCAAGCATGATTTGTTACTTCCACTGAACCTTTTGCTGGAAATTAAGCTCATTTCAGAGTCTAGCAATTGAACATACTGCTGGTCTGCTACAATTGTGCTGAAGTTGTACCTTCTTCTTGAACAGAGCCATGATCCTGATGAGAAGAGTTGACTGGGAATCAAGCTCAAATTTTCATGAGTTGTCATAGATGTGGCTTGATGACTAGAATGGTTCATGCCTGACTGTAAACACTACCTAAGATAAAAGAAATGTGCACTAGGTTTCATCAATAAACAATAGACTTATCAATAAATAATACTTAGTTATCATAAACAAATTTATCTTCTAATGAGTGACTAAAAAAATCATTAATTTTCAATATGCAGACTTAAATTCAGTCCCTTTAAATCCCAATTCTTTCACAAGTAGGACAGGCAAAACTGTTGCAGGATAAGCATCTGTGGAAAATATAGACTAAAAGGAATAAATTCTGTGGAGCAGGAGTCTAAGCAACAAGAGGTGGAAAAAGGTGACTTTCACACAGTGCTTTTTGCAGCTGCTAGCAGGGGAGGTGATGGCCTAGTGGTATTATTACTGGATATTTAATCAAGAGACCCATAAAAAGTTCTGGGAACCAGGGTTCAAATCCTGCTACGGCAGATGGTGGAATTTGAATTCAATAAAGACTCTAGAATTAAGAATCTCATGAGTATCATGAATCATTGTCAATTGTTGGGGGTAAAACCCATCTGATTCACTAATATCCTTCAGGAAAGGGGAAAATGCCACCCCTGCCCACATGCGACTCCAGGCCCACAGTAATGTGGTTGACTCTGAAATCCTGTCCGGGCAATAAATGCTGCTTAGCCAGCAACATCCTCATCCCATTAATGAATAACCAAAAAATCATGCTGACGTCCACTGCAGAAGATTTTAAATTCAGTAGTTGGTCAGTTGCTTTTTGTTTGTTTTTGAAGTTGTTTACAGAGTTGTTGAATGCTGTTTATTTCCCACTAACAGAGGAAAGCTTTCCGGAGGTCTAGGTACAACTGCCTTCTTTCAGTTCTATGACAAAGAGCAACTTGAATATCCAGAAAGATTGTTGATCAGCAGTTTTTCAAGCCAAAGGTGCCTGGTGTCCCTCTGTCTCACAAAAATATCAAATCCAGTTTCTCCAAATGTTACATGACCTTGTGGAACCAATAAGTCAATAGTTCTGCTTATAACCTTCAAGTTGTTAAAAATAACTTGTTTATTCCCTGAAACATACCTGTGTACAAACTTCCATCTTCCCCCAAAGTATTTTCAAAGAAATAGATACAGTCCTTGCAAGAAAAATAATTTTCATAACTGAAACTCAACTTTTTAAAAATTTGGCAACTGCTTATTGCCACGAACTAGCTGTCAGGTGACAGCTCACTTTGACTGCTCACACACTGTCACTATGATACATTTTATGATTTCTTGTATGTTAACCTCGGTGACATATAAAGAGAGAATCAGGTTCATGTTGGGACAGATAGTTTGGTATTTTTTGACTAACTGCGTACACTACTGCAATAAAACAGATTTACACACAGTCTGTTCTATGCTGGCTGGTGGTCCTGTACAGTACAGTCATGTATCTAATTAACTGAAGACACCAGACTGACTCCATTGTACAGAAACAATGACCGAAGGCAAGGTGGGTATCTTTAAATTGGAACATCAGATGTTTGATATCATGTAACTTGCTTAAAGATACAGACGTGACTGGCATGCAAATTATGCCATAACATAACATTTGTTTTTATATACGTCAGCTCTTCTTTCATGCCCAGTTGGACAGAAAGCAGACAAAACACACACTAATGTCTGCATTTCCTAAGTGTATTTTTCCTGAAAGAGGCAGCTAGCCTCTCACCAGATACCATAAGTGGTACCATTTGGCATTAAGCCTAGCTGATCAAGAATCTCTTCCATTCTTAAAGTTTAAGGCAGGAATTAACTTCGGAGTATGTACATCAGAAGCTATACTTTGACAACATCATCACCACATTGTAGCATGGCTCAGTGGTTAGCACTGCAACCTCACAGTGTCAGGGGCCCAGGTTTGATTCCAACTTCAGGTGACTGTCTGTGTGGAGTTTGCGCAGTCTCTGCATGGATTTCCTCCAGGTGCTCCAGTTTCTTCCCACAGCCCAAAGATGTGCAGGTTAGGTAGATTAGCTGTGCTAAATTGCTCTTAGTGTCCAGGGTTGTGCAGGCTGGGTGGATTAGCCATGGGAAATGCAGGGTTAGGAGGTTAGGGTGGGGCACTGGGTATGGGTGCGATGCTGTTTGGTGCAGACGTGATGGGCTGAATGGCCTGTTTCCACACTGTAGGGATTCTATAACTGCATGAAGTTGTGGAAAGAGCAAAAGCTTAGACCTTCCACAGTGGTATAATGTGTAGAACTACCATAGCGTAAATGTACAATTGCAGAAGACCCAACAGTGCAGCTTCTCCCAAATAAAAACTTCATCTCAAATTCCACCTGACAGCAACAGATAGTGCCACAGGTGAACTAACCTAAAATAGCCTTAAGGCCGACCCGGCAGCAGTGTTGAAACAATGGGTGAATCTTCGTGGTGAGTTTCCAACAGTCACACTGAGCAGAGAAAGCACTGAAGAAAAAGATAGCCCAGCACCGAGCAAAGTACTGCCACAGGAAGGAAACCCTTACAAAGGCGCCAAATTGGACTCGACCTTCCTGCATCTTGAAACATTTGAAACAAAGAAAGAACCACTTCAGGCAAAAAAATGGCCAAATTGGAGAAGGAAATCATGTGCCATATAAAAACTTCAGGGTCACGTCAATAACGTTATACACAATAGGCAACATCACGTATAATGTGCTTGTGATACAATGGTGAATAGAGAGATGGTAGTAATTGAGGATGTCTTTGATCTGTTTGAGTCTTATTTTACTGTTCACTCTCACAACACTCTTGTTGAAAGAGCAAAATTTAGCAGAAGGGGAACAAAGCCCTACGAAAGTCAGCAACTCTATGATTGATCGTTTTTGCTGCTTGGCGGCCAATTGTGATTAAGGGATGCTAAAGGAAACGTTAATAGTACAATAGTGGTGGAGATTTAAGCAAAATTCTTTCCAACTTCCTGGAGCATATCTAACTTCGATGAAAGTGGGTGGATCTAGCCAGACAGGCTGAAGTCCAAAAAAGGCAATTGAGTCTTTATTGGGAGGAAGAGGCATCTTCCGTGGATTAAAAAGCTTTGTACCAGTTCAGTATATGGGTGCAAAACCAAAAACATATCACGGCATCAGTCAGGGCAGCATGAAGATTGAGCAACAACTGTTATCTTGCCATGTCCTCACTGTGGCAGGAAGAAGATCCATTGATGCAAAGAATGATTCCTGAAAATACTCAGTCATTTCAAATCAAAGTATTTTTCCAAGGTTTTTTAATCTTACCTTCAAATGAAAATCACCATTCAGAAAGTGAAGAGTTCACTTTCCTTGTAGAAATCAATAAATTAACAGTAGATTGCTAAAACAAAGGTTAATGGACACCTATCAATTTTAAGCTAGACACAGGAACAACAGTCTCAGTATCTTTTAACCAGGCTCAACCAATCAACATTGCAACCATCATCAATTTGACGACAAGATTCAAGAGGGATCAAACCGAAGATCAAAGGGCAACTAACAGCACAGTTGAAATACAAAGACTGAAGGGTCACTGAATTCAAAACATTAACTTTGCTTTCTCTCCACAGATGCTGCCAAATCCGCTAAGTTTCTCCAAGCAATTTCTGTTTTTGGTACTATCAGAATTCTGTTGATCTTACTCATTTGAACAAGACAGTGGAACATTAAATAAATTCTATTGCTTAAACAGGTGAAAATTTGGCAAAACCAGCAAAGAGTACACAAATCTGGATACAGATAATGGATTCTGGCAGTAAACAGTGGGTGAAAAGTCAAAGATTTTAACATTCTTCATTGTATCCTTCAGGCATCATTACTTTGACTGTCTACCCTTTGGGATCACATCTGCATCAGAAATATTCCAGAGAATAATTTTAAATATGTTGGAAAGATTGGAAGGCATCATTATTCAGATAGACGAGATGTTGATCCATTGATTGACGAAAACAGAGCATGAACACAGAGGTAAGAGATATGGTTTAAATCCTACAAAATGTGGTTGCACTCAAACAAGAAGTACAAGTGACAGGCATCACGTCAGACACAAAAAATTATAACTACTGATGATTTACCACCATGCAGGAATGTGACTAAAATACAAAAGTTCATGTCAATGGTCAAACAAATGGATATATTTCAACTGCACTTATTTCAGATCAATGAACCCTTAAGGCAATTCCTAACATAAGACCGGGCATGGCACTAGCATCACCTTCAGCAGCAATCTTTTGAGAAGATAATATTGATGTTAATATTGCCTGAGGGAGGTGCATTCAAAATCAAATGCCTCCTGAAAAGGAATGAAGATTTTGATTTGTTGCTCTTGAGCTATTGTTGCTGCTGTTGCAGAATTGTCTAGCACCATATGAATTCAGCAGGGCCAAAAGCTGACTATCCAACTCCTTTCCCTTACAAACACATTGATGGTATGCCTCACTAGAGATGATCACAGACACATTTGGAAAAGGGAAGAACAGTATTGAGCAGGCCTGCCCACACTCTTGTCTAGTGCCACGGAACACACAAATTGTCCTTGCAGCTGGAAATATAGTCTGGATCACACAAGGACAGTAAAATAAATTAGCTTAACTTTGCATCCAGGGCTGAAGATCTGGAGATGGAACTAGAAAGTAAACTAGCGTAGTCGGTCAGTCCAAACTTACATGACAGAGAAAGTGACTGTCCGGAAGTAATTGTAAATCTATATTCTACTACCAAAAAAGGAAAACAACGTATGAATAGGAGAGAATAAGGGCTCAAGATACTGGGAGGAGGGTCTATTGGTGTAAGGCTGGAAAAGCACACAGTTCCAACAGCATCTGAGGAGCAGGTTAGTCAATGTTTCAGGCGGGAATATTGACTTATCCATTCCTCGGATGCTATCTGACCTTCTGTGCTTTTCTAGCCGCATACCTATAGACAATGTATGAAAAGGATTCACAAAGGGAATTTTTGAGCATGTTTTGAATTACCACTTAATAAGTACTGTATGTTAATTATAGTCTGTGCTTTGAGGAGTTCCTTGACTTGCTCAGACACAGATGATATTTCTAAGGTCAAAGACTTGGTGAAAGAGAGTGTGAATAAAAAAAAACATGGACAGTAAAGTTCCCTGCAATTGAATTAGAGTTGGGCATCTACGATTCAGAGTTTGCAGATACTCAATAACCACAAAGAAAACTCTGGACCAGTTTGCAAAGACAGGTAACACAACATCGCAGATTATTCCTGAAAGTCTTTGGTTGAGGGGAGTAGGGGGATGGGTTGGTAATTGTTGTAGCAGGATATGCATAACTATTTATAGTGTGTGTGTGTGTGTGTGTGTGTGTGTGTGTGTGTGTGTGTGTGTGTGTGTGTGTGTGTGTGTGAAATCTGGGGGAAGGAAGTGATGTAAAAGTTTAACTCCCCGCTATGTATGTAAGATGTTATGTCATTGATAGCATCATATCCATATGATGATCCAGGGAAGGATCAATAGCTTAGATCTTGTGCAGTATTGTAACAAATATAGTTATCATGGTGCAAATAAACAATTGCTTTAAAAATTACCCCAAAGTTCATCATCTGTCTTGGAATAGTGCACTAAAAACATTGTCAAAAACTCCACCTCACAACAACAGATTTACCATCTGCTGTAGCATATGGGAAGGCTTTACAGGTTGATAAACAACCAATTTGTTCATGTTATGAATGCATCTTCTGTGGCCATCAGGTCCTGGAATGGAACTTGAAACTGGAGTTCCTGACTTAGAGATAGGGATGGTACACACTGTGCGACTAAATTTCCCTTCACAGGAGGTTATGTTATAATGCAGTAGCTGCTTTCCTGTGAAACGACACGATATAGAAAATTGTGCGACAGAAATAACAGGGCCTATGGAAAAAGGGAGGTTGGGGCAGACCAATAAAAAAGTCACTCAAAATGAAAACCAAAAGATAGCACAGTAAGAACAAATGTTTAATTCACATGTAGTAATGAAATAGCAGTAAATGTATCACATTATCTTGAAAAATGTCAAGATGAGTTGATGGGGGAGGAGGTTTTGAGGTTGCTCTGTTATTAACACAGGGGCTAAGGATTGTAATCATTACCATCATCATCTGAGGTGCAATTGTGGTTGCAGGATTAGGGCAAAAAAAGTCAATCCAGAAGTGGAAGGCTGTGGTTCATTGTTTTCTGGTGTTTATTGGGGCTTGGCTTAACAGAGACACCCAGTTTTTACTGCTTTGCCTTTTTTCTTCTTTCATGAAGAAGCAGTTCATAGGGTGCCAAATAAGATCATATTCTGTGAACTGTTAACCACTGTGTTCTACATTGCAATCGTTATCCTCTAATCATTGCAACTGTTTCTCAATTTCCTTCAGGATAGAAGGCAAAACAGAAGTGGAAGGCTCTGATGGTGCTGCATCCTGGACTTCATCTTCTTCATCTCCAGCTTCCGCTTGCACCTCAGCGACAAGTTGTTGTAGATCAGCTGTAGAGAGGACTTCACATTGGGACTTGAGAAGCTCTTCAACATCCTCATTCTCCACTTCTTCAAAACCAACTTGCTTTGCAAGATCAACACAATGTTCTTTGATTTTTGGGAGCTCCTCTGATGGATCAAATCTTTTTAAATCTTAAAAAAAATCTGGGAGAAGTTTCCACCAAACTGCATGCAAGCAGTCCTTACTGACATCACCCCAGGCCTCCACAATAATGTCAATTGCACTGTTGATGTTAAAGCTCTTCCAAAAGTCAAGAACATTGTCCTTATCCCCTTCAGTGGCTGCAATCAGCCTCTTAATGAGTGCCTCAAATAATGAGCTTTAAAAGCTGCTATTGCACCCTGGTCCATGGGTTGAAGGAGAGCTTGTGTTTGGGTGTAGAAACAACACTTTGATAATTTTAGGAAGCTCACCAATGGTCTGAGGATGGCTTCATGCATCATCCAGGATTAGAAGAATCTCAAAATCCACATTTATTTTCCTGTAATACTTCCTAAAAACATCTTTGAAAATATCAACAATAAGGGCAGAAAACATTTGCCCAGCTATCCAACCTCTTGCTTGACCTAAAGTAGATGCCTAGAGTAGACTTAAAGTAACCTTTCAAGGCTCATGGGTTGGCAGAGTGGTACAACACCTCAGGCTTGAGCTTTAAGTCTCCAATAGCATTGGCACCCAACAGCACAGCCATATGATAGTTTGTCCTCTAAAATCCTGGAGCATGTGCTTCATTCATAGAAATGTAGGTTTGTGTTAGCATTTGTTTACAGTATAAACCTTTCTCATCCAAATTAACACTTTGATTTAAGTTGTAGCCTTCTTCACCATTTCATTTTTTTTACTGTGGGAGGAAATGCCACCACATGCTCCTCATCTGCACTGGCAGCTTTGCCACTTAACTCTACATTAGGGAAAGCAGAGTGGTTCTTAAAACTAGCAAACCAGCCACTGCTAATATTAAAGGCAGCCACATCTAAAGAATTTTTTGGCCTGTTTTGTTAGTTCTTCATGTATTGACAAGATTTTCTCTTTTGTAGTGAGAAGGATGGTTCCAGATTGCTTCTTCCTTTGCTCTTCTATCCATACACTCAGAAGCTACTCCATCTCCTCAAGTTCCTTTGTCCATGACACCACAGATTTGCTCGCACACAGACTTGTTCCAGCAATACAGCTTGTTTTAGTCTTTTCTGCATTATGTCTAATGGTGCATCAGGTAGACTCCTTCAATGTTGTTGCACGAGCAATATCACATGTTCTCTCTTTATGCTCAAAACACTTTACAACATCTAGCTTCTCTTCCAGTGTGATAACATTTCTTTTAAGTACACTTCCCGCAATTTTAGCCCCAGGACACTCCTTGTTATCATTCTTGCCACTTTATCCTTGCATTTTGT
Source organism: Stegostoma tigrinum (assembly GCF_030684315.1). Classification (NCBI taxonomy): domain Eukaryota; kingdom Metazoa; phylum Chordata; class Chondrichthyes; order Orectolobiformes; family Stegostomatidae; genus Stegostoma; species Stegostoma tigrinum. The sequence goes on from NC_081374.1 coordinate 32,259,066, forward strand.
GAGTCAGACGGCAGCATTATACGGCACCTCTCACAGAAAACGTGAGGTTTCTTGATGCCAGCACATGGCATGGTCAGGGCAAAGCTCGTGAACCGATCATGTGATGTTGACATTGGAATGGTGTAATAGCCAGCACAACATTTTACAATCACCGTTCCCTATTAGTCAATCACATAATAGCCAATTCACATTGCAGGAATATGCGTTATAGGAGAACCCCCTGTACATCTATCTGCCTGGGCTAATTTGCATTCTGTTTCTAAAATTGGAACTCAACGTTAATCCTTAGAGCACCATTCATTGTCGTAATCCAGCAGGTTTTCAGAAAAATGTAGAGGTCATCAAGCTAAAGTTCACTTGAAGTCTCTAAATTAGTAGATGAATGAGTCACAGCCTATGGCCCCAAGTTAAGGAAAATGTGTTTGTCAGTAGAGTAAATGCATTGCGTGGAAAATGAGTAATTCAAGCATACTTTTTCAATAAAAGGGCAGTAAACATATGAAACAGATTACCCAAAAGGGAATAGGATAAAGGAACGGGTGCACATGGCAATAAGTGCCTGAACAGTCCTTTGTAATACATAAAGTTCCAAGTTTCCAGATATAAAAATCTGTTTATAACATTTTGTGAGACATTAAATGGATATGTTAAATGAGTCAATAGTTCAGGTCAAGCTGAAATCATTGTTATGCACTCATAAAGGCTAAAATGTTTTGCAATAAATCTGTGATCTGAGCAGAGTGACCTCATTGTAGTGGGGCACCAGTTAGGGTGTTCCAATTGGACATGGTGTCAATGATCTAGCTTGTTGCTTTTTTCTATTATCCAATGGCTCCTTCTAACTCTGTATGTTTATTTGTATATAGAACATACCAAGTAAGGAAAACATTGTTTTTGTCACAATGCCTTTGTAGTCATCCAGCCTGATGACTTTCCCTGCCTCAGTTCACACCACAGATATTTAACCAAACTACTCAGTAACAATTCACACATCCATATATGAAACAGAAGAAAGCTGGGATGAAAGTCAAAAAGCAAGTATTTGAAATTTTATGGAAAAGACATTTTGTACCTAATCAGGCTATTAAAAAGATTTAATATGGCTATTTTGCCTTGCTTTAGTCGATTAAATTTAAGGAGGAGCATTGGTGCGTGGTTCTAATTGTCATTAAAATCTTATCTGTCAAATCTTTCATAAGGCTTAACAGGGCAAACATTCAACATAAAAATGTGGCTTTATCAGGTATTGTAACAATGAAAGCTATCAAATTTGGTACTGGACACAGTGGTCTCATGGCACAGCCTTGAAGTGTAGGTTAAGTTGATTAATAGATGATATCTAGGAATGTTCAACAACGGACTATAATATTCCAACTTTCAATCTGATCAGAAGGTTGCTTTGCTTCCTCATAAAGTGGTTCTTCTTCATTAATCTATCACAATAATAAGTCTGCAACACTGTTGTGATTTTTATAAATATAACTTTGGATTTGGAATTGTTCTATCAATTTGCTTAGCATTTTAGAATTTTTGTGCTATTAAACAAAATGTTGTCACTTTTCATTGCCCGATCTGAGGGTTAAATGGTAATTACAAATATCATAAATAGATTAAAGGTTTAATTCTGGACATGATTTTTGTTGAGCCTTTGCAGAATTCGATTCCATTGTAAGGGTAATGAATTAAAAGAATTATCCATAGTCACTTTGGTGAATGAGGGCTAATGCAAATGCCAGTTAATACAGTGTGGAGTTGGATGAACACAGCAGGCCAAGCAGCATCTTAGGAGCACAAAAGCTGACGTTTCAGGCCGAGACCCTTCATCAGAAAAGCTCTGATGAAAGGTCTAGGCCCAAAACGTCAGCTTTTGTGCTCCTAAGATGCTGCTTGGCCTGCTGTGTTCATCCAGAGGCACACTTTATTACCTCGGATTCTCCAGCATCTGCAGTTCCCATTATCTCGAAAGCAAATGCCATCTGCTCTGCCTTTCTGTTAGTAGGATTCATTTCTTGTGATTGTCAGTGTTAGGAAAAATGTTCTTGCTGTACCCAATGCATCAAGTGGGTAATGAATGAGGATGTATGGTCTAAATTGAACATGTCAACCATGGAAGTTAAACATACCCTTTTCAAAGTTTGAGTCCTGCCCAGTGAGTCTTTACTTTCCTCCTAGCTTTCCCAAAAATGCATGATCAACTGATTTTAAATATTGGATGGGGGAAGACATGATATATGAGAACACTTTTGGGAGGCTAAGTGCATTGCAATCCTTTGAGCTGAAGGCAGCGACGAAGTTACTTCATTGGTGAAGTCTTTGGGACGTACGAAACAAACAGCTGTAGTTTTCCCTTTAATCAATAGTGCCTCAATGACACAAGATTGCAACATTTGCTCAGAGGAAGGAAACTGGACAGCTGGGCAATAACTGGTGTGTTGCTTATCAAGAACAGCTGAATATTTTTGTGAGTCATCAAGAACAATAAGGGCTGGGGGTGGAGGTTGTAGGGGTGAGGAGGGGGGGAGTTGCGGGGTTTTGGAATCTGCCCGTCCATGATGGAAATTAATGTGCTTGCCAAAACTACATTGTTGGAACAGCTGGCTTGCTTTTTGTTGAAAAGGTCAGTTGTTGCCTTATAGCTAAGATTTAATCTATTTCCAAGCACAATTCCTTTGATGTTTTTACAGGAAATATGCTTGACTATTGGGAAATAAAACATTAAGAAAACAGGAATGCAATGAATACATTTGTTTTGCACTTCTCTCGCAATGAGTCTTTTCAAAATACTTGAGCCTAATTTGACACCCCAGATCATTTGAAATTCTAAACAAAGTGGAAGTATTGCACAATTTGAATCTTTGAACTTTTTTACACATTGTGATTTTCTCTTTGCCCTTTTTGAGGTGATATGGAAGTTACTATTTTAATGGAGTCTAGGATTCTGGTATGTGGCTGTACCATAGCACAACTTGTGGAATACCAACTTCTGGAGCAGTCACAACCAAGCCTGAGCCCACAAGTGCATAATTTGATTACAACAGTATCTCTGTTCTGTACCCAGTAGGGAAAATAGGCTGTATGGTATTTTATATAGACAGAATAAATGTGAATTCAATATTTGGTTTCAACTAGACCCATCTGAAAGAGTTCATCTGTTTCCGCCAGGACAGTATTGCCCAGGTATTTGCAGAGTTTAAATAAGAAGCAACTATCTTTCTGAGTACCGTTGCAATAGGAAGTAATTAAGGCAACTTTTGCTTAGTAGTTAAACGATGATTTTTGAATTGCTAATTAGTGTGTGTCATCTGCACACTGATCAAAATCCTGGGTGAGAAATTTAGTTCACTATTGGAGCTGCAAAATGGTGTCAATGGTACCCAAGCAGTCAATGCTGGAGGACAAGGGGCTGATGGAACATGCTGGAGGTCATGTTTGTACAGGTGTTGGAAAGAGCACCGTGTGCATCTTGCCAAAGTATGCAGAGTGAATGAAACTCAATTAGTGTTCTGCTGATTTAGCACAAGCAAGTGTCTTTGGACTTGAAAACTTTAGCCAATGTTCTTCAATCTCCCAAAGCTAAATGTGCTCAGTAGCAGCAAGGACCCCCACCATTATTAGGTAAAGGGATCTTGGTTTGTTCTCCAGAGATAATGGGAACTGCAGATGCTGGAGAATCCAACATAACAAAGTGTGGAGCTGGATGAACACAGCAGGCCAAGTAGCATCTTAGGAGCACAAAAGCTGACGTTTCGGGCCTAGACCCTTTATCAGAAAAGGGGAAGGGGGTGAGGGAACTGGAATAAATAGGGAGAGGGGGGAGGCGGATTGAAGATGGATAGAGGAGAAGATAGGTGGAGAGGAGACAGACAAGTTAAAGAGGTGGGAATGGAGCCAGTAGAGGCGAGTGTAGGTGGGGAGGTAGGGAGGAGATAGGTCAGTCTGGGAGGACAGACAGGTCAAGGGGGCAGGATGACTTTAGTAGGTTGGAAATCGGGGTGCTGCTTGAGGTGGGAGGAGGGGATAGGTGAGAGGAAGAACAGGTCAGGGAGGCAGGGACGAGCTGGGCTGGTTTTGGGATGCAGTGGGGGAGGGGAGATTTTGAAGCTTGTGACATCCACATTGATACCATTATACTGCAGGGTTCCCAAGCGGAATATGAGTTGCTGTTCCTGCAACGTATGGGTGGCATCATTATGGCACTGCAGGAGGCTCAGGATTGACATGTCATCTAAGGAATGGGAGGGGGAGTTGAAATGGTTCGCGACTAGGGGGTGCAGTTGTTTATTGCGAACCGAGCGGAGGTGTTCTGCAAAGCGGTCCCCAAGCCTCCGCTTGATTTCCCCAATGTAGAGGAGACCACAACAGGTACAGCGGATGCAGTATACCACATTGGCAGATGTTCAGGTGAACATCTGCTTGACGTAGAAAGTCTTCTTGGGGCCTGGGATGGGGTTGAGGGAGGAGGTACGGGGGCAAGTGTAGCACTTCCTGCAGTTGCAGGGAAAAGTGCCAGGTGTGGTGGGGTGGGAGGGGAGTGTGGAGCGGACAAGGGAGTCACAGAGAGATGGTCCCTCTGGAAAGCAGACAAGGGTGGGGATGGAAAAATGTCTTTGGTGGTGGGGCCAGATTGCAGATGGCGGAAGTGTCGGAGGTTAATGCATTGGATCCGGAGGTTGGTGGGGTGGTATGTGATGATGAAGGGTATTCTCTTTTGGCTGTTATTGCAGGGATGGGATGTGAGAGATGAGTTGTGGGAAATGCAGGAGACACGGTCACCGGCATTCTCAACCATTTTGGGGGAGAGGTTGCAGTCATTGAAAAACGAGGACATGTGAGATGTATGGGAGTAGAATGCCTCATCCTGGGAGCTGATGCGATGGAGGCGAAGGCATTGGCAATAGGGAATAGAATTTTTGCAGGAAGGTGGGTGGGAGGAGGTGTATTCTAGGTAGCTGTAGGAGTTGGTGGGCTTGAAATGGATATCAGTTTCTAGCTGGTTGCCTGAGATGGACACAGAGAGATCCAGGAAGGTGAGGGATGTGTTGGAGATGGTCCAGGTGAACTTATTTATGCTGGCTGTTGGCACAATCTCACAAGAGCTTGACATTTTCTATCATTGCTGAAGTCTACAGGGTGTGGTGTGGCAAGTGCTGAATAGGCTTGCTGATTTCAAAGCTTCTGTACTTAGCAGCTGCCACCAGACATGGGTATAAGAGTGAGCATCCCTCTAAGGCTATACCTAATCGTGCGGAATGTACAGAGGCCATATAGAACAAGACAGATTGCTCAGCCAAGAAAGAGAAGATACAAAAATTGTCTCAATGGGTGGCTTTATTAGTTCTAGTGGTTGAGAGAACTCTCTCCTCTGAGAACCTCAGTGACAAATATTATGTGAGATGCCCAGGAAATCAGATTGGTGTGGACGACATGGAATAGGAATCGCAGAAAAATTGATGATAGAATTGAAGCAAGTGAGCCGTGGATGACAACATTAAGTAACAAAACATTCCATACCACAAAAGCCAAAAAGATTGCCACCAGGTAGATTAAAGAAAGAAAAGATGTGTTGACATGAGGTGTGAATGGGTGCCTAACAGCCATCTGCATGCAAATTACAGGTATTAAGAAAAGTAAACAAAAGAGTCAAAAAAATGAATCTTAAAATGATGACAGATCTAAAATTGTTAGGGCTCATGTTGAGTCTTGAAGACTGTAAACAGCTGAGTCAAGAGATGAGTTACTATTCCTTAGAGCTTGAGTTGAGTTTCATTTTAGCATTAAAGCAGGCCAAAGACAAAAGGATCGATGTAGAAGCAACATGGAGAATTGCAATGGTAATCAATAGGTCATTTACATTTACATTCAGAAAATTTCTGAAGAAGGGTCTAGGCCCGAAACACCAGCCTTCCTGCTCCCCTGATGCAGCTTGGCCTGCTCCGTTCATCCAGCTCTACACCTTGTTATCTATAGTAAATTGGCTCTTGGTTACAGACTAGATTAGGGAATACCGACAATATAAAAAGAAGGCATTCAGCCCATTCAGTCCATACCTACCGTCTGAAGAGCATCCCACCCATTCCCAGGCCCTACCCTATCTCCACAACCCTGCATTTACCATAACTATGATATGAAGGTGCTGGTGTTGGACTGGGGTGGACAGAGTTCCTCAAAATTCCTATTACATCTTCCTTACTAACAGCGACCTCCTCTAGCCTACCAGCATGTTTTACACTGTTCTCCTCTATAACTAGATCCCTGTCAGTTGTGAATACCGAAGAAAAGTATTCATTAAAGACGTCCCCTATTCTTTAGTTTCCATGTACAAATTCACTTTACATTCCTTGGTCAGCCTTACCCTTTCTCTGGTCATTCTCTTATTTCTCATATATGTGTAAAAAGCCATAGAGTTTTCCTTGATCCTATCTGCCAAGGTTTTCTCATGCCCCCTTCTAGGTCTCCTAAGCCCTTTCTTCAGCTTCTTCCTGAATAACTTGCATCCCTGTAGAGCCTTTTCCATTCCTTGTTTCCTAAACCTTATATAAGCATCCTTCTTCCTCTTAACCAATCATTCAACCTCTTTTGAGAACCAAGGCTCCCTCACTCAACGCAATCTTCCCTGCCTGCTAGGGACAAACATATCAAGCACACTCAGTGTGCATTCCTTAAACAATCTCCACATTTCAATAGTGCTCTTCCCTGACAGCATCTGTTCCCATGTTATATTACCCAGTTCTTGCCTAACAGAATTGTAATTACCCTTCCCCCAATTATAAACCTTACCCTGTTGTATGTACCTTTTCCATGACTGTTGTAAAAGTAACAGAGTTATGCTTGCTACTGCCAAAATGTTCTCCTACCAACAGGTCCAACACTTGACCCAGTTCATTGCCAAGCACCAAATCCAAAGTAGCTTCTCCTCGTGTTGGTCTATCTACGTACTCTGTCAGGAATCTTTCCTGATCACACAGGACAAAATCCACTCCATCTAAACTATTACAACTAAAAAGTTTCCAATCAGTATTTGAAAAGTTGTAGTCACTCATGACTACAACCCTGAGACTTCTGCACCTTTCCTGTATCTGCCTCCCAATCCGCTCCTCTGCTTCTCTGCAACTATTAGGGGGTCTGTAAAAAAAAGCCCAACAAAGTGATTGCTCCTTTCTTGTTCCTGATCTCAACCCAAACTGACTCTGTAGACATATCATTCTCAAAGCGCCCTTCAGTAGCTGCTACACTAGCCCTGACTAGCAATGCCACTCCCCACCTTTTTTCCCACCCTCCCTATTTCTTTTAAAGCATCTAAATCCCAGAACTTCCAACAACCATTCCTGTCCCTGAGTTCAAGTTTCTGTAATGGCCACAACATCATAGTTCCATTTACTGGTCCATGCTCTCAGTTCATCTGCCTTATTTCTGATTCTTCTAGCATTGAAGTATACACACCTCAAGCCATTTCTGTGTCCACAATTATGCTCCATCGACCGCATTTCTTTATTAACAACCTGACTCCCTGTTGTGTCTTTTGGAAGGCTGAATACCTCATCCTCTGAATTACAAATCCGGTTCCCCCAGCATAGAATGCCAATAGTGTGGGAGCAAGCTATCAAGCCCATGGAATGCACAATGCCTCCCTGAGCAGCATCCCACCCAGATTCTACAACCCCCCCAAACTTTTACTCTATCCTAGTAACTCTGCATTTCCCATGGCTGACCCGCCTAGTCTGCACGTTCCTAGACACTATGAAGCAATTTAGCATGACCAATCCACCTAACCTGCACATCTTTGGACCGTGGAAGGAAACTAGAGCACCCAAAGGAAACCCACACAGACACAGGGAGAATGCACAAAATCCACACAGACAGTTGCCCAAGGCTGGAATTGAATCTTGGTCCCTGGCACTGTGAGGTGGGAGTGCTAACCACTGAGCCACTGTGCCACCCATGAGTCCATCATATAGCCACCAGCAAACACATCACTGCCTTTCCTCCCTTTTCAGAACTCATACCACTATGGGTTACTGCTCAGTCAACCCTAATATCATTTCGTTAGAACCTTCCTTTGCAAGCGCAGACAATGCAACATCTACCCTTTTATCTCCTCCCTTCTCAACATCTGAAGCCCTTAAATATATCTCAAGTGTGGGGTGCGAGTGTTGAAAAAGGAAGAAAGGCATGAATTTATGCAATACTTTTCAGACCCTTGGAAATGCAGAGGATCAGTGTTACATTGGTGTACATGACCATAGATTGTTGAAGGCAGGACAAGTAGATTGGTGATAAAAAAAATTGAGATGCTGGCCTTTATTAGTCAAAATATTGAATACAAGAGGAAGGAGTTTATGTTGGAACTGCCTATAATGCTAATTAGACTGCAGCTGGAGTACTGTCTTCTGTTCTGGTCACCCCTCCATAGGAACAATGTGTTTGCATTCGGGGTGATACGGAGGATATTCACCAGGATGTTTCCTGGGCTGGAGTGATTCAGCTATGAAGTGAAGCTGGGTAGGTAGGGGTTATTTCCTTTAGAGCAGAGAAGGCTGACAAAGGAGCTAATTGAGGTACACAATACAAGGGACAGCGTAAACAGGTTAAATAAGGAGAAATTTTCCAATTTGGGGAAAATCCAGAGGGCATAGTTTTAAGGTCAACAGCAGGAGGTTAGAGGGAATTGGTTTTTTTTCACACAGAGCATGTGGAGATGTGGAACTCACTGTGGTAGAGGCAAGAACCATCAACATATTTACATGATAGTCAAATTGCACGTACCAAGTGATTTGTTTTCACTCAGTTGATTAAGGAATAATTATCAGCCAGGGCACTGGGGATAACACCCTTGATCTTCTTTGAAATAACACCATGAGGTATTTCCTTCCATCTGAACAGATACATATGGTCTTGGTTTAATGTCTCATCTGACACTGCAACGCTCCTTCAGTACTGCATCAAGATGGCCAACCCTTCTGAGGTGACAGTACTACCAACTGAGTTATGGCTGACAAGGAAAAGGTGTAGAGGGAGGGAGTTGAGTTGGAAATAGGTGGATGTCAAAATGCCAGGGATATGATTCCAAGAGGAGTTAGATTGATTAAGGGATTTTCGGGTGCAATCAAAGAAGCACAAGTGTAATTGAAGGAGAGAAGTTTAACAGGCTCATGTCAACATGACTGCGTCTGTTGCCCAACAAACAATGCTGGAAATATACCTCCCTGTTTGAACTGGTTGTGTTTGCCTGTCAGCTGCCAAGTCCCCCAGGTGCTGGCAAACAATCTGGAGCATGGAAAATCTTAGGCACACAGCCTCACAAAATACCAATAATGTCTGGAATGCATATTTGTCTCCCTCAACCTGTCTCCATTTAAACTGGAAGATTAGAAACGGTTGAAGTCAGTTTCCTAGATTATCTATTCTTAAGCCCCATATCTCAAGCGCACCCATCCGCCCCCACATATCCTTGGAAGTTCAAAGCCTGCATTTCTGTTTTGTCTTGAAGTACAAATCACCAACTAACACATAAATGATCAATTTATACCTTTTTGTTGAAAAGTTAAATATTCTTGACAAGAGTTAGGTGGTTGTTTATGACTAACAAAGGTGTGATGAGCCAAAAGGCCTTTTTTCTGTGCTGTCAATCTCTATGACTCTGTAACAAGCATTTAAGTATAATATCTCATGCAGCATGCTGTATAAAAGACATCAGAATTTGTAATAACATATTGGAATGATCATGACAGTTAAACGTGCCGCCTCCCTAACTAATTTATAGATGTTTTCTGATCAACCTGTTCAGAAATATTATCACATACCTCTAGAGCAGGGGCCCCTTGAACCTAGGTCTCTTAACTCGGCCATAAGGACACTACCAATGTAGCACAAGAGTTCTCTCCAAATCATTTGTACAGTGATTCATGCAAGTCACTTCAGATAACAGATGGGAAACATTTTACAAGTCACCAGCTATCACAGCTGACTCCGATCAACAATTATATAAAATAAGATGAGTTAAAACCTTGCAGTTATTTTGTAAACTCTAAAGAAAGAAGTAATCTTCTTTTTGGAAAATGAAAATAAACAAAATAGTTCTTCCTTTATCCCCTATCTCCTTCAAATTTATTTTCCAAACACTCGTAATTCAATTCATTGAAAGTTATTTTGCAATAAACAAAATCTCACAATATTGTTTATCACATAGTCATCCATAATATTTTCAGCTTGGGAATTGATCAATTAGGTTCAACAACTAATTACTGGTATGTATGCATCACTTAAACCTTCTTCCATTTGTCATTGTAGCTTTTGAAAATTTAATGCTAAAATTTTAATAGTTGGATAGGTTTCTGATCAATCATCTTTTCATGAATCTAATTTAAATTTGTATTTGTAGCTGTGGAAATATAATTTCACAAGTTAGAAATACTTAACAAAATTATTTAAGAAGAAATCATCACAGGAACAATACATAAATATTTTCAGCAGATTTCTCTTATCTTGGAGTACATTAAATTGGGCAGTGATGGATCCAGTGACAAGTGGTTAGTTTTATCAATAACAACGGGGCAAATTTAGGGCGAAGATGCTTAGGAACGTAGAAGATAAGAGCAAGAGCTTGATCTTTTGACCCATCGAGCTTGCATCAGCATTCAGTATGGTCATGCCTGATCATCGAGCTCAATACTCCAATCCTGCCCTCCCCCATATCCCTTGATCCCTTTAGCACAAGAGCTATACCCACCTCCTTCTTGAAAATGCATAATGCTTTGATCTCAACCACTTTCTGTGATAATAAATTCCACAGGCCCACCACTCTCTGGGCAAAAAAAAATTCTCCCCTCAGTCATAAAGTTTTACCCCTCATCCTCAAAACTACAAACCCTGGTTCAGATTCCCAAGCCATTGTGATCATCCTTCTTGCATCTAACCTGCCTGGTACGGTTTAAAATTTATAGGTTTCTGTGAGATCCATCCTCACTCTTCTAAACTCCAGTGAATACAATCCTAACCAACTCAATTTCTCCTCATACCTCAGCACTGCCATTTCAGAAATCGATTTGGTCAACTTGGAACAATTTGCACTCATATAGCATCTTCTTAATGCAGAAATAAAAAACGCCCCATGTTGCATCACAGGACTGTAAATTAAAGAGTTAAGAGGCTTCTTATAGGTGAAATTTGTTAGATTTATAAAAGATTTTTGGAAAGAACTCCAGAGCTTTGGTCTTAATTAGCTGAAAACATGGTCTCCAATAGTAAGGTAAAATGATTGGGGGATGTACAACCGTAGCCAATGGAAATCTATAGTCCTTAAAGGGTCAGAGTTACGAAACTAGGAAGGAAGGAAATCATGAAGGGATCTAAATGCCAGGATGAGAATTTGTGATGGGGAGCAAAGACTTTGTGCATGTTTGGATAAGGGCAATAGAATTTTAGATGACTTCATATTTATGGAGTGTGGAAGCTTTGAGAAGGACCATGGGAGCTTTAGAATAGTTGAGTTCAGAAGTGTTAGTATGGATTTTCAGGACAGGGGTTTCTGCATTGACTTGACAAAAGCCAGAAACAAGTGATTCTGTGTAGATTAAAGCATCTGACCTTTGTGCTACAAAGTCAGAAAGTTCAGCTCAGGGTCAAATAGACTGGTTTACTCTGAGGCGGTGGTCTGGTGAGAATCTAAGCCCAAAAGCATATCTGTTTGTAATACTTGTGCAACACTGCATAGCTTAAACACCAGTACTGACTCTGGAATTTCTGGATTGAATTTCTTTCACCACGTATACTTAACCTCTCAAATTCCATGATATATTCTTCCATGGTCTAATTGTCAAATTTATCAAATATTGACCATGCCTTGCAGGTTTCCAACCAATAATCATTTTTGTAAATTCTGCCCATAAATTGTTTGAAAATCTTTAATTCCTCTTCAGTGTCCAGATCTGTTATATTCAGTTTCAAAAATACATTATTTTTAATTTTACTCTTTTCCATTGAGCATAAAGCCATAGCCATACATTGTTTCTTTTTGATTGGAGAAGTGAGTCCACATCTCCATTTCATTCCTTCCCTGCTTGTGTGGCTCAAATACCAAAAACACCAATTGATAATGATAATTCATGATCCTGCAGTGTCACTCAGCTATTTCATGTTAAAGAGCCTCAGGGAGTTTTGCTGCTTGCCAGAAATGGGAATTACCTTCTGGTTTCTTTATCTTTCTGACTGAAGAGTTTGAGTTTAATCCTCTGCTACAATGTTTTTAAACATTGATGCCCAAGTGGTGAATTATATATAAACATCAGCAAAAGACATATGGGACTTTGTAACTGTAGTCATAAATTATATTTTCTTGCTTATCTGTGGTATAGTCCAAACATGAGTTTTTACTTTTCCCTTCTGAATCCTTTCCCTTTCAAGAAAGCAGCCACCCACTGGGGAAAGTCTTAGTTCCAAAGATGAGTCATATTAGATACAAAACATTAACTCTGTTTCTTTCTCCATGGACCCTACCAGAGTTTCTCCAGCACTTTGTTTTTTATTTAAAAACTCAGCTCCCCTTTTCTTTGGAAAACCCATCACCAAACCACCAAACTAACTCTTCTGTCAAATAACAACTAACAGTTAACATACAAATAAGAAAATAAAGAAAAGGGGAGGAAAGACAGGAGGGGACTAAATCGGAATGGAGTTGTTGCAGAGGGGGGTGGGGCCTGTTTTCGTGTAATGATCTCAAGAACATTTGTAGACACCACATGCTCATCTCCAAGGGCACCTAGGGGTGACACGGTGGCTCAGTGGTTAGCACTAATGCCTCACAGCACCAAGGACCTGGGTTTGATTCCATCCTTGTGTGACTCTCTGTGGAGTCTGCACATTCTCCCCATGTCTGCGTGGGTTTCCTCTCAGTGCTCTGGTTTCCTCTCACAGCCCAAAGATGTACAGGTTGGGTGGATTGGCCACGCTCTGCCAACTACTTGTCTTATTTCTAAATATACAAGTTTGCCCATAATTAAATGCTACCAAGTCTTTTGCCCTATTGTTATTACAAATACAACAAGAAATGGATTCCATGTGTGTACCATTGCAAGGGAAATGCACCATTCATATTCCCAATGCAAAATTGGTGGCTCTCACTGTTTTCTGTTGTTCTCTTCTGTTTGAAGGAACTATTTTTTCTTCACCACTTGTATCAAGGAAATGGGCAATTGCAGCTAAGCAAATTGAAAGTGGGCCAAAGTATGTTGTTGCTGTCCAGCCAATCAAGACCATTATCTGTACGGAAGCCATTATATTGAGTCACACTCTTGCAACTACTCTCTATATTCTAGAAACTTCCCATTATTTTCAAATAACATCAATTAATTTCTAAAAGAATTGTTTCATTGATCGTCATCACATCCCAAAGATTGCACAACAATTTGTAAAATGTTTATGGAATATGGCAAACCTAAGATGCTGAAACATGCACCAAACAAAAATGAAAAGATTGGAGAGCAAATGTATATTGGACACCAAACCCCAACCCCAATCATGAACATAAAACTCCTCCATGATCTACAGTGCATCTTGTCATGACCAAGTGAGGAGGGGTCCCCACTTTGCCCTCTCCTTGCCTGACTGCAACAGGTTTATTTTTTGGAAATTTGTCACTTCGTTGAGTATGTAACAGCTTACATGCTGTAATTGTAAAAGAGCCAATGGGAGAGGTCTTCATCAAGGAGGTTTGTTTAATTATACTAAAATTAAGCTAAGTAAAATAATAAAATACACACTAATTTTTGCACACGCATATATTCACAGTTGACACATGTGCAGACACAGTTTAGAGAGTGCAGAAGGCTAGGATGGCCAAATTGGAGTCCATTAGATAAGGTAAGCATTTATGGTTCGTAGTGTAGTGATTTGGATTGCAACAGGCTGAATTCAGTGGTCTTGATGCTCCCAATGTAAAGGTGTGTTTTACTGAGCTGAACAGAATTAGCTGATCTTCTGTGGGTTTCAGTTCTTTCTTTAAAATGTTTGCCTTTACAGATGAGGAGAGGGTCAATAATAGAGCCTGGAACAAACTTTTGTAAGTCGTATGAAGAAAGTGACAGAAGGAACTGCTTTTAAATTCTCAGTTACTTCCACAGTTCTGCTGAGCATTGTCCTGTGAGGATATGGTTAAAACCTGCAAAAGAGATTGGTTCGTTATTGGACCTCATCTGACTACCAGCAATATAAACATTATTGTGTGTTCCAATTGTAACTTATTTTGCTTATGCCTGAAAAGATATCTTAAATCAGGGTCTCCTTGTACATGCAATTACTCTTTAATGGTCCATCTCCAGGAGGTGAATACGTCTGATATTCTGTTAATAAGGTAGGAGATGTGGGGTTTTCATATAGAATCTCAGGTAGAATGTTATTGTCTTTGGTGCTTCTACAGATTTATAATCTTCATTCCAAAGGTGTTCGACTGAGATGCATGGTAATGTAAATATGAATGGCTAGATTAACAGGGAGCACATGTCATTTTTAGCTTGTTTATAAAAGCTTTTTTTGGAAAAAGGCAGTTCAATTTCATGTTTCCAGCTGAAGAATTAAAAATCTTAATTTGAAATCAGCATGCTTTGTGACAAAAATGTTGTCACTAGAGTGGGAGGAAAGGTGGCAGGCTGTTCAAAGTCAGTGAATCAGAGACACATTATGTGTTAATTATTTTATCCACTCTCCCAATTTCAGGAAAGATTAGTAGAAGGTCAGGTGGGCACTACCTGAAAATAAAGCATTGTATTCATCAGGTCGTAACTGACCCTAATTCTGTGTTGTTCACATTCATGATGTTCATCCTTTAATCCATCATTTGTCATATTTTAGGTTATAATAGGTTAAAATTGCCATTATGCTTCCAACCAGTTAACAAGACTTGCCTAGTTTTTACCTTTGCAATTTACACTGGCTCTCTTTCCTTGAAGCAGGCTAATCAGGTATAATCTGCTTTCATGCTGTCAGGCACTTAATTACACACGATTTTCTATTACATACACTGCGCAAGCTTACAGACCCAGGTTAGCTTTGAGAAACATAAAGGAGTATTTTATCTTCCCCATTGCCCAACAAGACCACTGCAGATGGATGGCTGTGGGGGCCAAAAATGGTTTGGATTTTTGCAGCATGTTGTGACTTCACATCCACCTTCTCTTATCTGAATCAAAGCCTTCCTGTAATGAGAACTTTGGGTCACGCATACATTTCAGCTATGGCTTAATTAACCCAACAGTGAGGCTGGTGGCTAATAACATACTGGCCACAGTTTATTAAAAAAAATTCACAAGTTCTATGTGAGCCTTAAAGTTACCGAAACCTTATTTTCACTGGGCACCTCATCCACTGTTCCTGAACCTGAGCTAATCCCCAACCGTAACACTCAAGAACCTTGCATATCAAGCAGATGTTCACCTGCACATCTGCCAATGTGGTATATTGTATCCATTGCACCCGGTGTGGCTTCCTCTACATTGGGGAAACCAAGCGGAGGCTTGGGGACCGCTTTGCAGAACACCTCTGCTCGGTTCGCAACAAACAACTGCACCTCCCAGTCGCGAACCATTTCAACTCCCCCTCCCATTCCTCAGACAACATCTCCATCATGGACCTCCTGCAGTGCCACAATGATGCCACCCGAAGGTTGCAGGAACAGCAACTCATATTCTGCTTGGGAACCCTGCAGCCCAATGGCATCAATGTGGACTTCACAAGCTTCAAAATCTCCCCTTCCCCCACTGCATCCCAAAACCAGCCCAGTTCTTCCCCTCCCCCCCACTGCATCACAAAACCAGCCCAGCTCGTCCCCTCCCCCCACTGCATCCCAAAACCAGCCCAGCTTGTCTCTGCTTCCCTAACCTGTTCTTCCTCTCACCCATCCCTTCCTCCCACCTCAAGCCGCACTTCCATTTCCTACCTACCACCTATCCCGCCTCCTTGACATGTCCATCTTCCCTGGACTAACCTTTCCCCTCCCTACTTCCTCACCTATACTCTCCTCTCTACCTATCTTGTTTTGTCTCAATCTTCGGTCCGCCTCCCCCTCTCACCCTATTTATTCCAGTTCCCTCTCCCCATCCCCCTCTCTGATGAAGCGTCTAGGCCCGAAATGTCAGCTTTTGTGCTCCTGAGCTGCTGCTTGGCCTGCTGTGTTCATCCAGCTCCACACTTTGTTATCTTGGGTTCTCCAGCATCTACAGTTCCCATTATCACTCAAGAACCTTGTCAGGGAACATTTCCCGAGGTCACCAGCTGCAAACTGAACCGCTGTAAATATTCGCTAATGGCCCATAGCATGACTTCATTCTTACCAATTTCAGGAATGAGTTGTGTTCGGGTCGTGTGTGGGTTGTTGATAGCAAGCAGTCCACACTCATGTCAACAAATATTAACAGTTTTATTTAATATGCACACTATACACAGGAGTGAGTAAAAGAGGACCTTTCTGGAAACTGACGCACTCAGGTCGCCATTCCACGTAACCTGCTGTCTATTAAGAAATAGCAACTGAGCGAATGTGTAAGTAGCGATCAATTGAGAAAAGCTACTAGGCAGAATCTTACAGTATTTTGGCTAAGTGCCATTCTTGTCAAGCTTAATGGATAGCTTCTCTCCATGAGGCCTAATGAGTTTTTTCACGCTATCGTTCCAAATTCACCTCTTACCTACCTATGACACCCCATCTCACTCCTCTCGTTTGATGTTAGCCCAATTGCACAACTCACCATACCTAAAAGATCTCACCACGGCCAGGATAGCCATAATAGACCAGTGTATCCCTTATACCAGTGGCAATTTGGAATCTTGTCCACGCACTCTGTCAACTGTAGGCAGGCCAATGTTGCCTTTGACCACCTATATAGTGCTATAATTTAGTACTTCTCTCAAAGGAGGCATGCCATGCTTTTCCCACCTCATTTGCTGTGTAAGTACCACGCAACACATCTCACCAGCCCATAGTCACATCCCAATCTACAAGCTTCTCTAACTCAATATTATTCTGTCTCCAATGCCCACTGGAACCCAAGCTCCCCAATATTCATTATGGGACCAAGACAGTCAGGAAGGTCTTCAAACAATGCATAATATTAACTTTTATTTACAGAAGGCCAAAAGTAATAGAAATGAAAATGGGCATTCAAATACCATTGATGTTTGCTTTTTGAGCAAATGTCAAAGAATGATCACTGCAAGTAACTGTCATCTACTAGAACTGGGATCAATTAACTCTCATCAATCATAATGGGTTTCCCAATCTTTGATATTAAGTTACCCTCCATCTCGTTCTTATCCCCTCCTCATTCCAGACTGCTGCCTGTACTGCCCAGTGATGATTCCTCACCCTTTCATTCCTATAGTGCCCTCTAATATTCCCACCTCCCCCATACTTATTACACAAGATTTAGTGTGGCCAATCCTTGGATTGTATTGAGACATTGACGACCACACCAAGCTGACAACTGACTGTGGCCAAGCCCCTGGATTGTGTGTGGACACTGCCGTTAGCTGACTACACACAGATTCCTGACTGAGATCAGGCCCTTTGATTCCTCTGAGGATGAGTCCCCTATGTCATTGAGACATGGCTATTTGGTTGAGGGACAGGCAGAGTGTCTTTTGCTCAGGCAGTTGGCATATGCTGGATGTGTGTGTTTGACATTGCATTGTCCTATTCAGCAACAAGTCCACCACCACCATCCCCCCACCATTGAGTGACTACCACAACAAGCCACCTAGCTCGGTGTCTGCACTACAGTGGAAGGTGAGATAGAAATAGTCGGCACCTTTGAAGTGTTGCTGAGGAAGCAAAGCTCTGAAAGGCAAGGCAAGGCTGTGATGTGTGCATTTCAGGAGTCAAATAGGGAATGAGTGTGAAGTGAGCAAGCAGGCAGGCTTGAGATGCAGCCTGATCCAATCCTGAATGTCAGGTACGTATGGCCCCTGCCCAGGGGCATGGCCTGAGATGAAAATGCCTAGTGCACAAGGTGGTGGTCCAGAGAAGCAAATGGTGAGCAGTGGTCACCAGGCACCAGCTCTAACTTTCACTTCCGGAATTATTAGTATCTACTTTCTTCCGGATGGATGTTGTAATAGGAACCCACATAGTAATGAGAAAATATTCAGTGTTAATAAGGGTGATGTTGAGCAATAATCCCTACTGACAAGCTGCCAAGTGAAAATCATGTATCAACGTCAAGGACTCTGTTGGAAAATGTAATATGTTGCTCTTGATATCAAGAAAAGCCATGCTACAATTATCCCAGATTTCTTACCATAGTCCACAGCGCCAGGTCTCTATAAAATTTCACACATAGTTAATCCTTTACTCCAGGTCAGTGCCAGGTCAGGGAAATGTGGTCCACAACTAAAAGAAGAAAGGTTCTTGTCTTTACTTTGATAAAACCCAAAACATTGAAAACTATTGGTGAACTTTCTTACGTATCCCAAGAATACCATGGAAGACAATGGCCTAATGCTAGACTGTTAGTCCAGAAACTCACCTAATGTTCTCATTTAATTTCTACAGTGCAGATAGAGGCCATTTGTCTGCACCCACCCTCTGAAGAGCATCCCATCTAGACCCAGCCCCTCACTCGATCCCCATAACTTGCACTTAGCAGAGCCAATCCATGTAACCTACACATCTTTGTGCCTGTGAGAGGAAACCAGAGCACCTGATGGAAATCCACGCAGACATGGGGAGAATATGTAAACTCCACACAGGCGGTCACTTAAGACTAGAATTGAACTATGGTCCCTAGCTCTGTAAGACAGCAGTGCTAACCACTGTGCCACCACAGCACCCATTCTGGGGATCTGAGTTCAAATGTTGCCATGGCAGATTGTGGAAATTAAATTCAAACTGGAATTAGAGTCTAATGATGACCAAGACACCACTGCCAATTGTTGGAAAAACCCCATCTGGTTTACTTACGTCCTTCAGGGATGGAAATCTATCATCCTCACCTGGTCTGGCCTACATGTTACTTCAGAGTCACAGCAATGTTGTCAATTCTTTGAACTGGCCTGACAAGCTACTCAGTTATATCAATCTCTCTGAAGACTCAATAAAGAAATGAAACTAGGCACTGAAAATTACAATGGCAAAAATAGACCTGTATACCCTGCAAAATCTTTACTAACATCTGGGGCTGATGCCAACATGGGGACAACTACCCAGGAGTCAACATAGACTCTGGGCCCTATGAGCATTCATGGTACATGTTGAACAACACTTGGAGGAAGCACTGAGGGTGGCAAGGCATAAAATGTACCCTGGGTGGTGGATTCCAATGTCCATCACCAAGAGTAGCTCGGCAGCAGCAATCATAATCTAGCTGGTTGGGTCTTAAAGGACATAGCTGCTCGGCTGAGTCTATGACAGCTAATAAGGGAACCAATAAGAAAGCAAAAAACAAGCACAATCTGCCTGCTGCAGATACATCTGCCCATGACTATATTTGTAAGCATAGCCACAGCACAACAGAAAACTGTAGAGACAAAGTCCCACCTTCCCAGTTAGAAAGCCTCCATCATGTTGTGTATTGGATGTTGTGAATAAGCATATGGATGATGACGTGATAGTGTAGGGGGAGGGGCTCAGATTAGTTTACAGGTCGGCGCAACATCGAGGGCTGAAGGGCCTGTTCTGCATTGAATTGTTCTGTGTTCTAGGTATCACCACAGACTTCGAACAGATCTAGCAGCTGGGCGGTACGGTGGCTCAGTGGTTAGCACTGCAGCCTCACAGCACCAGGGACCCGGGTTCAAGTCCAGCCTCGGGCAACTGTCTGTGTGGAGTTTGCACATTCTCCCCGTGTCTGCGTGGGTTTCTTCCAGGTGCTCTGGTTTCCTCCCACAGTCCAAAAATGTGCGGGCTAGGTGGATTGGCCATGCTAAATTGCCCATAGTGTTCAGGGGTGAGTGGGTTATAGGGGGATGGGTCTGCGTGGGATTCTTCAAGGGGCGGTGTGGACTTGTTGGGCCGAAGGGCCTGTTTCCACACTGTAGGGAATCTAATCTAATCTGAACTAAATGTTGGCCATCAACAGCAGCCATATTGTACTCCAGCACAATCTGCAAACTCATGGCTCAAAATATCCTCCAGTCAACCATTACCATCAATCCAGGGATCAACCCTAGTTCAGTAGAGAATGGAGAATATTTGTCGAGCTTTCCCTTAAACCTGTTTGTACAAATTGCCTCAACCAATCTCAATGGTGATGAGTTTCGCATTCTCACCTTCTGTAAAAAAGGTTTTGTGTAAATTTCCTACTTGATTATTTGTGACCCTCTGATATTGACAGACCCTAATTTTGCACTTTCCCTTAAATTGTAAAATTTTCTTTGTGTTTACCTAATTAAAATGTTTTATAACTTTAAAGAAAAAAGTCGTCACCCCTCAGTCCTTCCTGTATAAAAGAAGAAAACCAACATATTTGTCAATTCCAGATAATCTCATTGTTCTGATGTCATCTCTGTAACGTTTTGCACCCTATCTGATACCTATCTTTCTAATAATGTAGGAGTCCATTCTTAAAATATGGCATAACTGTGAACAGAGCTGTGATACTGGCATTGACCAAATATATGTAGTGATAATTATAGGCTTTTAATCCTAAACTAAATCCCTGTTCTGAAGAATAGTCATATCAGGCTTGTAATGTTAACTCTGTTTCTCTCTCCACAGATGTTGCCAGGTCTGCAGAGTTTATCCAGCATTTCCTGTGTATGCTTCAGACTTCCTGCATCTGTAGTATTTTGATTTTATTTCAGCTTCCAACCTGTCAGTAAGGCAAGCTAATAAGGCCATAACATGTCATAGCTATTTGACATTAATATATTCCGTGGAAAACAGTTTGACCTATTTCTCTGAAGCATGAATTTAAAATAATTTTGTATTCTGACCAGTGAGTAGATTTTTGACATCAAATATTTTGTATAGAGAGGAAGAATAAATGGGGCACATTATCGGGGAATGAGTCCACATTTATGGATGCGAGCCCAATTAAGCTGGTTGCTTTGTCCTGGAAGGTGTCAAGCCTCTTTTTTCACTTTGTTTTTATTTCAGATCTCTGGGGTCCATAGTACGTTGCCTTAATCCCTGTATTTTACAATGTTTGGGTGGGAAAAACAAACAATCGTTTTTTTTTAAACCTCATCCAAAATTCAACTCGGATTGCCTCAACACCTGCAGATAAGATCTGTGCTTCTTTTGTATTGAACAAAAACAGTATTCATTCTATGGGATTATTTTTTGTTTGCAATAGACAACAGAATGTTCTTTAACGGAAAACGGCTTGGCACAATCACACGCTTTGTTCTATGCCTCCAGTGTCCATTATTTCTGAAGGAATTTTCTGTCTGTTGTCAATCATTTTGATTTAATACCTATTAGATGGAAGCTGTATGCATCCTCTTTGTCTTTGCCTATATGATTAATTGGTTACATCCTTTCACTTTTGAGAGACTTATTTTGATTTGTATTTTCCACATTAGGCATGGCTTTCAGAATATGCTTCACATTCTCTATTTCCTTTGAGTCATCAAGGTTTCAGCTAATATGTCAAATTTTCATGAGCAATTTATGTTACACATGTGGATCTATGACTATTATCCACGGAGTTAGCAAATTGTGCTGTGAAAATTTCAAATCTGGATTTATTGATTGCTGAATTAAACCAGCCAGTTTAATATCCAGGACTCCTATGGACAAAAGCCATTTTAAAAAACAGACAAAAGGCTGCCTTAAATTGGCTGCAGGTATCCTGTGAACATGCAGGTTGGTCAATTTTCATGAAAGCAATGTGGATTGTAACAAAGACAGGCTCAGCTGACATTCATTTTTATTTTGCCCCAAGGCAATGAAATCAGTCAGTTGGTCCCCATGGCGAGCGTGAACAGGCCTTCATCTCCCACTTGAATTATATCATTATGACAGCCTTCACATGTTGTAGATGAAAATATTGACTACACATGCCATGCCTGGAAGCCATAACCCCAGAAGGCATGGAATATATGAAAAGCAGCAATTTCAAGCAGTTATTTGACTGAAGAAGAACAGTTGAATGAAGAAAGCAGAGGTAAATATAGACTGAGAAAGATCTCTCTGCCAAAATGAAAACTATCTGGTTTGATTGCACTAATTGTCAAGAAGCATCAGAGAACCAAAAACTTAAATAGGAAATACAAAATTTGCTGTTGCTGATAGCATATAAGGAGTCACTGAAACATCCATAGATAACACAGTGTGGAGCTGGAGGAACGCAGCAGACCAGGCAGCATTGGACGAGCAGGAAAGTTGACGTTTCGGGTCAGGAGCAGGAACAAGGGCCCCCACCTGGAACATCAACTTTTCTGCTTCTCTGATGCTGCCTGGCCTGCTGTGTTCCTCCAGCTCCACACTGTGTTATCTCTGGCTCCAGCATCTTCAGTTCTTACTGTCTCTGAATGAAACAACCATGTTGGCATGTTGAAATTTTATACATTAAGAATACACAAAGGTCTCCAAACTGTATATTCTTCTGTTTTCCCTTGTACCATCCCCTTTTAACTTTCTACGTGAGATGACTCATGCAACGGCACCCAGGCTGTATGCTTAATATTTCATCTCTATTATTTCTCTTAAAGTTGGCAAGTGATAAATTTAGTCTTTCCTTAACTCAACTTTCCTTAAATCTTTGCTATTTACTCCTTATTGCTCTGAATAAAAATGGTTAATGACATTTTAATTGGAAACTGTATAGACTGATGCTAAAACAGCTTAAAACTTTTGTTGTGACCAAGTAAAGAAGATGAATAGAAGGGAATGAGCTCACCCTATTTTCACCTGGCCATAACAATTTTGTTTTTGTTCATTCTGGAAATGAAGCAGGAATTAAAACTTCTGTACATTAAATAATGCAAACTGTTGGATTTTCTCTGCAATATTGTGTCTCGTTTCAATATAGCAGTTTGGCACTTTTATAACTGAATCCACAATTTTCTCAAAAGGGCATAACAGGACTTGTGACATATCCTGTGTCAATGATCTCTGTTTTATTTCTAAACTTACTGCATCCATAGATGAGGTTCATTGCAATTATGTTAGATGCACAAAAACAGGTGAGTTCCAGTCTTTCCGAAGCTGATCTTTAAAAATGGCTGTGAGGACGCTTCGCATGGTTAGCTTAGAAGTCAGGGTGGTGACTCCAGCATACTTGCGGTGGCTGCAGGGAACAGAGACAGACTAATCAAAAGGCTTGCCTTGGTGATCCAGCATTGTGCCCAATGTTTAAAAATACAGAATAAGAAAGTTGAGTCATCCTCCAGCTCTCACCCACACACCATCCCATCCATGTGAACACACGCCCCATGAACCACCCTGCAAGGCCCCTCATATCCTCACGCTAAGTTTTGCTCCTTTCATCTATGGTTCTTTAAAACGTTATACCGAGTCATGCCAACCCATGACCTCCTGATCTACACCCTTTTCTCTTGTGTCTGCCATGCCAACCCACCAACTATCCATTATGGGAAGATCTCTGAATGTATGAAGAAATGAAATAAAAGAAAGTTCTATAAAATAGAGTTTAATATACCAAAGGCTGATCACATTGTATTGCAAACAAAAACCTTTATCAGAAAATGTCTAATTTATTGCTTACATTCCAACATCCAAAAAAACTTATGATATCATCACTCAAGCCCATAATCCTTTATGACAAAAAGCATTTGGATTCATTGTTCCACATCAGAGTATATAACAACTTGTAACGATTAATCAAATTGAAATGGTAGGAAATAATGAAAAGTCTCCGGACTTGAAACATTCACTCTGCTTTCTCTCTCTCCGGATACTGCCAGGTCTGTTGAGTTTTGCCAGCAATTTTTGTTTTTGTTTCTGATCTCCAGAATCACAGTTCTTTGTTTTATTGAAATGGTAAGCATCCTTGATAATGAACGGTTATGAAGTAAATTATGCAGCATGCATCCAGATGGAAATCCTCAGACTCATGTTTTAACACTCCATTGTTTTTTCAAAGACTTAAAGGGCAGAACAGCTCCCTTTGACAGGAGTATTGTTAAATCCTTTTGATTCTTTTAACAGACCCACAATAGAGGTTCCTTTGACTTGTCCTCTGGGATACTTTTGATAGTCCCATTTGATATCTTACTGACAAATACTTCTGATAGTTCTTCCAATTGGTATTAACCGATCTGTTAACTTTTTTAATTAGTTCTTAAACATGTTTATGCAAAGATTTTGACAACTTTTAATAGTTTAAAATACAGATAACATAGCACAAAAGGTTACCTGGACTACCCCAAAGATCATGTTCCTTCCACCAACTCTGACTTGGGATCTAATCCATAGGGATATCTTACCTTATCAATGTGTTCTCTGGCAATAGAAATGAATCCACAAAGTTGAGACTTGTTCTAACCAAGTTTCGTCTGCATAATTTAGATACTACATTCCAAAGCTACTAAGACCTCCCATCAGTGGAGGCAATTCATGGTTTAGTTAGCCAGTTGCCACTGTAAAATGCAGATGTGTGAAGAATACCTCACCCCAGTCCTACAGCCATCAAAATGGGAGATACAGGGACTTAATTCAGTCTCTTCAGTTATTTTCACTAAGTTTCTTAATCATGACAAAAATCTGGGCCGATGTATATACACGTCTCATGTTATAATGCTCCTGAGGAATGTTTCATTATGCTTAAGACACATTTAGTTGTTCCTGGCATAACAGGATTAACTGTTATTCAGCATATAACGGTGCGTTCCAGTTTAAAGATAATATGGACTCACTCACAGAAGCACTTTTGGTACTGACCATGAGGAAAATATAAGTTAGGACCTTAGGTTAAAACAGTTTTATAAATCCTCAAACTGGCAAAAGATCAAGAAGATACATGAACTGAAATCAGAAGTCACATGACACCAGGTTATAGTCCAACAGGTTTATTTGAAATCACACGCTTTCGAAGCACTGCTCCTTCATCAAGTGACTTCACTTGTCCAACACTAGCACCTCCACATTATGAACTGAACTTCATCCTTTTGATCCTGTTAGGACCCGATACCTGGGAGAATTCAACATGCTGGTTGACTGGCAAAATCAGCAGCAGAAAATTGGGAGCAGATATCAAGAAAAGGAATTTGAGGAAAATCAATGATATGTATTTTTTGGAGCAGCATATGATAGACCCCACCCTGGAACAGGCAATTCTGCATTTGGTGATGTGTAATGAGGCAGACGTGTCTAAGGACATTATACATTCATGATCTAAGTTTGCAGGTGATACAAAGATAGGTGAAGAAACAGGTAGTGTTGAGGAAGTAGGGAGGCTGCAGAAGGTCTTGGGGCAAACTGGGAAACTGGGAAAAGGAGTGGCAAGTTAAATATGGTGAGGGAAAGTGAAGGAAATGAGGGGAAGAATAGAGATGTAGACTATTTTCTAAAGGGGAAAGGCTTTGGAAATCTGAAACACAAAGAGACTTAAGAGTTTTACTTCAGGATTCTCGTAAGTTTAATGCAGGTTTTGTTTATGCAATGTTAGCATTCATTTCAAGAGGTCTAGAATACTAGAGCAGAGAGTCTACATAAGTTTCAGGCCAGACTGTATTGGAAAATTTTGAGAGTAGTTTTGGATTCAGTATCTAAGGAATTATATGCTGGACTTGGAGAGATCCTGGAAATGAAGAGTTTGTCAAATGAGCAACAGTTGAAGACTTACGTTTGTCGGTTCTCAATAGAGCTTGGAAGAATGAGGGGGATATCGATTTCAAACTTATTGAATACAATGAGGCCTGGATAGAGTGGACATGAAGAAGATATTTCCACTAGTGGGAGAGACTAGGAACCAAAGACACAGCCTCAGAGTGAAGGAATGACCCTTTAAAACTGAGATAAGGAGGAATTTCTTCAGCTGGAGGGTAGTGAATCTGTTGAACTCATTGCCACAGAAGGCTATAGAAACCAAGTTCATTGCATGTGTTTAAGATAGAACTAGGTTGATAGGTTCTGGCTGAGTAAGGGTTATAGGGATCCATGATCAAATGGCAGAGAAGACTGTTTGGGCTAATTGCTTAGCTCTGCTTAATGGTCTTATAATCTTATAGTAAGTTGGTTTTATTTATTGAGATAATATGTGACATAAAAATACAAAACTACTTGAATAAATGTTTGTGTAAATATTTATCTCAAGCTTTAAACTGAGGGGTGAAAGATATAGGACAGATGTCAGAGGTGGTAAGACTAGTAAGGGAATGGAATGCTTTGCCGGCAATGGTAGTAGATTCGCCAACTTTAGGTACATTTAAGTCATCATTGGATAAGCATATGGACGTACATGGAATAGTGTAGGTTAGATGGGCTTGAGATCGGTATGACAGGTCGGCACAACATCGAGGGCCGAAGGGCCTGTACTGTGCTGTAATGTTCTATGTTCTATGTTCTATTACAGGGATTGATGCAGTAGTGTGTCAGCGAATCGCACATATAGCAGCATGAAGGAGCTTCCGATAAAGTTCTGTGTTCACCCTCAATACCTGCCCTTCAGCTTTGGTTATATAAGTTTAGAACAAGACAATATAACAGGATACAAGTTAAATTATTGTTTGCAGCTCTTTAAATCAGTTGTTCATTGAACAAAGGCCATGCAAGGTTCAAACATTTTCTCTCTCCCCATCACAAAACATCAGCCTGATCTGTAAATCCTCCCACACGCACTGAAACTTCAGTTGTCGATCTAATTAAATTGCATGTTTACACCTCCCTAACAGTTTATGACCATCTAATATTTAATAAAGGTGTACTATAAAACTTCTTAAGAATCTAACTTTAATGTCCATTATTCAAAATTACCTGTCAAGTCCCATCTCTTTGATGTGGTTCGTTAAATTGTCATTTATTATGCCTTTGTATCAACTTCCCTGGTTCATATAATGTGTAAGCCAATAGCTTGATAGTTCTTGACTACGATATCTATAGATAGCTGGCTCAATAAAGCTTTTGACAGATATTACAGATCAGACCATTGAGTTGGTAGGTTATTAGATAGTTACTCATTATCCCTGCTCCCATGATAAATAATATAAGAGGACACAGATTCAAACTGTAGCACAAATCAAATGATCATGATATAATTACAATATGTAGATCGTCTACTTGATAAGTAGATAAAGCCACCAGAACTTCAATGTTATTATTCATTATTTTTATGGGAGTGGTGGCATTGAGGTTAAGTCACAAAACTTTCTGGTTTGACAGATCCATCTTCTTTAACAAAAGCCAAATTTCCATGTCACAAAGGAAGGGGCAGAATGGATTCAGGGCCAATGCCTCTAAGACATTCCCGAGGTGGCAATAAAATGGGCGATTGACCAATTCAACAAGCTAAGATTTACTGTGGTTAGCCCAGTTTTAATGACGAATGTTAGGCCTTTCTCCTCTCAGACCACCTTTTTTCCCACATGCTCCCTCCATATGCCCTCATATTTACCGTCCACTCTCATGTTTCAAATCCTCAGGCACTCACTTATTACCCTTGACCCATCAATACACCTCATGAATTCTTCAGTATGAATAACGTTTAGCCATAAGGCTTTCTTGTTATCCACTATCAACAACAAATATTGTTATAAATATAGGAAATCTCCCATGACCTTGTTATGACTTATTGTAGGAAATTTCACTGGCAAAATTTGTTACCAATCATTTGATGTAATTGAAGGTAAATTGCAATGTAGTGAGAAAAATAACAATGATAAAGCACAACTATTTCTTTAAATAGCAATTTCATCAGTTAGTGTGCACTCTAAGCTCAATTATCCATCTGTTGTTAAGCAAGATAGTGCAATCCATATTTGCAAACATTTCATGTCTACATATCCATATTCACAAAGAACAACATTCTTGATTTCAGCAATAACCATTAAACAAAGTTTTTGTTCTTTTATTTATCCTTTATTTCATCTGACATATGTTTAGGGACAGGCCAGTGATGTCCACATCCCATGAGTGAATGAAGAAAGGTCTTTCTTTTTGTCGCTGTCATCTGTTTTTATGGCTCTTATCCTATCACTTTCCACTCGGACATTTCTCACCAAGGGTTTACACCAATTTTCAGTCCTTGAAATGAAGTCAAAGTGGGAAAAAGTTTGGAAAACATTGGTCCACTTCCTGTTTCAATCAAGCTTCCAGCTTTCTCTACTGCTTTGTATATTTTTCTCTGTGTCCACAAGACCACATCCAGCTATCCAATCAAGAGTAATGGGCATCAATACAAACTCACATAATCAAACATAGAACAATTGAACATGGCACATTTGTCTCTTGTTACCTCTCTTGCTACCTTCCCATTAGCTTTCCCTGCAATTTTCAACCTTTTCTCTCTAATACAATGTTTCTAATTTTCCCATCTCCTATCCCTTTTAACTTAAAAAATTCTCATTCATATTTAATGGCAATGTGCAATACCATAAGAGATTGAATAGAACAAAGAAAAGCAAAGAACAATACAGCACAGGAACAGGCCCTTTAATCCTTCAAGCATGCGCTGACATATTGTGCCCTTCCATACTAAAACTGTCTTCAGTTACAGGATGCGTATCCCTCTATTCCCTTCCTATTCATCCAGGTGCTTCCTGAATGCTGCTATTGTATCTGCTTTCATCATCTCCTCTGGCAGTGCATTCCGAGCACTCACCAACTTTCGTTTGAAAAACATGCCTTGCATGTCTTTTTTAAAATTTGCCTCTCAGACCTTGAACTTATGCCCCCTTGTAACTGACCCCTCCACCCTGTGAAAGAGGCTAATACTTTCCACTCTATCCATGCCATTCACAATCTTATAAACTTCTATTCGGTCACTTCTCAACCTCCTGCATTCCAGTGAAAATAAACTCAGTCTATTAAACCTTTCTCCTTAGTTAAAATCCCTCAATACCAGGCAACATCCTGGTAAACCTTTTCTGTGCCGTCTCCAAATCATATCCACATCCTTCCGGTAGTGTGGTGATCAGAACTGTAGGCAATATTCTAAGTGTGGCCTAACTGAAGTTCTATAAAGCTGCAGCAAGACCTGTCTGTCCTTACACTCAATGCCCCTTCCAATGAAGGCAATCATGCCATAGGCCTTGTTTACAACTTACCTACCTGCGCTGCCACCTTCAGTGATCGGTCTACCTGCGCAAACAGACCTCTCTGCATAACAATACTTCAAAAGGTTCTGCCATTCACCGTATAATTCCAACTGTACTTGACATTCCAAAATGCATCACCTCACCTTTGTCTGGATTACACTCCATCTGCCATTTTTCAGCCCATGCCGCCAGTTGATCTATATCCTGACAATCCTCCTCATTATCTGCAACTCCACCAATCTTGTATCATCCACAAACGTACAAGTTAGACCCAGTTTTGTAGTTAAAATGCTTTTTGTAATCCCCCTTTTTGCCTTTCCTTCACAAGTAGCTTGTTAAAGGAACTAACTTGTCTAATTTATGTTAAGTACACTTAGGTAGCTGGACCATTCTAATTAATATTTTTAGATATATTACCAATCGAAAGTCACACAACACCAGGCTGCCATCCAACAGATTTATTTGAAATCACAAGCTTTCAGACCACTGTTCCAAAAGCTTATGATTTCAAATAAATCAGCCTGTTGGATGATAACCTGGTGTTGTACAACCTCTGACTTTGCCTACCCCAGTCAAACACCAGCATGTCCACATCACTGGTTACACAGGGCATCCACTTTGAAGTGCACAAGATAAGTCAGACCAGTGTGTCACTTTTGCCAGTTTTGATGCCTTTCCTTCTAGGGTGAATGACTTCAATCAGATCGTGATCGTGAAAGTAATTCTCAATGAGTTGCAGTCCTATTCTCTCGAAGTAACTTTGAATTAGGCTGCTCATTGTGTAAAGTGATACAATCTGCAGATATTGCAGATGTCTAAAATGAATGGTTAGTTATGAGAATTCAACAGTAAAAAAAAGTTGTTTTCCTCCTCACAGATGGCAAGCTACAAGATTTGCAGCTAACAAGATTGAGGCAGAAGCACCGCGGTTAAAAATTGTATGGAAAACCTCTTGAGACCATAATTAAAGGAGTCAACTCCTATTGCACTCTGAAACCAATGATGCCAAATTCACTGATGTGAGAAGCTATTAGCTTACAGATGTTTTTGTATAAAACTTAGGAAGGCGAGTCAGGGTGATAAATTACTAGGTCTGAGAAGGAACATGTTATTTTTTGACTTGTGTAAACAGCTGAAAATCATGATGCTTCCCAGATTGCCTGGTTTCAGATTACTGCACTGACATCAACTTTTTAGTGCAAACTACCAACTGCATTTTGGAACACAACATTCTTTTACCAGGGAAACAATTTATTTTTCAGCATGACTAAACAACACGGGCTGAATCTAACCTGAAACCAGCTAAGGATCATTTTTGGTCAGTCTCATGGAGGGTTCCTCTGAGCTAGGCCTAACAAGATTTCTCACACTGTAGACTCAAACTTTCCTCATTATCTATGCAAGGCACTGATTAGGTGCCCCATTTGATGCATTCGTCTATTGACAATAGGCAGAGTTACTCACTATTGATGGGAAATCGCAGGAGCCCTGCCACTGGTGTCACAATTAAAGGCTGTTGTTCATCTATTAAAGGACTGGTAGTCCAAAACTGCCCTGCACAGTTTGATTGATGTGCCCTGGATAAAGCAGGTCCTGGTGGACATGGCATTGCTGAGGAGGGGTTTCTTTTTCCCCTGAGACAGCTGTGACACCTGCCCCTGCTAAGCTGCTCTGAGGTAGCCATTCAGGCCAGTGTGGCCTCCACAGTTTGGAGAAATGTCCAGAGGATTAAGAATAAAGTCAGTGACCTTCTCCTTTCCACAGAGAAAGTACCACTTTCTTCTCTCTGCTACTTCATACTTACCTTATCTATACTATTGCATCTACTTCCCACCAAGCTCATGCTCTGTCACTTTCACTACTGCATTCAATGTCTTCCCTCACTCCTTCTCACCCACCACCACTCCCAAACACCATTCCTGCACCAGCACTACCAGCTATGACAGTCACTTTCATTTCACTTAGTTATTTCCTGATCTCATTCATCTTATTGTAGGAGAGATGTGATAGTATGGAGAGGGTGCAGAGGAGATTTACCAGGATGTTTGCCTGAGCTGGGGAGTTTCAGTTTTGAACAGAGATTGGATAGACTAAGATGGTTTCCCTCAGAACAGAGGAGGTTGAAAGGCATATGAAAGAGGAATATAAAATTATGAAGAGCAAAGGCAGGGTAGACAGGAAGAAACGTTTCCCCTTGATGGAGGGGTTGATGACTAAGGGGCTTAGATTTAAGATTACAGGCAGCAGGTTTGCGGGATAGTGAAGGGAATTACTTTTCGCACGGAGGGTGGTGGGAGTCTGGAACTCATTGTATATATGGGTGGCCAAAGCAGAAATCCTCATAACATTTAAGGAGGATTTAGATGTGCATTTGCAATGCTAAGGCATACAATTCTACGGGCCAAATCCTGGATAATGGGATTAGAATAGTTAGGTGGGTGGGTCTGACTGACACGGACATGATGGACAGAAGGGCCTTTTTTCTGCGCTGGAGATCTCAAAGAGTGTATGGCTCTATTCCAGGAGAAAACAACCCCTAATAATGAGGAGAATGCAAAACTGGATAATAGGATAACTGACATTCACCTCTTCACCCCTCACAAACCATATCCTGGTCCTTGTCTGTGAGGACTAGCCCACTCTTGTTATTATGCCTATGTCCTCCACATCTACCAGCTGTGCTACTCTCCCATTGCACCCATAGTCAATGTGCTCTAACCAAGCCCAAACCTCATTCTTGACACATTCTCTCTTTTCTCTCTTGCAAGTACCAATGGAATCAATACATTCTCACTGGCTAAAATGCCCAGGTCACAAGACATCTACTGTACAGGAAAAGCATGCAGGATTGCCAGAGGCACAAGGCAAACTGATGCAAAGGTTGCAGAACTCCAATATGCTGTATCTGGCATTTGAGTATTGTCTATCCCCCTGGGCAGACTGGTAGCTGCCATGAACAGTTCAGAACACTCAGGGCCTGCACACAGACCTGCGCCCCATCACTCTAGCCTTAGGTGCTTGGCATCAATGGCTGGGCAACAGGGGTAACACAGGGCTTTAATCTCACTTCATGTGTCCCTTTCCTCAGCAGACAGGATAGTGACAGTAACATACAGACAGAGAAGGAACCACATACAGTTCTGCACTCATCTCCAGGAAATCTCCTATCAAAAGAGGTGACCAAGCCTTCTACCTCTGTCCTTCCTGCCACCCTCAGCCCAGTGTGAGTTCAAGCTGAGGAGTGTGTATCTGACACACTCACAATGCCTAGGCTTTCTAGAGACACACTCCACCAGGGTTGCCCAACAAGAGGTCTAAGGCCAATTGCCACCACATTAGGGCAGGACCCCACCACAGCTGTGGACTGCAATACTGCACCAACAAAGAGGGGGGTTATCATCACAGACGTTTTCAGCTCCAATGCATATTGTTATTAATCGCACAACGGAAGGAAACAACAGTCCTCCTCATATTGTGAGTCTTGGGCTCAGCCAGTTACACTTGGTAAACCACCAAATGCACACACACCCTTCATGGTACTGTTTCCATAAACCCCATCAGCTTTCAAATTCCCAACTTTTCACTCCCTTGTTCTACCTATTTATTTGCCAAATGTCCTACGTAAGGTCCAAAAAATGCAAGGCAAGACAAGGCAGCATGGCCGAGAATACTCAATGACTCTGAGTGCTAAGTGAGCAAGGAAGCAGTCCAGCCCTGAATGCACTCTGGTTGAATCCATGTTAGTCCCTGTGCACAAAGTGCCTTGTCATCAGTATTACAATGAAAAGTGCCAGTGAGCTCCAAAATGCAGCATTGAACTATATTGTACATGGAGCAGGGATATGCCTTGATGATGTCATGTGGCTTCTTCATGTCAAGTGCTGCGGTCCATGGATAGGAGATGCATTTGTGATCCCTGCCCATGGATTGTGCCTGAAATGTTGGTTCCCTGGTGTCCAAGATAAATGCTCAAAGGAGGAAGCCTGAAGCTGGAGTTAGGTGTCCACTCCAACTTTCATGTTGGGAATTCTCAGCATGTCATTGTTTCTGGCTGTTTGGAGAGATAGAAACTACATGCCAATGAAGTGAGATTTATAATAATGAGATAACACAATGTGGAGCTGGAAGAACACAGCAGGCCAGGCAGTATCAGAGGAGAAGGAAAGCTGACGTTTCGTGTTGGCACCCCTATTCAGCCATTTTGGAAGAATGGCTTTGAAAACATCAACGTTCCTGCTCCTCTGATGTTGTCTGTTCTGTTGTGTTCCTCCAGCTCCACACTGTGTTACCTCTGACTCCAGCATTTGCAATTCTTGCTATCTCTTTATAATAAGGAGATATTTTTGCATGCCGAGCCTCTCGCTGGTCGCGATGGGAATCTCATGTTGCCGTCCAACAGGTTTTGTTCTCAATGTTGAGAAGCTCCTCGTTGACCATCTCACACAATTCTCCCAATTTTTTTGCCATGATCCATATTGTTCAGAGGCTTGGAATATTGATCGAAATATACAAAAGATTGTGCTGCTCACATTCAGTAGTGAGATTTTGTTATCTTGGAGTTCTTGGAACACATTCGTAATAAGCCTACCTCTGGGCCAAAATGCCAGGTTTCAAGTCTTACCTGTCCTGGAGGTGTGTCACAAGTAGGTTTGAAATATTTATTCTCAGTTCTGAGATAGACTGTCAATTTGAAATTTCCTATCCTTCCCCCACCTATATGAAAATGAAGGTGATGAAGCCTTTCCTCATGGATTCAGGCATATTGACGGGAACAAGCAACTTCCTCTTGCCGAATGCATTCATGGTTGCAGTAGATTAGGTTGAAACTGACATTATTCTTCTAAGGGGGACAATGGTGTTATACTAGGATCAGTAATTTATTGAAGAGATATAAAGGTGCAGGCAGACCCTTGTAAATTATTGAAGAAAAGAAGTAATTTGTTTTCTGTATTTAATTCAGTAATTGCCCCTTTCCAAAGTGCCTGTGCTGCTGCAGCTTGGTGATGCAGTGGGTTAATGACTGACAATGGTCCTTCATTGTCCTTCAAATTCAACTCAAAGCTTAATTTCTCGCCTACTGTGCTATTAATCTTCTGTGGTATTTTGTACCATTTGCAAAATAATCAGATAAAGAAAATCTGCACCTGAGGTCATTTGTTTCAGAGTTTAATATTACAGGATAGATTATAAACAAAAACAGTAAGATTCGTTATCTGGTAGTTAAAATAGAGCCATAGCTTAGAGGCTTTCTTGCAATATTATCATACAGAGAATAACAGATGTCTGAGAATATGTTACAAGGGTGAAACATACCTGAAAGCTTCAGATTACTGCTTAAAAACTAAGGCTGAAACTTGAGCAGGTTATGATTGCTATCTAATCCCTAGAGTGACACATACCTTTAGGACATTTGCAAGCATCCTTTTGTAATAATTTTAAAACATATCCAAGTCTCTTTGTTCAGTCAGTAGCCTTTTCTGTTTTTATTTTGCTGCTGCATTCCATGTGCCACTACCCACACTGTTATTGCATAAACACACACTTCTGTTATGTATCCAAGGAGAATTATTCTTTACCTGACTAAAATGCGTAAGTAGGTTGTAGATTATTCGGCATCAACCCTTCACAATGTTTAACGAGCATTAGGTACTAAGTTCAACAATTTTAGGGGCTGACAATCCTCTTTCATATCCCTAATCATCCCCACTTCCTAGGATTTAACACATGCTCTGCTTTCATCACAGCCAACCCACTTTCAACCACTAATGTTCCCATTAGAAGGTGTTTGTTCTCTCTGACTTGCCATTATCCATTCCTTTATCAGCCAACTGCTGTTCCCTCTCTCTGGGCTCCATCACCACCTTTTGTTATTTGACCCAAAACATTCACTCTGCTTTCTTTTCAAAGATGCTGCCAGATCTGCTGAGTTTTTTTACCAGCATTTTGTGCCTTTGGATCAAGTATAATCTGTCTGTACAATCTTGCTTATTCTAAGGCACCTGTCGCACAGTGGTAGTATACTTACCTCCAAGTCAGGAGACCTGAGTTTAAGACCTACCTGCTCCAACAATGTGTAATAACATACCTATGCAGGTTATTTAGAAAATATGTAAACTCGGTTTAAGAGTTTATACAATGAAGGATTCAAATCTTTCCAAAAACAGTGGCTCTTGGATAATTTATAACAGTCTGCCTGCACCTTTCTATGTCTCCAATAACTCAACCTGATTCTAGTGATACACCAAATCATTCAACCCTTTCACAAAATAATTCAGTAGTGAATGATTATTTCTGTTGATTAGACACCTTAGTCAAGAGTCTGAGGTAGCACAGTATGGAGCTGGAGGAACACAGCAGGCCAGGCAGCATCAGAGGAACTGCAAAGTTAATTTTCGGTTTGGGGCCCTTCTTCAGAAATGGTCCTGGCTCGAAACGTCAACTTTTCAGATACTCTGATGCTGCTTGGCCTGCCGTGTTCCTCCAACTCCTCACTGTGCTATCTCTGACTCCAATATAGGCAGTTCTTAATATCTCTTAGTCAAGAGTAATCTAGATTCGGTGAAAATTCCTGCTATTCACAGAGGACTTCTATTAGTCACTGTAATGGTCATGTGAGGAGAGGTGGATTATCTCATTACTTTCTCCCCACTTCTCATTAATTGTTCCGGGGTTTCCTGGTTTGTTTAACCGTTGTATTTGCCAAATCTTTATGTACTTGTCTATTTAAACTGCAGATCATGAAGAACTAGCTAGACAGGTTTTCTTGAGTTGGACAAATTAGTAGTTAGTTTTATTGCACTGAAACTCACAAGGAAACATACTAAAGATGTTAAAATACCTCCCAATTTCACACACACACACTTGACCACACATGGAAAATACAAACTACAGAATGGAGGAGGTTTGATCTGGCCAAATTAAAGTTTGTAATAGTATAAACAAGACAGTTTACAACTTGCTCCCTTGACTGGCAGTAGTTTTTCAAAAGTTTTGGTTGTTCTTAGCTGACAGGTTAAAGTTGTAACTGATTTCTTATTGTTCCTTTTCCAGAAACATTGCTGTAAAAACTATAATATTTCTTTAAAATTCTCTCGCACTGTGGCACCATCAAACTGGAACAGATAGGACACCTACTTAGAGGAAGTGTGTGACAGTGAGAGAGAGAGAGAGAGAGAGAGAGATAGAGAGAGAGAGTGCAGTCACCTTCCCTCACTAGTTACTGGTCTTCTTCTGTTAAGCATCCATATGCTCAGAACATACACAAAGGATTTTATCACATGACTTCTCTCCAACAGAAGCTCATAACTCTACATTCCACAAGTTGAAATGATCGATTCATGGTCCAAATGATTAGATTTACCGGTTTCTAGAAGTTCAGTCTTAGGTGCTCAAAGCCCATGGCGTGAAGACTTTTATATTCCTCAAGTGTTTATTATCACTGGTGAGATATCCGTAAACTGTGTATCTTTACCCCAACTAAAGAGTTAACTACATTAAAATTCAATTTTATGTCAGTGGACTTCTTTCAACAAAATAGTTACTTTAAAATTTCCAATGTCTGTCTCTAACCAATGAAATAAAATATTAATAATTGACACAAGTACATCTTCCCAACACCAACAATACATGTCATATAAAAAAAGTGCCAGAATTAAAATACTATTATATTCATGATTTTGTATTTCATCTGATGTTTGTGATGATGTGGAAAAGACTGAACTGAACATCGAGTAGATATTGAATGAATGAATTCTGAAAAAAACTGTCTCTAGGCCTGAAACGTTAACTCTACTTTGCGTCCACAGATGTAACCAGACCTGTTGAGATATTCCAGAAATTTCTGCTTTTATATCTGATTTCCAGCATCCACAACTTATTTTTTATTGAATGAACATTAATGAACCCTCAGTGGAAGAGACTGGTCCTTGAAACCATTTCCCAAAGTAAAGCCAGAGCAATAAAATGACCGAATCGATGGGGCTAAGGTCAACGATAACTAAGGTATGCCCAAAACCATTTTGATATTTTGTTCAGGAATCTTGACTGTAAATAAGTGTTAGCTCCTTGTCCATATCATCAATACACTTACTGCCTATGTAATAAACCCATCAACAAATTTTGTAGCGCTAGGCAAAACAGATTTTCTTCTTGCAACCCTCATCAGCACTCAGTCTACATGCAGTCGGACCAACAGTTTTTAAAGAACCAACTGAAGACTGCCACTAAAACAATATTTGAAGTTGCACTCAGAGGCTACAAGCAGAAGGAGTTTTCCTGCTGACTCCATAATGCTATCAAAGGTTGCTGCCATCCTATCTTAGAGCTCATTCCAGTCTCCTTCATTGCCTCCTAGCTGATAATAATCGACAATCCAATTTCTTCTTCCAGTAACTGTGAAGCTACTGCTGAGAGTGTGACAAGTGCCAAAAAATTGTAATTTAATTGAAATGTGGACTAAGACTTAGCTTTGGGAAGTCTTGGACTGTTACAATCTTTTACCCAAAAATAGGCCTAAAGCCAAATGCCAACTGGAATACAAAGTGTGGAGCTGGATGAACACAGCAGGCCAAACAGCATCTCAGGAGCACAAAAGCTGACGTTTCGGGCCTGGACCCTTCATTGGGCCCGAAACATCAGCTTTTGTGCTCCTGAGATGCTGCTTGGCCTGCTGTGTTCATCCAGCTCCACACTTTGTTACCATAGATTCTCCAGCATCTGCAGTTCCCATTATCACTGCCAACTGGAATAATTGTGTTAACTTTTCTTTATACAGGAGGACAATGTTATACACTGTGGTCAAGCTTTGTGCCTTTTCTCAAGTAATCTAAAGACCATAAGATGCAGGAGAAAAGCAAGCCATTCAACCCTGCGAGTGTCCTCTGCCATCCAATAAGATTACGGTTAATCTGAAATCTCCAACTTCTCTTTGCTGCCTTTTTCCTATAACACTTGTTTCATACAATTCCTACAGCGCAGAAAGAGGCCGTTCAGCCCACCGTGGGTGCGCTGACCTTCTAAGGACCATCCTACCCAAAGTAGCCTCTCCACCCTATTCCCAAAACCCCACATATCCCATGGTTAATCGACCTAACCTGCACATTCCTGGGCACAATGGGCAATTTAGCATGGCCAATCCATCTACCCTGCACATCATTGGACTAAGGGAGGAAATCGGAGCACCCAGCAGAAACCTACACAGACGCAGGGAGAAATTGCAAACTACATACAGTCACTCAAGGCTGGAATCAAGCCCAGGTCCCTGCCACTGTCGGGCGGCAGTACTAACCACTGAATCACCCTGCCACCCTTGCTGATTAAAAATTCCTTCCGTTCTGATTAAAACATTGTCTACTCTCAGAAGATATATTTAAACATCCTTCCTTCTAAATTGGGATTCCTTTTAAATATAAGAGATTAAAAACACTGGGAGCATGCAACAAATTTTCCAACGTCTGAAAAGAAATGAAAAGGAATGTTTTCATTTTTTACCTTTGGGACTCAGTTTTTGGTTCATGAAACAATCCTTATTCAGAACAAATTGGATTTTAGTAATGTCTTTTATGCGCTCAGGATATTACAAATTGCTTCGCACACAATGAAGTATTTTGTCACATAGTCACTGTTGCAACTCAGGAACATGCTGGGGCAATTTGCACAAAGGAGGTCCAGAAACAACAAGGTGGTAAATGACCATTAATTAGTGTTGTGGGCATTGTTTCAGTAT
The DNA here is from genome assembly GCF_030684315.1 of Stegostoma tigrinum. Lineage (NCBI taxonomy): Eukaryota > Metazoa > Chordata > Chondrichthyes > Orectolobiformes > Stegostomatidae > Stegostoma > Stegostoma tigrinum. The sequence goes on from NC_081374.1 coordinate 32,297,932, forward strand.
GAATATTGGCCAGGATGCCAGTGAGACTTGAACCCACAGCCTTCTAACTCTGTGGTATGAGTGTTACATCAGGGGTTAAGTCTAGAACAATTATTTCAAATTAAATTGTGACAGTAAGAGAAGGGAACATAGAAATTCAATTAGAAACAATGAAATTTAGAGTGGATGACAGTAACTTAATCTTCAGAGTGATCAGCACAAGGAATGGGAATAAGTTACCAGGTTATGTGAAAATGAGAACACGACGAGAATTTAAAAACAACTGAATGCTGCAGGTCCTTCTGGATGAAGAAACTAAATTGGCCAATGTGACCTATCTCATCTCTGTTTAACCTTTGATATGGCTTTCGCATTAAAAGCAATGTGAAATGTTTGTACTGATGCTGCACAATGCTCTAGAATTGATTGATTCATTTTTGAAATGCGTTCTTCCTTATAGCTCAATTTTGTGACATTAAGTAACATTTGTGACTGTGTTTATTATAGTTTCTAAATAATTAGGCAGGCATTTGTAAGTGTTATCCACCCACCAGCTGCTTTTCTGGCCAGTGATACAGTATAAAGTCAGAATTAATGATCTAATGGAAGGTTTCCTACTGAACGCCTTCATGCTGAAGTAATGTTTAACATAAATCCCTGTACTTCCTGCTGTCAGATATTGACTGTGACTGATGATTTTGATTAAATTAACTGTCAAAAAAATTTGCAACATTAAATTAAGCCCTTCTTATAATGTCAGATTCCTGTATATACTCCAATTCTGCCAAAGCCAGTTCAGGGAGTAATATGTCATTTGTGGTTGCAAATTAGCAAAGAACCATGATCAGTTGTCAATGAGTGTTTAGGAAAGATTATTAGAACAATTTTCTTAATGAAGTTTTAGCTGATAAAAACAAAACCATTCTGTCCATGCAGTGATATAAGAAAAGTATCCAAAACATTATTTGCAAAGCCATTTTTCTCTTAGAACATCTCTATTTACGAATTGTCACTGCTTTCATTTTATTTGGTCAAAACACTCTGTGATCATTTGCTTAGATCAAAAGGGTTTAAAAAGCACTTTTTATAGCTCTTCATAATGGCTGATCGCAGTAGTTTTAAGAAAGAAATGTAACTAATTCTATTGCACTATCAACTAGATAGGCACCAATGAGTTAAAGATGGCTGAATAACACCAACTGTCAATTGGTAGATATAAACTGTACCAGTTCTGATGATGTCATCTGAATACACCAGCATTGTAATTCTTTCTAACTGTTCATTCTAAACATTGGATACTGCAATGGGCTGAAACATCCACAGTGAACTAATTCATTATCTGCTTTGTCTGTTGTGATGTTTGTTACACTCTACATCCTGCACCCTGCACAGCTGCAGCAGTGATGCCTTGTGTTGAGTATCAGGTAGGAATTATGCCAAATAGCTTGTTTCTAGAGAATGTTGTTGAAATAAAATGAGGTGATTCAATAAAAACACAAACTATGAGGTTTTTGATCTTGTTAAAGTGCTTAAAAGTATTCTTACCCAGTATATCCAAGTATTTGTATATTGTGGTGTTAAAGATATTGCAACTTGGAACAATCTTCCATATCAGGATGCTTCTCAACAGAAATATTTACACTAATTCAGTTTAGAAAACTTTTTTTATTGTACATTATTATTGCAGATTTTGGCTGTGTTGAACTCTCCCTATTCTGTGCCCTTGGCTCTAAAATGTCTTGTTAAAATCTCTTCAACCAATGTTCTGTCCCTAATAGAAAGCTAATGGTGCCATGGTATTCTGTATGCCTATGGCCAATGACCTTTTCTCTCTGTTTTCTCACTAACCACAATGAAATGCTTTATATGGCTAGCAACAGTAACCAAGACCATTCCTTCAGCCCAGTATAACTTGCCTTACCTGGTTCCTTTATCAGATTACAGCCAAAGTATTTCTATCCATCACTATGTTTCTCAACCTCCATGCATTCAATACTAGGACTTTCCACACCAAGAATTTATACCTTCCTGTTTTTTTTTCATCAATATGCAGTTCTGTGACAATATCATTTATCTGGGACAGGTTCTGTGCGTACACTAATTGCAACTAATTTCTTCTTTGACCCTTTCCTCTAAACCCTTGTGCCACCTTTCTGTTGTGACATGGACTGTCATCCAGTCTTAGTTCAGTTGTCACTTAAGCCAGTTAAACTCAGAGAAAAACGCCAGATATCAGCATTACCACAATCTCTGTACCCTTGCCACCAACACTACCCTGCTTGGAAAATCTTTGCAGATTTCAAACCAAATATTTCACAAACTCATCATCCTATATGATATCCAAATGAATATTTCAACATCATTGAAATAACTCCATGAAAGCCAGTATCCTATCACCTAGTCACCCTTTATTTACACAGACATAGTACATGACATTGTCTCAGATAGTTCAGGGCAGGATCCTACAGTGCGCAGAACACCTAACACTTCCTATTTCTATCAGTCAGCCAAGAGTCCCTGATTGAATCAGGTTAACAGCCACAGTCAGGGAATCCATATTCTATGAATTCCACCTGGCTGACCTCATTCTAACTACGGCAATCTTCAATCACAAACAGTGATTACTTTCACCTCAAAAGAATTGTTCACCTTTATCTAACTTGCAGGCCTTTTGCCAATGAAAACCTCATTCTGCCTTTGTAACTCCCAGAGTTAATTGTTTAAATGCACTTCTCACTAGCTGATCATACTGATTTTTCTACTCTCCACTTTCTGTGAGCCTGCTGCCTGTATCGGTTCCAAGTACCAAGAGCTTGACACAGGTCTTCCCCTGACTTGCATTTGCTCCCAATACCTCAAATGTAAAATTCACGCTCATGTTCAAATCCCTTCACCATCTCCTATCTCTCTATCTCTCCAACATCTCTGAGTTCTTGGTTCCTCAGACTCTGAGCCACATTGCCAAATGAAGAATGGAAGCAGAGAATGTGTTGTCAGACACCTAAATGCCATAATCTAGAATTTCTTCCCACAATGCTACTACTTCACAGCTGTGTTCTTGTCATCTAAGGTATCTCTGCTAATATCTCCTTTCTTAGCACAGCATTCATTTTTGGTTGTGTCTCTGTGTGGTGTTTTAGGGCAGTTCTTTATTGTTAAAAAATAACATGTCTATGCAATTTATTTTTGCCAATAGGAAATATTTTGAAAATTTTTATTAATTCTTAGGTTAGTGAGAGATCCTTCAATTTAAAAACATTGGCAGCTTTTCTATCCCATGATTTAAAAATTACTTCCCGCAAGTGTATGATATTGCTAGAAAAAATGAATTATAGCAGACTTGCCCAAAGTTTTCTCATGGTGGGGAACTGGGTGTAGGGCACAATTAAATGTTTCTCTCAGTTGGGAGACCAAACTTCAGAAAGATAATGTTTGTCACAATATATAAAACTATATTGGGGGAAGGGGTAGCAAGGAAGAAAAGGGAATTCTGTTTGTGGATCAATCGCACTTTCTGACCCATGAGTCCCCAGTCACGCCCTCCATCACTCTCCTATTAGCCCCTGGCACATATGTATACATTCACTCACCCATCCCCCTACCGCAGTGTAACTGTAAGCCAGTATGAATCTAGTTTCTTGCCTCTTCTTATGCCCCTTGATTCCATGAAAGACAAAAAAAACTGTCCACCTCAGTCTTGAATGTCTTCAACACTGGAGAGTCCACTAAACTTCGAGAATAGGGAATCCCAAAAGCTCATGACCCTTTGAGAGAAAAAAAACTCTTCATCTCAGTCCTAAATGATCAGTCCCTTATCTCAAGACTGCACAGAACATCACACCCCCACGCCATACTTTGGATTCCCTAACCCCGCAAAAAGGTTCTCTCAGCATCTGCCTTTTGAATTTTATAAGGTTCAGACAGATTGCCTTTCATTCTTCTAAAATCCAGAGAATTTAACACCAATTTGCACAAATTCTCATCATGGAACAACCCACCCATCCCAGGGACTAATTATATGAACTTTTCTGAACTGCCTCCAATGCAAGTGCATCTCTTCTTAAATGTGCAGTCCAAAACTGCACACTATATTCCAGATGTGATTTCCCCCAAAATCCTGTGCAATTAAAATAAGGCTTCTAGTTACCTAAACTCCAATGCCCTTGCAATAAAAGCCAATGCAATTTGCCTTCCCAATTGCTTGTTGTATCTGCATGATAATTTTCTGTATGACTAACACAAATACACCAACTCTTTTGAAAATCAACATATATAAGTTTTGCACCTTTTAAAAAAGAGTTCGGCTGTCTAAAATGAACATCTTCACAATTCCCTACAGTATAATCCCTCTGCCACATTGTTGAGCATTCACTGAGCCTGTCTGTATCCCTTTGTAACCTGCCTACAGATTACTTTTCTACTTAATTTTGAATCATAGCAAGCTTAAAAATGTTAGGATAACTAACCAAGAGTCCAGCAGTGACCCTTGTGCAACTATCCACTGCCTGCAAACCTAACTGTGAAAATGAAAACTCTGTTTCTGCCTGTTCTTGCTTCCTGTCCTTTAGCCAATCTTCTGTTAATGTTAACACATCACCCAAATCCATGAGTACTCATTTTGCTTGTTAATGTTTCATGAAGCACCTTGTCAAATTCTCAGTCCATCAATCTTTTACCTGTGCCCCCATCACCTCGTCAGTCACTCACTCAGCTAACCACCTTCCCTAGTCAGCCAATAACTAACTCACCCACCTGCTGGTTGAGTCAGTTATTCACTTAGTCATTCACTCACCTATTCAGTACCCTGTCAGTTATTCATTCTTCCTCATATCCCAGTCAATCACTCAGTCTCCCAGCTACCCCTTGAGTGAGACAGTTGAAATTATGAAAACATGTACCTGATGTCATTGTCGAATCCATTTTTGTGTTGAATATTCCCTTTCTTGCTTTTATACCTTCACTTTTCAAATAGGAAGTCAACAGATGGAATATGACCCTACCTGGATGGATCAATTCTCCACTCGCTCTGAAGTAATATCTAGCTCTTTTTGCACTGTTGTAATGAAGGGTGTGTAATATGTATACATTATTATGATTTTAAAATTTGGATTTCAAAACAGAGGCAAGTGGGTTTTGGTGACTTCTGTGAAGCTTTATTTATTTTTAAGAAAAGGACACTGTTATGGAATCCTTCCAGAACAGTGATTTAAGTCAAACATTTTGTTAGACTGTGGACCCCTGCATTGTTAATGGAAAGTTATTTATATCCTTAGTCCAGAAAAATCTAGGATGGGCATTTTTCTTTTAATTCGGTCCAGAAAAGATCAACTGCAGAGTTTAGAAGCAAGTTTGTCCAACTTGCAACGCAGAACAAATCTGGCTTAAAGCTACTGTTTATCCAGGAAAATAAACTCTCAGAGATATGAAAACTTCATGGTGGCAGATTTGGAAATGACTTATTGAATTCTAACCACACTTCATGATAAGGGAAACTGCCAGCAATCAGTTGTATAGTTTTTTAGATAGTTAAGATAAGGGTGCAATTTTGCTGGATTTGAATCTTTGCGATGGGTAGCATTGCAAAACAGGTTGAAACTCTGTTTTGCTTTGTCTTTTGAGATAATTTTAATTGTTATATATTTAGACAACTTTTCTTTGTGTTTCTTTTGTACAATAAATTTTTGATACTAAGGAGAATCTACAGGCTCCTGTGAATATATCCTAGCATCATGGTTGACAAACTAACAGAAATGATTCATCAGGTCAGGTTTTTCATTCTGGAATCTGACTTGCTCAGTATTACCATCAGCTGGGATCATAACAATGTTTTCACACCAACCAGAACATGATAAAATGATGGGCACGTGGGCTTGGAAATTAGGAACACATCACCAAATGCAAAAATTCAATTGAAGAGCTCTCATCCTTATTAAAAGGCTGCGCAATGACAATAAAACATGCATTATCTATAATACAGTTTCTTGGTGCGATGTCAGCTGGGTGGAAAATTGATTTTAATCATTTTATTTCATAGGCAGGTTGAAAAGCAGTTGCTGGAATCAGTGCCACACCTCAACATTTAAGCCAGCTGGATAGTATGAGCACTTCTGAGTGGTCTTATGATGGCTATCTGTATTATTTATTTATGTGAGATTATAGGACTTGAAACTTCCAGGGACTTGCTTTTCGTAAGTACTGTATGAAGAGGAGTGGAAACAGAGTAGATGTTCCCGGGCAGGATCTATCTGAAATGGTTAATGGTAGTCTTAATACACAAAGTGAAGGAACAGGAGTGGACAAGATGATGGACTTTGGCATACATGCCAGGAGACATTACATAAGCAACAAAGTTCACAGAATTAGAATGAACTACTTGCAAATGCCTGAGGCACAGTGCAATAGGAGAGGCCTCTAGCTGTGTAGGGTGACATTCAGAGCCAATTGATTTAAAGGTGTCGATAATCATGACTTTCTTTGCTAGTTGAACTTTTAAGACTGCATATGGTGATCTCTGTTGAGTCACCAATCCTGCAGTCCATTATTACATTAAGGTTTTCACTAATTCAATGTTCTGTCAAGTTGAATAATTCACTAAGTTCATAATGGATTATACCAGCCCATTGAAATAATCAGAGGTTTTGCTGCAATAAGGAGGGTGTCATAATCTGTTTGTATTTGGGCATTAAGGGAGTGGCAGGCCAGCCATGCATATTGATGAACAAGAAGGACTTTGTCTCCAGTAATGTCTAATTAGTGTATGATGATCAGCAAAGAATACTGCATCAACTTGCTAGCTACCCAGACAGCTATTAGATCGCATTCATATTGAGGAACTGTCTGGTACCAGGCTTGTTCAATAAGCCTGACAAGTACAGCAGATATAGGGCAGAATTAGGCCATTCTGCCCCTGAACTCTGCTCCACTATTCAATTATAGCAGATATGTTTCTCAATCCTATTTTCCTGACTTCTCCCCATAATCTTTGGTCTCCTTTCTATTCAAGAACCTACCTATTTCTGTCTTAAATACACTCAATGACTTGGCATTCACAGTCCTCAGCGCCAATGAGTTCCACAGATAAAGCACCTTCTGGCTAAAGAAACTTCTCCTCATCTCAGTTCTAAAGGGTCATTCTTCACTCTGAGCCTGTGCTCTCAGGTTGTTTCTACTAGTGGAAATATCTTCTTCACGTCCACTGTCTTCAGACACCTCAGTATTCTGTAAGTTTCAATCAGATTCCTTCTCATCCTATTAAACTCTGTTCAGTAAAACACCAGCACTATCAACTACTTCTCATACAACAAACCCTTCATTCCCAGGATCATTCTTGTAAATCTACTCTGGATCTACTCCAAAACCAGTGCATCCTTTCTTAGACACAGGGCCAAAAGCTGCTCACAATATTCAAAAAGCGGTCTTATGTCAACAGTACTTCACTGTTATTGTATTTTAGCCGTCTTGATATGAATTTCAGCATTGCATTTGCCTTCCTAACTGCCAGTTGAACCTGCATGTTAAACTCAAGAGAATCCTGAACTAGGATTCCCAAGTCCTTTGGTACTTCAAATTTCCAAGAGTTTCCCCATTTAAAAAATAGCCTCTATTCTTCATATGAAAATGCATCACCTCAAGCTTTCCCACATTGTATTCTATTTGCCACTTCTTTGACCACTTTTCTAGCCTGCCCAAGTCCTTCTGCAGCCTCTCCACTTCCTCAATACTACCTGCCCTCTACCTATTTTTGTGTCACCTGCAAATTTAGCAACAACAAACTCAGTTCCTTTATCCAGATCATTGATATATAATGTGAATTGTTTTAATCCCAGCATAGACTCCTGCGGAACTTCGCTAGTCATCACTGCCATCTTGAAGAAGACCCCTTTATCCCCATTCTCTGCCATCTGCCAGTCAGCTAATCACTCGCTATCCATGCCAGTATATTGCTCTTCACACCATGAGCTCTTATTTCATTGAGCAGTCTCCTGTGCGGTATTTTGTCAAAGGCCTTCTGGAAATCCAAACAGATCATGTCCAATGCTGTCCTTTCCATATTTTGCTTGTTACCTCCTCAAAGAATTCAAGCAGATTTGCCATGCATGACTTCTCATGACCAAACCATGCTGCCTCAGCCACATTTTACCACGCAATTCCAAGTACTCCACTGTCTCATCCTTAATAATGGACTCTAAAATCTTAATAACAACCAAGGTCAGGCTAACTAGCCTATCTTTTCCTGCCTTCTACCTCTTCCATTCTTAAACAGGAAGGTTACATTAACCATTTTCTAGTCCTCTGGCAACTTCCCTCAGTCCAGGGATTTCTGAAGGATAACATCCTTCTACAATCTCCTTCAAGACTCTGGGGTGTAATCCATCTGATCTTGGTGATTTATCAACCTTCAGGCCTTTCAGCCTCCCCAGTATTTTCTCTTTAGTAACGGCCACTGCACTCACCTATGCTCCTGATTGTCTTAAAGTTCTGAGATGCTGCTGGTGTCTTCCACTGTGTAAACTAATGCAAAGTATCTATTCAATTCCTCTGCCATTTCTTTATTCCCCCTCTTACTTCACCAGCCTCATTTTGCAATGGTCCAATGTTCACTCTTGCCTCTCTCTTACTTTTTGTGTGTCTAAAACAACTCTTGCAACCTTTTTTTACATTATTAACTAGCTTACTCTTATATTTCTTCTACTCCCCAACCCATTGTATTTTTTTGAAATATCCTCTGCTGATATTTGAAGGCTTCTCAATCCTCAGGCTTCTCTCTGATCTTCACTATATTGCATGCTTTCTCTTTTGCTTTTATGCTGTCCCTGACTTCCCTTGTCAGCCGTGGCTGCCTCGCTATCCCCTGAGTATGTTTTCTCTTCATTGGGATGAATTTCTGCTGTGTTCATGAATTGTCCTGAGAAACTCTTACCACTGAGGCTCCACCATCCTCCCTTCTAGGCTGCCCTTCCAATCAGCTCTGGCAGGCACCTCAATTATCTCTGATTAGTAACTTTGCTCAATTGTAATAATGGTATATCTGATTCCAGCTTCTTCCTCTCAAACTGCAGCTTGAATCCTATTATATTCTATTCGTTTTATGTTACTTAGTGATAAAGGATAAGAGTAGTCCTCAGGTAAAACTACAAAACTAAGGGAAGGCTAACTACCACAATATTAGGTAGGATCAGGGAATGTAGACTAGGGAGGGCTATTTGAGGATAAATCCACATCTGGCATGTAGGCATCTTTTAAAGGTCAGTTGAATAGAATTCAGGACCAGTATGTTTCTGTGATAACACAGGATAAAGGTGTCAAGATTCATGAAACTTGAATGTCAAGAGAATTTGAGAGCTTAGCCAAAACGAAATAAGAGGCATGCATAATATTTAAGAAATTTAAGACAGACAGAGCCCTCAAAGAATATAAAAATAGCAGGAAATAATTCAAACAAGAAATTAGAAGGTCAAAAAGTGGCCATGGAATGAAATACAAATGGGACTATTGAAAAGCCCAATGCGTTTTATGCTTTTAAACGAGCAAGAGAGTAACGAAAGAAAGGGTACATGCACTCAAGGACAAAGGAGGTAATTTATGTGTGGAGTCAGAGGAAGTGGATGAGTACTTCAAATACTTTGCATTGGTATTTACAAACGAGCAGGACATGGTAGGTGATGAATCCTGGGAGGATATCTTGATATTCTAGGGCATGTCAATGTAAAAAAGGAGAAAGTGTTGGGTCTTTTGAAAAGCGAGTAGGCCAGTTCCCAGGACCTGATGGAATCTGTTCCAGAATTCTGAAGGAAGCAAGTGAGGAAATTACTGCGGCTTCTTTAGTCACAGGAGAGGTCCCAGCGAACTGGAGAATGGACAATATTGTTCCTTTGTTTAAGAAGGGCAACAAGGATAATATCAGAAATTCCAGGCCAGTGACCCATACATCAGTGCTAGAGAAATTACTGGGATAGATTCTTCGGAATAAGATTTACTCAAATTTGAAAATAAAGTATGGATATGCCAGCAACAGGCATAGGAAAGTTCATGTCTCAAACTAGATTGAGTTTTTTGAGGAAGTGATAAAGAAAATTGATGAGGGCTGGGCAGTGGACTACACAGTGTCTACATGGACTTTAGCAAGGCTTTTGACAAGGTCCTTCATTGCAGGCTGACTCAGAAGTGTAGTCACATGGGATCTACAGTGAGCTGGTAAAATGGATACACAACTAGATTAGCCATAGAAGAGGGAGAAGTGGTGGAGGGATTTTTTTTGCTGACTGGAAATCTGTGACCAGTATCGTCCTGAAGTTATCTGTACTGGGACTTACGTTGGTTGCACTATAAAAATGATGTGGAGGAGAATGTAGGTTGCCTGATGAGGAAACTTGCAGACGGCTCAAAAATTGGGGGGAGCTGGGGATAGTGAGGACGATTGTCAGAAAAATAAGCAGAGTACATTTAGTTTGGACACTTGAGTGAAGACACCGCAGATGGATTCCAATCCAAGCAAATGTGAGGTGATGCAGTTCGGAAGATCTCATGCAGGAGGGAATTATACAGTAAATGGCAGAACCCTTAGAAGCACCAACATAGAGAGAGATCTGGATTGGCTGGTCCATAGTTCCCTAAAAGTGATAACACAAGCAGATGAGGTGGTCAAGGAATCATATAGCATGCTTGTCTTCATTAGTTGAGGCAAACAGCATAAAAATTGGCTTGTCATTTTGCAGCTGTATAGAACTTTAGTTGGGCCACACTTAAAATATCGTGTACAGTTCTGCTCACATGCTACCAGAAGGACATTGAGGATTTGGAGAGGATAAAGAAATGGTTTACCAGGATGTTGCCTGGTTGAAGGGTATTAACTATGAGGAGAGATTGGACAAACTTGGTTTGTTTTCACTTGAACATCAAAGGATGAAGGAAACCCGACCAAAGTTTACAAAATTATGAGAGGCATGGGCAGAATGGAGAGTCAGAGTCTTTTTCCCCAGTGTAGAAACGTCAATGACTAGGGGACAAAGATTTAACGTAAAAGGGGGTAAGTTTAAAGGAGATTTGAGAAGCAAGTTTCTTTTTACATAGCATCCAGGTAAATCTCTCCCATCCTGAAGAATCACAGAATTCAAAGCTCCGACTCCAGCTCATCAGTTCCGAACTAGAGTTCGTCAAGTAACCAACACTATGAACCACAATGGGGTTCACCAACCCTGATTATCATGCAGGTACAACTCATCGCCTGGCTGTCATATCTATTTCAAATACAAAGTTCTTAATTTGATTTTTAACATTTTCATACTGGTCTTTTAGTTTGTAGCCTGTAAATATTTCCTCTATTTACCTTCAGTCTGAGAGTAACCTGTACTAGATAGCCAGGTTAGTAGCTATCATCAGCCAATTAAGTTATGGTTTACCTGTGATGTCACTCTTCTGTGCTAGGTTCCTGACCCTGGGGTTCACTTTATGCTTTTACAAAAAACCTTCCAAACAAAAAGCCAACAAAAAAGCAAGCAACAAGTACATTTTCCCCTCTGCTCTGAATTCTCACATTCCCACTCAATTCCGTGAACTATCGACTCACTCCGACTGTCTTACTGACTGCATAGAGCTTACTGTTGCTTTAAAGGATGGCTTTTGGGACAAGGGATAGCTGGTGAAGCTGACAGCATTAGAAGGTGAGCTAACATACAATTAGAGCTACGACACAATGTGAGCAAAGTTTAATATAAAATACTTTTGTAACATCTTGGGGAATGCAAAGAAAAATTAAATATTTGAGAAAACAGCCAACATAAATTGGTTGGGTGTAGGTGTGCGGGTTACCCTTGGGGGAATTAATTGACAGTGGAATGGAGGAACGTTTTGTCTTACCTACAACTGAACAGAGTATAACATTGTTTAACAAATAGAATCGAGACAGATTATTCCCAGGCCCACCTGGGTGAGAAATTTGGCAAAATCAGATGAGATTTCAAGTCAAGCCCTTTGTGACATTGTGACAAGGTTCTGGCTAAGCAGCAATGGGAGGCCTATTGATGGCTTCATTGTCATCCTCATTACTAAATAATCATACCACACTAATGCACATGCTCCCCTTATCCCATGGCCAGACAGAAGCTACATGCTGAGAAATCCCAACCAGAAAATCAGAACAGAAACTTGGCAACTCCAACTCACTGCTTGATTATCCAGACCTGCACCTTGGACACCAGGCAATAACATCTCAGGGCAGCCATGGGCAGCAGTAGCACACATCCCACATCCATGCACATTGGCATTTGATATGTCTTAGTGCATCAAAATGGCACATCTCTAATCCACTCAGATTGTGCCTCTCCACTTCAATGCTGCACTTTGGCATGTGCTGGCACATTTCATTTGAATTATCCTGCAAGAGTGCTTTTAACAGACACAGGAATCCTGCTGATGAATTGATCCAGTAGAATATCAGGATTGCTCACTCGCTTTCTTAGTGTTAACTCACGTTGCTCCTCTGGATGGTCATATCGTTCCTTCCTTGGTCGACTTTACATTACGTTTCATATGTTGTCTCTGCAGTTGGACCTTACAGGCTCAAAATACTTCTGTCTTGCTTTGTTTTTCAGAGCAGACAGAGAGGCAGGCAGCTTGTCATGATTGGGGTGTCAGCAGTCCTCATTCAAGGGTGGATAATGTACATGTACTGTATTTTAATGTCATAACTACAGCATGTGCCAGCATCCAACATAGCTAATACATCCTATCTGCATCAATTAAATGGTCAATGTCTCTAAGTTGAAGGGGAGTAGTTCTCAGTCAGGTCAGGGGACCACGTTCAGAAAACCGGTCACTGGACTCAAAACATTAACTTTGATTTCTTTCCCTGGATGCTCCCAGACCTGCTGAGTCTTTCCAGCAATTTCTGTTTTTGTACAAGAGAATGGCTGTAGGTCAGAGGTTCTGGTACAACCAGCCAATGGCTTGGACCAATGTTAGTTGAGTTATGATCAGTCAGGCTGGTCATGGACAGGGTCCTTCCCATGTGGGAATGGGGAGTCAAAGGTTAGGCACTCCAGCTTTTGTCTCATCTCCTTCTGCCTTACTCTGGGCTCTTTTCACCTGCAATACGGCAAAGAGAGGGAGTGGGTGTGATGAAAGAGACTGGCACAACTGTTAGTGCCAGTGCAGTGGAGGAGAGGTACTGAGGTGTCTCAAGTGTTCAATAGGCAATGCAGAGACCACATGGATTTGTCGTTTGGGAGGTTGAGAGCGAATAAGGAAAAATGCTGTATGTGACAGTAAAAGTGGTAGAGCATGAGCCTTGCGAGAGCTGGCTGCGTGGCAGAGATAGAATAGAGAAGATGGTGGTACTTACCTTGGCACTGTGCATGTAATTGACCTTCTTGCATCATTACTCCACATTTCACTTGACAGTTGAGACCACACTGACTGAGGTGGAACCTCAGACCGGACTGGCAGAGTTTATGTTGTGGTCTCCACTTATGGTCCTGTGGAAGGAGAATAACCCTATTATGTACCACCCTATTTACCAGGAACCTCTGAGATCCTGTTTGCAAAGCAGTGTGCCAATTGCCCTCAATCTGCCACACCCAGGGCAAATGCCATGTCATGAACATCTTAGGGTTGCCAATGCTTGCTCAGATGCATAACAATCCCAAAATACCATCAAGTATCCTGAGAAATCTTGGAAGTGCTGAGTAACTTAATCACTCAATAATGAATTCTAATGCAAAATACATAGTTAATTCATTTAACATCTCCTTTTTTGCCACTATTAATTTTTCAGACTCACTTTCAACAACATTAATGCCTTTTAATTTTTTTTTCATTTATATACGACAGAATTTGTATTTGTACTTAATCACAGAAATCATTTTCTATGTGAAGTTGTGTTAGCATCTATAGCTCTGGCGTCTATTTCTGAGTCTGAATACTCCTGTATAATTTATTCACAAATGCAACCTTGTTTGACTCACTTTTTGGATGCAAACTTGTTGGATTATCTTTCATCATTGGAATCACTTCATTGACTGAATAGAAACTTCTTTCAAAGTTAATGCATCTCATATGTTAAAAGGAGAGGTTACTGGAACATGGAGTGTGGGTTGTAGCATAATATAGCAAAATGTTTCCTGTGCTTTGCAGCAGGAATAAGCTGTAAAACTTGGAAGTGACAGAACAGTTCTGTATTTACCTTGTGTACCTCAGTATGAACACCATTTTAAACCAGTCATCATTTCCAAGTTTTGTTTATTTTACTTTGTTTTTCTCCTTTTTTTTGAAGATTACATTTCCCTTCCTTCCTTTCAGCTCGAGCTGCCAAGGCAATGAATGATGTAAACATGGGGGTAATTCTACGTGGTGAGGTAGGTGTATCTGAATACATTTTCAGCTACCTCCCCATCTATATTCAACTTATTTATTAAAGCCAAGGAACTGAACTCTGTACTATAAATCCATCAATGTTGAAATAGATCCAAATTTTTTCTCTAGTAAAGTTATTTTGAAAAGGTTATTTGTTCATTTCTTGTCTGTTGGATCCCTGAAAACTGCAAATTCCAAAACGTTGGTGAAAGTGGATTGCAATAGAATGATTTTATGATCTTAGTCGGAGCCAGTAACTTAAAGAGAAATTCAATCCTTCAGTTATGAACTGAAAGAACACTACCACAAGATTTCACATGTTAAACGAAATTACAAGCATTAAACAAAACAAGCACTACCTGCTTTATATTATACTTTGTGTGGTACTTGAATATTGCTTAGAAAAGAAACATGCTGAGTAAGGATTGCATCAGAACATTGGCAATGTTACATCAAGGCAACAAAAGCTTTTCCTGGATGAGAATGTTGACAAATTGACTATTGGTCAAAATGTTGTTACACGGAAAATGAACCAGGAAATTATTGTCCCCAACTTTTTTGTTTAATTAAAAAATGTGCGGTCTGCAGCTTTTATCAAGAGTGCATGCTTGCCATTGAAAATCATAACTTGATTGCTAATATAATTATTAACACACTGAGGATTGTTCAGCAAGAGTTATCCAATTACAGAATCACATCTAATATTATATTTTGAATTTTGCAAGTACTCATTTACACATTAATTCATTCAGCTTCATTTCTTAACGTGGCTTACATTTGTCTCCGGAACAGAGTAAAGGGAAGTCTGAAGACTCCTTCAGCTGGAAAAGAAATTGTGCCCTCATTATGGCATTATCTTAAAGTACACATTACCATCAAGCCAATTTGGCTAATCTCTTTGATGTACTGTAAAAGTTAATTTATGTATATGACTTAATTGACTGTGAAGAACATTTAGACATCTCAAGTTCATGAAACGCAATATGGAGATAAAACATCTTTCTTCCTTAGTGGTCACTTAAGTGAGTTATTGGAGCTAAAAGGTTGACCAGCACTAGTCATAAACTATTAAGAAAACATTTTCTCTAGGGGCCAAAAGCGGAGGATATTCATTACAAAGGATGAATCTCTATAAAATTCTATAAGTTCTCAAGCACCAGATTCGTAATGTACAGCTCGGTGAGTTAGCCATGGCAAATGGGTGTTGGGGGGTTATGCAGGGAAGGTGTGTTACTCTTTGGAGTGTCGAAGCAGCTCCATGGACCAAATGGCCTCTATCCTCAAGAATTCCATGATTCTATAAGATCTGTGCTTCAACTAAAGCTAATCACTGAGTCTTGTAACTGTGATCTGCCAACATTTCATCACAATAGTGTGCATGATACATACATCAGAATGAGCTAGGATTGTAAGGGTAGGTTTTAATTATTTGCCAGTAGCATTTCTCAAAGCTGGTTGGCTACTGAAAATAGAAATGATTGAAAGCAATGACAAAGGGGGAATATCACTATTTAGTGACACAAGGTTGAAAATCCAAATACAGGAGGCCTTGAAATATGGTTCAAGGAGTGTTTAACATCATTCAGACATGGTCCAGCCATGTGAACCATAAGCTTGATCTCCACTATCCAATAACTGCCATCAAACTTTTCTATTCTTGAATTTTCTTCTGTTCTTTTAGGTGCTCAAGAACAGAATACAATAAGATGACCTTTTATAATATTGTCTGCGGACTGCACTTGGATAGTTCCAATAAAGAATCTCATAAAAGTTCGTGACATCTGTTCCTACAGCAGAAACTAGCAGTGTAGATACATTTGTTTTGTGAGACAAATGAATTGTGAGTTTCAGGATAGAGTATTCAGTATGGCATTATTCAGCCATAATTATTATGCACTTAAAGCAAGTGTGAATGAAGGCAAATGGAACGTTGGCATTTATTGCATGGTGAAAGATCCATGATAAATTGTTGCATTTTTGATAAATTTCAAACTTGATCATTTTGTATTGGCCTACTGAGTGTGGCATAGTGGCTCAGTGGTTAGCACTGCTACCTCACAGAACTAGGGACCTGGGTTCAATTTCACCATCAGCTAACTGTCTGTGTGGAGTTTGTACATTCTCCCCATGTCTGTGTGGATTTGCTGTGGTTTCCTCTCACAGTCCAAAGATGTCCAGGGTGAGTGGATTGGCCGTGCTAAGTTATCCACAGTGTTCAGGGATATGTAAATCAGCTGGGTAAGAGGGGAATGGGTCTGGGTGGGATGATCTGAGGGTTGGTGTGGACTTGTTGAGCTGAAGGGCCTGTTTCCACACTGTAGATATTCTACTTTGGCTGTTTTGCTTCTTCTTTATGTTGAAGTGGGCATTGCTCGCCAAGTTATATTTCTTGTCGGTTTCTAATTGTATTTGAAACATGATGATACAATGAAATGATTTTCCAGTCCTCTTCAGAGTGCAGCGATGTGACAAACACATTGATCTAGGTCTGCAGTCACATACAAGCCAGACTGATAAGGATGATATTTTTCCTTCCTTGGTAAAGCAAATCTATATATTTTTTAAGGCATATTCGGTAGCTTCATTGTAAAAGGTCATATTCAGAGATCTCCCAGTGGAGGGGAGTGAAGCAGCCTATTCTCCCTCAAGGTGGTTTCAGAGACAAACAGGTTTGGCTTCACATCGGGATGCTAAGCAAAACTTTATTTCAGTCTCAACAACACTTTAGCCATTTTAACATTCTCATTTTCTCTCTATTTATTCTGATTGGCTTCCTCTTGTCAATGGGTAGCATTTGTGCAATCAGGAGCACAGGACTTGGGAACAGGACAGGAATTCATCCCTTCAAGCTTGCTCCACAATCAATAGGATCATGGTTGATCTGGCTGTTATCTCAACTCCACCTTCCTGTGACTACAATAACATTTGAATCCTTTGTCCACCAAAAATCTAACTTAACCTTGACCAATATAATGGCCCAGCCTTCACTATTCTTGGGGAGAGAATTCCAAAGACAAACAACAGGCTGAGAGATAGCATTTCTCATCTTGCCCCTAAAAAGAGATTCCTTATTCTTAAACTGTATCCCTTAGATCTAATCTCTCCTACAAGAGGAAACATCCACTTCGAATTCATCTTTGTACACCTCTCATTTACCTTTAATTTTCAATGCCACAATGGGTGGAAGCTTGAAATGATCAAGCTTTCATTGTAAAATAAGCCTTTAATGCAGGAATTATTCCAGTGATTTTTTTTTCAAACTAAAGCTGCCACCATTGCAATTACAATATTTTTTAAGCAAGGAGATCAAAAATAATACACAGTATTCTAAATGTGATCTCACCAAAGTGTTGTGTCAATGCCGTAAAATTTCCTTTCCCTTACGTTCTATTCACTATGCAATAAATGCCAACGTACCTTTTGCCTTCAGTAACACTGCTGTACATGCAAAATAACTTTATGTGATTCATCTAGGACACTCAGATGCCTATATAATTCTAAGTCCTGCAATCTCTTTCCACTGAAATAACACACTGCTTTTATATTCTTCCTGCCAAACACAACAAGTTCACATTTCCCCAGATTATACACCATTTGGAATGTTTTTGCCCACCAACACAACCTATCTGTGCCCATTTGTGGTCTCTATATCTCCTCTTGACAACTTAATTTCCTCCTCCTTGTTAAATTGGCAAATTTACCCAGCATTTTTTTTCCAGTTTTCACACTTAAGCTATTGATATAATTGATCAATATTTGGAATCCCACCATTGCTGATATGTAATGAGCCCTGTTCAATAAAATGGATTAAGCCTGGGATAAATGTTGAGGGGCATGTGTTTGAGGTAAGGGATTAACCCATTTTCCCCTTCTCCCTTCCCATCTTTAAAACACTCCTGAAAAGCTATCTCTTTTACCAAACTTTTGGTAATTTGTCCTAATACCTCCTCATAAATTTGGCACAAACAGTTTTTATGATCACCCAGAAAGTGCATTCAGATCATTCACTAAAATAAAGTTTCCATATAAATGGACATTGTTCTTGTTGAGATGCTAAGTTGGGAACAGCTACTCAAGTTCCTCTGCGTACTTGAGGGACCTCAAGTTATGAAAGACAGATCAATATTCTACTATTCAGTTTTGACGCTGTCTTTCTCTTGGAGTGGTCAGCTGTGGTTGTGCAAGTGCCAGCAACTAATCACAATAATAACTATGAGAACTGACCATTAATATCAATAACTACATTGTAGGAGATTTGGCATTCATGTTTTAACTGATAACCTCCAATTTGTTATTTTAATTTGCAAACCTTTGTAAAATTAAGGGTAAAAACATTAAAAGGAATCATTAAGTAAGTAAATTAAAACACACATTTCTTTCTCAATACTTGGCAAAGTCAGAGTAAGCTTGTTTGTATGAATCATGTGTAAAGGCTGCCAAAGTAGTAATTGATCTCCTGGTATTGCTGCAAGGAAACAAAACTTAGCTGGGTGGCCCAGAGATCTTCTTGAACTGCCTAGTGCTAGTTTAAAGAGCACAAATTGTTTCACTTGATTTCAGTCAATAGTAGAGTATTACTGAGATTCCATGCACAAATGACCACCCATAGTATAAACCTGGCATTGCCCACCAAAAGAAAAACCAAGAATATTTTATTTTCTACCACATACTTTTTTATTTTGCTGTTATTCTCACTGTGTCTCACATAATATATTAAATTAGAAATTAGATAAAGAAGGGAGCATTGATGTTCAACTGGTTGCTTATAGTCCTTATGAAATATTGTGTATGAAATATTATATGCAACTCCTCTCATACCAAAAAGCCCTTTTTTGCCGAATAATCCTCCTTTGTGGAATTTGCATAAGCTCTAATTAAAAACCTAAAGAACTGTGGATGCTGTGAATCAAAAACAAAAACAAAGTTGCTGGAAAAGCTCAGTAGGCCTGGCAGCATCTGTGGAGGAGAAAACAGAGTTAACGTTTCAGGTCCGGTGACCCTTCCTTGGAAGTCTGGTCACCGGACCAGAAACCTTAACTCTGATTTCTCCTCCACAGATGCTGCTAGACCTGCTGACTTTTTCCAGCAACTTTGTTTTTGGTGCATAATGTCTAGCTGCTAGCCACAATGATTTATTCCTTTTTGACATCACATTCTGAACATAAAAGGTTCTTCTTCCTCTTGCATCTTTGAAGTTTTGACATCCTATAGGATGTGCGATTGAGATTTTAAAAGATTTGGTAACATTTCTAAAGGTTGCTTGAGCTGTTTTTCTTGTGTTTCTGCTGGAGTTCAGTGGAGGTCTGTGGAAATTTTATCCCACTAAATTCTGTCTTCTGCATGACAGGAAGATGATGAACATTCCTAAAAAATGGATCTGAACCTTCCTTTCTTCACTACAAACAACTCCCCTTTCTCCTTATAATTCTAGTGCCTAATCTTAGCCCTTCAACTTTTAGCATCCTTTGCTACCTCCCACTTAATCTCTGGAAATTTTGCTGTAACAATGTGACAACAATTGTATAGGTATTCAGGAGACACCAGACCTATATTCTGTAAAAACTCAATCTCCTGCTGAAATGTATAGTCTGCTTATAACACCCAATATCCAATTTAATCTATTGATTGTGTGCACTGCTAACTGCTCCCTCGCTCCATCTTTCTACCTCTTCTGATTATCTAGCAATTTTCTGTTTCCTTCATCCATTTTATTTTCGTGTCTTTCACTCTACTGCTACTCGCTCTTTTCTGTTTCTTTCTATTTATGCTCTCTGTGACTTTTTCTGTGTCCTTTGTTCACAGCAGGCTAGAAATGATGACTGAGAGGAGGTCCTTAGGGAATGGAGGAATGATCTGGGTGGAGTAGATAATAGCATTAAGCCTTGTGCTGAATGTTTTGCTGGTAACTGAAAGGTGCTGGAAAGGGCTGTGGAAGAATCACTGGACCCAAAATGTCAATTCTGATTTCTCTCCGCAGATGCTGCCAGACCGGCTGAGCTTTTCCTGCAATTTCTGGTTTAGCTTCTATTTACCTCCTATTTGATATGAAGAAGAGAGTTAATCAAATTTCATGAAATGCAGATCAAGCCATGCCAACTTCCATACACTCAGTCAAAAAAGGATGATATAGAATATATGAAATACATTTCAAGTGTGTATGCATTGCAAATAGCATAAATTTGTAATCTGTTAAAGAATTAGAATTCTGAAATTTCTATTCATTTAGTCCATGATGTTAACTCATATGACTCTCAGACATTCATTTTGGAAAATATATGGAGGGGGATGAATGACAGGTTGCAAAGTTTCTAACCCTAATCGCAGATTTATGGCAAATGTCGTAGAAAGAGATTCATGTTGATCATAATGTAATCGATCACATTAGTCTGACATCAGTAAGGGAGACAAGATCAGTTTCAAATGAGGATGTAGCCTCAGACACTATTGTGGAGACCTGTATCTGAGAGCCAATAATATACAGATGTAAATGGAGCTAGGGTACATAAGCACAAGAAGAGTCTTGCTTAGTGACGAGGTGTAAGCAGCCTCAGGGACAGTGTATGTGCACACACACATAACTTGCGGTAATCAATATTGGTATCTCAATACGCAAGTAGTAGTATTGGCTTAAGCACAGGACAAATCATCAAACAGTTATATACTTTATTCTGTTCAAATAACTAAGTTTTTGAATGGCATTTTCTGAAGGCGGCAGGTTTAAAATTTAAATTAGACGTTTTTGTATTTCTCTTTTTAAGACTTGAAGCAAAAATAGCACATCTGCTTTTCTTTTGGAGCATCAATTTTATTGCAGAGCTTTTAGCATCAAATTATATCTAAACTTGTTTACCAACTTTGCAAATTCTGATTACAAGCTGTGTATTAAAATCCTCCTCAGATGAAATACAGACTCAATACATTTAAGTGGGTGAATAGAAAGTGCTGAGCACAGTTTACTCACATATTTTTGATCTAAGCATAATTTTCTCAAAGGACAAATGGATTATGAGCATGAGGGAGACATTTCCATGGTAACAGAATGACTAATGTGATCTGCACCATGTTGCAATAATATATTAACAACATTCACAACGAGACTGAACGTTACTCATTGATGTTGCGTGAATTTTCTGTTTCCTAATTCCCTCGATTTTGAAACTAAAATTGAGGATTTGAACTTATGAACCTGTATCATTATTTGACATGCTAATTATTCTAATACTTCATGTTATTCTGAAAGAAATCATAATTTTCTCACTTGACTCACAGTCTGACTCACTCCCAGTTACATGCCTCCAGTTTAGAGGGGAAGTGAGTGCTTCACCAATTGATATAGGACCTGCACTGCAGATTTTGCTCTGTACAAACAAAACTATAAAAGATTGTTGAAGTTTCCCAATTATTACTCTGTATTTTTGCTCTGAGGATTAATTCTAGAAGTCCACAAACCTATGCTGTCATGATCAACACCAGTTAAAGTCCACTATTTTATTGAAGTTCCAGACAGAATACCCCAAGCTGTCAAGCTCCTGAGTGAGGGGGGATGAACCAACTTCCCTTCTTTATTTAGCCGCACCCTTGTTTGGTTGAAGCAAGTTTAATTTGAAAAGGATCCCCTCTCTTGTGCGTATCTTTACCCCAGAACAAATTAATTTATGAATTAAAAGGAGCTAAATTCATCAGGCAATTTCATGGATGAGTGATTTATTTAGTAACTGACGTGATAATAAATATTTACGCAATACATATGCACACAGATCATAAGTGAGAAGTGTGTCCAAAAAAGGATTTTTTTTTAAAATATACACACTGTACTATTAGCTGAGGAGTTTGGAACCTAAGAACATAGGAATACAGGAACAAGATGATAGGCCATTCAACCCATTGAGGCTGTTCCGCCATTTGATGAGATCATGGCTGATGTGTCCCAACTCCTGTGGCCTATATCCCTTACTAATTTTGCTGAACAAAAGAATGTGTCCATCTCAGGTTTGAAGCTAACAACTGATCTAGAACAGAATCAGAAATTGCTGGAAAAAGTCCGGAGGCCTGGCAGCATCTGTGAAGAGAAAGCAGAGTTAATGTTTCAAGACCAATGACTATTTTTCAATATTGACCTAGAATCAACTGCCTTTGTGGAAGCAAATTCAAATATCTACCATCCTTTGTGTGTAATAATGCTTCCTAACATCTGTCCTGAATAGTCTAGTTTGGATTCTCAGACTATAGTCCCTAGTTCTAGAATCACCACTCAGTGGAAATAGTTTATCTTTCATGACACTTCAACCAGACCACCCCTTATCTTTCTCAATTCCAGAGAAGCAGGCCTAATCTCTCCTCACAACTTAATCCCCAAAGTCCAGGTATCATTTAGTGTGTCATCTCCCTTATGTCAGAAAAACAAACACAGACTGGGAAACTGCTTTGCAGAACACTTCTGGTTCGGTCCACAGGAATGACACCAACATTACAGCTGCTTGCAATTCAATAAATCACCTTGCTCCCACAGTAACATTTCTGAGCTTGGTCTGCTACAGGATTACAATGATGACAGAGGGAGAAGAAGAATATGTGGGAACCGAAAGAACTGCGGATGGTGCAAATCAGGAACAAAAACGAAGTTGCTGGAAAAGCTCAGCAGGTCTAGCAGCATCTGTAAAGAAAAAAATTAGAATTAACGTTTCGGTATCCCTTTTCTCAGGAAGGGTCAGTGGACCTGAAACGTTAACTCTAATTATTTCTTCACAGATACTGCCAGACCTGCTGAGCTTTTCCAGCAACTTCTTTTGTGTTGTGCGGGAGGAATAAGTGGAACAGATTATTCTGAAGCTATGGAACTCAATGTGGAGACTGTTAAGTACCTAAACTTTACAGCCTCCGCATTGACTTCCATAGATTCAGCATATATCCTCTAAATTCTATTTTTCTTACATTACGTAACAACCACATCCCACAAAGCATGCATGCATGTGCACGTGCACACTCACGCACACACATGCACACGCACTCACACGTGCACACATACACGCACACACATGCACTCACACGCCCACACACACACGCACACATACGTGCACACACTCAACTATGTCTTGTTGGAGACCCATTCACTCCTTTTGAAAATTAACATTTAAACATATCTATCTCTCCTTTAGCACCACAATCTCTGCCTTTCTCATTTGATCTGGTCACTTCATAATCTGTTCCACATATTCCTCTCCTCCCTCTGCCTTCAGTATAAAGCACCATTTTACAACTTAGAATCATAGGATTCCTACAGTGTAGAAGCAAGCCATTCAGCCTGTCAAGTCCATCCAATCCTCCAAACAGGATCTCACTCAGACCCACCCTGTTCCTGTAACCCTGCATTTCCCATGGCTAGCCTACCTAGCCTGCACATTCCTGGATATTATGGCAATTTAGAATTTTAGCTAATGCAGCAAACATGCACATCTTTGGAGGAAAAGGGAGTTCCTGGAGGAAACCCACACAGACACAGGGACAATGTGCAAATTCCACCAGACAGTCACTGGAGGGTGGAACCAAACCTGGGTTCCTGGCGCTGTGTGTCAGCACTGGTAACCACTGAGGCACCACGCCAACCCTTCTTTCAGTTCCAAGGAAAAGTCATACTGGACTGAAAATGTTAACTCAGTTTCTCTCTCCACAAATGCTGCCAGACCTGTTGAGTTTTTCTTGCATATGCAGTATTTTGCTTTTATATCAGTTGCAGCGTTACATAGAACAGTGTACAAAGAACCTCCAGTTTCTACTGATGCCATTAACATCCAAATTGTATACAGCACCTTGATGTGCATGCCTGTCAGGGAGATAATATGGGTAAGAAGGCATATGAGGGCCTTGCCTTTATTAGCTGAGGCATAGCATTTAAGAACAGGGAGGTTATCCTGAAATTGTGTAAAGTATTGGTTGGGTCACAGTTCGGTGTGAAGTTCTGGAATCCAAGTTATTGGAGGGATGTGATTGCACTGGAGAGGGTGCAAAGGATGTTCACCAACATTTGCCTGGGCTATGCAGTTTTAGCTATGAAGAGAGAATGGATAGACCAGGGTTGTTTTCATCAGAGAAAAGGAGACTGAGAGGAGAAAATGATTGAGATGTATAAAATTACAAGGAGCATTCACAGGGTAAACAGGAAGGAACATTTCCCCATAATAGATTGATCAACGACCAGGGCCATAGATTTCAGGTAAGAGGCAGAAGGCTTAGAGGGGATGTAAGGAAAACATTCTTCATCTAGAGGATAGTGGGTACCTGGAACTAACTGCCCATAAGCATGGGAGAGGCAGAAATCCTCATAACATTTAAGAATTATTTAGATGTATGCTCGCAATGCCAGGCAATATAAGGCTGTGGGCCAAACGCTGGAAAATGGGATTAGGATAGTTAAGTGGTTGTTTTTTTTTTAACTAGCACAGACTCAATAATCCAAAGGGCCTTTTTCTCATGTTGTAGGCCTGTATGCCTCAATGACTTGCTGACTGACTTTCATTCAACTGCAGCACCTTACCATATACAGCATCTGACCTAATTTGTTGCAGAACACTATCTCAATTCAATTTTTCAATCAATAAACATGACAGCTTGAACCTAAAGAAATAACAATCTATGATTAATGTAACTTCTCCAATTATTTCTGGAACAGCAGCAATCAACCAGTCAAACTTGTGGTATGTCAGTCTTCTGTCAGAGTTGCCCCAACTACATTTTAACCATTACTAATAACCATATATAGGGTTTACTGCTTTACAGGTAGGCAATTGATTGGCCCTGTCTTTCCTTGAGTGGGGCAACATATGCCTTCATATCCTTCAATATATGCCACCATTACAATATTTACCTCTTTATCCTTTAGCTCCAGTTATTTATGTGGTGCATGCTGTAAGTTGAAAATGGGAGATGAAATCAAAGACGATTCTGGGGCCTTGGCAATATATGGAAACAAGTTACAATGAAAAGGTGCTCCCCACAGATGCTACTGGACCTGTTCAGTTTCACCAGCAATTTCTGTTTTTGATCCAAATACTTAGCCCATTGTTTTATTTTAATGGAAGCAACAGCCTGTTCTTAGCCAATTAAAACTGAGGGTAGTGAAAGAAACAGAGTGAGCGGTAGAGAGTGCAATACAGTCAACAAATGTGGAGATGGAAAAGCGCAGACAGTCAGACAGCGATAATGGGAACTGCAGATGCTGGAAAATCCAGACAGACAGTATCAGGACTCCAGTCCCGACATAGGGTTTTGGCTTGAAACACTGACTTTCCTGCTCCTCGAATGCTGTCTGACCTACTGTGCTTTTCCAGCTCTACATTTATTGACTCTAGCTTCCAGCATCTGCAATCTTTACTGTTCCCAAGAGAATGAAATAGAGTTACTTAAGGTCAAAGTAGGTACAGTTTGGGAAATAAAGAGAGGGATGAAATTATTATATTGAGGAAAAGAGAAACAGAGGGACGAAAAGAAGCTTATTTAGAAAATGTCTCAAAATAATTGACTAACTACAGGAGCAAAACTCCATAATTTCAGATGAATTGTTAGTTTCCTGAGAATTCAAGGGTGAACAGCATGTTATATCTTAAATCCCGCCACTAATGGGATGACATAGCATTGTGAATTATTCAGCTATTTATGAAGATTTATATAGTTTCCTTATCACAGATTGTGCTTGCTCATATTGCATCTGAAATACTGTGTACAATTTTGTCCCCTCACTTGAGGAAGGATGTAATTGCATTGGAGGCAGTTCAGAGAAGGTTCACTCGCTTAATTCTAAAGATGTAAGGCTTAACTTATAATACAAGACTAGGCAGTTTAGGCCTATTCTCATTAGTTTTTGGAACGAGAGAAGATCTAATTGAGATATTGTAAATGGCAAAGGAGATTGACAGTAAAGGTGGAGTGGATGTTTCCCCTTAATGGTGCAATCTAGAATGAAAAGTCCTATTTTTAGGTGAAGGAATGACAGATTTAACACAGAGTAGAGGAGGAATTACCTTTCACCGTTGGTAATGAATCTATGGAATTTATATCCTAGATTGTGATGGATGCCAGGACACTGACTACATTTATGGAGGGGATAGTCAGCTGTTTAAGCTTTGTGCGAAATGATTATAGGGAGAGGCCAAGATGAGATCTGCCATCATCGTATTAAACTACGGCGTACAATCAAGGGGCTGAATTACCTATTGCTGCTCCTAGATCTTACATTCTTATGCAGAAACAAATTGCCATTAGCCCACATATCTTGCACAAATGAATGCAGGAAATATTGAAGTTGCCAAAATTAGCTAGATTGATTCCAGGAATAAGAGGATTTTTCTCAGAATGGGAATATCCCCAGGACTTTAGAAAAATGAAATATGATTTCACTGAAATGTACAAAGTCCTTAGAAGACTAACAGGATGGATCCACTGGCACTCACACTTAGAGATGCTAGAACTAAGTGGCTTTTAGCACTGGGTTCAGCCAGTTAGGACTGGGATAAGGAAAGGTTTCTTCACTCAGAGAGTTGTGTGTCTTTGAAATTGTCCACCTCAAAAGGCTACAAATATTCAGACATTGAGTTTATGCAAAATCAAGACTGGTACATTTTTTTGAATGCTGAGGTAATTACGGGACAGATAGATAGGGCACGAAAGTAGAAGTGAAGTAGATTATCAGCCATGTGTTTATAAAACAAAGAAGCACTCTCATTAGGCCACATGACTAACTCCTGGTTCTATCTTTATGTTCTTATTCCAAATGCTTTGAGTTAATTTTAATGGATATTTGCTAGTTCTTGCCATTTATTTCTAAACTCTCAGTGTTTAAATTTAATAGTTGTTCAACACATTTCATTTTAGAAGCAATATAATTGATAATGGTAGAATTCAATTATTATGCTCAATGATGCAAATAACCCCTTATCACAGATCAAAATAATTGAAAGTATCTAAACTAACATCAAAAAAATCAGATCAACTGATCATTATAATATTGTTAATTGTTGCAGTTTGTTGCGCATGTTGGTTGTGATGTTTCTTACATTTATCCAATGACCACTATTTAAAAGAAATTATATCAGCAAAACTCTTTGAGACACTGTAAGACAATGTAAGGTGCTATTTACATGTAAATTCTTCCTTTGCTTTAATTTACGTCTGATTCCCCAGTGCTTTGTTTCATGGATTTCATTTTATTGAAAACAAGATTGAGATAAGTTTCAGTATATAAAAAAATACAATATGTAATTGTAATACAGTCAGGTAAAAACAGTGGATCGTAAGTGGTCATCTCGGCTCTTAGGTCTACAGTAAGTCATTATGTGTCACTTACTGTTAGAGGCAGTAAGATTTATAAGAAGATTGGTAAGATCTTTAATCACATAATCCTGATGGATGAGTAACTGCATTCGTCTTGGAACCTGCGAAAACCATTACATTCTGAGTTTTAACCAGTTAGAACCAGCAAAAAGACAATTGTAAATAATTCATAATTATAAATAAAACACAGCTTTTTCATTTTAAGGTCAGCTTTGGAGGCGCTATCCAGAAGATTTCACATATTTTCAAAATTGTTAACAAAGGAAGCCTTTGTAGACTTTACCAGAATCCTTGGCTGTTTAGTACTGAGTCTCTTTATTAGTGCTGAGGGGAAAGTTAGCCAAAATTGCACAATAAGCTGATGTATCTGTCAGATTTGTCATCAAGCATTGCTATAAAAAAGACTTCCATCCATGAGATTCAACATTTTATCAATCTTAGCTGTGTGGAATTGGAACATGGGGAGCTGTTTCACTACAGGAAAGGAGGGAAAACAAACCAGAAAGATTCACCCCAACGCGCATTCTTTATCAACCATGAATTATAGAATAGGATGGCTAGAGCCTGGAAACAAGGAAATACAGCAAAGAGGTCTGAATGAAACTTGGAAACTATATTGGTAAAAAGAAAGAAAAACTTAAAATTTGAATGCTGTGCTTAAGAATTATTGCATGTTACAATTTAAATTCCAAAGCTAGACTGTACATTAACACATGTTACAAATCACCAGCAGTAAATATCTTATTCCTAGTCAAGGAACATAAGAGAAACCATATGCAGACATTGATGAACAAGTACTTGCCATCAACTTGCTGGCATGTTTTATGAGCCCCAGGACAACACCAGTTTCATTTGATACTAATTTTGATTTGTCCCAATTATTTGGTGATATTACCAATAGCCAAATGCTTGAATGCTAAAGTAAAAACAAATCTCCGTGTTTGAAATGAGAACAAGCAGTTCCTAAGCTGGTGATTCTTTGTTGAAAACCAAAACTCCCCTATGTAGGATGGAACAGAATTAAAAGGGAGGATAAAGAGAACAACAGACAAAAGTCAAATGTTGAGTTTCTGACTCATTACACAAAGAGAAAATAAATGGTTTTGCTGGTCTATTTTGTTCTTGAAAAGTACTGAACATAGTAAGTGACAGCAAGATAAGTTACATACCACCTCGGTCAAGCAAAGAAAATGCATAAGAGATAAATTTTATGAATTACAGCACAGGTCTTTGCCTGCTCAGGGCAGACATCAGAAATTCAAGGGGAGAGATTGTGTACAGCTTGCATCATTTTCACTTACAAATTGCACCATATTACGGCATAGCTTTGGAATGTAAATTATATGGCATTCATAATTGCCAAAAAAATGTAATCACCAAATGAAAAGATTGTGAGGCAATTAAAGATTCCCAAAAATAAGGAAGGGTCAATAAAATAACTTTAATACTTGGAATTAGGCCTTTAATGAATGGAAAGTGTCTTTGTTTTCTCGCTTGTGAGAGACCAACCTCATTCCTAGAAGAAAAGATTCATATTAACATCCTAGATATTCGACTGCACTTTAAATGGCAGCAGCAAAATAATTATCAGGTCTATTTTCCCAATGGACTCCACAAGGTTGTAAACTCAGTTGGAAGACAATTTTGAGTATCTTGTTATAACTTAGTAATCATAAAATCACATAATACTGAAAAAGGCTGTTGGCCAATCACACCTGTGTCAACTTGTTAAAAGAGCTATTTAATTAATAATCCTCAACATAACCCTGTAATATTTTCCACCAAGTATTTTTGTTCAATTCTCCAATGAAAGTTAATAGTCATCCTGTTTCCACCACCCTCTCAGGAAGTACTTAACAGATCATTCCAACTCATTGCACTTTTGTTTTCCCCCCTCGTGTTTTTGTGGCAATGCGTTTAATTTTTCTGCCCTCAGTGTGTTCATTCTCACAAAGCTCGCATGAAGCCATGAGCTCTATTAGTACAAGGCTGTTCTACGTCCCTTCACAGTGACAAGAGGCTTGTCAGCAGGCCAATGTACAAAACATTTCTGTATGCTTGGCCATCAGTATTCTCCTGTATATAGATTCATTGAAGTCTAATCTAAATGTTCTGCAGCAAACTCATCTGGAATTTGTCCTCCATTGAGCAAGAACATACATTATACTCTCAGACTGGACTTGCTGCAACCTAGTCATGCCCACTGACTCATTACATGTACATTCTGAATCTTTTGTACTCTCTAAGGTGTGCACAGAGCCAGAATCTGAACTGGTGGGTGTGATTGTAAGAAAAAATAATGATGTTTCTTCATCAGAGATTATGCATGATTTTCACCATTCATGATAAGGCTGCCCTGATTCACAAGATGACAGTTCTTATATCAGGATCACATCTTAAGGTCCATGGAGCCATGAAAAAAAAAACTTCTTAAAATTTGTAATTGAAATCCAGAGCAGGTTAACTTATTCATGTCAATTTCTGAAACACCATAATTTATTCTGTTTAAAAGGTGGATACGTCATAATTCTCGGAAACTATCTGGTACATTGATTACATTAACAGTGCTATTTCTTTCTCTCACTCAGAATTGAAAATGTTAATCAAATTTGCTTCCAGTTTTCATTTATTTCTAATCTTCACTTCACTTCCTTCCTCGACTTCACTATTTTCATTTTAAGAGTTAGGTTTTCCATTCATATCAATTACAAACTTACTGACTCAACAGTTACTTTGAATATACTTCCTTACACATTATTTCCTGTAAGGACTCTATTCCATTCTCTCCATTTCTTCAACTCTTTAATACGTCCCCTGACAATGCATGGATTTTCTGAAATATATTCCTTTACCTCAGTCAAAGATATCAGGGCAGAAGTGTAGGAAATGGGTCAGACACAACTGAGGGCTACCAATCACAATGGGGAGATCTTCAAATGAGGAAAAGAATTAGATTTCAGGGCATTGCTGCAGAAGGTAGGGCCTAGTGGATTCAAGATGTTAGCTTTGCTTTTCTGTACACAGGTGCTGCCAAACCTACTGCATTATCCCTGCAATTTTTGATTTGAATCCAGAAAAATGGTTTGCAGAAAAAGAACCATTAAGTAAACTTGAGTTATGATATAGCCCTTTTTTTATTCATTCATGGGATGAGGGCCTCACTGGCCAAGCCAGCACTTATTGTCCATCCCTATTTGCCCAGAGGGCAGTTAAGACTCAAGCACATTGCTGTGGACCTGGAATCACATGTAGAATAGACCATGTAAGGATGTCAGTTTCCTCCCAGAAAGGACATTAGTGAACCAGATAGGTTTTTCCATCAATCAACTTGTGTTTATTATTAGGCTCTTAATTCCAGATTTTTATTGAATTCAAATTTCACCATTTACAATGATGAGATTTGAACCCAGCTCCCCAGAACATTATTCGGGCTGCTGGATAAACAGTCCAGCAATAATATCACCGAGGCCATCGCCTCCCCTTATGAGGAGGATTGGGTCAGTTCATCTATTTTTAACTTCTCTGTTTAGCTGCAACAAATATTTATGTTCATTTTAGCTCAAGGTTATATCACTCTCTAATAAAGTTGTAGTTATCCAGTCCCTAATGTATTGGAAAGGAGGCAAATACGATGTAGCCTTGAGTGAAAGAAAGAGCAATTTTCTTATCTACTAACCCCAATAATAATAATAGACACAAAATCAAAAACATAGCCTTTATTCTTGAGTCCTTACCCACACATTTATCAGTCCTAAGTTGAAAGGGGATAATGCCAAGTATACAAGATAGATAAAATAACATAATCCTAAAATATTCAGGCCTCCTCCAGACATGAAAATTTTAACCTAACATTGAGGTTGTTTCATTCATACCTTGTGTCATCAGTAATAGCAAACATTTCAAATATTTCGGACACTGGTATTCCAATGTTTCCTTTTAATCAACCTCACCCAGCACTTCTCTTCCTGAGAAGCAAGAAAACACTTTCTCCAGCTAGTTCCAGTTTCAACCAGAAATCCATCCCCTACTCCTACAAAGTTGTTCCTTCATAAACAAGCTTGTTTGACTATTTCCTTATTTGAGTTCATTGTTTCCAAGTTTGATCATCGAAGGTGTTAAAGCAGTAAATGGCTTTCATGTCTGGCTGTGTGGACCAGTTTCAATGTCATTGATAAAATATTAATATAAGTCCAATGTTTACTTTATTCCATGTTGTTTTCATGAAGTTTGGCTAACCTTTGGGTTCAGCTAATTGCTCAGGCCATTCTAAGTAAGGATTTTGTCCCATTTTTAAAAACATTTCAGTCTATGAATGTTCCAGATATTAAACGGGTATTGGAATTTGAAAATCAATAGCTCATATCTTATGCGATCATAGTAAAATGGAAAAATGCTGGAAAAACACAGGATGCAATTGTGAATTGAAAAACAGAGATAATGTTTCAAGTCTGACATGCCTCTGCTTTGAAAATAAAAGGGGCAGAAAAGTTTTTTTTTAATGCTGTAAGTGAAGGGAGGCAGGAGTGGTGGAACAGATGACAAGGATGCCCAAAGCAAAAGACAAAGGGAGTGCTACTGTTAGTAAAGGAGGTACGTAGATGTGAAATAGGTATATATGTTCAGCGCAAAAAGGAGAAAATTGGTTCACTCTGGTGAGAGCCTTGAAAGTGTAGTACAGGCGGATTTGCACATGGCTTTGAAGACAACTTTGGATAACTAACTAAAGAGAAAACAGTTGCAAGGTTACAAGATGTAAGCAGGTATGTGGACAAGGCAGATTGCTCTTACAGAAAGCCACATTGACATGAAGGGCCAAATGGCCCCTTTCTGTCCAGAAATAATGGGAACATCATGAACGGTCTAGGCCCGAAACATCACCTTTTGTGCTCCTAAGATGCTGCTTGACCTGTTGTGTTCATCCAGCTCCACATTTTGTTATCTTGGCCCCTTTCTGTGTTTTATGATGCTATGTGTACATAAAATTACATTAAAACCCTCAACACAGAAACAGGTCCAAAGTCTGTTTCAATTTTTATTGTTCACAGAAGATTCTTTTATTCTACTTCTATCTTCCTTCCACATCTCTCAATTCCCTTCACACCTGTATCAAGCATCTCCTTAAATGCATCAGAGTTTTCACTTCAGCAAATTAATGTGGCAACAATTTCCACAATCTTACCATTGCCCATATGTAAGCAATTTCTGTCTAAATTCTTTTTTAAGTAGCACTATTTATTTTATATCTATTCCTTTGTTCCGGTCCCACCTACAACCCGAAAGAATTTACCCCAGGCCCTCTATCAAAATTCTAATCAGTACATCTTTTCCAAAGAAAATAATTCCAGCCTGTTCAATCTTTCCTGGTAATTGTATCCTCTTAATGTTGCTAACTCTTTGTAGAATTGTAATTTTCCATGCACGTTCTTCAGACCATTCACAGCCTTTCTGTAGTATGGCGATAAGAACTATGTACAGTTACAACATAAAGTACTTTAAGTATATATAAGATAATAGTTCAATATAAATTTGACTATTCTCCCTGTTTGACTTTATCAAATTGTATTTCTATTTTCAGTGATTAATATATCTGCATTCCCAGATTTTTGCTGTCCTCCTGAATTTAGTTAAGATGTTTCATCAATATTCATGCTAAGTAAATCTCCACACACAACTCCATAGTAAATTTGATTTGCCATTTATCCACCAACTTACAGACCTCTGACTCTACAGAATGGAAATAATAACAGAGTTTTATTGTAATCATGTCAGTTTCCAGTGGTCCCTTCAATATATGCTGCCTAGGCCAATGAAAACAGGGTGGAACACCAGTGTAAACAAACTCTCGGGAAATTTGACTCCATCCAAGGAAAATCTGTCCTCCTAATCAGTATTTCATCTACTAACCTGAGTATATAGCCCTTTATCATCAGCACAGCATGGCTGAAACATGCATCATTCACAAATGCAACAAATCACTCAAGCATTATTTTGTGGCAACTCCAAAATTCATGACTTCCCAGCTAGAAAGTGTGGGTGCTGAATTTACAGGATTGCATAGACAGTATGGTGACATGAGCAGTAACATGGCAGATGGAATCCAATACTGAGCGATGTTAAGTGACAAAATTTGAGAGAACTATGGAAAGAGAATACACAATAAATGATGAAATTTTGAAATGTGTAAATGAGCTGAGAAATCTTGCTGTTCATACATATAAATTCTTAAATGTATGCAACAAGGTGTAAGTTGGATACAAAGAAAAATGTGGGTTACTTGGGTTTATACATAGATGAATAGAATATAAAAGCAAAGAAATCGTACCAAAACTTATGCATATTGTTTAAGCCTCAGCTACAGTATTATGGACAATTCCAGGCATCACACATCAGGAAAGATATCAAATAGTTTAGTCAGGTTACAGGGATATTGATGCTACTAAGAATGATGGACTGCAGTTAGGAGGACAAGTTAAAAAGTTAGAACTGTCATCTGAAGAGAGCTTTTAATGATTAAACCAACAAATTTCAACATAATAAGATGAAGAATAGCTGGAGACGATCTCATCCCTCTGGTGAGTGAGTCATTAATCAGAGGTCAATGATTTAAGGCCATTAGCAAAAGATATAGAAGGAAAAAGAGGAGGCTTTTTCACCCACAGTTGACAGGATTGAAATGTTGCACTAAAAGAGATGGTGGAAGTCAATTGCATTATTTATTTTGAAAGAAAGTTGGACAATTACTTGAGAATGAGGAAAGTGGAGGATTATACCCAAAAGTGGGCATGTGAGCTTAAGCATGATGGCTTATGTCAAAGAATAAGGTGCATTTATGAATTCACTCATATTGTCCAACAACTAGTTACGTGTAATCCAAGATTAAAACAATGAGTACACTTGTTAATTCACTTGATAATAATGTGCTAGAGATTTCATCCAGTGTTTATATTTCAACAGGGCAGGTAGAATGCACAAATTTTGTCCGAATGAGTTACCTCCCATCTACCAGATTGAGGAAAACCAAAAATTGTCGATCAGTTTTCATGCCAGGGCACTCCAGAAGACAAATTAACATTTCTGGAATAGACCCATTTTTCTGCTTTTGACTGATTGGACCTGGTCAGTAGTCCACACCTTTCAGGTTGGATTCCATGTGAGACTTCAAAGGGAAATAATTTGAGGTAGCCTGTGTGATATTCTAACATAAAATGAAGTGGTCATTTTTAATCCAGTTTTTCAATGGTTACATATTCTATAGGAGCATGTTTTAGTTCAATTTCCGTGTAATCTTTAGTTATTAAATACTCAAATCAATGAAAATGGTTCATCTGTCTAACAGAGAAAATGACCTTTCTCTACTTGCCTGCAAAACAAAATCACTTTTAGTCACATTGGGTACAGGTTTCCTTTTTGGTTCACTGTTCATGCAACCTGTCAATTCAGTTACTCATGAGAAGCAAATCTGAATCTAAGTATCTCTCTGAAAGAGCTTTAAACAGTTGTCATTGTTAAGGTATGTTTTAATATCCAATGTGGGAAACAGTTTAATTTGGCTTTGCAAATCCCCTGACATAAACTTACATTATAGCTCTAGCAGGACATTTCATTCTGAATTTATTGTGTCTGTCTCCAGAGAAATGACAAAAGCAGATTAAATGGGACATGATGGTATAATTATCTCTGTTCTGGGAAATGATTCATCATCTGGCTGAGTAATAGAGGGGGAGAACTAACGACACAGAGGAAATTACTTGTGACATTATCTAACTGTAACTATAGTTTTTGCCTAAGTTTTGTGCAAAATAGAGATGGAGAGACAAAGCACTTGAGCTGTAGGAAAGTACAAACATTGAATATGTATTCAAATGCATTAATGGTCTCCTCAACATTTTAAGAACATTTTGGCTCTTGTATGGAATATCAAAAATTAGTTCTGTATGAAGCAGAGGCTAACCCCCCTCTGAAAACTAATACCAAAACACCCAGAAAAGTTCAATTTGCCTCATAATCTGTTAAAGGAAATGAGAAAAGTGGTATAACCTGCCTAGTATATCCGAATCTGTTGGAAATAAGAGGTTAAATGAAAGAAATCCCTGATA
The DNA here is from genome assembly GCF_030684315.1 of Stegostoma tigrinum. Classification (NCBI taxonomy): domain Eukaryota; kingdom Metazoa; phylum Chordata; class Chondrichthyes; order Orectolobiformes; family Stegostomatidae; genus Stegostoma; species Stegostoma tigrinum. The sequence continues at coordinate 32,333,679 of NC_081374.1, forward strand.
CTCAGTTTATAATTAACAAATAATAACTTATTTATCTAACTCTTACATTTAACAAATTAACAGAGCTGATAACAAATTGAACAATTCCCCTTTAACTACTAGCTATTCCTGAACAAAACAAGTTGCTAATGGTATGCTGTTCCGATAGTTTGAAGGCCCAATTATATAAATCAAATCAATAAAAAAAATAAATTATTTCGAATGTTCTTTGCCTTCGCTGCTGTCCTCCTGTCAGGAACATCTTCTTCCCGAATTCTTATGTCGGGAATATTACCTAAGAGTGCCGTAGTACCCTTATTTTAAATGAGGGTTTTCTGAGAGCTTACAGAGTTTTAGAGAATTCTATGAGAGCCAGTGATACTTTCTTTTATAGCTGTTTTCTTGGCAGATCACAGTTGATTCTCACACCAATATTCAAATGCCATCTTCTTTTATACCTTCGATGACCAATTAATTTCTTACAGTGGGATTGGCCCATGGTGGTCGAAAACCGTCAGATTTAAATTTATTTGAGTTTTGGTATCGAGGGCCTGGTTCAAAATAATTGGCTAAATTCAAAAACTTGTTGTCTTGGTAAAAATGCTGCTTTGCCTGATAACAAAATAGACTTTTGATGCAATGTTTCCATTTCAAGAACTCTCTGTGTATCTGCTGCTGCCTACAGATATTTTTCTATAATTTCCAAGCCCGAAAAAAACATCTTTCAAAGGGACCATGCACTCTTTCACCCCATCATTTTACAAACATCAAATACTCTAGCCAACTTCACAACGCCTTCCGCCGTAAGAAAAAAAAGAACCATCATGATTAAAAGATGACTTTTTTTCACTCTAAACTTCAATGCCATTATTACTAGATCCATAAGTAATTAATTTAAAGTTACATATTTCATATTCATTCCATACACACATATAACAACGTATATTACTGTTTGTATGTTATGTCCACACTTCTTTTAAACCTGCAATAATGCATCTGCAATCACATTTTCATGAACTGTGACAGGTCCAATCTGCAAACTAAATGCTTGTGACAAAAGCCTCCAACAAAATAGTCTACTGTTCCTGTCTTTAAATCTTTCCAAAATGTCAACAGGTAGTGGTCAGCGTATACAACCATCTCTGATACATTGCAACATAAACATTAAAATGTTCGAAGGCCAGTACCAAACTCAACAACTTTTTCAATGGTTGAATATTTTCTTGGGAAAAAGAACTCATTAACCTTTCAATTCCACAATCATCCTCCTGTAACACCACAGCTCCAACCCTGACATTGCTTGCATTGCTGACAACTTTAAAGGGTTTCGAGAAATTTGTTGTGGCTAAAACTGGTGTTGTGGTGAACACTGCTTTTAAATTCTCAAATGCCTCCTCGCATTGGCCTGTCCACTGAATTTCGTGTTCTTCTTTAACAAAGCTAAAAGCGGTGCCACCATGCTACTAGAGTTTAGTACAAAATTTCCTCCGCCTCCGCCGCATCTGCTCCCAGGATGAGGCATTCCACTCCCGCACATCCCAGATGTCCACGTTCTTCAAGGGCCGCAACTTTCCCCCCGCAGTGGTTGAGAACGCCCTTGACCACGTCTCCCACATTTCCCACAACACATATCTCACACCCCGCCCCCCGCCACAACAGCCCCCAGAGGATCCCCCTCGTTCTCACATACCACCCCACCAACCTCCGGATACAACGTATCATCCTCCAACACTTCCGCCATCTACAATCTGACCCCACCACCCAAGCCATTTTTCCATCCCCACCCTTGTCTGCCTTCCGGAGAGACCACTCTCTCTGCGACTCCCTTGTCTGCTCCACACTCCCCTCCAACCCCACCACACACGGCACATTCTTCTGCAACCGCAGGAAGTGCTACACTTGCCCCCACACCTCCTCCCTCAACCCCCATCCCAGGCCCCAAGATGACCTTCCATTTCAAGCAGATGTTCACCTGCACATCTGCCAATGTGGTATATTGTATCCATTGCACCCGGTGTGGCTTCCTCTACATTGGGGAAACCAAGCGGAGGCTTGGGGACCGTTTTGCAGAACACCTCCGCTCAGTTCGCAACAAACAATTGCACCTCCCAGTCGCGAACCATTTCAACTCCCCCTCCCATTCCTCAGGCAACATGTCCATCATGGGCCTCCTGCAGTGCCACAATGATGCCACCCGAAGGTTGCAGGAGCAGCATCTCATATTCCACTTGGGAACCCTGCAGCCCAATGGTATCAATGTGGACTTCACAAGCTTCCAAATCTCCCCTTCCCCCACTGCATCCCAAAACCAGCCCAGTTCTTCCCCTCCCCCCACTGCATCACAAAACCAGCCCAGCTCGTCCCCTCCCCCCACTGCATCCCAAAACCAGCCCAGCTTGTCTCTGCTTCCCTAACCTGTTCTTCCTCTCACCCATCCCTTCCTCCCACCTCAAGCTGCACCTCCATTTCCTACCTACCACCTCCTCCTGCCTCCTTGACCTGTCCATCTTCCCTGGACTGACCTATACCCTCCCTACCTCCCCACCTATACTCTCCTCTCTACCTATCTTGTTTTCTCTCAATCTTCGGTCCGCCTCCCCCTCTCTCCCTATTTATTCCAGTTCCCTCTCCCCATCCCCCTCTCTGATGAAGGGTCTAGGCCCGAAACGTCAGCTTTTGTGCTCCTGAGATGCTGCTTGGCCTGCTGTGTTCATCCAGCTCCATACTTTGTTATCTTGGATTCTCCAGCATCTGCAGTTCCCATTATCACCAAGCTAGAGAGCCATTTTTTTTTGACACAGCATCCCAGTCAAATCATCAATGAAGCTTGAAGTAATCTTCATTCTTGCCAGAGATTAGCTTGTCACTACAGATTATTCTCAATATTTTTAAGTTAACATGTTATCATACACCTCTGAAACTGGTGGGACTTGAAAGCAGGCCTTCTGGCTCAGAGGTAGAAAAATACCACTGTGCCACAAGAGTTCATGAGTGTGAGTATTGAGATCACATGTATTACTTAATTGTATCTATTCCTTATATCCCCATATTTGTGTTGATAAATTGCGTAATAGGTTATTTTTAATCAACATGATTAGACATAGAACATAGAACATAGAACATAGAACAGTACAGCACAGAACAGGCCCTTCAGCCCACAATGTTGTGCCGACCATTGATCCTCATGTATGCACCCTCAAATTTCTGTGACCATATGCATGTCCAGCAGTCTCTTAAATGACCCCAATGACCTTGCTTCCACAACTGCTGCTGGCAACGCATTCCATGCTCTCACAACTCTCTGTGTAAAGAACCCGCCTCTGACATCCCCTCTATACTTTCCACCAACCAGATTAAAACTATGACCCCTCGTGCTAGCCATTTCTGCCCTGGGATATAGTCTCTGGCTATCAACTCTATCTATGCCTCTCATTATCTTGTATACCTCAATTAGGTCCCCTCTCTTCCTCCTTTTCTCCAATGAAAAGAGACCAAGCTCAGTCAACCTCTCTTCATAAGATAAGCCCTCCAGTCCAGGCAGCATCCTGGTAAACCTCCTCTGAACCCTCTCCAAAGCATCCACATCTTTCCTATAATACGGCGACCAGAACTGGACGCAGTATTCCAAGTGCGGTCTAACCAAAGCTTTATAGAGCTGCAACAAGATCTCACAACTCTTAAACTCAATCCCCCTGTTAATGAAAGCCAAAACACCATATGCTTTCTTAACAACCCTGTCCACTTCGGTGGCCATTTTAAGGGATCTATGTATCTGCACACCAAGATCCCTCTGTTCCTCCACACTGCCAAGAATCCTATCCTTAATCCTGTACTCAGCTTTCAAATTCGACCTTCCAAAATGCATCACCTCGCATTTATCCAGGTTGAACTCCATCTGCCACCTCTCAGCCCATCTCTGCATCCTGTCAATGTCCCGCTGCAGCCTACAACAGCCCTCTATACTGTCAACGACACCTCCAACCTTCGTGTCGTCTGCAAACTTGCTGACCCATCCTTCAATCCCCTCATCCAAGTCATTAATAAAAATTACAAACAGTAGAGGCCCAAGGACAGAGCCCTGTGGAACACCGCTCACCACTGACTTCCAGGCAGAATATTTTCCTTCTACTACCACTCACTGTCTTCTGTTGGCCAGCTGATTCTGTATCCAAGCAGCTAAGTTCCCCTGTATCCCATTCCTCCTGACCTTCTGAATGAGCCTACCATGGGGAGCCTTATCTTATGATATATTACAGGATAAAAGAGATTAGACTTTCACTCATGACCAACCCTCCCTCTCATCCCTGCCTCCTTGACCTGAATCAAATTGTCCATCTTCTCTCCTACATATCCGCTCCTTCCACCTCACTGACCAATCCCCACCACTCCCTACCTGCACTCACCTATCACCAACCCACCTATCTTCCCCAGCCCCAAGTCTTCCCTTTCTATTTATTTGAGCTCCCTTCCTCCTCTCCCATTTCTGAACAAGGATCCCGACCCGAAACATCAGCCTTCCTGCTCCTCTGATGCTGTCTGGCCTGCTGTGTTCCTCCAGCTCCACACAATGTTGTCTCTGAGTCCAGCATCAGCAGTTCTTACTATCTCTGCGACCTTAAACTGGGTCTCCTGGTCCAAAGGTTTGGACACTACCATTGCACCACAAATGCCCTTTACACTTACCTTATATGGGTATTTTTGCTATAATGCATGCTTTATTGATGTGAATTGGCTGTAATGCAATTGATGAAGAGTGGACGCTGTTTGGATAATGCAAACTTTCCGTTGTACAGGTATAGTAATTTTCTATTGCATGATTTTCTATAGTGCGAGGTCGCACAAGAACATAACTATCGCGTTACAGGAGTAATACTTATCTACTTACCACTTGACAGCAACTGTCAAAGATGCTGTTAAGATCTCTACATTTCAGAATATGGCACCTGACAGCTATGAAAAGAGATAACAAGGTGTAGAGCTGCTTGAAAACAGCAGGCCAAGCAGCATCAGAGGAGCAGGAAGGCTGACATTTCGGGCCTAGACCCTACTTCAGAATCATTAGCAACTCATATTCTGCTTGGAAACCCTGCAGCCCAATGGTATCAATGCGGATTTCTCAAGCTTCGAAATCTCCCCTCCCCCCACCTCATCCCAAAACCAACTCAGCTCATCCCCGCCTCCCTAACTTGTCCTTCCTCCCATCTATCCCCTCCTCCCACCATAAACCCCACCCCCATCTCCCACCTACCAACCTCATCCTACCCCCTTGACCTGTCTGTCCTTCCTGGACTGACTTATCTCCTCCCTAACTCCCCACCCACACTCACCATTATTGGCTCCATCCCTGCCTCTTTAACCTGTCTGTCTCCTCTCCATCTTTCTTCTCCTCTATTCATCTTCTATCTACCTCTCCCTCTCTCCCTCTATATTTCAGAATCCCCTTCCCCTCGCCCATTTCTGAAGAAGGGTCTAGGCCCGAAACTTCAGCCTTCCGGCTCCTCTGATGCTACTTGGCCTGCTGTATTCATCCAGCCCTACACCTTGTTATCTCAGATTCTCCAGTATCTGCAATTCCTACTATCGGCTATGAAAAGGGGATGTGGTTTACATTCAACTGACAATTCTGCATGATGAAAGCGCTAACAGTATAGAAGTAAGATAATGCATCTCTAAGGAAGACTTGAAAGGAATCTTCTGTCAGAAATGTGGAGCTCCCTTCTCCCATAAAAAAAAGTCTGGCGTGGTGACCTGCCTGAGATTGCCACTCCAAGGAAAATCTAACACACCCTTCTTATCGTACGCAAGATAGAAATTCAAATCAAACTTAAGGCTATATTTGGTCAGCATGGATGAGTTCGGCCAAAGGATCTGTTTCCATCTTGTACAACTCTATGACACTATACTTAGCACTGTCATCTTTAGAAATCAAGTTTCCAAATAATAATAATATATTTATTATATATTCTTCACTACAGAATTGTGGTGTGAATACAGAACGTTGTCACAACAGTGTCTAAACAGTAGTCTCTCCTAACAATACTGTAAAGGATAGAAGCAGCTGTGATGTTTAGATAGGTTAGGACAAGATTTGAGATAATGGGAACTGCAGATGCTGGAGAATTCCAAGATAATAAAATGTGAGGCTGGATGAACACAGCAGGCCAAGCAGCATCTCAGGAGCACAAAAGCTGATGTTTCGGGCCTAGACCCTTCATCAGAGAGGGGGATGGGGAGAGGAAACTGGAATAAATAGGGAGAGAGGGGGAGGCGGACCGAAGATGGAGAGTAAAGAAGATAGGTGGAGAGAGTATAGGTGGGGAGGTAGGGAGGGGATAGGTCAGTCCAGGGAAGACGGACAGGTCAAGGAGGTGGGATGAGGTTAGTAGTAGCTGGGGGTGCGGCTTGGGGTGGGAGGAAGGGATGGGTGAAAGGAAGAACTGGTTAGGGAGGCAGAGAAAGGCTGGACTGGTTTTGGGATGCAGTAGGGGAAGGGGAGATTTTGAAACTGGTGAAGTCCACATTGATACCATATGGCTGCAGGGTTCCCAGGCGGAATATGAGTTGCTGTTCCTGCAACCTTCAGGCGGCATCATTGTGGCAGTGCAGGAGGCCCATGATGAACATGTCATCTAGAGAATGGGAGGGGGAGTGGAAATGGTTTGCGACTGGGAGGTGCAGTTGTTTGTTGCGAACTGAGCGGAGGTGTTCTGCAAAGCGGTCCCCAAGCCTCCGCTTGGTTTCCCCAATGTAGAGGAAGCCGCACCGGGTACAGTGGATGCAGTATACCACATTGGCAGATGTGCAGGTGAACCTCTGCTTAATGTGGAATGTCATCTTGGGGCCTGGGATAGGGGTGAGGGAGGAGGTGTGGGGGCAAGTGTAGCATTTCCTGCGGTTGCAGGGGAAGGTGCCAGGTGTGGTGGGGTTGGAGGGCAGTGTGGAGTGAACAAGGGAGTCACGGAGAGAGTGGTCTCTCTGGAAAGCAGACAGGGGAGGGGATGGAAAAACGTCTTGGGTGGTGGGGTCAGATTGTAGATGGCGGAAGTGTTGGAGGATGATACGTTGTATCCGGAGGTTGGTAGGGTGGTGTGTGAGAACGAGGGGGATCCTCTTAGGGCGGTTGTGGTGGGGGCGGGGTGTGAGGGATGTGTTGCGGGAAATATGGGAGACGCGGTCAAGGGCGTTCTCGATCACTGTGGGGGGAAAGTTGCGGTCCTTAAAGAACTTGGACATCTGGGATGTGCGGGAGTGGAATGTCTTATCGTGGGAGCAGAAGCGGCGGAGGCGGAGGAATTGGGAATAGGGGATGGAATTTTTGCAGGAGGGTGGGTGGGAGGAGGTGTATTCTAGGTAGCTGTGGGAGTCGGTGGGCTTGAAATGGACATCAGTTACAAGCTGGTTGCCTGAGATGGAGACTGAGAGGTCCAGGAAGCTAAGGGATGTGCTGGAGATGGCCCAGGTGAACTGAAGGTTGGGGTGGAAGGTGTTGGTGAAGTGGATGAACTGTTCGAGCTCCTCTGGGGAGCAAGAGGCGGCGCCGATACAGTCATCAATGTAACGGAGGAAGAGGTGGGGTTTGGGGCCTGTGTAGGTGCGGAAGAGGGACTGTTCCACGTAACCTACAAAGAGGCAGGCATAGCTGGGGCCCATGCGGGTGCCCATGGCCACCCCCTTAGTCTGTAGGAAGTGGGAGGAGTCAAAAGAGAAGTTGTTGTGTGTGAGGACGAGTTCAGCTAGGCGGATGAGAGTGTCGGTGGAGGAGGACTGGTCGGGCCTGCGGGACAGGAAGAAGCGGAGGGCCTTGAGGCCATCTCCATGTGGAATGCAGGTGTACAGGGACTGGACCTCATCCCACCTCCTTGACCTGTCCGTCTTCCCTGGACTGACCTATCCCCTCCCTACCTCCCCACCTATACTCTCTCCACCTATCTTCTTTACTCTCCATCTTCGGTCTGCCTCCCCCTCTCTCCCTATTTATTCCAGTTCCCTCTCCCCATCCCCCTCTCTGATGAAGGGTCTAGGCCCGAAACGTCAGCTTTTGTGCTCCTGAGATGTTGCTTGGCCTGCTGTGCTCGTCCAGCCTCACATTTTATTATCTAGGACAAGATTTGTCAGATTGTTACCTCATGTCTGTTTCCTTGTCACGTGCAACAGATATTTTCTGGCAGCTATATCCTTAAAACTCAGGTAGCTTGATCAGCAGTCAAACTACCAAGTGCAACTTGATGAACATTGAAGTCCAACATCCAGATTTCAAACGATCCCCTGGTCACCATCTGTGCTACTCCAAGTGGTGTTCAAAATGAAGCAGTGCTGATTCATTAGCCAAAGGGAGGGGTGCTGATAATCAGCAGGAGATTTCCTCTCCTATATTTGACCTGATGCCACGTATCTTCATCAGGTCTGGGGTCAATGTCGAGGACTCCAAAGATAAATCTCTTTGGACTGTATACTATTCTTCCACCACCTCTGCTGAGTTTGCCCAGATAGTATGACAAGGCATACTTAGGGATGATGATTATGCTGGTTTCTCAGACATAGTCCACAATTTGTATCTCCATATGTACGGTTTTGCCAGTCTGTTGCTTGACAAGTCTGTGGTACAACTCCCCAACTTCTAGCATAATTTTGAAAATGTTACAACGAAGGTCTTTTCAAGATTGACAGGCTGGGTTCACCATTATTGTTTCTGCTGCTCATGTCAAGTCAAAGTGATCTATTCAATTTCATTCCATTCTACAAGTAAAGCTGGTCTCTATTTATTGAAAACAGTACCTGTATCCAGGTCTATTAGAAAGTAAATGATGGAGTAGCATGTCTACTCTTCCTTTTCTCCCAAAAATGTACTTTATTTATAAGATTTGTAGTGTAGTCGAAGTACATTTCATGTACATTTGAAAACATTTCAAATTTAATATTATGCGAAGTTCAATAAAATTCATTCAGCACTCTGGGTTTGCCTCAACTGCATTGCAGTACTCTTGAAATTTAAAACATACGTTGTATTTCATGCCAACAACCTGAGGGGTTCTACACTTTTTCCAGGCTCTTGGTGTACTATTGCAGGCATGCCCTAGATTGTGACATTCTCCAGAGAGACTTAACAGAAATTGCCTGAAGCTTTCATTCACCTTCAGCTTGTACTCATGGATCCAGGACTGTGCTAATCTCCAGTACAACTCATTATGCTGAAAGACTTACAGGTTTTGAGGCAGTTGAAAGAGCATCTCTCACCATCGATGTTTGTCATGGTGTGCCTCCCTGGGAGCAATTGGCCATAGGATAGACTCATGCATCACAGACATGCTTTGTCAAAAAAACATTTTGTCCCTTCTCAGAATTTCTTTACAAAACTGCAATCCAGAAGGAAGTCCTTGACCAGCATTCCCTCTAATTCTCTTACTGCTGCATAGGCCTCTGAGGGGCTTGTGCAACAACAACGTCTGAAATTCAAAGTCAATGCAGCAATCAGCAATGTGACACTGAACCATGTGTGTGGAACATCAGAATGCCTGTGCACAGCCATGTTGGTTGTAGGGATAATTGTTCTTGATCGCCTTTCTTTTTACTACATCTACGTTTTAGGGTCATACAACTCACAAAATAGAAGAGTGATTAATAATCTTTCATTGCTTTTATCATAAAGAAGGTAATGGATCTCCAGATTTCTGAGGCCCAACAGCACCAGTCCTAAAAACCTTAATCTCTGTCTCGGTTCTAAATGAATCCCTTAATTACACCTTTGGAAAAGCATTCTATTCGACAACAGGAAGCAGCTAATCTTAGGAATGTGATTAATTTACCAAGAATGCAGTTGAGTTAAGGTCATGCTCACAGATGTCAGAACAGAGCCTGAACTGACTGATTACTTACTGCCAGCTAGTTTTATTTCATTTCAGTAAACTGACACCGAAATATTATTCAGTCTGACCATACCCAACATGATCAAACATCTGTGATTCTGAGACTTCATGGCAAGTATGACTTTCTTCTAAATTTAATCCACAGTTAATGGGTAAAACTTGCAGAAATGAGGAATAAGTAGTTGATCAGAAACATCCCCAAGTTTATCTCTCCTGGGTCCACATTATTCCAGTAGTTTACTTTTACTTAATTGCATAGTCTTTGTAATCATTGATGTAATTATTAACATCATTATTACCATTATCACTGTTATCAGAATTATCACCATCTCACTCCTACCAACTCGAAAATCTGAACCTTACATGTTGAGATGATTAGAAACATGGGTCAGATATTCTAATTTGGCTTACTTGAGGTCATCACTCAGGTGATGGTTTTTGTGCCAATTCTGGCCTCTCTGCACCTCTCTGTGGGACAGAAATGGTTGTCCCACATCTTGTGATAATCACATTCAATCTTGCTTCTTCACTTGAGAAAGATCAATGCCTTCCTCTTCCCTCTGGATGTCCCTCCACGTGCTCAGTTAACCTTTCTCTGAAGACCATGGCTTCTGACTTCTCATCCCTTAATCAGATTTTCTGCCCTAACTTTAAAACCACGATGTGTACACGCCAGTGACAATGGGAGCTGCAGATGCTGGAGAGTCCGAGTAAACAAAATGTTAAGCTGGATGAACACAGCAGGCCAAGCAGCATCTCAGGAGCGCAAAAGCTGACATTTTAGGCCTCAACCCTTCATCAGAAAAGGGGGATGGAGAGAGGGAACTGAAATAAATGCGGACAGGGGGGAGGTGGATCGAAGATGGATAGAGGAGGAGATAGGTTCCTCCCAGTCGCGAACCATTTCATCTCCCCCCTCCCATTCCTTAGACGACATGTCCATCCTGGACCTCCTGCAGTGCCATAATGATGCCACCTGTAGGTTGCAGGAACAGCAATTCATATTCCACTTGGGAACGTTGCAGCCCAATGGTATCAATGTGGATTTCACAAGCTTCAAAATCTCCCCTCCCCCCCGCATCCCAAAACCTGCCCAGCTTGTCCCCGCCTCCCTAACCTGTTCTTCCTCTCACCTAGGCCCTCCTCCCACCACAAGCCACACCTCCATTTCCTACCTACTAACCTCATCCCGCCCCCTTGACTTGTCCGTCCTCCCTGGACTGACCTATCCCCTCCCTACCTCCCCACCTATACTCTCCTCTCCACCTCTATCCATCTTCGATCCATCTCCCCCTCTCTCCCTATTTATTTCAGAACCCTCACCCCATCCCCCTTTTCTGCTGAAGGGTCCAGGCCCGAAACGTCAGCTTTTGTGCTCCTAAGATGCTGCTTGGCCTGCTGCGCTCATCCAGCCCCACACTTTGTTATCTATGTGTACATGCCAGTGTTGGACTGAAATATTATTCAGTCTGGCTATACCCAACATATTCGAACTTTTGTGATGCTGAGACTTCATGGCAGATATGACTTTCTTCTAAATTTAATCCACAATAAATAATGGGCAAGGTGGACAAGGTCAGAAATCACACGACACCAGGTTATAGTCCAATAAGTTTATTTGACAACACAAGCTATTTTCTAATAAACCTGTGGACTATGACCTGGCCACGGGCGATTTCTGACCCTGACTTTGAAGTTGATAGACTGTGCCTGGTGTTGTACTACCTCCACAGCACTTTTTTGGCTTTCTTCAAGTTGCTTTGCCTTCCCATGGTATTAAGATGTTGTAGTTGGCTTAAGGTTGTGTTTGAACTGCTACATTTGTTTTAACCTCCTCCCATTAACAATTGAGCTGCTAAGTAGCCATTACTTAATGGTGTTGTTCTGTAACCATGTTAAGCTAATTCCCAGTCTGTATCGGTGACTTCACAGGGTGTTCTGGTCTTTCAGTTTTTCTGTTTGACTGAGGGTGGAATGGAGAAATTGTCACCTCATTAATGCTTAAAACAATCTGAGACAAAGACAAGCACAAGAATTCCTGGAGGCTGGTTTTCAACCACTGATGCAATTAACAACACGTTAAAATAGGACCCATCTATATACCTCTATCGTACAAAAGTGGAAACAAGACTTCCCACCATAACAGGCCAGGCCATACAAATTCAGAGAGGGACAGAACAACAGAGTTTCAATGAAGGCTACTCAGTTCTGATGATGTCACGTAGAAGGGAGACAAAACGTTTGATGAAAACCAGCCAGCTCAGCGAACCAAGCAAAAACTCCGATCTGAACTTCCTGAAATCCTCATTCACAAATTGAAGTCCATTGTCCAACGTTAATTCTTCTGAGAAACTATGCATCACAAAGATCCTTTTTAGAAATCTGATCACTGAGTCTGTTGTGTTTGAAGTCTTGCCACTTCAACTCATTTTTATTCACATTCAACTAGGAGTAAATACCTCATCCTTTTAAAATTAAACAAATCCACAGGCTTTCCGGAAATCTTGATGAAATCATTGGTTCCATGTGAACTTGGCTGTGTAAAGTACATGTTTGCTATGTCAAAATGTAATCCTGCGCATCTTTTGAAATGACTGGCTAAGAGACTGATCACTGTACTTTTGCTCTGTACTTTGTTGCTGTAAGGTTTCTCCTTGCATCAATGTTGGCATAACCATTCTATAGTTGTACACCAATAAATTTTCCACTGTTGTCAATTGCTGTTTCTGCTCATAGAACCCTCTGACACTTGATCTGCTATAACATATTTTTACCACCTATTAACTCCTGCTAAATGATATAAATGCAATTCAAAGGCTTCTATTGATTCTTTTGATTGTTGAGATCAGAGATCAAATCCTGCCCGCTCTATCACAAAATTTCTTTTGGGGATAGAGTACATGTCAAATGTTTTAGTAAATGCATCTTACACATCAAATTGTTTTATTCTATGCTTTGTCATACTAGAATATCAACAGCTATTGAGCCTGTAGTATATAAAAGCTGTCACATTCTCATGTGTAGTCTGAAGCCATTCTGTAGTGTTGAATTTCTACTTCCAGGGCTCCCACTTCCAGCTTGATGTGGGCCTTCCATATTATCAAATGGTTTTGTTTCGGCCGAAGTCAATGCTGGAGCTACCATACCTAAGGATCATCACACTGCCCTGAACTGGGTGAGTACGTGGATTTTTCCTTCTCACTGTAAAAGTATTCTGAGCCTTTAATTTTGTCCTCCAGAGTATTGCTGGCTTGTACATAGCTTTAAAAATCTTCTGACTTTCTTTCTTTCTATGCTTCAAAGTCTTTGCACTGCTTAGCCCTAAAATCAAAACCTTCTGAGCACTTTCCCCTGACTTTGGAGTTTTGTCTTTTCTCGGCTTTTTTTGTTTTCAAAGCCTTCCAAGGTCTTGTTCTGCATTTGGAATATTCCCACTTTAAACTCAGTTGAATCTACAAAATCTTTGTTGGTCTTCCCCTTCCTTCAGATTCTTTCCCTTTTCAGATGTATCACTTGGACTGTGTTTTAAGTTCAGATGCTGGCTCCGGTGGGGTTTTTTTTTCCTGTTGCTATCACTTATTATCATGATTTATCCTGTGTTTTAGATTATAGCTGTGTCTGCACATTGAGGTACTGGTCTGGAATAGCTCAGATTGTAGATGTCCAGACACACACTGCCCTGAGGCTGCTTGCTCTTTATCACAAAGTAGGGATTTTCAACTCCTTATGTAATATTGTGTTACTTTGTCTCCAACTGTGTATAACAGATTATAAAGTACAGTTTTCTTGTGTAGTTTCTAATACTTCTCTCTTCACATGTTCATTTTAAACTGATGCCTTCTATCTTACTGAGTCATGTCATCAGCTACATCATTATGATTTACGTGTATCTTGATATAAAACATGTAAAATAACAAATGCAGGTAAAAGTAATGAAGCAAGTTTTAGCCATGTATACGTTCCTATTTTTATTTTAAACATTCAAATATCTGTTTTTCAAAAGGGAACTTGTCATAAGAACAGAAAAAAAATGGTATCAGGTTGTCCAATAACATCAAACTTCCTGGATCTAGAATAAATGTACAAGGTTTGGGCTAGATTATCCACTGCAATAGAAATTCCATTATGCCCTGCTTCAGTTAATGTCACAAGCCATTGTGAAAGTCCCACCGTGCTTTTATTTTAAAATGTACATGGGATGTGGAAATCACTTGCCAGGACAACATATCACTATCCCCAGACAAGAAAATGTGAGGCTGGATGAACACAGCAGGCCAAGCAGCATCTCAGGAGCACAAAAGCTGACGTTTCGGGCCTAGACCCTCTGATGAAGGGTCTAGGCCCGAAACGTCAGCTTTTGTGCTCCCGAGATGCTGCTTGGCCTGCTGTGTTCATCCAGCCTCACATTTTCTTGTCTTGGATTCTCCAGCATCTGCAGTTCCCATTATCTCTAATATCACTATCCCCAGTCAGGATTGCAAAATTGATGATGAAACTGAAGGATTCAAAGCTGCCACATTTTTGTAAGTTTTCCAAAGGCATCCCTGGCTGTATTACAGCAAAAAATGGACAAAGACGAGAAGCTGAGCCTAAGCCTTTTGCTGCAGGTACTATCAGAGGTCTTTTTAACCTTGTGATCTGAGCATCATCGGCATAGTCAGCATTTATTTCCCTCCCAGTTGTCCATGTGTGGTTGTTGGAAGGCTGCCTATAGCTGAAAGACTTGCTAAGCCATTTCAGGACTAATTAAGTGGCAATTGCATTGATGTGGGTCTGGAGTCACATGTAGGGTAGGCAAGAGAAGGTAACAGTGGAAGACTTGACTCCCTGAGGATATTATTTTACTGAGTGGGTTTTCTAACAATCTCGTACATTAATAAGTATTAATAATAAGACTGGCATTTGATCCCAGATTTAGGAATTGATTTTAAGTTCAATCAGCAGTCATGATGGGATTTGAACTCATAACTCTGGACCATAAAACTCATCCAGTAATGACACCACTATGTTACTGTCTTCTTAAAACAAGTACAATTAGTCATTATTTCTCTCCTAGGCACATATCCAGTGATAAACTACAGCAGATGCTAAGCATTAAGTCAAAAGAGTTCTGTGTACGGCAGCAAATGAGAATGAAACAAGTGGCAAAAGTTGGTGTCTGGTAGATCAGGAGATATTCAGTGGCTATCATGACCCTGATCCAAACCCGAAAGTACTTATGGACATGTCAAACATTTGCTTCCAATACATGCTTGTGAAAGAGGACTGCTGCAGCCAAAAGATTACTGTGGATGTAAATTCAGCAAGTGTCAAGCAGAGTCCTGCTCGGAGTTTTATTTCAGACGAAGGAGTTAGGTGTAGTCCTTAGGGCTACAGGGATTAAAGGGTGTGAGGAGCAATTGGAAATAGCGCACTTAGTTAGAAGATTAGCCATGATCCTATTGAATAGAGGAGTAGGCTCAAAGACTTGAATGATCTAATCCTGCTGCTATTCTCCATGTTTTTAAAAACATGAATTGTCACACCAATACAGAGTTTCAGAAACTTCAAACAGAAAGATTACCCACTTCCTCTCAGCAAGAAGCCATCTCCTGTACATGTTTTTGTATTGTATCCTTCAAGGAATAAGCAAAATTGGGATTAAAAACCAATTGAAACCCCTGGCCTAATTATCTTAGTGACCTGACAATATAATGTGTTGACTTGTGTGCAATGAAGGTCACAGTTGGTAAAATCAACCATTAGATATCCATGCACTGCAGGTAAAAGAAGAAATGAACTTCTCTTGCTCTGAGAGCTGCTGGTCAGTACTGTAGAAAGAAAAGAAACCGTGACAAGAGAATTCCAATCAACCTGCAAAGTCAAGATTGTTAAAACATTTTTTAAAAACCATTTTAACCTTATTTCTTATTCTCTGTGTGTGTTTTTGCATTATTATTTCTTCTTGTGTATACTACTGAACAAACTGACTCTTATTAACTCAGAAAACTTGGTTAAATCAGTTGCTTTTAGGCATAAATTGTCATTTTGTCAGGAAAAAATGCACAAGGAAGGTAATCCTTGTAAATTGTTCTTGTTGAAACCAACTGAGGAGGGAGGATGAGCAAAGAATTGGAGACTGTATAGTCCATCTCACCCTAGAACTTAACATTTTGATCATATCTCATCTGAAAACATCACAAATTGAGGAATCTTGAAACAACTTGGCTCAGGAAATCTGGCACAAAGATCTTATCAGATACTGGGGATAATCACATCTATTGATCAAATGGAGGCAAACATCTTTTTTATTCAACCATGGGGCATGGACTTTGCCAGCTGGGCCAGTATCTATTGTCCATTCTTATTCTTCCTGGAGTAGGTCGCGGTGAACTACTTTTTGAACCACTGTAGTGGATTTGGTGTAGTAACAGCCATGATACTTTATGGAGAGAGCTCCAGGATTTTACCACAACAACAGAAGGATTTTGACACATTTCCAAGTTTGGGTAATGCTTGGAGGGGAATTTGCATGTATCTTGTGTCCTTGTGCTTCTAAATTGAAACGTTTCTGGGTTCAGAAAATGCTGTGTGAAGCCATAGTGAACTTCTGAAGTGCATCTTACGGATGGTACACACTATAACCGCTGTGCATAGGTAGTGGAGAGAGTGAGAACTTTTGGATGTAATGCTAATAAAGTGGACTACATTTTCCAGGAACAGTTTCAACCTTCTTGAATGTTGATGAAGCTGCATTATTTCAGTCAAGTGAGGATCATTCCATCATACTCTGATTTGTGCCCTCTTGATGGTGGGCATTCATTGCTGAGTCAAGTGGTCTAGTCGCAGCATTTTTATCTTCTGGCCTAATTTTGAAGCCATAATATCCGTATGGCTATTACAGTTCAATTGTTGCTGGGGTAATGGGTAATGTAGCATGGCCAATCCACCTAACCTGCACATCTTTGTCTGTGGAAAAAACCAGAGCACCTGGAGGAAATCTACGCAAACATACGGGAACATGCAAACTCCACACAGTCGCCCAAGGATGGAATCAAACCTGTGATCCTGGCACTGTAAGGGAGCAGTGCTGACCATGGAACGACCGCACCACACCTAGATGTCCTAGAGTTATGATGACTGACCTCTAGCAACTAAAACTAACTTCCATCAAGAAGATGTATACTAGAATGGTGAGTATGGCAATCCACCTTGAATCATAAAATTCTTCCAGACATATCTTGCAAAGATAAGTCTCAGAGGCATTTATCGTTAGACTTGACGTTAAAGGCACAATGTGAGAGGGGATTGTCTTTCTCTGTTTCAGAGGTTTAAAAGATCTAATCTGTCTTGCAACTGAGTAAATATGCCATAGAAGCGGCATACCTGATATAAGAACACAAGATGCTGTTTTCACTCAGGGCGGCAACTCCTCCAGCCTCTGCTACCAGCTCCATCATTACCGCCAGTTGTGACTTCACAGTAAGTGTAGATCATACTAACACTTTTGCTAGTGTCCACATTGATCATACCTTTGTCTCAATGTGGACAGCTATCCCTGTTAAAACTAATTTTGCAAAGGGTTGCAAGTTCGCCTGGCTGCAAAAGTATGTCCAAGTTACCTGCTCCTACGTCTGATTTCTTTTGCAAATTTAATTCAGTCACATAAATTCAGCATGAAAAGGTCATTTCTTCCAGAAACTTGAGCTTGTAACTTTCAGGAGCAAGACCCTGATGTAAATGCTTCAGCATGCCAGGGTCACCAGACAGAATCTTCTTAGCCCACGTAAGCAGGCTGTAGATGGAATCAGGAGTAAAATCAGAAATGAGGGCATCAGGTTGGCTGTCCAAGTTCCTGCCTCCAAATGATCTTCCCAATGGGGATAACTATTGTAACAGCCACCCACCCATCATCTGCTGGTGGGCAATAAAGCCCAAAGTGTTGATGACGACACAGGGATCTTCCTGAACTTAGCTGGGCTCTTGCTGAAACCCTATCTTGGTAGCCACCTATGAGTGGGATTACTGACACCTCTTCAAATGACCTTCATCATGGAATCAGGCTGAGAATGCCACTGTCTGCGTACACAAATGTGGTATGGCAGCTGTCACTCCACAAAAAAAAAATCAAAAGTTCCCTGTTTTTGAAGAACACCAAAATGGCCGACACACTCCAGCAGCACTGACCTTTTACAATGGGGCTGCTAGTTGTTCAGAGCTTTGTGTCCTCTTGTTGTTCCTCACACCTTAAGGACACCTCTACCATCCTTAATCGGATTGCAGATGCATTATCAGTATGGAACATTTAGTCCTAATACCAGAAATAATTTAAAGCTGGTTAACATTTCACTCACCATATCAACAATGTATACCATCTCCAAGATACACTGCAGTTCTTTGCCATACTCCTTCAACAACACCTCCCAGATCCATATTCTGTACCCTCTTGAAGGTCAAAACCTTATGGGAATACACTCACCTGCAAACTTGCAGGACAATTGGCTTGGAAATATTTCACCATTTCACTCATTCTTTCTGGCTTAAAATCTTTCAACTCTCTATCGCATCGTGGAAACATTTTCACCATACATCTGCAACAGTTCAAGAAAATGGCTCCGTACCATCATTTCAAACTGAATAAAGGATGAGTAATAAATACTGGCCTTGCTAATAACACCCACATCCATGAATAGATTAATAAAATCTCTTCTCTAACTCTCATTGAACTCAATGCAAGGTCAGGAAACATTCGATGATGTGGAAAAATAATTAAAGCAGGAAATGACTTTCACCTGCCAGGCATTTAAGATAATAAACTATAATCACAAACTACACACAGTCCACACATATAACACTCATAGAAAGTAAACAGTAACTTGATTTAAGATGTTGTGTCCTTTTATATCCTTATATCTTTAACTAGGTAGAATTCAACTCGTAGGTAAATAAAATAGGTCACCTACTCAGACGTTTCTGGAGATGTGAATTAAGTTTACCCAAAAGCCCCTGCACAGTGACGGTGTGATGTAGTTATTCACAATATTTCTGTATAGTTTGACTAGCTTGTGCTTCAAGCTTGTTTCTGAAATGTTTAGGAAGCAGAATTGCTGTTTTGAAACAATAATGCTTTGTTCAAGATAATAAAATGTGAGGCTGGATGAACACAGCAGGCCAAGCAGCATCTCAGGAGCACAAAAGCTGACGTTTCGGGCCTAGACCCTTCATCAGAGAGGGGGATGGGGGGAGGGAACTGGAATAAATAGGGAGAGAGGGGGAGGCGGACCGAAGATGGAGAGTAAAGAAGATAGGTGGAGAGGGTGTAGGTGGGGAGGTAGGGAGGGGATAGGTCAGTCCAGGGAAGACGGACAGGTCAAGGAGGTGGGATGAGGTTAGTAGGTAGCTGGGGGTGCGGCTTGGGGTGGGAGGAAGGGATGGGTGAGAAGAAGAACCGGTTAGGGAGGCAGAGACAGGTTGGACTGGTTTTGGGATGCAGTGGGTGGGGGGGAAGAGCTGGGCTGGTTGTGTGGTGCAGTGGGGGGAGGGGATGAACTGGGCTGGTTTAGGGATGCAGTGGGGGAAGGGGAGATTTTGAAACTGGTGAAGTCCACATTGATACCATATGGCTGCAGGGTTCCCAGGCGGAATATGAGTTGCTGTTCCTGCAACCTTCGGGTGGCATCATTGTGGCAGTGCAGGAGGCCCATGATGGACATGTCATCAAGAGAATGGGAGGGGGAGTGGAAATGGTTTGCGACTGGGAGGTGCAGTTGTTTGTTGCGAACTGAGCGGAGGTGTTCTGCAAAGCGGTCCCCAAGCCTCCGCTTGGTTTCCCCAATGTAGAGAAAGCCGCACCGGGTACAGTGGATGCAGTATACCACATTGGCAGATGTGCAGGTG
Source organism: Stegostoma tigrinum (assembly GCF_030684315.1). Lineage (NCBI taxonomy): Eukaryota > Metazoa > Chordata > Chondrichthyes > Orectolobiformes > Stegostomatidae > Stegostoma > Stegostoma tigrinum. Next base: position 32,353,397 of record NC_081374.1, read on the forward strand.
AACCTCTGCTTAATGTGGAATGTCATCTTGGGGCCTGGGATGGGGGTGAGGGAGGAGGTGTGGGGACAAGTGTAGCATTTCCTGCGGTTGCAGGGGAAGGTGCCGGGTGTGGTGGGGTTGGAGGGCAGTGTGGAGCGAACAAGGGAGTCACGGAGAGAGTGGTCTCTCCGGAAAGCAGACAGGGGTGGGGATGGAAAAATGTCTTGGGTGGTGGGGTCGGATTGTAAATGGCGGAAGTGTCGGAGGATAATGCGTTGTATCCGGAGGTTGGTAGGGTGGTGTGTGAGAACGAGGGGGATCCTCTTGGGGCGGTTGTGGCGGGGGCGGGGTGTGAGGGATGTGTCGCGGGAAATGCGGGAGACGCGGTCAAGGGCGTTCTCAATCACCGTGGGGGGGAAGTTGCAGTCCTTAAAGAACTTGGACATCTGGGATGTGCGGGAGTGGAATGTCTTATCGTGGGAGCAGAAGCGGCGGAGGCGGAGGAATTGGGAATAGGGGATGGAATTTTTGCAGGAGGGTGGGTGGGAGGAGGTGTATTCTAGGTAGCTGTGGGAGTCGGTGGGCTTGAAATGGACATCAATTACAAGCTGGTTGCCTGAGATGGAGACTGAGAGGTCCAGGAAGGTGAGGGATGTGCTGGAGATGGCCCAGGTGAACTGAAGGTTGGGGTGGAAGGTGTTGGTGAAGTGGATGAACTGTTCGAGCTCCTCTGGGGAGCAAGAGGCGGCGCCGATACAGTCATCAATGTACCGGAGGAAGAGGTGGGGTTTGGGGCCTGTGTAGGTGCGGAAGATGGACTGTTCCACGTAACCTACAAAGAGGCAGGCATAGCTGGGGCCCATGCGGGTGCCCATGGCCACCCCCTTAGTCTGTAGGAAGTGGGAGGAGTCAAAAGAGAAGTTGTTGAGTGTGAGGACGAGTTCCGCTAGGCGGATGAGAGTGTCGGTGGAGGGGGCCTGGTCGGGCCTGCGGGACAGGAAGAAGCGGAGGGCCTTGAGGCCATCTCCATGCGGAATGCAGGTGTACAGGGACTGGACGTCCATGGTGAATATGAGGTGTTGGGGGCCAGGGAATTGGAAGTCCTGGAGGAGGTGGAGGGCGTGGGTGATGTCACGGACATAGGTGGGGAGTTCCTGGACCAAAGGGGAGAAAATGGAGTCCAGATAGGTGGAGATGAGTTCGGTGGGGCAGGAGCAGGCTGAGACGATGGGTCGACCAGGGCAGGCAGGTTTGTGGATTTTGGGAAGGAGATAGAAACGGGCCGTGCGGGGTTGGGGAACAATGAGGTTGGAGGCTGTGGGTGGGAGGTCCCCTGAGGTGATGAGGTCATGAATGGTGTTGGAGATGATGGTTTGGTGCTCGGGTGTGGGGTCATGATCGAGGAGGCGGTAGGAGGTGGTGTCGGAGAGTTGGCGTCTGGCCTCGGCGATGTAGAGGTCAGTACGCCATACTACCACTGCGCCACCCTTGTCTGCGGGTTTGATGGTGAGGTTGGGGTTGGAGCGGAGGGAGCGGAGGGCTGCCCGTTCTGCGGGGGAGAGGTTGGAGTGGGTGAGAGGGGTGGAGAGGTTGAGGCGGTTGATGTCTCGACGGCAGTTGGAGATGAAGAGGTCGAGGGAGGGTAGGAGGCCTGGGGGTGGTGCTTTGTTCAATGTCAGTTTGCATTGCCCTGGAATGTCTGCTGAGATGCCGCAGCTTGTGACCAGAGCTTTGCTGGAAAGGTAATGGAAACATTGTTTATGTCACAGGTTGCCAGCCTATTCCTTCCGTCTGGGTAGTAGGGGGTGGAATTTCTTCTGCAATGAAATAAGAGAAATAACCCACAAAAAGGGGGTGCGAAGAGGCAAGGCCAGAACTGCTGTAAGTTGGAGCAATATAGGGCCAATTTTATTCATCTCAGTGCTATATATATATCATGTTTCTGTGATTTTAGGATAAGGAAGATTGGGTAAAGACGTCTTTGTTAGCACTGCAACTCCATCCTATGTGAATGATAAACATTTCTGAAGCAAAACAGGTAGAAGCAGCAGTGTTTACCCTGTCAGTAACACACATCTTTAAATTTTATTCTGGTTGATGAAAAAATGGCATCTAAATGCCTTCTGTGCCATATTACACTATTAAAGCCAGTTTTCAAAATGTTAACTCAAATCCCTGTGTAAATGCAACATTAGCTGTTCTCAGGCCATCCCTGCTTTAGAAAGATTATTACTGAATGAATAAGCAAATATTGTTGCTGCAATAATTGTCGGTACTGTTGAATGTTTGCCTTTCTTTGTGTGTTTGTGACACATTGTGTGGAACCTGCAATTTTGTGAGACTTATTTGGACGATACCTGCCATTGTTCTTTCTTCCACAACAAACTTTCCTCTCAGCATCAACTTACTTTTGTATCACACTTTTAGTGTAATAAACATGCCAAAGGAATTTCAAAGGAACTTAACGCTATAAAATTTAACAATAAGTCAAAGGAAATATTAGGAGAAGGAGGTAGGTTCTATAGAGACTCATAGATATAGTGAGAAGTGTGGAGCAGGTGTTCAAGAACTACAGGCCTAGACAGGTGAGGGCATTGCTTGAAAAGATTGTGGAAGTCTGGGATTGCACAAGACCCTGAAGTTGGAGGAAAGCCAAAGTCTTGGATATTATAGGCTAGAGGAGTTTACAGAGAAATGTGGAAGTCCTGTGAGAATTTGAACATTATAATAAAAATTTTAAATTGGAAACACTTGTAGGCTGGAGTGAATGTAACTGAGTATGGCAGAGTGGTGAATTGAAACAAACTTGGTGCAAGTTGGGATACAAGCTGCAGGGCTGTGTATGAATTCATTATTATTTAGGATGGAAAATGAAAGGCAGCCATCAAAGCATTGGAATAGTTTAGTCTGAAAGTAAAGCAACAGATGGCCTGAGGCAAGGGTGGTGATAAGCTAAGATAGAGATCAAGACAAAAGTTCTTTGACTGAAAGAATATATGGCCAAAAGCTCAGCTCTGAGTCAAATAGGATACTAAGATTGCAAAAACTCTGGTTTTGTTGAGATGGCAACCAGGAATAAGGTTGTGTTGAGGAGCCAAAGGCAATGAGTTTAATCTTCCCAGTGCTTAATAAAAAGGAATGTCTCAGTGAGATCATGGTGATATAGAACTACTTGCCATCATTACACATAAGGAACCTGATGTAATTTTTGGGCAGCATTTACATGAATAAAAGCAAAGCATCAACAAAGAATCAATGGGAAATTGATGGGGAAGTGAGAGGAACAAAAATCATTGCAGAACATTCTCAGGTTGCGACTGGATAGATATGAATTAAACTAGGGGAGGACAACTGTACAAGAGAAAAATGTTCGAGAATAATGCGTGATGAGCCATGGTTGTGTTGCAGGCAGTTGGGAAAGATGCAGAGCGACATTGGACCATAGTCACTGTCACAGAAGATGCCATTTCAGTGTGGTGCATGAGATAGAAACCTTATGAAGACTTGCAGAAAAAGTGGAAATAGATTGGGGAAATAATGAGTTGAATGACTGAAAAGAAAACATTGATAATGAGTTTGTTTGGGCTAACTTGTTTCATTAAAGTCCTGCGCTCATCAACTGTGGATGTACACAAGACTTTACAACCAGGTGTTTCCAACTCTTTCTGCTTCTTCCATCTCCTCCTCCTCCTCATGGGTTCACCCATTCATTGTGCTCTGTCTCAGCATACTACCTTAGTTAATTGAAATGAATCCATCTGCTGTTGCTTGTACAATAACATTGATAGTAAAAAGATGCTTTGTGCAGTGGCTCGTGCAGAAGCCAAGGCAAAGCTTTCTCTGACACTGAATGGGTGAATAAAAACAGTTCCCAACAAGGTTCATTACAATTTTCTGGTAAATAAACTTAATTCAAGTCAGGATATGAATCTGCTGATCAACACAAGATTTGGTGTAAGTGATTGTGTAATGAATAGCTGGAGACTGAAGAATGGACAAATGTTTAATTAACCTTGAGCAAGGCTAAACTTCCTGCTTTCCCATTCTCAGTTTCTTTATCCACTTTCAGTCTTGGATTTTAAGGGGCTATTGACTAAAAGGCAAGTATGTGTGGCTTCATCAGATATTTTCCAGTAGTTTCATGTTGATATATACATTATATTGGAAACAAGTAACAGGACCATTACTTAAATACATCAGTTTTAAAGGAGTACTAGAAAATGTCAGGAAATGCATGATGCAACTAAAATGATATTGTAAAGCTAGAAACATGGCAATGAAATCAATGTGCATGTTTGTGAGAATAATAAATGAATGATATTAGATGATTAGTCAGTGCAGTCATCAACCTTGCCACTTCTATAAAAGTCACTGACTCACTGTACCCACATACTCAGGGAAATGCTGACTACATTCTGCCAAGCATCATGCTGTGTAATTTTGATCGCCCAACAGCCACCTCGGGGGCGATGTCATAGTTGTCCAAAGCTGTAATTGCAGCAAAAAGATTTCTACTGCTCCAACAACAGAATGTCTTCTCTTTCTAACACAGTTGGCAGGAAGGATTCATTTGCAAGGCTGCTGCCACAGCTCTCAAACATCCCAATGCAAAGACTTTCAGATACACCATGATACCCTACCACCATCCCTCTCCCCTGCTAGATACATTCGTCCCTCCCAGAATATTGTTATTTTAATCAACTCATTCAGATATGTGATGACACATGCCCAGGGTAGGTAGAACTTGAATACGGACTTTCCAGGGCAGAGACACTACCACTGCATCACAAGACCTAAAAAAGTATTTTTAATCAACATGTTTAGGCATGTTTTAACACAAATCAGGGCCAGGTGGGTCGTGAACTGAACCATCTAGCTCAGAGGTAGGGACACTACCAGTACACTATATGAACCCTCTTCCCAGTATATATGCAGATGACATTGAGCTAAAGCTGGAAAACGAAATTGTTTCAAACTCATTCAAGTCAGGTGACTTTTCAAATGGCTACTGCCTGACTTGAAGCTGGTAATCTGGTAGAGAAGAAAATCAGCCACATATTGCATTGTACATTTCAGTGCACCTTAGCCTCTCAGTCAATGAAGTGCATAGTGTTGCAAAATGTTTGCAACCTGCTGTACTTTTGAACAGCCAAATTGAACATTGCGTAACCATGCCTTCTTTTTCCATTCTTTCCTCTCTCCTCTTTAACCTTGCCAGTGCCCTGTAATATTGACCTTGGCCCACTCACCTTAATTCATAACAGTCTTCTTGTGTGATATTATATGATGCATGGTACTATCAAACAAAAATTTGTTTCAGGTCATGTTTGTCATTATTTTTATTTACAGGTTAACAGACAAAAGACAATCTTCATACAGATTGCAAGGTTTACCATTTGGCAGAGAAAAACCACAATGTCAAGCATTGAAAAGACAGAATATCTCAATAAATAAAATTGGCATCAGTAATTTACAATGCATTATGTATGACTTTCATGAAGTCATCCCTACAGTGAGTATTGGTCATTTAATAAATAAGAATAAAAAAATTAAGACTGAGAAGCGTATTGTGAATAATGAATCTGTTCTCGAGATTATTATAATACAGTCCTTCTCATGAAGATACATCCATTTTGAGTCATGATTGTCATTTGGTTGAACTGAGGTGTATTCTTGCGGTGGATGCAGACACAAAATCAATCCTGTCCCATTCAGCGTTGTTTGGTTGCAGGTCGAGATTTGTTCATCACTTTTGCATATCAATGATAACTGGAGAGAAAAGAATTATATAATAAAATGTAAGTTGGACATGAAACAAGAATATGTTGGAGTAAAAAGGTGGAGCCCATTTATGTTATTTTTTTAGTTACAGTGCAACATTTAGAATCCAAAAATAAACATTGTTGGAATAGAAGAAATCATTGTAACCAAGAAAGGTGTCACAGGTATTTCATTAATTAAGGTGATGACAGATATAGATATTTTCCCTCGTCAGTTCTCACTGCTTCCTATTCCCAGGTGGACACTGACTCATTGTTGAAATATGTTCTATGTATGTTATACACATTCCCATAAATTAAAAAGCCTTGTTCATTCCATTTACTCATGGGTTGGCATTGTAGACGAATCTGATTCTGTCCTTGACCAAAGCTTACACATGCAAATATCAGGCTATCATTGAGATCTACATTACAGAAAAAGGCCCTTTAGCCCATTGCATCCACCAATCAAACACCACCACCTAACTATTCGAACCACATTTTCCAACAGTTGACTCAACTTTGCATGCCTCAGCTGATCATCTTGTTGGGAATTCAAACTTGAGCTACTTTTTCCCTTGGCTAATCTAAGAATAATTGTTGTGCTTTCACTGATGTTGCTGCTTAAATCAAGTCTCTAACAAGGTTATGCATTTTAGACTAATTAGTAAAATTAGATCACATGGGATTCAGGGTGAACTTGCCAATCGAACATAAAACTGGTTTAAGAGCAAGAGACAGAGCATAATGGTGGAGCGTTGTTTATCGGACTTAACATCTGTGACCAGCGGTGTTCCACACGACTCAATGCTGGGTCCGCTTTTATTTGTCATTTATATAAATGATTTAGATGAGAATACAGGTAGTTCTCCCATAACATGATAGCTGTGTTCTTGTTTGATCTCGCGCTATAGAAAAACACCATAGAAAACTGTGTAATAGGGAAATTGTTATAGAAAATCACTACATTATACAGTAGAAAATTTGTGTTATCCAAACTGTCCACTATTCATCATCACATTACAGCCAATGTGCATTAACAAAGCATGTGTTATAGTAGAAATACCTGTATAGAAGGCATGGTCAGTAACTTTGCAGGTGACACCAAAATTGGCAGGATATTGGACAGTGAAGAAGGTTATCTAAGATTACAAAGAAATCTTGATCAACTGGGTCAATGGGCTGAGGTTTAGCAGCTGCAGTTTAATTTGGACACATGCGAAATATTGCATTTTTGTAAAACAAACGAGGGCAGGACTTATACAATTAAAGGTAAGGTGTTGGGTAGTGTTGTACAGAAGAGAGAGATAGGGGTTCAGGTACATAATTCTTAGAAGTTTGCAGCACATTTAGACAGGGTGGCTAAGAAGATGTTTAGCACGCTTGCCTTTATTGCTCAGATCTTTGAGCACAGGAGTTGGGACATCATGTTAAGGTTGTACAGGATGCTGGTGAGGCCTCTTCTGGAATATCGTGTCCAGTTCCGGTCGCCTCGTTATAGGAAGGATATTATTAGCTGAAGAGGATTCATAAAAGACTTACCAGGATCTTGTCGGGAATAAAGGGTTTGAGTTACAAGGAGAGGCTGGCTAGGCTGGGACTTATTTCATTGGAACATAGGAGTTTAAAGGGTGACTTTATAGAGGTTTATAAAATCATGAGGGGTATAGGCAAGGTGAATGGCAGGTGCCTTTTCCCATGGTTCTTATGTGGAATGAACTTCCAGAGGAAGTGGTGGGTGCAGGTACCATTACAACATTTAAAATACATTTGGATAAGTTCAAGTACAAGAAATGTTTAGAGGGATATAGGCCAAGCACACGCAGGTGAGTCTAGTTTAGCATGGGATTATGGATGGCATGGACTGGTTGAAACAAAGGTTCTGTTGACTGCGCTCTATGACTCAAACTGATTTGAACAAAAATGAGGATCTGTTCTAAAAATGATCACTTTATATTCAAGCATTAAATTCAATAATGTGCAGGGTCATTTATTTTGAATTATACTGTAACATATAATTTACAGCCCAAGTCAGCCACACTGTGTCTTATATACTCGAGGTGCCAAAGCAAAGATCAAGTTAGATTATAGTTTCCATTAGCTCATTTTGATAAAGAACATACATCCTGTGCAATCCTTCCAAGTCAGTAATATATTTGTGAAGGTACATTACTAGCTTGTAGTCTGGCTTGTGGTGACAGTAAGTCAGCTGATCAGAGTTACTCAGTAATATTAGCGACCTCTTTATAAACCACATTCATTCCTAGTAAGACTACATGGTCAGCAGGACCTCAAGAGATTAAACTAATTGCTTGCTTTATATCAACAAATCTATAGTGAGACTTCTCTTCACAATGAGTTACATTTATCTATCCATAGCATCAATGTGACCCGATAAATATTAATCCAAGTACAGTGAAGTGGTATTAAGTACTGAGAGAGAAATTTTTAAAGACATGAATGCCTGTATAATCATAGTTAAATATTAACTATCAATACTTCCACGATTAATCAAGTGAGATAAAGATCAAGTAACACTTGACTTATGAGTGATGGCACTGAAGGAAACTTTCTCCATGTCCGCATTGCATTGTATTGATTAATATAGTTTGTTACACCTTATTAATGTCCTCAGTTTAGGGACATTACCATATTAAAATTTAAATACAATCTTGATAGAATGTTTTAAGTTTTCACCTATGCTAACAAAAATGTTTTATCCTGGATCTGTAAAACTTACATCTATGTGCCAAATCTAGCAAACATCGTGTTGTGGTCACATCAGATGTGCAAAGAACCAGATAATTTGTGAATAATTCATTCAGATAAGATTATTTGAATCTATTTTGAATGCTGGAGTCTGAAGATAATGGTAGTTTAGTCAATGGAATTCCTCCTGGTTCATCCCCATTTTTCATGCAGAGATGGCAGTAACTAACTTGAAACTGGTTGCAGAAAACCTAGTTGTATTGATTTATGTTCTTTATCTCCCTAACAATGCACTTTACTCCCAGCTCCAGCTGAAATAGTTACTCATTTGGTACTGGTGGAATATTCAAAGTGGAATTGCTGAAACTGTGTTAATACCAGCACCATTCAAGTTGAATGGTCGCACTGGTGGAACCAATAAAAGATTGAAGTGGGTGGGTTATGGATGCCACATGCATATGTAGATTTCCACAAGTCACACCCTATAATTCCAAAGCTAATGTTAAACTAAAGGTTAGATTATTACCTTAAATGTTGCACCTGCAATCTTACTTTGCATTAATTGTCATACTTATTAATCTAAAAATTACCGTTACTAAAACTAGTAGATGATCCTTGATATATTCATTTTGCATTCACTTCTCCATATTTTAATATCATTAACACATTAGTTTTAATACACGTAAGTGCTTGAAAGATAATAAGCCACATCATATTTAACAAATATATGAAGCATTAATTTTGGTAGCATTAATAATAATTTGTAGCCCTTTTTTAAACACAAAGTATTTTTGCTTCTGGTACTAGCCCTAGAAATTTTGATTGTTCTAGTGAAGTGGAAACAATCCCAAATTGTATTTACTTAAGTGTATTGTGCTGCCTGAAATAATACTACAGGTTTAGAAGCTTATTATTTACAGCAGACTGCATGGAAATTTCATTATAGGAAACAGCTTTCAGAGATTTGTACCAAAGCCTAGTTCATTTGAAATCCTTTAAAAGCTTTAGACTTCAGTCTTATGTGTTAAAGTGTTGCTGGTACGCTAAAAAGCATCAAGTCTGGATGTTAAAAAAAATTAAAGAAAAGCTGGTCCAACGCAATTGCTATACTTTTCATCACTTACAGAGTCATAGTCATACAGCATGGGAACAGAACATTTGGCCCAACCAGTCCACACCACCTATGTTCCCAAACTGAACTAGTTCTACCAGCCCATATCCTTCCAAATCTTTCCTATTCATGAACTTATCCAAATGCCTTTTTTAAGCATCGTAAGTGTACCTGCATTCATCACTTTCTCTGGCAGTTCATTCCCATCATGATTTTAAAAACCTCAATAAGGTCACCTTTCAAACTCCTATGCTCCAGGGAAAAAAGTCCCAGCCTATTTTATATCTCAAACCCTCCATTCCTGGCAACATTCTGGTACATCTTTTCTGAACCCTCTCCAGTTTAATAATATCCCTTTTACTACAGAGTGTCCAGAAGTGCACACAGTACCCTGGAAGAGGCCTCACCGAATTGTTTACATTAACATTCTCTTCTATTACTGTTCCACAGATGAAGATTGCATCACACTCCAAAAAATAGAGATTGCAAATGATATAATACACATATCTACTACAAAAAGAGGTAATCTGTCCAGACTGGATTTATATCCAAGTCTAGACAGTGGCAAGCAGGTTACTAAAGAATCATGACAGTTTACTCCCTGGTTGTTTTATTTTAATTTAGACAGCAAAATTGGTCAGACTGCGAAGTTTGGAGCACCAGCAATCTTTCATGAATCTGGATCACAGGAAAAATGTGGTACGTCAATGAAAGTTGTCTACAGCATCCCACCTACACACATGTTATTTTCTTTCATCATGCACAATACTAATTAATGAAATCTGAATATGACTCATGCTAGGAAAAAAAATTTTCATGTTAATACTGCCAATCCGTTTCAATATTCAACCATATTCAAAGCAATCTATTCACAGCACTGAAGCTGGAGACACAGCATCATGGTTCAGATCTATTCACATCCTAATGAAGCAGACCATCCTAAACATCAGACAAAATGCACTTCTCTTCATGCAAAAGGACAATGACTAAAAGCTATAATGACACACAAAGTCAATACCACCTAGTATAATTACAGGGAGGGACCAGAAGCAGTATTACAGGATATAGCTATGGGTGTGTATCTCACCACAATTGAAAAATAAACCATCTAGTGCTAATTTCAAATTGTGTTATCTGATTGACTAAATGCTAAAGAAGCTACTGTGCCCAACATCCAAGGCATTTACTTCTAATTATGCAATCTGCTCAATGTAAATTATATATGACTGTTGGCTATCTGCTAAAAATAAATCTAATTTGTGCTGAAATAATTTGCCTCAACTGCATATGTGCAAGTTCACCTGAGTTTTCCCTGGTCATACCTAACAGGCAATGAGAGTTAGTTCACGTTTTGCATTTTCTTTTCTCTTTTCCATTGAGTGTTGAATAAGGATAGAATCGGATCCAACTCTGTTGCCTCACATGGCATTGTTGAACAACTTTAAGACAATAGCAGCACTTATACTATTGAGGCTCATGGAAGATCTTGTTCAATGCAGCTAACTGTGAAATAAGTGTATCTTGGGTGACCACCAGGCAAGTGAATGAGACTCAAGCAACGATTGTCAACTATAAAAAGTGCTATCTTCCGACTACACATATTAAGAATTGCTATTCAGTTGAAATATTGAACAGCTGATGGCACAATAGAATAATAGTGTTGCATAATAATGTCTTGAGATAAACATTAAAAAAAAGGTAAACTTTCAGTTTCTTCTGACTTTATGTTTTAATAGTAGACCTTAAGTACGCTACATCCCATCACTGAAGTACCTTTCTAGGTCTGTAACTTTTGCAAGGAAAGGAATCTGTATCTGTTATGTTACATCTTATGCAAGGTATTTTAAATATAATTAAGTTAGATTGTTTCTAATAGATTTCAGTATTTTTTTCTTGTGAATTTGAGAAATTGATGAAAACAGAACAACTGAATGTAGGATCCTGCACACCACTCTAAGCAAATACACAACATGAGTCTTCATTTATGTGAACTAATGACTTCAAATATTGAATCCAAAAAGCTTATAAGACATTACACGGCTTGAACTGTTTTCCTAATACTTGAATTGTGTTTTGATATTGCTATTCTTAATATTTGAAAATATTAATATTTTTGAGTCATCACATGTGATGTTAGTATTAAATATAGTGGATTCTTGGTACAAAAACCTTCTATTCAATATTTTATTTTAATTGATTTTTAGAATGAATTTAGTGCCTTTGTTTAAGTAGCAGAGAGGTTCATGCTAGATTAAATAAATGTTTGAATTTTTATGGCACCTGTCACATCCTGAGGAAGCCCCAGTTCACTTAATAGCAAATGAAGTGAATTTATTACCTAACATAGCAGCCACCTTCTGCACATTATGATTCTACAAACAACTCTGAAATGAATGAATACTTTAACCTACTTTTTCCTAAAGTTAGTCATCGCAAATACAGAGCAATAATATGATGATGTATGAAAGTATCTACATTATAGTTTGGAGAAATGACAATAGGAACATTCATCACAAAATAAAAATGCTATAAAGCAACTTATTCACACTACTTGATTTGAAGGCAATCGTATCAGCAGCTGAGCTTATTTAAAAGACAGTGGTCTGATTATAGTTTTTATATATGTTTGTATACTTATACAGCTGCAGTGTATAAGAATATTACCTGAACTAAATATTAGAAGGCAGTTTTTGATCACTCCATCTATGTTAACTACAATATGACATTGAGATCAAACTCATCTTCACCTTTTGGATTCCTCTGCTGTCTCTGCATATCTGACACCTAATTTTGAATCAAGCCGAGATTTCCTCAAGTGAAAGCCACTGGCTTTGGTCCCTGTCAGAAACTTGGTTCTTGCCCAATGTTTCCATGTTCTTAAACTTGTGTCAGAACCTGAGATGAGATTTTAACCATGAATTGGCATTATTGCCAAGCCCATTCCCTCCACCTTTTGACTTCAGGCCTGCCTTACCTGCTGATGAAACTATTGCCACCGTGGCTGGCTTACCCTCTTCCACCCTCCTTTCGACCCTCCAAAACTGCTGTCACATTTTACCTCACCATAAAACCTATTCCCCAAGCAGCCCTGTGCTTATTGGTTTTCTAGCTGACAAAACATCAGATTTTAAATCCTTGTCTTGCCTTTCAAATTATTCCTCTCACCCAACCTTTTCCATTACCACAAGTCCTCCTGCTCTCAGCCTAGACCCTTGTGCAGCTCTGATATTAATTGCTCTGTAATTGTCACCTCGACTGAAAGCTCAGAATTTCCCTCCCTAGACCTTCTATTTCCACTTCCTCTTTTAGATATTTTTAACCAATGTGTACAGACATGTTCATACACATCCTGGTGCAACTGGGACTTGAACCCAGGCCTTCTGCCCCAGAAGCAGGGACTCTAACACTGCACCAGAAGAGCCCTTAATAGCTCCTCTTTTAAAATGATTCTAAATGTCTACTACATTGATCAATCCTTTCATCATCTGACTTGATACCTTCGTCTGTGGCTCAGTGCCTTGAAAGGATATTTTAATTTAACTGTAGTATATAAATGTAGGCATTTTCAAATTATTGGCAACATATACAAAGCTTTTCCTACACTGTGTAACACAGTTGGATTCAGTATTGATCATGTACCAGCAACCTCAGTGACAAGAAAGATATGACCCACTTTCTGAGCAGCAGCTGCAGTAAGTACTTTAAAGAGATGGGAGACAGTAAGAACTGCTGAGGGTGGAGTCTGAGATAACAGTGAGGAGCTGTAGGCACACAGCAGGCCAGGCAGCATCAGAGGAGCAAGAAAACTGATGTTTCGGGTTGGGACTTTTCTGAACAAGATCATGGCTAATCTGATAAGCCTAAACTCCACTTTATTGCCTTTTTTCCTTTTGATTTTCTTACTTAAAAAAGTCTCTCTTAATATGGGTACTTTCAGGAGTACTATATTCACACAATTCAAAATGACTGACTGAGTTTTTATGTTTCTTAATCATTCCTTATTGGAAAATGTCAGGATCTTAGTCCTGTGGAACATAATTGTTTTTGGGTTGAGGACTCTGAGTCTGTACTGGATGGAGTTGAGAAGGATGGGAGTGATATCACATTGAAACTTCCAGAAAACTGTGAGACCCCGACAGAGTGGATGTGGAGAAGATGTTTGCACTAGGAGATACTAGGACCCAGGGCACAGCTTCAGAGTGAAGTGGCAAGCCTTTAGAAGTGAGATGCAGAGGAATTTCTTCAGCCAGAGGGTGATGAATCTGTAGTACTCATTGCCACAAAGATAGACAAAATCTTGATTAGTAAGGAGATCTAGGGCTACCAGGAGAAGGGACGATAATGAGGTTGAGAAACAATTCGACAATGATTCAACGGAGGTGCAGATTTGATGGGCCGAATGACCTGATTCTGCTCCTACATCTGTGCTTTTTGGGTTATCATTGTCAATTCCCATCAAGTTGCGATCTCATTGTGCACAATGATTGCCTTTGTTTCACTAAAATGGCATTACTATTAAAATTTGCTTTTCAGAATGTGTGTTGCTGTACCCTGTATAGAAATGCTCTCATCCCAGGGCACTCAAACATCTCACTGTTCCTTGTTTTACACTAAATTTTCACTCTTCCAAATTTCTACAGTAATTTGATACAGTTGCGAGCTTATGTTCGTGTTGATGGGAGAACTGAAATGGTCAGAATCGAGTGGCGACTGCCTGATAATCAAATTGGTTCCACAGTTAAGCCGCATTCATTGTTCCTTCATTCATTCGGTTGGAAACCGAGTGCAGGTTGTAAGGAGAGACAGCAGCAGCAGGCCAGCGATGGGAGAAAGGACGGGGCAGGCGCTCGCACAACGCACTCACCTCGGGCTCTTTGGATCAGGACATGGTGCTGATGGCTGGGGGATGCGTGCAGATATGAGCCAGCTGCCTGGATTTCACCGACTGGATGGCCTGGCGGTTCTTAAACTGCACCATGCCTAGGGTGATCTCCGCGTTCCACGTTGTGTCTTCCAGGCACCTGAAGTCGATCTCCTTGCTATCGGCCATCACGATGGTGAAGTAGATGTACCGGCCTTTTCTCTCCACGCAGTCCACCGTCTTCATGTTGTCGAACGGCAGCACTTTGCATTTGGAGCGGGTCGCCTTCGGTTCGTAGATGCACAGCCCTTCGTCGGTGAGCACGCAGCTTTTCCTCTTCCATAACTGCAACAAGCCGTCACTCCTTTTCTCCAGCAGCCCTTCCTTCAGGACCGTTTGACCGTTCATCTCTGGCATGCTGTTTAACCTGGACTCTCTCCCTTTATAACTGGGGGGCGGGTGTATAAATCTGCAAAGATGTGGTGATGATGGGTCGTTCTAGTTCATTTCCTTTCCTCCCTCCCTCCCTGTCTCCTCGCCCTCTCACACTCAGTGCTTGCCTGGGAGCTGTTGCAACATGCCCAGATGGCTTTTTATTCATTTCAGCATCTCTTCGTCCAGCCCTCCTCCTGACGTTCCCCAGATCAAAGCCTTCCTCCCCCGCACCAACTGAGTCATTGAGAAAACATTGCCAGACGGGGAGGGGGGTGGGCGGCGGTGGAGAGAGACTTGCGCCACTGTGGCTTGGGAACATTTTATCCCGTCAAGTGTTTCTCAAAAGGGGTGGAATTCCGGGTCTGATTCTAAACATTCCCCCCCCCCACCCCCCCACAACACGCACAAGGAGTTTTTTTTAAAAACATGTCAACATTCCCCTACATTTGTAAACTAAGAGGTGGTGGTGTATTGTATCTGATTGATTTGAGAGCCCCACCAGTTATAAAGGGGGAACTTCAGTCTTAATTTGTGTCCATTGCTTTCATTGTTGATCCAAACTCCTGTAAATAGGCAGGGGGTTCGGAGTCGCCTGAAAGCTGCTGCTGACAGATGTTTAGTTAACAGCCTGCAAACCCCTCTGTGTATACGTTTTTGTTTTCGTTTCGGTACCAGACTTTTCTCCCGCCTCTCCTGTCTGGTCCTTGGGTGGTTTATTCATTCAGGGTTTATTCATTCAGCGCTTTGTCCCGAATTTATTCATCCTCTAGGCTCGTCTGTTAAGATAAATCCACCTCCCGGGTGGTGATCTCGCTCTCTCTCTCTATATATATATGTCTGTATATCGTTCGTATTCCTGAGATGGTAAAGTGAGACTAATTGCCTCCGTGTTCCTCCAGCAAGGCAATCCTACAGCTGGCCTTGGTTGCAGATGCCTTACAATCGTCTTGTGTTACTGACTGTGCTTTCTCCACTCCACTCTCCTGAGACCTCATTGTGTCCAGGCCCATTCTACCGCTGATTCATGGAAACAATCATCTTTTACAGCCTACACTCCCTCCTTCAGAAATTCTGCTTCGCTCAGATATTGTTTTCAGATTGTGGCGTTCTCTTGATCAGTTATGTACAGAACTGCTAAGGAATTGAACCAACGTTTTGAAGAATTATTTCTGGTTTATAACCGATGGTGTCAGTTCATTATTCATTAGGGAATGATAACCTTACATTTATATAGCGTCTCTCCAGAAGCTCAAACCGTTCCACAAGGCCTTACAGTCAATAAAGGACTTTTGTTTTTAAAACTGCAATCACAGTTGCAATGCTAAAATGTTCCGCTGCATGAGCTAATTTTTAAGATGTTAACCCTGATATGTAGCAGGCCAGATAATCATTGGAGCACTGGTTATACAATGGGACTATGCAGATTTCCAAATGCGGCTGTATCAGACGGAATTGCCCAGAGAATTGAAGTTTTTGGTATTCAATTCCCCTGCGTTCAGAACCATCCAAGAAAACGTCTAAGAATTTTGAAGGATTCTGATTCAGTTATTTCAGAACTGAAGTAGCCAGGAAAAGGTAGTATTTATGCTGACATTAAGTGGTGGGGGTTCAGGAATAAGCAACAGGTGGAGATGGAGTTCAGAGAGAGAGAGAGAGAAAGGCTGTTTGGCTGGCAACGAGATGGACAATGGTAAGCCAATGGAAAGAAGAATGGCACAGTGGTTGAGTAGTTAACACGGCTGCTTCACAGCACCAGGGGCCTGGGTTTGATTCCATCCTCGGGAGCTGACTGTGTGGAAATTGTACATCCTCCCCACATCTGCCTGGTTCCCTCCCATAGTCCAAAGACTTGAAGGTTATGTGGATTGGTCATACTAAATTGCCAACAGTGTCCAGGGATGTGTAGATTAGGTGGATTAGCCATGGAGAAAAAACATTTGGTGTGTTGGGTTGAATGGCCCGCTTTCACACTGTAGGGATTCTGTGAAAAGTCACTAATGGGGACTGTAAGTAGGTGAAAATAGGTTAGCTCTGCTAAAAGCAGCCTGTGTGATCACAGGGCATGGGAGTGAGTAAAGGGCATAGAAGAAGATGCTCAGGCCCTAAAATTATTGAGCTTGATATTGAGTTCTGAAGGCGCCAAGATCTCCATGAGAAAATTGAGATGCTCTTCTTCCAGCTTGCATTGAGCTTCTGGGAGCACTGCAGCAAGCCTGAGACAGAGATGTTAGCCAGGGAACACGATGATATGTTGAAGAGGCAGGCTACTGAAAACTTGTGGTCCTTTTTTCTGAAGAATGTAGCTGTCCAGAAAGCAGTCACCCAGGCTCCGTTTCATCTCCCCAAAGTAGAAGAATCCACAGTTGTGAGCAATGAATACAGTAAACTGAGTGAGATGCAGGTAAATTGCTGCTACATGACACACCTTATACCCTATTCCAAAACTCACATGTCCTTCCCCTGTCTTAATCATCTGCCACCCTACTCCCTTACTTACCTTACACACACCTGTCCTCAGTTTCCGTCAATGTGGTTTTAGAACCTTGGCATGATTTATCTCCTGAAATACAGCAGCAAGTGCTGAAAAAAAGGGATGTTTCTTAACTTGGAAAACAGTTCCTTGGCTAAACCCATTTCTCCTCTCTTGCCTCTAATGCATGCATTCGGGACATACCAGACTCATTGTCACAAAAATCACTGACAATTTAAAATATTTTAACAGCATTGAATCTGTGGATCAGAAATTTCCTGTTAATCACCTGTTAATCGGGTGATCAGAAAATCTGGGCTAATGAAAGGCATCATGACAGGCCAATACCAATGTTTGTTTAACAAATCTACACAATGGCTTTGTGTAATAACTTTGTACCTAATTGATTACACAATGTATTGTCATTCAAGGTCACTTTACACCACTGATACATGGGTTCTACAGCCGGTCCATCGTAACAATGTAACAAATAGGAGTGGGAGTAGACCATTTACACTCTTGAACCTGTTCAAGCATTCCATAAATTCATGGCTGACCAGATACTGGACCTTCACTCCAACTTCCCACTTAAGACACCAACTCTTAATTTGCTAAAATTGCCTAACTCAGTCTTGAATACGTATTATATGCCATTGCTTATGAGATTCATGTGAACAACTTCCTAGTATTTACGATTCACTTGGTGTTATGCTCAGAGATGAGGGGCATGGGGTTCAGTGGTTAGCACTGCTCCCTCACAGCGCCAGGGACCCGGGTTTGATTTCACCCCAAGCAACTGCCTGTGTGGAGTTTGCACATTCTCCCCGTATCTACGTGGGTTTCCTCCAGATGCTCTGGTTTCCTCCCACAGTCCAAAGATGTGCTGGTTAGGTGGATCAGCCATGCTAAATTGCCTGGTGTTCAGAGATGTGCAGGTTAGGTGGATTTGCCATGAAATGCAGGGTTACAGGGCTAGGGTAGCAGGGGTGGGTTTAGGTGGGATGCTCTTTGGAGGGTTGGTGTAGACTTGATGGGCTGAATGGTCTGCCTCCACACTGTCGAGATTCTATGAAGTTAAGCTATAGACTCAATAGGTGGGATTCTATGCAGTGAAACTCATTTGGGAGCAATTAAAGCATAACATTATTAAACAAGCCATTAATTATTGTGGGCAGATCAATAAACTTAATGTTTTTGATGTATATATTCATTTGTTCACGGGTATACAAGGCATGATTACAAATGATATGCAAATTGGAAACATAACAATGAAGAGTATCATAACAGACAGGAAAATCTGCTTACTATTTTGGGAACATCCTGTTGCCAGTTTAATTTCTCTATTGCAAGCAGTTATCTGAAACAGCATTATCACCAAGAAGATCAGCTGTGTCTCTTTACAGAGCATCTTAAACGTCACAAAATACCTGAAGTCACAGAAGCATTACTAAATTTGTGGCCCCTGGCCATATAAACAGGTATTGTATCAAATGACCAAATAGATAGGATTTAATAATATCT
Organism: Stegostoma tigrinum; assembly: GCF_030684315.1. NCBI lineage: Eukaryota > Metazoa > Chordata > Chondrichthyes > Orectolobiformes > Stegostomatidae > Stegostoma > Stegostoma tigrinum. The sequence goes on from NC_081374.1 coordinate 32,372,242, forward strand.
TAAAGGGGAAAAAAAAATGTTGACCTTCATCTATGGATGGTACTCGTGGTTTCAAAAGCTTGTCATGAAGGTCAGCATATTGTTGAATCTCTCAGGCCTTTCTTCCTGCCACATGCCCTTTGTTTTTGGATTTGTCTTTGGGGCCTGAGCAGATTAAGTTCTGCCTTCTTGAGCTGCAATGTTATTCGCTAAGAAATAAAGGTTTTCTTTCGAACAAGCGATACATACCTTTGAAGGTAATTTTTTTCATCCTCAAGCCAACTTAAACAGACATTCATTTACAGGAAGGTGTTTCTCTACTTCATGGCACTTGTCAACACTACAAAGAACATTTTAAACATCTCTTCAACCATGAATCTACTGTGGTAGTTGATAGTTTCCAGGTTATTTCCCAATATCCTGTGGTAGAACCATGGGTGAATCACCATGACTGAGCAATCAAATGAAAGGAAAACAGAAAAACCTACAGTCCAGACATCTTCAAAGCTGGTGAACTTTTGTTTAGTTCAAGACTCCTAGTGTTAATCCTATGGACTTCGGGAGGAGTGGGAATTTTATCAGAAGAAAAAGAGTGCTCAGGAAATCCCATTAATAATGCCTCCATGACACATGGAAATTTGAACGTAGCAGCAGTGAAGATCAAGCAAGAATAAAAATTGATTCGCAGTGAAATACTCAAATATCGCAGCAGCTTAAAAAGTAAGTCAACAGAGTAAAATTCTCCATCAAAGTATCTCCGTTATGTTACTGCAGTGAGAATTTTTATTTGAATGCAAGATTTTTACAAATGTTCTACAATCTACTTGCTTTCAACCTGCATTTGACTTCAAATCATGAATGTTTTTTATGAGGAAGGACAAATGGTTTCTGAAGATGAAAGGCGCAGTTACCAGAAATATAGACCTTAGATGATTAGCAAGAGAACTAGTGCTAATAAGTGGAAATATTATTTTACTCCATGAATTATCTTGAATGCACTGCCTGAAAGCATGGTTCAAGTTATTACACCAAAATATGAGTCAGCATTTTAGATAATGGGAAGCTATGTGAATTTACAAGATGGGAGTGATGGATAAGCAGGATGTTGAATGCAGGTGGGTGTTAAAATTTGGGAAAGTAAACACTCTCATAGAGTGAGCTCTGGGACAACCAAGGAAAACACTGGAGAAGCTTAATCTTACATTAATTACTATATAATGTAGATTGAAGGACTCGTTCAGATGAGGTAAGGGTAAAGATGGAAATATGCAGTCTTGATTAACACTGGAAAAATGAATCCCAATTACATGAAAAAATAGTTTAACAGCATCATGTCATGGTGTGCCCTCTGTCAGCAAATGTGGGATATCATCTCCCATAACAAAAAAACAAAAAAAATTCTTAATATGGTTACAATTTATCTTGCAGCATTAACTGCACCCCTGAATAAAGGTATAAATCATAATGTCGTTTGAAACACAGCAGATTTTCAACTACATTTAGGATACATCCTCTGTCTATAAATGCGTGTCATCTCCTACAACAAAAAACAAAAGAAAAATCCTTCACATGGTTACAATTTATCTTGCAACATTAACAGCACCCCTGAATAAAGGTATGAATTATAATATCTTTTGAAACATGATAAATTTTCAACTATGCTTAGGAGTTCAGGCAATTCTGGTGGTTCTGCAAACATAAAAGGATGATTTAAAAGGCATTTGGCACATGTGCCTTCATTGCTCAACCCTTTGAATGTAGGAATTGGGAAGTCATGTTGAGGATGTACATGACATTGGTGAGGCCTCTTTTGTATTACTGTGGCTGGAACTGGTCACCGTTTCAGGAAGGATATTATTAAGCTGTAGAGGGTTCAGCAGAGATTTTCCAGGATTTTGCCAGTTTTGGAAGGTTTCAGTTATAAAGCAAGGCTGGATAGGCTGGGACTTTTCTCACTGGAGCATAGGAGGTTAGGAGGTGACCTTACAGAAGTTTATACAATAACGAGGGGTGCAGCTAGAGTCAATGGTAGTTGTCACTATCCTAGGGTGGGGGATTTCAAAACTAGGGGCACACTTTTAAGGTGAGAGAAGCGAGATTTAAAAAAGACATCAGGGGATATTTTTTCCCACAGAGCGTGGCTCATGTGTGGAACGAACTTCCTAAGGAAGTGGTGGGTGTGGGTACAATTACAACATTTAAAGGACATTTGGATAAGTACATGAATAGGAAACATTTGGAGGAATATGGGCCAGGAGCAGGCAAGTGGGACCAGTTTTGACTGGAATTATGGTCAGCATGGATTGTTTGGACCAAAGCATCTTTTTCTGTGCTCTATGACTCTATAAACTGTCCAAAAAAACTCCATAGTTTGGAATTTGAGTGGACTAAAACTAAACCAAATGTCAAAGCAGCACAATAACCAAAATTTCAACACTTAAAAAGTTGTAACTGCAAGCACTCTCTTTCTCCCAATTGCATGTTCTCAAATGGCAATACATTAATAACCCGAGATAACAAAGTGTGGAGCTGGATGAACGCAGCAGGCCAAGCAGCATCTTAGGAGCACAAAAGCCTCTCTGATGAAGGGTCTAGACCCAAAACGTCAGCTTTTGTGCTCCTGAGATGCTGCTTGGCCTGCTGTGTTCATCCAGCTTCACACTTTGTTATCTTGGATTCTCCAGCATCTGCAGTTCCCATTATCACATTAATAACCCTTCTCAGCTTACTACATATTATTAGGTACCAAGTACTAAGAACTCTCTCAATTAAATATTCAAGGTTCAAGAATAATATTGAAACTCCAACAACATTTACATTTGTACCCTGATGCAGAATATCCAAAAGCATTTTGCAGTAGCATAATCAAATAAAAATTAGTCTCAATCCATAGAAGGGTATACGAGGACTGCTGACTAAAATCCAAGGCTGAGAGATAGATTTCAAGGATAAATGAAAATCAAGAGATTTAGAACTGGAGGAGCAGCAAGGTTTAGAGACAGAATTCCAGACCTTCGGGCTTAGTTATCTGAAGACGAAGTAAAAAACAGTGAGGCAAGATCAGAAGTCACACGACACCAGGTTAAAGTCCAACAGATTTATTTGAAATCACACAAGCTTTCAGAGTGCAGCCTTTTAGTCAGCTGTTGTGAGAGAGTGGGGCACACAGGTACAGAGTTTATAGGCAGAGAGAACAAGGGCAGCAAGGACAAAAGATCATACATCTCGTGTAAATGGAGTGTCAGATGATGAGTCTCTGCAGGTGACCAAGACTGTTGGACAGTGTGTAAAAACTCTGAGATAAGCAACAACGCAGAATCGCCAAGCAAAGACTGATAGCCAAACTTCGGACCCATGAAGACGGCCTCAACCATGATCTTATGTTCATGTTGCGCCAAAGGTGATCCCACCATACTGTTCTGTATCTGTGAAATCTTCCTTACTTTACTGTTTTGACAGCAGCACCTTGATAAATTGTTACAATCTGTCTACCTTAATTAGTTTGTACAGTTCTGAATTACTTATTTACACACACATACATACACACACACACACACACACACGTCTCATGCGAACATACACTCACACATACACACTCTCTCACACACACGTACATACACACACACACACACACACACAAACACACACACTGTCTCTCGCACAAACACACTCATGCACACCACACTCACATAGACTCTCTCACACACAGGCTCATGACATGTACACTCACACACGCACATGCATACACACTCTCCCTCACGCAAACACACACACTCACACAGATCCTCTCTCACACAAACACACACACAGATCCAATCTCACATACAGTCTCACACAAACACTCTCACACATGCACACACACTCACACGTGCACACACAATCTCAAACAGATCGTCTCATGCACAGTCTTACACACTGTGTCACGCACGTGCACACACACACACACACATTGACACACACACACATTCACACAGACCTTCTCTCTCACACACTTTCTCACACATACACTCTCACACAGACATACATTTTCACACTCATTCTCTCAAGTACACACATACATCCACACACACACTCTCTCTCTCTCTCCCTCCCACACACACTCACACACACAAACACACATGAATCTAGGAGTGAATCATTTCATCCACAATGTTTGTTTATTTGCAGATGTGTACCACTTTGTTCAAAAAACACACAGTTTGTAGTCACAGTCAGTCAGTGTAGCATCTTATAAATTCCAGCTTTTGGAATAAAACCAGCCTTATTCCAGGTTAAAACTCTGAGACAGATTCTGAACAAAGCCTTACAATTCAGTGATAATGGGAACTGCAGATGCTGGAGAATCCAAGATAATAAAATGTGAGGCTGGATGAACACAGCAGGCCAAGCAGCATCTCAGGAGCACAAAAGCTGACGTTTCGGGCCTAGACCCTTCATCAGAGCAGGGTCTAGGCCCGAAACGTCAGCTTTTGTGCTCCTGAGATGCTGCTTGGCCTGCTGTGTTCATCCAGCCTCACATTTTATTATCTTACAATTCAGTGTCTGACCTGAATGTCACTGTCGTATATTCCTATGGCTCTGCCTGATTGTCATGACAGCACAGCACTGACACTGACTTTATAAATACTTTACACACCATCTAATATTCTTAGTCACCTACAGAGACTTATCATCTGACACCCTACTTACACCAATTGTATGATCCCTTTATCTCTTTGCCTGTAAACTCTGTGTCTGTGTGCCCTGTGCTCTCACTGCACCTGACGAAGGGGCTGCGCTTAGAAAGCTTGTGATTCTAAATAAACCTGTTGGACTATAACCTGGTTAATAAAGTGTGAAGATGGATGAACACAGCAGGCCAAGCAGCATCTCAGGAGCACAAAAGCTGACGTTTCGGGCCTAGACCCTTCATCAGACTATAACCTGGTGTTGTGTGACTTCTGACTTTGTCCTCCTGAATCCATCATTGGCTCCTCCACATAATAGTGAGGCAAGGGAAAACAGAATGTGGAAAATATCAGTATTAGAGGAGAACCATTTTTTTGGAGGATTGTAGGACAAAATAATGTTCCAGAGTTCTCAGCTCGAGGGCATCTGTGCAGGAGTCCTTCAGGATAGTGTATAGGCACAAGCATCTTCATCTGCTTCATCAATGGCCTTCCCTCCAACAATAGATCAGAAGTGGGGATGTTCACCGATGATTGTAGTTCAGCACAACTCCTCAGACATTGAAGCAGTCCATTTTCATATACAACAGGAACTGGACAATAGTTTCTGGAAAAGCTCAGCAGGTCTGGCAGCATCTGTGAAGGGAAAAACAGAGTTAATGTTTCAGGTCCAGTGATCCTTCCTCAGAACTGATGGTGACTGGCCTCCCAGCTTGATAGTCTGTCCCAACTGCTCTTCTGTCTCTTTAGACCGGGTCTCCTCAACATTGGGGAAAAGAAACGTAGACTGGGTGACTGCTTCGCAGAACATCTACATTCTGCTCACAACAAAGACCCTGAACTAACTGTTGCCTGCCACTTTAACGCACCACCTTGCTTCCTGGCCAACATCTCTGTCTCTGGCTTGTTGCAGAGTTCCAGCAAAGCTCAACGCAAGCTGGAAGAACAACACCTCATTTTCCACTTGGGACACAGCAGCCATCCGGACTCAATACTGAGTTCAATAATTTTAGGGCCTGAACTCCCCTATGTCCCAGCCCCCTACCCCACACACCAGGCCTTGTTACCACATAGCCTGCCACTACATAGAACCTGTTGTTAGTCACTAATAGTCCCCATTAACAACTATTCACACGACAGTCTGATTGTTATCAACTCTTTGTCTGTCCAACTGCTCTTCTCTCTCTTTAGGCTCTATTGTATTGTTTACTCCCTACCCCACACCCCTCCCTCTTTTCTTCATATAAACTGATATTTTCCCAGTCACCATCAGTTCTGAGGAAGGGTCACCGGATCTGAAACTTTAACTCTGTTTTTTCCCTCACAGATGCTGCCAGACCTGCTGAACTTTTCCAGCAACTTTGTTTTTGTTCCTGATTTACAGCATCTGCAGTCCTTTCAGTTTTTATTTAAGAACTTGGCAATACTCAGTGGCAAGAAACATCGATACCACACAAATTCCAGACAATGACTATCTCAAATAAAAGAAATTCTAATCGCTGCCCTTTGACATTCAACACTATGACCATCACTAAATCTCCAACAATCAACAATTGACCAAAAACTGAACTAGTCTTGCCATATAAATAAAGTGGCTCCAAGAGCAGATCAGAGGCTAGGAATATTGCAGAGAGTAACTCACCTTCTCACCCCACCAATCTGTCCACCATTTACATGGCACACTCATGTGAAGTAATGCAACCCAAATGTCTGGATGAGTGCAGCTCTAGCAACACTCAGGAAGTTTCACACCATCCAGGACAAAGTAGCCCACTTGACTGGGGATAAAAACAGAAGTTGCTGGAAAAGCTCAGTGCCATGCAGCATGCTGCTTGATTAACACCATGTCCACAAACATTCAGCCACTCCATCACCAAAGCTCAGCAGCAGCAGTGTGTTCTATCTACAAGAAACACTGAAGAAATTTGCCAAAGATTTTTAGACAGTACCTTCCAAACGCATGATCATTCTGTCTAGAGTGACAAGGACGATGGGAAAAGCACCACCTGCAAGTTCCCCTCCATGCCACTCCATTCCGGCTTGGAAATACATCGCTGTTCCTTCACTGTCACTGGGTCAAAATCTGTGAATTCCCTCTGTAACAGCAATGTGGGTCTAGCTACAGGATATGGACGGCAACAGTTCAAAAAGGCAATAAAATGTGAGGCTGGATGAACACAGCAGGCCAAGCAGCATCTCAGGAGCACAAAAGCTGACGTTTCGGGCCTAGACCCTTCATCAGAGAGCCTCACCAACACCTTCTCAAGGTCAGCTAGGGATGGGCAATAAATGCTGACCCAGACAGTGATGCCCACATCTCACAAGTGAATAAACAAAGATTGTTTGTGCTGGATGGAAAGAAATCCATCAACCTGTCCCTGAAACACCGTGTGCACCATCTGTGAAAAACTCTGTCAGTATGAGCTTTCACCAGGTACTTATTTGTTGATCACATTGTGCAGACATAATGACAGCTGACAACAGTCACACAATAGATGCCAATCCAAAATCAATTCACATCTGATCCTGACTTGCTTTTCTTGACCAAATAACCTAAGAACAAAATCAGATGGTTAAAAAAAGATCAGAATTAACATGATAATTAAGTATGCAGTTTCATCACAGTCTCTGTTGTCTCCAGGGACAAGCATTCCAGCTTAATGTAATTGTCATTCCCTGAACTAAGCTGACAATCTCTTCAAACCCCAGAGAAACAATAAAGGATGAAGAATAGTAAACTGTGGAGAGGCAAGTGAAGTGTTAGACAATATGTGTGTATGTGTGCGTGCACACGTGTCTGATTCTGTATATGTGTGTGTGTGTGTGTGTGTGTGTTAAGTCATCAGATATGACAGAATTGGGCTGAACTGTGTCATTCCCATGATCAAAATTCCTGCCGAAATGAGCTGTCAAATCTCAGAAATGAAAATGATCCCTGACTGAAGGGGCTTTGGCTCAGAAAATATACAATTCATTATGTTTTGCATTTTGCTGCTAAGATTTTTGTGGAAAAACAATAAACCCCCTGCCCCCCAACACTCAAGCTACTGATAATAATTGGGAGGCTAAGAAGGGGCCAAAGTGCAGTCAACAAAATATTCATGACCACCAATGCCAGGAAGATGCATCTACGGTCCCTTCAGGACTGTCCACAGAAATTGAAAAGAGAGGTTGGTTAGCACAATCAGCCAGCTGGACATACAGGTGAAAGTTTAAAGGGGGTGGTAAATGATCGACGCTAGTAGAGTTGGAAGCAGAGGCGAGGTTAGCATTAGATAGCTAGTGTTACGTATGCTGGTTGCCTTCTGGTTCTAAGTCGTTTAAAATGATGGCCTAATGTCTGTAATACAGTTGGTATGTTTATGGGGTCAGAAGATTGCTTAGATTGGTGTAGGTTACAAAAAATCTGACATTCCAGTATAGCCGCAAAAGAAGGCCTACTGGAACTCTTATCCATACAATTTGATCCTAGCTAATTACTTCCTGGCTTTTTACAGACAATGCAGCAATATATAGGAGAGAGGCCATAATTGTCAAAAGGGGAGGTTGAAGGTTTCCCTATGTGAGGACGAGGGGGATTCTCTTTTTGCGGTTATTGTGGGAACGGGGTGTGAGGGATGAGTTGCGGGAGATGCGGGAGACCTGGTTGAGGGCATTCTCAACCACTGCGGGGGGTAGTTGCCGTCCTTGAAGAATGAGGACATCTGGGATGTACAGGAGTGGAATGCCTCATCCTGGGAGCAGATGCGGCAGAAGCGAGGGAGTTGGGAATAGGGGATGGCATTTTTGCAGGAAGGTGGGTGGGAGGAGGTGTATTCTAGGTAGCTGTGGGAGTCATTGGGCTTGAAATGGATATCGGTTTCTAGGTGGTTGCCTGCAATGGAGTCAGAGAGGTCCAAGAAGGTGAGGGATGTGTTGGAGATGGTCCAGGTGAACTTGAGGTTGGGGTGGAAGGTGTTGGTGAAATGGATGAACTGCTTGAGCTCCTTGTGGGAGCATGAGGCGGCGCTGATACTGTCATCAATGTAACGGAGGAAGAGGTTGATGCATTCCACTCCCGAACATCCCGGACGTCCTCGTTCTTCAAGGACCGCAACATCCCCCCCTCAGTGGTCGAGAATGTCCTCAACCAGGTCTCCCGCAATTCCCGCAACTCATCCCTCACACCCCGTCCCCGCAATAACCGCCAAAAGAGAATTCCCCCTCGTCCTCACATACCACCCCACCAACCTCCGGATCCAACTCATTATCCTCCGACACTTCCGCCATTTGCAATCCGACCCCACCATCAAAGACATTTTTCCATCCCCACCCTTGTCTGCTTTCTGAAGGGATCACTCTCTCCGTGACTCCCTTGTCAGCTCCACACTCCCCTCCAACCCCACTACACGTGACATTTTTCCTGCAACCGCAGGAAGTGCTACACTTGCCCCCATACCTCCTCCCTCACCCCCATCCCAGGCCCCAAGAAGACTTTCCACATCAAGCAGATGTTCATCATGCACATCTGTTAATGTGGTATACTACATCCACTGTACCCGTTGTGGCCTCCTCTATATCGGGGAAACCAAGCGGAGGCTTGGGGACCGCTTTGCAGAACACCTATGCTTGGTTCGCAATAAACAACTACACCTCCCAGTTGTGAACCATTTTAACTCCTCCTCCCATTCCTTAGATGACATGTCCACCCTGGGCCTCTGCAGTGCTATAATGATACCACCCGAATGTTGCAGGAACAGCAACTCATATTCCGCTTGGGAACCCTGCAGCCCAATGATATCAATGTGGATTTCACAAGCTTCAAAATCTCCCCTCCCCACACTGCATCTCAAAACCAGCCTAGCTCATCCCCGCCTGCTGAACCTGTTCTTCCTCTCATCTATCCCCTCCTCCCACCTTAAGCTGCACCCCCATTTCCTACCTAACAACCTCATCCTGCCCCCTTGACCTGTCCGTCCTCCCCGGACTGACCTATCCCCTCCTCACCTTCTCACCCATACTCTCCTCTCCACCTATCTTCTCCTCTATCCATTTTCGATCCGTCTCACCCCCCCTATTTATTTCAGAACCCTCTCCCCATCCCCCTTTTCTGATGAAGGGTCTAGGCCCGAAACATCAGCTTTCGTGCTACTAAGATGCTGCTTGGCCTGCTGTGTTCATCCAGCCCCACACTTTGTTATCATGAGAATGGTGACCAGCATATAACTACTAGCTTTGAGAGACATTCACTGTTTTCTTTTTCATTTTTAACTATCCCCACTCCAGCACTGTTTATGTGGGTGGGACATTATGTTGAGGCCTAATTATTAGCAATGGGTTATTAAAGTTATTTTTCAGACAATTTACAGCTAATACGTCTTGAATAATATCAAAATACAAAACTTCACTTGGTGGGCATGATGCAGCAACACATTTCAAATTAAATATGCATTGTTAATCTTTTGGATTCAGTTATTCTACTGGCATGAAAAACACATGCCAGAAAAAATTAAAGTTATGAATAAGTTATTTAAATTGGAATTTTTCACTTTTGCAAACACTTTTCTGAATGTGTAGTTCCTCCAATGGTCCTGCATCATGTGTTGGGGGTGCTCAGTAACTCCTATAACTTACTAGCAGGAAGGAACACTTGCAAAGACCATTTTAAAAATATCATCCAGCACTTAAAGGCTGTCAGCTAGACACTTCAGATTCCTGGTTAACTTCTGAACATTCCTTGGAATCATTTTTCATTGTTGAATGTTTCATTTTCATCTGCACAAAGCAAAATCTTACCTGCATTGCCATCCAGGTGTCATGGATGGGGATTGGTAGGTCTGCTTTCGAGGCTGAAGAAAGAGGTAACAAAAAAGAAGAAAGAGAAAATACGACAACAAAGTGTGGGGCTGGATGACCACAGCTGGCCAAGCAGCATCGCAGGAGCACAAAAGCTGACGTTTTGGGCCTAGACCCTTCATCAGAAAAAGCAGAGGAATGTAGATGTAGTTTTCACAAAAGGGACCATCAGAGCTCTGTATCTCATCCATTGTGAGTATTCAGGGAGCACTAACCCAATATTAACTTTACTGATGTAAAGGTAGGAGTCATCTTCACTTTACAAAGGAGGCTATCACCAAGATATGTCACCATCTGCAGTCAGATTTGTGTTTCATGTACGGTCATAGACCAGCACTGAAAGATCAAACATTTCTGTAAGGTCACTCATCTCTGAACCAGAATTAATTCATCTGCTACTAAAACCCTTTTCCACACCTTTGTTACTTCAAACTACTCCAATCCTCTTCTGAGTGATCTCTCACCTTGGGCCTTCCATACATTTGAACATACTTTAAAACCCCATTAACTATATTACACTACATGATCCGTTCCATTTCCTGACCAATCTTGTCCTCAGTGTGCTCCTTTAACTCACAGTATGGCACTGCTCCCAATTTAATATTCTCATCATGATTATGATTCTCTTTGAGCTCATCTCTTCGTCTGCAATCTCTTTCCCCATCACCTTTAGTGACCTCTGCCTCCTCCAATTATTGTCTCTTCCCTTGTCAATCCCACTAAAGGAATGTCATGTTCATAACTTTAAACATGAACTGTTTTCAACATAAAATTTTGTAGAACGGTATTTTCTTCCAAATATGAACATTAAACAGCTGCTCAGATGACTGCCAAGTGTCAGGTGAATTTTGAAACTTCTGCTCACTCAGAAGTGTCTAAGGTTTCTTTAAATTTCCAAACTGAATCACCATAAGTGGCGTGCTTTCCTTAAACCGACAAATGTAAAGAAAAATACATTTATGGAATTCACTACTCCTATTGTTTGCGGAGTCACACAAAATTCAAATCAAACCAAACTGGAAAGTTGATGCAGAGACCTGTACAAAAATTAATTCATCATAATTAAATGTGAACGTCACAATCAGTCCTCCTTATGTAGCAATGGTGTTGAACTTCAAATCATGAGAAAAAGAAGTATTACTCATGTGCCCACATACTAGTAGCTGACTACAGATTACAAATCTTATCTCACCAGGAACTAGAAAGAACAGTAATTCTGCAAACAATGCAGTCAGAAACAGTGGCTCCATCAAAGACAGTACGCGCTCCAAGAATACACTCCAAGCCTATTTCTGTTCAAGTCCACTTGTACAAAAAAAAACTAACTTCACAGGAAAAGAGACTACAAGCAACCAACCTTGTGAGCTGTTGAAAATCTATCTGTCTGAAGGAACCTGAATAATGACTTTGAATTCACTTAACTAAACCTCAAGAAAGTAGCCATCTCTTCACTGGGGCTGCACTGATGTGAATCATTGAATCTCTGCAGTGTGGAAGCAGACCATGCAGGCCTTCAAGTGCACAGCAACCCTCCAAAGAGCATTCCACCCAGAAACACCCCATCCCAGTAGCCATACATTTGTCATGGCTAATTCATGTAACATGCATGCCAAGGACACTATGGGCAATTTAGCATGGCCAATCCACTTAACCTGCACATCGTTGGACTGTGGGAGGAAACCCATGCAGACACAGGGAGAATGTGCCAACTCCACACAGTTACCTGGCATTGTGAGGTGGTAGTGCTAACCACTGAGCTACCGTACCACCCCATGTGGTAGAATTACTTAACTTACAAACTATTCTTTTGCTTATAGCTTGGAAAGAACTATCTTCTTTAATTGTATTTTCTTGAGAATGAGTGTGTGATAAGTGAACTTTCTCGCACTAGATTTTCCAGGTGAAAACATGAAAATAAAGTCCCCTTTCTTTAAACCTATGAAAAGCATGCTGCTGGTTATTCAAATTGATTGTATAGTTTGGGGTTATGAAACACTCACATCTTCCCTTTGCTATCTGGAGAGCCTTTTGACTCAGGAAGAATGGGATTCTGCCTGCTGTTGAGGCACTGGAGTCTCCAAGGCAGAAACAGAAAATTTTGTTGCCCTCTCTTTGCAGCTTGCAGCCAGCAGGCACCCTTTTTTAAAAGCGATGCTGGCCATCTTTAAGAGCAGTCAGAGATGTCTGATATCTGGCCTTACAATAAAACAATGCAGGTAATTAGTTTTTTTGCATGCTTACATGATGGTAATAGGAAGGCAGATTGAATATCTTGTGTTACTTCAACAGTGAGTGACATGTGCAGTGCAGCACATGGCCTGAACCATTGTGTCTTACCCATCCCTCCTCTGTGCCCATTTTCAGGTGCAGTTATCTCAAGGCCAGTGCCAGAAAGTGAATACATTCCATTTAACTTAAAAGACTTTAAATTAATAGTTCTGTCCAACTGTCGTAGACTCAATATTATCAAGAACAAAAAAAGGAATTGCTGGAGAAATTCAACAGTGGCAGCATCTGCAGTAAGAAAGCAGAGTTAATGTTTCAACTCCAGTATCCCTTCTTCAGAACCGCAGATCCCTTTAAAGAAGGGTCACTGGACTCAAAACATTAACTTTGCTTTCTCTGCACAGATGCTGCCAGATCTGCTGTGTTTCTCCAGCAATTCCTGCTTTTGTTTCAGGTTTCCAGCATCTGCATTTTTTTGTTTATGATAACGTTGGGCAATCAATATGATAATAAGATATGCTTTTTTTGACTTATTTTGTTTCCAAAATGTAAAAGTCAAGTTAATGCAATTAAGTATGACTCTGCATGTAGATCATACATTGCTTCCTGTACAAAGAGAGTGCAGAAAGTGTTCAATGACTAAAATTTGATTTGCCAGCTGCAACAATTAAAAAAAAACTTTTCAGCATTTATTTCATAGGAAGAGATTAGCTTTAACCGAATTTCCTAGGCAACTAAATCATAGAACTCATTTGATAAGCATCTTACAGCACTTCTTTTCTGCAGATTTTTGAAGAGTTCAAAAATGTAATGAAAGTAAATGAACAATACATTTACTGTTACACACAGGTAAATTATTCCTAAATATAACTTGCTTTCAGTGGAAACAAGGCAGACACATAATTAAAACAGCACGAGAGCACTCAATTCCTTTTCGACGCTCAATTCAAACCCATGGCTTTCTCATTTGTGCATTTCTTTAGGATCTTATAATAAAAGCTTACAAACACTGCAAGTGATCGTTGTGGTTCAGCATTCTTACCTCACAGTCACAAGGTTTGAGCTTCAGGTTTCAATCCTGTGTTTGGGCACCTCAATCAAGGCTAACATTCCATCATAGTACTGAGGGAGATACTAAACCAAAACCTGGATTTCCACAGTCAGACAGGCTGAAATCTGACCTCCACCATTTTTGTCGGCCCTGTACAAATTTGAAGGTAGTTTCTAAATTAAAATATACTTCCTGGGGTCGGTAAATCAGGAGTTGCCTCCATTCATGTAAGAATTTGGTCAAGTCGGTATCTGAACCCTAAAGTGTGTGATTGGAACAGCTCGTGGCTTCATTGGGATAGCTGGGATAGCCATTTTGAAGAGATGATACCCCTCAAGTTAAGGTCTAGGGACACCTTTAGCAGATGTCAGGGGCCTTTTGTAATTGCAAACCACAGAAATATTTGCATGTAAAAACTGGTTAATCGGAACTGTCAAGGGGCTGTGAAAAAGGGACGTAGCAGAAGGGGTAATGTCACTGAACTACAACAGTAATCTACAACCCCAGGCTAATGTTCTGGGAACATGAGTTTGCATTCCTCCACAGCAGATGGTGAAATCTGAATTTAATAATAACAGGAATTAAAAGCTAGTCAAAAGTTTCTGAGAAGCTCCTAATTGAATAACCCTTTGTGTGATGCCTTGCTTAAATGGGCATAGGAAGAGAAAATTAGATTTATGGAATTCATCACTCCTAATGTTTGTGGAGTTGCCCAAAATTCAAAATCAAAACAAACTGGAAAGTTAACACAGAGATACGTAGAAAAACTAATTTATCATAATTAAGCACAAATGTCACGATCGCTTCTCATTGTGCAGCAATAATTATTGGTAAGCAATAGAGATATTATTCATGAGGCCACACACTAGTACCTAAAGACAGATTACAAATCTTATTTCATCAGGAGCTGAGAACACTGTCATTCTGCAAATAATGCAGTAACAAATAGTAGCTGCATCAAAGACAGTAAATTTGCTCCATGAATTGATACTGCAATGCCATAACGTATCTAAGATCAATTCTTTTCATGTCCACGAGTACAGACAACTAACTTATAAGGAAAAATATTACAAATAATCTTGTGAGTTATTGAAAGTACATCTGTTTTAAGGAATCTGACAACCATGAGATCATTGCTGATTACAATTTTTTTAAAAAGCTGGTTCATCAATATCCAATAGTGGATAAAATCTAAGCCGAGAGAACTGTGGATGCTGTAAATCAGGTATAAAATCAGAAGTTGCCAGAAAAGCTCAACAAGTTTGGCAGCATCTGTGAAGAAAAATCAGTTAATATTTTAGATCCAAGACCCTTCCCCAGAACAATCTGCTGTCCTTACTTAGTCACACTATTATGCAACTCCAGGCATACAGCAATGTGGATGACTCCTGACTGCTCTCTGAAATTTCCTAGAGAACCAGTTAGTTTACGTGACCTCTTGGGGTTTTACGTATTGAAAACAAAGCATGTCTGAAACTTCATAACTCCAATAGATACAAGCCTGGCCTGTCCAACCTTTCCTCAGAGGGCAATGTACACATTCCAGATATTAATCTATTGAAACTTATTTGAATGCTTCCAATATATTTATATCTTTCCTGTCATACGGTGACCAATACTGTGTACAATATGCCAGATGCTGTCTCAGCAATATCCTGTATTGCTGATACATAATCTCCCTACTTTTGTATTCAATTGTCAATGCAATAAACATTAATAGTCTGTTGCCTTTCCTAGTTAATGTTGTTCCTGAAAACTAAACGTTTGTGATTTAGACCACCCAAATGTATTATTTTTTATATCTTAAAGCTTTGCACTCTCCCTCCATTTAGGTTATTTTATTTTATTCCTCTTGGCAATATGAACAATTCCACATTCTATTTTCCAGTTCTTCGTCCACTCACCTCCTCAATCCATATCCTTTGTAATCTCCTTATATCTTCCTCACAAATTACTATCCTAACTGTCTTTGTCCAATCAGTAAATTTAGGAACTATACCTTCAGATACTTCATCCAAGTCAGTTATATAAATTGTGATAAGTCGAGGGCCAAGCACCGATCTCTGTGGCACACCATTTGTTTCACATTGATAACCAGAAAATGACTTAGTTATGTCAACTCTGTTTCTCCTATGAACTAGCCAATCTCCTATCCATGCCAATTCGTTACCCTCTGTACCATGAGTTTTTATGCTCTGCAATAAACTCCTCTGCAGTTATTCCAACACAATTTTATCCTTTCTTAAGAGAGCTACCGAAACAGTAATCCAGATGTGGTATTTTTAAGAACCTGCCCACTTGCAATAAAACTGCAAGATATTTTTGTGAATGGCCAGCTATGGAGTCCCATTGATGCATGCAGGGAATAATACCTCTCTGACAACTGAATGACCCATGAGTGAACAGATATTTAATCAATCCAAACATAATCCAATAATGTTTATGAATTGGTCAACGAAGATTAAAGGCACAGAAACTTTTATTTTGATCTTCCAAAAGGTTAGTATTTCAGTACTGGCTAAAATAAAGAGGATTCCTAGATTTGGCTGCAGTGCTTCAGATGAGAAGGCTCCTGGCAAGGAATATCATAGCGAGAACTTGCCCAAAGACGATTGACTTTTTTTTGCCAGGGCCAATAAATTTGATCAACAGACTCCTCCAAATCATGTCTGCGTAGAATTATCATATTTGTAATAATAAATTTGTAGTTACCTTTAGTGATATTAAATGTCCCAAAGGAGTATAATGAAAGGAGTCTCTGAAAGCAGGAAGGAGCAGGGAAAATGTGAAGAAGTGGAGAGGGAGAGAGGTTGATACATGAACAGGTAAAGTAGCCATGCGGCTTACGGAGTAAGCTTCAAAGCTTTCAAAATAGAAAGCTGAAGTATGGCCATCAGTGTGGAGCAATGAAAGCAAGTGATGTTCCAGAGGTCTGAATTAGCAACATCGACTTGGAAGATGATTTGTATTTCATTCAGGCTTTGGCTTAATTCTGCACATTGTGAGATAGCTGTTCTTGTCTCCTCTGATATTTTAGGATTGTAATAGTTTCTTATTACCTATGGGTGACTGCTGTCTGATTCTAATAGGTTTGTGCAAACTCTTTTGTTCATATGATCATAACTTACTCAGTTCCCTATATATACAGTGTCTTACTGATCACTGCTGACATCACTACGTTTTGTTATTCATTCACAGTTTATGAGCATCACTGACTAGGCCAGCATTTATTGCCTATCCCAAGTTGCTCTTAGGGAGTTAGGAGTCAACCATCTTGCTGTGGGTCTGGAGTCACATGTAAGTCAGACCAGGTGAGGACAGCAGATTTCCTTCTCTAAAGGACATTAGTGAACCAATGGACTCTTACAACAATGAACAGTGGTTACATAATCACCGCTGGGCCAGCATTTTATTCCAGGTTTGTAATGAATTCAAATCCTATCATCTTGTACTGTGTGATTTGAACACACGTTGTCATAACATTAGCCTGATGTTACTGGAATACTGGTCTAGTGACATTGCCACTATGCTATCATAAACATCATGACATAGATTGCTGTTTCGTTGTCATACCCCATCTAATGATACTCTGGAGGAGATGGGGACAACAAGGTCATGGGCAAATTTGTAAACAAGGATAAGCATTTCTGAAGTCAAAGCATTGGATGTAGGACAACATTTACCAAGGTGATTTGTGAATTAGGTTCAGGCAGGAAAGTTTGGAATAGCTCAAGTGTGCTGCAGGCGAAATGAGGGAAAAATGTGTTGGAATTGTTATGGCTAGAGGGAACAATGGCATGAATAAGGGCTTTTAGCAGCAGAAAAATGAAAGGATGATGGAATCAGGTTTGTCTATTGAAGCTTAAAAGGAATAATAAGATTTTATTTTGCAATTCTGATTTTTAGTGCATTTTGCTGAAGCAATTCAATAAAACTTACCATTACGTCAAACAGATCACATTACATGGCAATTGTTTAATGCTGTCACAAAGCACCACAATCCAGTTTATTCACCTTGACTTAATTTATGAACAGCTGCTTCTGTTGAAAATAAGCAATTCCTGAGCACCAGTGTATGACGAGTTCAATCTCTGTTGGGAGCTAAGGCTTTTTTCTGTAGCTCCTGAGACACATAAGCAGCAATTTTATTTCCTTCTCTCAGCCAAGCTTTTTGGCAAATATTCCACAATGGAAACAGCTTAATATTGAATCAGTCTGAGCCAAAGACTATTGACAGGCAAGGCACAGAGATCTAGGATACAAATATGAATTTATCGGAGTAGGATCCCAAAATCAACTAATTAATCTTATAACTACAATCAGAATAATTACCTAATTATCCGAAGATTTTATGAGAAAGTAGGTATGTTGTCACTGATAATAAAGGGGAAGGAGGAAGGGAGTAGAAGGGAAGTTCAGCAGTTGAACATTTGGAAATACAGGCTTCATGGGCCCTAAAGAATGTATTCGCAGGATTGACTGAAAAAAAAATTTGTTTCCTAGCCTTAAACAGACCAGGTGAAAGTCTGACTGATTGTGGGGAGGGAAGCAAACATTGGAAGGGAGTAAGGCTGTGGACGAGAGTACACATCATGAGAGGAGCCAAAACCTGGAGGGGGGGTCCAAACTTGATATGGGACCAGGAACTAAGAAAGAAATAGAAACCTGGTGGGGATTTGAACAGTGGGAGATGTGTCAACATTTGAAGGGGAGTGAACATCAAATGGATTTGAACAGCAGTGAGGTGCAGACATGATGGTCAGAGAAGGTCACATTCCCAATTGTGGCAGTACTTTACAGGTAAGCTTTGGGAACCGGGGGAAGCATCTCTGTTTCCCTTGACCTACAAGCAGCGCTGGAAAAAAACAGCAATGTGCTGTTTACAGCTATTCTGTCCTCCCTTCAATTGGTTAGTTTCCCAGTTCACCAGCCTTAAATTTAAAACAGACTTAAAAACATGATTTGTCCATATTTTAATCTTTACAATGCTAAAATCTATGTCCTTGTCTCCAGAGAGAAAGTTAGACTACATTTCACTCTGTCTCTGTTAAAACTAGATGCAGCTTTGTGGATGGTAGGTATGAAATGGCTTTCCGATTTTTCAAATATATTTTAAACACTGTCCCTTAAGTTCTGGCACTGTATTTTAAAAATGATGTAAAATGATTAATGAATGGGCAAGTCAGGTTTATAAAATAATACCAAGAGTAGAGACTGTTTATTTAGTAAGAACAGTGAAAAACTGGGGTTGTTTTCTTTAAAGCACCAACATTTTCATGAGATTTAATAGTGGCACTGAAAATAATATGATTGAAAGAATAAGGGAAAAAAAAACTGGCAAAAGGGGTGGAAAGGATGTGAGGACGAGAGTCTTTTCATTGTTTTCTCAGAGTGAATTTTGATGATCTAGAATACGTTGATTGAAATGGCGTTGGAAGCAGATTCAATGATAAATATTTAGAAGTTCGATGTTCAAAAGGGTCTTGACATATTTGAAAAGGAAAGCAATCCTGCACTTCAGGAAGAGAGCTGAAGAGTAGGATTAGATGAATGCCTTTTTCAAGGAGAAAGCACAGACAAGATGGGTTCAATGGCCTCCTTCAGTGCTGTATAACATTATGACACGATGATATCCAAAGTAGAATAGGACTGATTTCAAACTACATGCATGAACTGAGCCTGTATGCTGACCTTGGGCCACTGCTGTTGGGTGTGAATTTAATGTGAATCAATATTCATTCCTTAGACTGCATATCTGGTTTATTATGTGTAAAAGACAAAAACAGTTTTTGCAAAGGAACTCAAACCACGTAGGAGTTCAAAATACACCTACAGACTTTCCCATGTTAAATGGAGTGAAAAAGGAACAAGGGAAGTGGTATCAGTAATTACCTAATCATGTTCTGATGCAAAGCAGACATTGGTTAAGAGATAAAAATATTTCTTATGGTTCTGCAGCTACCACATTAAACTTCAACAAAATGGATATTGATAATATATCCAAAAATAGTTTTGTCTACCACAGGAGTTAATGCCTTGTTTAGAGTTTCATAAAATATGCATCTTAATTGAGCTAAGCGAGTTAAAATGATTGTTTAATTATGCCTTGAGGATTCTCTCTGACACAAAAAATGCATGACAGCACCAGCAGAATAAATATTCCCATGTTCAGTAGCAAATGCATAATGTTGAAAAGGGTGTATTCTCATTTGGATGTGCTTTTAATATTCTTTTGCAAATATTCCCTTGCATGACAAGTACAGAGAAAAATATCCTTCTAGGATGAAACAGCTCTGTACAATAACGGCATGACAGCTAACAGTTTGCACGGAAATTAATTCTGTGTTATTTAAACAAAGGTCTATTTTAAACGCAAGAAGATTTTAAAATAATAGTCAGGATTTCACATAAATAAGTTAATGGATTTGTGTACTATTATAAAACAGCACCATTCCACATCACTGGTTGAAATTAGTACACAGCTCATTTAAAATATAATTTCACTAATTTCGACACTATGTGGAATGTCATGTACGTATAGGAAGAAAATATCTGTTAAGAATCTGGTGTGCTCAGGTTCTTACCACATAAATCAATCTCTGCAGCAGGTTAATATCAGTATATAAAGTATACATCTGAAGAAATAGCACATAAGACACAAAAGAGTGATATATCTGTATAGAAATAAATACATTCACATTTATCTGTATAATAGAAAAATATTTGAATTATTTCTGAGACAAGCCTATCACCACACTGGTGAGATACTTTGTGTAAAGTCTATTCTTGTGAGAATCAGAAACAGCTTTTATCATCACTGAATCCCTTATTACCAACATCCTGAGGTTTACCATTGACCAGAAACTTAAACTTGATTTGCCATATAAATACAGTGGTTACATGAGCAGATCAGAGCCTGGGAATACTCCAGGGAGTATTGCACTTCCTGACTCCCCAGAGCATGATCATCATCTACAAGGCACAAGTCACGAGTGTTTTGGGATATTTCCAACTTTCCTGAATGAATGCAACAACACTTATAAAGCTTGACATCATCCAGGCCAATCCAACCAGGTTGACTGGCATAGCAGCCACAAGCATTCATTCCATCCATCACCAATCCACAGCAGCAGCAGTGAGTGTTATCTCCAAGATGCATTGCAGGAATTCACCAAGGCTTCTTAGACAGCAGCTACCAAACCCATAACGATTTCCATCTAGAAGGACAAGGGCAGAGGATATGTGGGAACACCACCACCTGCAAGTTCCCTTCCAAGCCACTCACCGTCCTGACTTGGAAATATTTCACCATTCCTTCAGCATTGCAGGTCAAAATCCTGGAATTCCTTCTTTAAGAGTATTGTTGGTCTACCTCCAGCAGATGAACTGCAGTGGTTCAGGAAGGTGGCTCTGCACTGCCTTCTCAAAGGTAACTGGGGACAGGTAATAAATGATGTCCTACCCAGCAATGCCCATGTCCAATGTGTGAACAAAAAAAACCTCTTGTATCCCAAACCTGGCTCCTACTTTTGCATCATTGAACGTCCCACTCCAATTTTCCCCACTCAAATTTCTTGCAATGTGTCTTGCAAGGAACTTTAATATATAAGATTGTCTACATCATTCTACTCAATGTGGTAAGGTTGTGCATTTCAATGTTGATTTAATCCAGCATGAGCAACAGTCAGAAAAGTTAAACAGGAAAAGCTCTAAAGCTTCGGACCTCGTTACTAAAAGCATAAAACTTAGCTACTTGTGGTATTTTTCACTCTTTCATGAGATGTCAGCGTAACTGGATAAGCCAGCATTTATTGTTCGTCCCTAATTACCCTGGAGAAGGTGGTGGTGAGAGATGTTTTTGAACTACTGCTGTCAATAGGGTCTGAAAATGACAAACACTTTGTGAAAGGTCCAGAGGGAATCATTTAAATAATGTGATACATGTTTCAAGCATTGTGACATTGAGTTTGAAACAGCTTCAGTGCCATGGTAATTTGATTTTGATATTTGCGATTTCTTTTGACATTACGTTATAGAGTCATAATCATAGAGTTATACAGTAAGAAAACAGACCCTTTGGTCTTACCAGTCCACACCAAACACAATCCCAAAATAAACCAGTCCCACCTGCCTGCTCCTGGCCCATATTCCTCCAAACCTTTCCCATTTATGTACTTATCCAAATGTTTTTTAAACAGTGTAATTGTACAGACATCACCATTTCCTCAGGAAGCTCATTCCACATGCGAACCATCTGCTGTGTGAAAAATTTACCTCTCATGTCTTTTTTAAACTTCTCTCTTTTAAAGTATGTCCATCATCCTGAAATTCGCCTGTCCTTGGGAAAAGACAACCATCATTAACTCCATCTATATCTCTCAGTATTTTACAAACTTCTATGTTGCCTCTTAACTCCCCTTGCGCTGATGAAAAAAGTCCCAGCCTATTTAGCATTTCTTCATAACTCAAACCTTCCATACCCAGCAATATCCTGGTAAATCTCTTCTGAACCCTCGCCAGCTTGATAATATCTTTCCTATAATTAAATTACCAGAACTGGACACGGTACTCCAGAAGAGGCCTCACCAATGTCCTGTACAACCTCAACATGACTTCCCAACTTTAACATTCAAAGTGCTGAGCAATGCAGGCAAGCGTGCCAAATGCCTTCCTAACCATCCTGTCTAAATGTGACATAAACTTCAAAGAACTATGCACCTGCACCCCTAGGTCCCTCTGTTCTACACTACCCAAAGCCTTACCATTGATTGTATAAGCCCTACCCTTGTTTGTTGTCCCAAAATGCATTACCTCACATTTACCCAGATTGAACATACCTGCCATTTTTCAGCTCATTGACCCCATTTGATCAATATCCCTTTGTAATCTCAGAAAATCTTCTTCACTCTCTACTATGCCACCAATTTGGTGTCATCTGCAAACTTACTAACCATGGCTTCTATACTCTCGTCCAAATCATTCATATAAATGACACACATAAGAGGATCCAGAACCGATCCCTGTGGAACACTGCTGGTGACAGGCATCCAGTCAGAAAAGCTACCCTCGACCATTATTCTCTGTCTCCTGCTGGTAAGGCAGCTACGTATCCAATTGGCAAGCTCACCCTGAATCCCATGTGACCTAATTTTACTAATTAGCACACCAATGTCAAAGGCTTTACCAAAGTCCAAGTAACAAATGTCTACTGCTCTGCCATCATGAATCTTATTGATAACTTCCTCAAAAAACTGAATCAGGTTTATGTTTGTGTTACAGATTTCTATGCTGCAAACCTGTGAGTGACATGCTGAGTTGGTGGAACAGGCCTTTTTGACAATATGCCTAACTCCCAGATAGCCAAGTGGCTCTATACTGTGTTGAAAGCATACAACTTAACTCAGTTTAATACTTGACACTTGGAAATGGCCTTAAATCAATTCTTCTAAGAAATAAAAAAAATCTATCAAGAGGCTTCACACATAGGTTGCCCACTTGTCCCTAATGGGTTGTACTCTTGCCCTGGTTAATCTTTTCTCTTTCACGTATCTATAAAATATCTTGGGATTCTCCCTAATCCTGTTCGTAAGTCCTTTTCCATGCCCCTTTTTTGTTCTTCTAATTGCTTTCTTAAATTTCCTGCAGTTTGTATATTCCTCTAGGGCTGCAGCTGAATCGCTCCCTTTGAACTTGCTGAAGCCTTTTTCTTCTTCCTCATCCAGCTGTGAATTGTCCTAGACATCTAGCTTCTCTGAACTTTTCTCTCTAAAGGGTACATGATGGAACTGTACTGTTCCCAGCTCATTTCTGAACCCCCTCCCAGTGCTCTGCTGTAGAATTACTGCAAGGAGCTGTTCCTAATCAACTACAGCCAGATCCTGCTTTACTTTAAGAAAATCTGCCTTACCTCAATCCAAAGCCATCTTTTGAAGGCCAATTTTTATCCTTGTTCGGAACAGATTTGAGCTGTATCGCGCTGTGTTCGCTATTGCCAAAATATTCCCTCACTGCCACATCGAACACTTGTTTGGCTTCTTCCCTCAGAACCAGATCCAGCACTGTGCCATCCCTGTTGGACCTTCTATATGTTGATGCATATCTTATCTTATTTCAGAATCTATTCAAGTAACTTACCTATCATAGATGTAAGGTTGCTGGTCTATAATTTCCAGGTTGTTTTCTCACAGCCCTTCTTGAATAAGGGCACAACATTCACTACTCTCCAGTTGTCTGCGATCTCACGCTTGGCTAACGATGATGCAAATATATTAGCCAGGGCAATTTCTTCTCGAGCCTCTTGCAGGGTTCTTGGATCCTGATCAGGACCAGGAGATTTATTCAAATTCATTCAATATCTATTTTTCTAATACTCAGTTCTTTGAGCAGGTGACCAAACAGTTAGATGAGAGTAAACCGGTTGATGTGGTGTATATGGATTTCAGCAAGGCGTTCGATAAGGTTCCCCACAATAGGCTATTGTACAAAATGCGGAGGAATGGGATTGTGGGAGATATAGCAAATTGGATCAGAAATTGGCTTGCTGAAAGAAGACAGAGGGTGGTAGTTGATGGGAAATGCTCATCCTGGATACCAGTTACTAGTGGTGTACCGCAAGAGTCAGTGTTGGGTCTACTGCTGTTTGTCATTTTTATAAATGACCTGGATGAGGGCGTAGAAGGATGGTTTAGTAAATTTGCAGACGACACTAAGGTCGGTGGAGTTGTGGATAGTGACGAAGGATGCTGTAGGTTGCAGAGAGACATAGATAAACTGCAGAGCTGGGCTGAGAGACAAATTAAGTTTAATGCGGACAAGTGTGAGGTGATGCACTTTGGTAGGAGTAACTGGAAGGCAAAGTACAGGGCTAATGGTAAGATTCTTAGTAGTGTAGATGAGCAGAGAGATCTCGGTGTCCATGTACACAGATCCTTGAAAGTTGCCACCCAGGTTGACAGGGCTGTTAAGAAGGCATACAGTGTTTTAGCTTTTATTAATAGAGGGATCGAGTTCCAGAACCAAGAGGTTATGCTGCAGCTGTACAAAACTCTGGTGCGACCGCAATTGGAGTATGGCGTACAGTTCTGGTCACCGCATTATAAGAAGGATGTGGAAGCTTTGGAAAGGGTGCAGAGGAGATTAACTAGGATGTTGCCTGGTATGGAGGGAAGGTCTTATGAGGAAAGGCTGAGGGACTTGAGGCTGTTTTCATTAGAGAGGTGACATAATTGAGGCATATAAGATAATCAGAGGGTTAGATAGGGTGGATAGGAAGAGTCTTTTTCCTAGGATGGTGACGGCAAGCACAAGGGGGCATAGCTTTAAATTGAGGGCTGAAAGAATAGGACAGATGTCAGAGGTAGTTTCTTTACTCAGAGAGTAGTAAGGGAATGGAACACTTTGCCTGCAACGGTAGCAGATTTGCCAACTTTTTGTACATTTAAGTTGTCATTGGATAAGCATATGGACGTACATGGAATATTGTAGGTTAGATGGGCTTGAGATCGGTATGACAGGTCGGCACAACATCGAGGGCCAAGGGGCCTGTACTGTGCTGTAATGTTCTATGTTCTATGTTCTAAATAATTTCTAATGAGCACTTTTCCATGGAGATACCCCATGGAGATAACATCAAAAAATTAGATTGAATTTTGAATTTGGTGATCTATAGCTGCCTCGGATAAAGTGGAGCGGAGACAAGAACCTGAGACCTCCAGCACCAAGAAGGGTAGGAAAAGAAGGCATATAGCAATGCCACTGCCTCCAAGACACATACCATCCCAGCTTGAAATATATCCCCATTCCGTTATCATTGCTGGGCCAATAGTCTGGTACACCCAACCTAACAGGACTCGGTAACAACTTTCACAACATGAACTGCAAAGTTTCATAAATGGGGCTCATACTCACCTTCTCATTTGCAATTAGGGATGGGCAAGAATCACTATCCATTGCCAGTGTTGAATATGCTATAAAACCAACCAGTACTAACTAGTAAAACTGAAGTCACTGGACCCAAAACATCATCTCTGATTTGTCTCCACAGATATTGCCAGATCTGCTGGGTTTTTCGGACGATTTCTGTTTTGTTTCTGATTTCCAGCATCCGCAGTTCTTTCAGTTTTTTAATTAATTACTAGCTAATAGTTGGGGGGTGAGGTGATGCCACCACTCCTCATTCCTAAACTGGGTCTAAGGTACAAATTATTGATTGGTTACATATAATAACTAAAACTTACCAAAGGACAATGGTGACATCGGTACCCACATCAGACTCTCAAGATAAACTCCTCTTTGCTTCAGCCAAAATTATTTGACATTGTCAGATTGCGTTAAGCTCTACCCAGTCTCCAGAGAATTATGGAGATGTACAGCAAAGAAACAGATCCTTCAATCTAACTCATCCATGTCAACCTGATATCCTAAATTAATTCAGTCCCATTTTCCAGAAATTGGCCCATATTCCTCTAAACCCTTTATATTCATATATCCATCCAGTTCAAGATCTACCTGCTCCAGTGATGTGTCAGACCATCCATGAACAGGTTGATTTGAAACATTGATATGGAGGCTGTGCATCTTTGGTGTTATTGCATTGCCCATCGTGGGCTGTGCGTAAAAATTGAACAAGTGGAGACATGGGTGATTTAATGATGAAAGCTAATAGGTAAAAATTACCACATGTGATTTAGTGATGGTAAAAGCCATTTAGTTGTGTGTGATAGCACTTCTAAACATAAAAATGAAATAGGGACTGTGTGGGTGAAAGGACTTAACAAAGCAAGTCATGTGACCTGGACATTGATGGCAGAGATCCAGACTGTGGCGTTGATTGTTTCATAAATGAGGAAGCAATATCACGAGCACTGACATTGTCAGTAGCCGTGACCGGCAAGATTTCTTTGTCTGTTTTTGCCATGAAGCATTAGATTAAAGTACCCTCATACAGTGCATAAAGTGAGAGAATGACAACAGTTGTTTAACTGTTTGTTGAAAGCAGAGACCAAAATCATGTAAGTGGTAAAACTCAAGTGCTATTGCTTTTTTCTTCCATAGTTATCAGTGGATAATGTCTTCCTGCACAATAATTAATCCTCATGTGATTGGCAAAAAAGCAATGCAAGCAATGTTCTCTCTGGCTACTCACTCCAGACCAGTTGACACACAATTCACAGGAGTTGGCAATCAGAATGCGTGAATCTAACCTCTCGTAAGGGCTGTGTGCTACTATTTGAAAGAGGGCAGTGACTATGTGTTTGTTAGGGTTGCAGCAGTATTGGTGTCATCAATAGAGCATAAACATTGATTGCTTTGCCATGAGTTCAAATCCCAGCACAGCACCTAGCAGAACTTAAATCTAATTCATAAATCTGGAATTATGAAGAAGGTCTCAGGAACAGATCGGATGACAGGAGAGACTAAGTTGCAACAATTTTGTGATGCGAAGCCAAAGGCAATGGCAATGAGTCAGAAAACAAAACAAAGATGTGGCTGGTGAAAGTGTGAATGATAGATTGATGGACACCTGCCATTTTAAAACAAAAACAAGATAACACGGATTCTGAAAGGACAAGGAAAAGAAAACGTGTGTTAGATTCAGAATACTGTTGAGTATCAAAGCTGAGGTGCATTGGAACACCATGGAAGGCTGACAACCAAGAGATTAGAATGACAGTAAACTGGAGAATTAAGATGACAGGGGACAGGAAACTTGAGATTGTGTTTGTGTATTGAGTGCAGGTGTTCTACAAAGAGATCACCCATTCTGTGTTTACGCTCCCCAATGCAGAGAAGATGGTATCGTGGACACTGTATACTATCTTTATCACTTTTTTAAAAATCCTGGAATGAGTGTGTGTGATCTTGGACGATGGAGACAGAGGAGGTAAAAGGATAGGTACCATCCAACATGAAGGGTTTATTTCATAGAATCCCTACAGTGTGGAAGCAGACCATTCAGTCCACACTGACGCTCTGAAGAGCATTCCACCCAAGTCCACCTCTACCCTATCCCTGTGTTTTCCCCCCTGGACACTATGGGCAATTTAGCATGGCCAATCCACCTAACCTATGCATTTTTGGACTGTGGGAAGAAATTGCAGCACCTGGATGAAACTCATGCAGAAACAGGGAAAATATGTAAACTCCACACAGACAGTTGCCCAAGGGTGGAATTGAACCCAGGTTCCTGGTACTGTGAGGCAGCAGTGTTAACTATTGTGGCACTGTGTCACACGAGATGGTACAAAATCTATTTATGGTTCTGAGAATAAGGGATTTCATTCTGTTAATAGGTTGAAAAAATCAGCCAAAGACAAAAAATAGGATTAAAGGAGGTTTAATAGAGCGAGTAAAATCACAAAGGTCCAGATAAGAAGAACCGCTTTCATGAGTGACAAGGTCATCAGAGAACACAGATTTAAATTCGTTGCAAACAAACACAACCAAAGGTAACATGAAGAAAAGGCCTTTCACGTAGTGAAGGATCAGTTCTAGGCCATTCAGCCCATCAAGGCTGCTCCACCTCCACCATTTGATGAGGTTAATGCTGATCTGATAATCCTCAGCTCCACTTTCCTGTCTTATTATTGTAAATCTTTATTCCCTTTCTGATTTATAACCTGCCCATCTCAACATTGAATATATTTAATGAGCCAGCATCAACAGCTCGCTGTGGTAAAGAATACGACAGATTCACTACTCTCTGAGAGAAGAAATTCATCCACTTCTCTGTTTTAAACATATGACCCATTATTCTGGGGTCCCACAAGGGGAAGCAACCTTTCCACACTATCTCTGTCAAGACCCCAAGAATGTTATATGTTTCAGTAAGGCTCCTCTTGTTCTTTTAAACTCCAATGCATACAAGCCCAACCTACTCAATGTCTACTCATAGGAAAAGCCCTCCATACCCAACATCAGCATAATGATACTCTCACGACTGTCTCCAATGTAAATATTTCTTAAAACTGATAAGGGGCCAAAACTATTTGCAGTTTTCCAGATGTGATCTGATAATCGCCTTGCATAGTTTCAGCAAGACTTCCCCATTTTTATACTCTGTTCCCCCTGAAATAAAGGGCAACAATCCATTTATGTTCCCTACTATCTGCTCAGTTTGGGATGTTAGCTTTCTGTGACTTGCTGGAGAGAATGAAGTCTGCAAACTCAGGCATTGCATCCAAGAGGGAATTTGAGAACAAATGAAGGCGAAACAAATTAGGGCGACAGAGAAAGGAAGGGGAGTGGGGCTAGATAAATTATTCTTGTAGAAGGTTGCCTTGCATTCCGTTGGCTGATTACCTTTCCCGCTGTGGTAACCATTTTATGATTCTGTCAATTAAAAAGGCTCACTGCTCCTGCTGTATTTCAATTGTTATACAACTTACTCTTAAATAACAAACAATTTCAGGCCCAATTAATTGTAAAAACAGTACGCTCTTCTGCTTGATTTTTTTTACAGTTTGTGATATTTTCCTGGTTAGTCAGTTAAGTTCATTGACGTAGTGGCCATTATTCTGGTGGGACATTGCCATGATCTGGATCATATCAATACCTGCCTAATGTTCAGTTATCTGATAGTGAGGACTTGTATCAAGGAACCCACGGTCTGTGCTGACCCATTGAAATGTATAATGTTGTACTATATGATATTCCGTCCTTTTCAAAGTTAATGTGGGGAGGCAGTGGCCTTGGTGTATTATTGCTGGACTAGAAACCCAGACCATGTTCCAGGGACCTGGTTTCAAATCCTGCCACAGCAGATGGTGGAGTTTGAATTCAATAAAATATCTGGAATTAAGAATCTATTGATGACCATGAATTCATGGCCAATTGTTGGGGGAAAATCTCATCTGGTTCACTAAATGTCCTTTACAGAAGGAAACTGCCATCCTTACCTTCTCTGGCCTAAATGTGACTCCAGACCCACAGCAATGTGGTTGACTTGAGGCAATTAGGGTTGCCCACAATTTTTAAAAAATGTATATTCTACGAGACCAAGTCACAGGTTCCAAACAAGCAAATGGTCTTGAAATTAAAAATGGTAAAGAATCATACACCAGATGAAACAAATTATTACACCACTATCTACCTCAAAGCATTAAACAACAAAGATACTACGCATTTTTTTGCCAGATGTAATTATTTTAATCAACGCGTTTGGACATGTTATGACAGACATACAAGGTGGATGAAATTTGATCCCAGACTTTTTGGCTTAGAGGTATAGGCTCTACCACTGCGCCACAGGACCTTTTTTGTCAGATGTATGCCTGACATCTCTTCAGTCTTCAATGTGTCTTCTTTGCTGCTAAGGTACGAAGCTTAATACCCAGCCTCTCTATCTGCAGAGCTTGCCCTACTTGAAAAACTCCCTCCAGGTCACTCACTATCCTGATTTGGAAATATATCGCTGTTCCTTCAGTGGCGCTGGGTCAAGATCCTGGAATTCCCTACCTAATAGCATTATGGGTCAACCCACAGAAGGGAGGCTACAGAGGTTCAGGAAGGCAGTTCACCACCATCGTCTCAAGGGCAACTAGGGATGGGCAAGAAACACTGGCCAGCCAGTGATGCCCACATTCCACAAATGAATAGAAAAAATCCCCACCATCTCAGGTAAAAAAAGCAAAGACAAAATCACCATACTCCTACCAGACCATAGCGCTGCTCTCACAGAAATGAATGTTGATCATTTAACCTGAGGGTCATCGTGCTTCAGGTGAGGAGAGAGATTGAGAAGGTGAGTCCTTCATGGTAACCACACTTGGTGCAGTAATTGAACCCATACTGTTGGTATCACCAACAATTAACCGTAACCAGTTGTCTGGCTAACTAATCTCCAAAACATCAGGTAACACTGCCCCACACAAAAGATGTTAGGAACTCCTTTCCTACCTCTTAGCAACTACTTTGACATTTTGTTGAAACCAGTGGCTTTTGTCATCATGTAAGAACTATTCATAGGTTATCAACTACCTGAAATGTTTGGCCGTCAACTTAAAGTTGTAACCACAACTTTAAGTAGGCTGTGGAAACATCCATTATCTGATTGTGACCAAAATGTCCATGAAGTGAACTACCAACTAAATAGTAAAGTTTCACAATCTGCTCTTGGAAACAGTTTCTCAGTTTAAACACATTTTTGTCCACTCATCCCCACTCCCACTACAATGGATAAGCAGCAGAAAATAGGATTGGGTGCGAGCAAGATCCGGCAAGTTGACGTACATTCGTGGCCCCTTTAAATTACAAAGCTCAAGAATCAGGCAATGGATAAGATGTCCACAAAGGGTAAGAAGGTCTCTAATTAGCATAAAATTCTTTTTGTCTGATTATAACACAGGCAGCCATGTTTGAAATCCACCAG
Source organism: Stegostoma tigrinum (assembly GCF_030684315.1). Lineage (NCBI taxonomy): Eukaryota > Metazoa > Chordata > Chondrichthyes > Orectolobiformes > Stegostomatidae > Stegostoma > Stegostoma tigrinum. The sequence continues at coordinate 32,403,368 of NC_081374.1, forward strand.
AAGGTGAGACAAAGATGCACATTGTCAGATTCCCATTGTGACATGTAAACCAAAGTAGGTCCTGTGAACTCCCCTAAGAAAGTGGCTCTTTCACCATTGTTTGTGAGCCAGGCAGATCAGGAGTCTTACCCTCAGCCTTATTTGGATTGTCTCAGTCCAAATGTTCTATCTCTCCCTGCAGGCCAATCTCCAGTCTCCTTGTTCTCCAACTCCCGACTCCAATTCCCGACCTTCCTCATTGCTGGAGCTTTTTCTCATCCATAAGTATCTCCAGCTGAGGCCTCCAGCCATTGAAGATCCTGCCTGCTGAGTTACGTTGTTTGTCTGGCTGGCTACCAAACCAGAGATGGAATTACATTAATGAGGTCCTGCTGTTAAGATCAGAAGAACTTTCACATCCTCAGCCTTGCTGAGTTCTTCTGCAATTTTTGGCATCCTTCACAGTCTCCCCATTAATATCAGAAGCCACACAAAAACAAAGTTGCTGGAAAAGCTCAGCAAGTCTGGCAACATCTGTGGAGAGAAAACAGAGTTAATGTTTCAGGTCTGGTGACCCTTCCTCAGAATACCCCAAGTGATGCTCCTATTGGCTGCTATTGTAAGTTGCCTCCAGCCTATAGAAAATGTATCATTCTAATTACCATATGTACACATAATAAGATAAACAAGGTAAAATTTCAATGAATCCAAATCTCTGTTATTGTTAAGCTTATTCAAACTTAGCACTTTCCTAATCTTCTATTTACTCCTCTATTATTCAAAAGCTTAATCAGTATTCATTAAGTCTTTATTTTTCATATTAATAGCTGCAAATATGATTCATCTAAATTATAATGAATAATTGTAATGAATTATACAAAATGTATTACTTAATACATGCATTAATACATGTTAATACATATGTAATTTAGTTCTCACCCCTAAACATACATGACTTCCATTGATGGGAATTTCAATGATTCAACTTCAATTGAAATACAAAATTCAATATCCATTTGCATGTCATTTTGACCCTGTTTACAACTAATTACATTCCATGACTCCCTTGTCCACTCCACACTCCCCTCCAACCCCACCACACCCGGCACTTACCCCTGCAACCACAGGAAGCGCTATACCCGCCCCCACACCTCCTCCCTCACCCACATCCCAGGCCGCAAGATGACTTTCCACATCAAGCAGATGTTCACCTGTGCATCCGCCAATGCAGTATACTGCATCCACTGTACCTGCTGTGGCTTCCTCTACATTGGGGAAACCAAGCGGAGGCTTGAGACCTTTGTGCAGAACATCTATGCTCGGTTCGCAATACACAACTGCACCTCCCAGTTGCGAACCATTTCAACTCCACCTTAGACGACATGTCCATCCTGGGCCTCCTGCAGTGCCTTAATGATGTCACCCGTAGGTTGCAGGAACAGCAACTCATATTCCGCTTGGGAACCCTGCAGCCCAATGGTATCAATGTGGATTTCACCAGCTTCAAAATCTCCCCTCCCCCACTGCATCTCAAAACCAGCCCAGCTCGTCCCTGCCTGCTAAACCTGTTCTTCCTCTCAGCTATCCCCTCCTCCCACCTCAAGCCGCACCTCCATTTCCTACCTATTAACGTCACCCGCCCCCTTGACCTGTCCGTCCTCCCTGGACTGACCTATCCCCTCCTCACCTCCCCACCCATACTCTCCTCTCTCCTCTCCACCTATCTTCTCCTCTATCCATCTTCAGTCCACCTCCCCCCTCTCCCTATTTATTTCAGAATCCTTTCCCCGTCCCCCTTTTGTGATGAAGGGTCTAGGCCCGAAACATCAGCTTTTGTGCTCCTAAGATGCTGCTTGGCCTGCTGTGTTCATCCAGCTTCACACTTTGTTATCTTACATTCAGGAGAGCTCTGTTTTAATCTCTTTATTGATGGGACAAAGTCTTTGATGAGTCTGTTCGAACTTGAGGTTAAATGAATCACATTTGCATCACAAAAGGTAAATCTCAAACTAAATTACATAATAATAAATACATAAATAAAAATAAAATAGAAAGTAAAATACAAGCAATGTCCTTTGCTGAATGGATGCAGGAAGAGTCATGGGGCAGAAAGACAGCGAGCAGGAATAGCACAATGTGACTGAAAGTAGCTACATCAAACAGTTAGGATTTAAATTCTAAAAACAGCGTCTAGAATACAAAAATCAAATATGAATTGAGAAATATGGATAGGCTATTGCATGTCATGAAGCACATTGTGTTTTATGTACCTCAGCATTTCTTTTTCATTTCAGTAATTATCATTAGCTCATCATTGCATTTACCAGTTTATCCTAGTGAAAATGACCTACATTTATCATTTGTCACTTTGTGCTCTTCAGGCTTGATGCCTGTCTGGCCCTTATTTGTGAAAGCTGGGCGATTCTGGAGAATTTTGCTTGTACATTTGTCAGTGCAAGGTCATAATTTTCCTATAACATCACAGGAGGTGAGAAAGCCAAACTTATGGGATTCCTTATGTGTGAATGAATGTGGAAACTCTCAACTTTATGTGTCGGAGAAGCCTCATTTAGACTTCCTCAGCCCCAGGCCGGAGTCTCCCCTGTTTGCCAATGCTTCATTTTACTTTAATCCCCAACCTTTGGTTCCAGGGGGTAACAGAAACTTTGAAATCAGTTTAGTACAAAAGAAAGATAAGAATAATGCTCAGGACTGCCAGCCTCATGCGTCACTTCAGGCTGCAGTTATCTTTGTCTAGCAATTTATCCATGTTGGGCTCTCAGTGTTACATTTTCTCAGCATTTGGGAATGGAAACTCTCCCCGGGAGAATACGAGGTGCTGATTCATGGCAGTCTAAAGTGGGGAAACCCGATCCTCACATCAAGTGTCTGTATTTTTCACATGATCCAGGCATACTTTAGGAAGTAGCTTCTACTCTCTCGTATGGTGCCTATGGTGTAGTTATTCCACAGAGGTGAATGTCTGGTCAATATCATTTGGATGCAATTGACAGATTCCAAATTTTTGTGATTTCATGTCTTCCCTTCAAAAATATCGATTTGAAACCTTTGACTGTAATTTCTTAATTCCACCACACTTTTACCTCCTACTTTGAAAATGCAAGTTATACGACCCCACTGCCATACCATAAATCTTATTCATTGTAATGTAAGACCAAGTATCTGTGAGATATCATATTGTGGGTTGAGTGGCTGGATGCAAGCGTTTGGAACCTCTGCTGCTGACTCCGCTAAATTGTGCAAGGTCAGGGAGAAGTTTTTTTACACTTAGGTTCCCATTAATTGGTCCCAGTATTATATAGGACATTCTTCAGAAGGCTGAATTCTGAAGAGATTGCAAATTGACGTGCATTGCTGGTTTGATGAGAACATGTTGTCAGACTGTTTCAAAGGAGCATAAACTGCAGCAAAAGACTCATTTCAATAATAATTGGGAAAAAAAATTGCATGTTCTTACACAGTAAAAGTCAGAATTTCAGCGTGGCTGTTGTTTTACAGCCACATGAACACCAAGCTAAAACAGAAATTGCTGAAAAACTCAGCAGGTCTGGCAGCACCTGTGGAGAGAAATTGGAGTTAACGTTTTGGTAGTGACCCTTCCACTAAGCAGGCCTGGCACACTAAATCTAGAGGAATACTGATTTGCAATCCTACCAGCTATGACATGGGAATGTGGATATGTTGAGTCCTGCCCCATCCTGCATAAAATACAATGCTTGACCAGAAATGTATTGAATCCAGCCTCCTTCAACTAATGTTGTTTCTGTATTGCTCATCCCACTAGTGTCCAAGAGTCTGCGGTTTCTCCTATGATGCTGGGTGAAAGCCGATTTTCCGACCACTAGAAATATGCTAACATGACCAAGTTTTGTTGCAGCTGTGGTATCTCAGCAATAAATATTTTTAAAGGCACAGTAAAATCCCTTCTACAAATGGCATGAAACTAATCACAACATATTGGCAAAGTAAATAAAACAATGTCATTGCAGTTAGTTAATCTTTAGACCTATGCCGTTTCAGTTTGTTTGAACGCATCAAGTGCTGAGGAATCATCGTGGAGGACAAGAATAATTCCAAACTCCTTCCTAACAAGCTGACTCCACTGGTGTACTATTGTTTCATCCACTGAGCTCTGGTGCAAGACTCACACCCAGACCTCACAGCTGACACTCATTGTCAGCCATTCAAATGTGACGGCAATTTCACCCAAACACAACAACCCACACTTGTCGCTTGCTTGCAGGACAAGTTGGCACATAACTGGAGACAGCAGGAGTTAATTCAAGCTTAGAAACAGCTGCATGTCCTCACCCCAAAGGAGGGACGCTGTGAAATTCCAGTAGACCCTCTCCACATGTACATGCTCAAGCCTCACTAAAAGCACATCAACACCACTTCCACAAATGGTATAAAACCAATCGCAACAGATTGTCAAGCGTTTACTACTGTGCCATCTAGCCTATTAATCTTTAGATCTATGCCATTTCAGTTTGCTTCAACCCATGTATAGCTGGAGGTAAAAAGGAAGTCCTGGCACAGAAAAACTGGATGGTCTGAAACTGAACTGTATAACCACGGTGTTCAGATGAACAGTAGGAAATTTGAAAACATCTGCATGACTATGCTCAGCGTTCTACTCTGACTGAAGTTATATTTTGATTCAGTATAAAGTACAGCTCAAAAATGAATATGTTCATGTCACCTGACTATTTCAACAACTGGCTTCCTTCAGACATTCTGCTGCCTCATACTTGGTTTTGCTGACAGATCTGGTGATAATTTGAAGTCCCAGTACAGTTATGGAGCTAAAGCATTTACATTTTATCTAGGCAGTCAGCCTTTACCCTGCCAGAATTCTTGCAATTAAACCATACGAGGGATGAGAAATGCTGCAGTGGCACAATACTCTACCTGACCAACACTGCCACCCAGTCTTCAGGCCAGGTAAGAGCTATTAATGCTCAGGCTCCTGATTGATTCTCTAATTAATTACACTGAGTAAATAGCACTAAGTATAGAGATCTCCATAAAACTGATGATCTTTACTGATTCAAGCTACATTCATTAGGTCTTATTAATAAGTAATTTTAAATTAATATTGATATTACATAAAACAATCCCGCAGGCACACTCCACTTACAGTGACGGCTGTATAACATGAAAGTGCTGCCTCCTAGTGCAGACACTACAAACGTCTGAAGATTTTATTTCTTCCCCATTCGTACATATCATCCATACATATCAATGATCAATGTTGTTTATTTTCGAGAATTTTTTTTGTTTTCTTTCAAATTTACCTTAATTGCCCTATTGCCAATTAAGTTATGTAAACAGAGAAGTAAATATATATTTTCTGACATGTTACCACTTTATCACATGCCGAGAATCATATATTTATAGTAAAAAAAAGTTGGAAACTAGCCGGAATTTTTTCCACTCAGCCCCTGTTCAAATGCCATTGTTGTTCCATTCACATATTTGAACCAGATAAGCAGAGAAAGATGTTCAATTATTTTGCATCTTTCATGACCTGAGGATATCCCAAAGAACTTGCCAGGCGATTAAGTACTACAAAAACGGTGCAATGTCAAAAAATATTGTACCCAGTTTTTAAACCCAATGCATGGAGATCTCCTACAGCAACATAATCCTGATTTTGTTTTTAAAAGTGGTGGGCAAGTTGTTGGAGGGTATCCTGAGGGACAGGATTTACCTGTAGTTGGACAGGCAAGGACTGATAACGGATAGTCAACATGGCTTTGTGCATCGGAAACCATGTCTCACTAACTTGACTGAGTTTTTTGAAGAAGTAATGAAGAGGATTGATGAGGGCGGAGACGGACTTCAGTAGGGCATTCAACAAGGTTCCTTGTGATAGACTGGTTAGCAAGGTTAGATCGCATGGAATGCAGGGAAAAGTTTAGATACAGAACATGTTCAAAGGTAGAAGACCGAGGTTGGAGGGTTGCTTTTCAGACTGGAGGCCTGTGACCAGTAGTGTGCCACAAGGATCAGTGCTGGGTCCTCCGCTTTTTGTCATTTATATAAACGATTTGGATGTGAACATGGGATAGTGTAGGGGGAGGGGCTCAGATTAGTTCACAGGTCGGCGCGTCATCGAGGGCCAATAGGCCTGTTCTGCGCTGTATTGTTCTACGTTCTATGTTCTATGTCCTATGAACATAGGAGGTATGGTTAGTAAGTTTGCAGATGACACCAAAATTGGAGGTGTAGTGGACAGCAAAGAAGGTTACCTCAGAGTACAGAGGGATCTTGATCAGATGGGCCAATGGGCTGAGGAGTGGCAAATGGAGCTTAATTTAGATAAACGTGAGCTGCTGCATTTTGAAAAGATAAATCAGGGCAGGACTTATACATTTATTGGTAAGGTCCTGGGGAGTGTTGCTGAGCAAAGAAACCTTGGAGTGCAGGTTCTTAGTTCCTTGAGGGTGGACTCACAGGAAGACAGGACAGTGAGGAAGGCATTTGGTATGCTTGCTTTTATTGGCCACGGCATTGAGTATATGAATTGGGAGGTGATGTTGCAGCTGCAGAGGAAATTGGTTAGGCCACTTTTGGAATACTGCATTCAATTCTGATGACCCTGTTATGGAAAAAAAATTTGTTAACTTGAAAGGGCTCAGAAAATATTTACAAGGATACTGCCAAGGTTGGATATTTTGAACTATAGGGAGAGGTTAAATACGCTGGGGCTACATCCCTTGGCTCAGGGGTGATCTTATAGAGGTTTATAAAACCCTGAGAGGCATGGATGGGGTGGATAGCCAAGGCCTTTTCCTCAGGGCAGTGGCGTGAAAAACCAGAGGGCATAGGTTTAAGGTGAGAGGGGAAAGATTTAAAGGGGACCCAAGGAGCAACCTTTCTCGTTCAGAAGGTGGTGCATGTATGGAATGAGCTGCCAGAAGAAGTGGTGCAGGCTGGTATAATTACAAGTTAAAAGGCATATGGATGGGTCTATGAATAGGAAGGGTTTAGAGGGATGTGGGCCAAATGCTGGCAAATGGGATTAGATTTACCTAGGATATCTGGATGGCATGGATGAGTTGAACCAAAAGGTCTGTTTCCGTGTTGCACATCTCTATGGCTCAATGACGCTAAGTTGCTTGGGAGATAAATAGGGGACAGAACACTGGACAGAACACCAGATTCTTCTGACAATAGTGTTAAAGCAAGTCTTTTCACCGCCACTTGTGAGAGCAAACTGTCTCATCTTTTAATGTTTCATCTTAGAAACTTGATATTTTCAACACTGAAGCTGACATTCTCTAGTCAGCACTGACTCTACAACAGACTGTCAGCCTGTACAATCTGTCAGATTAACATCAGGGATGGAGTGATGGAGTGATAATCAGTGATGGAATCATAATCTTAGCAAGTGATTAGTCCCATGTTTAACGGCCCACCTGCCTAGTTGTGCCAAATGGGCAGTAATTATTGAGTGCAAGTCTACCATAGATCAGTTGTGATAGTAGATTTAATACTGGGTCCAAAACAATTCAAGTAACTCACGCAATTACTTACAACTTTGTTTCTAATGAATGATTAAAATTCTAGGCATTTTGCTCTTTTTAAAATTATGGCTGCACCTTTTTTTGTACGGTATCCAATGATCAATATATCAATTTACTTTTAAGAGGCATGTTCATGATATCATCTTGCTATCATAACATGTGACCTGTGGGTATAAAGTTGTACTGTGCCCCATTAACACAGACACTTGAAGTATGACACACTAACAGATGCATATCACTCTACATAACTTCATCTCTTAACGTTAGTCCAGGTATTAATGTGTTAAATCCATAAATATGATAGACAACGAAACTCCTTCTGGTATTTGAGCACTGTAAAATGATCATACTGGGATAGATGGGGCTGTGTTTTTTACTGTGTGTTTCAAAATCTATCAAATGGTGTTATACATAAATAGTTTGGCACATTCCATTTTGTCTTCATTCATTTTGCATAATAAACATAAACAATTCAATTACGTGCACATGTCTCAATGAAAGACCACTTTATTATTTTTCTTTTGAAAATAATCAAACTAAATTTCAGTCCAGGATCTGAATTGTCTTATAATTTCATCAGCTGGGATCATAACAATAGCAAAAGTATTACATCAAATCATCGTATCCACACTATACAGATGGGTACCGATTATACAAGAGGGATAGCACATGAATTTATGCACTGACCAGGGATGAATTATGATATTCAGTGACTTTTGACCACGTATGAGGCATGCCAAACATACCTGCACATGCATCATGGGACCTCTATGTCCACACACTATTCAGCCACTCCTTGGGTGAAGGTAGCATTGGACATATTCACAGTGAATGGGGAAAATTACATTGTTGCTATGGATTACTTCTGCAAATTTCCCATTGTTTGACATCATAGTAATACAAAGTGTGACCATCACCGATAGGATGACTGCAATTTTCAATTTATTCAGTATTCTGCAATGGAGAGTGTACTACAATGGACTGCATTTCATTGACAAACCATTTAAAGACATGTACAAAGAGGGGTGTGACCCATATCACATTGCCATCCATGTTTCAACAGCCTAGCGGAATGTACGGTATGTGTTATCAAGTTAACTGGCATTGAGGGTTGAGCAACAAAACAGGATTTTCACCTAAAAGTGCCACATTTTTATGCAGCAGTATTGGGGAGGGTTTCATCGTCATCATACTGCTCATAGAAGTATACTATCTTTCTTGTGTAATATCATAGCTGTAGGCCAGACATCAAGAAAAAGTGTATTCTCCTAAAATTAACATGTCATATTTTCAAAATGCCCAGCAACAATTAAAATCTGCATATATGGAAAGTCAAAGCTAGAACAGCAATGTTTAGTTTCCAGAGAAGTTGTTAGGTAAAATTTAACAATTCATCCATTGTTACAAGTTGCATAAACATGAATGGGCATGAGCTAAATTTCTGTGGAGGTTGTGATGGAATCTACTACACAAATACAGTAAAGACATTGCTGCTCACTTTAAGACAATGGTGAAACAGATAGTGATATTTTGCTTTTGCTGCCACAGTCTAAACAACAATGTTTGAATATTCATGTTCCACTGAACATCAGGCTCTTGCCTGAATTTGCGTGGCCATTTGCAACTCCAGCACTACTAGCTTCATTGTTACTTTGGCCCAATGCATTGGATTGAAATTCATCTATGTATTTATCTGCGACAAATGAACTACCTCATTTGAATGTACATCCTGTTTCCATCACATTTCACATAACAGTTCAGTGCAAAAGCAGCCTCCCGTGCAGTACCATGCCAAAGGCCTTCAGGAAACCCAAATACATCATGAACATTGGGTCTTGGACTCCCAGCACCAGCGTGGACTCAATTCCTGGCATTCTCTGCCTTGAAGGCCTTCTCTGCCTGACACGGTCTGAGTTGGAAGGATTGTTGCTCTGAACTCTTATTTCTCTATTTTTCTAACGTATTGATGGACATTTATTTCTTTATTTTTCTACTTTTTCCCCCTAGATTCTGTGCCTAGGTACCTTGGTCCCTAAGATAGTGCCGTAAGTGGTGACTTGTAAACTTTTCATTGCACTCATGTGACAATAGCGCCAATTTGAATTCCAAATCTATCCTCCAGCACTTTCATTCAGGCTTACTGTTCAGCCTCTGCTGAACAACTGGAGAAAACTATTCCAAGTTCCAGCAAATGTTGCTGTTCACCTTTCATACCCGCCTCACAAAGATTATTCAATCTAAGATCCCAACTCCGAGACATCTCAGAATATGGTTCTTACTACAAGCATGTAGTTACTTCTACTGACCCTAATACATTAACTCTTCTTGGATAATGATATAACTGGGGGTTAAAAACTTACTGGTCTAATGTCACTATTAATTAACCACAAAGAATTTGCTACAGATATCCTGTTTGAAGGCAAGGTCGAAATTTTCACTCTGGAAATCTTTAAGCAAACCTAGAAATGATTTCATTCCCTTTGTTTGAACCACTCACCCTTTCTGATGCAGATAGAGGGGCGATGGGCATGTGTGTAAGTGATCCAGGGATGTGACATCTTTAAAATTCTGTAAATAATTACAACATTGTCAGTAGGTTTTATGTTTAACAGGGAAAAGGTTACTCACGGCATTATATTGTTTACACTTGTCTTGCTTTTATCCAAATCTCTTTTCTCACCGGAGTTTGAACATATGGAAACTGCAGGTGGCACTATGCGAGGTGTGTTTTGCATGCATAATTTCGTGGCAGCCCTGTATTTGACATTCAGAGATTTATAAAACCTCCCCTAAAAATTGTTGACCTTAAAACGGTGAACATTGGAACAGGAACTGACGCACGTTTTTCACAATGGACCAAGATTGTTGCGGGTAACCCATGGTCAATTTTGCAAGTGGCCTGAAACAGGAATGTTATAACAGCTCTCTCATGAAGGGTCTAGGCCAGAAACGTCAGCTTTTGTGCCCCTGAAATGCTGCTTGGCCTGCTGTGTTCATCCAGCCTCACACTTTATTTTGGATTCTCCAGCATCTGCAGTTCCCATTATCGATGTTATAACAGTTCTTTCCCAGCAGATGGTGGTGTTGCATTACCTTCAAGAAATGTGACAGCCGGCGTGAATGCCTTATTGCTTTGTTATTGCCTCGACAACAGCAACCCATCAAGAAGGTTGGGAGAGAGGGATGAATAATCAGATCATGCTTATTGCAAAACAGATCGCCTTTTAGGACACGGTAAAACCTCTGTTTAAAACAATACAATTGGGGTAAGAAGAGTATTATTGATTTATTTTTAACAGTGACCTTTTCATGACACGAGATTTTTTGAAGATCAGATCAAGCGCTGGGCAAACACATTGACAACTTCGTTAAAGTTTTTAGACTCAACTATGCGTCTTCATTAAATTTAATATTTTTTAAAAATCATTCATGAGTGCTGGCTAAACCTGCAATAACTGCTTATCCCTGTTGGCCTTGAAAAGCTGTTGGTGTGATCTATCCTTGAGTTGCTGCAGTACTTGGGTGTGGGGACACCCACAGTGCTTTCAGGGATAATGGGAACTGCAGATGCTGGAGAATTCCAAGATAATAAAATGTGAGGCTGGATGAACACAGCAGGCCAAGCAGCATCCCAGGAGCACAAAAGCTGACGTTTCGGGCCTAGACCCTTCATCACGTTCCAGAATGTTGACCCAGGAGCCGTGAAGGAATGGAGTTACATTTCCAAATCAGGGTGGTATGTGAATTGGAGGGGAAACTGCAGATGCAGAATCTGCTGCAGAGAGGTCACAGGTTTGCAAGGCAACGGCAAAAAAAAAGCTTTTGCTCTTTTAATACGGTGAATTTTGCGGATGGTGCATACTGCTTCCACTGTGTTTCAGGAGTGAAAGACATAAATGTTGAAAGTGGTGAATGAGGTACCTGTCAAATGGGATGCTGGTCCAGGATGGCATTGAACTGCTTGAATTTGTAGGAGCTGCAACAAGCAGAGTATTGCATCACGTTCCTGTTGTCTGTCACATAGATGGTGGACAGGTATTTGGGGGAGTCAGGAAGTGAATTCCTCACCTCTGAACTATTTTAGCTGTCGTAGCCACAATGTTTAGACAGCTGGTCAAGTTCATTTCTGTGGCCACTTGTTATCCCAGGATGTTGACAGTGATTCATTTCAATTTTTATGAAACAAATCAATTAATTCATAAAATCATAGATTACTTAACTTTTGCAGCTGCTAATCCAGCTGGTTATTGTTAAGAGTGAAATAGCACCACAGAGGACAGTATCCTGTCACCAAGTCACCCTTTTTTTACCCATGCTTACTACCGTGACACTGGCCCAGTTTCCTCTGAGCCAGCTGTTGGTTCTAGAGACAGAATCTCTGACTCTCCTGTTTATATCTGTCAGTCAGGGCTCCCTGATTGAACCAATTTAACAGTCCCAATCAGTGAAGTCATTTACTCTGAGGTCCAGCTGACTGACCTTGTTACAATCAGTCGAGAGAGAAGAAGAGGAATGACAGTATCCCAAACAAAACAAAACACAGAAACATGAAAAGAAAGTGAAAATGGGAACTGCAGATGCTGGAGAATCCAAGATAACAAAGTGTGAAGCTGGATGAACACAGCAGGCCAAGCAGCATCTCAGGAGCACAAAAGCTGACGTTTCGGGCCTAGACCCTTCATCAGAGAAGGGGATGGGGAGAGGGAACTGGAATAAATAGGGAGAGAGGGGGAGGCGGACCGAAGATGGAGAGAAAAGAAGATAGGTAGAGAGAGTATAGGTGGGGAGGTAGGGAGGGGATAGGTCAGTCCAGGGAAGACGGACAGGTCAAGGAGGCAGGATGAGGTAGTAGGTAGGAAATGGAAGTGCGGCTTGAGGTGGGAGGAAGGGATGGGTGAGAGGAAGAACAGGTTAGGGAAGCAGAGAAAGGCTGGGCTGGTTTTGGGATGCAGTGGGTGGAGGGGAAGAACTGGGCTGGTTTTGGGATGCGGTGGGGGGAGGGGAAGAACTGGGCTGGTTTTGGGATGCGGTGGGGGAAGGGGAGATTTTGAAGCTTGTGAAGTCCACGTTGATACCATTGGGCTGCAGGGTTCCCAAGCGGAATATGAGTTGCCCAGACCATCTCCAACACATCCCTCACATTCCTGGATCTGTCAGTCTCCATCTCAGGTAACCAGCTAGAAACTGATGTCCATTTCAAGCCCACTGACTCCTACAGCTACCTAGAATACACCTCCTCACACCCACCCTCCTGCAAAAATTCCATCCCCTATTCCCAATTCCCCTGCCTCTGCCGTATCTGCTCCCAGGATGAGGCATTCCATTCCCGCACATCCCAGATGTCCACATTCTTCCAGGACCGCAACTTTCCCCTGCAGTGGCCGAGAACGCCCTTGACCCCGTCTCGTGCATTTTCCGCCACACATCCCTCACACCCCGTCCCCGCCACAACCGCCCCCAGAGGATCCCCCTCGTCCTCACATACCACCCCACCAACCTCCGGATACAACGTACCATCCTCCGACACTTCCGCCATCTACAATCCGACCCCACCACCCAAGCCATTTTTCCATCCCCACCCTTGGCCACCTTCCAGAGAGACGAATCTCTCCGCGACTCCCTTGTCTGCTCCACACTCTCCTCCAACCCCACCACATCCGGCACCTTCCCTTGCAACCACAGGAAGTGCTACACTTGCCCCCACACCTCCTCCTTCACCCCCATCCCAGGCCCCAGGATGACCTTCCATATCAAACAGATGTTCACCTGCACATCTGCCAATGTAGTATATTGTATCCATTGTAACTGGTGTGGCTTCCACTACATTGGCGAAACCAAGCGGAGGCTTCGGGACCACTTTGCAGAACACCTCCGCTCGGTTCGCAACAAACAACTGCACCCCCCAGTCACGAACCATTTTAACTCCCCATTCCTCAGACGACATGTCCATCATGGGCCTCCTGCAGTGCCACAGCGATGCCACCGGAAGGTTGCAGGAACAGCAACTCATATTCCACTTGGGAACCCTGCAGCCCAATGGTATCAACGTGGACTTCACAAGCTTCAAAATCTCCCCTCCACCCACTGCATCCCAAAACCAGCCCAGCCTGTTTCTGCTTCCCTAACCTGTTCTTCCTCTCACCCATCCCTTCCTCCACCCCAAGCCGCACCTCCATTTCCTAACTACCACCTCATCCCGCCTCCTTGACCTGTCTGTCTTCCCTGGACTGACCTATCCCCTCCCCACCTCCCCACCTATACTCTCCTCTCCACCTATCTTGTTTTCTCTCCTTCTTCGGTCCGCCTCCCCCTCTCTCCCTATTTATTCCAGTTCCCTCACCCCATCCCCCTTTTCTGATGAAGGGTCTAGGCCCGAAATATCAGCTTTTGTGCTCCTGAGATGTGCTTGGCCTGCTGTGTTCATCCAGCTCCACACTTTGTTAACATGAAAAGAAAGGTTTGTTGAGAGGATAGAGGATAACTTTTGTATGGCCTCCCCAGAACCTAGAGAATTTGTAAAATGGCTAAGGAAAGAGCTGACAGCTCAAAATTTCCAACTGAATGAAGTCATGTCCCTCACAACTACTGAACACGCTGACTGCGATTTGTGTCTCATTTTAATCCAGACTATAATCTTACATCTTAACTATCAGTTTAAATGGATCATATTGTGCACTGAAGACAGGGCTGGTACATAACATAGTCATCTTCTTTGAGCTAATGTTGTCCCAGTTAATCATTTTGATCATCACAGCAGAAATGTTGAGGAACTTCTAGTTGAGTGGAGGAATCAGCTGCAGAATTCAACAAACACCTGCACACGATTTTCCTTTCCACAGGTTTCATAAGCAGCTCAAACAGGCCAGAGTGAAGAGATAACACAATATGGAGCTGGAGGAACACACATCAGGCCAGGCAGCATCAGAGGAGCAGGAAAACTGACGTTTCAGATCAGGACCCTTCTGAAGAAACATCAACTCTCCTGCTCCTCTGATGCTGCCTGGTCTGTTGTGTGTTCCTCCAGCTCCACACTGTGTTTTCTCTGACTCTAGCATCGACAGTTCTTACTGTCTGCCAGAAGTGAATCTTCAATTGTTGCCTCACTGTAGAACTTAATCTGTGCATTGACATTTTGGAATGGTACGTCGCAAGAACTAAAAGAACCAGAGTCATTCATAATGTGTATGAATCTGTTCACTCTTAATTCCAGGTTAGGTGACATTGTCTGCAGAAATCCAACTTGTATCACTCACTCGCTGCTGTCTGCAGTGCGTAAACAAAGACTTTTTTTCCTTAAGTCTATGTAAAGCTGCTTTCCACCAACTTTTGACTCACTAAACCACAGGCATTTCTTCCTTGAGTAAAATATTGTCTAGAAATATAAAGGTCTGATTAATAACTTTGCAGATGAAACCAAAATCGGTGGTGCAGTGGACAGGGAAGGCTATGTCAGAGCGCAACGGGATCTTGATCAAATGGGCACGTGGGCTGAGGAGTGACAGATGGAGTTTAATTTAAGTAAAGATGAGGTGCTGCATTTTGGAAAGGCAAATCAGGGCAGGACTTAGACACTTAATGGTAAAGTCCTGAGGACTGTTGCTGCACAAAGGAACCTTGGAGTGCAGGTTTGTAGTTCCTTGAAAGTGGAGCCACAGTTAGAGAGGATAGTAAAGAAGGCATTTGATAATCTTCAGAAATGGTAAGAACTGCCGATGCTGGAGAATCTGAGATAACAAGATGTAGAGCTGGAGGAACACAGCAGGCCAAGCAGCATCAGAGGAGCAGGAAAGAAGGGTCCAGACCCAAAGCGTCAGCTTTCCTGCTCCTCTAGTGCTGCTTGCCTGCTGTGTTCATCCAGCTCTACACCTTGTTGTCTCATTTGATAATCTTGCCATTATGGGTCACTGCCTTGAGTTTAGGAGTTGGGAGGTCATGTGGTGGTTGTACAGGACATTGGATAGGTCACTTTTGGAATACCTCACTTAGGTCCCTACTGCTTCCTATAGGAAAGATGGTGTGAAACTTCAATGTGTGGAGAAAAGATTTACAAAGATGTTGCCAGGCTAGGAGGGCTTGAACTACAGGGAGAGGCTGAATAGCCTGGGACTATTTTCCCCTGGAGCATCGGATGCTGAGGGGTGACCTTAAAGAAGATTATAAAATCATGAGTGGCGTGGATAGGGTGGATAGTCTTGCCCCCAAGGTGGGGGAGTCCAAAAATAGAGGGCATAAGTTGAAGGTGAGAGGGGAAAGATTTAAAAGGAACCTAAGGGTCCACTCCTTCAAGCAGATGGTGGTGCGTGTTTGAAATAAGCTGCCAAAGGAAGTGATGGAGGCTGGTGCAATATTTGAAAGACAGCTGGATGGATCCATGAATGGGAAGAGTTTAGAGAGATATGGGCCAAACTCTAGCAGATGAGACTTCATTACTTTATGATATCTGGTTAATATCGACAGGTTGGATTGAAGGGTCGGCTTCCATGCTGTACATCTCTATGACCCTTTGACTTTAAATAAAATGAATTGTCTCAGAGAGTACTTTCAATGTTCTAAACCTATGATTGGGAGAAGGAATTGTATCTGCTTATGTCATACACCTCATTCCCACTATTTACCCTGCTGTGTCCATTCATTGTTACTTACTATCTATCTTTGATGTTTTTTAAACTAAACCCTGAACACAATATACGGTATCTCCAATATAGGCAACATTGGAAAAAAAAAATCAACACCCCGCTTTTTTTTCCCTCTGCACAGGTGCTGCTAAACCTGCTGAGGTTCTTCAGCATTTTCTGGTTTCTTTTAGTTGTGTCAGCTGGAGTGGTGCATTTGACGCGAATTCTCCGTGTGACTATGTGAGTTTCCTCTGGGTGATCCGGTTTCCACCCACAGTCCAAAGATGTATAGACTAGGTGGAGTCACCATGGTAAACGCAGGGGAATTGGAGGTGGGTATGGACCGGATACTGTTTAGAGGGTCAGTGCAGACACAATGGACTCAGGCATCTTTCTGGGATTCTGTGTCCAGAGCTAGATTGAAAACAGCCCAACCATGAAGAGTATGGCCTGTTAGAGCTGTTTTGTTATCTACCTCCACGGAATACTAATCATGAGGGGCATCAATGAGGAGCATCAGGACTGAGGTCAGAATTTTCTGCCTGTTTTTGGTATAAGTGCCAGTTGTATCCCATCACAACTCAGCAGTCAGCAGCTATCCACAAAAAGACCAATATCTCTTATACTGTGCCATCTTTTAGAAGCACTCATACAAAGACTGGCAATGTGGTGTAATTGGACAGTAGCCACATACCATCACATACAGAAGCTCAGTCTCTCACCTTCGTCTTTACTTAACCACCAGGTCAAACACACTTACCTTCCATACCGATATTCCATCAGACCGCTGTCTCTCATTCACAGCTACTCTGTCTCCACTGTCTACAGGGAGACCCTCAGCTTGTCATTGTCCATGAGATGTACATCACATAAAGGTAATCAATTGGATAATTCCAAGCATGAACTTCTATAACAGCGAATAGAGGCTGCACTTATTGCCCACATTGCAAACCAAGCACTGGCAACTTATCAAACAGTAATTTTACACATCATGATAGTTTGCTACATCCGGATGCCATCTACTGGAATCGGGTATCAATCAGGTCCTGCCTGCCTTGTGGTTTCCAAAACATCTGGCCTCTGACATGGACAATCCTCCTCGATGTCCTCAGCCTCCTCTCTCTCCTCAAGAGATAGCTTCTCAGCATCAAAGGCATCATTCCATTGTCTGCTCCAATTGTACAGAATTCAGCACACTCTGGTTTTTACTGGAAGACATGCCCACTGACTAGACCTGAGTGGAACTGCATCTTCAGTAGCCCACAGTCTACTCCACCATAGCCCTGACTGAGGCAGGAGCAGCATTATATCTGGGCTGTGCACTAATTTGGGGCTGTACAATGGTGTCATGATCATGGTTGTAGTGGGTAGCCCTTGTTCTCCAGTAACCAAACTCATATGGCTCCTGGACTCTGAAACACAACAGATATATGACCGTGGAGTTACATAGGATATGTAGGATATGTGGCACAGCCCCCTCTTTGTAGAAAACATGGAACAGTCTCTCTTCCATATCTACACTGGCACTATCCCCTACCTCTTCCTCCACCCTTACCCTTAACAACTTCTCCTTCAACTCCTCCCACTTCCTACAGACAAAGTGGGTGACCATGGGTACCTGCGTGCGCCCAAGCTGTGCCCACCTCTTTGTAGGATATGTGGAACAGTCCCTCTTCCGCAGCTACACTGGTCCTATCCACCGCCTCTTCCTCTGCTACATTGATGACTGTATCGGCGTCGCCTCGTGCCCTCATGAGGAGCTCAAATAGCTCATCCACTTTACTACCACCTTCCACCCCAACCTTCAGTTCATCTGGACCATCTTTGATACCTCCCTCTCCTTTCTGGACCTCTGTCTCCATCTCTGGTGACTGCCTAGAAACTGATATCCATTTCAAGTCCACCGACTCCCACAGCTGCCTAGACTACATCCCTCTCACTCACCTCCCTGCAAGAATGTGATCTCCTACTCCCATTTCCTCCGCCTCCGCTGCATCTGCTCCCAAGATGAGGCGTTCCATTCCCGAACATCCCAGATGTCCTTGTATTTCAAAGACCGCACCATCCCCCACGCAGGGGCAACAACACCCTCGATCGCATCGCCTGCAATTCCCACACCTCTGCCCTCACACCCCCTCCCCGTAATAACAACAAAGACAGAATCCCCCTTGTCCTCACGTTTCACCCCAGTAACCTCCGAATTCAAAGTATCATTCTCCGCCACTTCCGCCACCTGCAATTTGATCCCACTACTAAGGATATATTTCTCTCCCCACCCTTCCAGAGGGACCGCTCTCTCCACGACCCCCTCATCCGCTTCACACTCATCACCAGCCCCTCCACCCCCGGCACCTTTCCCTGCAACTGCAGGAACTGCTGTACCTGCCCTTACACCTCCCCCCTCACTTCCCATCCAGGCCCCAAAAGAACCTTCCTCATCAAACAGATGTTAATCTGCACATCCGCTCCTGTGGTATACTGTTCCTGATGTGGCCTCCTCTACATCGGTGAGACCAAGCTGAGGCTTGGCGACCGCTTTGCGGAGCACCTACGCTCGGTTTGTGACAACCAACAACACCTTCCAGTCACGAACCACTTCAACTGCCCCTCTCACTCCCTGGATGACATCTCCATCTTGGGCCTCCTCCACCGTCACAACAATGCCATCCGGAAACTGGAGGAGCAGCACCTCATATTCCACCTTGGAAGCTTACAAACAATGGTCTCAATGTGGACTTTTCTAGCTTCAAAATCTCTCCATCCCTGGCCTCATCCCAAGTCCAACCATCCCTCTCATCCCCGCCTCCTTGACCTGCCTGTCTTCTCTCCCACCTATCCGCTCCTCCCATCTCACTGACCAATCCCTACCACTACATACCTGCTATCACCATCCCACCTACCTTTTCCAGCCCAAACCCCCCCTCCCTATTTATTTCAGAGCTCCCTTCCCCTCCCCCATTTCTGAAGAAGGTCCCGACCTGAAACGTCAGCTTTCCTGCTCTTCTGATGCTGCCTGGCCTGCTGTGTTCCTCTAGCACCACACCAGGTTTATAAGGGTGCTCTGGAATGTAGGGGGTTGTGGTACCTGCCAGAGTAATAGGCACGTATCTGCAGGAATTGGTAACAGTGATCTCAGAACCTGTCCTGGAGATGAATTCAGCAGCGTTGTGATGTGGCCCTCTCAGTGCCATGGCTGTACTGTCCCCGTATACCGGGGAAGTGAGCTATGTTTCTGAATCCCATTGCCCGGGCTGCAGCACTGACCTCGTCATGGGACAACAAAATGAACCGATGTGATCTTGCACAGATCAATCACAGTCCTGATGTATTTATGGGTGCACGACTGAGAGATCCCACACAGGTCATCACCAGGTCTCTGGAAGATGCTAGTTGTAAAGAAGTTCAGAGCCACAGTGACCTTCACAGCCACAGGGTGAAGTTGGACAGCCATTCCTACAGCCCTCAGCTCCAAAATCCAGCAAAGTTCCATCACAGTGCCCTATAGAGCCTATGACTGTTGTTTGCTCATGCCTGAGAAGTGGAGTCAGGGTTGAAAACGCTGATTCTCCTGCTGATTCTGTGCTTCCTGAGGACAGGAGTAGCAATGATCTCTCCCCAAAATGTATGACTCTCATCCTCCTTGACAGCCTTTTGCTGCTTCTGGGCTTACCATTTGTCCTTTATCTGCCTTCCCCTAATTAGGAAAGCAGCCATAACAACCAGCATCTCACCAGTGGCTGTTCACAAGAATCCAGCTGGAAGTGTTGGAAACACAAGGGTGAAAGAAGTTCTTAGGTCTCAGAAGAGTCAGTGTTGTATAGCCCCTGCAGTTCAGGACTGCATACACAGCTCAATGCAGTGCGACATGGGGTGCTGTGAAAATGAGGGCCCTGCCTTTATCATTCATCCAACTTCAGCCTCAACATGTGCAGCAACTTGGTGATGGTCCTGTGCCTGCAAGAGTGACAGAACACATTACATTGAAAGGAAAAGCCTGCTTCACTCTGAACCCTTCCCGTCTCGGAGACACATCAACCTTTCAAGCTCTAATTCTATTCCATACAAACTGTTGTTAAATTTCCACGTTAGACGATGAAGTGGTGGTCTCTATCTTTCAGACCACCCTTTCGTACAAGTAATGGGTCTCTTTTGGAAACATGCAACACTTTTTCTCTCAGTCATTGCTGCTAACTTCTGCATTGTTGAGATGTTCTTGTTCAAATTGCAAGCACCGATGACAAATTGCCTTCGACCAACATTTGAACCCCAAGCATGCTCAGTCTGCATGCATTGCAAATGGCCAATGAAATGATGGCAAATCACATGTCGCTGCAGTTTGCAAATGCCCACTTTATGTATTTGTCCCTTCAATGTCCTGGCATCTAGTGGGCACGGATACTGTGCTTTTGTCCCTCAAAGTGAGCAAGATCCCAGCCACTTTCTGGATGCTTTTCACAACTAGAGAATGGCAGGGAATGCAGGTTCCAGTGCACGCAATCAGCACCGGGCTCTGCTTCATCACCAGTTCACTGCACCATCCCTCTATCACCCACTAACCCTGACCCAGTTATCTCGCATTACTCAAACAGCCCATGTTTGCCCCCACATGTAGAGACCCTCTACGTTGAGCTTTACCTCATATCAACATCTTCCCTGCCCCTTTATCCCTTATATTACATGTTATTGATGGCTACTCTGCTCCTCTACACTCTATTTGAGGAGGCCGTGATGAGGGTCACTGACAATGACTCGTCCTCCCATTGAGTCCCATGGCCTCCAAACCTGTTCTGCATATCCCCATTCACCTTGAACTGCCCTCTTGCCCCCGTCACTGTCCTTGACTTCCACTTCAATACTTGGCCCTGTCTCCCTCTCCAGCCTTGAATACTCCACCCACCTTAGGCAGTGAGACGCCCTCTGCTCCTACAGGAACCCATTGCATCCTCCTGAATGATCAACAGACTGACCCTGAGGCCTGGAATTCAAACTGCTAAAGGAAATTATCTGGAAGTTTAACATGACTGGGCCCCAACTAATTCCTCACGGCTTGTTCAGAGAGAGTTCAGGCTCTGCAGCCTGTTGCTCTGTGTGGCAGGCTGTCGAAGCAACTTCCAGTAGGGTTAAAGGTTATTACAGAGATAGGGAGGGCTAAGGGCATGGACTCACTTGAACACGAGCATAAGTTTAATATTTGAGTTGTTGGCTCATTGGGAGCCATGTTATATTGGACATGCATTCATTCAGGGTAAGTAGGTTTTGATTGAGTGTGCATGTGGATAGCAGAGCTGAAGTTTATGGAAGGTGAAGGATGAGAGGAGATAGGAAAAGTATTAGGGCTTCAGCAGTAGAGAGGAGCTGGACAGGGCACTATTGCAGAGGTGGAATTAAATGTTCTTTCTGTGTATGATGGAAAGGATGTTAAGTGGCAGGTTCAGGGTTAACAGCATGATGAAGTTGTAGTAAACAAATTATGTTTCAAACTTTAAAATATTGGAAGATGAATGTCCAACGGCATCGGCTCAAGGCTTACTTTAAATTACCACATTTACATAAAACCAAAAAAATTATCATTTGAGGCATTTCAATGCCAGTCTCCCATCATGGCAGTGTATCGGCCAGCCTGTGGTTTTGGGAATGGGTTAGGATTAGGGTTTGGGATAGATTTAGGATGAGGGTTAGGGTTTAGGATTAAGGTTAGGATTAGGTTTATGGTTAGGGTTAGGATTAAGGTTTGGGTTAGGGTTAAGTTTAGGCTTAGAGTAAAGTTTAGGTTAGGGTTGGGGGTATGAATGGGCTGCAGGTGGGTGCAATCTCAGGCTTTCTTTAGCGTACAGAACATTTGGAAAGCTCAGAGGAGAACAGTATATCCCTCCCAGTTTCTGACAACGTTTGGAGCAGGTCCAGTGTTGTTCAGTGGGAGCTGAATGTTCTGTTTGAGCTCAGGACCTTGCAAGTTCAGTGCAGGAGTTTTGGGAATAGCCCAGGGTCCAGGATACTACCTTTCAAAACCCATCCACTCAACGCTTGCTGAATGTTCAAAGATTAGCAAATTTCTTCCATAACACTGGACTTTTGGGGCCCCTCCCTCTTTCTAACACAAAAAACAACTGCTCCCCAAAACTGCAGTCCTTAAAGTCAACACAGTCAGTATGATCTAGAGTGAAAACTATACATAATAGTTTTCTCTATTCAGGTTAAATTATTTGGAAGGATTCTTAGCCACTGACAGTATCCTATGTGATTCCTGGAATACAGGACCCCCCCTCTCCTACTCAGCATGTCATTGTGCAATGCACTACTGTTTAAAGTGTTTCCATTTAAGGAACTTCAGACCTGTGGGTTTTTTTGTGGTTAGACACAGTACAAGCATACTGTTGTCTAAGTACAGTTCATCCAATCACATGATAGACTTCATATTCCCATTTTAGGAGAAATATGTGAATTATTTTTAATAGCTTGGAATTATTACAATATAGTTTATTTTTTAAAAAGATATCATTTCTCATTATTCGTTCAATGAGGAAATAATGTGGAAATAAACAAAACTGTCTTCCCACTTTAAGGAATTTTGTTAAGAATCAAATACAGACAATTTTTAATAATATTTAAGTATGCAAGAAAACAGACTCAGACCACAGAAGGTTACTATTTCTGTCTGTATTTTAAAAAGAAGAGATTGGGTTTGAGTCAGGCGGCGGTGGTGGTTGAACGGCGTTTGAGGGGAGGGCGGTTGTTGCAGTGTAGCTTGGGGAGGTTGGGGCGAGGGGGGCTGGTCGTGATTTGTTCATGGTGGTTCAAGTCTGAGCAATCTGTTTTCTGCCTCAGGTTTTTTGCCTTAGCTTTAACAGGTCAACCTGATCCAAGGAAGCGAGTCATAAATTTGAATTTACTAACGAGGCCACAAGCTTTGTTTTCTTTCAGCATTTCTACCTTTAATTATTATCGACCAAGTTTCTGACGAGCTGAGTAATCTTACCTAGGAGAGGATGGAGAAGAATCAGAAGGTAAGCACCTCTATACCTACTACCTAGATCCAGATACTTTTCCTGAGGGGTATTGGGATGCTGCTCCAACAACATTCCTCTCAAAACCTATGAACCCAACCCCCACCACTGAATACATCGGACCAAATCAACATCTAATTTGCCAATCCTCAGGCACCATCCTTGTCACTGTGCTGACACTCAGCTTCCATGGTAGGCCTGCCCAAGGTCCATGTCTTGTCCCATTGCGAGACTGCTCAAGGTCCACCCGTTGGTCTCTCGCTGCTGCCAAAGCTGGCCAAGCTCAGGACAAGGTAATTAAGTAAATAAAAGATGAGTGAGGACAAAAAGAAAGAAAAACAAGCAGTCAGAGCGGACAATCTCCGGCATGGGAACCTTACTCTGCTGCCATCTTGGTTCAGAATCTACGAGGATTCATTGAGTTCTTGAACAGTTTTATTACAGGTCATGAAAAGGAGCATCAGACAAACAGAAGAAACAGTGTGACGGAGGTGAGAGTTTCAAATCCAGTTAGGTTACTGCAAAGAGCAACAAACAACTGCACCTCCCAGTCGCAAACCATTTCCACTCCCCCTCCCATTCTCTTGATGACATGTCCATCATGGGCCTCCTGCACTGCCACAATGATGCCACCCGAAGGTTGCAGGAACAGCAACTCATATTCCGCCTGGGAACCCTGCAGCCATATGGTATCAATGTGGACTTCACCAGTTTCAAAATCTCCCCTTCCCCCACTGCATCCCTAAACCAGCCCAGTTCATCCCCTCCCCCCACTGCACCACACAACCAGCCCAGCTCTTCCCCCCCACCCACTGCATCCCAAAACCAGTCCAACCTGTCTCTGCCTCCCTAACCGGTTCTTCCTCTCACCCATCCCTTCCTCCCACCCCCAGCCGCACCCCCAGCTACCTACTAACCTCATCCCACCTCCTTGACCTGTCCGTCTTCCCTGGACTGACCTATCCCCTCCCTACCTCCCCACCTACACCCTCTCCACCTATCTTCTTTGCTCTCCATCTTCGGTCCGCCTCCCCCTCTCTCCCTATTTATTCCAGTTCCCTCCCCCCATCCCCCTCTCTGATGAAGGGTCTAGGCCCGAAACGTCAGCTTTTGTGCTCCTGAGATGCTGCTTGGCCTGCTGTGTTCATCCAGCCTCACATTTTATTATCTAGGTTACTGCAAAGATGGGCATGGAGCCTTTTCCCCATCATGATTGTCACAGATGTTCTAACGGAGCAAGACATTGAGATATATAGGCAGGATGATGAGAACGATATGTGCTCTGAGCAACCAGAGTGAGCACTAAAAGTCTGGGGTATAAAGACTAGTAACAAAAGATCCAATATATGGGCTTTTCATTTTGGGGCAAGAGAACAGGATAGGAATTCAGGTTCCAATATTATTGGTGCAAACCTGAAGTGAATAGCTTCAAGAACCTTGGCTCACTAATGGTGGAAGATGGAAGTATGTAGTTAGAAATTAAGCAAATAATTAGCTGTAGTTGGCATAATTAGGAGAATAGTGGTGTGTTATGTGATAGAAAAATAACACTAAAACCTAAAGGAAGAATCTAAAGACATTTGTGACTCCAGCCTTTTAATAGAGAAATGAAAAAACGTGGGTAACCCCAAGTAGGGGAGAATGATAATATAATGCTAATTATATGCAAATAATGAAATATGTGAAATACTGAGAGAGAATGAAATCAGGAGCCCCTGCATTCAGAATCAGTGAAGATTGTGGAACCATTGAAAAAAAGGAGCCAAGAAGAGAAACATAGATAATGCAAACTGCAGATGCTGGAGAATCCAAGATAACAAAGTATGGAGCTGGATGAACACAGCAGGCCAAGCAGCATCTCAGGAGCACAAAAGCTGACGTTTCGCGCCTAGACCCTTCATCAGAGAGGGGGATGGGGAGAGGGAACTGGAATAAATAGGGAGAGAGGGGGAGGCGCACCTATGATGGAGAGAAAAGAAGATAGGTAGAGAGGAGAGTATAGGTGAGGAGGTAGGGAGAGGATAGGTCAGTCCAGGGAAGATGGATAGGTCAAGGAGGCAGGATGAGGTAGTAAGTAGGAAATGGAGGTGCGGCTTGAGGTGGGAGGAAGGGATGGGTGAGAGGAAGAACAGGTTAGGGAAGCAGAAACAGGCTGGGCTGATTTTGGGATGCAGTGGGGGGAGGGGACGAGCTGGGCTGGTTTTGTGATGCAGTGGGGGGAGGGGAAGAACTGGGCTGGTTTGGGGTGCAGTGGGGGAAGGGGAGATTTTGAAGCTTGTGAAGTCCACATTAATACCATTGGGCTGCAGGGTTCCCAAGTGGAATATGAGTTGCTGTTCTTGCAACCTTCGGGTGGCATCGTTGTGGCACTGCAGGAGGCCCATGATGGACATGTCATCTGAGGAATGGGAGGGGGAGTTAAAATGGTTCGCGACTGGGAGGTGCAGTTGTTTGTTGCGAACCGAGTGGAGGTGTTCTGCAAAGTGGTCCCCAAGCCTCCGCTTGGTTTCCCCAATGTAGAGGAAGCCACGCCGGGTACAATGGATACAGTATCCAAGAACAGCAACTCATATTCCACTTGGGAACCCTGCAGCCCAATGGTATCAATGTGGACTTCACAAGCTTCAAAATCTCCCCTTCCCCCATTGCATCCCAAAACCAGCCCAGTTCTTCCCCTCCCCCCACTGCATCACAAAACCAGCCCAGCTCATCCCCTCCCCCCACTGCATCCCAAAACCAGCCTAGCCTGTCTCCGCTTCCCTAACTTGTTCTTCCTCTCACCCCTCCCTTCCTCCCACCTCAAGCCGCACCTCCATTTCCTACCTACTACCTCATCCTGCCTCCTTGATCTGTCCATCTTCCCTGGACTGACCTATCCCCTCCCTACCTCCTCACCTATACTCTCCTCTCCACCTATCTTCTTTTCTCTCCATCTTCGGTCCACCGCCCCCTCTCTCCCTATTTATTCCAGTTCCCTCTCCCCATCCCCCTCTCTGATGAAGCGTCTAGGCCCGAAACGTCAGCTTTTGTGCTCCTGAGATGCTGCTTGGCCTGCTGTGTTCATCCAGCTCCACACTTTGTTATCTTAAGAAGAGCAACATATTGTCTGTTGTGTGGTGGAAGACAATGTGGTTAAGTCAGGGATGAGTATGTCATTTCCCAGAAGAAGGGGACTTCCCAGGAGGGAGTCTTAACAACTAATGGAAAGCCGTGTTGGTGAGAGGCTTAAATGAATTGAGATTAGAAAATGAATGAAAGACTGACAGGAGGAAATGGAAACGGAAACTAATCAGCATTGTAATGAGACAAAGGAAAACAGAAAAACTGAAAGAAGTTCATGCGTTGATACTCAAGAAAATCTATAGAGAGGACATATAAGAGAGTAGGTCATTCACAATTTTGTTAATATTCTGCACGTAAGAGGGAGAGGGCAATCATTTACGCCTGACTTGATAAATAAAATGTGAAGACTTAGCATTCTGCATTAAAACAAAGATAAATATATGGTTGTGTTACTGACTTACAGAATATTGTTGAGGTGATACAATTACACAGTCAGGCTTCAGGATCATCCTCAGGGACACGTAAAGGTAGTGTTTTGTTTCAATTGCCTTCCCTTTATTTTCTTTCTTATCTAAAGGCAATGAATGATTAATATTTGAAAGATGCTGGGAGCCTTCACTGAAATCATCATTATTCATCGCAGACCAGTGAATATTAGTTGGGTGTTCAACAGGAATTTCAGGAGGAATATCAAAGCCACTTGTTAAATGCCCTCTCCAGATGCCCACACACTTACACTTTTCATGGGAACCCAATGTATAGCAATTGGAAGTAGGAGCCCTGTCTGATTTTTGTTTCTCCCTCTCTGACCATAGGATGCTGAGGACAATGGCAGCAGCCTCAACACACCAAAGTGGTCTGTTTTGCTTGTTTTTGGAATGCATTAATCATTGAGTCATACCATCTTAGAGCACAGAAAGAGGTCCTTCAGCCCACACTGATCATCAAGCACCCATCTACTCTAGTCCAATTTTCCAGCATTTGGTCTGTAGCTTTGTATGCAATGGTACTTCAGATGTTCATCTAGTACTTTGAATGTGATGATGATTCTCACTCCTACTACCCTCTCAGGCAGTGAGTTCCAGATACCTACCACCGTCTGGATGAAAAATTGCTTCCGCACAATCACATGGTGTGGCAACCAGAACTGCACACAGTATTCCAGCTGTTGTCTTGTACAGTGTCACCATAATCTCCCTGCTCTTACAGTCAATGCCTCAACTAATAAAGGCAAGTATCCAATATGCCTTCTGAACCATCTTTTCCACCTCTCCTGTCGCCTTCAAGGATTTATAGGCAAGATCACTCTGATCCTGTGTCATTCCTAGAGTCCTTCCATTTATCATGTGTTTCTTTGCCTTGTTAGCCCTTCAAAAATGCATCACTTTACCCTTTTTCACGGTTAAATTCCATTTACCATTGTCTGACCATTTGACTAGCCCATCTGTATTGTCTTGTTTTCTAAGGCTTTCCTCCAATTTGTCTTACAACCACATCTTGTGTCACCCAAACTTATTGATCAAACCTGTTACATTTATGTCTAGGTCACTACTATATTCTAAAACAGCAAATTGTTCTGTATACCATCCTAAGCAACATTTTGTCAAAAGCCTTATTGAAGTCTGTGTAGAGTATACCAAATGCATTATCCTCATTCACACAACTAGTCACGTGCTCAGAAAATTCAAGCAAACCTCACATAATCTCCCCCTGAGAAAGCTAAGCTGACAATCATTGATTAAGAGATAGCAAGGTGTAGAGCTGGATGAACAGAGTAGGCCAAGCAGCATCACAGGAGCAGGAAAGCTGACGTTTCGGGCCTAGACCCTTTTTCTTTAATCATTCATTAAACTTTGTCTTTCTAAACAGAGATTAATCCTGTCATCCAGATTATTTTCCGACCATTGATGTTAGACTTAATTGCTTAAAATTCCCTGGTTCATCACAGAACACACATGAATAAAGGTAATACATCAGGTGTTTTTTTATATAGGCCCCTGGCAGCTCTCCTGTGGCCAGAAACGATTTGAAAATTAAGGTCAGGGTCCCTTTAGTCTCCTCCTTTGCCTCCCACAGCAGAATTCAATCTCATCACAACCTGGAAACTTGTCTGAATTTAAGTCCACTAAAAACTACTAATACCCCATCCCACTCATAAGCAGTTTGTTCAAGTATATGACTGTTGTGATTTCTATATTTACATTGCCCTTCTCTATTGTGAATGCAGATGCAAGGTAGTCATTTAAAATCTCACCAATCTTCCAGCTCTGCACACAATTTGCCACTTAGATCCCTACTCTTTCCCAGATTATCCTCTTCCCCCTTATATATCAATACCATTTTAAAATGCTTCGATTTAATTCTCAGCCTCGTGGATGCATTGTAGTACCTCAGCTGATGCCTAAACTCATAAACCCAGTTGTCTAGCTGATCAAATCAGTGGAACCTCCTGCATGTATTCTCATACTTGCTACATACTGCAATTGTGTGACATGCAGTCATTTCTCAAGTCAATCGAATTTTCCCATAATTCCTATAATCTAAACATAATTTCATATAATTCATTCCAAAAAGTCATCTTATGATATAGGATCTTATATATTTATAATACATCTATATTTGCACAGCACCTCTTGTGACTTAGCATATCTAAAAACACTACAGATAATAAAATACTTTTGGAAAGGATATTGGTTAGCTTAGTTGGCTGGATGGCTCGCTTGTGATGCAGAATGACACCAACTGCATGGGTTTGATTTGTGCACTGGTGAAGTTTACCATAAAGGTCTCAGTTTCTCCCCTTACCTGAGGAGTGGCGACCTTCAAGTTAAGCCACCGATGGTCATCTCTCTCTAATGAGAGAAAAGCCCTACAGTCTGGTAAAACTATGGCAATGTTACATTTTTTCACTTTTGAAGTGTACTCACTGTTGGAATGTAGAAAGCATGGCAGAAAACTTTTAAGCAGTAAATCCCCTGATTTAGCAACCTGATCATTGTTATATGTGACAGTTGGTATCTGAAAGTGTTAATTGACATCATGAAATGAGCTCCACCCATCAGGCTATGAAGAACAATTCCTAGGATGAGTAAACAAGTTGTTGTTCTAAGTTGTGAGACTAGTTCCATCATTAAGTCTATGTAGCAAACAGCAATATGCACTTAGTCTTAAGTTGAGCCTAACGAGTGCACAAGATGCTATCATGCAATAAGTCAATTCTATTTATTAAGATTGGGCATATCTTCTGCCAAATACTTCATTCATTCCTACATGATATCACTAAGTTAGAATAATATCAATAATAAGGATAGGTGGTAGCAAATCTCCAATGCAATCTCAAATGGCTCTTGTGAACATGATCACAAGTATACTGTGTTGATAGATGGATGTATTTCACCATCTATACCAGGGTAGCAGCAAACAGGAACCTCTGATTCATATAATATGCTAAATTATGAAGAAAACTTTAGTACTGCAAGACTTACATTCACCTGAGGAGAAGAAAGAAGGAAAATATCCAGTCAGAACATTGTGAGTGTATTTGCAGATATTCAGCGGCTGAGAAGTAGATAGAGTCAGTTAGTTTCTGTGAAATCAACAGCCAGCACGTAAAAAGTCTGCAGAGACAAGAGCAATTCAAGACCTGACCATAGACTTCCAAAACAGAAAGAAATCACAGAAACTACTGAAAAAGCTTCTGGCAGCCACAAAGAGCATTCCTAAAACTATAGGGGAAATAACCAAATCATAAACCTAATATTTTGTGGTCATATCAGACACCCAAAGTAAGTTAAATCCATTAGAGTCATGGTGAAAATCCAGACATTCAATGTAAATGTTCTAGACTAGGTAGCTAAGATAAGGCTTAAATCTTCATATTCTACAAATAAGCACCATTAAATTTGTTTAATAACTGCAAAAAAAATTATGTAGACTGTTTCAGAAAATTGTTAAATCAGTGATATAATTTGACTACTTATTGACTAATTCAAATATATACTTTATTCATAAAAATGTCTTTATATTACATACTCAAGCAGTTTGGTTGTGTACAGCAGCAAATGAAGGAGTAAACCAATACTGGAGTTTGACTCTATCCAGCAAACAAACCAAAGGCACTCCTTACTTGTACAAGATTATATTCACACATATTTGAGGTATAGGGAAGGTCTAATAATAATGCCCTGAATTACAATTGAAATTGAGCATTGACATTGAGCAGGTGTGCTAGTACTGACTCACCCCTACATCAGATGGTGTGTTTAATAGAATCACTTTGGTTGGCAATAGATGCTTTTTTTTGATTCAGCTAGTTTAGATATTTAATGAAACCCTGAAAAAGATTACTGTCCCTTTTTCACAATCAAGGTGTAAATGCAAGACTCCACGTTAAGCTTTTGCACGAACTTTTCATTACGGCATCCTTCCCTTCTCCTTCTCATCATCTCCACAACAAAGCAAAATTGTAGTGAAAGAACAGTTTTTTTTTGTTTGTCACAAGGCAACTGGCTGCTTTCTACAAACTCTTCAGTTTGGAACAGGAGACATGCTGCGTGAAATGCATGTTTTTTATTCATTCACAGGATGTGGGGAGCATGAGTTAGACTGGGATTTATCAACCTTCAGTGTGGTAGTGAACCACATTCTGCTGAACTGCTGTAGTCAGAATGATGAAGATATATGATTGTGCTGACCGGTCATGAGTTCCATGATTTCGAACTAGTGTGTTGAAGCAATGACAATAAACTTCTGAATCAGATGGATGTGTGCTTGAAGGGGTTACAGGCTCTTTGGAATAAGGTCTCCATTCCTTCTTCCTCTCAATAATTAGCCAAAAACAAGTGCACACAATGTGTTAAGTTCAGAAAATCAGATAACTTATTACAGAAAAATGTAAAGTATTAAAATTAATAGTAAAATTTCAATTATTGTACCGGAATCATCAAAGTGAAACACTTGTTTATTTTGTACTCACATCAATTGGGTTTTACTTTGCTAAGATTCTAGTATACTAATCTACAAGGAGTCTACTGTTACACCAAGATCTATGAAGTTAAACAATATACTTGTTTTTGCTCTTCAGTTCAAAGTTCAAGACTGCAGCCTCATTATGCTACACTATGTTCAGTACTTTCAACCTCCATGGTCTTCCTGAGCATCTATTGTACTCTCATTCTTCCTTTCTAGAACATTGAAACAATTCCAAAGGGACTTTGTAGTCAAGGTCAGGGTTCAAGGACAAAGCACAGCAGATGAATCTGGTTTTAAAGATTCCAAACTAGCCCACAAGGAATCAAAGATAGTCAGGGAGTGAGGTATGTGTGTGTGTGTGTTTGTGTGGGGGTGGGTGATGGGGGTACGGTGGGAAGTGGAAAAGATTTGCCCCTTTTTCTGGAAGTGTGCCAACCTGTGATGCATTTTTTTCTCAAACCATAGACTCTGACTCACATGTCTAGCACTTCCTATCACAGGTTTCCTCTTTGCCATCCTTACTCTCCTTCAATCATATATCCAGTCTCTGGAGGATGGGCAGGAGCCTGTAATTGAAGGTTGGGGAACAGTTATGTTAGCCAGTCCCACTGTCAGATGTAGGAGGATAGGAAATCAACATTCCCCAGGAAGCTAAACAGGAAAAGTAGCAGAAAGAAGAAGAGGAGGAAGAAAACCCAATAACCAGATGAAGGGTCTATGCCCGAAACGTCAGCTTTTGTGCTCCTAAGATGCTGCTTGGCCTGCTGTGTTCATCCAGCTCCACACTTTGTTATCTCGGATTCTCCAGCATCTGCAGTTCCC
The DNA here is from genome assembly GCF_030684315.1 of Stegostoma tigrinum. Classification (NCBI taxonomy): domain Eukaryota; kingdom Metazoa; phylum Chordata; class Chondrichthyes; order Orectolobiformes; family Stegostomatidae; genus Stegostoma; species Stegostoma tigrinum. Next base: position 32,435,375 of record NC_081374.1, read on the forward strand.
ATTATCTCTAACCAGATGGAGTACAAGTCTGTGGAAACAACTGGTACCAAAAATATATATTTTTTAATATAGTCAGCATGTAGGAGGCTCATCCTGTTTTATTTTGCCTCCTAATATTAGAATTTTATGCTGGGAGAGGCCCTGTATCAGTGGCAGTAGAGGGGTGATTCCTATTGTAAGTATACAAGTTAAAACAATATCACTACCCTCTATACAGATAAAGCCCTGTAGGTGGTACTAGATCTCAGGCTTGTGATGATGGTGGTCTGAAGGTCACCACTTAATATGAGGTTTCTCACATCCTTAGATTCCTCAGACCTAGCACCACCCTGTTATTTAATGAGAAAAAGGAGTGACTGTTTCCCAGCAGAGTTCAAAGGAGTTTGGCTATGACCTTAGATGTTGAGCAATTGTTCACATCCACCATCATGATTGATTTCTGACCCTCTGTCTGCAGAGCCAACAATTACTAATAAAATAAACAATAATTAAAAGCCACAAGAAATCAGTTCCAGTCCAACCTTGCTGTTGGTCTGAATCTCCTTTTACCATCAAAACAATTGCATTGAATTTATTGATTTTATAGAAGACTGTTGTCCTGCTGTACAGCTTAATCTATAAAAGTCCAATCCTACACCTCTTGTGTGAATGTTTCTGACATAGTTAAAGAGAAGGTTGTAACAAGATGATGTTGCATGTCTGATAAAAATGCCTCAAAACTGGCCGACCTCTGTAAGTCATAAACTTTATTTTTAAAGTTGGACTTCAAAAAATTAGATTGGATCAAACTATTGCATAAAATTCTGCTGGATTGAAGCTGGCCATTTGTTCATGTCAATGCCGACTTTATGAAGGTGTTATTTAATTAGTTCTCCGAAATGTCTCCACAGTCATATATCTTCCCTTGGATATGGAACCAAAAACTGTTCACAGTATTTCAGCACTGGTCTGACTAGTTCCATGGTTTGGTTTTAACAAGGTCATCCAATTTTTAAACTTAATTCCCTTTGAAATAAACACCAACGTTTCATTTGCCGTCCATGTTATATGATGAATTTATATACTTGCTCTTTGTAATTTATGCACAAAGGCCCTGAAATCCTTCTGTGCTGCAACATTTTGCAAATTTTCTCCACTTATATGATATTCAGTGCCTTGATTCTTCATGCCAAAAAGCTAAACCTCTTATTGTCCCATATGATATTCCACCCAACAAATGTTTTCTTCACATGACATGTTTAAATCTAATGTGTACTCGTTACATCTTTCTCGCCACTTGCCTTCCAACCTAATTTAATGACTGCTGCAAACTTGGTGATAGTACATTCACTTCCTTTATCCATGTTATTCATATATATCATAAATTACCATGGTCTGACAATTCATTCCTGTGGCACTCCACTAGTTATAGGTTGCCACCCTAAAAATATCCCTTCTATCCCAACTCTATGTCTTCTGTTATTTTTTCCGAATCCTCTCTCCATGTTAACATATGTCAGATATTAATATTGAAAGTTCTCTAAAAGCATGGGCTCTGAACTTATAATGTAGTCTTAATGCAGTACTTTATTGCACACCTTTTTGAAATCCAAATTTGTGCATCTACTGATCCCCAGTTATCTATTCAGCTTGTCACCTCTTCAAATAATTTCAACAACTTTGGTAAGAATCATTTTCCTTTCATGATATCATACTCTGTCTGCTTGATGATATTACACAATTCTAAATGCTCGACTATTACATCCTTTGGAAAAGATTCTAACATTTTCCTAAAGGCAGGTGGAAAGTTCAAAAGGCCTATATTTACATTTATATTTGGCTCACTCACTTTTGAATAAGGGTGCTACATTGACGGTTTTCCAATCCTGTTGGAGTTTTCCAGAACCAAAGGATTCTTGGCTGTTTGCTACTGAAGTATTATCTCTGTTACTTCCATTAAATTCCTAGACTGTAACTCATCAGCTCTGGAGAACTGATCAGCCTTCCATTAGTTTTCCTTGTACTTTTTCTTTAGTGATAGTTATTTTGTTTATTTCCTTTCCACCTTTAGCTCCTTGATTTATTATTTAACATTTGAGGCTTCAACACTGATCCTTGTTGTGCTGCACTAGTTCTAGTTCGTGTAATTTCAAAATGACCCATTTACACCAATTCTGAGTTTTCTGTTAGTCAGGCAATTTTCCATCTATGCAAATACAACACCTCCTGTCCTGAAGAAAGGTAATAGCTGAAACTGCTTTCCTCCAGATGCTGCCTGGCTTTCTGTGTTCTCCTGTTTGTCTACCTTGGATTCCAGAATCTGCAGTTTTTTTTTGTCACCCCCAATATTTAACTACTATCTTCTAGTATTCTTTATGTGGCACCATATCATATCTTTTCAGAAGTCCAAGTAGACCACATCCTTTGTCCACCCTGTCACATCTTCAATAAACTTCAACAAATTTGTCAAACAGATCTCCTTTACAAAAGATCAATTTACATAATGGTTTTCTGAATGTCCTGCTACTATCTCCTTAATAACAGTTTGTAGCATTTTCTTAATGACAGTTGTTAACTTCCCTGTTTTCTGTCTGTCTCCTTCAAATAATGGTATTACATCTGTGGATTTCCATGCTACTATAATCTAGTGAATTTTGAAAGATTAAAGCTGATGCAAACAATTATCTCTGCAGTCACTTCCTTTAGGATCCTCAAAGCAGCCACTGGGTCCAGGAGACATGTCAACCTTGAGAGCCGATAGATCTTCTAGTCTTTCTTCTCCAGTGATCACTATTTTTTTAAGTTTCTCTCTCCCTTCTGCTTTCTGCTTTTGTACTATTCTTGAGATGCTTTTTATGTCTTCTGCAATGAAGATGGATGCAAAATACTTGATCAAGGCCTGCAATTTCTGTCTTTCCCATTAATAAGTCCCCAGTCTCTCACACAAAAGGGTCAGAGCTCACTGTTGCTGTTCTTCTTCTTTCTTACGTATTTGTAGGAGTTTTTGTTTGTTTGTATATTTTTTGTTAGTTTTCTTTCATATACCAACTTAACTGGTGCTTACCTCCTGCTGATTAATGTAGTGGTGGTTAGATGCAGAGATGATTCAAATAGGCAGACAATATTAAGTTGGCTTGCTACCTGCATTACAATTAATAGACGCAGGTTAAACATGCATTGTGATGCCCATGGCTATTTTCAGGGATTAACTAATTCAGCATCCCCCATCTCTTGCTTGTAATGATCTTTGGGGCTGTCAGATTATCATATCCTTTTCTTCCATTGCCACCCATTAGAGGTTTGGTGTAAATTGCAGTCTTGTCCTTTTATGTAAGTCCATCTCTCATTATGAACTACATAGCAACGCTAAACCATGAAAAGCACCATGGCAACAAAACCACACTGCTTTCCAGAGTAAGGCACCTCAGAACATCTTTCCAGAAGAACAGATATCTTTTTTACGGTTGCATTTGGAACATGGAATTGATGAAATAATATAGCGGTTAGAAAAGATTGAGATTTGAAAGGTTTGTCTTCACTTCTATTCATATTGCTTTTGTCAAGCTGAGTATCTGAAGCATAAAGGTCACACACAATTATATTTCGTCAAGCCCTATGATTTACGTGTGCTATAATTTTAAATTTTTAATCACTTCATAGTCAGCAGTGAGAGGAATCTCGTCAAAATGCTTACAGTTGCTATTAGATAATTATCTTGTACTGATGGTTTCATTTTCTTTCTCTGCACCATCTTTTAGTAATTATGAGTGTAATTATAATTGCATTTTTTTCTAAACTATTGGTTGCATTAGTACAGCTATAACTCAAATGGCATCTGCTACTGTCATTGTGATTTATTCTGTAATTTGTCTCCTGTATTGTGTTGTGTCTGTTTGTAAGTCCTTGGGCAAGGATCCATTTCAAACAGGCTTTCAAGCATAATCTGTGCAATCATTTGCGCTGAAATTTTAAAAAAAGGCAATATTCAGGAAATATCACGGGAAACATGCGGCTCTTTGAAAATAGCTATAATCACTGTATTGGAAAAGCTGCAACATTTTTAAAAATATAAGTCAAAACCTGATAGAAAATTGACCTGTTTGCTAATTAAGTTTATTTGCACATACTATTCATCAGTAGTTTCTCATTGTTGTGGCCCGAGTTAGATACAGCTGGAGAGAAAGAGAGAGAGAGAGAGAGAGAGAGAGAGAAAGAGAGAGAGAGAGAGAGAGATTGGGAGTCAGCCATTTAAATCTCTGACCTATGCCTTAACCACAGGAATTTGAAATACTCTCACTATTTAAAGATGGGGAGGAAAGTCACTTATGTAATTAGAAGAATGATTTCTTCATAAATTAAATTAACTTTCCTTCCACATACTTTTCATATGCTGTGTTAAAAGTGCATTGAAATGTTATTTCTTTGTTGAAGTGTTATAAAGCTCTTGGCCCAATCCTATAGTTAATGGTTCCTCTTGTGTGTCTGAAAATAATTAAATAGAATTAAACTAGCCACTTACCATGCCAGGTGAGAGAGCAAATTACATTCAATCCCCTAAGATTGCTTCCCCTAATTAGACTGACACACAGGGGAGATCTAGTGGTGCAGTGGGCCCTTGCCTATAACCCAGCAATTCTCAGTTTGAATCCAGAACATCCATAATATAGCCAAAAGGGTGGTTTACAGCCTACAAATCCTTCCAGTAAGGCTATGACAGGTGGTAAGAATGGTAGTGTCTCTTTGTCAGCTAAGCTTGATGCAGAGTGGCAGCTCTCAAGCTCCAGCCTCTGATAGCCTCTGATTTCCTGATCCAGGAAATTGTAGCAATGGGAACAAACATATTCATAGACTCTGTCTGCCTCATGGAAACTGAGTACTGATGAAGAAATTCACAAGCTTTTCTGCAGAGCTTGACTCATAATACACTTGGCTATCATGCGTAGATTCAGCAAAGGTAATATCTGCTGAGAGTCTACGGGTTGTCAAAGAAAGAAAATTGTAGTGGGGGCAGAGAAATAGAATGTTGTTTTACATTCGTACAGCAAAGACATGTGACCAAAATTATTCACAATGTAGGAGTAAATTACTGCGGAGGAATCTGTGCCTAAAAGGAAAAATGCTGGCGGGTCAGGCAACATCCATAGAGAGAAAGCAAGCTAAGATAACTCTTCATCAGAGGGTGAAGTGAAGGTACTGCCTGACTCATTGTGATCTCCAGCATTTTTTTTTGTCTTCTGGCCAAAATTATTCTTTGTCATGTGCAAGAGTTTGTGATCCTCCTGCAGGAGGTTGGCCATACATCCGATTCCAAGCCACCCCCCTCCCCCAATAAAAATCACAAATGAAAATACACTTAGGATCATCACCCATTGAGGTTTTACTGCCATATTATAGTGAAGGAAACGTGTGATCGAACAAAGGGTCCATTCTCTGCTTCTGACGACTTTTTCAATAGGAAAATATTGAAGATGTTGCTTTTTAGAATATAAAATTTGTGTAGTGTGCTGAGCTATTAATTTCAGGTAAACCTTTCAATGCAGTCCTCTCAACATCAGCTAGAGGGATCCAGGCCAAAAGACACATAACTGGATTCATTGGATCCATGATGCTGCCACCTAAAGGAGGTAACATAAGAATTTTTCCATCCTTCCTGATAGCCTTAGTTTTAAATAGTTTTTAGGTAAATTGTAATTTTCTAGGATAACATAGGATAAAGTCACCATTGTCTTTCCAGACCATAGGGCTGCTCTCTCATTAGAGAGAGAAAACCTGCTGGTGGTTTAACCTGAGGTTCACCACACTACAGGTGAGTGGAAGAAGTCAAAAAGGAGATTCGCCTCAGCTGGTAGCACACTCAGAACCCATTCTCTTGGCATCACTCTACATTGCAAACCAGACATTTGGCCAACTGAGCTAACCAGCCCAATAGTGTAAGGGGCTGGGTGGAACATTTCAGTTAATAACTCCCAAACAAAGGACTTAGGAGCTTTATACTCTGAGCAGTCTGAATGAAACAATTTATTGCAATGAGAATGCTTACAACTCATTGGTTGTATGAATGCAATAAATCATTAATTAGCTATATTAAAAGAAAAGACAGCTGTGTTATCAAAAGAAAAACCAAAAGGAATCCAAAAGTTCACTATTTATTATGAAAGTAAGATTTTTAAAGGAAAATGAGAATATCTATGAAATATTTACAGAAGGATTTTTTTGATTCACCTCGGAAATGAACCTGTCGTGAATTTTTAAAAATCAAACAAATTCCCCAGTGTTCAAGTTATGTTAAGATATTTATAATTAAATTTTGGACAGCATAATTAATTGTTATGTAAAATATGTCAGTTTAATCACCAATAGATCACCCTAATTATTATCTCAAGTTTGTGAAATGACTTCCTATTATAATAATGAGTGACATTCAATTTCTAAGAAATGTTATTTCAAATTTGCTGTTGAAAATTAGAGCTAGATAGAGTCATGTTTGTCATTATTTCTTAATAAGTTACAATATTCAGCAAGATAATAAGATTTGGAGCTTAGTATTCCTTTATCTGATTGTGGTATTAGTAATGAGAGATGGTGTTGCATGCTTACAAGCTTGTGTGATAGTAAGAACAACAGAAAATTAACATTTAGGTGTGTGTGTTTCTTATCAACAACTTCACATTGTTTTGAAGGGCGTTCACCATGTTGTCCTTACAAACTAGTTTTGTCCCCTGTTCAAATACATCTTGCTCTCAGTATAACTGAAAAATAATTTAAAACACAGTATGCCTGTGTTAATCCCAACTATTTTGGAGCTTGTTCCTTCCCATCTCCTCTTGTTTATATCTACATTCTGTCTCTTGAAGATATCTTTCATGTAGATAGGAGACGATCTCCATATGCATTGCTGATGACAATCACTTTTAGGTCTCCATCATTCTTGATTCGTTCACTCTCTACGTTTCTGTGCTATCAGACCACTGGCATTTAGACTTGAATGGATTTTAATTTTCTCTAGTTAAACACTGGAATGACTTAATGCTATGAGAAACTTTGATTGCAGTTCAATATGAGATTGTTGTGTCTCATTTTAGAAGTCAAAATTGAGCCTATCTCCATGTGGCCTGAAAACCCCAGTTGGGCTCATAATTTTTAAATGATAGACTTCCTCAAGCTGTTGGATAGTCAAGTGGATTTGCCAAGTGATATGTGGGATTCATTGGGAAAAGGCCAGCAGTGGTGGGAGGGTACAGTTATGGGGCCTGTCATGCTCTCCATGTTCACGCTTTCCCGTGCTTGCATTTGAGTAATATTAAATATCTGAAACACAATTTTTGTTTTACTGTTTGTAGTGAGGTAGTAATATTGCTAGTTTGATCCTTAGCCCCTTCAGGGGTGGCATGGTGGCTCAGTGATTAGCACTGTTGCCTCACAGCACCAAGCAAGGTTTGACTTCACCCTCGGATGACCATCTGTGTGGAATTTGCACATTCTCCCCATGTCTGTGTGGGTTTCCTCTGGGTAATCTGGTTTCCTCCCACATTCCAAAGATGTGCAGGGTAGGTGTGTTGGCCATGCTAAATTGCCTGTAGTGTTCAAGGGATATGTCAATCAGGTAGATTAGACTTGGTAAATTCAGGGTTCCAGGGAAAGGGTAGGGAGATGGGTCTAGGTCTGGGTCTGGGTGGGATGCTGTTCAGAGTGGCAGTGTGGACTTGTTGGGCTGAATGGACTGTTTCCACACTGTACGGATTCTGTGATTCTACCGATAAATTCTGATTATGTGTTAAATGAAGCTAATCAATGGTCCCTTATTTTTAAATTGAATTGTCAATCTGTCCAAAAGCTTCACAAATGTACATTGTACTTTGATTCCTTCAATGAGAAGGATTTGTAGCTCTTCTTAATTAATGCAAGATTTGGACATTTAATGAGAGTATGTACTGAACTATGTACAGGCAGAGTTCCTCCAATTTAGTTACACAAACACCTGAAAACTGCACATTCTTATAATCCCCCATATATCGATTTTAAAACTATAACTTACAGGTGGGTTCAGTGGTCACTTGGACACTGCATTCATGTATTATCAATCTGAAGTAGTTATTGGCTTTGTCAGTTTCTGTGTTGCTTTATTGTGTGCTCCAAATGATTTTTGAATCCAACCAAATTGCCCACAACCTAATCCTGCAAATTCAAAATCTGGAAATCTGGCTTGACCCCTGTTCTGAAGTAATGCCAGATTTACTTATAATGTCAGTGACTTTTATTTTGCTATTCAAAACCGCAGAATTTGACATCTTACTTGGCAAAATATCTGGTAGCTACAAACAAGAGAGGCATATAGTGCTTTATGTACTAAGTTCAATTATAATCACTGAACTGATCATTAGGACCTGTGGACACCTTGTTTATAAAATATGAACATCAAGCAAATTTACTTTTGCCAACACAAGTCAACATTAATGTGGGAAGTATTGCTCTGTTGCTAGTTGATTCTGGGGTAGTCCAGATTTGAATTTGGTCTTTATTTGTCTTCATCTCATCATTTTGAAAGTAGCACCAAATTTCAGTGACACTCATTCATTCATTCATTCATTCCAAGGTATGAGTCATGTTCCTCTATTTGCTGCGAATGCCTTTCATCGTTTGCAAATTCATCTGGTAAGTAATTTATTTATAAGATTTAGGTTACCAGCATCTTTATTTCATCTGTGACCTTTGAGTGAATGATGTCACTTAATACTTAACTATACCCTTGAGGCATGAAAAATTCTGGTACGAGTGAGCCACATTAAATAATATAATCTCTCTCATCCTCAATTGTGGTTTTCAAACTGCTAAAGTATGGGGCATGTCATAGCCACTGCTGTGCACATGTGTGCACATACTGTGAAGTTTTGAAGAAATCTCGGGTGTGGACCTAATTTTCCTTTGCTGAATGAACAATGTTAGATCCAAGAGCAACAAGTTCTAATTATTTAGTAATAGCAGGAAACCAGGTACTTTGGAACAAAGGGATTTAGCGTGTCCAGGCAAACAAATTTCAGAAACCTAATTAATCAGAAAGCCTAATAGAACATTCACCTTCATTTCAAGATGGCTATACTATCACAGGTAGAAAAGCTATACAGAGCGTTATTCAGACTCTGAAATATTATGTTCAGATTTTTGAAAACCTACCTCAGAAAGAGAATAATGGACTCGTTTGGCATGCAATGCAAGATCAGCAGAATTTTACCAGCATCTGGGTTGAGTTGAGGACAGATTGTATAAACTTGAGCATTAGGGCGGAGTTCAGGGGAATTTTAAAATTAAAGCTTGGTCTTTTAGAAGAAAAAAAATGAGAAGCATTTTACACACAAAGAGTAATAGAAATCAGGATTTTAATTTTCAAGATGCTTTTTTTAAGTCAGGGAATGGTACAATGGAATATGCTTCAGTACAAGTAAATGAAGATGACGTTAGAGATCAGCCATGACATTAGATATTAGAACAGTTTTGAGAATTGCAATAACCTGCCTTTAAATAAATGATTCCTATGTGAATTCTGCTTTCGTTTTTACACAGGAATGTTATTTTGAAAAGTAACCATACAGGAATTTTAGGCAGGTATTGGAGTTTTTCATTTTTTATTGTAATAAAGTTCTAACTATAATGAATCGTTCATATATTCATTAGAGTTTACATGAAATTATCCAATAATAGCCATGGAATCTTTTGGGTCAACCTCACAGACAAGGTAGAATCTCTATTTAACAACTTATTTGAGATGTAGCATCTCTGACAGTATAATATTCCTTCTATACTACACTGTTAAATCAGTTTAGATTATGTGCTCAATTCTTCTGAAGTGAAGTTTGAATTCACAGAAATAATAGCCCAGAATTTGTAGTTACAATGATAGGAAAATTATTAGTGTTCACCACCACAACTGCAAGATGACACCAACTTCCAGCATTATTGGAACATGCACAATTAAACATGGAAATCTGGATGCTATCAGTAATTCCTTTTCCTCCAGATGTTGCAATATTGCAGTCTGCACAAATTCAAATCAATGCCAATCAGTAATTTCACGTTATATGCACAATTCGCATTGTAGTAACTATTCAAATAAAATTTTGTTTAATGGGGTATTATTAAGTTTTTAACTGCAATAAGCCAAAATTATTTTCTGAACAACTTCTCTGGTCTTGTGAAATAATTTTAATTATGGAGTATAATCCCTACAATCCTTGATAAAACTTGCATGGCTTTTTAAAAATATAATTCACAATTTACTTTAGTTTTAAACTTTGTTTGCATCTATCTTAATCCCAAGCATATGTTCCCATTTTTATTTCACTTTCTATAAAATACTTAAAAACTTATCGCTTTGCAGTTTGCTGCCTTTTTGGAACGATTGGTTGTTCTGACTGCTTTCGCTGGGTGCCACAGATCCTCTACAGTGGCATCTTATAGAATTTGAACTGAGAAACAGAGAAATTTAATCTTTAGAATTTATAGAATGCATGGAGGTAGGTTTCTTTTCAAGGTCTGCAACAAGCAACATACTGCCTGTAATAAGCCCCACCATTTTCAATTTATGGCACTTATGAATGTGGAACATCTTAGTCTTACTGGGTAATTCACTTTTCCCAATGATGCACACATGATCCCAGTCAACTTTCCAGGATCACAGAACTTTGCATGATTTAATTGGCTATCAGCCTTTACTAGACTCCTACCTAGATCCTGACAGAGACTTACTGCAATAAACCACCTTTGCCTGTCACAGAATAGGCAGTCTTGGGACTGAGCACAATCAAATTTTTTTTTTGTTAAAAATTTTGCCTTAGCATTGACAATAAATTTGGCCAACAATCAATTGGATACACCCTTAAAAAGTCTAAATATATTACCCTATTCCACTCCCATATCACTGGAGCTCAGGGGAAAAAAAAAAAATCAGCATTACTGGCACCAGCATTGCAATGACATGAATCATGGAAAATATTCCAATGATTTGCATAGTACTGCAACATGCCTGCCCATGTATAGATGGATGTATTGTAAATCCCTCTGATTTGCAGTGGAAAATTCCAGAACTGATAGGAGAGAGCTGGGAACTGTACTCAATTTTCCACCCAGTGTTGTTTCAGTTATGAGGAAAGCATATTCCCATGTTGATTCAGCCCATTACCTAAGCTACACAGATCAAGAAAGCTAGCCAACTTATAAATCTTCTTGCCAGAAGCTATCTAGTTATTACTGGCAACAATCCACCAACAATCGTCAAATGTCGACTTGCCAGAAAACAAGTTGCCAGTTTGGTCACGTAAAAAACTGCTGTTCATTATATTCCAACACACGTAATAGAATTAGTTTCATTCACTAAAAGATAAGACATTAGCCGATTCTAATAATCAATATGCAATGTCATAAGGACCATAAAATTCCACTTCCATCAGTTTGCTGCAAGTCGTCCATCCTTCAGCCAACGACCACCTGAATTCAGTCACTAGAAACTGCTAGACTCTAGAAGTCATCCACTCACCATCATCAGCCAGCTTAGGCATACCAACCAATCATCTCCCACCACCACTTACCTGCAAACCACCAGAATAGACAAAGATACCGGCTGTGGATATAATAAATCCAAGGTCCCCATCTTGTGTAAGAAAGCAACTAGCTGCAATTGTTATTGTTTACTGAGAATGCAAAAAAGTAGTTCAATCGTGTGAAAATAGGATTCAAAAGAGTATGTGGAAACACTGTGAATTAAATGACGATCACAAGGCTAAAGAAATGATAGCAGATTGGAACACCAATGTCCTCTTTTATTTCACTCTAGTTAACATTAGTACTATACAGCCAATGTTAGCATTGTTTTCTTTTCTGCTAGAGCCAGGCAGCCAGGTCCCACTGATCAGAGTGGCAGCTTTTGCCGCTAGAGGCTGCCTCCTTGGATATTGAAGCATCTATCAGCGTTAGCTCATCTCGCAAAACTACTGGAAGATTGAGGACCTGGAAAACCGTAATGCAAGTATTTGATGGACCACTGTCCCAACCCCATCTAAGAACTAACATAGCTGTGGAAGCTCCCGCTCCTTTTAAAAACAGGAGCCTGCCCCCAGTAGCTGCTGGTCAATTGGAAAACCAGCAGCTTTTGAACTTCAATAGCACCACTGGGAGTGGTGACCAGTGCTAGTACTGCACACAGCCAAGAGGAAATACTGGTGGATGCCACTCTTCACATCTTGGTGTTTGGGACTAGTCAGGTAAAATGATTGGTTGGTGATTATGAAGCTGGAGGCTTGGGATATTAGACATGGGCTTGGTCGCTGCTGCCAGGATGGGAGGTGTGCCACTCTGTGGTAACTGAGCCTAAGGTGATGGGGGAAGCATAGCGTACAGAAAGGGACTATCCAGGTTGCAGCTTTTCTCTCTACTCCATTGGTTCTTCTTCTTCCTCCACTTAAAATTCCTTGGCTTTCTAACAGTTGTGTTCTGGAAGGCCAATGATTATTGTCCCACTGATGAAGTAATGCTGGTGTTAGAAAGAAGCCTTTATTTTGTTATTTGAACACCTCTGTGCAAAGGATTGTTATCCATCTTCTCTGCTGCCAGTAAAATGCCATGATGGTGGAAAGATAACTCTACCCCTTACTTCCTTCAATGTTAGGACTTCCACCCCCCCTCCCCCACCCATCCTGGTAAAGTCCTGTCTATCCGGTACATTGCTGTACACTGTTCCCCTTGGTATCAATGCATTAATCAAAAACACGCTGGCCTAAATCTTTTGGCAGGATGAAGGGTTTCAGTCTGAAACACCGACTTCCCTGTTCCTTGGATACTTGCTGCGCTTTTCCAAGGTCACGTTTACTGAATCTAGCTTCTAGCATCTGCATTGCTTACTGTCTGCTGACGTAAGCTTTGTCTTGACAGCAGCTAGCCCGAGATGGTACACAGAATGGTGTTTGAATTCTCTCTCCCCTCACCCCCTGCCCCCCACCACCACCGCCGACTGTAAGCAGCCATCCACCATCTACATGGTAGGACCTCATAAAGGGCATTGAAATAAGCAAAAGTACACAGGTGAGGCACTGAGACAACATGTGGATGAAGTTTAAATTTTTTATAAGCATGAAATGTTTCAATTCAAATCTATGATTTGAATCATATGTCAGGTTTCCTAGGTGTTTAATAAGGGTACTATGAGAGTCAAAAGAGAGAAAAGGGATGTGATTCTGTTGATGAATGGTAAAATTGGGGGTCAAATCTATTAGTATTACTTGTGCATATTTTGATAGGTACTATTCAGGTTGCAGCCTTCCTCCCTATTCCAGCATTATTTCTTCCACTTCCTAGTGTTTTGAGCAGTTGTGTTCCGTAAAGCCACTGCTTATTTTCATCAGTCATGCTCAAAACTGCAAGGAAGCCATTGGACAGCACCCATGATTTGCAGCAGTGATCCTACTGGCAGCAAATATGGGGGGGGAAGAAACAGACTACGATTGGAGAAGCAGGAGTGTGGAAAAAAAACCTCTTCAATTTCCACCAGTTCTATTCTGTCCCCACATGTTGCCACTCTCTCACTCACCTGCAAAGTGATGCCCCTTCCCTAAAATAGCAATTGGAGGCCTGGGAAGCTATCATAACAGCTGCAGCAGTTACATATGCTTGCCCCAGCAGTTGGAAGGTTAAATAACAGCAGAGAGGGTGTGTGCGCATTCACACACTTCTACCAAATAGAGACAGAGGGATGCAGGTCCATAGTTCCTTGCAAGTGGAGTTGTGGGAGGCAGGCCATTAGGTACATTTGCCCTCTTTGGTCAGTGTCTTGAGTATTAGGAGTGGGAGTCATGTTGTGGCTGTACAGGACATTGATTATAGCAGAGAGACCAGAATTAAATGCAGTATTCTGAAAATGGCCTAAAGACATTGTGAAGAGTGTTCAGAGAAGATTTAAAAAAGATGTTGTTAGGGTTGGAGAGTTTGGAGTTGTAGGGAGAGGCTGAAATCACTTGGGCTATTCCCCACCCTCAAAGCTACAGAAGCCAAAGGGGTACTTTAGTTTATAAAGTCACAAGAGGCATAGACAGAGGTCTTTCTTTTCTTCTTTCCCTCCCCTCTTTTTCCTCTTCTTCCCCCCAAGTAGGGAGTCCAAAACTTCAGGCCAGAGGTTTGAGGGAGAAGGGTGGGGTGAAAAAAGACTTAGGGTCCTAAGGGGCAACTTCTTCCACACAGGTGTTCAGTGCATGAAAACAGCTGCTTAAAACAAAAAAATAAGGAGGCAATGGTGGCTGTTACCCTTTCAATATTGTGATTGGGTCTGGATGGGTAGATGAATAAGAATGGTTTAAAAGAGGGATCTGGACCAAATACTGGCAAGTGGAACTAGATTAGATTAACTTAGGATCCATTTGGGCTGGACAGAGTAGACCCAAGAGTCTCTTTTGTAGCCATAAAAAAAGGTCAGAATGCTGTACAGCATTCTGAAGTATGGAGAGGGAGGAAAGTCTGTTAAAAGCAGACTTAAAAAAAAGGGGGGGGGACAGTCAGAGACCATACAGCACTGAGCCTACACCAATCAATCATTCAACACAAGGGTGGCTAGTCTCAGACTTCAGCGCCACATGGATTCCCTGGGAGACCAACGCCACAACTCCTCCCACCCCCCCAAAAAAAACCACACACAAAACTTAAAAATTCAATTATTGACCTTCAAACCTTTTGGTTAAGAATTCCAAAGATTCACAACCCTTTAAGTAGTATCTCCTCAGTGCTAGATGAGGTATCACATCCCAAAGCTGTGCCTTACAATAAAGTTCCCCACCTTGTCAAGTCCCTTCACAATCTTATATTTCAGTTAGGTCATCCTTCAAATCTCTTAGCCCAGGGACCCAAAGGTGGTTTGGTAAGTGAACACTATGATTGGACTAAAACAAAAGGAAGGCTGTATACACTGAAATATTTCAATTTAAGAGCTAACTAGTTTGAAGCCAGGACATCAATTCACATTACTTTTTAAGACAGGAAAATAATGTAAGATTTTCTGCTACCTTTAATCCATGGCTGCTACATTTTATAAATGTTAATACTGTGAAACAGGAAACATCTGCAGTTTGTTCACAGGAAGCATCCCTTTAGTTGACAAGAGGCAAACAAAAATATGAAATCTTCCCAAGTGCATGTCAAAAGCACAAGGAGCAGCTGGTGGATGAAGTATCTAAATTTTATCATAAACATAATTATATTCATTACTAATTAAAAGGAGGACTGCAGCTATCACATTTTCATAGCTTAAAAAAAACACTAAGTTTCATGCTGTTTACACCTGTCTGAAGTAAATAGTTTCCAAAGATATTTGTTCCACAAAATTGTTGCCACTGGAGTTACACTCAGTCAGTCATATTTGGATGATGTTTCATTACAGGAGTTCCTGCTAATAATGATCTTAACAGAATCCTATTGGTTACCAATTTCCTGTTATGAAACACAGGGACAAGCAGCACAGGAAGTCAGTCAGTTTGGGAAACTTAAGCATGTGCTTTGGCCAAAATTGCTGTCAACACATTATACACAATCCTTCTTATAAAAGGCAGTCTTAGATTGGATATCTTTGGATGTCATCTTACTTCTGTTCTGTAAGTGTTGATGAAAGAGCAGTAAAAATCTTGAACAGCAAGAGAGTCAATAACTTGCTATTACTAAATATAGCAGTCAGAACAAAGATTTTAGAATAATGTTAAGATATATAAAAAAAAAATGCAATGTATGAGGGAGGAAACAGGACTTAAAAGGCTACAAGAATACACACACAGTCATTTGTGTTAATAACTTGGGGATTCTTTTGTACAACAGCAGGAACCAGCTTAAGAGGATGTCTACAATTGATGCAAAAGTGAGCACAAGTGTTTATATTCAGTTTTTTTTGCTTGGCATAAAACAGCTGGTTTTCCCCTCCCCCCAACCCTGTGCTTCAGAACACTAAAGTTTGGTTATTTGCTAAGCCATAGTTGTACTTATAGGTTAAGCTAAACTGGTATAGCATGTGTTTGACTACATTAAGGCTGGAAAATAAATCTTAACAAGTGACAACTGGCAGTATTAGAGCAGGCTGCTATGTAAACACATTGCATCTAAAACTGGAATGTCAATAGTCCTTGCAAAGGTGGCCCATCTATTAAGCTGCACCATAGATGACAACCAGTGATGCATTTCTTCCCAGATTTAGCAGGAAGTTCTCAACTTCAGTCAAAATTAATGGTAGCCATTATACTTGTGCCAAGAAACAGCACAGCCATGTAGCTAGGTTAAGGACAACTTGATGGGAGGATGTGGTGCTGCAGGACTGCACTGGTTTAATAACCTTCTCGTGCATTGCTTCCTAAATTACATCATCCACTCTCCTTCCAGGATCCTGGAGAATTGAAGTTTGTCAGAATCCCAAATCAGAACAGAGATCTGGGCCATGAGAATGCAGAGTTTGTTGTTATTTGACATCAATCTCATTAAATTATTAAAACACCCCTCAGTAAGTAAAGCGAGGGAGTTTTTTTTTTAAAAAAACTAAAGCCACAAACAAAGCAATCACTCACTGACAACCAGCCTGCAATCGGACACTAAGAGTTGGCAGGAGGTGGAGTGGGGACCCATTGGTACAGAAAGCTCTAGTTAGTTATCGACAGTGCACAAGAGAGTAGAAGATACATGGCAGCAAAAGAAAGAAGGAACACTGATGTGTTACACATTCTAGAAAATCAATGAAGTGTTGTTCAGAGAAATCATGGGCTGTTTGTCCTGCCAATGAGTTGTAGATAGACTGCTATTGGTAGTCTACTACCCAGAACTGCCAAGGTACTGGAGCAATGCTATAGCAAGATGGTAATAGTTCAAATTAAGTCTGACCTGGTTGTCCATCCTTTCATGGAATCATGAAGTGAGATACAGAAACCAAACTTGTTCCTGATTTTGTATTACCACAAAAAAAAATCCAACAGTAAAAGTAGCATTTGATTTATTTAATTTGGAGAAGATAAGAGACAGTGAAAGTTGGTTAACAGTTTGTGATTATCACAGACTGCAAGTCACTTACAAATCTGTCACAAAAGCACAGTAATATGGTGTATAAAGTATAGGAAGCCAGTAGATTAAAGAGGAACAAAACATCCTTCAGAAGTCTAATTGACACAGGAACTAAGTTACAAAAACCCTTTGCACTGGTGAAAACAATGCATTTAAGTAACAGGACAGAAACTCTACTTGGGCACAGCCTAAAAACTGGCAGGATGCCTCCTATCCATTTTTAGGAAATTCAACTGATACCATGCAGGATTGCCAGATCACCTAAGATTAACACTACAAAGCAATTTGATAAATCAGAATAGAAAGTGCAGATTAGTGGTTTATTCACAAAAATTGAGTTCTTAAGAATACAGAAGCCTAGACAAGGACATGATCCCACATCAAATAGCTCAGCCGTGGTCAAGTGTTCCTCTTGATTGTGCATATTCAGGTGCATCCTAAAAAATAAGTTGCAAGGCTAAAGAGAAGTTAGAGTTCTACAGATGGAATTTGTAAATGTTTACATAAAAACTTTGCTGCGGAGGGCCTTCATTAGTTTACTTTCTCCCCTTCCCCCCCCCCATTAAAAACCCCACCAGTGCAGCAAGTGGACAAATAAATTTAATCTATTAGTCCTTCTTAATACAATTGTTAAGTGTTTACAATGCTTCTACTCAGTTAACTGAAATATAGTGAGCTAACATTCTCAATTGTTAAGTTTTAGTCAACACCTTTCTGGACAAATTCCAATATTAAAACAGTCTTTCCTTGAGAATTTAGCTTAACAAAAAAACCTTAAGTGTTGGTCCTTTGTGTTTAAGCACTAAAGAACAAGAAAAAAAGACATGCACTAAAGACACCAGAGACATGTAAAATAAACCAAAGATTTTGCTTGCTACAGGAGAGGTCCCAACTGGCTCAAAACTTCAAGATGTTTAAAGGCTGCTGCTTCTATGCTTGGAAAAAAACAATTAAAAACCACCTATTGAAATATAACAGAACCATGATCAAAATTTGTTTCTTCCAGGGCACAAAAGATATACACATTCTAGCCATTTCTATTAATGCTACTGGAAATCTACAAAATTGTTAGCTGCATTCTGTGAACAAGTCTGACTATTTGTTTGGGGACAGACTTTATACCAGTTACCTTATATTAAGTAATTTATTTGACTGAATGCAATTTTGAACAGTGGGAGGAATCATCTGAAAGAAAAACACTTGCAGCTATTCACTTGTTCAATCATTCTAGCATGAGCTTTAAACTACCAGCTGAAAGCAGAAGGACAAAATTTACTCAGTCTTCTGCAAAATCCACTTGTTCAATATTATGTAGCTAAATTTAAAGTAAACTCAGCACTCAACTGTTGTCAAGTTTACACATTTCCTCCAAACAATGACTAGACTAGTACTGCTAAGTAGATTGTAGGTTAAAAGACAAAACAAGTTAGGAGCTTACCCTATACAGACAGCCTACATTTCCCTCCACAGCACTTCAAGACAACACTTTATAGCTGTCCTCATTCCTCTGTCCAGAACATCACAGCCTCATCCATTCTACAGCCTATTGGCCCACTCAAACTAGGTGGTTGACAGTCATCCACTGCAGCTTCAAAAGTGGAAGCCTTTCCAACTTTTCAGTTTCAATAAAGATGCTCTTTGCACTGTGCAAAAGGGTAACTGGAGGGATGGGCAAGAGGGGACAATTAGGCAAGGAATATACTGCCAAATTCCTGACAGGTCCAGTAGCTGAAGTATTCAGAAATTTTTTTGGGACTTAGTTCATAACCCACCAGACAAATCCTCAATATCTTTAATCCCATTTCTCAGAAGGGGTTTCTAATGGCAGTGTCAATCATTAGAACTCCACCTCAGCTATGCAAACCTCCCTCACCCTTACAAACCACCAATTAAAAGTCAGATTGAAAAAACAAAAAAGCTGTGTCTTAGATCTATGACAAACAACATGCAGTAAGACAGTTTGTAATTAAAAATCTTTTGACTAAGTTTGGATTTAGAGAGTACAGGAAGACAAAAAAAATATAAGCCAAATATCTGGAAAGCCAAGTGTCTACGTACCTAATCTTCACCATTGAATTCAATGCACTAGAATTAAATTTTTGGACTAAAGAACACAGGTCAATCAGCCTTCATTCATTCTCACTGTGTTCTTAGAACACTAGTCATTGGAAATAGGATAACTATTCTGATGTTAAAATGGACATTAAGCAGTGTGGCAAGCCATGTAGAAACTCCAGGAAAATGCAGTTTATAAGCAGTGGCTAACTTGATGTATTATTAAATGGAACAAAATGTAAGAGAGCCGTTGTAGCTACAGTTTACATAGATAGATATCCAAGTGTTGTTTGCTTCAGATTCAGACTTTTCACCATACTTTACTGGGTATTGGCAAGTGCTCCAGCTCCTTGGCCAAAGCCAAATCCCTTGGGTCCAAAGTTTTTGCTGTAGCAAGCTATGGAAGAGAAAAATTAAACTTGTACAAATTAAACAGCTTCATTAGACAATTGTCAAACAATGTAAAAAGTTAGGTACAACTACACAAACTTCTAGACCCCAAAAAAGTATTCAACCTAAGTGGTGAAATAACAAAGGCTCCTGTCAAGTTAGACAGAGGGGAATTAGCATTTTTCCAAAAAATGCTAACAGGTTTGCCTAATTAGAAGGTGGTGTGAAGAAGATAAGACAGGTATTAAAATTGTACAAGCTCTAAATTTGTTAATGTTAGGGTCCTGGGTAGTGTCACAGAAGAGACCCCTCAGGGCTCAGGTACAGGATTCTTTGTAAGTTGCTTGACATGCAGACAGTGGTTAAAGCAGCATTAAGCACACTCCTTCAAAAATCGCTCAGGTCTTTGGGTATGGAGTTGGGAATTGTGCAGAACGTTGGTGAGGCCCCTCTGGGCATACTGTTATTGTCCTGGTCACCCATAAAAAGGGCATTGACTTAGACTGGGTTCAGAAAAATAAAGATTTACCTGGATACTGTGGAGAAAGGGAGGTGGTGGAGTTAAGGAGAGGCTGGGACCCCCTCCCCCAACTGAAATGTAGGGGTTTAGGAGTCACCTTCTAGGAGAAGGCGGCAAATCATGAAGGGTACAGAGAGGGTAAATGACAGGTCCCTTTTCTTGAGGGCAGCAGATTTCAAGGATGGAGCATATTAAAAGAGTTTTCTATAAGAAAACCTAAAACAGCAAGTTGTTTTAAAGAAAGGAACAAAAAAAAGAGAGGGGGGAGTTCATGTGTGGAATGACCTGCCAGGGGAAAATGGTGGCTGCAGGTATCGCAGTCACAATATTTAGTGACTTTGGACAGTTGTGAATAGAAAAAGGTTTGCAGAGATATGGGCTGAGGGCAGGTAAGTGGACTACTTGGGTTTGGCAGCATAGTTGGGTGGATGAGTTGGACTGAAGGGTCTGTTTCTATGCTGAATGACTGTGGCAAGTGCCCAGCCTGCCAACTTGATTCTCATCCTCTCCCTCCCCCCACCCCACCAACCCCACTTCATTCGTGAACCAAGAGTGACCATTCATGTTTGGAACCTTGTTTTGCTCAAGGAGCTTACAGTCACACTTGACTTTGGATGGTGGGATTAAAAAGAAATGAGAGAAATAAGTCACTCAGGCACCTGAACCCTTTTAAAAAAAAACACACAAAACAAGTGGAGGAGTATGCCATTTACTGCCTTAAGCCTACCCCACTGTTCAAGATCACAGGCAAGTGTCCAACTCAATACCCTATTCTCACTTTTGCTGCACACCTTTGATCTCTTTAGCCCCAAATAGCTATATCCATTGCACCCTTGAGAAGTGTTTTGGCCTCATTTGCTCTGTAAATAGAACTTTTTAAACAAAAACAAACAAACAGTCTCACCACTGGGTGAAGATGTTTCTCCACATTTCAGTCCCATAAGGCTTACCCCCATTCTTCAACTGTGGCATACTAAAAAAAAGTGGGTGGGTTGGTCAGATAGGATCCTTCCTGCATTTCCCCGTCTAATCTTGTCAGAGTTTTATGTTTCTACAGGATTCCCCTTTATTCAAAGGCATGAATATAATCTTAATTTATCTAGTCTCTCCTTTTACACCAGTCCTGTCATTTCAGGAATCTGTTTGGCAAACCTTTGTTACACTAGCACCATAACCAGAACATCTTTGCTTAGAAAATAGGCCAAAACTGCACACCATGCTCCAGGGTGCAATCTTAAGGCAGCTCTGTATAAATTCAGCAAGATATCCACACTTGTATGTTTGCCTTTCATGGTGAAAGCATTTGAGCACAATTTGCTTTCAGTGCCTGCTACACCTGCATGCTTAAGACAGTGTAGACTGACAGACCAGTCTTTATTTTAGGAAAAAAATCTTAAATCTGCGTCTACTTCAAGATTCCACAATGTCAGTAGGAGGTAAATGCCCATCATCTGCACTTGCTCAGGGCTGATGAGAGTTCAGCCAAAATTAGACACTGTTTAATTTAGATGGTATCACCCTGAAACATCCTTGATGTGATTAAAGGAATTAAAAACAAACAAAGTGTCCTTTTTAGGTGTTAAAAACACTTCAAAACTGAAAAAAAAATTAAAGACAAAAGACAAGATTGGTAGTTACTGAACAACTCCTAGTGGTCAGAATGTTTCAGTAATCACAAACTGCATATTAACAAAAAAGTGACTTACTGCTGCAGGTGGTGTGTACTTTACATTGAACAAAGATTCCTGTATTGTGTAAAGTATCTTTACCTTGAATCTAACAGGGTAAAAATATCAACTCCTATTTGAGGATGTTACTGCAGGACAGGTCAGAATTCAGCAGGCGGCAATATCAAAATCTTAGATAACCAGGTATAGAACTAGATGAACACAGCAGGCCAAGCTAATTAAGAATTTTTCAGAAGGGTCCAGACCTGAAACATCAGCTTTCTTGCTCCTCTGCTGCAGTTTGGCCTGCTGTGTTCATCTAGCTCTATGCCTTGTTGTCTTAGATTCTCCAGCATTGGCAGTTGCTACTATTGCTCAATATCGAAATCTTGATTTGTTTATGGCAGAGAGAGAGAGAGGGAGAGAGGGAGAGAGTGTATCTTACCAACTGAAGTGGTTGTGGGAATTATTCAAACATGTTGATATTCAAATATATATCAACATTTTATTCCAAAGGAGATCCAATTTTGTAGTTGAAGAAATATTCAAACCTTTGCAATAAATCTCACCATCCTTGTCAGCCAAAGTTGTAGACTCCAGACCCTTACCACATTTTGCACAGCGGAAGCAGAGTTTGTGCCAAGCCTACAAGTAGGCAAAGAAAAAGAATTAAATAATCTCAAACCATGAATGTTGCGACTAGGAATTGTATTAGCCTTGTTAATGAGGTTTTAATGAGTTAGCACTTTTTAAAAAAACATTAAGTAATTCTAAAAAAGGTGTTTAGGAGAAAAAATACCAACACTACCCAAACACAGGAACATGTAGGAAGCCTTGAAGCTATGGGCATCTAGTCAAACATCTACCAAAACACAAGTATGGAGCCTCAAAACAATGCCAAGGTAAATAAAAGCAGTAAGTCAATTGAAAAAAGGTTAACAGAGATAGTCTTATAAAGAATGGAAATTTGTCTGTATCTTAGCAAAACAATGTGTAGCATTTCCATGCTGGTGCTAAATTAGATAGAATTGCTTTAGAGCTGGATGGGATGCATGCACTTTGTTAATAAATTGGCAAGCTGAGAGAAACTGGCATTAAAAATCCAAGGGCAAGGAGAACCCCTCTAGGAAAAAAAACCCACAAGTTAATGAAACTGTGATCTTAAAAAAAAGTAGTGTTTGTAAACTAGAAGTCTGAATTTACATGAACCTGTTGGCATAACTGAAGTAAGTTTGATTGAATTTGTTAGAGTTAGTCCTAATTATACTCAGCTTTGTTGCCAAATACTATAACCACTGCCAAAAAAGTCTTAATGTTGTAGTGGACTGGCATTGGTGTCAGATCCTGGGGACACTTAAAAACACAGCAAGTCAATTGAGTTGTTTCTGCTACATTTTAAGCCATAGAAAGTTGAAAGAAAAGCCCTTTACTGGTAAGGGAACATTTAAAATTTAAGATTAAGCCTTGGAGTAATGCAGACTAGGTTCTGTATGGATTTAAGATTTCTACTTGTAGGTTTAGTTAGGCTGGATATTTAAATCAACTATCTGGAAGATGAGAGATTAATTGACAGCAGCATGGGCACTTGACGACCCCCCCCCCCCCCCCCCCCCCAACCACCAAGGTCTGGGCCTTGTGGGGAAAACAAAGAGGCCAGCATGTTGTCAGTTACATGGTTTCACTAGTTAATATCATTAATGCATCTAATCCGCTCGGAGGCCAAATGGCATCTTTTTCTTCTTTTTAAAAAGGGACTAAAGTGCCCCTCCCATGTCATCTTGTTTAACATCACAAAAATGGTCCTGTATATTAGTGAGTTAATCATAGCCACAACTGTAAAGCCACTAAGCCACATCAAAAATTACTTCCAAGAGAATACTATTACCTTGCCAGCTCCAATAATTTTCTCAGCAGCATAAACCGATTGTCCACATCTAGGGCACTTTTCTGAACTGCCAAACTTCTGAGCAAACTTGGATTCATTGACATTAGTGGTGGGGCAATGAGGTGTAGCTCTGTTAAGGCCAAATGAAATTGACAAGTTAGAGTCGACCGAAAAAAGGGGAAAAAACACACACCCACTTAAAACATTCATTGACTCAGTATAATCAGAAGGTCACAGGGCTATGCCAAAAATTTCCCAGCTATTAGTAGCCTAATCAACTTAACCTCTGATTTGAGTGCAAGTTTTGACACGAGACAGTGCTAGAGCTCAGAGCACAAATGGTTGTAGGTGGTACCAAAAGTTTAGTTGCAGAGTCTGATAAAGCTAGAAAGAAGCTTCTCAACATGAACCAAGGAACGTTGTTATAAAAAGTCAGTGCATTCACTATCATGAAACCCAAACAGCAACGTGGAAAACTGCCCTTCACTCCCTCATTATGGTTCAAAACAAAGTTAAAAACTATTCAGTCAATCTTGTCTGACAATACTAGCTGCTCAATCTAACCCTTTCTCAGCATGCGATCAGTGGGTATATCCAGATGCCTTTTGAAGGAGTCAAGGACTTCATCCTTCAGTCGCTAAAGCTGGGCAGTGAATTCCAGAAATTATTATGCAAAGAGATCTGAGGGACCATGAGAAACACTCAATGCATTAAAAGTGATCTCCTAGTGAGACGTCTCCACTAACATGAAAGGAAGAGAAAGTCTTCCCTGCTACTTCATCCAAATGTGTCATTAACTTTTCCCATCCTGCTTAAAACCAGCACAGCCTATAAAAAACCCTGGCTTATCCAGTTTTTTGTTTGCAATTCAAGATCTGGCAATATACTAAAATCACCATTCATCTCTACAGCAATATCCTTCTGGTTATACAACAACCAGATGCTCACAAATTTCAGCCGTAGCTAAAACAGTGTCTTCTATAATTCCAGAAAGATTCAGGCACAGCCCCTTCAATCCAACTAGTTCATGCCAAAACAGTCCCAAACTAAACTTATCCCACCTGCCTGCTGCTGGCCCATATCCCTCCAAACCTGTCCTATTCATATATCTAGCCAAATATCTTTGTTGTGACTACCTCAGATTAAAAAATCCATCCTACATGTCTTGTTTACCACTTTATCCACTGGTCCTGCCACCTTCAGGGATCAGTAGCTGTGCACTGAGGTCTCACTCCCAGCCCTTCTCCCCTCAATACCCTCCCATTTATTTTGCATTCCTTGCTGCGTTTGCCCACATTAAAAAGTAACCATGTACTTTTCCAGATGGAAGTCATTTTGCCACTCTTCTGCCTGCTCAATTAGCTATCTGTAGGATAATATATCTAGTGTGTACAGTAAATCAACAAACTACAAAAACCACCACTAAATCCCTAGTAGGGCAATTCAACCTTCCCAAAATAAGGTCAACATCATCCAGTTTTATTATTCCAATGAAAAAAAACAGGTATGATGCTCCTGCAATGTGCCTACAGCATGCCAAGCTTCTTGGAGAGGAAGGCAAAACAAGAGCAGCATTTCATTCAAAGATCAGGGGCGATCATGCTGAACACAAGCTAAGTTTGCAAGGAACTGCCTGCTTTAAAAAACCACACCATGGAATGAAAGTATCTTCGGCTGAACCAAGCTATGGAGGGATTCCAGGTATTCTGAATTAACAGGGGAGTGTCATTTTTTGCAAGGGAAATGGAACGTGGACGTATTTATTGCCTACTTCTAGCTGTCCTTGATTAAAAATTAAAGCTCTCAAGCTGCCTTATTGAAGTGCTACTGTTTCCTGCAGCAAGTTGACATGTTCTCCATTTTGAAAGTGTTTATTTTTAAAATCAAATTCTATTTCATGCAGTGGTCAATATTTGAACAAGGGAAGGACTCAATCCAAAGTCTTGCACTGTTAGTACAGATGTCATACACTTTCAAAGGGTTGACACTCCAAACAATTGTTATGTCTGGGAATTTAAAAAACCTTTGAAGACTGCTAAATTCCTCCACTAGAAGCAAAAATAGTTAAGCCAAAGACTAGCATGGATAGATATCGGTCTAGCAGTTAGGAGGCTAGAGCGCTCAATCTCTCCAATGTGGTTAGCAGCTCAACTGGGGGTAGTATTTCAAATGCCACACATTTGTTTATCACTTGAACAAGTGGGCAGCCAGCAGTTCCTATTTAGGACAGGGGATGGTGTTTTGGACAGGGCAGGGTGGAATAGAGGGGGGGGATATCCTGCATCCTCCAGTGCTCAAGGGAAGAGGACCTACTAGATGTATTCCTCAACTGATTCTAGAAAGAAAGCAAGAAAAAAAAATACTGCAGTTATTGGTCCATCTCAGGACTACTCAATGCAAATAAAGAGAATCCTACGTCCCTTGCACACAAGTCATGCATTCAAAAATTTTGAAACTTGAGATGGAGGATGTCATTTGACAACATTTGCGGGCTGTGCGGTGGGTGGGAAGGTGGAGAAACAGGAAACATCTTTAGTGATATCATGGGCTGTTGCCGATCCATACTCACTCTGGGATATGCTAATTTTTTTTTTAAAAATCAGCTGATGTTAGAGCATGTTGATTTCTTTCAAGAAAAGCTGTAATAAAAAAAGTGGCCATTCAGGATGTGTAGCTTACCGACAGCATTAAAAATAGGTCCAGGAGCAACTGAGTCAGGTTTCATGACACTGACTTCCAGCCATTTATATTGATGCTGGATTTGCTGATGACAAGAGATAAATAGGAAAGCAATTTGAAGACCAGAGTCCACAGTGGATTATAGATGGAAAAAGCAAATGGGCAGAGGTTTGGCAGATCAAATATGAACTGATTGAGAATGGAAGTATTTTCTACTTGATAGATAGAACTGAAAACAGCATATTACTTAATGGGAGAAACATTGTAGAACCGAATTAGAGGGATCCCATATATTTGGAATCACAGCATGTTAGGATAATAAAGTCTTGCTCTGCACTTTTAAAAACACAAGTCAGTCAATCTCTGGCAGTGACCAACATTCCCGAAGTCCTGCAAGCAAGCTGAAGGGGGCGAATTAGGATTAGACAAGATAGTTTTGTAGTAAAACAATTGTAACTGGTTTCCAAATAAGGTTGGGACTGTTTTGCATTAGTACCAGCTTGTATTTGTAACTGATTTGACTGCTTTGGTATTGGACAGACTGGAGTTCCTTAGAATCCCTGAAGCATGCCCAGAGCCATTTGGCCCATCAGCCAACACTATCCCATCCTATCCCTGTAACCCTGCATTAGCCATGGCTAATGCAGGGAATCTACACGTCCCTGAACACTATGGGTAATTTAGCACAGCCAATCCACCTAGTCGGCACATCTTTGGACAGTGGAAGGAAATTGGAGCACCCAGCAGAACTCCCATGTCTGCATGGGTAAGAGTGTGTGAACTCCACATGGAGCATTACAAGGGTGGAGCCAAACCTGGGCCCCTGGTACTGAGGCAGCAGTGCCAACTGCAGAGCTACCACACTACCATAATGGAGAGGTACCTGGGCAAATTCATTTGTAACATCCAGGTTAGGGTTAGGGTGAAAGGAGAGATGGTAATACTTATCCCAGGACAGAAACAGTTATGCTCTGGAATGGTTCAATAGTAGCAACATGAATCTGATTAAAAGAGGTAGATCAATGCACCGGAACTGTCCACTTAAATCTCCTATCCTTTAATCTCGTTTGTCTGCAGTATTAAAAGGAAGTGAATACTTGCCACTTCACTGACATCAGCCAAAAAGCTCATCATAAAAAGGATTAATACTGTGTGCCTGATTTCACAATCTAGCATCATAGTCAGTTCACCATTTGCTTTAAGTGCTTACAAATGCTTTTAAAATGAGACATGAGGAGGTTTTCTAGAAATAAAAAAGTATATATGATAATTTGCTGAAAAAAGACATTTAACTAACCTCAACATAGGTTGCAATGTCTACTCATACTAGGAGTAGGTAGAGTGACATCATTTGGCATAAAAAAGGTGTTGCCAAAGTGATAAAGGCCAATTTGGTTTGGTCAAAGCTACCCAAAAACCCACGAAACAAACCAACACGACATACAAGTGTCAAGGCACCAAGCCCAGTCTTTGGCCAGATGGCCTCTGTACCTAACAGTTCAAATTCGTCACTAAGTTGGCAGTTGCAAGGCTATCACTCCCATTTTCAGTCACCCCCAACCCAAAACCGTAATCTTAACTAGTTTTCCCCTAGTGGGCTTGCTGAGCAAGAAATATTCCCAATTCTGGGTTTCCAGACCCTGCTAGGAAGGCATAGTACTAGAATCCCTAGGGAGCAGGCCATTTGGCACATGGAGTTCACACTGACCAGCTGAACAAGATCCCACCCCTGTAAATTCTACATTTCCCCATGACTAATCCACCTAACTAGTACATCTGTATCCAGAAGAAATCCTTGCAGACAGGGAGAAAGTGCAAACTCCAGAGGCTGGAATTGAAACTAGGTCTCTAGCCCTAAAGGCAGCTATGCTAGCCATTGAGCTACCATGCTACCCATTATTTTTTGGGCCATGCAAAAAAGCCAAGAAAGTTTAAATTTAAGCAAAACCCCCAAAATAAAAGCAGTTAATGTATAAGCAGTTAAAATTAGCAGAATGCCATGGATCACCTCATTTGTTGTTAACTGGCACAACTAATCCCAAATTAGTTTGGGGAAGGCTAGATAGGGCTGCTGGACATTGTGCTAATAGAAAAAAAATAGTGACACCATATGGTAGTGCAAAAAATTATGGCCTTGAGGGGAAGAGAGACACACACAGTCTGATTAACTTCATCTGGGGCTCGATTATATCTTGCCTATCGCAACAAAAGAATGACAAATATGGACTGCATCAGGTTGATCAACTTGGTGAGACTTCACTTACTGCACAGGCTTTATTCCCACACTTGCTCCAGTGTCCATGCTCAGAGTCCCTGCACCCTGGCCATAACCATATCCTTTAGGTCCATACTTTTTTCCATAGCAGGCTTTGCAATAGATTTCATCTGCGTGCACAGTTAGTGTAGTGCTGTCAAGGTTCTTCTTACAAGCCACTGCAAACAAACCAAGAGAACTGTGAACAGATGGAATCTTTTAGCACTTGGTACATGGAACACAGACAAGTAGAGAGGAAGGTCAAATGCCTAACCACTGAAAAATCCAAAAATCCAAGTTTGTGCGCATGGCATCATGTTATGTTAGGTAATTAATTTTTCAGAATGGCAGAATTCCAGAATTAAATAATGCACCATTTTCTTAGAGCACCAGTCTACAAATGAAGTAGATTTTACACTAATGCATGGTTCCCACCTCAAAAAAAACACTTCATTCAGAATTTTCCTCTAATAAAACTGATATTGGATTTTTAGGCATTTAAAAACACTTAGAACATAGAACATTACAGCACAGTACAGGCCCTCGATGTTGTCCCGACCTGTCATACTGATCTCAAGCCCATCTAACCTACTCTATTCCATGTACGCCCATATGCTAATCCAATGGCGCCTTAAACGTACCTAAAGTTGGCGAATCCACTACCATTGCAGGCAAAGCGTTCCATTCCCTTACTACTCTGAGTAAAGAAACTACCTCTGACATCTGTCCTATGTCTTTCAGCCCTCAATTTAAAGCTATGCTCCCTCGTGCTCGCTGTCACCATCCTAGGATAAAGGCTCTCCCCATCTAACCCTCTGATTATTTTATATGTCTCAATTAAGTCACTTCTCAACCTTCTTCTCTAACGAAAACAGCCTTAGGTCCCTCAGCCTTTCCTCGTAAGACCTTCCCTCCATACCAGGCAACATCCTAGTAAGTCTCCTCTGCACCCTTTCCACATCCTTCTTATAATGCGGTGACCAGAACTGTACACAATACTCCAAGTGCGGCCACACCAGAGTTTTGTACAGCTTCACCATAACCTCTTGGTTCTGGAACTTGATCTCTATTAATAAAAACTAAAACACTGCATACCTTCTTAACAGCCCTGTCAACCTGGGCAGCAACTTTCAAGGATCTGTGTACACGGACACCAGAGATCTGTCTGCTCATCTATACTACCAAGAATCTTACCATTAACCCAGTACTTGGCCTTCTGGTTACTCCTACCAAAGTGCATCACCTCACACTTGTCTGCATTAAACTCCATTTGCCACCTCTCAGCCCAGCTCTGCAGCTTATCTATGTCTCTCTGCAAACTACAGCATCCTTCGTCACTATCCACAACTCCACCGACCTTAGTGTCGTCTGCAAACTTACTAACCCATCCTTCTCCACCCTCATCCAGGTCATTTTTAAGTGACCAACAGCAGTGGACCCAACACCAATCCTTGCGGTACACCACTAGTAACTGGTCTCCAGGATGAACATTTCCCATCAACTACCACCCTCTGTCTTCTTTCAGCAAGCCAATTTCCGATCCAAACTGCTATACCTCCCACAATGCCATTCCTCTGCATTTTGTACCATAGCCTATTGTACAGAGCCTTATCAAACACCTTGCTGAAATCCATATACACCACATCAACCAGTTTACTCATCTACCTGTTTGGTCACCTTCTCAAAGAACTCAACAAGGTTTGAGGCATGACCTTCCCTTCGCAAGACAATTATAAATCCTAACCCTTAACCTTTTCCAACACTTCACAAACAACTGAGGTAAGGCTCACTGGTCTATAATTACTAGGGTTGTCTCTACTCCCCTTCTTGAATGGGGAACCACATTTGCTATCCTCCAGTCATCTGGCACTATTCCTGTAGACAATGACAAGTTAAAGATCAATACCAAAGGCTCGTCAATCTCCTCCCTGGCTTCTCAGAGGATCCGAGGATAAATCCCATCCAGCCCAGGCGACTTATCTATCTTCACACACTGTAGGATTTCTCATACCTCTTCCATGTGAGCCTCAATCCCACCTAGTCTAGTAGCCTGTATCTCAGTATTCTGATAAACATTATCGTTTTCTAGAGTGAATACTGTTGAAAAATATTCATTTGGCGCTTCCCCTAGCTCATCTGACTCCACACACAACTTCCTACTACTATCCTTGATTGGGCCTAATCTTACTCTCGTCATTCTTTTATTCCTTAAATACCTATAGAAAGCCTTAGGGTTTACCCTGATCCTATCCGCCAACTTGTCATGTCTCCTCCTGGCTCTGAGCTCTCTCTTTAGGTCTTTCCTGGCTACCTCATAGCCCTCAAGCACCCTAACTGAGCCTTCACATCTCATCCTACATAAGCCTTCTTCATCCTCCTGGAGAGAATCCACCTTCATAAACCACAGCTCTTGCTCTCTACAGCTTCCTCCCTGCCTGACAGGTACCTATTTATCTAGGACACAAAGAAGCTTTTCCTTGAATAAGCCCCACATTTCTAATGTGCCCATCCCCCGCAGTTTCCTTCCCCATCCTATGCTCCTTAAATCTTGCCAATCTCATCATAATTGCCTTTCCCCTAGCTATAACTCTTGCTCAATGGTATACGCCTATCCCTTTCCATCACTAAAGTAAACATAACAGAATTGTGATCGCTATCAAAGTGCTCACCTACTTCCAAAATTTAACACCTGGCCAGGCTCATTACCCAGTACCAAATCTAATGTGGCTTCGCCCCTTGTTGGCCTATCTACATAGAGTGTGCAGGAGGGCTTCCTGCACACTGTACAAAAACTGACCCATCTATAGTACTCGAACTATAGTGTTCCCACTTCAGGTTTAATTTATTGTAGTTATTAATTTATTTGAGGGGAAGCAATGGTCTAGTGGTATTATCACTGGAGTGATAATCCAGAAACCCAATGTCCTAGGCAATGACTCAGGCTTTAACTCTACCTTGGCAGTGGGTGGGTTTGAATCCAATAAGATATCTGGAATTAGCAAACAAAGACTGTGAATCCATTGTTGGAAAAACCATGTCTGGGTCACTAAATGTCCTTTATGGAAGGAAACTGCCATCCTTACCTGGTCTGGCCTAAAATGTGACTCCAGACCCACAGAAACGTGGTCGACTCTGAACCGTCCTCTGGGCAATTGAGGATGAGCAATAAGTGCTGCCTAGCCAACAGCACCCTTGTGCCATAAGTGAATACATTTTTCTTTTATTCATATTTTTGGGGCCTAATGTCAGGGGGAGTTCATAAGGCCTAGAAGCACAGAAGCTTATAGAATACAATATTTCAACAGGAGTGTCTTTGAGGCCATCTTATTCAAGTAGTTGGGGCTCACAGAATGAGCCCCTATCAAAATATTTACACAGGTGCAGGTCTCAACAAAACACACAGCTATGTCAGTGAGCATTAGCAATACACTGGGGGAGGGACTGAGGGATGCACACAATTCTAATATAGATAGTCTAAGTGAGTGGGCAAAGGTCTGGCAGATGGAGTACCATGTTGATAAGTGTGAGGTCATCCATTTTGGATGGAATAACAGCAAAATGGACTGTTTTAAATGGTAAAAAAATTGCAGCATTCTGCTGTGCAGAGGGACGTGGGTGTCCTTGTGCATGAAAAAAAATAGAGGGTGGGATTGCAGGTGATTAAAAAGGCAAATGGAATTTTGTCTGCCATTGCTCGAGGGATGGAGTTTAATAACAGGCAGGCTATGCTGCAGCTGTATAGGGTCCTGGTGAGGCCACACCTGGAGTACTGTGCGCAGTTTTGGTCTCCTTACTGGAGACGATATATACTGCACCCCCTCCAGTGCTACAGGAGATTCACTTGGTTGATTCCAGAGTTGAGAGGGTTGGATTAATGAGGACAGACTGACTAGACTGGAATTAGACCCACTGCAATTCAGATGAGGGGAGAGCTTATTGAAACATACAAGATTATGAAGGGAATAGATAAGGTGGAGGCAGGGAAGTGGTTTCTGCTAGCAGGTGAAACTGGGTCTAGAGGGCATCGCCTCAAAAATAAAAGGGACAATGTAGGACTGAGGTCAGGAGGAACTTCTTCACCCAAAGGTTTGAGAATCTGTGGAATTCCCTGCTCAGTGAAAAGCTTGAAACTACCTCGCTGAATGTTTTGAGGCAAGGCTAGATAAATTTTTGAACAGTAAAGGAATTAAGGGTCATGGTGAGTGGGGTGGATAAGTGGAGCTGAGTCTCAAAGATCAGCCATGATCTTATTAAATGGCAGGGGCAGGCTCAAGGGGCCCCTAGTAGTTATGTTCTGACATTCTACTCTAGTAATATTAACAGTGATGTTGTCTTTCACACCCTACTTGCTCACACAGGGGCCAGTAACTTTAAAAAGGTGTGCTCCAAAGAGTACAGATTATTTACTTGCATATGTATGCCTGAAAAAAACCACCATGATTAAAAAGGTGGTTACATTCAGAGATGGAAGTACAAATTTGTTTTGGCTGTAAGCCACAAGTCTCTGCCAGGGCAGTAGAAATTTGGAAAGCTGGTTTTAAAAAGTCAAAACAAACACATTTACATGACCAAAGCCAGATGCACCATTAAAGTAGTATCAGAGATAATGGGAACTGCAGATTCCAAGATAATAAAATGTGAGGCTGGATGAACACAGCAGGCCAAGCAGCATCTCAGGAGCACAAAAGCTGACGTTTCAGGCCTAGACCCATCAGAGAGGGGGATGGGGGGGGAGAACTGGAATAAATAGGGAGAGAGGGGGGAGGCGGACCGAAGATGGAGAGTAAAGAAGATAGGTGGAGAGAGAGAGAGAGAGAGAGAGAGAGAGAGAGAGAGAGAGAGAGAGAGAGAGAGAGAGAGAGAGAAGG
Source organism: Stegostoma tigrinum (assembly GCF_030684315.1). NCBI lineage: Eukaryota > Metazoa > Chordata > Chondrichthyes > Orectolobiformes > Stegostomatidae > Stegostoma > Stegostoma tigrinum. Next base: position 32,468,733 of record NC_081374.1, read on the forward strand.
TGGGGAGGACAGGTCAAGGAGGTGGGATGAGGTTAGTAGGTAGCTGGGGGTGCGGCTTGGGGTGGGAGGAAGGGATGGGAGAGAGGAAGAACCGGTTAGGGAGGCAGAGACAGGTTGGACTGGTTTTGGGATGCAGTGGGGTGGGGGGGGGGGGCGGGGGGAGAGATGAACTGGGAGTGGAAATGGTTTGCGACTGGAGGTGCAGTTGTTTGTTCACCTGCACATCTGCCAATGTGGTATACTGCATCCACTGTACCCGGTGCAGCTTCCTCTACATTGGGGAAACCAAGCGGAGGCTTGGGGACCGCTTTGCAGAACACCTCCGCTCAGTTCGCAACAAACAACTGCACCTCCCAGTTGCAAACCATTTCCACTCCCCCTCCCATTCTCTTGATGGGATGTCCATCATGGGCCTCCTGCACTGCCACAATGATGCCACCCGAAGGTTGCAAGAACAGCAACTCATATTCCGCCTGGGAACCCTGCAGCCATATGGTATCAATGTGGACTTCACCAGTTTTAAAATCTCCCCTTCCCCTACTGCATCCTAAACCAGCCCAGTTCATCCCCTCCCCCCCACTGCACCACACAACCAGCCCAGCTCTTCATCCCCTCCACCCCCCCCCCCAACCCACTGCATCCCAAAACCAGTCCCAACTTGTCTCTGCCTCCCTAACCTGTTCTTCCTCTCACCCATCCCTTCCTCCCACCCCAAGCCGCACCCCCAGCTACCTACTAACCTCATCCCACCTCCTTGACCTGTCCGTCTTCCCTGGACTGACCTATCCCCTCCCTACCTACACTCTCTCCACCTATCTTCTTTACTCTCCATCTTCGGTCCGCCTCCCCCTCTCTCCCTATTTATTCCAGTTCCCTCCCCCCCCATCCCCCTCTCTGATGAAGGGTCTAGGCCCGAAACGTCAGCTTTTGTGCTCCTGAGATGCTGCTTGGCCTGCTGTGTTCATCCAGCCTCACATTTTATTATCTTGCACCATTAAAGTGCTATTTTAAGATGAATACCTTCCAACTAATAAGTTGGAGGATGGTTTTCAATTGCTTAAACAATGAAAAAGACTGCAGGCATTTCACCAAAAACAGTTAATCGAACTTGGTGAAAGTTTAAATTTAGACAACTCTGCAACTAAGAAAATGCACCAGTTACACAGCTAAATAATAGGGATATGTTTGTAGAAAATGGTAAAGACAAGACAGAACTAAACAGTCACCTTTATATCTGAACTCTACACTACTGCTTTGTTTCAAACTCCACTTTATGGTTAGGTGCAGATTTTAAATACCAATGCTGTCAAAAACAACTAAAAAGTTTTCCAGAAATGTAGCTTTCTGATGTTCTAGTCAGTGGTTGAATGGATATTAATAAACTCCTACAGATAGAATATCATTCTGAACTGTTATGCAAAACTGCATTTGTCAGTCATTGCTCAAAATAACTGACAATGCTTCAAAAAAAATATTGTTTTTAAAAAGAGTGAGGAAAAGATCACAAGGATAGAGAGTATATAAATCCATGCTTAGCTAGCACATCTTCCAAAAACATCCTTTTTGATAAACTGGTTTAAAAAAAGTCAAGATTATTCAGGATAATGAAATGTGAGGCTGGATGAACACAGCAGGCCCAGCAGCACCTCAGGAGCACAAAAACTGACATCTTGGGCCTAGACCCTTCAGAGAGGGGGATGGGGTGAGGGGTTCTGAATAAATAGGGAGAGAGGGGGAGGCGGACCGAAGATGGAGAGAAAAGATGATAGGTGGAGAGGACAGTATAGGTGGGGAGGCGAGTCCAGGGAAGACAGACAGGTCAAGGAGGTGGGGTGAGGTTAGTAGGTAGGAGATGGAGGTGCGGCTTGGGGTGGCAGGAAGGGACGGGTGAAAGGAAGAACAGGTTAGGGAGGCAGAGACAGGTTGGACTGGTTATGGGATGCAGTGGGTGGAGGAGAAGAGCTGGGCTGGTTTTGGGATGCAGGGAGATTTTGAAGCTGGTGAAGTCCACATTGATACCATTGGGCTGCAGGGTTCCCAAGCAGAATATGAGTTGCTGTTCCTGCAACCCTCGGGTGGCATCATTGTGGAACTGAAGGAGGCACATGATGGACATGTCATCTAAAGAATGGAGGGGGAGTGGAAATGGTTTGCGACTGGGAGGTGCAGTTGTTTATTGCGAACCGAGCAGAGATGTTCTGCAAAGGGGTCCGCAAGCCTCCACTTGGTTTCCCCAATGTAGAGGAAGCCACACCGGGTACGGTGGATGCAGCAGGTGAACCTCTGCTTAATATGCAAAGTCATCTTGGGGCCTGGGATAGGGGTGAGGGAGGTGGTGTGGGGGCAAGTGTAGCATTTCCTGCTGTTGCAGGGGAAGGTGCCGGGTGTGGTGGGGTTGGAGGGCAGTGTGGAGCTAACAAGGGAGTCACAGAGAGAGTGGTCTCTCTGGAAAGCAGACAGGGGTGGGAATGGCAAGTGTCTTGGGTGGTATTGTAGATGGTGGAAGTATCGGAGGATGATGCGTTGTATCCAGAGGTTGGTGGGGTGGTGTGAGAGAACGAGGGGGGCGGGTGTGCGCGTGTGTGGTGGGGGGGGGTTGGTGGTGGTGGTGTGAGGGATGTGTTGCGGGAAGTGCAGGAGATGCAGTCAAGGGTGTTCTCAACCACTGTGGGGTGGGTTGTGGTCCTTTGGTCCCACCTATACTCTCCTTTCCACCTGCGGTCCTCCCCCCCCCCCCCACCATTTATTCCAGAACCCTCTCCCCATCCCCTTCTTGATGAAGGGTCTAGGCCCGAAACGTCAGTTTTTGTGCTCCTGAGATGCTGCTGGGCCTGCTGTGTTCATCCAGCCTCACATTTCATTATCTTGGATTCTCCAGCATCTGCAGTTCCCATTATCACATCTAGATTATTCAGATCAGCCAGTTTATACTCAAAAGCATTTCAATATCTTGGTTTACTTTTCAAGCCAGGGATGGCATTTAGAGGCTGGATTTGCTCTTAAAATCCTGTTAGTCTGTGACAGCAAATTGGTTAAAAAAAGCTTACCAGTTTCAAAATTGAAGGCATCAATTGGAAAAATCTGTTTGTTAGTAAACAAAGTCTTGTCTCAATATTTAAATCGACATCTTAGTCATGACTTTACAACCTGAGCATTTTTGTGTTGAAGGAGTAAAATTCCACCCCTAAAATGCAAGGCAGCGGGTCTGAGTTGTCCTTGCACTAGTACAGCTGAATTTCTCATCCAGCTCAACATTTGTAGGCAGGAATGTCTAGTTGGACAGTGAAACATTTAGGATCACAAGTTGTTTGTGAAAGTTACCACAGTCTTCATGTTCTAAAATGTACCTGCCATTTGTGCCTGCCAGAGGCATACTTGGGTGCCATAAAAAGTAAACATAGTACACAGTAACCACAAGTCAGCATGATTGTTGCTGTAGTTGGAGAGTGTGGATTTTTTAAGTTTGGTTAAAAAGCACTGTTTTAAAAAAGTGTACTAACAGATGTTACACCAAGACTTAGAAGTACAGAGCTGGAGGGATAGGAAAGCTGACTTTTTTGGGGTCAGAGCCCTTCTTGGAGAGGAGAGCTCAGAAGTGGGGAAGTGAACAAGAGGGGGAAGCAGGCTGTGTCACAGTGGCTAGGATGACAGGGAGGTTGGTCATTGAATGGGGAGATTTAAAAACTGGTAATATCCACATTTAAGCCATTGGGCTGTAGGTTCCTGAGGTGGAATCAGAGGTGCTGCTCCTCCAGTTTGCAGGTGGTGTTGAGATGCTGGAGTAGGCCCAGGATGGACATGTCACCTTGGGGGCCGGAATGTGTTGTTTGTGTACAGAGCACAGATGCTATACAAAGAACAATCTCAGAGTCTTGGCTTGGTCCCAATGAAGAAGAGGAAAAACCACTACACTCTGGGAGCAGATCAGGTTCACAGATGAACCCATGTCTGATGTCAAAGGTTTGTTTTTGCCTTAACCAAATTACTTTGGCCAGCTCCATTTCAGTTTACATCATTCCATTTAAGCAAAATAGAAGGCAACTGTTGTGTATGGGTGGGAGAGGGTCAACAGATACTTAAGACAGACAGAATTTGGGGTGAGTTTTCAGTTCATTACCTTTTTTGCTTCGCTTAAAGAGAAGCAAATGTTACTAGTATTTTCTTATTATAGTTATTTCTTGCCCTACGGTCAATCCTTTTCCTTGGATGCTCAGTCAAAAAGGTTAGTAACTTAAAATAATTAGTGGGAGTACTAGAGTTGAAAAAGGGACAAGTTTTAATTGTGAGGTTTACATTTAGAAATAAAGAGGAGATAGGAGTGCAAGATGAGAAAAGGACACTTGTGATGCAGAGACAGAGACAAGAGTCCCACCTGAGTCAGGAGGGTCTGATTCAAGTCACACCTGCTCAAGGTGTCTAAGTCTGTAAGTCACCGAACTGGCTGATTGTGACAACGTCTATTGTGACAGGAGTCAGACAGCCTAAAGTAATATCCTCATGAAGCTAGTGCTGGGAATGGAGAACCTCAGAAAAGTGCGTTTCTGGGTGGTAGAGTCAGAGCCGGATTGCAGAGGAAAAGAAACAACACCTTTCAGTATCCAGGGAAGGAGTCCCGTTTCCCTGGCCTACGTGGTCTGTTGGGAAAGTAAAGCACTGATTGCTGATCACTAACTGGTGGAATGGGGCAAAGTGAGAGCGAGAGAAAGAAAGCACTAAGCAACACACCAGTGACAAATCTAGAGGTAGCGTTTTCACAAACTGGTTAAGTGTATGGGGACACTACAGACTATTGCAAGTAAGACTGGTCGATTGAAAAAGTTTGTTCTAAAAAGAATACTGTATCCAAAAATTTCTGTTGCAGTATTTTAATAGCAGACAGTAAACTAAGCATTTGTGCCTTTGATTACTGCTCAAAACCTTGAAGGCAGCTATAGCTTAACTGCCAAGGGTAGTCGTCATTGTCATCGTCATCATCAGCTGTTGGAAGAGCTCAGCAGGTCTGGCAACATGTGGCGGCAGCGGGCGGGGTGATGAGGAAGAGAGAGAGAAAGAAAGTTGCTGTCTCAGGTCTGGTGACCATTCCTCAGCACAGGTGTGGGGAATGGTCACTAGACCCAAGACAACAACTGACTTATCTCCAGATGCTGCCAGACCTGCTGAGCTTTTCCAACAGCTTCTGTTTTTCTTCTACAGAAGAAACCCCTAGGTCCAAATCAGATCAACTATGATCATATTAAAATGGCAGAGCAGGCACGAGTGGTCAAGTGGCCTATTCCTGCTCTGAACTCAAACTGGAAGTTCTTCAAGCATTGTAAATATTGCAAGGATCTAACACTTGGAAAAATAGTTTAGTATCAATGTGCAAGAAACAATTCAAATTCTACAGGTTACTTACTGCATCGGAAACAGGACTTGTGAAAGTATCTTCCATCACACTGGACCTCCTCAGCAAAGTAAACAGCCTTCTGGCAGACACCACATTTATTTCCACCACCCAAATTCGGCATTCTACAAGAAATAACAAACGATTTTTCTTCAAAATCTGATGTCTTAATAGGACAGTTAGGACATAATATTTGAAGCTTACCAAGTGGCAAACATGACTGGTTATTGAACCACTGTATCCTTCGAAATCTCCCAAGAGATCAAAGAACATGTTTATTGCCTCTGCAGATAACAGGCAAAATGCATATTGTAAAACAGATAAGAAAAAAAAAGGTGGTTCTGGGCACTCTGGTTAGAGTTAGCTGATCTAAGTCAAGCCACACAGTGGGAATAGTTAGTGAACCGCGATAAGAAACCTTGCAAGCCCAGCACTTAAAGAGGTTGGCCTTAGGTCTAATGGGATCAACTTTGGATACAGGGTCTCCTTTGTTTCAAAAGAGTTGAGCAGCCTAAAGTTCTGTGGAAAATTATGTCCCAAAAAGCAGTACATTTGATCATTTAAAATTATTGGGACACAGAATGCTTGGAAGATTCATTGTCCTTTGAGGGCAGGAAGCATTTTCCATCTTGGTTCTAAATTGAGGGGAACTTCAGACCCAGGCGTTGACCCAACTCCAGACTCCCCAGTCGCAGCAGGTTGGGAAGAAATAAAATTCTCAGCATTTACCACAGCTATCAAGACTTAGACATTTCAATGTTTTATTCTTCATGGCAAATCTAGATCATCTAATCAAATCTCACTACAAAAGTACAATCACCTCAAAAGACAGGAGGCAGTTTTTTTTTAAAAACAGAGCATAATTGCTTTCTTTTTAGTGAAAAGAAAGCAAAGTTGGATACCAGCTTCTGGCAGAAAAAACAACTGTGGGGTGGAATTAAGACTCAGTGCAGATTTATTAAAGGCAAAAACCGTGAGAAACCAGTTTGTTGGAGTTTGAAAAAAAAAAATAGGTTGATAAGCATGAGCGAGAGCCATAGCATGAAACAGGCCATTCAGTCCAACAGGCCTATGCTGCTCAGTTTTCACAATTTAAACTAGTCCAAACACAATCTCCATGTTTATAAAAACAAGCACTCAAGGCAATGCAACATACACTTCGGTTCGGGGGGGGGGGGGGGAGGGAGAAGGAGTGAGAGTTTAGGTCATGGAATATATAGAGAACAGTAGTAATGTGCATGCTCAAATCTGTTAAAAAGGATAGAGCACACAATAGTAAGTGGTTAATTTTTTTTCAGGGTGGAAATTTGGAGTTGTCCTGGGTTGGTGTGGAGTACCCTAGATCATGTCATTCAGGAATGTCAAAATTGGAGGACAAGAAATTTGCTAAAATGAAGGAACACAGTGTAGATCTTAAAAAAGGAGGTTGTCAACTTTGAGACAGTGAGTGGGAATACTCTTTAGACCAAAGTGGGGAGACACTATATATAATACCCTTCACAACAGGATCCTTGCTGTATGTAAAGGCAAAGCCCTTGGGTTATATGGACACAATTGTTAAAATGTTCAGTGTAGGTGGAGTGTGTGGTTAAGAGAGAGTCAAAGTGTTACACACAGGGCAACAGCATAAAAGCTTTGTGCAGAAGGAGCAAGTATGCATGTTTGGAATACACTACCAGGTGATCTGAAGGAGGGAAAAAGAAAGGCATTCAAGAAGTCATTAAAATGACTAAAAAGTGTCCAGGGTTATGGCACAAAGACAGGAATATGCACTAACTTAATGTTCAGCAGGCCAGTACAGGCAGTGGTCTTTTGCACAGTAAGGAGGGAGATTGCGATGTCCTTGGGTACAGAGACTAAACCTACACGGAAGTACTCCAGGTGAGGCATCAATACATTATCTTATAAAGACTGCACTTGTCCCAATGTGGTTTGGGACACATGACTTTCTCAAATTGATCAGTGACTCATTTTTTTTATATATATATAAAAAAAACGCTACAGTGTGGAAACAGGCCCTTCAGCCCAACAAGTCCACACTGAACCTCAGAGCATCCCAACCAGTCCCGTCCCATCCCATCCCCCTATAACCCACCTAATCTACACCTCCATGAACACTATGGACAATTTAGCATGGCCAATCCACCTAGCCTGCACATCTTTGGACTGTGGGAGATAACCCACAAGGTCATAGGGAGAATGTGCAAACTCTACAGACAGTTACCCGAGGCTGGAATTGAACCTGGGTTCCTGGCGCTGTGAGGCAGCAGGGCTAACTACTGAGCCACCGTGCCACCCTTAATAGTAGAACAATATTGTGAACTTGTTTAATTCCATTTTACAAACATTACTGTATGGTTATTGGATGAAAGAAAAAGACATTTGCTCATGATCACTGGACTTCTTAAAAAGCTATATAGAGTCAATTAAGTGTAATCACCGATGTATTTTAGGATCAGGCCTGTGAAATATATTTAACTGCCTATTATTAAAAAAAACAAGTTTCTGCAATAATAAAGAAGGACTTAATACATATATGAAAAGAACTTAAAATAATTTTTATACCAACACAGAATTATTTTAATTTTCCAGCGGGAGCCATCTTCATTATAAGCCAAATAAGCCAAGCAAATATGCAACTTTTGCTCTTTGTGCAGTTTAAATACAAACTAGCACCTGTTTTTGAAAAATGTTGCATATTCTAGTAATTCATGTACAAGGACGCCAGGGACCTTCTCAATGCTAATACTTTGCCATCTCAGTACTCCAATGGACTTCTCTACTTTACTTGGAACAAGTGTGTTTTATTTGACCCATATGCTTGCCCACATGCACAATTTGTGGAAATTGCTGCGTTGACTCCACAACTTTGTACTGAAACTGACCAACCACTTACACAGTGTAGTCTCTTTACAGAGGAGAGAAGACAATTTGTGCTCAAAAAACCTCAAAATGATTCAAAGGAGTTATGATATGGTGGAACCTTCATAAGATGAAAAGGAGTAGCTTTCTGTTAATGGAGATTCAAGGATGGCGCATGAAAGAGCGAGGAAACTGTGAATCAGTGCCAAGTCACAGATGCTCTCATTTGATGGAAACCAAATACTTAAAGCAATTTACTACCTGCAGGAGTGAGAATCCACTGTCACCTTTTTAAAAATGGGCTACGAAATCAAAATATTCCCTTTGCCAGTAAATAGCAAACTCAAGTTACTGTAGTAAGTTTAGTTAGTAATTGATGCTTAAAAGGCACGTTGATGTTATCAGTTCTCAACTTAGGAAATCCTCTCAGAATTGAGAGTTTCTCCCCCCCAAGTTATAAGTGGCAAGTGCCATTTAATTCAACATGCTGTGCAGGGCACCAGGTCTAGGCCCAAAACATCAGCTTTTCTGCTCCTAAGATGCTGCATTCTTCTAGCTCCACACTTAGGAAATGCTGGCAGTTAACTAGCAGCACAAAAGTAGTACGAGAGATTTAAAATAAAGATGACCTCATAAGTTAGTGAGATATGTCAATCCCTACAGAATGAGGATCCAGGACCAAGTAAACTGTTTGACTTTATTAAAACACAAAGTAATTAATACATTTATCAGATGGCTACTTTTGTGCTTATTGCCAAAGAGGATAAGTAATCACTTCCAACTTTGTGAAAGTGATCAAAATTTTCTGGAGTGCAGTAAAACTTAAAGGCAATACCTGTTGAGTCTTTAAGTGAAAAGGACACAGTTACATTAAATAAGCATTGTTCACAACAGCTTGGGTAACTTGAAAGTTTATGGTGAGGGGTTAGGAAGGTGGTGTGAAAAGTGAGACTTAAAATTGACTTTGCTGCAAAAGCACAAAGCTTTCATTCGTATAAAGATTTTCCTTTTAAAAATCCCTTCTACTCAGAAGTGCTAAAAAAATCCATTTAAAAAACAAAATGGCTAGTTGACATCCAGTCTGCCTTGCAATCAAGTTTGAACAGAACTTGCTTCAGGCAGGCATTTTTGTGCTATTATGACAAATGCTTTGATCCATGCCAAGAGGAAACAAACAACGTAAGAGTATGTTATTCACAACATTTGTTAGGGGGAGACAGTTGGTGAAATTGGTGCTCTTTTTCCAGACCAACATTTAATTACAGCAACAAGAATAAAGATGAAGGTTGAGCCTCAAGGATGGCATTGTGTTCATTCGATATGCAACTGTAAACAGGGATGTTCACAGGAAAAACAAAAAATGTGAAGAAACCATTTCCAACTGAAACTAAATCTTCCAGTTAGACAAACAGCCATTTATTGACTATTTTATGGATGATATTCTCAATTAAAACAGTTGCATGAAGGAATGTAGGAGTCAATTAAACATTAGGCTGCAAAGAAAGAGGCTTCTGATTTGGGCTTGGCTTTAATACAAGTGGAGCAGATATTGTCTCACTAGTTTATTTCACATTACTACCCGAATGTGCTTCACATTGAAGCAAAGTGAAAAAAATGACGGCCGTGACAAACAGGTTTTGCTCTTGCATAAAAGACATTGATTTTAATCTAATCTGCCCTGCAAGTGTTGGTCTTAAACATCTTTCGCCCCCATGTTCTGGTCTGTTAATAAGCGCTGGCTAAGGTCATTAACTTACAGTCAAGTGAAGTGCAGGGAGCACAAAAACACTAGCAACTGTACTTTAGTCTGAAACTCAATTATTCAAACATTTGTTTTAAAGTTGAATACATTCAATCAAGATATGTTTCATGATTGTAACTTTTAAAGAGGTAAATTGAAGAGGAGTGGTCTCCTATTCTGCATTCAACCCAACTGCAAGCCTGGGTGGTTTAAAGTGCAGGCCAAAATTTTAAAGGGAGAGGGAAGTGCAAAGTCTTTGAACTTGAAGAAAAATTTAGCCACAAAGTCTCACGGCTTCAACCATATCTATTTGTGCTGAAAAAGAGAGAGGACTGTTACAGGTAAAAAACTGTTCTTTACTTTATTGTTTAGTGACCAAAATTTGTTACATGTAACTTTACATCATTTCTTTACAAGCAGCCATTGTTTGGTGTGAAGGAGGAAAAGGAAGTTCTTTGTTGATGGGTCAGTATCAGCAAACATGTGATGTTTGCCTGATGACAGCTTGACTGTTGTCACATTGACCAGCTGTAGATGCTAATGGACATCAGCGTGACACTTGATTGGCTCCTGCATGGTTAAACAGCTTGTTGCTGCAAGGTGACACTAGCAGAAGCCTTTGGTCAGGGGTGAAAAGGCAGATGGTGTTATATTTTCTTTGGTAAAAAGAATATGCCAAGCCTGAAAAAACCTAACCTATTTGTTCCCTTCAGTGGCACTAAGCCATTGCCATTTATAATTGTGGACCATTGCTCTGTATCTGTGCAAGTGAGAACAAGCTGAAGAAGTTTGGAAAAAATATGAAGGAACTCCATCTGACTGGCACTGAGCTGTTTCCCCTAGTTTACTCCTTTCTCCATAGGAGGATTCTTTTTGTATATATGTACATTTGGGTAGGGCTTTAGAATTTTTTTTTAAAATAGTAGAGTTAAGTGTCTAGCAAAACAGTTGATTCTGTGGTTAGTTTAAGTTTGGTAATTGAAGACAAAGTACACTTTGTCAGTATAGCAATTCAGTCCTCATTTGCTGTTAAATACATTTTACTAGTAACTTGGGGAATGCTGTGTAGCAATGATAATGTTAACATCTTTATCTTGAGTCCAGGAATAACAGGGCTGGATTTCCAGTGCACTATCCCAGTGAAATGTGATTGCATCAACTTGTCCCTTTATCTGTGGAAAATGAAAAAAGTTAGAAATAGCTAATTTCAACTGTTCCTGTTTAAAACATTTAGTGATGAATCACTAAGCCAGTTAATTGTTAGCCAGAACATTTCAATCAATATGGTGGCAACAGCACTCTTTCACCAAATGGAAAAGACCACAAGCAGGCAGTGTCCCCGGAATTTAAGTTTTAAAATGCTGCCAAAGCATAAATACACAGTTAGCTGTCAAGAATGATGCCAGCAATCAGGCTCAAATGTTCAGGCAATTTAAAATGCAAGTCTAATCATTCAAAGCAGCACAAGACAGACACACACAGCTTCACTTTGGGAGACTTAAACTCTTGTACATTTCTTGTTCTTGGAGAACAACCAGCACTGGCCCAACAACACAAAAAACAGCACACTAGCACCATTTGCTGTTGCACAACAGCACAGTTCTTCCTTCCATTATGTAGTTTGGGAGAAGAACTAACAACTCAATGTAGATGCAAGTACAGTCAGGCAAGACAATTAGAATCAGTGATAATGGGAATTGCAGATGCTGGAGAATCCAAGATAACAAAGTGTGGAGCTGGATGAACACAGCAGGCCAAGCAGCATCTCAGGAGCACAAAAGCTGACGTTTCAAGCCTAGACCCTTCATCAGTTCTAATGGGTCTAGGTTCAAAGTGTCAGCTTTGTGCTCCTAAGATGCTGCTTGGCCTGCTGTGTTCATCCAGCTCCACGCTTGTTTATCTAGGACAGTTAGAATGACATGCATGTTGCTTTGAATACTACCGATTGTGGTATTTTAAACAGCCCCACCTATATTCAATCCACTGTTGTGGTAACAACACGATTTGGAACTTCTGTTTAGGAAGAAGAGACAGCAAGTGGTCTTCATTTGACTACAAAGAATCTCCTTTCTTATAGATTTCATTCAAAAAAGTGAAGACAATATTTTATCAGTTACTCATTTACACAATTTGGACAACCCCACTTCTCCGGCAGTGGAAGTTATTTTCATTACAAGACAAGTTACAGCTATGTTACACTTGGTTTTGCAGTAAGGCACACCTGCTCCCTATTCTTTTCAGTGACTTCAACCCTCTCCACCACATTATCAGAATTGAATGCAGATCAGGTGTCCACTCCTTAATTGAAGAGTGTACCAGAGAATGCTAGATATTCACCAGCCCAAAAAAAAGTGAAATTTCATTTAATAGGGCATGTTCTAAAGAAAAACCACAGGCTGATTATGACCAGAATGTGAAGGGAAACCCCAAGATGCAAATTACAAGGTTTATAATCCATTACTAACAGGGACTCAACAAATGATGCAAGAGGATGAAAACTGAAGGGTATTCAGATACATAATCATTCTTTGTTCTGACTCCATAAATTTTTGTTTTATTATGGAGTTAATCTAGATCTGGAAGATTCAAATTCTGTTCCATTCACAGTTAGCTAGAAGCCCAGCCCCAACCCCTAGGTCAGGGTTTACGACTTACTGCCGTGGAGTGGAAGAAATTAAACTGAAAAACAGAAAAAAACAACTAGTTCCTAATCGTGATTACATACATCAAGATGAAATGCAGGTTAAAAGGGCAACAGTGCATTCTATTACAACATCTCTCAAGCCTGATAACACATGGATGTAAAGTCACCATGACTGGCCAGTTGGGCGCATTCATTCAGAGAATTAAATAAACCATATCAGCATTTATTCAAAGAGGAAAAACTACCCATGTTGTTAGGGAGGAAAAGAAGTCACCAATTGCGGCCTTAAATTTAACTTAGCAATCCTGAGAGATGAACAACCAAAATTACTTGCAATTCAAATCCCAAGTATAGTAAATGCATATCAGCTGCTAAATTAAATGAATTAGCCTGGAAAAAAGTGAACACGTGGGACTCACTGCTGCTTCAAGTGTTGAAATTATTTTAAAGTAATGATAAAGCAAGTCAGTCAACATCTACTTATATCCTTAAAGGATCAAATTCATGCCAGTCACCTCTGAATGGAAGTGAAGTGGTCACAATTAACAGGCTTCCCTCCCTCCCCCTCAAGTTAGACTGTCTAACATACAGAAAGTATATTTAACTTTCAAATGGTAATCTTGAAGCTGTCTTTATTCTGTCAGAAGTCAGACCAGATACCTGCAGTGGCCTTCAGCTGTTTGCCTTCCCTGTCCCCATGAGAAGGCCAACTTTATTACTGAGGCTGCCATTGTATTTTTGACTCAATTTGTGACTTTAGAAAGTCAAAGTGACCAAACCCAACCTATTAACTACACCTCCTAGTCACAAACCATTTTAACTCTCCTCCCATTCCTCAGACGACATGTCCATCATGGACCTCCTGCAGTGCCACAATGATGCCACCTGAAGGTTGCAGGAACAGCAACTCCTATTCTGCTCGGGAACCCTGCAGCCCAATGGCATCAATGTGGACTTCACAAGCTTCAAAATCTCTCCCTCCCCCACTGCATCACAAAACCAGCCCAGCTCATCCCTGCCCCCCTAACCTGTTCTTCCTCTCACCTATCCCCTCCTCAAGCCGCACCTCCATTTCCCACCTACCAACCTCATCCCACCTCCTTGACTTGTCCATCCTCCCCAGCTATCTTCTCCTCTATCCACCTTCGGTCTGCCTCCCCCTATTTGTTTCAGGAGCCTCTCCCCAGCCCCCTTTTCTGATGAAGGGTCTAGGCCCAAAACGTCAGCTTTTGTGCTCCTGAGATGCTGCTGGGCCTGCTGTGTTCATCCAGCTTCACATTTGGTTATCAAACATAGTGTAAGTTGGATCACAACAGAATGTCAGTTATTACAATGTTCCCAGTTGTCTTTGGGCACTAGCTAGAAGAAATAAAGACACAAACAAGACATCAATTCTGTCAATGTGATCTTCTGTAATTAAAAAAGAGTAGTAACACAGCAATGTCCCTCTTAAAGATGAGCTACAACGATTATGGTCATTGCATTGAGCATTCTCTTCAAATTTAGGAGTTGACCTTTAAGTGTTGCAATAGGCTTTAAACAACTCATTGCAACTAAACAGAAGTATTAGAATGTATTGCTACTTGTTATTGAGTCACTGTCTACAACATGCTGATTGGGACTTCCTACTTGGTTCCCACTGTTGTGCACCATCGACACTTATTTGTTCCAGGTGACAGGAGCTACAAGGTTCACTTTCCCTGCTTTTCTTTTCAAAAATCTAACTAATGTTTAAGATAAGGCCAAAAAAGGTGGATGAATTCAGACCAAAGATGTCCTCACAATGTCTAAGTTTTTGTTTAAAAAAAACTAAGCAAAGAAGTGTTACTTTTATTGAGTGATGCCTTAGTCCACAATTGTTTGAGACATCCCCATGGCTTCACTGCCATGTAGAAGTTGACTTGAAAGTCAAAGTGTTTTGTACTCCACCTTACTCCAGGAGCACTTGACAGTCTGTTCAAGTTGTTGTTAGGTTTGCACACAATAGTTCAGTAATAAATTTAAAAAACAGGATTGTTACAAACTGGGTATTGAAGAAAGTCAGAAGTCACAACATTAGGTTATAGTCAACCAGGTTTATTTGAAGTCACAAGCTTACAGAGCTCAGCCCCATCATCAGATTGAGAGAGACAGACTAGCACAACCTACAGGTAGAGAGATCAAAAAACCATATAAGTTGGTGAGTGGAGTATTGAACAACAAGTCTCTGCAGGTGATTAAAAGAAGCATCAAGAGTAAAGTAACAAGCAAAGGGATAACCTCGAATACAATTAGGTGAGTTAAATACAAAAACAAAGTAAAATAAGAAAAGGTGGCACTGGAGAAGCTCTGAAGAAGGGTCTAGGCCCAAAACATCAGCTTTTGTGCTCTTGAGATGCTGCCTGGCCTGCTGTGTTCATCCAGCTTCACACTTGGTTAACCAGAACAACAATAGGTATAAGAGTCACATACCGATGTTCTGGCCAAAGTAATTCAACACTGTTGAAGTTACTGGAGACAGCACAAGCAGTGCAGCATCAGGGATCTGTCAGAAGTTAGGTTCTCTCAGCAGTAGATGCAGGAAGGAACCAACCTGTGATCAGAGGAGGATGCAGCAGGCTAAAAAGGAGAGTGGAGTATAATGACTAGGGGAGAAGTTTTTGGTGTCAGGTGATGGTGGCAGAGAAGAGAGAGCAAGCAGCTGTTCAAAGAAATATTCAACTAAAGAAGAAAAACTTGTAAAGTCATGGGAGGCTACTCTCTCTCTTCTTCCCCCCACCCCACCCCCCACAACCACAAGTAGATGACATGTCAAATCTTAAGCTTAAGATCAGGGATTCATAGAATCCGAGTGTGGGAACAGGCCCCTCAGCTCAACAAGTCCATGCTGAACCTCAGAACATTTCCCCACCAAGGCCCATCCTCCTAATCTACACATCTCTGAACACTACATGCAATTTGGCACAATCAATCCACCTAGCCTGCACATCTTTGGCCTGTGGGAGAAAACCCATTCAGACATGGGGAGAATGTGCAAACTCCACACAGACAGTCGCCCAAGGGTGGAATTGAATCTGGTTTCCTGGTAATGTAAGGCTGCATTGTTAACCACTTTAAGAGATGCCAAAAAAGTAACTAGCAATCCCCCAGCTCAAGTCTGAGCTGCTAACAGCAAAGCAAGTTGCATGGACTCAAAGGGATGACTTTTCCCGAGAAAACACTCGAGTACTGTACTCCACAGTGGCAGAAGCACCTCATTAAAAACCCCTTAAAACGCTCAGATGCTGTGAAGTCCAGTTCAGGGGGCGGGGGGGGAAAGAAGGTCACCAGACAAAACAATTAACTTTGATTTCTCTTACAGGTGCTAAGAGATCTGCTGAGATTTTCCAGTAATTTCTGCTTTTTGCATTAGGGATTATGTCTGGTATGGATTGGTTGGAACCAAAAAGTGTCTTTCCAAGATGTATGACTATCAGCAAATATAGTTTGAAGGCTGCCTTGAGGGCATTGTTTCCCCAAATGGGGATGGAATTGATCACAACATACACTGCGCATTTCCTACCTTAAATGGCAACTAAAGCTCAACTTATCACATAGGACCTTGTTTTCCCATGTTTACCTCAAACAAACAAAGAGACCGCTGGCTGCAGAATAACTTGAATACTATTCATTTAAAGAGTAAGCTAAAGGGACTGCAACCCAAGACTTCAGGTTTCATGTTGAATATCTGCATCTAAAGCATTTCTTAAATCAAAGGTCTAGATTAAACACAAGTATTTTAGAACTAACTTCACAATCCAAGTAGCAATTTAGCTCTGTCACGACATTCATGAGTACACTTCACTCCCACAATCTACAACCAACCTCAAATTTTATCTTGCTTAAATTTCAAAGTTTGAAACAAAGTACTGGTAAAACATCAAACAAAAAGACCAGAAGTTCAAAAGCCAGTCTCTAGGGGCACTACTGTACACTTCCCTTTAGTTCAAAAGGGATTATTTATTCCTAATCACTCAGTCTCTTTAGCAAATCTATGCCCACTTTTGACAAATACTTCACGAGGAAGTGTATACCCATCAGTGGGCCTCCCATCATAATGGGATTAGTTCTCCAGTGAACTATGCCTTTAACAACAAAAAGTAAAAAGACAGTTGCATTAACTTTTGATTCTCCAACTGAGAAGAAGTTTTGTTCTCAAAAGTGATCTCAGGATTTGCTTTATTCCCAACATTAGGCTGACAGGCCACTAACGATTGGTTTATCCCCTTTTATTTGGGCCCCAATTGTAAGTTATTCAACTCCTAGCTCTGGAGATACAAGCTGGTGCCAAGCAAGACTGAAAGGGTGTGGCTACAGACTTCACCCTCACTTTCCCTCAGCAACCTAGGATGCATTCCATCTGCATTGTGTAACTTAAGTGCCGCCAGCTACTCAAGCACATCCTTTTATCCTATTAAAGTTTGTAATTCCATTCCTTTTGACTGTGACTTTGGAAGCATCTTTCCATCAGAGAAAGACAAACGTAGAGGATTCATTTAGTACTTCAGCGAGGCACTCTGTCTCCATGAGATTTCCTTTTCGGGCCATCATTAACCCCATCCATTCTTTTCAATAGTTTTTTTTGGTCTGTACATGTTTGCAGGACACTTACTGCTAGTAAGCTTTTCTAAAGCCATTCGCCTTGGACATTCTCTCTCACTCACTCCCGGCAAATAATCTGTTTACTGTGCCAAAAGTCTGATGGGGGGAGTGGGGGAGGGGAAGGGGGGGGGGTAGAGGAGTTCTGTTTCCAAACTGCCATGCAAGTCATCTTGGCAGTTTGAAACTATGCAATTGCCTTAGAAAATCTTTCCAATTGGCATGAGTTCAATTTAAAGTAAAAACACCTCCAATTAGCGCTTTTGCAAAATAAAACCCCGCATTAATATCAGGATTTTGCAAATAAGCAAACGTAAAAGAATCATAGCTAGCACTCAGATTATTTGTTACGTTTGTAATCCTGAAAACTTCGTAATCAACTTTGGCTCACGCTTTTAATGCGACCGTTTCGTTATTAAAACAATTCCTCATCTGAATTGGAGCTGCTAACTCCAAAATGATACCGCTAAGTTTCCTGTTGCTCCCCGTCTAGGGGAGGCAGGTTTGCATAGAGTCATCTCAACCTCCGGATCTTGAGTTTTACCTTATAAGGAGACTGGACTAAGAACAGAAACTCCTGCACGCAACAATCCAACAGCCCAGAACTAGGAAAAAAAAATATCAATTTCCGTGGAGCGCGCTTCAGTCTGGGGAGAACGGATCTGTCATTGGCACATGTCGCGCTCAGAAAGATGTCTGTGCTGCAACTCTTTCCTCCAAACACCTGCAGTCTACACCTGAAATGGATATAGCTCCGCCGACACATTTACTGCAAAGAGCTCTCGCCTATCCCTACCCAAGTTTACCTGTTTGCTGTAGCTGGAACTTTCAAGCGCTCTGAATCCTGCTCGCCCCGACACAATACTGCTATTGCCTTCAGCACTCAATTTAAGGCGGAACTGTGGCCAAAGACAACGCCTCGTCCCCTTTGCGCACAGCACTAAAGATGACGTTATCACTGTCTGAGGCTTTCATGCCAGAACATTTAGTTTTCTTTAAAAACCTTCATTTTAAACATTAACAGGATTTGTTTTTGTTTACCCGTGTTAATTACAGCAAATACTCGTCAGGCTTTTATGTTTTGATGTGATCAGCTCCTGATCAGTGAGATCATTTTTCGCACACAAAAAAACCTATTTTGGCTTTTTTTTTGTATGTTCACCATTTGTCTCAAATCGAGCTTATTGAAAACTCCGTGGATATGCTCCACTTCCCCAAAACTTTGTCCTCCTGTGTATCACCATCCAATTACCCCTTTAAGCGTCACTCCCCATTATCACGAGTTGGGCCCATTTACTCCCCTGTCCAGGCAATGCTGGCACTCTATTCCTTTAATCCTCATCACACTGCACCGCTCTGAAATCACAATCCGCTCACCCCCTCTGTCACTTTGAAAAACTACTATAGGAGAGACATGACTGACACAAGTGAAGTACCAGAGGGGTCAATGCTGGGGCCACACGATTAATGAATGAACTATGTTTGCAGATGACATGGAAATAGGAAAGGAAGCATGTGGTGAACAGAACACCAGGAATTTGCAAACGGATGAAGATCAGTTGAGTGAATAGGCAGAAATTGGGTAGATGGAGTATCATGTGAGAAAATGTGAAGTTGTTCACTTTGGCAGGAATAATGAAACGATAGAGGTTGACTTAAGGGACATTTTTTTAAAAATGCAGAATTTCAAGATGCAGAGGTATGTAGATATTCTGAACCATGAGTTACACAAGGTTATTATGCAGACATAGTAAATAATCAAGAAGGCTAACGGGACGCTATGCTGTCTCCCAAGAGAAATTAAACATGAAGTAAGGATATTATGCTTGACTAAACAGGACATTGGTGAGACTACATCTTGAATACGATGTTGGTCTCCCTGTTAAAAATGTTTGTGTTGGAGGTGATTCAGAGAAGGTTTACTAGGATCCCACCTGGAATGGACAGGCTGGGCCGGTTTGCACTGGAATTTAGAAAAAGTGAAGGGTGATTTGATAGAAGAGCTTGAGATCCTAAATGTTAATGTCAAGATGGACATGGAAAGGATGTTTCCCTTTGTGCTTCAGTCCAGAAATAGAGGACAATGTTTAAAATTATGAGTTGCCTTTGGTGATGAGGATTTTCTTTTCTCAGAACATCATATGCAACTTTGGAACTGTCTGCCTCAGAATACGACGGAGGCTACCCCACTGAATGTCTTTGAGACAGAAATGGATAGGTTCTCATTAGGTCAGGGAATCAAGGATTATTAGTGAGATATGAAATTGAAGTCAATACACAAGTGTATCAATCATGATATTGTCAAATGGGGAGTAGGGCCAAGGGGCCGAATGGTCAGCTTCTGCCCATACTTCATATGTTTGAATGGGTCCGTTCCTTAGAATGATAAAAGAGAATCTCCTGATGGAGCGGGAGATGGTAGCTTGAATGAGGTGCTTCTGCTACTACATCTTTTGGTTACCTATGTGTTGTGTCGAGGTGATATTATCTATGGGCGGCTGATTAGTTCCTATATGTTTGTTAAATGGAACACAGCTTTAATTTTCCATTATCTCTCATGACCTCTTCGCTGCTTGTGTTGTCAAACTTCTTCATGGAGATCCAATCCCGGATGAGTTGCAGTTTCCACTAATAAAACATTGGGATTGTCAAACCCAGAGGCTGAATCTTTATTCTTCTTTGGGACTGTGTAGTTTTGGTGTAAAAACACCACCGCTCATTGGTCAATTGAGTTATCCCACATGACGATATTTTTCTCAGCTTTTTGCACTCACAAATAGAGTGGCGAATCTTTTGGATAGGGAATCCCGATAACCACCAGGGTGCCTCCTGGGCTCTAGGTTCTGGGTGCCATGTTTAAAAGGACAACACCTCCCATTTTCAAGCCAGAAGCATCACTCAGCCTCTGTTGGTCACTCCCACACATCCCAGAAATGTCTGATACCAGACAGAAAGTGGCTTCACACGTGTACAGTGTGTCCTTAAACATCCTCATGCATGCTGTCCAGGAGCGAAGAGGTATAATGTTTCCACAACATGACAACAGGATGCCATCCTGCCTAACAAAGGCAACTTGGACTAACGTGGTTACAAAGATCAATACGCGTGAGTGGTGTTAGGACACAGATGGGAGGAGTGCACTGTCTTTCTTTAAGTTCACTCCTATCGTGTCCCAACATAAAAATAACTGTTTTGACCATTTTGTATTGTGACCAATCAGATGTTTCTCCATATTAGAATTAACATAAAAATACATCAATCAAGTTTCTTTAGAAATCATAAAACTATTGATTTGTTGTAAGTAAAACTAATTAAATGAAAATAGAATATTGGTTAACATATGTAGTTTGTAACATTACAATATAGATGTTTACCTCTGTAAATACACAAGCACATACGCACAACACACGTATACGCAGATAGTGACAATATACAATATAACTCTTCATATTACATTAGTAAGACCTCTTTCGACCTGATAAAGAAGCTGATTGGTTCTGTTTCTCTTATAGCCAACCCTGAAGGGACCTGACCTTTGTAGGTGCTTACATGAATATCTTTTGGAGCTGTACCCGCAGAATTGGGAGTGACTATCTCTACTGCGTTCTGGGACCAGTCATTTCAGGCAATTACAACGTTAAGCTAGGTGTGCGATTTTGGAGAGTTAGTCTGGATGTGTAAGCTCTCTATGTCTCTGCAATAGATCAGTGCTCCTTGTTCACTCAAGAATGTATGAATATTACCCACGTATTTCAGGATAAATCCATCCTGATAATTTGGACCGGAAATTGAGTAGGACATCATTGCTGCAAAGGTAACAAAATAACTTCAATAGGGGTGATAGATTTAAGACAGATGTCAGAGGCAGGTTCTTTATTCAGAGAGTGGTAAGGGCGTGGAACGCCCTGCCTGTCAATGTAGTGAACTCAGCCACATTAGGGACATTTAAACAGTCCTTGGATAAGCATATGGATGATGATGGGATAGTGTAGGGGGATGGGCTTAGATTAGTTCACAGGCTGGCACAACATCAAGGGCCAAAGGGCCTGTTCTGTGCTGTATTGTTCTATGTTCTATAAAGTACCAAACAAAAAAACATAAAGACTAATTGTTGGAAATCAAATATTCCCTTCAGCAAAGAAACATCAGAGTTGGCTCCTAGCTCTGAGTGTTCATAAATGTTATTCTAAAGTCAATCAGTGTCAAATCTAGCCATTTGCAATGCCTCGCTTTTGCCTTGGCTTTTTTTTAGCACAAGCATCACCCTTACACTGCAACAATCTAAGGATATGCCTTGTTTATGAAGTATCCAGGCTAATAAAAGAAATGTATACTTAGGAGGTTCCAGGAGGAAGTCTTCCCCCACCTGATACATGAATAGGTACATGTATAGGCTCAGGTTTGCAGTCACTCACTTCTTCTCTCTTTTGTGACCGTCAATGTAACTCCTGCAGTCTGGGGTATTAATGAGTTTCTGTGGGATGCCCATGAATGCCGAGAAGGTTCCCAATAATTACAATCAGGAAAACCAAGCTACCTAAAGAGGTTCTGAGAACTTAGTGCAAAAATTGTAACCTGATGCCAGGAACCTGAATTTTGCCCTCCCCACCAAAAATATTCTAAACACTCCAGGTCGACCCTTAAGATTCTGACCTCTGTCTTTTACTATGACTGCTGACACAGTGCCATTGTCACTGCTTTTATCTATTTTTCCACTCATTATTTGTGAACAAACCAAGCTACTTGAAACATTAAGGTCCTATCTGCTCCTAAACTGAGCTTCTGACTTAACACCATCAACCACACAGAAATATCTTCCTTCATTTCCTTAACATCCATTCCTCCATTTCTACCTATTTGCTGATAAATCTTTTCCAAAAAGTACCCCCAGACTCAGTGTTGGCCAAAATCAGCCAACTGTCAGTTTTGGTGAGTTTTCGTGGAGAATTTCTTTCCTTGAGGGCTAGCAAGATTTCTCATGCTATATTCCCCAAACTTGTCTTGTTACCTATGCACCATGCCCCTACAGCATCCCTGCAATTCACGTTCTCCCATTTGTCACAAGCAGAATAATAAAATGTGAGGCTGGATGAACACAGCAGGCCTGCTGTGTTCATCCAGCCTCACATTTTATTATCTTGGAATCTCCAGCATCTGCAGTTCCCATTATCTCTGTCACAAGCAGAAGTACTGTTTATGGCTAGGATCTCCTGGGATTGCAGGTATTGGCACAGTTCTTCTCAACTTACTGCAAATCTGGGCAGACACTGGCAGTCTGCAGCTGTTAATATTCCCAGAGGTATCAGACAAAAGGAAATCGGCACATTGCTTTGCCAATTAAGAGCTGGAGGTCCTGGGATGTGCATGCGTTTGCTGCCCGTGGAGTATGTCCTGAAATGTTGGTAACCAATAGAGAGCCAGAGGAGCAAGAACGAATATATCTGTCAGGTACCTGTTCGGGACTTTAAAATTCCCAATCCCCAACCCCCTTCTTGTCTCTGTCCTGCTTTTGAGAATCTCCCTAAAATTTACGCAATGTATATCACTGTTTATATTTACCAGATTTCCAGCACTTATCAAAGTGAAAATTTAAACATGTGTTGGATTTTTCATAAAATCAATTAATTTCAACCAGGAAAATGACAATTACTACATGTTACCAGCTCATTATCATTTGAAATCTTGCATTCAGAGATGCAATTTCTCTGAACAGAGAAAGAAAAATAAACTTACAATGTTCTTGCATTCTCGTCAAGGATTGAATACTCTGACTTACATCTGAAAGTGTTACTTTTCTTTGTCTTCAAAGGTTTACTAATGTCCTTCGAATGTGCATGTGAAAAGTCAAATAAACAAACACTTAACCATAGCTTTTTGCTCACCATTAATATCATCTGGTAACTTTCTTGCATTATCAAAATTATAATGCTATGTATAATGCGGCATTGTCCAATATATTAGCCATTTGACACATCAGCACATTTGGGAGTCCAGGTGAGAACATATGATTGGTAAATAACAATGTGTACTAGACACTGCTGTTGACTATACGCTATCAATGTTCCATACTTACATGGAGTAAGCAGATGAAATTTAACCTTTCTTTGTAAAAATATTCAAGAGAAGATAAAATGTACAAATATTTGTGTAGATGAGAATACGTTCGAAATAAAACCCTGTAATAAAGTAAGGTAATTTAAATACAAATTATTTATTTGTTCATCCACTGGAATCACAACAGTTTGACTGTATTCCAGACAGTAATTTAAATTACACCAGAATACCAGAATTTCAGGAGAGAAACTCGAAGTACGAAAAACAAGAAAAAAAATCATTCATAATGGACTTTTATGGACTTAAATGAATTAATTTCATTCTATGGGTTGCCTATGTTATTTTGAATGTGAAACTTAACAACTACAGTTATAAATGTCAACGTTACAGATTTCAAATCTTGAGTCTTCAATCAATGTAATGGGTTGGTAGGCTTGACCTTTATACTTGGTCAAACAAGACAGAAAGGCACATTTACATTGTCAGACAGGATATATTGCATAAAGATTGCTTCAATGATTTTACTCTTCAATGGTATCTCTGTGTAATCTATGATTTATTTCACAATATTCAAAGTATTTTCCTCTTCTGTGTTAAGCATATAACACAAGCATTTCTCGTTTGTCCCTGAAAAACTAGTTCTGGATTTACAGAATTCCAAATGTCTCCATTAGGATATAAAAACAATCTGACATACTTCTAAAACAATTTTCGTTAAAGTTTGTTTATGATACATAAGTATTTATTTTCATGTCCTAATTATTTTGCTTCCTGGAAAATGATATTATTGCAATCCCCATGGAGACCAATCCTGTGTAAGAAAGGAATCCACAAATACCACCAATGTAAAGAAACTGGTAGACAAGAAGTCATTTTTTAAAAACTTATACTGTAACATTAAACCAAAAATCAACATAAAATCAAATCTACCTTAACAGAAAAATGGTTTTCCAAAAAAACACAAGGCTCCATTTTTCAAGGAATTGTTTGCTGCCAATTTTGTTGATTTTCATGAAGAGTTTTCCTTCATGAGTCCTAATTGGATTCCTGACATTGTTTTCAAGAACTTTGCTTCATTACCCATGCACCATACCCTGATGGTGGCCTCCTCTTTGAATCTTCTTTTAAGCCACATGCAAAAGTAATCACCACTGCTAGGATTTCCTCCAGTGATCTCACTCCAGTTGTCGCTTCCTCACAAGGCAATTGTGCAATGACAGTTGGTACCCCCATCTACAGAAGGAACCATGCACAGGCTCCCTGATGTCTTCTCTCAATTACCCTCATTCTGCAAGGGTCAATGTAGCATAAAAAAATTTTGTTCACTCGCTTTAACCCACCCAATCCCCTACGCTACCAGCCCAGCATAGTCTTTCTGCTGCCTAATCGTTCATGTGGGATACTTAAACCAACTTGCACCCACTTGCACCAGTGCTAACGGTTATGTTAGCCAATTTCATTTCACTTAGTTTCCCCCTTTCTCTTCTTCCTAGACAATGGAGTACACAGTTTAGAGAGAAAGGCTTGATAGGTGGTGGGGTACCTGACCTTTGACTGTTCATCCCTTACAAAGAGAGGATTTTGGCCCTTGGCAGTGAGGACAACTACCCTTCATTTTGTGATATCAAACACTCCATCTTCCGGCAACCAAATCTATTACCCATAGTTGAGCTACTATCACATTAACACTACTGTGTGTGTACTCTTAACATGTCTGGATTGTGATTCCTTTTTCCACTGTGTATTCTCTCTCAATATCCCTATTGCATTTTATTTTTTGTTTTCAACTTTTATCCCCATAGCAACCTCAATCAAGGCTTAATTTCTTTTTAAATATTTTACTTTTTTTTCAAATGCCGGGATACTCTGAGTTTAAAGAGTCCTCTCAGGATAACATAAGGAATGGGAGCAGGAGTAGACCATCAGGCTGGTCGAACCTGCTCTGCCATTCAATGAGATCATGGCTGATTGTTTCATGCACTCAGCTCCACTCACCCGCCTGCTCATCATAACTCTTAATTCCTTTACTGTTCAAAAAAATCCATCTTTGCCTTAAATATTCAGCGAGGCAGCCTCAACTGCTTCAATGGGCAGGAAATTCCACAGATTCACAAACTTTGGGTGAAGATATTTCTCCTCAAGTCAGTCCTAAATCATTATTTTGAGGCCAAACCCCTGAGTTCTAATTTTACCTGCCAGTGAAAACATCCTCTCTGCTTCTGTCTTATCGATTCCCTTCATAATTTAATATGTTTCTATAAAGTTTCTCTCATTCTTTTAAATTCCAATGAATATGGTACCAGTCTCCGCATAAGCCAACCCTCTCAACTCTGGAATCAACCTCGTGAATGTCCTCTGCACCCCCTTCAGTGCCAGTACATCCTTCCTCAGGTAAGGAGACCAATGCTCCATGTGTGGCCTCACCAGCACCCTATACAGCATAACCTCTCTACTTTTAAACTCCATCTCTCCAGCAAAGAAGGACAATATTTCATTTACCTTCTTAACTACCCGCTGCACCTGGCAGCCAACTTTTTGTGATTCACACACAAGAACACCCAAATCCCTTGCACAAGAGCATTGACTAATTTTCACCATTCACTCATAAGAATTAACAGTCTGCTAATCACCAAACATGTCACTACATTTAACATGAAGGATAATTGTTGCATTTCTATGTTTGATTTTTGTCTGCGACAACTCTTCAAAGTGAATTATTCCTTGCTATGCTTGATGGCATCAATATGAGAGTACATCAGGGGATGTCTTTGGCTTGGCCCCAGAATCAAACTGGTGTAGGGAAGGAAAATTCAGTCCACAAATCTCATTAGATCTTCATGGACTGCTTCCTCCAAGGTCAGCAAAAAGTTAAACTGTTCCACCATTGACCTCAGACTCCAGACCTTAGACCCCAGGCCAATACTGACCGTGAAATGGGCTTTTCTAAATTCACTGGGTCCTGGTGAATTTTTTGAGCGTTATTATGGCTTTGTCCTTTTGACATTAGTGAGCTTGTCTGAAACTATTGAGATGATTAAGGAACTAAAGTGGCCATGGAAATGAAACAGATTCATTGCATGAAGATTAGTTATATCGTAGTTTAGCATACCAGCTGGGAGGTATTTATAATTTCCTATTGCAGTAGAAAATCAGCAAGGTTGAACTATAATAATAGAATATTGTCTCAATGCAATATTTGTTCATTCTGAAAATGTTTAATAAACATGCTTGGCATTTAAACCAGAGTCTGGCGTAATGTTATTGTTTTGTTTTTCAAATTCACAGATGATACTTTGAAGACACAACATACACCCAAGAGCTGCAATAATTGGAGAGGTATTTTTCTGGTTATTAATTCAAAGTGTTCTAAGGAACGGCAAACATGTTGAGGCACAGATTACGTACAATAGTAATCTGCAACACAGAGACTAAAGCTCTCCATAACTAAAAAGAAAAATGAAATAAAAGCATAATATAACAAAGATGTCTGAGAGATTCATAGAACTTTCACTGGCTGGTAGGTTTTCTTCATGTCCAAACTGTTGCAAAAGGTATTGTGTGAGGCTTTGTGAAATGAAATGATTTGTACTTAATTCATTTTAGGTTGGTACTTTGCCATAGAAATATCATTGTTGCATTAATTGCCTTTATTCAACCAGGCCAATCTCAGGATGTGCTGCCAAAATCTCATCAATACATCTGCACCACCAGAGGTCCAAACATCCTTGACCATTGCTATATAACCATCAATGATGCCTACCACTCCATTCCCTGTACGCACTTTGGAAAATTAGTTCACAACGCTGTGCTCCTTTTCTGGCTTTCAAGTAGAAATTGAAATGTAACAATCCAGTATGGAAAGTAATGCCATGTTGGCATAAGGCACGGAACGGCTTGTACAGGGTTGCCTAGAGTCTGTGGATTGGTCCATATTCAAGAACTTAGCAGCCAACCTAAATGAGTGTGCTGCCACCAGAACAGGCTTCATTCCTAAGTTTTCAGAAGACTGCATGCTAAAGAAGTTAATCTGAATGTTTCTCAACCGGAAACAATGGATGAACCGTGAGATCCACTTCGTACTGAAGTCCAAGATGAGGCATTCAAGTTTGGCAATTAGGACCTATACATGAAGTCCAGGCACTACCTTCAAAAGGCCATCAGACATGCCTAGAGGTCATACCAAATGAAACTGGTAACCCAGATTAACCAAGATAATAAAGTGTGAAGCTGGATGAACACAGCAGGCCAAGCAGCATCTCAGGAGCACATTGTTTTTGGCAAGGCTTATATGACATAACGGACTGCAACGCAAAGTCAAACAGAACGGCGGGCAACAGTACATATCTACCTGATGAGCGCAATGCATTTTACACATGCTTTGAACAGAAGGTCAGTGAAATGATGTCACTTGTCCCAACAGCATTAGATGCACCTGGTCATACGGTCATCGCCCCAGTTGTTGGATTTGCCTTCTTGAGAGTGAAGCCACGGAAAGCAACCAGCCAAGATGGAGCTCCTGTGCATTCAGATCTCTGCAGACCAGCTGCCGGGCATATTTACTGACACTTTTAACCTGACTTTATTTCAACCTGAAGTCACCAACTGCTTCAAGAAGACCACCATCATCCCAGTGCCAAGGGAAAAGGATGCTTCAATGACTACTGCCCGGTAGCACTGACATCCATAATCATGAATTCTTCAATAGGTTAGTCATGGTCATATCAACTCCAGCCTACCAGATTGCTTTAGTCCTTTGCAAATTGCCTACCGGTGCAACAAATTTGCAGTAGATGCCATCTCCCTGGCTCTACTAGGACATTTGAATAGCAAAATTACTTAGATCAGGCTCATACTTAATGGCTACAGATCCACATTCAACACTATCATTCCAAATTAACTCATCTCCAAATTCCAACCTCGGTCACAGCATCCCATCTCTGTAACTAGTACCTTGACTTCCCAACTCATTGACTGCAATTAGAAAGAGTAGACAAGAACACCTCCTCCATGATTATTCTCAACATTGGTTCCCTGCAAGGCTGTGTACTGAGCCCCTACGCTACCCCTTTTACACTCACAACCGTGTGGCCAAATTCTGCACCAAGTCCATTTACAAGTTTGCAACAATGCCATCACTGAGGTTGGATCTCAAACAACAAGGCGACAAAGTTTAGGAAAGAGGTCGGGTACCTAGCGGCATCGTGTAAAGACAACAGTCTCTCCATCAAAGATAATGGAGAATCCAAGATAACAAAGTGTGACAGCAGGCCAAGCAGCATCTCAGGAGCACAAAAGCTGATGTTTCAGGCCTAGACCCTTCATCTAGGCCTGAAACATCAGCTTTTGTTCTCCTAAGATGCTGCTTGGCCTGCTGTGTTCATCCAGCCCCACACTTTGTTATCTTTAGTCTCTCCATCAATATCAGCAAAATGAAGGATCTGGTCATTGAATTCAGGAAGTAGAATGGAGCACATGCCCCATCTACACCAATGGAGCTGAGGTGGAGATGGACGAGAATGTCAAATTTCTAAGAGTGATGATCACCAACAATCTGTCCAACATCTGGCAATGATCAAGAAAATGCAACAACACCTCTACTTCCTCAGGAGGCGAAGGAAATTCTGCATGACCACAAAGACTCTTACCAATTTATTATTGGGTGCACAATAGGAAGTGCCCTATCTATTTCCGTCACATCATGGTATGGCAAATGTTGTCCCCAGACTGCAAGAAACCCAGCCTATCACGCAAACCAGCTTGCCACCCATTGACTCCATCTATGCTTCCCACTGCCTCGGGAATGCAGCCAACAAAATCAAACACTCCTTCCACACTGGTTTATACACTCCTCCAATCAGGCAGAAGACATAAAAGTTTGAATACACGTTTGAACAGATTCAAGGACAGCTCTTCCCTGCTGTTATTAGATTTGAACAGACCTCTCAAATGTTAATGTTGATCTCTCTCACTCTGCAACTCCTCTGTGGCTGTAACACTATATGCTGCACTCTGTTCTGCTACCCTGATGCACATTATATGGCATGATCTGCCTGTATGGAAGAACACAACACTTTTCACTGTATCTCGACACAAGTGACAACAATAAATCAAATCAAAGCAAATCAGGTTACACTTCTGGGAGGAGGAGAATGCAGAGAGAGAAAATGGACCTTATACCTAAACTAATCTCCATAGCTTTATTCTGTTGACCCAAACGAGAAACCTCTCAACAGCAGAAGATAACATGGGCAGTAAAGCCTGAGCATTTATATCCACCAAACAAAAACTCAATGAGAAGTGTGAAATCATTATTTAAAGCATTGAAGATTATGATTGGAGCTAAAATCCAAAAGGAGAAGTGGTTAACTGCCTGAAAGAGAATTTTAACAGCCAGATAGAATATCAAGGGAGAACTTGGGGAAAAAAAAAGCAATGGTTTTTGACAAAACTTGAAACAGTCTTCCCAGATGGTGTGTGATTTTTATTTTATTTTTGTGCCATAATTCAGTCTCAGTTGTGCACGCATTTCCATTATGTGACCGTGATCAATTTCAGGCCCAACCTCAACTTCCTTCTAGATGTCTTGCTGCAGCTTCAGTGGACTTCCCCTAATCCCCAAACAGGCGTGTCATACAGAGATAGTTTGCTTCTATATGTTAGCCTATTTGATAATAACCAAAGAGAGTCATATTCTTATTGAGACGGGTATCTGAAAATTTAATAACAACTAGCTATGCGCTCTAACATGACACTTCAGATTTACATATAGAGCCCAATTTATTCACTTACTTAGATTACTTTTACATAACATCAACATCTTGCCTCGCTATGATCTGTGCAATAACATTTCATTATATGCCACATTCTTTGACCAGTATTTTACTCTGCACACAGTCTTTTCAAAATTCTAGCCAGAGCAGCTGACTATGTTGTGGTCAAGCACACGCCTATTTACGTGACAATTCTATTTAATTTATCCTACAAATAGAAAATCAAGTTTCAGAATTGTAGTTTAAAGAGTAGCCATTATCTGATTCCCATGCTAGATGTGATGGTCAACATCGCTCATTCTTCAAAAAAAAGTCTACCTCTTTCAAATGCACCATCCTCATTCCTGCTCCAAAAATGTATCCAAGTCTGTTACAATTACATGTAACCTATAGGAAAGATTCAATTTTCTCCACTCAGCATGTCTACGCCAGGACTTATGCTGCTTGGAACCCTCTTCCCACTTTTCTTGATCTAACCCAATCAGCATAATATTCTGTTCATATTTTCCTTGTGGTTATGTACCTTTCTTTTAAATACTTCAATGCTACTTACCTCATCAGAACCTTGTGGCAGCTTGTTCCACATTCTTATCACTGTTTGTGGAAAGAACTCTGCAAGATTCCGACTTGATTTACTACTGACTGTTTTAAATTTATACACTGGATTTTCAGTTTCCTCCCAAAACATATTTTCCACGTCAATCTTTCATATCCTTTTACAAACTTAAAGGCACTTTCAGCTTAACCCTGAACCTTTGCTTGTCCACAAAAAAGCCCTATCATGTTTAATCTTTACTGATCGGTAAAACTTTCACTTCTGATGTTAACATTGTAAGTATTAAAACAATTTCTTCAGTGTCGCTATGGGTGGAGTGTTATAAGGATCTGAGTGATGTGGACTATGGCAAGACATGTGGTAGAATTGGATGACAAGTTGGCAATGCCTGGAACAACTCATGCCATCTTATGCTTTTCACAAGTGTTGTAGGAAGATTCTTGCTAGGCAACTGTGAGATACCAATTGACAGGAATTAATGTTTGTTAAATTTTTTTTGATGTAGTACTTGCCGCACAATCATTCAGTTCCCCATCTTAGCAAATTCATCAAACAAGCTAAGTGTCATGGAAACTTGACCAGGAATTCAGAGTCAGCAGCCATGGATTTAGACAAATGACTAACATGCTGTATACTGGATACTAGCATCTCAGAGCACACTGCATGCACATTGACCATAAAGATCCCACATCCACAGACATAGGCAACTGTTGTGTGCCAGCCTTTTTGAATCCTTACTGCATGTCTCTTATCCACTTACACAATGCTTCTGAACTTCAGTGCTGTACCGCAGACTGCACCAGGAACTAGCATTGTGATTCTGTAGCAAGGATACTCAGGACAGATTCCCATCTCATGGATTGCAACATTTTACATTCCGTACACTTCACTTGCTCATAATGCGCAATCATTCCGAGCCTAAACGGATGCTCACATCGTCCCTGCCTTGGATTGCCTTGCCTTTTTGTTCTTTGCCCCTTCAGCCAGAGATAATAGGCTAACATTACTGCACTCTTTGCCATGCCATTTAGCACTGATGCAAAACCTGGAAGGTTGTTATAGTTGCCAGCAGCATCAGTGGAGTGATAATGGGAACTGCAGATGCTGGAGAATTCCAAGATAATAAAATGTGAGGCTGGATGAACACAGCAGGCCAAGCAGCATCTCAGGAGCACAAAAGCTGACGTTTCGGGCCTAGACCCTTCATCAAAAAGGGGGATGGGGTGAGGGTTCTGGAATAAATAGGGAGAGAGGGGGAGGCGGACCGAAGATGGAGAGAAAAGAAGATAGGTGGAGAGAGTATAGGTGGGGAGGTAGGGAGGGGATAGTTCAGTCCAGGGAAGACGGACAGGTCAAGGAGGTGGGATGAGGTTAGTAGGTAGCTGGGGGTGCGGCTTGGGGTGGGAGGAAGGGATGGGTGAGAGGAAGAACCGGTTAGGGAGGCAGAGACAGGTTGGACTGGTTTTGGGATGCAGTGGGGGGAGGGGAAGAACTGGGCCAGTTGTGTGGTGCATTGGGGGGGAGGGGACGAACTGGGCTGGTTTAGGGATGCAGTTGGGGAAGGGAAGATTTTGAAATTGGTGAAGTCCACATTGATACCATTAGGCTGCAGGGTTCCCAGGCAGAATATGAGTTGCTGTTCCTGCAACCTTCGGGTGGCATCATTGTAACTTCTCTTTTGACTCCTCCCACTTCCTACAGACTAAGGGGGTGGCCATGGGTACCCGCTATACCTGCCTCTTTGTAGGTTACGTGGAACAGTCCCTCTTCCGCACCTACACAGGCCCCAAGCCCCACCTCTTCCTCCGGTACATTGATGACCGTATCGGCGCCGCCTCTTGCTCTCCAGAGGAGCTCGAACAGTTCATCCACTTCACCAACACTTTCCACCCCAACCTTCATTTTCACCCGGGCCATCTCCAGCACATCCCTCAGCTTCCTGGACCTCTCAGTCTCCATCTCAGGCAACCAGCTTGTAACTGATGTCCATTTCAAGTCCACCGACTTCCACAGCTACCTAGAATACACCTCCTCCCACCCACCCTCCTGCAAAAATTCCATCCCCTATTCCCAATTCCTCCGCCTCTGCCGCATCTGCTCCCACGATAAGACATTCCACTCCCGCACATCCCAGATGTCCAAGTTCTTCAAGGACCGCAACTTTCCCCCCACAGTGATCGAGAATGCCCTTGACCGCGTCTCCCGCATTTCCCGCAACACATCCCTCACACCCCGCCCCGGCCACAACCGCCCAAAGAGGATCCCCCTCGTTCTCACACACCACCCCACCAACCTCCGGATACAACGCATCATCCTCCGACACTTCTGCCATCTACAATCCCACCCCACCACCCAAGACATTTTTCCATCCCCTCCCCTGTCTGCTTTCCGGAGAGACCACTCTCTCCGTGACTCCCTTGTTCGCTCCACACTGCCCTCTAACCCCACCACACCCAGCACCTTCCCCCGCAACCGCAGCAAATGCTACACTTGCCCCCACACCTCCTCCCTCACCCCTATCCCAGGCCCCAAGATGACATTCCACATTAAGCAGAGGTTCACCTGCACATCTGCCAGTGTGGTATACTGCATCCACTGTACCCGGTGTGGCTTCTTCTACATTGGGGAAACCAAGCGGAGGCTTGGAGACCGCTTTGCAGAACACCTCCGCTCAGTTCGCAACAAACAACTGCACCTCCCAGTCGCAAACCATTGCCACTCCCCCTCCCATTCTTTAGATGACATGTCCATCATGGGCCTCCTGCAGTGCCACAATGATGCCACCTGAAGGTTGCAGGAACAGCAACTCATATTCCACCTGGGAACCCTGCAGCCTAATGGTATCAATGTGGACTTCACCAGTTTCAAAATCTCCCCTTCCCCAACTGCATCCCTAAACCAGCCCAGTTCGTCCCCTCCCCCCAATGCACCACACAACCAGCCCAGCTCTTCCCCTCCACCCACTGCATCCCAAAACCAGTCCAACCTGTCTCTGCCTCCCTAACCTGTTCTTCCTCTCACCCATCCCTTCCTCCCACCCCAAGCTGCACCCCCATCTACCTACTAACCTCATGCCACCTCCTTGACCTGTCCGTCTTCCCTGGACTGACCTATCCCCTCCCTACCTCCACACCTATACTCTCTCCACCTATCTTCTTTTCTCTCCATCTTCGGTCCGCCTCCCCCTCTCTCCCTATTTTTTCCAGAACCCTCACCCCATCCCCCTCTCTGATGAAGGGTCTAGGCCCGAAACGTCAGCTTTTGTGCTCCTGAGATGCTGCTTGGCCTGCTGTGTTCATCCAGCCTCACATTTTATTATCTAGCAGCATCAGTGGAGTTAAGTTAGTAAGCATTTGCTCAGGGGTTCCCAGCACAGTCAGCAATGCCACTCTCCGATAACAGTTCAGACTGTTCAGAGGAAGGGTCACCAGACTCAAAATGTTAACTCTTTTCTCCTTCACAAATGCTGCCAGATCTACTGAGCTTTTCCAGAAAGCTCGTCTTTGTTCTCAATTCAGACTTTGTTTGGCTGGTGAGAGTAGCTGAATGACTAGCAGTGCATCACCCATCTTGATCCTTTCTGCCTTAGCACAAGCTGCTTTCCTCATGGAATGAGTCAGAGAGGCAGGTATTGCAGGAGTGCAGCTATAAGCACTAGTGTACTTGGGAGGTGTCCCAAGCAAATCAGGAGGCAGCACAGATGATATGCAGGGTTGTGGTGAGGCAGGTGTGGGTGAGAGAGAGCAAGATGTTTCAGGTAAATATGAAGGCGACAGAGTATATACCTTGGTGGGAAGTGAGTATATTAACAGAATTGGGTGAGCGCAAAGTATCAAGCAGAACATGGTGGCACACATGCTGGTGGAGTGAAGAAGATCATTGACATTCTTCCTACAGGACTAGCAATTCTCAAGATGGCTAAGACTGGTTTTAAACAGCAACCTAGAACCATGTTGGCATGGCCTGGTGTTGTGGCCTCCATTGTGGTCCTAGGGAAAAATGAAGTCCTGCGTCAGCATCACCCCCTCGCCAGCACTTCCAGGTCCCCACTCACAAAGTCAGGCATCATTACGGACCTTGTCTGCCATGTTTTGGGAAAAATGTCAAGAACTGTATAGGGCAGGTCTGGATTGACAGTGTGGGGAAAGGTGCATAATGTGTTTTTGAAGATGGTGCAGCTGTGAAGTATGTCACTGAGCTTTGGGGTATCCCCTTCTGGACCCTTTGATTCACTCACCACGTGAATCACTTCATTTGGTCTGTCATCACTGAAGCCTGCAAAAGTCCAATCTTTTGGTCACATCCTTCCATTCATCTGTGTAAATCAATAATGAAGTCAGCTGTGGATTGCTCTGGATGCTGTATTCTTTTGTTAAGGTTTGCCCTCTTCAAGAATTTTATTAGCTCTCAGGTTGAAGTAATAGAAATTATTATAATCCCCCATGAATTTTCCTTCCAGAATGTCCAATCGTGTGTTCTATTTGACCCATCTCTGAAATGAAAACTCTTGGCAAAATTATTTTTGCTGGCACTGCTCTCTACTGTGTTTAGAAATTTATTTTCTTTAAATATTTTAATTTTGAAGTAATAGTGGTTTATTTATGTTTTGCTGCTGTTCTGAAGGATTTGCCCACTCTCATCAGCTTTAATGTGGGATTGTCATAACTTTACAGGTGTACTGAAGTATTTTTGTGTTTAATTGTTGCTACTGTAAATATTTTTTGTGTTAGGCCAGAATTACTTTCTTATAAATTGTCTAACACTTAATATGCATTTATTGACACATATCCCTGGCTGTCTTCTCCTGCATCACTTGATATTTTGTGTTCACCCTGTCAGTTCAGTTTCTTCAAACCACATGTCATGTTAATGCAGTGCTATCCAATCTGAGATGTGAACGACTTTTTTTGAGCTATCACTCTGAATTACAGTAGCATTTAAAGTTCCCTTTTTGCCAGGGATTTTTCTTTTAGACTCATGCGGCTTCTGATGTGTATTCACTCACCAGTTGAACCTGAACCCGGAACCAATACTGTAGACCACCACCTCAACCTGCAGCCTGTACCACAGCCATGGAGCTACAGAATTCTTCTGTTCCCAATGTATCTCTTACCAAGTCTGAAATGTTTTGTGTTTTGATTTCTTGAAGCATTCTTCATTGTGAAGTGCTGCCATGAAGAAGTTTGGTGTTCAACGTCTTCAACAAGCAGCAGTTTTGGTTTTTCTTCAAATATTATATGCTGCCAGAATGCTTTTTTTTCTCATGGAGGTATGTGCCACTAATTAAATCCTCAAAATTCCAAACTGATTACCACGTTGAGTGCACTTCCATCCATTTATTTTATGTTTATGTGTTCTTTAGGAGTTCATAGACTAAGGTGTTTGATATAGGAACTTTATTGTCTAAATGAGAAGAGTCTTGTTTAGTTAACAAGCTGTACTATGTTATAACTCTGCAACTAGTTACAGGTTACAAGGATATGCTTTACATCATGGTAAAAACTGTTGGGAAGACTTAGTCTTTGGTGTGTCTTCTAAGAAATCCTAATTTAGTCTCTCACCAACTCCATGTGACATCATCACAGTGGCTGATGCTCATTGTGGTCATCATATGTTAACCCCTTCAGATCCATTTACAAGTGTATAAAGTGCAAGTGTTTATTTTTCTCCAAGTTGAAAATTATAGAGTTAGATCAGGCTTAGTGTACAAGTTATATTCATGAAACACTGGAAAGTTAAAGCAGGCTGCTCAGAAACAATTAGCAGTGCACAGACAGATATATGTGGAGCTATAAGAGGCAGTTTCCCACCATTTATCTTGAAAAATATAATACATTTTATCTGTGATAGTAATCATGTGAATTATCCATTCTGATCAGTTCTGAGCTCTCTGTAATCTTCAAAACATTTCACTTTACCATCGTCCTGCAAACATTTCCTCCACTGAGACGACAATCACTTAGTTCCATTCTGAGCTATTCAATCTCAGCTGGAGTATCATTGGTAATGGTTTCTCTTCCTGTCCCTGCACTAAACCTTCAGAGCTCCAAAAATAGTCACCTTTGGCTCCTTCTTTTACTTCTTATAAGCTTGTATATGAATGCTGATGGTACCAGCTCTCTCTTTCTCCATCACTTTCACTTAGCCCTTCCACTATCTCTGTGCTGTTTTTGCAAAATTCAGTATTAGATGAGCAACAATTTGCTCTGATAGACAAAAATCATTGGGTTTTGGCAATGTCACATTTGAAAATGTCCCAATGGTTCCACTCTGTATCCATTATTGTGTCAAACTGAACCAGATTGTTATCAAACTCAACTCCAAGCTCCGTTTCTAACCTCATATTTATAAGATGTTGCCATACCTTAACTAACTCAAGGGTACTTTAAATGATTTTGTGGTGAGTTCTTACATTTTTCTTCATCACAATGGCTGTCAATTCTCATCTGTAGAGCATAACTCACCTCAGTACCTCCCTCATTTCTTGATGGTGAAATCTGATCCACATGTTTGCTACCTTCAGACTCATTTACTAAAAAGATTCTTGTTGTCAGCCACCTATCCTCACTTACTGTAAACTTCAGATATTCAAACCTCTCCTCACTTGTACACCAGTCAGCATTTACCCATCAGTCTCTCCTTACTTTTGTACATTGACTTTTATTTCTTCAATTCCTCAAACTTAAAAAAGCCTTTTGTTTAATTCTCTCATTGGACCCACTTACTCCTTTTCTCTATATCCATCTCCAGTGCTATGCATCCTGATTCAAGATCTCCATCGTTCTGATTTGCCCTTTCGTCATGCCACCACTGGCAACTATGGCTTCAACCAGCTCAGCCCTTTGTTATAGAATTCCTTCTAAATTCTTTCACCTCTCCACTTCATCTCCTTCATTAAGTCTTCTTTATCATCTATGTCCTTAGCCAGTTCTTCAGTGAATCATTCTTGCAGCATCTTTGCTTCAGCAATATTTAGTCCAAAATGCATAAGGGTTACATTAAACACCCTACATAAATTGAAATTCTTGCTTTTGATGAAGAAGCTGATAATTAAAATGCAGAATGGAAGACAGTTCTTCTGACTGTTTCGAAATAGAAGTTTCTCCTTTATCTTCTCGTTCAAGATCAATCTGTCTCTTTCATTGTCCTTGCTTGAATGTAATAAACCTGCTTATTTTCAAGATCTAAAGCAGTTAAGGCAATATGACCTATGAATCAGAAGATTGGAATGCTTCCAATTTAATACTTAATACCAGAACCTTTAATAAATATATTGCATTAGGTGACTTGATGCTGATTCTATGACACAGTTTGGCACATATTAAATATGTTGTCATTTGTATGGAATGATTGATGATCCAGCTCTGATGTGAATACAGGCTAAGAAGTTTGTTTCATTTTTTCTCAAGTATGAATTAGTCCTTTTGTCTCCCAGTTACTCACTTTCGGCACCTTTGCAGCAGTTTGCAGGGACAGTAGGAATGCTTTTCTAAACAGCTGGCATCAGAAGTTTCCTATCTTTTCCATGAAATCCTCACCCCAATAGTGAGATCTCACTCATTTCCCTTTCAATTCTAACTTGTCATCAGCATCCTTGTAATCTACCTTCCTCTCAGAGCTAACAGCCAATTCTTGCTTCCAGCAAGATTCAAGTTGGAGACTGGTTGACAGCCAATGCAGCTGAGGTTCAAAAATTAAAAACAGCCATGTCTCATACTGCATAAGTCTATATGGTTTGCCATCTCCCGAGTGTCCAACCTGCAAGCTGTGCACCCCCCCCCCCCCCCCGCCGCGAATTAAAATTAGACTTTAATACTTCGAAAGGCATCGTTTTAAAATCACAGGGAATGAGTTTTGGAGAAATTGCTCCTGCCAAAGATTTGTTCACAAATAGAACCTGGAGGTTCTCATCCAAGTGACAGTTTTCTGCTGT
Organism: Stegostoma tigrinum; assembly: GCF_030684315.1. Taxonomy (NCBI): domain Eukaryota; kingdom Metazoa; phylum Chordata; class Chondrichthyes; order Orectolobiformes; family Stegostomatidae; genus Stegostoma; species Stegostoma tigrinum. The sequence continues at coordinate 32,507,293 of NC_081374.1, forward strand.
GTCTGACAGTGTTCTGATGTCTCATATCCCAGCTTTCTGGATTGTGTAGACTTAAAAGCAGGACAGTGGCTCAGTGGTCAGTACTGCTGCCTCACAGCACCAGGGACCTGGGTTTGATTCCACCCTTGGGTTATGGTCTATACGGAGTTTGCACATTCTCCCTGTATCTGTATGGGTTTCCTCCAGGTGCTCTGGTTTCCTCCTACAGTCCAAAATGTGCAGGTTAGGTGGATTAGCTGCTCTACATTACCCATAGTGTCCAGGGATGTCAAGGTTAGGTGAGCTAATCATGGGAAATGTGGGGTCACAGGAACAGGGTAGGGGTAGGTCTGAGTGGGATGCTCTTTGGTGGGTTGGTGTGAATTTGATGGGCTGAATGGCCTGCTTACACACTGTAGAGATCTCAAAGGCAGAATGAGGCTGCTCAAACTTTGGCCTGGGTTTATGAGGCTGGAAAGAGGGAATAATCTGGCACTGAGAAGGAAATTACTTTGTTGCTGCAGTGGATGTACTGTTAGAAAATATAATAATGTTTTTACCATCCGAAAGCTAACTTGAGACCATGGCCTTCAACAAGTAGTGACAGCAGAAGACAATGAGAGGAAATTGCCACAAGTCTGACATTTTCTGATGTGCACCATTACCATATTTTCCTGTGATCTACTACTAACCTCCCTCTGTCAATCCTGTAAGTGGCAGCAATACAAATGGATGGCAGAAATATCTACCATGAACCAATCCTTTGGACCTTAACTTGTGGAGGAAGAGATATCACTGGCACTCCTGATGAACTAGGGGAGCAATGGTAGCGGTGTTGATGCAAATGCAGTTTGCATAGTGTGGGAAGAGATAGACTCACAGATTGAATTGTCTCATTATTTTCCTCACTACCCTACTAACTCAGGTGTTTAAGACTAAGTGGTAACTGAAACAGGAAGATCCCAAATGGTAGCATTTCATGTAAACTCAGTGCTGCATACTGCCTGAGGTCACAATCTTCCTGCTCTGTGTATTTACAGTGCAAGCTCCTAATGTTTATGTTGTGATCATAATCAATCTGCGTAAGTCCTGCTAGGAGCGAAAATGACCTGGGTCAGTGCCATGCTGGTAACAAATTGGCAGCAGGAGCACTGAAGTTGCTGGATTTTGTGTCTGAAAGCATTAATCCATTCAAAGGACTAGCTGTCTACTGTTGCTAACATGTCAACTATCAAAGGAATCCAATCTAAAGTCAAATCTAACAAATTCATGGCAACCTGAAACATTAACTTAAACAGTAAATTAATAGTTAGGAAGCAGCTAAAGTTGAATTTCTGTGACATAATCATCTTCAACATTTGGTGATGTCAGACATTTTCTTTGAAATTGGTGAGAAGGAATTATTATTTTTAATTGTGTGGCTCCAACGGGTAGTTGGCACAATAAATGCTAACACAATCCAAATTGGTTGATTTAATCATTCAGTTCACCTTATTTGGGCACATCTCATTCTTAAGCATAAACCAGGTGATAAATTAAATGTGTTTTTTTAAAGGGAGCTAAGGTGAAGGGTTAAGGATTCATTGGGTGTTTTCTTGGCATTATATTTATCCCAATGTTCTTACAAGTCATTGTAACATAAAATCAGAAAATGATGCCTAATAACTCCAATTCACCTTCCTCGTGTAATTCAGCTCCAGTTTCTCATGGTTGATCTTAATAATTCTTAAACAGGCCTAAGAAGAATTTCTTTTATATGAAAGGTTTTTCTGGAATCAGTACAGCAGTAGTAACTGTCAAAGTTTATTACTTCTTTCAATTGGCTTTGTAACTTACCATAAAATTTGGCAAGTTTTGAAACAATTTTTCAATGCTATTAAATCATGTTGGTGTAGAAACAAAGCAGACTTCAACTTTGGAATTAAGATCCCAAATCAAGGCAAGTATATTTACTTGTTGACCTAAAACATTTCATGTGACTAGTTACTGTAAATGTTTAGTAAAGGTTATTTATACAGATGTTTTATGGCTATTGTAATTGTCAGTCTTAAAGGCTCTGGCAGTTGTCAACTACACAATTTGTATAAATAATAGAGCAAAAATGGGGCAAAAAAAGTCAATTAGTTGATTAAAACAGCATCCCACACAGGACAGACATCATAAAAGGTACAAAAAGCACATAACTCCAACATGCTAAATCTTTCATGTGTCCTCGTACAATACCGATAAATACCCTGACAGTCATCACCTTCACATTGTTTTTGGCTTAAGTTTCTATGGATGGGAAGAAACACTTGAGACTTCGTTATGAAAGTTCACAATAGCTTTGACTTAAAATTGAATCATGGCTCAAGGAAATTGCAAATTCACTTGGAACAAAAACTGTTTTTTGTACACTATAGCAGTACTCTATTTAAATTTTACTCTTTGCAAATAAATCCTGAAAAGGAAATTTTAATAATTTCACACAAAAGGTGTTAATTTAATATTGGACGAAATTTGCATTTCTTCAGAATAAGAACTACCAAAACAATATCCATTTATTACCATGCTGTTAAAGTAGAATTGAAATATGTTACTTACCCTTTGGTTTTAAGCAATAGATATAAGGCTGTGACAATTCCCTTTTTTAAATCCTCACTAATTTCCTATTCCAAACCGCACAGCAGAATGGAAATGTCAGCTAGCCAATTAACAATCTTTTATTTACATCTTTTTTGGACAAGCAGCTCACATTCATTGTAATAAGTACAGAAAGTAAGCTTGAGATTGAGAACATCTCAACATTGTCAATTTGGTGCTGTTTTTGTATCAAAATGATGTCTGAGCCTTCTATGCACAATCAAATGCAGTTTGTATCTTGTTGAGGATATTTGCTCAAGTCTTAGCTGTGCACATGCTGAATAGGCAGACCAAACAGCATGTTGATGCTTTGAGTCTAAGTTTTCACTCAAATGTTGAGTAGCTTATAATTGCACTGAAGTGGAAACTGAGACATTGGCTGTGAGACACTGTGGGCACAATTTTAGAGAGGGGTGGGTGCAGTCTGCTTCGCTTCTGGAATGGAAGCCAATAGACTCAGAAGAAGCCTGCAACAGAGGCATAATGTGCTAGCCTTGTTTAAATTGATGAAGAATGAGACTTTCTCCTCCTGGAGTGGCAGCTCCAATAATCCTGGCAGAACCACCACAGCTATCCGAAATGAAAGTCCCATTGGAACACAAGACTTAGTTAAGTCAAGGGAAAGACCTTAGTGGCGTCAAACATGTTCAGGCTTTGTGCTTTTAAAGTCCTTACACTTACTCACACAAACAGATAAAATAAAGACAGTGAAAAATAGGCTAAGTTCAGAGGAAATCTGAGAAGCAGTTGAGTAGTTTCTATTCATGGAATGATCCTTATGGTTCCTAGATGTTGCTTTTCAGTCATTTTTCTCTGGATGCTTCTAATGGTTTGTGGCTGGTTCAATTTAAAAAGTCCATAATTTATTAGCAAAAAGTCACAGTTTATAACAGCTGTGGGAGATGAACTTGTTTAGTTCAGATTTAATATGGATTTTGACTGCAGAGAACAGAGAAATGGCCCCTGTACTTATGGAGCTCAAAATACCTTTCTTGTGTTCCCAGCACCAAGCTGTTCGGTTGTGGAAGGGGTGTGCGGGTGTGAGTGGGGTTGGAGATGGCCTACTGATGTTGTCGTTAGATTAATAATCTGGAGACCCAGGGTAGTGTTTTGTGGACTTGTCTTAAAATCCCACCATGATAGACGTTGCAATTTCAATTGAATGAAAATCTAGAATTAAAAATCTAATAATGACCATGTAATTATTAATGATTGTTAGGAGAAAAACCCATCTGATTGACTGTCGTCCTTGAGGGAAGAAAACTGCCATCCATATTTGGTCTGGCCTACATGTGACTCCAGATCCACAGTAATGTTGTTGACTCTCAATTACCATCTGGGAGATTAGAGATAGGCAATAAATGCTGGCATAGCAAACAAGGCCCACATCATGAAAATGAATAAAAGAAAAGTTATCCGAGAACCAATCACACAGTTGTTACCAGGCAAAAGACTTTTGCTACCATTAACTGGTTATGAGTCCGTAGACCAATCAACGTCATGTTGCATTTATACACAGTATCCCTTAACTCCAATTCATCCGTAGCCACTTCAATTACTGCTTGTTCAAACAGCTATCTATACACTGCTTGCCATAAGTGTCTTGTTACTTGTTTTGCAAAACATGCTACAATCCTTTAAGACTATGGCATTAAAACAGTTCATTCTCATTTCTGGCCACAATTTTAAAAAAGAACAAAAATAAAAAGACAGGAAGGATGGAGGAAAAAGTTTAAAGGATAAATCTGCACAGAGAGGTTCTCCATGTTGAACATACGCACATCTTTTGCAAGAATCTTGGAATAAATGGTCCCTTAGATGGAGAACAGTCTGTGCTAAGGGTTAGACCAGAAGATTGATCAGAGTTTTGCATGAATAATTGCAAGAAAACTTTCAAAGTTTCCCATCGTTACTCTGCCCAAATTGATGGCATTGTTTGGACACTGCAGATTTGAAATGAAATGCAGAAGTTCTGAAGTTGCTGGTTTCACACTTCTACAAAGACCTGCAAATGGAGAACCACCTCATCCTACAGTCAATCAATTGCTGCAACCAATTGAATAAGCTACACCTATGGTATTGATGAGCTTTGAATGGATTTCCAGGTTCATAATTAATCATTTATTAACTCATAACTTGAGTATTTATTTTAAAAAGAGACATTTCATTGAAGCTTTTACGTTGATTTTATTAGGACAAAACACTTCAAAAAAATGAGTTTTCTCAGCACTTGCTCATGTTTATAACCACAACCAAATAACATCAACATCAACATTAACTCAATGCCACATCTCTTCTTGGCATGCCCAACTTGATTAAATAACATCACCCAGACTCTGAAACAAACTAATATTGTATTGTTGAATAATAAGACTATTTTTATTGATAAGAAGTTCTACATATTCTTAAGGATAATGGATTACTAAAGAAAAATGTTTTAGTTTCTACTTTAATCCCACATTTACATCTCAATCACTTACTTTTCTATTTGTACAGTTTAAATATTAAGAGTGAAGCATTCCAGTGGCGTAAGCTTCCTTATTTTCTGTCTGTGAGCATGCTTCAATGTGATTGGCTGACGTTAGTATAACTGCTGCAACATGCCTTGACATTCCCTTGGCTTGGAACTAAAAACAAGCTGAAGTCAGGTCAGGGGAATCCAGGCTATCAAGATTGCTAGATCTTTGTGAGCATTTTTTCTTCAAGATCTGAAGTAAGCTCTGTTGCTTTATCTTTGATCACAAAATCTAGCCTATTATGCAGAACCAGAGGGTGAGGATGGTGAAAGTATAAACAAAAATAATCCTGTGGGCTAAATCCTACACTTTTTGAACAAATTCAAGTTATGTTCAGTTTTTTGCAGGTTTTCTGCCATGAGTCAGAATGGGTTTTCAAACCATATCTTACCAAGCTCACCTCATTAATTGCCTACACTGTCCCTCATGTCAATGTCTGGCCCCATCTCATAATGTACCATTCCCAGAATAACAACACTCAGACGATATCCCAGAATTTATGGTTATCCCTTGTGATCATATCATTTTTAAAAGCCAACATTGCGCCCCAACAAGTTACTCTCAGTCCAGACCTGCCCTGCACAGTTCCTGTCTTCATCATGGGCAGGGTAAAAATGGGGGAAATTAGATCCTGCTTTATAGGCAGGAGCCTGAGGGTCATGCTGGTGTTTCTGTAGAGTCAGGACTTCCTCTTTCCCCAGGACCAGCCGTGGGGGCCATGGCACCAGACCACACCAGCCTAGTTCAAGTTTGCCACCCAGGTTAAAATGGCTGCAGCCATTTGAGGGAAAACTCAAAACTGTAGTAGGAAGGCCAATGTCCTCTCCACTTACCACAGTAAATGCCACCACCTTCTCTCCAGTACACCACATTCACTCTATCTCTGCTCCTGTAACCACCTCACACCAAGACTCATGCTCTGCCACTCTCACTGTTGCCTGCAACATATTCCCTCACTTGCTCTCACTCACCCCAAGGTCTGATCCCATTAACTCTGAATGACCTCTGTGCTGCCTACTCCCTTGTTTGGGACACCTCTCCAAGTATATTAAACAGCTGTGCCACCCATTTTCATATCCCTTAATCCCTGCATCTCTCATATTTCAGGAGAAAGACAGACCACGACAGGGTCGAATGGCTGAAGACGGGCAGTGGAATGCCCGGCATTGGGCTCCTTACCCCTTATGTGGTGAGCATCCAAAATCCGACCACCCTAGGCAGCCGGCTAACTGTTTTCAAGCCCCTGGATTGACATCAGAGGCTGCTTTTGACTTACTGTGCCAGGACCCTCTAAGCAAAGGCTATGCCCCTTGGCTTGATCAAAGCCTGCTGACAAGCATAACTAGCATCCTGCTTTTGTCTGTGCTAAATGGCAAGACAAGACAGAAGTAATATGAGCCTTGTATCTCCGGCTGAGGGGGTAAAGCACAAAAATCAAGGCAAGACAATGCAAGGCAGGGATGCTGCAAGCGTCCAGGTAGGGTCAGAATGAAGGCATGCTGTCACAGCAAGGAAATGGCTTAGAGGTGTTGCATGGTCCAATTTATGAACTGGCTACAAGGAGAGGTTGGACAAACTTGGATTGTTCTTGCTAGAGCTTCAGAGGCTGAGGCACATATATTAAATTATGAAAGACATGGATAGGGTAGATTATTGAAATTTCTTTCCCAGGGTGTAATTGTCAAATATTAGGGGGCATAGGTTGAAGGTGAGAGGAGGAAAGTTTAAGGGAGATGTGCGAGAAGCAAATACAACAACTATGTTTAAGAGGCATTTAGACAGACACAAGAACAGGCAGGGAACAGAAAGATAAGGAACCTACACGGCAGATGAAATTCAATTAGAATGGCATCATGTTGGTGCAGACATGATGGGCTGAAGGGCCTATTCCTGCGCTGTACTTTTCAATGTTCTTATAGAATCGCTACAGAACCAAACAAATCCACATGGACCCTCAGAGCATCCCACATAGACACATCCCCTAATTACCCACCTAATCTACACATTCCTGAGCACTACAGACAATTTAGCATGGCCAATCCTCCTAACCCGCACATCTTTGGACTGTGAGAGGAAACCAGAGCACCTAGAGGGGACCCGCACAAACACAGGGAGAATGTGCAAACTCCACACAGTTGCCCGAGGGTGTAATTGAACCCAGGATCACGGTGCTGTGAGGCAGCAGTGCTAACCACTGAGCTACCATGCTGCCCTGTTCTCTGTGTCCAGTGTCCATGGAGTATGCCCTAAGGTGTTGGAGCCTGATATTCAACATGGAGGTTGTTTGAAATAAGCAGGGAGCTGAATTCACCAGCTAGTCACTCTTATTTCCATATTGAGTTTTCTCTCTGGTTAGTAAGTTTGGTAAGGTGAGAAGCTGAATATTAATGAGGCGCTTAATCAGGCCATTCGCAAGCATTAACCCTGCTAGTTGGCACTTCAATGCGGTCCAATGAGAAACTTACTACACCACTCGGCAAAACGTAAATGATGGGGTGAGAAGCTACTGGTAGTGAGACATGCCTTGCCGGAATTCTCATCTGATTTTGCCACAAATCTTACCCTGGCTTACATCACTCAGGCTCCAGTAAGCGTTCGCCTCATTGTGGTGAGTGAAATCTTATAGCAACACTGCCACCAGGTGGAATTCTGAGCAACGGCTGTTCACTTCCTCCTGCCAACTGTTTGTCATTTATTAAACTGAGAAAACACATTTTGCTGAATACCATTGAAAAGATGTAATAGTTTATTACCAAATATATGTTCAGAGTGCAGCTAATTCTTCTAAGGAAACAAAGAATATGATCTACTAAACAGGAAAGTGAACAGGATTCTATGAGCTTTCATTTACAGTTACCGACCTGAAAACAGACAAAAGTAACAGCGTTCAGAGATTACAGTTCACCCCAGAATGCAAGCCAAATGCAGGATATGATGACCAGTGACTAAGTGACAATCCATGATGGTCTGCTGCACCCAGCTCTCATCTACTCTTGATCCCAAAGAACAGTCACACAGGACATGAAATGTTAATCCTGTGTCTCTAATTTCCAGCATTGGCAATATTTTGCACTGAATCAGTAACATCCTGTTTAACTTGTAGTGCATTTATCAAGCTTTATTCTTCTCATTGTCCTTACCTTCTTTACAGAAAACAGCTCCTGTTCCCCCAGATCTCCCAAATCCAGGACATTGCCTTGTTACCTGCGCCAAACATGTTGGGCACAGCATGCCAGATAATGTGACACAATCTGTCCAGAGCATATCCCCCACCGACAAGTCCAGGTAGTGGAACTGCATCTTCCGCAGCTTCATTGTCTGCTCTACTATGGCACTGATCAAAATTTGGGCAGCATTATGTCTTCGCACCACATCAATCAGAGCTTTGTACACAGGTGTCATAAGCCATTTTCATAATAGGTACTCCTTAGCCTCAGTAAGCAGCCCTGTAAGGCTGTCTCAAAGCATCAGCTGCACGGAGTACTTCAGCATGTATGGGGGGATGGTAGCTGCCAGGATAATGGAAACTGGACACAGAGAGAAGATGACCTCTGACTCCTGCAGTCCTCAGAACCTGCTCCAGCATCTGGAACAATTCTGTCACAGTGTCCCAGGACATATGGAGATCACATTGACACTGCACTTCATCAAACTTCAGGAAATGGAGTCAGGAGTGAAAAATCCTGCATCCTCAGGGATCAATCAAGTGGTTGAGCTGGGTGCTTGTCATCCTGTGCTACAGCTCCTGGGCTGGCCATCACCCCTGGTCCTCCTGCATCTAACTTCACCTTCTCTTGAGGACAGTCACAGAGGAACATTCACCAGCATCTAGGTGCACGATTCTTGGTGGCAATGGCCTCTGTTGGGAGCATAAGAAGCCAAATGGGTTCTTAGAACTGAGAACAGTCAGTGGTGGCACAACATGTTGAAGAGAGCTGCACACAGTCCTGCATACACTAAGACATACAGCCCCCAATAACGAAGGCAATGTCCCCATCACTAATTTAGCTTCAGTCTTGGTGAAAATGCTGCGCTGACTGTCCGACACATTGTATTGAAAAGGGAGTGCCTTGCTGCACCCTGACACCTCGCCTTCCCATTACAGATCCACAACAACCAGAAATTTTTATCATTGATACAATTTTGTTTAAAGGCATCTGGATGGGCACAAATAGCATTAGACGAACTTAGGATATTTGTTCAGCGCGGACGAGATGGACTGAAGGGGGTGTTTCTGTGGTGTACATCTCTATGACTCTAAATCAACTGAGTCCAGCATAATAATCACATAACAGATAATGAGGAAATGAAACCAATGTTGCAAGTTGTGGCTCTCTTCTGGCCAGCATGGCCCTCTTTCGAAGTAATTATCAATCACGTTTGCATCATTGAGATACCAACGTTCAATTCACCAGGACCAATGGTGCAAATCACTTTTAACCAGCATTCACATCCTAAGCACATTCACTCTGTGTGCAAAACAAATATTATTGCAAGTTACATGTACCAGCAGCTTGGAAGTCTAATTCCCTCGTGTCCAGCAGATGTGGATCCCATGCGTTCGTCCATCAAAAACTGACACTGAGTTTGTCCATTCAGCGCATTATCCCAGTCGCTTTCCAGCTGCAGTTAGCATCTAATGAGCATCAAGGGATGGCAGATAACGCAGCCCACAGTGTTCCTCATCAACATTATGCTCTACTTAGTTATCAGGTAAGCACCCACATCCTGCTTTACCTTGCAATACTCTGGCAGCCGATTTCTTCCTACTGCCGCCCCCCACAAGCTCCCCCACCCCCTCCCCCAGAATTATGTGGAGACCATTGAACTTCACCTTCTACTTTCTCCTTGTTCCTGGCATACCATTTTGCTGATGCCCTGTTTCATTACAGGGCAGGACTTATACATTTAATTATAAGGCCCTGGGGAGTGTTGCTGAACAGAGAGACCTTGGAGTGCAAATTCATAGGTCTTTGAAAATGGAGTCACAGGCAGATAGGATGGCAAAGAAGGCATTTGGTATGCTTGCCTTTATTTGCCAGTGCACTGAGCATAGGAGTTTGGGGGGTCATGTTACAGCTGCACAGGACATTGGTTAGGCCACTTTTGGAATACTGCATGCAATTCTGGTCCCCCTGCTATAGAAAGGATGTTGTGAAACTTGAAAGGGTTAAAAATGATTTATAAGGATGTTGCCAAGTTTGGAGGGTTTGAACTATAGGGGGAGGCTGAATCGACTGGGGTTATTTTCCCTCAAGAGTCACAGGCTAAGGGTGACCTTATAGAGGTTGATAAAATCATGAGGGGCATTGACAAAATGAATAACCAAGGTCTTTCCCCCAGGTCCAAAACTAGACAGTGTAGGTTTAAGGTGAGAGGGTAAAAATGTAAAAAGGACCTAAGGGGTAACTTTTTCACGCAGAAGATGACGCGTTTATGGAATGCGCGACCAGGTGAAGTAGTGGAGGCTGGTACAATTACAACATTTAAAAGGCATCTGCAAGTGTATATGAATAGGAAGAGTTTAGAGGGATATGGGCCAAATGCTGACAAATGGAATTAGATCAGGTTAGGATATCTAGTCAGCATGGGTGAGTTAGACCGAACGGTCTGTTCCCATGCTGTATAACTCACTATCACTCTGAGGAAGGGTCACCGAACCTGAAACTTTAACTCTGTTTTCTCCTCCACAGATGCTGCCAGATCTGCTGAGCTTTTCCAACAACATTGTTTTTGTTCCTGCACAACTCAATGTCTCTTTGACTCTATGGCCACAGTGGTGGTGAATGCCAATAATCTCCTCTCGTAGGCTACCGTGCCCGCCATGTATCCCCTTATATCTTGAGATCAGCCCCCACCCCCATCATCATCCTCTCCAACCACAACACAGGGAAACCTCTGTTCCACTCTACACTGCCAAGCTAGACTGCTCCACCCATTTTTAGCGATAAGACCCCTCCCTTTGCCCCTGCACTATCTTCACCAAACAATGTACAGACCCCCAGTATTGTATTTGCCACATGCCTCTGACTGGCATCAATAATCAAATGTTGACATGAAAGACGGGATCCTGAACCACAGTCTTTGCAGCTCCTTGACTAATGATTAAGTATTCCCCTGGCTGATTGTGACGGCCCTATAGGACTGATCATGACCCATCCTGTTGCCAGACATATCCCATGACCATGACCAGCCCAAGGAGCAACCATCCATGGCCTAGTCCCTGGACTGTGTGTGGACTGTGCCTGTGATTGACAGTACCAGGACCCCTGGCCAGTAGTGGTTCCACCCTTAACTAACCTGAGAACTTCTCCTCATCAACTTTCTGTTAAGACCACTTCATTGAATCAATGTGTACTGTGTGTGCTGCATTGTTAGCTGGTGCATACTGCAGGTATTAGATTGGTGTCATGGTGTGTTGCGCAGTAAGATGTTCCCTCTCCTTCCCAGACAGATCTCTAATAAAGAAGCTGCCAGTCTGAACAAACACAGCACCTCAGTAAGGGAGCACTGAGATCCTTCAGTCCTTGGCTGAAGCGCCAACACTGAAACAGCTATGGAATGACCAAGGCAGTGACAATGCAAGCATGGAGGTAGGTACAAAGTGACCGAGTGCAAAGAAATCAAAAGAGCAGCTCTAGGATGCAGCCTGCTCCAATCTGTGAGCTGAGTCCCTGACCCTGTGTGTAAAGTAGCAGCCTTGTAGCAGCCTTTTCAAAGTTTGCTGCTGGTGCACCCTGCAATGCAGATCTGTGCTTTGTAGGCATCGTACAAGTAGATTAGAGAGATGCCATGCAGATCCTGAGGAGTAAGCAATATGGAGATGTCAATGTCTGTGGATGATAGGTTCATGATCCATTGATGCCAATGGATTATGCCCTAAGATGCTGTGGTGTAGTGACCAACATGGAGGTTCTTCACAGTCAGCCGTGAGCTGAAGTCACCACGTTCAGAAGGCAGAAGTTGTTCTGACTTCCATTTCGATAATTCCTGGCATCTCATTTGGTCGCAGCTGGCAATAAGATAGGGAGCTGCATATTAATGAGTTGAGATGTGCCATTATTAAGGCTGTTTGCAAGTAATGATTCCTTTATAGGCAGCTCACTGCTGTGTAGTAAGAGGCTTGCTTCAATGCTTGCAGCTCAGTTCAAAGAGCAGCAAGATTTTCCCACTGGAATCAGGCCTCATCCTGTGTGATTCTACCACATTTCTCTGCATATCCCCATCATTCAGACCCTCATGAGGTTCCTCACTTAATCTCTATATCTTTTAAGAACTACCACTCAAAAATAGTAATAAAAAGCTAATTTTGTTATATGGAAAAAGCCCATTTATACCTTTTGGATTCTGTGAAGCATATGGGCGGGTGGTTAGCTCAATGGGTTGGACGGTTGATTTGCAATATAGCGTGGTACCAACTATGTGGATTCAACTCCTGCATTGGCTGAGGTCACCGTGGAGGATCCTCCTTCTTAACCTCGCCCCTTGTTTGAAACACGCTGACCATCAGGTTAAACCACCACCGTCTCCTTTCTCTAATGAGAGAGTGGTCTAGCAGGACTATGAAGACTTTATTTCTGAGGCAGTGTTTAAACTATCCAGCAGGGGCAAGGCCTGCACTAACAACCTTTTTTTTTAGCTTATATCCATTCCCAGGATTTCGTTTTCCCTACCTTTACATGAAAGTACGTTACAAGTAACAATATTACTTGTGCCATTTCCATCAGCTCACTTGCCCAGAGATATATCAGCACAAGGACTCTCAGGAGAAGATTCTGATGACTCCACTCATTGCCAACACCAAACACTACTCCCATTGTTGTTGACACAATACTTGCAATTGTGCCTTCAGATATGGGCCAGTGCAGCACAAACATTATTGGTTGCTGAAAACATCCTTTCTTCCAAGAGGAAGCTGCATATCACAGGAGGCAGATGTCTACAAATGGAGGGCAGCAGATGTGGGCAGGGGAGTCTGGTGATGGAGGTGCGATGGAAAAATATTGCAATGTTGTATGATCTGTCTCCATTCAAGGAATGGGTTCTATAGTGGCATTGCATAGATTCCATGCCAGGCAAGCAGCATAAAGTAGCCATAGTCTTACCAGATCATAGCGCTGCTGTTTCATTGGAGAGAGGTGATTGGAGGTGGTTTAACCTGAAGGCGAGGTTAAACTGCACCTCAGCTGAGGGGAGATGTTGAGAAGGAGAATCCTTCATGGTAACCTCAGTTGGTGCAGGAATTGAACCCACACTGTCGGTGTCACCCTGCATCACAAACCAGCCAAGTGAGCTCATCAACAGGCAGTAATGTAAGAAAGTTACCTGAACTCATAATGTGTGACTCTCCGGTACACCAGTCCTCACTTTCAGTCACTCCTGGCTACATGCTATCAAGTCAGTGCAGTATGTTCAGTCAGTTATGTATATGTAATTTAACAGTAATAATCAGAATACACCGAACCCAGATAATGTGTTAGTCTGAGATATTCCAACAGTCTAAGTTATTAGCGTTATAAATAAACCTCAAGATAACTGTCACAACAAGAACTCAGACTTTGTGATATATGGTCCTTGAACTATGTAAAGGGACGCATCAGATTCTCTCATTTCAGGCATGCTGCTTGGAAGAATGACCCCAGGTCATAGCCAGTGATACCATTGTCGTTCCACTGAACTAAACTCTGTTTAGTCACATCAGTACCAACAGTTATGATGGAATAAACCAGCAGCTTTGCACCAGTCATTTGGCAAAAGCCTTCTGTTTAATGAATTGGTCTGAAGGTGAGCTCCTTGCAATCTTCCTCATTATGCTTCAGTAAACAGATTGGCTCTGGACCCTGACAACTAGAATCAACCAACACTTCAAGCAATATGCCATAATTCCAATTCAAATGATACTGAGCGATATTCAAAGAAGGATTGAAGTACATGACGTGAGTTAGCCTGCAAGGTGATGTACCAGCCATGATGAACAGGTAATTGAGGAGGTGTGGGCAACATCTCGTCAGAAGGTGAAGATAATTCTACCTGCATCTTAGAGTTAGGTTTTCAAAGAAAGTTGCCTTCTGATCACTGTTGGTCAATGAGGACATTAAAAGAGTGCTTACCTTCTCACGCCTCGCAAAATTAAAACATGCTGATAGCCTCAAAATAATAGCCAGATCGAAAATTATCTGCACTGCAGCTTAACATGGCTGAGAGCATTAATGCAATTCCTTATATCATTCATACTGAGGCAGACACTGTAACATTTTACACGCAACATTACCTTCTTCTTGTATGGATTATCTCTTGGACTCGACCACCTCTGTCAAGAAATCAGTTTCAACTTCTGCAATGTTATTCCTGTGACAAGATTGAGTCACCCACAAATCAATGAACACAGTAACCTGGATGATGATATTGCTGTTTATTCCAATGGATATGCGTTGGTTCCCACATTGACTGGCACCATAACTCCATAGTATCAGGAAACATTCAGGACCACGCCCCTCCCGGTGCCTCAAAGATATGTAATTACAAACAAGTAAGAAATGCCTTGGGATTGTTTGCTGGATACAGTCAAACACTAATTATTGTTTCTTGATGTGCTACTCTACAGACCCGAACTGCTTTAGTGACATATATATATCCTATATAAAAATATTTTTATGAATAAAGTATATTTTTGAAATTAAAAAAATAGATCAGGAAGCAGACAATGCCTAACTCCACCTATCCCAGTGGAATTCGAGTCCAGGGTCCATCTGCAATCCATGCTGTTGATATCTCAGACCCATTTGATCCCAGACCTCAGTTATAGGAAGGATATTATCAAGTTAAAGAGGGCTCAGAAGTGATTTACCAGGAATGGAAGGTTTGAGTTATAAAGAAAGGCTGGATAGGCTGGGATATTTTTCCTCTGGAGTATAAGAAGTTGAGAGGTGACCTGATAGAACTTTACAAAATAATGAGAGGTATAGATAGAGTTAATGGTAGTTGTCCTTTCCCTAAGATGGAGGGTTTGAAGACTAAGAGGCACATTTTTAAGCTGAGAGGAGAGAGATTTAAAAAAGACATGATAGGTAAAGTTTTTACACAGAGAGTTGAACTTCCTGAGGAAGTGATGGATGTAGGTACAATTACAATGCTTCAAAGACATTTGGATAGATTCATGAATAGGAAAGGGTTGGAGGTATATGGACTAGGTGCAGACAGGTGGGACTAGTTTAGTTTGGGATTATGTTTGCCATGGAATGGTTGGACCAAAGCGTCTGTTTTTGTGCTGTATGACTTGATAACTCTGTATACAGCTAAACATTATCCCAATGCTTTGAGATGAAACACCAGGTAGGTTAATCAAGGACAACATAAGATCAGTAACATGGAGGTTCAGGAACACGAGAAAGAGTAGGGCTTTCCTGCACATTTTGCTGAGTAAATGATTTTGATTCAGTAGATTTGCTTCGTGTTCCATTTCTGAAGGAGCAGCAACTAAAGTGTTATGAAGCAAAAATTATTTCACAGAAGCAGATGGAGTTTACAATGGTTAGGGCTTGTGATTATTTTATGGTGGAAATGGCAAAGGTTCTTACAGATGTCAAAACTGGATAAGAATTTTTGAGGAAATCCATAGAAAGTGTTTGGGATTATATCCTGAGGAACAGCTCCTACCAGCAGGGGTTGTGGTGCTATCATTTCTGCTTTTCGTAGATCTTTCACCACACTTTCTCATTACGCTTTAAACAAATGGTGTTCCAGCTTGGAGAGAGACAAGTGGCTACCCAGAAGGAAAAAACAGTAAAACTTGTGACTGGCTCATACTGGTCTGACTGGTCTTGTACGCTTCAAAGTGGATGACCAGTATATCGCCTGTACGTTCATTTCTATATGCTACTTTTTGTTTTTCCTATGTTTTTATTTCCTTGGGGTATAGCTTGCGGTCCACTACTCAGCATCAAATGTGACTGATCAGGAATCTCTCCCACTCTTAGGCCTCCTGCAAATATATGATAAAGTATGTTGGAAGGTATCACCTGGGAATCTGTTTTCTCCTCTTTTGGCCAGGAGTAAACGAATAATTGCCAAGGATGCTACATATTGAGATACAAAATCTCCCATGGACAATATAGTAAGCCAGGATAGAAGGGCAATGGAGATTTCAACATGTTCCGATTAACATTCATCCTTTATCTAATGTTTCTAAATAGCTAATCTGATGCTCTGTAAAGTCAGATGCTTCCTTACTCACACTCTCTTCACTTCACCAAATTAATCAGCTTGGAGTACAGCTGATCCAAGAACTCATAAATTATTGGAAAACTTCTATCCTTTCATAATCATAATGCAAAGTATTTTGGAAGTGCAGTAATTTTTGTAAAATGTGTAATCTAACTTCGGCATGTGTATTCCCATGAACAGAAATAACAAACTACAATGATATATCACATTCACTGCACGAAATGTCGCAAGCTGCTTTGTAATGTTACTGCAGCAGGATCTCCAAAAACACATGGTGTTAGTGATGGAAGCATTGAGCTAAGGAGCTGAGCAGGTCTGTTGTACCTCCAACAGCAGATGGCAATAGCGAGTGAAAGCAGCTTGAGCAAATAGAATTTCCCTGGGAATTAAGAGTGCCATTGGTGGGGAAGGGCTGAAAAGGGAATTCTACCTTTAGCCCAAACCCAGAGAGAGGCTTCCCCTGTGTGGTCTCTTGATGCTATGGAGGAAGGAAGCAGTGGTCCAGGTTGAATATTCTTCTACTTGCTGATGAGCGGAAAGTTGGACACTTTCAGGAAAAGACCAAGAAAACCTAATGATCTAGTGGTTGAAGATTAAAATCAGACACGCAGCTGTTCATGGTGTCCAGGGGCTTCAAAGCAAGTGTCACTCATGAGGAAACATCTGTATGGGAAAGTGGTTCAAAAATATTGGATAGTGCACAGGTCAGCGCAACATTGAGGGCCGAAGGGCCTGTTCTGCGCTGTACTGTTCTATGTTCTACGCAGATGTTCAAAGAAGCCCATGGCAAATCTTTAAGGTATTGATAAGGGCTTTTGCAGAAAGCAATGACCTTACACAGTGACACATCAAGTAGCTTATAGCACATCAAGAAAGAGAGAAAACTGAAGGTCTGTGTCGATTACAGGGCTCAGTTTGGCTCTCAATTAGAACCAGATTCCATCTGCTGAACAAAACAGTAAAAAATGGCATTCTAAACAAGCACTGAGGGACTTTACAATTCCATGAGAATGCTGTTTAGTCTCTGTAATGTCTCTGCCACCTCATGCATATAATGGATAAAGCTTTTGATAGCCTTAATTTTCACCTCCCCCTGGTTATCCAGACAACATTCCCATCTTTGATTCAACATTAGAGGACACGCTTGCAACACTAGACACGAGCTTAGCTTGTTTGTCGCAATTTAACTTGAAAGCGCCAACATTTCTGGACCAAAGGTACAGTACCTTACGTACTTTGATGCCAAGGAAGGCATTATTCCTGATCAGGAGAAATTCCAAGTGGTAGAGAAGTGGGGTCAATCTAATTGGGAGAGGGAACTCTGTGGGTTCCTTGATCTAGCAGGTTATTATAGGAAATTTGTGCAAGTCCATGCACAGTTGATTGCCCCACCTCATAATCTGCTGAGAAAATTGCAGAATGCCAAAGGACTGTAGACAAGTTATCATACTTCATAAAACATTCCAGGGATTTGGAACCCCATGCATGAAGACACCTTTGAAACTACAACTCTCATCACCTGTCCTTGACTGTTCAGAATTCCAACTCCCTATTCTACTGGAACTGGCATCAGTTTCCTTGGCCTAAGAGCAGTGCTATTGCTGGTTCAAGTGATCGAAAGGCCTCAAGTATAAACAAAATGTTAACACGTGATTGGTTTGTTCATGTTAGCATTTAATGTTGGATTCACAATGATCAGGGAAACTTCAAGAGCAAGATCCGACAACGGCTTTGCAAGGTCACTTAGCAGTGTTGCAGAACCTGGAGTGTCAGAGTGTGGTAACTCAAGTGAAGTGGATTTGTAAAGCATTGCGGAGCACTGGAGTGACCTGTGACCATTCCCATTTGCCCAGACCAGTAATGCAAGAGTAAGATGGAATACTTCCAACTTGCCTGGATGAGTGCAGCTCTAATAACACTTGAAAAGCTTGACACCATAGAGAGCAAAGCCTACTTGACTGACACCACATCCGTAACATCCACTCCCTCCACCAAGGATGATCAGGAATGGCAGTGTGTACTATCTACAAGATGCAGGGCAGAAATGTCCTCTCACTCCTTAGAGAGCACCTCCCAAACCTACAACCATTACCACCTAGGAGGACAAGGAAATCAGATACATGGCACACCATCAACTGCAAATTCCCCTCCAAACCACTCACCATTTCTAACTTGGAAATATATTGCCATTCCTTTAATGTCACTAGGCCAAAATCCTGGAATTCTCTCCATCACAGCATTGTGGGTCTACTTCAATTAAATGGACTGCAGCAGTTCAAAAGGCAGCTCAGCACCGCCTTTTCAGGGGTAACTAGGAATGGACAATAAGTATGGGCCCAGCCAGCAACAGCCACATCTCATGAATGAATACATTTTAAAAAGGTCAGTTGAATAAAGGCTTTGTTGTCTGTGTGTGTCTTTGGGAACGTCTTAATGAAGTAATGTGTGATGGAGAGGTAGGAAGGTGTAGGCAGAGCTTAGGAATTGGCAACTGATGGTGTAATCACCAATGATGAAGTGAATAAAACTGAGATCAGAATTATTGGAGTGCGGATACCTTGGAAGGCTATGAGGCTGGAGAAGGTTTCAGCCATGAGGAAATATTAACTGGCAATAACTACATAATCTATTTTGTGGTATTGTTGGAAGGATAAATTTTAGTCAGGACACTATGGATTGCTCACTTGCACTTATTAAAATGGTGCCATGGGATCTTCTACCTAATTGAGAGGGCAGATAGGAGCCAGGTTCAATGTCTTATCTAGAAGTCTTCACCTTTGGCGATACAGCAGTTCCTCAGCAGTGCAGTGGAGTCACCAGGCCTCAATCGCAATTTGGGCTAAACATACTCAAAATGGCGAGTTGGGAGAATGTGGGTGTTCGGGAGTGCAATTGTAGCAGCTGACTAGCAGCGTTCTTTAGCTCCTTTGTTGTCTATATAGTGGAGATGAATGATTTCAGCAAATGAAATCCTGCCACTTGGTAAAGTACAGGAGATCAGATGATCTCTTATTTAAAAGATTGCAATGGGGCTGGCAGTCAGTATTGAAGACAACCTGTGACTAGTTTGTGCTGAAAGCAATCCCAAAAGCATTGGAAAATAATAAGGAGGATGGATACAGTAGTACCATTCATGGAAGAGGAGCAATCTGAGGTGGGGGAGTGGTGGGAGAAAAACAGCAGCATGCAAAATACGAAGAGGGGCCTGTTTCACATGAAGGTAGATAGGGCTTGGATAGGCAAAACACTGTACTTCTCTGAAATTATGGATGTCTTCACACAAAATGTGGTAGACATTGGTCCTGGGAGTTAAAGGAAGGAATGGCCTGCAAAAATATTAATTTAAAATATTTACTAATCATGCGAAGGAGCAGGTTCTTGTAGTAATGATCTAGAACTCACTGACTATGAGGTTGATGGAAGTGGATATGGTCAACAATTTGAAAAGGATATTGGATCAGCACTTGAGGGAGATTAATTTGGAGGGCTGTGGGGATATAGTGAGGCACTGGGAGCAACTGAATTGCCCTACGGAGAGCTAGACTGGATTTAATAATGTCTATGACCTCCTTCAGTGTCCTAATGAATCTATGATTCTACAGCTTATCCCTTGAATAAGTCAAATTGTTATGTGAAATTTAATAGTTACAAAGAATAAATTTAAAAAAAACTGTGGGCACTGAAAATCTGAAACAAAAGCAAAAAATGCTAGAGAAACTCAGCAGATCTGACAGCATCTGTGAAGAGAAGGTAGAGTTAATGCTTCCAGTCCAGTGACCCCCCCCCCACTGCATCCCAAAACCAGCCTAGCTCGTCCCCTCCACCCACTGCACCCCCACTGCATCCCAAAACCAGCCTAGCTCGTCCCCTCCCCCCACTGCACCCCCACTGCATCCCAAAACCAGCCTAGCCCATCCCCTCCACCCACTGCACCCCCACTGCATCCCAAAAGCAGCCCAGCTCGTCCCCTCCCCCCACTGCATCACAAAACCAGCCCAGCTCATCCCCACCTCCCTAACCTGTTCTTCCTCTCACCTATCCCCTCCTCCCACCTCAAGCCGCTCCTCCATTTCCCACCTACCGACCTCATCCCACCTCCTTGACCTGTCCGTCCTCCCCAGACTGACCTATCCCCCCCCTACCTCCCCACCTATACTCTCCTCTCCACCTATCTTCTCCTCTATCCATCTTCAGTCCGCCTCCCCGTCTCTCCCTATTTATTTCAGAACCCTCTCACCATCCCCCTCTCTGATGGAGGGTCTAGACCCGAAACATCTGCTTTTGTGCTCCTAAGATGCTGCTTGGCCTGCTGTGTTCATCCAGCTTCACACTTTGTTAGCTTGAATTCTCCAGCATCTGCAATCCTCATTTTCTCTGATCCCCTTCAAAACCCATCTGTTTTAGTCGCCAAGAAAAAACAGTTTCACTGCCACCCAGTGGTCAGCAATTGAAATTGCACAAATATGCATTATAAGTGGCTAATATCAGCTGATTCAGATTTATGAAGGCTAATAATACGTCAGCTACAGGTATTAGATATATTACAGGTAAACATTATTTTGAAAATTGACTCTTCCATTGACACAACTTGTCTGTAGCGTAGAAAAAAAAATCATTCCTCAAAGTAAGTAAAAATGAATGCAACTATAAAGAGAGTTATAGAAAGAGGTAACTTAAATTTTGGTCAGAGGCATTTGTTGAGAAAGGTAAAATGACTGTAACAATAGAGTGAATTGAGAGGTTTGGAAGAAAGTAGATTGGCCATTTTAATATTTTGGACTTAAGCAGCTATTGACACAGTTGCCGGGGAAGGTCATGGGAGGAAATTTGCAAGGGGCTGCAGTCAGAGAATGGGATTTTGGGGAGGTGTTGAAATACAGTAAGAATTGACATAAATAAATGCATAATAGTTTGGTTGAATTTCAGACCAGGCTGAACATTTTATATGTGAAGCTCTCAGTGACCGAGCTAATGTATATCAGTAAGGAGAAATGGCGAAAGGCAAATAGGACTTGATATGGGTTTAGAATGAGACAACAGAATTCTTAGTGAGAGATAATGGGAACTGCAGATGCTGGAGAATCCAAGATAACAAAGTGTGAAGCTGGATGAACACAGCAGGCCAAGCAGCATCTCAGGAGCGCAAAAGCTGACGTTTCGGGCCTAGACCCTTCATCAGAGAGGCTCTGATGAAGGGTCTAGGCCCGAAATGTCAGCTTTTGCGCTTCTGAGATGCTGCTTGGCCTGCTGTGTTCATCCAGCTTCACACTTTGTTAGCTAGAATTCTTAGTGAGCTGTATTTGACTAAATAAGGAGGGAGGTGGACTTAGAATAGTCAACTTTAGAGATGGCAAATATATAACTCAGGGTTTCACTACTAGATGAAATGAAGTAGAAGGGGAGACATGAAGACATAGGGTTTGAAGCTCAGCGCAGTTTGATAAGTTGCCAAGGTTGTGAACAGTGTGATGCACCTAAGACAGAAGCTAGATTACTTTGGACTTTCTAATGTCTAATTAAAAGCAAATATCTAGCAGAGAAATTTTGATGTAGGGTTTGTTAATGTATTTTTAATTTGATGTAAATATGAATAGTGGGCAGCCATTTTGTACTGTTGCAGTGCTTTTGTTGAATGTGCTCCCATAATGCCGAACCAATTTGGAGCAGAATGCCTGGTTTGATTTTAATCAGTAACCTAGAATTGGTTGAGAACTATTCTTGTTGCATCTCCATGCCAACCATAGCTTGGCACACAACATCTTCTCGTAAATTGTTGGTTCCTCTCTTAAATTCACTTTCTTTTATTTCAGTCTTGATACATGTAAGATCAAAAGTGCCCAATGTTAATTTTTGGCAATATCCCTGATATGTTGTTTCACTGACTACAGTAGGATTTTCCAATGAATGAGTAGGACACAGAAACTTTCAAAAATGCAAACAGATGTTCCTGAAAAACCCAGCAGGTTTGGCAGCATCTATGGAGCGAGAGCAGTGTTAAGGTTTCGGTTCCGATGATCCTTCTTCAGAACAGGTCAATATCCAGAAGGATAGTTGCAATGCAATGTGACTATTTAATAATTTGTCCAGAACTTGATCAATTCTTGCTATGCCTGGCAGGGATTTACACAGCAGCCTTCAAAGTTCATAGTGTTGCAGGAACCTGTAGTTTCTTGCCAATTAGAAGGTAGCCTTTTGTTATACTGTCCGTTGGCCATTAACAATATGTACCACGATGCAGGTATCAATTTGTGAATGATTACTTGACTCATTACAACAACTGTATAGGAGTCTTTTATACTTTTTTCCTGTTCCCCATAACCTAACAGATTCAGGGTAAAATAAGAATGACTACGTTGCTGTATGGTAATGCAAAGGCTAGACTAATAATCCAAAGACATTGGGCTAAATTTTACTGTAGATATTTGGATCCTGATGTCAAGATTATTTCTAGGCCTTGGCCCTGCATGTTTCTACATCTTGTGTCAGCTTAATTTTAAGGGCGATGTTAAAAAGTGGAACGACTCTACAATCAGGATGAACACAGCAGGACAAGCAGCATCAGAGGAGCAGGAAGGCTGACGTTTCGGGCCTAGGCTCTTCTTCAGAATTTCTGGAGAAGAGTCTAGGCCCAAAATGTCAGCCTTCTTGCTCCTCTGATGCTGCTTGGCCTGGTGTGTTCATCCAGCTCTACACCTTGTTATCTCAGATTCTCCAGCATCTGCAGTTCTCACTATCTCTGATTCTACAATCACATCTGATTAAGGAAATCAGCTGTACTATGGAAACAGAAGTGTCAGTCAGGAGCTGGAGTTTGGGCAAGCCAGGGATGTTCGGTGTAACTGCAATGGAAGTGATGTTATGGTGATGTGGCTCTATATGGAGTGAGATAGGAGGTTATCATTCAATATGGTTTTCTTTGAACCCACAAGTAGCTGCAAGCAGTTAGAATTCGAAGATGCAAGAAAATAAAATGGGTCCTTTATTAAACAATCACTGAGTAATTTGCCTTGATTCTTCTTTCAGCTCCAACTCCTAAAGTTGTTCCATATGGCAGCTTTAGGAAGACACTATACGCAAATTGTTATTTTAAAGTTGCACAACATTATAGGAGTTGAAGAGGAAAGGGCCGCAATGATTTTCTTAATCCCTAGAACCCTCAATGGCAGCAGCCTCCAAGAGACACTTAACTCTGTCTAGACTTGACACAGTGCTTTCTGTTGTCTTCTGATTATTGACTAAGCTCATTGTAAAGTTGGGGCAACTGGATAACTCTGCTGTGCAGTTGTGTCCAGTGTGTTGGTGAACCATTCATTCCCAGTCATCATAGAAATCATAGAACCCCTGCAATGTGGAAACAGGCCATTTGGTCCAACAAGCCCACACCACCCCTCTGAAGAGCATCCTGCCCAGACCCATTCCCCTACCCCTGCATTTCCCCTGTCAAACCCACCTAACCTAAACATCCCTGGGGACTACATGCAATTTAGTATGGCCAATCTACCTACGCTGCACACCTTTGAACTGTGGGAGGAAACCAAAGCGCTCAGAGGAAACCCACGTAGACACGGGGAGAACGTGCAACTCCACATAGACAGTCGCCTGAGGCTGGAATCGAACCCATGTCGCTGGTGCTGTGAGATAGCAGTGCTAACCACTGAACCACTGTGCTGCCCAATGTTGGCACCGTGCTGTCATGTTGTAGAAAATAGGAATGGTGCAGAAATATACAGTCTAATCTAATTATCTTTCTTCATAGCTTTATGGCTGTCCTCAGATGGGTAGCCATCAGCACTGCTAATGTTGACCTTAGTAAAAATGTGCTGTTGGGAACACAAGATAAGCATGATCCGATGTGATATTCTGCCTCTTTCTTAACTCTTCTCACTCCATGACACTGGGAACATTTAAGAGGTTCAAATCCCAAAATGTCAACTGGGCAATAAATAAATTAAATAAATCTGGCATTTAAAGGCTAATATGGGTAAAAATAGTGAAAGACTTACTGGATTATTATGAAATCCAATCTGATTCACTAATACCTATTTAGGGAAGGATGTCAGTGGGTTGTTAGCCTCACAGTGTTATGGTTGACTCTTCTATCCTCTGGAATGGCCTAACAGGTCACTCAGAATAAAATCAGGAGTAGCACCAAACATTGACCTGGATAGCACACTCTGCAAAGGCAACCCAGTCTCATCAACCTCACCAACACCTCTTCACCTACATTTGGGAGCTTGCACCAAAACTGGAAGAGGTGTCCTGCAGACTAGTCCACCAACAGCCTGATATAAGCACACCCTTCTGCTGAAAGCATAGCTAGCTCCCTAATAACATACATAAACACTTCAGTATAGGAGCAGCAGTAAAACCGATGAACCCTTTGGGCCTCCTCTATCTATTCAATAGGATCGTGGCTGATTTGAGTGTGGCTTCAACTCCATTCTCCTGCCTGCTCCCACTGGTAGGAAAGATCTATCAAAGGTGTTGATATAGTGCTACACATTGGGAGAGAGTAATCATGGAAGTTCTCTAAATTGACGCTAGGCCCTTTGGCGCTTCATGGATCAGTCTAAAAATGGGTAAGCTAACATTGATAATCACCTATTCTCCTCCTTCAGCTGATATTGATCTCCACATGGAAGAGCACGAAGATTATCAAGGACAGAGAATAGATGTCGAGTGGGCAATTTCCAAGTCCATTCCTGACGATTAGTTTGTTAGCAGCACTATGTGCGGAGGTGCTAAAAGCAACAACAGTTGCAAGAAAAGTTACAACATTTGACTTCATTCTTGCCAATTCCCCTATCACAAATGGATCTGACCATGTAAGAAGTCTGCAAGGAGATTAAGTCCTCTTTTTACTTGGAGGACACCTTCATTGTAGGGGGTGACATAAGCACCACAAATGATTCAGAACAGGCCTCAGAGCTCAACACTGGGAATTCATGAAGTGTTGCAGACCGTCATCAGGAAATTTTTGTTGAACCACCATCTGTAATTTCCCAACTTGGCATATCACTCGTTCAATCATTACTGAGTCAAGGAATTTAGAACAGGTTAGCCAGCACCTGTGGAGCCAGAAATGGAGTTGATGTTTTGAATTGCATCTGACTGTTCTTCAGAGCCCTTCTTAGAATAGAAACCAAAGGATCAATCTTGATTCAGTAAAGTTTGTAAGAGAGCATGCATGTAACAGCACCATGCACACTCAAGGCTGAGATACCAACTGTCTGATGCTACACACAGGCATGCTTGCATGCTGACATGCTAAAGACAGTGTTAGGCAATCCCATAATTAGCAGATCAGACCATAGGTCTGCAGCCTTGTTACAACCAGTCAGAAGGATGGTAGACAATTTAACAAGTAATGCAAAAAGGAGACTTCAGAAATGTCTGAAATCTCAATAATGGTGCATCCACCAGTGCAAAAGACAACGCTGAAGCACATGCAACCAGATGATCCCACTAGATATCTTTCTGAAATCCCTGCATCGCACAAACTAGTCTTCAGTGAATTTGATTCACCCCACATGATAACAAGAAATGGCTGAACACACAGGATACTACAAAAGCCACCAACTTTGAGAACTATAATAATGCTGCAGCCTCATTTTCCACAATTGGACATGCTTCTACTCAAACTATAATCGTGCAGCTACAATACTAGTATCTATTTAAAAAAATGGAAAATTGCCCAACTCTGTCCTGTCCACAAAGAACACAACAAATCCAATCCCACCAGTAATTGCTCCATCAGTCTACTCCCCATCACCAAAATTGATAGAAGGCGTCACTGAAAGTGCTATGAGGTGGCACCTAGCATGAGACTGCCCTCTGATGATCAGATACATTCCGCTGAGACCAGTCAGCTTCAAGCCTCATTATACCATTTGTCTAAATGTCATGAACAAAGGCAAATTTGTCATACATGAGGGGAGACTGACTGCACTTGACATCAAGAGAACATTTAACCCAATGTGGCCTCTCAGTAACAGTGTTAGACGAGGTACACTTGGTTTGATTCATGGCCCTGAGTCAGAAAGTAGGATTCAACTCTTGCTACAGTCTGCACATATAAATTACTAATACTTAAATACTGAAGGAAAATTTCAGACAATACTTTGAACGGCAAGCCCATTTGTCTTCTCAAGTGGACAACAGGTTTCATGGACCTATTTACAAGAAAATGGAGATTATCTATCTTCAAACAATTGCACAAAAACAGGAGGCCTTTTCATTATCACGTTGCTGTTTGTAGGAGTTTGCAATGATTCTCATTTTATAATGATTACTACATTCCAATTGTATCTCCTTGTCTCTCTAAAATGCTTTAGGATTTTCTGTGGTTTGATTTGAGGTATTACTGTCATGTATCCTAAGTACAATGAAACGTTTCGTCCTACGTGCTTTACAGGCAGATCAGACTATACCAGTGCATCAGGGTAATAGAACAGAGTGCATACTCACAGAGGATATGGTGTTACAGCTGCCGTGAAATTACAGAGAGAGATCAACATTAACATTAAAGAGATCCATTCAAGTCTGATGACAGCGGGGAAGAAGCTGTTCTTGAATCTGTTTGTACATGTACACAAACTTTTATATCTTCTGCCTGAATGGAAGAGGTTGGAAAAGAGTGTAAATGGAGGGAACTTTGATTATATTGATTGCTTTCCCAATACATAAGGAAGTATAGATTCAGTCAATGGATGGAAAGATGGTGTGCGTGATGGACAGGGCTGTGTTCACAGCTCTTTGTAGATTTTTTTGGCTTGGAAAGCACAGTTGCCATACCACACTGTGATGCAGCCAGACAGGATGCTTTCTATGTGCATCTATAAAAAAATTGTAAGATCCTTTATGGACATGCTGAATTTCCTTAGCCTCCTGTGGATGTGGAGGTGTTGTTGTGTTTTCTTGACTGCAGAATCAGCATGGGTGGTCCAGGACAGATCGTCACTCCCTGGAACTTGACTCTTCCAACCATCTCCACCTCAGCTCCATTGATGCAGACAGGGGCACGCTCTCCCCTCGCACGCTCTCCCCTCTGCTTCCTGATGTTATTGATCAGCTCATTTATTTTGCTGACATTGTTGGAGAGATTGGTATCTTTACACCATATCGTTAGGCACTCTATCTCCTTCCTGAGCTCTGCCTCATCATTGTTTGAGATCTGACCTACAATGGTGGCATCCTCATCAAACTTGTAAATGGAGTTGGTGTGGAATTTGGCTACACAGTTTCCTGGAATTCCCTCCCTAACAGCATTGTGGGTCAACCCACAGCAGGACGACTGCAGCGGTTCAAGAAGGCAGCTCACCCCACCATCTCAAGGGCATCTAGGGATGGGCAAGAAATGCTGGCCAGCCAGTGACGCCTACATCCACAATGAATTGAAAAAAAAATTGTGAGTGTATAAGGAGTATAACAGGTGGTTGAGTAACAGCCTTGCAGGGCACTGGTGTTTAGAATTTTCATGGAGGAGATTTTGTCATTTATCTTTACTGACAGTGGTCTGTTGTTCAGGAAGTAGAGAATCTAGTTACAGAGGGAGGAACAGAGACCTAGGTTCCAGAGTTTGGAAATGAATTTGTTTGGAGTTATGGTGTTGAAGGTGGACCTGTAGTCAATGAGTAGGACCCTGATGTAGGTATCCTTGTTGTTCAGATGTTCAAGAGGTGAGTGTATGGCCAGGGAAATGGCATCTGTCATGGACCTATTGCGGACTAAGCAAATTGTGGAGGTTCAAGGCAGTCTGAGAGGTTGAAAGTGATGTAAGCCATGATCAACCTCTCAAATCATTTCATGATGATGGATGTCAGAGCCATCAGGCTGTTGTCATTGGTGATGCCAAACATTACATAAATTCTACTATTTAATTATCCAGGCTACATTTCAAATCAATGGAAATAATGGGGAATGTCCCTAGTTGTTAGAGCCATATCTAGCAATAAGGAAAATGGCAATCATCATTAGCGACCATCCATCTTAGCCTGAGCCATCATTGAGGAGGCCAAACCATCTGGAACTGTTCATCAATGAGATTTGTTTTATTGTAAGTTCAGATGTTGCGTAATGGTTGCACAGTATTCAAATCCATTCACAGCTCCTCAAATAAAGAAGCAAATCATGCTTGCAAATAACAAAAGGCCTGGACAACACTCAGGCTGCCACTGAAATGCAGAAAGTGGCATCTGTGCCACACAAATGCAAGGCAATGATCATCCTCAACATAAAAAATCAAACCGCTTTAACATTTAATTGTATTGCCATTGACAACCACTGTGTCATCCACATCCTGGATATAACCCCTCAGGATTTACTCAAGGGCGGTTAGAATGGACAATAAACGCTGGCCTTCAGAGAAATACCCACATCTCTGAGTGAAAACATATAAATTAAAATTAAAATTCATGCTTTTCTATTTTCCTGCCACAGCCGTCTTCATTTGAACAGCAGCCAGGGACTGAATCACTGTGTAGACAAAATACAATGAAGCTGAGAAAAGTGACAGGCCACTTTGTGAATTTCTTCATTGCATTTCCTCTGAGCTTCTCACCAATTGGTGCCAAATTACAGCATTACGTGAGAAAGTCAGATATCGCTGGTTTGATCAGTGGTTAGAATGTGCATTGGTACTTTGAGAATCTCTGAAATTCACACGGGCACTCCATGTAATCCCTCAAGTTTCACATTGTTTCCAAATAACATGACAACGGTTGATAAACATTGAGGCTCAAGTAACATGTGAGATTGTTAAGAGTGGAATGCATTGTAACAGTATTAGAGTTGTATTTATTTTTAAGGCTGACATTCATCAAAACCTTTAAAGCAAGAAGGATGAATTTCATCTCAAGTGAGCCACAATTTGCAGGCCTGTGACATGTTCTGGCTGCACATTCCTATTGCTCTGTTAGAGGACACATTCACTGTCTACTCCAATATCAGAGTGAACTTGTTTTGGCTAAATATCAAGCGATGTCTAATTAGCTTCAGGGTTTCACTGGAATATTAAAAAAAAACAAATAGTGTGAATTTCCTTCTACAAGATGTCATAGTGTGGCGCGTTCGTGTTGACATATTTAACTTGCGTGTGCCACGTGAAAGCCTGATTGGGTTCACATCACTTGGGAGCTTCTGAAATTTTATACTCTTACTGTCTTTTTAATTTTCTGAGAAAGCGAACTCTCCTGCCACAAACACACGTCATTAAAAACATAAGCATGCAGAGCTCTCTGCAAGCAACCAGGGAACTCACAGACCTGCTGAGTAGCTCCAATACTTTCTGTTTTTGTTATAGTTTCCAGCATCCGCAGCTCTTTGTATTGAGGGAACTCACAATCCGCAACATAATTCAACTATTTCCAGCTGACTTTTTACAGATCACAAGCAGTGCAATAAGAAAACAGCATTTTTTTTAAAAAAAGAGATAAGTCCTTTTGTCCAAAACATTTAACCTACGTGTTGAAGTAAATCTGAAGAGAGATGGGGGTCACCCCTTTGGGTTTCCCTCGTGCTTTGTCTGAGAGATCGTAGGTTATGTTTCCCCACAGTTTGGGGCCATTCCTTTGAAGGAGCTGGCTCTTGGTGAGGGAGATAGCGGAGGCGGTGCGAGTTCTGAGGGAGGAGGTGGCACCGAGCTGCTACGGGAAGGTAAACGCTTTGCAGCGCGCAGTCACCGGCTGCCGTTTGTCTTATTGAAGAAACGTGTTGTATATGTGAGGGAGGAGAGAGTTAATTTCAAGAGAGGGAGAGCGGGGGGGGGGGGGGGGGGGAGAGAGAGAGAGAGAGAGGAACGCCGTGCTGCAATTGTTGCTGTACTGCAGTGAAGTGTGCCTTGTTTCTCTCCACTGCTGCAGGAGGGGCTCGAATCAAGACATTTCTGGCGACGATATTTTGGAAGCGAGAGAAAGGTAAATACTTGAGAGCCAAAAGAAAGGAATTGTGCCGCGCTTTAAAATCAGTGCGTGTTTGTTTGCAGTCACACAATAGAAGCTTACAGCCGACGGGCTTGTGTAAACAGCGCCCTCGCAACAGTGGAGCCGAAGATTCAATATCCACTGTCGATTGATCTAGCCGCAGATGTGTTGTGTCTCCATGGGAAACTTTCAAGCTGCTTTCCCTAATAAACTGTATCACCAAGAAAGGAAATAATGAAATATTGCGTATCAATCCCAGCAGTGAACAGGTTTCCATACTCTCTAACATAGGCTTTTATTTTAAAATTACATTAATGGCCAGGTCTGGTAGGTGATCTTTGGATAACATTGGGATGTCAACATTTACAGCAGGGCATTTGTTAGTACTCCTCTGAAATGCATTAAAATATATTCACTCAAAAACAAACAAATTTAAACGTAATTTACTGTGAAGATCAGGCTCAGAAGCTGGGATTCCAGTTACAGAGAATAGCAATGTACATTTTTGGATACCAACTTTTTAAAAAAATCTGCTCATTCATATGTTGTGGGCTGTTTTCCTTTGCACTGTCAGCATTGTCTTCTCTGAGTTATATTGATACCATCTCCACTGAAAGTGGGCAGAATGATGATTTTGGCCTTGTGTGCCTGTTCTCGAAACTAACATTTTTCAACAAAACCTGGCACACTGTGAGGAATGGCCCAAAGGTCCTTGATTTCTAAAAGAAAAACTAACAGTTACATTTGGAAGAATGGACTTTTAGGGTATTTTGTATTGTTTCATCTGCTATAGTGTAATTTGTCATAGCTCCTCAAATCTGAGTAGAGTTTTTAGAGCAGGCTGTTGGATGTTGATTGGCCTGAAGCTTGCTTAGTGAGACGGATGGTGTTAATTGGAAGACTTTTTTCACCATTGTGTTTGAAGAGCATCGATCAGCCAGGGAAAGGCCTTGAAGAAGTGTTTAATGATAATATTGAGTGAACAGTGTGGCAGAGATATGCACTGTGCCAAGTGTCCCCTTTCAGTGATGGATGGTTGCACTATCATTCTGAAATTTGTGAATTTTAACAGCACTCTGAAATTCTCACACTGGCACTGAAGAGGTTTATTTATTTGTTTGTGTAATAATCAATAACTTGCCAGGTACTGTAACTAAAGACAAAAGCACAAAATATTAGGCTTCACCTTTAAGTATCTTGGGATTGAAATATCAACTGAAACTGAAGAAGCCCAAGGGTGAGATAACAAGGTATAGAGCTGGCTGAACACAGCAGGCCAAGCAGCATCGAAGGAGCAGGAAGGCTGATGTTTTTGGGCCTTGATCCTTCTCCAGCATCTGCAATTCCTCCTATCTCTCAAGCTTAAGGGTGAAATTGCTTTCAGAGTCACTGAGTAAAATAACTTAAAATAATTGTCTTGAGTGGGCTGTGGTTGTAATTTATAATCCTTTAAACATTGTTTCATTGCATTAAGAGGCATGAGTGTAGAATCTAATTACTAAGTAAAATTTGTGTCATGAAGGACGCTACATTCTGAGCGAATGATGTCAGTGTGCAATAGAACAATAGCTAAAGTAGGTGGAAATGCTTCCTGTTTCTGAATTCAGCATCAGAAACAGCACATTATATGGTTTCAATGATGATTGAATTGAACAAACTGAGAAGGTTGCAGGTTCAAAGCCTGATTGCACTGATTAGTGAATTCAACTACGGTGCCCTAAGGCATCTCACTGGCTCCGGTATCCCTGATTAAAAGGAACCTTTTCTGTTAGTTGTGCACTTGTACATTTACTGGAGGTGGTGGGAGTTTGGTTCAACTTGATTATATTGAACCCCAGCATTCAGAAGTTCATTGTCTGGCTGTGCCTCCAATCCTTGTGCTGGATAGACTTTGAGGACTCAGTAGGTGAATTTCTTGCCTCCAAATTCCCAGTGTCTGGTCTGCTGTTGTATCCACAGTCGAACCAACCTCTGAAAGAAAAAAGATCTCATTTATGTCCAGCTCACCCAAAGGGTGACCCCTAACTTTGAAACAGTGCCCCCAATTTCTGCATTCACCCAGAAGGGGGAAGCATCCTTTCCACATTCCCCTTGTCAAAACCATCCAGGCTCTAACAAACATCAATCAAGTCACCCTCACTCTTTGAAACGTCAATGAAAACACCTCCAGACTATACAACCTCTCCTCATAAAACAACCCACACGTTCTATTAAATCTATTCTGAACCATCTTCAACACATCTATATCCTTCCTTCGATAAGGATACCAAAGTGTCATGATAGTCATGACTTAGTCTCACCGATGCCTTATATAACTGAAGCATAACATCTTCACTCTTGTTCAATTGTTCTCATTAAAAACTAGCAGCCCATTGACTTCCTTGATGATGGGCTGTGCCTGCATTCTAACTTTTCATGACTCATGCACTGACTGGAACACCTGAATCTCTCTGCATCTTGGAAAGCAGCAGCTGTTCTCTATTTAACTAATACTCTGCTTTTTCATTCTCGCCGTCAAATTGAACAATTTCACATTTTCCTACATTCTACTTCACATATCAGGTTTTTGCCTATTCGCTCAACCCAATTACCAGTTTGCTTTTATTTACAAAGACCAGAGCATCATGAAATAAGGAAAACCAAGGTACTGAAGAAACCCAGCAGATCTGGCAGCCATCTGTGGAGACAGAAACAACGTTAACGTTTCAAGTCAGATATAACTTTTTTTTTTCCTATCTGTCTTTCTCACCTAAATTCCATGCCTTCTAATTTCTCAACTATGTCGTTGATGTAAATTGTAACAAGTCTAGCTCCCAGCATCGACCTTTGTGGGGATTCCTCTCATCATATCCTGCCAATCAGACTAGGATTCATTTGTGCTCAGTTAAGTTTGTTAACAATCTCAATGTCCAGGTTGTTAGGAGGGAATAATGGAAATGCCATTGAACATCAAGAATAGAAGATTCTTTCTTGTTGGAGTTGGTCATTGCCCAGTACTTGTACGGTGTAAATCTTAACCACTTATCAAGCTAAGCCTAAATTTTGTATCAGAGATAATGGGAACTGCAGATGCTGGAGAATCCAAGATAATAAAATGTGAGGCTGGATGAACACAGCAGGCCAAGCAGCATCTCAGGAGCACAAGAGCTGACGTTTCGGGCCTAGACCCTTCTTCATCTCTGATGAAGGGTCTAGGCCCGAAAAGTCAGCTCTTGTGCTCCTGAGATGCTGCTTGGCCTGCTGTGTTCATCCAGCCTCACGCTTTATTATCTTTAAGCCTGAACTTTGTCCAAGTTTTGCTGCATTCACATTGATAGGTTAAAAAGTTGGTTATTTTTTCCGCAAAGAATGGAAAAAGAAATTAACATCAGCATGGATTACTCCTGTTCAATTACTTGAAGTGACACATGAAAGGAAGTAGGAAGCAATTTGGTTTTAGAATTACTTAGGTATGGAAATGTGTTCGACTTGGGGAGATGCAGAAACAACTAATGATCAAATGAATTTAATAGGAAAAGTGAGACACCCTAAATCTGTGACCCTATAATTTAGAGCAACCCTATACTGTTAAGATGCACTAATGATTAACTTAAATCCTTCAAAATGATTTAAGTGATTTGAAAGATGCTGTTAAAGAAGGCTAAGCAGGTTGCTGAAGTGTGTCTTGTCGGTGATCTTCTGTGCTGTTACAATGTGCCAATGGTGAATGTCATGCCAATCCTGCTTTGTTCTGGATAGTTTGTGACCAGAGAAATTATGCATTGTGCTGTTATTTCTGCCAACGCTCACATGTATTTTCAGCTGTTATGGGGATAGATTCAAGAAATTGGGCTGTTTTTCCTTGGAGTGAAGCACATCAAGAGAAGACTGTATAGAGGTTTTTGAAAATCATGAGCAGGCTAGATAAAGTAGATAGGGAAAAACTGTTAGTGTTTTTCAAAGGAACAAGAATGAGAAGGCATAGATTTAAAATGATCTGCAAAAGAAGCAATCGTGAACTGAGGAAAAAGTTTTGAGTCAGAGAGTTGTTAAGATATGGGATGTATTTGCCAAGAAGTGTGTTGGAGACAGGTTCTGTTGAGGCATTTGAGAGGATATTAGATGATTTATTTGGATAAAAATGATCCGTAAGGGTATGGGGATAAAAAAGATTAGTGTGAGGTAATGATGCTCATTTAACAAACCGATGCAGGCATGAGGGACTGAATGGCCTCCATTTGTGCCATAACACTTTTGTGATTTGTAATGTGTGCCAGTTTCCACCTTCCATTCTAATGCTTCAGCACAGAATCCCATTTTAGCTTTAATCTTACAAGAATTCCTTTCTGTTTCTGCAGTTCAACTTTCGCTTTTCCTATTTGTGTATAGCTGAGGTTGTTTCTTTTCTCCCTTGAATTCTAACTGTTTATTTATTTTCCACAACTTCACATTTCATTTTAATTTTTCTTCTATGATCTGGCCCTCCACCTTTTCAGGATTAGTTTCTTTTTGCTCCTGCTTTTGCTGTTCTCGTCAGACCATGGAGAAGGACCCCAGGCTATGGTTGAGTATCCCGTGGAGTTCAGACATAAATGTACATTGATCTGATGAATTTGTACATGTCACACACTGCAAGGTGGGTTCATTACTGTGTTACACATGGGCATTGACTACTATAAAACATCAGCAGAATTCATTTTGATTCACCCTTGAAAGGTAGATTTGATCCAAGTGGATTGATTTTCACTTTTCTTCAGATGTTTGGAGATTTTTGTCTGGCCTCTGAGGAACTTTGTTAATTCTGGAGTCTTTCTTGCCTTTAAGGGGCATATAATTGGATCATAAATTTGTACCCATCCCTTCTGAGCAAGCTCTCCTGAAACCACCATCTAGTGAATTATCTGGTTGCTGCCACCTTTATCTTTAATGGTATTGACAAGTAATCTCTGACCACTAGAAATCATTTTATGGCTGACCAACTGTATGCCAGATGAGAACTGACGATGAAAATAATTTGGGCCTGAAAACACTGCACTTTGTACTCAGCTTCCATCCACCAAACCTCAGCTAACTGGGTATTAAACCCGACCTCAGAGCCATTTGGTAGCTCGTCTGTGGGTAGTAACGCTCTGCCACCACTGTTCTTTTGCTCACTTCACTTGTTCTAAGAACCTGTTTAGTATACAGCATGGAGGATCAACCACTCTTGAGATTTTACCAGAATGAGAATTCTGTCTACCACAAAATGTAGTTTATTGCACAATAGCATTCAACTACAAGTTATATTGGCTAGTTAGACATAGCTTTAAGACGGGGAAGACTGTGGATATAGGTCTGCACTCCACGGGAGCCTAAGATGTTTTGCCTCATGCTGGCCCAAGCCTTCACGATACCATCAGATTTGCTAGAGTTTAATGCAATCTCCAGCATTAACCCTTTCAAAGCCATTACAATATACAACAAGATCAGGGGTTTGAAATGCCTTAAATGAATCGCATTTGTGAAAAGGATGTCCTGGAGTCGTCATGGACAGAACATTATAAAAGAAAAATTGGCCAAAGGCATGACAAAATAAATATGCTTGATGTATTTGGCGGCAAGTGTAGAGCTGCACTGTCCAAACTTTTTTGAAGGAATGATTTGTTTTTGACACAGTGCCGGATAATACTCTTTCCAGATGAAATATTAGAATGTCTTCTGCTGTATTGAAAAGGCAGCTGACAAATTCTTGGCAACTTTAAATGTTACTGAATTCCTTTATCATTCAGTGTCAATTTCTAAGTGACTAAGGTCTGTTATCCATTCATGTATATTCATTGTACCTTGTAATAAGCTTTTAAGTTCTTTAAATAGGAGATATTAGCCTTGGAATCATGCCATTCAGTAATGGTGGGTGAACATTTAGTGCAAAAAGGAATTGCAGATGAATGTTTCCTTAATGGAGGAAACCGTAGGGTAATGCTTCCCGTAAAATTCTGACAATGTGAATGGGGATAAGCAATTCTTCTTCAGGGCAGTTCCATTAAACATATCCATTTCTATTCACAATTATTGGGACTGTTGTGAAAAAGTTTTATACTTTAGAAGTGTATCTCCTTTTTTTAACTGAACACTTCTTTCTTTAAAAAAAATTTCATTGTTGACTTAGATTTTGAAGGTAAGCTTGAAGGATAAATGCAGATTTTACAGTCAGTAGCATCTTCCACCAAGTATTTAGTCCTCCAGGTGCAGTTGATGTTTGTCTAGGTATACATCTCGGGGAACAAACCAAACTGCGTCATGGAGCTACTCAGGATGAACCTTGACAAAAACCATTGCATCTCTTTCCAGACTTCTTTTGTAAAGACATATTCCAGCAGTAACTTTGTGAAAGTCTGTATCCCCTCCATGGCCACTTTGAGGGTAGCATGTGTTGGGACACGGATTGAACATATGCAAAAGATCTGACGGGCAATATCCTTCTCACCACCAGCCAAGTGATGCCTTGGTGCTTTCTGGAAAGTTCTGACTATGAGGCATACTGCCAAATGACATTGACAGTCTGCACTAGGAAACACCCAGCAGGATCCACCTTCTCCTTTTCCCACAAAGTCTCAATGACACTACATGTTGACCACTTCCTGATGGACTTGTGGTCAAACATGTTTTGTCTTTGCAAACATTTCCACGATGCACAGGTAATATGGAACGGTCCAATTACTTAGCCTTTGGCAGACCCATCCTTTGTAACACCAAGGTAGATGCTCAGTATGTCGTGACACTTAGTGTTTGCAAACTGAGCCCATCTTGATACTACCACATACAAAGGTGGCCATCAGGATGACGGCAATGGTGGTATGTCTTCCCCTCTCTTCCCCCAACATCCAGAGCCTTGTACATGGGTCCTTGTGGATACTGTTTATCTTTGACCTCCAGATGAAGTGGAAGATGGCTCAGGTGACTGCAATGGTACAGGTTCAGAGAATAGGCGACATACATCACTGAGCGTACATAACACGCGATGACCAGGTTTTTAACTGCAATGGAGAGGGAGCAATGTTTCCAAGTGGCCAGTTTCTGCCTCACCTTGGTGATACGCTCCTCCCAAGTTTTAGACCATGCTCTGGCCTCTGCAAACCATATGCACAGCACCTTCAGGTAATCAGACTTGATGGTGAAAGTGATAAAGGATAAATCAGCCCTGTTCTCAAAGAACATGACCTTATTCTTGCCTCAGTTTACCTTGGCTCCCAAGGCTGGTACAGACTGGTTGCAGATACTCATGAGTCTGCACACTGACAGTGGATCTGAGCAGAAAATGGCAATGTCATCCAAATACAGAGGGGTATTAACTTGCAGGCCTCCATTGCTTGTAATAGTTGCCCTTCTCAGGCTCACATCCTTTCTGATGGACTTGGCAAAGTATCTGTACAACACACAAACAAGGCCAGAGAGAAAGCAAGCCTGTCTGACTCCAGTGCTGATTGGGAAACTTTCTGATTTCCACCCGTTGTGTGAGTCTGCATGACCAACGTTGGTGTAGAACAGTCAATTCCAACGGCAGATTCCCTCCCCGAAGCCCATTTTTGAAGAACATGTCCCAAATGTATACGTGTGATATCCTGTCAGAGGCCTTCTCCTGGTCCAGGCTGATGACGCAGGTGACCACCCCACTGTCCTGCATGCAGGCACTCTCGGAGACCGTGCTGCCCGGTACAGCACAGGTTTTAGCCAGGGTGAATCACTGAGCCTAGAGCAAGCCTGCCCTGATTGGCGATGACCTTAGATGGGAGTTTGTAATCTGCATTCAGCAGTGAAATTAGTTGCCAATTTCTGATTTCCTCCCTCTGCCACTTCCACTTGTAGATGAGGGTGATAACTTTCTTCATGGATTCGCGCATTCTTCTTGCCTGATGCATACTGCTGTACACCTTCAGCAGGTCCTGGCCAGTCAAGTCCCAGCAAGAGGTGTATACAACTCAGCTGGTGAGCTGTTGCCTCCGGGAGTTTTATTCTTTTTCAAAGGACTTGTTCCTTGGACAGCTCACCCAGAGATTAGAGATGGTCTGGCGTGCTGTGTCTAAGACTTACATGATTGAGAACAGGAGTGACTGGGAGGTCATGCTGTTTGTGGGCTTCATGTCATACACTCTGGCACAAAAGAATTTGCTGATCCTCAAGATGTCCAACTGAGATGACATTACTGAGCCATCATCTTCCTTCAGGCTGCTGAGCACAGGGCTCTCCCTGTGCACCTTTTGGAAGAAGAAACGTGAGCTTGTCTCATCTTGCTCCATGGAGCAGGCCCTGGACTGGAAGATTATCCTGGAGGCCTCTGAGGCAAAGAGCAAAGCAGACTGACTCTTCACCTCCTGGAGAGCCTCCTTGAAATTGGCCCCCATCGTCAACAGGTGGAGTAGGTTCTGCATGCTTTTTAATGGAGTTTTGACAACTCTCTCTTCTCTCTCTCTCTCTCTCTCTCTCTCTCTGTTCTCTGAGCATCTTCTGAGGAAGAGGAACATATTTACATCAGAGCTTAGAACAAAGTTCAGTAATTTGTGCCTTGAAAAAGCAATTCATGCATTAAAGGTTCCAGATAAAGGTGAAGATTTTTAAGTAGGTGCTATGAATGAAAGACGGTCTACATTCTTATTTGAAACTTTAGCTTAAAACAATGGTTATTTAGCTAAGATAACAAAGTGTGGGGCTGGATGAACACAGCAAGCCAAGCAGCATCTCAGGAGCACAAGACTTGACGTTTCGGGCCTAGACCCTTCAGAGATGATGAAGGGTCTAGGCCCGAAATGTCAGCTCTTGTGCTCCTGAGATGCTGCTTGGCCTGCTGTGTTCATCCAGCCCCACACTTTGTTATCTTGATTCTCCAGCATCTGCAGTTCCCATTATCTCTGGTCATTTAGCCAATGTGTTTTTTGCTGTTTATCTGCTTTAGAATGCAAAACGTTTGAAAACACTTGAATTTTATATGCAGGCCAAAAGACATGTTGTGAGGGGAAAGGAGGAAAGGGCATGTGTGGGGTGGTGCAAATTGCTGAGGGTTGGAAGGAAGAGGTGCAGAAAAGATGAAGAGCCGAAGTCACATGCCAGAAGTCAAAGCCCACAGTTGTTGGCAGCTAGGTTCAAGAATAAAATCTACAGGCCCAGTAGGATGACTAGGCCCATGCGAAAATAATTGGCTAATGTAGAACTGTTCTCATGACAGCAAGGGTATTGGTTTGCCAGGATTGCAGGTAGAAGGATAAGTTTTATTTTATTTGTTGCTCAACACGTTTTCCTGTAGACCCATCAATATTTAAAGGAGAATACTATGATGGAAATAATCTTAGCATCTGATGCTGATTGTAATGTTCCCTATCCCTGTGGAATCTATGCTGTATGCATCTATGACAATAGAATAAAATCTTCAATACTGCTTTCTTAAATTGCATTGTATAATTTTAGTTTGAGATGATCTGACACTGACTCTGGATACATTTCTCAGCTCTCGCACTGGAGATCATTTGAAGGTTTGTAAATCAGCCCTTTTGATTGAATAGAAACAGAGAGATGCAGGGAAATTGAATGACATACCATTAGGATGTCAATTAGGATATATAAAAACATAATTACTCAACTTCATTTGGTGCTGCTGGCTGGATAATTGTTTAAAAAATGCAGCTAAGGTTTCTCTACTTTGTGAGTATTACAAAAGAAACACAGGAGAAACCTTGGATGTAACCCATACAATGAAATCATACTTTCCTAAGCAGCTCCAGGCTGGAGATTAAAGTGAATCTCTAGTTAATAATACCCAAATGTAAAGTACTCTATTGAAATGGCACTAGGTTGCAACTTTCAGACAGATGGTGAAAATCTACATGTAAAACTCGAATTGTATAAATTTACACAGCGCACATAAAATTGTGAATGGTGTGTCTGCAATTTTCTAAAATGCTTAGATAACCAATCTTGCTTTTACAATCAACATACATTTGTAACATAGGATATAAATGTCTACTTGCAGCAGTTTAGCCCAATTGGTAATAATAGAAGTTGACAGAAAAAACAATGATTGTTGTGCAGGTGGCTAGTATAAATGTAGTATAATTACTATTTAACCTAAAGTCATTTTTGTAACAGATCTTTTTTATTCATCCTACCACTTAGTGGACTTATTGCAGGTCATGATACAGCCATTTCATCTTGAGTGCAGATTACAGGTGACAGCTTTTCCTTGGATCAGGAATAATCTCTATAGATCTTAAATAATTATTCAATTTGTCAGAAAAGGACATAGGGATATTTTAGCTGAAGGTTTCCATTGATAAGTTAAATTATGATACTCCATATTGCCAAAAATGTACAATTTTAAGTAAGCAACCATTAAACTTAAACGTCATTCCATTCATATGCTTCCCAATGAATCATCAGTGCTCAATCAGTTTGAATAATGTTACATGTATCAATTGCCATTGCTTTCTACTGCTGAGGGCCAAAGGTTGTTCCTGAAAGGAAATTGATCCTTCTAGATCTCTGCCTCTTTTCATTGTGTTTGAGTTTATCAAAATACACAGAAGTCACATTACAGTCCTTGATGAGACATGAACTTCGGGGCTACAAAAGCTATATAGTCTAGTTTAAAGTTATCAAATTGAAAGGTTTCCTGGTCTGCAATGGGTCTGTGCCTCTCGGATCCCTGAATATCTCCTAGCAACAGATAACAGCTCATTTTTGACTGATGACGAGACTTCGGACTATTTTAACCTGATTGGAGAAACTCAAACAAGTTGTTGAAAAAGTGAAATTAGGTATGTGGAAACATTTGAATGCATGAAACAATAATAGGATTGGTGGTATTCAGGTGGTAAAATTGCAGAACCTTTTAAGAAACTCTGGATATGGCAACACATGCTAAGCCTTTGCAACGATTGAAGATATTGGGCATTCAGTGAAAACAACAGGAAAGTGAAACTGGGGTTCAAAGTGAGTTTGGAGGCAACCAGCAAAACAATACAGCACTGAATCTAGTGGCTAATGGGTTCTCAGCCAGATTTGATATTGTGTAAAATGATTGTAAGGATGGTTGACCTCTGTCACTCCACAGTACCATCTCCATCAATTAACATTGCAGTATGCCAGAATGAGGTCAGAATGCCACAGCTGACCATGCGTTCCCTCATGTCTCATGTCCTGATCTTATCCTGCGTGGGAATTGCAAGTGCTATTTGAGAGATGAAATTGCACTATATCGGACTCTCTGTTCAACTAAACTGTGCAGAGATGTTCCCAGGTGGTTGATAAACAGGCTTGCATAAATAGGCAGTGACATCTTTAGCAGATGTAAAACCTACGGTGGGTGTTATTTCCCTCCTTTTGTACAATTTTACTGAAAATGTTATCACCCCTGAGTGGGGAATTCTTCTAAAGCATCCGACGTAATAGTTTTCAGTTAGTGACATATCTTATTACAATTTGATATCTCCCCTTTTAGGAGGATCGGTTGAGCTCAGCAAAAATCTGCTAAAGCTAATGATATTCACTATAATGTGCAGTCTGACTTGCCTGGGATTCTTATGTAGATCCTCTTCTCTATTCAGATGTATTGGGATAATCCCAGTTGGGAGCACATTGGCTGCTGTCGTCCTCCAAGGAAAGGGGAATAACTCATTTGTAGTAGTTGGCTGAATGAGGGGAAAATAACATCTGCCAATCTTTACTATAATTTACTATAGCTTTTCAACAAACGAGGATGGGGTGTGATTGCATGAAAGGAAGTTGGCAGCATACAATGGATTTTCCATGGTGAAGTCTTTCACATAGGTGTGAGCTCTAAATAATTTATTAGCCAATTAAAACAGAACAACTGTAGTGCTTTCAATTTTCTGGTACT
This sequence comes from Stegostoma tigrinum, assembly GCF_030684315.1. NCBI lineage: Eukaryota > Metazoa > Chordata > Chondrichthyes > Orectolobiformes > Stegostomatidae > Stegostoma > Stegostoma tigrinum. The sequence continues at coordinate 32,549,397 of NC_081374.1, forward strand.
TGTAAAATGCTGGCTCAGTTATGGCATTGATACTTGTTGACAGTTCATGTGCTGCAGTTTGGTAAAGAATTGAGTCACCAAACCTCTCAGATTGTAGATAAATTAGGTGTTGCTGTAAACAAAATAGACAGAATGCAAGCAAAATGAATGAGTAGATTCATTTAAACATTGGAAGATAAGGACCTGCAAATTTGTGTGTCAGTGTGTTTAAAGTTTTCAGGTTTTTAAATTAAAGCTGCGCTACATTAAGTTTCTAATATGCAAGTTATCACACAATTGCTACTTCTGTACATTCTCATTTCAACATGTATTAATGTATTTGGTAATCCTCTCAGGATCACGAACACATTGGTCAGTGCATTTATGGCCAAATTAATTGAGAACTATTATGAAATAAAATGGACAAATAATTGGCCTTAGTATTGAAGGGTCTTTTTGAACACTGAGTTCCTTTAGAGAAAAAAAAGTATGTACAGAAATGAGCTCACACCTGTAGTAGGGGATATTGCACCAGATGCCATACAGGTATTCTTGTGTGTATAACTAATGCCCATTGGATGTATGCAGAGCACGCACATCAGGACAACCAGCAGCATACAGTAATATGAAATAAAGCAAAGAACTAGACGTCTGAAACAGAAATTACTGGAGGAACGCCACAGACCAGGTAGCATCTGTAGAGAGAAAACTGTATTAATGTTTTGAGTCCAGTGACACTTCTTAGAAACATTGGAATTCGGAACTTCAGCTGACTTCAGACTCTCACAGCTGAACAAATGTATGTATTTAAAAGGAGCACTATCTGCAGCTTAGTTGCTGATTAATTTATTTTTATATTACTATCATTCTAGTTGTATAGCTAATAATGTTTCTCTTACATTGGCACCCCAGTCTACTAATGTCACATACAGTCTGTGGGTGGAGACCAGGGTTCTACTCTTTCCTTTGGAGGTGTCTACAGTTTGTATCAGCTCCCAAGGGTCCAAGTAACTATGACCGACAAGTAAAAACTGCTCAGTGTCCAGTTTTTACTTGTCTGTCTCCTCTCCACCTATCTTCTCCTCTATCCATCTTCTTTCTGCCTCCCCCTCTGTCCCTATTTATTTCAGAACCCACTCCCCCTCCCCCATTTCTGATGAAGGGTCTAGGCCCGAAATGTCAGCTTTTCTGCTCCTAAGATGCTGCTTGGCCTGGATGTTAGAGGATAGTGTTTGTTTTCCATTGGCAGGATGCAGAGCTAATTCATGTAAGCAGGCAGCAAGAACTTGGTGTACACCTTGCATTGTAATCAATGGCTGGGGATTGATTTAAACATTACAATCTTCTTGTCTGCTTTTGAGCTCTATTTAAATTAGCCCCCACCAATTTTTGTAGTACATAGCAAATATTGTGTTTGTAATCTTGCTAATCAGCTAATTATTTGTTTTTATGCTAATTTCATGGCTATAAAAATCTAAGATATATTCTCCTAGATTTTGATTTGTACTACCTGACTATGAGGTATTGCCTTGGGGCATGCAGAGAGGAAATTCACATGGGGTTTGGACACCTATCTGATTTACTTCCAATAATTTAAATGCATGAAGAGTCAGGCTGACTTCATTTTATCGTTGTGTGTTCTATCTGTCTGATTTTTTTTTTCCCCGTTGTGTTGAGCTCAGGTCCAGAAGTTACAGAATAAAATCTATCGAGCTGTGCAAAAATTAGTTATCGCATAATTTGTTTTCAGTGAATGGGTCCTGTTTAATGAGATAACAAGGTGTCGGGCTGGATGAACACAGCAGGCCAAGCAGCATCAGAGGAGCAGGAAGGCTGACGCTTCAGGCCGAGACCCTTCTTCAGAAATTGGGGAGGGGAAGGGGGTTCTGAAATAAATAGGGATAGAGGGGATGATGGATAGAAGATGGATAGAGGAGAAGATAGGTGGAGAGGAGACAGACAGCTCAAAGAGGCAGGGATGGAGCCAGGAATGGTGAGTGTAGGTGGGGAGTTCCGGAGGAGATAGGTCAGTCCAGGACGGACGGACAGGTCTGGGGGTGGGATGAGGTAAGTGGGTAGGAGATGGGGGTGGGACTTGAGGTGGGAGGAGGGTATAGGTGGGAGGAAGGACAGGTTATGGAGGCGGGGACAAGCTGGGCTCGTTTTGGGATGCGGTAGGGGGAGGGGAGAGTTTGAAGCTTGTGAAGTCCACATTGATACCATTTGGCTGCAGGGCTCCCAAGCGGAATATGAGTTGCTGTTCCTGCAACCTTCGGGTGGCATCGCTGTGGCACTGCAGGAGGCCCAGGATGGACATGTCATCTGAGGAATGGCGGGGGGGAGTTGGCATGGTTTATGACTGGGAGGTGTAGTTGTTTCGTGCGAACCGAGCATAGGTGTTCTGCAAAGCAGACCCCAGCCTCTGCTTGGTTTCCCCGATGTAGAGTAGGCCACAATGGGAACAGCAGATGCAGTATGCCACATTGGCAGATGTGCAGGTGAACATCTGCTTGATGTGGAAAGTCTTATTGGGGCCTGGGAGGGGAGTGAGGGGGGAGGTGTAGGTGCAGGTGTAGCACTTCCTGTGGTTGCATGGAAAAGAGTGGTCCCTCCAGAAGCAGATAAGGGTGGGGATGGAAAAATGTCTTTAGTAGTGGGGTCAGATTGCAGATGGCAAAAGTGTCGGAGGATGAAGTGTTGGATCCGGAGTTTGGTGGGGTGGTACATGAGGAGGAGGAGGGGGATGCTGTTTTGGTTGTTATTGCCGGGAGCGGGTGTGATGGATGAGTTGCAGGAAATGCGGGAGACACAGTTGAGGGCATTCTCGACCACTGAAGGGGGGAAGTTGCGGTCCTTGACAAATGAGGACATCTGAGATGCACGGGTGTGCAATGCCTCATCCTGGGAGCAGATGTGGCAGAGGCGAAGGAATTGGGAATAGGGGGATGGCATTTTTGCAGGAAGATGGGTGGGAGGAGGTGTATTTTAGGTAGCTGTTGGAGTCGCTCGGCTTGAAATGGATATCGGTTTCTGGGTAGTTGCCAGAGATGGAAACAAAGGTGTCTAGGAAGGAGAGAGAGGCATTAGAGATTGCCCGGGTGAACTTAAGGTTGGGGTGGGAGGTGTTGGTGAAGTGGCTGAACTGTTCGAGCTCCTCATGGGAGCTTGAGGCGGTGTCAGTACAGTCATCAATGTAACGGAGGAAGAGGTGGGGTTTAGGGCCAGTGTAGCTCCGGAAGAGGGATTGTTCCACGTAACCTACAAAGAGGCAGGCATAGCTTGTGCCCGTGCGGGTGCCCATGGCCACCCCCTTTGTCTGTAGGAAGTGGGAGGACGAGTTCGGCTAAGTGGATGAGGGTTTCGGTGGAACGGGACTGGTTGAGCCTGCAGGACAGGAAGAAGCAGAGGGCCTTTAGGCCATCTGCATGGGGAATGCAGGCGTATAGGGAGTGGAAGTCTAAGGTAAAGATCAAGTGTTGGGGACTGGGGAATTGGAAGTTCTGGAGGAGGTGGAGGACGTGGGTGGCATCACAGACGTATGTAGGGAGTTCCTGGACCAAGGGGTAGGTAATGGGGTCGAGACAGGTGGAGATAAGTTCGGTGGGGCAGAAGCAGGTGGAGACAATGGGTCGATCAGGGTAGTCAGGTTTGTGGATTTTGGGAAGGGGATTGAAGTGGGCAGTGCAGGGTTGGGGAACAATGAGGTTGGAGGCTGTGGGTGGGAGGTCACCTGTGGTGATGAATTTGTGGATGGTTTGGGAGATGATGGTTTGGTGGTCGGGGTTAGGGTCATGATCAAGGGGGTGGTAGAAGGAGGTGTCGGAGAGTTGGCTCCTGGCCTCAGCGATGTAGAGGTCAGTGCACCAGACTACAACTGTGCTTCCCTTGTCTGCGGGTTTTATGGTGAGGGTGGGATATGTCCATCCTGGGCCTACTGCATTGCCACAACGATGCCACCCGAAGGTTTCGGGAACAGCAACTCATATTCCGCTTGGGTACCCCGCAGCCCAATGGCATCAATGTGGACTTCACAAGCTTCAAAATCTCCTATCCCCCCTACTGCATCCCAAAACCAGCCCAGCTTGTTCCCGCCTCTCTAATTTGTCGTTCCTCCCACGTCAAACCCCACCCCCATCTCCTACCTACTAACCTCATCCTGTCCCCTTGACCTGACCGTCCTCCCTGGACTGACCTATTTCCTCCCTACCTCCCCAACTACACTCACCTTTACTGGGTCCATCCCCGCCTCTTTGACCTGACTCTCCCCTCTCCACCTATCTTCTCTTCTATCCATCTTCTATCCCCCTCCCTCTCTCTCCCAATTTATTTCAGAACCCCCTTCCCCTCCCCTTTTTCTGAAGATGGGTTTAGGCCTGAAACGTCAGCCTTCCTGCTCCTGTGATGCTGGTTGGCTGCTTTGTTCATCCAGCTCTACACCTTGTTATCTCAGATTCTCCAGCATCTGCAGTTCCCACTATCTTGGGTCCTGTTTAATAATCGACTGAAGTAAGATTTATTAGAAATGGTAAGAATTTATAGATATGGATGTCTTTTCATTTCTGAAGTCATTAAGTTTACTATTCATTTCATTGTAGACTTTATCCTGTCAACTACTTAGTGTTGATTAAGCAGTTCGAAGTCTTGTCATCTTGTAACTTTGAAGATTAACTTCAATAAATAAGAGTAGTGCATACAGTTCATTTTTGGTTGTAAATATTAATATGGGAAAACTTCGCAAATTTTATCCCAATCTGGAGTTGTCAATTGAACACCATTGTGTTAAAAGTTAATTTGCATTGTAACTAGCATGCCTTGGTTTGCTGACTATATCAATTATTACACAAATTCTTCCTCCTCCACCTTCAAAAAATTAAGACCAGTAGCCTTGGCTTATAAATGGAACATAATTGGGCACCTGACATCAAATCAATGCCTCGGTCCTTACTGGGGCTTTATAATTAACTTTTGGTTTTGTTTGGATGTCTTTTCTGTCTGTGCGATGCTGCTATTGTCATTAGGACCCTGCTGATATATTATAACTAAGCCCATTTTGCTGTCTTCCCTGCAGGCTCATTGTGCCCACACTTACAGCTGCATGTGCAGTCAAATAAGTTGTGATGAACTGGTTTAGAGTAAAATTGATAACCGTAATTGGCAATTGTTCCCGATGCAATGCTAGAATATAGTAAAATTTAAGTGTGCATGAAAGCTTACCTTAACGTATGACTTTTCTTGTTATGAACTCGTCCTAGAATGATTGCTGTTAAATGTATTTGATATTGGAGCGATTTTGTATTTTGTAGCTTAATGTTTTGTTACAATGATGCATAAGTTTGTCCTTGTTTATAGTACTTAATAATTCTGTTAACTTTTGTAGAGTGAGTGGGAAATTGAGCATTCTAAAATAGTAAGCATTCAAAAAACAAAAATATGCTTTGAATGCAGACTTAATGACGATAAAATTGTTTCCTCAATTAGGTTATCAATTGTGAATCCAGATATTGATAGAGAAACTCTGTTTTTGCTTTATTTTGGCAGACTTCTGATGCCCAGTCTGCATCTAACTTCTGTGGTTCCTGACAATTTGTGAAAGGAGCTTTGTTGTATAATGCTGTGAGGGTGTTTCCTTTTCATCTGCTGCAGTAATTAATGAGGGCTTCCTAAATGCACACAACTGATGTGCAATGGGACACGGTCACGATAGAGATTAGTATTCTTGAAATGCCACAAGACATCTATTGTGAATTGCAGCTGCAAGGCAGCTTTTGTACTGTAAATGAAGAAGCCGACTTACAGTCAAAGTGCAGTAGGAAGGGTGTTAAATATTGTGTTCAGATTGGTAGGGATTGAAAACCTGACACTGACCATCCATGAACTTGACTTTTTCAGTATTGTGAGAAATTCTACATGAAGCATTGTGCTGAATTCTTCTATGGATGCAGTTGGCGTTTGAATTGAAATTGATTATTAGTTATCAGCTTTCCCCTAACAGTAAGTAAGTTTTGATAAATCGCTCATCTATGATTTTCAGAGCAAGTACATTCTTGTATTGTTTGTGAATGATTTGGGAGTAACAATATATAAACTTTATATGAACAAACTTTTTTTTAGCTCTTCTTCACATTTCCTTTAACTTTATTTTTAACCATATTTTCCTATTTTTCTTGGCTATGTATATAGTAAATAAACTTGTTCCCTTTTCAAACCACAAACTAGACTGCATAATCATCTTTACAAATGATTGAAAACTCTTAAAAAGCAAATGTTATGCTCCAAACTATTTGTCGTCTTCCATCTGACAAATTATCAGTCTGTATTAATGAGTGGGTCTTTTAAGAATGTAGTAATACTGTTGTTTCGTTTGAGCAACAACTTGTATGTCAGATAGCATCTTTAGCTGAGAAAAAAATGTCTCGTGTTACTTCAAAACAAAGAAAATGCAGTGGTTAATACAAAGATTTATAGAAGGGATGGTCCATCAAATATTAAGAAGCACTATTGCAAAGTAACTTTCTGAATAAATCACTAAAATAGTAACACTGGAGAGAGTTTTGATCTAAGACAACAAAGTGTGAAGCTGGGTGAACACAGCAGGCCAAGCAGCATCTCAGGAGCACAAAAGCTGACGTTTTGGGCCTAGACCCTTCATCAGAGACCCTTCAGGCCCGAAACGTCAGCTTTTGTGCTCCTAAGATGCTGCTTGGCCTGCTGTGTTCGTTCAGCTCCACAGTTTGTTATCTTGGATTCTCCAGCATCTGCAGTTCCCATTATCTCTGTTTTAATCTCTTTATTTTAAATAGTTTAGCATCCTCCTGATGAAGTATTTCTCACTAATTGGTTGATGTTCTATGGTGAAAGATTTCGTTGTGTTGAACCATGGATTTTTAGAACTGTTGATGAGCATCTGATTATGTCCTTAAAGAGTTTTAACTCTTTGAGAAGGCACATCGTCTCATTTGAAAAATCTTGGGATTAGAGATCTTTGTATGTTTACAAACACCCATGCTTTGAGTATACATATGGTCTCAGAATTGTGAATTACAGCAGGTGATTTTTTAAAAGGCCTTTGTTTAAACATATAGGTGCTTCATTTAAGGAAAAGGTGCATTTGAAAGCAACAGAAGATATGTTTAGTTTTAGTTTGCTGGCAAATTGTGTTTGAAGATTTGAATAACTGTCTGGAATCATTGTTATGAATCAAACATCAATGTACAAGTTAATTTTATTGGTTCTGCAGTAGCTGCAAAATTGCAGAACAAATGCTATCAAACATAAAGTTAACATCAGTATTATCTAGAATTCAAAGCTAGACACATGCAATTGAAAAATAATACTTCTCATGAAATGATTTGGAATAATACAATCATTTACGGTCTCTTTTATAATCTGAACATTTTTCCCTTCCCTTTCCTATTAGCCAAGATCATGAAGAATGGCACTGAATCATAGAATCACAGATCATAGAATCCTGACAGTTTGGAAATAGCCCCTTCAACCCAACAAGTTCACACTGCCCCTCAGAGCATTCGACCCAGACCCATCCCTCATAACCCACCTAATCTACGCATCCCTGAACACTGGGCAATCCACCTAACCTGTACATCTTTGGACTGTGGGAAGAAACCACAGCACCCAGAGGAAACCCACGCATACTCGGGGAAAGTGTGCAAACTCCTTACAGTCTCCCAAGGGCGGAATTGAACCCAGGTCCCTGGCGTGGTGAGGCAGCAGTGCTAACCACTGAACCACCGTACCCCCTACTAGCCTCCCCTTTCACCTGTCTTCTATGTTTCTCCTTTGTCCTCTGTGCCTCAATTCACCTACCCCCAACACGATATGTACTTGCATTATTGGTATACTGCATGCACGTTTTGTAGCATAAAATACAGCACAAGGCTACTATAAATTACGTTTTAAATGTGTTTCCAATATTATAGCATTGTACAGTGCTTTTCAGTTGCCCTGTTTTTTTAATTTGAGATGCCCCAGAGTTAAAGCATACTGATAAGCAGTAACACTGGTCATAGAGTCAGTGAGTCATAAAGACATACAGCATGGAAACAAGCCTTTCAATCCAATTAATCCGTGCTGACCATGTTCCCAGACTAGTCCTACCTGCTTGCGTTTGCCCATATCCTTCGAAATCTTTCCTATTCGTGTACTTATTTAAATGTCTTTTAAAAGTTGTAACTGTACCTGCATGCACCACTTCTTCTGGCCATTCATTCCACACACTACCTACTTCCTTTGTGAGAAAACAGAAGTTGCCCCTCGTGTCCTTTTATAAATCTTTCTCCTCTCACCCTAAAAAAAAACCCTCGTTTTGACCTCCCACCCTTCCAAGGGAAAAGATCTTTTCTTTTCCTATTCAGCTTATCTATTTAATGTTTTAACTAAGATCTGTACCTGGAGTTGCGGTTGAAGTTGTTGGTTGGTTTGGCCATAACCTGTTGTAGGTTATTTATCAGTTGCTACTGTGAAATGTTTGCATGAAAGCCACTCAGCTTGGTGAAGCAACTAACAACATCAACCTTTTGTGTACTCCTTATGATTTTATAAACCTCTATAAGATCACCCCTCAACCTCCCACACTTCAGTGAAAAAAATCCCAGCCTATTTTTATAGCTCAAACCCTCCAATCCTGGCAAGATCCTGGTAAATCTAGTGAACCCTCTCCAGTTTAATATTAGCTTTCCTATAGCAGGGCGACCAGAACTGCAAACAGTACTCCAAAGTGGTCTTACCAACATCCTGTACAATCTCAACATGACATCCCAACTCCTAAACTCAATGGTCTGAGCAATGAAGGCAAGCATGGCAAACATCTTCTTAACCACCCTGTATACCTATGCTGCAAATTTCAAAGAATTAGGTACCTGAACTTCGAGGTCTTTCTGTTCTACAATACTACCGAGGGCCCTACCATTAATTGCATGAGCCTTGCCCTTGTATATCACATATTATCTAAATTAAACTCCATCTGCTACTCCTCAGCCCATTGATCCAAATGATCAAGATCTCTTTATAATCTGAGATAACCTTCTTCTCTGTCCCCTGTACCACCAATTTTGGTGTCAACTGCAAACTTACTAACCATGCCTCCTGTATTCTCATCCAAATCCTTTAAATAAATGACAAACAAAAGTGGACCCAGTACTGATCCCTGAGGAACACCATTGGACACAGTGTCCAGTCCAAAACTCAACTCTCCTCCACCACTCTGTCTCCTACTGTCAAGACAATTTTGTATCCAATTAGGAAGCCCACCAACATACTAGTGATACTAACTTGTTCTCTCCATCTTCAGTCCACCTCCCCCTCTCTCTCTATTTATTCCAGAACCCTCTCCCCATCCCCCTATCTGATGAAGGGTCTAGGCCCGAAACGTCTGCTTTTGTGCTCCTGAGATGCTGCTTGGCCTGCTGTGTTCATTCAGCTTCACACTTTGTTAACTTGTTTGCAGTTGCCCAAGCAAAAACCCCCAAACAGATATTCTGCTCATTATTTACATTGGTATTTGTGAGACCTTGCTGAAGGTTAATTAGTGGCTTGGTAGCAATATTTAGTCCAGTTGCAATGTACAAATATGTCCAATATGTGCAACCAAACAGCTGATAGGAGAACATGTTGTGTCCAAATTTATGTGGATCATCCCAAATTCTCTTTTGATTTTTAGGTCCACACGGGCAACATCCATTTCACCTGGTGAACCTCTGAGTGTATAGCCTTCACCTTCTTTCTCAACTTAAATTTCATTTAATTATGATGTCTTTTGCCTAAGTGCTCCAGCAATGTGTCCCCTCAGCAGAATATCATCAACCTTTTTGATCATGTTGGCTGCTTTTGACATTAGTCCTCATTACAGCATTCTTCCTTTTGAATTGAAGGCAACTTCCTGTTTAGAACAATGAGTAATCCTTTATAGATAACATACTTTCTCACTCAAAACTATGCAGACTCCAGTCTCTTTCAAAGATGCTTCGTATTCTGTGGATCATTTTCACTTAAAACATGCTTGAAGTAAAATCTGTACCACTCCTTTTTCCAGTTGTACAAAAATCAGTATTAAAGTTTTTTTTTCAACAACTACGACATTATCTTGAAGGCTAGCAGTAATACATATCACATTGGTTTAAGTGTGTTGGTCATCTGTTGTAGGTTATTTATCAGTTGCTACTGTGAATGTCACATTTTCAGTTTGGTTTTGATTACTCGGCAAATAATCAGAAGATGGACTTGATAAAATGGTGTTCTGGATACTGGTCTGTTGTCACCTGAGACCTGGATTCAAATCCGATCATAATTATTGGGATGAACGCTTCACTCTGTTTTGGTTAACAACATCCATCATTGGAGGAGTGTTAAACATTGCTTTTGTGCTGCTCTACAGCATGAAACTGCCTCTAGTTTATCGCTGAGACAGACTGCTAATTTGTTGGGAAGAGAAACCACAATAAGTCTGGTTCTGATGTTGGAGCTCGGCTGAAGAGGATCTTTGCCTCTGGCTTTGCAGAATCTGGGCTAGGTTTGGTGATGCTGGAAAAGCACTGAAATTTATAATTCTTTGCACATTATACATCAACTTTCCACATTGAGCCAAGGGTGCAAAAATAATGTGTGCTGAAAATTCCTTGGATAAACAGGAAATTGAGATGTAAATCTCAAATAGCCAGTTATTAAATGTTATGGTTTTCACATTGCAGAGGAACAGCCATTCATTTTCAAGATCTACATACTCACTAAAATTTGAACTAAAACACTGCCCTGATTTGATTGCTGAAACAACAATTTTACTTTTTATCTTGGCTTTAAATGCTTACATGAGATTGTATAAAACAGGTACTGACAATGTTGAATCAGTTAAAACATGGTACCAAACTGTAATTACCTATGATTATCATTTCAGTGAGAAAGAACAGCCATTTACAGTCTCATTTAAATAGGGGAAAAAGTAGAAAATGCTAATTTCAGGAAAAAAGAATGAAGAACTGGAATAATTCTCTTTCTTCCTTTCACTCTCTTTCTCTCTCACTAAAGAATTGGATTTCTTGTTTTCCTCTCCCACGTTCTTCTTTATTTCAATGACTTTTGCATGATTTTTTAATGAAAATATTTTGTGATAAGGAGGAGTAAGGATTTAAGTAAATTGATCAAACTGACGTCATTAGTCATGGAATGAAACTTCAAGTTTTGTGGGTATCATTGACATCCAAACTTAAATCTGGTAACTTATATTTGGCTTCAATATAGTGCATATTTATACCACTGCAGTTAGATTTTTTATTGCAGTAATCAGTGTGTTTTTATAAGACCATAAGACCTTGGAGCAGAAATTAGGCTATTCGGCCCATTGAGTCTGCTCTGCCATTCAATCATGTCTGATAAGTTCCTCAACCTCCTTCCCTGGCTTTCTCCTGGTAACCCTCAATCCCCTTGATAATCAGGAACCTATCTATCTCAGCCTTCAATGTACTCAGTGACCTGGCCTCCGCAGCCTTCTGTGGCAGTGAATTCCATAGATTCACCACTATCTGTCTGAAAAAGTTTCTCTTTATCTCTGTTCTAAAAGGTCTTCCCTTTACTTTAAGGCTGTCCCCTCAGGTCTTAGTTTCTCCTGCCAAAGAAAGTATTCTGTAAGTTTCAATTAGATCCCTCCTCATCCTTCTAAACTCCAATGAGTATGGTCCCAGAATCCTCAAACATTCCTCATATATTAAGCTTTTCCCTCCTGGGACCATTGAACCCACTTTCGGACCAGTACACCCTTTCTGAGATATGGAGCCCAAAACTGCACACCATACTCCAAATGTGGCCTGACCAGAGCCTTATAAAGCCTCAGTAGTACATCCCCGCTTTTATATTTAAGTCCTCTCAAAATAAATGCCAACTTTATATTTGGCTTCCTGACTAGTGACTCAACCTGCAAGTTTACCTTGAGAGAATCCTGGACTAAAACAGTCAAGTCTCTTTGCTCTTCAGACTTCTGAATTTTCTCCCCATTTGAAAAATAGTCCATGCTTTTATTTTTCTTACCCAAGGGCATGACCTCACACTTTCCCATGTTGTACTCCATCTGCCACTTCTTTGCCCACTCTCCCAACCTGTCCAAATCCTTTTGCAGCTTCCCCACTGCCTCAATACTACCTGTACCTCCACCTATCTTTGTATCATCAGCAAACTTAGCCAGAATGCCCCCAGTTCCTTCATCTAGATCATTAATGTATAAAGTGAAAAGTTGTGGTCCCAATACTGACCCTTGTAGAACATCACTTGTCACTGGCTGCCATGCTGAGAAAGACCCTTTTATCTCCACTCTGCTTTCTTCCAGAAGCCAATCCTCTATCCATGCTAGCACCTTGCCTGTAACACCATGGCCGCTTATCTCACCCAGCAGTCCCCTGTGCAGTATCTTGTCAAAGGCCTTCTTGAAGCCCAGGTAGATAGCATCCATTGGCTCTCCTTTGGTTACCCTGCTTGATACTTCCTCAAAGAATTCTAACAGATTTGTCAGGCATGACCGCCCCTTGATGACTTTGACCTACTTTACAATACATTTCCAAATATTCAGAAATCTCAATCTTTACAATGGACTCCCAAAATCTTACCCATGACTGAGGTTAGGCTAATCGGCCTGTAATTTTCTGTCTTTTGCCTTAGTCCCTTTTTAAACAGGAGTGTCACGTTAGCAATTTTTTTTCCAGTCCTCTGGGGCCCTTCCTGACTATAGCAACACCTAAAAGATCACCACTAACGCTTCCACTATCTCTTCAGCTATCACCTTTAGAACTCAGGGGTGTAATCCATCTGGCCCAGATTATTTATCCTCTTAAAGGCCAATCAGTTTTACTAACACCTTCTCCTTGGTGATGGCCACCATACTCAGCTCCGCCCCCTGAATCTCTTGAATTTTAGGGAGATTAGTCATCTTTTCCACCGTGAAGACTGATGCAAAGTAATTATTCAGTTCCTCAGCCATTTCCTTGTTCCCCACTACTATCTCTCCACCGTCATTTTCCAGTGGTCCAATGTTCACTTTTGCCCCTCTTTTGCCCTTTAGATATCTAAAGAATCTCTTACAGTCTTCATTTATATTACTGGTCAGCTTAGCCTCCTATTTAATCTTCTCTGTGCTTTATTTCTTTTCTTGTTGCCATCTGTTGGTGTTCATAAATTTCCCAGTCCTCTGGTTTCCCATTGCATATAATGTAGTGAAGGGCATTCTCTTTTGCTTTTATGCTATCCCTGAGTTACTTGGTCAGCCATGGTTGCCTCATCCTTCCTGTACCATGCTGCTTTTTGTTTGGGATGAATTTTTGCTGCGTTTCCTGAATTACTCCCAGAAATTCCTGCCATTGCTGTTCCAATGTCTTTCCTGCTAGGCTCTTCTTCCAGCCAATTCTGCGCAGCTCCTCCCTCATACCTCTGTAGTTGCCTTTATTCAGCTGTAATACTGTTACCTCTGATTCTATCTTCTCCCTCTTAAATTGCAGAGTAAATTCTGTCATCTTATGAACACTGCCTCCAAAGGGTTCCCTTACCTTAAGCTCCCTTATCAAGCCTGCCTCATTGCACAACACCAAACCCAGTATTGCCTGTTCACTTGTGGGCTCCACCATGAGCTGCTTCAAAAAGCCATCTTGTAGACATTTCATAAACTCCTTTTCTTGCAATCCACTACCAACATGATTTATCCAGTCCACCTGCATATTGAAATCCCCCGTGATCACTGTGACTTTGCCTTTCTGACACACCTTTTCTATCTCCTGGTGTATCTTCCATCCCAGCTCCTGACTACTGTTTGGAGGCCTGTACACAACGCCAACTATGGTTTTGTAACGTTTGCATTTCCTCAATTCTACTCTCTCAGATTCTACACCATCTGACCCTACTTCATTTCTTCCTATTGATTTAATATCATTTGTCACGAATAAGGCAATCCCACCCCCTCGGCCCACCTGCCGACCTTTTCGATGGAATGTGTATCCTTGGATATTCAGCTCCCAGCCCTGATTCCCTTGAACACATCTCCGTGTTGCCTACCATGTCATATCTGCCAATTTTGATCTGCACCACAAGCTCATTTACCTTATTCCTTAACCTGCGTGCATTCGGATATAACACCTTCAGTCCTGTATTAACCCTGCCCCTTCACTTTGTCATTCATTTTTCCAGTGTTTGATTGCTAACTTTTTCAAAACACTCTGTCCTATTTGTGTCTGTGCTGAAGACTTTAATAAGCTCTCCTGAGTTCTTCGCTGTCATTTCTTTCATATTTTTCTATGGAGTTGAATCCACCACTATGGAGGTTAACCTGCTGCTTTGTTTCCCACTGGGGGAGGTTTCACTATTCCCTTCCTCCCTATTTTCTAGTTTCAAGTCCTGTTTGCCCTTTTCGCTACAATATTGGTCCCAGCTTGATTCAGGTGGAGACCATTGGTACAGATCCCTCCTGTTCCAATACTGATTCCAGTGCCGAATGAAAAGGAACTCCTCTTTAGCTATGTGTTTACTTCCCTTGTTCTGATGTGTCTATGTCAATTAGCAAGTGGCTCGGGCAGTAATCTGGAGATTATTACCCTTGAGGACCTGTTCTTTAATTTGTTTCCTAGTTTCAGATAATATCTGAAAAGATCTTGTTTCTTAGACTTGCCTATGTTGTTTGTTCTGGCATGGAGCACAACAACTGGATCCTCCTCCTCCTGCTCTAATATCCTTTCAAGCCAGTCAGAATTACCCCTTACCCTGGCACTGGGCAGGCAACACACCATGCGAGACTCTCGATCCTGCCTACAAAGGATACTATTTATCCCCCTAATTATAGAATCCCCTACAACTACCATTTGTCTTTTTCTCCCCCTCTTGAATGGACTCCCGTACCGTTATCTAGGGTATCACCTACGATTCAGATACAATTGATTGTTTTACTGATTGAAGAAGCATCTTTTACGTCAGCATAGTTTTATTATCTTGAAACTCAGATAATTTTCCGTGGCACAAATAATTTTTGCATTCCTTGAACTGGTCATCACAACTTATTGCAGTGAATTCCTCCTCACCTGCTCCTTTTCATGAGAATTTTTTTTTCAGCAATTTTTTTTCTTGGAGTGCATACATGGCTTATTAGAATATCAGATTTGCTAGTGGGAGAGGAGGCTATTATCTGCCTACATGTGATTCTGCAAGCATCACATCTCCGTGGGAGACAATCTGCAATTACAAAGAGACCCCGACAACTGAATGTGCTGTTGGTGTGCAATCGTATCCAATATCCTTCTATTTAGGCAGCAGTCCCAGTGCTTCCATGGTGTCCCACTTGGGTTGCCCTCGAGTGGTCATAGGAAAATGTTTCCCCCTTTTGTGTTAGCTTCTGTGGCCCCATAAGCTGATCTTTAGGAGGGCACAATCTGGGAAACAAAGCCATCTACCACATCAGGAGGAGAGGGACTAATTCAGCACATCAACATTCCAGATTGGTTGTCTGTGAATGACCCTGAAAAATATTCCTGTATTACCATTGTTCCAAACTTTAGGGAGAAGCTGAATAAGCTGGGGCTATTTTCCTGGAGCATGGAGGCTGCAAGGTGACCTTTTATAGAAATTTATAAAATCATGAGGGGCACAGGTTTAAGGTGAGATTTAAAAGGGACCTCAGGGGTAACTTTTTCACATAGGGTGTGGTGTGTGTACGAAATGAGCTGCCAGAGGAGATGGTGGAGGCTGATACATTTACAATATTTAAAATGCACCTGGATGGGTGTATAAATAGGAAGGATTATGATAGGAAGGAGAGTTATGAGCCGAATGCTGGCAATGCAAATGGGTTAATCTAGGATATCTGGTCAGTGTGGACAAGTCGGATCGTAAGGTTGGTTTCCGTGCTGTACATCTCTATGACTCTTGACTCTGTTATGAGCTATCACTCCATCTTCTTGGCCTAGGAGTTCATAAGCGACAATTTCACAACAACTGTATCCAACAACACTTCCATTAGTACTCAAAAATACTCCACCTTATCACTTCTAATTTTCCTGTTGGTCTTGTGTGTGGTTTTGCCTGGCCTATTTCTTATTTGCAGTATTACCCCTGTGGCTGCACCACGGCTGGTAAAGGGAAATTGACATTTAACAGGGAACATTGCAGTCGGCCTTGCTGCATGTTATTAAGCAGCATTGGACCTGAATACCCTGCTTTCAACTGTGTACCATCTCCACACAGATGGCAGGTAACTGGCTAGCTGGCAGGCAATGACAGGACACTGATAGATGCTGTCATGCTAATTCATGATCTAGGGGTGTATTTCTTGTCCCCTAGGAGAGTATGCAACAATCCTGGTGATCTGTTGGAACATAGATGGCTGGACTTCTGCAAGGGTTGATATGCCCTCTGTTTATTCATGTACAAGTAGTCTGGACTTACTTGATACTAAATTGAACTTGCATGGCAGCAAATACAAATATCAGGACCTGAGACTGAATTTCCACTATAGTATTCAGCCATTAAGCAACTCCTTCCTGTGTGCAAACTGAGACATCAGCTATTCCATGCAGCAAGCCTGGGTCTGAAGTACCCTTATAGTGCACCACCATTTCCACATTAGAAATGATTGGTCCTCATCTCTCTGCAAGCATCAGTACCAAATTAGAGCTGGATTGCTGTATCCTCATTGTCAGTGACAACAGGCTTTCTGGGACATCTCCGAGTGAACCCAATATTTCAGAGCATATCCATCAGTCTATACCTGTACACTGTCCCATCAAAGTCTACACTTGGTTCTCTGCAAAGGAATACGTTCTTTCCTTTTCTTCAGGTCAGGGTGCATGGGCTAATCATCACATGCAGACCTGGCCATCTCAGAATCATGCAGTGCTTATATCTAAGCTAGTGGGTATCAGAACGCCTGTATGTATTTTTTCCTCAGATGACTAATATTCCTCTGGATTTTCATCCTCTGGTGTCTAGGTGTCAGTCCTCAGTTATCCGAAAGCATAAATGCACAAAAGTGAATAAGCTAAAAACAATAGGTTAATGGTTATGAGAAATAATGGGAACTGCAGATGCTGGAGAATCCAAGATAACAAAGTGTGAAGCTGGATGAACACAGTAGGCCAAGCAGCATCTCAGGAGCACAAATGTCAGCTTTTGTGCTCCTGAGATGCTGCTTGGCCTGCTGTGTTCATCCAGCTTCACACTTTGTTATCAAGGTTAATAGTTATGCTACCTGCAGTTTATGTACTGTACCAGGCTGCAAGTTATGGGTGAAGTGGAAATTCAGTATGTATTTACTGCATTGGCCTGGAATGTTAACAGCAATATTACACCTTCAGTAATGGTTACATGAACAATGTTGAACACTCTCCTTTAAAGCAGCTAGGAAATGCAGCTGTACCTGCCCCTCATTGGTTTGTTGCTGCGCCCTGCCATGAAGTGCCATATTATCCTGGTCAAGAGGGGGAAGAATATCACTGAAGATGTTACAGTTTATTTGAGTATGTACCTATAATAACTAAATAGGTGGTAGCATAAGAAAGTGTGGGTGTAATTAAGGATGAAGCAGTTTAAGTATGTGAGGTGGTGCATCTGAATGTTATGCAGGAATGTTGACTAAAAGTTGCTGGTGTGTTCAGTGATAGGTGTACGTTGCATTGAGCAATGTAATGCTGATTATCCAGTTACTGGGATATTGAATTTGCAGATGCATTTACTGACCTTCATTCATCTGAGGTTACTGCATGTTTTTTTGGCACTGCATCCAGAACTGGTCTATACTCCATTGTCATGAAGGTGAAAAAGGAAGCGCAACATTTGTAAGCTTCCTGCATTAATTTCAACAGACACATTAATTTCACATCAAAATTCCTGGACCTGTTAATTTTTTTTTCCAATCTTTAGCATATTATCTTTCTGGTACATTTTAAAATTCTCGGTCAGTTTATGGATTGCATACCAGCTTATTCTGAAATGCAGAAATCATTTTCTAACTTTGTTACCAATAGTAAGCCTCCTGCAAGTATACTGGAGATGGCTCAGTTGTAAAAGTATGCACTATACACAGCTAGTTTTTGTTTTGAATGCATTTTGCTGCAGGTTCCCGCTGGAGAAATAATCTCTCACAGACGGTTTTTAAAAAATCAGTGGTCGCAGTATGGTCAAAGAGATACAAATTATTAACTTGAAGAAATCAGCTGCTGAATCTAGAAATCAAACCTTTGATCATAACATTTTGGACACTGTACATACAAACTGTGCATACATGCTGACCATTATCTCCCTAGAATTTGGACCATAACTACACCGTGTCAGGTTTTCTGAGGTGAAATGCAGTGACAGTTTAGGCTTGGAGCATTGAGTTGTGGATTAGAATTGAACAGGGAACAGCACAAATAAGTAAAATTCTAGAAGACGGCAATCCAGAATGAGACTGAGAAGTTTCTTGAGGAAACAAAAACCAGGACAACTAGTATGTTGGGAAAATTGGTTTTTCTTTTCAATTCAGTCCAAAATTAAAATCCTGCTGATTATATTTTATGCAGGCAGGCAAAGCCTGCATCTCAGCAAACACATACTTTCACACAATATAAGGTTGATTTACCTTTATCTCAATCCCAGGATACCCTTTAACATATGATCACCCTTGTAATAGAGAACATGTGGCACACAATCTGAACAGTAAAGTGCTACAAACGGCAATATGATAATGATGAGACCATCTGCTTTCATGATGTTGGTTGAACTGTGAAGATTGGGTAAGATATATTGGAAGAACTCCCTTGATCTTCTTTGAAATAGAGTCATGGGATCTTTTACATTACACCAAAGGGCCTTCTGTTTTTTGGATGACCCCTCCCCGCTGCAGTACTTTACTGAAGTACCAGACTAGATTTTTTTCTGTAGATCATTATAACTAGATCCTCCTCTGAACAGTCATGGCTCATATTTCATTTCAAGTATTTTGCCCCTGGCTTAATTAGAAACCAATTCATGAGGGAGAACTTCAGTCAGAGAAAATAGTACCACATTAAATTGTCTGTTCTACCATGGTCATCATTTCAATTTTTTTTAGTCTAATCCAGATGCCAAGGGCAGTAAGTATGTCTTCAAAGCAGACTTGTGCAAACTAAATTGCAGATTGGATACTTTAATTTTTTTATTTGATATTGATGACAAGATCTTCAATGCAGTCAACTGATAGTTCAGCATTTAATTTTGTGCACTTCACAAGACACTTGCACTTTCTGTGAATAATCTATTATAGTCAAAGGGATTCTAATGTTTCAATAATAGTTTTGTGTATGTAATGGTCATGATTAATACTGTCACTGCAGTTATTTACTATAATGTTCCAGTCACAAATGGGCTCCAGCAGATCAGAAACATATTAAGGTTGTTGCTAATCAGTTGCAGTAAGAATTTTTGTTACATCTCTGTGCTGTTTTGTGATTTAATTCCACACTTACAATTTGCTTAACAACAACTGAAAATTCCTAGGGTGCTGTCTTATTTTTAAATGTGACAAATATCATTATTGCATCATTTCATTATCTCTGAATAAGACAATGGAAGAAACTAGAAGGAGAAGAGTTATAGCTTTGTGGTTTTGCTCTGTTGCTTTTGAAAATGGAAAATATATTGGAAACAACTAGAGGAGTAGTGCCGTTTCATTTTTTTGAGTTTCATTAGATGTAGGTGTCACTGGCTAGACCAGCATTTGTTTCTTGCCCCAAAAGCCCTTGAAGATGGTGAGCTGTCATCTTGAACAGTTGTAGTCCTTGGATGTAGGAAAACCTGCAGCTGGTAGTTTCGTCATGTGATTGTTGATCCCATGATGCTGTCAAAGGAGCTTAAAGCCACTGCAATGTCACTTGTATATGGTACACACTGGCCGCTATGCATTGGTAGTGGAGGAAGTGAGGTGCTGGTCAAGTGAGTTACTTTGTCCTGGATGGCACTTAGCCCCTGAAATGTTGTGACTCTCTTTAAGTTATATCTTTCCATTTATTTTATTCTTAAAACTATTCAAAATTGTGTCAGATTGTGACAAACTTTTCACTGTATTTTAGTGCTTTTCTCACTGTAAGATGCATGTGACAATAAAATAATTCATTCATTCAAAACCATTCATCTGTCCATCCACGTTGAGCTTATCCAAGCATGTAGAAGATAGGTAGTCTTTAGGAAGTCTGGAGGTGAATTACTGACTACAGAATTTACCACAGTGTTTATATGACTCTGTTCTTTCCAATTTTTGGACAATGATAATCCCCAGGCCGTTGACATTGAGGGATTCAGTGATAGCAATGACATTGAATGTCAAGTTGAGATGGTTACATTCTCTCTTGCTGGGGATGTTAATTTCCTGGTGCATGTGTCATGCAAATATTACTGGTCATTTATCAGCCCAAGACTGGATGTTGTCTGAATCTCATTGGTCATGCAGGCAGACTGCCTCACTGTTGAAGGAGCTGGGAATGGTTCTGAACTGAACATTGTATAACCAGCAACAAAAATCCTTACTTTTGATCTATTGATGGAATCAAGGTCATTGATGAAGCAGCTGAATATGGTTATACCCTGAGGAAGCCCTGTATTGATGTCTTGGGGATAACATGCTTAATCTTAAATAATCATGACATTGTTTTCTTATACTTGGTATAATTCCAAGAGTGGAGAATATTCTTCATGATTACCATCAGCAGTCAGTCAATCTATTTTTGGATTAGTTCTGTTAATTTATTCACAGGATGAGGCCATTGCTGGCTCGGCAGCATTTATAGCCTATCCCAGATGGCAATTCAGAGTCAACAACATTGCTGGGGGTCTGGAGTCACATGTAGGTCAGACCAGGTAAGGATGGCAGTTTCCTTCCATAGAAGACATCAGTGAACCAGATAGGTTTTTCCAACAATCAACAATGGGTTCATGGTCACCTTAAGACCTTTGATTCCAGATAGTTATTGAATTCAAATTTGATTATCTGCTGTGGCAGGATGCAAACCCTGGTCCCCAAAACATTACTTGGATCTCTGGATTAAGAGTCCAGTGGTAATACTACTAGGCCATTGCCTCCCCTTTTCATAGTTATGATCCCAGCTGATGTTATGACTGAATGAGTCAAATCCAACCTGAATGAAATCTGGCTTGATGGATCCTTTTTCATTCATTGAAGTGTTCTTTCACTGAAATGGAAGCATGAAATGCTGCCGACTTCATTTTAACAATGAAACAAGTATATTACAGCAAAGAAAATAAAGTAGGATGAACAGAGCTGTTTACATATAACACAACATGAAAGATTTCAAAACACACAGTAAAAATACCATTCCATCTGTAACATGTTCCTGTACTCAAACACCAGAGAGAATTCACTTCTCTTTCAGTTATAAGTTCAACTTAATTGTTTATTTCAGTCACTGGCCTGGAGAGTTTGATAACTTATTTCTTCATCAGTGATGCAACTGAGCTTGAACTTTGTTAACTCCAAATAACTCACTCATGATTTTAACCAAACACTATCGATTTGGAACATTCAAAATAAAGTCCTCTCATTGAGGTAATTGATTTCCGAATTCTTTGAACTAACTTGCTTATCCATGAGAATTTGTTTCATTATATCTAATTTCAAACAGCACAAGTTATTTCTCACTTCTGAAAAATGACCCCGACCTGAAATGTCAGCTTTCCTGCTCCCCTGATGCTGCCTGACCTGCTGTGTTCCTTCACTGTGTTATCACTGACTGTGGCATCTGCAGTTCTTGCTATCTTTCAGCAGAAGTTATGAGATTTTCCCCTTTAAAAGTAAACCTGATCCTTTTAAATAAAAAAAAGGTCCTCCAAGTTTACTCTGTGTCTGGACGTAAAACTCTTTCAAAGGAAAATATATTCTCAATGTCTCGCCAGGACTCCTTTTGCATTTTTGGAAAGAAGACATGGCTCCAAGAATACCATCAATTTATTTATAAAACCCCTTATACACATGGACCAAACACATCTGCCCCAAGTTCAAAATCCATACCGAAGAATAAATTACTTTGATCTATCTATTTATAAATCTTACACTATGCGTCTCATAGTCCAGTAACTTTTTTACTACACTGCCATTCTGCATGATCTGTTGGAATTAAAATTGACAACTACAAGATTGTTTTTGGTGATCATATAGAAAACACCAAAACTGTTGATCGAGGTACAAAAAAGCAGAAGTGCATGGTGATCCTAGACATCCAGTACTAAATTGCTTCAGGTAAACTCTGGTTTAAGAAACAAAATCTATGACATGAAAACTATTTCTGTTTTCATGCTTGAACACAGATGAAATCCTTGACTATTTAAAATGCTGCAGACTTGCCTTAAAACAAGGAAATACAACTCCCTGCCATTGATTCTTCTACTTTCAGTTTCTTATAAGGTCACCATTCACAAGGACATCAAACAGATCGTGCACATAGCTGCAACCACACTCAAACTTTGACGCTGCCCAGACCAATTTGATCTGTATCCGAGTCTCTGGCCTCATCTGTGTACACTGTATTATCAGTGAACCAATGCTGCAGGACATACAGGATTCACTGAAACAAATCACCAAGGCTGTTTCGACTGTAATTCACTCATCGCAAACAAATTCCACTTCAAGTCCCAGACCACCCTGACTTCTAACTTGAATCACTTTTTTAAAAAAAAATCATCTGTGGTTAAATGTTCCAGAGTTCCTGACCTAATGCAGTTGCAGAAGTGCCTAATTTACAGACGTTGCAATGTTTTGAGAAGAATAAGTTTCATTCGTCTACCTTAGGCAACAATTTGTTAACTACAGCTCTTGAACAAGAGTTTTCTAGGGTTGCCCACATTAAGGGAACTTGCCTTTCATATGCTTAAAAAAAACAAGTTGACAGTCGACAATAGCAGACTAAGCTGCATTTTCCTAAAACTTGGTTGAGTTAATTTCAGGGGGATTCATGGAGAGTTTTTCTCTCTCTCTCTGAGCCCTAGCAAGTTTTCTCACTCATTTCTCTATTGCCAAACTAGTTGTGTGGGCGCCATGAGTCTTAGGCATAGCTTTCATCGTGTGTTGCACTCCCCCAAGGCAGAATTACTCGCTGTTGCTGAGAGGCATGGCAATTAGGAGACAATAGTGCACAATAGGACCTTTCCTACTCATCCCACCATTGGATCCTATTGACGAAAATCAGAATTTTTGTTTCTGATCAAGAATGTAATTTTTCCTTTCTCATCTTATTTTCCCAACTGTTTTTCCATTACCCACATCACCGGGGACTGGGAATATTCTGTCCATTCGTTCTGATGTTATTCAATGCTTTTGCAATGGTATAACTAAGAAAGCATTTTGGACATGAGAGATAATAAAGTGTGAAGCTGGATGAACATAGCAGGCCAAGCAGCATCTTAGGAGCATAAAAGCTGACATTTTGGCCCTTGACCCTTCAGAAAAGGGGGATGGGGAGAGGATTCTGAAATAAACAGGGAGAGAGGGGGAGGCAGATCAAAGATGGATAGAGAAGATAGGTGGAGAGGAGAGTATAGGTAGGGAGATAGGGAGGGGATAGGTCAGTCCAGGGAGGATAGACAGGTCAAGGGGGCTGGATGATGGAAAATGGAAGGCTCCAACGCTCAAGGTAAGCTTTTAAAGTTTAAAAAAAATCTCTGACTCACCGGCTTCCCAACAGGCCCCTCGTCCAAGCTCCCACTCGTGCTGCTGCTGCAACCAGAAATCTTGTATTCTTTCATACCAAATATTATCCAATGTGTCTTCATTATAGATAACACGGTGTGAAGCTGGATGAACACAGAAGGGCGAGCGGGAAAGTTGATGTTTCAGATCGAGACCCGAAATGTCAACTTTCCTGGTCCTCTGATGCTGTTTGGCCTGCTGTGTTCATCTAGCTTCACACCATGTTATCTCAGATTCTCCAGCATCGGCAGTTCTTATTTTCTCTGACTTCGTTGTACCTTCTTTAAAGCCCCCAGATCCATCCTCCTGCATCAAAAAAATGCTAACATCTGTTTCTCATAATATATTTGATCATTATAGGGAAAAATAAACTTTTCAAAGTGTTTATGTAGAAATATTGCTGGACATTTATGTACCAGTTATTCGGCTTTTGAAAAAAAAATGAGCAAAGTTGGAGAATCAGTATTATAAATACATCATGTTTTGTTAGATTTTTATTCTGACCCATTGCAGTTCTATCACTTTTAATGGAACTAGTGATGAAAGAGTGCATTTCGGGAATTGCTGCTTTCATTTCCACCTGTGGTTTCCTCAACCACTTATGTTCTCTGGTGATTCTTGACACAATTACATCAGTGTTCACCTCATTTGGTTGTCATTTACTTCTTTAATCTAAGCTCCAGCATCCTTGAATACTTTCCAGGATCTCTTAGTGTATGACAAGTTAGAAGTGATATTTCACGTGTGGTTTTGGCACTTCTTGGTATTGTCTGCATCGTTTCCTTGGATCTGTCTGTAAAGATTGAAGATTTAGCTGTCAAGCTGGTAGGCCAGTACTTTCAAGGTTCATGCTTCTAACTTTTTAGATTGGAAATTACATTCAGTGTTTTCTATTGCTGTTCTACAAAAGCCAGGTCTGATCAGCTTGACTAAATTTGGACCAATGTGCACGCTCAGATGTGAACTTAATGCTGTTGGATGCTGTCAATTTGGACTGACTTCCTTACTAATTCATTGAGTACTTCAGGACTGAATGAGTATTCAGTGTTGAAAATAGCTTCTCCGCAGACTTGATTGAATCAGTTATGACTTTAGCTATCGTGTCAGTTTTAAAAACATGGGTAATGGTTTTTGTTGTTTGCCTTTTCAAATATGGTGGTGGCACTGTTTTATGCTGTCTTATCCATTGTGGCCCATGTGGAACTTTTCTTGAATGATGGACCTCTTTCGTTCATCCTATAATCTGCTTTATTGCAAGTTAAATTGTGAACAACACTCAGCTGGTGGGTGGAGGTACTTACCTTCAGGTACTCCTTCACTCACTGTATAACAATCATCTGGGTGAGCACTGTGGCCCACTTAGCTAGAGATGTCTGCAACACATCAGATTATGGCTCAGTACTTTAGTAAAGTCTCACCAGGCACTCAATTTCAGTCTGGGTGGCCCAGAAAGCGGGTTCTTTTACCCAATGATAGATGAAAACAGTCTTCTTCTCAGACTCATATGGTTAGGGCCAGTTGCACATATAAAGTCAAGAATGCAAGCAGGTAGAGAAGAAGCAGAACCTAATACTGAAAGAAGCTGAGCAATATCTTGTTCTTCACAAGGTTAATGCCCGAAACTGCCTTATCAGTCCACTTGCTGAAGCATCACTCATTTTAAATCTGCAACTGCACAGCCATTCCATTATTGAAGCACCAACCTCACCACCACATAAGTTTTATATGCACAGAAACATTCACGCTCACCTTATGCCAACCCTCTACTTCTTTCCTGGGCATTGTCCTTCCTTCTCACGTGCTGGACAGGAGACACTGCCTGGCTTGCTCATCAAGCATTCAGTAATCCATTCCCATCACACAATCCTTCTCTGTCTCTCACTGCAGGACAAGCTTCAGCACAACAGGAAGGACAGGCCCCAGCTTGTTGGTGAAGCTGTATAACTTCACCAACAAACTCTCCCTCTTCCACAGGCCCAAGTGGTCAACAGCCAGCCAAATGATAGTAGATACAGAGGCTGTCCAACAGTCCCATTACCTCTGAGCATAATGCTTGAGGACCCTCAGAGGATGAACCAACAAAAGGTGTTCAGGTACACCCACCGCCGGCACAGACAGTCACTTCTGAGAGTACGCTATCTAGATGAGGTTTGGAGCAGAGGTTTGTGAGCACATCACTGGCAGATGTGCAGAGTTGGTGGAGGATGCAACAGCCAAGATCTCTGATGATCCAACGACTGCCAATGTGCTTCCTACTCCAGAAAACATCACCTTTTCCCTGCCCCAATCCCTGTGACCATTCCTCCACTTCACCAGATCTCATACTAATGCCTTGAGTTGGCCTTAGCATGAACAGGGCCCTAGAGATATCCTTCACACCCTGATTGCAGAACACCAACGCCTGACACACTGGATGGCACTGACTGGAGCAACCTACCCTTTCTTCTCCAGTCTGACTGCATTCACACAATCCCTGTACCCCCAGCTTGACCACTACTACCACCACTGGTGTTATCACCAAACCCCAGGCAAATTTTTGCAGTTCTAGACAGGGTGCCCAGAAAAACAGTGATGAACCAACACACCACCTTTATTCACTAGCCCCTTTTGTCAGTCATAACAAGATCCAAGCACAAAAGATCACTTCCATTGCGGAGATATAAAGAACTACCGATGCTGGAGTCAGAGATAACACTGTGGAGCTGGAGGAACACATCCGGCCAGTCATCATCAGAGGAGCAGGACAGATGACATTTCAGGTCAGGACCCTTCTTCAGAAATGGGGGAGGGGAAAGGGAGCTCTGAAATAAATAGAGAGGGGGGTGGGGCTGGGGAAGGTTGGCTGGGATGGTGATAGGTGAGTGCAGGTCGGGAGTGATGGGGATTGGTCAGTTGAGGTGGGAGTAGTGGATAGCTGGGACAGAAGATAGACAAATTGTGTCTGATCGAGGAGGTAGGGATGAAAGGGAGGGTTGGTCATGGGATGAGGCTGGGAGTGGGGGGGATTTTGAAATTATTAAAGTCAACATTGAGACCATTGGGTTGTAGGCTTCCAGGGCAGAATGTGAGGTGCTGTTCCTCCAGTTTCCACATGGTGTTGTGACACTGGAGGAAGCCCAGTGGATGGACATGTTGAGCAGGGAGTAGGATGGGGAAATGATTCACGACTAGAAGGTGTTGTTTGTCACGAACCGAGCATAGGTGCTCTACAAAGCGGTCTTCGAGCCTCCACTTGGTCTCACCGATGTAGAGGAGGCCACATCGGGAGCAGTGGAAGCAGTAGACCACATTGGCGGATAAGCAGGTGAACATTTGTCTGATATGGAAGATTTGATTGGTTCCTTAGATGGAGATGAAGGAGGAGGGCAGGTGTAGCACTTCCTGAGCCTGCAGCGAAAGGTGCCGGGGTGGTGGGGCTAGCCAGGAGTGTGGAGCAACCGAGGGAATCACTAAGAGAGCAGTCACTACGGAAGGCAAATAGGCAAATATATCCTTGGTTGTGGGGTGAGATTGCACATGGCGGAAGTAGCGGAGAATGATACGTTGAATCCAGTGGTTAGTGGGGTGATACATTAGGACAAGGGGGATTCTGTCTTGTTTTTGTTTTCCATTGCAGAGATTTTTTTTTCTCCATCCCAAAATGATTCTTGCGTTAAATAAAGCCAATTTAATCAAACTTTCCTAAGTGAGTTTGTTCATTACCAAATGCAAGAAGAATGAGTAACTGAATGCGCATAACATAGATTAGAAATACGAAGGGAGTCCAAAAAAACAAAAAATTCAAAGATATGCAGTTTAGTCTCTGCATTATTTGAGAAGCATAGATAATAGATTTTTATAGTTGGGCAGTTGGTTTTGAGATTCGTGGCTTTGCAAGCTAATTTAATTTTTTTTTGTCCTGTTTCCCGTATTGTAATTCTTGGTGTGGAACAGATTGCACTGACGACTTTCTGCCCCCACTGTCCTCCTCTTGCTGTAATTTTTACGAGGAATATCTCTACTGAAAACTTATTCAACACGTTGCCTGCTAAGCTTCCAGTGAATCTTGTATGTTTGAATAAGATTGTTCCTCATTCTTCTCATGTCTAATGAATAAAGACCCGAACTATTTAGCTGTTCTTTGATGAGTCCATCCTGTCGTCCCAAGAATCAGCCCCGTGAATCTCTTTTGACCAGTGCCCAATGCCAGTATATCTTTTATTTGAATACGGGTATTAAAGCTGTACACAGTAGTTCAGGTGCAGCTTCACCTACACCCTATACAGTTTTTTAAAGAAAATGCATTCTTCAGATATGGGTGTGGCCGGCTTGGCCAACATTCATTGTCCATCCATAGATGACGTTAAGAAGCTGGTGGTGAGCTGACTTCTTGAACTGTTGCAGCCAAGTTGATGTAGATATACGCACAATACCAGAGGGAATTTCGGTATTTTAATCCAACAATACTGAAGGCACAGCAGTCTCTTTCTAAATCAGGATGGTGAGCATCTTGAAGGGGAACTTGCAGGTGATGGCATTCCCATGTTTCTGCTGCCCTTGTCCATCCAGATGGAAGTGGTTGTAGATTTGGAAGGTGCTGTCAAAGGAGCTTTGGTGAATTTCTGCCGTGCATCTGGCAGATGGTACATATTGCTGCTGCAGGAGGGACTGACTGTTTATGGTACCAATCAAGCAGTGTCAAGCTTCTTGGGTTTTGATGGAGTTGCACTCATCCAGGTGGACAGTATTACATCAGACTTATCTCTTGTAGATGATTTGGTGAGTCCAGGAGGTGAGTTATGCACTGCAGTATTCCTAGCCTACAACTTACTATTGTAGCCACAGTACTCGTTTGGCTAGTCCAGTTCAGTTTCCTGTCATTGGCAACTCCCCAGGATATTGAAATAGTAGTCCTACTCAATGTGATGGTTAGATTCTTCGTTCTTAGTGAATATCATTGCTTGGCATTGTATAGCATAAATGTTACTTGTCACTTGTCAACCTAAGCCTGGTTATTATTTCCCAACTTCTGACCTTATGACGGAGCAAAGATTGTTGATGAAGCTGTTGATGATGGTTGATATACACACAATACCAGAGGGAATTTCAGTATTTTGATCCAACGATATTGAAGGAACAGTGGTCTCTTTCCAAATCAGGATGGTGAGTGCCTTTAAGGGGACTGCTGAGGCCTCCTGACTTATTTTAGTGTCTGTACATGCATATGACACTTTTTTACTTCCTAGCAACAGCCTGAAATATATTTCTCTCCCTCTCACAGATGATAACATGCAAGAGGCATCTCTTTTGTGGCATCCTTACTTTTGTGCCTTGTTAATGAAGGTCTTGAGAAGAAACAACAGTTAATGGGAAATTCATATTAGGATCATCCACCTATAAGCCTTTCCAAATGCAAAAGGCTGCGATGATGGAGGGAGCAAGGAACATTCGACTGAAAGAATCCCTGAGTGGTTTACAATCAGGCTATGTGGATTAAAATAGGAATTATTAAAGAAAACCTGAAATAAATTCAGAGGAAAGCTGTAAAAATGAAAGGAGGCAATTGCATAAAATAAATTGGTGAAAATGATGAAGTAAAGCTCAAAGTAAGATTTAAATTGAAAGTATCTGTCTCTTTCTCTTGGCAATCTCATTGTTTTTTGCTGCCATTTACTTTACATAAGCCAGTGTTAGCATTTGATTGGTGTACCATAACCCAGGGCTTTATAGACAAATGAGCAAAGCTGAACTGTATGTTATTACACTTGCACTATTATTTTCCTAGACCCATACAACTTGTGTAATCATTTTTATAATACCCAATTAAGTGAAAACACATTTTCAATTGATCTATAATGGCTTTACAAAGAAAAATCAAGTTCTTCTGAAGCCTTCATTCTCATGGAATTATCTGGAAGAGTAGCAGAGAACTAGGAGAAAGAACACACAAGCAGGTTTGGAAATATCAAACCACAGTTATGCAGCATCAAAACAGATAATTGAACTTTGAAGCTGTGGTACTGTATATAGAGAGATTATTGTTTGCTTTACACGTTGCCACGTTTTGGTAATTCTGATTATGTTCGCAGGAGTGAAAAGTTTTTATGCTAAGCTATAAGAAAAAGTTTAAAATTTAACAGAAGTGTGAATTTGCTAGCAATGGATGGGGGAAACTGATTTCTCTGTGATGAGACTTGCAAGGTCAACAGCTGTTTAAAATGTAAGTCCTAGCACATATTTCCATAGTTTACAGCTCTGGGATTCTGTTCTGCATACAATCCATTGATGCATGCTTCATTATTTACTGGTTACAAATTAGCCAGTTTCAAAATAATGTAATCAACTTTCTATGTTACACAAAATTGTGGTGTTTTATTCATGCTGTAATTTTTAGTAAATGTTCTGGAGTAGCCAGCTCTAACTGCTGTACATTCTGTCCTCCCTTCTGAATGACATCCACATCAGCTGCTGCTTCTTCCACTTGACCCGTTCCTCTTGACAGCAGTTTTTAATATCCCATGTTGCATTGTCTGTTTTGATTGATGCAGCAAATGAAGGAAGCCAAATTAGGGGTGAAATTTCTTTAGTTTAGAACATATTTCTTGGGAGCAACACAAAGGGAAATTGATTGTAAGAGTTCATTGCCTGTTTGGCCCAGTAATATCAGTTCTATTCTTCCATGTTCCCACACTGATCGGCTGCTCTGTTGACCTCCTGAAATTGTTTTGATTTCATTCAAATGTTCATTTGGTGCAAATTACATTACTTTGTGCCCCAACACCCCAGTTCACACATTGGATGCTGATTTCCCCATTTCACCATATCATAACTGCTGTAACAAATCAACCCATTCCACTTTTTGATGCCCTAGGCAGCTTTGAAATCATAACCCTCTCTCGCCCTACTTGTTTCTGCAGTTTGGTTCTCATTGTTAGTCACTTAAATCCAAGAGATGAAGATTTGAATGTGTGTGGAGGACAGCAGTTTAGCCATTATGGTTCACTAATGTCCTTTAGGGAAGGAAACTGCCATCCTTACCTGGCCTGGCCTATGTGTGTCTCCAGACCCACATCAATGTGGCTGCCTCTTTAATTGCCCTCTGGGCAATTAGGGATGGCAACAAATGCTGCCTAGCTAGCGACGCCCTCACCCTGTGAATGAATTAAGAATTTTTTTATAAAATCACTGCTAGATCTGTCTGGATTGTATGAGGGATGTTGAATACTTTCCTCCTCTGCTCACTGTTCTCAGTTCATAATTGCTTTTCCTTTTTCTCAATTGCAAATTGTCCTCTTTAACCCCTATTCCTGCCTTTTTAACCCTCAAAAAAAAACAAGGGGCTGAATCATTTATTTTCGGCTCTGTTTGAGTTCCTTCAAGCTTTTCTTTGTAACATTTCTTGCAGTGAGGCCTGGCATCCATTGCTACCAAATTCACACTTCTGTTAAATTTTAACAGGGGTCAAGTGGCAGCTATCTTAGCAAATTCATCCAATTAATTATGTAAAGACTGTATTTTTGATTGTGGACTGAAATGAGAAAGGTATTGTTTTGAAAGCCAAGGATTGTGAAAGGGATTACTGCACATTTTAAAAGTGAGTCACGCCCTCTAACTGTAAATGTTGTTTATACTGTTGCCGTACAACCAGTGGGGAATGTTTATGAGAGATGAACTGAAGGTGTGTGCAAAGTGAGATTTGGCTGTCAGTGAGTAACTGATTGGTCTGTGTTGTGATGCCTGCCAACAACAATGTAGTTGGGAGCTGAAGAACTTGAGTGTGAATGAGGCAGTCAGAAGTCTTTAGACCTTCAGAAAGGAAAATACTGTCTTTGCCTCTTTAATAAGGAAGGAACATCTGAAGCCTGAGGGAAACAAGTTTATTTTCCTTCACCAGTTGGCAACTTATGTTGCTGCTATGGCATCTTTCATGTCCAATTTTTGCAATAATATGCCATGCCCCGTTGACAGAACAACTTGCCACTCAGTGGACGTCCAACAAGGACCTTGTGGCTGTGGTTTGAAGAAGAGTCATACTGGACTTGAAACATTAACTCTGTTTCTCTCTCCACAGATGCTGCCAGACCTGCTGAGTTTCTCCAGCATTTTCTCAGTTTGTTTCAGAGTTCAGCTGTTATCTTGGCATGTCCTGCTGCCCTGGACACACATGCTCCAGGGTCATCTGACCAACCATCCAGGACCCAGCAGTCTGCAGAGCAGGACAGGCTTTGTCCATGGCAGCTCTAAACCAGAGAGTATACAAAGATGTGGTGGCCGTGAGAAATGAGTAAACCTATTGAGGGCACTTAGTGGCACAGATGAAGAAGGCTTTTTTTAGAAATAGCAGTTTCTGTATAAATATTCACGATGCTAACTTTCTTGCATATGTTTGTGATTCTGTCTGTGTAGGCGCTCGATGTGTTTTCACACCGTCTGTTGGCAGATCATGGCCACATATGAAGCTCAGTGGACGGAGGTTCTGCATTGACTGCCTACTGCACCATGTGGAAGCCAGGGTAATGATACATACACGTGGCATTGAGTCCTGGTGAAAGCTTTGCTGCTCTTTGTTCAACATCCCTAATGTTTGGCTCTGTCTAGTACAAAGGTGTAGCTGTCAGAGATGTGTAGCAAGGGCACGGAGGTGCAAAATACAGAGAGGGTCAATGCTGTAGGATGGCTAGGGAGTTGATCTACCTTTTCAAGAACCTGTGACCAATGTTGCTCACCTTTGAGAGCCCCTGTGAATGTTGAGTGCTGCAGCCTCTTCTCCTACAGGTTGAGTCACTTCCCCTGTTAGCTTGGAGTGGGCTTGCAGTCATTTTCCTGCCCGTTATACACTTCTTGGATTTCTAGCAAGATGGAAGATGACAGTGAGTGCTCCTCTGCAAATGAATTCAATTAACTTCATTGTGACATGTACTCAAATGAACACAGTCAAAAGTTTATAATTCACCACATATCGTTCCATCTTGGGCACGAAGGTACCTCAGTACAAATGGTCTCCAAACTCCACCTTGACCATATTGGTGAGCCTTTAATTATCCACATTCTCAATCTAGTAGCCTATCTCTACAGGCTTCACACATTCCCATTTTCTCAACCTAAACCTTCTACATTTTTATCTACACGACCCTACCATTCCTTGCCCAGACCTTGGCATGTGAGGTGACTGTGCCTGATGTCATCGTGTACTGCTCCTGCCCGCTCCCGTTTCCCCTCCCCGAAGCAAGGCTGCTCCTGACTATGTACAACACCTCCAGCATGACCCCATTCCCAGCTGTGCTACCCGATACTCCCTCCTTGCAGATCCTGCTGCTCCTCTTCTCCACTGTTCCGTGCACTTACACAGAACTTATAACACTTAGCTGCCATGGCTAAGCTGCTGAAGCTCACCGGTATGGTCGTGGCCATGTTTGGTTTTGCTCCCTTTACCTCTTCCTCCTCAGTTTCTGTGGATGAACATGACAGACTGGCTGTGGCATACCCCTCTGACTGACATGATCAGGCAGGCCTCGGGCTTCTGCCTGTAAACCTCGCTGACTGTAATAGCCCTATTTCTTGGAGTTGCAGCTAAAGAACCAACAGACTGAGTGATGTTGTCCACTTGCTGGACTGCACAGACACAGGCCTCTGGCTGAGACCCCCTTGAGAGCTGCCTTCTACTTACTGTGCCAGGACCCTCTGACTGACAGTACTTCAATAGATTACAGTGAAGGCTACTCCCCTATGAGTTGAGTGCAGACCTGTCTGCTTGCTTCCCATGCAGATCAGCCATAATCTCAATGAATGACAGAGCAGCCTCGATTGTTTTAACCTACTTCACCTCATTTGTCTTATGTCCTATGGCCTTGTTCAGGGTGTTTGTTCCATGTGCTGCTAGCACATGGTGCAGGTGTAAGATTAACAACAAGATGCGGCACAGTGGCTCAGCATTTAGTGCTGCTGCTTCACAGCGCCTGGGCCCTGGGTTCAATTCCAGCCTCGGGCAGTTGTCTGTGTGGAGTTTGCACGTTCTCCCCATGTCTGTGTGGGTATCCCTTGGGTGCTCCGGTTTCCTCCCACAGTCCAAAGATGCGCAGGTCAGATGCATTGACTATGCTAAATTGCCCGTAGTGTCTAGGGTTGTGTGGATTAGCCATGGAAAATATAGTGTTTATGAGGATAGTTGGGGAGTATCTGGGTGGAATGCTCTTCAAAGGGTTGATGTGATCTCAATGAGCTGAATGGCATTCCACACTGTGGGGATTTTATGATTCTATAAAAATATATGCTTTCTAGAGTCGGGACTGATTAGGAGCAAGGCAAGTTTTCTGGTTTTACAACCGTGCTAATTGGCACTATGAGGCAAAGCGATGATTGTGTGAACAATCAGGTAGACGCTAAGTGTGTGAGTGCTAAGAGAGGAAGTTAGCATCCCTGGGATGCATCCTAGTCCAGTCTGCAAGTACAACCAGTCCCTGCTGCAGTCTCTCGATGCTAGTTGCTAATGCACTCTGTATTGCAAATCTGTGTTTCCAGGGCACAGTGCCAATATATCATCAGTTGTCAGGATGGCCATGATGGGTTGGTTGATTCCACAGAACCCAGTGTCCATGGTGGAAGAATGTTTGACTGCTCCATATGTGTAGTGCCCTTGAGATGTTGCCTGATGTCCATTATGGAGGTTGTTCAGTGTAAGTGGTGGACTGAATCAGTGATTGACATGCTTTGGTTTCCTTGTGAAGTTTTCTTGATGCCTAGTTTATTTGACAAGATTGGTAAATTGGGAACCTGAATGTTAATAGGTGAATTTTGCATTTGCCAAGGTGTTTAACAAGTGTTAACCTTTGTTTATTGGCATATAGTCACTTCCCAGCAAGAATCTTACCATGCCACTTATGAAAAATGGAGCAAGATGATTGCAACTTCGAGATGACCCTTGCCACACTTGTCTTCTCATGCTGCAACACATCTCACCATTGCCCATATCATTCCAATTCTGATAAGAGTCTGCTGAAGGAGTTCAACAACTTCTTTCTTGCTGACATTGAGGCCATCTGTTCTGCCACTCATGTACATCTTTCCTTTCCTCTAACTGACTGGGCAATCCTTCCTTCAAGATTGCACACACCACCCATCAATCTTAGCCATGAATTTTGTTTGTCTTGTTTTTCAGCATCTCCACTCATGTCCGTTTCTCTGTCAGGCTCATCTTGTTCCTTCATGCCAGCACTGTGAGTGTACCAATACTGTTTGGACTGCAGCAGTTCATGAATGTGCCTCCCCACCATCTTGTCAAGGGTAGTCAGGGATGAGCCATGAATAATTTTGATGGCATTAATGCCCCTTTCCCATAGAAGAAAGGTGAGCGACGCTGGAAGAGGATGATGTGGTGATAATAATGGGGGCTAGTTCACTTTGGTTATCATTCTGCTCAGGGAAGACAATAGTAGTGTCAGTGGATTGGTAATCCAGAAGCCCATGCTTAATGCCTGGGAAGATGTGTTTAAATATAACCATGGTAGATGTTGGAATTTAAACTCAGTTGATAAATCTGGATCATAGTGCTAGTTAGTAATGGTAATGATTAATAATGTTTGTTATTGTCAAAACTCATCTGGTTAGCTAATGCCATTTGGTGAAGGAAATATGCCCTTAAGGGATCTGATCTACATGTGACCAGACACGGCGACGTGGTTGAATTTCAATTTCTTTCTGAAATAGTCTAGCTCAGTTCAAGGGCAATTAGCGAAGGGCAACAAATGTCCTTGCCAGTGATGCCCACATCCCGTGAAAGAATAAAAAAAATGTAAAATGTATAATTTGTGACGTTAAGAGCCAGGGCTGTGTCAGGGCTGAAACTGAGTGTAGTGAGTCAAACAGGCATTTCATGGCAAAATAGGCACAGATTTGAGAGACAGCACATGTTCAGTGATGTAACATTCAGGTGAGGGAAAGTTCTTCACCCAGAGAAAATAAAGAACATAGAACGCTACAGCGCAGTACAGGCCCTTCAGCCCTCAATGTTGTGCCAAACTTTTACTCTAAACCTAAGATCTATCTAACCTCTACTGCTACCTTATACTATCATCCCAATGCCTATCAAATGGCCGCTTAAATGCCCCTAATGAGGCCAACTCCACTACCCTCTCCAGCAATGCATTCCAAGCCCCTACCATTCTCTGGGTAAAGGACCTACCCCTGACATCTCCCTGATATCTACCTCCTTTCACTTTAAAGCTATGTTCCCTTGTAAAAGCTACCTCCACCCTAGGAAAAAGTCTCTGGTTGTCTACTCTATCTATACCTCTGATCATTTTGTACACCTCTATCAAGTCAAGTTTAGGGAGTGGTGAGCCTGTCGAGTTCTTTGCCACACAAAGTGGTTAACACCAAAATATTGAATGTTTTCGAGGACTTAGACATAGTTCTCGGGGCTAAAGGTATCAAAGGACGTGAGGCAAAAGTAGGAACAGTATGGAGGATGATCATTTTGAACAGTGGAACTGGCTCAATGGGTCGACCAGCCTTTTCCTGTTGCTATTTTCTATGTTTCTTGATTTTGTAGGGAAAACACAAATTGCAGAAGAGACAATATATTGCAAAGGTCCAGGGTGTGTACTTTGCAATATGAGAGTAGGAGAGGCGGCAGCAAATAGGTTTCATGGACAAGGTATGCTCAGAGCTGGGCGGAGATGATACTGACAGAGGCTGTGAATGTAACCAGAGCCCTGAATTTCTCCATGTTGGGACTTTTCCAGGCTGGAACAGGCACTATCTGTAACTTCTCCCAGTTTCTTATTACGTGCTGCATAAGAGAAGTGACAGACAGTGTACTCTGTGCCAACAGGGAAGTTCATTGGATTGCCTAAACACGTTTTAAAGAAATATTAATGTTGGCATTTCCTATGAAAATGTTAAAAGCTATTTGTCAATTTCTAATGCTAATCTAGGATTGAGCAACAGGGGGCAGTGTATGTCTAAAATTCCCCTAGGAAAGAAGACATTAACGTACAGCATGCCTATTGGAACAAAGACAGGGCATAGTTACTGCAGAAAAAGAACATCCATTCCTTAAAACAGAGAGAACCAACTTGCACTTGCTGCTGTCGAGCAGTTCACAGCAACTGTGTGAAAAGATGAGCATAAACGTAAAATGGAATAAACATTATGAGGTGTGGCAAAGACCTGAGAAAAATCAAGTCCTGAAGCTATGAATTTGGCCAGTTCTTTATATATTTAAAAAATGTCCCTTAGTTTTAATGTTTATCCTTAACTAAATCTATGTATTCAAATGTTATTAATGTGAACATCTCTTCCTAATTTTGCATGGTATTCTATATGACTTTACTAATCTGTTGCTGCTTATAGTTTTATTGCTTTAACAAGACTAACAGCTTTCAGTTGCAACATGTAAAGAATTTGTGCTCATGTAAGACCATAGTAAGTCTGTCATGATGCTCCTATACATTTATAAAGTTGGGGCAGAGCTTATGAACAGGGAACAGGATTAGGCCATTCATCCCTTCAAGCCTGCCCAGCCATTCAATTAGATCTGACTTCAACCAAATCTCTCTCCTGAAACTCCCAATAATCTTACATCCCCTTGTAATCAATCCTGCTTGGAAAAAAAAATAGATTCAGCATCCACTGTTTTTGAGGAAAAGAATTCCAAAGACTTCTAACCCTTGGAGAAGTTTATTTTCCCCATCTCCGTTATAAATGAGTGATCTCTCTTTCTAGAACTACGGATCATCATTTAAGATTCCCCGATAAAAGGAAACATGAATTCCACACGTACCTGTTCAAGACCCTTCAAGATCTTATTTGTTCCAATTAAGTCAGCCCTGACTCTTAAACTCCAGATGATACAGTTCTAGCCTGTCTAGCCTTCCCTCATAAAGCAACCCACTTATTTCAGATATTCATGTATTCATGTACTAAACTTACTCTGTACTGCTTCCAACGCATTAACATCCCTCTAAGAACAGTGAGTATACTGTAACTGTATTCCATAAGTGTTGTTATCTTGTATGAAAGTAAAGCCACGTCTTGTATTCAGGTCCTCTCACAATTAACTATAGCATTCTATTAGCTTTCCAGATTACTTGCTGTCCCTTAATATTCACCTTCTTTGATTCATGCACTGAGACACCCAGTTTGCTTTGCTCCTCAGAGCTCTGGAACCTTTCACCATGTAGATAACATTCCTTTCTATTCTTTCTGCCAAAATAGACAAGTTCACATTTTCCTGCTCTACACTCCATTTAGTAGATCTTTACTCATTAACTTAACCCATCTATATCCCTTTGAAACTCCTTATGTCTTCATCACAATTCACTTTTCTAGCTATCTTTGTGCCATCGGCAAATTTAGCTCCCAAACCTTTGGTTCCTTCATCCGAATCATTTAATGGTAAAATGTTGAGGTCCAGAACCACCTCCGTGGCACACTACTTGTGACATCCTGCTGCCTGAAAAAGATCCATTTACTTCTACTCTGTTTTCTGTTACCTTACCAATCTACTGTCCATTTCAATATGTCAACCCTAAGTCCATGAGTTTATATGTTTTATAGTAGACTTTGATGTGATACCTTCTCAAATATAGCAAACTTTGTTTTAACTGGCACCTTATGATCCAGCACTCTCTATAAACCAGCAAAAAACCTTAAATACTGGACATTTACTGTATTATTATGATCTCTGCAACATCTGAGTAGTCAGGTGAGGGTGTGAGTGAGAAGGCTGTGGTCTGGTAAGTTTTATTTAAGACAAAGTTGCATTCTTATTAAAGTGTTTTATTCTGTAAATAAAGTATAACAGTGATTTGTACATCCCTTGCATTACATTCTTATTACTTAGTATGTATTTTTACATTGATCCTGTAGACTTCTTGATCAACCAGAATATTTGATCAATCAGCCCCATAGGTGCTGGTTAATAAAAAGTTGACTGTTCTTTCTGGAAATCTAAGTACTACGTGCCTGTTCTTCTTTATACACAGCACAACTTACATTTTCAAACAAAAAAAACTCATGGTTACATTGAACTTGTCCAAGTGTCCTAATATGATGTCTTTGATAATTAACTTCTAATATTTTCCCTACAGTAGATATTAATTGGCCTACAGCTTCCTGTTTCCTGGTTCCCACTCTTTTTGAATAAAGGTGTTACATTTTCTAATCTAAAAGAACCCTTCCCGAATTGAATGAGACCTATATCCAACTCCCCTCCCTATCCCAAATTGTCATCACCTCCCTAGTCTGTGCCCATCTTTCGTGCAACTCCACATTTAAATCCTTCCAGTAGGGCTCCTGCCTTCCCTTAGTAT
This sequence comes from Stegostoma tigrinum, assembly GCF_030684315.1. Lineage (NCBI taxonomy): Eukaryota > Metazoa > Chordata > Chondrichthyes > Orectolobiformes > Stegostomatidae > Stegostoma > Stegostoma tigrinum. Next base: position 32,588,349 of record NC_081374.1, read on the forward strand.
TGAAGCACTTGTCAGAGTCACAAAGCAAAGTCCTGTCAGACTATCAGTATCCTTTCTCCTCCTTCTCAACCTGTCTGCAACCGTTTGCACTATCCTACAACAACATTGCTCCATTGTCTTCTAGCTGAGTTGGACTACTTTCAGCTGATTCCATTTGTTCTGGACCATGGCAGACCCCTATTAATATATCAAGGAGATCTATCAGTGGACCCTAAATTTTATCTTATTTAAAGGAAAATGTAAGGTGCTGTATTCCAGATGTGATTTGGTTACGCTGCTCAGCTTTAACCAAAACACACTTTATTCTCACCCTACAATTAAAACACATCAAAAGAAAGAAGAATTGGTATAGCTTTAATTCTGTTGCAAAACTTAACATAACAATGTTTAACTGCAAAACAGCAACTGTTCCAATAGAAACATCTCATTGTTGAAAGCAACATCAGTAAAAACAGATTTCCCATGTGCACTTCTTGCAGCAGAGAGCAAAAGTTCTAGGAGAGAGTGAGAGAGACATGGCAGCTTGAACCACCAACTTCAGAACCCTTGTGACTAATGAAAGCTAAACTAAATTCCTGTTTCTGTGGGAGCCTGACTCCACCCATTCATGCTAATTCTAAGGTTTCAATTTTTAAAAAAAGAAGCCTCATAGGTTGTTACTTTATTGGCTAAAAAATGGGCAGCTTGGTACTTCTGTCTTAAAACTTCTCTTCAAAAGAAAAGGACAAATGCACCTTTTAAAACCATAGTATTGTCACATATTACAATCAGCTTGGTCATAGTTCAAGAATCAGCTGCAATGGCTTCTCTTCAGAGCCCTGTACCATTTGTCTGGTATCCCCTGAGGATATATTCTTGACCCACAGAAGAGTTACTACACAGAAAGAGGTCAGTCAGCCCAAATGTGTCTGTGTGCTGGCTCTCCGCAGGATCAGTTTCTCTCTTGCCTTCTCTCCATAACCCTGCATATTCAACCTATTCGGACAGTCATCCAATTCCCACTTGAATGTTTCAATTCAATCTGATTCCACCACACTTTGAGGCAGTGCATTTCCAGATCTGAACTATTCACTGAAAATATCTTCCTTCATGTCCCCAGTGCTTCATTTGTCAATTGCTTTACATCTGAGTACACTTGTTCTCAATCCTTCCATCATGGGAATAATTTTCCCTTATGTACTTTTGTCTTGAGCTTTCACTATCTGTGCAACCCTGGTCCCTCATTTTCAATGCTGCCTCTCAGCAGCATCACTTTGCAGAGATCCAGTATCCTCACTGTTTTTCTGAATTCTTCTGTTGTCTCTGAATGATTGAGCTGCTTATTTGACGATCTAAAGATAGAAGAAAGGAAATTTCCTCCAAGTAAATATTGGAAAGACTAAAGCTATTGTTTTCAAACCCCACTGCCAACTCTCTTCCCTAACCACCACCTCTATACGTTTCTGTGGACACTGTCTGATGCTGAGCTAAAGACATTGCAAACTTGTAAATTTTTAACCCAGAAATTCTGTTCTGATCACATATTTGTGCCATAAATTAGACCAATGTATTTGCACCGCCACAGTATCACCATGTTCCATCCTTGCCTCAGCTCAGCTGTTGTTGAAGCCCTTGTTCCTGGACTTGAACCTCAGTACGTGAGTATTCAAACACACTCCTGACCAGCCTCTCATTTTAACCTCTGTAAACTTGAATTAATTTTACTGTTTACTAATTTGCACCAATGTAATGTTCACCCATCATGTAGTCCTATATTTCTGCATGACCCATATTGGCTCCTGGTTAAATTATGCTCTGTCTTTAAACATATTATCCATCCATTGCCTCAGCCTTTCCGCTCCCTTTGTCTTGAATTTCATTCAAGCCTACAAACTGTAGATATTTGTGCAGCTCCTCCAAGCCTGGCCTCTTGAATATCCCTGATGTCAATCATTTCACCATTGGCAGCTTTTCCTTCAATTGATAAGGTCCTAAAAGTTTCTAAAATTTCATCCTTAAACTTCTCCACGTCTCTTTCCTCCTTTTGAGATGCTGCTATCTTCCTCACTAAATTTTTGAAAGTCATATCGGACATTTTCTTGTAGCGCAGTGTCGATTTTTGTTTGAAAATCTTCTTGTGAAGGGCCTTTAAGAATTTTCCTACTTTAAAGGTGCTTCACAGACACTTTTTTTTTAGCGAGTATTGAGAAGATTTGTAGCTCAGGTTGAGGTTCTGGATGTGAGTTTGCTCGCTGAGCTGGAAGGTTAGTTTTCAGATGCCAATGTGTTTGTTGATGGAGTTCTGGTTGGAATGCCATGCTTCTAGGAATTCTCGTGCAAGTCTCTGTTTGGCTTGTCCTAGGATGGATGTGTTGTCCCAATCAAAGTGGTGTCCTTCCTCATCTGTACGTAAGGATACGAGTGATAGTGGGTCATGTCGTTTTGTGGCTAGTTGATGTTCATGTATCCTGGTGGCTAGCTTTCTGCCAGTTTGTCCAATTTAGTGCTTGTCACAGTTCTTGCAAGGTATTTTGTAGATGACATTCGTTTTATTTGTTGCCTGTATAGGGTCTTTTAAGTACATTAGCTGCTGTTTTAGTGTGTTGGTGGGTTTGTGGGCTACCCTGATGCCAAGAGGTCTGAGTAGTCTGGCAGTCATTTCGGAAATGTCTTTGATGTAGGGGAGAGTGGTTTATGGTTTCTGGGCCCGTTTTGTCTGTTTGTTTGGGTTTATTGCTGAGGAATCGGCGGACTGTGTTCATAGGGTACCCATTCTTTTTGAATACGCTGTATGGGTGATTTTCCTCTGTGCTGCAGTGTGTGGTGGCTCGTTGGAATAATGTTTTAATGCAGCTTCGTTTGTGGGTGTTGGGATAGTTGCTCCTGTAGTTCAGTATTTGGTCCGTATGTGTTGTTTTCCTGTAGACGCTGGTTTGAAGTTCCCCATTGGCTGTTCGCTCTACTGTGACATCTAGGAATGGCAGTTTGTTGTTGTTTTCCTCCTCTTTTGTGAATGTTATGCCTGGCGTCTACAGGAAAACAACACATACGAACCAAATACTGAACTACAGGAGCAACCATCCCAACACCCACAAACGAAGCTGCATTAGAACATTATTCCAATGAGCCACCACACACTGCAGCACAGAGGAACTACGCAGAGCAGAGGAAAATCACCAATACAGCGTATTCAAAAAGAATGGGTACCCTATGAACACAGTCCGCCGATTCCTCAGCAATAAACCCAAACAAACAGACAAAACGGGCTCAGAAACCATAGCCACTCTCCCGTACATCAAAGACATTTCTGAAATGACTGCCAGACTACTCAGACCGCTTGGCATCAGGGTAGCCCACAAACCCACCAACACACTAAAACAGCAGCTAATGAACTTAAAAGACCCTATACAGGCAACAAATAAAATGAACGTCATCTACAAAATACCTTGCAAGAACTGTGACAAACACTACATTGGACAAATTGACAGGAAGCTAGCCACCAGGATACACGAACATCAACTAGCCACAAAACGACATGACCCACTATCACTCGTATCCTTACATACAGAGGAGGAAGGACACCACTTTGATTGGGACAACACAGCCATCCTAGGACAAGCCAAACAGAGACATGCACGAGAAGCATGGCATTCCAACCGGAATTCCATCAACAAACACATTGATTTGGAGCCAATCTACCATCCCCTGAGAAAAAGAACAGGAAATGACATCACCAACCCACGGAAACCTAACCAGATAAATAGAAAGCGGGACATAACACCAGCGCTTTGTCGGAGGCTCACTGATGATGTTACCTAGAATGGTGACGAAACGTCTGAAAACTAACCTTCCAGCTCAGCGAGCCAACTCACATCCAGAACACTTTTTTTTGTTGTTGTATTACTGAAGTGTGTTCTTTCACATCATTAGAGCTAATCTTAGAAAAAAAACGTGAAAAGTGTGAATATATTTCATTTAAATTGCTCTCATATTTCTCTTTATAGTTTTACAGGAGAATCAAAATGAGACTGAGTTTTCTTTTGAAGTATTAGATGGCCCTAGTTTTACCTTGCTTCCCTATGGCATGCCATTTTGTATAAACTGCTGAGCTACCATCTGTATTGTAATCAATTAAACCAATCTGAAGTGCTGGCCGTAATATCACTTGACTAACTTACAAATAAAATTTAAAATTTAATCATTGTGTTAATATTTTGGGCATGTTTTTACATTTGAACAGAGTGTACTTTGCATCATGCTCTTTTACCTCAAAACATTGATCAGAAATATTTCTAAAGTACAGTACTTAATTTGCTCTGAAATGCTTTGAGAGATTCTGAACTTGTGAAAATGACCACAAAAGTGTGTCATTATCTTTAATTAGGGGATGTTGGCTGTCTGAACAACTTAATCTTATAGTCATTTTTTTTTCCAAATATTGCCACAGTCAATTTTTCCTTATGGAGGTATTCAGCTTTTAACTTTATTTAATGCCTCTCCTGCCCTTTTGGATCTTTACTTAAACCTTCACCTATTGAACGTGCCTTGCTTTATTTAAATGTTGAACGTATTCACTCAATTCAGACATGCCATCGTTAAGTTAGCTCGAGTGATATTCATTGAACTGGAAGAATCTCCAGCAGCATTGCAGCGAGTCTCTAATGTAGTCAATGTAGGGATTGGCTTTACACTCAACATGTGCCAAGCTTGTGGGCTCCCGCATCAGCCCACCATCACCTTGTCCCCATTATGAGTTTCTTTGTTCAAGATTAGTGGATGCATGGTGTATATGATGATATGTATCGAAGTTGTTTGAGAAAGATTGGAAGTGTTTCACCTTTGCAAAAGATGGGGTGAATTTAGAATGCCTTAATGTAGAATGGTTAATGTATAATGGTTAATGTAAAGGCCCTCTGGTGCCTGGGACCCCAGTTCCCAAACCCGTGAATACTTCATCGTTCTGTCATGGCCTGAAGTGTCCAGTCACCACTTCCTGACAAAATCTTGATCCCATTGTGTCTTCAGCAGAAGTCAATTACCCATTGACATTTCTATGTTTGAGATAGTAGGAACTGCAGATACTGGAGATGCTTCTGAAGAAGGGTCTAGGCCCAAAACATCAGCCTTCCTCCTCCTCTGATGCTGCTTGGCCTGCTGTGTTCATCCAGCTTTATACCTGGTTATCTCGACATTTCAATGTGCTTTACTTGGACATGGATTCCTCTATTTAACAGGCTACATCTAACTATTATACATGCACTGCAGACATTCTGAACACTTTCTCATCATTGAGTCTTCAATTGACCCTCCAAATGTAGTTGGTTTCTCAATCGCTGCCCATGTTATTCAGCGTGATTGACAACTCAGTCAGTGTGTCACTCCTTGCATATCTGCAAAGAAATGCTGTGCCCTCTCAAAAGATGCTCACCTCCAGTTGTACATTAGGCATTATCTGTTAAATGGTTACCTAAGCTGCTGTATGGGCAGATTCTTGCATGGGTTTTGTGCACCAATAGGAGAAAGGCTGCTTCAGGAAGCCCATATTGCTGTTGAGCTCAGGAGACTGAAGAATTTCATCAACAATACAATAACAGAAGGAAATACATAATCCAGTAGGCAAGCTTTTACACCACTAACCACGTTGAGGCCCTTTACATTTTTGGACCTGGCATCACTTCATGACTCATCTGCGTTTGTTCACAAGTCCTTTCTGTAGGAGAATTATAGTCACAGAAAGACAAGTACACCAATGTGCAGATTATCCTGTTTGATTTTAGCACTGGCAGGCAATCACCTCTATAGTCTACAATCTCAGCCCCTCTATGGGCAGAAACACAAACAATACTCCTCTCTGTTGCTGCTGGTGATCCGGTCTACCTTTGCAATGACTGCAATAGAGCACAGGCAGGCCAATACTATGTGGTCACCTTTGTTGAAAATGGCTGGTGAAATAGTCACAACATCAGTTTTCTACCATGTTGCAAAGCCCTTTCTTCTGCATGCCTTGTAAGATCTATTGTTCTGGCCATGGTTCTGTCAGCCTTGGTGAATGCTTCTTACCTATCCAGCTAATTCTTGCAATCCCTAACACGTCAAATGAGCTACCTATACTTTTCACAGCTCTTGTGCTATCAACTATGCAAACGCCATGGTCTGTGATGGGTCTCCTGATCTGTTCCAAATAGTAACAAAGAATAAATCACTAAGCTGCGCTGTCACAATTTCACAGCTACCCACGACTGATCCAGGGCCACAGTCTTCATTACCTAGTTTTTTTTTATTATTATTTTATAGGGCACAAACATCATTGATGTGGCAAGAATCTCTTGTCCATTCCTCATTGGCTTTGAGAAGATAGTGGTGAGCTGACCTTTGAACTGTTGCATTCCATACAGTATAGATATGCTTAATGCTGTTTGTTAAGGAGTTCAAGGAATCTGATGTAGCAATAGTGAAGGAATGGTAACATATTTCCAAGTCACAATGATGTTTGGTTTGGGGTAATCTTGCAATAGGTCGTGTTCCAGTGCATTATGTGCCGTTGTCCTTCTATGTAGGGTTTAATGAACTGGAAGAGGCTGTTGAGGGATCTTTGGTAAGTTTCTGCATTGCATGTTGTAGGTGGGACACTGTGATGCCTCACAATGTCAGTCGTTGAACAAGTGAATGTTTAAAGTGGCGGATGGGGTGCCAGCCAGTCAAGAATGCTGCACCTCTTGGCTGGAGTCCAATCTGTTGATTGATCTGCATTCATCCAGGCATGTGGAAAGTATTTACTTTGTATATTTGACTTGTGCATAGTGGACAAGGCATTGGGACTCAAGGTCAGTTGCTCACCATAGAATTCCTGGCTTTGTAACTACAGTATTTATATTGTTAGTCCAATTCAATTTCTGGTCAGTGTTAACCTTCAGGATGACGGGGTATTCAGTAACAGTCATGCTAATTTACTGTAAATAGTCATTTTATGAACACTTCTATTGTATGTTTGTTACTTGTCACTTGCCAGCACTAGCCTGAATGTTGATCAGCTCTTGGCACAAATGAATAGGCACTGCTTCAGGCTCTGTGGTTATGAATTATGTTGATCATTATGCAATCAACAGTGAACATTCATACTCTGACCTTATGATGGAGGGAAGGTCTTGGATAAAGTGGATGAATGTGGCTGGACCTAGAACCTGACCCTGAGGATGCCCTGAAGTAGTTTCCTTTGCAGCCCCTCACTTTTTCCATTGGCTGATCCAATTGTGCAGTCCTAAATTCAGGTCCTGGTCCTATTGTCTGCATCACCAGCGGCCTATATGTATCACCACCAATCCTTCAGAATCTGCTGTGAGGTGCTAATCTCTGACTCAGTTCTGGAATCATCTCCTGGATTTCATAGTTCAGGATTAATGCTGGTACTGAGAAAGAATAGGCCACAGTTGATGGAATGGAGTTCACCCTGTGAAAGGTGGTCATATGTGTATTGCATATCATTTGATGCCATCTGTGCGTAAGTTTGAATAGCTTTTTGCAAATGAATTTTTGTTTCTTCCATTTGTCAAGTTGCAACATTCAGGCACCTACCATTGCTTGAGATTTCGTTTTGCTGCAATTAAGCTGTTAACGTAGATTCAACTCAGCGCTTCTGGCTTTGTTGGTTCACACAAGAAGGGAGCCTGATATACAGAGGAAGGGAAAACGAAATAAGTTGTGATCTTGGCTACCATGGTATTGCATACAGTTTTGTGTAAGCAAATCCTTTTTTTTTCTCAATCGACTGATTGTGTTGAAGTATTTAAATCTTTACTTCACCCTGTAGATTAGCAAACAGTGAAGGAAGCAAATGAAATTTTGGCATTATTAATAAAGGAGCTGACTATAAAAGTAGGGAAATGTTGCTTCAACTGTGCAAGGCATTAGTGAGACCACTCCCTGGAGTATTGTGTGATTTTGGTCCCCTTACTTGATTATGGGATGTGATTGCATTGGAAGCAGTTCAGAGTAGGTTCGCTAGATTGATTCCAGAGATGAAGGGCTTGTCTTATCAAGAGAAATTGGGCAGATTTAGGCCTTTCTTGTTGGGAGTTTACAAGAATGAGAGGCAGTTTAATTGAGGGATTGATATGGTAGGTGTAGAAAGAATGTTTCCTCATGTACTGCAATCTAGAGCGGGAGGTTATGGTTTTACAATAAGGCAGAGTGGATTTAAAACAGGAGGAGAAATTGCTTCTCACACAGGTTGTGAATTCGTTGCCCCAGAGTGTGGTGAATGCTGGGACAAATAGTAAATTTAAGGAACATATAGACAAATTTTAAAATTTAGCAATGCGTTGGAGGAGAGTGGGCAGGAAAGTGGAGTCGAGTCTGAGATGACATCAGCCATGACCATTATCAAATAGCTGAGCAGGCTGTGTGGCTGAATTACCTATTCCTGCTTCTAGTTCTTCGGGTTCTTATTAGGTTAGGCATCTTTGTTCATCCTGTCATATTGGTAAATATGTTGCGTGGACAACTTAAGTCAATCGACCTGAAGAATGTTGTCTTAGCTGTGTCACTGGTGCTGATATTCTTCCCTGGAAGACAAAGAATTGCAATGTTGCTGGATTAGAAACCAGAGACCCAGATCATTCCCTGGGGATCTGGGATCAAATTCAACCATGTCAGGTGGTGAAATTTGCATTTGAAAAATAAGTCTAACGATGGCCATGTAATCACTGTCAATTGTTGTTAAAAGCCCATTTGGTTCAATAATTTTCTTTCAGGAAGGAAATCTGGTCTGTGTGACCCCAAACGCACAACAGTGTGGTTGACTTTTACTCAGCCATCTCTCAGGCCATTTAACTTCTTTAGGTATATTATACTGCAAAAACCAAAACTGAAAGGGTCACCTGGGCATTGACCTACCCCCAGTCCCCTTGACTGATGAGTCAAGTTTGTTTCATTCAAAATGAGAGAGAATTTAAATTGGGCAGGCACTTTAGTACCAATTTCTCACGGTCAATCATCTGACGGTTTCCTGCATCCATTTCTCACAAAGCCTGACTTCAACTCATTTCTGTTCGTCAGAATAAATACATTGACTGTGAAGTTAGTTATGAGGGAAAAGCATATAAATGGGTTTAAAAAGCAATTAGAGGAACTTTTAAAGATTTTTTTTTCATGGGAACTTAACTGGTAAATATAGTTAGAAAGTGGGCAGGATGATCATATGGCTGAGATTAAATAAAAATTAATGGTTTGGTTGAACCTAATGACCTGTTTTTCTGAAAATTTGTGTGTTTCCATGACAACATAGCTTAGATGTGGGAACAGAAACTGCTTCCTGAAGCTTCTCCCACAGCTTGGCTGGTTAAGACATTGATTAAGCCATTGTGTTGTGCTATAGGATAGTACTCCAGGACTGTAATGACGGATGCAGGCTTTCACACAATAGATTTGACTGTATTCTTACACTCCATTTTTTGTATGAAATCCTAAAACCAAATGGTGAATTTTTGCAGCTTTATGGCCACTAGTGTAAAAGGAATTGTGAATTGAATATAACACGGTGATGTGAAAATAATTAACATTCAACAATACAATTGGAAGTGACCAAATCAAACAAAATAATGATCAGAGGCCAAAATGCCGTGATTTTTCCATGAGTTAATGAACCATTCATTATAAACCATTGGATGGAAGATTCAGTAAAATACTAAAGGTTTTATAGGCTTTTGGTCTACTCATTGTCTGCTTATTTAACTGCTCCATGCTGTAAGTTATTTTATGAAGAAAGTCAGCTATATATATTTATTGTTATAAATTAATTTATTATTTTATATTACTCATCTTTATTAACATCAATGCCATGAAAATAGAAGAAGTACTAATAGTTTTTAGAAACATAGGATGTCTGAATTGCTGTAATGGGGTCTGTAGGTTCTTGACTATCCATGCTGAAACTGCTCTAATTAGATTATTGCCTATCTTTCTAAGTGTCGAAGAATCCAGTTAAATAATGGATTTCTAAAATTCTAGATAGTATTAATTATCGAAACTTCAAAATTAGTTTCATGTTATAAAATCGAAGTTTAGCTAACTGAAGACTGCAAATTTTATGTAGACTTGTCATTTTTCAGACCTTCCCTTCAAATCATTACTCTAACACATTCCTTAATACGTTTAATACAAAGCCCATTCAATATTAGTCAAGAGATAGGAGGAACTGCCGATGTTGGAGAATCTGAGATAACAAGGTGTAGAGCTGGATGAACACAACAAGCCAAGCACCATCAGAGGAGCAGGAAAGCTGACGTTTCGGGTTGAGACCCTTCTTTCTGAAGAAGGGTCTCGACCTGAAACGTCAGCTTTCCTGCTCCTCTGATGCTGCTTGGCCTGCTGTGTTCATCCAACTCTACACCTTGTTATCTCAATATTAGCCAAGCTTTGTTTCACTTAGCAACCATTTCTGGGTGGTGCTTGAGGCACACAGCTGTGTCTGAGCACCTGGTCTAATAAAATTCATTTAAACTTAAAACGAATACAATAGCTAGAAATTTAAATGTTTGATGGTCCATGGGAAATTCAAATAACATTTAGTTTTTTACGAACAAAATAATGGAAATTAACCAACGTTAAAACCCAGATCGAAGAACAAAGTCTGTTTTAGTTTGTTGATATTTCTGAGTTAATTGTGCTATTTGCTGCATCTTAAATCTGAATAATAGATTTTTAAGTATTTAAAATAAGTGTATTTTGAAACATACATTTAGCAGATTGTTCTGACGTTAATACATTTCAAAGAGTATAAGTAACATTTGTAAAATGTTTTCGGTATCATTTGGCAGACCGGATAACAATTTTCTAAACAATGCCTAAGTTAACTCTTCACTGGTTTTAAGCAATTATTCCAGCGAGACAAAATTAATTTCAAAAAGCTTGAGATAAAGGCAATAATTTTCATATTTGGAAAACTGTATAACAAAATAACTCAATAGCTTTAAATCAGTATTTGTAGCTCTGACATATGTGTTGCTATTATTTGTGATCATTTCTCATTTTCTTCTTTGAACTTCAATTCTGCTGCATGATCTAATTGACCTTTATGAAAATATACACCTTTTCTCTTTTTCCCATTAGTTTCCCTTCATCTGTCAACTCTGGGAGAGAGCTACTACAATATTAATTGTTAAGTTTCTGACAGCAGGTAGTTTGTGTCTCTCTGACAACATTTTATTGCATTTCAAAGGTTGCTTTGCAAGAATTATATTTTTAGAGGCACATCTTTGTTGGAGAAAATAGTGCAACTCCTGAACGCCTTTTGTACAAACTAGACCAAATGTAACATTCTGAGAGTTAGCTGGGTTTTTTTTTTCATTCGTGGGATGTGAGCACCAACCATTAGGCCAGCATTTATTGCCTATCCCTAATTGCCATGGGAAAAGTGGGTGATGAACTGCTTTTTTGAACAAATCCAGCTTTTTGACATGTAATATACACGGTGTTGTTAAGAAAGGAGTTCCACATTTAAAAGTTGGTGGCAGATGATTAGACCTGAAAGGAAAATAAGCTGTGTGGTTGAAGAGAGCATTGGTATCTGATGATGAATAAATACTGATGATGCAGGGGAAAAACACACCAAAAGAACTCAGATGCTGAAAATCTGAAACCAAACAGAAATTACTGAAAAATCTCAGCAAGTCTGGCAGAATCTGTGAAGAGAAATCAGAGTTAGTGTTTCTGGTCCAGTGACCCTCTTTTATTTCCTTCTGAGATTTTACAGCAATTTCTGCTGATGATGTTGGGGTTTGGACTGGATGAAACATTGACCAGTTTAGGGATCAGGCCAGAAGTAGGTAAGTGAATGGCTTAGATGAAGTTAAATCATTGAAGGAGAATTGAGCCAATGGCCCAGTTGATTAGTGTGGAGTTTGGGACTCATGAGGTTTTGTTTTGCCACACAAGATGTTTCACTCCATCAGTACTAAAGATATAATGTTTCTCCTACAGTACTGCAATAACAATAGCAGAGACAGCAGGCAAGGCTCTGAGAGTGAATGAGTGGGGAACAGCTGGAAGGGATACTTAAGCTCTGCTATGTATGCTTATCACCAAGACTTTTTATTCAACTGTGTATGGTTTGGGAAGCAGAGTACGGGAGGATGAAGAGAATTGCACCTTGATGCTGCAAATGCTATGTTACAGTGACTTCAGATCACATAGAACTGGATGCTGGGTCTGTGGTGTTCCTAAAGCTGTCCTCTTACTACCCTTTGTACATGTCCATGTTCAGTAAAGCCTGTTGCTGCACTGCCAAGAGTACAGATCTCCTACACTGTGTGAGAATCATGGTGGGCATTCATCATCCAAAATTTTATGCCCCACCATCTGCTCTACGTTGATGCCAGAAGGGATGCAAAGTCAGACAACTTTGCTGTGTCTTGCAGCCGTATGTCTCAATGAAGCCACAATACGATCTAAAGTAAATTAAGTTAATGTTTTCTTCAACTCTAAATACTCTGAATTTCAAAATAGCGGCACGGTGGGTCAGTGGTTAGCACTGCTGCCTCACGGCACCTGGGACATGGGTTCAATTCTTCCCACGGCAACTGTCTGTGTGGAGTTTGCGCATTCTCCCAGTGTCTGCTTGGGTTTCTGTGGGTATCCTGGTTTCCTCCCATAGTCCAAAGATGTGCAGGTTAGGTGAATTGGCCATGCTAAATTGCCCGTAGTGTCCAGGGGTGTTCAGGGGTGTTTAGGTTAGGTGGGTTAGATATGGGGAAACGTAGGGGTAGGGGAATGATTCTGAATGGGATGCTGTTTGGAGGTGTGGTGTGGACGATTTGGGCTGAATGGCCTGTTTACACACTGTAGAGATTCCATGATTCTATAAAGATGAGAGCCAGTAGTTCTGAATTGGGACTTTGCCAGTGATATTGGACAAAGGATAGGGATGGGGGTAGTAGGCATCTTATGGGGTGACTGGCTCACTTCAAACCAGTTAACAAACTGAAAGCCATTAAACAGCTACAGGTGAATTGGAAAACAGAGTTCGGCTACCCTGATATTTAGGTCAGAGGCAATGACTCCATCACATTGAACAACATGCAGCTTCATGGTTGCCTTACATTAATTTTCTACTCGGGAAAGAATTCTGCAAGAAAGGATTCTGTCCATGCAGAGCTGAAAAAAGATAAGAAAAGTAGCCAAAAAATGGTGATACCAACTTGACAGCCTGTGAACACCTCACATGAGTATTGTTTCAGTCAATTAAAAGGAAAATGTTTCGCTTCTTCAGTATATTGGTGTCAGGCTTCTCTGACACATCCTGTGAGTGTGTAATAGCTGCTATTTTAGATTTTCTTTTCACCTTGTGCTACGTGCTTTGGTAACTGGGTTCCCCAAGTTATATTAGATGTTTTCCCAAGAAGTACTTTTCATGAACGATGCCAATTTGTGCTATTAAAATGAGACCAAGTAAAACAAAACAAAATATTCTTTTCTATTATGAATTTATGAAAGGTTTTCCTTGAATGTCAGTTCCAGTAGTATGATCTCAGACTTTATAATTTTGCCCAGGTCTGTGCCTTTGATGTGAGTATACATTGTGAGCAATATAATTTCTCAGGAAGCATCACCAGTGTTCACTTAACTGCGCTAATGGGGTATCTTGTCTTTAGGTTCCAACTGTAGGTGTTCGCACATAACTTGGGTGGGGGGAAAGAGTACAAGGTTGATGCAATCTTCTCTACCTGGTCCCATAAAATTAGAGGTCAGTAAGAGACTTTGGCTGTCTTTTTGAGCAACTTTCTGTGGCCTGTTTAAGGACAGCATGTTAGGCCACTCAGTGCAAGTACAAAGAGTAATTTCCTAGGCAGCAGTGGTGCTTTTATTTGAAGAGTATTCTCTGTTTTAAGGTTATTTAATGAAGAAGGTGGTGTTGAAGGATACTAGAAGAAGAGGCAGACCAGATTAATGATGCATTAGCAAGATCTATGGCTAGGTATCAAATTAGACATGATGATACATATGCATCTACAAGGATAGTTGTGGGTTGCAAAATTGCTATTTGAAACAGTGCTTTGAATCCTGGACAGCTCTGGGAAAATGTGGGTAGTCATTCCAGTGCAGATTCACCAGGTGCCAAATCGTCATTGTGGGTCATGCTTTTCAGGTTCATCAATACAAGAGGTCTAACCTAAAAAGTTAGAAGACAACCTGAATATAGCATTTTTGAAATGTCTTTGCAACCTGCAGAAACATTGCATTTGGCTCCAGTCAGATAGATATTCAGTTAACTGGCTGACCTTCCCATGTTTTCACAAGGCTTGTTGGCTAGGTTTACCTCAGTGACTGGGAAGAAGAGCCAAAATCTTCCCAGCATTGTAAATCACCACTTAAATTTTGATCATTTTTTACACTTTTGTTACAGGCTAGTCTTCCAAATTCCAAGAGCTGTTTTTACAAATGTACATGTTTTGGCAGAGAGTTTAGCTGTGGCAGGTGTGGTATCAGTCAGTGATGGGAACTCTACAATTATTAAAAGAATTCATAGAATCTTAACTCATGTACGAACCCTCCCTCTTACTGACTACATGTTTGCAAAGCTGTCTATCATTCTGATAAATTTCAGTGGTTTCATGTATGCTGACAATCTAATTATTTAACCTTCATCTGCCACTAGATGTTGCTCGTACTCTTTACAATTCCTTTATAGTTCAAGTATATTATTATCACATTAACTGAGGAAAAAAATACTGTTAATAATTAACAGATGAGTGATTAAACTGCATTCATGTGGCCTTAGTTTTTCTGCTATTTTAATAGATAAGGTTGAACCCACGTAAATATCAGAGGAAGAGCCTACATATGCACTAAATATTTCGATATATCGCTTTTAAACACTTCTAGGCTATATTGATACAAAAGTAGCATTGTGTTAATATGTTCTTTGTTTAAAATCTTTAGTCAAGGAACAATTGTACAAAAAGGTTATAAATTTAAAATTCTCATTGCCTTTTATTTTCAGTCCAGAAGACCATATTGTTTATCTGTCCAGTAGATGTGAAGGATTTTGGATAGCCGCATGGGAGAGGCAGGAATGTTGACAGTATGGTACATGAGTGATTGATTGGACAGAAATCACATGGCTATTTCAGTGAGATTTTAGGAGTTTTCCCCTTTCAGTGATTAGCTGCAAACCTTGAAAATCCACATATGTGTGGCAGATGGCTTCATTCATAGACTACAATAGTTTACCATAGCTTGCCAAAGTTATAGAATTTGCTTTTATTTGAATTATCAATTTAGTTTTCCACAATTGGTTCAGTATTGCAGAAATCCCTTCTAAATCTATATGCAATTTTTAGTTTCGTAAAGTGTGCAAAGTCTGTCTCAGGCAAATGAGAACAAGATATGATAGAATCTCTGGTGTGTGCAACACTAAATGTTACTGAATTGCAGTTTTAAAATTTTGTACATGAGGCATTGGTAATCAAATGTCCTGATTTCTCTGCTGAATGCAATGTAATGCTGGGTAATGGATATTATTGGTGAAAGCTGCTGCATGGGATTTAGTTTAAATTGCATGAAATGGCAGGCAATTTAAATGTAAGGACAGCACAGCTGTGACCATCTTAAATTTCACCCGGAGTCCATGTGCACACTGACCTATATCCAACAAGGATCTTTGAATAGGAAAGAAGGCTTGGAGGACCCTCGTTGGACACCTCAGAGGAAAGGAAACAATGTGTTGACCTAGCTAATGACATTTTGCTATGAGCTATACTGATAACCTACAATATGCATGGTTGGAGACATTTATGTTAGCTTCTGCAATGTCAATATGAGATGTGGTTAATGTATCATTGAAGAATTTAATTAAGTTTTACTATAGCTCCTAATACTTATATGCGAGAAGGTAAAATCACTGCATTTCAAGCAAATAATAGTGCTGCTGTCTCATTAGAGAGAGATAACAGGTGATGGTTTCACTCCATGCTCAGGCAAAGGGAGAGTTTGAAAAGGAGAGTCCTTTGTGGTAACCTCAGCTGTGTGGAATTGAACCCATGCTGATGGCATTATTCTGCATTGCAAATCAGCTGTCCAGCCAACTGACCCCCTATTTACATATGTACACTAAAATGAAAGGCGCTCAGCTCTAACTGAGCAATGCAGATATACACTTTCCTCATGTTGTGTCATGCTGCAAGAGAACAAAGCTCAGTAAGATGGAAACTGAGAGCTTTATAGAATTCGGTCAAACCCCATAATGCAGTAATGGCATTATCAGTGTGTCCCTTTAAAGGTACAGCATGTATCTGCTGACACAAAACAACACCTGGAATGAGCTGGGTCAACATAGGTCACCGTTAAATCTTCTTGGGGTATATGGTTCAGATCTTTGTCACTTATCAACCAAGCTTTCAGTTGAATCATTTGGTGACAAATTTGATTCTGTCCTTTGAAAAACTGCAAAAGAAAAAATATATTTTAGTGCTGTTCATAAATGGGAAGCTTGCACATTTAGTAGAATTCATCTTTCACTATTAATAGATCCCATACTGGCAGCAAGTATATTTCAGAGCATAGAAATGCAGGTTATTTGGTGCTTTGAGAAAAGCAATGTGCTTTCCTTGTAGGTTTTGGATTAAATGGATTGCTTGTGCATTGCTTTTCCTCAGGCATGCAATTTTTCTTTTTTAAAAAAACTTTTTATCAGCATGTGATTATACAACATGGAAACAATATTTAATAAATTTCCACTATTATTTATTTGCCTTGATTTTACAAATTTTTATTATCTCAAATTCCAAAAATAAGAAGAACAAACAATTGAAAGGATTAGCATAAAAACAAATAAAGTATTTTAAATTTGAAATACTTGTAAAGCAAGATATTACCCACATTATGAATAACAAATTTCCAATACTTGTGCATCATATTAGCAAGTTTGTTTAACTGCATTAATATATATTAATGTAAGACCCTCTATCTGGTTTAAAAGGCTGCTGCCTCTACTCTGGTTAACAAAGGTATATAGCAATAGGACTTTTGTTCCCACGTTGTTATATAATACTCTCAAGAACAGTCACTAAGTTGTGTCTTACGAGTTAGAGTTCGTCTTGGGTGATTGATCTGCTGATGTGCAACTTCTGAGACATTGACTAAATTACCCTGTGGCATTGGTGCCTTGGTGCCTTGTTCCTTATACCTTTTTTGCATTTGCCCAATGCTGTTTGAGTGGGACCTGTTTTAACCATTTCATTATCGTTCAATTACTGTCCCTTTCTCTACCTTTTCCAGATATCTCCTGCCCTGGCCCTGTGACTCAACTACCAAAGGTAGTTTGCCTTTACTTTGATAATGTTGTTATGGAGAACAATCTCCAAGCTGAAAGAAAGAGGTGTAGCAAGGGAAAGTCTGTATCTTTTCACTGATGCAAGCTTCTGCATTTGATTCACTTCTCAGATCATGCCCATTTTAGCAAAGCTTTACCTAACTAACCAACCTCACTTGCATTTTTGTGTCCACAATACAATTCTTTGGTGTCTTCAATTTGCATTCTTCCTTTGTTAAAGACTTGAAAGGCAGAATTGCCTACTCCTGCTCCTAAGTCATATATTTACCTCAATGTTCCATGCTACTACAATGAGTCAAACTCTGCATACAGGGTCATGCTTCTGGTTTACATTCATTAATGTAAAGAAAGAGTTAAATGGTTAAAAAGAGCTTCACACATTAACATGAAAATAATGATGATAATAAAATGTGAGGCTGGATAAACACAGCAGGCCAAGCAGCATCTCAGGAGCACAAAAGCTGACGTTTCGGGCCTAGACCCTTCATCAGAGAGGGGGATGGGGAGAGGGAACTGGAATAAATAGGGAGAGAGGGAGAGGCGGACCGAAGATGGAGAGTAAAGAAGATAGGTGGAGAGAGTGTAGGTGGGGAGGTAGGGAGGGGATAGGTCAGTCCAGGGAAGACGGACAGGTCAAGGAGGTGGGATGAGGTTAGTAGGTAGCTGGGGGTGCGGCTTGGGTGGGAGGAAGGGATGGGTGAGAGGAAGAACCGGTTAGGGAGGCAGAGACAGGTTGGACTGGTTTTGGGATGCAGTGGGTGGGGGGGAAGAGCTGGGCTGGTTGTGTGGTGCAGTGGGGGGAGGGGACGAACTGGGCTGGTTTAGGGATGCAGTAGGGGAAGGGGAGATTTTGAAACTGGTGAAGTCCACATTGATACCATATGGCTGCAGGGTTCCCAGGCGGAATATGAGTTGCTGTTCCTGCAACCTTCGGGTGGCATCATTGTGGCAGTGCAGGAGGCCCATGATGGACATGTCATCTAGAGAATGGGAGGGGGAGTGGAAATGGTTTGCGACTGGGAGGTGCAGTTGTTGCTCCTCCCAGTCGCAAACCATTTCCACTCCCCCTCCCATTCTCTAGATGACATGTCCATGGGATAGGTCAGTCCAGGGAAGACGGACAGGTCAAGGAGGTGGGGTGAGGTTAGTAGGTAGATGGGGGTGCGGCTTGGGGTGGGAGGAAGGGATGGGTGAGAGGAAGAACCGGTTAGGGAGGCAGACAGGTTGGACTGGTTTTGGGATGCGGGGTGGGGGGGAAGCGACGGCAGTTGGAGATGAAGAGGTCGAGGGAGGGTAGGAGGCCTGGGGATGGTGTCCAGGAGGAGGACATGTGTTGGAAGTGGGTGAAGGGGTCAGTGGAGGGAGGGTTAGGCTCCCAGTTGAAGAAGTGGGCATGGAGGTGAAGACGGCGGAAAAACTGCTCTATGTCCAATCGTGACTGGTATTCGTTGATGTGTGGTTGTAAGGGGACAAAGGTGAGCCCCTTACTAAGGGCTGACCGTTCATCCGCAGTCAGTGGAAGGCCTGGGGGGATGGTGAAGATGCGGCAGGGTTCAGTGTGGCTGTCTTCTCTGGGGTTGCTGGCTGTGGAGGCTGTGGGCGGAGCGATGAGGTCGTCGGCTGTGGGCGGGGTTCCGTCAGCGTCGGCTGTGGCGGAGTTCCGTCGGCCCACCCGCTGCATCCCAAAACCAGTCCAACCTGTCTCTGCCTCCCTAACCGGTTCTTCCTCTCACCCATCCCTTCCTCCCACCCCAAGCCGCACCCCCAGCTACCTACTAACCTCACCCCACCTCCTTGACCTGTCCGTCTTCCCTGGACTGACCTATCCCCTCCCTACCTCCCCACCCACACTCTCTCCACCTATCTTCTTTACTCTCCATCTTCGGTCCGCCTCTCCTTCTCTCCCTATTTATTCCAGTTCCCTCTCCCCATCCCCCTCTCTGATGAAGGGTCTAGGCCCGAAACGTCAGCTTTTGTGCTCCTGAGATGCTGCTTGGCCTGCTGTGTTCATCCAGCCTCACATTTTATTATCTTGGAATTCTCCAGCATCTGCAGTTCCCATTATCTCTGAACATGAAAATAATGCATTGGTTTGCAGTTAATTAACTTTTCATCAAAAATGTAAGACCCAGGAAAGCTCCTCTCACTGTCAATATTGAAAATTACTTAAGTTTTATTGCTTTCACCATTAACAGAATGGTTATTGTTGTTACCTTTATCAAAACAGTCGTGTATAACTTGCAATTTCACAATATCGGTACAACTTTTGTACGAAAGTGGGACGTTGCTAGAGCGTGTGCAAGAGTTAAAAACAACTGAATAACCATTAATAGTATAAATGATAACACCTTACAGCAAGCATTTTTGAAAGAATGTCCAGAATACCAAGGCGTGCCTTCAGTAGAATGTATGGTTTCTCTGGCTTACAAATGTCCACGTGATGAATGCTCATAATTATGAATTATGTACAGGAGTATAAAGTTAAAGATATGAAATAAGAATGTATTTTTGTACTTAGAAACAGCATTTTTTCTTATACTGCCCTCCATTCTGTTCTGACTCGCATACAAATCGATTTGTGAATGGACTCGAGAACAGAATGTGTTCATACCCCAGGGACTGCCAGTATGATTGTATGATGATATGCCACCAATGGAAGATAACTATTTTCAAGGGTAATCAGTGACTCATCTGTTACAGATCATACACTTTTGCAGTCATCCAACTCATTTCCAATTTGTCACACATTCAGTGTGAATGTTGTTTAATGTTTGAAAAAGAAAATCCTTGGTAAAGGAAATAAAATTTTGCCCTGATTTAAAATTGCACCAAACAAACAGGCACTACTTAAAAGGAAAAGAATGCTGAGAGCAGTTCTAAATTTCAACGATGAATCTTGTGGAAGATTCTTTGTAGGTCATCAGGAACCAAACCTTTTCACTTCTGTACAGAAAATGCTTTACTTTGATCTGAAAGTTCTACAATACATTGAAAAACCACAACCAGAGCAGAAGCCAAATATCAGTCATTAACACTACGTTATTTAACAAGAGAAAGGCTTTGTAGGTCACAATAAAATATTCACTAATCCTAACACCAGTGGGGATTAACTTCTGATTTTTCAGTTGTGAAGAGTTTTTGGACATCAATGCAATTTGTCTCAAGTTCTGCAAACATTTTTGAGATCTATGAAATCTGCCTTTCATTGAGGAATTATTCAATTATCTTCTGACCACAGGCAGATTCAAATTGTATAACCTTGACAGCACAGGAGTTAACCATGGATACCGATACAGCCAATTCACCTGGTTGGAAGAAAGAGTGTCACAACAGTAGTCAGCTTCATTCTGTGCGGGTTGAATCTAATAAGATGACAATAGGATCCAAAAGAATATAAGCAATGAAAGGATCACATGCGAGATTACCTCAATACAATACTTTGAAATTAAATTAATGAAATTCAATTTTTTGGAATGCAGAAATTCAGCAGTTCTCCTTAGACAGCACTTTCCAAGCATATGATTACTACGGTCAGGAAGGAAAGGAGCAGCAGATGCACGGGAACACCGTTTCCTGCAAGTTCTCTTCCAAGCCACTCACCATCCTAACTTGAAAATATATTGCCATTCTTTCTGTGTCATTGGGTTAAAATCCTGAGAACCTTTGCATAACAACAACATTTGTGAGTGAACCTAAACCAAATTGTCTGCAGCAGCCCAAGAGGCAGCTTCACACCATCTTCTCAAGAGCAATTCGGGATGGACGATGAATGCTGGGCTAGTAAATGACACTCATATCCCATGAATAAATGAGAAAAAAGACATAGCTATCTTCCGCTGACATGATTTGAGGAAACTAAAGATGCTCAGTGGGTGATAAACCAGGAGCATGAGAAGACTATTCAGCTATTTAAGCCACCACCATTCTGCATTTTAATTCACTTTTCAGGTCCTTCTCACTTTTAGCAAGGCTTTTTGCCCTGGTCAAACTAACCATCCTTATTTTTCCTTTCAAATCCACAATATAATTCTTTTGCACCTTTAATTTGCAGTCTTCCTTCATCAAAGACTTGAAGGGTGAAATTGCCTCCTCTTGCTCCTGGTTTCTATATCAATGCCATATTTCCACTTCCTCCCCATACCTCTTCACGACTTTAAATATACTAAGTAATCTATCTCTTTTGTGAATATTCAGTGACTTGGCTTCCACAGCATTCTGTGGTAGAGAGAAAAAAAATCACCAGTGACATTGATGCTGGAGAACAGCCTTAGCAAAAGCATTCAGGAAATCAAAGATCGATTAAAGTTCCAGTGCATCAAAAAACTCTTCTTGAATATTTCACCCTGTTTCATCCAGTAGATGGTCAGCTTAACCAAGCTGTCAGTCCTCTGTAAAAGTCAGAGGCCTGGGGAGGAGGATGGTGGATAATTGGTAATCAACTTACTTCAAACAATTGCGTAAATGATAACTGGGAAAAAAAATTCTTGGGAAGATGTTGTAATGGACAGTAGGACATGGAAAGGATTAATTAACATCGTGAGAAAAGGTCTGTCCGTCAGGATATAGAGAGAGTAACTAACCAGTCTTTAGTTCAGTTTTGGTTCTGTCTGTGTTTTTGCTGATGTGTGAGAATGATTCGGTTATAGCAATAGTACTGTGAACCTACTCTTAAGTTGGGCCTAATGCCACCCAACAGATCATTTATTAATCCAAGATATAATCCAAATAGTTATTAAGCAACATGTAAAGAACGTAAATACTGCTCAAAATGATTGAACCTGTCTTCTTCCTAAGATGCTAGATGTATTTCTTTTCTCGTGGAGTATTAGTAGCTCTGTTTAATACCAGCAAAAAGGATAAATGGCAGTGAATGTGTCCAAGATATGCCAGAGAGTTCAAGTGGATGACCATACCATATTAGAGGCAGGGGTCAGTTAGCTCAGTTGGCTGGATGGCTGATTGCAATGCAGAGTGATGCCAACAGTATGGGTTCAGTTCCTGTGCTGGCTGAAATTACCCTGGAGGTCCTATCATCTCAACCTCACCCCCCACCAGAAGCCTGGTTATCCTCAGGTTAAACTCGCCACCAGGTACCTCTCCTTAATGAGAGAGCTATCCACTGGGAGTATGGTGCCTTGTATTGTAAAATGTACTAATGGTTGAACTGGTCCAGTTTTGCTTTGATAATATCTCAATCATGTCTGACTTGCAAAGGTAAATGAATACCATCTTTTGCTTTCCCTTTCTTTTACTGTACTGCTGTAGCGTACAGAAAAAACTGAATGACAAGAATATTATTTGGCTAACATTCCTTAGTGTGACCAGCAAAAATTAAAACAAAATTCTGTCCATAGCGGCTTAATTTTGGTTTCTGAAATGTTCAAATTTTGGACTTTTTGATGAAATGACTTGCATTTGAACTACATGCTTGGTCAATGTCTGGCAGCATTTGTCAGTTCTTGTTTACACAAGTAATTATTCATCCAACCATTTATTTTACAAGTTACCAATACACTTGAAGGTAGTTTTTTGTAAGACATGGCTACAACATGAAAATCATTGACTTACACCATTAAGACAAGGTATCACGAGTGTAAAGTTAGTTTTCTCATTGTCTGTGCAGTCATTTTTTTTACCTGAGACAGAAGGTCAATTTTAAGGGCTAGTTTAAAGATGCGTGCAAAATATAGAGACAGTCAACCGTGTTGTGTATCTCCAGAAACTGTTTGCAAACTGTTTATAATTATCTGCCTGTTAAATTTAATGTACTGGTAATGGTTGCTGCATTAGCTAATGTGAATGTGCTGCAGACAATTGTAAAATTATAGGAAAATGTCAGGTACACCATTCTACTGATGGCATGTGTGCACTGTATATTTTCTTTGGCAGTATTACTGCTATTGATGACATAAATTACATAATTGGTTTGGGCAGAGGTGAACTCGATTTTCATGCTCTTCCCATTCAGTTTAGCATTTGATACAATTTGGTAAGCTTTGGCTTGAAAGTGTTCTCTCACAACCATTATCCTATTTGGAATATGTACCGTACATGTAGTTATCATTGTTTAAAGCTCTGGGTATTCCAAAGTACTAAATTCATTTTTGGGCATCAGATCTCCCAAAAGGTATGTTGATCTAGGAATAACTATGATGTAGGCATAACAGAATGACACTGGTTAAAGCAGTTACATTATGGTGACAGATTGCATTGATCAGCCTTAAATTTCGTCGCAAGTAGAAGATTAAGGGACAACTAACAGGGGGGTTTAAAATGTTTAAGGAACATAACAGAGTAATCTAGCCATGGTTTCAGGAGGTACATATTTGCCTAGCATCGGAACACCCCCCCCCCCCTTTTGAAGTGTAGACTGGTATCCAGGGGAAATGTATATTTTCAGGATTGAGTCAATTGCAGGAGGCGCCAAAAGGTTCTAACCTGGGGGAAATACCAATTATTTAATTAGAGCACATTCCAGATATTGTACTGGATTTGTTGTCTTAGCCTTTAACTGCTAATGTTGTTATGACTTTAAAGGCATTATCCAGCAGTAGGTGTGGGCTTGCAGATATGAGTTAAAAATAACCACAATAGATCAGAATAAGAATATAGAGCTGTCTCCTGGGGTGGTTTCAGAAGTGAATCTCATCACCCATGCAGGCCAGTCCATGGCTTCTCCTGCTGTGACCCAACAGCAACCTTCTGCCCAGCAACAATTGGCAAAGTGCAACTCAGTCACTTAGCTCCCTCCGTAAACATCCCACCTTCACAATAAAACCCTATCAATGAAACCTAGACAAACACCAAACTCCCTGTGTAAACTCTCATATTGACACTGAACTCCCACATTAACACCCAAGCCAGAGAACTAACTTCCTCCCTACCAAAATATACCCGCTTCTCCCACACCACCACAATAAGATCCCACCACAGCACCTGTCAACATACCAGTATTTACCCAGGCGAAATTTCTTCGTCTAGCTCTTGGGCTTCTTTTTTCCCGAGTTGATTCTTGGTCACTAGTTTTCCATCACAAACTCCACCACGTCCACCACAGGCACAAAACTGTGCCTCTGACCAGCCCATCACTGAACTTGATCTTTCCAGTGCAAATAAGGTGTGGCACAGTCCAGTTCCCTGATCTCTGGGCTATTGGGCTTTGTCTTCCATTACACAACAGCTAACAGGGTAGATGGAGAAAAATTGCCTCTCTTGGGTGGGGAGCTAGAACCATGGGACATAATCTTAAAATTAGAATGTACTGTTTAGGAGTTTGACTGTTTGGTGTGAGGATGATAATAGAAATCTGGAATTCTGTCTCTCTCAAAAACCTATGAATGCTCAGGGTCAAATGAAGATGTTGAAAACTGGGATGGATGACGTTTGTTAAACAGTTGGGATAAAAGTTGCAGAATCAAGATGGAAAGTTAGAGTTGAAGTATGGATGTAATTGAAAGATGAGGGGTTTGAGAAGTGAAATGACCAGCTCAAGTTCCTCTCCTCTCAGACCATCAGTAACCTTTCTTGGAAATGTATCAGCTTTGACAATGTTGCAATTTCTCAGGCTTTGCAGCTTAATTTGTGCCCTACTTGATCAAAAGATAACCAGTTTGAACTTACCCAAAAGAAGAATAAACAAAACCACCAAAGGTTATTTATTCAGTGAATAAAAGCCAACAAAAACATTGCATTTTGAATATAATAACTGAAATAAAATTTATTGGGGCGAGATTGTTTCCTTCAAAACAATAAGCACAAGTACTCTTCCAACAGATGGTTTTATTTTACATGGTGATGAGAGAACAAACAGTGCTTTGTTAGTTGTTCTTGTCTGCATTTTAGGGCTAGCAAGTGAAAATATTCAGCTTGTCCAAGAAGTAATCGTTCCTGTCAGTTGTGCCATTTGAAGAATTTCATTACAGATGTTTGTTATAATTTAAAGTGACTTATTACTTTGGGATGTTGTTTTCTTTTCTTCATTTTCATAAACCACCGCAAAGGTCTATTTTAGCTTATTTGCAATTTGCTCCCATGATTTCTCCAAACTCATTCTTAAATATTGAACCCACCTCCTGTTCTCTTGACCCCTTTCCACCAAAGTGTTGTCATTCGCTCCCTTGGATTGATACCAGTTGGTTTTGGTAACAGCTCCTTCGCTTCAGTCCTCTTGCCCTTAAAATATCACCACTCTCCTAAGAAGATCTAGACAGAGTAAACTGTATCAATTCTCTAACAACTGCTAAGCATGTATATAAGGAGCTGTGTGATAAGGAGGAAATGACTTTGAGGATTTACCATGCAAGATTGATAAAGGCAAAACAGTGGATGCAATTTATTTGGATTTTCAGATGGTGTTTGATAAGGTACCACCTGTTCGGCTACTTAATTAGGTAAGAGCCCATGGTGTTGGAGGTAGTATATTTGCATGGATAGACAATTGGATAACTAATAGACAACAGAGGGTTTGACAAAGTGGGGGCATTTTCAGCCTGGCAATCTCTAACCATAAGGATCAGTGCACTTACAATATATCTTAATGACTCGGCATGAGGAAAGTGAATGTACTGTAGCCAAATTTGCAGATGAGAAGAAAAAAAACATAGGTAGGAATGCATGCAGTGAGCATGATGCAAAGAATCTGCAGAGAAATATAGACAAGTTAAGTGTGTGGCCACAAACTTGGCTGATGGAATGTAATCTGGGAAATGTGAGTTTATGTATCTTGGGTGAGAAGAACAGAGAAGCCAAATATTATTTGCTTAGAGACAGACTGCAGAAAGCTACAGCAAGAGGCAGTTGTGCAACCTAATCCATGAATTACATAAAGCTAGCATTCAAATTCATTGAATAAAAGGAACACAAATGGAATGTTAGCTTTTATTTCAAAAGGAATGGAATGTAAGAGTAAGAAAATTCTGCTGAAACTATTCAAGGCAGTAGCCAGACAATACCTGGAATACTCTGAACAGTTTTGGGACCTATCCAAGGGCACACATTCAGGCTTTGGAGGCAGTCGGAGTAGGTTCACCTTGGATGATAACCAATTGTGGAGGGACAATCTTATGAAGAGAGTGTGTGTAGATTGAGCCTATTGTCATTGGAATGTAGATGAATGAAAGGCAACTTTATTGAAACACACAAGATGCTTAGAGGACTTGACAGGGTAGATGTGGAACCATTGTTTTCCCTTGTGAGAGTCTAGGACCAGAGGGAGTAATCTCAGATTAAAGAGTCACACGTTTATGACATTAATATGTACAGGTATTTTAAGCAAGAGAGTAAGTAAAGTGAGTGTTCCTCTAGAGCTTGGGAATAGAGAGCTAATAGCTGATATTGAAGAATTGCAAATGGGGTGAACAAATATTTTGCCTCTGTCTTCATTTTTTGAGGGGACAAAATCTATTACTAGCCATAAACCAAGAGGTGGAAGGGAAGGAAGAACTTTCCAAAACTACAATGTGGAGGGAAGCAACTGGCAAGCCTTGGGGTCCAAGCGAACATTATCCCAGACTCTTCAGAGAAGTTGCTAATGAGGTAGTAATGTAAAGGTGTTACTATTCCAAATATCCCCAGATTCAGAAGGGGTCCTATTGCAGTGAAAAGTAACAAATGTATCCCTTCTATTCAAGAGGGGAGGGTGTTTGAAAACAGGAAAATACAGGCCATCCAGCTTGACATCTGTCGTGAGGGAGGTGTAAAAATCAAATGTAAAATAAATTATTGTTCCTTGTTAAGACTCAAGGTAATTGGGAAGAGTCAGTATGGTTTCATCAAAGGGAAATCTTGTTTAATCAATATATTGAAGGAGTTACACATGTTCTGGTTGTAGACATTCAATATTTGGATTTGCAGGAAGGTGTTTGATAAGGTGCCACATCAAAGACTACTGAAGAATATAAAAGGCCATGGTACAGGAGATAACATATTGACGTGGATAGAAGATTGGCTGGGTTGCAGAAACAAACAAGTATGCATAAATGGTTCTTTGTCTGAGGGACAGAATGTAATGAGTGGAGTCCCATAGGGGACTGTGCTGGCTCTCATGCTTTTACAATTACATCATTGACTTAGCTGAGGGGAACAAAGGCATGGAAGCTAAATTTGCAGATGACAGCAAGATAATTAGGAAGGTATGTTGTGAATGAGATATAAGAAAGTTGCAGCTGAATATGAGTAGGTTGAGTGAGTTGGCAAGGTTTGTCAGATAGAATATAATGTGAGAAAATGTGAAGCTGTTCATTTTGACAAGAAGAATGAAAAAGCAGCATGCTGTTAAGAAGGCAAAAACAAGTGTAAAATTCCACGATGCAGAGGGATACAGATGTTTCAGTATATGATTCCCATAAAAGTGTTTTTTGCAGTACAGCATAATTAGGAAGGATAATGGGATGCTATTCTTTATTATGAGAGGATTTGAACGTAAAAGGCAGATGCATAATGAACAGGGCATTAGTGAGACTACTTTGTGAATATTGTGTGTAGTGTTGGTCTCTTTATTTAAGGAATGATATAAATGCATTGGAGACGGTTCAGCGGAGGTTTACCTGATTGAGCAGGTTATCTTATGAAGCTAGCTTGGACATGCTGGACTTGTTTCCAATCATGTTTAAAACTATGAGGGTAATAAAATGTGAGGCTGGATGAACACAGCAGGCCAAGCAGCATCTCAGGAGCACAAAAGCTGACGTTTCGGGCCTAGACCCTTCATCAGAGACGGGGATGGGGAGAGGGAACTGGAATAAATAGGGAGAGAGAATGGATGCGGACCGAAGATGGAGAGTAAAGAAGATAGGTGGAGAGGGTGTAGGTGGGGAGGTAGGGAGGGGATAGGTCAGTCCAGGGAAGACGGACAGGTCAAGGAGGTGGGATGAGGTTAGTAGGTAGGAGATGGAGGTGCGGCTTGGGGTGGGAGGAAGGGATGGGTGAGAGGAAGAACCGGTTAGGGAGGCAGACAGGTTGGACTGGTTTTGGGATGCGGGGTGGGGGGGAAGCGACGGCAGTTGGAGATGAAGAGGTCGAGGGAGGGTAGGAGGCCTGGGGATGGTGTCCAGGAGGAGGACATGTGTTGGAAGTGGGTGAAGGGGTCAGTGGAGGGAGGGTTAGGCTCCCAGTTGAAGAAGTGGGCATGGAGGTGAAGACGGCGGAAAAACTGCTCTATGTCCAATCGTGACTGGTATTCGTTGATGTGTGGTTGTAAGGGGACAAAGGTGAGCCCCTTACTAAGGGCTGACCGTTCATCCGCAGTCAGTGGAAGGCCTGGGGGGATGGTGAAGATGCGGCAGGGTTCAGTGTGGCTGTCTTCTCTGGGGTTGCTGGCTGTGGAGGCTGTGGGCGGAGCGATGAGGTCATCGGCTGTGGGCGGGGTTCCGTCAGCGTCGGCTGTGGCGGAGTTCCGTCGGCCCACCCGCTGCATCCCAAAACCAGTCCAACCTGTCTCTGCCTCCCTAACCGGTTCTTCCTCTCACCCATCCCTTCCTCCCACCCCAAGCCGCACCCCCATCTACCTACTAACCTCACCCCACCTCCTTGACCTGTCCGTCTTCCCTGGACTGACCTATCCCCTCCCTACCTCCCCACCTATACTCTCTCCACCTATCTTCTTTACTCTCCATCTTCGGTCTGCCTCCCCCTCTCTCCCTATTTATTCCAGTTCCCTCTCCCCATCCCCCTCTCTGATGAAGGGTCTAGGCCCAAAACGTCAGCTTTTGTGCTCCTGAGATGCTGCTTGGCCTGCTGTGTTCATCCAGCCTCACATTTTATTATCTTAGAATTCTCCAGCATCTGCAGTTCCCATTATCTCTAAAATTATGATGGTGACTTGTTTGAAGTATTCAAGACCCTGAAAGATCTGAGGAAGGAGGATGTGGAAAGGAGTCTCCTTTTGTGGATGAGTCCATAGCTAGGGGACATTGTTTTAAAATTTGGCCCATTGTTTGAGGACATAGATGAGGAGAGATTATTTCTTGCAAGGTGTTGTGCAGTTTTGGAACACTGCTTCCAGCGGTGATGGAGGTGGGGGGGGTCATTGAATATTCTCAAGAGATGGGTGGAATCTGGTTAGGCAGGTGAATCAGGGAAGTAGATGGGGACGTGGAATTTGAAACACAAACAAATCAGCCGTGATCTTATGGAAAGGCAAAGCATGTTGGATTGGCCGAAGGGTCTGTATCTGCCCCAATTTCATATCTTTGTGTATTTGTGTTGTTTTGATGTGAGCAGAGGATGCTGACTTCAGTGTTCCCAGTGTCTTGCTTGAGTAAGTTTTGGCTCACTCATTAATTGTCACTGGACTAGCAGTCTTAAACGAATAAAGGTGTAGAGTCCAAGAGAGCTGGTGAGGAGGCAGAGTTTGATATTGTCAGTATATAATATCCCCTTGTGTATGCAGGTGCTATCACCAAGGGGCAGTATGTTGTCGCAGAACAGAATCTAGTTAGCATTTCAGTTAGATTCAGCACTAAGTACTGTAATAACCTGAATAAAAGTGAAATACTGTAGATCCGGAAATCTTAAACAACCGCAGAGAATGCTGGAGAAACTCAGCAGGTGTGGCAGCATCTGTGGTGAGAGAAGCAGCGTTAACTGAAGATGAGTCATTCCAGAATTGCTGAGCTTCTCCAGTGTTCTCTCTGACTGTGGTAACTTGTGATCTCATCTCCATTTTTTGTCTGTCCTCCCATAGCCCTGATTCCCTTGTGTGTCAAAAACCAAACTCTGCTTTGAATAAATTTGATGATACAGGCTCCACCACTATCTGAGAAGAGAATTTCATGGACTAATAACACTTTGAGAGAAAATAATTTCTCCTCATCTCTGTTGTAAAAGGAAGAACTCAAACTCAGACTGTGTACCTGAAATCTACTCCAACATCTTCTGCCCACTCCCTGCCCCTCCACTCACATTTTTCCAATATCCAAGTTTTCAAGTCCCCTCAGGATCTGATGTGTTTCAATAAGATCACCCAAAATTCATCTAATCTCCAATGGATACAGTCTTTCCTTATGGGATAAACCCTTCATCCCAGGATTGAGTCAAGTGAATCTAATGCGGATGTTTGAGGATCTTCAAGTCAATCATGGTCCCATTGAATGGCAGGACAGACTCAGCGGATTGAGTGGCCTACTCATGATTCTACATCCTATGGCCTCCACTTTGCATCATTTAATATGCTAGTTTTATGTTCAGAATTTAGTCTACTGGATGATATTTGGAACATAAGTTACTGATACTGCCTGTCTAAATCACTGGTTCAATCTCGCATACACATTTTACCTAGGAAAACACTCCTTTTAAAATATTCTCCTTGAACTGTCATTTTGGTCAGGTAAGTTTCAAACCATCCGATCAGTTGGGCATCTTTCAAAATGCCTTTGGTTTACATCAGCAGTTCAGTGATAACATCTATATTACCATCCTTAATAGCATTTTATTTATATTAGTATCAGTCCTGTAGTACTTAATCCTATCTCCGCGCTATCTTAGTCACTTTGAATCCTATTTTTTTGAAGAAGATAGAAGGATGAAAATTCGACATTCCCAACCTCTAAATTTTGTGGGGATTTAAATAACCTGGTTAAGCTTGTGATTAATTGACCTTGAGATATTTAACTCATCTTGGTTTTATTTGTTCCATGTTTCCAGTGAGTGGTCAGTAATCACATTCAGATCATTTTCCCTTCTGTCTGTTCAATTTGTCTAAGCAAACCTTTCTGATTCCATTCCAATTCATTTGTTTATCAGATTAGAAAAGTACTTTCAGACTTCTGTAAATCCTTTGTTGCTTAGGATGAAGTATCAACCCAGGACTTGACTTTGGGCTTAGTATGTGGGACGAATGAATGAGCATATGAATTCTATATAGGTTTAGGGAATCAATTATATGTGAAAGTAGATTTTTGGAGCGGATCACCCACCTATTTTAAACCTGTGGTTTTAATTTCCATTTTTACCACATTAATCTAACTTGCTGTTTGCAGCCTCTGAATAAGTGCTCAGGGCGTGGTTGGCAAACCTCATTTTCTGACTGTGTTTTTGAGCTATTCTAAAGTGTCAGGCACTTTACGTCTGGATTCCTCAGCATTTTTGATACTTGCATCAGTTAACGGCTTTGTTAGGTGCCTAGAGAGTGCTTACACAATCATTACTGCAGGTACGTCATGTTTGATTGAATTTCCATAATGCTATCATTGATTTTAGATGGAACAGTGCACAATAAAATTGCTGTAAACCTGCCATTATGTTTGTGGATCATAAAAGAGGGAGATATGCCAGGGAGATGTTAGGAGCTTAGTTTTAACTTGATGTGGTAGATAGGCTTTTGAGTAGTTGGCTGTTAAAAAGGCTATACTTGCCGACGCATCACAAACCTGTCAGCGGGACCCTGAAAACCAACACCCTTACCTCATGTGAAATGCTGTATGTGGAGCACCTCCTGTGGGAACATGGGGTTTATATGTAAGCATTTAAATAGGATATATGAATTTAACCATTTGTGCTGAGATTTCTTAATTTTGCGGAACTTGCTAGGGAAATCGAGGCAAGAAGACAGTGTGATTTTAAGGGGGCTGATTAAGCGAAAGATGAAAAGCTTAAAGAGTGAGATGTCCTGTCTGGTTTCTTGCTGAACTTTTTGCTCACATGACGCTTTCGGAGGGTGTACATTGACCACTTTTGAGATGATTTTGACTGTTTTTGAAGGTAATTTCCATTACTTTAGGATGCATATATTTTGATCCACACTTACTACCCGTTGACCTTCTATTCAGTTTGGAAGCT
Source organism: Stegostoma tigrinum (assembly GCF_030684315.1). Taxonomy (NCBI): domain Eukaryota; kingdom Metazoa; phylum Chordata; class Chondrichthyes; order Orectolobiformes; family Stegostomatidae; genus Stegostoma; species Stegostoma tigrinum. Next base: position 32,620,429 of record NC_081374.1, read on the forward strand.
ACGTATACAGTTTTTACCCTGGCACACCCAACATGGTACAAAATGAGAAGCACGGCAGAAATCTCCTCAGCTACCTGCTCCTCCATAGAGAATGATCACAAGATTCTAGTAGGATCTACAGTTAAAGGATCAGCTTACTGATCCTTACCAAACATTAGTGTTTCCGGAGGTTTAAGAGTTTCAAAACGGGTGGCGGCATTTGTAGCAGGAAGAAGACCTGACAATTGTATTCAATGGGCTCACATTGTAATCACTGACAAAGTCACTGTGGTCATTCCAGGGTTATTTTCCTCACAATCTATGGCCCACTAATGCATCATACATGTAATCTGTGTCATATTTGTCAGTGCTAAGAAATGAAAGCCATTCTCACTGGAAGAGGTCAGTCACAAATGAGAACAGCTTGGCTTTGCTTTTCTGGATGACTTCTAATGAATGCAGTCAGTTATTGACTGCACATGTTTGGCAATCATAATTCTCGTCGATCACCCAGGAGCCGCCTTCTACCAAGTAGATTCTACACCAACAAGCCCAACCCATCTACAGATGTTGAAAGATCATCATGCTTGCTTGTGTGAGATACCCAGGAAGTTGCTATGATGCTCTGTTGTGCCTCTTAAGTCTCCCTGATATCTTCATACCATTGAGCATGGGGCAAGACTCTAAAAGACTTGATAGGCCCTCATTAATGACTATTAAATGGACAATAGAAAGTACCTCAGACAAGAGCAGTGATATAGCAGATATTCGGATGCTTCAGGTGCCTCAATCTGGAGATGCCTTTCAGTGTACTCAGCACAGGAATTGAGAAAATTAGTGGTTTGCCACATTTTGTACAACATAGTGCAACAACATGGAGCTAAGGTGCTGAGAGCACTGCCTTTTGATTAAATAGCAACAAGAGCAGGAGGAGGACCATAATGTGCCAAGGTCCATAGCATCACATAAAGATGTCTAGAACAGCCTGATTCAGGCACTTTGAGTCTGTGCAGCCTCCTGGCACATGGGATCTGAACTCTTGCTGCTGCCACTGTAAACCCTTAGCACAAAGCTGTCACATAATTCCCTATTTTTCTTCTTCCCAGCCATTCTTTGCTTATAAGACTACAAGATATAAGAGGAGAATTAGACCATTCAGCCCGTCAAGTCAAATCTGCTCTACCATTTGATCATGGCTGACATGTTCTTCAACCTCATTCTTCTGCCCTCTCCCCATAACCTTTGATCCTCTATGTAATCAATTTCTCTGTCTTAAACACACCCCATGGCTTAGCCTCCATAGATTCACCACTCTCTCTGGCTGAAGAAGTTCCTCCTCATCTCATTTCTAAAGTGTCTGAGGCTGTGTCCCCAGGCCGTTGTCTCTCCCTAGTGGAAATACCTTCTCCACATATACCCCACCCAGGCTTCAATGTTCATTTGAGATTCCATTCATCTTTCTGAACTCCATAGAATACAGACCCAGAGTCATCAACTGCTCTTCATACGACAAACCCTTGATCCCTGAGAATTATTCTTGTAAACCTCCTCTGGACTTTCTCCAAGGCCAGCACATCCTACTTTAAATATGAGACTCAAAACTGCTTACAATATTGCAAATGTGGTCTGACCAAAATCTGGTACAGCCTCAGCAGAACATCCCTGCTTTTCTATTATCTCCCTCTCAAGTTGAACACTGATATTGCATTTGCTGATCAACTGAACCTGCAAGTAACCTTCAGAGAATCCTGAACTAGTACTCTCAAGTCCTTTGTGTTTCAGATTTCTGAAGCGATTTCCCCATATAGAGATGTTCAGTGACTCCATTCTTTCTACCAAAGCAGATAACATTACACTTTGCTACATTATATTCGATTTGGTTCTTTGCTGTCTCTTCTCATATGTCCAAGTCTCTCCAAGGAGCCTCCCTGCTACCTCCTCAACACTACCTGTCCCTCCAGATATCTTTGTATCATCTGCAAACTCAGCAAGAAAGCTCTCAGATCCTTCATCCAGATCATTAACTTATAATGTGAATGGTTGTGATCCCAGACGCCTGCGGAACTCCACTGCCAACCTGAAACTCCAACATGAAAGATACCCCTTTGTCCCTATTCTCTGCCTTCTGCCAGTCAGCCAGTACTCTATCCATGTTCAGCACCTTGACTGTAACACTGTGGGCTCCTTTTTATTTAGCAGTCTGAGATAACAAGATGTGGAGCTGGATGAACACAGCATGCCAAGCAGCTTCAAAGGAGCAGAAAAGCTGATGTTTCAGGTCTGGATCCTTCTTCAATCCAAATGGATCATGTCCACTGGCTCTCCTTTGTCTAATTTGTTACCGCCTCAAAGAATTAAAGCAGATTTATCAGGCATGACCTCCCCTTGACGATGGCCACTACACTCCCCTCTGCCCCCGTCTCAATTAAAATTCTGCCATGCTGCTGGCATCTTCCACCATGAAGACTGATGCAGAGCTCGTCTGCCAGTTCTTTGCTCCCCATTACTAATAATTTAGCTTCATTTTCCACCAAACCAATGTCCTGTCTTGCCTCTTTTACCTTTTTATTATATCTGTCCCTTTACCTACTATACTTTGTTAGATTCCTGACACTTTACAAACTCTCTGTCCTGTTTCTTTTTTGGGAATCTTCAATAACTTCTGCTGGGCCCAACCCGACTTTAGCTAGTTTAAAGTCCTTGTGAGATCTTCATCTCTATTTGTGGCATCAGTTCATCTACATTACTCTAAATGCTTTGTGCATTGAGATACCAAGCTTTTAAGTTCAACTATCAAATTTCCCTACATTTTTATTGGACCCTTACTTCAATATGACATTGACACATTATGTCCCTTCCTCTTATTTTCTGATAATGTTCAATACCATCATTAACCAGCAATCCTATGCTCTCTTTTATCTTTTGATTTTATAATTTTCTGTGTCACTGAATCCACCCTGCCCCCTGCCCCCACCCCTCAACTATTTAGTTTAAAGCTGTATCCACAGCCCTAGTCATGTGATTTGCCAGGAGTCCGGTCCCAGCATGATTTCAGGTGGAACCCATTCCATTGGAACAGCAAAGGTGAAGAAAAGGAAATCTTGTGAGGAGTCATCTCAGGCTCCAAAACCCAAGAGGATATCAGTTACAGCATCTCAGCAATCAGAGTTGATTAGGAGCAGCCTGCACTTCTTAAAAAATACGGAGGATAGCAGCTCATTGGAGTTTTCAACTAAACATTCAGGAAGTATACTCGTATTAGGGTATACATGTGGCAATTTAACTGTTACATTTCTGTCAAATTCTTCTGTTCCATAAAACATCTTTCTTTGCTTCATTTTCTCCAGCTGCTTAACATGTGCCCTTCTGCCTTGTGGAGAAGGAGAAGTCAAGCATTAAGGATAAGCTTCTCACAGTGGGGAAGGAGAGATCACATTCAGAGTGAGACACAGCCCAAGACAATGAATAATTCTGGGACTTTGGAGGCAGTGTGGGAATTCAGAGCAGAAGAGAACAGGTGCCTTCTGTTTGCTTGCTTGGCTGGCAGTTTTTAAACAGGATAAACTGAAGCTGTGAGAGGTTACTTTCAGATTGTAAATATTTCTGTTATTTATCTTCAGATTACAAACTAAAAGACCAATAGGAACTATTTTTAGAAAATAACTTTAGAACTAACTAAATAAGATTGACAAGCAGGGCCAGGTGATGTGTTGTAGCCAATGTGGGAGTTGTTGGAGCCCGGAGTGATTCATAGCAACCACATCTGTTAACAAGTGTCAGTTGCTTGGGGAAGTCCGGCACTGGGTTGATGAGCTGGAGTCTGACCTTCAAACACTGTGACTCATCAGGGATGGGAAGAGTTACCTGGATGCTGTGTTTCAAGGGGCTGTTACACCCTTAGATTCCTGAAGTTCAGTCAGTGGTCAGGGACATGAAGGTCTCCCTATGAATGAGGCAAGTTGAAGAATCCAAGAGGTAGTGCGAAAATTCTTGTTCCCTGAGTAGCTGAGAGTACTGACCATAGCTCTGTGGTGCAGGGAGCCGTTCATGAGGGTGGAGAAAAGAGAAATGCAGTTGTAACCGGAGATAGTACAATCAGGAGAATAGACACTATCCTGTGTTACTAGGATTGAGATTTATGAAAGCCGTGTTGCCTGCCTGGTGCCCAGGATCAGGATATCTCATCTGGACTATCTTCCATCAATTGCGTTTAAAGAGACATCCTGTGCAAGGCAATCAGTGAGACACAGCAAGTTGGCAGCTACATCTGATGCTTCATGCAATTGCCCACTCTTTGCAAGAAAACGGACATTAACATAAAGACCTGAGATAACACGGTACTAACAATTAAGATGGATTTCTCTAATCTCTCTCTCTCTCTCTCTGTCTGTCTCTGTCTCTCTGTCTCTCTCTCGTTCCCCAAGTTGTGTGGAGTGCCTCTAGAGAGACTGGCACAACCTCTCAAATTCTCTGCTGCTGTCTCAAGATATCATCAACCCATGAGGCTTTGCAAATTCACATTTTTGCTAAGCAATATGTCTACCAGGTTGAGATAGAGAATACTGTGTGGGCGTGCAAGGTAATGAGGTGTGGGGAGCAGGAGTGTGACCTCGGAGTGCAGAGTATTTTGGAGGCAGGTGCATATCAGGATATTTTTGAATATACCCTGTCATGTGCCTTTCCTGCCCTATTTAAGGCCTAACCTTCTTCAGGCATCATAATCAGGAATATGGCTCCAAGTCATCCAAGGCTTTCCACCAAGTTGTCTTGTTGTCTCTGTGTCTCCTTTTAGCTGTCAGCAGACAAGAGCCTCTCCTCGTGGGTCCCTGGATAATATCACCTGTAGAGGGTTAAGCATTACTAAAGCATGGTGCTACTTTGCTATGTATTACATCCGTTGCTCAGAGTTTTTGCTCTGTCTAAACACTTTTCATGATGCTATAAATTACGGGGACCCTTTAAATAGCTGAACGGAAAGGCACTGATGTGGGTGTTTCTCATATCTGTGTGATCTAATTTGTCTGGACATCCGGAAGTAAGGTACAAATGCAGTGGCTTTGTTAAAAAGTCAATGATTAAAACAGGCTGGGAGTCTGTTCCCACTCTACCACTGACCAATCCTGGCACAAACCTGTCATAAAATTAAAATCTAGTCCATATTTTGAGAATTCTCTCAGATTTTTTGCAGTTCCGTAATGTTCTTTAAAACATGAGTATTTGGTCAAAAGAGAAAAGCAGTCATGATCATGGAAGCAAATATTGTACATTTTTGGATAAATTGCATTTGAATGAGAAATAAAAGAGCAGTAGTTTAATAAGAAATGACCCAAGTAATTCAAAACATCTCAAATGTTATTACTTGAAAGGGCTAAATTCTACTTAAAAGAAGTAATTGTATCCTGAAAATGTATGACAAATACATCTGCAGTGAATCAATATTACAATATTAAACTTTTTTTGCCAGTTTGCTTCCCTTTTCTCTCTTTATTGCTTCCAAAAGTTTGGACTCATGAACATCCTTCTGGCATCGTGTTCAATATTTGGTGATAGCAGTGATTTCTGCAGTGTCAACCATGATGAAGTGAGCCCATAGAAATATTAATGCCATTTCCTGTTAACCTTTATTTTCAAACGCAAAGAAGTAATCACCACTGGATTTAGAAATCTCATCGTTGTACGGTGTTGCATTCTGCTTCGATCATAGGACATCATGGGATCGAAAAACAAATTGCTGGAAAAGCTCTGCAGATCTGGCAGCATCTGCAGAGAGAAATCAGGGTTAATGGTTCTGGTTGAGTGAGACTTCTTCAGAACTGATGGTAGCTAGGAAAATGTCAATTTTTATGCAGAAGATAGAGTGGGCGGAAGGGCTAAGGAGTAAATGATCGGTAGAGATAGAGCCCAAAGGGCAAGAAGAACAGTTGGATAGGCAAAGGAGTGGATAATGATCTGGCTAGAAGGGTGAATAATTATTAATAGTGATTGTTAGTAGCTAACAACAGGTTGTGTGTTACAGCAGACTATTTGATGATAAGGCCTGGTATGCAGAGGTTGGGGTAAGGACATGGGAGAGCTCAAGCCCTAGTTATTGAGTCCAGAGGGGGTTAGGGTCTCCACACTGAAAATGAGATGTGGTTCTTCCCGCTTTTACTGATCTTCATTGGAGATCTACTGCAAGCCTGAGACACAGATGTTGGCCAGGGAACAAGGTGGTGTGCTAAAGTGACAGGCAATTGGAAAATCAGAGTCTTTTTTGCAGACAGAACATAGGATGTTCTCCTCCTTCACTTACATTATCAGAGCACCTAGCTATTTTTTTTTAACTATTCATTCATGAGATGTGGACACCACTAACTGTACCAACACATTGCTAATTCTTGTCAAAAAGATGAGCTTCTAAAGACCTATCTTTTTAATTTTCCTGTAGTTTTGATTTCTGGACTGAAACTTGAAAAGAGCTGTTTTACAAAGTAAGGATTGCTGTGCTTTTCAAATCAAGTAACCCATTATTCAGTGAGGTAAGTCTAGTTTGCAGCTGAGCTGGAGTCAAAACTTGTTTTAAATAGAGCTTTGGCTGGCAACAAGTTAGTCTGTGTGAGTAGGTCTCCGGTGATGACAGGTCTGCTAACAACTTTGTGATTAACTCAAGGTCAGCTGCACAATTGGAGGTGTGAATGTTTTGGCAGAGAGCCTTAGACCTCTGGAGGAGTAGGTTCTCTTTTTGTTCTACAATGAAAAACATCTTGAGCCTTCTGAAGAAGGGTCTCGGCCCAAAACGTCAGCCTTCCTGCTCCTCTGCTGCTTGGCCTGCTGTGTTCATCTAGCTCTACACCTTGTTATCTCAGATTCTCCAGCATCTGCAGTTCCTACTATCCCTGAAGATAGCCAGTTTATTTTTCTCATTAGTTGCTGCGAACTATGAATTTTAATTGATAAGTCAATTATCATTATAAACATGAACTAGTAACGCTGTGCCTTCGACAACCAAGTGGAAGTATCTGGAGAAAGAAGATCGAAAAGCAGCATTCTTTTCAGCACAAACATCATCTCTGCAAACTCTTTGGACAGGAACGACTGAGCGGTCATTTTATCTTTCTGGCCACCTATTGCACACCAGTATCTAATTTGTATGACACTGAGAATAGTGGAGCTTGATTTTCAATGTGTTACTTGGGTGACATAACAATCAGGTTCAGCCCTTGGGATGTAAGAGCATCCGTAGTGCTCTTAGGGAGTTTAAGGAATTTGATGCAGCAACAGAGAAAGAATGATGATATAATTCCAAGTCAAGGTTAATAACAGATTTTGTACAGACAATAGTAGGCCCTGTTTCTGAAAGTAAGGAGTTCATAGCAACTCTGATCTATGAGAACTGTCACCTGCAGGTTCATCAAAGAGCTAGCATACATCATTCACTGGTAGTTGGCCAGCTTATTTTGCAGCTATCTGTTAAGCATATTCTTTGGTTAAGAGATCACACATTAGTGAACAAGTGCACGCAAAAGCTCAAACTGCCTATCTATAATAAAATAAATACAAAATACATGGACTCATTTCCGAATTGTGCAGAAAGTAAAATGCAACTCTCCAACAGTAACTAGTAAAATATAAGCAACAGAACAAAATTTACTGTGTCTTCAATTTAATAAAACTTATCTGTGCACTTTGCAGGATATTGTCAAACAAAATAAAGAAATATTATGCCTGGCAATGGGTGAGTTTTAAGGGCTTTTTAAAAGAGGTCAAGAGACAAAGAATGGTTTTGGGAAAGGAATTCCAGAGCTGCGGAGGCCATCAGCCGAAGGTGCAGTAGCCAACTGTGGAGTAACAAATGTTAATGATGAATATAATCTCATAATTACAAGAGTGTCCAGATCTCCTGGGCTCCCAGGGCTAATGGAATTTAGACATAATAGGGAAGGAATGGTGAAAATGTTTGAAATCAGGCATGCAGATCTTAAATATCAAGGCATGAACTAATCAGGAGGCAGTATTGGTTAGTAAATATGAAGATGATAAGTGAATGGGATTTGGTGCAAGATGTAATGCCTGTTATGGAGTTTTGGATGAGCTCCAATTTGTGAGGGGAAGAAAGTGATACAAATATAAGGTAAATCAAACAACATATGCATGGTTTATAAGACAAGGTAAAGTGATCCAAGAGCCATTGAAGGATTTCAAATGACTGCGGACTAGAGAATGCATCAGTGCATTCATGAGTGTGATTGGAATTAGCAGACCCGTTGAGGAGATCAAGTACACTATGCTGAAGGATGCAGGCTGGGGAACAAGGTGGTCTGAGAAGTTGATGATGGTGGTGACACCTGGAGGGAGACACATTACAATGGGATGGTCTGATAATTGGGTAGGTTAGCAAGGTATTGGAATTGTCTAGGGAGGAAGCATCTAGCCAAAGTCCCAGCTTCCATTGCAGCATATGCAGATGTCACCCAATGCCAGGTTGCCACTATCATGGTTATGTTACAATGTGTCACAATGGTCTAGTCATCTGTCTTCCTGCTGATCATTAGGATTGCTCAGGAACTTCCTGCGTAGGTAGGTGGGATGGGGAATCTATATAGTTCATCAGCCTCCACCCCCTCTTCACCATTTGTCTACCCAACACTATTTATTTATGCCTTTGCTGTTGCCTGTCTGCCCAGTGCCCACACTTATTTGTTGAGATTTATTGAGATGTTGCAGTTTGCAGCTGAGGCTTCCTTCTAGTGCCAGGGCTCCTCAAGTTTGTACTTTGAAGCTATTTGCAGTCTCTCCAACCGAAAACCAGTAACCTTGTGTTAGACATTCTGGAGCTACTGAGGTGGTCATTCTCAGAAGCACTAGGACAGACATGGTCACTGAAGGAATGTACCAGGTGATCAGTTTACAGTTGTAAGCAGAATAATCTGTTTAAATTTATGCATTTGATTCGATGTGGTTATTTTACACTCTCATTTTTGCTCTGCAGTCAAGTGGATATTCTGATGTTTTTGTATAGGAGGTAAGATAAATTTCAAATTTTGTTTGGGAATAGGGAATTGGGGATGTGTTCATCACAGTCCAGTGAGTTGTGCACAGACAGCGGGACAGTGCTAAGTGCTGGCATGCTCCCTTATCCTCCTTTTCCCTTCATTTTCTCATCGGCTCCTTGCTGTTCTGATTGATGGCAAGGCAAGTGAGTTCCCAGTGATAGTGCTGTGCAGCAGCCAGCCATGAATCTTGACACCTGCTTTGCCAAGTATCATAGGACTCTTCCAGAATGATCCAGGTAGACAAACTGTTGCTTTGGCATATCATCATGAAGACAAACTTCACGCCAAATAAGCATTTTTAATCAATCAGTTGGGAATCTGAGTTAAACTTTTGCAAACAGACTTTAAAAAAAACCTCAGGGGTTAAAATGCTTTCAATTCACAGCCAAAAAAAAGGCTAATGCTAGCTTGCGTTACTGTTCATTCTGTTTTATAAGTTTCTGGTTCTGAAGATGTCAATGTCCATGTTTCACAGGATTTACCCATTTTACTGATGTCATGCACAATCTATAGGTGGAGACATGAATTTTCTATTTCAGCTTTTGGAGGAGCAGATGTAGAATGGGTGAAGCCAGTGAAATATGAGCATTAGTGCCATCAGAACATTTGTCAGGTGACCTTCCTTCTCCAATTGCCTGGAATTCAAAACAAAAAGAAACAAAACAGAAAAGGATAATATATAACGTAACAGAGAAGGAAGGTCGCCTGACAAATCGATACATTGTGTGCTTTGGGGACCTTTTTTCCCAGCAAAACTCAGGGCAAGCAGTAACTTCTGAGTTTGTTAAACTCAAGAAATCCAGCACGATTGGTTATGTTATGATCACAGTGCGCAATGAGTTACGTGCTCACCTGAGTTGGTGGATGTATTCTTTTCAAAGACAAAGATAAGCTTTATGGTGAAATACTGAGGCAAAAAGAGAGCCATTCACTCCTTTCTCACCTATCGCATTTCAGATTGCATAATAGTTTTCATTGCATTGCGTCCTGCCCATATGTGCCTGAACTGTGTATGGAAGACCTTGTTCTAAATATCATCCACCAACTCAATCTGTTTGCTGTGGTGGCCTAAATGCTGTTGACAGTAGCAGAAAGAGACATTGCAATTTCCATCATGACAAAAGGTTTAGCTGCATGATCTTCCGCATGTGCTTGCATGCAAGTGGATATGAAGGAAATAGAATAATTTTCAGTTGAGGTACATTTCAAATTTGACTAGAGGAATCCAGCAACTTTTGCAGAGGTTCGTATTTGACTGCTTGCTGTTCTCTGGCCTCCTTTATGCCAGACTGAGAGGCAAAGTGAGAGGCTGTAAGTGTCTGCAGCTCCAGATCAGAGAGAGCCTGATGAACAAAAGATCATGGCCGCAGCCATGATAAATTTCTCATGCGCAGCTAGTGCAATTCTTGCCCTTTCCTGAGGGTGCAGACGCTGGGCAGATTGTAATGGATTGTTCAACACACACACTCACACTCTGACACAGACATGGTCTGTCACTCATTGTCAGGCTCAGTCATTGTCACAGACCATGTATCACACACATAAATATACATATGTAGTCTCTCTCTTTCTCATAGACAGATGCAGCCACCCACCCCTCTCCGGGTACTAATGATAGAGGGTGTAGAAGGTCAAGAATCACATGACACCAAGTTTTGGTCCAATAGGTTTATTTGAAAAAAATAGCTTTCAAAGCTCTGCCCCTTCCTTCGGTATAGTGTGGAAGAAGAGGTAGGTAACAACCCTAAAAATGGCTTGCTGACTGCCTCCTGCTGAATCTTTTCATCAGTTAGAGAAGAGGCCCAGGTTTCTACTGATTAAAATGTAAATCCCAGAACTTCTTTCAAGTCATTATCTAGAGATAATTAAAGGTTTTATTAGTCTATACAAGTGGTGACATCTCAGGTCAGACGAGGCATTTTAGATGTGAGGCCTTGTTTGGAATCTGTTTGTGTTTTAGCCTGGAGTCAGTCTGGTTTTGTTTTTTTAAGTAAAGTAGAATGCATCTGCAAATACACAAACATCTTAGATGGAATAATTCATCCCACAGGTGTGTATGTGTGTGAGTGTGTGTATTATGGTAATAAAATGTGAGGCTGGATGAACACAGCAGGCCAAGCAGCATCTCAGGAGCACAAAAGCTGACGTTTCGGGCCTAGACCCTTCATCAGAGAGGGGGATGGGGAGAGGGAACTGGAATAAATAGGGAGAGTGGGGGAGGCGGACCGAAGATGGAGAGTAAAGAAGATAGGTGGAGACAGTATAGGTAGGGAGGGGATAGGTCAGTCCAGGGAAGACGGTAGGTGTATTCTAGTCTCCATCAGTGACCTCTCAGTCTCCATCTCAGGCAACCAGCTTGTAACTGATGTCCATTTCAAGCCCACCGACTCCCACAGCTACCTAGAATACACCTCCTCCCATCCACCCTCCTGCAAAAATTCCATCCCCTATTCCCAATTCCTCCGCCTCCGCCGCATCTGCTCCCACGATAAGACATTCCACTCCCGCACATCCCAGATGTCCAAGTTCTTCAAGGACCGCAACTTTCCCCCACAGTGGTCGAGAACGCCCTTGACCGCGTCTCCCACATTTCCCACAACACATCCCTCGCACCCCGCCCCCGCCACAACCGCCCTAAGAGGATCCCCCTCGTTCTCACACACCACCCTACCAACCTCCGGATACAACGCATCATCCTCCGACACTTTCGCCATTTACAATCCGACCCCACCAGACAAGACATTTTTCCATCCCCACCCCTGTCTGCTTTCCGGAGAGACCACTCTCTCCGTGACTCCCTTGTTCGCTCCACACTGCCCTCCAACCCCACCACACCCGGCACCTTCCCCTGCAACCGCAGGAAATGCTACACTTGCCCCCACACCTCCTCCCTCACCCCTATCCCAGGCCCCAAGATGACATTCCACATTAAGCAGAGGTTCACCTGCACATCTGCCAATGTGGTATACTGCATCCACTGTACCCGGTGTGGCTACCTCTACATTGGGGAAACCAAGCGGAGGCTTGGAGACCGCTTTGCAGAACACCTCCACTCAGTTCGCAACAAACAACTGCACCTCCCAGTCGCAAACAATTTCCACTCCCCCTCCCATTCTCTAGATGACATGTCCATCATGGGCCTCCTGCAGTGCCACAATGATGCCACCCGAAGGTTGCAGGAACAGCAACTCATATTCCACCTGGGAACCCTGCAGCCTAATGGTATCAATGTGGACTTCCCCAGTTTCAAAATCTCCCCTTCCCCTACTGCATCCCTAAACCAGCCCAGTTCATCCCCTCCCCCCACTGCACCACACAACCAGCCCAGCTCTTACCCCCCACCCACTGCATCCCAAAACCAGTCCAACCTGTCTCTGCCTCCCTAACCAGTTCTTCCTCTCACCCATCCCTTCCTCCCACCCCAAGCCGCACCCCCATCTACCTACTAACCTCATCCCACCTCCTTGACCTGTCCGTCTTCCCTGGACTGACCTATCCCCTCCCTACCTCCCCACCTACACCCTCTCCACCTATCTTCTTTACTCTCCATCTTCGGTCCGCCTCCCCCTCTCTCCCTATTTATTCCAGCTCCCTCTCCCCATCCCCCTCTCTGATGAAGGGTCTAGGCCCGAAACGTCAGCTTTTGTGCTCCTGAGATGCTGCTTGGCCTGCTGTGTTCATCCAGCCTCACATTTTATTATCTTGGAATTCTCCAGCATCTGCAGTTCCCATTATCTCTGTGTGTATGTATGTATGTGTATGAGAGAGAGAGATAGTGTGAGTGTGTGAAGAGTATATAGTATGGTGGGGTCACCTATAGTGTGATGTGAAACCGAGATCACAGTTAATGCCTCCCTCATGCATGTGGTACGTGGTTATCAGCCTCGCCTCAGCGATTTATGTTGTTGTGTATCTTGAGGTCCGCCTTGGAGGATGCTTAGCTGAAGATAAGAGGCTGAATGCCCTGGATTGCTGAAGTGCTCCCCCATTGGGAGGAAAACCCCTGGTGATTGTTGTGCAGTTATTATAAAATATTCTGAGTTTATACAATTCATTTTTTTAATCAGAGCAGTTATGATGGGAGTGTTAAACATAAAATGTAGCCTGCACTTTCCTCCAGCAGTACACCATCATTAACAGATTTCTTCCTTGAATTATTGATAGGAAAATAATGACCCAGAATTTGCTGGAGCTGGGAATCTTCTGCCATGCTCTGCTAACGCTGCCATGTAAAAGTCTGTTTGAAGGAACGTTCAATTTTCTTCATTGATCAGACAGACTGTTCAAATTCAGGCCCTGAAATTCCATCAGGATCACACCTGTTTCATGCCCTCTAACACTGACATTTTTTGGAGTGTGTAGGGTGAGTTGGAAATGTATTTCAGCCTCACCACGCTCTAAATTTTAAATAAAAAAGTTCTCGTGTGCTATTTCACATCGCCGAGATTTATGTGCCACCACCTCCACCCCCGTTCCCCCAATACCTTTTTTAAAAAATCATGCACAACTGAGCAATTGCCTACTATTAATCATTTATATAGGTCAGACTGGCACTACTTCAGCGGATAGTATTGGAAATCCCTCAGAACAGGATAAGCTACCTGGTTTAATTAATTAATTAAATGTAAACAAACTCTTTGGGAGTCCAGGCTGTGTGCCTGCTTATAAAGTGGCCAATGTGTAGCTGTAACACATCACACAAAAGTGTGAAGATAATTCATCAGTACTGGAGGCTTGTAGTTGGTGTCGAGTGAAGTAATAGTTCTCATTGTTCATGCAGAAGCTGCATTAGACTCCACCTAATCTAGTGATATCACACAGTCTTTGGCTATAGAAGAGGAGTCTAATATGAGGTCCCAATGGAGAAAGGTATGTAATGGACGGATCCTGATGTTCACCATAATTATGCCTTGCAGATCAGTACAATTTGTACTTATTGCTTTAAAGTCACAAACTATATCCTATTGTTTAAGACAAATACACCTTCTCAATGAGATTCAATAATGGATTATCATTGCTTCTATTTTGAGTAAATAAAGTATGTTTAAAATAGAGAATGATGTATTTCTAAATATGAATGATAAATATCAGTATAGGATAGTGTGGCAGAAAAGACATTGAACTTGATGATCAGCAAGATCACATCAAGTGGTGGACAGGCTCACTAGGCTGACTTTCCTGTTTCTATGTGGGATGCTTTACAAAGGGTCAGTGCGGACGTGATGAGCTAAATGTCCCGTTTCTGCACTGTAGGGTTTCTGTGATTTTTATTGTGTTCCTCCCTATGTTACTAGGCATAGGCAAAACACTATGGGCTAGGAAGAGAGTGAAAACTAGACACACTGTGATGTGATAGAATCCTTGGAAAATTCTGTATGAGCAGTTTGGAGCTTTTTGAATAAAGTTAAAAATTCCTATGGGCAAGGGCAAGAATCTTTAAAATTATGAAGTAAAACAATGAGGTGGGTAGAAGTACTTACTCTTCAAAATGAACATCATCACCTTCAAGATCATATTCCATGAGACATAGTTACGGGACACAGAACATGTGTTGGAAAAGTAATTTATACCAAGGCAATGACCATACTTAAGATGACAAATGGACCTTTGAAAAAATTTTGAATTCCAAAACCAATAGTAGACAGAGGAATTATAAGGTTATGAGGCAATGCTCCAATCTGATCATATAAAGCCAGACTTGCATCTACAGATTCACGACATGGTTATGAAGAAATCCCCTGGTCTGAAAATCCAGGATGCTGCAAAGGAAAATTTGCCAATACAAAACAAAAATCACCATATTAATTGAGCAAATTAAACTGCAATATTAATATAGAATTAGGCAGTCTAAAAATCTGAAATTTTATCAGGGCAAACTTAGCATTGCAAGCAGTTAGAAAGGTATGAATGTCCTTCAGCTATTAGTTGTTCACTGCAAACTAAATTTTTGAGAAGTGATTGTTATCATCTATCAAGCACTCTTGATCAAACAATGAACATTAGCAGTTCTTCTCTAGATCCAATGAAAGGAGTGTTTAAAGATTAGTCCTTGTGGATTAGTAGAGGCAGACCCAGGCAAGGCATGTTTTGACTACAAGTAGAGGCGAGGTTTGCCAAGATCGCTTCTTAACCTGCTCTTAATAAAAGTTTGAGATAAAGCCACATGTACCTATTTCAAAGTGATAGTGGGAATGTGAGAAGTTCTCTTGACATTTATTTGAATATATTCCAATTTTTCTGTTGGTGAATTTGAAAACTGTATTTACATTTAGTGATGTTGTGTTGTACTTATTTTTAATCAAACATATCGCCAATACTTGCTTTTAAGTCGACACAATATTGAACTTTTATTAGATTAGTTGTATTTAATGTTATTTATTATTTGATGCAAGTAAATTGACTACTTTAATTACCACATACTCCCTGATCAAGTTCTCGTGACTATACTGTAATCCAGAACCAATTTTTGCTCCAAATAATTTTAAGCAATTCTCACAAGATTGCAGTTTCACATTTAATTCCTTAAAAAACAAAAAAAACTCTTGAATTCTTAAATTATGATTCTATGTGTTGTTATTGATTAACTGAGACTATTGTTTGTGCTGTAGTACACGTATATATACATATTATCCTGAAAAAAATTAGCTAATCAGAAGACGCCTAGGAGGGAGGATATTCCATTATCGGACCAGGTTTCTGACTAGTAATGTTCCCTAAATTCCTTTAACAACCAGAAACCTCTCCCAGGTCAGTTTTTAGTGTAATAGTAAATTTAATGTGGATTTCACAATTCTCAAAATTCCCCCCTCCCGCCACTATCGCATCCCAAAACCAGCCCAGCTCATCCCAACCTTCCTAACCTGTCCTTCTTCCCACCTATCCCCTCCTCCCACCTCAAACCTCACCCCCATCTCTTACCTACTAACCTCATACCACCTCCTTGATCTATCCATCCTCCCTGGACTGACCTACCTCCTCCTTGCATCCCCACCCACGCTCACCTTTACTGGCTCCATCCCTGCCTCTTTGACCTGTCTGTCTCCTTTCCACCTATCTTCTCCTCTATTCATCTTCTATCTACCTCCCTCTCTCCCCCATTTATTTTTGAGCTGCCTTCCCCTCCCCCATTTCTGAAGAAGTGTCTTTGCCTGAAACGTCAGTCTTCCTGCTCCTCTGATACTGTTTGGCCTGCTGTGTTCACCTAGCTCTACACCTTATCACAGTAAATTCAACTGGATTGATTTATATTGTTGAGAAGCAAGGGGTTAAGCCGTGGAATCGTTTGCACCTGGAATTGAAACTTACCAGAAATTGATGAATTGTTACTTTTTGGTGAGTATCATGAAGGCTGTCTTCTCAAACTGGCTTCATTAAATATGTACCATGCTATGTGTCAACTTGCTCTTCCTGTTCTCCCAGTCACCAGAGAAGGAGCTACTGGCTAATGTTGAGACCATACAGCATTCCTGACACCCAGCTGTGCAGACAAGTAAAGACCTTGCATGGTTAATATTACCTGCACTGTACGTTTTGGACGGAGGATAATTGGCAACCCACTTTGCCAATGGGGAACTGGAGGTCCTGCCAGATTGGGAGCACTTGTGGTTACTGCCCATGGAGCACATCATGAAATGCTGGTGGCTGATGGCAGACCAGAGGTGCAGGTTACCACTCTGTGTTTAGTGTTAGCAATTGTTGTCAGTTATTTTCTATCCTGTGAGTGAGTGAATGGGAAACTGCTCATCAGTGCGCAATGTAATTCCATAATGTGGGTGCTAATTCGCAGATGATCAGAATCAAGTCAAAAGCCATGCCAAACTTCAAATCTGCAGGGAAGAGGTTCTGGAGGAATTGTGAAACCTCCAGACAACTGGGATTCACGAGATTAGAGACTTGGTGGGATTTAAGTTAATGAAAAGCAAAAAAGTAGTTAAATGTATAACTATTAGCAGTAGTGAAAAAGCTTCAGTTTTATAAGGTAATGGTTCTGAAACAGTTAATGTTGAAACAACACTAAGCTCCAACTAGTCTGGTAACATCACACATTCTTGAGGTGAAAAGAAGAGTTGAGCACAAAGTTCTGATGGAGAGAGATGTCATGTCTGACTTCTGATAGTCTTTGTAATTATGTCGAACTAGTCAATGTAATTTGTTCCTATTTTAGTGTGAAAAGCAACACCCTGTTGTTCAGACTCAATAGTGGTTTAATCTGTACCATTCCTTTCTAGGTAGACTTTTGGTCTTCATAAAGAAAGGAGGATTGATGGCAACACTCTAGACATACCACTGGTGGGTAGTGGTTAGGGTTCAAGTGCTGAAATAAGATTTTAGAAATGACTATTTTCCATGAGCAGTGCATATATAGATGATCTTGGAAGCACATGATTCATGATTTTCTGGAGACCTGATCTAACCTTTTAATTTAGGGACGTGGTTTGATAATAAAACAAGACAAGCTAAATAACAAGCTAAATAACATAAGACCAATGTTTTGAATGAGTAATGTAGAAATGAAAATATATTTTTGACTTGCATAAGAAACACAGTCTAGTCTTTATTTTCATATTTTGTCAACCCTTTGAAACTAAATTATGCAGAAGATGGTTTGTTCCATTGCTGAAGGAAGTGTTAGTTGGAGAGGTGCTGAAAGGCTAACACCCTTTGTATTCAGTGACTTTATATTTGGGAGTTACTCATCTGGAACGAATATAATTACATTTTGATGCTTTCCTGGTAATTTAGATAATTTTCAATCCACAAATTAGAAACTTGCTTCATATGTTTCAAGTCTTATAGAAAACATCCAGGCATTAACTGGCATATCATCTTAATGTCATAACGCCCAACGACTATTTTGTACAAGTTCAGAATGAAAATCATCATGCAGGTCCTAAGGACAGGGACAAAGACTGCTCCTATTTAAATTCAACAGTTTTAAGTTGCTATGTGTGTTTCTCTTGCATTCCACCAGTTTTTGCAGGATCACAGACTTGTTACAGCACACTAGCAAGCCATTTTGCCTGTCACACCTGTGAGGTCTCCTGAATAAGCAATTTGCCAAGTGTCATTCCCTTGCTGGCTCCCCGAAACCTTTTAGATTCTTCCTTTCTAGATAATGTTTTAGTAACATAATTTATTCCGTTCAGTCGAATATATTAAAACAAAATCTCAAGCCATAACTTTATTATAGACTATGACTCTTTGAAGGAGCTAGCTGTTATCTTGCTCTTTCCTCAAAGGGGATGTAATGGTATAGTGGTACATCACTACATTGAAACTCCAGAGCCTCAGGTTAATGTTCTGGGGATACGGGTTCAAATCTCACCATGGCAAATGTTGAATCCACTAAAATCTGAAGTTAAAAAGTGGTGCGTGAGTGATTAAATTAGCATTGCCAATTGTTGTAAAAACCCACCTAGTTTACTCATGTCCTTTGGGTTCAGAAATCTGGTCAGTATATAACTCCAGACCCAAAGTAATGTCGTTGTCCCTTAACTGTCTTTTGAAATGGCTGAACTGATCTCTTAGTTCAGGGATAGTTAGGGATGGGCGGCAAATTTTGACTGAATTAGTAATGTCCACATCCCCTGTTTTAATTTTTTAAAAAAAGCTTTTTGCATGCTGTCAAATATATATCCATTTCTCTTTGAAATCCAAATGTGGATTTAACATCAGTGCTACTTCTAGTAGAAGATTCCAGCCACCTGCTATTGGCTCATTGACTGATGGTAATTTATTGTCTGATTTATCTTAACAAAAATCTATGTAATTTGAACTTCCGTATCGGATTTACATTTAACTTTCTTTGCTCTTGTAAGGAAATACTTCTCCATAACAGTGGAGAGCTTGTCCACTGTTCTTTCTGTAAACTGTCTCCTTTTGCCCTTACTATAGGAGGACATCAAAAATGGAACTTAATATAATACTCTTACCATTGCTCAACATTGATTTATGTATGTTTAGGGTGACTGTTCAATTTTGTATTCTGCACAACAGTTGATATAATCCATGCCCAGATATACTGCTACTTACCTGCATTATAAATTTGATTCCTTTTTTACTCTATCAAAACTATTGACTGATTTTCAACTGATGCCATTAAATCTCCTCTAACCCATCTCTGCTCTATGACGATTACCCTGTATTCTTTAGTCTCTCCAGATAAAGTCCTTCATTCCTGAGATAATAGTAAGTGTCTTGAGCACATTCTTTCACATTTTACCAAGGTGTTGCTATTAAATTTGAACATAATAATCTAGCTGAGGGCTCATGAGTTTTATATCAAGTTAAGTCTACCATTTTGTTGCTTCTGTATTCTATGGTTTTACTAACAAAGCCAATAATTGTTTGATTTTGACTTCCCACTCAACATGGAAGTGGGCATTTGCTTTACAATGGTTTCATATATTTTGTCTCCTTATTCTTCTGTACAGTTTCACTTCTACATTAAATTCAATGAATCTGCCCATTTCCCAATGTGTTGCACTGAAATCTTTTGCTGTTTTCATTGTTTAGCACATTTGAGTTTTGTCATCTGCAGATTTTGAAAAGATGCCCTAGACATGCAAGTATGTTAATATTTATCAAAGAACAGTGATCTTCATACTGACTACTGTAAAATACCACTATATATATATGTAGCCTTTCTTAAAAAATAAAAGCTCACCTCAGGGCAGCATGATGGCTCAGTGGTTAGCAATGCTTCATCTCAGCGCCAAGGACCTGTGTTCGGTTCAGCCTTGGGCGACTGTGAGTGTGGAGTTTGCACATTCTCCCAGTGTCTGTGTGGATTTCCTCCAGATGCTCTGGTTTCCTTCCAAATTGTGTTGGTTAGGTGGATTAGCAATGGGAAATGCAGGGTTACAGGAGTAGGATAGTGGGTTATGTCTACGTGGGATGCTGTTTAAGGGTCACTGTGGACTTGATGGGCCAAATGGCCTGCTTGCATGCTGTAGGAATTCGATGATTGTCTGTTGGCCCTTCAGCATATTTTAGATCCCCATCACTAGTCCTGTTCAATCTAGTTATTGCAATTTTACTGTGGTCTCCAATCATGCTAATTCAAAGCGAACTGATTTACGAGCAAATAAAAACCGAAAGAATTGTGGATGCTGCAGGACAAAAACAGAATTTGCTGGAAATGCTCTGCAGGTCTGGCTGCATCTGTGAAGAAAACATCAGTTCACATTTTGGGTCCGGTGACCCTTCATCAGAATTGATAGTAGCTGGGAAAGCATTGGTTTATATGCAGAAAGTAGGGAGGGGAATGGGGTAGGGAGTAAACAGTAGGATAGAGCCCAAAGAGAGAAGAGCAGTTGAATAGACAAAGGAGCTGATAACGATCTGGCTAGGAAGGTGCATTGTTGTTAATGGGGTCTGTTGGTGACTAACGAAAGGTAATGTCTAATGGCAGGCTGTGCGATAATAACATCTGGTGTGTGGGGTAGCAGGCTGCGACATGGGAGAGTTTAGGCCCTAAAATTATTGGACTCGATATTGAGACTGGAGGGCTGCAGGGTTCCCAAGCGGATAATGAGGTGTTGTTCTTCCAGTTTACGTTGAGCTTTGCTGGAACACTGCAGCAAGCCAGAGACAAAAATGTTGGCCGGGGAACACGATGGTGTGGTAAAGTAGGAGGCAACAGGTAGCTCAGGGCTTTTGTCCTGAGCAGATGTACCAATTTTATTTTGTTATGGGTTCCATGTCTATTTCAAGAAGTGTGACAGGGAAGGTATCCATTTACAGATTCTTAATTAGTGACAATATGACCTCTGAGTGAAATCTTATCTGTAGATCAGATTATATGATTTATCATGATAAGAATTCAAGATATGCCTAACTTTTTCACCAAGGAATACTTAGCACCATTGACAGCAAGGGTGTTTAATTGGACTGTGTTGATGTGGATTTGGCTAACTGGCAGAAAACGGTGAGTAATGCTGAATGGTTTTTCTTTGAGATAAGTTAGTAGGGCCACTTCTTCTCATGCTAAATATTAGTATGCACTTGAAAACAGTGGTGTTATGGTAATGTTACGTGTTCAGTAATCCACATGCTCGTAGTATTGCTCTAAAGATGTGTCCAGATCCTATCATAACAGATGGGAAATTAAATTTAATTTAAGGAAAGGAAATATGAAATATAAAGCTTGGCTCATTGACATTGACATTGATCATGAAACTACCCGATTATCATAAAACACATACAGTTCACTAATGAGAGATAACAAAGTGTGGAGCTGGATGAACACAGCAGGCTAAGCAGCATCTTAGGAGCACAAAAGCTGACGTTTCGGGCCTAGACCCTTCTTCCGAAAAGGGGGAGGGGAAGAGGGTTCTGAAATAGATAGGGAGAGAAGGGGAAGTTCCTCTGGATCCATCTTCAATCTGCCTCCCCCCACCTCCCTATTTATTTCAGAAACCTCTTCCCCCTCCCCCTTTTCTAATAAAGGATCTAGGCCAGAAACATCAGCTTTTGTGCTCCTAAGATGCTGGTTGGCCTGCTGTGTTCATCCAACTCCACACTTTGTTATCTTGGATTCAACAGCATCTGCAGTTCCCATTATCTCAGTTCACGAATGTCCTTCAGGGAATGATATCTACTATGCTTATTTCACCAGGCCTACATGTGATTCCAGACCTACAGTAATTTGGTTAACTATAAAATGGCCCTTAAAGTGGCCTACTGAAGGTGATAGATCCTTGAACGAACGTAGTAAGAGTCCCATGGGTGGCCTAGGTGTACAGTTGGGAGGGAAGAAAAGCAGAAGGATGATATTGATTGGGAATTTTTTAGGTAGTATCTGTGGCTGTCAATGTGACTCTAAGATATTGTATTGCCCTCTTGATGATGGATGTCACAAAACAGGTGCATGACATTTTCCCAGGAAAGGGTGAATAGCTAAAGATCAGGGTCCACATACGTATTAACAACATAGATAGGTAGGAGCATATCTGGAATTGAGGGAGCTGGGTTGAAAATTAGCAAGCAGTACTACTGAAGTGGTAATCACTGGTTTACTCTTGGTGCTACATGCAAATGGTTTCAGAAACAGGAGGATAAGACAGATGAATGTGTGGCTGGAAAGTTAGCACAGGAGGGAGTGCTATAGCAGAACTGTGGCTCTGGGGTGGGGTGACGGTACCTGTATAAGCCAATCTGAGTTGCGTTCTGGACCAGACCAAACCTTCTCAAAATATATTAAGAAGATAGTGTAGACCCTAATGTTTTCTTATTCTAGAAATATGTTTTCTGAGATTACAAAAGGATCTTGATCTAATGGGTGAGTGGGCTGAGAAATGGCAAATAGAGTTCAATCTGGATAAATGCAAGGTATTGCATTTTGGCACAACAAACATGGGTACAGCTTATACAGTTAAAGGTCGGGCCTTGCATAGTGTTGTAGAATGGATGAACCTAGACATGCAGCTACATAATTCTTTGAAGTTTGCGTCACATATTGACAGTGTGGTTGAGAAGGTGTTTGGCACGCTTGCCTTGAGTATAGGAGTTGGGAAGTCATGTTGAGGATGTACAGGACACTGGTGAGGCCCTTTTTGTATTACTGTGTCCAGATCTGGTCACCCGGTTATAGGAAGTATATAATCAAGCTGGAGAAGGTTCAGAAAAGATTTTCCAAGCTGTAGTCTAGTGTGGAAGGTTTCAGTTATCAAGAAAGGCTGGATAGGATGGGACATTTTTCGCTGTAGGAGGTTGAGAGGCAACCTGATAGAGTTTATAAAATATTGAGGGGTATCAATAGAGTTAATGGTAGTTATCTTTTCCCAAGGGGACTTCAACACTAGGGGGCATATTTTAAAGGAGAGAGGTTTAAAAAAGACTTGAGGCAATTTTTTTTTACACAGAGGAAGTGGTGGATGTGTGTACAATTACAACATTTAAAAGACAATAGGATAAATACATGAATAGAAAAGGTTGGGAGGGATATGGGCTAGGAGCAGGCATGTGGGACTGATTTAGTTGGGATTATGTTCAGCATGAACTTGTTGGACTGAAGGACCTATTTCTGTATGACTCTATAACTCTAACGCATTGCATTCCAGATGCAATTCAATTGGTCATGCTACTCAGAGTACAGTCGTAGATAACACAGCATGGAAACAGGCCCTTCAGCCCAAACTGGTCCATGCCGGCCATGGTGTCAGCTCAACTCGCTCCAATTGCCTGCATTTGGTCCATATCCCGCTAAACCCTTCCCATCTATGCACCTATCCAAATGTTTCTTAAAGTGTCGCTATTGTACTTATCTCAACCACTTTCTCTGGCAGCCTATATGGATATACACACCATTCCCTGTGTGAAGAGGTTGCCCTTCAGGTCCTTCTTAAATCTTTGCCCTCTTACCTTAAACCTACATCATCTAGTTTTCCATTCTCCATCCTTAGGAAAAGGACTCTATATACATTAACCCTATCTATGTCCCTCATAATTTTATATACCTCATTAAGGTCACCTGTCATTCTCCTACATTCCAAGGAATAAAGTCCTATCCTGGCCAACCTCTCCCTATAACTCAGGCCTGCTAGTCCTGGAAACATCCTCGTGAGCCTTCATTGCACACTTTCCAGTTTAACTATATCTTTCCAACAGCAGGGTGACCAAAATTGTACACAATACTCCAAGTGCAGCCTCACCAACAACTTGTACAACAGTAACATAACATCTCAACTCCTATATTCAATGACGAAGGCCAGAATGCTAAATGTCTTCTTCACCATCCTATCTCCCTGTGATGCTGCTTTTAACGAGCTATGTACTTGTATTCCTAAGTCCCTCAGTTCCACAACACTCCTCAGGACTTTACCATTTACTGTATAAGTCCTAGCTTGGTTTGGCTTTTCAAAGTGCAACACTTCACACTTGTTTGTATTGAATTGCATTTGCCAATCCTCAGCTCACTTCCCCCATCTAATCAAGATCCCTCTGTAATTTTTGATAACTTTCTTCGCTGTCAACAATACCTCCTAATTTTGTACCATCCGCAAACTTACTAATCATGCCTTGTACATTCACAACCAGATCATTTTTGAAAATAACAAAGGTCCCAGCACTGACCCTGTGGTACACCACTAGTCACAGGCCTCCAGTCTGAGAAACAACCTTTAACCATCACCTTGTGCTTCCTACCAAGGAGCCAATTATGAATCCAATTAGCTAGCTCTCCCTGGATCTCATGCAACTTAACTTTCATGACTTAGCCTGCTGTGCAGGACCTTGCCAAAGGCCTTAATTAAGCCCATATGGACAACGTTCACTGTCTGACCCTCATCTATTCTCTTGGTTACCTCTTCAAAAAACTGAAAAAGTTTTATCAGGCATGACTTCCAGCGACTTTAAACAAAACACACTTTATTTTTACACTACAGTTGAGATACAGATAAAATAAACAGAAAAGAATTGACTTAACTGTAACTGTCTTGAGGTTTAACAAAACAATAAATACATTAACTACTACTAATTAACTGTTCCAATATAGTAACATCGCATAACACCCTTGACAAATGTAAATTCAATAAAATAGATTATCTCACATGTTATTCTAGCAGCAGGAAGATAATGCCAGTTTTTATTTGCAACAGCGAAAGGAATAAGAGCTTTCACACCAGCTTCTAGACCCAGCAACTGCTGAAAGCAACATCTAAAAATTCTGGTTCTGTGGGAGTTTAACCGCACCCATTCAGGCTGCTTCTCTTATTCCAACAGGGGGGAAAAGAACTCAACGCCTCACAAGCTATTTATTTCATTGGCTTTCAGCAGACTGTTCACAGCCTCTGTCCTCAACCTTTCTTTATTTTAAGAAAAAGAACAAAATACATATTTTAAAGTCGTAGTATCATCACAACAGAGTAGCATTGTCTTTCTTACACAGCATTTTAATACTTCTGTTGGAGAGAGACCATCAGGAGAAAATTTTTGCAAGTAATACCTAGATGCACAAAATGCTGGTAAAGGTCGGTATCAGTAAAATAGAGAATAGAGTGGAGTTGAACTAAGGGGAAAAGTAATAAAATCCACATTTATGTAAATGCATGGAGTAGAGATAACAATATTGGGGAGTTACATAGATCGCCTTGTGGGTTTTGATGATATGGCAATACAGATGTTTGCTGAAGGAAGGCTGTGTCTAGGTGTTAAGTATTCCAGCTTACAAGGTGGTTAGAAAAGATAAGAAAGGAAGAAAAAGGAGTGGTGACATTTTTGGTTAAAGAGAGCATCACAGTACTGGTGAGAGGTTTCAATGATAGAATTGATATAGCTGGAGCTTAGGAATAAGAAGGATGTATTTCCATTGCAATGTGTGACTGACAGATCACACACTGGTATGAAGGATAATGAGGAGCAAACGTGCAAGGAAGTTAAGGAAAGGTGAAACATCATAAAGAAGTTATAATGTTGAATTTAATTACCTTTGTGTAGAAGGGGATAGTGGTTGCATAAAAGGAAGAAAGGGTCAAGAATTCCTGGATTCTGTTCAAGAGAAACTCCTACAACAGTATGTGTCCACTCTAATAAAAAAAGGAGGTACTGCTAGATTTGGCTTTTGAGAATGAGCTAGGCCAGTTAGAGGACAGTGGAGAAACAGTTAGGAGACATTGATTGTTGTTCATAGAGTTTAAGCTAACAGTGGAAATGGCATTGGTCAGTCCGCAGGAAGAATAATCAACTCGTAGACAACAGACTTCATTGGGGCACGAGCAGAACTGAGTAAGATCGGCTGGAACCATAGGTTATAGAAACTTGTATGTCTGTGCTGACACCAATTTACTTTCCAAATCTTGGTCCATATAACATGTTATATATTGTATATATTCTATATAACAGGTTATTTGGGGAAAAATCACTAATTGAACAATGGGCTACCTTCAAAGAGGAAATGCTCAGGCAGTCAACATGTTATGCTGTTTCACAATATTTTACCAGGCTGTGGGGCTGTTTTCTCATTAAAGAGAGAGACTAATGATGATGATTTAACCTGAGGTCCACCATACCTCTAGCGGGGGAGAGGGTGAGAAGGAGAATCGTTCGTGGTAACTTAAGCTGGTGTGAAAATTGAACCCACATTGTTGGCATTACACTGCTTTACTAACCAATCATCCAACTAATTAAAGACCAAAACAAAGAATTACACATTGCAGACATCTTAAATCAAGACTTTGCATTTGTCTTCATCTGTGAGGCAGACGTTGTGCAGCTCATGGTGACTAAAGAGGAAAGTCCATTTCAAGAAATGTATTACAGAAAGAGGATAGAAACAGTTTGAGAGATATGGAAGAACTGTTGGTACTTAAAGTTGATAAGGCATCGGGACTAGATGTGATAAATCCAGGGACGTTGAAGGATGTGAGAGTGGAGATTACAGAGACATTGATCTTTAATCCTCCCTGGATTTGGGTGCACTCCTGAGGATGGACAATTACAAACATTGAGCCCTTGTTTAAATGGAAATAAAAGTAGACGCAGCAGCTACAGATTCTTAATTTAAATTAAGTGATGGCAAAAACTTCCAGAAGCAATTTTTAATGATCAAATTAATAGTTATGTGGGAAATGTGGATTGATTTGTTAAGGGAAAATTGTGACTGTCTAACTCGTCGGAGTTGTTGAAGAGGTAACAGATGGTTGATGTGCAATACGTAGACTTCCAAAATGTATTCAATACAGTGCCACACAAGAGACTATGACAACTTGAATACCAAAATGGCTGAGGGATAGGAAATGGAGAGTAATTGATTAATGGGATTTTTTTTGGGCTGCAAAACAGTTTATAGTGGAGTTTCACAGGGAAAAAGGCTTTTTCTAAAATGCTTGTATGATCTGCATCTCGGAACAATTTCAAAGTTTGCAGGTGACACAAAACTTCGGAACATCGTAAATTGAGGAGGGCAGTGTGAAACTTCAGATGAACAATGACAAGTTGATGGCATTGGCACATAGCTGACAGATGAGGCTCAATGTGGAGAAGTGTATGGTGATGCACTTTGACAAAAGAACATGGAGTAAAGTATAAAATAATGTATTATTCTAAAGAATATATAGGAGTAGAGACAGCTGGGTATAAATGTATGTAAGTCAGTATAAGTGGGAAGATATGTAGAGAGAGCAGTTGTTAAACCATGGTGTATCCAAGGCTTTAATAACAGGGGCTAAGAATACAGGAGCAGGGAGATTATGATCAATTTATTTCAGATTCTAATTAAAACTTAGCTGGAACATTTTGTACTGTCTGGCCATCACAGTACAGGAAGGATGCAAAAGCATTACCGAGGGAATAGAAACAGTTTATGAACAATGGTTCCAGGGAGGAGATACTTTTAGTTATGAGGAAAGGTTGGAAAAGTTGGGACTGTTTTCTTTGCAGAGGTGAATTCCAACGGGAGATTTTGTTGCAAATTGTCAAAACCATTAGAGGTCTGGGCAAAGTAAATGGTGAGAAACTGTTGCAGCTCGTAAAAAGGATCAGAATCAGAGAACACAACTTTAAATGGTTTTGCAAAAGAAGGAAATGTGAAGTGTGAAACAACTTCTTTACAAAGTGAGAAGTTGGGATATGGAATGCACTTGGTGAGGGGAGGCATTTCAATTGAGGCATTCAGGAGGACGTGCGATGAATATTTAAATAGAAACAACATTGCAAGAAAAGACAGCAGATTGGCATTAGATTATAATACTCAGAGAGCCAGTGTAAACACAGTGGTGTGAATGGCATTTTTCTGCTCCATAGCAGTTCTCTTATTCTGTGATTCCTAAATAAACTGAACTATATCTGTCGTCATATTATATTATAGAAGAACTCCCTGAAATTATATGGATGCACGTATGGGTACATTATTCTTCATAGTTCTTTACTAGGTTCTCTGAAACATGACAATGCTCAAAAGATCACAAATATTACCTTTAATTGCCTAATTCACAGTTATAAATGCATAATAATTTATTTTTTCAGTTATACATTGAAGTTACATTGGACAATATTATTTATTCCACTGCATAAATTAAGATTTAATTTGAACAATTTCTCTTAATTTAGTATTTTTGTTCCTTTTGAGTGTGTATTTTTATTGTTAGTAGATTGAGTCGAGAGATTAATGGATGTGACCACTGGAAGATCAATATCTTCATGGTGCATGCTTCTTTTCAAAAACATGACCTATTAGTGGAGTAGCGTGGGGAGCATTTAAAATGTGCCTTTTGTACAAAAGTAATGGGGTGACAAGCCATCTGTTCATTATTGGTAATGACCTAAAATACATGGTTATGTAAACCTCTCCTGCTTAGTATACCTCATTAAGTCATAAACGGGTTATTTCAAAACATGTTCTTTATTTATCATAGATACTAAACAGAGAACATTTTCACTTACAATGTTACTACCTAACAGTTTTTACATTATTTGTGCTTGCGTGGTATAATAAATTTTAACAAACCTCAGTGAAACCATATTTTTTTGACAGGTAAGGAAAGGTTAGCCATATATTAATAGTAGAATCAGGAAGAAACATTTCAAATTTACATGGGGATAAGCACTAATCTGAGACAGTAATCTCAACCACCATGAATTTTGTTGGTTTGTGTTGGCCAAAGTTGAGGTTGGAACTTTTTATGAAACAGTAAAATTGCCTAGTCAACAAGAAATCTGAAACTAAGTTGACAAGGCACTTGGAGATAAGCCAGTTTTTTTTGTGCTGTTAATTATGATAGCCATTTCAGTGGTTTGAATTTGGCTTACTACAGAGAAATGTGGTCATTTTGGGTCAACTTGAACAAAGTATGCAAACAAAACTGCTTCACTGTGGTTGCTTTTTAAGGACAATATTTTCTTTGGGAGATGCAGAAACATATCCATAGACCTCTCTTTCTTCTTTTGTGTTTCACTGTCATTTCCTTTTGTTTTACTTTTGCTCATTTTCTTCAAAGCTCACTGGGGCTTATGTTCAGACTTTCACATGTTTTCTTAGGGCATGTTGATAATCTTCTGCTCTTCTTCTTATAACTTTAAATGAATAAAAAAGACCTTGACTTTTATAGAATTCCAGCCTACTAAAGTCTGTTTTCCTTAATAAATCTCATTCACCATCTGTACCTAATACTACAAATTTGAACCATAGAACTTGACTTAAAATAAATTGCAAGCAGCGAATGTTCAGTGCCTGATAAATCAACGGCTTGACAATAGTCTAGCTGCTATCTGCAAATGGTAATGCACCATATCCAAATATAATTCACAGTTTGCAATAAAACAGGAGATTTACCTGCAGTATAAACATTTTAAAAGGCTGATCCTCTATGTTTTGTTTTGTTTGTTTGGAATGTTGATCTTGCAATTTACTTTTCAATATGTATGGATTTGTAGCTTGCCTTTTTCCCCACAAGTATCATTAGTTTTGCATGTAAGCAATGTTTAAATCAAATCGGTAAATCTACACACACCTCATTTATTATTTTTAAACTTAATTTGCTGGATGTCATTCTAAAAGAAAATAACCTGCATGTTACAATGATTGCAACTTACCATAATATTTTTGAATCTAACTCACAATATTGTACAGTATAATGTGTACATCATTTAGTTTCATCTATTTGTAATAGCCTCAATCTGTTCTGAGAGCGTTACTCAGCGATATCAATACTGTGTTAATTAGCACCAAATAACTAATTCAGATTTAGAAGAGCAATGCAAATGTGCATGCTGGAGGACTATGACTCAATCTTTTCAGTTTGCATTTGTCCAAATTTTGTTATAGCTTATGGCCTCAGTGTCATATTAATGTCAACATTCTGATCTGTAAATAATTGATTACAATGTATCCATTTACCTCCTTTATTAGACATATTAACATTGACATTTGGAATCTACTCATCCCATGCTATCCAATCCCATTCATTCATATACTTGCTACATCTTGCTTCTATGCTGCCTGTGCTACTGCTCGTACTGAGTTGGAGGTTATGGTTTCTATTTAATGTGGGTAGAATCTCATGTTCATGAGTAGTCCCCTAAGCAATTTACAGATATCTGGGACCTCTGCCCTTGTACAGGGGAAAAAGTGGTCCAGAGAAATTTTCTTCAGATCGTGTTTGTAAGTAATAGGTGCCAATAAATCTTGCTTCGTGTGCATTTCTTACTTTAGTACGGTCAAAACAAATATAAGTGATTCTGTTGTTAATCCAAAAATTTGTCACATTTGTAGAAAATCTGTAATTATATGGACTTGAAATATAAAGCAACTTATTTCAGAAATTTTATTTGTTTGAAACTAAAAGTCTGTTTGATTTCATTTGTTTTATGAGGTCATTTCAAAGATGTGTATTTTCATATGAAATACTGCATTTGTATTAGTTACTCCTTTTCATCTCTGAAGTAACTTTCTAATTGCAGATTTCATTCAGTGCCTATCCGTGTATATATAAATTAAAACTAATTGCTACAAATTGAGATCTTTTGGGCGTTGAATGAAATCATTCTTCATTGCATGTTTTGTTGAAACTAGTTTTCTTTTCAATTGTTGCAGCTGTGAGCCAGAGAACATTTAAGCACAGTGCTTATGCTTGGTTTAAGGCCAGATAACATTAATCATTTCTTGTCTGCACTGAGACACTGCTCACGCCCTATAAATGTACAAAAAGAAAAGCTGTTGTGATACATGTTTCCATTTAGTTTTAATGCTGTCTGAGCCTACTGGCACTATTGAACCAATTTTTCTTACTGTTGAAACCGTTTATAAGGAGGACACTTTCTTTATAGCAGAAGCTGCTTGTTATTGCCTTTATTTGTATTTTCCAAAATTGATACTTTTTATGGTGCCTTGTGAGCTTTAGAGCACAAAAGAACATTTCTCCAGCCAAAATGTCGTGATGATGTGTATTTCTTGAAATAAAACCATGTGTTCATGTTTCAGATAATTTACATTGGCTTAATTATGGTTAAGGTTTCATTGGTTTCCTGTAATAGGAAGGAAAACAATTTAAAAGTCAAACAAAGATTAATAAATATAAGATAACAAAAATAGAGATGTGAAAAGTACTATAATATTGGATAAATGACAGTAGAAAGTGAGAACAAATATAGACCCATACCAATTGCACCACAAAGTTTTGCTGACATATTGTACTGCATGAATGATATCATAAGCTGTTTTGGGTCCCAATCATTCAATGAAATCCCAGTTTTTAAACATAGTTCTTTGGCAGACCATTGAAGTTCATGGTCAAAGAACCTTCGGCATGGTGGCCTCATTTGCTTGATTAGGTCTGGTGGACAGAGTAAGGAGTTGTATGGATGACCTTTCCACCACCAGGTATCACCAGGAAGAGATTAGTTAATTATTCCTATGACTGCTATTTGCTGCAATTATGTACAAACTGTTAATTACATTTACTTACACAGGAGTCAATAAATTCTAAATATGTTAAAATCTAAGATGCTATTCAAAAAAATGTTCTTACACCTGCACCTATACTCATTTGTTACCTCAGTAGGACGCAGTATGATGTGATCAAAGCTGTAGGGTTCTGCTAAGCATGATGCAGTTTGGACTTCATCCAACATTCAGAAATCTGCTACCTTAAAGTTGCGTATGTGACTTGCTATTCTGTGGAGATCTGCTTCCAAGTGAACTGGATAGACAAAAGACCCAGCTGTATTCTCACAAGTTGTGCCTGCAGCCATGTTATTGGGAAAAAAAGGATAAAATTTCTGTCAAATGACGATGGAATGTGGGCAATAGTGTCGATTTCTTTCACAACAACCTGTTCAGAGATGTTATGACATGCAATTGGAGCAGGTACAGCTTGAACATGGGCCTTCTGGCTCAGAGGCATGGACATTACCACTGCATCTGAAAAGCATGTAGTAATAGCGTGTTGGCACTCTAGTTATGCTCTGTCCAGTTTTCTTTCCAATAACTTCAGTGGGATATTCAATAAAGTAGTGTAGGCCACACATTGGAAATGTTAGTTTTCTGCTACTGCTTGAGATAATTTCACCTCCAATAAAAACAGGTAGATAAGTAGATTCTTTGTGCTATTTAAGAATTTGCAAATTTTCCCATTGTATGTTTGATGGATTAAAATGTCCTTTTGTTGTATATCAATTGTATGAATCTAATTAAGCCTAAAAAAATTTGAAATAATCAATATATAACTAAGTGGCATTTGTGATAAAACTAAGGTATTTTTCACATTACTGAAAAGATACCAATGCTGTTGAAGTTTTTATTCTCACAATTATCAGGAATGCCAAATTTCAAACACTGTCAGCAACTTATGCTACAAAAGAAAATAATGTTCATTAGCTGGCAAGTCAAATCTGATTGCCAAGGACAAAGCAAAGGGGTACTGTAGGCTCCCCAAGGTCCAGATTAGTTTAAGATTGTGCAAAGCTTAAAAATATTTCTTTAATTTGAATATGAAAATATGTTACTAAGCATACATGAGTGATATTATAAGTTTGATTGATTATCTTAAATTATTAGTCTAGCTACATTTATGCCACATAAGTTCCAGGCAATGTCAATCTCCAGCAAAGGAGAATCTACTGATCATTATTGACATGAAGATCGCTAAATCCTGTACTATCAATACCTGTGGGTTATGATTGATTAGAAACTAAAGTGGACTAGCCATTTAAGTACAGTATCTACAGGAACAGACCTGAAGCTAGGGATTCTATGGTGAGTACCTCACTTCCTAACTCTCCAATGCCTGTTTGTGATGTATGAGGCAGAACTCAGCGGTATGATGGAATACCCTCCACTTGCCTGGATGAATGCAACTCCCACACTCAAACCTGACACTATCCAGGGCAAAGTGGTCCACTTGAGTGGCACCACATTCATTGTAATTTGAGTAGCCAATTGCTGGGATGTACAAATGACAAATTGAGCACATTCCAGCACTGAGGGTAATAAACATCATTGCTCTATTTTACCATGGGTAGGATGTTGTAAGGACCTCAATGGATCTGAGAGTGAGTGAGCCACATGTGGCCTGCCCTTTTAAAATTGGAGTCAGTTTGAATTGTGGACTATGCATGAATGTTATGAGCTCTCTGCAATCAAATGCAATGGTTGGCAGTGGGGGAGGAGGTGCAAAATTTAACTCAATGTCTCAAGTTTTAGCAGCATTCACGTTCCGTATAATGAAGCAAGTGCATGTACGTTTTGATTTTTTAACAAGTCAAAATGAATTTTGTATTGAATGACCTTCCTATACAACCTCTTATTGCTCATACTAAAACATGAAAGGTATGCTATAAGCTCGTGGCCATTAAAGTAAATAGTCATATAGGCAGCCTTTATTTTCAGTTACCACCACTGCTAGGCAAGATCAACTGTGTGCAAGCACAATAGCTCGTCCTGTGGCTCAGTGGTTATTTATTTATTTTCCATTGCACCCTGGTCAAGTTCTTTATGGATGTTTGCAGTGCTAATTGTGGTTTAAAAAGTTTTATTGTTATGCCATTTATACAAGGGCATTGGTTAAGTCACACCCTGTTTCCAGCAGGTAATCTGTGATTAGACATTTTGCCTTCCTTTCCCACTGAAATTAAGATAATGGAAATGTATGACCTCCAGGGTAAAATAAATGCATTATCAACACCCAGCAGAATATGGTTTAAATGAACTCTCTTAACTTTCAATTTTGTTTTAAGTTTTTGGTAGGCCTTTGAGCTAAAAGCTTCTATGAGCAGAAACTATGAACTGGCATGATGTCACAGATGCAACTGCACATGTGCAGCTAATCACAGCATCTATTAATGTTGGGATATGCACTTTCAAAACATAAATAATCCAAATATCATAGACATAAATCTGGGAGGATTTTCAAGAATACAGCCTGAACACTGATGGCAAAAAATGTCAGTCATTGGAAATGAAAATGGAATAAAGCTTTAACAGTCACTATAAATATCTACTTATGAAAGAACTGTTGTTATTTCCATCATGGATAGAAAATGATGTGGTGGAATCTTCCTAACATTTGATCTGAACATAGCAAGATGACCCCCAGGACCAGGTTTGATGTTGAGAAAAACAGTCAAATGTTCTAATCAAATGTTGCATGTGAAGTTGAGATTTTCACTAGTGAGCAGTGGGAAGATATTATCATGATCACTCTGGCAGCCTTACTTTTACTCAATCTCACGTCAGGAATATGCAGTCTCCTGTTCAACCACCTGCCTGCTAGAAACCAGATCCTGTGATGTGGAGGTCAGAGCAGGTACTGAGTCACTGCAGCCCACCCTGTGCTCCTCTGGATGTCCATCTTGGAGACCAGTCAACAGTGCACACTCCACTGGCAGTGACTGCACATGCACCACATCCATGGAAATTAGGAGCTGACACAAACAGGCTCATGGCATCACCAAGATATATCTTTGATTCACATAGTATCCTTCTGCCATTCAGTGCTGTGCATGGGAGTGAAATGGCATCTTTCATTGGAATGCTGCTGCGAAGCCAGTGCATGCAGGGTTTGGGCACCTAGTTCACATACTGGACCATCAGCCTGCTCACTGATATTGTCTACTTGAATGCTCGCAGTATCAGTGCCCTGTGTTGTGTTGCCTTTTTGCACTTGGAGCTCCTTAGCCAGAGCTCAACCCTCACAGTACATCTGTCTCTACTTGCCTGTTAACACAGGCAGGAAACTCGGCAACTTGTCATCATTTGTCACCGGTCACCAGTCAGTGGGTGGATCTGTTGCTGTATGTCGCCAAACTATGTCAGTGTCATACCTGCACCATGTGCTAGCAGCGTGTGTGCCAAACACTGTGTGTTTGGCTCAAATGGCCTGGTCACAAAATCAAGTCAAAGTAGACTGCCCTTCCAAAGGGGGCCTGGAACAGTGAAGCTAGGGCAACTTCTAATGTCCGTTCAGGGTTTGGCCACATAACTTTACAGTCCAGGGAATAGGCCACAGTTAGGCCCAAGGATCCAAGCAACTGGCTGCGGAGCCATGGAAAACAAAGCTGCATCGATATCAATCTCATTGTTTAGGACTGTCTGGCTAAGTTGCTCAAGGTGGAGTGTCATGGTCAGTCCTAGGGTTCTTCCTGTTACAAGTTGGGTTAGCAGGGACCTATGGTGTAGGAAGGAAGTGGGAGAATTTAATTGTTGGGATTGGTAGTAGAAGGATGGGATGCAGAGGGCATTTCAACTGTGAAGTGAGGGGCAGTTCTCGACTCAACAAAATAAAGTGGACATGTGAAAGAGCATTGAAGGGCAGGGTTAATGAGCAAGACACTATCATTGACAGTCAGTACACCCAGCTTCCATGGGAGAACAGTGCACTGGTAGATCTGACACATTTCCTGATATGTCTGAGACTGAGAGGTAGACTTAGATATATTGGACGGGGATTTTGGGGAAGTTGGAAGCCTTTAGTTGACGGGGACAGTTACTAAGAAGGGAAGTTATACGTTCAGGGACTAGCCAATAGTATGAGGCCGAGCTTCAAACTCATAGCCTGAGGAGCAAATGCTGTTTCTTTCCATCATGCTGATGCATTGACCACGTCCAGAGTGGTTGGGGTAAGTCTTTTATTCTGTGAAAGAAGGGTTCAGTTTTGAGACATGCGCAGCCCTTCAAAGGGCAGCAGCATTACACAGGCAGCTGTCCACTGAAACTTAAACACAACTGTGAGCACCACATGTTCTGTGAACCTTGACCTGTGTGCAGTCCAAATCCTTTCCCAATCCACTCCTGACTCTGTGATGAAACATTATAAATCTATTTAGCTAATGGCTGTGTTTCACCTCTTGGAAATATTGACATTAGTTGCCAATGTAGCAAAGATTTTCCAATTACTCAGCCCACATGATGCAGAAGCTACTCATTTCAGCCTTTGGAATGTCATGTATCTCTAAGGATGACTGGGCTGTGTATCTTCAAAGTTGTAGTTGTGGCTAGACAGACATACGCCCACTCGGCTGATAAAGAAAATTGAACAGACTACAACATGCACCCAACTGTCTCAGACAAAAAAAATGTTTCCTCATCTCAATTTTGAATGAGTGCCCACTTATTTTTAATCTATGACCCCAGCTCTAGCTTCTCTCAAAAGAGAAAACAAGCTTTCAGCATCTATTCTATCAAGTCCATTCAGAATCTTATGTTTCAATTAAGTCACCTCTGGCATTTCTGAACTCCACAGGAAACAGGTTTACCCTGTCTAGCCTTTCTTCAAAAGGCAAACTTTTACACTGCAGATATTAGACTAATAAACCCTCTTTGAACCAGTTCCAAAGTATTCACATCCTTCTGTAAGTTCAGTGAGTAATACTGTTAACAGTACTCAAGATATGGTCTCACCGATGCTCTGGATAACTAAAGCATAATCACCTTCCTCTTGCATTCAATTCCACATGTAATAAACAATTAATCCTATTAGTTTTCCAGATTACTTGCTGTATCTGTACGAATCTTTTGTGATTCATGCACTAGGAAACCTAGATGTCTTTCTGTCACACAGGTCTTCAAAATCTCACCATTAATACAATAAGCTGTTTTTTTTTACTCTTTCTGCCAAAATGGACAATTTCATACTTGCCACATTTAACTCCATTTGCCAGATCTTTACCCATTCACTTAATATATCTATAATCCTTTATAGGTTTCTGATTTCATAGAGTCAAAGAGGTTTACGGCACAGAAAAGCCTTTCAGTCCACGAGCCTGTTATGGTCAAAAACAACCCACTACCTATTCTAATCCCATTTCCAGCACTTGACACATAGCTTTGTACACCTTAATGTTATGAGGTTTCCTGCCTTTACCACCCTTACACGCAATGAGTTCCAGATTACCATCAATCTATGGGTGAAAAGCATTTTCCCCACATCTGTTCTAAATCTCCTGCCTCTTAAATCCATGTTGCTTGGTCATTGATCCCTCCACCAAGGAGAAGGTTTCTTTTCTGTCCACCCCATCTATGCCCTCATAATTTTAATCATCTCAGTCATATCTCCCCACCTCTCTCTGTTCCAAGGAAAACAACTCCAGTCTATCCATTCTCTCTTCATAACAAAAATTCTCCAGCCTTTGCAACATGCTGGTAAATCTCCTTTGTGCTCTATCCAGTGCAATCACATCAGCCCTGTTATGTAAATTTCAGAATTGCATACAATACTGTAGTTGTATCCTAAACAAAACCTTTGATCCCTTCAACCAAACCATTTATATAAATTGTAATGAATTCAGGCCCCAGCACCAACCTCTGTCACACACGACTCACATGGTATTCAGGCAGCTTGAAAAAACACCCACTCTCTACTTTCATTTGACAATCCTTTGTTCACTAAGGAAGATTTATAACTATTTTCCAATCTTAAAGCACCTTCCCGCATCTGAGGTGTTTTGAAAGTTAAGCGCAAGGCATCACATGTTTCTCTGGTTACTCCGTTGGATGAAGTCCATTAGGACTTGAGGTCTTGTCATAGAAGATAGGAGCAGGTATAGGTCATTCATCCCTTCGAGCTTGCTGCACCATTCAAAATAATCATAGTTGATTATCAAGCTCAATACCCTAATTTAGCCCTCTCCTCATATTCCTTAATTTGTTCAGCTACAAGATCTATATCTACTTCCTTCTTGAAAACAGATAATGTTTTGGCCTCAGCCAGTTTCTGTGCTAGTCAAGCTGATAGACTCACTCTCTGGGTGAAGAAATTTCTCCTCACCTCATTTCTGAAAGATTCGCCCCTTAAGCCTAAACTATGACCCCGGTTTTGGACTCCCCCATTTTCAGCAACATCCTTCCTGCATCAAACCAGTTTAATTTTCTTCAGAATTTTATAGGTTTCTATGAGATTCTGCTCCCCTTAATTCCTCTAAACTGCACTGAGTATAACCTCAACTGACTTGCTCTCCCCTCATAAGTCAGTGCTGCCGTACTAGAAACCAATATAGTAAACCTGTGCTGCACTCTCACTATAGCAAGAACATCCTTCCTCAGATAATGAGACTAAAACTGCACACAGTGTGCCAGGTGCAGTCTCACCAATGCCCTGTACAAGTACAGCAAGACATCCTTATTCCTGTACTCAAATGCTTTCGCTATGAAAGCTAAGATTACTTTCAGCAACTGGTGCAGAGGACAACCAGATGTCATTGAACATTCTCCTGTCTCAATTTACAGCCATTTAAACAACAGTCTGCCTTCCTAATTTTGCTGCCAAAGTGGATAACTTCACATTTATCCTCATTGTACTGCATCTACCATTTATTTGCCTGCTTACTCAGGAGTCTGAATCACACTGCAACATCTCTGCATCCTCTTCACAGCTCACCAATCCATCCAGCCTTGTGTCAATTGCAAAGTTTGAGACATTGCTTTAGTTTCCTTATCTAAATTATAAGCATATGTTATGAAAATCTGGAATCCCAGTACCGAACCCAGTGGTATCCCACTAGTTGTGGCCTGCCATTCAAAAAAAGACCCATATATTCTTACATCATAAGGTGTAGAGCTGAATGAACACAGCAAGCCAAGCAGCATCAGATGAGCAAGAAAGCTAACATTTCAGGTCTGGACACTTTGATTTCTGAAAAAGGATCCAGACCCAAAATGCCAGCTTTCTTGCTCATCTGATGCTGCCTGGCTTGCTGTGTTCTTCCAGCTCTACACCTTTTTATCTCAGAATCCAGCATCGGCAGTTCCTACTACCCGATATATTCTTACTGTCGGTTTCCTGTCTGCTAACTAATATTCAATTTATCTCAAAATGCTATCCACAATCCCATAGACTTTAATTTTATGTGATAGTCTCTTATGTGAGACTTTGACAAACCCTTTGAAAGTTCAAATAAACGATATCCACTGGCTGCCCCAATTGACTCTACTAGTTGCCTCCTCAAAGAATTCCAGTAGATTTGTCAAGCATGATTTCAGACTGTGTCTGAATCTACCACTGTTTTCTAAGTGCTTTGTTATATCCTTGATAGTGGACTCTATTATCTTCCCTAATACTGTAATCAGATTCTCTTTTATATAATTACCTGTTTTCTCTCTACCTCCTTTGTCAAAAGGTGATGCTACTTTAGGTATACTCCAATTTGTGGGAACTGTTCCAGAGTCTTGCGAATCTTGGAAGGTAACTACCAATGCATCCAGTATTTCCAGGGCCACTTCCTTAATTACTTTGGGATGTAGATTATTAAGCACTAGGGATTTATCAGCTCTCAATCCATCATTTTTTCCATCGCCATTTCTCTGCTCATACAAATTTGTTTCAGTTCCCTCTGCTCATTAAACTTTGCTTTCCCCATTGTTTCTGGCATGTTATTCATGTCCACCTTAGTGAAGTCAGATTCATAGTATGAATTT
This sequence comes from Stegostoma tigrinum, assembly GCF_030684315.1. NCBI lineage: Eukaryota > Metazoa > Chordata > Chondrichthyes > Orectolobiformes > Stegostomatidae > Stegostoma > Stegostoma tigrinum. Next base: position 32,659,783 of record NC_081374.1, read on the forward strand.
AGATCATCAGCCACTTCTTTGTTCCCCATTATATATTTGCCCATTTCTGACTGTAAGGGACCTACGTTAGTTTTCACCAATCTTATTTTCTTTGCACAGCTATAGAAATGTCTACAGTCAGTTCTCATGTACCCGCAAGTTCACTCCAATACTCTACTTTCCTCTTCTTATTCAATCTCTTGGTTCCCCTTTGCTGACTTCTAAACTGTTCCCAATCCTCAGGTCTGTTGTTTTTAGTTTGTCAATTTTTATAGCTAATACTAGCTCTAACCTCCCTTGTAAGATGTATTTTGGCCACTGCTCTGTTGAGTCAGACAGGAATAAAAAAAATCTTATAGTTCACCAACTCACAGTTCAAACAATTTACTTAGTCCTACTTACTGGTAAATGCAGTTTTCTTGAGCATCCAGTTCTTAGATCAGGCTGACTTTGGCCATTGCTTCAGCCAGAAGATTCAAGTCCCTGTCTGCAAAGCTGGATGCCAGTTTCTCTTTATCTGCCATTTCTGGGGATGTCAGTCAAACGATGTAGGTCAGCGCAAGACTGTCCAAGTGCTGAGTACTTGGGCCTATGATGAGTGGGAAGTTTGGGTCAGCATTGGATAATTTTGTACCATTGTATTTTAGTACCTAGTTAATGATGTGCGTGTGAGATGTTAACACTTGCTGGGATATCTGGAAAGAAATCTCAACAAAAATGATGTTTTGCCGATTTCTGGTAAAATTCAGCCTGTGGAATCTATGCTAAAATCCCCAATAAGTTTTATATGATTAGTGTCCAATTATAATGAATTTTGCAATCATGATGAATCATTTTTAAAAAATACACAGTGTTAATGGATTGAGAGAACTGTAAGAAAATAAGAGTGTCTGGAAGAAACAGTGGGAATTGCTTATTCTGTGTTCATTCATGGGATGTGGTGTCTCTGGCTAGGCCAGAATTTATTGTCCACCTCTGGTTTCCTCCTAAAGAGATTGAATGGTTTCATTTAATTGTGTTATTAGATTTGAAAAGTATACTTCATTCAATGTCAGGAATTGTTTAAAAATGTATTTTTGCTTTAATGGAGTGCCAAAAAATCCACTCTACTCTAACTTGTTTGAAGTATTTCTTTGTTTCCTTCAAGTAAGCTATTTAAAATAAAGTATTTGGCTACAAAATGGTATTTCTAAATCTCAAGATAATTGTTATATTGATCATTAAGCTCTCAAGAGACTACCTACACCTTCCAGATGTTGCTTGTAACTTCAAGCACTTGCTTGTACTAAACCATGGCTAGTACTGTTTCATGCTGTGATGCAGTTATACATTAAATTAACCAATTAGATCTCATTGAAGTATTGTTGAAAAAATCATTTAACACTATGCTAGATCATTAATTCCCGTATTATAGTGATACTGTCAGGTGTTTGACAGTTTCTTCTGCAAGAGAAGCCTCCATCAACATTAATTGCCTCCCTTAGAGAGATGGGTTCAATTCAACTGTAGAGATGAGTTCTGATGGATGCACGTAAAACGTAATTATGTGTGAGTAGACCTGCTCAGCACTCCTTGGTATGTTGTCTTTTATCGAACAAGTGACAATTTTCTTTGGGAAGCCTGTTGCTGATAGGTGGAAAAACATGACCTGCAAACAGGGAACAGAATGTCTGCAAAGAGCCTGGCAACTAAACAGGATCAAAAACATTAACAAATCACTGAAATCTTTATAAGTAAACTCATTTGAAAATTAAGGACAAATTGTGCCAAGAATATGGACCATTCTCTCTCAAAGTGCACTTGAGGCAAATGATGTAGATTTATTTAAAGACTGAAACATATTAGCTTGAAGGAGAAGGGAATAAAAGATTTGATGTCAACTTTGGTGAAACAGTGTGCAAGGAGGCACATATGGAGTACAGTCCAGTTGAGTTGAATAATATACTTTGCTGTATTCTGGATGCAATTCAATGCAAAGTATTTTAGCCTTTTATAAGTTTGTCTGGTCAAAGCGTACGTTCTCTGACTATTTCATTGTACATGGAATTTGATGCAAGTTGTATCAGCATGATGAAGGTAAGTCAACTTTAGCTTGCAAGGAAATAAAGTTCGCTCAGCAGCCTAAGGTTGGGGAAGTATGTATTGAATCTAGGTGAACTAGACTGTGAACACTGCGTCCTTTTGAGAAAATGGAGTCACACGTAAACATTTCAGTGAAGTTGTGCATCATTTGTGTCTGGATCGAATTATTTACACATATTGGGTTGAGATATAAAGATTAGTTTCATCGAACAGGGCAGATCTTTGGCTGATGTGATGCATTCTTACGGGCTTAGCAGGAAGCTTCGGAGGGAAAATAAATTCTCTTATCTGGGAAGCTTCTGCTTTACTAGGTTCCTTTACTGACCAAACCCTGGCTCATAAGATCTGGGAGGAAGTCAATCCTTGGCTTCCTGTCCAACAGACAGAAACACAATCACAGTTAGTTCGAGGATGTTGACTGAGGTTAACGTTGAACAATCCGATTCTTCCGAAAATCAAACAAGTAGGGATCAAAAAGAACTATTGATATTCATAAAGAACAATCTATTTAGTCTGTTACCAGACATCATTTCATGAATTGCTGCATTCTCCATTGAGAAGATGGACTCCATTCAGCTTGAATAAGGTAAAACGTTCTCTAAATGTTACTCTGTTCATTTACATTCTACATGGGCTTCTTTTCATTCATGTAATGAGCTTGCCTTCAGGAATGTTGAAGAGTTTTAAACTGTTGCTTAGGACAGCTTACAGTGTTCTGACATGTAATTTTGTCCATGTTGTTGCACAAGTTATTTTCATTTTGGTTTTCCTGAGCGATTTTTTTCTTATTCTCACACCAGCTTTTATCTGTAGTAGTTTCTCTCTTACCTTTCTTCTCATTGATACTTTACCTGAAACTTCTTTTTATCAGATAAATACATTATTTTTTAAAAAATTGTGTTGTAATTCTATTTAATATATTCAATATCACAGTCACTATTTTTACTGCTTCCCCGTTGGGGGTTGCTATCTTACATCAATGAGGAGCCCTCTTGGGATGAAGTGCTAGAATAGTATTCTATGAACTTACCTTTTCAAAACTGAAGCCTTTTCATGAGCCTGCTGTCAATTTCTTCAACTTCTACACATTTGAATATTGTTTGAAATTATGGGAAAAATTCACAACAAGGGACCACATAAATCAATAGTATTTTAACAAAAATTGTGATTCATGATTTTGCATACAGCTCTTTTATGTGAGCTACACCAACACCTCTCTATGATTCTAATATGAGTAGATGACCTACCAAAGTTAATTCAGGGCAGTTTTCCAATGTGTGCAGAAATTTTGCAATAATATTGAAGAAAAAAATACAGTTTCCAAAAATAAACAAGAAAATTATGAAATCAGAAAGGAATCAGTAAAACAGTTAACATATGCAGAGTACAATCTTTTTCTATTTGTTATGTAGTTCAGCATTGTAAGAATTGTATAGCCAGTTTGGAGTAAGATTGTCGACCACTAATGGAAGACAAATAACCAGAATGATTGTCTAATGAAATAGGAAGAATAAAGGCCATTTTTACAGGGAAAAGAAGAAACAGCATGTGTGAAAAGTATATTGCATTCAGCTGGTAACATTTTTAAATGATTTTACAATACTGATATAATGCCAGCTTCAGCTCACATTATTCAGCTCTGAAAAAAAACACAAACTATCTGGAATACTCATTAGATTGTTTCCTGACTGGAATGCCAGATGGAACAACCAGTATAGCCTGCATGCTTTTGTATATTGCTATGGCTTTTCAGAATGCACTGTTCAGTTCGAGGTAGTTCATGGTGTTCTCATAGAATAGATTTTCATTAAGTATACTTAGTAAGAAGCAGTGCTGATTTTAGACATACATAGTGAGCCTCCACACTAATTGAGCAACATTTCATTCAACGTGGTTACTTTCATAACGCAGTTTAAAAAAATACAATATGAAGTGTGGGGAAGGAATGAGAAGCAGATTTTATTTATCTGTTTTCTTGGAGGGTCAGTCTCAGGCAGTGAAAGACCGGACGCTCTGTTGAGTGCAGGTCAGTCAGAAGGGCACACATTAGGCCTAGTTTTAAATTGCTGATGTGCTTAGAATCCAAGAGCTTTGATAGTTTTTCTGGAAAAATGGAAATAACTATGGTGCATTTAACTGGCTCATGAACCCAGTCACAGGAGGTCAATTAGCTCAGTTGGTTGGAAGACTGTTTTGCAATGCAGAGTGACACCAATAGTATACGTTCAATTCCTTGACTATCTGTGATCACTATGAAGGACTCGCTTTCTCAACCCGTCTCCTCACCTGAACCTTAGTGATCCTCTAGTTAAACCATCACCAGCCATCTCTTTCTAACGAGGGAGTCGCCCTATGGTCTAGAAGGACAATTGAGTCTCCATCCCCACCCCTTTAACTTGCCTGTCTCCTCTCCATCTATCTGCTCCTCTATCCACCTTCGATCCACCTCCCCCTCTCTCCCAATTTATTTCTTAGCCATCGCCCCCTCCCACTTTTCTGATGAAGGGTCTAGGCCCGAAACTTCAGCTTTTGTGCTGCTAAGATGCCTGCTGTGTTCATCCAGCTCCACACTTCGTTATTGCGACTTTACATTTATTATTAGCCTAGTTACTGTATTAATGCATTATTTCTTGATTTCCCGACCAACTACATTGAAAGAGTGTGTGACTCAGTTTGGAGTTGATGAGGGAAAAGTGAGGATAAAATTGGATAGATTCCGAAGTTGGGAGCAGAACACAGGGAAATAACAGAATGATGTGCACATGCTCAAAGGCTATAAGAACCGTCCAGAATATGCAATTTCCTACAGAGGGGAAGAAGACTATCAGTCATAAAAAGGTTCAGATATAGCAGACATGTCCAGCAATGGTCTGAATTCAATACTGCAAGTGTTTTAATGAACTAAATAAAACAGGAAAGGTAAGCCATGTGTCACATTCAATGACCTGAAAGTGTATTATCCCAAACCTTTGAAATACCTTCCCACTCATAGTCTAGCACATCAGTCCTCACATCAACAACTTGTGCAGTTGCATCAATCCTTGTCTGTATGTTTACTTCCTCACATCCAAATCTGTATATCCTCTACTGAAGCCTTCACCACTTGCAAATTAAGGCCTGTTGCTCTTAGTGACCTTCAGAAGATGTTCTTCATCCGTCAGTTCGACGTTGCTCCTGAAAAGAGACCATTTCTTTTCTTTGTTGCAGAATAGAGTATAACACAAAAGAAAGGACAAAAACAAAAATGTGCTAACTGGAGAGGAGGCGGGATTGAACATCACTCAGGATTTGACATTTTGGTTGTAAGAAATTGAAGCACATATTGCTTACAATTGATCACGTCATACGGCAAGCGATACTCATTCTAACTTGATGTTAGAATGTAAGAAGTGTATCTAATCAATTAAAATCTCAATTGTTCTAGTTCATTCCTTTCATCTCTTACAAGCCCTTCATATCTTTAAGTGGTTCCGCTCCCTCTGGTGAAACAGTTACTGGATTGTGCAGACCACACATCAGTTGAGTTCCGCCCAGTTTATGGAGGCCTGTAAGGTTGATGGTTAAGTTTTCACCTGGTGATTAACATATAACTGAGCAACAGAAAATGGTGGTGAAAATGGGAGGATTGGAGAATCTACATTGTATACTACAGGACATACTAAACACTGCTGTACAAAGTGCTGTACCATAAAGACAGGCAGTGGCCAGGATCTTGCAGAAGCAGCAGAGAATGTGTGATTTAAAGGAGAATGTTCCAGCTGCACTTCTACAGCGATTGTCAGAAACTTGTTTACTTCTTGATGAGTTTTCCACCACGTCCACTCACTAATTTCAAATTCTCATGCTACTGCAAGTTAAAATTTGTCTCACTGACTTCAGTATGCCAGAGTTTCTGTATTGTCGAATGCCTGTTCCGAAAGATAACATGTAAGTGATTTCCTGATGAGAGGTGAAATTTGCTGGTTTCTTATTTTGTGGTACATTTAGTGGTAGGGAATTTGATTGGTTGAATAAAGTATAACTTGAGACATTGTTAGTTTTCTGGTATGCTTTCAAATGTAGAAACATGGAAAATAAAAATAGTAGTAGGCCATTCGGCCCTTGGAGCCCACTCTGCCATTCAATGATTATGGCTGCTTCTGCTTGCGTCCTATATCCTTTCATTCATTTAGTTCCAAGAACTAGATTTATCATCTTCTCAAAAACATCCAGTGTTTTGGCCTCAACCATTTCTGTGACAGAATTCCGTAAGCTCATCAATTTCTGGGTTAAGGAATTTTGCATCATCTCAGTCCTGCATGGCTTACTCCATGACCTTACATGGAAGCCCCTAGCTGTAGGCCTCCTGGTCACCAGGAACATTCTATCAGCATTTACCCAGCCTAGTCCTCTTAGATTTTTATAGCTTTCTATGAGACCACCCTCACCCCTCATTCATCTAAACTCCAGTGAATATTTTTCTTAATATTCATTCACAGGAAGTGGGGATCACTGGCTAAGCCGGAAATTATTTCCCATCTCCAATTGTCCAGGGGACAGTTAAGAGTCAATCATATTGCTGTGGGTCTGGAGTCGCATGTGGGCCAGACCATTTAAAGATGGCAATTTTCATCCCCAAAGGACATTACTGAGCCAACAGGTTTTTACAACAATTGACAACAGCTTCATGAACATTATCAATCTTAATGCCGGATTTTAATTTGTTGAATTTGAATTCCACCATCTGCCAGAGCAGGATAGACATTAGGGTTCAGGGAATATTATCTGAGTCTCTGGATTAATAGTCTAGATGTAGTACCACTAGGGCGTCACCTCCCCAGTGCTAACTGATCCAGTCTCTCTTCATACAATCCTGACATCCCAGTTCTGAATCAGTCTGGTAAAGCTTTATTGCACTCCCTACATAAGCAGAATAGCCTTCTTCAGATAGGAGACAAAAGCTGCACACAATACTCCATGCATAGTCTCACTAAGCCCTGGACAATTGTAGCAAGACACCTTGCTTATGTACTCAGATCCTCTCTTTGTGGAGGCCAACATATTATTTGACTTCTTCACTGTCTGCTGTATCTACATTTGCCTGTATAAGGGCATCCAGTCTCATTGCAATCTTTCCCAATCTATCATCCTTCAGATAGCAATCCATGTACTGGTTTTTTTTGCCCACAAAGTGGATAACCTCTTATTTGTCCACATTATATTTCATTTGTCATGTGTTTATCATTTGCTCAACTTGTCAAAATCACACTGCAGCATTCTTCAGTTCTCATAGTTTATATCCCCCCTAACCCCCCCTCCCAGCTTTATGTTGTCTTAATTCCTTCAATGGTATTTGTATATCTCCATACCACACTGACTACAGCTATAGGCATCTTCTGATGGCAGCAGGCTAAGTCACCCGTTTGGAGCTCCACTCTGCTTGCAAGTTCCTCTTCTTTTTCCTTTCTTATTTCTCTTCTTCTTCTTTCTCCTTTCTGCAGTAATCCTATCCTTCTTCCCATACCCCCCTGCCCTTTTTCCATTAACTACCTCGCATAGCAGGAGCTGAATTCGCAGGCTGTGTCCTGCAGCCATGACAGATGGAGCATGGGATGGAGCGATGGCTATGGATCAAGAGTTGGCCAGTATGGTAGTGAGAGCTGTTTGGTGAAACAGTGAGATCGGACCTTTTGCATGGAAGTGGCAACAGCCTCCTGGCTGCCGTAGCGATTGGAGCGGCATCAGCACCATTGTGGAGATTGTACTTGGGACTCTGAGAATCTGAGATCAGGACTTTTATTTGTTTCTTGCTTCCCTTTTGGCTCTGTTAAATCTTTTAATTCTGGTTTTTTGAACCAAGTGGGCGCCAGTGAATTGCGATTTTATGTACTTTTCGCTGTACTTATGTACTCCTATCCTTAGTACATGTGACAAATAAATAAATCTAAATGTAAGATCTAAAATAATATATATTGTGAATAGCTGGGACCCAAGAACTGCAGGATCCCTGCAGTAACTCACTGGTCACTGGTGCCACTCAGAAAATCTATGTTTCCTTTCTGCTAATCAGTTTTCTGTCCATATCAATACACTGCCCCAATCACATGTGATTCAATTTTACATGATAGTCTCTTATGTGTTATGGACCGGACCAAACCCCCACCTCCCACCACCACTGATAAATCAAGGAGATAGCCCAGACCCTAACTTTTATGTTATTAAAAAGTGAGAGTAGGATGTTGTGTTACTGATGTAATTCATTTGGTCACACTACTCAGTTTTGAGCTAAATAGGCTTCATTCTTATTTGACAGTTAAAATACAAATTTTAAAAATGGTATATCTAACTCTGTTGGAAAACTTAACAGAATAATAGATTATTTAACTACTAAGCAGCAACTGTTCCAATGTGATTAACATCCCATAAATGCGCCCTTGGCAAAGGTAAATTTGGTAAAATAGATTGTCTCACATGCAATTTTGGCAGCGAGAGAACTCCAGCTTTTAGCTGTAACAGAGAGAGAGAGAGCTTCCACTTCCAGCTTCAAAACTCCAAAACTGCTGAAAACCAGATTGAAACCCTGGTTCTGTGGGAGCCTGACCCCACCCATTCATACTGCTTCTATTGTTCTAACTTTTTAAAAAATTCAAGGCTTTACAAGCTGTTTACTTTATTGGCTTGGACAAGATAGCTGTGCATCTTGGCTCAAAACTTCTCTTCAAATAAAAAGGATAAAATGTACCTCGAAAGCCATAGTATCGTCACACATGCAGGATCTTAACTAATGCGTTGTGAAAGTCCAAATAAACCATGTACACTCATTCCCTGTTATCAACTCTACTTGTTAAACCCTTGAAGAATTCCAATAGATTTGTCAAACATAATTCCATTTCATAAATTTATGCTGTCTCTGTCCAATCCTGTTACTGTTTCCAAGTGATCTGCTATTATATCTTCTACAATGTACTGGTATTTTCTCTATTACCAATGTTGGGCTAATTGGTTTATAATTCCCTGTTTTCTATTTAACTCTTTTTGTAAATAATGGGGCTATGTTATCAACCCCCTAATCTGTAGGAAATGTTCCAGAGTCTATAAAAACTTAAAAGATGACCAACAGTACAGCCACCGTTTCTAGGGGCAACTTTCTTCAATACACTAGGATGTAAACTAACGGGCTCTGGGGATTTGTTGGCTTTTCGTCCCATCAATTCCTCCCACAGCATTTCCCTACCAATAATAATTTCCTTCAGTTTCCCCTTTTTTTTAATAGCCTATGTGTTCTGCAACATTTTTAGAGTCTTATCTGCATCATCTTAGTGAAGACATGCAAAATATGTATGTAATTGATCCATCATTTCTTTGATCCCCTTTATAATTTCTCCTGATTCTGATTCTAAGGACCCAACATCTGTCTTTAGTGATCTTTTGATCTTCACATACCAAAAGAAGTTTTTTCAATCAGTTTTTATGTTCCCTGTGAGCTTACTTTTGTACTCTAATTTCCTCCTTTTTTTTCTATAAATCCTGTGTCTTCCTTTGCTGAAGTATAAACTGCTCTTGGTCCTCAGTTCTGTTCTGGTGCTGTTTTCAGCCAGTTTATATGCACTGACTTGGATCTAATACTATCCCTAATTTCCCTTGTTAGCCATGCCAAGCCATTTTCCCATTTTGCTTTTGGGCCAGATAGGCATAAACAGTTCTTGAAGTTTCTCCACACACTCTTCAAATGTTTGCAATGCCTCTCCCCTGTCATCCCTTTTAAGTAATGCTTCCAAACTTATCTTAGCCAGTTTATGCCTCGAAGGGTCAGAATGTTACACATCAAGAGAGAGTGGGTGACAAGTTAGGTTGGGTCTGGGGGCTTTGTGGAGAAGTGGTCGGGGTCACAGCGTCAAGTCAGATCAGACCTAGCCACAGGGTAGGGGCATTAAGGTAAGGAGTTGTAGCCGAGTATGAGGTCAATTTAATAGATAGCCAGGAACTAAAGTATTTAATTCACTAACTTTTATAGCGGGCAATTAATGGGCTTAAATTAAATGGGATTCTCCAAAATTACAAGTTATTTTTAGATGGTTCCAGACAGAAGGGAATTATCCAATTTTCAATTTCCTTGGCGTCAGCTATGACAAATTCTGCATGGCCTCAGTATATATCTCCAGTCTACACTGCTTCAATGACTTTCTTTCATTTGAATATCTGGGCTAGTGTAACTATGTATTAGATTTTATCAAAGGATTACTTGGAAAAGCATGTAATTTTATGTTTGAATTAAGGCTGTAAAGGTTGATTTCATCAGAAGTTTACTGATAATTCTGGCATTGTAGTATCTGTTTTTGTTTGCACAAGAAAAGCCTTTTAACTGACATATCTACCTGCAAAATGGATGCCTTGAATTTGATGATGGTTCACATTTTAGCTATATGTCTTAATTTGTTCGATCATTATCTACATTCTGCAATCTGGCTTTAAGCTTTTCAAGAAACACTTTTATTTTAAACAATAATTTGCTGTCAGACTGTGTTAATTCATCTCATTTGTGATGATCTTGCTACCACACTGCTGCTAGCCTTGTGGAGCATTTTAAACTTGAGCACAATATGGAAGAGCTTAAGTCTCTTCGTTTCAGATGTTTTCACATCAACCTGTTCAGAGATGCTATCACACACCTCCTCCAGAGGTGGGACTTAAGCCTGGGTCTCCTAGAGGAATAGGGACACTTCCACTGTCCCACAAGAGCATCTAAGATGTTAGTTTTATACTTAGTCTTAATGCACAAGTAATCAGTGAATCAATTATAATTTTCATTTTTTTGTGCCTGGTTCTGTTTGGATTAGCTGTATCCCTCTGTTATTTTCTAGCCAACTCTAGATACAGGCGCATTTTACAATTAAATCGATTGCAGTAACATCCCACAGTATAATACATTTTATCTTCAATTTCCTCACATCGCAAATTGCATAGAGCTAATTTTAGTCTTTGTTGTCCATAGACATAAATTGAAATTTAGTGATAATCCCAGTCCCTACATCCTGTGTCCTGTGGAGGTTTGTGGGGTGAGTATGTTTGGTTGGCTGGCAACAGCTGCCATTCAGTACAAGCAGATGTTTCATTTTAAAAATTGATAGTGGAGTTGGAGACATCCCCCATGCAATTTCCTAATAAGCACTTGAGATGGATGTTCAGTACAAAGCACAATCATAATAAATGATGACAGAGAGGCCTGGAGCATTTCAATGGAACATTTTTAGAGAAAAGCTTTTTTCCTTTTTTTTTGTCTGCTGACAGTTAGGTTTGTGCAAGTCTTTGTGCTAGTTGTTTTCCAGTCGCAAGAATGGATAAACAGGAATGACACATAGAGAGATGTTAGACAAGTTGCATGATATCTCTCTGCTCACCTTCCAGTACTCTGCCTCATTTGAGGATAGGGGGAGGAGCAAATGTTACTTTTTCAGCTTTGTTCAGTTGATCATATATTTACCTCTCACTCAGAAGGTTGCAAGTAAAGTGCAGACTTGAACACATGACAATCAGGTAGTGCTGCATTGTCAGTGTGCATTAGAAATTCAATCGAGACTTAAACTTCTCTTTGCTTACTTCTGCAACATGTTGGTTGCAAAGCTCTGTAGGACATCCAGAGGACATAACCCTATGCAATAAAATGCCAACACTTATTTTCTTTGGTGTCTCAAAAGTATGCACTGGGTCTCATTCCCAAAAGAAATAAGGATAACATTGCCAATAGTCTCATGTAGATGTATATGTGCTTGACTAATGGTGATTCTGGAGACCTGCCTGAGGTGCCCTCATCCAATACGTGTATTTACAGTGGCACTGAAGAAAAGAAAACAAACAAAGGTACACTGTAGCTGATATAATCTGCTTGAGTGCACACACCGAGATGCCATTGGACATCTTGGCATTTTGCCTACCTGGCAATAAGCATGGACAACTCTACCCAAATTCCAGATCAGCTGAGAGCTAGAATAGAGCAGGGCCTTCTGCTGCAAGGTCACCTGTAACTGTGTGAGAGTGGCACCTTCAGTGTCAGCATTAGATCAGTGTACTTACACATGGTTGTGAAGCCATGAAGTGGCTTAACCCTGGTAATGATCAAACAAGGAGTCAGATGTCTGGTTATTCGTTCCCTTATCTGAAAACGTATGCCTCTGTGTTTCATTTTGGTTGTTTTTCCTTTTTTTCTACTGGATTCTGGGAACGTTGGATTGAATTTAATTAGAGACTGAAATATAACTTATGTCCCTTGTCTTTTCATTTAGAGATTGGCAACCGAAAATTGATGGCTGTTATTAAAATAATACCGCATCAGCTGGTCCAGGACTCAGACTGACAGTTCCGTCTCAAGGAACACTTACAAACATGCAGTCCAGGTTAGTGCCTGTTTGAGATTCATGACGTACTACAATCCTGCAGTCTCAGGTTAATAAATGGATGTACTTCTAATAAATGTCAAAATGTATGTTTTAGCACTCAGAATCTTAAGAGCAATTGATACTGCCAAATTTTATACATTCAAGATTATTTCCTGCAGACGGCTATGGTTTCAGAATTCCTGTGGATAGTGATAGAGTTAATGATTTCTTCATCTGTCAGTGCTGACTTTTCAATATATTGAATACATGGAAAATGATGGATATCTGTCAGAGAATTTTAATGAAGTATGCTCAGATGCTACAATATGCTGTACTATCTCATTCAAGATTAAGTCTCATCCTAAAACTCACTTCTTCTGAAGGTGTTTTGCTTCCTGAATTTATTTTGTGATTTAGGATGAAGAGTGTTGTTGATTTTACACTGGTTGCTGGAAAAAATAAATTGTAGAGAGGAGAAAAATAATGAATGAAAGTGATAAACAATGAACAAAAGCAGAAGTTGCTGAGAAAAGCTCAGCAGGTCCGGCTGCATTTGTTTAGAAAGAAAAATCAGAGTTAACGTTTCAGGTCCGGTGACCCTTCCTCAGAACAGTGATAGTGGACTACTTGGAAGAAGAATTCTTATGTCAAATGGGCAACAACAAATTGACAACCTGATTTACATTTCACATGGAGAATTAGGCAGACTGTAAAAAAAATTGATGATTTGCTCTCATCCATTTTGCTGATTGCCCAAATGCCCTTTAGGGGCTGACAAGCAAGTACTTGCTTTTTATTTGCTCAATGAAAAGAGTGTACTGTGAGAGCTGAGGGTTCCTGTCGTGAGTGAACATATCCCAACTCCACACCAGAAGGCCAAGCAGCATCTCAGGGGCTCCTGACTTGCTGCTTGGCCTGCTCTGTTCATCCAGCTCCACACTTTGTTATCTTGGATTCTCCAGCATCTGCCGTTCCCATTATCTCTCCACACCAGAAGGTCCAAGTTCAAGTCCCAGCAGTCCCTGAAGGTGTGTCATAACATTTCCAAACAGGTTCGTTGAAAATAATTTTTGAGACATCAATGGTGCTGAACATTGTGCAAACATTGCGAACATCCCCCTTCTGACCTTAAGATGGAGGAAAGGTCATGACGAAGCAAGGTCATTCATGAAGCAGCTGATGAAGGTCTGTTGATTGATTTATTAATTGTCATGTGTATTTGTTGGATATATTTATTACAAATACAATGAATAATGTTGTATAATGTTGCCACTCTCCAGCAGCATCTTAAAACACAACGCCATCTTAAAACACAGAAATCAACCAGACATAGAGTACAAAGGTAGAAAAATAAAACAATAAAGTTAGAAGTTCAACAGCACACTGCTCCTTAAGTGCTCCTCTGTGGGCTTGGATCTGGGCTCACCCACCCCGATGCTGAGATCAAAATCAGTACAAAGCATTCGGACAGCCTTGAGTCCCTTTGGCGCTCCACTGCCACCAAAATATGTTGGCTTCCTTCAGCACCAAATTTTCTCTGCTGATGATGCCGCCATGTTGTGCCGATATCTGCAATTTAGCCTTTGTTGAAGCTGCCGGGTCCCACACCAGGCTCCAAACTCACTTCCTTCTGCAGCTGCCAAGGGTGGGAGCACAATTCCCCTCTGCCGCCGCCAGGAACACATCTTGCCTCCAAAGCACTGGATACTTCAATGCCATCCCCGCTTTCCTCAAAAAGGTAAATAAGGTGAAATTAAAGAAAATCATAGAAAGAAGAAAAAGAAAGAAATAGCTGATGAAGCAGGCAAGCACTGCGCTCTTAAGGATCTTACTCCGAGGCCATCTTTTTTGGGCTGTGGCCACTACCCAGGGGAGCAACTGTGATTGAGATGATTGTCCACCAGCAACCACAGCCATCTTCCTTTGTGCTAGATATGACTCTAACTAGGCATGTGTAAGATACCAGTATCCATTGGCATGGTGTGAATTTGGCCGGTGCCTATGGAGCATGCCCTGACATGTTGGTGACGAGTGTCCAACTTGGAGGTCATTTGGAACAAATGGCATGTCGAAGTTGCTAGGTCTTCCATACTAAGAACTCACGCGATCTTCCTTATTTGGTGAGGAATCTGAATATCATTGATCTGAGTTGTTGTGGTTAATAAGATATTGAACAAACAGTAATCCACCCTAGATGACAAGCTGCTGCTGACTAGCAAGAAACTAACCATGCCATGTGGTTGATACAGAAAAGATATAATCAGTTGGTTCTGGTGCCTGAAACACCCTGATAGATGTCTTGTATGATTCAGTTACAGATCTCAACATAGCTAATGCTTTCATGTGGCTATAAGTTTCCACTCTGTGCTCCACTCTGTGTCTTTAATCTAAAATGGAGATCATGTTCTGTTCTGTAGTCTGCTTGACAATAGGCAGGCAGTGGTTAAAGATTAGGAGAGGCCCACATCGTGTCACTGGGATTGATGGTGCCGTGTATTAACAACTGTTGACAATACTTGCAATCTCTGAGTTCACAATGAGTAAATTCTAAATCACCTAAAGTCTGAGGAAAGTGCTGAAAGTATTGGATGGAAAACAGTTGTATTGTAAACTTTACATACAAAATAGAATAGATTAGGTTCAACATTAAATAATCTACACTGCTGACTAGAAGCAAGGCTAATTTGTTTTACATTGCAATAGAAAAGACAAAAAAGAAGCGATTTTTGAGATCAGGTTACAGATTTCCCTACAAACCAATGGATGTCCCATAAAGGCAACAGTTTTTCTTGTTATCAGACAGAAGAGACTATTCGATTTTTTTATGCACCACAGCCAGAGCAATTGAGACTGTCAAATTTTATACATTCAAAATGATTTCTTGAGATAGCTATGGTTTCAGAATTCCTGTAGACTGTGATAGAGTTAATGATTTCTTCATCTGTCAGAGTAAAGCAGTCTCTTATTAAAAATATTACCGTTGCATCCATCTAAGGAATTCAGGAGATTCACCCTGGTGAGGACAGAAAGGGCTACTTGAGTCAAGCTTTACTGCTCGTAATAGGCTTTGGAAACCATTTGAAAACTAAGGGAGGTGGTCACTCATAGCTACTACTTGATGACACAGGGAAATGCAAGCTGGTTAGAGGTGGGAACAACTGTGGGCTGTTGGCTGTAAAGAATGTAATCCTCTAGGAAGTTTAGTGTTTTTTAAAGTAAGATGAGGTATATTCTGCTTTGTGGCCTAAACTTTAAGTTGCCTGCAAAAATAAAGTTTAGTCAACAGTGCATTTTTAGCCATTTGTTCCTATAAATGTTATAAAATGTGAACTCTTGTCATCTCATTCTTTCAGCTGTGAGCTAAAATGTGCAAGTTTCTTTTTAAATGTTATCATTTTTAACATTGATTTGTAACAGCTGTTTCACAACTAATGATGCAAGGTAACCTCGTCCATGGGTCTTCCCAATTTATTGCTCAGTTTGAGATGAGTGCCAAAATGTCATTTAAACCTGCTGATCTTGTAATGTAGTACCAAATCAACTCATTGAAATACTTGTGCATGGTGTTTAAGGAACAGGGTTATCCTTTTTCATTGACTCCTTGCAATTTTAATGCCTCATTAGAATGCTGCTAAATTCACATCCATCAGCTCAGTACTGAGATAGTGACAAGTATTTTGACTCCACTATGGTTGATTCTGAATGAGCCTGGCAGTGGCCATCTAACTTTTTATTGGTGGTCTTCAGTTACATATTACATGCTCCAACTGTCATTCATAAAACATACCAGAAAATTGAAACAGCTAAATCACAAAGCATTTGGTTACCTTGTGTGCAGCCCAATACTGGCCCAGTTCAAGCCTGATTTCCTTTTCAGACAGTACAAGAGCTCTACATTACATTGCTGGTGAGACACTTTGAAAAGCCCTGAGATCAAGAATGACACTGTATCAATGCAAACCCACTTTTCAACAAATTGAACCTTTATCCTTTCACAATGGGTTGAACATTGAATCCATTGTCATCGGTAATCAATTTATCAAGATGATATTGTAACACAACAGAAGCTGGTAAAATGGGATGCTTGTGACTTAGAGTTTTAGATAAAACCTTTTCTCTGGATCAGTGCTTTGGCACACAATGATGGAAGGCAAATCCTCAGATTTGCCATCTACCATTGGAAGCATCCAGCATTTGGAAGTGAAAGTAGAGCTGGATTATAATCTCCCAGCCCTCCACGGTGCTGTGATTGCTGATTCACTGTCTCCCCAACCAAATTTGACCGCTTGGCCACCATGTAAGGGCCTCAGCTCACTGCTGTTTGGGATGTAACCAAATGTAGGATTGGTGATTATATGTTGTCTAGTTTGGCACTGTTCACTGAGTCAACTAGTGGTGGGCAATGTGAAGAACTTTCTGCCAACTGGCTCTCTGTGTCCGTTAGATGCCACTCACCATCCTCCTTATACTTGATGCTCCACCCACTGGGGTACCCCTCTTTCATTATTCTGCCTACTATGGAGCTTCTCCCTTCTCAATCATGAGCAGGTCATCGTGCCTGGCCCCAGCGATACCACCTTCCACTGTTGTAATTGTACTGAGCTCAGCCAGGGGGACTTCAGAATATGAGTTCTCTGATTGGGGATCTTAATCTGGGTCTTTCAGGGAGCCCTGGTTGACAGATAAGAACAGAAGTGTCAGATATCCTGTTCGCTCTGAGAGCTAACTCTGCGGGAAATGGATCAGTAGAACAGTAGAAGATAGGTGGAGAGGAGACAGACAGGTCAAAGAGGCAGAGATGGAGCCAGTAAAGTTGAGTGTATTTGGGGAGTTAGGGAGGAGATAGATCAGTCCGGGGAGAACCGTCAGGTCAAGGGGGTGGGATGAGGTTAGTAGGTAGGAGATGGGGATGGAGCTAGAGGTGGGAGGAGGGGAGAGGTGGGAGGAAGGACAGGTTACAGGCACTGCAGGAGCATCTGCTAATGTGGTATACTGCATTTGCTGTTCCCGTTGTGGCTTCCTCTACATCAGGGAAACCAAGTGAAGGCTTGGGAGTCACTTTGCAGAACACCTATGCTTGGTTCGCACGAAACAACTGCACCTCCAAGTTGCGAACCATTTCAACTCCCTGTCCCATTCCCCAGACAACATGACCATCCTGGGCCTCCTCCAGTGCCTCAACAATGCTACCCGAAGGTTGCAGGAACAGCAACTCCTATTCCACTTGGGAACCCTGCAGCCCAATGGTATCAATGTGGACTTCAAGGGCTTCAAAATCTCCCCTCCCGCTACTGCATCCCAAAACCAGCCCAGCTCGTCCCCGTCTCCCTAACCTGTTCTTCCACCCACCTATCCACTCCTTCCACGTCAAGCCCCACCCCCATCGCCTACCTACTGAACGCATCCTGCCCCCTTGACCTGTCCGCCCTCCCCATCTCCCCACCTACACTCACCTTTACTGGCTCGATCCCCGTCTCTTTGACCTGTCTGACTCCTCTCCACCTATCTTCTCCTCTATCCATCTTCTAGCCGCCTTCCCCCCTCTCCCTATTTATTTCAGAACCCCCTTCCCCGCCCCCATTTCTGAAGAAGGGTCTAGGCCCGAAACGTCAGCCTACCTGCTCCTCTGATGCTGCTTGGCCTGCTGTGTTCATCCAGCTCGACACCTTGTTATCTCAGCTTCTCCAGCATCTGCAGTTCCTACTATCTTATGAGAAGCAGCTCGTTCAGTTACCACTGATTGTAGTAAAAAGGTGGAGCCCAAGTTTCATTTGACAGAGTTGGTTGAGAAAGATTCACTTACATAGACTCAACATGTTTTGATTAGAAAATGGCTGCTTGAGTGAAATTCTAATCAAATACCTGGAAGTTTTTCAGGAAGGTCTGGGGACTATCAAAGGAGCCAAGGCCACCTTACATGGTGACCAGGCAGCAATTCCTTGAATCTGCAAGGCCCATCCAGCACCATTGGCCTTACCAACAGAAATCAGGAGACTGGAAAGTGAAGGAATCATCAAACCAGTCCAGTTTGTGGAACGGGCAGCACTGGTCGTGCTGACTGTGAAGCCCAATGGGTCAGTTCACCTTAGTCGGGCTTTGAAACAAGTGCGAAGCTGCAGCTAGATAAATACCCAATCCCTGGCATAGAGGACTTATACGCAAAGCTGGCGAGGGGTTGTCATTCACAGAGCTGGATATGAGCCACATGTACTTGCAACTGTGGATAGATGAGAATTCCTAGACGTATGCTACAATTAATACCCGTAAGGCTTTGTACCAGTATACAAGACTGCCTTTGAGGTATCGTCGGCCTGTGTACTTTTTCAGCAGATGATGGTGAACATTTACAAGGTCTTCCCCATTTATCTGGATGATGTGCTAATGAAAAGGAAGACCAATAAGGAGCACTTAGAGAAATTGGACAAAGTCCTTAGACACTACTTTCAGGTGGGCATTTGCATTAGAAGGCCAAAAGTGTGTATTCCAGGCACCCAAAGTGACTTACTTGAGCTGCAGAGTGAACCAGACGAGGTGTCACCTGTTGGAAGATAAAGGTGAGGGCAATCAAAGGAGCCCTGGCTCCCACGTCTGTGCCAGAGCCTACGGCTTTCTGCGGCCTGGTGAATTATTAGGGAAAGTTCATAGATGACCTGGCCGCCATCCTGATACCTGAGCATCAACTTTGAAAGAAGGTTCAGCCATAGAAGTAGTCACATAGCCAAGCCGCAGCTTTCAGGGAAGTGAAGAAACAGCGATCGTCCTCTTAGCTGTTGGCACACCATGATCCCAAGTGAGATCTGGCATTGACATGTGATGCCCCAACACAGAGCATTGGGATAGCATTAGCTCAGAGATGGCCCAATGGAAAGGAACATATAATAGCATATGCATCCAGGACTTTGGATAATGCAGAGCGTAAATATGTCCGCATAGAGAAGAAAGGTTTGGTGGTCATATTTGGAGCCAGGGAGTTCCATCTATTCCCTTAAGGACATAACTTTATAATAATAATAATGGACCACAAACCCTTGCTAGGTCTGCAAAGATGACAAAGCAGTGCTGCCCATAGCTACCGACCGAATTCAGTGGTGGGCTTTAATACTAAGTGCATATAATTACAAGTTGCAACACCATTCAGGAGGCAAAGTAGCAAACTTGGGTCATTGAGCTATCTTCCCCTGGCAGATACACCACCAGTGGTAGCACCACTGGAAGAGCCAGTAATAGTTTTAAATTTTCAGGGCACATTCCTAGTCACAGCTGACAATACCAGACTTTAGATACAGGAAGATCTAGTCCTGGAAAAACTGAAACAGCGAATGATGATGGGGGAAGCCAAAGAGCTGTCATAATTAGAATTGAAACTTTTTTGGATCCAGAGAGACCAGGTCACCACAGTGGATGGTACATCATTATTGGGAGCAAGAGTTATTGTCCTGAGCAAAGTTCAATTTTAAATACTGGCTGAAGTTCACCAGGGTCATTCATGGTTTCCCAAAATGAAGATGTTGGCAAAAGGTTATATTTGATGGCCAGAACTATGTGCAGACATAACTGTGATGGTGAGGCTGTTCCCAGAGTGCCAACAAGGATAAAAATAACTACCAGCTGTTCCCCAGCATTTGTGAGAAAGACCATGTAAGCCCTGGACTCGGTTACACGTCGGCCATGCTGGTCGTTTCATGGGCTCAAAAGTTCTGTCATTGTGGACATCTACTCAAAGTGGCTGAACATGCGAAGAGATGACACAGTGTGGAGCTGGAGGAACACAGCAGGCCAGGCAGCGTTAGAGGAGCAGGAAAGCTGATGTTTCAATTCGGGACCTTTCTTCAGAAACTGTAAAGAGTTCATTTTTCAAACATGGGAACAATGATAGAAATCTGCACACATCTCTTGCGGTACATGGATTCCCAGAAGTGCTAGTCACAGATAATGGGCCATCATTTACCAGCAGGGACTTTGAGTATTGAAGCTGAATGGTATTCAGTATATAAGGACAGCTCCAACCATTCATCATCCAATTGCCTGGCAGAAACAGCAGCCCAAACTTTGAATAGTATCAGAGATAATGGGAACTGCAGATGCTGGAGAATTCCAAGATAATAAAATGTGAGGCTGGATGAACACAGCAGGCCAAGCAGCATCTCAGGAGCACAAAAGCTGACGCTTCGGGCCTAGACCCTTCATCAGACTCTTCCTCTGATGAAGGGTCTAGGCCCGAAGCGTCAGCTTTTGTGCTCCTGAGATGCTGCTTGGCCTGCTGTGTTCATCCAGCCTCACATTTTATTATCTTAGCCCAAACTTTGAAGGCAGGTTTAAAGAAACAGCCTAGAGCTTCACTAGATACCAAACTGGCCTGGTATTTGAACATGGGACCGTCCTATGTGCAACTGCAGGGATAGCTCCAACAGAGTTGCTAATGGGGAAAAGTCTGCACACTGAGTAAATCTGGGCATCCTGGTCTTGGAGGGAGGAGGGGGAGGTTAAAATGGCAGCAGGAATGCCAATGCCGGACACAAGACTCTATGAAGCGAGAGAAACGGTTTACTTTGGGATGAAATTTGGTGCAGGAACTACAGGAACGGCCCTGCATGGTAACAGGCATGGTCTTCGTGAGGTCAGGTTCAGTGACATGTAAAATTTGGGTAAATGCCACATTCCTAAACAAGCATGTGGACCATATGAAAGCTGCAAACTCACAAACGGTACAGGAGCAAAATGTGCTGGGCTCCTCAACAGCTTTTCTGACTGTTCTGGATCCCGTGGGTTCTCCCTTTCTGTCAAGCGGTGAAGATTCCTCGGAATCTGACAAAGAACTGTGGATGTTGCCGTCTCAACACTGAGACATTGTGGGCCCAAGAGCCAAACTATTGTGTGATTTGTGTGGTCCATATCTGAATCAGAAGGAACCTGACCTGAACGTCCCAGGAGGAGCTACAAAAAAAACCGGGCCTGTGTCCTTGGATGCGGAGGGGGAGGGATGAAGTGATAGTAATGAGGTCAGCCGGGTGTACCTCATAGAATATGAGATCCCTGATTGTGGACACTGATCTGGTCCAATCTGGAGGCCCTAGTAAGAACAGGAGTGTCAGACATCCTGTTCATTCTGAGAGCTGGCTCTGACGGAGCTGGATCAGTGTCAAGGACTCTCCAAGTGTAAGTAAAGGGTGACGTAGTGGTGGGATAGCAGCCTCTATGCAGTTATTTCACTCGCCACGGTATGTCTGTTCAGCATCAGTGACTGAATGTCGACCCAGCAGTGACCTCTGCTCCCTCTGACCACAGATGAAGACTTCCTACGTACATAGGTCAGAAATCCCATACTGAAACCAATTTTTTAAAAAATGCCTGTGGGAAGCCTCCCAGTCGCCTTTGACTCATTTGCCTGTGATTGGACAACAGAGTTGGGTGCACCAGCATTCCATTAAAATCTCAGCCCACAGTTTTCTATAAGCTGGCAACTTTAGCAGACAATCATGGTTCTGGAATGCAGACGTCAATCTCCAATCACCAATAAGAACATTCCTGCTACTGTTGTATTTTCATCCTGTCGGCTTGTGGCCTGAACCATATGATATATATTGCTCAGTGGCATTTGCTGAATTGGTGAATGGTTGATGTATTCTACAACTGCTTTCAGCCCAGCTGCATTCTTCTTGTAAAGTGAACAAGTGGCTCATTCAACTGCTATTGCTCATGTTGTAATTTTTCTGTTGTGGTGGCTCCATCAAGTCAGAATCCTGTTTGCACTTAATTTCTGTTCTCTGCAAACTTAGCCTTAGATATGTGCCATCCCTGCTTTTGTTTGATCATGATCATGACTGACTGTCTATGCCCTTGAGAAGTTCAGTATTGTATTCCAAATTAAGTCTGCAAGGGTGTTTTTGTTTGATGGAGTGTAATTGACAGACTACGTGCAGTAGCTGTTACACTTTTGCTGTTGTTTTCTGTATCTTTTTGCCAATTTTACAATAAAACAAGTTCAGCGTTTTGCTTTTGAAGTAGTGAATTATATGTGAGCCAGAAACATTGTTTTTTAACATTAAGGGATCAATGTTAGTCTCATATCCCTACATTTTGAGTCTGTGAGATTGACCAGACTTTGCAGTGAGGTAGCAAGCAAACCCCATGCTGAATCTCCATGTAATTCCCTTTCCAAGTTGAGCCTTTGGGTGGATTTTGGAATTTGCTGCCTAAAGCATAGGGTAACTTTATTAGAAATTATGGAAGAGGAAAAGCAAATGATATGCCTGCATTTCACAATCTCGGGATGCATTGGATTGCCTTTAAAAGTGAACAGCAGGTTTTCAAACAGTTGTGTGCCAGTATTCCATGTGCAAAGGGTAAGCAAAGAGATTCCTCAGCTGAATTTCAAACCCACTGTTTCTGAAATCTAGTAGGAAAATGGCATGCTTTGGAGGACAGTTGGAATATCAAAGGCATGAGAACATTTGAAAAATGTGGGTTTGAAAGGGATAAGGGTTTTTTATTTTGAATAATTTTTTTGAACTTTTGTAGCCCAAAACAAAGGGCAGAGAAAAACACAGAGCGATTTTGTTTCGAATGGAGTTTGTTTGGGAGAGTCTTCCAGTTGTTTGTTGAGTGCCGATCTGGAGAGGGAATTTTTTTTTCTCTGTTTCAAGCTTCTTTACTTCAAAAAATATCCATGAGAAAAAGAAACAAAAATGTATATGAAGGAGAGATTGTTTTCTACAGCAGAGAAGGAGAATTGTTTTTTCAAAAGGTGTTTGGTTGCAGAGGCCTGCAATTGTTTGTCAAGATTTGATCTGGAGGAGGTTTTTATTTATGTTTGAAACTTGATACTTTGAAACAAAATTTGCATAAAACAAATGTATGTGAAGAAAGATAAGTTGTTTTATATACGGTGAATGTGGAAAGACCTACATATGGATGGCTCTGCAGAGAATTTTTTTTTAACCTGGAGATTGAAAACTGACAGTTGAAGGATTTGAGGAGGTGTTTCTTTGATTGTTTCAGCTAAGTGCTTGATCTATTTTTAAAGATTTTAGAGATTTTAGTTTTGATCATACAAAAGATTTTTAAAAATTAATCATCTGTGTGAGGAAGAATTGTTTGTGTTTATATGTAAAGATGCTATTGAGAGGTTCATTTTAGGCTTAATGTCACTGAGGACATTCAAGAGACATAGAGTGTGATGACTAGTAGATTTAGAGAAGTGATTACACAGTCAGATAGATGGGTGAATGTCAGGAAAGGTAAGGTAGTTCAGAAATCTCTTGTGACGAAGCCTCTCTCAAAAAGATATTCCGTTTTGGGTACAGTTGAAGGGGATACTCTCTCAGAGGAAGATAGATGTGGCAGTCCGATCTTGGGCACTGAGAATGAATCTTATGAAAGCAGGGGTTTGTCAAGATTTAGAAGAATAATTATTTTTGGGGACTGTCCTGTTAGGGGTACAGACAGGAGATTCAGTGTCAGTGAGCATGAATCTAGGATAGTGTGATGCTTTCCTAGTTCTGGGGTTAAGGACATCTCAAAATGCTTGAAGAATATTGTCAGAGGGAAGAGTGAGAAGCTGGAAGTTGTTGTACACGTTGATAGGAATGACATAGTTAGGTAAATAGTTAAAGCTTTGTAGAGTGAATAGAAGCAGTTAGCTAGAAGGTGTTATGAAAAAACAGAACTTCAAAATTAGTAAGCTCTGGTTTACTCCCTGTGCCAAGTTCTAATGAGGGAAGGAATAAAAGAATAGGCCATATGAATCAGTGGCTGAAGATGTGGTGCAGTGTGAAGGGATTCAGATTCTTGAATCATTGGGATCTCTTCTGGGGTAGAAGAGACTTGTTCAAAAGGGATGGGTTTCACCTGAACTGGAAAGAGACCAACATCCTGGTGGAGAAATTGGCTAGTTCTATTTCAGGAGCCTGTAAACTATTGGAGATGGGGTGGGTGATTCCTAAGTCACACTGAAAGTAGAGAGAAAAATAAGAATGGTTCTGAATCAGAAAAGATCCAGTTAATTAGAAAAAGCAGACAAGAACAAGTCTGAGAATAGAGTAACTCTGAAGAATTGAACTGCATTTATTTCAATGCAAGAGGTCTTACAGATAAGGCTGATGAACTCAAAGTATAGATAGGAGCATGGGACTGGGACCTCATGGCAATTACAGAAACTTGGCTGGGGGAAGGACAGGACTGGCAGCTCAATGCTCTGGGTTTTGAATGTCATAGGAAGGATAGAAAAGGAGGCAAGACTGAAGGGGGGGTAGCATTTTTGACTAAGAAAAGCATCACCACTATAATTAGAGAAGGTATTTCTGAGAGGTCATTTAGTGAAAATATATGGGTTGAAATGCAAAATACAGTTTAATTACCTTGATGGGATTGTACTATTGGCTCCCAATAGTCAGAGGGAGATTGAGAAGCAAATATGTAGAGAGTTCTCAAATATTCATAACCATATTATTCTTATTATAGTAGGGGATTTTACTTTTCCAAACATTGACTGGGACTGCCATAGTGTTAAAGGTTTGGATACTGAGGAATTTGTTAAATGTGCTCAAAGAAAATTTTCCTGATCAATATATAACTGTTCCGACTAGTGAAGGAGCAAAACTTGACCTTCTCTTGGGGTAATAACGCAGGGCAAGTATCTGAAGTATTAGTAGGAGAACATTTTGGGATGGAATTTATAATTTTATTAGCTTTTAAATGGTTATGGGAAAAGAGTAAGCTTTCCATAAAAGTTAAAATTCTTAATTGGAATAAGGCAAATTTTAATGGAATGAGGCAAGAATTTTCAAAAGTCAATTAGAGTAGATTGTTCACAGGTAAAGGAATGACTGACAAGTGAGATGCTTTCAAAATAGAAGGCACAGCAATGTCTCTTCTTCAGGTGGCTCATGAAATTTGGCATGTCTGTAAGGTCCTTTATCATTCTACAGATGCACCATTGAAAGCATACTGTCCGTGTGCATAACAGCCTGGTATGGCAACTGCTCTGTCGAGGATCGGAAGAAACTGCAGAAGGTGGTGTGCACAACCCAGACCATTACGGAAGCCAACCTTCCATCCATGGACTCTATTTACACAAATTGCTGCTGCGGAATCGCGGCCAACATCATCAAAGACCCATCGCACTCCGGTAATGATCTCCTACAACCTCTTCCATCAAGCAGAGATACCGAAGCCTGAACACACGCATGAGTAGGTTCAGAAACAGCTACTTTCCAGCTATTATCAGACTGTTGAATGGATTCGAGCCTCAAATAATGTAACCTACTGTGTAGCCTGCTTGCCTCTGTGTCTTTTTGATCTGTACATCCTTTGCTTGCTGTGACCTGCCTGGACTGCTAGTAAAGAAGGCTTTCCACTGCATTTTGATACACGTGACAATAAATCGATCAATCAATTAAATATGATATCAAGAGTTCAGAGGTGTTACGTTCTCATTAGAGTGAATGATAAGGCTGATAAAGTTAAGGAACAATAAATGAATAAAGATATTGAGATTCTAGTCAAGAATAAAAAAGTGTCATAAATTAGATACAGACAACTGGGATCAGATGAATGTCTTGAAGAGTAGAAAAGGCGTGGGGGCATTTTTGTAAAGGAAATCATGAAAGCAAAAAGGGGATATACAATAGCCTTGCCAAAAAGGGCTAAGGATAATCCAAAGAGATTCTACTAGTACATTAAGAACAAAACAGCAACAAGAGGGGGAAAAGGGCCCCTTAAAGATCAACAAAGTTGTGTTTGTATTGAACCTCAGGAGATGGAAGAGATATTAAATGAATATTTCACATCAGTTTTTACTGTGCAGAAAGAAATGGAGGCCAGAGAACTCAGGAAAATAAATATTGATGTTTTGAAAACAGTTCACAAAGCAGTAGTAGTAGTGCTGGAGTCTTAGAAAACATAAAGGTGGATAAGACTCTGAGACCTGATCAAGTGTATCCCAGGACATTATGGGAAGTTAGGGAGGAAATTGTGGGGCCCCTTGTAGAAATATTTGTATTATAAATAGCAACGGGTGAGCTCCTGGAGGGTGGCTAATGTTGTGCCTTTATTAAAGAAAGGCCAGAAGGAGCCTTAGTTTATAGGAACTATAGACCTGTGAGTCTGACATCTCTATTGGGTAAGTTGTTGGAAGTGGCTCTGAAAGATAGGATTTACGTGCATTTGGAGAGGCAAGAAATAATTAGGGATAATGGGAACTGCAGATGCTAGAGAATCCAAGATAACAAAGTGTGGAGCTGGATGAAGACAGCAGGCCAAACAGCATCTCAGGAGCACAAAAGCTGACCTTTCGGGCCTAGACCCTTCATCAGGTAAGGGTCTAGACCCGAAATGTCAGCTTTTGTGCTCCTGAGATGCTGCTTGGCCTGCTGTGTTCATCCAGCTCCACACTTTGTGTTAAATAATTAGGGATAGTCACGTTTTGCATGCAGGAAATCGTGTCTCACAAAATTGATTGAGGTTTTTGAGGAAGTACCCCATAAGATTGATGAGGGCAGAGTGGTAGACATTATCTAACCAAAGCCTTTTGACAAGGTTCTGCATGGTAGGCTAATTAGTAAAGTTAAGTCTCATGGAATTCAGGGTGAGCTTGTTAATCGGTTATGAAATTGGCTTTTGGATAGAGGATGGTGTTGGAGGGTTGTTTTCAGACTGGAGGCCTGTGACTAGCAATGTTCCACAGGGTTCAGTACAGGGTCCAATTTTGTTTGTCATTTATATAAATGATTTGGATAAGCATATAGGAGGCATGGTTAGTAAGTTTGAGGATGACACCAAAATTGTTGGTATTGTAAATAGTGAGAAGAAGGTTATCTAACATGAATAAGAGATCTTGATCGATTGGATCAAAGGGCTGAGGATTGGCAGTTGGAGTTTAATTTGGATCAGTGAGAGGTATTGTACTTTGGTAAAACAAACAAGGGCAAAACTTATGCAATTAATGTTAGGGCCTGAATAGACTAGCATACATAGAAAGACCACCCATATGGACTAGTTACTCAATTACACTAGTAACTACCCCCAACGTTCACAAACGGAGCTGTATCAGGACACCATTTAAATGAGCCATAACACATTGCAGCAACCTAGAACTACGCAAAGCAGAACAGTAGCACCTATACAGGTTCTTCAAAAGGGATAGATACCTGAAAAGCACAAACCGCCATTATCTCTGAGACTAAACACAACATGTCCTGACTCACGAATCACTCTGCTGTACATCAAAGACATTTCAAGGACATGACTACAAGACTACGCAGTCCCCTAGGTATCGGAGTAGCCCATAAACAACAACCACCCTACGACATCTACTGACGAACATAAAGGATCCCACACCCAAGACCAGCAAAACTGGTGTAGCATACAAAATACCTTGCGAGGACTGTGAGAAACACCAAATAGGCCAGACCACCAGAAAAAAACTGACAATATGGGTACGTGAACACCAACTAGCCACCAAGGGACATGACCAATTCTTACTGGTCTCACTATGCGCGGACGACGAAGGACATGAATTCAACTGGTACCACACATCTGTAATCATATAAACGAAACAAAAACACATCAGAAAAAATCTGGAGGCCTGGTATTCCAACTGGAATTCTATCAACAAACACATTGGATTAAACCCTGTATACCAACCACTAAGAAATAGACCTGGAAGTGGTACCAAATACCCCAGCAAACTGAGGCATTAAGTAACATGCAGAATACTGATGCTTCACCGGAGGCACATTGACTATGTTACCTTGCAGAGTGATGAAACGTTTGCAACCAAACCCACCGGCTTGGTGAGCAAGTCTACAACCTCATCCACAACCCGAGCTGCAAACTTTAGAAACTCTTGAAAACTTTAGGCCCTGGACAATGTTGTAGAACACAGAGATCTAGGGGTTCAAGTACATAATGATTTGAATTTCCATCACGGGTAGACAAGGTGGTTAAAAAAAGTATTTAGCGTGCTTGCCTTCATTGCTCAGATCTTTGAGTATAGGAGTTGGCATGTCATGTTATGGTTGTACAGGATGTTGGTGAGGCAGCTTCTGGAATACTGTGTCCAGTTCTGGTCGCCCAATATCGTTTTACTGAAAAGAGTTCAGAAAAAAATTGTGAGAAAGTTGCCCGAAATGGAGGTTTTGAGCTCTAAGGAGAGGTGGATAGCCTTGGACTTTTTTTACACTGTAGCCTAGAAGATGAAGGGATGACCTTATGGAGGTTTACAAAATCATGAGTGGCGTAGATAAGGTGAATAGCAAAGGTCTCTTCCTTACGCAGAGGGAGTTCAAAACTGAGGGCATATTTTTAAGGCGACCGGAAGACGATTAAAAAGGACATAAGGTGTGACTTCTGTAAAGAGAATGGTTCATTTGTGGAATGAACTGCCAGAAGAAGTGGTGGATACAGGTGTAGTTACAACATTTAAAAGCCATTTGAATAAGTACATGAGTAGGAAAGGTTTGGAACAATATTGGCCAAGCGCTGCCAGGTGGGACTAGTTTAGTTTGGGAACATGGTTGGTGTGGACTAATTGAGCCGAAGGGTCTGTTTTCATGCTGTATGACTCTGACTTTTTGGAACCTTTGCTTTGTTTTGTTGGTTGCTATCCTGGCATTTAGACTTTTAGAACTTTTGGAGAAAATTGTCTCGTGTTCAAGTGCTGCCATCGTGAGAATCTCCTGAGCAGTGAGAGGCACATTTTGCAAATATGTGCCTGCATTGTTTTGTGGTTATCCACCAATTAACGCGAATCGATTTTCTGATTGTATATCAGTAATTCCTGAGCATTGCCCAAAACTGAGGATCAGTCTTTGTTGGGGTTGTCTTGCTGGTAACATCATTGTCTCTAGCTTCAAGGACGCACAGGAAGTTAGGCATTTAACTTAATGACTCTTTGTTATCTGTTACAAATTGAACAATGAGCTGATAAAAAGCAGTTGTTTGGCTGGATCATTTTTGTTCATCCTGAAGACGTGAATTGTGCCTGAATACATTTCTTTGAATGGGCGGTGTTGTGCATAAAGCAATTGTCAGATTACATTTCAGTCCAAAGTTTACTGGAATGGCTATGGACAGGAAGGACAAATCCTAGACAGAAAAGAAAACCACTTCCTTTAGTGCAATTATAAATAGCTTCAAAACGCTAGTGTTGATGTGTTTGTGCATTTGAAAGTCACTGTTGAAATAGTTAGATTTAAAACTTGGGACGTCTAACATAGGTACATTCTGGGAGACTGATTTGTAAAGATGAAAGGCACTATACAACAGTGGAAAGTACTTTTTAATGTAAAATTTTGCCGTATTTGTTTAAATATGTTTGTAAGATACCGGTATGTATTTTCATCCTATCATGTATCATCTTATCTAGTAAGGTCTGGCAGGAATGTATTGGAGTGTTGCGAGATGTGAGTTTGCAGAAAACTATGTACTTGAAAATCTGTCAAACTAACTTTAACCTCTGATGTTTAACAGTAGTAGCAGTGGATGGCTAGCTGTTCAAACGTGAATGATTTGAGAATTATTATTATCGGAACAATTTGGAGAAAACTTCAGAGAGATAGCTGAAATAAAATCCAAAGTAACTTACTTCACACTATGATTACTCACCCGTTTCCTGAATGGAACATTATGACCAATGAAGTAACTGTGTGGACCCTCATTGCTTTTTTACTGAAGAAGAAATAAGGTATCACTTTGGCTCTTCTGCCATACACAAACAGGATAAGAAGCATTTTTTTTTCCTGAAATTGCAGACTTGTGGTTTTGATACAGATGAAGTTTGTACGAATTAATAACATCCATAGATAAAATTTATTTAAAAATGATTTATTAGCTGCTTATGAGATGTAGACAGATTTTGACAAATTTAGAAAGATTGAAGATATTCCTGAAGAAGGGAATGTAATGGAATTCAGCAGATTCAGAAATTGTATTCAGAAATTGTCCAATCTATGCTGGCATTTAAGTTTTCAGGTATGTCGAATTATCAGTTTAGATCGACTTTATTGGCAGGAGTAAGTTTTAGATTTAGATTTTATTGTCAGGTGTACTCAAGTATAAAAGTACAGGAGTACAGTGAAAAGTGTACAATGTCGCCAGCCATAGTGTCATTTTAGGTACAAGCACCTAGATACAAAACCTTAAAAATGGGGTAGAAAGAAAGAAAGGACAATAGTAAAAGTCAAACGTTACAGTTATTCTTAGTATAGTGTAAAAAAATTAAGAAATAAAGATAAGAGATCAAACACTATAGTCTTAAGTGCTCAGCCATGCAGGGACCGTACTTCCTACAAGTCCATTCCAGGAGACCCCCACACCAGGCCTACCATGCCACAGCTGAAGCGACCACTGCTCTTTGCGATCAACTAAGAGTATCAATTCGGGTCTACCGCATTGCTGTATCTGAGTGACAATGACCGCCGGGGCCACCCTGCTGTTGTCACCATTTTGAAAGCCAATGCTGCTGCCGTTGCGTAGAGTCCTGCGCCACCACACTCAGATGCCATCTCTCCCCACTGGACTCCCGATCGCTGCTGTCACAAACTCCCTTCAGGCTTGTTCGCCTCCATCCTTGGCTCCTTCTCCCTGAGGAGCTGGCTCCTGCTGCAACTGCTTGCGAGGCCAGGCCCGCTTTCACCCTGCCGAAGAGGCCCCAAAGAGGAAAAAGGAGAAAGAAAAAGCAATAGCAAAAAGCAAAAAAAAAAGTAATGTACAAATCAATTGGAAGCAGATGAGCCCCAAACCAGAAGCTTGGACACAGCGCTGCTACTCGGCTGTCGCCGTCTTGGATTTGCAGTTAACTTTTCAGGTAAGAATTGACTGCTAGTACAAATGTCAGAAGTTCTAAACAAAGTTCCTTGGGTAGCATTCAATTACAGTAGGCTTCATGGCACAGACAAGACAGTTGGCTCTGTGGCGGAAAGTGGAAGGCATTCTCTGTTCTATGTTCTATAACGAGCTGGGAAGAACATCGATGCAGGAAATTGTACAATTGAATAATGCGAATGAAGAATTAGGATAGATATGCTTTTGATAAGTTTGAAAAGTGAAGAGAAGTGGAGACTTACAATAAAGGAATGAATGGTCGAAATGCTTAGAATGTGGCCAACCAAAACTTCAGGTACAATTGAAAGTGCGACTTTGCTGTGAACTATCCTAAGTGGTAAATACAGTAGTGAAAATTAAACACGATGTGGAAGATTCAGAAGAAGAAAGTGGAAATATGAATCAAAGAAATAACAATTGTATTGACCTCAAGAAATTTCAGCCCAGTGATGAATATGTTCAAGCAGAGCCTTTCAGTTGCACAGTACTGGACAGCTGATGCTATCTACAGTGTGTGAAATAAACTGGCTGAAATGCTACCTGGACTCTGAGCAATCAGATTCAGAACAAAGTTAAGGAATTTGAAATTTCTCCCACTTTCAGATTTGGGGATGATAACACACTACAATCTTTCAAAAGAGTAGTTATTCCTTGTAGAATATCTGAATTAATCATTTTATTGGCATGGGTTTAGCATTTAGTGAAATACTGTTGTTGTTAAGTAGGCCATTGAAGAAAATGTCAGAGATGAAAGTAAATATGGAAAACAATAAAGCTATTGTGTTGAAAAATCTGTGAATTTACAATTTACATAATAGTAACTCCATTGTACCACTTTAATGGAACATAAACTGTGCATTAATTAAACTGAAGAAATATTATTGACATCATTTGGCAGAAATTTAGAAAATGAAAGTTAATCGTGTTAAATCTGAGGCAATTTGCCGGTCTGACTTCCAGATGTTTAAAAAGACTTAGTAAAGGGTCCAGGAATAAACGGTAAAGTGCAACAGCCATAGGGATGTTCTCTCTCTCTCTCTGATGAGATAGAGATGACCGGTGGTGGTTCAAGTGAGGGTCACCACACCTCAAGCAAGGGCAGGGCATAAGAAGGAGAGTCCTTTGTGGTAACTTTAGGTGGTACGTAGATTAAACCCATGCTGTTGGCAACACTTTGCATCCAAACCAGTCATCCAGGCAACTGTGCTAAACATTTTTAGTGATATTTCTTATGCGAACATTGATATTAGGTTTTCAAGTGCAGGAGGGTATTTTTTTTTGGAACAACTAGGTAAATGTTGCCCTTCAGCTTGGGGAGCTAGAAGACCAGATGAATACTTAATTATTCCTTGGCAACGGAAGTTCCTGCAATTATTGAAGGTGTGGAATTTTCCTCAGTAGAATGTTGGAAGTAATTTCGAAAAAAGTTTCAGTAGCCATATCTTCTGTGTGCTACATTAATAATATGTCACGAGGGGATGTCAAGCTACCAATAAAATGTATGAATTACACAAGCACCGAATACTAATATTGCAGTTTTAAAACATTTGTCAGAGAATGGTGAAATTTCAAAATTGAAATCCATGGATAGTAGCAGTCGGCTATCTGATAGCTTTATAAAGAAAGGAGCAAGCTCTGAGAAACAGTTTCAAATGCTGGAAAAAAGGATAGTTGGAACTCTAATACGCACAAAAATAAATTGGAATTTAAAATATTATCATTTTGCACATAATGTCATCATTTTGTCTTTTTTGTTTTGTTAATTTTTCAGTGTTCTTGTGTATAATTTACTTGTTTTGAAAATAGAAAAGGAGGACCTGTTATCTTCCAGTAGGATCTGCCAAGGATACATGGAACTAAGAGACTGGTCATTTTTTTGTGTTAATTAGGGGATAATTGTAGAGGTCAAGTGTTCAGTATGTTAGAGTTTTGCGATGTAAGAGTTGGAAAGCAATTCTGACAAGAAAAGTATATGGATTTTCTGAAGAGTGGCAACCCCTCACCGATTGCCATTCTACTCCCTTCTGAAAAATGTAAAAACTCTTCATTTTTGACAGGAATTCTGATCAGGGGTCCTTTGCAAATGTAAAACCATCCATTCTGTCAGGCCTATTATAGCATAGAACAGTTGAGATACAGCAAACAATCTTTTAATTAACATTGTGTGCTGGATTTTAAATATCCAGCTTTATAGACGACTATTTTCCTGAACAACTTCTTACTTAACTGAAGCAGAATCCTCAGAATTCTCTAATTTGGATGGATATATTCGGGAGATTCCAGGTGGTAGGGTAATTGCTCAGCAAAACCTTCAATTCAAATCACAGGCAGTCCCCTCAATGTGGATCTTGCAGGGTTCCTACGCACAACTCCACTCTGTGCTTCAGAAATAAATATCTGGCTATTGGAAAATATCAGTAGAAATCCGCCTAACCAGCCTCTCTAGGTGTCTCGACCACCTTGAAAAAATCAGAGTATGTAAGATGGGTCTTAGTGATATGAGGTATCAAAAATAACTGATATTGAACAATAATTAAAGGTGTATAAGTTTTTTTCCTATAAAATACATCATATTTTTGATGCAGGGGCTCAACTAATTAGAAGAAAATGAAACAATATTCTTCAGTGTAATTTTAGTTTTGATTCCTTAATCATTTATGAGCAATATGCTTTGCTCAAAAGTGATTCAAAAAGCAATCTTTTCTAATTTTTTTGGTGAAGCAACCAGAAGAGAAATTATTGGTTCTGAATACAGATATCAGTCCTTGTGCCATTATTTCCATTGATTAGTTCGAGCTACTATCCAATCATGTGATTAAGATACTGTGTTCAGCAATGTCCTAGTTTTGTTATTCAGTAATGGATGGTGTGTGGTTAGTATTAAAGTTGGGTTGGGCATTTGTCAATCTCCATCCGATACAAACCCACCTTATTATTTATTACTAAGCTAGCAGCTGAACTAATGGTCATGAACTGTAACTTTTAGTCTAAAATAAAACAGTACTATAATGCTGCAGACATATCATCTTTCTCTCTGAAGAGTGATGAGGTAATTTCTTTACTTTAGGCTCAGTATGTGGATCAGCATAATTGAACTTTTTTTTCCCCTCCCTTCAGATTCCAGTGCTGTTTCCATTTGTGGTTAAACCCAGATAGTCTCATTGCTCTTTTGCAAGACTTTATTCTCTTGTGAATCTGCTTCACATTTACAGTCAAGACACTATGTTTTTTCCTTTAGGATTCCTGGCCCCACTGCACGGGCAGCAGCAGCAACAAGCAGTAATACGAAGACTCTTGCAACCATGAGCAGACAAAGTCAAAGTATTAACAGTTTGAACAAGCACAACCTCCCATTGTGTAAATCTGGGAGTCAGAAAGGTAAGGATTAAATATGTACTGGTGGATTTTCAAAGTCAAAAATTTGAATAATGGCAGAATATATTCAATTACTGTACTAAAGAACAAAGTTTTCAGGCTATCATGTAAGTATTAATATGGTTAGAGTTCTTCAACTTGAAGATAGCATTACTTATGGAAATGTAAATTTGATATTGAATAGAGAGCAAGGCACATGCATACTTGAGTACACATGCTGAATTCTAACTTTCAAATTTTCACTTATTGATCAAACTGCTGATGATTGAGAACAGATGACAAGATACCCAGGTATTTATATTGAAATAAGAATACGATAAAATAACATAAGGGTGGTTGAAACTTTAATCCTTACAGTTTGAAATATTTCCACACTGGCTTCCTGTAGTTGTACTGTAGCTAGGGTAACATTTTCAAATGCTATCAATCACTCTCACAATGTCAGATCAATAGTTCAACTATGGGTCATGAAGATCTGAATAGCGTTACTGTTCAGAGTGTTTGTTATGTATATGCATTCACATCAACGTTCAACTTTAAGTAACAGAGTAATAAAACATGCATAATTTTGACGACTTGTGTTATAGCCAAACAGTTGTACATTAAAATGTGAAGGTAGAGCATTTAATCTAACTCTGATATTTGTATGATGCAAAGGTTCCAATGTAGTTGTTGATTAAATCCATTTGTAGATAAAATTGATTTGAATCAGATGTGTAAAATTGTAACTTTAAGCCCCAATAATAAACATACTTTGTGGGTTGAGTCTTGATGTATTTCATAAGGCAGGGAAAAGCAAAACCCTTCATCTGAAATAAATGCCTTTTCTTAATATATAGGTACAATTTAATAGAATGGCAGTTATGGTACATTTACGCTGTAGATTCTGAGATTGCTTTTAGCTTAACTAAGGATGATCTGGATTGAGTAGGATGTCAGAGGATTATATCTACAGCTGCCTCATTCAGTTCATGTGTTCACCAGTATTAAATTACCAGCCCAAGGCGTGCACTAAAATACCCAATCTGGTTACAAATGCAGACTTCCTAACATCTTCAGTACTCCAAATTTACATTTCCCATTCCGTAGTTAGAAGTCCGACGGCAGACATTTTTGTTTTATGTTTTTGATATAAAAATAATTCTGCAGCAGACGTACTAGTCAGTCAGAAAATTGTGCCAAGTTCAGATACACTAGCAATAATAATTTGCAACTTTCAGCAATGTTTCTAGTAGTCAATGCACGTTAAGTCTCTGTTGAATTATTCAAATTACAGATAAATAGTAAAAGAAGGCTGCTTAATTTCTCAATTGTTGAAACCAAATCTGAATAAAGTGCAAATTTCATTTAAGCTAAATGATAAAATGTTGACAGCAAAGTGCAGACATAGAAAGATAGCCAACAAGCTTTAACTTATGCCTCGGGTATTAGTTTTTATTAATTGCTCATAGGATGTGAGGCTTGCTAGCAAGGCCAAAACTTATTTGCCAATTATTTGATGATGAACCACCTTCTCAAACTGCAACAGTGCATGTGGTGTGGATGTACACAGTGTTGTTATGAAGGGAATTCCAGGATATTGACCAAGTGACACTGAGGCAATGACAACATAGTTCTGAGAGAGGATGCTGTTGTTTTGGAGGGGACTTTTGAACAATGATTCATCCATGTGTTATACATCTTTCCTGATTTATATTTCCATAAAAGTCAGTTGAAATTTATAATAGGCAGCTGATACTATCTTTTTCACTTTCTCATTGTGAGTGAAAATCAAAATGAACTCGAGTCAATAAAAGACAAATGCACAACTCCTTTCAAAATATATGAATTTGTAATTTTGATTGGAAACATTGTCAGAAACTTCTATACTGCTACCAAAGATAGCAAAAAGTGCAAATTAATAGACAATGAATTGATTAACATATATTTCACAAAGTCCTGCATTAATATATACTCTTGATAAAAAAATCCTTCATTTAAATCTATACTTAAATCATAAATGTTACATGAAAAATCAATTACATGAGAATAATGCCCGATACAAGCATAACAATGTTCTCACACTAAGACCAGATGTTTGCCATTAACCATTTTCCCTTCAAATACAAACACAAATTGCAAAGTGCCAAAATAAGTACGGAAGCAATTAAGCTTTTTTTTAATCGCCGCAAGGTTTTTGTATACAGGAAAGTCATCAAGGAAGTATTAGAAATCATGCCCTGCCTAAGCAATAAGTTATTTACAATACAACATTTTTTTTACTGTTTTCAAATTTGTTTCTCGCGAGGTTTTGATTATCTTTATCTTGTTAAGTTTTCTTCACTGGTAGCACACTCATCTCTTGAGGCAAAAAGTTGTGGACTTAAGCTCTGTTCTAATGACTTGTGGACAAAATGTGAGGCTGACACTCCAGAGCTTTGAGGCAATACTGAGAGAATTTATTGTCAAGGATGCTGCCTTTCACATGTGATCTCAGAACAAAGACCCTTGTCTGCCCCATGCATGAGCATAAAAGATCCCATGGCAGTATTTTGATGAGGTGCAGGAAATTTTTGCTGGTCTTTTCTCAAAATTTATTCTAGTATTAACACTAATATTACAGATTATCTGGTCATTATTTCATTGCTGTTTCTGTGACCAATTGTGCACAAATTGGCTGCAGAGCATTGTATCCTACATTCGCAATTACAATCTAAAGTGTTTAATTAGTGTGAAGTGCTTTGAGACATCCTGAGGTTGTGAAAAGTGTCATATAAATGCAAATCTTACTTTCTCTTGCAAACTCAAATATTGTCAACTCTCCATCCTCCACAAGTACATTAAGTTTGTCCTAATTACTGTTCTTGTTGGAAATTTCTGTATCTGTGCTTCTCTGTAGCAAGGTTGCTTTTCAGCTCATTTTTTTTTCTGAACGATATCCAGTGGTCAAATCTCAGTGTCCTGAGATAGTAGGAACTGCCGATGCTGGGGAATCTGAGATAATGAGGTGTAGAGCTGGATGAACACAGCAGGCCAAGCAGCATCAGAGGAGCAGAAAGGCTGACGTTTTGGGCTTGGACCCTTCTTCAGAAAGGGGGCGGGGTAAGACATTCTGAAATAAATAGTGGGGGAGGCAGATGGAAGGTAGAAAGGAGAGGAGAGAAGACGGACAGATCAAGGAGTTGGGAATGGAGCCAGTAAAAGTGAGTGTAGGTGGAGAGTTAGGATGGGGGTTGGTCCACTTCCTACAGACAAAGTGAGTGCCCGCATGGGCCCAAGCTATGCCTGCCTCTTTGTAGGATACGTGGAACAGTCCCTCTTCCGCAGTTACACAGACCCCAAACCACACCGCGTCCTCCGTTACTTTGATGACTGTATCGGCGCCATCTCTTGCTCCCAAGAGGAGCTTGAACAGTTCATCCACTTCACCAACAACTTCCACCCTGACCTCAAGTTCACCTGGGCCATCTCCAATACCTCCCTCTCCTTCCTCGACCTCTCTATTTCCATCTATGGCAACCACCTGGAAACCGATATCTATTTCAAACCTACCGACTCCCACAAATACCTAGAATACACCTCCTCTCACCCACCTTCCGGCAAGAATGCCATCCACTATTTCCAATTCCTTCGCCTCTGCCGCATCTGCTCCCGAGATGAGGCATTCCAATCTCAGACATCCCAGATGTCCTCATTTTTCAAGGACTGCAACTTCCCCTCCACAGAGGTCAAAAACATCCTCAACCTCATCACTCACTTTTTCCGCAACTCATCCCTCACACCTTATCCTCGCAATAACAACAAAAACAGAATCCCCCCGTCCTCACATACCACCCTACCAATCTTCGGATCCAAAGCATCATCTTCCGCCACTTCTTGCCACCTGCAATATGATCCCACTACCAAGGACATTTTTCCCTTCCCACTCTATCTGCCTTCCGGAGGGACAGCTCTCTCCATGACTCCCTTGTCAGCTCCACACTCCCCACTAGCCCCACCACCCCCAGCACTTTTCCCTGCACCACGGGAAGTGCTACACCTCTCCCTCACCCCTATCCTCGACCCCAAGAAAACCTTTCAGATTAAATAGATGTTCACCTGCACATCTGCTAGTATGGTATACTGTATCCGCTGTTCCCGATGTGGCATCCTCTACATCAGGGAAACCAAGCGGCGGCTTGGAGACTGCTTTGTGGAATACCTATGCTCGGTTTGGGGCAAATGACTGCACCTCCCGCCGGCGAACCTACAATTCCCCCTCCCACTCCTCGGACGACATGTCCATCCTGGGCCTCTTCCAGTGCCATAACGATGCCACCCAAAGGTTGCAGGAACAGCCCCTCATTTTGGCTTGGGAACCCTGCAGCCAATGGTATCAATGTGGACTTCACAAGCTTCAAAATCTCCTCACCCCGACCTCATCCCAAAACCAGCCCAGCTCGTCCCCGCCTTCTTGACCTGTCTGTCTTTTCTCCCACCTATTCTCTCCTCTCACCTCAACCCCCACCTCCACCCTCACTTCCTACCTACCAGCCTCATCCCCGCTTCCTTGACCTGTCCATCTTCCCTTGACTGACCAATCCCCATCCTAACTACCCACCTACACTCACCATAACTTGCTCGATTCCTGCCTCCTTGACCTGTCTGTCTCCTCTCCACCTATCTGCTCCTTTTTCTAGCTTCCATTCACCTCCTCCCCTCCAAATTTATTTCAGAATCCCCTTCCCTCCCCCATTTCTGAAGAAGGGTCTAGACCCAAAATATCAGCTTCCCTGCTCCTCTGATGCTGCTTGGCCTGCTGTGTTCATCCAGCTCTATACCTTGTTACTTCAAATATCTCCTTGCTGTTTTGGGCCAGAATACTATTTAGTAGCATCTTGGTCACTCAATTAATCGACCAATGTTGCTGTGTAATGTCCTTCCATCGAAACAATTTAGATTTGCAAGCCATCACCAATTTTTACCTTTTTTTTAAATTGAGTGCCTTCACTCTGTGCTTGGTATGTTCCTTAGACTTTAGCATACCATTGAGAAGTGACTTCTTTTGCTACAAACAATATATGTTTGGTGGAAGGCTGGCCAATCCTATTCTGAATGTGGGGTTTTAAAACCACATTTTTGACAAAATACTTGACAGCTTTAGATTGTTTAAAAATTCTCATTGTTGTTATCAACCCATGTTGTTTAGATGAGAAGGTAGCCTCCTCTATCATTTGGTTTACTGTGCTTTAAATATTCACTGCATAGAATGTTCTACATTAACTAAAATGTTTGTTGTATATGGTTGAGGAGATGGCAAATTCAAGAACTGGTTTCAGGCCTAGACTTCAGAGTAACACCATTTATTAGATACTGCTGTACATAGTCAGCAATGTCCTCTCAAACGCAGGCATC
Source organism: Stegostoma tigrinum (assembly GCF_030684315.1). Taxonomy (NCBI): domain Eukaryota; kingdom Metazoa; phylum Chordata; class Chondrichthyes; order Orectolobiformes; family Stegostomatidae; genus Stegostoma; species Stegostoma tigrinum. The sequence goes on from NC_081374.1 coordinate 32,699,766, forward strand.
ACAAGTGTTGAACTACAATCACTTGCCATCGTGTTTTATTTGGTTGGTTGTGTAGGTTAGAAGCCATGATCCAGAATCAGGTCGTCTTCTCCCAGATTAGTCAGAGCAGATGCCCCAGTGGAGGACACTGAAGGACAAAAGGCATGCTTCAAGGATGACTTGAAGGCCCATTTGAAGAATGCAATATTGACATCAAGTCCTCACCCACCATCACCTTGGACTGAGCTAGGGACGAGGCAGAGTCCCCAGTAATTTTACACCCACAAACAACCAGAGGAGGGAAAGTTAAACATGCGAAAAAGAACAAGCTATGACAAAGAATATCTGATTACACGATAACAAAGTGTGAAGCTGGATGCACACAGCAGGCCAAGCAGCATCTCAGGAGCACAAACGCTGACGTTTCGTGCCTAGACCCGATATCTGATTACACATTCAGATTAAAATGACCCTTAGTGTGTCATGAAGTCTGCAGTTCCTGAGTTAGCTTCATCAGCCATCTTCAGAATCATGGAAGGCAATCATCCTCATCAATGAATGACAGTGAACAATAATAACAGACAGTAGTCTTTGAGAAGCCATGTCAACATGTTGAATTTTATGTTATAAGTTCTATAAAGTCAAGAACCAACTCTTAAAATTGTAGTCTGTTGTGAAAGAAGCTGTAATTTTGTTGTTTTTAAAACAGCTCCATGGTAGAATGTATTGCTACCATACAGTGGGAGGAATTGGTCCTTGCAAGATCGTGCGAAACATGCTGTTGCAAATTAGCAGCCCCTTTTAGACTGTGCCTGGTTTCCTTTTCCATTGAAATCATCAGCTTAGAAGAGACTCCTTAGTTAGATTAACAATGTATTTTTTGTTACTTGAAAGAAAAATGTGGCTCTGTGCCACAGTTTATGAAATATGTGTTTCTAGAATGAGCTTTAAGTAAATTTGTAAACAGATTTAAGTGTTCATAAAGAGCCACTTTTCATGATATTATCTATCCCACTATTTGTGCCATTTACCTCCTACCAAGGATTGGGTAGTAAAGATATATTAATTCTGTTGCCTCTCTTTGAGTTTTGATCCATTGATTTCCCAGCTTGCTGTTTGCCTCCTTTTTGATTGAATGAAGTGAGGTGTCACAATTTCTCTCATTATTTGTCTGACAAATTAATGCCAGTTCATACTTGTAACCTTTCAAGTGGTTGGTCTGTTTTATTACTTAAAATGAGAAAGGCGTTTATCATGTATTATCTGCCCATTAGAGAGATCTCTCTTTTATTTTCTTTCCCACCTCAAATATTCTTACTATGAAAGATATTCAAGTTTAAACATTCTCTCATGAGACATGAATGTTACATGTGTTGCCTCTTGAACCTAAGGGCTTGTTTAGACATTTCAGAATCAACTATGTTGTTGCGGGTCTAAAGTGGCATTTAGGTCAGACAGATAAAAATAGCATATTGCTTCATGAAAGGAAATTGGTGAAACAGATGAGTTTTTACAGCAATTGATGACAGTTGTCGTGATCACCATACTAAGATTAGCTTTCAATTTTAGATTTATTAATTGAATTTAAATTGCACTAGTCATCCATAATGGAATTTGAAGTCATGTCCCCAGAGTGTTAGCTGAAGGTGCTGGGTTACTCGTCTGGTGACATTACCACTGTACCACTGTCTTCCTCCAAATAAAATTATGAATGGTGTAAGTGTCTCCCATTTAACTGGTGCAAGATGGGCCTGAGATGATCTAGATTGCCTACATCTGTCAAGAGAATTGTAGAATTGACTGAGAGTATTTTCTGATTTTGAGACCACTTAAAGCTGAATCTATTTGCCTTCTGAAATATCTCCACAGAGGCTGGCATCCTGTCACTGAGTCATGCTTTATTTGCACATGGAGAGTCATTGACACTGACCCAGCTCCATCACAGCCAGCTTTCACTCATATTCTTATCTGTCAGCCAGGGCTCTATAATTAACAGCCCCCAATCAGGGAACTCATATTCTATGAAGTCTGCCTGGTTGACCTCATTACAATCACTACAGCTTTAATTGGCCAAATTGCAAATATAAATTCTCTTCCATTGATTTTTTTTTTAGTAATTTAACCTGAGTGTTTAATTCTTTGGCTCGTTTAACAGAAAATATTTAAACAAATCTCCAGTTAATCTCAAAACAGTAACTGCAAATATTAATTCATTCAGTTTTCAACTAAGGTAGCCTACTCGATGAAGTGACAGTTGATGTTGGGACTAGGTGCATAAAATCAGCTTGTACTAACTTAATAATGGTTTACTGATCTATTTACGACGTATGGAGACAATTGTGTAAGGCAGCTCAGAATTGAATAATTAAACTGGCAACATGAGAGAGTCTCTGTCCATCAGGTTATTACAGACTGTCCTTAGGAGAAGCTAACCAGACTTTCTAGTGAGATGTTAGAGTTCAGTGTTTGTTGCTAATTCTTTGTGAGAGTGTTTTAATGGCTTTCGTGTGAATGTATACTTAACTTGTGTCTGATGTCTTCTAAGACAATTTTATGTATTGTAGATATAGTGTCATTAGCTGTGATGTAATTTGTAAATAACCTATTCATCAAGATTAAGCCAATGTTCTGCCTAAGAGGTTACATTGATTTCCTTTCCCAAAAAGTTATCAATACCCTGGACCAATATCAGTGAGGAGGATAGCATTTATGCTGTTACTTTGCAAGAGACTGTTGGAAGAGAGATAATACATCATGGCACTGGATGTGTGCAGACTAAGATTTTTTGTGTAATAGATTGCTGAGTAGTTTATGAAAATGTGACTGGTTGTGAATGCTGGGAATCAACAGTCTGATGATGACTCTTGGCCCCTGGACAGGTGAATAGCTTGGATATTTGCAATAGAGGGAGAGAAATCTCCAGACTGCTGAAAGAGCAGATTCTCTCTTTCTGTTTGTCTCCCTTTCTCTGCAGTGAAAGTAATTATTAGTTTCTCTCTTTCTCTCAACCCCCTCTCTCTTTCTCTCCTCCCCCCACACTAAAACCCCCACACATACATACACACACTTATACAAAAGGCTCTACAAGCAAAATAACATCTTATCTAATCCTGTGACTGGTGCTATTGAATTACATTTACCTAGTATTTTTCCTTCCCCCGCCTTCCCATTATAATTTTTTTTGTTGGTATGCATTCGTCAGTCTCTACGTGTGTGTAAGATTTTTAAAAGTGAGTTTAAATTTCAACGGTAATTTCAAGTATATTTTTATCGTTTAGATTTTTGTTTACCTGTGGCTACAAATTATTTATTTGTAATAAATAATTATTGTGTTGTACAATAAACGATCAATGTTTTTAGAGATTTCATTTGTGATTTTGTTTTTCTAGTGTTTTTGAAGGGAGAATTTTTTTTAGGGAATTGAAAGTATAAGATTATACCTTTCAACGTTGCACCCAAATAAATAGGGTTGGATCAAATTTACAAATTCTTGCATATTGCAGGGACATCATGATTGGTTCACGTGACTGCAATATCAATTTGTATGAGTAAACCTTGAGGAGGAAAATCTTAAGCCCTATTGTAATCAACTATTCTATACTTTATGTAGTTTAATTAGTACTCAATTGTAATGTGGTATGCATAAAGAGCAATCATGAAACCAAACATTGCTCTGGATAAAAAATATGACACTACATATTGAACTGTGAAGAAACACAAGCTTGACTTGGACTGTTTTTGTGGAGTTTGCAGATTGTCCCCCTGTCTGCATGGGTTTCCTCCAGGTACTCTGGCCTCCTCCCACAGCCCAAAGATGTGCAAGTTAGGCGGATTGGCCATGCTAAATTGCCCGTTGTGTTCAGGGATGTGTAGCTTAGGTGGGTTATGAGAGCGTGGATCTGGGTGGGATGTTCCAAGGGTCAGAATGGACTTGTTGGACCAAAGGGTTGTTTCCACACTGTAGGGATTCTATGATTTTATGATTCTATGATTCAATCTACTGTTGCTCCCACTTTCTAGTTTACGCAACTTATATTTTCTTCTATTTAATTTTGAGAACTATCAGTTGAAATTAACAGTCTAGAGAGGCCAGATGGTAAAAGCCAAAAAGCATTGGCTAAATATAGAAACATCACAAAGAGGATTTGGAGCTGCTGTACGTTTTGAAAACTATATAAACCAGTGGGTTGGTTTAGCTGCTGGATTACTGATGTTGCTTTTCACTGCTATCTGAGGACTACAGATGCTTTGCAAGAGATGACCTATATTTTTCCACAACCATGAGCAAATGAGATTGCAGTTATCTTCCTGCATTGCAGTCTATTCCCAGCCTTTGGCAATTTAACAGAACCAGAATCCTTTTCAGGATTATTCGTACTTTCTTGTAGGTACATTTGTTTGTCAATATTACAATTACACATTTTTTGTTGATTTTGCAGTTTTAAATATAATTGGAATTTATAGAGCAGTGCTACTCTGTCATTTTCCCACATGGGAAATGCAGTAATTGCCTATATTGTGTAGTTTCTTTACTGGAATTTTGAGTGCTATTATTAATTCCTACATCTTCAGTATATTTAAAGGAATTGCTATTTCTTTTGGTTATTGAGGCTTTTGCCATCCAACATGTGAATTTCAATAATAATGCTACTCAAACATCAGAATGAGCTTTATTAGAGAAATTATATGTGACCAACAAAAATGAGGACTGTTAACTGTAATACATTAGTGAAGTCATGAATAAATTAAATTACAGGGTATCAGTACACACTATTTTGTCAAGCAAACCATCAAGAGCTGAGGAGGCACCTATGTACCTGGATTTTGCAGACAACAGTGCTCTGTGAAACATTTGCAATTCAATAACACTGTAAATGAGAGAAAAATATTTATTTTCAGTTTGTTCAGACGTTTAAAAATGATTTGGGAAATACCCTTTCAGAATCTTGTGCGAACACTTTGCAGCTAAACATTGCTACTGTAACAACCACAAACAACATCCGAAGACAACACCCCGCCTCGTATTAAAAAAGCAGTCAGGCTATTACAACAGGACACCTCCATGTGTTGTCCTTCTCTGTCAAGGTGATTTCCCCTTCCAGAATCGAATAGGAGATGGAATTTTCTCAGCTAAAGCTGTGATGAACTACATGAGCAGGACTTTTTTTGATATCAGGTTAACTTGCCGTTCTTATCCTGTTCTTTCCCAGAGAGAATGCCCATTTGTCGAACTGCTTGTGCTTCAGAATGGTTGATAAACTCAGCAGAATACCTTTACCTGGTGTAGTAATGTTTATGTTATGCCTCGTAACATGAAAAACTGGAACATGGGTATTGAAAGATCTAACAGATGCCTAGAACAGCTCACTAATTATTACAGAAGAACTTATATGTGTATCTGGGCTAATGATAAGCTTTTTTGTTAGAAAGTGTAGCATGCTACCATTAACATTTCAATCTTCAAGTGGACCAATTTGAGATGAATTTTCAGTCTTTTATACCTTCAGGCCACATGCTTTGATGCAGAGATGAAATCATGATCACGTCTCTTAACGGTACACTGACATATTAACTGTGAGACATGACACAATATTCATGTAACCTAACCACACGCCAATTGCTTGGCATGATCATATAAAAGCTTGGACATGTTCAGCTAATTCAGACTTGCTAGCCTGGAATTTTAGTTTATTATGAACATCTTTCAATTGGATTTGCCATTCAACATGAATGTTGACAACTTCAACACAACCAGAATTGTGGGTTATCCAAATTTGACTCTGTGATTTCACTATTGTCTGCACTTCAGTTGATATAATAGTGATATTCAAAACAAATTAAAACATTTTTAGTTCGCTCTCCAATTGTCTTTATTTCTCTGAATCTCTCTCCCCAAATTTTCTGTCTTTAATATAAATTGAACTTCATAAAATATTTAATCTATTCTAACGTTTGAAGTTAAAATAGTTCACGAGCGGATGTGGTTTTTACAGTATTCCTGCTTCCACTGGGCACTTTACAAGTAGAAACAAATTAGCTTAATAAGGGTTATCTGATCAATTTAATCATAAAAACATGTGATACAGTATTTTGATTATGTGTAAGACTGAAAATAGCATCACTCAATCAACACCATTTTCATAATATTACTGGAAGAGTAATTTAGAGATATTGGACTAATGCTCAACTAGCCCATGCCCAAATTCTATCTGCATACTGCAGGAATTAAATTGAGTTAATTAAACCTAGAATAATATATTAGTCCCATTAAGTAAAATACAACATTGTTGTGAAAACTCATTTGGTTCATTAATGAAATTTGGGGAAGAAAATATTACATCATTACCTGCTTTGGCAAGCCCCAGAGGTGAAGTGAGAGTGACTGCTCTCGATCTGAAGGCCACATTTGACTAAGTGTAGTATCATGGACCCCTAATAAACCTAGAGTCAATGGGAATCAGAGTGAAAGCTCTCAGCTGGTAAGAGTCATACTGAGTACATAGGAAACTGGCGATTGAATGTCAGTCATGTAATTCCAAGACATCACTGTAGGAGTTCCTCAGGATAATATTTTCTGCTCAGCCTGTTCAGGAGTGTTCTTACACACCTCTGGAGCAGGCAGGATTTGAACCTAGGATTCCTGGTCCAGAGGCACAAACACTAACACTGTACCACATGGTAGGTACAACTGTCATCAGTTGCTTCATCAATGACCTTCCGTCCATCATAAGGTCAGACGGGGGCTATTTGCTGATGCTTGCACAGTGTTTAGCACCATTCATGATTCCTTAAACTTTGAAGTAGTCCATGTCCAACTACACCAAGTTCCAGTCAGTATCAATGGTTGGGTTATAAGCGGAAACTAACATTCTTGTCACACAAGTGCCAAGCAATTATTGGGTCCAACAAAAAAGAAACGAACCGTTGCCCCTTGACATTCAGTGGCATTACCATTGCTGATTGCTTCGTTATCGAGGGTACCATTGACCAGAAACTGAACTGGTCTTGTGACTACAAGAGTAGGTCAGAGACTGGGAATCCTGCAGTGAGTAACTCCTCTCCTGACTTCCCACAAACTTGTCTACCATCTGCAAGGCTCAAGTCATGCAAGTGATGAAATACTCTCCACTTTCCTGATTTAGTGCAGCTCCAACAACATTCAAGGAGCTTGTCACTATTCAGGACAAAGGAGCCAATTTGATTGCTCCCCCATCCTCTAAGATGCACACCCATCGCCTCTAAAGCACAATAGCAGCGGTGTATATTGACTGCAAGATGCACTAGAAATTGAGGAAGGCTGCTTAGAGAATACTGCCTAAGCCCCGACCACTACCAACCAGGTGGACAAGGGCAGCAGATAAATCTTAACACTAATAGCTGCAATTTCCCCTGCAAGCCGCTCCCCATCTGACATGGAAATATATTGTCAATCCTCCACTGACACAAGATCAAAATTTTGGAATTCTCTCAATAGCATCACTGCTGATGTACGTACATCAAATGGATTGCAGTGGTTCAAGAAGGCAGCTCCCACCATCTTCTCAAGGACAATAAATGCTGACTCATCTGGTGAAGGCCAAATTTCCTAACTAAATTTTAATTTCAAAAATTGTAGCAATATGGTTGATTCCGAAATGCCCTATGGAGTGGCCTAGCAACCCACTAAGCTGTTTCAAAACTTAATGGAAAAATATACTCTATTCACCACATGGCACACACAGTGTGTGCACACACACAGGATGTATTGCCTGTGACATATCTCAGAAAGCTTGTGGAATAAACTTCAGATAATAACTTGTTAAAACAAGGCTTTAATGGTATTCCGTTTCAGTACTGTATAATTATCCCAGTATAAATAGTACCATAGAACACAGTACATAATCCATTACCTGAATAGTTTATGAGCAAAATATATTAAGACATGCAAATAGTTTGGATATAGAAACTATGTCCAGATTTTGTTTGGTATGAGGTTTTGTCAAATGTTTATTTTGTAAAGTGATTTGACTGCAATGTATTTCAACTTTTTAGCTTGTTCTATGTAAACTATGAATGTGTGGTTTCTCTTCTGGTGGAATGAGGGAATCATTTTTGAAACATTGAGGTACATTTTCAGCAATTTGTGAAGTTTAATTCACCCAGTTAGTGAAAATCCAATTACAGAAAAAAGCTCCAAAGGAAGGATAATGGAGAATGGAGAATGAAAGCTTTTTAATATATCTGGCCAGAAGACCTTAATCAGACAAGACATTGACAATTGGGGATTCAGCAATGGTAATGTCATTGACTATCAAGGGGAGATGGTTAGATTTGTTGGAGATTTGCATGGCCTGGTGTGAATGTTACCTGTTGGAATAGAATAGAATAGCCGTTATTGCCTCCTCTTGTTACCTATCAGCTTAGAATATTGTCTAGGTTTTGTTGCATATAGACAGAAACTACTTCAGATTCTGTGAACAAAAATAAAGTTGCTGGAAAAAATCAACAGGTCTGGCAACATCTGTAAAGAAAAATGTCAGAGTTAATGTTTTTGGTCTGGTGACCCTTTCTCAGATTTTAAGAAGTTGTTACAACTGCATCAAGACATGGTGGGACTGACATATGAGGACAGATTGACTAGGTGGACAATAGTTTTCACTAGAGTTCAAACAAATGAGGGGAGATCTCAGAGAGACATATAAAATTCTAACAGGTCTGGACAGGGTTAATGCAGTGAGGATGTTGCTGGTGATGGGTGTGTCTAGAACCAGGGGTCACAATATGAGGATTTGAGGTAGATGGTTTAGGATGGAAAGGAAGAGACTTTTTTTTTACCCAAAGAGTGGTGAGGCTGTGGAATTCATTACCTCAGGAAGTAGTTGATACCAAGTTGTATTCAAGAGGAGACTAGATATTACACGAGGGGCGAATGGGGTCAAAGGTTATGGGTTGAAAGTAGGATTAGGCTGTTGAGTTTGATGATCAGCCATGATCGTGAAGAATGGCAGAGCAGGCTGAAAAGGTTGAATAGCTTCATTCTGCTCCTGTCTTCTATGTTGTTGTGTTCCTACCCCAACTTCTGTATTCAGTGCACTGACCAGTAAAGGCAAGCATATTAAGTGCTTTCTTCATGAGCTTGTCTACCTGTGATTCCACCTTCAAGCAATTATGAACCTGTACTCCAAGGTCTCTTTGTCTGGCAACACTTAAGTGTTTGAGCCTTGCCCTGAGTTGCCTTACTGAAATGCATAATTTCAGATTTATCTAAATTAAACTCCATCTGCAAATTTGACTTCAGTTTCTCTAAGGCTGTTTGAAGTCATATTTGGTAAAATGCAGCATTTTACCTCATTTCACCTTGTGTGAGTTGGGTTCAACTTAAAGCCACGGACATGAACTCAGTGTAGACCAAATAGCCATTACCCAGCAGCCGACTTCTGTTCTGATGCAGTTACTCGAACACCAAGGAACCAATGAATCAGTGCATAATAAAGACCTGCCAGCCTGACAGCCTTCACTGGCATGATGTGGTGAGTATGATTATACACCAACTAGACATTGAGCCAATGGTCCAGGCCACATGTGCACAGATGGTGACAGCCTGAACCATCGGGACCATCACTGTTAGGGTGGTACAGTGGCTCAGTGGTTAGCACTGCTGCCTCACAGCGCCAGGGACCCGGGTTCAATTTCACCCTCGGGTGCCTGTCTGTGTAGGTTTCCTCCCACAGTCCAGAGATGTGCTGGTTAGTTGGATTGACCACGCTTAATGGCCCATAGCATCCAGAGATATGCAGGGCAGGTGGATTAACTGTGGGAAATGCAGGGTTACAGCAATATAGTAGGAGTGTGGATCTGGGTGGGATACTCTTTGGAGAGTCAGTGTGGAATCAATTGGGTGAATGTCTTGCTTCCACACTGTTGGGATTGTATTCTAGGAAAATGTACTCTGCTGCATCCTTCTGGTTGGAGAGAACATGGTATATTCCTAGAATATAAAGTGGCAACTGCGTCCCGTATGTTTGACTGGCAAAATGGGAGATGATAATGATGTTTCCTGTTCCAAATTGGAAGAATGTCAGCACATGTGAATTCATAGCCACAAATGACTTCACAACCTCTGCTAGCTTGATCCATGTCTTGTTGCATGGTTGCATTGTTCCTGCATGTGAAATAGGTATCTGATTTCAGTGAGGACCTCTTCTTTTAAATGGATACACTGCACACACTGGCTCAGGTTGAAGTGTAGTGAGCCATAGAAAACCTCAGTGATTTGTATTGCCAATGGAAAGCCTTTCTCCCACTCCTCCTCCTCCTCCTCCTATGAGTAATCTGTGCGGTTTCTATTCCTTCTCCTGCCATAATGCAGACCAAAGAGGCTGGTAACAGAGCACTGAGCAATGAGCAAATGGTCTGATTCAAACCATTGGAATCAGAAGCAACAGTTCACTACTTGTAGCAACGGCCCTGGCCAATTTCCATTCATGCATAACAAAACCACAATTCCAATCCCATTAAATAGCCCCACTGGTCATCTTCCTGCTGCAGCCCCATTCCAGCTACACTGGAACCTATACTGGAGTGGTGAGATTGGAAATTGCATTACTGGTGTCACAACAATATTACGTGCTGCAGAATCATAGAATCCCTACAATGTGGTGCCTGGCCATTCAGCCCATCGAGTATTCACCAACACTCCAAAGAGCATCCCACCGAGACCCAACGCCCTATCCTATCCCTGTAACCCCACATTTCCCATGGCTAGTCCATCTAGCCTACACATGGATGCTATGGCAATTTAGCATGGCCAATCCACCTAACCTGCATGTCTTTGAATGGTGGGAAGAAACCAGAGCACCTGGAGGAAACCCACACTGACATGGCGAGAATGTGCAAAACCCACACACAATCGATGGAATCAAATCTGGGTCCCTGATATTGTGAGGCACCAGTTGCTTATAAATGCTGTTTTTACAATCTGGACTTCAAATTTTTCCCCTGCTTTAGAACGCAATATCCCAAATAAAATTGTAACATATCATGAATTCTCATCATAACGCTCCAAATGAGGAAAAAGAGCTTTCACAATGATACCATACAAGTCATTTTCTGAGATGGAACACGTTGCTAAGGAAAAGTGGAGAAAACTTTATTCTGTATCTTGACTGTACTGCATGCAGCTTAACCTGGGAATGTTTGATGCTGATAATGGAACCCTGAAATTATTCTGCGTGTACAGTTCAGACAGGAGGAATTCAGGGTTGGACATGGTTCTTTACATATTTTCCTGCATGGTGACTTCTTTTTCTTGGCAGGACCATGAAGGGAAGCAGCCAAAGTAATTTCCATAATGAGGGAAAACTGGAGAATGAGATCAACAGGGTCACACTTGTTTAACAAGTGACAGCTGACCTTAAATAAAGTTACTTGCCCACCCTGCATGCCTGTGGAATGAATTATAGCGTGCAGAAACAAGGGGAAAACATTATTATATGAAGCATTAGGCATTTTAGGTAATCCTTCCAAAAATAATCTTTAATGTTATTTTCTGATTGTTCAGAACAGTGACTTCATTATTTCATTGCTTACCTCTTTTGTCTAGTTTCCATAAAATAAATTACATTTTCTGAGCCAGTTTATTTTGTTTTTGCATAGTTCACGAGTATATTATGAGTAAACTGTGATACTACTTATTGGGAAGAGTTACGGTGCCAATGTTCGTGAAGGAATTTGGGGAAATGGTGGTGTAGTGGTCATGGTACTGGGCTAATAATTGAAAGACACAGACCTGGAGACTCAATTTCAAATCCCACCATGGCAGTTAACAAAACCCAACAGCTAAATCTGGAATTTAAAACCAGTTTCAGTAATGGCACCATAAATTAGCCACTGATTTTTGTAAAAGCCATTTTAAACTCCTCAGTATCCTTCAGGGAAGTAAATCTTCCATTCCTAGACTGTCTGACTTGTTTGTCATTCCAGATTCTCAGCAATTCACTCTTATATGTTCTCAGCAAAAGCATGGTAAGCTAATCTATTCCACTGCAATTATGGATGCATAAAAAATGCTGATCTTTCTGCAACACCCATATTCTATTAAAGGACAAAGGAAATCCTGCACCTTATTGTTAATCTAGGTTATTGGTCAGGGCGCATAAGAGACCATTTTGCTTGTCAAGTTCATGCCAGCACTTTGTAAAGCAACTCAATCAGTCCCATTTCCCTTCTCTATCCCCATCACTCTTCAAATTTATTTTTCTCAAAGGACACTCTCCACTCTCCAGTGTCCTTTTGAAAATTTTCATCCTCTCTGTTTCTCCTCTGTTTGAGACAGTTTGTTCCAGTTCATTATCACTTATTCACTACATTTTCAAGAAATAATTCTTTCCCACATTCCCATTGCATAAGGACAGGCTAATGAAGAGCTGACTCCAGTCCGGTATCTCAGTACCTATATGATGAACGGTTTGGTTCATCTTGAAACAGAATTAGTTGGATAAAATATGGGAAAAGTGCATGCAATATTGATAAATTAAATTTAATACAGGCAAATGCAAAGTATTGCACATGGAAAGATGATAATGAACTTCATATGTATTCCCAAGAGTGAAGCAGAAATTAACAGGATGAAGTTGTAAGAGATCTTGGGTTATTAGTTTAATCAGGGTTTAATGAGATTAATCACTGTAGAGCAGCAATCACCCAGGGCGACCCATATAACCGAAACAGCAAAGTAGAAGTTGAATGAAATTATGCTTAAGCTGTTACAACCCACTGGTCAGATGATACCTTGAAGACAATGTATAGTTCTGGTCATTGAGATACGGGAGAATATTCAAATCTTGGAAGCAGCACAGAGTTGAACCTCAAAACTAATCCCAGACATCAGAACCTTGGATTATAATAAAAGACAGAAGAATTTATGTTTTTCAGCTTTAAAAATAGAACACTCCAACAAAACTATAGCAAGAGGACTATAGTGTGTTAAGCTAGAGTATGCAAAAGGCAAAATTGAGGCTCTCCAAGGAGTAGGAGTAATGCTTCAATGAACATGAGTCCCATAAAGGAATATATTCAGTAAACAATAATTATCCTTAATCATTTGTCAGCCTTGTCAAAAGACTTAAACTTCATGTTAGGAGCCTGGCCTCTGAATCAAAGCTGTGGGATCATTTCTCACCACATAGATTTGAACACGATCTAGCATAATAATTCTGTGCAGTACTAAATGGAGTACTGTCTTTTTGAAGGTGGTGCTTTTCAGACATGCTTAACCCGGATCCTTCAGTGAATGTAAAAGTTGCCATGGCAAAATTTGGGAATCAGATTCTAATCTCTCAATCGACATCGGTAAAATGAAAATAGAAACAATTGAAAATGCTCAGCAGGTTAGGCAGCATTCGTGGACAGAGGAACAGAGTTAATATTTCAGGTATGTGACCTTTCATCAGATGTCTAAGGTTCTTGAGTAGATTTGTAGCTGGGGTTGCAGATGCAGTGGTTGATTCGCTTGCTGAGCTGGTTTGTTAGTTTGCAGATGTTTCATTGCCCTTTGGACCTCAGCGTTTAAATAGCAGATGGGAAAACACAACAGCACTTCATTGGAGATTGCGCTAATGATGTTACCCAGCAGGGTAATGAAAGGTCTGCAGAACAATGAACCAGCTCAGCAAGCAAACTAACCACAACTTCCATTAGATGATTTGATGTGCACCAATGAGGAGGCCCCTATTTATGGCTGGTAAGTGTAGACAAGTGGATACTTTCATCTATTTTTAAATGTTTTGATCAGTTTGTCAGATCGGCACAAAATGATTTAAAGTTGGTTTTCTGCTGAACATAAAATACTTATGCAATGGATCTAAGGTGAAAGTGAGGAGCTGATGGACTGTATGGAAGCCACTCATTGTTGCCTTTCATGTGGGAATGTTGGCTTGTTTATTGGTGTTTTTAATAATCAAATGAAATTGTCCAAATAACCATGGTAACAGAATTATTAGGAAATGAGCTAAGTGTACCTCGCAGTCTTGCTAGTGACAATTTTCTGTATTTTTCTACTGTAATTTAGTGGTAACATGGAATTAATAAAAATAATAATATAGTTGTGAGTGAAGCATTATATTTGGCTACTCAGCCTAGAATATAAAGTGTTTGACTTCTTGTATTGAGCATGAGCTCATTACAGGCCCTTGTATGTATACAAGAATCAGATGGTGGGATGTTCCTGAGAGTACAAAATAGATGTGATTGAATGAGATTCTACTGAAAATCTGATTTTGAACTGGTGACAGCTGGCATGTATGTATTCCTGTGTTTAAAACAACAAAACAGAACCTGAGAGAGAACTGTGCCAGAAACTTGCAAAGAAGGTGATGGGAGTCAACAAGAGAGAGAACATTGAAGTGAACAAAGACACAGAGTCATTGTTAAAGGCAGTGGTAGGGAATCAATGGGAAATGTTGTGAAAGACAGTTAGGATCTGGAAGGGTACAGTGACCATGAGCAAATTCTGCCTACCTGGATATAAAGGACTGCTTTTAGGAGAAGCACCGGAATTTCTTATGAGTCTTCAGAACTGCGCTTGTTTCTAAAGATGTATAAGAATGTTTCAGTAGTCATGTTGAGAACTTATTCTTACTCTTACATTGACTGTGGTATGTCATTAGAGATCAGCAAGTATCTGAGATGCAATGTAACTAGAAATATCATATATTAACATTTCTATGGAGAGATTTGTGGTAGAGTTGGATGAGAAATGCAGCAATGCCCAACATCTCACATCACCTTTTAGGTTTTTCACAAGTGGCAAGATCCTCACTAGGCAGCAGCGAGTTGCCAATTGACAGTGATTATAATTCATTAAATGTCTTACTGTTTCCACAGTTTGCGCTATTAATATTCAGACACCAATCTTACTAAACTCGTCAAAGAAGCCCAAAGTCAGGAAGGCTCATTATGGAAACCAAAGCATTTACCTGGCACCTTCAGATGACCACTTATTCTGATCAACCTCTATATTGTGTATAACTGAAAGGTAGCTCAGGGCACCATTCATGGACTGCAGCTACACACAACCCTCAGCCATTGATGTTGGCATCTTCCATCCATCGGGATCATCACGGCAGTTCTCTGATGCACAGGCAGGCAGCTGTGGAATCACAATCCTACATTACAGGGTTTACCAGCAACCAACATTGAAAGGCTACAGAAAGGCAACAATGAAAGAGAATATGCACCAAGCTCATGGATTGGACCAGGATGTGTTTCAAGGCTGCTCACTTGCTCTCTTAGCGCTTACTTACTTAGACCCTACCTGTGTGCTTGCATAATGGTCTCAAAATATCAATTCAGGTTCTCTCTGATTGGGTAGTTGCATTACCAGAGTTGGCCTGCCTGCGTCTACCTGAATTAAGTTCTGGGCAGAAAGGCCCAAGATCTCTATACCCAGCCAATTCTAGTTGACGCCCTTAAATTAATTAATGCTGAATTAATGGCCTATTCCCACCTTTGCTGCAGATATTCAAGCTTCAATAGGTTAATAAAAATCACCCTTCCTGCCTTGTAAACCAGTGCAGGCAGTTTTAGGAAAGTGGCCCTTTGATGACCATTAATTTGTGCACTGTTGAGAGATTAGACCTCTGGACCGAAGATGGGGGAGGTTTGATTACTAATAGCCAAACCCTTGCTCTTGTTTCTAATCGCTCTACCCTACTTAGCCCACAGACCCAAACCTCAGAACATCCAGGCTGAATAGAAAACGATTATTTGATATCTTAGTCCTTGTGATGTTGGTTGTCTCCCAGCAGCATTGATGGTCCTCTGAGGTGCACTGCCAAGTGCAAGAGTTGCAGGCCCTGGTCAGCTAACAGCTGTCATTGGGCGCATCTCCCTGCCCATGAAGTTGAATTCCGAGAAATGCCTGCCATTGCCCTCCAGAATGCCGCATGGGTGGTAGAAATGGCAGGCCTTGCTCTGCTGAGGCAGTTTGGGTGTCTTGCAAGCTTTGCGTTAAGGAGGTGAAACAAAGCCAAAAGAGTCAATCCACAAAGTGAAAACTTCAGGATTGCTTGTGTCCTGGGGACCACATGCATAAGAAGTATCTGAAAGTGTTTGAGTTCAGGATTTCCAAACTGGTGGGGCAGCTGGACTCTTTGAGGAGCGTCAGAAAGGATGAGAATTTCCTGTGTCATATGCTCCAGAAGGATCAGCCCAGGGGCAGTGAAAGTTCAGGTTAACAGATGGGTGGATTCTTGAAAGGGAAAGAAGAAGCATGAATTAATAGAACTTTCAAGGAGTGTGCCACTCTCAACCTTTACTTAGCAAGGAAGAGTGGTGGAAATGGCAACTTTTTTTTCATAGAATCCCAACAGTGTGGAAACAGACCCTTTGGCCCAACAAGACCATCAGAGTATCCCCCCAGCGACCCATTCCATCCCATCCCATTCCCACCGTTGACCCACCCTGTCCCATCTGCGCCGAACCCCCAGACCCGTCCCATCCCACTCCCCCCCACAGATCCATCCCGTCCCATTCCGTCCCATCCCACCCCCCCCCCCCCCCACCACAGGCCCATCCCGTTCCACCAATGCCCCCCCCCCACAGACGTATCCTACCCGCCCCATCCCATTTTCCCCCTCCCTGACCCATCCCATTCCCCTAGTCTACTCATCTCTGAGCACTACGGGCAATTTAGCATGGCCAATCCACCTGGCCTGCGTATCTTTGGACTGTGGGAGGAAGTCGGAGCACCTAGAGGAAACCCACACAGACACAGGGAGAAGGTGTAAACTTCACACAGATAGTCGCCTGAGGGTGGAATTGAACCCGGGTTCCTGGCGCTGTGAGACAGCAGTGCTAACCACTGAGCCAACGTGCCGCCCCAACTTCTTGAAAAATGCAGCCCAAACTATTTGTAGGCAGACAAGAGATGGGAAAAACACAGCAGGCCAGGCAGCATCTAGAGGAAAGGAGCAGGTCAACATTTCAGGTATTACCCTTCTTCAAGTCTCAAACTATAGCTTTACTTTGCATAAGAATGCACAGCAGGGAGCAGCAAAATTTAAACATCCAATCCTTGTAGGGGTTACTTAGGAGCAGGCAAGAATTTCTGTGCCATCACTGTGAGTGTCTCATGGTCTTTGCCTTCCTGCTGCCAAAGTAAAGAACATCGCAGAATGTTCTGCTAGAGGAAGTGAGCCAGATATTATAAAATTCTTCAGTACCAATGAGACAGAGAGGACTGACATTGAGGTCCTGTGGTCAGAGTTTCCTCATTTGACCACTGTGCCAAAGCTGAGCAGCATAGTTTTCTTGCCAATGGAAAGGAAGATGTGGAAGACCAAAGAAATGTTCAGGCTTTCAGCCTAAATCCCTTCTCTACTGTTAAGAGGTTTCTTTGTGAGATGAATCAATGTGCATACAAAGGCCATATAGCCTGAAGAGGTATTGCTCCATTGTTTCTTCAGTTCCCAAAATTGCAAATAACATAGATTGCTATATAATAAATACATCAAAGTGCCTTCCTGGACGAGGGCCTTAGGCATGCATAATAATAAAGTGGGTCATTGAAGAAAAATGGAGAATGATGTTTTGGCTACTTAGTTATTCATGGGTCTTATTTGAGGTGCCCTGTTGGCCATGTGGATGTTAAGTGCAATTCTTTATATTTGGAAATTCGTTCCAAGTCAATCTTCTGCATCATATCCAGTTAATCCTTTTCTCATTAGTGAAAATACTGAAATATATTTTTGAAAATAATTACTCTACTGCTGGCAAAGAATGTTGTACTTTTGGCTAATTTTGGATTATCATATTTTTAATTTGCTCTGCATGATTTTACTAGTAGATGTCTGAACAAGTGACTTCTCAGGTGATTTAAAAAATTGTTATTTCATTTTAAAAGTCGAAAAATGTAGTTTTATAAGAACTGTTCCCAGCTCTATAATGAACTGTGTAAACAGAAGAGTAAATGAAATTGATACAAAAGGATTGGTTAACTTGAAAATAATTAAATCTAAGATAATAGCTAAATTTCAGATGCGAATTTGAGAAAGAATGGAACACAAAAGTTGAAGATGATGAACATGGCAACCATAGAGAAAACCTTTTGTTTCAATGTGAAATAAGCTTCTGTCATTTTGAGATTGTAAAACATTGCATCTGTATTGCTGTAATACTAATTATTGCAGAAAGGCAGCATACAAGCTATAAATGAAATTTATCAATCAAGAGAGACAGGCATTTCACTGAGCTTCCCAGCAAGTTAATAGTTAGTTTTAAAAATAAAAAAAAACTGCCTTGACACATTTCTTATTGGGAGCGGCCATAAGGATGTTAGGGGAAATACGTCTTAGACCTGATGAGGAATAGGTGGGACATAATGTTTTCTAAATTACTTAATTGTGTGGCTTTCGTACCAAGAAAAGCAGTCAACGAGTCAAGAACGACTTGAGTAAAACATAAAATTAAATAGCTATTATGGTTTTGTTTGCTTTAGTTTCAGAAGATAGAATGTTTTCACTTGTCCCACACTTTTCAATGTGCTCGGGCAATTCCGTGACCAAAGCTACCAATATAGATTCAAACTGGCAATTGGTTGAATTAAGTTGTGATAATAAATATTGGTGTCTTATGATATTGTAGCTGTATTGCAATTAAAGTGGAATTTCTTTCTTTCAATTTCTTACATTAATGCATTTGTAATTTTCCAGGATCATAGTTTTAAAAGTTGCTGCTCATTTCAATATCTAAGTTTGGTACAGCTGCATAATTTATGAAGTTTTTGCCTCTAGATTAACTTGGAAATGTCACTTTTACAGGCGGTTCCTATTTAGAATAACTGGAGCAAAGTCTGCTTTGACTTCCAGAAAAAACAACAGGAATGTGATGATGCCAGACTTTTTTTTAGGAAAAAGTGAGCCATGTGTATAAGTACATTAATATAGACTTACAAATATTATGATATATTTCTGTTTTCAATTTGCTGAATCATCTGAATAATTTTTAAAAATTTTCAAATATGAATCCACCATTATTTTTCTCCCTGTAGTTATAAAAAAGTTATCAACCTGCCCCAGCAGGAAAAATCTACAGGCAGAAATTCATATTGCTACGATATATTTAAAAAAAAGTCCTATGCAACATGCCTTTTCAACTTTAGCTGCTCATTTAAACTAGTCGCACTCGCTGCAAGACAAGAATAATCCTGTAATTGAATTTTCAATTTTCTTTCAGATTTATCTGACCATCTAACTCAACTTCCAGTTATGAATGGGAACATACAATTAGGTTCAACCACAAGGCATCAGCATGTTTCAACCAATTCTCAGGCCAAAAATGTACCACCTAATAGAAAACAAACCACCGAGGCATCCTCAAAACAGCCTCTTAGGCAGCTTAATGCTTCAGTTGCTTCCTCAGTAAATGATTTGCAGAAGGTACCTGCCTCAGGAAATGAAAAAGGCTTATCCAATGCAAATCGACCAGTGGAGGAAGTGAAATATCACAGTAAGACTTCGAAAAATGCTACGCAGAGTAGAGCTGAGACTTGTTTGAACAACGGAGGGCAGGATATTTCATTAGAACTTGGCAACACTGAATTGTGCAATACTGAAACAGAGACTGCAGGACCAGCATACAACAGTCCACGGATATCACAGAAGGGAATTGTTCACTCTCTGAACAAGACGGCAAGCATGCAGAAGGCAGCATCAAAAATCTCAAATAGAAGTCAAAAAGAAGAGAGGAAAGATAGTAATGGAATCAATTCCAGAAGAAAAATTGCTTCTACAAAAGGCTCTCGAATTGCAGGCTTGACCCACATGAGGAGCAAAGTTTTGGATGATGTACAAAAAGGCGTTGCAACTCTTCCTCCCAGGGGAAAGTGTAAATCCAGATTCAGTATTTCAAATGATAATTTGTTACATCTGTCGAATTGTGGAGGTACAGCAGATATAGAGAGACCTAAAAGCGCTTCAAGCCAAAGGCAATGGAAATCGGATGTTAGTTGGAAATCCTACAGTTTCTCCAATTTACTTTTAGATGAGAATGAAGATGTTTCAGAATTGTCTGTCTCTTCTGTTTCTTCTCCTAAACGCACATTTACTGGTGGAATAAAAACATCTGTAAACAGCAATGTTATTAAACTTCCTTCTCCAACACAAAATAGTCATCCTAACACAGCAACGGTGGCTCCTTTCATGTACAAGTAAGTTTTCTTTCAGCATTAACTGTACTTATCAAAGTGTACAAAGTTGTAATTCAAAAAATAAGAGCAGTCAGTTGACCCTTCATAGTTCATCCATTTGCAATTAGAAGGGTGATGGTACAGAGTCAACTTAATCTGTACTGTCTGCATGCTGCCAACTTTAAGCCATTATAAATCTAGCCTAATTGTACTCCGACATGACTTCATAGATTTGGTATGGCATCAGTTTGGTGCAATGTTACATGATATATTTTAAATGGAGAAAGAACTCTGTAGACATGATTTTGACCTTTTTAGTAATTTACGTGTGTTCTTTTTCCTAATTTGGTCATTGCTTAGGCTTCTAGACAATAAGTTGGCCTGTACTCAAACGTCTAACAGTATAGGGTGCTTAAAATGAGGTGCACAAGGATAGTTGGAAAGCCTTTCTATCAGATTTTGTTCCCTCTTCTGGTGGTGAGTTAATGACCCTCCATAATCATGAATGACATTAAGAAGCGATTGTTGGAAATCTTACATTTTGCAGCACAGGTCAATAATGAGTAACATGCTGCAATGGCAGATTACATCTTATTGTGTTTTTACATTAACATATATAATGATTTGAATGCAATGTGGATGAAAGTTGCTGATTTGGATATAATGATCAAATTGTATTCGAGTTTCAAGAATATGAAAGATGAGTCTCAACATAATTAATGTGAACATGTTCCTCAAAATCATCAATGTGCATCAGAAAGGTGTTAATTGGAGAATTCCTGATTTTGATATTTACCTTTGCGATATGAAGATAAAAGTAAACTGGAATGTTCAGTGAAGTATGTAACCATTTCTCCACAAGGTTGACTTGAAGATCACATCAAACTGTTTCCTTTTGATTGCTCATGAAACAATAAGACGTGGGCAGATAGTTATAGCATCATAGAATGATGCAGATAACAAGACGTGGAGCTGGATGAGCACAGCAGGCCAGGCAGCATCAGCGGAGCAGGAAAGCTGACGTTTCGGGTTGGGACCCTTCTTCAGAAATGGGAGAGGGGAAGGGGCCTCTGAAATAAATAGAGAGATAGGGACGCGATGGTAGAAGGTGGATAGAGGAGCAGATAGGTGGAGAGAAGACAGACAGGTCGAGGAGGCTGTGATGAATCTTGTAAAGGTGAGTGGGATTGGGATGACGGTTGGTCAGTGAGGACGGAGGGACGGGTAGGTGATACGGAAGATGGACAGACCAAGGAGCTGGGGCTGAGCCGAGTAGGTAGGAAATGGGGGTGGGGATTGGTCAGTGAGTTGGGGGGAGCGGATAGGTGGGAGAAAAGATGGACTGGTCAAGGAGGCAGGGTCGAGATGGGCTGGTCTTGGGATGAGGTCGGGAGTGGGGAGGTTGTGAAGTTCGTAAAGTCCACATTGAAACCATTGGGCTGCAGGGTTCTCAGGCGGAATATGAGGCGCTGTTCCTCCAGCCATCAGATGGCATCATTGTGACACTGGAGGAGGCCAACATGTCGTCCAATGAGTGGGAGGGGGAGTTGAAATGGTTCGCGACTGGGAGGTGTTGCTGTTTGTCACGACCCGAGTGTAGGTACTGCTATCATAGAATGATGCAGGATAAGAGGAAGCTATTTAGCCCATCATGCATCTGCTTGCTCTTTAGTAGAAACAGCCGATGAGTTCCACTGCAAGTCATAGAGTCATACAGCCTTCAGCCCAAACTGGTCCATGCTGACCATGGTGCCCACTCAGCTAGTTCCAATTGCCTGCATTTGGATCATATCCTCTAAAACCTTACCATCCATGTACCTATCCAGATATTTTTTAAATGTTGCTACTGTACCTGCCTCAACCACTTTATCCAGCAGCCTATTCCATAAATGTACCACTCTCTGTGTAAAGAAGTTGCCCCTCAAGGTCTGTCTAAAATCTTTCCCCTCTCAGCTTAAACCTCTGCTCTCTAGTTTTCAATTCCCCATTCCTGGGAAAAAGACAATTTGCATTTATCCTATCTATGTCCCTCATGATTTTATATATCGTTATTCTCCTATGTTCCAAGGAAGAAAGTCCTATCCTGTCTAACCTCTACCTATAACTCAGGCCTACTAATCCTGTCAACATCCTTTAAATCTTCTTTGCACCCTTTCCAGTTTTACTATGTCTTTCCTATAACAGAGTGACCAAAATTATATACAATGTTACAAGTGTGGCCTCACCAATGATTTATACAACTGTAACATATTGTCCCAACTCCTATACTCAATGCCTCGACCAGTGAAGGCCAGCATGCTAAATGCCTTCTTCCCCAGCCTGTCTACCAGTGTCGCCGCTTTCAACGAACTATGTGTTGTATTCCTAGGTCCCTCTGTTCCACAACGCTCCTCAGTTACCATTTACTGTATAACCTCTACCTGGGTTTGACTTTTCAAAATGCAACACCTCACACTTATTTGTATTGAATTGCATTGCCAATTCTCAGCCCACTTCCCCAACTGATCAAGATCCCTCTGTAATTTTTGATAGCCTTCTTCACTATCAACGTTACCTCCTAATTTTGCATCATCCGCAAACTTACTAATCATACCTTGTATATTCACACCCAGATCATGATGTAAGTAACAACAAACGTCCCAGCACTGACCCCTGTAGCACACCACTGGTCACAGGCCGAGAAACAACCTGTAACCATCACCATCTGCTTCCTACCATCGAGCCAATTATGAATCCGATTAGCTAGCTCTCCCTGGATCCCATGCAACCTAACTTTCATGATTAGCCTGCTGTGTGGGACCTAATCAAGGCCTTACTGAGGTCCTTTTTAAATGACATCTACTGCCCTACCATCATCCTACCTCTTATCTCTTTGAAAAACTTTGCAGGATTTGTCAACATGACTTCCTGTGCACAAATCCATGCTGACTATCTCTGATCAGACCTTGACTGTCTAAATGTTTGTTGATCCTGTCCCTCAGTATCTTCTCTAGTAGCTTGCCTACCACTTTGCTGCAGGCTCACTGGCCTATAATTCCCTGGCTTGCCTTGGCGGCCTTTCTTAAACAATGGAATAACATTAGCCACCCTCCAGTCTTTTGGAATTTTACCAGTGGCTAAAGATGGAGAAAAAATCTCTGCAGTTTCTACCCTCGTCTCCAACAATGGACTGAGGATGGACTTGATCAGACCCGGGGGATTTATCCACCTTAATATGTTTTAAGGCTGCAAACACCTCCTCTCTGGTAATGTGTATGCATTCCAAAACATCTCGACTTGTTTCTCTTTTTCCCTTAGCATCCATAATTTTCTCCACAGTAAACATGGACGTGGTGTACATGGACTTAAGTAAAGCCTTTGATAAGGCTCCACATGGTAGGCTATTGGAGAAAATACAGAGGCACGGGATTGAGGGAGATTTAGCAGTTTGGATTAGAATCTGGCTTTCTGTAAGAAGGCAACGAGTGGTGGTTGATGGAAAATATTCAGCCTGAAGTCCGGTTACTAGTGGTACACCTCAAGGATCTGTTATGGGACCACTGCTGTTTGTCATTTTTATACATGACTTGGACGCAGGCATAGGTGGCTGGGTTAGTAAGTTTGCAGATGACACTAAAGTCGGTGGAGTGGTGGACAGTGTGGAAGAATGTTGCAGGTTGCAGGGAGACTTGGATAAACTGCGAATTGGGCCAAAACGTGGCAAATCGAGTTTAATACGGATAAAAATGAGGTGATTCACTTTGGGAGGAATAATAGGAAGGCAGAATACCGGGGCAATGTAAAGATTGTGTAGATGTGCAGAGGGATCTTGGTGTCCATGTACACAGATCCCTGAAAGTTGCCACCCAGGTTGATAGTGCTGTTAAGAAGGCTTATGGTGTGTTAGGTTTTATTGGTAGAGGGATTGAGTTCTGGAGCCATCATGTCATGCTGCAACTGTACAAAACGCTAGTGCGGCCTCATTTGGAATATTGCGTGCAGTTCTGGTTGCCCCATTACAGGAAGGATGTGGAAGCATTGGAAAAGGTGCAGAGGAGATTTACCAGGATGTTGCCTGGTTTGGAGCGCAGGCCCTATGAAGAAAGGCTGAGGGACTTGGGTCTGTTCTCATTGGAGAGAAGGAGGCTAAGAGGGGATTTAATAGAGACATTCAAGATGATCAGAGGATTAGATAGGGTGGACAGTGAGAGTCTTTTTCCAAGGATGGTGACTTCAGCTTGTACAAGAGGGCACAGCTACAAATTGAGGGGTGATAGATTTAAGACAGATGTCAGAGGCAGGTTCTTTACTCAGAGAGTGGTAAGTTCGTGGGACGCCCTGCCTGCCAATGTAGTGAACTCAGCCACATTAGGGGCATTTAAACAGTCCTTGGATAAGCATATGGATGATGATGGGATAGTGTAGGGGGAGGGGCTTAGATTAGTTCACAGGTCGGCGCAACGTCAAGGGCCGAAGGGCCTGTTCTGCGCTGAATTGTTCTATGTTCTAAACATTGAGCAGAAATAATCATTAAAAATCTCTCCCATCTCCTGCTCCACACTTAAACGGCCATGTTGATCCACAAATGGACCTATTCTCCTCTTAGACAGCCTCTTACTCATAATATAGCTATAGGACCTTTTAGGATTGTCTTTAACCCTATCTGCCAGACCCAGCTCACACCCTCTTTTTACGCTTCTGATTTCCCGCTTAATTGTGTTCCTACACTTTTTGTTGTCATCTAGGGATTATCTTGAGCCAGATAGCTTAGACCCACTGTATGCCTTCTTCTTTTTCTTGACTGGAGCCTCATTAACCCTTGTCAGCCAGGGATCCCTAAACCTGCCAGCTTTTGTCTTCGCCCTAACAGGGACATACTGTCCTTGGACTCTTGAAATCACACTTTTAAAAGCCTCCCAATTGCCAGTTGTTCCTTTTCCTTCAAGTACACCCCACCAATCGACTTCTGCTAGATCCTGTC
Organism: Stegostoma tigrinum; assembly: GCF_030684315.1. Classification (NCBI taxonomy): domain Eukaryota; kingdom Metazoa; phylum Chordata; class Chondrichthyes; order Orectolobiformes; family Stegostomatidae; genus Stegostoma; species Stegostoma tigrinum. Next base: position 32,724,869 of record NC_081374.1, read on the forward strand.
GAATGGCCCCAACATTGGCCCTGTTCCAGTTTAGCATCTTAACATGTGAACCAGCCCTATCTTTTTCCATAACTATGTTAATACTAAGAGAGTGCTCCCTGACTGACACTTCAGTCACTTGCTATAAGAGGAAGTCCAGTGTTGAACACTCCTAAGTAGGGTCCTCTACATATTGATTTTGGAAACAATCTTGGAAACGTTTGAGAAATTCCACCCCATCTCGGCCTTTTACACTTTGGGTGGCCCGGTCAATACAGGGGAAATTAAAATCTCTAAACAATACCACTCTATTATTTTTACAGGTATCTGCAATCTCTCTGTAATCTGCTTGTCTAGTATGCACTGGCCGTTTGAAGGTCAATAATACAGTCCCAACAGAGTGACCACCCACTTCTTGTTTCGAAGTCCTAACCATATAGCCTCATTTGATGACCCTTTAAGAATATCCTCTCTGAGCACTGTTGTTATATCATACCTTATGAAAAGGGCAACTCCCTGTCCTTGCTTACTTGTACTTCTGTCATGGTTGTAGCTTCTGTATCCTGGAACTTTGAGCTGCCAGTCCGGCACTTCTCTCAGGCGTGTTTCTGTTATAGCTATAATATCCCAGTTTCCAGAGCCAATCCATGCTCAGAGCTCATCTGCCTTACCAGATAGGCTTTGTGCGTTGAAATAAATGCACTTTAAACTAGAAGTATTTTCCCTCCCTTTTCAGTGCTCCTGTCGATCCTGAATCATAAACTTGCTCTTGATGGCTAACATATTTTCCCTTGACTTCTCGATGGCCCCTGTTTATTCAGCACCCCACCCCCCTGCCAATCTAGTTTAAACCCTTCCAGATAACTGCAGTAAATCTCCCCAAAAGGATATTCGACCCCCTCCAGTTCAAGTGCAACATATCTCTCTTGCACAGGTCACTACTACCCCAGAAGAGATCCTAATGATCCAAGAACTGAAAACTCTGCCCCCTACACTAGCTCCTCAGCCATGCATTCTTCTGGCCTATCTTTCTATTTCCATCCTCCCTAACACGTGGCACAGGAAATAATCCGGAGATTACTACCCTTGAGGTCCTGCTTTTTAACTTCTTACCTAACTCCCTATACTCATTTTGCAGGACCCCATCCCTTTGTGCACATTGGTACAAATGACATAGGTAGACAATGATCTCTGGCCTTTCACCGTCCCCCTTCAGAATGTTTTGCAACTGCCTTGGCACTCTGGAGGCAACACACCATCCTCGTGTGTCTTCTGTGGCTACAGAATCTCCTGTCTGTCCCTCCTCACAGTTGAGTCTCCTATCAGTGTCTGACTGCACACTTTCCCTATGAGCCTCCGAGCTGGTCACAGTGCCACTTACCTGACTGCTAGCTCCGAAAAGGTCATCTTCCCCACAAGTTTCTAAAGTGGTATCCTTTTTATTGAGGGGATGATCACAGAAGATACCTGCACTATCTGCCTTGCACCCTTACCTCTTCTGGTGGTCACCCAGCTATCTACAGCCTGCAACAGAGGAGTGACCACTTTGCTATAGCTCTTGCAATGATATTCCCTGCACCCAGATGATCCTGAGTGTATCCAGCTCCACCTCCCATTCCCGTTCCCTAATGCAGACTGTCAGGAACTGCAGCCTGACACGGTTCTCACAGGTGTAGCCTAGAGGGGCGCTGGAAGTCTCCCTGATCTCCCACATCCTGCAAGAGGAGCATGCCTTCCCCAATGCCTTCAATCTAGGCATAAAGAAAGTAGAGTTAAAGAGCCCTTACCTGCATTTTCCTGTACCCCTGCTCAGCCTCTCATCGCCAAAACCTCTTGAGCAAAGTCCTCAGCAATTCCAGTCTTACCCTGGCCCACTCTCTTAATGGTTGCTCCCTTGTACACCTTTACCTTGTCAGCCATTTTCATCCCAGAACCCCTTTTGTTTTTGTCAAAGGAGAGGGGAGGGAGGGTCAGAAACACCAATGTAGTGTTTAAGGGTTAACCACACCAGGTTCTCCTTGATCTGCCGTACAGTTATGATAGCGAGTTTTGAGAAGAACACAAACGAAGCTGCATTAGAACATTATTCCAACGAGCCACCACACACTGCAGCACAGAGGAACTACGCAGAGCAGAGGAAAATCACCTAGACAGCGTATTCAAAAAGAATGGGTACCCTACGAACACAGTCCGCCGATTTCTCAGCAACAAACCCAAACAAACAGACAAAACGGGCTCAGAAACCATAACCACTCTCCCCTACATCAAAGACGTTTCCGAAGTGACTGCCAGACTACTCGGACCCCTTGGCATCAGGGGAGCCCACAAACCCACCAACACACTAAAACAGCAGCTAATGAACTTAAAAGACCCTATACAGACAACAAATAAAATGAACGTCATCTACAAAATACCTTGCAAGAACTGTGACAAACACTACATTGGACAAACAGGCAGAAAGCTAGCCACCAGGATACACGAACATCAACTAGCCACAAAACGACATGACCCACTATCACTCGTATCCTTACATACAGATAAGGAAGGACACCACTTTGATTGGGACAACACATCCATCCTAGGACAAGCCAAACAGAGACACGCACGAGAATTCCGAGAAGCATGGCATTCCAACCGGAATTCCATCAACAAACACATTGACTTGGAGCCAATCTACCATCCCCTGAGAAAAAGAACAGGAAATGATATCACCAACACAGGAAATGACATTACCAACCCAAGGAAACCTAACCAGATAAATAGAAAGCGGGACATAACACCAGCGCTTTGTCGGAGGCTCACTGATGATGTTACCTAGAATGGTGACGAAACGTCTGAAAACTAATCTTCCAGCTCAGCGAGCAAACTCACATCCAGTACAGTTATGATGTCTGTGGCAATGACTCTCAGAGTTCTGTGATAATTCGCAGCTGCCTCCTGATTTGCTGCTCTGCTCTTTCCCATAGATTGTTACCTAATTCTGTTTTGAAAGGTGCACTTGAGTCTGCTTCACCATTCTTTCACACAGTGCATTCCAACCATACCAACATGTTATGTCAAGTAAAATAGATTGTCACATCCTGCACTGAAACTGTTCCTCATGTCACCTGTAGTTCATTTGCCAATCTCCCTAAATTTGTGCTTTAGGTGAGTTCTGAAGAAGAATCATACCGGATTTGAAATGTTAACACTGTGTCTGCCTCCACAGATATTGCTAGACCCATTGCACTGTTACATTCTGTTTTTATTTCTAATCTCTAGCATCCACAGTACTTTGTTTCAATTACCTTAAAATTGAACACTGGATCCCACTTTTTTACCAGTGGAAATAGTTTCTGCTTATTAATTTTATTAAAACTTTTAATGATGTTGATTCTCTATGGAATCTCCTCTTAACTTCACTTTTTCAAGGGAGACGACCCCAGATTCCCCAGATCTTCCATGTAACTCCCTCAGCCCTGGGTGCTGTCTAGCTCAACTGCTTCTGCACCCCTAGCAAAACTTTCTTGATTTAATACTTAGATTACAATATCTAGCAATATCTGTGGAGACACACAGTGTTAACATTTCAAATCCAGTATGATTCTTCTTCAGAACTCATCTAAAGCACAAATTTAGGGAGATTGGCAAATGAATTACAGGTGACATGAGCAACAGTATCCATTACCTGGATAATAATGTTTTATGGCCACATTGTTTTACAATATGAGGCTGAACCACATGTTAAGCTTCAATAAAAGTCTTAGCAAAACTTTCTTCATTTAATACTTAGGTAACAAGGTGTAGAGTGGGATGAACACAGCAGGCCAAGCAGTATCATAGGAGCAGGAAAGCTGACGTTTTGGGCCTAAACGCTTCTTCAGAAATGGGGGAGTGGAAGGGGGTTCTAAAATAAATAGGGAGGGAGAGGGAGGCGGATAGAAGATGGATAGAGGAGAAGATAGGTGGAGAGAAGACAGACAGGTCAAAGAGGTGGGGATGGAGCCAGTTATGTTGAGTGTAGGTCCGTCCAAGGAGGATGGATATGTCAAGGGGGCAGGTTGAGGTTAGTAGGTAAGAGATGGGGGAGGGGCTTGAGGTGGGAGGAGAGATAGGTGGAAGGAAAGTTTAGGGAGGCGGGAACGAGCAGGGCTGGTTTTGGGATGCGGTTAGGGGGAGGGGAGATTTTGAAGCCTGTGAACAACTCCCCTTCCCATTCCGCAGACGACATGTCCATCATGGGCCTCCTGCAGTGCCACAACAATGCTATCCGAAGTTTGCAGGAACAGCAACTCATATTCCACTTGTGAACCCGGCAGCCTAATGGTCTCAATGTGAACTCCACGAGCTTCAAAATCTCCCCTCCCCACTATCGGCAGGAAGGTTCCTCATCTCCCAAACACCACATATCTCCAATGCCACTACCTCCTGTATCATGTAAGGGGTGCATCATCTTTCAGGCTAATCTTAGATAGATTTGTACTGATTGATGTGTTTGGAGAAATATTTGATGGGTTTGAGAGTTTGTTTTTATTGCTAATGCCTACCGGCTGTCGACAGGGGCATCAGAACTTTGTACTTCAAGAATTTTGCACTACTCACTCATTGTCATCAGACATGAACACAATTGTTTGCATTTTCCAGAAATTACAACATTCCATTTCCTATTTTTTTTTCTGTGGGCTGTGAGTATCACTGGCAAGGTGTTCATGTTTGCCCGCCCCCTAATTTGCAGTGAATGTGTTGGCTTGCAATGTCATTGCAAAGGGCAGTTACTACGTTGTTGTAGGTTTGGAATCACATGTAAACCAGGGCAATTATGAGTGGCAGGTTCCCTTCCCTAAACGGATATCAGTGGGCCAGATCAGCTTTTATAATTAGCGATGAGTGTCACAGTTACTATCACTTTGCATTCCACATTTATGAATTGAATTTAAATTCTACCAGTTGTTATCTTTAACACCTGCCTGACAAATAGTACGTTACTATTAAACTGAAACAATTGCTTAATTTTATTTTTCTTTGTTTTATTACACTTGTTACACCTTTCATTTACTTTTTTAACCACACCGCCTCTTCCCTCCCCCTCAACCTTCTTAACATCTATTCACAATTCCCATGGTTCTAAATAGATGTTCAAGTCCTATTTCTGTTTTTGCCACCTGGTGGCTGAATTTAATATCGCAATATCACATTAAAATGTGGATCAGTTGATTGCATTGACATTGTAGTGCTTTTACAGAAAAAAGTACAAGCATTAAACTTCCAGAGTAAAATATTTCCTAGTCCTGGACAGCATTCAAATAACATTTCTGCTATGACCATGCCCAACAAAAAAGAATCTCACCAATCCCTCTTGACATTTAATAACATAACCGTTAGTGAATTCCCCCACTATCAACATTTAGTGTTGACCTGAAAATAAACTGCAAGAGCAGATCTAGAAATCTGACAGCAAGCGAATCAGGTCCCGATTCCCCATTACTCAGATGATGACAGAGATTAACACTGAACATTTGTATCTTGAACTTGTATTTACATGCGTTTTATTTGAAGATATGCAGCCAAAAACTGACTGTAGATGTTAATTCAGTGCCTGGATGGACAGGAGCTTTCTAGAATGTCAACCTGGTCAGGTGTCAAGGAAGCTTCAAAGGACAGGGCTTAAAAGGGAAATGTGCTCCAAGTTGACTGTAAACCCCTGAGAGTTATGTCAGACTACAAATATGCTGCAAGACTAAACAACATTCAGGCAAGAGACATGTTATGAGTCTGTGCTTCAAAATATATAATCAGTTAAAAATCACTTCAATTCTGTGTGTGTGCTAGTGGAAGATAGTATGCTGGTGTGCTGATGGGATCGTGTGTGATCGTGGTCTGAGGAGTTCATGTGTATTCGCTAGAGTTAATACTGTGAAGATCATAGTCAATGAAGCATCTAGTACTCACTCCTGCACTGCAGGTTAAAGGTTGTATTGCTGTGAGTTCTAAAAGCCAGATAGGTAGACAAAAAAAAGTCAGAAGAGCTCTCATATTGAGTGCTCAAAGGTAAACAAGACCAAATAATTTACAAATAACATTGAAATTGAAAGTTTCACTATCAATTCTTCATGAATGACTCAGAAATTAACCTATTTATCTTTGTTGTTATTACTTTCGGCCTTACTTTTAATTTCTGATTTCTGTGTGCGTGTATTGTGTTATTAATTTTTCTCATGTTTAGTAACTAATAAATTCTCTTTTGTTCAATCAACAAATCCTGGGTAAATTGGCTTTTTTTAAAAAATAAATTCACTTATATCAGGGAGAACAGTTTTCACAAGGAAAGGAATCCTTTTCTATCTAACTTTATTGGAACTAACTAAGATTGAGGGGTGAATAAAAAGGGAAGTCAGTTCATCCTTCCTGACATGACAGTTGACAATTTGGGTATCCTATCTGGATCCATAACAGATTGGTAATCCTCATTGGGGTCTGGTCATAACAAAGTCTATCCACTATCAGCAAAGAAGTAAGGCATCTAATGGAATACTCTGCACTTAACAGGTACAGTTAACATCGAACTGTACAGCACAGGAACAGGTTCTTTGGCCTATAATATTGTGCTGAACATGACACCAAGCTAAACTAATCCCTTCTGCCTGCCCTTGGTTCATATGCCTCCATTCCTTGCATATTCATGTGCTTATCTAAAAGCCCCTCAAATGTCCCTATCATGTCTGATGCCACCAACACCCCGGACAGCATTTTCCATACTCCTACAACATTTGTGTAAAAAGCTTGCCCCTGACATCTCCTTTGAGCTCTTCCCTCATCTCACTTTGTATTAGACATTTAAACTCTCGGATAAACGTTTTGACTGTCAACCCTATCTTTGCATCTCATAATTTTACACACTTCTATTAAGTCTCCCTTCAGCCTCTGCCACTTCAGAGAAAGCAACCCAAGTTTTTTATAACCTTTAATTATAGCTCATACCTCCCTCATCCAGGTAGCAACCTGATAAATCTCTTTGCACCCTCTACAAAGCCTCCACATCTTTCCTGTAATGTGGCAAACAGAATTGAATGCAGTACTCTAAATGTGGCCTAACCAAAGTCATATAAAGCTGCAACATGGCACCCTGACTCTTGTATTCAATTCCCTGATCAATAAAGGTAAGCATACCATCTGCCTTCTTTACCACCCTATCTACTTGAACCCCAAGATCCCTTTGTACATCAATGCTAGTCAGGCTCCTATTAACTGTATACTTTTTCTCAACATCTGATCTCCCAAAGTGCAGCGCCTCACACTAACCCAGATTAAACTTCATCTGCCATTTCTCTGCCCATATCTGCAACTGATCTTTCTCCCCCGAATCCTTTGACAACCTCCTTCAGTATCCACAACTCCACTAATCTTTGTATCATTCACAAACTTACTCACCCACCCATCTACACTTTCATCTGAGTTATTTAAAAATATCACAAACTGCAGAGGTTCCAATACAGATCCTGTGGAATGCCACTAGTCATGGACCTGCAGCCAGACAAACACCCTTCCACCACTACTCTGTGCTTTCCATGGACAAGCCAATTTTGAATCCATGTGGCCAAGTCTCATAGATCCCATGTGTCTCAATCTTCTGGATGAGCCTACCATGAGGGATCTTGTCTTACTAAGCCTTACTAAAATCCATGCAGACAATATCCAGTGATCTACTCTGATCAGTCACATTTGTCACCTCCTCAAAAAAATTCAATCAATTTTCATGAGGCATGATCTGCCCAGCAGAAAGCCATGCTGATTGTCCCTTATTTGGCGATGCCTCTCCAATCCAGGTCTTCCCCAGTGACCAGAGATAATGGGAACTGCAGATGCTGGATAATCCAAGACAACAAAGTGTGTAGCTGGATGAACACAGCAGGCCAAGCAGCATCTTAGGACCACAAAAGCTGACGTTTCGGGCCTAGACCCTTCCCGAAATGTCAGCTTTTGTGGTCCAAATGCTGCTTGGCCTGCTGTATTCATCCAGCTCCACACTTTGTTGTCTTCTCCAGTGACCAATGAGGATCCAGAGATCTTGGTCAAGGCCGCAGCAATCTCCGCTCTTGCCCTCTTTCAATAACCTGCGGTAGATGCCATCAAGCCTTTGGGACTTATCCACTTTAATGCTCTTCAAAAGACCCAACACCACTTCTTCCAAGATCTCAAAATGCTCTAGCATAATACCATGCTTCACGTAAATCTCACTATCCTCTACATCATTTTCCTGTGTGAATGCTGACACAAAATGCTCATTTAGGATCTCGTCCACATCCTTTGCCCCCAAGCACAAGTTCTCTCCTTTATCCTTGAATGGTCCTACCTTCTCCCTAGTTATCCTGTAATTTTTAATGTGTGTATGGAATGCTCTGGGATTCTCTTTAACCTTGTTTGCAGTGGTCATTTTATGGTCCCTTCTTACTCTCCTCAAATTATTTCCTGCTTTCTTTACCTTACTCATGGGCCCTGTCGAATTTTGGCTTCCTAAACCTTACGTATGCTTCATTCATCCTTTTGACTAAATTCACAACCTTCCTCATTATCCAAGAGTCCCTTTCCTTGCCATCCTTCTCCTTCCTCCTTACTGGAATATGCCTGAGCCCTGATTAGCAGGTCTTTAAACAACTCCCACATCAAATAAAAACAGAAAGAACTGTGGATGCTGTAAATCAGGAACAAAAATAGAAGTTGCTGGAAAAGCTCACCAGGTGTGGCAGCAGCTGTGGAGGAAAATCAAAGTTAACATTTTGGGTCCGGTGACCCTTCCTCGGGACCCTCAGTTCTAAGGAAGGGTCACGGGACCTGAAATACTAACTCTGATTTTTCTTCACAGATGCTGCCAGACCTTCTGTTTTAGTCCCACCTGTCAGATGTAGATTTACCTGATAACAACTCCTTCCAATGAATGCTCTCTTGTTCCTGCCTAATACTGATGTAATTTGCACCCACCCTCCCCCCCAATTTATTACCTTCCCACAAGGTTCTGATTTATCCATATGCATATCTATCTTAATACTTAAGGAGTTGTGATCACTGTTTCCAAAACGGTCTCCCACAATATTTAAGATGCTCGACAACATCCTGGCACCTTAGCTATAATCTTCAAACTTATTGCTTCTACCACTGATACATAGTGGCAGCAGTGTGCAATAGTTTCCAAAATGTACTACAATTACTCACTAAAGCTCCTTTGATAGCACCTTCCAAAACCCATGACATCTACCATCTGGAAGGACAAGAATAATAGATGCGTAGATAGACTAATGCCTACAAGTTCCTCTCCAAGTGTCACACCATCTGGACTTGGACGGATGTTACCATTCATAATGCCATGTTAACATCCTGTAATTCTCTTCAGAACAGCGCTGTGGATGCATCTACATTTCATTGACTGCAGCAGTTTAATAAGGCAACTCCTCATTGTCTTCTCCAGGGCAATTGGGCAGGGGCAGTAAGTGCTGTGGCTTAAACAATGATGCTCATATCCCATGAATGATTTTTGTTTTAAAAAGTCAACTGATAGCTACAGAAATTGTAAGCTGGATTTTATGTTTTGACAAAAGAACTTTAGCAGAATAATGACAATATAGGTATGCTCCCCTAACTACATCTTTCCAACATCATGCCATTCAATATTAGGCCAATTCTAGTTCTAGGACTTTAATTGTTGAAACAAGTACCTGGAAGTCATGCTTTCTTTGATTGGGAGCTTACCACTTGCACAGAGGGGCAAATGACATCCAGTTGGATTGGAAATTGGCTTGCTGAAAGAAGACAGAGGGTGGTAGTTGATGGGAAATGTTCATCCTGGAGACCAGTTACTAGTGGTGTACCGCAAGGGTCAGTGTTGGGTCCACTGCTGTTTGTCATTTTTATAAATGACCTGGATGAGGGCGTAGAAGGATGGGTTAGTAAATTTGCAGACGACACTAAGGTCAGTGGAGTTGTGGCTGGTGATGAAGGATGCTGTAGGTTGCAGAGAGACATAGATAAGCTGCAGAGCTGGGCTGAGAGGTGGCAAATGGAGTTTAATGCAGACAAGTGTGAGGTGATGCACTTTGGTAGGAGTAACCGGAAGGCGAAGTACTGGGCTAATGGTACGATTCTTCGTAGTGTAGATGAGCAGAGAGATCTCGGTGTCCATGTACACAGACCCTTGAAAGTTGCCACCCAGGTTGACAGGGCTGTTAAGAAGGCATACAGTGTTTTAGCTTTTATTAATAGAGGGATCAAGTTCTGGAATCAAGAGGTTATGGTGAAGCTGTACAAAACTCTGGTGCGGCTGCACTTGGAGTATTGTGTACAGTTCTGGTCACCGCATTATAAGAAGGATGTGGAAGCTTTGGAAAGGGTGCAGAGGAGATTTACTAGGATGTTGCCTGGTCTGGAGGGAAGGTCTTACGAGGAAAGGCTGAGGGACTTGAGGCTGTTTTCGTTCGAGAGAAGAAGGTTGAGAGGTGACTTAATTGAAACATATAAAATAATCAGAGGGTTAGATAAGGTGGATAGGGGGAGCCTTTTTCCTAGGATGGTGACGGCAAGCATGAGGGGGAATAGCTTTAAATTGAGGGGTGAAAGATATAGGACAGATGTCAGAGGTAGTTTCTTTACTCAGAGAGCAGTAAGGGAATGGAACGCTTTGCCTGCAATGGTAGTAGATTCGCCAACTTTAGGTACATTTAAGTCATCATTGGATAAGCATATGGACATACATGGAATAGTGTAGGTTAGATGGGCTTGAGATCGGTATGACAGGTCGGCACAACATCGAGGGCCGAAGGGCCTGTACTGTGCTGTAATGTTCTATGTTGCAGGCTGTAAAGGTTCTTTGAATCCCAAGAGTTTCAACCTGCGGATAACTGTCATAGTACTCTCCTTTTGAGGTAGCATCTTTGGAATACCAGTGTTTGAGTTAAAAGATAATGATCCTTTACCGCACCAAGAAGAAGCATAGACTGAAAAAATATTACAAAGTGATTTTGCTGGGTGGCATGGCTTGAAACAATGAGAGCTAAAAGTGCACAAAAAAGTCATGAAAGAGACAGAGGAAAGAAGAGAGAGGAAGGGCTTCCAATGTGTTAGTCAATTAGTGGTTGAGGGCAGATCACTAATTGGCATAGCACTGCATTTAAGTTCACAATGTTTTGGTCTCTGCAACATTTTGAGGTTTGTGGTAATTCATGGGACAATTCCCTTTCTGCCCACGTCTGCCATCTTTCTCTGATGCCTGCATGTTTTCTTTGTCAGGCAAACGGCATAAAAAGAAAGTTGAGACTTCAGCAGAACATCCCCAGGCTGATCTAGACATGTGAAACCTCTTTCACTATTACTGTTTTTTTTTTAAGAATGGTTCATGGGCTGTGTGTTGTTGGCTAAGTCAGCATTTATTGCCAATTCCGTATTGACTTTATGAAGGTGATGAGCTGCCATCTTGAATTGCTGCAGCCCATGGGATGCAAGCACACCACAATGCTGTTGGAGAGGGAGTACCAGGGTTTCAACTGGGTGACAGTGACGCATTGTTTTGTATTTCCTAGTCAAATGATGATGTTTCCTGCAACTATGCCCCTTTTACTTCTAGTTGTGTTGGTCCAGCTGGTTTAGAAGGTTCTGTCAAAGAATCCTTGGTGAGTTGCCACAGGGCACTTTGTAGATGATACATATTTTTGCCTCTCTGCATTCGTCCTAGAGAAGGTAAATGTTGAAGGTATTGGAGGAGATACCAGTCAAACAGACAGTGCCTGTTTGTCCTAGATAGTGTAAAGCTACTAGAGAGTTTTTGGAGCTACATACATCCAAACATGTGGGGAGACTTCCATTGCAGTCCTGACATGTATAGTTCTAGATAGTGGACCTGCTTCGGGGATTTAAGAGGTGAGTTACTCACCACAGAATTTCCAGCCTTTGACCCACCCTTGTATCCACAATATTTATATATCTGGTATTATATTCCAGGACTCTAGTAAATGAACAGACACTGTCATGTAGATAATGTGACAATGGCTTCACAATGATTAATCAAGCCCATTTCAACAGTCGCCCAAGTTCTTTAACCTTTACATTGAAGAGAAAACAGCATGATAAAATACCATTCGATACAAGTTTCCCCTCAAATCACAACCAATTGTAATGTGCCATTTTTACATTGATGTGGATGAAAGTTGTGTGTTTTCTGCCTACACTCCATTGAGGAAGGACCATAAAAAAGGAGCAGTTCAAAATAGGCCAACCACTTTCTCAGGACAAAAAGGAGATAGACAATTAAAAAATTGTGATTTTGCAAGAATTGCCCGATCCTGAGAGCAAATTTAAAAAAATGCAGTTGATGTCTAAATTGGGTCGCCCATGAAAATGAGTGCAGTGATGTGTAAGTAATCTGCATTTATTTATGCAAATGCAGCTGTGTGAGAATGATTTCTACATGCAGCTTGTTTTAACTCCTCTGTTGTTTGTCTATGCACCTGCATTGGACTGTATTTTGTTAACTTCTTATAGCCACTTAAAAGCAGCCTGCATTGCTTAATGGTAACCTTCACCTGCTGAAAGGGAGGTGCATTCTAATTGAGGTGTGCAGTCTAATGATGTGACCACTCTTTGGCGTTGAGAACATTTCTGTATCTTGAAGGAAGCAAGTCTGCTGCCTAAATATAAAGGTAACCTTTTTAACAATGTCTATTGTACCGAATTGCTGTCATGCAATAATCTGCACCATACATCATGATGAGCAATGGTGTAGATTGGAATTGTACTTAGTTATATCACTCAAAAAAGTAGACAGCAGCATGAACTCTAATGATCTCAGGAGATTATTCTGGATACAGCCTTAAAAAGAATGACTTGTGCAGACACACAACAGTTGAAAGAGCTGGACAGTCCAGAAACTTGCAGAGGAGAAAATCATGGCAAGATTCAAAAACGCAAAATGAAAATCAATGCTGAAAATATTTCAGACTGGTGAGAAAATTGTTGAAGCAAATGTGAGCTAAAAGTCGCATGCGACTGGAATATTAGTCACACTTGGCAATAACAGATTGCAGAGTGCCAATGAACTGTCTTGGGTTGTGATTCAGGTGCTGACATGGAGGAGCTTTAAAATAAAATGGCACTGTTACAAACAGAGAAAGCTAGATATAAGCAATGTTGTTAGAGTTCAGAACGAGCATTGCCATCATACTAATATATTCCTGACTTGAAGGAAGGAAGCCAATGTAGCCAAATTTGCAGATGACACAAAATTAGGTGGAAAGGTAAGTTGCAAGAGGGATATGAACTGTTTATAGAGAGATATTGATGACAGGTTAATTAAGTGGGCAAAATGTTGGCAAATAGAGTATAAAGTGATATGTGGGTAGTTGCACATGAAACACAGAAATCTAGCACACATGTTCAGCATGTAATCAGAAAGACTAGTCCAATGTTTGATCCTTATTTCAAAGGGGGTTGGAGTAGAAGAGTAGGGAAGTCTTATTGCGACAATACAAGGAGCTAAGGAGACCACATCTGGAATACCATGAGCAGTTTTCATCGTCATCGAATCCCTACAGCACGGAAACAGATCCTTCAGCCCAACAAGTCCACGCCGACCCTCGGAGCAACCTGCCCAGACCTATCCCCCCACAGCACACCTAATCTACACACCTCTGAACACTACAGGTAATTTAGCATGGCCAATCTACCTAGCCTGCACGTCTTTGGACTGTAGGAGGAAACCGGAGCACCCGAAGGAAACCAATGCAGACCTGGGGAGAATGTGCAAACTCCACACAGTCAGTCACCCGAGGCTGGAATTGAACCCATGTCCCTGGTGCTGTGAGGCAGCAGTGCTAGCCATTGAGCCACCGTGCCGCCCTAATATATCCTGAGTGCGAGGCCTACTCACTTACCAGTTATCTATAATTAGGTACAGCTGATGAAGTTTTACAAAGGAACCAAAGGAAACCCATTCATTGTGGATTGGATATGAATCTAATGATGGATGCAATGCTGACATACTTTGCAGGGTCATGAACAGGACCTAAGTAAACCTAAGTTGTTCAGCCAAACATCAAATGATGTGCCAAGTCTGACCAGAATGTGTTCTAGAAGAATTAGGAAACTTGTTCACTTCCTGAATTTGTGAAGTTGAAGCTTGGGGAAAGATGGGTTGTGGTAAAAGATGTTATGTACATAAGTTTAGAAATGTCAATAAGGTGTTTTGATCCTTGCTGAACTAGTTAAAGGACTTGTTAAATTGAAGCAGACCAAAACTTGGCTTGACAGGTCGTATTTTGTTTGATCTTATTGATGTGGTCTTTCACTGATTTACAAGCAGTCAATGCCGCAGATTTGATTTTAACAATAAAATAGATTTTTATCATGTAAAAATTGATGATCAAAATAGAATAAAGCAAACAATTTACATATAACATAGGTTTAAAATGTCAAAACACAGAGCAAAATACTATTCCATTCGACCCAACATCAACCTCTTTACTGTAATCACATCAGAGAGAATTCCTGCTCAATTGCATCCATAATTCAACTGTGGTATCAATTCCCAGCCTTGAGAATATAACAGCCTGTTCCTTCAGTCTTCATACAGTGGAGTTTAAGTTTCCACAAATTTAAATAATCTCTCCAGATTTTTAACCCAACACATCTGGTCTGAAACTTTCAAACTAAGCCCCCTTAGACTGAGGAAATATATTTATTGACAGTGCTAAAATATCCCTTTTCTTCAAGGCTAACTGTCTTACACATTCATATTCAGTCAAAATTTATGCAAAATTGAAGCCAAAAAGGCATCCTTTAAGCTTAGTCCTTTTCTCTCCATGCCAAAAAAAAATTCCAGAATCTTCTAACTGAAACCCAATGCACAACACTTTTACGTTGTTTGCTTATAAAATCTCTTCCAGAGAAAATTGCAATCCCTTTATTCTCCAGGAAGTTTGTCTGTCATAAAATGTTTGAAAACCAGTCATCATGGCTGCAGAAATGCTAACCAGGTAATCATTCAACCCCTTCATAGACACAGACCAAACCCACATGCTACTGGCTCAAAACCCATCTCTAAACTAAATAATATTAAAATTAAGTATAAACCTCAAATGGAATAAAAGTTTGGGAGTAGGTAAGCATTGAGCATGTTTTGGAAAGATAAGTGCTGAGGAATGTATTAAGCTCCACCCAATGTAATGATATTATAAGGGTAAGGAGAACTGCATTTGATCGTGAAGGAGGTAGAGCCACCATCGACATCTCCTCATAGTCATTAGCAGAAATGTCTTCATGCAAATGTAAATTGTACATTGTTGCTATCACACAATAAATAAAATCATATTCAAGGCAATAGATTCTTTTCACTAATAGATTTCCTCCATGCCACTAGGTCAAGTGGCCTTGTAGATTAAAAGCCTAAAAGGAGAATGATAGCAGCAAATCTAACTTATGATAACCAAGAGTTCATCTGGCTCATAAAATGTACTGAGCAGCAATGAAGATGCAGCATACAATCACTCAAATTGTAGCTTATGTCTTTCTGTAACAGGCTACCGTTCTGTACGATAATCCACCAGGGAGACTTTTCTTTAGTTTTCACCACTAAGATGTCTATGATTTCTGCTCACTGTCAGCTGTCAATGAAACGATCAGATTAGGAAATAGTTTTGTTGAGAAAGTAGCTGGATATCCACAGCACGTCCTTTAAGAAAAACATTAATACATTTGTGAATTAAATGGCGCAGCAGTTTTGAGTATTTTTCTTGTTGCATTTCCCAACCACCGGCTCAAATACCCTTCTTGTGCTTCCTTGGAGGCTAAAAATATTACGAAGTAGGTGTTTCCTTTACCCTGTTCTAACATCCTTCCTTCAAAAAGCAGCTGTTCAGGAGAGGAAAATAAAACAAGTTGGAACATCTAACCCCTTTTAATTTGTCACTTAAAAGGGAAGCACAGTTTCTATCTCCTGCAAAACCTTTGAAGACAATAAGGTACATTCTATTTTTATTTGGTCAAAATGTGAGCAGGAAACAGATTATGACAGGATGTAATGAAGCCTGGGGGAAAATCTTGCAGATGGCCTGCATCCTGACAAGGCTGAGGTTAAGTGTACAGGCATATAGCTTGTGTATACTCCATTTAGTGTACTTTGGAAGCACTGTCCCACTGCAGTCCAATGTTTCCTGTTTGAATGACACATAGAGGTATTCTGTTCTCTCTATAGCACAATGTGAGATTACATGTTCAGTCTAAATCAGGATCACTTTTCGAGATTAGGAGAGTAAGTAACAGTTGTATTATTCTAAAGTACATAGAGTCACAGAATGATCTATCACAGAATAAGTGTATTGCACTTTTCATGATATTTTGGAAACACTACATAATCACTCCCAATTCTCTGTTATTTTCACAGAGCCCTACAATTTATTTTCCTGAAGCATTTACTTAATTCCCTTTTGAATCTTCTTCAATCTTTCCTTCAATCAGTGCATTTCAGAATAAAACCATTCACCATATAAAAATAATGCTCATTGTCTTGTTTCAGTACTTTTGCTAATTATAACCTGTGCCCTTTGATAACTGAGCCTTTGTACACTGTAAATAGTTTATCTTAGATTTGAGCTCAAACCTGACTCAGCAATGTAGATTTGGAGGTTTATTTGTAAAGAAATATTGGAGGGGTTTTTGAAATATTGATTAGATTGAGAATGATAAAATTTCTCTGTGGTGTTCTGAACTGTTTATGAGGAAGCAATGTCTTCATATGGAATGAAAATAGGCGCGAGTATGTCTTACTTTTTCAAAAAATAACATCACTGTTTTTAGACTTGTAGGATTCAATTGAACATCGTAGCAGTTGGGATATGGTACAACCAATTCTACTTGAACGGGAGCCACACTTTGGTACTTTAAGTACTAATATGCAACATTATAGGACTAATGCAAAAGAGCATTGTCAAAGCCCAAATTATGATTGACGCACAAATGGACAAGTGAATCCAGGAAATAAATTAGATACAGGCGCGGAA
This sequence comes from Stegostoma tigrinum, assembly GCF_030684315.1. NCBI lineage: Eukaryota > Metazoa > Chordata > Chondrichthyes > Orectolobiformes > Stegostomatidae > Stegostoma > Stegostoma tigrinum. The sequence continues at coordinate 32,741,860 of NC_081374.1, forward strand.
TAATTTTTGAGAGGGATCCAAGAAGAGCACATCATTTGAGGCAGCATTGATGAAGCAAGTTGGCAGACATTTGAAATTCAGTTTGACCATCCTCACTCCTGGACATGTTAGTTCTTTGTATCTTGGACATCCCCCATTACTTGAAACCTGCAACTCCTCTTCTTCGAGTAAATCCACCCAAAGTTCCATTTCCCAAGTCGACTTTGAAGCGGGTTATTATGAACTGCATTTTTTTTACATAATAAATATGAAAACGATTGGTAATTTTAGTATTTCAGAATGACTCTTTAACTGGACAAATATGTACTAATAAAGGAAAAGAGGCCTTGGACAGCTTTCTATTCTAAAGTTAGACACATTGACAAAAGCGTGTTTCCAGTTCTAAGTGTCAAGAATTCTGTGTGAATCAATTTGACACTATGCAAGAAAAAACAAGATCTGGGAACTTTTTTATAAGTTTCCAACTCACACTTTAAATTGTAGAGGGTAATTATAACTTTTGTGAAAAGCTTATAACTCTAAGATTCGACATAAATAAAGTGTTTGAGGGCTTAAATAGTAGTGGGATCAGGTTGATCACCTTTAAAGCTGCATGGGGAAAGCAGCTAGTGGGTTGTGTTGGGAAGTAGCAACATTCACCAGTGCATCAGGAGTCTCGGGGGAATCTCCAATCTCTGCATTCAACAGCACATGAGTCTGAGATAACAATGTGTAGAGCTGGATGAACACAGCAAGCCAAGCACCATCAGAGGAGCAGGAAGACTGACCTTTCGGGCCTACACCCTTCTTCAGAAAGTGCATGAGTCTAACTGTGGGGCAGGTTGCTTTGAGTGTTAACTGTGCAAGCAGTTTAATGACAGCTTTAACACTTGATTCTGCTTCTAACTGTCTATACATGGGCTGATCAAAATATACCGGGTTCAACAAAGCAAGAATATGACAGGAACAAAAGCAGAAATTGCTGGAAAAGTTCAGCAGGTCTGGCAGCATCTGTGAAGAGAAGTCAGAATTAACATTTCTGGTCCGGTGACCTTCCTCAGAACCCGAACCATTAACTCTGACTTCCCTCTGTAGATGCTGCCAAACCTGCTGAGCTTTTCCAGCAATCTCTGATTTACAGCATCCACAATTCTTTCAGTTTCTAGGAATATGACAGGGATTGACCAGAATCTCAAACCAACAGACGTGGGGTCGCGTTACCTTTAAGTGCAGAGTTGTGTCAACTGGTTTGCCTTACCAATATAGAATCATAGAATCCTATTACTATGCAAGAGGCCATATTGCTTTGAGAGTGCAGTTTTCTTTTGTTTTTGAGGTAATTCCTAAAATGTGGGAGGTCATCTCTGCTACTTTGTACTTTTTGACTTTAATCTACACTATACGGCTGTCGTCTTTCTCTGTAGAATGGCAACAGCTCTGACTTCGGCCCTCGACTAAGGAACAAGCTTGTAACAGCAGTGTGACCAAGTGGTTACTTTCTTCTCGGTCACCCACTGAATGTGGAGTGGAGTAAGTGAACGTTGAGCTCCAGTTTTCAGGGGTGATATTTAACCAGGGTATAAGGATTAAAGATCAGGGTTTTTTTTTGGACAGGTCTGAGCATCTGTGCCTTAGAGGCCTCAGATTTTCTTGGCAAGTCATTGCCATCAGCTGAAGCCTCCTGAAATGCGAGTGCCATACAAGTGAACAAGGTGGACATACGTCGTCTGTAACAGTTGAGATCACCACAGTCTGAAGTTTCTGCAACTCTGGCTCGTTAAAGAGATCTGGTGCTGTCATTTATATTTTGCCACTCATTGGTTTATCTCCTAGGTGACTGATACCTGTTTGCCAGGTTCACTGCTTTTACCTATTAGCAACTGATGAGTCCACGGACTAGACTGGGAGAGGGGGAGACAGTTGCTTGGTGGCATTTTACTTGGACAAGTAATTCAAAGGCCCAGGCTAATGTCCTAGAGACATGGGTTCAAATCTCAATAGAATTTAGTTTTAATAAACAAATGCAGTTAATAGAATAAAATCTGGAATTGCAAACTAGTTCTATTAATGGTGCCATGTGTTCACAGAATTATTATGGCATAGAAAGAGGCCATTCAATCCATCATGTCTGCCCCAGCTCTTCAAACGTGTATTCTTACCATTCTCCTGCTTTTACTTGATGCACCCTATTTCCATCCAAATAATCATCCAATGCTCTTTTGAATGCCTCCACTACACATCTAGGCAGTGCACTCCATACCCTGACTACCCACTGGGTGAAGATTATTTTTTCTTACATCACCCTTGCTTCTTTTGCACCTCATTTTATATTGATGCCCTCCCATTTTTGTTCCTTTTATGAGTCTCCCCATCTATTCTATCCAGCCAGCTAATGATTTTTAAGTTGTTTAAAAACACATCCAATTCTCTAATGTTCTTAATGGAAGAAAATCTGTCCTCCTCACCTGGTTTGGCTTGAGAGTTGCCAAAATGTGGTTGACTCTTAACTTTCTTCTGAAACACCCTAACAACCACTCTGTTTGAGGGAAATTTGAGGCAGGCAATAAATGCTGATATTGCCAGCAATGCCCACATGGCAATGAATAAAAAATTGCCAAAGAGCCCTCAGATCGCCCAACAAGAGTCATTCACTCGAAAAGCAATTTCACTCCGTGAACATTCAGGTAATAGATGAACATCACATGTTTGCATATTTATGGAAGGAACTGTCATGATGCTTTCATTTTGCACCAGTCAAATCTCTCACAGATCTTCGCACCTCCAACTTCAGTCAGCAGATGAATCCTTGGAGAAAAGGGCTATGCTTTGAGGATCTGGCTGCTTATAACCTGTGATTTCAATTTTTATTCTTGCATGGGACATCTGTGTCACGAATAAGGCCAACATTTATTGTCCATTTCTAAATGCCTTGGAGAAGGTAGTTGGGAGTTGACTTATTGACTCACTGCAGTCAGTTTCGTGAATCAACAGTACAGTTCAGAGTTTTCAGATTGTTTCCAGCAACTTTGAAGGAACGGTGATATATTTCTAAGTGGTGTATGATAGGCCGGGGAAGAGGTACCTCCACTCGTGGGGTTTCCATTCACCTGCCATGATGGCTTCAGAAGGATGCAGGAGGCTTGGCAAGTTTAGGCAGTGCATCCTGCATATAATTTACTCTGGTGCTGTTGTGCACCAGTGATGGTGTGAGAGCATATTTAATATGGGTGGATAGAATCTTGATCATGCCAGCTGCTTTTTTGAGCTACATCAGTGGACAGGCTCTTGGGGAGTTACGTGATGAGTTACTCACAGCAGAATTCCAAGCCTGTGATCTGCTCTACTAAACCACAACATTTATATGACCAGTCCATTTCGGCCTCTGATCAATCGTACTTGCCAGGATGTTGGTGGTGAGTAATTCTGTGATGCTAATGCTATTGAATATGAAAAGACAATTGTTAGATTAATTTTTTTAGGGGATGTTTGTGGCAGCACTTATGTGATGTCAGCCTGACTTGTCACATCATATCCATTCTGAATGTTATTCAGGAATGGACACGGCCTGCTTCAATATCTAAGAATTCATGAACATTGTTCAGTGGACAGCCCACTGTTACCTGATGATACAGAGAAGGTTATCGCTGAAACAGTTGCATTTTTTAGGCCTAGGACACTACCCTGAAAAATTCCTGCAGTGATGCCCTTGGAGTGAGATGATTTGACTCCAGCAATCAAACCCATCTTCCTTTTGGAGGCCAGCCACTTTATAAGTGAAGCCACATGGGCAATCAAAAAACAAGTCCTTGAGTTGCTGAAAATGTGATATTAAGACTGGGCAAGTGTGGAGTACTGTTCAGCCCACAGCAGCATGGATAGTTGTCTGCAGTGTCTTACACATCATAGTACACTGAGAGGATCAGTACCACAGGAAGAGGAAGCTGATGACCACATTGCAGTTTGAATAAGCTAAAAGGAGGAGGAGAAACAAGAAGAGGGGATAAACCTGATGTGACTTAGGTTCAGCTAAGTCAACTCAGCTAGATGCCAGTGACATCTGGGATGGAATTATTCAGACATGATTCAGGTAGCCCTGAGGCTACCTTTAATACCAATGTCTATTAGATGGATGAGAAACTACAATGGGGATGACTGAACAGAAGAGATTTGAACTAAAGTTTATATGTTCTGCTGCTGGTAGCCAGTTTCCAGGAAATTGAACTTTGTTAGGAAACTGCAGGTTGACTTACTGAACATTTACAAGGCTATTAAGTGTAATTGGCTTCCTGCTTCTTGAGGGCAGATAGTCTTGCTCCCTCAATCAAACTGACTAACATGAGAAATGAATCTGGGAAACCCATATGTCATCTGGTGCCAGTATTTTTCAGGGGCCCATCTGCCTCTTTTCAGTCCCTGACTGGGTCAGAAACTCTGCTGATCATCTCTCTTCTGTCAATCTTAGAAATGATCTATTCTGTCCTTTGCACATACTAATTTAAACAGTGAGGCTTGAATGTTCAGATGTGGGTCATAATCAAACTCAACAGCTACAATTGGTCTGGAATTCTGAAGTCAGGATGTAAGTGACATATTACAACAGAAAACTGTTGGATGCTGGAAATCTGAAACAACATGGGAATTGCTGGAGAAACCTAGCAAGTTGAGCAGAATCTGTGGAGTTAGAAACAGAGTTAATGTTTCATGTTTAATGTAGATTTGAAGCATTAACTCTTTTTTTGTGCCTCCACAGCTGCAGCCAGACCTGCTGAGTTACTGATGTAATGATGTAGTTGAGTTAAAAGCCAGAGTAAATTCACTCAGCTTCCTCACTTGATGTTGGCCTTCCTCATTATGAGTCCAAAAATCAGCCAATTGATAATAGGATGACTCACAATATTGAGACATTTTACGCTTGTACTGCTTCCTTTATTGTTTGGTCAGTGTAACTAAGAGAGGATTCCAGTTTTTCAGTAGATGTGAATAATAGCTAATTTATCATATCTTAAGGAAGTATATACAGCTTGGCAGATGTATAACTAACTCTATTGAAGCCACAGTATTTCTCACTTCAGTCTCTCTCTCATGTGATTCCTTGCATCAGCAAAGTGTTTTCCTTTTCCAACTCTTACACACTCTTACACTACAACTGCCAGTCAATTGATTTTGCTCATCTGGCTAATCATCTTGAGTGAGGCCAGACTAGCACTGATGAAAATTCATTTTTGGCTAATACGAGCTGAGGGGTCAGTTGAGCCATATGCATATTGAAAATATTTCATTGCAACCAACTTCAATTACTGATTACTGTGCATGCACCTTTTAGACATAGTATGAATTACATGTGCAAAATAAAGAAAACCATTCTGAATTATTAACAATATTTTTAGTCTCAAAAAGTATATTTGTTAATTGAAGATAAATCATATTAAATTAAATGTTGCATTAATGTGAAATACTTGGAAATCTAACCATTCCATTATTTTAAAGAAAACACATTGATTGATGTATTGACTTGAAGTAGATAATTGGACAAAAAGCCTTCTTCGTTTACATTATAATTCAGAGACAGCAAAACCTGCAGATGCTGGAGTCAGAGTCAATACAGTATGGAGCTGGAGGAACACTGCAGGTCAGGCAGCATCAGTGATGCAGGCAAGTCAACATTTCAGGTTGGCATCCTTATTCAGGACTTCATCAGGTCCTGATGAAGGGTCCCGACCCGAAACATCGACTTTCCTTCTCCTCTGATGCCACCTGACCTACAGTGTTCCTTTAGCCCCACACAGTATTTACAACATAATTCTCTAGCTTTCATATTATCATGATTTACCACAGCTTTCTTAACGTGCATGGTTCTTTCGCTTACAGTCAAAGTTTATTTATCCCAGTTTGATGTCCAGCATGTGTTACATCCACTGATGTCAGTGCTAAATGAACTACAGTTTATTTCAAAAACACTCACCGGCAACAGCAAAATTAAGGGGTGGGGGATAGTCCCTTAGTGTCTCTCACTGAAAAATACACTTTGTTGGCATTAATTCTCACAATCAAACAATTTGCTGAAGCAGAAGATATAATTTTCAAAACTCTTTACCCACTTGAACACTATAAAAAAAGTCCAAGCTTCTAGATCTTGGACTGAAAGGGAAAGCCGCTACTGTAAAATAGACCAACACAGCAAATGTGGCTTCCTGCATTAGAATGCGTTGAAGTTCCTAATGTCCAAGTAAAAAGCATTCTTCTCAAGGAACATCACCTCCTGACAGCTAACAAATCACTGCCACTGACACAAGGCCTCAAAACAAAGCAGGTATCCATCTGAAATTGCATAACCCCTGCTGAAATACACACCACATCCCACAAACTAACAAGTCCCACTTCTCAGTGGCACACCCTCATGTTGACAGCATTTGTCGTCATCAACCATGACCTGGGAAGCTAATCTGACTGCTCATGTTTCAGATTCATTTAGAAAATCTAGATAACCTTCATCTGCTTAAAAATAAAACAAGGGAAATGTGGCCAATTGCTACACAAAACTGTATCATCATACAAGTTAGATTATCAACAATATACTGTACTTCTGTCCTGAGAAATTCATTCCTGGTGGCATCACAGTCATCCATACTGTGTGTTAGCTGAAGCCGTTAAAAGGATTATTAACTTTAACAACAGATTATAACCACTTCCTGAATATTAGCTACAAAGTGCCAGTTTGGTTATACCCTGTATGAAGGAATACCTTCTGCAGAGAGAAAGTAAAAAAAAATCAAGAAAATGAAATGAACAGAAAGTCAATGAATGATCTCCACCATTTGCTGCCAAAACACCTGTTCACATTATAAGCAAAAGCCCTAATGCTAGCTTTTTCACCTTAATCAGGGATATTTTTCCTGAGATGTTCTTCTGCATCATTCTTTAAGACCTTATAGGAGAAAGGTTCTCTTTGCATTTAAATAAGTACAATCTTATTCTCGGTCTATGTTATTTTAAGAGCGAAAGTAGTCATACTGTGAATTTGCACAACTATCTCAGGGTTTGTTAGACTGGCCTTGTGCTCTCCGTAACGATTTTTCCATTGAATGCTCTTAAATACTTGCAATTAGTTCCTTGCAATTACAGCCAGAATTTGGCTTTTCTGCAAATGGCTATCCTTTCCAATAAATACTGCATTTTTAAGGTAATAGCCTTATTAGTTCTGGCCATTATTACAACAATAGCTTACAAAATAATTCCTAGAGAAATAAAAATTGTGATTCAGTGATTGTTCTTTTTAATCAAACTATGTTTGTCAGAAAGGTCTTGTATACAAATATTCTTGAAAGGTAAGTTATAGATTTCATTCATAAGAAGCTGAATTTTGCATCAGATCATTGAATCTTTCTGTTATCATCTTTCAGAGGAGAAATGAAACGAGACAGTAGCAGTATTGAATCAAAGGACCCGGCCAGCCACCCTAATGCAGAAGACGGCAATTGGAAATCCAAAAAATATCTTGATGACATAGGTATAATGAATTTTGAAGTAATCCATGCTTTCAGTTGATTATTTTTGGAAAAAAAACTGTTTTTTTTCTTAACTGGTAATATTTTTAAAAAAGTTCAGTTTCTCTGTGGCATCTTGATGAACTTCAGTGTTTAGATGTATATTTTTGAAAGTCTTGGTGACAGATTTTTAGAGGCAAACAGAAGTGTAACCAATTTTTTTCCATGTAACATTTTTGTGGTTCTTAGCAATTTAAAAAAGAGCTTTAGCAGCACAATAGTTTTCACTACAACAGAGCAATTGTTTTACTTTTGTGGTTATTTTGTGATAAGGCTGCATTTGATGTATGCTGGTACAACTTTGGTTCAAGCATAACTTTAAAATAGATCTGCATAATTAAGGAGATCTCATTTGAAGTTCAACTGTCAATTAGTACAGATGTGCTCAAAGCATTTGTAATGAGTTATTTTGGACTAATGTCAATTTTTGGAAGTATACAGTGGGTTCCCCTTTCAGAGTAATTGGTGATGCTTACAGTTCTGTTATTTTTGGGAAGTTTTTCTTTCTCAAGTTTTCATTCAAAGTCATTGGTATTTTGCCATGAACCAGTTTAATGGGGCACTGAGAGTGAAGTTTTTCTTTGAAAAAAAATTCTTAGAATTATTCCTTGAGATGATTACCAGTGGTATTCCGGTATATAACCAAGAAAAAGATTGCCCAAAAAAATTTCAGTATTTTGTGATGGTTTCTGGTCAGCCATTTAATCTTAAATATTTGAAAATTATTGTTAAAATATGTTCAGAGCCATTTACCAGTTATTTGTGTGATTTCTCAATGATCTAATTCTTGTAAAATTAAAACAAAACATAAAAGGCTTTTTAATATGTACACATTGGCATCCACAAATGTAAAAAAAACAGCTTAATTTTAAGAACCTCTTTGAACGTTGCAAATAGGTCCAGCTGGTGGAAATTCCCAATGATGATTGGTTTGAACTGGAGAGGTAACAGCTTTGTCGGTGGGGTTGACTTCCAGCAATTTTTTTTAAAAAATAGAGCAAAGATCACAGAATCTCAATTTTTGCTGAATTCAACTTGCGCTTCAAATTCCAGGCTATTTTGTGTGGTTTGGCTGAAATTCAGAGGGTTAAATCCAGGGATGAAGGAATTTAGCTAGACATGAGGTTGAGGCAGCTCAGATTCTTCTCCATAGAGCTAAAAGGTTTGAGGGGAAGTTTGGTTGAGGTGTGCAAGATGATGACAAGTTTGTATAGGGCAGATAAGTAAAAATAGTTCATAACCAATGGTACATGAATTTTAGGTAAGAGAAGCAAGAGAGATATATCAGGAAAAATGTTTTTAACTCAGTGAATAATAATCCTGCGGAACTTGGGTCAAGGCATTGCAGGTTTCAAAAGTACACTGGATAAGCACTTGAAGGAGAGAAAGTTTGAGGGCTGGAATGGGATGGTCTGTTGGCTGGCTCGTGACAGAGACCTATGAACTGGATGATCTCCCTCTATGTCAGAATGACCCAGTAAGGTAGGTTTTCATTCCAGAGCCACAATCTTGATGCTGGGCTAAGTTCTGTGTCCAGAAGCTGGAATTGCACAGTGGCCGTTCCATGGAAGTGATTTCTGAGGAGGCATCCCTCTATCTAATTAAGCATAGAAAGAATTCCCAATGTGTGATGGTGAATTGGAGGCACGTCAGTACTGAAATATTGATAGCCCAATGCTAGTGGGTGGAATCTGCCAAGGTAGCTGCATGAATTAGAAGGCTCTTCCGGATGAAGGTATCACCTGGAGATTTAGGGGTGATAGATTTAAGACAGATGTCAGAGGCAGGTTCTTTACTCAGAGAGTGGTAAGGGCGTGGGATGCCCTGCCTGCCAATGTAGTGAACTCAGCCACAATAGGGACATTTAAACAGTCCTTGTATAAGCATATGGATAATGATGGGATAGTGTAGGGGGAGGGGCTTAGATTAGTTCACAGGTCGGCGCAACATCGAGGGCCGAAGGGCCTGTTCTGCGCTGTATTGTTCTATGTTCTATTTTTAAAAAATTGAAGTATTCATTGCTGCTAAGCTGTCATTGTGTAGGTGGATTCCTTCCGCGTCGAGCCTCTGGCTGCACCTGTGGCTCTAGGTTATTGTAGCCAAATGCAACATGCTGGAACTGCAGAAATACTCTGAATCAAAGTTAATTCTAATTCAAAGATGCAAAATTATAGTTACCTACTCATGACTACAACAGCTACTGGAAGTTCCCACTGTCTTCATCTATGTGATGGATAGGCTGCAATTCAACAAATTTTGCAGGCTGGTGCTGTTGCTCATCTATTGTCGAATCAGTGTAGCTAACTGATATGTTGATAGCATGACTTTGCTTTATGTGTATATTTCCTTCATAATCTTCCACAGAAATATTCATGAAGTTAACATGCATCGTTAGAGATAAAATTTTTCACTATAGTTAAAATAATGGATCGACATTTTTTGAACGTTGCACAAAAAGCATCACTTTAATACATTTGAAAGTCTTATTAATTATTGCCGGGGGAAATTGATAAGATATAAGCAAGTCAAATATTTGACGCACATATATATATATTATACCCATCGAAATTATACGTTAAATTGCGAAACAAAACCTACAGATGTTATGCAGTTATGAGGCTAACATGCTTCCTGAATGACAGAAAATCAGTGATGCTAAATTAATTTGCAGTAAGTACAGCATTTAGAAAAGTTGCTAAAAAATTCATTTCTTCTAAATTGAATTAAATCCTTATTAAAATTTGGTCTACAATATTCTTGATTTCCTTGTGCTGCAAAAATATATTTTAATAGTTTTCTGAGGGAAGAAAAACATTAACTTTATTGAGAAAAAACATCTTATTGTGGCTTCATCTTTCCACAAGGCTGCAAGAGAGAGCAAGAACATGTGACATTGCTTCAATTCTTGGGCTGATATAAACTATCTTATTACAATCATTACAAAATCAGACTGAACCCTTGAGACTGTATCTACCCCGTAGGCTGTAATTCCATCCATTAAATTATACATCTTTTTTACCAGACCAATTGCTGTAATGGTTTCACTGGTCTACCTGAATGGCTCCTTTTGAATTTGATACCATGGGATCTCTTGGATCATTCTGAGCGAAGGAGAATTGATAGGTGAAACTAAAGCAGAAATTGCGTGGAGAAACTCTGCAGGTGTGGCAGCATTTGTAGAGAGAAAACTGAGTTTAACGTTTCGAATCCAGTGGCCCTTCTCCAGAACTGATAGCATTTTGTAAAATTTAGTATTTTTCTTCATGGCAAGGGATATGGGGGACAAAGGACTGACCTGATAGGTGGATAGGGAGCATGGGGAGAGAGAGAGAGAGAGAGAGAGAGAGAGAGAGGAGAGAGAGAGAGAGAGAGAGAGAGAGAGAGAGAGAAGAACCAAGACGTTGAGGTGTTACTGGGGAGTATGACTGGGTGAAAATGAGTTGGCAATGTTGAAAGCTGCCTAAGTTGTGACAGGACTGGGATCTGGGGTGGGTGAAAGATATGCAAGTGGAGCGTTGAAACTCTAAAATTATTGAGCTCCATATACAGTCCTGAAGGCTGCAAGATCCCTAAGTGAAAAATTTGGTACTGTACCACCAGCTTGCACCAGTTGCAAGCTCAGGACAGAAATGTTGGTTTGAGAACTCGACGGCATGTTGAAGAGACAGGCAGCAGGAAACTCAGAGCTGTCTTTCCAGGCAGAAAGTAGGTGTTCTGCAAAGCAGCCATCCAGTCTGCACTTTTTTCTCCACAATGTAGAGGAGACTGCACTGTGAGCAGTGAATACAGTCGACTACACTGAGTGAAGTGCAGGTAAATCGCTGCTTCACCTAGAAAGCCCAGGCCTTGGGTAGTAAGAGGGAGAAGGGAAAACAGCAGGTGTTATATCCTCTGCTATTACAAGGGAAGGTAGCACGTTGGGAGTGAAGAAGACTGGACCAGCAATAGGGAATATGTGTCGAGTGGTGGCATCCTGCCATAGGTGGCATCAATGTTTATCTATTATCCTTTAGATGTGGATGCTTCTGGGGTGAAAAGCGAAGACTAGGAGATCCTGCCTTTGTGGGATGGAAGAGAAGGGGTGAGGACAGAAGTGCAGGAAATTGACATAGCCAAGGGGTCTGTCAACCACAGTGGTGCAGTATTCCCAATTGAGGAAGGAAGATGGACATTTTGGGGGCCCACCTGCGGAAGGCAGCATCATCACAACAGATGCGATGGGGCAGGAAGAACTTGGAGAATGGAATGGAGTCTTTACAGGAAGAAGGGTATGAGGATGTATAGTCCAGGTAGCTGTGGGTGTCAGTGGGATTGTTGTATATGTTGGCAGGCAACCTAACTTGTGAAATGGAAACCCCCAATGCCGAGGAAAAGAAAGGCTGGAGTCAGAGATGGATCAAGTGAAGATAAGAGTGGAAGTTGGAAGCAAAATTGATATTTTTTTTAAGCTGATGACATCATTGACATTCTGGAGAAGGAGTTGTTGGTGGAGTAGATTCGTTGCAAGGAACGTTCCACATTCCCCACAAAGAGACAGGCATAACTGGGGCCCACCTTTGACCTGAGGAAAGTGAGAAGAGTTACAGGAGAAGTTATTCAAAGTGAGGATGAGCTTGACCAGGTAGAGGAGAGTGGTGGTGGATGGGGACAGTTCAGGTCTTCTTTCCAGAAAGGATCAGAGAGCCCGAAGATAATTCTGATGGCGGATCGATATGTAAAGGGAATGTATGTATGCTATTCAACATGTTAAAAAGATCTCCTTTAGCAATTTATTTACTTCTTTGAATGTGTGACCATATAGTCATTTGATCTCTTGTCCATTTTGAATAGTTGTCTAGTACTTTCAAGAACATCTTACCTTTGTTTTCAAAGAGGTTCACCTCAAGGCAGCCCCATGATCTTCATGGAAAGGAAGACAACATCAGCAGTTCTCTTCTGATGATGAACAACACAAACAACATAGTTGTTATCATCTTTTCCATTGATTTTGAGAGACCTGGCCACAAGGAAAATATCTTGCTCTGACTCAACATTTTGTTTTACATAGATGTCCTTGGCATAATCATTGCAGCATGTCTTGTTTCAGACCACAAGGCCAGAAACCTGAGCCAGAGAATAGAATGGGTTTCCAAGGTTTTTGGATTTGGAGTTGGAGGATTCCAGATGTCATTTGGGATTGATGCATTTCCATTTCGGACTTTTGTACCAGTATTAAACATCGATGGTGGCCGACCGTCTTGGAGGAAGTGGTAATAAAGAAGTGTTAATCTATCAGGAGATGAATGTTGAGTGGCCAATCTCTCAACATAAATGAGAGATTCAACTGATACACTGAGATACGCTCTCTGCTCTTAATATTGTTTGAGAATGGTATTGGGTCATTTGTCTGCTGGCCATTCTTTGATTTGCTACTATCTGATCTGAGCACATTCATTGTCAGATTTCTGTGCTGACTTGTTGCTGCTGGCATCAACATTTGTTATCAACATAAAGGTTTCTATACTGTGAATGAAAATCATATCTCTTTGTTCCGGCCTCACTACAGGGATATGGGACAAAATCTCTGTTGTAGTCTGCTGCTTTCTGGTTACATACCCTGTCTTTGCATCTACAGTGTGTATCATTATCCTATGGAAGTAAGTTTGCTAACTGCTTAGAGTTTGAGTGTCATTAAGGGTTTGTGATTTGTCTCCTACAGTGAAAACTATGAACAATTGTGTATGAGCTTTTCACAAACCCACAAAACAGCTATTGCTTCTTCTCAATCACAGCACAACTCTGTTCAATTTGACAATGCATGCGACTTGGCCTAAGCTAGCCTATGCTTTAGAAGATGCATTTTCAGGAATAATAATAGATAGTTTTGAATCATAATGGATTAAAGTATGAGGTAACATTAACATCTGTTTGAATGCCTCAAAAGACCTGTGTTGTTTTTCTTCCAAGCATCATGCGTTATTTTTCATAAGTGCTTACATAGTGGCTGAATGATGGCAGCAGTAGCTTTCTGACTTGTTTTATTGTACTCCTAAAGCTTTGGAGCTATGTTCTGAGGAGCTGTCAACTCATTGATTGTTCTTGTCTCTATGGATTAACTTGGCAGCAGATACATCTACAATGTGCCCAAGAAACTTGACAGTCAGTGATAAGAATTTCTAGTTATTGTCTGGTTTAAGCTTACTTCCTTTAGGCATTGTAGCACAGTTTACATTCTATGATGCGCTCTGTTTGAGTGGATTCATGGATCTGGACACCATTCTCGAGGTTCCCAAGGAACATGTATCTGTGCCACAAAAATGTTAGTGACCTTGTGTGTTCTGCAAGGGTAAGTGACACCATCCTCTCTTTTCTACCTCACACTCACTTTAACTCTGCTCCTGCAACCGCCACTCACCAAGGGTCAAGATCTACCACTTTCACTATTGCATGTAGCATGTACTATCAATTGCTTTTATCAAATTCATCCCCTCCAAATTACTGACCATGCATGCTGACTGCACTTCCTACTCACTCGGGACACTGGGTCAGCTTCCCTCACCTGCAGCAACACTAACAACTGTGCTAGCCGCCTTCACCTCATTCAATCCTTGCCCTTGTCAGATTGCATGAGAAGATGACCCCTAGATGGGTGGTGGGTGCCCAGTTTTCACTTCCTTGCTGCGTATTGGAGAGACTCCTTCCCTAAGTGGGTGAGAATGGAGAGTGCTGATGTGGTGATGCCAAGACCTCCATGTCCTGGCAACCAATTAAGATTCATTATCAAAAGCCATGATGATCTCACATTAACACCACAAATAAATATATTCTAAATATACCCAAGCTTACACCACTAAATCACAACTCACTGTCTCTGTTGTCTCCTGCAGGCACCAGGAGCATCTGCACAATCTGTCCCATGAATAAATCAGCTGCTCAAGACATCATCTCCTCCTTCTCACTAAGGAGGAAGCCACAAGTACCTCAAAGGAAGCACTAGCAGTAACATCTCTGGAATCCTCCATCATTTCAGATACTGATACCTTGATTGGTTCTTCAACTAAGTTAAACTTGGGAGCACATTTGGGTGAGCATGTCCCTGCCCAAGAGCTGAGGAAGAAGTGTTCCAGGTTGCTGGCACTCAGAGGATGGCCAGAAACCAGGAACCTGCTCGCTCCACATAGGCGAGAGTCTCATGTTGTTGGCCATTAAAAAGTTTATCAAAATGTACAAGCTGATAAAGGAGCACAGGCATTTTTGTTTGAGACTTTCAGCAAAGTGGATCAAAGGTTGTAAGACTCCACCAATGCTATCTATATTGTACTGCCCTAATGAGGGTAAATGCTACATGCAGTAGTGAGAGAGGTAGACCATGACCCTTGGTGGGAGATGATTGCAGGAGCAGAGTTACATGTACACATGTTTGGCTGTCTCCATAGGAATGCTTGAGAGACAGGCCCTACAAACTTAAATGTTTGCTGCACTCAGTGCACACAGTCTTGCATTCTTATCACTTAGCCATTGGTCAAGTCAACACCAAGGCTTCAGGGATGAGGGACCTTGACCTCACTCCAGTTGCCTTATCCTTACAAGGGGGCTGGATGGTACAACAGACAGAAGAGGAACTACACACAGCAGTTCCCCCCACCACCACCACCACCACCACCTACCTCCCCAGAAGTCTTCTCTCAGGACACTCCAGAGGTTCTAGGCCTCCAATTTGCCTGTAATCCTCAACCTTGTGGAAGTTCAAGCAAGGAGGATAAACCAACCTCTGGCCAGGATACTACCAGCATGTTTGGATCCTCTTGCCACAAATGGCCTCGGGTCACTTGCCAAAAGCTCAAAGGCCAACAGGCTTCTTTCATGAGAACAGGTGATTGGTCTGAAAAATTAACTCTGTCATCCGCTCTCTCTCAACATTATCACACACATTATCCAAGCATGAAACAGGCAGAATGGTAACCAGTTTAGCAGGGTGGAAATCTGACACTGGCATGCTTGAGCATTTAGCCCAATGCTCAATTAGTTGGGTCTTTTTTAGATATCTGTGGCCCTGGTGTCTATCTTGATTGATTGTAAAATGATCTTGTAACTAATTCCAACCTAGTGTGGACATAAGCCAAGAGTCATTCATTTTGTCTTTTTAGAGATATTTTCCAGAAGCACTAGACTGCAAATCAAATCCAATTTTATGGAATATTTGGTATGTTCTTAATTGTCCAGCAGAATTAGAGTTGGGAAAATCTCCCATTTTGCTGTATATTTAAGAAGTCCTCTTAAAAATGTAAATAATAACTAAATATACCATGAGCAAAAATGTGAGATATTATGTAAAACTAAGGCAAAACGATTGCACAGCATAACCATATGTGTGAGATGTGTATCTTCAAGAGTTACATACGAATGAGATACCACTCTTGTATTTTGATGCTACTAGTCAGGCTGTTTCTGACATCACAAAGCTTCATTATATAACCCAGGAAAAGTATTTTGGCAATTTATAAATACAAAAGAAAATTACATTCTTCACCACCTCCTAATGACAGAAATATTGTTAACTTGAATCAGCTAACAAATGTGCAAGTCAGTTTTTACAGATGTCACTTTCATAGTTTGAGGATTGATGTACTTGGACACCGGACACTCCTGTAAACAGAGGTAATCTTTCATTATCCAATGTCCATTTAAATGACTTCCAGCCAGTAGCAGAGAACATGTACTCAATAATTAACCTCATGTTTAGCTGTCTGAGGGCTAACATGAAAAAACATACTGAGAGAGTTGTCACTCAAGATTTGAGAACCATAAGCACCAATGAAGAAAATGGAAATCTGCCATGCCTAGCCTCTGGTCATGTGCCCGCAGTCCTCAATATATGGTTGATTCTTCATGCAATATGAATCGGTCTAGCAGAGCATGCAATTAAACAAATAATTGCTAGTAAATTCAACCATTACCTTCTGAGACCAACTTGAATAATTGCAGCTTTTATATCAGTAGCCATATCCTTAAAACAGATAATATGAACATTTAAGAAAGAGAACATGAATTGAGCTGGATGCTTTCATATTATGTTATGGAAATTGTCTTCCTCCAGTCCTAGAGAATTGCAATTGGAACAACAGAAAGGAGAATGCTTAAGATAATGCACAGAGGAGCGTGAAGGTCATGGATCTCTAAGCGCTGCTCCCTTCAGGACTCTTACAATTATATAAACATGCCTTTATAAAGGCTTAATAATCTAATATTAAAGTGGGAACAAATGCATAACTGTCTGCTATGTTTTTTCCATCAAACTAGTTATTAGTTTAACGATCTTAACGAAACTTTTAATTGAAACATATTAGAGATATTAACTACCGAATGGTCTCAAAAGCAATTATTTGGGAGTAGATCATTTAGTAGCAATGACAGATATTTGTTTTGTCATTCATTAGTAAGCTTTACTGAATTATTCTGGCAGTCATGGCCTGGCAGCAACTAATTGTTGCTATAGGAACAGAATTTGTACGATGGATTGAGCTGTCCTCTGCTGTGTCTTCATGTTTTCTCCGCTTGAAGGAAGTGGTCATCTGACATTGAACATACAGGCTTCAGCCTGGAAGTAAATTGTAAATCTCATCATACACAACAATCTCATATAAAGTATAGGTAATTATCATAAAATGTTTGTGGAATGAGTGAATTTCCACACTGCTTTTAATCATAACAAATTTCCGGTATATGACTTTTATTCCAACATATGCAATTCATCAACACATTCAGTATAAATACTAAATTGATTAAATTGGTTAGTAATGTGGTTCAGTTTTATAGAAAATGATGTTAAAAGTCTGAGCATTTTGTATGAACTAAAATTGAAATAATTCCCGTAATTTTAAAAGTAGAATGCAAAAAGAAACAATATCTTTATGAGTACAACATGGTGACTCACCGAATACTGCTATACTATTTATCTGACCACTTTATTACATGGCCCATTTTATTACATGGCCAGATGTAGACAAACCTATGTGTACAGAATCCTTTGGCTTTTTTGGAAAGAAGAACACCCTGCAAGTGCCTGTAGTGTAGTGGCTCAGTTTTTATCTGCGAATGATGAGTTCATTTAATATATTGAGCATAGTTCACATTAAATCTGCTTTGAAGTTCAGTGTTTAATGGCTGCTACAGATGAAAGCAAGCACACTAACATTTACACTATTTATAAAAAAATTCTCCAAACATCCATTTTCATAACAAAGACAAAACCACTTGCAATTTTGGTTACAAGTTATCCAAGTTATTAAATATACATGTTCAATAAAAAAAAATTAATGAACAGAACAATTAATTGTTTTCTTCCCTTTTCATCAGTCTTTGCATTTGCATGTCAGCATTCAGTTCTTTTAATCACATGCATATGAGTTGTTTGTAGTTTGTCTAATATCTCATCATTCCTTTGGGATTTTCCTTCCCTATGGACTGTTG
Organism: Stegostoma tigrinum; assembly: GCF_030684315.1. NCBI lineage: Eukaryota > Metazoa > Chordata > Chondrichthyes > Orectolobiformes > Stegostomatidae > Stegostoma > Stegostoma tigrinum. Next base: position 32,759,832 of record NC_081374.1, read on the forward strand.
TTTGCATGGTGTTTGTTCAGAGTAAGATAGTTTTCTTTGTTAAATTCCAAGGGCCAAATGCTACCCAAAATTGGCCAGTTTTCAATTTTGTCAAGTCTTATGAAGGTTTCCCTCTGCGAGTTGTAGCAGATTTTCGCTATCTTTCCAAACTCACCTCATCACTTTGCACCAAAATTTAATGGCACCCCATTCGTTATATTCCCCCACTCACTGCAGCCACAGGTTCTGTTCACTGCCCAGACCTCCCAGGAACAGGAACATATCTCAGTGCATTCACATATTAATTCTTTCCCTCTCCCCCAAAGCTCATATATTGGATACAGATCATTAAGTAAAATTAATGTAGAGATCACTGAATGTTGTCAAGGCCTTCATATTCATCACTGTCTGCATTCTTGGGTCTTTTGTGAGACCAAAGGTATCACAGTTTACACAGCAAAGATAAACAATGACATTCTTGGTTGCCCAGTCTTTTCAGCCAATTCTGTAGCTATCTCACAGTTTTCCCACTGGGAGTGGAAAAATATCCCAATTCTATCTCATTTCTCCTCTCAGAGGGTGAAAAGTTCACAGACATTGTGACTCACCTAACACATCCAAGTGGTTTCAAACCTTTCTTGATTTCTTGTTTTTATATATTAGCTGGCTGACTTACTGCTCTGAAAATTCACACACTCTCAGCTGGATACTGCTGACATTATGGTGCAAGCCATGTGTTTAATGGATGCCACAGACTAAAGTGAAATCAAGTTACAGCAGAGGCCCAGAACACATGATCACAGCAAGCCAGCTAGTAGGGACTGCTCTTAATTTCTTGAAATATGAACTCTGACCTTGGTATTTCTCACTGAAGATTGTTGAAAATATCTCTTGGCTTATATGATGCAAAGATGTGCCTGGCTCCCCCTTTAATGAGGATGGGTATATTTTTGGACCTTCCTCCTCCTGTTACATAAGAACGTAACAACATAAGAAATGGGAGCAGGAGTAGGCCATCTGTCCCATTGAGCGTACTCTGCCATTCAATAAGATCGTGGCTGAACTTTGAAGCTCAGATCCACTTACCCACCTGCTCACCATTGCCATTAATTCCTTTGCTATTCAATGATCTATCTATCTTTGCCTTAAAAACTTTCAATGAGGTAGCCTCAACTGCTTCACTGGGCAGGGAATCCCAAAAGATTCACAACCCTTTCGGTGAAGAAGTTCCTCCTCAACTCAGTCCTAAATCTGTTCCCTATTATTTTGAGGCTATGCCCCCGAGTCCTAGTTTCACCCATGAGTGGCAAAAATCTCCCTGCTTCCACCTTAGTTAGTTGATTAATTGCTCACCACCATACATGACTGAATGTGGCAGGGTTGAAATCTGATCCTTCACGGATCGCATAGTCCTGGGTATTGCATATTACTTCCATTGCGTGTCAGACAAGTAGTCCTGTGTTGTAGCTTCACCTAGGTGATGCTTCCAATTTAGGTATGTCTGGTGCTGTTCCTGGCATGTTATCTGGCACTCTATATTGGATTTTATCCCCTGGTTTGATAGTAATGATAGACTGAGGAACATACCAGACCATGAAGTAACACATTGTATTGATCTCAATTCTGCTACCAATGGCTAACAGCATCTTATGAATGCCCAGTTTTGAATTCTAGATCTGTTTGAAATCTGCCCCATTTAGCACAACTACACTGGAGTATTTCCAGTGTGTTGTCATACCTCACCATGGTAGCCCACTGGAAGTCAAACCCTGCTATTCCCAGAATCGTAACAAAAGTAAAGATCAATTTTCACAGTATTCTCAAATTTGCTTGTCTTTTTTGAATCAGGGTGATGCAAACCACAAACTCAGTTTCTGTGCTTAACAAGATTGATGATGCATTACAAATAAATAGGTTTTAGTTACAAATAAACAATTATGAACTGTCAGCATATTACTCTACCAGTTAAATTCTAACCCACTTATAAAACTCCTCCTATACACACACAGAAAGGAAAAAAAAACAAATACTAGTGTAATGGATGAAGGGATAAACTGGGAAGGTATTTGAATGATCCTCATCCATGGGATCCACTGAGATTATCCATTGGTTTGTCAGGACTTGTTGCTGCATGACCTTCCTTCTCAGATACTTTAAGTTGTTTGCTGAAGGCACATGGTGACTCATTCACAATTTACAAAGTCTCTGACTTGTGGGTTAAAAACCACAGCTTACAGCAATTGGTAAGGGAAAATAAACAGATTTTGCTCGAGCTTCCGCATTTTTCTTACAGTAGAGACAAAGACAGTACTTTCCCGATGTTCAAAGGTTTTGACCATTACATTCTCACCCACAAGCTATACAGCTACCTGGTTGTTGCTAAACAAAATGCCTTTGTCATCACCAAAGTGGTAACTGGTCACAACTCCTCAGGCAGATCAGTTATTTGTTGCTGGCCAAGTGTCATTTTGTGTACACTCTCTGCTGACAGTTTGTTTACATTCAAACTTTCCTCAGTGATTGAACAAACAATAATGTAACATTACAATAAATGCAGGTACTTGTGTTTATAAAGTACAGCGATCCCACTGACAATTCTTGGTTTTGAAAACTACAATCAAAAGTGCAGGAAAATAAAACGATAGAATCTTTCCAATGAACATGGAGACTTTGTGTGCACAATTACTGTCATTCCTATTGACACTCGATTCTGTCATGGATAGACATATCAGCAACAGGCAGATTGGTGAGGAGGGGGTTAGATAGATTTATTTTCTTCCTGTGGTTTGATCCCTCACCACCTGCTTTAGATCCAGCCTAGCAGCTGTGTCCTTTACGCCTTGACTAGCTCAGTCAGCAGCAGTGCTATCAATCTAATCCAGCTATGCCACTGAAGTCTCTATCTGGAGTCTTCTCCAGGTTTCCTGTCTATTTCATCCAAATCGTGTTTCAAGAAAGTAGATAGTTATTAGAAATTTTCACTGTTAGTTTCATTACTTCTATACAAACTACAGTCAGTTAATAGAAATGGATGAACCATTGTTTGACATTGCAGGATTGAAGAACCACTGTAGATAGTTGAAAGGACATTTTTTAGCATGCTGTTGCGCAGGGAATGTCTGTCGTGTGAGCAGATGTGATGGGTGAGGTTTAAAAGACCTTTTGCTTTTCAGTACAATGAGAAGGAAATCCACAATGATAAGCAGGGCCTTTTTAGGAGTCTGTGCTGGCCTCCAGCAGCCTCTGACCTCTTCCCTGGGTCAACAGGCCTACTGCAGCCCACCCCCCCCACCACCTCCAATCCACTCACCCAAGGCCATGAAGATTGTACCTCGAAAGTCACTTTCTCTGACCTCAGGCAAGGGAACCCAGACATTTTCTCGATTCCTCACACCTGCCAAGGATGGAAGTCCAGACTTCTCTCTCCACAAATGTTTAAGACCTGCACTGTATTTCCAGCTTTTTCTGTACTTATTTCAGATTTAGAGCACCAGCAGTTATTTGGCTTTTATTAAGAGAATTAAGAGAACCCTGTTGTGCCAGGGTTGAATTTCCAGATGAGTGAGAACAAGTGGTTCTGCTTTATTTTTCATTTAGACTTTGGCAAAAAAATAGGATTATTAAATTAAACTCAGCAATAAAATATCAAGCTGGAAGTATTTTCTTGCCTCAAAGTACTTTGGAGTTATTTGCGAATGGATGTTTAGTAGCTTTGTAAACCAATCCTTTTTTTCTGCTGGTTCAGTTTTGAAGTGAACTGTAACACAAAAAAAAGTCACATAGGATGGTATAAACAAGGGAAGTTGAATGCATGTGTTAAATGTTAATATGCTAATTAGCAATAACAATTTCTAAGCTTAATATATTCTGATCACAGAAATACATCCACTGTTTGCCACATCAACTGGTGTCCTTTGGCACCCTGCAGCAAATCCTGGTAGAGAGTAATAATTCAGTAATTTATAGGGTAGATATTTTTCAAACAATATAAAAACACTTTAAGAAGACCTTGAAATTGCTCTCAACATGATATATGAAAAGTTAAATGATCTTGTGTGACTTTTTGTCAAATGTGAACAGACCACTGAATCGTCTGGCGTTTGTTTGAAATTGTGCATCATTCAATTGTGAAATGTGTACCTCATTAGGAACATCTACAGTGAAAGGCAGAATTTCTGCAGTGACTCTACTTATGTAAATGAAGAGCAATATTTTCAAGCAATAAAATGTTGCGGCAAAACATTGTATGTTTCATGCACAATTGATGAGCAGCTCAGGATCCTAACCTTTTATTTGATAGTAGTGATTTGGAAATGAGTTGAATTCTAGAACTGCCATTCTCGAGCAGGGAACCTGGAGGAGAACATGGAATCATTCCTGCCAGAAAGTGATGATCAAGTAAATGCTGAGTTCACTATCTCCAGGCCTTTTAGTTACCTTGAGGAAAGCCTATATTTTGCATAGTTGCCACTCAATCTACTACATATTCGCTGTTCTCAGACAAGTTGCAGCTTTTTCCCTTCTTATCATGCATTAATATTCCAGCAGATCACATATTCAAGTAATGAATTAAGACTGAAGTCCCACAGCAAGGAACATAAGGAGGCTTTATAAAAGAAATAATTTTGACAAATCGATAATCTAGCTGCATGATATTAAGTCAGTTACATTTAACAGGACATGCTAAAATATCAGCTTCTTAAAGCATTGGAACCTCCATACTACCTTGCATAAAATGATGGCATCTACTAACTTACCCTGATAAAATGCATCACTTTTCATTAATTGGAAATATAATAGAACATCTACAGACACTGTATTCATACCACTGGTTTAGCTGTTGTACTGTAAAATCCATAATGAACTGTACTCCATTAGCATAACACAGGAAGTGATGCACTATCTCATGATCTACTTCCATTACACTCTCTCTCTCTCTCTCTCTCTCTCTCTCTCACTCACATTCACACACAAACTTAGAGTTGTATGGCAAGACGAAGCCAGAGTAAGTTGTTTTTTAAATACAGTTAATATGTCACATATCTTGGAAGGCAAAACATTTTTTTTGAGACCAAGACAGTGAAATACTTGGGGATCCAGGTAGTGATTAAGGGAGAATGGAGTGGATCACTGCTCAGTTGAAAGGGGGCAAACTTATTTTCTTTTGATGAAAGAGATGGCTATAATGAACAAAGCATGACAGTTATCAATTTGGTATCTTAAGTGGCAGTTGATATTGTGGAAAATATCGAAGCAATGTTGAAAGAAATGGTGAGCTGCCATGCTTGTAACCTTGATTAGAACTGATATAATGGTTCTGTAAATGGCTTTTTGCTGACACATAGCATATGCAGATTCAATCAGACATTGCCAGGGAGTAGAGCCAGGGTCTAAGAATATGGGTGGTGACATAATGGCAGGTGGTCCACCTTTTATGGCACCTGATCTACGCAGTATCCCTTCTTCACATTGTGTACCACTTCAACATTAAATACTGTGATTAGGGCACTGGACAAGCTGCTCCATCATTAATATAAAAGAGTGATGTGGAGGTGCTGGTGTTGGACAGGGTGGACAAAGTCAGAAATCAAATTTCTGAAGAAGGGTCCGGACCTGAAACATCAGCTTTCCTGCTCCTCTGATGCTGCTTGGCCTTCTGTGTTCATCCAGCTCTGCACTTTGTTATCTCAGAAATCACATGACACTAGGCTATAGTCCAACAGGTTTATTTGAAATCACACAAAGGTTTGGAGCACAGCCCCATTGCCAGTTGCAGCGAGAGAGAGAAGCGCACAGGCACAGATTTTATAGGCAGAGAAATCAAACAATCATAGAACTAGTGTGAGTTGAGTGTCAGATAATAAGTCTCTGTGGATGACCAAGAATGTTAGACAGTGAATGAAGTGTTTATAAAGTCAATGTCAGTGCTGTGCTGTCTTGACAATCAAGAAGAGCCACACAAATATTCAACAGGTGACATCTCAGGTCAGACACTGAATTGTAAGTGTGAACTGTAAGTTCAGAATCCTTCTCAGAGTTTTATCCTGGATTCAGGCTGATTTTATTCCGAAAGCAGGAATTTATAAGATACCACACTGACTGACTGTGACTATAAATTCTGTGGTTTTTGAACAAAATAGGATGTATCTGCAAATAAACAAACATCTTGGATGAAGTGATTCACCCCATAGATTTGTATGTGTCTGTGGGGGTGGGGAGGGGTGCGGGGATCCGTGTGGTGTGTGTGAGCGAGAGAGAGAGAGAGAGAGAGTCACCTGGAGAGACTTATTGTTTGACACTCCACTCACACCAGCTATATGATCCTTTGATCTCTGTGTCTGTGAGCTGTCCTATCTCACTGCACTTAGCAAAGGGGTTGCGCTCCGAAAGCTTTTGATTTCAAATAGCACTACAACCTGGTGTTGTGTGATTTCTGAATTTGCCCACCCCAGCCCAATACCAGCACCTCCACATCATGAAGTTCAGAACTGCAGAGAAGTAAGTCTCCTAAGAGAAGTTTTTCAAATCTAATCTTGAATGATCTTTTTGTTCTTTGAAACTCTTCCAAATGCTTTCTCATAGATCACAGTGTATAAGTTGACCTTTGAAGCTTCTAAATATTCTTCTATGTACAGGATCAACTTACCATACTGAGTGCAAAATAAAAACTGTCAGCAATAGTGTAGGTTGTCATCGTTTTGAAATGTGGAAAAAATGATACTGGAAAATCATTGATCTTATTGAAATTAGTTTATTTATTAAGTTACTAATAAAATAATGGTACAATGATAATTTGAGCCACAATAATATTATTTGAAAAAAGTTGTCAAAGGCATTATTGGCACTTGACACAGTGTTCACCAAATTTATATGAAATCTATTTGGCTATGGCCTCGTAGTAGTGATCCTGGTTTAAAATGTGGCACTTTTGATCCCTTCACAACAAATCAAATTCGTCTTCATCCATTGATTTGGACCTGAAGTATTTTTCTTAACGATTTGTTGACAGTTTGTGGCTTCATAGCATCCATGTTCTGATCATATCACACAAAATATCAAATTGGGCAGTACACTTATTTCCAGGTTTTGTGAAGCTTTGTTCATTGCCAATCATCCACCTAAGCTGTTTGGTGCAAACATGATTTTTCGATAACCTGTTGAGGCACACATCCAAAAGTCTTGTGATGGATGTTAGTCCTCCTGATCGATATTCCCTCTAATCTTTCCTATCATTGCAGAGGCCTCCAAAACCCGCACACAGCAGTGATGTTTAGAACCAGAAGTCAGTGCGTCCATATGGTGATTGGTGTATGCACATGGCTGTACAGACCCTTTGGCCCACATTGGCTCCAGCAGGGTCTGTTTCATTACTGTTGTTGTTTGTGACTTCCAGTTTTAATAAAAGAGTTGAGGCAGCTTTACTCTGTATTGAACCCTGTCCTATCCCTGTCCTGGTGATATTAAGGGAACTTTACTTTCAGTTTATTTTTAATTCAAAGAGTAGAAGGAGCTTTACTCTCCATCTAACTCGGTGCTGGTCCTGCGTTGGGAATGTTTGATGGGTTTTGTGTCGAAGGACCTTATATTTTCCATTTACTTTCAGTTTTAAAAGAATAGAGGGAACTTTACTCTGTATACAACCCCATGCTGTACGTGTACTAGGAGTTTTTGATGTGGACAGTGTAGTTTTAATTTGTATTTAACTCCACGCTGTATCTATCCATGAAGAGTTTGAAGGGTGTGGTGTCAAGGGAGCTTTATTTACCATTTCCTTTTGGTTTAGAAACGGTAGAGGGCGCTTTGCTCTATATCTAACACCATGCTGTACCAGTCCTGGGAGCATTTGACAAGACCAGTGTTGAGAGACTTTTACTTTGGGTTTAAAAGAGTAAAGTGAACATTGATACCAGCTATAATGTGGGTTTTGTTTGTTCACAGGTACCTCTTGAGTTCATCAATATATTAGATCTAAACATGTCCCACACGAATAAGCTGCATTCTTTGTGTAGGCTCTGGGACATGTTATTCCATATGTTGTTCCACGTTCCACATAATTATCAATCTCCATCTTCATCCACTCAATTGTTCCCATGAACATGCACAAATTCTCTTGAACAGAACTCGATTTTCAATATTGCTTTCCATTGGAAAATTACCTTAAGGCTCTAATTCAATTCTGTTGACCATAAAGCTAGAATCACTGTAAATTTTGTCTTCTCCTGTTATTGAGCATTTACACTTGTGGTTCACTTGCTGTAGTTATGGAAATTCAAGGGCTTTTCATTCATGTTGCTGATTTGACAAAGTCATGTTTTGCTGCTGACTGCTAAAGAATTGCTAGAAACTGGTCACTTTGACATCAAATCCTCTGGCAGTTCCTGAGCATTTTTAGTCTTCTGCAACATGAGACATTTTCATTCCACAAAGTAGCAACGTTGACTGGTTTTTAGTTCTAAACTGTTTTCAGACTGACCCGTTTAAGTATGCCCACATGCACTGCACATAGCAACATAGAATGGTACAGCACAGGGACAGACCATTTGACCCACCATATCTGTGCCAACCATGATGCTATTCTTAACTAATACCATCTGCCTGCATGTGGTTCATATCCCTCGATTCCCTGCCTGTCCATGTATCTGTCTAAATGCCTCTTAAACGTTGCTATCATATCTGCTTCTGTCATCTCCCCTGGCAGTGCACTCTGGGCACCTACAACCCTCTGTGTAAAAAAAGAAAAATGCCTCAAATATCTTCTTTAAACATTCCTTCTCTCACCTTAAAGCTATATCCCCTAGTATTTGACATTTTTGCCCTTGGATAAATCCCAGACTATCCCCCATAAGCACGCCCCTCATAATTTTGTTTATTTCTACCAGATCACCCCTAAGCCTCCGACACTAACAAAAACAATCCAAGTTTGTTCAATCTGACCTTGTAGCTAATACATTCTAATTCGGGCAACATCCTAGTCAACCTGTTTTGCACTTCCTCCACATCCTCCCTATAGTGTGGCAAGCAGAACTGCGCACACTGCTCCAAATGTGCCCTCCTTAGCATTTTATACAGCAGTAACATGATTTGCCAACTTTTATGTCAATGCCCCAACCAAAGAAGGTAAACAAGCTGTATGCCTTCTTTGTTACCTTATCCATTTGTGTTGTTACTTCTAGGAAGTTATAAACTGGCATCCCAAGATGTCACTGTTCAATGCTCCTTAAGGGTCCTGCATTTTCAAATGACTTCCTCTTGCATCTGACCTCTCGAAATGCATCACCTCAGAATTTCTGGTGACAATGTAACATTCTGGAGATTTTCAAGAATTCATTCTGACACATGCTGTGCAAAATCAGGCCAGTGGCTGGTTCCTTTTCAAATGGCGCATTTGATCATCTTGTTTAGTAGCATCCTTCTATTCTCATACCAGGTTTTCACAACCACCAAATTTCCTCACTGCAGCACAGTTATTTGAGTTAGCAACTTGTGTGACTTTTAGCTTGAAAGCAGCTTCATATTATTTTCTTTTTACATGCTGACCCATTTCTGTTCATTGATTCCCATGCATAGTCTGCTCTATGTGGAAGTGTTCTAAACTCCCATTGCATCCTCTTGGCAATAAAGTCCATATCACTTATTTGATTTCATGCATTAAATTTTAAGGAAGTATAACACCAAATATGTATTCCTAAACTGGAAAATTGAGGCCACCTTCAAATGATATTTTAACTCTAAACACCCATTTATTAAGTTCTAGACATGCTTGCTGAGCTGGTGAACACTGATGATGTTGCCTAGCAGGCTGACAAAACATTTGCAACCAAACCCAACAGCTCAGCAAACATATCTACAACCTCACCCTCAAACCAAGCTACAAATCTTCTCGAAAACTTTATCCATTTAGTAGCTGAATATTAAGGATCAACTTGTAAACTCAATCATAGCCTAATGTGCTCTGAAAATGGGTTTGCCAGCTAAGTTGGTTCCATGTATACAATGCATTCTGTGATATTTGTAGTTACTTTCACTTTCCAAGTGCTTCTGTATCAATATTAGCATTCCTTAAATCTTCAGATTTGTAATTAAATGTTTGTCTGAAGTAAAACAGGGAATACCTAAGTGTTTACCACTTTGGGAACTATTTTGCACATGGAACTTCCTTTTATGTGTTCTGCATTTGTTTTGGTCTGGTGTATTGTGTAACATCACCACAATGAATGGGAAATTGCACAGAAAATACTTGAAGTATACAAGTCATTCTATGCCAGAACAACGTACGATGATGCAATGGTCTGGCCAGAAATACTGCATCATGCACATCCAGATGTACTGAGTAAAAATTAGTGCTTGATTTTTCTGGTCTGTACACACCTCTGTTTTGGCAGGAATGACTCTGCTTCACTAAACCCAATGAGGTTAGCCAGGTCGACCTGATACAATATGAGTTCCAGATTGGGACTGTTAATCTGGCCCCATCAGGGGAACCCTTGCTGACAGGTTAAAGAAATGTTAAACATTCTGACACTCAGAGCTGGCTTTGCAGTACCTGGATCAATCTCAAGGACTTTCCATGTGTAAACAAAGGATGACTCGCTGATGGGATACCAGTTTCTGTGGAGTTATTTGATCAAACATTTGATTCAATTAGTTTTCCAAGTTGGAAAATTGAGTATGATGGGAAACTGCAATTTGAAATGGCCTGAGTAGGCTATTACTATTACTAGGAACCTACATCAAAAGCTGGTGAATGGAGGTATGCTTAAAGCAATTTATCATAGTGCATCCTACTTTTTTCATTTCTTCGTCTTGTAACCAAACAAAATTGCATTGTAAGGTGTAGCTCTCATTTTTAGGTGATCTTTTGGTTGGTTATAATGCACTTAACTATTGTCTCTACACATTATGCTAAATTCTGCTATTTAACTTCAGAACACTATGAACAAGCTGGATTACTGGGGGCATCTTTATGCTTTGTCACAATTTTGAATAAAACATATACACCTTTATTGACTGTTAATTGTTATGTAAATAGTCCAATTTGAATTCAGATGTGATATTCAACACTTATCCTGTATCTAATTATTTGGTTTCCCCAAGATATAGACAAATATTTGGGAAGCCAGCCTTCTGCTGGTCACTTCCTTTGTAGATGACCAAGCCGTCTCCTTCTTTCCCCTTTGACTGCAATCACAGCAGCAAAAACTCTGAGCTAAAGGAGCACTATGCTGAAACAGGTCTCTGCTTCCCACCATGCAATGTATACACTTCCTTATCGGCTCAATTTTCTGAAAGCACCGGTCAATGATTGGTCAGTTTTCACCCTCAGCAACTTCTGCTGGAGCAGAATGGTCCTAACAATAAGTTTGGTCAATAGCTTTCTCAAACTGCTATCTTCAGCAATATTAGCCTGTGTATGAACGTTTTTTGTATCCTCTTTTTCCATTTATTTGGTAACGGAAACAATTTATACCCACAATCTGTCCCAAGTTTTACCAGACAACCATTGTACAGACCCAGTAATAAACTGCAAAGTTTTTACTACATGATGTTCTAAGCAAAATGGTATTACCTTTATCTTGACAAAAAAAATCAAAAAATTGTGTAGTGGCAGTCATATATTCCTAAAGAAAAGGCAGTCATGTACTCCTAACATAAAGAAAAACCACATTAAGCACAATGTGTAACCTCAGATTGGCCTTTGCTATAAAATAAATCAGATGTCAAGTATCCCAGTACTCAATGTTTAGCTATGTTAGCCTTCCAAATGAAGAAGCCTGTCTTGACTTAACAAACCTCCAATAAACTTGGATATAATGCCAGTAAATGGCAATTGTGAGCCAAATTTCCCATTTTTCATTTCTTTAAATGCAGCAGCTGCCCACACCATAATAATTTTCCTGAATGGTAGCCCACTTTTGGAAGTTGATTTCACTGTAAAACTGGAGGTTTCTGAACAATAATCAAATGGTTAGACAATAGTTCCTCAAAGCGCGTAGATTGTATTGCCAAAAGCAAAGTTAAAGTTTGGGGGAAAATAGAGAATAGGCTTGTTTTTCTTTTGCATGTTGGGTTGGGGAGAGAATGCCATCTAGAATGGATTTAGGATTTCCTAACACATGCTACCTGAGAAAATTTCTCTACTGAGCAAAGTATACATTTAATGTCAATTAATTTAAGTTTGTAAGGTTAATAGTGTCGAATAATGATATTGCTCCTTCAATATACCTATTTCTCTAACATTGCTTTTAGTCGTCTTTGAATATGAGATTTGCAAGTATGTCAAAACAGCTGGCATGATAATTTGCTTAGGCATAACAACACAAGGAAAATGCTTTGTGCACCCTCCAAAAGAGGCACAGTCCACAAAAGAGGCACAGTCCACACTGTGAGCCTGTTGGAATGTCTTCATGGGCTCTCCTTCTGCCAAGAGAGATTCTGGAAGTTGTGATTTTCATGGCAACATGAGTGATAGAAAGCTGACAATGATCTACCATCATGTGGGACATAATTCAAATTGGTCAGTGCATGTAGGGGTCTCTACGGCTATTGTGAAAAATAATGGAATATTTGACAACTACAAAACAGATAATACTCACAATAGTATCAATTAATGTAAATAAAGCTTTGCACAACGGTGCAAAGTGACGTCCAGCAAAATTTCTTCACAGTCTATTTTAAAATTAGCCCTTTGTTTCAAGAGTGTAAAAACTCTAATGTTCCTTTTGGTCAATCATTGATGCCAATCATCATAACACTGCAGTACTTACATAGGCTAAATTGAGAGTTTGATTCACAACATTGCAGCATGGAGGTTAAAATAAATGCAAGTCAACCACATCTGTAAATGGATTTAAGGTTAAAATAGTAACATTCAAACTGTACTCAAAAACTGTGCTTTATTTTAGTTTAAATCTCAATATATTTTAAACGTTACAGTTCAACAGTGTCATTACTTTTGTTTGGTATAATTATTTTGAACATTTTAGTCATAGAAAAACAAAACTTTGAAAGTTAATTGCTAGCTGCCCAGAGACACCCCAAATTACAGGGATGTGATGATCTCATTTACTTATATATTATGAAAGAAAATGAATATACTTAGGATTGGAAAAACTTGAGGTTTGATGACATATCTGTGAGTTCGTGTGGCATTATCTGCTTGATTAAAACACTGAAATCCCATGGTTGTTCAGCATGCCATCATTGTAGTTTAGTTTTAATTTGAATTGTCAGTGCTAAATAAAAGGAAGCTAAAATGAACATTCCACATTTACATACATTTTATTCGTTATCATGTTTATTTTTCACCCTGAAGTCTCAGCCCCACAGCTATACATGTAGTTTGATTCAGTATGTCATTATCAAAAATATTAAGAGCATATATTTACATTAGTAGCAATGGTGATACTAACAGTATTCAACCTTAATATAGACTAGATAAATCAGCAACTTTTTGAGTCTACACGTGCTCCTTAAACATGCAAACCGGAAAAGGGCAATCAAAAATATCCTGTTCCTCCCCAGGTTGTGCTGTAGAAAGTTTTACCACGATATTCAAAGTAAAGGACGTGAAGTAGGGTGTAACTGGGGTCTTGTCCATTAGTTTCCCACTAAGGAAACTTTACAAGGCTAGGGCTAGTGTCTTCAGGGTGAATTTATAACAGCATAACAATTGTTATTACTTCCAAATGACTTCTTTGATCCTGAAAAGGTAATTTCACAAATGCTGAGTCTCAATCCTTCAGATGTCAGGTGTTGGAGATTTAATCGTTTCTCCTTTAGCTTTCATTTATCTCTCTACATTAATAACACTTGTCTTCAAAAGTCTTTATTTTAGTTTTGAGACATAGTCGAAATCCAATTTCTGCATCCTGCTTTATGCTCAGTTTAGACTCTTGCATTGCTGCCATTTCCAAACTGTTCAATGATATCACATGTAGGAAACACAGGCGTGCAAGGTTGTCCAAATCATAAATTTAAATCTTTTTTTGTATATTTCCTGCTGGCTGCTTGCCAATCAGGAAAGCATTCTACAGAAGGGTGTAGCGGAGAAGTGGATCACAGCGATTGCTGTTTCACGTCCAACATGAGGGATGATGTTGGTGATGTAGAAAATTGGTAGTCAAGTAGGATTGCATCGTTGTGGGGGTGTTGATTGTGTAGCATAATGGGTCAGAGGGCTGGTGGCATATTGTTGATATTGGGAGGGAATGGTGGTGGGATGGCAAATCATGCTGAGGGTTGTGTATGTGTGTTGTTGATAAAGCAGCTAGATCGTTGAGGTCTGGTGCATATAGGGGTTAAAATGTGGCCTCAGAACATGTGTTCCTCTTGACTCACAAGGTTTCTGATTCAGATGTTAATTTTTTGACTATCACTTGAAGTAAGTGCATCTTTTTTGGGGGCAGAAAAGTTACCCCATGAGAACCTTCATGATCTGATTCCTCTTCCTGTTTCACTTGCCAGTCCGCTATGGTTGTGTTGCCTTGATATTTGTAGCTTAGTGTCTGCCATATGTAACAATGGCTATCCTTAGCCCTTTTGGTAGTTTGTAGCCTGTAATGTTTTCTTACCTAAAAATGACTGTTTTATGCTCTAGTAGATTTCTGCATACACTCTGATGAAGGGTCTAGGCCCGAAATGTCAGCTTTTGTGCTCCTGAGATGCTGCTTGGCCTGTTGTGTTCATCCAGCTTCATACTTTATTATCTTGGATTCTCCAGCGTCTGCAGTTCCCATTATCTCAGAACCTGCCACCTGCTGGCTATACATTGAAAAACTGGCATCCCTGGTTCACACCATCTTTGAAAGGCCACTGTGCACCTGAACAAACATTGGCAATCTGATATTGCCCCCTCTTCAGCAGCGTATTGGCTTAGCTGCGAAAAAAGTCATCTAACATGGCTGACACCCCTTCACAAGTACAACCCCATTCTCTCACCCTAGCTGCTATTTAACTTGGTTGCTATATAGGTTTCCTCCCACAATCCAACATTGTACAGGTTAGTTGGATTGGCCATGCTAAATTGCCCATAGTGTCTGGGATATGCAGGTTTGGTAGATTGGCCATGGGAAATGCAGATTTGCAGGGCTAGTGTTTTTTTTTACCTTTATTCATTCCCAGGATAAAGGCCTCACTGGCTATGCAGCATTTATTGCCCATCCCTAATTGCCCAGAGGGCCGTTGAGAGTCAACCACATTGCTGGGGGTCTGGAATCACATGTAGGCCAGGCAAGGATGACCGTTTGCTTCCCTAAAGGACATTAGTGAGCCAGATGGGTTTTTCCTGACAATTGACAATGGATTCATGGTCATCGTTAGACTCTTAATTCCAAGTATTTATTGAATTCAAATTCTACCATCTGTCATAGCAGGATTCGAAACCAGGTCCCTAGAATGTTATCTCGGTCTCTGGATTAATAGTCCAGGGATAATACCACTAGGCCATCAGCTCCCTGTGGAGGTGAAGGTGTGTATTTGAGTGAAATGCTCTTTTTGGACCTTTCTGGACTCGATGGGCTAAGTAGCCTTCTTCCACACTTAAGGGATTCTGTGATTCTGTGACATGAGGGGAGATATTAGAAATGTATTGCTGCAGAGAGTTTTATTATTTGCCACAAGGAGACAGACACTTAAAAAAATTGGAAATACACTTGAATCATGGCTATGAGCAAAATGAGGGCAGTTGTATTCTTTTCAGATTATTCCAGCAAAAAAAGGTAGTATGGACCCAAGGGACCAGATGGGCTCTGCAAAATTGTAAACATCTGTGAACCTAGGGATTTAGGGAAACAACTGCTTCTTGTGATTAGTCATTCAGTGAAATAAAAAAGGTGAAGGAAATCTCTCAAAACAGTTCTTGCACCTCATTTTACTGATTAACATGAAGGAAGTAGATTAATGATCATATCACATTATTCATTGCAATGTGGAAAATGGGATGAAGGAATTAGGTAAAATGTAATGAGTAAATTGCTTCCAGTTTCCCACAGTGATTGAGATATCTGGAGAGGAAATACAGAAGCTCTGGCTGAAGAGTGAGGAGTAGATCAAGGAGGGGAAAAATGAACACATACAGGAAATGATCAAGATGTAAAGCAGATGATTCAATGGAGAACATGTCAGACAGGAGACCACATGAGCTGAGCTCATCCAGGATACTCTGCTTACATATGTACTAATATTTTGACCTTTACACACACAGTGATTTGGACCTTTTTTGGATTTTTTAAATTCCATCCAGTATCGAGGTCACATACAGTAAGGCTTAGCTTTAATAAGTCAATCAATTGAACAAATTACTATCACTTTGAAAAAAAGTAAGTCTAATTGTCTTTTCAATGTTACATGGTTTATACAAAAAGCATTACATCTCTGGAAGGGTACAGGATTGAGAGTCAAAAATTGAGAAGCAAACAAAAACAAACCCATAAATTCCTGATTAGTTAAAAAGAAACTAATTTGTCATGATAACAGAGCTGTCCAAGTTTGGATCAACAGTGGAATGGTGACTAATGTGGGGTAAAATAGCATTGTAGTTAGAAGCTCTGATCTATGGATTAACTATATGGTGTCACAAGACCAAATCCCATCAAAACAGCTGGGAATTTCAGTTCATTTCTTTATATAAAAATGTCATTTAAAGCAAATAGTAATGATGACCACAAGCCTACTGGCTCTTGTGATAAAATTCCATCTGTTTCACCTTAGTCCTTTATAAAGAAAATCTGCCATTCCTAACAACTTTGGCCTATATGTAACCCAGATTGATATGGTTGAATTTTAATTTCCCCTGAAATCACTGAGGAAGCCAGTCAATTGTACCATACTGCTTGGGAAACTTTACAGATTGCAAAATTAAGAAAATGGCTTTTCTGAGGCCATTTAGGAATGGGCATGAAATATCAATGTCTTCAGGAATGTCTGCATCCCATGAAATAATTGAAAAGTAATAATTATTTCCACAAGTGTCAGGATTTAGAATTCAGGTATCCTCATTGTAAAGTGGATATACAATTGTACTGGATTGGAAACTGAACCAATCTCTATGTCAATCATTGGATTGTTCTCAGTGCCAATACAGTATCGTGGGACACTGTGTACTTGCATGTCATGTCTGTTTCTTTGGGCTGAATTGTATAATGGTTTGAATGATGTGGGCTATGGTGCAATGTGTGCTGAATTGTGAGGCAAGTGCAGCGAAACTCATCGGAATGTTGAGATCATTTCACCCCATCTTTTTAATGTCTTTCACAAGCAGCATGGTTAGTTTCTTGCTAAGTAGCAGCGAGATGCCATTTGATGAGGATTAGCAACTTTTTAATCAACACCACATCTTATTAATATTCAGGCACTTACCAAATTTACCAAATGACCTAAATCTTTAGAAATCTTGACACGGAAACCAGTATGAGCACCTGATGAATAGAGCTTGCTGCTCGATCTGAATGAAGTCCATGGTGGAAACTGGGCACCAACAGTTCAGGCTCCACCCCCCCCCCCATGGAGACAATGCCTGCACACATTGGCATCTGATCTGTGCCACCTTCAAAGAACCCTCATGGCACATCTCCAATCTGCATACATGATGCTTATGCAACTCAATGTTGCAATTTGGGTTGCTGTGGCAACTATGGTATCATTGTGATGCTGCAGCATGAACAGTGCACTCAGGGACACACACCTGACTCATGTCAAGACCAGGCTGCATTTCTGGGCTCTTTGTTCACTGTAAAAGTGTTCACTCACTTTACAACGACCTGGATACTCACAGCATCCCTGACTTGTGTTACCACGTGCTTTGCCTCTTCAACCAGAACACATTACTGCTGCCTTGCCTATGTCGTTTAACACAATCACAAAACGAGGGAGCTTGTTGCCAGCACAGTAAGTCAAGGGCAGCCTGGGATACCAGCCCAGGAGTACCTGCTCAGAGTCAGAATCCTCTCCTCATAATGGATGAGAAGCTGTCTAGCAGGTAATACATCATCTGTCTTGACTGTTTCCACCCCACAGTGAGCTGCTGTCCTCATGGAATGAGTGAGAGGCGTAATGGAAGAAGAAAGTATGTGGCATAAATCTAATTATTGGTACAGGTGGGGTGTTTTCCCAAGTGAGTGAGTAGAAAGAGCAGAAAGCATGGAGGGTTAGTGGCACTGAAGGTCGGGGTGGCTTAAGGAATGGGAAGATGTTCACTGCAATAGTGAGAGCGGTAGAGTTATGGTGGGAGGTGGATACAGTAAGAGATATAGACTAAAAATTGGGAAGAAAAGGGTCCACTCACTTTGTGGAGTGGAGAAGGATTCAGCCTTCTTCCTGCATTGTTGGGCATTCCTCCAGATAGCTGAGATTGCTTTAACCTGGGTTGCAATCTTGGACCAAGCTGGGCATTGCTCCGCCCCTGGTACTGAGAGGAAGAGGATGTTTTGTCTGTGCACCACCCCATCTAGTGGAAATTTCCAAGTTCCTGCCCACACGGCAGGGCACCAATTATCCTCTACATCAACAACAACAAAAACAGAAGTTGCTGGAAAAACTCAGTAGGTCTGGCAGCATCTGTGAAGAGAAAATCGGAGTTAACGTTTCGTGTCCGGTGACTCTTCTTCAGAAGTGTATCCATCTTCCACCAAGGCTCAAGCTCTACCCCTCTCACTATCTCTGTGAACATCTTCTCTATTCCCTTAGCTACCCCAACCTTCCTCTAAGGAAGGGTCACCAGTCTGGCAATGTTAACTCTGATTTTCTCTTCGCAGATGCTGCCAGACCTGCAGAGGTTTTCCAGCAACTTCTGTTTTTGTTCTTGATTTACAACATCCACAGTTCTTTTGGTTTTTATTTGCCAATTATTGTCTGTCTGCCACGTCTGAAACAATTGTCAGAAACCATGCAGCTCAGGTCCAGACTGATAGTGCTGGTCTGGGTCTGCAACAAGCTTTTAAAAACGGCACAAATGCAAATGATGCCAGTGACTTTCAGGATAGCTGCTGAGTGCTGAGCGCTTGTGGCAATGATGTGCGGTAAAATGGGGTGGAAATCAGATGTCAGAGATGCGATGGGGCAGGACAGGTAATTAATGAGGTGAGTTTGGTAAGAAGCAATGATACAATGTGCTAGGATTCATTGTGAGAAACTGTCCAAAAAACTTGACCACACAACTCTCAATTTTTTTTGGCTCAGTGTAAGATTCAGTTCTATGCATTTTATATTATTCCTATTTTACTATTGTAGTAAATTGTTGTTTCTCTTGCATTTTACCTGTAATAGTAAGAACTCAAGACTCTGTGGTATTCATTGTCCTGTGGCATAATTAGGACTATCATAGAATTTTAGCAGTGGGCCACACAAGTCTTGCACAGTGCCAGACTTGCTGGTGAACTTTGACAGCAAACAGGAGTGATGTCTGAACCCCTCCTTCCCCAAAAGAGAACATCACTTCTTAGGTTTCTTTTCAGCCACAATAAGGAGGGGTGCTTCTCTGTTCCTGCAAGGAAACAGTAGAACATTCCCTATCCTGTATTACACTTGACTACAATGTCCTGCCTTCCTCCCCCTTCATAGTTAATGTTTCCTCAAATCAGCTAATCTCTTTACTTACTGCTGTCATCCACCTCCAGTAATTTTAGACAAGAATTTAACATCCAGAATGAGGATGAGAAATGGGAATTCGAGTATGGTGTACCTCATGCTGCTTCAATTATGTGAGCTTGTTGCTTTGTCCTATCACCCCATAATCGCACTTTTACTCTGACTTAAGCCAAAATTGTTACCTATGACTCAGTTCTTTCTCACTGATATTAGTAAATGTAGTTACTTGATTTATTGTCTATAAAGTAAGTTTATATTGATAAAAAAATTTGATTTTTCTCACTGAGGATTGGGAAATTAGTCAGAAAAAGAAAGGTTAGCTCCAATTAATTCCAAGTTGTCACTATGTGCATGTCTTAGGTCCTATGTTTATAATGATAAGTGATGGCAAATTTTCAGCACAGTGCTCGTTTGGAATTCTCAAGTTAATGATGGTATCTGTCTTTTCTAGCTCTTTTGGAAACCCTATGACTATTATTCAACATAATCTCCTCATTTAAATAAAGTACAAGAAGTCAGACCCTTGAAGTTTTTTATGCACAAATCATGGAAAGTGGCAGGATTGATTAACAAAACTAATAAAACATGTTGAATTCTGGACTTAATTGATAGTACAAAAGCCAGGAAGTTCTGCTAACTATATAAAACACTCGCTTGGTCCCCACTGGAGTATTGGGTTCAATTTTGGCTTCATTTTAGGAAGTATATGAAAGCATTGGAGAGGATACAGAAGGGATTTATAGAATGCAACCAAAGATGAGGGATTACAGTTATATGGATCAACTGCATAATCCAGGAGATGTTTCTCCTTAGAGCAGAGAAAACTAAAGGAAGGCTTGATGGATGTGTTAGACAAGAGTAAACCACAGGATCGTGAAATTGTTAAGGTGTAAAAGGAAGCCATTTAAACACCATATCTGTACCAGATCTCAGAGCATATTGGCTTTGTGCCAATCTCTTATATTTTTGTCACAACCCTGCACATTGATTCTGTTTCAAAAATCATCTAATGTCTTTTCAAAGCTTCAAATGAACCTGTGCTCACATTACTTCCAGGCAGTGTATTCCTTGCTGTGCAAAAATAGGTATTTTTCCTCATCTCACATTTGCAGAACATTTTGAATTGGCGTCCTTTGATTCTTGATCCTTTTATGAATGAGAACAGTTCTCCCGAACTACTGTGTCCAGACCCTTCATGACTTTGAAAACTTTGATCAGATCTCCTCTTAATCTCCTCCTGTCCAAGGAAAACAGGGCCAAGCTTTCCAATTTACGTTTATAACTGAAGTTTGCCATCCATGGAACCATCCTTGCAAATCTCTTCTGCATTGTCTCCAATGTGCTCATATCCTTCTTAAACTGTGGCACCCAGAATTGGAATACAGTACCCCAGGAGAAATAAAAGAAAAACTGTTTCCAATGGCTGAAGGGTCTTTAATGAGAGAGCACACACAAAGAGTGATTAGTGAAGAAGTAAAGGCAACATGAGGAAAGCTTATTTTACGCAAGCATTTTTTTATGATTTGGATTGTACTGCCTGATACAATGGTGGATTACAGTAGTTTCAACAAATAATACATGGAATAAGAATTCAAAGGATAGAAAATTACAGGGATTTGGGGAAAGAATCACAGAATTTTAATAATTGTTATAGCACAGAAAGAAGCCATCAAGCCCATCATGCCAGCTCTGGTTCTATTACAGTGTCCCAGCCTCTTGCCATTTTCTCATATCCTTCCACATTATTTCTATCTAATATCCTCTTGTATCTCTCAATTGAATCTGCCTCTACCACATACTCTAACTAATTGCTATGTGAAAAAGATTTTTCTTATATTGCCTTTGCTTCACTTGCACATTGCTTTAAATCCATACCACTTGATTTTTTTTTCCTCTCTTGTGAGTGGGTACAATTTCTCCCTATCTGCTCCACGCGGCCTGCTCATAATTTTGAAAACCTTGATCAAATCTCCTCTCAGCTGCCTTCACTTCATGGGGAACAGCCCCATCTTCTTCAATCTATCCTCTTAATTGAAGTTTTCTCATTTCTGGAATAATTCTTATAAATTGCTTCTGCATTTTTTTTTAACATATTCATATCTTTCCTATAATGTGACAGCTACAACTGTACACAAAGCTCCAGCTGACGTCTAACAAGTGTCTTGTATAAGTTCAACATCATCTCTTCGGGGTTGGGGGAAATGGAACTAAATGGCATCTTTGTCTAAAAAGTGGATGTTAATATGACTGTTGGGATTTAATTTTGGAGTGGGCATGGAAGGAGGCCCGGAGGATCAGGCTGGAGCACTGCCCCTAATTAATGGGAGTGTCAGGAAGGCCACAGAGGAATTTTCACTGCTCCCGGCAACATTTCAGTTAGCTGCCTTAAAAAAAAACTAATTAAAACCAATGATCCTGAGGCTGTTGGAATTTAAGTTGGTTCATGAATTTAGCGGGTAGTCTCATAAGTTACAAAGGCTGACCTACCATCAGGGAGGCCTTTCAGACACATACTCAATGCCTGATCGAAGAATTTAACATTGGGAAGGTGGGGAAAGGAGCTTCTACAATCTCACCGTCTGCCCTTCCATTCAAAGCACCTCACTGGCACATTGCGCCCTCCATATCCCCTCTTGCCTCACTCACCTCTCTTTGAAGGATTCAGCAATGATCCCTGGTAAATGTGTTCCAACATTACCAGCAGTGCTCAATGCTTCCAGCCGCGCTGCCGGCAATGGAGAGCTTTCTGACTCTGGTCGGCCAGCAGTACTAAGGGATTCAATACAGTGTGGAGCTGGAGGAACACAGCAGGTCAGGCAGCAAAAGAGAAACAGGACAGATGAGTCCTGATGAAGGGTCCTGACTCGAAATGTCGACTTTCATTCTCCACTTTTGCTGTCTGACCTGCTCTGTTCCTCCAGCTCCACACTCTATTGACTCTCGCTCCAGCATCTGCAGTTCTTGCTATCTCCAAGTACTAAGTGACTAGATTTCTGCAGCTTTGGGGCGTTAATCTGAAGGGAGACCCAATGCTGGCCAATTACCTGCCACCTCACCATGTTACGCCTTCCAGTGAATAGCAATGCATGGTTCCCACAGATTGTCCCACCAGTGGTGTCCCTTGGTGCTAGAACTAAATCACCCATTATGGACCACATGTCTTTCTTTAGTGTGGTACTATTCTGAATATTCTCATATCAGTGAATTTCAAGTGCTAGATTATTGAGGAAAGAGATGAGGAATGGGGGAGTTGTAACAGAGAAAGTCTTAGGCACCCAGGCAGGATTTATGATGCAATTGATTAATTTGTCTACTATGCTAGAGGAGATCATGCTCATTTTTCATGAAACCCCCTCTTGGAGGTTTCATCAATATCCCATTCTGCTGCTACTGCAGGGAATTACTGCTGCAAAATGCCTGTCTCATCTCTCAGGGAGATTAAAATGTGGGAGTGCTTGACTTGAGATGTGTTCAATAGCCTGACCCCCGTATTTTCAACGAGGTCAGTCTTTTTCATGGTGCAGGAGCAAATGCTTCATTCTATCCCACATCTAACTCCTTGCACTAAGGACTGCAGAAGAATTTTGAGGTCTTATCCCTTATGCTGGTGTGAGAAAGAAAGGCTTTATACTGCTTTAAATTCCACTCTGTGATTTGCAAACATTTGTATTTTTATAATGTTGTAGAGTCATAGAATCATACAGTACAGAAGAGACCCTTCGGCCCATTTGAGTCTGTGCCAATTTATCTATATTAATCCCAATTTCCATGATTAGGCTCATTACTTTAATTGCAATGACATCTCAACTGCTTATCCATATTTTTTAAAAGTTGTGAGGTTTCCTGCACCTACTACCCTTCCTTTGCAAGCCAGATTCCCACCATTCTCTAGGTGAAAATATGTTTCATCAAATCTCTCAACCTTCTGCCCCTCACCTTAAAACTATGCAACCTTGTTCTTGACTCTTCAACTAAGAGATTCAGCTCTTTCTATGCCCCTTATAATCATTTACACTTCAAAGAGATCATCCCCACCCGCCTTCTCTGCTATAAAGAAAGAAAAACCTCAGCTTATCCAGCTTCTCTTCATAGAGAAAATGCTCCAACTTGGGGAGCATCCTGAATAAACTCATCTGCACTCTTTCCAGTGCAATCACATCTTTCCTATAGTGTGGTGACCACCACTGCACACAACGCTGCAGCCCAACCAAAGCCTTATATAGCTCCAGCATAGCCTTCTGTCTAACAACTGATAAGAGCAAGTGTCTGCTGTGCCTTCTTAACCACCCTTTAATTACCCTGCACCTTAAACAAGCACCTATTGTTTCTCTATTCCTCTGAGCTTCCTACTGTCTTGCCATTTATTGAGTACTCCCTTGTCTTGTTACTTATTCCAAAGTGCATCATCTCACCCTTTACAGAGTTAAATTCCATCCCCAACTGATCTGTCCATCTGGTCAACCCAATTATACTTTCCTGTACCCTTTGCCCTTCTTCCTGGCTGTTAACCATGCAGCCAACTTTCATGTCATCTGAAAACTAATTTACCATTCGTCCCCCATCTCATCTCTCATCTACACCATTGTTTATATATATATATATATATATATATATAATATATATAATCACAATAAAGGACCCCCCCAAGGACCGGGTATACCACTGGGCACTGGCCTCCAGTCACAAAAACTGCCTTCCACTACCACCCTCTGTCTCCTACAACTAAGCCATTTTTAGATCTAGTTTACCAAGCTACCCTGGATACCTGAACTACTGATTATTTGGGTTACTGGGTTGCAAGTGGATTATTTTACAAGCCCACCAGACACTATTCTTTTTGTAAGTATAACCTGCCATTGTAAAGAACCTTCCCTTTAAATATTTGATTTGTTTTGACATATATTGCTGAAACACTTAATGGTTTAAAAGGATCTCCAATTATGTTCCGTATAAGATTGTTTTGCAAATGTAATTTTTCCATTGCAGCAATCTAAATGCCACTGATTTATATGTGGCTTGACATGGAACATGAGTGAATAGATGCAAATGAAAGTTGAGAGTTAATTCAAATGTGTTCTGAGAGGGACTGTGCTATTTCCTGTTGGAAGACGGGAATAATAATGTTTATTGCCATATTCCACATATAGGCCTATTATTTTCTCCACTTGCTCCCTAGTTACTTCACTGAGCTTAGTTGTAGGAGATGTGTTATGCTTTATGTGTGGTACCCTCTGAGACAATAAAATGAATACATCTGTGTTTGCTGGGCAAGGCGTTCATTAGTTAAATCTCAGATTTTCTAAAATATGGTATTTGCACAATTTTATGCAATGCAAAAGAAATATTTCTGATATATATGTTTCATAAAGCATGCTGGTAGCCGTTTTAATAATTTTCTGAATACATTTCAGGAAATATTTAAAGGCATCTGTTCACCCTTTCACAGTTACCGCATGGTATCTTCCATCCTTACTTCCATTCTGAAATGTATAATTATATGGCAACATCAATGCAGGTTTCTCTAGGAGGAGGGTGAAAATTGTGGTCAGCCAAAATTAAAATGATGGGACTTGCTTCTTGTGTGTTTTGCCTTCATGTTGGTGACATTTTAAATGTTTTATGCTCTGCTCTTGTTCTAATTTTTACTGAGATGTCTGCTACCATGGTAGCAAGGAGTAGCCACTGCAGTGGAGGAAGCTGGGATACACTAGGGGATGTGGGCTGAATACTGAGAGGGCTGGAGTCCAGCCCATGCTGTAGTTCTATCGCTCCCAGTATTTCCTGTCGTGCAAATTGAGCTGATTAAAGTGCCGGACTGAAAGCTGTTGCCACAACGGCTATTTAATTGATGGCTGTTCTGATCAGTTGTGAAAGAGATTCTGAACAGAGAGAGAGAGAGTGAACAAAAAAGAAGCTGCTCCCTGATTTCCCCCTTTTGCTGGCAATGATGGAATAGCCTTTTCTTTCCCAGCACATAGCATCTTGGAAGCAGGGGAGGGCGTTTGGTGATGACATTCTTCTAGTGATCAATTTGCCAGCGGGAGCTGATCATCTGATGTTGCAACAAGCAGGCTGTGAAGGGAGCTGTACAACACAGGAACTGCTGTTTCAGGGAGGGTTATCTGGATTGAATACCGGTGCTGTAAAGCGAGAGGGGGGGGGAAAAAGACTTTCCCTGCTCCCCAACTATTCGAGCGCAGGCGAATGATTACTCGCGGGCAAGATGCTCGGTGCAAACGTCAAGTGTTGTGAGACTGAGATTTGTGATGAGAATCCGGAAGATGTGAAGGTTTACAAGCGGCAGCCAGATGGAAAGGGAACAGGGCAGCACGGAAAGAAAGGTAAACCTCCAGCGATGCACAGAGCGACGGAGCTGAAGGTGTTTAAAGGTGGGACTAACCTGAGGAAGCAGAAATCACTCACGAATCTTTCGTTCCTGACCGATGCAGAGAAGAAGATGCAGCTATATGAACCGAAATGGTGCGATGACATGTCAAAGTCAGCTCAAACGCTCGGGAAGGGAGGGCTCAAATCTAAAGATGCACCGATGTCTAAATCTTTGTCAAAATCTGAGCACTCGCTGTTTCAGGGCAAATTGGCCCCGAGTGTGAACAAACCTCTGACAGCACCCTCCACCCGTGGGATACCAAGCAGGATCCCAAGAGGACCCTGGGCTGAAGTCAAGCCACTGAGCAAATCGACTGAAGCCAGCACTGGCGACGGCAGTAAGTCCGACGATGAAATATTGTCCAGCAAAGCTAAGAATGTTAAAAAGCCATCTCCGGCCACAAGCAAGAGCCAGCAGCCTGAGGAGAAAGCGTATTTGAAGGTGGATCCTGAGCTTGTTGTCACAGTGCTGGGTGACCTAGAACAGCTTCTGTTCAGTCAAATGCTTGGTGAGTTTTTCGCTTGCTGTACAAAATACATGGCGATTTAAACAGCATCTCACTCCGTTCCTGAACGCTGTTTTATTTGTTTCAAGCTTTACAGCACAGCTGTTTTTTTACACTGCAGAAACACTTAAAGTGATCTCGCTTGTGAACTGTCACTCATTATTTTAAAGAAGGATGTCTATAATTAGACCATTGTTGTATCAATAGCATTCCTTGACTCAAGTTAAAATTGACCCTTTAAATTACTGATGCAGTGCAGTGATGCTATTATGATGGACAGATTGCTGCATTTGTTATCTTATAAAGCATTTTAATTGTGCCTCAGTTATGTACTATCTACATGTTATCAAATGATTGATGGTTAAAATTGCTTTCTGGATTAGATGCTTTACAAGATTGTTCAATTTATGAGAGATTCTATTTAAAAATCAGAATGAAATCAATTTGTAGATACAAATAGATGTCTTGCCAGATATTTCATATGAAGCAGTTGAAATCAGTTGACTGATATCACCTGATATATCCTCATCAAATTGTTGAGCTATTTATAAAGCAAATTTTGATTTTGTTAACAAACTTGGTAGGAGTTGAACAATGAGATTAAAACAATGTTTATTTCTCTTTAAATTTAATTCATTTATGCCATTCTTTTGCCTAATCTGTGTCTTAAGTTGTAAAGGAGATTTCAAAGCATTCTTTTTTGTAATGTTCTTCGGCAGCAACCACATCATGGTACATACCTTCAAATGAACAGTTTATATTACATGTTTGAACACTCACTTTTTACTTAAATGTAGAAGTTGTCAATTATAAAAACCCCACTCTTGCAATTTTTATCATGTGCAGTAACTGGAAATTTAACCACTGTGTGTAAAACTGACTTAGGAAATGGATTAAATGTTAAAACTCTTTTCTGTAGATCTTTACTATCCTTAAAATGAACTGATTTTTATTTTTAATGTTGCTTTAGGACAGACAAGGTTTTGTTGTCGTGAAAGACGAGAATTATCACATCGTTGGGTAGTTTGATTTTTTTTTGCTAATTAACTTTGAATATGTTTTACAGTACAGTATATGTTCTATTCTACGAATACATTTTATTGATCCATTCGCAATCCAGATATTAATAGACACAAATGATAAAATGGCATTTTGATGATAAATATGCACATAGAATTAAATAGCTTTCTATGAAAGGGAAAACATTTTGCTGTTACATTTTACAAGTTATGAGGATTCTAGAGTGATAGACAACCAAGTTGTGAGTGTATAAATGCATGCATTAAACAGACTGTGGCCCAGTCACTCGTTGAATAAACTCTGTAAAGTTATTTGTAGTTTTATTTCTTTACATTCTTGTAAGAAGCTGTTGGTGAAATATATTGATCTTATTTCACATTATTAGTGAATGTGGAGAGACAAAATAGTAAGAGACATTTATGTAGCAGCTAAGATTGACTGGTAGTTACTGATTTCTTATCTCAGCAAGGGATTTCAAGGTTTTAATGTTTGATTTAATGCATGACACTGTAATTTTCCATTTCTCCTATATTATCTTAATTTTCATTCACATAGCCAAAATATGGACCTCCCATTAAAAGGTTCATAACCCTTTGAGAATTGATAATGTACAATTGCTGCATTGTCACTGCATTTAAATGACTGTGGGTTTCTTTGTGTTTGAACTCAAGAGGACATTTTAAAAATGTTTTGTATTCTGTGCATTGTATAAATTTAGATTACTTCAGGTACTGATTTATTATGTTTGTTAAAAGCTCAAACCAATAACTAGTAAATGACTTGATATGTTTCACAATAACTCCTACTCAAACATTATGATTATTATAGTAAATGGAGTTTAAAGTGGATTCATGAGAATATATATAATTTGAAACACGAGAAAAGAAGACAAAAGTTATGGCTCATGAATATTAAACCATCTTATGGCTGACAAATAAAATATTTGAGCTACCTTCCCATTTATGGCTATTGGAAATCAGTCCACAGAAACTATTTAAATACCTTAAATGTAAACCGTTACAAAAGTCAATGCTGATTACAATACTGTCTTCAATCTTGACTGCCTAAAATAAAACAAAGCAATAAAAAATCAAATTCCATGCTTTTAGAAAAATGGATGATGTTCTCTGTGTCATATGAGGAAGACCGTAAGTTCACCTAGATTTAATGGATCTCAGTTGACCTGCGTCATTGGCTTTGAGTCTCAGGCAAAGAAATAAGAAAAAGTACTGCCAGTTCAGAGTGGTGAGAAAGGCTTGATTGCAAAATTGAGTGAATTCTGGATTTCATCTGTTTTACTATGGGTAACCACTGACCAAAGACCAGAAAAGTGGCACAGAATAGGGAGACAACGAAACTGATGAGTTTACATTTGACTGCTGCAGCATCACTCTGCCCAATTAAAAAGAACACATATTGACAGTAACCAACTTTTCGCCTCTGTTAACATATTATGTATTGAGGAGGAGATAGG
Organism: Stegostoma tigrinum; assembly: GCF_030684315.1. Taxonomy (NCBI): domain Eukaryota; kingdom Metazoa; phylum Chordata; class Chondrichthyes; order Orectolobiformes; family Stegostomatidae; genus Stegostoma; species Stegostoma tigrinum. The sequence continues at coordinate 32,788,779 of NC_081374.1, forward strand.
AGAAAAAGAGAAAAATCCCTCTTCTAAATAAACATGTAGATGTTTGTATACGTGCTTTTGTTGCAGTTCTACTGGAGTAAAGTTGTTTTAAAAAAAAAACTGCCAACGCAATGCATTTATATTTTTGGTTACAGCACAGCTCAAGTATGTAAATTGCTTAATAATATGGCTTTATGGAGAAGAAAATGTAATTACAGTGCTAACATGTTATTGGGCCATTTCTTACTTCCTTTCCCTTCCCCCTTTCAAGTCACTTAATGTATAAAGTCTTCTTTGTATCTTCATTTTCCACCCTTTGTACTCTCTGGGGCATCCAGCCTCGACTTCAGCAGTATGAGTGGATAATCCAAGGTCTCTTCATGGGTTTTACCAACCCCATTTCAATACAGAACAGTAGTGGAATGTGGCTTGGGGTGTTATATTGACAATTTTTTTGCACCTCCTCTAATTTTGTACCTTACACACAATGCACTGTGTGGATGTATTGCAAACCTGCAACCTGAGTCATTTATTGCTGAGGAGTAGCTATTTTTAAGCAACCTTGTTTTCATGATTCCACAAATGTTTAGTTCTTCTCAGCAGAGAAATCAACATGAAATTCTTCAAAAAAGGACGAAGGGATTGAAGCTGTGGCTTTGTAGTACTATTCTTGTTTCAAATTTAGAAGGTTATGGAGTCATGTCCAATTACATACTTGCGAATAAAGTCTAGATTAACATTTCAGCACAGAACTGAACGAGTGACAATGCTGGAGGTGCCATCTTTTGGCTGAGACATTAAACTGTAGCACTGCCTGTCCTCTCAACGATGTAAAGTTACCATGACATTATTTTTGAATAATGACAGGGGAAGTTCTCCCATTATTGTGGCCAATAATTACACCTCAATCAACATCATAAAAACAAATTAGCTGGTTATTATCAAATTCCTGCTTTGGCGAACCTGATGTGTGTAAATACAGAACTTTTGGATGACTGTTAGAGATGCCCAGTCAACGCTGGTGTAGCCAGTGATAACCAATGAAAGAAGAATAATAAAATTGAGTCCTGCACTTTTTTTTAAATATCACAACAATGACTGCACTTCGCTGGCTGTAAAATGCCTAGGGACAACCAGCATTGTGAAAGATGCTACGTAAATGCATGTCTTTCTTTGAAAGATATTTTATGTGGAAAAATTGACAAGCATTATTATTTTTAAGAAACGGGTAAATGTGCAATAATAGTCATACTCATTTAGGCAGTTTGGAACATAGAATCCCTACAGTGCGGAAGTAGGCCATTTGGCCCTTTGAGTCCACACCAACCCTCCAAAAAGCAGCATTCCCAGACCCATCCCAATCCTCCTACCCAATCCCTTTGGATGGATAGAAATTCTTCAAGTAATGTTAAAAATTAAACATGCTTTCTGTGTTGCTTGCAACAGGAAATGGGCTAACAGAGTTGACATTCAAATGTTAGATAGAATTAAATGCAGAAAATGTCAATTGGCAAGTTTGACAGAAGGGATCATGAAAGACAGTATAAGTATAGAGGAAAAATTGTGAAGGGTTTTCGGGGGAACAGAGGGTCTCTGGGAGTGAAAGTGCATCAGCCTTTGAAGACAGCACCACATATAGAGAGTTGTCAGCAAAATGTAAAGAATTGTGGGCTTTATAAATATACATGCTGAGTACAAATGAGTGGAATGTACATACTGAACTTTTATTAAGCTCGAGTTCGTCTTCAGTTACGATTTTGTGTTCAGCTCTGATCACAACACTTTCGGAAATATGTGAAGGCCCATCAAAGAGTGCAGAAGAGGGTGTGGGCATTCAATTACAAGTTTAGGTTGGAATATCCGGGGTTGCTCCTTGGAGCAAAAGAGATTGAGAAGAGATTTTATGGAGGTACGTAAAATTATAGTGGGCTTAGACAAGAAAGAACTCCACATCAGCTGATGGTAGAAGGACAAAGTGATACAGTCTTTTTTCAAGATTTTGGGCAGGGACTAATAGGGAGGGAGGGTTGAAATTTTGCTTTGTGAGTGGTAATGACCTGGAATATGTTAACTCTGGGGTGGAGGAAGTGAAAATAATAATGCAAAAGGAAATTGGGTGGGCCCACAAAGGAAATGAACCTACCAGGCTGTGGGGATTGATCAGAGAGTAGGTCTGATCAGGTTGCTGTAAGAGAGATGTGCGACATTTGCTGAACTGAATGGCCTCTTTCTATGCTGTAAATGACTCTATGACATTAGAAATGACTATGATATACCAACTTATGAGAAACCACTTCTCCCATTCATAAGGATATGCTTGTAATTCCTTCACACTTATTGCCTGAAGGAAATCTTCCCTTTATTTGAAATTCTCGGTTTTAGCTGTTAAATGTGAGTGTGCAGCCTGTATTCTCACAGTTCTAGAATATCATTACACCAGATGGTGGTTATTGAAATGTAAAAGACTGCAAATGTTTGAATTCATATCTTCACGTAATCAACTCTATTGAGAAGAAGGTTGATTTGCAGCTTTGTGTTTCTGATGGAGATATCCTATGGATTTTTACAAATAAAAGTGAATGTAAAGTTGACCTTAGAGGCTACATGCTTATTATCCACTCCATACTTAATGTGACTAATGTTACTCACTTAAATAAATTGCAGAGCTGAACTAGAACAACTATAATGCAAAAAAACAACTGACCCATTACAACATTTTATAATCGATTGAGGCAAAAATCCAGAAATAATCCCCTGTGTAAAATTGAACAGATTTTTGGCTGTACTTTACTTGCAGCTGGAAAGTTACATGCAGCTGAAAATACAAGAACTTGTTTCTACTTCAGTCTAATATCAGACAGTTAGAAAATTGTGTTCGCATTGGTCTGCATGAGATGTATTTTAAATTTGGAAGTTAAATTACTTTGCAAACAAAATGACATTTACTCAGATCTGCCATTTCTACAATTTTAGTCTAAATACTTGTCAAAAACATTTTGCTATCATTGTTAGCTAAGAATTATCCATGAATGCAGACAATATTCACTAATAAAAGTTTATGTTTCTGAAATACCCCTGAATGAAAATGAAAGGCATTAAATGGTTTCTAGTGTGGGAATCACAGGTTTATTTTCAACTCATGTTGAGTTTATGCAATTGAAGTACTCTGCAAAAACTTTTCAAATAACCTGAATTATGCACTCATGTTTTGAATCTGATCTCATTCTGCATCAAAATTTCCCCTTGAGGAAGCAGATGATAAACAGAGCTTGTTGGGAGGTACAAAACAGGATGTATAATATTTTTGGAGAACAAGATGAATAATTTTCTCATACATGAGCACTTGCCAATACATCCTTACTCATCATTAAAATGACAATATTGATTTGTATTTACTTGACCTTGATTGTTCACGTCCTAACACAATCACAACCATCATTAATACTTTCCATATCCCTTTATCTGGTTTCAAGTTGTGTTATAGATATTAATATTTAATGATAAATATGTTTTTATTATAGTAGTATCTTCTATAAAGAACTTACTTCTCCAAAGTTGTAATTCACTTCTCAAAAAGGAATTGACTCAAGAAACTGGGAAATGATTGGATTCTCCTGAATTTTAAATACATTTTTTTAGAGGCATTGACAATATTGTGTAAAGATTGTTTAAAACCCAAGGCTATAATTCTGACAGCATAATGATGATACTTGTACAACAGTGACAGAAATTAAATACATCAGACAGTTAGAATAAAAATACCACAAATATAATGAAATGTTCCTGCTACGTAATGGAGAGCTCCAATATAATTTCCTGTGATAACATTGGAAGTCAATCCCTTGAGCTCAGGTGGTATGTCTGCATAAGAGCTGTGGTATCTTCTGCTTTGACGAGTTGAAATCCCAGTTCAGTGCAGATGTGGTCTCTGATTCTGTGATTTTACTTGTTGGGGTAACTGTTTGTTTAGCTGTTTTATCAGAATGCATTGCACTATTACTTCAAATTGACAATAAAAATATTGAGTTGCCGACAATAAGAAATTACATATAAATGACAATCACTTGGAGCACCCGCACCCCTATCCCTTATGAACATCTAGTTGGTAAAAAATGTTCTTGGACTTCAGGCGATATTACTAATGTCTGAACTCTAATTGCTAGTTGGCAACCACTGTACAAGTATAGAAAGAGCCACTTAGAGTTATGCCAAATACATTAAACAAAAACAAACAACACCTCCCTATCACCAGCAGAGGAAATCTCGTGACAACTATTTTTAATAGATCAGAGACTTTCTAACCCAGTTTAAGTAAGAATTCATAAAGTACTTGTGGCAGACAGATCTTTGCATTTAAATTGATAAATGAGTGAACTTGAAATTAACATTTTCATGTCTGCAGTATATTGACAAGCATCCTTAAATGAACTATGATGTAGCAGTTTCCCATCCAGAGGAAGTAATCACTGGATAAAAATCTGAAACTCACATTTTATTATTTGTATTTGTAAAGAGTTAGACATCTACAATGTCCAGTCTTCATCAGTAGTCAGAATTATGGAACAACATCAAACTGAAAAATTCAGATGATAGATTGCAAGAAAACTTTGCTGTCAAAGCAAATGGAGATTTGAATTATAAGCTAACTAACCGCAACAATGAATAAATAGCTTGGCATCATTGTGTCCTTGTTGTTTGATTTGAACACTGCACAGAATAAGTTGGCCTCTATCTCCCTTGGTGAACAGGTGTCCTTGGTGTCAGTCGAACAGAGTAAGTGTTAAATACAATCCTGGAAAACAGAACTTCTTACATTTTGCAATGATTGACAAGTGATCCAAACTTAGGGCACATTATCCAATTTCTGCACTGTTTATGCGATCTATGTACCGTAACCCTTCTGTTCACTGACATGCATTCATTCCATTCCATCAACACATTGGGCAGAATCTTGCCAGCCACCTGAATGACATGAACTTCACAGAAAATTGAGAAATTAGGATAAGAATGGTACTAATGAGATTCTTGGCATAGAGAGCGAAAATTCTGTTCTCCAACTAAGTGTTTAATGCTGAGGCAAAAACTTTGTTAATGATCAGTGAGAACCCTGTTTGAACCTATTTGCAAATGTAATTGTAACATTATTATCTAAACTCACCTTATTTATATGCATTTTCTCATCCTCTCACTCGCTGAATAGAAACTAGACAGTGCCAATTCTTGACATGAAAGTCAGAGCAGGTATCTAAAGACTCCAGCTCAGTTTCTTCCACACCTCAGTCTTGGACAGGGGCCACCGAAATCTCGGCACAGTCCGCAGGGAGTGAGTGCCCTCATCCACTCTCAACAAATGTTGGCATTGGACACGTACCAGCCCCAACACATCCTTATGGCACCCTCTCAGGTGTACCTTCAAAACTTTTGTGCACTTCAATACTGAACTTAAGAGCACACTGGCATCTTTCTGTAGAATACTGTAGCCAGGGCACTTTGTGCACAGGGATTGGCACCCATCTCCTGGATTTGGCCATGGTACATCTCTGAGCTCCACACAGGCACTCTTCACTCTTGATCATTTGGTACATCTGTTGATTTTCACAATATTTCTGTCTTGCTTTCCTTGTCTTTTTGAACTTTGCTCCCTCAGTAAGGCTCATAGTACTTCTGTGTTATTTTGCCTTTCATTACAGACAAAATCCAGGCAGCTTTTCATGATTGCCAGCAATGATGAGTCAAGGGGATGGATATGTTGCTCTTTGACGTTGTGTGACATCAATCTAATACCTGGACCATGTGACTGAAGCAAACGGGGCAAAGATACTGCATGTGCTTCAACCAAATGATCATGTCTGTAGTCTGCAGAGATAGTCCTCAGTGAACTCAAGCCTTCTTCAGAGTGTTTTGGCATAATAAGTCAAGGGCAGACAACAACATCAGTCCAGGGGCATGGATACAGTCAGGGTGGTCAGGGACAGGGAGTTTCCACATCACAACAGTGTGAAAAGTGAACTCCAGTCAACCCCGTAGTTCCAGTCTGAGAATTGGGCTAAGTTAGTCAGAGAGCTACACACAGGTCAATCATGGGTCTAGTCAGCCATGAATCAGAAATGTCTGTCCAAGTCACTTAAAGCTGTGTCTGCTAAAGATCAGTCCTATCAGGAGCCACTGCTGTGGTAGGGAAGCTGGAAAAGGCTGGGGATTGGAGGCAGCATTTTGGGATGCAGAGGGGACCATGACTGTGAAGGGGCAACTCAAAATATATGGGAGGGAGATGATAAGAACAGGGGATGAAAAGTGGTTTGTCACTGATAGTAGGTAGCATCCTGGTTTGGGGAACAGAGGGGGAGAGTTGTGTGTTGTGTGGACAGTGTACCTCTATGCCTGACCTGATCTCTTAATATGCCTGAGGCTCATGGGATAAAGTGGGAAAATGGACAGTTAAATAAACTGTTTGGGTGGGGCTGTAGGGAAGGTCAAAGCTGAAGGGATTGATGGGAGGTGAAAATCACTGCCGTCAAACCTGGAGTGAGTGGGTAAGATTCACTTTGTGAGGGAACTGGCTCTATTTTTGAGCAACATGATGCACTTCAAAGGGCAATAGCATTAAACAGACACCTGTGCAACATAGGTGAAAGGCACCTGTGTTTGCTAAATGTTGTGTATGAACCTGGTGAATCAACCGACTGGGTAGTGTGCAAGTCCTAGTCCCAAGCACTTTTAACCACATCAGACATCATCCTGAACAAATATCATTTATGGCAATATATGGGAGTTTGAAGAGATTCATTCTAGTTAACCTAAGAGGGAAAGACATTCCTAGGTCCCAAGGACTGCACATGGTGCAGGGACGACTCACTTCGCACCTTGGACTGTACAACTTCATTTGGAATGAAGAATGGCTAGACTGTGTATCTTTATTCATGTGTTTTCAGCAAGAATGCTCTTCACTCACACAGCTGATGATGAACAGTGAACAATTTCTAAGAAATATAAGGATGAAGTTTCACCCATGCCACCTATATCCTCAGATGGTCTTCTTCCTTTCACTCCTTCTATATCTCAATGCAGCCGAGGGCTTTGCGGATGAAGTGGACACAGTGAAGTCAAACCTGCAGTGCAAATCGTTGACCTTGGAGTTTTGATCAGGAGAGTCGAGAGGTGTCTATCGCTACAAGTTCCCGACATGTTGAGTATGCCCTACCGAGATGAGGGTTCACCCTCCTTGTCTTGAACTTCCCTAGGGACTGAAAGTAGGAGGCAGGGTAGAAGTAGAAGATCAACACCTTTGGACTGTCTGTAGAGGAGACTTCTGGGGAGCCTGCATGTGGTTCTTCTCTGGCTGGGTGTCTATTGGTACTAACCTATCTTCTTGTGAAGAGGATGCATCTGAAGTGAGGTCAAAGTTCATCCTTCTATCACTTTGCTGTTAGTGCTAAGTACCAATGACTACAGTAATGATGTCCAAGCCTGTACTTATATTCAGCAGGAATTGAATGCGCTAGACCTGGCTGCCCATGGCAGTTATGAATCTGTCCAAGCATCTGCAGATGCTTGGATACCAGAAGCAGTATGGTGCAAATAGCGCAGGTGGAGTCCTTGAACCTTGAATCAGTTTGGGCAGAGCTCTTACAAACCTGAGGTTGGACCTGTGAATAATTCCTTGCCCTGTCCAGCATGCCTATACACATCAACACTTGGCTGAAGCCTAGCCCCAGTGAGATGGCTTACATGGGTTTTAGGGCACTCAGGGCTGTTTTTTTTTTCTTTCTAAGCTTCCTGTAGTACAAGTAGAGGCCACTGGTCCCATTGGTGCTACAAATCTATGAGATGGATCTTCTTCCAGAGATAGCATCAGACATCTCATAATCAAAGGCCTCTTGCCTCAAAAATGAAAGCAGGATGAGCAAGCAAGCAGAGGTGGTCTCATTCACAAAGACCATCCTGAGCATATAATGAACATAAGGCAACTGTCAATTTGACTGAAAAATTCAACTGGTTTATCAATGTCTTTCAAGAAATGGAACCTGCTGCCCCGAGCAGTCTGCTTGCATAGGGCTAATCCACTGTTAAAGATTGATTCACTGCACTGAGTTTTCTCATTATTCGGCCATCCATTACTTCTGAGATTTACGTGGATGGTTTTCTGTCACGCTATGCAGGCATTTTGGTGGGTAAGCCTCTACTTCTCTTCATACTAATGATGATCTGTACATGATGGCACCATTATCATGCAACAATATGCTGTGAAGGATGGAAGCGCCACCTGCACTATGAGTTCATGATCATTCATGAGAGCACACTTCCCTTGAAGGCAAAAATTAATCCTACCTGTGTGTTGAACAAGAGAGTACACATGCATCCAAGGATGGATAATGACCAAATCTCAACTACCATCCAGATTCAGCTCCATTGCGCAAAAATGTAGACTCTGATCCACAGACCAAAAAAAAAATTAGGTCATCTCCACCCTGAAGCTTTTGGCAGCTACTGTTCTTCCTTAATGCACAGTTGAGGTCTGGTCGAAGATGACGACCCACAGTTTGTGCTTCTGAGAGTTCCAGGTTCTGCCTGCTAGTTAAGATTCATTACCTCCCCACAACCCACAGCACTCCACTTCTGTTTTGAGTTGTTGTCCATATCAATGCCATCAGCTCTGAGGCTGCCCATATTACTGTCCAATTCTTTTCTTTCATGGATGATATCCTCAACTTTATCCCATAGTCCTTCGCTGAGCTCATTGTTGTGCCATAAAATCATAGAGATCTTCAGTAATGAAAAAGCCCCTTCAACCCATCATATTCGTGCTAGTTAAAAACAACCGCTTAACGATCCTAATGAATATTTCCAGCACTTAGCCTTGTATTCTCTGACATCACGAGTGTGCATCTAAATATTTCTGAAATGTTATGAGGGCTTCTGCTTCCACTACTGCTCCAGGCAGAGAGTTCCAGGTCCCACCACTTTCTGGGTGAAAAAGCTTTTCCACACATCGCATCTGACCCTTTTTGCCCCACGCCTTCAATCTATGCCCCTTGTTTATTGACCCTTCCATAAAGAGAAACGTTTCTTCCCGTTCACCCTGTCTAAGCTGCTCATAATTTTATATATGTCAATCGTGACCCCTCTCCACACCAAGGAAAACAATTCCAATATTCCACAGTGGGAGCCTACAGCCCACAGCCTACAGCCCACTGGCCCAAAAGTGGATTTTACCAGTTTCAAAATCTCCCCACTCCGGCCACATCCCATGACCAACCCTCTGTTCTCATTCCTGCCTCTTGACCTGACATGACCTGTCCATCTTCTGTGCCAAATATCTGCCCCTCCCACCCCACTGACCAATCCCTACCACTCAATACTTGCACTTACCTATCACCATCCCACCTACGTTCTCCAACTCCCTTCTCTATTTTTTTCTGAGCTTCTTCCCGTCCCCATTTCTGAAGAAGGGTCCTGACCCAAAATGTCAACTTGCTTGCTCCTCTGATGCTGCCTAGCCAGCAGTGTTCCTCCAGCTCCACACTGTGTTATCTCTGAGTCCAGCATCTGTGCTTCTTAGTATCTCCCAATCTATGCACTGTCTCTTTATAACTGAAACCCTGTAGCCCAGGCAACATCCGGGTAAGAGATGATGGGAACTGCAGATGCTGGAAAATCTGAGATAACAAATTGTGGAGCTGGATGAACACAGCAGGCCAAGCAGCATCTTAGGAGCACAAAAGCTGACGTTTCGGGCCTAGACCCTTCATCAGAAAAAGGGTCTAGGTCCGAAACATCTGCTTTTGTGCTGCTGAGCCTGCTGTGTTCATCCAGCTCCACACTTCATTATCTCTAACATCCTGGCAAATCTGCTCAGCATCCTTTCCAGTGTCATCACATCCATCCTATGATGTTGAGTTCCAGAAATGCACACAATTCTCTAGCTATGGCCTCACCAAGTTATGATCTGCCTGTTTGAGCATAACTTCCTTGCTCTGAAACTCAATGTGTTGACTAATAGAGGCCAGTATACTATAGCCCCACTGGAATAAACCACTAAACTTCCATTGAAACCAGAGTGGTGATGATTTGCTAAACCCCATTCATTGTAAGATGTGTCACATTCCACCGTGATTTGAAGTTGCAAATAAGTCCACCCCAACTCTGTAGACAAGAAAAATCTTAGTCTGCTCACTCTGCATTTGTTGGCAATCATTTATTTTTTCCTTGTTGTAAGACTGTTCTCCTGACAATCGATACCCAAACCTCCAGAACTGACCATAGCCCACTCCACAAATTGATTTGTGAGAACAGCACGGACTGATTTCTCCATAGCTCCCTGACTGATGTATCTGTGATCCCTGGATTGGTTGGACTTGACCTGCAAGAGTCAGGCCCCTGAACCTGGGCACACCGAATGCCTAACTGCTGGTGGTATACCCCCTGGACTGCAAATGGATGAGCCACTTTTTTGGGTATTGCAGCAATCCATGACTAGTCGTTGTCCTCTTGCATTCCACTAAGGACTTTGACTTGCAAACAGTACCAAATATAGTCATTTGGTTGAAGCACATGCATCGTATTTGCCTGTTAAGCTGCATATGTGACATTGAGGTCGCAAGGTGTCATATAAGAACAAGCCCAACCCTTTGAGTATTGAGTGCTTGCAACTGTGACAAACTGCCTAGCTTTCTGTTTACACTAAATAGTAGGGAAAGACAGAGCTACTGTAAGTTGTTAGCCTGTAAGTACAGAATAAGTACAGTGCCTGTAGATTTTGAATGATGGGCTAAATGGCAAGGTAAGCCAGAGATGTTATGAGCATGCAAAAGTGCACGGTGTGTGCTCACTACAGAAGCAAGCTAAAAGCTAAGGAATACAGCCCTTGCAGCTGCAAGAGAAAGTTGTGTCCCTTCATACATAGTGACCTTGACAGGGGCATTGCAATATAAGGTGCCTGTGAGCTCCAATGTGCAATGGTGAATTGCTGGTACATTATACATTGGTCTGAGATTGACCATGATAATGTGGGGAAGCTGATATTTAGTTATTGCCTCTTTTGCAGACAAAGGGAAGTCACTGCTCATGGAGCATGCGATAAGATGTTGGTGATTGGAAATTAAGGTAAGCAGGCAGCAAGGTGCTTCTGCCACTTAATCACGCTGACTTTCTCATCAGGAATAGGTGCCATCTTGTTTGCCAGCAGTGCATGGGAGAATCATGAACTGTTTATACACGCAAGGTTGAGTTTACTAACGATGAGATGCTAATGCACAGAAATAAGGTAGTCACTGCTTATTAACAAGGTTCAAAACTTGGCATTGAAACTGGGTGGCACGTAGGGCATCAGAGTTGCTAGCATTGCTGTCTCTGGGAACTGAGTTCGATTCCACTCTCGAGTGTCTGTGTGGAGTTTGAACGTTCTCCCCATGTCTGTGCGGATTTCCTCTGGGTTTTCTGTTTTCCTCCCACAGGTCAAGATATGCAGGTTGGGTGGATTGGCTGTGATAAATTGCCCATTGTGTCAGGAATGTGTAGATTAGCTGGATTAGCCATGGTTAATGTGGGGTTGCAGGGATAGGGTAGGGGTCTAGGCCTGGGTCTGGATGGGATACTCTTTGGATGATCAATGTGGACTCAGTGGCCAAAAATGCTTTCTTCCACACTATAGGGATTCTCTGATACCTGAAGAGGAAAATTGGAATTTGTCTTCTTGGCATCAAGACTCAAAGTTTTTCAATCTTGCTGTATTTTCCAAAACGTTTTGCCTTTGCCCATGCCACTGGAGAGCTAGGAAAATTCTACCAAGCATCTGTTCAAATAGCTTAGCAAGAGATTGATTTGCACAGAATAAGTCATTTTTTAAGATCAGACAATGAATGCATTTTATAACGTTGCATCTGTGAACAATAAAGTAGAACTGAGAATTTCCAGAGGATAGAAGAGAGAGAACAATTTTGGAAGCAGTCTGAAGAGTAATGAAGGAGTAGCTTTGATCAGAGTGGCAAAAGAATAAATGCTGTTTTGTCGGTGACCAGATTCTTATAGCAGCTGAGGAAGACATTTGCTTGTTTTCAGATATTCTGAGTTGATGGTACTCACATGTAGTTGCTTAAAATAATTATATTGCCATACAATGCACATTAGTCACACTTCACTCAACATGTGAGGGACGATAACAAAAGATGAATGCTGCAGTTATCTTTTTTAATTGCAGATGCATAGCTGTTTTCATATTACTACTGTCTGTATTTCATTTTATTATTGTCTGGTGCCCTAGACCATGAAAGATAACACAAAATAAACACTGAGCATTCCTAGTGCTTTCTTTCAAACCTTTGTAAGGGATACCAGGTAGGTTACTCCACAGTCATTGGTTGAGTTAGATTCCTTCCTTCTTCTTTTCTTCAACTGTTAATTCACACTGTCTAAGTGCCCTTTAATAGTCTAAATTATAGTTCCCAAGATTTAACCCATCACCAAATTAAGCTCTCTGGCATATAAACTTCAGGTTTATTCCTGCCTTGTGGAAGCAAAGGTACAGCATTATAACCCCCTTGTTTTTTATTTAAGGAGAGCAAAGAGCTAGTTGATAGAGAAGAATGCCCAAATTAATCTAGAAGTACAGTGGCTCAGCGGTTAGCACTGCTGCCTCACAGCACCAGGGACCCAGGTTCAATTCCACTCTCACGTGACTGTCTGTGTGGAATTTGCACATTCTTCCTGCATCCAGGTGTTCTTGTTTCCTCCCACCGTCCAAAGATTTGTAGATTAGGTGAATTGACCATACTAAATTTCCGGTAGTGTCCAGGGATGTACAGGTTAGGTGGATCAGCTATTGGAAATGTGGGCTCACAGGGATAGACTGGTGAGGTTGTGCTGCTCTTTGGAGGCTCAGTTTGGACCCAATAGGCCAAATGGCCTGCTTCCCCATTCTTGGGGTTCTATGATTCTAATCCCTATAGCTGCTATTTGGCAATGTTCAATTTACAGTTCAATCACCTAATATCCACAGATGGCATGGAGGACGCAGCTTTAATGAGCTGTGAATGGCTGTAATTGTGAAACACGAGGACACCAGGAAATGAACAGTGAGATCCTTGGGCCAGCAAACACATACTAAACACACCACTCAAGAGAAGACGAACTGACATAACTGACTGAATCACACATGCAAATCCTCTTTAAGATAGACTTGGTGATTTTACAGTGTTGAGACGAGCAATATAGGCAATTATTTTCTTTCTCTGCCATTTGAAGATTCACCATTAAGAAGCAGATATCTGCAAATTATGCCCATGTTCCCCGTATCTTTAAAAATCCAGTATGGATGGAAAATCAAGTTCAAACAAATGTGCTTAAGCATTTTCTCAGGATGCGCTCTCAGTGAGTGAGACTCCTGACCAGGCCTGCAATATGACATTATCACATGTACACCATTGCAACAATTCTAATTAATAGAAGTCTATGGATATTAGATGATTGAACTGTTATTGAACATTGCCAAATAGTAGAAATAGGGATTAGAATAATGGAATCCCTACAATGGGGAAGCAGGCCATTTGGCCCATCAGGTCCAAACTGACCCTCTAAAGAGCAAACCACCCAGACCCATCCCTGCAGCCTCCACTTGTGATCCTGCAATTCTAATAGCTGATCCACCTAGCCTGCACATCCTTGGACACTATGGGCAATTTAACATGGTCAATCCACCTAATACAGAATTGGTTGCAGGTAAAGACCAACTGATTTGCCAAGCCTGCCTGAGCAGCATGGTAGCCAAAGTTTCCTATGCCCCATTCTCCTATTCCCTACTGTTAAATACACCTTCCCATTATATATTTAAGCATATATAAACATTTTAAGCACATATTCTGAGTGTACAACACAACTGTGTGTTCAACAGAAGGACTTCATTGAAGTGAAGTTTAAAAAATCCACCAATACAGTGTGTCCCTCATTGCAGATGTCATGTGACTCCAACAGGCTAGAACATTCACACATTATTCCATTTCTGTCCAAGCATCATAGTTAAAAAGGAATCGTTCAGTATATAAACTGAACTGCACTGACTCACGAGGAATGTCCAAGTTTATATCCTGATAATTTCTAAATCAGAGGGATAAAATTGACTAAAAGTGTTTGATTCAAACTTAATTTCCTTAAGGTAGTAAATCAGATGATTGAAAACATAAATCGTCTGTTATTCTTCAACCAAAGATAGGACAAATCACCTTGGAAATATCCTTCGATCACCAGCTGAAGCCAGTGGTGTGTGCAGTGGCCGTATGTATTTCTCTTTTTAAAACAAAAACTAAACTATTGCAATGAGCTTTTAAATAGAGAACTTCAGTCTTATTAGTGGAGAATTTAAATCAAGTTACTTTGTACAATCTCATCTGTTTCTTTGTACTTTACTTAAAATACAGCAGAGAACATCACAGCGATTATTGTCTTCAGGGAGTTACTGAATCTCCCGGGAAGCTGAAGCTGTATTGGTGGAGATGCAGAGATTACTCTGAACCAGTTGTATAAATTAATTCAGCTCTCTCAGTCTTTGATCTTTCAACTTCATTACTTCCTATAATCTCATCACCGATTGTTATCCAAACAAACGCTCACAAGATCAACTAAAGTAGACAAAAGAGGGACATTGCTGTCGTTCATAATTTCTTATAAATAGCTATTTATTTAAATTTATGCTTAGAACATCTAATGTTCCTCTTTTTAGATTGTCTTGATATGCAGCTTCCTGTCATTTGGAAGATATAATAATTATACTGCCTTTTTTTGGTGATGTTTTGTCTTTTAACCTGGCAGCATAATATATCATCTGATTTCATTGTTATAACATGCAAAATATTTATTTTGATGTTCCTCCATCAGTATGCAAAACTTGTTTGCATTGTATATCACAGAGCCATCGAGAGGAGCTTGTTGGCTGTGGACTTTCATATAACTCCCTGCAGTCCTTTATTGGGGGTGGAATTTATGTGGAGTAAAGTAATATCAGTCGTTCTCCCTGGAGTTTCGTGCTGTTTTGCAGCCAGCGATCAGGCTGGTAACAACCCAAACTGATTCAGCTGACACTACTGAATTCATATAGCGGGCAGTCTTTGGCTTCAAGTTTCCTGTCCATCTGGTGAGGAGTGAAGACTTTGGCACTTTTGGCTACAGGCCTGACTTACCCCTCCATTTACAATGTGTTTCCGAGTATAAAAAATGGAAAGCAGAATCAAACAACTAGAGCCTTAAACAGTCCCTTAATTTAAATATATAGTAACTGGAGCAGAAAGCCTGCAATTTTCTGGGTTCTGTTGTGTTTATAGTTAAATCTGCTGGAATTTCCAAATTATTTGATGTTTTAAATCTAATACATCAGCATTAACAATATTGATTCAAACTGGAGAGAGATCGTAAGAACTGCCAGTGATGGAGAACCTGAGACAACAAGGTGTTGAGCTGGATGAACACAGCAGGCCAAGCAGCATCAGAGGAGCTGGAAAGCTGATGTTTCAGGCCTAGACCCTTCCTCAGAAATGGGGGAGGGGAAAGGGATTCTCAAATAAGTAGGGAGAGCAGGAGAGGCGCATAGAAGATAGATAAAGGAGAAGTTAGGTGGAGAGGAGACGGACAGGTCAAGAGGCAGAGGTGGAGCCAGTGACGGTGAGTGTAGGTGGGGAAGAAGGGTGTACACCCAAAACATCAGCTTTCCAGCTCCTGTCAAGTTGCTTGGCCTGCTTTGTTCATCCAACTCTACACCTTGTTATATTCATTCAAACTGGAATAAATTTTGAGCAAGATAATAAAATGTGAGGCTGGATGAACACAGCAGACCCAGCAGCATCTCAGGAGCACAAAAGCTGATGTTTCGGGCCTAGACCCTTCATCAGAGAGGGGGATGGGCTGAGGGTTCTGGAATAAATAGGGAGAGAGGGGGAGGCGGACCGAAGATGGAGAGAAAAAAAGATAGGTGGGGAGGCAGGGAGGGGATAGGTTAGTCCAGGGAAGACGGACAGGTCAAGGAGGTGGGATGAGGTTAGTAGGTAGGAGATGGAGGAGCGGCTTGGGGTGGGAGGAAGGGATGGGTGAGGAAGAACAGGTTAGGGAGGCAGAGACAGGTTGGACTGGTTTTGAGATGCGGTGGGTGGAGGGGAGGAGCTGGGCTGGTTGTGTGTTGCAGTGGGGGGAGGGGACGAACTGGGCTGGTTTTGGGATGCGGTGGGGGAAGGGCAGATTTTGAAGCTGGTGAAGTCCACATTGATACCATTGGGCTGCAGGGTTCCCAAGCGGAATATGAGTTGCTGTTCCTGCAACCTTCGGGTGGCATCATTGTGCCACAATGATGCCACCTGAAGGTTGCAGGAACAGCAACTCATATTCCGCTTGGGAACCCTGCAGCCCAATGGTATCAATGTGGACTTCACCAGCTTCAAAATCTCCCCTTCCCCCACCGCATCCCAAAACCAGCCCAGTTCGTCCCCTCCCCCCACTGCACCACACAACCAGCCCAGCTCCTCCCCTCCACCCACCGCATCTCAAAACCAGTCCAACCTGTCTCTGCCTCCCTAACCTGTTCTTCCTTTCACCCATCCCTTCCTCCCACCCCAAGCCGCACCTCCATCTCCTACCTACTAACCTCATCCCACCTCCTTGACCTGTCCGTCTTCCCTGGACTGACCTATCCCCTCCCTGCCTCCCCACCTATACTCTCCTCCCCACCTATCTTCTTTTCTCTCCATCTTCGGTCCGCCTCCCCCTCTCTCCCTATTTATTCCAGAACCCTCAGCCCATCCCCCTCTCTGATGAAGGTTCTAGGCCCGAAACGTCAGCTTTTGTGCTCCTGAGATGCTGCCGGGCCTGCTGTGTTCATCCAGCCTCACATTTTATTATCTTGGATTCTCCAGCATCTGCAGTTCCCATTATCACAGATATAAATTTTGAGCAACTGTTTTTGATATCTTTTCTTCATATCTTTTGTTCCATTCAGTCCTGACTGAATATTAGTTAATTGAAAGTTTTTTTTCAAACTTTGTAGGCATGAAAAATTGGAGGAAAATGGGTCAACTGGTTTATATGAAACCAGTTTTTGAATGGCTGTGTTCGCTTTCCCACATATATCGCACTAAGCATCTTCTTTCCTTTCTTGTGTATGCCTGGCACACTTTAGTTAGAAATCAATGATATTTGGCTAATCTTGATGAATTTCAGCAGTGTGGAAGAAAATCAAGATTGCCATGAATGTAATAATTTTCTTTTCTTTCTTTTGATTAAAAGATCCAGAGACACAGAGGAAAAGAACTGTTCAGAATATTGTAGATCTTCGGCAGAATCTGGAAGACACCATGTCTAGTTTAAGGGGATCCCAGATAACCCATAGGTATGTCTTAAATTTCTGTGTGCAAATGACCTACTTATAGTCTGAACGAAGAAAATTGCATGTTGTGTTTATGTCCACATATGATTGCATGAATTTTTGACATCCTCTCTAAGGTTAATAAAGCTTAAAAAATAGTACTGCATTGCCCCAGGGTTCAGTGAAGCATTTTCCAAAATATGCTTGGCCTAATACTAAAAATATTTCAATCCTAAATCATGTATGATCATTTCTTACATGAAGAGAGGCTAAAACTCATTTTCTGTCCTCAAGTGCCACATAGACATTCACATAATAATGGTGAAATGTTCATTGTATTTGTCAGTCACTCCACTTTGAAAGCAGTGAAGCCACTGATTTTTGTTCTTCAGAATATGCATGTGCCTAATTGATTTTTTCTCTCTATTTGATGAGGACAGCACTTAAACACTGCTTTATTTACTTGTAGTCACCGTCATATCATTTGTGTCTATGACTGTGATCATAGATTATATCTTTTCCTGAGCCCAACCAAGACTGAGATAATCAAAATTCCTCAATCCCAAAACAAGGCAAGGATGGCCACAGACTCTCCCCTTTTTATTGGATTACTAGGTTCACCAACTAGAAAAGAGGGATTAACTCCAAGGAATCAGAAAGAGGTAAGAAGTTAACTGATGCATATTACACAATGGCATAGGAGCTGCCTTTCCATACATTACAACGTGGCTTGTTCTGGTACATCTTACAATATGGCAACACTGCTACATTTTTGCCTCCCTGACTTACCAAACTACCCATCAAATGTAAACAGGATGAAACAAGGGTGGAATTTGTCTTCACTAGTTTCAAGAGAAGCCGTTAACTAAAATACCTCATGAGTGTGTTTACATGCCAGCCCATAACTAGCCAGTTCCTTTGTCATTGGCCAATAATACCAACATTTTTGCTCTTGGCAACAACTGCTCTGGTGCAGAATGCTAGTTGCCTTCACCTAGGCGTGGATTAATTATGTGTTGATACCAGTGTTCCCCCTTTAAACACCTTCTCTCACCACTGCAGAGTAAAAGATTGAAACTGATGTTAAGGAAGCAATTTACATCTTAAGCAATTCCAGCTGAATATTCAAGGAAGATTTGTGGAGAGAAAAATTATTGGTAGCTTGAGTCAGCACAGCAATCAACTCTATGAATTCAGTTACATTGGAAACCTGCTTAATTTATTGTTTTTGACGCATCAGCATTACTTACTTGCATAGCATATAATATTATTTTTAAAAAAGGATCTAATCTTGTCTTATACTTGTGTATGTATTGTAACCGGCTTTAGATTTGTAACCTGCCAATCAGGAAGACTGCATGTCGTTATATTAATTCATGGGAACTGAGGCACAAATATATTGGACAGAAACATTTCAGCAGTAGTTTAACTGATCAGCCAACACTTCTGCAAAAAAAGGGCTAAAAACATCTTTTAGCATACACAAATATAATGATTTTAAAGGAACAGAATTAAACTTGTTGCCAATTGGAAAGTATTTTGTTTTGCAAACAAATTCAGTGACCAGCATCAGTGGCTAAGATGCCGCATTCCACCTCATGCATTATGACATTTTCATCATTTAGTACAATTTGTGACAAAATCATTGCACATGGAATGTAGTAAATACCAATTCTGTCTGTGTAAGTTGCTTTAAAATAACTTTATTCTTTAAATCACTGTTGCCTGCATTCAGAAGGAATGAACATTGAACATCATAAGCATTAAATCATTTGAAGACTGCACGATTTTGTTGTCGCCTGTCATAAACTGTCAGCTAACATAGGCTTCATATCGCATGTACTAGCATTTTGCAGAAACTTTCAGCTTGTAAACCTCTTTCTCTGTCATTGTCTGTTAATCTGCATACGGAATGATTTTAGACAGAAATGGTCGGCGCTAATGTTGTAATAAATGGATTTGCATGTGTGAGATATTTGCTGCTGTCTTGCATTGATTTGGTCTAAGCAGGGATAATTTGTGTCTAATTTTTGGTCATGGGAACTGGCTTTGTGATGAAGCTGTCTGTGCTCCATTATGACTAAATCTGTGCCATTCCCTTCCAAATGTAAAATGATTTTTAACAAGCTAGCACGAGTTTAAATCTAAATAAAGTTTTTTTGAGGGTTTTGAAAGATGTGTGTTAAACGGTCTTAGCATCCCTGGGCGAGATACACTCCTGGACAAGGGAGGGAATATGGCTTTGCTTCACATTTGCTCAACACCCATTGTCATAACTCACATATGAAGAATTGTAGGGACAAGTATCAGAATATAACAGCTGAGCAATAAATGCAAAATCTCTTCACATTTGGATGAGGAGTGACCTAGTTGTATTCTCATTGGACTATTTCTGGGGACATGGATTTAAATCCTTCCATGACAGTTGGTGGAATTTGAATTCAATGAAAAATCTGGAATTAAGTGTCTAATGATAACCATGAAACCATTGTCCATTGTTAGGAGAAGCCAATCTGTTTCACCAATGTCCTTTAGGAAAGAAAACCGTCATCATTACATGGTTAAAGCTGACATTTGACTCCAGATCCACAGTAAAGTGATTGACTTTTAACTTCCCTAAGGATGGACAATAAAATGTTGGCCTGGCCAGTGACATACACATCCTGTGAATTAAAAACAAAAGAGGGGAGAAACAATTGATGACAAAAAAAGATAATTATGAACAATATGAAATAAACAAAACCTCCTGTTTTTATCAAGTAGTTATTTACTCAGATTTTGTCCATGTGTTTCGAGTTGGTTAATATTGAAAATTTAGATTTACAAATTCTCCTTAAAATTAATAATTAGTCGGCTTCAGCAATTGTTTGCAAGCACAGTTTAATTTGCTATCTTGTAGTCAGAAAATCAAATCAGATACATTGAATAAAATGTAATGGGTGAGAAATTGGGATCATTTGTGCTAGATTTTTGGCAACTAGAAATGTCCATCAATCTGCAGAATAGCAGCCATGTGCACATTTTTAGAGTGAGTTGCACTGTACGTTATGTTGGGCAGGGCATTTGTGCACGCACAGTATGTAGTCACTGGAAATATGCAGAACAACCAATGATGTTGTCATTCAGCGTACAATGTTGCCTTGCTTTGATACCAGAGGCTCAGTTTGAAAGCCAAGTGCTCACACAGCTGAACATGTGCTCAGCAACAAGAGCAACCCACCCCAACCCGAGCATTATTTAAAGAGAACATCTAATGCTTACAGGTTCATTGCTGTTTGAATTGTTTCTGGCCATTGCTTCAATTGAACCAGTGTTTGGTGATTTCTCTTGATTAAAACATGGAAACATCAAAGTCTGTAGAAAATAAAGCTAGTGTGACTGGTGATGGAGTATACATTGCCTTCAAGAGTTCTAACAAAAATCTCCCTGGCTATGTTTAAATTAATAGGCAGTATCTGTGGAATTGAGCATGACTAGGAGAATGAAGAGAATGCATACACAGAAAGATAAGGTATATAAGAGGAAGGAAGACAGAAAGGCCGTCAGGTGGAAGCCATGCTTGTTCCGGGTGTTCAGGGAGCAGATCTCCTCCATGAACCACAGCAGGGAACTATAAAGATTTCCTGACAGAAATCTCCCACAATGTTACTGAAGGGAAATCACAAAATATCTGTGTTCAATGGGAGCTACCTATGGTTCATTTGGCTTGGCATAAATGGAATAAGCACATAGTTTTGCTAAAATTTCTTTCTCTCTTGCTTCATTGATGTCATGCAGGTCGCTTTGAATGAAGTGGGAAAATATGCGGTTGTCCACTTTAGTGGAAGTGATAGAAAAGCAGAGTATTATTTAAACAGAGGGAGTCTGCAGAATGCAACAGTAGATGGTGTTTTTGTACATGAAAAACAAAAGTTAGTATGCCATAGTAAGGGTGATTATAAAGACAAATGAAACGTTGACATCTATTCCAAGGGGAATGCAGGAAGTCATGTTATTGGCCATATAGAGCTTTGGTGAAACCACTTTTGAAGTATTGTGAATAGTCTTGGTCTCCATAATTAAGGAAGGATATATTTGTATTAGAAACAGTTCAAACAAGATTCACGATGTGGGTTTCTGGGATGAAGACATCGTAGAAGGAGACAGCAATTACAATTGTGTCAGCATCCACCAGTGGCTGCCCACACCACCTCCAGAGGAAGAAGCAAGAAATGATGGTCTACAGAGGAAGTGGAGAAGAATGATGAGATACTGTATCTACTCACCTCGCAGTCTTTTTCTTTAACTGTCTGAAATCTGTATGCTCCAACTACGTGATGTCATTTGCTGGAGCAGGATAAATTTTCAGAAGGGTAGCAAGCCCATCTAGTGGCCTCAATTTTATTTATGGCCTTGGCTTATTTCAAGTAAGTGAATGCCTGCATGGAATCTCATGGGACTCCCCTATGAGCAGGACGCTGTAAATGTGCCTATATTGTTCTGAGTACACCCAATGACAAACCTGCTGAGTTTACCAACAGGAAAGGTTCTATTCTGATGTTCAGTTTACATGTAACCATAGACCTTGAAGATCTGTGCAAGGGATATCCAGGGGAGTCTGAGAGTCTTGCATACTTGAGAATCTAGGTTCCTGCCTTGGGCCATACAGTGATGATAGTTGGGAGGCAAAAGCTACCCCCTTCAAATATGCTGATAACACTGGAAAGAAACCTCCAGATTTAAGCAGAATGAGGATACAACGCTGTCCATATTAATGCCAAAGCATTTGTAGAATGGATCGTGGGCTTCCTTAAGGTAAGAACTCAATGCTGGACCAGTCCAGTAGAGCTTTGTGGCATGCTGTGTGCTTTACAACTGAAGCTGACAAAGGATGGCTTGACTTGGATGCACATGATCTGGAGAATTTACAGCTATTTACATCTTAGGATAAGGGTCACGCCACCAACCAAGAGGGAGATCAAAGAAAGCATGACAGAGTAATGCATCATTGAGTGTGAGAAGCCAGGGATAACCTCTTTGAAACCTACTCACACGATGAATGAGATGGGTTTTCACTTTAATTAGATTTTGCTGTTGAAAGTTCTGTTAATCTTGGAAGTAGGTCTGGTTAAGTGGAAAGGACATGCAAACCTTGTTATTGTTGGGGTCCTTAACCTTTTCCGAAGCTCAATAAATATTGAGTTATTATTCTGATTGATCGTTCAATGTGTTCAGGAGATCCCACTTTCAAGTATGTGCCCATTACGTGTCCTCCTGATTGGTAGGAAAAAAGCAGCAGTTTGTGAGAGGGGAATCTAACACCATATGGTGTTAAGATTAAGGCTTTAGTCAGCATATTGTGTCAGATTCTTGTGCAGTAAAGCCTCTCAACAGTCATGAGGCATCTCTTTTTGATCCTTTCATCATCACTAATCCTTCAGTGCTTAGAGTGCATGTTGACTAAAGAATTGTCATTGAATGCTTGAACACTAGCTGAGACAAGGTCAAAAGTGTGTGTCAGGGCCTTTTGCAGCTTTTATCAGCAGACCAGTCATGGGAGAGTGGACATGTTAGCTGTCCATTGATTATCCCCCAGCCTTGAATAGCTTCCTTGAAAAGTCTGTCATAGTGGAAATCTTACCACATGGATGTGTGGAAATCTGCTATAAACACCTAAGCAAATTACTAACCACATTCAATTTCCATTAAAATCCATCTGGTTTAGTACTTTAGGGGAAAATAAATATCTTATTTGGTGTGTTGCCCAGCCAATGACAGGTGGGCAGTGAATAAAGGTAAAATACTGCAGATGCTGGAAACATGAAATAAAAAGAGGAAATTCTGGAGATGCTTTGCAAGTTTGGTGGCATTCATGAAGAGAGAAGCAGAGTTAACTTCTCAAGACGATTATGACTCCTTTTCAGTACTGGGCAACAAATGTTTTCCTAGCTAGCAATAAGCACACCCCATGAACAAATAAAAAAAAGAAAAAAAAAGTGCAAAGTCATTGCTGATTCCATACTGTCAATGACAAAGTGGGTGTAAATATGGAAGATGCATGCAGGCCAGGCCCTAGCACAGTCCCTGCACACTGTGTTTAGACTCAGTGTTGTCTACAAAATGCAAAGCCTTGGCTGTAGTCATCGCTGTGACAGTTTAAGGATCTCTAACATCTGATGCTACTGCAGTTAAGGAGTCAATTGTACTTAAGAGATGAAGAATGCTTGGCCGTTGCTGCATTTTTCATTCTTAGGATGTCCGAAGAAACTTTTCATCTCTCTTGTGTTTGACTTAATCAGATACAACAGCTAAAATACATTGGCGCATACATTTTAAGAAAACATATAGTTACAAAAGTGCAAGATTGTTTAAAATAGGATCTGTGAAACCCGTGTGGCCTCAGTAATTATATTTTTTTCGTCTTCTTTACCCCTGTTACATCCAAGTGCAATTCCTAGGTCAGCAGCTGGGTTGGAGGGCCCCAACTCTGTAGTTGACCCTGTTTGCCTGGAAGACTTGGCTACACAATCCCTGGACTTGTTAGGCTTAGAAAGCCCAAGCATGCTTAGAGTGTTCTGTCCAGATACAGGCTCACCCTCATTCACTTGGTGGTCCACAGGGTTTGGGACCGCACATAGAGGTAGGAGGAGGACACAACCTCACAGTGAAAGGAGAACTCTTTTGAAATGAGATGAGGAGGAATTTCAACCTGAGTGAATCTGTACAATTCATTGCCACAGCGGGCTGTGGAGGCCAAGTCACTGGGTGTATTTAAGACAGGGATAGATAGGTCCTTGATTGGTATGGTGATCAAGGTGATGGAGAGAAGGCAGGAGAACGGGTTAAGAAACTTGTCAGCCATGATTGAATGGCAGAGCAGATGACGGCTTGATAGTTTGCACTGCTGCCTCACAGCACCAGGGACACAGTTTGATTCCACCCTCGGGTAACTGTCTGTGCGGAATTTACACATTCTCCCCGTGTCTGCGTGGGTTTCCTTTAGGTGCTCCTGTTTCACAGTCCAAAATTGTGCAGGCTAGGTGGATTGGCCATGCTAAATTGTCCGCACTGTTCGTGGATGTGTAGATTAGGTGGGTTGTAGGAGATGGGTGTGGGTAGGATGCTCTGAGGGTCACTGTGGACTTGTTGGGCCAAAGGGGCATGTTGACACACCATAGGGATTCAGTGAACCTGCTGGCTGAATGATTTATTTCAGCTCCTATATCTTATGGCCTGATGAAGGGGCTCAGCTCCATTTGGGTGTCCTGGTAAGAAATTTCAGGAAGTTATGTATGCGATTTTTTCTCCTTATGACTGCCTGCTGGCTCCCTGATAGGAGGTGGCATCAGGAGTGATTGGGGTCCCTTGTCCCTTTTTAATTTGCCGCTAATGCTAAATAACATTTGGTGAGAGTGATGGACTGTGTGCATATCTGGCATGCGCATAGAGTGCGATGGCTCTGGGTGTCCAGTGCAGTCAGAAACCTATTCATGGGGCTGCATGTGTGCCAGAGTCAGCACAGCACCAATAACATTGGTGGATTTCTGCATTCTTCGGTCAAGTTTACCAAGTACCTCTGACAAATCTGACAGCTATTTCTTTGCTTCTCTGTACGTATTGTCAAAACCATTATTGACCAGGGCCGTGGTGTTATCTTCAGCCTGATGCTAACCAAGTTTCTGGTTTCTGGCAGTCCTCTGCGTGCCCTAGCCCTTGGGTGTTTGTTCCTCAGTCAGTTGTGGTGACGTATCAGTGATGTGCTCACCAGATTCTGTTTCCAAGGTAGAAAGTGCATCAAAGTGAAAGTCTCCAACATGGGGGAGGGTGCAGGTTGCACCCAATGCCTTCCCAATGCATTCTCTGAAGATTGATTAGTTTCCTCCTCAGAAGTGGAGATTGTGCTGAAGCTTCTTCTTGGTACTGGGTGGTAATTCACTGGTTCCACTAGTGCCTGCGCAGGGGAAGCGAAGGAATTAATTGTATAAAATGATAAATGATAGTGCAAGTTAAGAATGTGTTTGCCTTACATGAATGGGACAATGACACGGTGCAAGGAATCTTACTGAATTGGGTGGCCATTGTCGTCTTTCCATCCCCATGTGAACTGTGCTGCTCTTGTTTGGCCATCTCCAGTGTTTTCTCCCTAAATGGAGTGAGGAGCTGTATGTTACAACACTTCACCTATTACCTTCTCCCCTCTTACTGTTCAAGGCTCTAAACACAGCTTCAAGATGAACCAGTGGTTTACCTATATTTCTTTCAATCTAGTCATGCATTCACTGCTTACAATAAAATCTCCTCTACATGGTGAGGCCTCTTTGTGGAATACCTCCACTCTGTCTATAATGACCTGGACCTTCAGTTGCTTTCCTTAACTATATACAATCTTGCTCTTACACTTGCACATTTCTGTCCTAGGCCTGCTGCATGGCTCCAGTGAAGCACAGTCTCAGTTGCAGGAATAACAGTATGTTTTCTGTTTGTGCACTTTACAGCCTTCAGGACACAATACTGAGTTCAGCAACTTCAGATCATGAACGCTTTCCTCAATTTTGACTACAAAGCATCCCTCCCCACCAAATATCTTCATTGCATGGGTTCACATTCAATAGAGCTGACCTATTTTCTACTTTTCACAACTACCATAGCACCTATTTTGCACCTGCAATTCTCCTGTCTCAGCATAAGCACTCCCTTTGTCCTATGACCTGGGCACTCTCACCCTCATTCCCTACTGCTCCTTTATCCACAGGGTAAAGGCATCTCTTTCTAACCACCTTCAGTTCCAAAGAAGAATCATACTGTACTTGAAACTTTAATTCTGTACCTGTCTCCACATATACAGCTAAACTAGTTGAGTTTCGCCAGGTTTTTTGCTATATTAAAGAAATAAAACATAGCGAGTTTTGAGAAGATTTGTAGCTCAGGTTGAGGTTCTGGATGTGAGTTTGCTCGCTGAGCTGGAAGGTTCGTTTTCAGACGTTTCGTCACCATTCTAGGTAACATCATCAGTGAGCCTCTGACGAAGCGCTGGTGTTATGTCCCGCTTTCTATTTATCTGGTTAGGTTTCCTTGGCTACGACATGACCCAGTATCACTCGTATCCTTACATACAGATAAGGAAGGACACCACTTTGATTGGGACAACACATCCATCCTAGGACAAGCCAAGCAGAGACATGCACGAGAATTCCTAGAAGCATGGCATTCCAACCGGAATTCCATCAACAAACACATTGACTTGGAGCCAATCTACCATCCCCTGAGAAAAAGAACAGGAAATGACATCACCAACCCAAGGAAACCTAACCAGATAGATAGAAAGTGGGACATAACACCAGCGCTTTGTCGGAGGCTCACTGATGATGTTACCTAGAACGGTGACGAAACGTCTGAAAACTAACCTTCCAGCTCAGCGAGCAAACTCACATCCAAATAAAACATAATTGTGTCAAGATGGATTGCAGGTCAGAAGATCTGATGGAATGTAAAGCAGCCAGGAGTAAGAAAATGTACAGGAGGAAAGAACTTTTTAAAATTACAATCACCAGAGAAGTGATACTAAGTAAATTATTGAAGCTGTGAGCTGACAAATACCCATTCCTGATGGGCTTCATCCTGGGGTTTTAAAAGGACTGGTGAGATAAACAGTTGATATATTTGTTTTAATCTTCCAGTTTTTTGATTCAGGAAGGATTCCATTAGATTTGAGTGTAGCAAATGTAACTCTTTAACAAGCGAGGAAGAAACAAAGCCGAATTTAGTTTAGTTTATTGAGCTTAGTTGGACAGGCTAGAACTGAACTTTACCAGAGTAAGACATGACTTTAATGAAACATTATAAGATCTTGAAGCGATCTTGACAGAGTAGATGTGGAGAGGATATTTTCTGTTATGGGAGAATTGAATAGTTGTTCCCAGACTCAACTACCTTCAACTGCTTCATCAGTGAGCTTCTCCCAATTATAAGGTCAGGAGTGGGAATGCACACTGATGATTACACAAATGTTCAACATTATTCACTATATCAGATAGTAAAGCAGCCCTTGTTCAAGTGCAGCAAGACCTGACTCTATCTAGGTTTGGGCTGAAAAGTGGCAAATAACAATTATGCCACATAATTGCCAGGCAATGACTATTTGCAATAAGAGTCAACCTGACCATCACCCCTTCACATTCAATGGCATAATCATCACTGAATCTCTCAGTTTCAACATCCTGGGGGTTATTGTTTATCAGAAACAGTTAGAACATAGAACATAGAACATAGAACAGTACAGCACAGAACAGGCCCTTCAGCCCACAATGTTGTGCCGACCATTGATCCTCATGTATGCACCCTCAAATTTCTGTGACCATATACATGTCCAGCAGTCTCTTAAATGACCCCAATGACCTTGCTTCCACAACTGCTGCTGGCAACGCATTCCATGCTCTCACAACTCTCTGCGTAAAGAACCTGCCTCTGACATCCCCTCGATACTTTCCACCAACCAGCTTAAAACTATGACCCCTCGTGCTAGCCATTTCTGCCCTGGGAAATAGTCTCTGGCTATCAACTCTATCTATGCCTCTCATTATCTTGTATACCTCAATTAGGTCCCCTCTCCTCCTCCTTTTCTCCAATGAAAAGAGACCGAGCTCAGCCAACCTCTCTTCATAAGATAAGCCCTCCAGTCCAGGCAGCATCCTGGTAAACCTCCTCTGAACCCTCTCCAAAGCATCCACATCTTTCCTATAATAGGGCGCCCAGAACTGGACGCAGTATTCCAAGTGCGGTCTAACCAAAGTTTTATAGAGCTGCAACAAGATCTCACGACTCTTAAACTCAATCCCCCTGTTAATGAAAGCCAAAACACCATATGCTTTCTTAACAACCCTGTCCACTTGGGTGGCCATTTTAAGGGATCTATGTATCTGCACACCAAGATCCCTCTGTTCCTCCACGCTGCCAAGAATCCTATCCTTAATCCTGTACTCAGCTTTCAAATTCGACCTTCCAAAATGCATCACCTCGCATTTATCCAGGTTGAACTCCATCTGCCACCTCTCGGCCCATCTCTGCATCCTGTCAATGTCCCGCTGCAGCCTACAACAGCCCTCTACACTGTCAACGACACCTCCGACCTTTGTGTCGTCTGCAAACTTGCTGACCCATCCTTCAATTCCCTCGTCCAAGTCATTAATAAAAATTACAAACAGTAGAGGCCCAAGGACAGAGCCCTGTGGAACTCCACTCACCACTGACTTCCAGGCAGAATATTTTCCTTCTACTACCACTCGCTGTCTTCTGTTGGCCAACCAATTCTGTATCCAAGCAGCTAAGTTCCCCTGTATCCCATTCCTCCTGACCTTCTGAATGAGCCTACCATGGGGAACCTTATCAAATGCCTTACTGAAGTCCATATACACCACATCCACAGCTCGACCCTCATCAACCTTTCTAGTCACATCCTCAAAAAACTCGATAAGGTTTGTAAGGCATGACCTACCCCTCACAAAGCCGTGTTGACTGTATTTGATCAAGCCATGCTCTTCCAGATGGTCATAAATCTTATCCCTCAGAAACCTTTCTAACACCTTGCAGACGACAGACGTGAGACTTACCGGTTTATAATTGCCGGGGATTTCCCTATTTCCTTTCTTGAAGAGAGGAATTACATTTGCCTCTCTCCAGTCCTCAGGTACGACTCCAGTGGAGAGCGAGGATGCAAAGATCTTCGCAAGTGGCGAAGCAATTGCATTTCTCGCTTCCCAAAGCAGCCGAGGACAAATCTGATCCGGGCCTGGGCGCACCATATAAATACAGTGACTGCAAGCCCATGTCAGACATTAAGAATCAGAGAAAATGGGAACTGCAGATGCTGGAGAATCCAAGATAACAAACTGTGGAACTGGATGACCACAGCAGGCCTAGCAGCACCTTAGGAGCACAAAAACCGACGTTTCGGGCCTGGACCCTTCATCAGAAAAGGGGGATGGGGAGAGGATACTGAAATAAATGGGGAGAGATGGGAAGGTGGACTGAAGATGGATAGAGGAGAAGATAGGTGGAGAGGAGAGCATGGGTGAGGAGGTAGGGAGGGGATAGGTCAGTCTGGGGAGGACGGACAGGTCATGAGGGCAGGATGAGGTTAGTAAGTAGGAAATGGAAGTGTGGCTTGAGGTGGGAGGAGGGGATAGGTGAGAGGAAGAATTGTCCAAAATCTCTCTATCATTTTTCAGAAGAGTGATGGTACACTCTCCACTAGCCGGGACAAGAATAGCTCCAACTATACTGAAGAAACTTGACATTCTCTAGGATAAAGCAGCCAGTTGATTGGCAGCACATCCACAAACATCCATTACCTCCACTGCCAACACTCAGCAGTCGTGGTGTGTACTATCTACAATGTGCACTGCAGAAATTTACCAAAAATATTTAAACAGCACCTTCCAAACAAAAATGACCGCTTCTGTTACAGAGGACAAAGGGCAGCAGATACATGGGAATGCTACGATTTACAAGTTCCTCTCCAAGCCACTTGCCATCCTGACTTGGCACTATATATCTGTTTCTTCACTGTCGCTGGAATTCCCACCCTAAGGCAGCTCAACAGTACCTTCTCAAGACCAACAAGGGACAGGTAATAAAGACTGGTGTAGCCTGCAATGCCCCCATTCCATGGGTGAATTAAAAAAAAAACTGGGGGCACCAGTTTAAAGTCAGCGTGTCGCCCATTTGAAACCTAGATAAGGCAATTTTTTTTTCATTTCTGAGGATCACGAGTTTAGAAATCTTCCTGAAAAAGAGATGGAAGAAGAGTGAGTAATTTTAAGATGGGGCTGAACAGATTCTTGTTAAGAAAGTGGTTTAAAGGTTATTGGGGAAATAGGGAACGTGAATTTGAGGTTGTAATCTAGTTAACTGTGATTTTATTGATTAGCGAAGAAACTTAAGTGGTCTACCTCTGCTCTTTGTTTGTATCTTTGTATTGGACCAAGCAAGAGAAATAAAAGGCATTAGTAAATGCACAGGGACAGGATAGAGTGTATAACCCAAGTAAGTGTTCTTAATACACAGACATGGAATAAATTAAGTGAAAGTACTAATCAAATAATTTGAAGATGAAAATTCAACTTGGCAGATTTGACACTGTGATAATTACTGAATCATGGCTTCAAGATGGTCAGAACTTGGACTGAACTAAACCATCTTCTAGGCTTGATTGAAAACATATGCACCGAGCTAGGGTGGGAGAAAAAGCCGATGTGAATAAGAATGAATTTATTTCAAAATAAGGGAAGATATAATAAGAATTAAGCAACCATTGGAAGCTTTTCGGTTTGTTGAAAAAGCAGTGGTGGAATCCTCACTGAACCTGTAATCCAAAGCACAAGGCTAATACTGTGAATACGTGGATTTGACATGAAATGTCAACATTTGAAGTCAATATAAAAAAAATCTGGAATTGAAGCAAGTGAAATGGTGACCATTTAAGTACTGTATATTGATGTAAAACCCCAGCTGGGTCACTTGCAGACTTTAGAGAAGGAAATCTACTGCCCTTAACTGTTCTCCCAGCATATGACTCCAGACCCACAACAATATGATCGATTATTAACTGCCCTAGCAAACCACTGTTTTGTATCAGAAAATCTTCCATCAAGTTTATAGTAAGGAATGAAACTGGATGGATGACTAGCATCAACTTAGACACTGGACGTAACAATGGCAAACTAAGACACTTCAATTCCTAAAAGCCCTCCTGAGTATCTAGTCGCTTGTGCAAACAGAGGGAGAACTGTCTCACAGAATATTCCAGCAACAACCTGGCAGTTGTACTCATAGATCAGGTATTGTCCCATACACCAACATTACCATCCCAAGTATATCTTGTCCCATTGGTCAGATAGTGGTGGTAGTGCAGTTGTTTGCACTTGGGAAGGTGTTGCCTAGAGAGTTGTCAACAATAAAATCAAACACCATGATGTCTCATGACATTGGGTCAAATATGGACAAGGAAACCCTTTGCTCAATATGAGGCAAATTCCTATCTTCACATTGAGGATTCTCTTAATTATGTTTGTTGACATTTCCTTTATGCCAAATGAAATAGATTTTAAATAGATCTGGCAACTTAAGACTGGGCATTCATGAGGCGCTGTAGACCCTCAGCAGCAGCTGAATCTTATGCATCTACTTTCTGTAACATCATGGCCTGTCATGTCCTCTACTAAATTTTCATCATCAGGTGAAGGGATCAAGCTGGTAGCAGAAGACACGCAAGGAGCAGCACCAGGTGTATCTAAAAATGAGGTGTCAACATAGTGAAACTGCAACATGATACTACTTGCACGTTAAGCGATGGAAGCAGCATTCAATATGCAGAATGAGGCAGTCTTTCCTCAGAATGCTGTCCTCACCCTCCTTCCTCAGTTTTGAGCAAGGGTCACTGGGCCGGAAACATTAACTCTGATTTTTTCTTCACAGATGCTGCCAGACCTGCTGGTCAACTTCTGTTTTCTGTTCCTGATTTACAGCCTCCGCAGTTCTTTCAGTTTTTATACTGCAAAAGCTATAGTAGTCTGACCGCATGCTGATTATAATACAGATGAATTATGCTCCAAAACTAGCTAAGCACTTCACCAAGCTGTTCCAGTGCAGTCCATTTGATTAAGTATGGTGTTAGGGAGCCCTAGAAAAACTAGAGTCAGTGATGTGACTGAGGACTGTTGATAACCATGACATGTGTCCTGGCTCTCTGTCTGCGCTAAACAGCAAGGCAAGACTGAAATAATGTGAGCCTGGTGTCTGTGGCTTGTGAGCATAGTGTAAAAAAGAAAGGCAAGGATGTTGTGAGCATTCAGCTAGGCTCAAGGTAAGTGAGTGCTAAGAGATCAATTGATCAGCCTAGGATGGAGTCTGTTCCAATTTGTGACCTGGGCGCCTGTCATTGTGCATAGTGTCCTTGCAACAGCATTACAATGCTAGTTACTTCTACACTTCAAGGTGCAGCTTTTAAATGAAGAAGCATCCTGTAAGTGGATTTGCAACAGTGTCTTGACGACCTTGAGAAGGTGCCAAGTGTCGGATACTCGAATCCATGGACAGGGGCTGAGGCCTGAGTGGAGCAAGTCGCCTTGACTGTATCCTGAGATGTTGCCGCCACGTGTCTGAGATGTGTCCAAGCTGTGAGCAAAGTCACCATGCACTTGCTCTGACATACAAGTCAGGAATTATCAATACCTAGTTTCCTCACAGCAGTTGATAGGATAGGAAGCTCTGTGTTATTAAGTGTTGAGACTTGTAGTTAATAAGGCTGAGAATAAACAATAATACCAGTTGATAGATACCCTGCTCCCTTGCAAGAATCTTGTCTCAATGCCTGGAACTCAGCTTGAAAATTCTCCTTGTCCCCTACATCCAAAAAGATCTTACACAACTTCTCTCACATGATTATCCTACATTTCTTACCATAGCCCTCGCCATGCAGGGTCTAACAAAATTCCATCTCCCTGACAATCTTCAGGTGTAGAGCTGTATGAACACAGCAGGCCAAGCAGCATCAGAGGAGCAGGAAGTCTGATGTTTCCAGCCAAGACCCTTCTTCTGAAAGGGTCTTCCATTTCCTGAAGAAGGGTCCAGATCTGAAACATCAGTTTTCCTGCTCCTCTGATGCTGCTTGGCCTGCCATGTTCATCCAGCTCTGCACCTTGCTATCTCAGATTCTCCAGTATCTGCAGTTCCTACTACCTCTTAAAAGTGTGGAATTCTCTTCTGCAAATGGCAATTAATATTCAATTAGTTGTCTATTTTAAATGTGAGACAGATAGATTTTAGTTAGTCAAAGGTTTTTAGACCATAATAAACAGGAACAGGAATGGGCCATTTGGCCCCTTGGGCCTGCTTGTCATTCAATAAGATCATGGCTGATCCATTTTCCTGTAACCCTTGATTCCCTTCCTAATCAAGAAGCTATCTCAGCCTTAAAATTATACAAGGACTTTGCCCCCACAACTGTCTGTAGCAAGAAGTTCCAAAGACTGTCGACACTCTGAGAATAACTTCTTCCTCATCTCCGTCTTAAAATGGTACCTCTTTGTTATGAGACTAATTAAGGGACGTGGGGGCATAGGAAAGTATATGGAGTTCGATCTCAGTTCTGTGATGATCTCATTGAATGGCAGTTAAAGTAGTCATCATAACTCTTGCTTGCCAATCTCTAATTACAGATCTTAAAGTATTACTCTAAAGATCTCAGCAATGCTAAGTATCTGTTCAAATGTATGGATTTTTTAAAATCTCAAACATTAAACAACATCAATAAAAGTTTCATTTGATTTTCTACAGATTCTTTGCCCCTCAGAACAAACTTCTTTAATTGTACATCATTGGCAAATTCAAGAAAAAAAATGTCTCCAACAACTGTGAGGTTTTATTTAATTCAATGTTGAAGTGAGCACTAAAATTAATATAAAAGCTATTTCAATATGAGGGCCGTATTTTTGGTACTATGTCACAAGTTCAATTATAAATAGAAAAATAATCATAATGTACTTGGTGTTGTCATCCCTATCTTCCATTTTCTTTCTCCTATTTTCCCTCTGCACACTTTCTTTCTTACCAGATTTATCTTTCTAACATTTACTCACTTTCCAGTGTCAGCCCAAAAATATAACATTGAAATAATTAACTTGCTTTGCATCATGGTTCAGCAGGGCTTTTGGTGTGATTGTGACTTTTCAAGGGAGCATTTAATAGTTCTCAACCATCTCCAAAGGCTGATTTCTTTTTATGCAGCTAAGAATTATAAATTCTGAAAAAAAAGAGAATACAATCAAGCCTATTGTCCGACCCAGTGATGATCCCTTAAGGGAAATGAAAAGACCATCTGTCCCTTTGTAAAAAGTGTTAAAATAATAACTAAAAATTAAAATAAAACACTCAATTGTAATTTTATTTTGTACCATACATCCACAATCATAGTTTTATCATCACCAATCTATGTGTTTATGTATTTGAAATTCTTACACCACTTCAGGTTGCTATATATAAGATAACTGGATGACAGACAATTTCATGTACTCATTTAATGATAGCTGAATCTTTAGAAGTTACACTGGGAGATCATTATTCTTAAAAATTTGAGGTTACTGTAATTTTAAGATGACTGGAGAAAATTGTGCTATATCAGTTTCATATGGAAAATTTTCTCTTGGATGCATTGACTCAAATTCTTTTCAAAAAGATTTAAAAAATCATTTCCGTTTTTCGATCATGTAATTGGCTTTAAATCTATTTTTCTACTTGTGTATTCAGTCATTCTCACAAAAGATGCATCAAGGAGGAAAAAGCGATGAATTAATATAGAAAAATCTCAGTGACCAACTTGATAAGTATATTAGTTAAGTGTTGTGAGCTCATGTGATGCCGTTACTAGGCATATCAGATCTTGGACTGATATCTGGCTTAATAGATTTCTAAAATTAATCAGATAATCTTTCACTCAATGAAAGACAAACAAATGATGCTATCGATCCAGTTTTACCAATTAAACAGAAATGTATTATGCAAAATAAATATTAATACAGAACAATTGGTGCTATGTATAAAAAACACCATTGAAAAGATTCCAAAACTCACAGTAAACAGAATAATAAAATGTGCGGCTGGATGAACACAGCAGACCAAACAGCATCTCAGGAGCACAAAAGCTGACGTTTCGGGCCTAGACCCTTCATCAGCTACGTCCGTGACACCACCCACGTCCTCCAACTCCTCCAGAACTTCCAATTCCCTGGCCCCCAACACCTCATTTTCACCATGGACATCCAGTCCCTATACACCTGTATTCCACATGCAGATGGCCTCAAGGCCCTCCGCTTCTTCCTGTCCCGCAGGCCCGACCAGTCCCCCTCCACCGACACTCCCATCCGCCCTGCCGAACACGTCCGTGCCCTCAACAACTTCTCTTTCGATTCCTCCCACTTCCTACAAACAAACGGGGTGGCCATGGGCACCAGCATGGGCCCCAGCTATGCCTGCCTCTTTGTAGGTCAAGTGGAACAGTCCCTCTTCCGCACCTACACAGGCCCCAAACCCCACCTCTTCCTCCGTTACATTGATGACTGTATCGGCGCCGCCTCTTGCTCCCCAGAGGAGCTCGAACAGTTCATCCACTTCCCCAACACCTTCCACCCCAACCTCAAGTTCACCTGGGCCATCTCCAGCACATCCCTCACCTTCCTGGACCTCTCAGTCTCCATCTCAGGCAACCAGCTTGTAACTGATGTCCATTTCAAGCCCACTGACTCCCACAGCTACCTAGAATACACCTCCTCCCACCCACCCTCCTGCAAAAATTCCATCCCCTATTCCCAATTCCTCCGCCTCCGCCGCATCTGCTCCCAGGATGAGGCATTCCACTCCCTCACATCCCAGATGCCCAAGTTCTTCAAGGACCGCAAATTTCCCCCCACAGTGGTCGAGAATACCCTTGACCACGTCTCCCGAATTTCCCACAACACATCCCTCACACCCCGTCCCCGCCACAACCACCCAAAGAGGATCCCCCTCATTCTCATACACCACCCCACCATCCTCCGGATACAACGCATCATCCTCCGACACTTCCGCCATCTACAATCCGACCCCACCACCCAAGACATTTTTCCATCCCCACCCCTGTCTGCTTTCCGGAGAGACCACTCTCTCCGTGACTCCCTTGTTCGCTCCACACTGCCCTCCAACCCCACCACACCCGGCACCTTCCCCTGCAACTGCAGGAAATGCTACACTTGCCCCCACACCTCCTCCCTCACCCCCATCCCAGACCCCAAGATGACTTTCCATATTAAGCAGAGGTTCACCTGTACATCTGCCAGTGTGGTATACTGTATCCATTGTACCCGGTGTGGCTTCCTCTACATTGGGGAAACCAAGCGCAGGCTTGGGGAACACTTTGCAGAACACCTCCGCTCGGTTCACAATAAACAACTGCACTTCCCAGTTGCGAACCATTTCAACTCTCCCCCCCCCCCCATTCTTTAGATGACATGTCTATCATGGGCCTCCTGCAGTACCACAATGATGCCACCTGAAGGTTGCAGGAACAGCAACTCATATTTTGCTTGGGAACCCTGCAGCCCAATGGTATCAATGTGGACTTCACCAGCTTCAAAATCTCCCCTTCCCCCACTGCATCCCAAAACCAGCCCAGTTCATCCCCTCCGCCCACTGCATCACACAACCAGCCCAGCTCAACCCCTCCCCCCACTGCATCCCAAAACCAGTCCAACCTGTCTCTGCCTCCCTAACCTGTTCTTCCTCTCACCCATCCCTTCCTCCCACCCTAAGCCGCACCTCCATTTCCTACCTACTAACCTCATCCTACCTCCTTGACCTGTCCGTCTTCCCTGGACTGACCTATCCCCTCCCTACCTCCCCACCTATACTCTCCTCTCCACCTATCTTCTTTTCTCTCCATCTTCGGTCTGCCTCCCCCTCTCTCCCTATTTATTCCAGAACCCTCACCCCATCTCCCTCTCTGATGAAGGGTCTAGGCCCGAAATGTCAGCTTTTGTGCTCCTGTGTTCATCCAGCTTCACACTTTATTTTCCTCGATTCTCCAGCATCTGCAGTTCCCATTTCCCCAGTAAATAGAATATTCTGTCTATCCCCACAGCAGACATTTCCAAAATTCAAATAGAAGAGAGGCTTACCCTCACAGCTACCTCTCTATGTTTGTATATGACTGTTGCTTTTGATCCATGGTCATGAGAGTTTGATAGTCTATTCCCTGAATATTCACACAAGTGAGCTTAAACTTTCTGCAAGGTTTTCCTTCAGGGTTCTCACTCAACACACCTAGACTAGACTGTTCAAACTAAAACCCTTACACGGAGGTGACCTATTTCTGACTTTTCTGAATTAACTCCTAGATTCAGGCGAACTGTTTCATACATTTAAATTAAATGTGGACATTTGAAGACTGAAAACAAAAGGTTTCCAAGCTATGGATATGTCCCCTAAGCAATAAAAAAGGAAAATAAACCCTTGATCTTCTATGTAAAGTAACCTAATGTTAAGGCAAACATTCCCATGAGCACTCCAAGAGCTCTCTCTTTCATAGTGGTTTCTAAAAACAAAAGAGGTCCAGAAATATTGACAAGTTACTCATTCAACCTCTCGTACACACAGAACAAAACCCATATGTCACTAGTTCAAAATCCAAAGTCTAAAATAACATTTTAAATAATATATATAAATCACATACCTTACATTGTATCTCCTCCTAATGAGGAATGAAAATGTATCTCTAAGATATAACTTCATTATCTATCAAAAATT
This sequence comes from Stegostoma tigrinum, assembly GCF_030684315.1. NCBI lineage: Eukaryota > Metazoa > Chordata > Chondrichthyes > Orectolobiformes > Stegostomatidae > Stegostoma > Stegostoma tigrinum. The sequence goes on from NC_081374.1 coordinate 32,826,403, forward strand.
ATTTTAACTCCATTTCTATGTTTCTTTAAGAAGGGTAACACATTAACATTAAACATGCAGAAAGTTATGCAGGAGCCATATTTTACAAAGAGCATAGCCTTCTTTGTGAACTTCATGCCTGTTCTCAATAAAGCTTGCATTGTGACAGTTTGTTTTCCAGCCACATGAGCCATTTAAAAATGATTAGTATTTTGTAATTAACCTATTCACTGATGTTATTACACTCATCTCGAGCAGGTGAGATCTCAAACTGGGTCTCCTGACCCAGATGTGGAGACAGTATCACTGCACCACAATATGTTGGAGAATTGAACTCTAGCAATGGATTCATAATGTTTTGTAACAAAATCTTTTCCATGAAAATCAAAGGATTGCAGTCCACATAAATAATAGTTTCTTCTACGTTATTAGTAATATATTTTCCAAAATGACGTAGAGCCGTAGTAAGATTCAATGTCTCTTTCTCAAATGCGGAATATATTTTGCTGACCTATAGTCAGTTTCTTTGAAAATTAATTGGCAAGCTGCATATCTTGTTATCTTGAAGTAAGATAGCCCTCACACATATTGTGAGCAAAGACAGCATGTCTGAATGGCTTCTCACAGTTTGGGGCAGTCAAAACTAATGTAGTTGTCAGAGATATTGGGAACTGCAGATGCTGGAGAATCCAAGATAACGAAGTGTGAAGCTGCTGATGTTTTGGGCCTAGACCCTTCATCAGAGAGGGATATGGGGAGAGGGTCCACTTTCCCCTCTCTCTCTATTTATTTCAGAACCCTCTCCCCATCCCCCTCTCTGATGAAGGGTCTAGGCCCAAAACGTCAGCTTTTGTGCTCCTAAGATTCTGCTTGGCCTGCTGTGTTCATCCAGCTTCACACTTTGTTATAATGTAGTTGTCAGCACAGCTTTCAACTTTTCAAAGCTACTAAGACATTCTTGTGTCCATTCAGCTTTTCTTGGAATTTTTCAACAAATTTCTTCAAGGTGCAGTGCTGGGGTTGTGAAGGAACAGGTAATGCAATCATCTCATATTGCAAAATTTCACATTGTATTATGGCATGGGAAAATGCGAAATAGCCCGTAGTTTGACTTGTCTAGGTGCAGCTTGCCCTTTTCCAACAATGTGGCCTAAGTAAGTTTCTTTTGCTTTAGCTAATTCAATCTTAGTTGGAATTATAGCCAAGTTGGCTTTTGGAGCCATTCAAATGTTTCAGTCACGTGGTGCAAATGTTCTTCCTAGTTTTGCTTCAAAATATCCAAATTGCCAATGTGAACCACCTGGTTCCGTAATCCTTCAGTGACTTTATTGGTTAATCATTGGAACATTGCCAATGCATTTTTCAGTCTAAATAATATAACATTCCATTGATAAATTCCGTCTGGTTTCAAAAGAGCCAGTATTTCTTTAGGTCTATAAGTGAACAGAACTTGCTTTTAGTAAGATAATTTATGTGGCAGTTCATGTGGTTCCAATTTGTTCAATTCCTCCAATTCCAGCTAATGATAGGTGTGCATTTTTGTTATCAAATCATTTTTGCAATGATCATTATGTAATATTTGTAACTTATCTGGTTGCATCATCATCACAATAAGTGAGCTTCAGCTTGTATGACTCATTTCAATAATTTTGCTGTCTATCACAAACTTAATTTCTTCAATCATTTGATCATATCTATCTAGATTGAGTCTGTAAGGCTGTTACAGATAATGCATCTTTTTACTCATTCATGACATATGGGCATCACTGAGTGGGCCAGCATTTATTGCCGATCTCTAGTTGCCCTTGAGGAGGTGAAAGTGAGTTACCTTCTTGAACTACTGCAGTCAACACGTTGTAAAAGACCCACAATGACTTTAAACAGGGAATTCAAGTGCATTAGCCCAATGACACGGAAGGAACAGAAATATATTTCCAAGTCAGGATGATGGGTGGTTTGGAGGGGAACATGCTTGTTTGGTGTTTTCATGCATCTGCTACTTTGTTCTTCTATACGGAAGTGGTTGTGGGTTTAGAAGGTACTGTCTAAGGCACTTTGGTGAATTTCTGCAGTGCATCTTATAGATAGTAGCATCAGTGTGCACCAAACATCAGGTGTGGAAGGAGTTCATGCTTGTGATGTGGTGCCAAATAAGTGGGCTGCTTTGTTCTGGATGGTGTTAAACGTCTTGAATGTTTTTGGAACTGCACACACCCAGGCAAACGGGGAGTATTCAATCGCACTCCTGACTTATTCCTCCTGGATGGTGGATGGGCCTTGGGGAGTGAGGAAATGAGTTACTTGCTGTGGGATTCCTCGCCTTTGACCTCCTGTTGCAACAACAGTATTTACTGTTGCAGTTGGACATGGACTGTTTCCGTATTTAGGAATCACAAATGCTGCTGAACATCGTGCAATCATCAGTGAACATCACCACTTCTGACCTTATAATGGAAGAGAGGCCATAGATAAAGCAGTTGAAGATAGTTCGGCCTAGGACACTACTCTAGGGAATTCCTGCAGAGATGTTCTGCAGCTGAAATGATTGACCTCCAACAATCACAACCATCTTCCTCTGAGCCAGTAATGACTTCATCCAATAAAGAGTTTTCCTCCTTATTCTCATTGACTGCAGTTTTGCTAGGGCTCCTTCATTCCACAATCAGACAAATGGAGCTTTGATGTAAAGGAAAATCACACTTTCTTCACCTTTGAAATTCAGCTCTTTAGTCCATGTTTGAACTAAGGCTGTGCTGGGGTCAGGAGTTCAGAAGCCCTGGTGGAACTCAAACTGCGTGTCACTGAGCAGGTTATTACTCAGCAGATGTTGCTTGATAATACTGTTGATGACACCTTCCATTACTTTGCTGATGATTGAGAATAGATTGTTGGGGTGGGAATTGCCTGAGTTGAATTTATTTATTTTTAGTGTGCAGGATATAACTGGACAATTCACTACATTTTTTAGATGTCAGTGTTGTAGCTGAACTGGAAGAGTTTGGCTAGATATTCTGGAGCACAAGTCTTTGGTATCATTTTTGGAATGTTGTCAGGGCCCATAGCCTTTACAACTGTTTCACACAAAATGTACCAAATTTGCTGAAGATTGGCATCTGTGATGCTGAAGAGCACTGGAGGAGGTTGAGACGGATCATCCACTCAGCACATCTGGCTGAAGATTGTTGTAAGTGCTTCAGCCTTATTTTTTGCATTGATTTGCTGGGCCCCTTATCTTTGAGGATGGGGATATTTGTGAAGCCTCCTTCTCCATTGAGTTGTTTAATTGTCCACCACCAATTACATTTGAATGTGACAGCACTGTAGAGCTTAGAAGATCTCTTGATCGCTTGGTTGAGGGCTAACTTAGCACGGTCTCTCACTTGCAGCTTATGCTGTTCAGCACGCAAGTAGCCCTGTTTGTAGCTTCACCATGGTTGGAGGTTAAGTTCCACCTCATGTTTAGGTATGCATGCTGCTGCTCTCTATGTGCCCTCCTGCATTCTCCATTGAACCAGGGATGTTGTGCCAGGTCATGGAGTTGCAGGTTGTGTTACAATAGCATTCTGCTGCTGTTGATGGACCAAAGTGTATCATATATGCTCAGTTTTGAGTTGCCAGATCTGTTTGTAGTTGTTCTGTCAGCAAGGTGGTAGTGCCATACACACTGTGATATCATGTATTATCAAGATGAAAGCAGGGATTTTTCCATAAGTTATGATTCCATGAGTGTGACCAAGTCAGGCTTTTGCTTTACAAGCCTGTGACACGGCTCTCCCAAATTTTACACTCGCCTCCAAGTTTTAGTAAAGAGGGCTCTGCAGGTTCAATGGCATTGTTCTGCTACTGTCATTTCTGCTGCAAAAGTCAATGCAAGGTTGTCCGTCTGGTGTCATTTCTTTCTTGAAACTTTAGACTTTTTCAAAACTGAGTGGCTTGCTTGCCAAACTATTTCAGCTGGCAGTTAAGAGTCAACCATATTGCTGCAGAGCAGGTATGGATGGCACCTTTCTGCTCTAAAGGATATTAGTGAACCAGATGGGTTTTTGTAAGATGATATTGGACCAAGGAGAGTTGATGCTGGTGTCGTCCCCTATACTTATTCTTGAAGGCCACATGATGATCTTCTCTGGGCTTGGTAATCTTCTGTAATCCATTTGTAGCTAAGGTGGATAGTTTATTCCAATTCACACAAATTCTGTATTGATTGGCTTTTGAATCATTGATTATTTTGAAAGTTCTATTGCTCTTGATCCTTTTTCCAGATAGCCAGCAAATTGTCAACAGAAGCCTAGAAGCACTGAACCTTCAATTTTTTAAATCTAGAAACAAACCTGTTTATGGGAACAAGTCTGTAATTGATTTTTAGAACTTAATGCTATTCAGATTCAATGATCTAATTAAGAAAACAATTCTTTAATGTTGCATATTCTGCAGTGAGTGCCCAAAGTTTTATTATGTGGTCTCTTGCCTGCAGTTTTCACTTTTGTCATTTTAATTTTATCACAGATTGCTTATTTGCAGGAGTAAATGTGAAAAATCAAATAATATGAGTGGATGGTAGGATTTTCAATGATTGTGTAAATAAAATCACTGATGTTAAAAATCAGTTTGCCATGAAATGTGCACATCATCTTTCCCAACAGGGTTTTCAACATAGGCTCTAGGAAGCTTCAATATATGTGCTATGCAATTCAAATATTATTAATTATTTCCTATCATATTAATACGAACATATATGGCAAACTTGCAAGGCTGTTTGTTTAAACTAAATGCTTGCATGTATAAATGAGACAGATCACAACTTATTTAATATGTTCTTGCTATCTTCCTTTTTTGTATCTTAAAAGTAAGGGAAAGAGACCATTGTTCTTTTACGAAATTTAAAGTTCAATACTGCTCCTTACTTACCAAATAGAAACAAAAGAGAAATAATTTTCATTTGGAAATTATTTCAAACCAACAGAACATCTTCCTGTATAGGAAAGGAGTTACATCGCATTGTAGTTACTTATTTGTAAAAGGTAGACTTGTTTGATTGGATCATCCTTTGCCCCAAAGTATATGATGTTTGCTATTCTGTTATATCTAATGGTTCAGACTAATAAAGCGTATAATGTTACAGGCAGAGCTGTAAGTGTTTTAAAACTGTTTTGTCATTTGTCACAGCCTGTGGATGTTTATATTTCTTTCTTAAAAAATGTACTCACATTCAATTTGTGTCTTTTTTTTATTACAGTGCTTTAGATTCAACTTTTGACAGTGACATAAGTGCTGAAGTGAATGCCAGAAGCCGTGGCACAAGTTCATCTAATCGATCTTCACCATTATCCTGGCGGTATGGCCAAGCGAGTCCACGTCTTCAGGCAGGGGATGCACCTTCTGTAGGCAGTGGATGCCAGCCTGGAGGAAATTCTGGCTGGTTTGTTCGGGGAGACTCCTCTCATTACTCACACACCATGCCCATGCGGAGTTCCAGTAAATCATGTAACGTTTCTCACTTGGATTTGGAGTCTCTGGATACAGATGATGTAGACCTGAAGTCCATCAGTGCTGACATGTCTGGCTATATGAGTGATAGCGACTTGCTGGGGAAGACGATGAATGAGGATGACATTACAACTGGGTAAGTTAATTGAAACTATATTATTGCAACTTAACAAAGAGATCAGACTCAATTCAGCTTTTGAAGTTGTTTTGCCACAGTGACTTTAATGGATTACTACTAGATGTTAAAATAATGAATACTCTGTTACATGAAAGTGAATTAATTATTTGAGTTCTAGTCTCTGTGGCTGTGTTTAAGTTGTTAAGATGTTGCATTCCAAATGCAATTTGTTTCATCAAACTACGCAACTTTAAGCAAAACACACTTCAGTTTTACACAACAGCTAAAATGCAGACAAAATAAAATAATGGCTTAACTATAACTGTCAAAATGTTTAACAAAACTATATATATTATATATATATATACACAATTAACTGTTCCAATGTAGTAACATCCTATAAACACACCCTGGCAAAGGCAATTCAATAAAATACATTGTCTCACGTGCAATTCTAGAGGCAGGAAGAGAACCCCAGCTTTCATCTGTAACGAAAAGAAGAATGAAAGCATTCACATCCAGCTTCAAGACTTTAGCAATTGCTGTAAGCTAAAACTAAAAATCCTGGCTCTGTGGGAGTTTGATCCCACCCATTCAGGCTGTTTCTATTGTTCCATCTTTTACAAAAAGACCCAAGGCCTCACAAGATGTTTGCTGTATTGGCTTTGAATAGACTGTTGCTCACCTCTGTTTCAACCTTTCTTCACAAAATAAACTAGGACAAAATACAGTTTTTAAAGCCATAGCATCATCGAAATATATTATTTGTTATAAACGATGATGGTATTTAAAATAGCTAGAAATTATTTGTATAAGTGAAGGAGAAAGTGGTGCTGCATGAATTTTAATCCGACCATTTGTATTGATATAAGACTAAAGTAATTAACAACACAAATTCACTGAAAGCTATTAAGGTCACACGCTTTGTTTAATAGTGAATCCATAAAGTCTTTAATTTTGCAGTGACATTTGAAGCATCCTGCTAAATCAAAAGATGACCCCACAGGCTATTGCTTTCATATTTGCCCAATCCCACTGCTTGGCCCAAAGCCTTTCAGTATTCAAATTTTCCATAAGCTTTAGAAAAGAACTTGTAACAAACCATGTGAATTTATCTGAAGGAAGAAAATGCTTCCCAGTTCCTTTGCAGCTCAACTGTCTAATGATCCATGTGGAACATGTTTAAAATTACTAGCCTGATTGTGTTGAGGAATTCATTCTTAAGTTTTCATTCATCACCCTCCCTCTCTGATAAAATAAAGTTATGTACATCTGCCTCTCCAATGTCAGATATTCCCAAACTATGAAAACAAGTAGGCAGCCTGTTGAAAGGCAGCTGCTGGTAGGTCTGTCTGTGTAGCACAAGTTGACTCAGTCTCTTGTTGTTTTGTTCTTTTTCTCCTTCCCTGAGGGGCAGCCCTCTGCCTCATGTCTGTACAACCTCCAGATGGCTCAGGAGGTTACTATCTGGGGATGCTGGGGGGTGGGGAATCTTGTTCTGCTGTTCTGTGATGTAAGTCTGTGGTGCAGTAAAAATTTGCACCCCAGGGTTGCCTGAAACAAAATTCAAAATTAACTTGAAAGAAATGTATTGAAGCTTCAAGGAACATTACAAGCCCAGGAGAAAATTGTCAGTGAAATTGTACCATTGAAATTTGAGGGATTTCAAGGTTGGAAGCTTTCATTGCTGCTAATTTTTGCTTGATTCAAAGCTAAATCTCATCATGTTATCCCAAGTCCTGCTGACTGTTTCTTAATACCACTTGAAGTAAATTAACATTTCAATCTTGTAGCAATTATTAAATCAGTCATGTATTATAAAGGCAGTTGATCAGTAAAATCACAACGCTGCCTGGTTAAATTTAAAAGATCATGCCTGTGAGATTCACAAAATTATATAATTAATGATGTTTCCATGCATGAGTGCTTCTTAAATGCGTAGATCCTCAAATTCAATTTGCTATAAATAACAAACTAGTTGAGATTGGCAATTTCTTTTCTGATGGAGGCTGAAATGGGATTTAAACCTTTCCCTTCATTGTGTAGTTGATCTTTTAGTACTCACCTCCAAACTTAAAAGTTTAAGAGTGTGTTTGGAAACAAAATTGACTGTGAGTGGAGTCAAATTATTGCTTGAAATTTTCTAAATTCTGGTTCAAAACTAAATGAAAATTCTTCACTATTACATTTCACAAGAAGCATTTACGATTTTACATAACATCTGGACATTAATTTTATACTATTTGATGGAGTAATGTTTTAGTGCTCTCAAAAAGAGGGGAAATATTCAGGTATAGACAGGGATGTGAGTTATTTACTGTAGGATCGTATTCTGTGAAAGAAATCTGAATGGCATACAGTTGTTAGCTCGGAAATTTTGTTCAACCAGAAACACATCATATTGTCCTATACCAAACTTTGACTTGCCAAAATCTACATTCAGCAGAGGTCTCCCAGACAAGAGACCCATGACCCAGCATATGGCTGGTCTAACAATGAGGGAACAGTTCTCAGGTCACATCAGTCAGGACCTAATATTCAGATAGATATGCTCAGTGTGCTTTGCTAATATGACAAATATCTTGGGAAACCAAAAGAAGCAAGATCAGTTATTGGAGCTGGGAGCTCTTAAGTATGGTGTAGCATTTGGTCAGCATGATCAGTTTTCAACGTTGACAATTCTGTCAGAGAGAGATAACAATTATTCAGAAAGAAAAAGAAAAGAGTATAAATCCCATGTGTGTTTTTTGTGAACCTCAAACACTGATTATATATCATTGATCAGGAAAACCTAGAAATGCATTAGACTGGATTTTTGCTCTCGTGGTAAGTATCTCGAATCGGGACATTTTCTGACTCAGCATCTGTGCCTTCATTTAAAAAGCCACATAACACCCAGATTTCACTCTGTTGAGGTTCTTTCATCCTGAAAGAAAAGCCTAGGTGACTGAGTGCATGGGCAGACTGGTAAGACAGTGGCTTTCTGAGACCTTGCCCCAGATGTTTTCGACAATGTTAGTCCTCCTCGCCCTTACCCTCACACCATATCATTTCTGACATCTGTCCACTTCAATTTCACTGCATGCCCAAGCCATCAAGGCCACTCATGATACTAATCATGATAGACCGCATGATCGATGTGGAAATGCAGAAAACTAGCTTCTAACAATGTCTCATTCACTTACTCTTTACATTGAAGGAACTCCCATTGGAAATCTCATACAAAGCTGTTAAGCTTCACGTTGTTAATTTCTTACCAGAAGGTAATCTTATTCTTTCAAACTCACAGATGTTTAAAGTACAGAATAAAACCATTTGGCCCATTATGTCTGTACCAGTCGATAAAGATCTGACTCTAGTAATCTCATTTTCTAGCTCTTGGTCCAGGCCCTGGAGGCTATGTCAGTATTGCAAGTAAATACCTTAAATGTTATAAGAGTTTTTGATTCAACACTGTTTTACCTAGTTAGTTCTAGATTCTTGGAAAATAACCTTTCCCCAACACTACTATTACCATTTTACTTCTTAAATTGAGTTTATGCTGCCTGATTATTGACCATTTCAGAAATGGCAAAAGTGCCTGCCTATTTATCTTAGTCATGCCTCTAATAATTCTATGGACCTCCATAGGGGCCCCTTTCAACCATCACTGCCCAAAGGAAGACAACTCTAGCCTCGAACTTTCTTCATGGTTCAGTTCTTCTAACCAGGCAACATTCTGTTAAATCGCTTCTGCAACTTCTCTCATGCAAATATATCTTCCCTATATTGCGACCAGAATGAGACAGAGTTCATATGGAAGCTAATCCTTTAATAGCCTCCTTGTTAATAAACCTGTCAATTCAAGCACCTCCCAAACTGAAATAATTATAAGTTTTACAACTCAGCTGACCATTTCTAATGACATAATAGCTCTCAGGAGAATATTAACAAAGACCACTATTAATGATGCATAAACTGATGCTAATTTTTCTTTTAGCACCCTTGCTTAATAACCTGTTAATTATGACAATGCAAAGGGGCTTTCTTTGGCCATCATTGGCAGCTTCAGCATGTGTTTTTTTTCATTTTTAAAGAAAAATGTATACTTTAAGTAAACTGATTATGATGGTTAAATAGACCCAATCTATCCTTCAAAATTGCTTTATACCTACTTCATTAACGTGTGATCCTCATACTACTAAGCAGTGTGTTTGAACAGCACCAACCTCAAATGGCCGTGTTAAGTTTAGTTTTGGCCTCTGTGAGTCATGCTCTATTGCCTTTTGCTTGCCAACAAAAGTTTCCTGCTCTTGTGATGCTGCTTGGCCTGCTGTGTTCATCTAGCTCTACACCTTTTTATCTCGGATTTTTCAGCATCTGCAGTTCCTATTATCTCCTGAATCTGCCCAAAATAGGGGCTGAACTTTCAATCTGGGTTCAGCCTATACTTGTAAAACTTTGTGTAGGCTAGAGGATCCCACGATACTCTGGCCATTTATCAGCTAAGTTCATAGAAAACAGTTGGGGAATTGCAAAAAATATACATTACAGTGACCTGCAATCTGATTTTTTGTATTATTTTGTAAGGACCACTTTGTTCTACCTGTTGTATTCATAGCACAAAGAAATGAGAACTTAAAATAGGAGACTTTTGCCCATGGCTTTATTATTGAATCTACTCAAATGGATGTCTAAGTCCTCTAAGTTTCATCGTGCCTTAAGGCTGGGCAGTTAAATATTCTAGCTCCTATGTATGCTGATTCCCGATCCTGAAATCTATTCATAACATTTTGGAGATCAGAATGTTGCAACAATTTGCAATTTGGATGTGGTATGTTACATACGTTAGGCAGCCCCACAATACAATGTTATCGAAATATGCCTATCATTTTCAGACACTTACCTTTTACGTACAATTTCTGATATTGTTTAAGCGAGTGCTTTCTTTACATAAAGGGTTTTCGAAGGAGAAATGTTGGGCATCAGCAGAGTAAGAAAGGAATTACATGTTGTGGAATTTAATGTAAAACTGTTTGATTCTAACTGTGGTTATTTTTAAAAATGACATTACATCTTTCTTTGTAGATTCAAAGTAGAGGGAATAAAGCTTTGAAAGCACTGACTAATGCTGCTTTGTCCGAATTCTATTTCCTGAAATCAATAGGAAACAAAATCCTGCAATTTTCACCATGCAGATGACATCATTGGTATGCCACAGCAATTGTTTGGGAAGCAGAAGTCTTCAATCAGGACTACTGAATTAGCTGATCTTGTAATTTTCTTTTGTTGTTGAGTACTGAAAAAGTGGTCTGCAATTAAAGAGTGACATTTACTACTTACCCACAAGAAAAATGTTCAGTAGTTTTACTCATAGACCTCTTTGATTTTGTTAGATGAAGGGCTGCTGGTGAATGATATAAATTGAATACTCACTGAATGTCTCAGCAAAATAAGTTGAGGGTGCATGTGATAGAAATAATTGAGGTCCTTACAGAAATCAAGCTGGTCAGAATTGGTTACCGAGTAAATAGGACATCATTATTTTTTCTTAACAATAAAATCTCTTGTGGTGCAGAGGTAGTGTCCCTAACTCTGAGTCAGAAAGAGTTGTTTCAAGCCCCATCCGCTCCAGACGTTTGTCATTACGCATCTAAACAGGTTGAATTTATAAAAACTACAGTTTACCAGTTTAGAAAAATATTCATTCTTGACACAATAGTTTATGCGGTGCTAATGCTGATCAGGTTTGTTCTACTTACATGAGATCAGCATGCTTAAAAGAAGAATATAAACAGAAAATACATATGAGAAAAAAGAAACAGATTTCAGAAAAGAAACATTTTCAGTTTTTGATGCCCGAGGAAGTGCGGAAATCTGTGATTGGGTGGAAGATAGCAGAGATGAAATGACAAAAGAGATGATGGTGCAACTCAAAACTTGACGATAATTGGATAAGCAAAGGAACAAAAATGGAACTGGAGAAGATGGAAATGGGAATTCTTGAGGTTATATTAAGGTTCATTGAAATAGAATAGGAGGAGAAAGTGTGAGTGGAGCAGAGAGATAAAGTGCCAAATGATTGAAAACCCAAAGCCACTGTTCTGTTGAATAGACATGAACTGCAGAACAATCAGTGAATTTGTGTTTGGCACTGAGAAATCAAGGAAACTGCAGTGTGGTTAGCAAATACAATGTAATAAATTAAAAGAGGTGTCATTACACCATTTTATTACCTGTAAGGAGTGTTTGGGGCCCCATGTAGGAAGTTAGGACATAACAGGTTGTTTTTGCATCTCCTGCGCTTGCCTAGAGAAATGTCATGTGGAGGGGAAGGGCTGTTAGGGATGATTGAGGAGTGGACCACAACAGCACAGAAGAAATTGGGAATGGGAAGGGGAGAAGGAGATAAATTTGGTCTTCTCTTCCCATTGGAGGCAGCAGACATGGTGAAGAATGATCCGTTAAATCAAAGGCTAGTGGAAAGGAAGGCAATATTGAGAGGAGATCTGTAACCATTCTGAGATGGAAGGGTAAAATATAAGAACAGAATGTCAGAAAATTGAACTTTTTGGCCAAGGAGACTAACAAGAGTGGAGAGAAATCAAAATTTGAGGAAAGTGAAGATATACTGGATACTAGCATTGAAGATGCTATCAGGTGCAAAGCAGATTGGGATACTACAGCTGAATGTTACTATTTTTGACTAACTTATGTCCATTTTGCCATATTGTACCAAACTTGTCTCATTAATTATCTACAATGCTCCTATGGGCTGGCTAGTATCTGGTTTTCACAATATTTTACCATACATCATTCCCAGAAAACTCTCCACTCAGAGGATATCCCCAGACACACCGACATTCCTTGCCCCTTTGCCAACTTTGGCCACGGTGGATCCAGACAAACAATGCCAGTCTGGAGTAACCATGCATGATTCCTGAAATCTGTCTGCGCGTGGAAGGCAGGGAGAAATTGGTGCCTCACTTTACTGGCAGGCGCCGGGAGGGTTGATGCCAACATGGGACTTTGTTTTCACCTAGGAGCGGAAATGGAATCTACACCACCACATCATGCCAACCTTGCCCAAGTTTTCTCCCTGGGTTAAAACTGTCTCAGCTGTGTGAAGGAATGACCAATATTATAGGAAGAAGGTCACTGTCCTTTATCTACTCTGCCACCATCTTCTTTTTGATATCTCACACTTACTCTGTTACTGTACCCACCTCCCACCAAGGCTCATGCTATACCATTCTCACTGTTGCCTCTTGGCCTGACCCACCTGATTCCATGGTACCACTAGTTCTGTATATCGCTTGTGTTGCCTATGCAATCACTCAGGCCATTTCCCCCACAGCACCAACTGCAACAAGCTGTGTCACCCACTTTCATCTTCTGCAGTAACAACTATGTCATTCTGACCCCCAGAAGATTCTGCCTGAGAAGAATAAAGCAGAATCCTCACCAAAGGGCTGGTGGGATGAATTGTAGTGAATGTGTCAGTGGGAATTAATGGGTTTAATGCCTTCCTGTGGGTTGAAAGAAGTCAATCCAAATGTCCCCCAACCGTAAACCTTAGATGAACCAGGAAATCCGCTCTCTACTGAAGACCAGACTTGTAGCATTCAAGGCAGGTGACCTGGACCAGAACAGAAAATCCAGGTATGATCTCTACAAAACCATCAGGGAGGCTAAAAGGCAGTACTGGGCCATGTTAGAGACCCAGACCCACCAAACCGACTCCCACTGTCTATGACAAGGCCTAAACGACATTACGTGACACAAAATGAAACAGTGTAAGATAGCGGACAATGACACATCTGTCACTGACATGCGCAGTTCTTTCTATGCTCAGTTTAAGCAGAATACCACCGACGTGGTGACACCTGCCCCAACAGCACCAGACACACCTCTTGCCACTGTCATCACTTCAGATGTTGGTCTTCCTGGGAGACAACCCAAGGGAAGCAATGGGCCTGGGCAGTGTCCCCGGCCGAGCACTCAGATCCTGTATGGACCAACTGTTGGAGGTAATCACCAAAACCTTCAACCCCTCCCTCCTACAAGCAGAAGTCCCCAGTTGCATCAAGAAGACCAGCATCATTCCTGCACCCAAGAAAACACATGCATTGTGCGTTAATGACTACTACCTGACAGCCCTGACCTCAATAATCATGAAGTACTCCAAGAGACTGGCCGTGGCCCACATCAACTCCAGCCTCCCAATCTGCCTTGATCCCCTGCAGTTTGCTTACTAACATAACAGGTGCACAGAGGATGCCAGATCCCTTGCCCTGCACTCACCTCTGGAACATTTGGACAACAAAGATGCCTACGTCAGACTCCTGCTCGTTGACTACATCTCCACCTTCAACACCATTATTACCCCCCAGGACTGATCTGAAAACTGAAAACTTTCTGACCCGTAGGCCGCAATCAGTGAAGATAGGTAACTGCACCTCCTCCGCAATAACACTTAACACTGGAGCCCCCCCAGGGATGTGTTCTCAGCCCCCTACTGTACTCCCTGTATACCTATGACTGTGTTGCCAAAATCCGAATGAACACCACGTACAAGTTCACTTACAAAACCACTGTAGTGGGACGGACATCTAACAACAATGAGTTAAAATACAGAAGGGAGATGGAGGGCTTAGTGACGTGGTGCAATGAAAACAATCTGTCTCTCAAATTCGGCACACCTAAAGAACTGATCATCGACTTCAAAAATCAAGGAGAACACACCCCCGTCTACATCAAGGGATTTGAAGTTGAGAGAGTGAAGAGAATCAAGCTCCTCGGAGTGACGATAACCGACGACCTGTTATGGACTTCCCATGTAAATGAAACTGTCAAGAAGGCAGAGCAGCACCTCTTCCTCCTCAGGCAGCTCAGGAAATTTGGTATGGCCATAAGTTCCTTCTATAACTCCTCCAGGTGCACCATTGAAAGTGTATTATCTGGGTGCGTGACGGCCTGGCATGGCAACTGCTCCGCGCAGGACTGTAAGAAACTACTGAAGGTTGTGTACACAGCCCAGACCATCACAGAAGCCAACATCCCATCCATGGACTCCACTTACATGACGAGCTGCTGGAGTGAGGCAGCCAACACCATCAAAGATCCATTGCACCCCAATAATGATCTCCTACAACCTCTTCCGTGAGAAGTCTGAACACACACACAAGCAGGTTCAGGAACAGCTTCTTTCCAGCTGTTATGTTGAATGGACCAAAGCCTCAAATAATGTAACCTGCATGCCTCTGCGTGTTTTTTTTTATCTGTACATCCTTTACTTGCTGTGTTCTGCCTGTACTGATCGAAAACAAAGCTTTTCACTGTATTTCAGCATGCATGTAAATTTTAAAAAATCAGAAGTAAAGCAGATATCAGTTGTTAGCCTATACTCGGAAATAGAAATCGAGAAGCCAAGGAAGAGTAGAGGAATATCAAAGAAGCACTTTGTGAAGAATAGAAATTTAAAGTAAATTTGACTATTTTCCAGTTTTGAGAGAATGCAGGAAATGTCAGCAATATATTCATCAATATATAGATTAAAGGAGTGAATAAGAATCCTAAACAGGACCGGAACAAAACGTGTTCCACACATCTCAGTAAAAGGCAGGTGTCGCAGGATCACAGCTTGCCAAAGCAAAAACTTTTATTTGAGGGAGATTACTGAAATCAAAAGGAAACCGCTGAAAGTGAGAATGAGTTCAGCCAAGTGAAGGAGAATGTTGGTGGATGGAAATCGGTTAGGCCTTCCTTAAGGACATCCTAGTGGACAATGGAGAGATCAGATGTCCAAAGCAAAAATTAAATGATTAGGGTCTTGAAATAGGAAGTTTCAAAGTGACTGAGTGTAACGTTTCTTCCAATGATGTATATTGGAAGGGATGTAAGACGAGGAGAAATTAGATCTATGCCGCAAGGTTAGACTGAAATGATGACTGTATCAGAACAGTTATAATTGTAGATCTTATGGTAGAGGTCTGTTGTCTCAGGTTGGTGGTAATCTTGGAGGGGATATGGTCAGTGATAATCTTGAAAATGATGCCAGATGTTCACTGATGGATTGACAGTCGTGGGGATTAAGAATTGATGGCATAACATTTATGCTGTCCACTTTTCTGCTGCTGTTACTCATTCACATCTGACTGAAATTCTTGGAAATTTAGGATGCCTAACATTTTCACAAGTTAGCCAAGGAATTAGGTTTGCTTGGCATGTGCAATTATGATAGCAAAATCAATTTCGCAGAGGCCAAGTCTTCGGTGTTGTTAAGAATGCATCATAGATCCATCAGATATGTCTTCATCTGAATCGCTATTAAAGATTTTCATCCTAGCAGGATAATTAGCAGCAACTTTGTATTGTTTATCTTGCATAAAAAGTGTCCTTCTAAAGTCCTTGTATTTAGAGACTTTAATTATTCTGGCTTGACTCAATTCCATCAGAGCAGCTGTTGGTGCTAAAGGATCTCGTGCACCAGCTCCGCACACCCAAACTTCACTCAGTTTTTTTCAATTGTTTTCACATTTTGCCACATTAGGTACATGCTATACAAGCCAGTCTCCATCTGTGGTTCCCATGGATTGTTACTGAAAGTTTCAAAACATATTTTCTCTGATATTTCACAGCTGGACGGATTTGGTTCAACTCATAGCCCCCCTACTGGCATTGCATTTGTTCAGTGAAATGGTTTTCAGTGTGCCCTATTTATAGCTTGCATGGAATCCTGTACTGTCTTTTCTGTTGATGGTACTAAACCTCATCTGATGTCTCTATCATCATTGCACTAAGCATAAAGTGATGAATAGGAATCTGTTCAATTTCAACTTATGAAATTCTCTGTAACTTAACATAATAAAATATGGCACCACGTTAAACTTACAGTACTCTAGGTTTAGTAGTCTTCTAAGTTGAAGTCCACAGATGGGGCAAGAAATTGTCATTGTTAGTGGACTACTCACAAGGCATTTTTCTCTCTCTGAAAGTAACAGTTTAACATGAAGAGCTTGGTGACAATTACAGTCAGATTTTTTTGTCTAACATCTGACATCAGTTTCATAGAAAATGGAAAGGTCGGAACAGAAGAACAAAGAAAAATAATAGTTGGTCATTTACATAATGTGTGAATCAGTGCATGGTCATTTGTCATAGGACGTGACTCCTGACTCCACTTTTGGAAGTTCCATTTTAAGTGCAGATCTAATAGGAACCTTATGTATATTGTGGGCGACATTTTCCAAGCTATTTACTGAAACTTGAAAGTTGATACAAATTATGTATTTCCTCTTGAAGTCAGGTGGCACTATTCATTCATCATATTATTTGTGCATTAAGAAGGCCTACTTCAAATGATGGATTTCCTTTCTTTTCATTGACCTGTCGACTGAATTTTTGAGGAGATTCATTGCTTGGCAACTGTAGTTTCGTTCATACAATTTAGTATTTGGGCCTGGTCAGTTCTCATGCCCATCAGACAGGTAACTTTGTTTTTTCTCCAATCAAAGGCACTAGACTTAAACTGTGTAGCTATGGCTCTGTTGGTTTCTGCTGAGGTGCCAGGTACTTCAGTAACTTGAATACCTTAGCCTGACATTTGTAGTAAATACATTTTGTTAAAAATAGGAGAATAGTAATCAATAAAATAATGCAAGAAATCTATTGATTCATTTGGCATATTGAATGGTCTGTTATCTTTGTCAGTGTTGATCAACAGGATAATATCATATTGAAGTTGATTGTTATCTTCCCATCCCATCAGAGTGCAGGCAGGTTATTAAAATCATGCATGGTACTCACCCAGTAAGTTTCCTTCCACTGATTGCATATGCCACAGTTTAATGAGAAGCAACAGTCTAGCCTTGTAAACCAATGAGTCCCTCTTTAAAATGCAGATCAAAACCTGGGTTTTGACCAAACCATCCATTATAAGCTCAACCTTGTAAAAGGAAGGAGAAATCTTCTGAGTCTTACTTTGGTGAGTTTTGTTGCAGATTGTGAAATAACAGTGCTGCTCCTCTAGGCTGATGAATAAGATTTTGGTCTCTTCTGGTGTCCAGCCCCTTGAACCCATTTGCAAGTCCTTCCATTATTGCAAGCAGCATTCTTTGAATTAATCTAGGGAAAATTTATTCCATCAACCATCACTCATAAATAAAACAACCAAAAATACTGTGGGCACATGAAATATGAAATTAAAAGAAAAAGAGAAAATGCTGGTGCTGTGCCCACTACAACCATGTCATGTTCATAACTTCAATTTGGACTGTATTAAGGGTAGAATTGTCTGAAAATTGCTTTCTCTTTTGAAAATTGACATATAAAATTTAGGTGGCTGCTGGGAGCTAAGTGACTTGTCATTTCTGCACATGCAACCTCGAGACTCCAAAAAGTTTAAAGTTGATTGACCAGTGTTTGGGTGTCCCTGTGAATAGGACATAATATGACAAAACTCACCTGTAAAATTCACACTTTCTGTTGCTTTTGGACTGAACCCAGGAGTTAAAATCAATGGACTTTCAGTCCAAAGATATCTGACTTAAACTCAACAAAAGACAGCTACAGAACCCAGTAGGTCTACCATCATTCCCCCAGTGTAACAATGACTTTGAACATGAAATCATTCCATTCATTGTAGAAGTATTGACCATTCGACCCAAACTGGCTACAGATAACTAATGTTATAGCCTCAAGAACAATGGGAAGGCTTTCACTCAGTGGCCACAGCTGCAGTGACAGCAGCAGAAAAAGACTGCAACACCAATGTATTTAAAACTAGAGACTGACAGATCTCCTTGCTGCATTCTTTATAAGTCCATCAGTTCTGAAACATCAACCTCCTAGTGATAGGATTAAAAACAACAAGATTTCTGATCCACTCAAAAATCATTTTTCTGAGAGAATCCTTCAGGATTCTAAACATACAGCTAAAGCTATGGAGTCCTCCTAGACGATGCTTCAGAAGTTTACTAGATCTACAAGGCATGTTTCTATTTCTTACATATACCAATAAGTGAATAATGATCTGTTGTTTGATTACAGCGTATAACAGCGCACTTAATTTGTTTTTCAAGTCTCTGTGTGTTTGAGTGTCGATGTAGAACTGTAACATTAAACCTTTTAGGTGGATACGTGAATAAATAATCATCTCTGTTTAAACTCTCAAAAGCTTGCTACTAGTTATAATTTACCACAGTGGGATTTGGAAACAATGACATCTTCCTTTTCAAAGGGACCACTAGTCATTAAGAGTAAAGTGGAATGGATTTGGGGCTTCAGTTCTCACTCAACCCTGGGTAACTCAGCAGTTCTGCTAGCATGTATGGAACGTAATGGAGTACTGAGAATAGAAAAAAACATTTTTTTCTTTACAAAAGCCATACACGATGACGTTCAGATGGACTTGGGTACACTTACACAAGTCACACAGAAATTTAGCATGCAAGTACAGCAAGCAATCTTTTTTAATATGACTATCTAGCTTACCCTCATAGTTTTTCTTCTCCTCCCTTATTCTTTTTCAGTTGTCCTATTGGACGGGAGTAGCATAGTGGCTCAACAGTTAGCACAGCTCTTCACAGCAGTAGGAACCCAGGTTCAATTCCTGACTTGGATGACTATCTGTATGGAGTTTGAACATGTCTGCATGATTTTCCTGCAGGTGCTCTGGTTTTCCCCACAGTCTAAAGATGTGTCTTCAGATGTGCAGGTTAAGTGGATTAACAATGGGAAATGCGAGGTTATGGGAATACGGTGGGATACTGGGTCTGGGTGGGATGATCTTCACAGGGTCAGGGTTAACTCAATGGGCTGAATGGCCTGCTTCCACACTGTAGGGATTCGACAATTCTCTGCTGGTTTTTAAAGACTTCCAATCGTCTGGCTTTTCACAAATCTCCACCCCACTGCCTACTCCTCCTCCAGTTATATTTTGATGTTATCTATGTGAATTCATTGTCATTACTAGAACTCAGTAAGTGTTGATTCAATTAAAAATTAATACAAAAAATAAACTATTCTGATGAAAGATGAAAGAGCTAATCTGAAAATTAGCTCCGTTTCTCTTTTCACAACTACTGCCTGACCTGCTGAGTACCAAAAACGATTCAACGATCACTTTGTCATTTACCTAATTTGCCCTATATATTGAATCCAAAAAAATCTCACAGCGCTATACAAAGCCAGGCTAGACTGTTTTCCTGTGGTCCTAGGCAATATTCATGCATTCAAGTAACACTGTGAAAGAGAAATTATTTATCTCATTGCTACTTGCGCATTTTAGCACAAGCTGCCTGCTAAATTGCCTGACCTTGCTTAGTTCAAGATATTTTTGTATTCCAAACACATTTTTGATATTGACTTCCTGTCTTAGGCGAGGATAGTGTCATCCATTATCTGGGAAAAGAAAGAAAATGTAAATCAACAAGAGTGTGCACATAATGCCAGGGAGAATTGGAGCTGTCAGTTGGTAAACTATAGAGCAAGGTGGGGCATGTGCCAGGTGTCAGTGGGAGAATGAATGGCCCAAATTAGACCCAGTATTCTTTTGTATGTGACTAGTCCTGCTATTTAATCTGTAATGAGTACTTGTCACAGCAGTAGCATTTTATGTTAACTGCTTTTTCTTTGAATTGCAACCGAGCTTGAAAACATAGTTTTGCGTTCTAATTTTACTATGTTAACGTACAAGATTTTAAATTTGAGCTATCTTCCTCTCAGTTCTGCAGGAAAACTGCACTATTTTGTTGCAGCTGTGATAGATGGCATTATTTTACTCCTCTCATTTGAAGTTCAGTGACATCAGTGTCAAAATTAACTGCAATTACACAGCAAGGGGGCAATCAGTGGAAAGAACTTGCAGGCAATTTTGGTCGGGCAATGACCAAGAGACACTTCATACACTGTTGTTATTTTTGGAGCTGTTTTATATTTTATTATCTGTTGGATACTTTGAAATTCACAATGGCTCAGCTGTAGCATGTTAACTAATGTACCTGATTTTAAACGAATTTGGTTTAAAATTTAAGGTCACAGTCAATTGATAATTATATTTTTGATCATTGAAAAAGTCATTCCTTAGCAGTTATCTTCACTGAGTGAATCAATAGTCTAACCTGTAATAGGCTTTTCATACAATTAGCTGCAAAAAGCATTATATTTACTACATCTGAAACATTAGAAAAATAAAGTTTGAACTATATTAACATGAGAGAATCACAGAATCCCTACAGTGCAGAAAGAGGCCATTCTGCCCATCAAGTCTTCATTGACCCTCTGAAGAGCATCCTCCTCAGACCCAGACCTCCCGCTCTATCCCCAGAATCCTGCATTTAACCATTTAACATGGCCAATTCATTTTACTTGCACATCATTGGACTTCAGCAGGAAACAGGAGCTCCCAGCAAAATCCCATGCAGACACACAGAAAACATGCAAAGTCCATACAGACAGTCACCAAAGGCTGGAATCGAACCTCAGTCTCTAGTGCTGTAAGACAGCATTGCTAACCATTGAGCCGCTGTGACAGCTCGGTTTAATTGTAGTAATTACTTAATAGATAAATGGATGCCTATTTATAAATGCAGTACACAAAGGGCAAAATTGTTCTTCCTTCAACCAATGAAGTTTGCTTTGTAATAAGAAATTGTTAAGATTTGTTAGACGTAATCTATTTACTGTTGGTTTTAGAATACTCATGATGGATTACTGTTCATTTATGTATTTGGTGAAGCACTTTTTAAATGGCTATTTGGATCAAATTCAGTTACGTTTCAAGGAACAAATCTTTTATATGTCAGCCAGGCTCCAGCCTCTAAGAAATTCTCAGAGAGAAAATAAATCTTGTATTTGCATTTTTCATGACCACTGGACATCGCATATAACTTTGCAAGCAACAAAGTGATTTTGGAGTATAGTCAGTTGCCATGTGAGAAACTCTACTACCGACCTGCAAACCGCAAACTTTCCCAAATAGCAATGTAATCACAGAGAACGCTGGAGTGACTCAGCAGGTCTGGCAGCACCTATGCAGCGAGTTGTTTTGAGTGCAATATGATTTTCTTTCTGAGAAAGAAATTCTAAGGGTTTTTTTACAGGATAGGAGTGGGGAAGGCAGAGATCGAGGCACATTTAATTTTTTCACTCATTCTGGGATGAGTGAGTAAATTTCACAAAGAGGAGGCTTTCCACAACAGTCAACCTAAATTTCAGGAAATAAAATTCTAAAACAACAAAGGCATTTTAAATAAATAATTAATTAAAACGAAACACTGAAGAGTGTCAAGTAGTCAAGCAAAATAATAAAACCTGTTCTTTGAATTTTGGGTAAGAATTAGGGTGAGAGAGAGAAAGAAAAGCTGTGCACCAAGTCTTGAACACCACAGAAGGGTGTTGATCCTGGGATAAGGGATTGACCCTAATTATCAGTGACCTTGATTCATTTCGCTGACCTGGCCTTCGCAAATTGACATGGAACTGGAGGTCAGGGATGGATTGCTATTCCACGTGCAATTTCCTCTTTCTCCAGACTGCTTTGTGTTTTCTTGGGTGGGTGAGCAGATGGGGGAGAGGAAGTGAAGAGGATGCAATGTCTGGCCTGGTCCCACATGTGCTTCCTTTCCTCTCCAACCTCAGTTACTCAACCTGCCAACCCCCATCACTCACAGCCAGCCACACTCAATCACTCTCAAAGACCAGACAGACACATTCACCCTGTCCTTACCTGTTGGACAGTTCCTTCATCCCAGTCCAAAAATCTGACCCTCACAGCGCTAATGACAATCCACTTGACTCACCTACCAGGTTGCCATCCCCTGAACCCCTACATCTGCCAGCAAGACTGAAATTTCCCTCCTCCCCAAGCCACGTCCTGAGAGGTAGGCTCATCACTACAGCTCTGGGCCTCAGAGGGAGTTAAATTACTTGTGTGGTGCTGCTCCTGCAATCTCTGACTAACTTTCCCCCACATTATGTGAGCCTATCAGAAGCAAATGTGAGAGAGAATGAGCCACTGATTGAAACCGCAGCTCTTTGTATTACCTTGTAGTTACACTTACATAAACTTTGAACAACAGCTTGGAAGGACATGTGGAACCCTGTGGTCCATGGACCACCTGTCAGACAACTGGTTTTACATTCACGCAATCAGTTGAGGTCTCAGATTTAATATCTCAGCCACAGGACAGCACAGGTCACAGTGTAGCATTGTAATGGAAAGCCAACTGTAATTTTAGTACTTCAAAACTAAAGTGAGGCTTGAACTTTGTGACTCAAAGGAAGTCTTAGAGCACACAATTTAAAGATAAAGGTCATTATTGGGCCTAAATCACATGAGCCTCCTAAAATAGCTAGTATATTAACAATAGGATTGACTATGACTATAGTAGCATACCTACTGTCAACCACACTCAGGCTCATCTTTCTATTTGCCGTTATTGACTGCAAAGTGGAAGATCTACATTTGTCTGCGCACATTTGGCTGGTAAGACAACATTGTACAATAGACACTAATGGCTTAAATTATGGCCTAGATGTTGACATCAGTATCCTTCCATGAGTTGCAAAAAAGTACAATAACAATTTGACTCTAGAGGAAATCTATGAGTAACTCTGACTTTCCTGATATTCAAGGAAGATTACAAGTCACAAATAGTGTTAAATTATCTTAGTTCTTTTTAGTTCTTTCTCCTTCACCTGCAGCCAGCTCCAGGCTCTTGGGGCATTAGACTCTTGCCAACCTTGGCACTAGTTTATTATTCTATAATAATAGCAGATGTTCTTACCCAGATTCCCCTGGGAGACAGAATACAGTTTATCTTCATCAGCAGATAGCCAAATCACTCACGTTTCACCATTTTGAATTTCATTTTGCATTTCCCTATGCCATCTGCGAGCATGTTTATATCTCCCTATATTTTGCTTCATTTCTACACCTTCATAACTCTACCTGTCCAGTTATTGTCACCTGCAAATTGCAACAGCCAAATTTGCTTCAGTTTGAGGAACATTTGGAGAAGGTGAGACCTTTTACTGTGGAGACGGAAGGACAAAGTGGTTTGATTGAAGTTTTTAAGTTAAGGAGGGGTCCAGACAGAGTAGGGAAAAGTTGTATTCACTCTTAAAATGATTGAGAACAGGACACTGTTTTAAACTTTTGCAAAAGAAATAACATGTGAGGCAAGAGAAATCATCTTCAAACAGCAAGTGTTTTGTGTTTTAAATACATTGCTTGAAGGTGTGGTAGAAGCAGGTTCAGTCCAGGCTTTCAAAAGGGCATCAGATGATGATTTAAATAGAAATTATGCAAAGTGAAAAGGTAGCTGATTGGCACTAAATTCAAATGCTCACAGAGCGAGTGCAGGTGTGATGGATCAAATGGCCTCCTTCAATTCTGCGATTCTGTAAATATTCCAACAATTGAAACCAGTGTTTGGAGATTTTTAAACAATAAAGTATAACAATGTTTTATACTTGTATAATATGTTTAACGTAACAAAATAACAAAATATGCTTCACAACATTAACATACAAAGTTGGAAGCTGAGCGGCAATAAGGGTGAGATTAGGACATAAACCAAAATCTTATCTGCAGCATGAGTTTGAAGGAGCATCTTAAAAGAATGCATTAAAGGTCAGAAAGACAGACAGTGGAAGTGAATTCCGGAGCTGGAAGCATGACTGCCTGATGTCGAGCAACGAAAATCAGGATTGCACAAGAGGCTTGAATTAAAGAAAAGCAGGTCTCTCAAATGAGTATAATGTTGGAAGAGATTACAGAAATAAAGAGCTTTAATGTCATAGATAGACTTGTAAACCAAATTGAGAATTTTAAAATGGAAGTATTTCTGCACCGGGAGGCTACGAGCGCAGGCAAGATTTTAGATGCACTGAAGTTCTCAAGGAGTTAGAGTAGATTGAATGTTTAAATAGCCAGATTAATGTAATTTCTTTAATCAATCCATGGCTAATCTAGACTTCCCTAATTTGAAAGGTGCTGACCATGAGCTGACTGAATAACTGCGCAACTGTATTCTAAAGCCTGTTACTGCTGTGTAACCTTTGCAGATTTATCTTGAATGGTAAATCACTTTTTAAAGAGTGAATACCAAATTTAATAGTTATCAACAGTGGTTGTAAGATAAGTCAGTTTGGATAGCTGTTGTACAACAGAATTAAAGAAATAATGCTTTTTGGATTCACTTGAAATTTTATGTTAAATCGTAGTTGAGTTTTCGTGCAGAAGAAAGCTAGTTGTCTTGTCATATCTGTATAGTGCTAAGTCTTTATAAAAGCTTTCTATTTTGTAGAATCCCCACAGTGTGGGAACAGGCCATTCAGCCCAACAGGTCCACACCGACTCTTCGAAGAGCATCCCACACAGACCCATCCTTATCCCTGCATTTCCCATGACAAATCCATGTAATTTATACATCCCTGAACATTATAGGAAATTTAACTTGGCTAATCCACCTAAGCTGCACATCTTTGAACTGTGAGAGGAAACTGGAGTACCCAGAGGGGATCCACACAGTCCTGAAGGGGAGAATGTGCAAACTCCGCACAGACAGACACCCAAGGCTGGAATTAAGCCCGGGTCCTTGGTACTGTAAGGCAACAGTGCTAACCCCTGAACCACCATTTCACATTCCTTCAAAGAATATTTATATTACTCCCCTTGAAGTATTTAATTTTCCCTCAAATGATGTTTTTGATTAGTTTAAATGTCTTCTTACATTTCATATTCAACATTATGTGTGAAACTGTCATATGACCCTCACCATTTAAGCACTTGCTAAAATTGACTCTTGTTGTAATTCGCCAAAAGCATTTAATGTTTAGTTTTCAAAATCTTCTCTTGTGGACAAGTGGGCAATTAAAATAGAGGGATGGGCATTCCAACCAAGTCTGACCAATTGCAAATTTAATCTTCGGGTAGCAAGGACATCTGCCTGAGCAATACATTGTTCCTTTTAAGAGTTTATTATTGCTGAAGGGAGAGAGAGAGATAGTTTCAATGTAGGGAGGGCACATGGGATAAATTGAGTTTTTTTTTATGAACTGTGATTTAAGCTTCTTTGCCATACTATGTATGTTTTCTTCACCAAAAGACAAGGTACATGAGAGAACAAAATTATTACGAGGTACTTACTCCCCCATGGAGCCCAATACGAAACCAACTGAGCTAAATCTGAGTAACACTTTAGAATTCCTGTGCATTGTCCCTCCATCATCTTGTCTGTTGTGTACATACTGGCAGAATATTACAGTTAATCAATTGAAGCAAGTGAGAGGGAGGATTTCAAGCTTATTTATAAATATACAGAGCATTTTAACACTGATGGTGTTACAAGAGATATCTGTTTCTCAGGACTCCATATCTTAGAATGTCAAGGAAGCAATTGTACTTCTTTTGCACTGAACACTCAAGTCTACTTGGAACATATATAGTTTTGTTCTCACATGCACCTTGCTTTTTGGTGAAGAAAACAAATATATTGTGGCAAAGAAGCTTAAATCACAGCTTAAAATAAAAACTCAATTTATTCTATGCGCCCTATATTGAAGCTTTCCTCCCAACGCTGATTGGAAGAAGATTGTCTGCTCTCCAATTGAATATTGGAGGGTAAAAGGCAACAGAAGGAAGGGAACGTAGTTCTAATGATGTCTAAAAGATAACTACTAAATAAACTATGTGTAACAGAAACGTAAAAATTGCTTTTTGATGCTAAGGTAATTTATCAGAATCCTTAGAAGTTCCAACAATCTTATCTCAGGCCTATCTAACAAGAAGATGAAATCAACAGTCCAAATGAGTTTGATAGCTTCTTAAGACTTAATGGATTTTAGTCAATCAGGTTTATAAAAGCCCCCAAGTAAATGAAGTTGAGAATTCCAATCACTAAGTATTTGGTTGGTGTCCAGTGATTTATCTGCCTCTGATAGAAGTATATTGGAGCAGTCCTTGTATCCTGGCTATACAGGCAATCAAAACTTTGAGTTCTGCAGAAGGGTCACTGGACCTGTAAAGTTAACGATGATGTTTTATTCACAGATGCTGCCTTTCCAGCAACTTCTGTTTTTGTTCTAATCAAAGCTTTGGCCTTTGAATGCGGAGTTAATACTCACCTCTGATCATAGTGAAGTATTCGTTCCCCAATGGATCCTTCTGATAACCAGTTGTGAGTCAGGCTAAAAATGTGTGCACAATAAAGAGGACCTTTGTTTGAGAAATAGAACATAATCTGCTGGATGTAAAAGCACTGGTTTTTAAGTGCTGCAAGACAAGGATGAGAAACATGAAGATCTACAAAAGATGTCTTTGTCTTCCTCCCTTCCCCATCACCAAAAATCTA
Source organism: Stegostoma tigrinum (assembly GCF_030684315.1). NCBI lineage: Eukaryota > Metazoa > Chordata > Chondrichthyes > Orectolobiformes > Stegostomatidae > Stegostoma > Stegostoma tigrinum. Next base: position 32,853,325 of record NC_081374.1, read on the forward strand.
TTTGAACTGGACTTACGTACATATTCTGCCTTTTCTCCCCTATCTATATGTTTATGACATCTTTTGATATCCTGTAGCTACAAATGTCTGATCTTTCAAAGTGCTGTGAACTGTTTGAATTAGTCAGCAAATAACTTGCTGAGCTCACTAGTGAGATACCTCATGTTAAATTCCCATCATCTTGTTTTAACATTTCAGTGGCTCTAGAGGTTAGCAGTTTATGTACTGATACAGACTCTGCTGTGTAACGCTTGGACAAATCAAATTTTCTGCAAACTTATTCAAATATGTGCATGGTTAATTTTTCCATGAACCAAATAGGGATGTTATCAGCATTTAAAGAAATAAATAGCTCATCATGAGGTGGGCAAGCTGTAAAAGAGCCCATGACTGTGAATGACACCATTCTCATTAGAACATTTTCTCAGTGTTTCAAGATTTTAGGTCCAGAATATTCCTGCACAATATTTAAATACTGAAGGAAAATGGCTGTGCCAGTGAATTGCTCTGCCAATTCCATATTTTGAATGATAGGCCAAATCTGTTGGTTCTGAGCCAACTCAGTTTTAAATGAGTGCTTGGTAGCATTTGAGTTCTGAGAAAGAAAATCATCACCAGTGCCTCCACAGTCTGCTCAGCTATGTCCTTCAGAAATCTGGGGAGTAGTCCATCTGGTCTGGCTAATTTATCCTTCTTCAAACCTTTAGTTTCCACAGTCCCTTCTCCTTAGTGATGGCCACTACTCTCACCTTTGCTCTCTGACTCTGTTGAAGTTCTGGTATGCTGGTAGTTTCTTCCCCTGTGAAAACTGATTCAAAATACCTATGTAGTCCTCTGTAAATTCTTTGTTCCCCATTACTACTTCTCCAATCGTCCAATATCCTCTCTTTGCTCTCCCTTCCCTGTTTGATAGTGAAGAAAAGCTCTTGCAATTCTTTTCTGTCATTAGCTAACTTACTCTGATGTTTCATTTTCTCCCTGCTTATTGTTTTTATTTAATTGACCCCTCCTGGTTTTTTTTAGAAAAGGTTTTTCAATCCTCTGGCTTCCCAATTATCTCCACCACATTGTATGCTTTTTATTTTGAAGTTATGCTGTCCTGACTTCAGCCATGGTTGATGTAACTACCCCCACCCCCGTAGTGTGCTTCTTCTTCCTTGGGATGAATTTTTGTTGTTTCTCCTGAAATAACCCCAGAAGTTCTTGCCATTGCTGCTCCACTGTCTTCCCTGCTAGGCTTCCCTTCCATTCAACTCTGGCCAGCTCCTTCTTCATGTCTTTGTATTTAGCTTTACTCAATTGTAATAATGTTACATTTAATTCTGGTTTTTGCCTCTCAAACTGCACGGTGAAACCTATCATATTATGGTCATTGCCCTCTAGGGGTTTCTTCACCGTCAGCTCCCTAATCGAGTCAGCCTCATCATGCATCACCTCATTCAGAACTGTCAGCTCTATAGTGAACTCTCCCACTCACTGCTACAAAATAAAGTTCTTGTAGACATTCTACAAATTCCTTTTTTTAAGATCTGCTACCAACCTGACTTTTTCGAGCACACCTGCATATTGAAGTCCACCGTAATGATTGTAATAGTGCCCTTCTTACATGCCTTTTCTATCTCATCTGATTTATTTTCTTCCCCACATTCTAGCCCTTGTTTGGTGGTCTGTACACCAGTTCCATCAGGATCCTGGTTTCTCAACTCTACCCACACACAACATCATACTTGCCAATTTCAGTCTGCACTACAAGCTCATTCACCTTGTTTGAATGCATTTATAAACAACAACCTCAGTCCTGCAGAGACTGCCATCTATCTCATAATTGTTCCCTTGGCTGCTGTGCCTAAAATCAGATTCCTGATCCTTTCCATACTCCGTTCTGTTACTTGTTCTGGAAACTTTAATAACCTTTTGCTGAGCTCCTACTCCCCACTTTACCTTTTTGCATAATTTTCCATGCAGTGGAACCCACCCCACCCTATTATTGTTTGTGACAAACTGTGTGAGATCTTTGTTAAGTTGATCATGAGATGAGGATCAGAATTCATGTTGTTTATGGTTACTTTTTTTCATTCCTTCAACAACCAGTTGATATAAGGCCTGTTATTCATTTGGAAGTTGAAAGACCCAGCTTTGAGTGGCTTCATTGCTTCTATCAATGGTACTCTAACCATTAGCCAGAAAATTGTCTATATATGATAGGGTCTTATGTGACAGTGCAGCCTTCTACAACACTTTGGTGCCCATATTTTGACTAATTTTTGGTATATTTTATCTGTATAAGAAATGGGTAACTGTTTGTACTCTTTTATATGGTTATGATTTTAAGGCACCAATTTGGAGGCATTGATTCTTGTCAGTCAGTATTTATTAAGAAATGAAAAGATAAAGTGGGAATTACTGAGATGATCACTGTCATTATAAGCAAGCATATTGTGAATTAAACATTTGCCAAAAGAAGTGCTGTACCACATCATCTAAGAAAAAGGCCATAATTACATATGCTTAATTCTTAATATATAAATTCAGTACGTTAACAAAGTACGCTTTGATGGAAAGAAAATAGGCTCTTTGATTTAAAAATATACTATGGGTTCAGTTGAAAGGAAATGAAGGAACAGCCTTAGTTAATATGTAAGGCACAGGAAAGGAAGGTCACATGAAGAGATGATGCAAAGTACTCATATAGAAACCGACATCCTGAAAGGATGCCCACTGAGCTATGCTGAATTCAAATCATCCTCATATCCTGTGGAAGACAGCTTCATTTAAACAACAAAACTATTTCATCCTTAAGAAGCTCTTTCTTAAACGGCAATATGTGACATCATTTGTATTCACCTATGATATTCTCCAAGCCGTGGGTAATTTAACCTGATTTACTTTCTCTGCTTTTCTAGTCATTTTCTATTTTAACCATTATTCATAACCATTCATAACTAACTATAATATAAACTGATTTAGCTTTAATTGCAACAGTAAAATGTATGCAAAATTTTGTCTGATTTTCCTGCAGAGGTACTAAGTACTTTATCTTAGTTTTTTGTTTCCTTCCTTGAACGCCCTTTATATTTTGGGTGAATATAAGAAAACAATGAACACAACTTCTCTTTGACAATAGCTCAGTTGTCATCTTTATTCAATATTGGATAACAATAATAGATTAAATATTCAAATATATTTGAATTCAATAATAAGTAAAACATTGTTAAATGCTCAAAAATCTCCCCTATTTAGTTTTAAGTATTCTTATCACAATCTGGGAAATCAGTGGTGCAGTTGGGATAATTAATCATTATATTAACATCTGTTTTGTATTAAATGATATTTTTCATGATATTTCTAATGTAAATGTTTCAGGTACTGTTTTGTTTTTGAAAGTTAAGCCCCTATTTACTTACAGCATTTAATTAATTATGTAACAATGAAATATCAGGTACCAATAACATTGTGAAACAGAGCATTCTGGATTAAATTTGAATCTCAGTTGTCAAATGTTTGTTTTAGACGATATTTGTTTGTGAAATGTATTAACCAACAAGATCAGAGTCTGAGAAGCTTTTGATGGAATGGATACGCAGATCTGTTAAGGAAATTTGAATCAATTTGATGACAAATACATTGTTTATTTTTGGCAAATGATATAAAATAATTGAAATTACTGGAAAAAAAAGACACCACTCAGTTTCAGATACGTACAAAGTTTAACGACAACACCTCACCTATTGTTTTAGGATTTCCGTCCTAAAACTATTATTCGTGATGTAGACAGTATTTGTTTCTGTGCTTAACACTTTATTTATGCAATGAATACCAGTCTATCAACAGAGAACTACTATGAACAAAAAGGAGAAAAGTTTTCTCCTACTGTAATGTCAAAACCCTTAATTGGAAACGTATTATCACTTTTTGGAATGAAAAAGTGAATCATTTGTCAATTAAGGCTCATCATGGTTCAGGTTCAGTTTGTTTCCTATATTGTTTGACAGTGGATGTGACTGTTCTCAAGGGCTTCATATTTTCCCATGGGATTGCAAGCACAGACAAGTAATGTTTCTGATGTAAACAATTGAAATACGTCTAAGATTTAAAAACCGAAACCAAAATGAGAGAATTCATAAGGATTTAATAATTAATGAAAGACCAGCAATTTTCCTATTGAAGGCTACAGATTAACATTGTGAGGAAGGCATTGTATCGACATTGTACTTTGTGGTTAAGGCGTTTTGTTTCAACATCCTACGTCCCTTATCTGATGACAAAATAAATCGGCGAAGTGATGTTACCAGGCACATTCAACTGATAAGATTAAACTACAGTAAGTTCATTGATCAGCTATGACTGTAGATGTGCGACTTCTGAAAGGAGTTGGAGTAAATAGTAAAGGTCCGAGAGTGAGATACATTTGTCTGAGAAAATTGAGTTGTGTGTTAAGCACAAGATGTACATTAAAACTGCACAACATGCATAAGAAAAGCAGTTTATCTTTTTGCAGATTGGCTGCCCTCAGAAATAATAAATGCCCCATCTTTGACCACACGTAAAATAATCTATGTTGTAAATGTACCACCACAAGCGCTGCTTACCGTATAGTCCTTCTTTCAGGTCATTAAGAGGTAGAAAGACCCTTTCAGTTGTGTTGTTTCAGTGATAAGCAACCCTTGAAATTTTGTACTGTCACATGGCAACGCTTTGTGATATTTTCTTCCATTTTTCAAAGTAGCAGAATGCGCTGAATAGCAAATATGAAGATAAAACCGTGTCACTTTTGTGTGGGTGTATGACATAATTGCTAGACATTTAATTGAATTGGTATTCAGGAAGACTTTGATGATGCTACCCCAGTTCTTGTATTGATTACCTTAAAATCCTCTCAAATTATATTAATTATGTTGTGTAACAACTAAGGGATGGATGAGAGCTAAGGAACCTAACAACTACATTGGGAACTGTGCTAACATTCCAGTAAATGCAGCTAATCCTTCTAACCTGTCAACCTTGACATCTGTATACATCTTTTTTCATATCAGGCCTGCAGGTAATGGCTAGTATTTCAGCTTTTCTTCAACTGTGGAGATTCAAAATTACAGCTGAATGGATTCACTTTTAGAAGTTGAGTACATGATTTCAGGAAATAGGCTTACATAAGGGTTTACTCTACCCAGTGAGTTTGCAATATCAGGTACAGACAGTTGCTGATGACAGTAGAGAGTTGCCAAATTCATCTGATGTTTACTGACTGAACTATCTGATTTCTTTCAGCAAGAACAACAGGCAACATCAGTACATCAGGGTCAGTAGTCCCCAGATTTAGCAGTCAATTTTTAAACACAGAATTTCTTAACAAGCTAGCGCTTCAAAGGACTGCCTATTTCCTGTTTGCAGATGTGTAAAAGAACCATCAACTATATTATTCAACTGAAGCAAAAACGTTATTATTTTTGCTAGATGCAGCACCTTGAAGTGACTGCCATGAGCCCAGAGTTCATCCATTGTCTCCGTTGTATAATCTGACTGAGTTTACAATGATGCCTACTAAAGTGATATTAGCTAAAAACAGCATTTTTGCTATACTATACGAAAACCCCTTTTGATGATAATGATTCAATGCTGGGAAATCTGGGTTGATGATTTTGATCAGATCACAAATCCATTTTCCTGAATGAAATATTTTTTTCCAGTTCCAGTTTTCAAACTCTTTTGTGTTGCAAAAGAAATAGTACATTTTGTGTAGTGTGGTTGGGTTTTCCAGGTTGCTGTACTTATTGCAAGAATTTACCTTTCCAGACAGTACGCTGCAAAATATAGTGTTGCAATTCTGTAGTATATTATATTTGATCATTATAAAAGACACTTGCATTTATGCATTTTCTATTGATGCTATAGTGTTATGATCCCAGCTGATGTTGATACCAGAATGAAACCTGGCTTGATAGATCATTTGTTTGTTATTCTTGTTAATATTTGTTATTTTTCACAACTGAAGGTTAGTCATTGAACAATTAATTGCAAGACTGCAAATATTCTTTAACAACAGAACTAAATTTACTATGTGAAAGAAGAAAAAAGGCAAAGCAATATACTGAAGACGTTTTGAAATATTTTAACAAAAAGTAGAAAACAAAGTTTCAACCTGTTTCCTAACACTATCTTTTACAGTGACAAACCCAGAGAAAAAGCATTCTCATCTCAACTCTTTCAGTTCTTTATTAACTGACTCTTTTCTCGTTCTTATCATTGGACTGGAGAGAGTTTTATGGTTTGTTTCTGAGTCTGATGCCGTGAATCTGGTTTTAATTCTGATGGCCTAAACCTCCTTTCAGTTTGGATAGTTGGAAAACTGTATGCCCTCTCACAATCTGGATGCTTCACAGGCAAAAACCACCCTTACTAAAGTGACTGGCTCTTGAACTTTCTGCTCGAAGTCAAAATAGAACTAGCGCAGTGATTTGTTTTCACTGCTTATCATTAAGTCAACAGTATAGACACGTTATCCATTGTCACCACTGATCCTTGGCCAAGCTCTTAACCAAAGTCTTGTAAATGGTGCAGTTGCATTCAGGGGAATATATTTAGGTCACTGTTTCAATTGACATTCCGATCTTTTAAAAAAGAAACCCTCACAGAAACTGACCTAAATGCATCTACTTTTATTAAAATTTAAACCCAAAATGATGGTAATAGATCTTGGACATCTCTTATCACAATAGCTAATTATCTACTTTTCAAGGGCAGTTATTGCTGTAAAGTGGAACTGTTGTGGTTTGTGGGACTTGCTGTGCAAAGAGATATTGCGTTGATAACCTGTTTTGGCAATCTTGTTTCAGGGATTATTATTTGCCAGGTTCCTCGGGATAAATACCCTCCTCTTCTTAAAATTGCACCAGCAGACCTTTCACGTTCAAGTGAGAGGTCAAACTGAAGATCTGGTTAACATTTCATTTGTAAGATATGTAACAGAGAAAAATATACCACATGCAGTAGGAAACAGAATACTGGTACACGTACAGTAGCTTTTTGTTCAGGGCAACAACTTCTTTGGCTGAAAAAAGACAATATCGTGCCTGCGGACTGCATTACAAATAACTAACTGTAAGAGTGCTGTGTGCAGTCTGTCATCTGATAGTCATATGAGTTATATAGGGAGGAATGGATACAAGAGCAGGAGAGGAAGACATTGTTCGAACATGTTTACACCATTTTTTAAGTGTTGTGACTGTCTTTTTCTTCAATCAATTACTTACCATTTGTCTTTAAATTTTACACAAATTGAAATCACATTGAAAAGAGAAGTACCAAGGTTTATGCATTATAAATCATTTGTGATTTGTAGTTTTGAATCCCAGAAGTTCCTTTTTGATATGGGAGAGATGCATAGTAGAATAAGTGATAAACAGATGCATGCCCAAAATTAGATTTCAGCCTTCTGTTTCTTCTGAAGCCTTTGCTGTCTTATTCAGTCATCGACGATTTTTACCGAATGGTATTTTATAGCTTGCTCAAGATTTCTTTGTCAAACTGATGACAGTCTAGAACAAAACACAATTTAGAAGAGACAGCTCGAGGAATACGACAGAAAATTGTGAATCCCCATTTTATATATGGTTGATGGCACATGTCAGCATTTGTTTCATCTAATTACACTCATTAATATAGAGAATGTCAAAATGTAATAGAGCTAACAAATGAGCTAACTGCATAATAAGTCAGTGAACTTTATTTTTGAGATTTTTTTTCTGGCCATGACATTGAAAATGCTCAATAATTAGATGCAGGCAATTGTATGTTTTGTACATAAGACTCAGCTTGCATGAAAAAGTAATGGTTTCTGAGCAATCTATATCATTGTTCATAGAGTCAGCAAGGCAGCTCGATGGTGGAGTGTTAGCAGTGCTGCCTCACAGCGCTAGAGACCTGGGTTCAATTTCACCCTCGGGTGATTGTGCAGAGTTTGCAAGTTCTCCACATGGATATGTGGGTTTTGTCTGGATGCTCTGGTTTCGTCTCACAGTCCAAAGATCTGTTGGTTTGGTGGATTGGCCATGCTAAATTGCCCATAGTATTCGGGGATATGTAGGTAAGGTGGGATTTTTAAGTGTAGGTTGGCCATGGGAAATGCAGGGTTACATGAATAAAGTAAGGGGGTGGGTCTGGATGGGATGCTCTTCAGAGGGTCAGTGTAGACTTGATGAGCTGAGTGGCTTCCACACTGTAGGGATACTATGAATCTAGAGATATTGAATCTGCACTGGTCACAATCAACCACCTAACTATTCTAATCCCATTCCCAACACTAGGCCCACAGCATTGTATGCATTGGTAACACAAGTGTACATGTAAATGCTAAATAAATGTCATGATAGTTTCCACCACTAACACCTTTAAAAAGCAATATGTTTCAAATTCCCTCCACCGTCTTGGTTAAAAATGTTTTCCTCACATCCCTTCTAAACCTCCTGCCCCTTACCTAAAATCTGTGTGATCCCTTGGTCATTGATTCCTCTACCATGCTTCTGAGACTTCATAAAGCTCTAGTTGGGCTCCATTTAGAATACTGTGTCCAATTTTGGGCCCCACACCTCAGGAAGGACATACTAGCCCTGGAGCATGTCCAGCGGAGATTCACATGGATGATCCCTGGAATGGTAGGTTTAATGTATGATGAATGGCTAAGGATCCTGGGATTGTATTCATTAGAGTTTAGAAGGTTGAGGGGAGATCTAGTAGAAACTTACAAGATAATGTATGGCTTAGAAGGGGTGGATGCTGGGAAGTTGTTTCTGTTAGGCGGGGAGACTAGGACCCGTGGGCACAGCTTTAAAATTAGAGGGGGTAAATTTAAAACGAAAATGAGACGACATTTCTTCAGCCAGAGAGTGGTGGGCTTGTGAAATTCATTGCCACGGAGTGCAGTGGAGGCCGGGACATTAAATGCCTTCAAGGCAGAGATCGACAAATTCTTGATCTCACAAGGAATCAAGGGTGACGGGGAGAGTGCAGGGAAGTGGAGTTGAAATGCCCATCAGCCATGATTTAAATGGCGGAGTGGACTTGATGGGTAGAATGGCCTTACTCCCAATCCTATGTGTTATGGTCTTATGGTCTTACCAAGGGGAAATGTTCCTTCCTGCTACCATGCCAATGTCCCTCATGATTCTATATATCACAGCCATGTACAATGCCGCCACTCCCCCAGGCCAACCCCAAAAATGCTTCATTCTCCTCTGCAGAGTGGATGGGACTATGTTTGCCATTTTCACTTCTGGTGCCTAGTTTGATGCCAGGGTGGTCTATCTGTTTTCATAACTGAGTGGCTTGTTAAGCCATTTCAGAGGGCAGTTCGGAGTCGACCACATTGCTGTAACCAACTGAGAACATTAACAAATCAGATGGGTTGACTGATAATAGATAGTGGTTAACTGACGGCCATTCAGTAGTTTATTATCAATTCCAGATTTTATTCAATTCAAATTTTACCACCAGCATGGTGGAATTTGATTTCGTGAACAAGAAAGCAAGTCTGGGGCTTTCAATCAGCAGTGAAGTGACATTAAAAGATTAGCACGACAGCACCATCTTCCTCCATACATATTTCTTCATTACCTCCTCAAGGGTTTGTCTTTGAATGAAAATTTGAGAGTGTAAGTGCCGACTTTATGTGTAAATGGAACTTGATTGTTTACTTCTGTATTATGTAGTTGTGAGTGCGGAAAATCTTGTCCAAACTATGGAATCGGGTCATAGAAACAATTTTTGAATTATTTCCTGTTTACCAAGTAGGTTTTGACTGCAATTACTATTTCTGTGAATCCATATTAGTAATTTTTAAAAAAAAGAACACATATTTTAAAACAACTTGGGGCAAAATAAACTTGTAACTCTCATGAACGAAGTTCAGCATTTTATCAATGGCATCCTTCTGCCTAAAATTTTCGACATTGCAAGCCCAGATTGGAAGGAAGATTGGTTTGTCTGGTTTCAATCAAGACATATGAATTGTGAAACAGCAGATTCTTGCGACTATAGCGTCAAAGTTTTGGTTCAAACTGTTACAACTGAACATTTCTCTTTGACCTGAAGGTCAACACAGAGAGTTGGGCAACAGTTGCTGGCTTTTTTCATCGTGTTCCAACCCCCTGAATGAATATAAAAATGTATACCATTCAAAAATTGTTCTTCAAACAATTTGGTTGAACAATGTAATTAGATTATTATGACTTAAAGCAAAATCTTTCATTGTTATGTAAGGAAATTATGGAAGCATTGGTGTTTTAGTGACCAGGAAATAAAACCCAAACTCAAAATTATATGCAACTTTAAGTTGTCCAGGCAAACCAAGATGACTCTGACATTTCTTCATTTAGCTTTTGGCTTTCCTGTAAAGCTGTACAAACCCGAGTCAATGAACCATATTTCTTCTCAAGCAGTGAGCACAAGGTACACTCTGTACTGGAAATAAATGATTAATGAGTTTCTTTTCATTTTTTAAAAGGTATGTGTGTAAACGTTTTTATTTTTCCTGTGTTTCTCTAACAATTTTTTATTTGTGATGAGGTCACTGGGGTTTCTGAAAGGGAATACAACATTAAAATCTGTAAGGAACTTAAGTGCAGCAGTTGCACAGAAACAAAAACAAAAATTGTTGGGATAACTCAGCAGGTTTGGCAGCATTTATGGAGAGAAATCCGGTTTAACGTTTTGGTCCAGTGACCCTTCTTTTTAACTGATGGTACCTGGGAAAAAGTTGATTTTTATGCAGAAGTCAGGGTGGGGGGAGAAGGGTAAGGAGTTAATAATAGATAGAAATAGACCCCAAAGTGGGAGAAAAAACAGTTGGACAGACAAAGGAGTGGATAATGGTTAGCCTAGGACAATGAATACTGAGTCCAGGAGGCTGTAGTTGTGGAGTCATAGAGTCATACAGCATGGAAACAGACCCTTTGGTCCAACCTGTCTTTGCCAAACATAATCCCAAACTAACTTAGTCCCATCTGCGTGCACTTAGCCCATATCCCTCCAAACATTTCTTATTCATTCACATATCTAAATGTCTTTTTAACGTTGTAACTGTACCCACATCTACAACTTCTCCTGGAAGTTCATTCCACACACGAACCACTGTCTGTAAAAAGAAGTGTCCCTCATGTCATTTTTAAATCATTCACTGCTCACTGTCCCCTAGTCTTGAAATACCCAGCCTGGAGAAAATACACCTGCCATTCATCTTATCCTTACCCTTCATGATTTTATAAAACTCTATAAGGTTACCCCTCAATTTCCTGTGCTCAAGTGCAAAATGTCCTAGCCTATCTAGTCTCTCTTTATAAGTTAAACCTTCCGTTCCCGGAAACATCTTGGTTAATCTTTCCTGAACCCGCTCCAGCTTAATAACATTCAGTTCCCAAGCAGAAAATGAGGTGCTGTTATTCCAGCCAGTGCTGAGCTTCACTGGAGCTCTGCAGCAAGCCTGAGACTTGGCCAGGGAACAAGGTGGTGTGATGAAGTGTGAAATAACTGCATAGAGGCCAGTATCTCTTCACCAATTCACCTTGTATTTACATGTGCACAGTACACTAGCTGTAGCCAGCCAGCTCGCAGCCAGTCCCTGGACTGAGGAGATTCTGAATACCCTGTGAGATCCACCTGGTTCCAATCACTGCAAAGTTGCAGGCAATGGGAAGCTCAGGGTCTTTTTTGCAGACAGAACATAGGTGTTCTATGAAGCAATCATAGGCTATGCTTCATTTCCCCACTGTCGAGGAGACCACATTCTGAGCAGCAGATGTAGTGGTCTAGATTGAACGAGGTGTTGATAAAGTGTAGCTTCACCTGAAAGGTGAGTTTCTGCCCTTGAATTCTGAGTGGGGAGGAACTAAAGAGCCCTGCTGCATTCACTGCTCAAAGCTTTATATCCACCTGTTATTTATTCCTTACAGCATTCCAATATCCTTTCTTCTACGTAAAAACTAATGTTTTCCTCACTGCCATCAGTCCTGAAGAAGGGTCATTGGACCCGAAATGTTAACTCTGATTCTCTGCACGGACCCTGCCAGATTTGCTGGGTTGTTTTTGTTTCTGATTTCCAGCATCCATAGATCTTTCAGATTTTTATTTAGATGTACAAAAATCCTATTTCATAATATTCTCAATTTTTACATTGGCTTTTTGGTTATCTTTGATCCTATCTGTACCAACTATTTTGTGTTAAGTTTAGAAATGGTGCTCAATTAAATGTAAAATAATGTTTTCCAAAGCAAACTGCAAAATCTGCCCAGTCCATTCATTGCTGAGCCATGACAATTTTAACGTCAGCCTTACATAGACTTGCTTTATTCATGAGTAACTAGTTTGAAATACAGAAGACTGTAGTTTTATTGACTGCTTCTCTGCCAATTTATTTATGATAGAAATCAATGTCAAAATCGAAATTAATATATTTGGGAAATTGTACTCTAGGATGATTTAAAGGATCATTTATAGTGTGCATTGGATTATCAGAAGTTTGTGCCTGACAAATATATGAAAAGTAGGCACAATTTGTTGCTTATATTCTGTCCCGGACTATCACTGGATCTGGGCTTCCTTTATGGGTTTTCTAGTGTTTGCAGTTGATTGTGTTTGATGACAGTGTAACCAGGTAGATACATGCCCACATAAAACCTTGGTGCTCTTTCTAACCCTTTATCAGACGTTATCAAGTTTCCTAGGCCTTTCGTTTTTGAATGAAAATGGATATGTCTGTTTCAACGGTTGTTGCTGAATAATGCTAGTTTATAAAAGGGGTGGCCAGTACTGTGCCAAGCCATAATGATGGGCCAAAATTGGAGGCAGACATTGGAAGCAACCCATAAGCTCCCTTAGTAGACTTGTAGAGTTCTCCTGAACCACTAACAACTGTTTCCCTGCCACAGCATATGATCCGCCCCACCCTCATTCTCCACATCCTGATGTCATTCAAGAGAAGCCTCAGAGTCAAGCCACCAGCCTGCATTCACCCAAACCATAATTATTAATGCTGACACACAGTTTCTATGCTCCTCCACCTATTGCTTAGTGTTGTGGTGTTCAGAGGAACTGATTGTACTTTCTGCCCATCATAGCTGACAGCAATTTGTATCTAAATGCCTTGTGCATACTCTCTCTTTTATGGTTGACCAGAGACACAAACCTAAGCATTCTGTTCAGGACTTGAACCTCTTTGGACAACAGTTAAACCAGTTTTCAATGCCAATGTGTTTTTGTTTTGCTTGCAGACTTTTCGTTTTGTTGCATTCTTCAACAATGGATCTAGTGATCTTCAGAAAAGGGAAATAGCTTTAAAAGTAAAGGTAAAGTAGCCACTGTCTTACCAGACCATAGGACTGCTGTCTGATTACAGAGAGAGAGAGAGAGAGAGAGAAAAGTGGTAGTTTAGCCTGAGGGTCATCATGCCTCAAGCAAAGAAAGTGGTTCAGAAGGAGAGCTCTTCATGAGAACTAAAGTCAGTGTAGGAGCTGAACCCTCACTGTTGACATCGCTCTGCATTGTTAGAGAAGTGGCCAGCCGACTGAAGCCCCAGTAATAGTGTTATATATGTTTGACAAGGTTCTTACTGTGGGTTAAATGAATGAAGAATTTTCAGCTAGGATCATCACCATCCACAATTTCCACAGATTTTCTGAAGAAGGGTCTAGGCCTGAAACACCAGCTTTCCTGCTCCTATGATGCTGCTTGGCCTGCTATGTTCATCCAGCTCTACACCTTGATATCTTGCAATTTCCACATATGTATGTTTCAGACTTTGAGTCATCTTCAGTGGAAGAAAACTATGTTTGTTCAGAATGGATTAATGCACATTTCCATTTGCAGATAAACTTGATTTGTTCTTAGTCAGGTTGTGAGAAGCAACACAGGACTAGAAATAACTAATCCTACAATTATGCTGGTAAAAGGATGCAGCTGGCTCTTGGAGCAGTATCGGTGTCAGATACAGTAATGTAGACCACAGACCACAGGCCTTTAAACTGGCTGGTGGAGTGTGGATCCGAGCCAAATGGCTGCGACGAAGGACAGAAACAGAATCAAAAATGTAAGGACTGTCATTACATCAAATTTGTTATTTTCAAAATTGGTCGAACAGGCTGCAGCATCAATAAGAATTGATTCAATACTGAGTAGGTGAGTAGCAGTTATGGCTTCATACTCCTATGAATAAGAAACATTTGACATTTCATTCTCATAAAATTGATATACACAGATTTATGCTGCTGCTTTCACTGAATACAGCTGTGACTACTTTGGCAGAGAACCAGTTCTTATTGCATTTTACAGAACCTGAGGGAAAAGAATTTAGCCAGTACAGAAGCAGGTGCAGCTGTTACTATCCAATTCCTGAAGAAAAATAGGGAACTTTACAAGAAAGCTGAAAGAATGGCAAACATATATATTGGAACAAATCATAAAACATTATATAAAATGAATTGAGTTTCAAATGTAATCAGAGATAATGGGAACTGCAGAAGCTGGAGAATCCAAGATTACAAAGTGTGAAGCTGGATGAACACAGCAGGCCCAGCAGCATCTCAGGAGCACAAAAACTGACGTTTCAGGCCTAGACCCTTCATCAGAGAGGTGAAGGGTCTAGGCCCGAAACGTCAACTTTTGAGCTCCTGAGATGCTGCTTGTCCTGCTGTGTTCATCCAGCTTCACACTTTGTTATCTGAGTTCCAAATGTAGATATGTTCACGTAGTGGTATAATGAATAACCTAATCTCATTTTAACTGCCTTCAGAAAAAATAACAGAGTGCTAACCAAGTGGAAAAGTGACTTAATCAATATCAATGCTTTATGGATTGCAATGTATTCATTTTGATGGTAAAAATGGTAAGAATTATTGTAAACTGAATTCTACACAGTGAACATGTTGTTATGTATACTGTTGTGATGCTTTTGACTTCTTTTGTACGTACCCATGGTAAAAAGGATCTGTAAAAGAGCCTTTATTAAATAATGAACAGTTGCTTTGGCTAATGATACATTTATAAATACGTTTGTTTGATAGACTTACCAAGATTTCAATAATAGCGGAATTGTTTCAATTGTCCAGTAAAAATATACTTGGGGACAAAAGAAAGCCTTCACATTTTAGAACTGTAGCCAAGGTAGGTATTACATTTTGCTTAATTCATTAAAAAAAACAGATGTTCCAGATAGAGGAGAGATGATGGGGTGGTTCCCCCGTTTCCCTGCTTTATGACTAACCATAGATGGACGTATTTTAAAAGTAATGTTTTAATTTCACCAACAGACAAATGATTACAGTTTTCCTCATAAGTTTTAAAAATAAAGCTAAATATTTCTCATTCAACACTGAAATGTATTCACAGCCACACCCATTTGTTCATTTATTCATGCACACATACAAGTATACACGCACATGGAAAAAAATATTATGATTACACAAAGGTACATGCAGTTGGGTCTTAGAAATTCAGATGTTTGATGTCACACTTGCTTTTCCTGGACTGAAGTCTTGAAACCATTGCGAGTCTCTAATTCCTTTTGGGAACACTAAAGAATAGAATCTTTGGGTTTAGGGCAGACAAATTTATTGTGATTTATTGCTGGTAGCAGTCAACTTGTTCTTGTTCTTTAAACATAGGAGTCAATGGCTACCTGATGTCTCTGAATACAGATGCCTCTTAGGCAAGGCGTTGTCCTTCATGGTTTGCATCTTATTCATTTTCTGCTCCAAAATGTACCTTATTGAATGTTCTTATCCAAAAATTAGATTCTATAGTGTGACCAGTATTTACATCAATTATCCTTACAAATGGGGTCCAGGTCTCACACATTCACACAACATCATGATAGAAGAGGATTTTGTTCACAATCATTCTTTGGATTTCAACTCCGAAGCAAAAACATCTGCAAGCAATATTGTTAAAAAATAGTTGGACAGCTATTGACCAAAGGAAAGGTCTATTACATTTTAATTGCTTCGCATGAATATGCTTTGAAAGCTTATTAGCATTTTAATGAACTGAAGGTTACTTTAGGAAGCTGTGTAATGACAGAAAAGAGTTTCTCAACTTCACTTTATTTTAGAGTATTATCCATTCTCCATTTTATGTTCTGTGGGCTCTTACTGTATGAACATATCACAGATTTTCATCAGTAACTCATGGACCAGTCAATAATTGGATCATGTCAAACAAAATACCCTCTAAACCATTCACGGTAGCAGAATACTGACCTTACACAACCAGCGCATGCAAAACCCAGGACATACGTTAGATGTATTTCTACAGTTGGATAGGATTCCTGAACAATTCTAAGTGTGTTAAGAATTATACTAACAACCAATTTAAGATTATTAGACAAGCTTGCAATGTAGCTCTGTTATATTTGCTAGTAACTATATATACTCAAGAGCAGGGACCGGATCTCAACCACAAAAAAGGCACATGTTTAGACATTGTATCTTTTTTTGAATTAAATAAAAGCTTTGAGTATAATTGTTCCCTGCTACATTCTCCATGACAATATGTCATCTAATTAGATTTGCTTTGCCAGAAGATCAGTATGCTTTTCTCATATACTATAAACCATTGCTTCCTTTAAATTGTGAATTCTTGCATCTATCCTGATGAGTGCAGGACAGAAAACTTTGACAGCACATTTCTTTTCTCGGCAATACTCAATTTATACTTGTGGTGAATGTTATCAGTTATTGAGTTCAAATAATGAGCAATCCATGGATAGATTTAAACTAGTTTGCAAAAAGAGTAGATATGATGTCAAATAAAAACTTTGTAAACAGTGAGTAAATAGGGTAAGACTAGTTAAGACAAGTTCAATTGAGACATTCAAGGAGGCATTCAATAATTATTTGGATAGAAATAACATGCAAAGATTTGGAGAAAAATTCAGAGATTGGCGCTAAGTTTTGATGTTCATTTAAAGAGTTAGTTCGAACATGATGGGCCAAATGGCCTCCTTCTGTGCTGTAAGATTTTTGTGATACTGCAGGAATTTTCCAAGCTGTTTGGAAGAGGGGAGGATCGGGAATTCTTTTTAGGAAGCAAACTGGTATGCTCCCTGAACATGTTTCTGTCTTCTGCTTTTCAAACGGTTAGATTGCATGTCCACTGTGTAGCAGTGGGGAGCTAAATAAAGTCATTAAGGCGGCAATTAAAATTCATTTTCCAAGGACAGTGGTATTTTGCTGGAAGTGCACAGGCATCCAGCTGTGTCTGCAGCTCATATCCTCACCATAGGGGACAGCACAGCTGGAGGTTGAAGCATCATGCAATGACTATAAACTTTAAAGGAGGAGAAGGCTTAGTTGTTTAGCACATCTGCAGGCAAATGCTTTCAAATGAATGAAAGCATTTCACTTTGAAGACCAAACTAGCTGATAGTTCTGACTGTAGTATTTGGATGTAAATTTCACTGTTCGTAGCATGCCTCTATTTAGCAATGTTTATACCATCACCTTTGTCCTGAGCAATGTCCATCAGCCTCAGTGGGATCAATGGGCAGCCTTTCTCCCCCCCTTGCTAATTTCCCCTCCCATGTCCATGAGCTTGTGTCTCTAATTAAATGTGGAAATTTGAGCTGAAAAGACCACGACTTGTAGAGAGTTTTAATCAAGTTGTTCAGACATGTTGCAACATTCCTCTGGAGCAAGCAGGACATGAACTCATGCCTTCTGGCTCAGAGACAAGGACACTAAAACTCTGCTTCAAAAGCCCCAGGCCATTACTGGGATACTTCCCAAAGTCAGGTTCCCAAAGCCCACAACTAAATTCAGCCCATTGAGTCCAGAAACAAAATAAGATTGAAGAAGTTTGCAAAAGGAAGTTCAGGAATGACAAGGAGTGTAAAGGATGAGAGAATATAAGAAAGGGAGAGAAAAGGTTAAATGGATAAGCGAGCCAAAGATGCTTATAAGTAGGGAATATGGAAAAGAAAATTAGAAAGAGCAGTTCAATTTTGTACATGTATAGCAATGAAAAAAAATTGTTCCAAGTGAGGGGATTTCTTACTTGAGAGAATATTCACATAATGGAGTGTAAGATTATAAGAAATAGGACCATTCGGTCTCTTGAGTCTGCCCCACCATTCAATAGGATCATGGCTGAACCAGAATTCTTCATGTTCTCATCCTGCCTCCCACCAACCCCGCCCAACCACCACAACTCTTGATTCCCCTGTTGATCGTGAATCTATCTCAGCCTAAAATACACACATAGACTTTGCTCCCACACCTCTCTATGGCAAAGAGTTCAACCCTCTTAAAAATTTTCTCCTCATCTCAATCTTAAATTGGCATTCCTTCATTCTGAGACTGTACCATCTGGTCCTAGACTGTCCCCTGAGGGTAAAAAACCTCTCAGCATTTACCTTGTCAGTCCTGTTAAGAATCCCATATGCTTCAATGAGATCTCCTCTCATTCTTGTGAATTCCAGTGAGTCAAGGCCCAACCTGTTTAATTGTTGCTCTTAAGACGATCCCTCTGTAACAGTGATCACCTTAATGAACCTTCTTCAAACTGTCTCCGATGAAATAATACTCTTTTAAATAAGGAGACCAAAACTGTTCACAGTACTCCAGATGTCAGCTCACCAGTACCTTGTACAGTTGCAGTAAGACTTCCCTACTCTTATAGTCCACTCCACTGTCTTGAAATAAGGGCTATTTGCTTTCCTGATTACATGCTTCACCTATGTGTTAGCTTTCTATGATTCAAACTCAAGTTCCCTTAAGTCCCTTTATACTCCATTTGCCAACTTTTGGCCTATGTACTTACTCTGTCATTATCTCTTTGTAGAGTGTTTGTATCCCTCTTGTTCCATGCCTTTCTATATAATTTTGTGTCTTCTGCGTATTTGGATACAGTATATTCGCTTCCTTCTTCTAAGTCATTAACATATATTGTAAACAGTTATTGAGCCATGTGAAACTCCACTGATTATAGGCCACCAACCTAAAAATGAACCTTTTACCCCCACTCACTGTTTCCTGCCCATCATTTTCTATCCAAGCCAATATATTACCTCCAACACCATGGCCTCTTATGTAACAACTTAAATTTTTGCAATGTATTTTGTCAAATGCATTCTGAATTCCAAATACAACGCGTGCACTGGTGTCTCCTCTCTCCACTCTGGTTGAAACTTCCTCAAAAAATCAAATAAATTAGCCAGATATGATTTCCCTTTCATGAAGCCATGCTGACTCTGCTTTACTGGATTATGATTTTCCAGATGTGCTGCTATTACTTATTTAAGGAAGAGTAGATGTTAGGTTAATTAGCCTATGGTTACCCACGTCTTGCCTTCTTCACTTTTTAAAAAGTGATGTCACTTAGGCATTTTCCAGTTCTTTGGCACTTCAAGTCCAAAGATTTTTGGAAAATTACAATTGAAGCATCCACTCTCACTATAGCTATTTCTTTAACAATCCTAATATTCAAGTCATCAGTGCCAGTGGGCTTATCTGCTTTCAGCACCATTAGTTTGTCTAATACTACTTCTCTAGTGGTAGTGATGGCACTTAAATGGAAGTTTGCTTCATAAGTGGGAATACTTAATAGGTATATGTGGTGGGTATTCCTATAAAAGACGGATATTGTTAAGAGTTTAAATCAGGATCAAGACCAGACAATACCAAAGTAATTTTTTTACCATAGTTTTGAAAAGGTTTTCTGAGGGACAGTGAGTAACACATGTCGCCGTGAAATCCGCATAAATCCGCTGGCTATTTTTCTCCCTCGATTACTGTCATCTCAGGGTCTTTACTGAATTTTTCCTGCACCTCCCTACCAACATATGGCTTTGGCTGTGTATCACTCTTCAAAGTTTTATGTAAAGTCCTGAAGTTAAAATCTCATGACTCTCAATCTGGGTGACCAGACATTGGCATTTGTATGGATCACTGTACACCACAATGCTGCTATAAGTTATAATTTAGATGAAAAGGTCAATGTTTTATTAAGAGTGAATGTATACTGGAGGAGTAGACTGTAATAACAGTTTTCAAAGCAGGAAACAGAGCTAACTCAGGTTATTACAGGCGAGTTAAGTTAACATCTGTGATCTGGAAAATGTTGGTGTCTTTAATTAAAGATGAACTCACTAAACATCTTACTGAAAAAAATTAATTAGAAGCAGCCAATGTAGATTTCAAATCGGAAGACGGTACCTTGACAAACCCAACCGAGTTGTTTGAGGAGATAACATATGATGGATGGGAATTAGATATTGAATGTAATACACAGAGATCTTACGCTATATGATAGCAGCACAAGGAGACTTACTCAGTCTACAGCGTAGGTCAGGCTGCCAACAGGCATCCTTGTGGTCTCAGTATATATTCGTCTGATACCTACTGTGTGCCCACAGCATGCAAACTTTGCTCTAGCTGTGTAACTGCCTTAAACTGAAAACTGAGGCAGTTACACAGCTAGGCAGGTGTCTATGCTGTGCAGCACTGCTCATTCACCTCCTTGTATGTCAGTGAGTGCCCCATACCACGTTGCAGCAACAATCACACCAAACTCAGTGCATCTGCAGCAACGTACCCAATGCCTTTAGTATTCCGATCTTTCAGGGGTTCAGAGTGATTTGTCAAGGGCAGACCCCATACCAGTCCTGTGCCTCGGCCTCAAAAATGCATTCAGTCAGTATGGCTTTGCACAGTGGCTCTCTGCCTATGTTCTTCTGGATGACAGTCCTTTGTATCTGTAGGGGCCGTTTCCATTGAAGGGGGAGGGAATGGGGTGAGAGGAGGCCCTGCTACAGACGGGGACATGTGTCCCTGCTACTCAGTGGTCTGCGCAAATGTCATCAGGGAGTGGCCAGCCAAGTCACCTGAGATAATGGGTCATGGCTGTCCAAGTGCCAATGTTCACGGCAAAAAGGGGTGTGGCAATTGGAGAAGGGGATGTGAGGCAGAAGTAGGTGCTTTTAACCAGTTTGGGTGATGACCTGAGGAGTGTACAGCTACAGGGTTGACAGAACGTGTACCTAGCGACGTGAGGGTGATGTAGGAGGTCACAGTGACATTAAACCGGAGGCTGATCCCTTCTATAGTGCATCCTTAGAGACCAAATAATGATACCTTAGGGCACAATAAAGCATCTGGGTCCTACACATAGACATGGACAGCAACGTAAATCTTTAACACAAACTCAAAGTACATACATAACTGTCACCTGTGAACCTCACATTTCCTCACAAAAACCTTTTTTTGCCTTTCTCTCCTGCTGTGCCTGACTGGCCTCCCCTCCTATGCAGATGGGATATTAGAACACGAAGGCCTTGAAGATTGGGGGCTTTTTTTTCAGATGAGCAAGACAAGCCCAAATATCTTCTTGCCTAACCCTTTCCCATGCCACTTCCAAGGATTGGAGGCGGGGTGGTGGTGGTGGTTGGTCGGGGGGCGGTGGTTGTTGGGGGGTGGGCGGTGGAATGCAGGCAGGTTGGAGGTTGAAGATCCAGCCACCCCCGCAGCTTCTTAACTTTGTCCTGCTGAGGGACGTGTATGTGGTTCCTCCTCTGACTGAGTGCCCTCCTGGCACTACCTTCTTTCTCTCTCCACGTGAGGAATGGGACATTTGCATCATGGCTAAGGCTCCTTGCTACCCCCTCACCTCAGTTTCAGTCCTGAAGACCAATGGTTGAGGCGATGGTGTGAAGCTGTGTTTGAGGTTTTTGATTCAGATATGTATGTCTATTGAATGTCTTGCTTATAGAGTCTTTATCATACTTGGTTATTGAATTCTCCCCCTCTTCACAAGAATTTCATTGTACCTAGTGACATTAAACTTGATTTCCTCATCAATGTTTAATGTGACCTATTAACAAAGATATTTCAATCAATGATATTTGATAGACGATAAAACTTTTATCGGCAGTATTTCCATGGAGCTAATTACCAAGAAACCTATGTCATTCAGTTGCCTGAATTAACATCCAGTTGCTTCCTGTTATTTTTCAGTGAATCTCTGCTCCGGATTTTGTGGTCATCACTGAAAGATCAGAACTCACTGTTCATTGAGCTGCACGTATACTCTGTTTAAGCAGCAAAGAGGATATTTCAGGTTCATCCTCAGTACAGTATTCTCAAGTGTCAGTGGTGTCAGGGCATAGGACAAGAGACAGAATCCAGGGACTGGATATTTGAAGCCCAGTGAGGCTGAGTCCAGAGATGTTGGGAAGGAAAATCGGTGTGGTTAAACAGTTTGCTCGTTTATGGTTTCTTTCCACTTCTGGGCTCTTGAGAAAGAGGTGCAAGTGGCCTCTTCAATACTGGTTGGAATCTTCCAGCCAATGGACAGATTCTAGCCCTGCGGTATTGGCACGTCTGGGCTGTGGAAGAAAGGGGAGTGGAAATCATACACTTTTGAAGTCTTCACTCCCACTAGCAGTCAACTTTCAATTGACAACAGCTAATACAACGGTGCCTCGCAGCTATGACTTAGTTTTAACTCCAGCATTAAAACTGCTAATAGAGAACATCAATCTCTCTCTTCCTGACAGCAGTACACCCATTAGTTAGGTTTTGGGACTCCTCTCCTGTTTTGTATTAATCAACGAGATCTTGGTATATGGAGCAGCATTTATGTTTGTGAATGATGCAAAATTTGGAAGCACGGTAAACTCTGAGGAGGAGAGTGTAAATGTACAAAAGGATATTTGCAATTGGTGGAATGGGCAGGTAAAAGGCAAGTGAACTCCAATGCAGAGAAATATAGCACAATATAAAGGATTTAGTCCTAAAGTCTGTGCCAGAGCAGAGAGACCTGGATGTTTATGTGCAGAAGTCTAAAGGTGGCAGGACAAGTAAAGCAAGCATACAGTATCCTAAGCTATATTAATAGAGACATCAAGTACAAGAGCAAGGAGATCATACTGAACTTATATAAGGTTTAAATTCCTCCTCAGCTGGAGTTTTGTGTACAGCCCTGAACATCACTCAGTAGGAACGATGTGAATTCATGGAATGAGCATGGAGTCAGTGCAGAAGAGTTTTATGAGAATGAATCCAGGGATGAGAAATTTGAGTTTTGGACAAAGATCGAAGAAGTTGGGAATGTTTTTCTTGGAGAGGAGAAGAAGATAGAAATTTTCAAAACCTTGAGGTTACAGGACAAAGTAGAAAGGGAGAACCTGTTCTCTCCTGTAAAAGGATTAAGAATGAATGGGAGTAAGAGTCGTGTCTTGTAATTGTTCTGAACGTGATGTGGAGTTAGGATCTGCATTTGATTCCAGTAGCAGGGTCTAACTCCTAATGGGAAAATGCAGTCCCATGGAATGTAGACAGTATAAGTTAAGACTATGTCATTTGATTTACAATCATTTAAAGGTTTCATTTATGCCTGAATGCACCAGTTCAAACTTTTTCTTGTGCACCTCATGGGTAACTACTGCAACCTTATACTGTGACATGGATTTCAATGGCACATCTTTCAGAGTGAAGTAGACATTTTGTGTTGCTTTTGGATTTGGCAGGGCCAATCATACAGTCATTTTCAAATGGTTGTGATTAGTTGCATGTGTTGGTATCAGCAGTTGCTGTCTGATTTGATTTTTCATCACGATCAGTATTGATGGCTTCATCACCATTTCAGTCACAGAGATCTTGTGTTTTTATTCACTGATGGGATGTGTGTGTCACTGACTGGCCAGCATTTATTCCCTAACCCTAGTTGCCCTCGAAAAGGTGGGGGTGAGCTGCCTTCTTGAACCGCTGTAGGTTGACCAAGAATAGCCACAGGGAGGAAGTCCCAGGATTTTATCCCAGCAATGAAGGAGCAGCAATATATTTCTAAGTTAGGATGGTGAGTTGTTTGCAGATGATGGTGTTCCCATGTGTCTGTTGCCCTTGTCCTTCAAGATGGGAAATGTTGTGGGTTTGTAAGGTGCTGTCTAAATTTTTGGTGAATTTCCTCAGTGCAACTTGTAGATAGTACACACTGCTACTGAGTAGAGGGAGTAGATACTTTTAAATTTGGTGCCAACAAGTGGACGGCTTTGTCCTGGGCAGTGTCGAGCTTCTTGAGTGTTGTTGGATCTGCACTCATCCACCTAAGTTTGATTCCATCACACTTGTGTTTTAAAAATGCTGGTCAGGATGTGGGGAGTCAGGATGTGAGATACTGACTGCAAACGACATAACTCTGAGCGATAATGGGAACTGCAGATGCTGGAGAATCCAAGATAATAAAACGTCAGCTTTTGTGCTCCTGAGATGCTGCTGGGCCTGCTGTATTCATCCAGCCTCACATTTTATTATCTTACATAACTCTGACCTGCTCTTATAGCTACTGTGTTTATGTGGCGAGTTCAATTGAATTTCTGGTCAATGGGAAACCTAAGGGTGTTGATAGTGGGAGATTCTGTGATAATAACATCATCGAATACCAAGGGGTAATGGTAAAATTGCCTCTGATTGGAGATGGTCATTGCCTGGCACTAATTTTGGCATGAATGTTGTTTGGCACTTGCCAGCCCAAACATGAATGTTGTCCAGATCTGGCTTTTGAATGTGGACAGTTTCAGTATTTGAGGAAGCATGAATGGTGCTGAACATGTTGCAATCTTCAGCAAACATCCCCACATCTGACCATATGATGGAGGGAAGGTCATTGATGAAGCAGCTGAAAATGGTTGGGCCTAGAACAAGACATTGAGGAACTCCTGCAGAGATGTCCTGGAGTAGAGATGACTCTCCTCCAACAGCTCGGCCATCTTCTTAAGTGCCACGCATGACTCCAACCAGCAGAGAGTCTGCCCACCTGATAGCCATTAAATCCAGTTTTGCTACGTCTCCATGGTGCCGTATTTGGTCAAATGCAGCCTTGATGTCAAGGGCTTTCACTCTCCCCTCGCCTCTGGAATTCAGCTTATTTGTGCATGTTTGAGTCAAGGCTGTAATGAGATCAGGATCTGAGTGGCCCTTGTGGAACCCAAACTGGGTGTTGGTAAACAAATTATTGCTGAACAGATACTGCTTGATAGTATTATTCATGACACCTTCTATCACTTTACTGAGGATGGAGAGTAGGCTGATGGAGTGGTATTTGGCCATGTTGGATTTCTCCTGTGTTTGGTGTATAGGACATATCTGGCCAATTTTCCACATTGTTGCATAGATGCCAATGTTGTGACTGTCTTGGAAGAACTTGGGTAGCAGAGCAGCAAGTTCTGAATTACACGTGCAGAATATTATCATCAGAATATTGTCAGGGCCCGTAGCCTTTGCGATATCCCATGCCTCGAGCTGTTTCTTGATATTACGTGGAATGAATGAAATTGGCTGAAGACTAGTATCTGTGATGCTAGGTACCACTGGAGGAGGTTGAGATGGCTCAACCAATTGGCACTTCTCACGAAAGATTGCTGCGAATGCTTCAGCCTTGTCTTTTGCACTGATGTGCTGGGCTCTTCAATCATAGAGGATGGGGATATTTGTGGAGCCTCCTCCTCCAGTGAGTTGTTTAATTGTCCATCACCATTCACGACTAGATGTGGCAGGACTGCAGATCATTGATCTGATCTGTTCGTTGTGGGCTAGCTAAGCTCTATTTATCACAAGTAAAAGCAGAATTTGCTGGAAAAACTCAGCAGGCCTGGCAGCATCTGTGAAGAAAAAACTGAGTTACAGTTTTGGGCCTGATGTTTCCTGTCTATCGCTTGCTGCTTATAATTTTTCACACATAAGTAGTCCCGTTTGGTGGCATCATCAGGTTGACACCTCATTTTCAGGCATGCCCTCCTCCACTCGCCGTTGAACCAGGGTTGCGCTCCTAGCTTGATGGTAACAGTTAAGTGGAGGAGATGCCGGACCATGAGGTTACAGATGGTGCTGTTGATGGCCTACAGTGCTTCATGGATGCCCAGACTTGAGTTGCTAGTTCTTTCAAAGTCTGTCCCATTTATTATGGTGATTGTGTCACACAACATGGCGAGGCTCAATGTAAAGGCAGGACTTTGACTCCACAAGGACTGTGGGTAGTCACTCTCACAGATATTGTCTCAGACAGATACATTTGCAGCTGGCAAATTGCTAAGGATGAGGTCAGGTATGTTCTTCCCTCTTGGTTCCTTCTCCACCTGCTGCAGACCCAGTTGAGCAGCTATGTCCTTTAAGATCCGATCTGTATTGCTGCTGTTGAGCCACTCTTGGTCGTGAACATTGAAATTCCCCACCCAGAGTACATTTTGTGCCCTTACCACCCTCAGAGCTTCCACAAAGTGTTGTTCAACATGTAGTCATACGGATTCATCAGCTGAGGCAGGATAGTATGAGTTAATCAACAGGAAGTTTCCTCGCCCACATTTAACCTGTTGCCGTGAGACTTCCTGGGGTCCGGAGTCAATGTTGAGGACTCCCAGTGCAACTCACTTGTGACTGTATATCACTGTGTCACCACCTCTGCAGCTGATGGGACAGGACATATTCTGTGACTATGTTAATTGATAGTCTCCCAATGTTGGTGCGCTAACTCACAGATATTGGTAAGGGTCGTCAGGGCTGATTCTGCCATTCTCTTTCCATTGGCCTGGTTTGATGCCAAGTGGTCGTCCAGTTTCATTTCTTTGTTAAGGCTTTGTTGAGGTTGATACAACCGATTCACTTAATTGACCATTTCAGTCAGCAGTTGAGAGTCAAACAGATTGCTGTGGATGTCCAGCACAGACCCGCACACCATCTTGCCTTCACAATTGATTGGATATTAAGGGACTAGAGTTATTTTCTATTAACCATGATGGCTGATTTATGAACCAGTGAAAGACCAATGATGGCAGCAAAACCTTATGCCATAACTCTGTGCATCATGTTGGGAAAAAGATGAATTGGTGCAATGCTGTGAAGACTGATGATCAGCTGGGATAGAAATTAAGGGCAGTTGTTAGTTTTAGAGCTACCAGGATGGGATATTTCAGGGCTGAAGATTACCTTCTCATGAATGTTGTTTCTTCCACTAGCTGTTTTATACACACACTGATCCACATGTTTAAGCTGACCCTTGGAATCTCCTTTCTGTTTTACATAGGACTGGCTCTTTTCCATGAAGCTGGGTCTTGAAAGGCCAGGACACATCTTCTCTTAGGTCTTCTTGGTTGCTGCATGGCCTTCTGCCATGAGTCTTGCTGCGAGTCTTTGCCATTACAAGTGTCCTGCACACACTGTGGAATATGATTAATGACCAGAATGTAGTTCTGCATTCTACCATTTAAACATTTTAAATTCTAATTCCTCAAAATGATGATCAAAATAATAGAGGCATGAATGGCTCCATTCAGTAGCCATCACCATAAAATTTTGTTCAAAAGTATTTTTTTTAGCAGCTTTCATAATTAGTTCGTATTTTTAAAGCAGAAGTGACACGTAATGTGCAGAAAGATTCTCATTAGATGTCAGAGGTAGTTTCTTTTCTCAGAGAGTAGTAAGGGAATGGAATGCTTTGCCTGCAACGGTAGTAGATTCGCCAACTTTAAGTACATTTAAGTCATCATTGGACAAGCATATGGACGTACATGGAATAGTGTAGGTTAGACGAGCTTCAGATTGGTATAGCAGGTCGGCACAACATCGAGGCCCGAAGGGCCTGTACTGTGCTGTAATGTTCTATGTTAAAATGTTCTATGTTCATTGTACATTTATCTTGTGGTCAGTGCAGTAGCACAAACCTCCTACTGACAAGTAACTTTACAAGAAAAAATAATTTCTAGACAACTGACAGAAATGTGCACAACAATATTTCACATTTCAGACAATTACTGTAACAAATAAATGCAACTCAGAATAAACACTACGTACAGGTAACTAATATGTCAAAGTGAAAAAGAACTTGTCCATTAATTATTAAATATGACCAAAATTCTTTTTCACCCCCTTGAAAATTACACCGTGCTGTCTGCGGATATGTAACCCTATAGATTCAAATTGAACCCCTCCCAGATTTTTTAATAGGCTCCCTTCTCCATGCCACATCAGAATGAGTCATCTGCGGCCTCTGAAAGCCCCTTTGCTCAAACCTCTGAATGTTCTTGAACTGAAATCCAATTGTAAGGTTTACTTGTGCGACTCTTTGGCTGGTAAAACTTCAAATGTACCATCTTTTTGAACAAGTGTTCTTCTCTCTTAGCTGTCACCTCTCTGCTTCCTCAATATTCAACTCTCTGATTTTGAGAATCTGTGTCCAGAGAGACTAGCTGCTCCTCTTCTTTCATCAAGATGTGAAGACTAGCATTTGGTTTTCCACTAATTGGATTTCCTGTTATCCTCTTCTCATCCACTTTCTTCAGGATTCAGCTCTTGCATTCATAGAGTGCAACAATCAATAGTTGTGACAATACTAGACATTTTTTCAGATTCAGTCTACTGCTTTTGGACTCTCAGATATTGCTGAAGCCACTATTCATGTCTTTTTTCTAGGCCAATGTAACTCAGATTTCCATTCTTGGGTGCAACAACAGCTACTATCAACTAAAGAGGTTTCTTCTTCTGATACTGAATGATTCATCTAAATATAATATATTACCATTTTATAATTCTGCAGAAAAAGTCAAATTTGATCCCATTTTTAAATATGGTATTTTTTGGGGGGGAACTTACTATGTGGCTATACTTTCCATTTTTTGGATAAAATGCAGCTCAAATCATTAATTTTAAATCATGAAAAGAAGGTTCTATGATGTATTCACTAACATAAAGGTAGGTGATGTAATAATCTATGGGCAGGAGACAAACTGAAATTACTTCTGTGACAAATAAGCAGTTACCTGCATGAAGACATGGATAAAATGGCACCTGTTATGCATAAAATAAAGAAAGGAATTATATGTTGAATAATGTATTGCTGAGAGTTTTATGTACACTATAATGGCTAAATGATTCACAGCAAAACAGCTGAAATATTGTTATGTATTGTTAAGAGTGAAGCTACTTCCGAACTTTCTCAAAACTCTGTTCATCTTGTTATTGCTTTCAAATCTTTTCTGTTTTGCCTCTATCATAATTAGCATCAGATGTAGCCGCAGACATTTGAAAGACTCACTTTGTGAAATTTTCTTCCCAGGTAGGGTTCTCATCTGGTCTGGCAGTATTTGCGTACAGGAGAATTTCAAAATTGATGCATTTTAAAGGTTACAAACCTAAAATGTTGACACTGTTTCTCTTCAACATTTTCTGTTTTTATTTCAGATTTCTAGCATTCCACAGTATTTTGGGTTTCTGTCAACATTGTCAGCTGTTTGACTTCAAATTGGAGAATCCATGTGTTAGAATATATTTTAATCAAAGGGGATCTATGACATAATTATGGTCATTAATAATGCAGTCACATATGGGTGCAACTTTTTCTTTAAAACTGGAAATGGATAGGAAGATGGCAAGAAGGTCAAATAATGAGGTGAGCTGGTCCTGAATAGATATTCACCTCCTTCTTGCCTCCTCATAAGCCAGATGCTGGGCAAGAAGATCCTTTGGAGACCTTCTGGACTCACCAGCAATTAAAGACTTCAAATATCCAATTAATAGCCACTTAAGACATTGACTTGCCACTGGTCAGATTTTCTGAAAAAAGTGGCTGATTCTGGGAAAGTTCAAGGACCTGTAGACTAAGTTTATGTTGTGGTTGCTTTTTACCCTAATTTGGGATTAATCAAGGAGGGAATGAGGATCCAATGAAGTGGCCATGGAAAATGACACCACCCTGTCACCTTCAGCCCCTCAGTCCTCCTCTACCCCAGCCAGGACTCGTGTAAGGCCCAAAAGAGAAAAGTCTTACTGAGGGGATTGAAGGATGGGTCAGCAAGTTTGCAGACGACACAAAGGTTGGAGGTGTCGTTGACAGTATAGAGGGCTGTTGTAGGCTGCAGCGGGACATTGACAGGATGCAGAGACGGGCTGAGAGGTGGCAGATGGAGTTCAACCTGGATAAATGCGAGGTGATGCATTTTGGAAGGTCGAATTTGAAAGCTGAGTACAGGATTAAGGATAGGATTCTTGGCAGTGTGGAGGAACTGAGGGATCTTGGTGTGCAGATACATAGATCCCTTAAAATGGCCACCCAAGTGGACAGGGTTGTTAAGAAAGCATATGGTGTTTTGGCTTTCATTAACAGGGGGATTGAGTTTAAGAGTCGTGAGATCTTGTTGCAGCTCTATAAAACTTTGGTTAGACTGCACTTGGAATACTGCGTCCAGTCTGGTCGCCCTATTATAGGAAAGATGTGGATGCTTTGGAGAGGGTTCAGAGGAGGTTTACCAGGATGCTCCTGGACTGGAGAGCTTATCTTATGAAGAGAGGTTGACTGAGCTCGGACTTTTTTCATTGGAGAAAAGGAGGAGGAGAGGGGACCTAATTGAGGTATACAAGATAATGAGAGGCATAGATAGAGTTGATAGCCAGAGACTATTTCCCAGGGCAGAAATGGCTAGCATGAGGGGTCATAGTTTTAAGCTGTTTGGAGGAATGTATAGAGGGGATGTCAGAGGCGGGTTCTTCTCACAGAGAGTTGTGAGAGCATGGAATGCGTTGCCAGCAGCAGTTGTGGAAGCAAGGTCATTGGGGTCATTTAAGAGACTGCTGGACATGCATATGGTCACAGAAATTTGAGGGGTATACATGAGGATCAATGGTCAGCACAACATCGTGGGCTGAAGGGCCTGTTCTGTGCTGTACTGTTCTATGTTCTATGAATACCCTGAAGTTGCCCCTCCAGAGACAATCTCAAGGACCCAGAAACTGCTGCCCTCTGATTTGCTGGTAACTTCTGGCAAAGTGGGACTTTCAATGTTAAGCCCTATGATTCACAAAAAATTTACTGGACATCATTGTGTAATTTTTATGAGTTGTCATTGTAGTGTTCCTTTAGGTGTGTGACACCTCTGCCTGTAATAAGGAAAACTCACCAAGATTGAGTTGCAAAGTAGCCATTCTTTATGTTGTCCCATCCATAAGCCAGTCTTTCATACCCAGTTGATATTTCGGCTGGACATTGTTGTGTAAAACTTACTTCCTGGGTACACCTGCATCTGTTAACATCCTACTCAACCTTTACAATTCCCATCATACCTGCTGTACCTCAAGGGATGGGTGTTTTCATTTTTCTTACGGCATAGTTTGAACTTTTATTGCCTCGGTCTTAGTCTAGAAGTTAAAGCCTATGTGGAATGCCAAGTCTACTAAATTTGGCATTTTGGCAGATTTGAAGTTAATTGACTTTAATCCCAATATCCAGATCCTCACTATGCCACCTTGCCCTCCCACTCGCCTTTCCCAAATTCCGTAAACCCCACACAAACAACAGAGCTGTAATTATGTTGTCCTAGTAAACTCTTGAGAGAAGGTTAATCACTTTATTATACAGCATTTCCTTGCCAAATCATGGATAATTTACATTCTGTTCTGCAGGACTTAATAATTGTGTTAAAAATAGTGTGTCAGTGGATGTGGTTTTACACTTCAGCAATGTCAGTGCAAATGATCTTGCCAGGTCTAATATTAACACCTTTGTGTTGTTTATGGAACAACAGACTCGTCACAGCAAGTACTTTTAACAAATTTAAATCTACTTTGAATAACATTTTCCACCTTCATTATTTAATACTAATTGATAAAGCAGATAAAGTAGTTAGTGTGAATAACTTGTGTTTTGATAAATTCTTCTTTTATGGGGATTGCTTTCTGTGTGTCATCCAAGACATTTGGCCAATAAGCCTGGAAGATTTACTCTTTTAGGATGGGGCAGGAATATGTTTTCATCGTTACAAAAGTGGGCAGTTCAATTTTCTTTTAAGTAAAGAGTCTTGAAGCATTAACTGTAAATGGTTAGTGTTCTGTTTTTTTGGCTTAGAGTTGAAACAATGTAGATCAGGACGCAAGTTTTTCCTTCCTCCCATGTGTTGCTCTGTAGATAGTCATATCTTATTCAATGAATCCTACTTGCGGTTCCAAACCAGTGATTGTTACTTCCTTAGGAGAGATTGGATAAAGACATGGGTGCTACAATTACTTTTCCCATGAATGCAGAATTTCCAAATGACCCTTTGGGCCAATGAAGTACAATGAAAAGAAAATCATTGCATAATTCTGAAGTTAGTTTTATTATGTTAAATGAGCATTTTTAAGTGGAACATATTCGTTATTGTGTTGTAATACCAATGAGAGTTATTACAGCCTGATTTTATGCTAATTAACAAGGAAATTATCAATATATATCATGTTTCACCCTTTGTTTTGTAAGATGTGAGCGGAGACAAAACTTAATTCCATAGAAGAATCCTTAAGTATAGATTATTTGTTCAAAATATTAATTACATTGAGCGAAGTTGAAATGCTGGTAGCATTTGTAGAGAAAGAAATATGATGAATGTTTTGGGTCTGTGACTTTTCAACAGCTTATTTTTCACTACCCATAGCTTAAACGTTCATCCAATGTACAAATGCTTACCTGTCACTGAACAAGTTATCCAGATTCCCCATGAGTTTAAACTAAAGAACGTCGAAACAAGGTTGTAGTATCCATGGTAGGAAAACCAGAGGAACTTTCTTTCTCCACCTTTTACTATAGTGCTGATATGTTCTTCTCTGATTCTTTACTTGAAGCCCACTCCAGTCCATGTTGATTCAAACTTCATAATGGGTTGGGAAAAACGGCCAATCCTAAATCCACCCAAACAAGAATGGGAACTAAACTGCATGTTGTTGGCAATCTGATTCAGGCTAGCCATCAAGTGGCCTCGCAATGAGTCTGTTTTGTTGTAATAACAAACAACTTTTCATGCATGTTGTAGCTTGGAGCTATGCAGAGTGATGGCAAAGGCTCAAAATTCTTTCCATCATATAGCTGACCAGGATTTTTTCTGATCCTTGCCACCTGCCATTGGAATATATTAAATGTTGGAAGGAGCAAGTTGATACTCAATCTTTTTGGCTGCATTATGTATTCCCCTTCCTTGGCCGTAGATTTGTGGAGTAGGACTTGGACCCTGAACTCACTAACCTACTCACTCCACCATAAGATTTGCTCAAGCTGTCAGACAATTAATTGTGAAACAGATACAAAGTGTTAATAGCTTTGCCTTGAAGCCTTCAGTTAGCTGCAGAAAGTTAAACAAATTGTGTAAACATTTTCAGTCCATTTGAGAGGGGTTTCATGGTGGTTCAGTAGTTAGCACTGGGGACCAGGGTTCAGTTCACCCTCAGGCAACTGTTTGTGTGGAGTTTGCGCATTCTCCCTGTGTCTGTGTGGGTTTTGTCTGGGTGCTCCAGTTTCCACCCACAATCCAAAGATGAGCAGTGTAGGTGGTTTGGCTATGCTAAATTACCCATAGTTTACAGGGATGCTTAGGTTGGGTGGGTTAGATATGGGAAATGCAGGGGTAGGGAAATAGATCTGGGTAGGATGCTGTTCAGAGGGGCAATGTGGACATGTTGGGCTGAATGGCCTGTTTCCATACTGTAAGGACTCTATGACTCTAAATCTGAAATCTCTTTGACTGGCATCACCTAACATTTTCCGTTTAGATTGATTCAACCGTTAGCGCAATATTAAGTACCTTATAAACTCAAATTGCAATGGCAATCGCTACAGCACTTTTAAAATACATTGTGTAAGTACTTGCAAATTTGTACTGAAGTGACAGTGTATATTCTGCAGGTAATGAAACAGCATTTCTTTGCCTTCCATGACTTTACCTGATTATTTATTTGCCTTTAGCAATTAAATCATCTGATCCAAATACTCAAAGTTGGTTGTCATCCTGAGGATTGATTCCATTTGATAGAGGAATAGCCAGTGGAGACTTTTAAACTGCCTTCTTATCATTTGTGACAGTCACCTGTTTATCGGACTGATCTGAACTGGGGCATAACTTTTCCTAAATCTGCTCGCCATCTCACTCTGTACCTTATATATGGCCTTAATAACACTAACCTTAAAAAAAAGTTTCAAACCACCCTTTATAAAACTACCTTTCATTCCCTACAGAAAATAATGTTAAAATAGAAAAAAAGTATATATATATTAAACATATAAAAATTAAATAAAATCAACCACTTAGCTGATTAACTGAATAGAAACAATTCCTCTTCAATAAATTCTTGAAGAGGAAAAAAATATCTTCTCCTGAACTGACATTTGTAGGACTCTCCGGAATGAAAACACAGCCCCTCATTTAGAATAAACTGCCCAGTTTTTTCAACAAAAACCCTTTGCAATGTAAAAAAAACTCAAAGACACATATAGACTTTTCTAAATTCTCGATAGAAGTTTACAAAATGATGAGAGGTATAGATGGAGGTGCTAGTAGTTTTCTTTTTCCTGTGATGGGGAATTTCAAGACTAGGGGACTCATTTTTATGGTGAAAGGGAAGAAGTTTTAAAAAGACGTAAGAGGCAATTTTTTTGCGCAGAAGGTGTTTGGCATGTGGATTGAACTACCTGATGGAGTGGTGGAAACAGGTACAATTATAACATTTAAAAGACATTTGGATGGACATATGAGTTGGAAGGGTTTGAAGGGATATAGGCCAGGAGAAGGCAGGTAGGACTAGGTTAGTTTGGGATTATTTTCGACATATACTGGCTGGACCTAAGGGTCTGTTTCCGTGCTGTGTGAATCTATGACTGTATGATTCTGAAAAGCCTTAGTAATTAGACGCCACAGAAGTCATTACATTGCAATTCAGTGTAATCTAATGCAATCATTTTGGAAAAAAATCTTCCTGTAATGAGTTATTTCAGAAAATATACTATGTTCAATCAACATGAGCAAGTATTTGGATAGCGTCTCATTTATTAATAGCATATTTTTCTTGTCAAAGCCACCTTATAATGTTAAATAGATTTGAGGGAATCAGTGAAGAAATCTTGACTAAATGGTTGAAGGAGTTTTCTTCCTTTGTGAGTCAATTTACTCAGTTTTCTCCTCTGATTACAATTATTAATGTATTTGGGAGAGAATGAATCTTTGACTTCTCAAGAGCTTGTTAATTGAATGTAATTGTATTGAATTACAAGGAAAGGCTGAGTGACTTGAGGCTGTTTTCATTAGAGAGAAGAAGGTTGAGAGGTGACTTAATTGAAACATATAAAGTAATCAGAGGGTTAGATAGGGTAGATAGGGAGAGCCTTTTTCCTAGGATGGTGACGGCGAGCACGAGGGGGCATAGCTTTAAATTGAGGGGTGAAAGATATAGGACAGATGTCAGAGGTAGTTTCTTTACTCAGAGAGTAGTAAGGGAATGGAACGCTTTGCCTGCAACGGTAGTAGACTCGCCAACTTTAGGTACATTTAAGTCATCATTGGACAAGCATATGGACGTACATGGAATAGTGTAGGTTAGATGGGCTTGAGATCGGTATGACAGGTCGGCACAACATCGAGGGCTGAAGGGCCTGTACTGTGCTGTAATGTTCTATGTTCTATGAATCATTGAATCATTTATTGTCACATGTTTTCAATGTAAAAATACAGTGAAACATGTGTATGTTTGCCATACATGCATGGTACCATTCATATTAACTTAGAATAAGTCAAGAAAAAAAAAGTTTAAGCAAGTCCAACTTTCCTTTCCAGTGCTGCAGTCCCACTGAGGGCTTTCGAGCCATCTCCATGCCTCTGCCAGAGTCCCGCTCTGGGTTTCCCAGCTCTCACCATGCCTCTGCCTGAGTCCCACTCCGGGCTTTACAGTCCAGCCATACCACTGCCAGAGTTTACCCGGCAACAACCAATGGCCCAAATATTCTGAGGAACAACGGTCGCTGATGGATTGTTGACATGACCCTGATTTTTGTGCCACTGCCAAACTCCAGTGTCTTCCCCTGCCGCATTTTCAGAAGTGTGGGGTGTATCTGAAATCAGACAGCTTCCATGTAGCACTGGCTTGTCAGGAGAAGATAAACCACACCTGCTTTGGCCTGCGCTATCTGTTGTATTGGACAGTTCTAATTCACACCTGGATAGTTACAGAGCCGACGGAAAAGCCTGAACCTAACTCATGCGCAACTATGCAATTGATCCCCCAAGCTGAAAAATCCAGGAGATGTTTCAACAGCTTTTCTGGATGTTAGTGAATGAGTGATTGGATGGAAATCTAGATGAATAGGGTGAATGGTGGTTGTGTTGGGGAATCAGATTGAGATGAGCTGTCAGGTCAGGGCGAGTCATCTTGGGTCAAGTAGGCAAGATGGGTGTGCCACGTTTTAAGGAGATGCTGGTGGTGAAGGAGAGAAGTAGGAGTCTGGGTGCCCCAGGGAGTGAGAGAGATGCCTATTGGAGGTTAAAATTTCCAGGCCAATTTCCAAAGGGTAAGACTGTTTCTTTTGATCCAATCCCATGTTGTAAATCATATTTCCTGTCCTCAACTGTCCATAGACTAGAAAATCTAAGCCTATCTGTCAACACGAGCTAAAAAAAGGAAAATACAGTTTCCAGCGGTGAAGATGAAGTGACAGCTCTTATGTTATTCAGGCTTATTGAGTTTTGGTCTAGTTATTCAGTAATGTCACATTAAGGATTGATTTGATAAAAACACAGTACCTAACTGTGTTGAATGAAGATAATGTTTTTATTAAACACATAAAGAAGTTTAGTTTTAAGAAAAAAAGTACAACTGCATATTCAAGGCTTTCATGAAATGGATAGTTCAAGTTAGGAAGTACCCTGCCTGGCATATCCATCATGAGAAAACGTATCACAGATTGTATGGTTTTTGCTCAGGGTTTGTGGGGATAGGGTTAGTAATCAGGATGTGGTGTTGTTTGGTCAGGAATTAATTAAGTCTGCCATCTCTCCACACATATGTTGGAAATAGTGACAGGAACTGATGAGTTTGTTTCAAAGTCTCACTTCTGCTGTTGGGCAGTTTGCCTCAAATGTTTTGCTAAATATTAGGCCATCTTTCCTTTATCCCTCATTCTTCACATCTCCCTCACATGACCCACCCACTTGCTAGGCCTAATCTATGCTTCCCACACCCAGTCCCCATCACACCTCATACCATCCATGCCAACTTAAGCCTTTGCTCACTCCATTGCTGCTTACAGCATCACTTGCAGCTTAGTGCCAGCTTATCACACTTCATGTTGCCTAACACACCACCCTTAGCCCTTATATCGTCCATGCCAACTCACTAATTTCAACAGTAGGAAGACAACAAAAATCATGATGAGATGAAAAAAACCCATCACAGAGTTCACTGTATGAAAAAGTCTCATTCATAAAAACCCATTTAGTAAGTTTCAACCTGTTCAATTGCTTAAATGTCTGTCTGAACAAATATGCATATTTATGATGCCAAATGCTTTAATAGTCTCTCTTGTGCTTATCTTGTGTATTAAGACCATAGGACATAGGAGTGTTTGAGTTTAATTTGCTCAAATGATCAGAATTTCCACCTGCAGTTTATGCCATGCCCCCTTTTCCTTACTAACAAAATGGAAATAAGCCAGGAATAGGAGTGGGATTCAGGATCCTGCTCCTGTTCTTCATTCTTAGTGGGCATCGAAGTCTCCACAACTCCACAAAAATAGATTTAGATGAAAAATTAGGCCTCTCACTTTGTGGTCTTGGGTTAATTTCCAACTATTCAGTCTGAAGCTTATTATGATCGTAGGCACAAAATGCATGCAAGGCTCATTATCAGCATACAATATTTTTGAATTAGGGGTCTGCAGTGACTGGAACCGCTGGATCTTGTTGACTGTGAGATCCTTCACTGTGGTTGTTAACTTGGGCCAATCAGGAATTCCCTGGCTGATGAATATAACCAGGAGATTAGAATCACTTCATTCCAGGGGACTCCGAGCCAGCTGGCCACGTCCAGGGTACTGTACACAAGTAAATAAAGGGTGACTTGGTGATGGGATATTGGCATCTGTGCGGTTGTTTCGGGGTCCTTGCCAATATGAGGTTGGAGGGTCTTAACGTTTTTTTGATTAAGCCTGTATGAAGAGCCTTACATTAAGGGAGCAACATAGATGTAAACAATCTACTATAAACAGATAAGCTATACGTGTGTGAGAGTGAGGCATGTTTTTTTTTTATGGAATCCTATTAGAATTTTTTGATGTGGAATGTGATGCTACACAATCATAGAGCATAGAATCCACACTGTGTGGAAACAGGCCATTTGGCCAAACAAGTCCACACTGCCCTTCCAAAGAGCATCCCACCCCAACTCATTCCCCTATCCCTACATTTCCCCATGTCTAACCCACCTTACCCTGAACACCATGGGCAATTTAGCATAACCAAGCCACCTACCGTGCACATCTTTGGACTGTGGGAGGAAACCAGAGCAGCCAAAGGAAACCCACGCAGACACGGGGAGAATGTGCAAACTCTGCACAATCACCTGAGGGTCTGTGGTGCTGTGAGGCAGCAGTGCTAAGAACTGAGCCACCGTGTCACCCTAAAAATCTTATTCCTTGTGTTTGAATGTGTATTTTTTTTCACTTTAGCTTATTTCCCTAATCAATCTGCTCAAAGATATTACTATACACCTCTGGAGCAGGTGGGACTTGAAGCCAGGTCCCCTGGTCTAAGGATAGGAACATTACCACTTCACCACAGCATGTACCATGACCCCATGAGTTAGGATCATTGTGATTCAGCCACCATAACTTTCTCGAGAAAGGAACTGCAAAAAAAAATTGGTACATGAGTACAGGGCTTTGCTGGGGCTTTCTAGAGGAGAGTATTGTGCAGCAAACTGATTACTATGAGATTCTACATTGATTAGAACAATGAAAATTTAGTTGCTATAATTCCAGATTAAAAAGGATTTTCTTTGTGTCTGTTTCTTAACAGTGCATTAGTTAGTTCTGTACTGCACTTGGAACAGTGTCAAATGCAGGAATGGATTAGAGGAGCAAAAAAATCAAATAATTTTGAAATTCTTGAACTTCAAAATGCTGAGAAAGGAGTGAATCATTTGCTTCTCTGAATTGACGGCTCTTTACAACCAACATTTTATAAAAATAAATGAGCATAGTCAAAGTCTTTTTCCAGTTAGCCATGGAGATAAATTAAGGTGGAGGAATATCTATGACAACAACCTGTGACAGTACAGCACTGCTGCTCCTTCTGCTGCAAAAAACCTTGATTTTCCTGTTAACAGTGTGGATTATTTGGCATTGTTTAAACACATTGTTGTCATCGTGAAAACAGCCTTCAGTGGAGCATCACTGGATATTGATCCCAGCTTATGATGATCCCACTAAGCGACCCCTGGATATCTGTCCGATCAACAGTTTGGAAGGATTTTACTGGCAGTAGCTGCTTTGTGGAAGTGTACATTACATGTTCCTAATCTATCTCATTTTTCAAATAAACAGTGTCAGGCAATTATTTAAACGTGTGTAATGTTTTGATTTTATACCTGTATTAACTTCTTGTTCAATCAAAATGGGAGGCCTCACCATTGATTGCTGATTAATGATTTGTTTTTAATTGGGCATATTCGGGCCATCAGTGGCGTTGACTTACCTGATAATGTGAGACAACCTCACATGTGTTGAGAGCACCAGGGGTGACAACCAAAATGTCACTAACTAGCAGCTGTTAGGTACAAATCTGATCCTTTCCTGTGCAGTGCCGGCATTTTCTGTTCAGAGAGTAATGGTGAGAGAACAGCTAATAGCTCTCACTTCTGTGTAAAAACCAGTACAACTTTAGCCCAGTGGACCAACAGGCCAACTAGTTATCATCATCAAGCATTTTCAAAATAGATTTTTCTTTTCTTGCCTTTACCAAAACAACACAAATTGCCTTGTCATCTACAGTTCTGCCTGAAATGACTGATGTACTCCCCTGCTGCTGGTTTTCCCTCTCCATTATCCTTTGAACAGAAAAAATGCAGAGGAAGGGGTCAGCTTTGTACCTAATAGCTGCTAGTTACTGAAATTTCAGTTGTTACCCCTGGTGCTCTCAACACAGTCGGCTGAGGTTGTCTCACACTATTAGCCATTAATGGCCCCTAACGGCTGAAAAAGAATTGGCTTCAGAACTAATCATTCATTAACAAACTGTGGTGAGCCCCCCTGTTTTAAATAAACAAGAATTTAATATAGGTATAAAATACAAGTATTGCACAGATTAAAATAATTTCATGACACAGTTCAATTTTGAAATAAAATAGCCAATTTTAATATTTGCAAGAAATATAAGATGCACACTTCCACATGGCATCTACTGCCTGCAAAACTTTTCAAACACAATTCATTGATTGTTTTGTCTGAAACAGCAGCAAGCCATGGCTAAGTATGCAGGAAGTGTGCAAATTAGAAGTGAGGAAAATGGCTGTAGAACTGACAATGACAAACTATCATACAGGAGGCAGAAACCAATTCTTCTCTCAAGGAA
Source organism: Stegostoma tigrinum (assembly GCF_030684315.1). Lineage (NCBI taxonomy): Eukaryota > Metazoa > Chordata > Chondrichthyes > Orectolobiformes > Stegostomatidae > Stegostoma > Stegostoma tigrinum. Next base: position 32,893,700 of record NC_081374.1, read on the forward strand.
AAAGTTGTTATTTCACACAAAGGCAAATCAAAAATTGAACTTAAGAGACATATAAGGCTGTGTGCTTAACGTTGGAGGATTAGTTCTGATATAATGGACCAAATGGCCTTCATTATTTTTTTGTGTTTCCAAGGACATAAAATTAAGCAGTTCTGAATGACCAATCAGGCAAGTCTATCAATAGGACACAGGTGATAGTCAGCAGCTTGGAGCCGTTAGGGTTCCTCAGGATCCCTTGCTTCGCTTGCAGTTTGTCAGCCGTATATTAATAAGGTCAACCCTCAAAATTGATTGAACTTCCCACTGCCATTATGGGGTGATTGAAAACATTATGGAGGGAAAAAATCTATCTCTTAACCTTGCTCCCCTTGAAGTTGTACAGAAACAAAGGTCAGTGCTGTTTTGTTTTAATTTATTCACAGAAAATGGACGATGCTGATCAGGCTGCATTTAGTGCTGATCTGTATTTACCCTGAGATGGTGTCTGTGGGCCTTCCCTTGAACCATTGCATCCTTGTGCAGCTTGTAGTTTCATAGTAGATTTCCAGTCTTTTACACTGGAAAGCTATTTGTTTTTCTATTTCATTCATTGTGAAACATTAAAAGTGAATATTACTCCATATGGTTTTTGCTTTACAACACTTATCCTTTCTTTGGTTGACTATGAGAAAGTAAAATAAAGGTTGTTATTGAGAATATACTTAGCTTTTAGAAACAAGAAGTCATATTGACTCTCATTTTACTTAATGCAAATTCATCCTCCACCTAGTTTATTAGACTTCCTCTGATTGACTCATGCCTGTGCCAATCACATTAATCTTCCTTGTTCTTTAGTTTCAAATTTGTGTGAAATACATTTTCTCTCTGGGACTTGCCAAGTTAGACATATGTTTAATAAGCATAAATATCCATTAGCAACTCATGCCCATACAAAACACTGCTTATTTATACATTTTAAATGTTTTGCATTAGTTTGAAAAGTACTTTGCTGGACCCAATGGGTTTCCCTGCAGCCTGTCAGTCTAATGTTATTGAGGCCCAACCTTCAAAGTGGATGGAGCCTCTGTCAGAGCAGAAATATAGTTAATAGATACAGTTAATCCCTTTTCACAAGACTACAACTATTCAAAGCACAGAACTAGAGATCTAGCTGATTCGTACACTCTTTATTAGCATCAGTGTCATGCACAGGCTATCACACTGAATTATATCCTTTGCCATTTCGGCACAGTTGTTTGCATGTGCACAGTTTTGTCCATTGGATCTATGGAGAGAAGGCAGATTATTATACCAGTCAGTACAGACAACTAACTTAGCATCTGGCTGCCATTTTGATTTAGGCAGATGCCCTCTCTTAATTCACACTGTTGAACACATGCAGCAGCAGAAGGAAAGCTTCACTTTCTCATTTAAAACAATTGTCAGTTCTTTACTGGTTTGCCTGTGGCTGATCCTTCTTGCTATAATTCTTAAAATGTTCCGTGTTTTCCATGTTGTTTCAAGTTGCAAACGTTTACAGGAGTGATGTGACAAATGCTAAAGGACTGTTTTTTACTTTAAGGCTTCTGTTTAAACGAGTTTCTCCCAAAGATGGGTGTGTCTGCAGCAATGCTTTAAAAATAAAACGTGACTGGGTGGATAAGCAAGAAACTGCACAGAGCTGCTGAAAAAGGAGGAACAAAGACAAAAGGTCTCAATAGGAAACCATATATACCCAGATATTCAACAATTGTTCTCTTTACCTGAAATTTAGCAAAGGACTGTGATATTTGTGCTGTTGTCAGGGCATCTTTAATGAAATTATCATCAAACAGCCACAACTGAATCATCAAAGCAAAGCAAGGATCTTTGCATGTGGTTGTGAAGGCGACTGTGATGATGAACTTTTATATATCTGTTTCTAGACTTAAATGAAATACTTGTAACAACTTACAGATTCTCATTCATTGTTATGTTAGGGAGGTCATCGAGGCTCTCAACGTGATGAGAAGAGCCTATATTTTATTCTCTCTTGCCATGGAGTAGCAGAAAGGGTGAGCACCCACATTTCAGTTCATGAATTGGGAGAGGGTATTAGGGGGTAAGAGAGTCCCGAGAGGAAGGAGGATTAAGCCTAAGGATTGTGTTATTAATGGCTATGTTGCTGGTCGTGTCCTAATGCTTCAATAGGGATGAGGCACGAAGATGTGCCCTCACTCATTTGCTTAGTTCCAGCTTGTGAACCTCTCCACTGCATGATGGAAGTGAGTAGTGCATTAATAAATTGTATACAATCTGTTAGGCTTGTATGCATGTCATGAGTGAATTGCTGGGGGCAGGGTGTGCAAGTGGTTTCAATCTATAAGACTCACTTGTAGTATTTGAAATCTGGAGTCGTCACTTCTCTGGCCGTTCTGACCTTGCTGGGATTGAATTGGGAGGACCCAATGGAATGTTCAGTTCAATGAACCTCTTTTAAAACATGGTCTGAAATACTGCATTTTATGTTGTAAAATTTAACGAAACAGTCATTTTATAATGACTTTACATCGTGTATCCACCTTTTCTTTCTAAAATTAAGTTCAGTTGTGGAAGGCCTGTCTTTCAATCTCAGCAAAAATGATTTAACAAAGTGTCTGAGCAGTAGATGAGGCTAGTGGTGCAGTCAATACTGTATGATATGCGGAGATGTCATTCACTAACCTGAACCATTTGTACGAACTCATTGTACTTTCGTCAAAATGATCCTCAGGATCTCATTCCTGATGCTGACTCCATGGCTGTCTGATCCCAGGGACATCTGTGGAAGAGTCTGGATGTACATACATCCCTGAGGGCACACAGTATCCTTTCCATGCCCTTTAACAAAACTTTCTCCGCAGCAACTGGAAATTTTGAAACATGCTCTCTCTCCAGTTGTATCATTGCTCCCTCATGGCCAGACCCCATTCTCTGCAGCTACGACAGCAGCTGATACAGTCACAATGCAACTTCCCTTTTGAGACACAAAGTTTAACACATGCTGCCTGAGGATTATAAACAGGGATCCTTTATTCTACTGGAATAGGTATTAATAGATAAGTCTATCTGAGAGCAACAAACTAACGGCAATAGATCTGTTCTTCAGGATACAGTTGTAGCACATAACGCCAGACCCCTAATCAGTCAGATAATAGTTCAGTTGATGGAATGTCCACTGGAAGCCTCCTGTAGCTATGAGATGAAGATTACTTTGTCTCCAAGATTTAAAGGGGAGCTCCCTTTCCTCACAGCCTGTCACTCTGATTTTGCCCAGATGTTCCAGCTAGGTCTACTGCAGCTATTTGGCCTACCCACTAGTATGTCCCAGTTCACAGCTACTGTCAATGGCATTCATTTGTGCTATTTGTGACCCTGGCAATTCTGTACAAGATGCATCAATCTGGAACAGTGCTGTCACTCCTGGGTACTTCTCCCTCTCTGTGTCTCTCACTGTGTCTCTATCTGAGGTTTCTCTGGTTCAGGGGTGCTGTCTGTTGAATGTATTATTTATCCAGCATGCATACATCCACAGTGGGAGTCTTCTGACTCACAAGGTCTGGGTTTTATGTTTTTGTCCCTTGTCACATGGTATCTAACTTGGCCCCTCAGCTTGTCAAAGGCTGTACTACACCCTGCAGGAAGACACCCAACGGGTCAGATTAGTACCTCATTTCTGTGCTGAACCCCACCATAGACACCTGCTGTTGAAGGCCCTGCTACACCTTTAAAAGCTGCTGACTAGTTCCCACAATGCAGAAGCCTCTCATGCACCTGAATTTATCCCATGTGCCATTGTGCTCTTTATCTGTCCCTAATCCCCTCTGGAACAGGGTCAGTCAAGACTGGCTGTTGTTTATGTCCTGGCCATGCCAGGGGGAACAATGAGCACTGTTGCCATTGCACTGAGATAGTGAGGCGCACTGCAATATGTCTGAACTTTGCGTATTTGGGGTCTGGCGAAGGTTTGGGAAGCAATAGGGGATTGGAAACTTGTGAGAGTGTTACAGCTGGATGGACCCTCCAATGGGCCTGGGGGCTAGTTAAATGGGGGCTCTATCACCCTTCCCCACCCCGGCCTTGTCCACCACAAGCCTACACAACTTACACAATCATCGGATGAGACCTGGGCAGAGGGAGTGGCAGACATTGAGCCGCCAGGCATGAATCTTTTTGCAAGTATAACTGTGATAGCGGTAGGGACAGGATGTTAGGTGCTTTCCAGGCTACCTTCTGGGTTTAACATACTCCATTCTCGGCCTTCAGCCCATCAGTGGGAAGCAGTAAATCCAGCCCATAATTTTGGCAGTGAACTCCTGCATGCGACCAAGTGAAGGCTGTGGTTAGCACGGTCTGGGAACAAAGGTCATTCCAATGAGCAAGAGGCACAAAACTGTCAGCTCCTGGCATTGCATTTATTCATGAATCTCGCATTGCAATGACAGTGCCTGTATTTGGGGTTCATCCAATTTGACTGAGAATGACCTTGCAAGGATTTTTAATGTTTGATCAAGGCCCCAAAAACATCAATATATCGTAAGGTATAATTGCATTGCAGGTGATTCATGGTACGTTCGTCTTTCTCATTTTCAAATAAATAAATGACTTCTAACAGAAGCTCTTTCATAAAGAAAGTGGGTCCATTAAATGAAATAAAGGTGTCCTTATCCTCTAAAAGAGTACAACACTAATTAATGCTACTTTAAAAACCAGATGTGTTCAGTTCTTGAGGCAGTTGGTGTTCAGGAGTATTTTGCTGTTGTTCTCTGATTTCTAGCAGAGATGCGCAGGATGGAATTTCTATATAATCCATTATTGATGGCCAAATGAAGTTTGAATTTACATGGGAGTAGTAAATATAAAACGTAGGTTTTGTAAATAGATAACATGTTTATTGAATTACATCGTAATTCTGTAGTTTTCCGCATCATAATTCAAAACACCTTTATAATGATAATGCTGTACAAAATTGAATCCCATTCATCAGAGAATTGAGTGTCACAAATCTCTTTGAGGTAAACTGATCTTCATTCAACATTTGAGCTCCTTGCAAATTTCACAAAATTCTCGGAGAACGTTTATGCAAATGTTACCATCTTCAACAGGAGTTTTGCAGAGTTCTATTCCACTTCTTTGAAGATCCGTTTCTGAGATATGTACTAAGGGTTGCCTTATGCTTTACTTGGCTTTTACATGCTTTGTGGGAGGTGGCTTCAAGAATTTCTGTTTGCCGTGTACTTTGGTTCTTTTATTACTTTTTAGGCAAACTTCCAGTGCAGCATGATTGTCTGCTGGGGGTTGGGAAGTGTAACATTGAATTAGATCAGTGAGAAGCAGACTTATATTGCAAAACATATACCAATTTTAATGCAATATAGCAAAATGGAAATCATGCACACAACTATTAAATTCCTTCTTTTAAATGTCTAAATGTAAAATTCAGTATCACATTCAGTAACTTGATGTAGGTTATGCTTTTCTTTCAGGAAATGTTATAATTATATGGCTAATAAAATTGTTGTGTTTTGGGATTGAGTTTTTAATTTTAAAGCAAAATGAAATGGGTCATTGCCCTGTTCAGAAGTTGGCTTGCGAGTGAGCCTGCTTTGATTGTTTGAGATTAAAATGGGGCTGTTGCAATCTGACAAGGAGAGGTCAAATGGCTTTCTTCTATTCCCTCTCCTCATTTGACTGCAATGGGTTGTTTTGTTTGAAAAGGATTACTTGCCAATTCAGTGAGTACTTAACTATTTACGCTGTGTGATCATGAAAGAACCAATAAGCAATTTTAAAACCAGATTTTCTTGACTTGAACAAAGAAAGAAGTCTACCACACCCAGCACCTTCCCCTGCAACTGCAGGAAATGCTACACTTGCCCCCACACTTCCTCCCTCACCCCTATCCCAGGCCCCAAGATGACATTCCACATTAAGCAGAGGTTCACCTGCACATCTGCCAATGTGGTATACTGCATCCACTGTACCCGGTGTGGCTTCCTCTACATTGGGGAAACCAAGCAGAGGCTTGGGGACCGCTTTGCAGAACACCTCCGCTCAGTTCGCAACAAACAACTGCACCTCCCAGTCGCAAGCCATTTCCACTCCCCCTCCCATTCTCTAGATGACATGTCCATCATGGGCCTCCTGCAGTGCCACAATGATGCCACCCGAAGGTTGCAGGAACAGCAACTCATATTCCGCCTGGGAACCCTGCAGCCTAATGGTATCAATGTGGACTTCACCAGTTTCAAAATCTCCCCTTCCCCCACCGCATCCCTAAACCAGCCCAGTTCGTCCCCTCCCCCAACTGCACCACACAACCAGCCCAGCTCTTCCCCTCCACCCACTGCATCCCAAAACCAGTCCAACCTGTCTCTGCCTCCCTAACCTGTTCTTCCTCTCACCCATCTCTTCCTCCCACCCCAAGCCGCACCCCCATCTACCTACTAACCTCATCCTACCTCCTTGTCCTGTCCGTCTTCCCTGGACTGACCTATCCCCTCCCTACCTCCACACCTATACTCTCTCCACCTATCTTCTTTACTCTCCATCTTGGGTCCGCCTCCCCCTCTCTCCCTATTTATTCCAGAACCCTCACCCCATCCCCCTCTCTGATGAAGGGTCTAGGCCCGAAACGTCAGCTTTTGTGCTCCTGAGATGCTGCTTGGCCTGCTGTGTTCATCCAGCCTCACATTTTATTATTGCTTTAGAAAGTGTCAGCTTGTCATGTGACCTGCTTCCTCCAACTGTCCGGAATTAAGAAAAAGCCATTGCTCATATATTCCAAAGGTGGTTTAATTCCCTTTATGTCTAGAAGCTATCTTAGCCAAAGCCCCATTATCATGCAATTATTATTTAAAACCCGCTCTCCACGCCTCAAGTTCTTGCCCCAAATTTACCTTCTTAGTAAGATGGAAGATGCCAGTCCTACACAATCCCTTGAAGTTATTGTCTTTGCATTTTGCAGATTGTCTCGATCGCATTGGGACTGGAATGTGAAATGCACAGAAATGCAAATTCTTTCATCACCTTAGCTGTCAGTTCAAATTATTGTCCCATGTCGTAAAGAGCCTGTGTTTTTAAAAATCCAATCCATATTCCACTCGGTGGATTAAAATCATTATTTGGTATAAAGCAGATCTTCATTGGAGAGCCAAGAGTGTGGTCCTGTGTTTGATTGGAAACAGAATACTGTATAATAAGAGTGGAAGATTTCAACATTACTGAAAATGTATTAGGGATATTGGGTTGTAAACTCTTGTGCTTACAATTGTTCATTTATTCCGAGATATAAAAAAAAGAGTTGGGTTCACAGGGGTAACTAATTAGCACTTAGTTTGGATACAAAGCTCAAATGATTTGCAATGTTGTTGAAATGGTTTTTGAGACAGGAAGAATATCTAATATATCCTTAAGAACTCATAGAGACAGTTCGTCAGCTAGGGTATGATGGAGAAACAAGCACCTAAATGCTGAATATTTCTGTGGTTCACCGTGGAAAACTGCACATGCTGATATGTTATAATGGGCATGGAAGATTTGCTTAGTATTAGCTAGAGGAAGAAGTCTCCTGGAAAACTTTCATCATGAAAGAATGCTCTAGAATTAGAAGGAACCAAGCTGGGAAATGAACTGATCATATGTAATCCCTGTAGTGCTAAGAATCATTATGGACTGTTTCTGGGAGAATTGGATATCGACTTTGAAGAAAATATAAAGCATACCTTCAAGGTTTCTTTTTGGTCTGCTGAAGTTAAGAACGGAAAGGTACTGTTCTGTGGTTTGAAGTAAAGCAACCTTAAAAAATAACATTTAATCAATAGTTTTTTTTTACAGTTTGGTGTTACTACAAAATCTTCTGGAAACGTAAAACTTGTTGTGTCCTCCTTTCTGCCTAAACTGGAAATTTGTGTTTTGTTCTTTTTAAAAGCCTTGAGTCTCTGAGGATGGTCACAGTAAAGAAATCTTTTGTGCTTAATAAGATCAGAAAGCAATTTCAAAACCAATGCAATCACGAGAATGATTGAAATTGCACAGACATTTGCATTGTTCCACCAATTTAAGTACATTACTTTCAGGTTGATGGAAGTTGGGTGCTGAAAGAACAGCAGTTAGGTGCTGAAAGTATAGTTGATATAAGTTGACATGAGGAATGCTTAACAAGGGCACAATTACCAAGTCACTATCTAACCATTTAAAAATGCAGCCTGATGTTCCTGCTTGCTTACTGTACATCAGCATTATTGTCTACTTCATAGTGTGATTTAAAAGGTATTGATAATATATCGTGTGGGTTTGATATTAGGCTGTGCTGAATAGTGTTGTCTAACAAATAAATAGTATTTAACAAGTTGCTTGGCTGATTAAGGCAGTGCATAATGTAAATCTCATTTTGCAGGTACATAATAAGTAGATAATTGCAGTTGCATACTTTAAATGCTGTCCCTTTGTACCTGCACCAAAGAACACTGATGTTTAGTTTTTGAAACAAAGATTATATTTTTAATTCATTCATGGGATGTGAACATTGTTGACAAGGCCAGCATTTATAGTTTTTTTTCTTAATTGCTGATGAGAAGGTGGTCATGAACTGCTAAGTTGAATGACTGTCGTGCTTGTGGTTTAGGCATACCCACAATGCTGATAGGGAGAGAACTCAAGGATTTTGGCCGGGTAGCAGTAAAGGAGTAGAAATGTAGTTCCAAGCCGGGATGATGTGTGAGGTATGACTATCAAAACTAAATTCAAAGTTACATTCAGGACTACTCTTTAATGTTCTGTCATTGGGTACAATACTGCTCGACACAAGTTGAGTTCAGTGAGCCTTGTAACCTAGAAAACACCAGGCGCTTACAGCGGAATTGACTGCATTAATTTCTACTTTTATTCTCTAAAATATCAATATTGGCAATTCTTTGAAATATTTGGATGGCACAGTCGCCCAGTGGTTAGCACTGCTGCCTCACTGCACCAGGGACCTGGGTTCAATTCCACCCTTGGGCGACTGTCTGTGTGGAGTTTGCACATTCTCCCCGTGTCTGTGTGGATTTCCTCTGGGTTGTCCAGATTCCTCCCACAGTCTAAAGATGTCCAGGTTAGGTGGATTGACCATGCAAAATTGCCCACAGTGTTCAGGTGTGTGCAGAAAATGTGGATTAGCCACAGGAAATGCAGGGTTAGATGTATAGAGTCACAGTGTGGGTCTGGGTGGGATTCTCTCTGGAGGGTTGGCATGGGTTTGATGGGGGAATAGCCTGCTTCCATACTGTGGGGATTCTATGATTTGAAATTCAAATGGCGACAGTTACATTTTTCTGACACAGTACAGAATCTTTCCACAGTGCACCAACATCATGTAAAACCACTGTAGTTCTGAAAGGGTTAAGAAGCTTTTAAATTATGTACATTTGTGGGTGAACAGCTGCAGTTATATTCACATGGATCCCAGCCAGTTGGCTCACAATTGTACAATTCCCTTGTGTTGAAACTAAAGATGCCTTGGTGGCATTTAGAATTGAAATTTGGAGAATGGATTCCCTAACACCAATCACAGATATATATCGGTCATAAAATCCTCTGAAAAATAAGAAAACGTCTGGATGAAATGATGGATATATTACATTATGATGAATCACAGTAATCCATCAGTACATTTGCCATTTAATCTAATAGTCTAATATAAAATTGAAGACATCTTTCAGCACTTGCTTTCCAGTGGTATCTATTTAGTTTGTGGGCCATGTGTAACCAATGGGAAGTGCCCTGTGGAAGAGCTGTAACTCAAAATGTTTCCAGAAATAAATTATTCTGTTATTACGGTGGCAATTATGAGTGGTATGGCGTTAATTATGTCTGTCACTGAGATTGCGCTAATTTTAATCAGTTTGGACATGACGACATAAGTTACCAAGCTGTCAGGTGAAAAAGATCCAAATACCCAGCCAGAGAGGAACAGTTAAGGTTAGCATAAGAAACATGTGAAAAACAGTCACTTTAAGAGGAGAGTTTGGACAATTTATTTTTTGTAAAGGGCGAGGAACAGTTGTTAATGTCACAGGGCCATCAGCACAATTGATGTAATGAGGCATTTTGAAACTGTTTATGTAATTCTTGCATGTGTTTGCAAAAAAAGAGGATTAGCCAGGCAATTAAGTTTAGCACTAGCATTAACAGAAACTATTTGGCATTTCTAGTTCTGAAATGGCCTTTTCCAAGTCAAACTGGACATGGTCAGCAGATCACTTACTTCGCATCATTTAGTATCAATATTAGATGGTGGATCAAGGTTTATTTTTATTGTTACGCTGCTTTCAGCAGTGAGGCTATTTGTAATTCTCAGTTCATTGCTTTGCATAAGTACTGAATTTAATATCTCAACTCCACTCCTCTACTACCACTAACTGGAATATGATATATTGCATATTTCATGTAAGCAGCATGAAGATATTAATTCAGTTAAGTAAGATAATTCAAACAGGCCGAGACACTTTAAAAACACACTTTTTTTGGAAATAATTGCATTCATTCATATTTATTCATGATATTTATATTCAAAACACTGAATGTGGCAAACTACACTAAAGGCAAATTGCAGCTAATTTGTCCAAGTCATGGATATTTTCTTATGATTTTAAGGAAAGTATTCATTTCAAGGCCAGCTATTCCTTAAGAAACAGTTTTTTAGTTGTCATGCACCCAACTGATAAGTAGTAATCTAATATCATTATGTCTTATGGCACATGAACAGCTGTTGTGCAATAAAATTTGCTTGTGAAACGTTTAAATATTGTACATGCAGCACCTCAGGACATAACAGTCACAAGTTTAGTTATGAATTAATTTATTTTGGCAGTATTTTCACTTAAAATTTGTATTATTGTTTACAATTAAACAACTTCTTGCAATTCATAATGCCTTTAAAAGTCTTTAAAGACAACACTACATCTCAGTATAATAAGAGTTAGCTATGCAATGAAAAGACACAATTTAGTTTGAAATAAGTGTATCAGTTTAAAAAATAACTATTTGAGAACATCCCCTTTTATTCTGACTGCATTCAAGTTTTTATCAATGCATGACTAATTCTGGTTAGAATTTGGATGTGGCATTAAAAGGTTGTAAGTTGTAATACATCACAAAAAGTTCTCAATGACGTGGTAATAACTGTGGTAAAGGCCTTTATAATTTTCCCTCTGATCATGTTTGTTTAAATATGGTTCTCATCAATAGTTCACCTTTTTTAGCCTTTATCTTTCTTTCAGACATTGGGATTTCATTAATTTTTGTTCATTTTTATAACATTCATTAATCACCTGTCCTTCCTTTCTTTACTGTTTGCTGCCCACTCTTATTTTCCTCTCCCTTATTTTTCATTCATTGTTGTTAGTTTATTTGATAGCAATCAGATTATGGGAGAAAACAGCGCAGAGCAATTGTAGTCTTCACCTGCATGGTCAACACATTTCAGAAATGGTACATCAATGAGAGATTTTTTTATACTCTTGCCATTTATCTAATATAGAAAAGTTTTTCGGGTTACTTGTGGCGATGAGGTCAGGTCCCTTAGTGCAGAAAGCTTCTTTAAAAGTCGCTCCAAAAAATGAACATAATCTAAATTTCCATTTTGGAGCAGACAAGTGTTTATATTTTCCATTTGAAACTTTTCACATTCATTCTCTAAAGAGTTTCTCTTTTTGTCAATAAAGTGTGTTTTGGATCACAAAACAGTAACAGATTCTGGTCACAAAGATGTATGTTGTTTCAGTTGAAGTAAAAAGAACCCGGGAAAATGTGTGTTTGCTGCTCAGGGGTGGGATTGTACTCCCAGAAGAAACCACATTGGTTCAATTAACACAGATGTCTCAGGCAGTCAGAGGGGTCACTTCACTGGCTGATGATTTTGTTCAAATCATTTATTCTAAGCTGAAGACCTGGCTTAACTAAGCAGAGAAAAAACAGAACATAAATACATTGTCCGTAGTTGCACAGCGATACATTTATCCACAAGGGTGGATGGAAAATTTATTGGTCAGTCTGCTGTTTTGAATTTAAGACTGCAGCTGAAAGCTATCAAAGGGAGTGACTGGGAGCAGCTCAAGTTGCACTTCCCCATGTGGCTCATTTTCTGATTGTGAAGCAGTTGAATGGATGTGATTAGGCCCAACTCTGTGCTCGTTAATGAATATCATTATGTGTTCCAACTGAAGAAAGTATTGCATTGTTGTTGAGAGCATGATTCACGTCCCTTTGGTGAAGATGAGCCGGACAATGTATTTCAATTTCGGGTAGGAGAACTTTAAATGCTCTGTTTGAGCTTTGTTTGAAAACTCAAGAGCTTGGAACTATAGTGACTTGTCTCAGAATGCTTCTCGGGTTTCCTCATTGAAAACTGTTGAATCCATTCATCAAAATGTGTTCTATGTATTGTACTGTACAATTCTTTGTAATTTAATATTATAAAAGATGACCATAAAATTGGCACAATTTCCACGGTAAGACTTTGTTTTATTTTCTTGTAAAACCTGTGAGATGAGGGTAAATTTTGTTTTGTTTGCTCTACTGAGCTGATAGCAAGAAAATCCTTTTACTAGTGTTAGAAGATGATGTTTACTTTGTTGAAAATAACATAAAAGATTCCCAGTCTCATTATTTTTTTGAATTGTAAGTTTGAGTTGTTAATGATTAACTGAAAATGTGTGTATCAGTAATGTGATTGTCATTCAGGAATATTTCACCTCCCTGACTGCTTTCCTGAAGCAGATTGGCTCCAATGTTGAACTTGTCCTTCTTCATAGAGAAGTTTTCTTGTTATAGTCAACAAGGCTATTGTTGTCTCCACCCTCTAACTCAAATGGTGAGGCCATTTAAACTGCACTTATTACTGTGCAAACCTTTGATCAGTAATCTACGGAAGAGCAATTATTGAACTGAGGATTCTTCTAGCCATAATAACCCAATCCTCACTGGTTCCAATCTTGAACCTCTGCCCAAAATGTGTAAAATGATTGAGCGGCTGTGTCATCCAGAACTTTAAACTTGACTAAAGAGCGATGACAAATTGAAGTCTTTTGTTTTGCACTCATTTAGGACCTGGACGCAGGAAACAGACATTGGAAGAGGGGCAACTCCATGTCAGTGATGGCCCAGACAATGCCCTCCCTGCCCCTTTAATATGTTCCATCAATTGGTGTGTCTTTTCTCAAGCCTGTTTCATGTACCCAAGTCCTGAGGGCTGTAAAAAGAAAAGCTCCAACTTCTCTCTTCTCTGGCAATCTTTAATTATATCATTAGTTAACGGCAACATCTAGCGGCTGGAACCACTTTCAGCTTGGACCTCATTTATGTGCTGTTAGTAAGATTCAGTTGCCAGATAGGGAGCTCATTACATTTTGTGATGACAGGGTAGAAATCGAGCCAGATTCCATGCTGAACCTGCAGGTGGAATCTGGTGAGAGGGAGAGCTGCATGCACGGACCACTGTCAGAGACCCTTTTTGTCTTTGGTTAGACACTGCAGCTGCCTCCAGGTAAATTGAAATAAACATTATTGACCATTTGTTTGTGGTGATAGTCTTCTATGAGTGGATGAAGTGTGTGTTTTATACAAAAGAAGCTAACAACGAGGGAAGAATTTTATTTTGCAGCAAGTGGTTAGGATCTGGAATGTGTGCTGCTGCCTGAGGATGTGGTTGTAATAGATTCAGTTAGTATCAAAAGTGAATTGAATATGGAAGAACACTTGTGCAAGGCTATGAAGAAAAGGTGGGATAGAAACATAGAAGATAGAAGCAGCATGAGGCTATTCGGCCCTTCGAGCTTGCTCCACCATTCTTCATGATCATGGCTGCTTGTCCAACTCAACAGCCTAATCCTGCTTTCTCCCCATAGCCTTTGACCCCATTCACCCCAAGTGCTACATCTGACTGCCTCTTGAATACATTCAAGGTTTTGGCATCAACTACTTCCTGTGGTAATGAACGAAGGTTCTGTTTCCATGCTGTATGACTCTCTGACTCTGTAATACATCACTGTCCCTTTCCCTGTCTCAATTGTTCATGAGTTTCTGAGCAATGATTATCATGATGCCACCTATGCTATTTGAAGATATTGTATTGATTAGTATGATAACCAGCCTGATGAAGTTCAACAACTGAGAGAAGACTGATTGAAACATTATGATTATGTAATAGACATTGTAATCCCAATATATCGCTTTCCTTCTTGATTTTTACCTCCTCTGCGTATAGGTTACAGGAATTTTAAATGCATAACAGGCTGTTTGCTGGATAAATGAGCTAGATTTCTATTGTTCCTGGCACGTTGTCATTCTTTCCTGATAAACAAATGCCAACTTTTTCTCATTATGTGTTAAAGCCCTAATAGTCATAATTATTTTAATTTTAAGTGTAATGATTCCTGTCATATGTTGCCTGTGAAACAGAACTTTTATATTTTTGTTTTGGATCATTTAAGCTGAGCAGTCTGAAATCCGTGTGGTAGTTACAGTGGATTACTTGACTTAGTTATTTAAATCTGATTTACAGTAGTATTTCCTGATTTATATTCTTCAAGTGCAATATATCTTTTTTGTCAAGAGCAAGATCTAATTCTTTGGTAGTAAGAGATGTATATGTTTGTACAACATCCTTCTGATTCACTTCAAGTTAGCATAATATAAATGTTACTTTGTTGGAATCGGTGCACATGAGGCTATCACATGACTTTAATTGAAAACATTAACTCACTTGAAGAAGGCCTGAAGTATAAAATTGAAACAAGACAGCTCTTCACAGCACAGCCATTAATAATGGACATATCGGAGAAGCTCTGAACTTACAAAAGCGACCTCTTGAGATGGAGTAGTGATCTGACTTAATTCTTTAATGAAAATTCAAATCCTTTAAGGTGACAAAAGGGGAGATTTCTTAAGCTGATGTCTTGTGCTGGTGATTTGATGCTGGTATTGAAAGATGAAGTAACTTTCTCTAAATTGTATTTAAAACAAACGTGGTGTCCTTATTGGTATTCATTTCAAAATTCATTCATTTTTGTAATACAAGAACTAGATATACTTTAATTTAAATGTAGCAGTTTGTAAATTGTGCAGTTTTAGTTATAACAGTGTAATTGTTTAAGATTTTGTTTCCCTTCCATCCCATGAATTATTGTAACATTGTCTATGTCATGTTCTTTAGATCTTCCTATTCAATTTGTTACGTTCCTGATCACGGCAATAGGTGAGCAACCTGTAGTAATTAAAAACCGAAAGAACTACGGATGTTGTAAATCAGAAACAAAAACAGAAGTTGCTGGAAACTCTCATCAGGTCTGGCAGCACCTGTGAAAGTATAAAGTCCGAGTTTATGTTTTGAGTCCAGTGGGAATCTGCAGTATCACTTTAGTTCCAAACGCAGGAGTACAGATTTAGGGAGATCTCCCTTGAATTTGTTTTCCTTCCTCTTTTCCTATGGAGAGAAGTACCTTCCTTTCACTTATAGTTTAGCAGGTTAAAAGCAGAAACTCATGAGCAGGTCTGGATTGTTTTACTGGTCTTTATCAAAGAGATGAAGTAACCATCTGAACAATACACAAATACCATTACAGAACTATTTTGCACATAATAAAAAGTACATCTGCAACAAAGTTCCTTTCATTCTACAAAAAAAAAATCATCTGGGTAATGATATTTTTTGAATTATCAGTATGCAAACTGTGCAATGAAGTAGGAGAATTCTGCTTACATAGTGATGATGCATCTATGTGCAGGATTGGTTTTGAAGTAATTGCGAACAGTAAACTGATCAGATCATGTATGTCATTGTGGGTGTTTGCTGCCTGTTCACGAGGATGGGTCAGGTGACCTGGGGCAGAAGCTTTGGGTTAGTCTTGGTCTGACTGTGTCGCTGTTAAGACGTGGAATAAGTTGGTCTTGGTTCAAGTGATACAGGCATAAAAATAATAATTGGGGACAAGGCTGAATCACGGCCCAGAGATTGTGTTTTTGGAGGGGAGGGAGGAGATCAAATGTCACCCAGACCTTTGGAAACAGTGCGGGATTAAGGAGACCACATAGTAGACCTACTGCAAGACAGCGCAAAACGTCAAGGGGAGTGGTTGTGAGGGACTCTGGAAGACTGAGTGTCCTCATGGTAGCTCACTGACATCACTGTGGAGAGTATCACTGAGTGGATCCAAGTGGTGGGGAAAAACTCCTGCTAACAGAAGGACAAATAGTGGCCTGGTGGTGGAACAATGAGATTTGTTTGACAAAGAGACAGAAGGTTGGATTCTGTACAATGAACATTTTAATGTTTTACTTGATGGCAATCCGAGACTTTATGGTACGAGTTTTTTTAGGAACCATTAAGTGCAAGACCTTCATGATTTTGAGGAGTCTGATCCAACCAGAGAAACCAGTGGAGAAGACTTTAAAGAGATATAAAGAACTATGCGAAGCACTGGAAAGTCATTTTGGACCAAAGCTACAGACTACGATGAACTGGCTTGGAGGAGATGGGTGGACCAGCTTGTTTCCATTTAAAGGACTGTTATTTTTGATCTTTTCCCCCAAGTTCCCAAAACAAAGCAAAAGCTTAAAAAAAGCAGTAATTACTGTAGCATGAATTTGAGGAAATCAGCTCCCGCACTGGAAAAAAAAATTCCCTCTCATTCACCATTTTAATTCCTCCTCTGTGAAGTTCCTCAAAATTCAGAATCTGAACAACAAAAGCCATCAGACGGATTCGTCTACAAAATGGCATGAGCCTTTGGAAGTCTGAGGGACTATACCAGAAAAGGCTCCCGAGACTTGGAGTTAATCTTCTTCTATTAACTGCTATTCCCTCTGAGAGCCTAATCATGTTGATGTAAACTGCAGTTTACAATGGGTTACATGGGGATGCAGGAGGTTGGGAGGGGAATGAACATTTACCTATGTTTTTGTAAATATTGCTGAATATGTACAAATGTTGGCTATGATATCTGTATAATATTTAAAATTGTTGCATATATCTTCATTGATGGGAGTTTTTGAACTAAAGGGGGAAATGTGTATGTATGTCATTGGGGGTGCTTGCTATCCCTTTACAAGAGTAGATCAGGTGACCTGGAGCAGGAGCTTTGGATTAGCCTCAGTCTGACCTAGTGGCTGCAAAGACGTTGTGGAATAAATTGTTCTGGGTTCAAGTGCTATTCACCTACCCTATAACTTCTATAAATTGACCTAAATTGTAACAAACATAGATCAATAAGGATCCACAAAAGTCTTTATTTAAATTCCCCAACCATCTGTGATGCATGTTGTACAAACCATCAACATTTTTTCCCTGTTTGGATGATGAAGTTTGTGAAGAATATATTTGCTGGACAGATTGTTGCTTATCAAAAGGAATAATTGTGATGTCTAATGCAAGCAAATCCCATCAGATGACGATATGAAAGAAATTCCAGAAGGTTTTCAAACCACGTTTGTAGAAATAGAGCCACAAGTTTCTCCAGCAGTTCATTCAACTGGCATTCCTATTGGTAAGACCGAGGCAGATGAAGGCACAGGGATCAATGGTGGAATTATTACTGTTGGGGTTGTGTAAGTAACTAGAATTAGAATAGTGCAGTTACCTCGGAGGAGCCTGAGAGCAAAGGAGGTGGTAGCAATTGATGGAGCAACAAGGCCATGGAAGAAATAAAAGGGAGATTAAAGATTATAAAGTTGACGTGTGATCTAATGATGACCACAAATTCACTGAGTTGTTGAGGAGAATTCTGAACCAGCAATGTCCTTTAGGGAAAGAAACTGCCGTCCTTACCTGGTCTGAGCCTACATATGAATCCAGATCCACAGCGCTGAGGTTGATTCTCAACTGCCTTCTGAGCAATAAATTCTGGCCTAGCAACCAACTCCCTCAGCTGCAGAATGAATTTGAAAAGAACTGAGAGGCGTGTATATTTGTGATCATTGGGTAAACGGATGTACTTTGTCTCCTCATCAAGAAAGAAGCACAGATATGGGAAACTGAATTTGTTTTGGAAGAGTTCATGCTTATGGCAGGTAATGCGATGTTAGCTTGGAGTCTATTAGTCAGACTGGTACAGGCTAGGGAGAAGCAGTAAAGACTTGGATGAGGTCTCAGTAGTGGATGGTTCTAGTGATGAAATAGAAATGTTTAGAAGCTCATCTCTGGGTTAGCTAATACAGCAAGGTTATGGACAGTCACATATCACAGAGAGGGTTGGAGCTTCATACAGTGTGGAAACAGGCCCTTTGGGCCAACAAGTCCATGCTGACACTCAGAGCAACCCACCCAGACCCATCCCCCTAATCTACACATCCCTGAATACTAGGGGCAATTTAGCATGGCCAATCCACCTAACCTGCACATCTTTGGACTGTGGGAGGAAACCTGACCACCTGGAGGAAACCCACACAGACACGGGGAGAATTTGCAAACTTCACATGGACAGTCGCCTGAGGGTGGAATTGAACCTGGGTCCCTGGCCCTGCTAGGCAGCAGTGCTAACCACTGAGCCGCTGTGCCACCCTAAAGTTGGAGTTGGAGGCCAGGGAATTACTTTTAAAGCTGGGACTGAAAATAATCACAACAGTTTCTGAAAACTTGGTTGAAGGAAATTTCTGCTTGTCCAGAAACACAAACTGTGTGTGAGAAATACGATACTGTAAAGCAAAATTAGATGTTATCAGTTTATGGGTGTAACTTGAAATTATCTTTTTGTTGCTGATGTTGAAGTTAACTTTTTAATGGCAAAGTTGTTCAGGAATAGCAAATAGATAAGAGCTAGGAAGTGACCGAAAATAGATCACTGGGGGCTTCAAAGGGAGCAGGGAGGGAATGGTGAGAGAGACAATTGTAAATGATTCCCTGGCTAAGTGTAATGAAACGACCAGTAGCAAGTGACAACTGTGAAGGATGGTGCTGAGGAGGGGAAGCCAAGCAGTTGTGCCTGGATCTCCTCCAGTAAGTGGTGGTCAGTCAGCAATAGATCCTCTTTAGGGGAAGGAGACCTCTTGCGAAGAAAGACCAGACAGGCAGGCAAAGGTTTTGTCAACCTAATGTCAAACTATGAGCTTCATTCACTGTAAATACTTCCTTGTTTAGCCATAATCTCCCTTCATGTTTGTCATGATCTGATGCCAGTGGCAAATAATCCCTGCTTCACAATCTTTCGGTCTTCTATATATTTAAATCTCACCTGTACACTAGACTGACAAAATAAAAAGGAACAGGGTGAATGCTGTTGCATCCATTCAAAGGAGAACTTCTAAAGTTAAGGAGGATGAAGAGGAATAGTTTACCAAAGTCATAGCCATCTATGAGTTTGAGGGTGTCAAGCAAATACTGAGACTTAATACCTGTTTTGGTACAGAGGGTTCTGGGTATCCATACACATTCTCCAGGTAATAACACAAATGGAATTTTTGCATTTATTGCAAAAGAATAGTGTATAAAAGTAGGGAAATGTTGATGCAACTTCACATGGCATTAGTGAGACTGTGCCTGGAATATTGTGCGCAATTTATGGGCCCCTTACATGAGGAGGGATATAGCTGAGTTGGAGGCAGTTCAGAGGAGGTTCACTAGAGTGATTACAGAGGAGATTCCAAAGATATGCAGGTTAGGTGGGTCGGCCATGCTAAATTGCCCACAGTGGTCCAGGGATGGGCCAGCCAGGTGGGCTAGCCATGGGAAATGCAGAGTTATAGGGATAGGGTAGGGGGGGTAGTTCTGGGTAGTATGCCATTTTGGAGGATTGGCACGGACTGTGTGCTGAATGGCCTGCTTTCACACTTTTGAGATGCTATGATTCTATGAAGCGGGGTTTGTTTTATGAAGAGACATTGAGCAGTTTAGGCTTGTACACTCTGGAGCTCAAAAAAAATGAGAGGAGATCTAATTGAAGCATAGCAGATGCTAAAGGAGATTGAAAAAGTAGATATAGAAAGGATATTTCTTTGTGGGGAAATCTAGAACAAGTGGTCATAGTTTTAGGATAAGGGTTGGCAGATTTAAGAGATGAGGAGAAATTACTTCTCTCAAAGGATTATGGAATTGTGGGATTCGCTTACCCAGATTGCTGTGGATCCTGGGACGTTGAGTAAATTTAGGGAGGAGTTAGACATAATTTTAGTTAGTAATGGGTTGAAGGTTAATGGAGTATGGGGTTGAGGTTGAGATGAGGTCACTTATGATCGTATCGAATGGTAGAGAAGTCTGGAGGGGCTGTATTGCAGATTCCTACTGCTTGTTCTTGTGTTCTTTCAATGCAAGTAGTCCTCCAAAGTGCAAAATGCAAGTTCAACAATCTCCTGCTGAACAGGCAAACGGGTCACTAGCTTCTGGATGTTTGAATTTTACTATACCTTTGACCCCCTCAGTTTGTTATATCATCTGTCAAATATAACAGTGCAATGAGACTCACCTTTTTAATTTGATAAAAAACTATGGGTCATCAAGGCAGTATATTTCACAATGTGATCTGAATGTACAATATCAATTGCTTCACTGATAGTTTCATTCCTGTAGTGAGAGATTATCTTGCTTGTGTTATTCCTCTGAACATAGCTACAGTTTTTTAAGCTGACAGGTTGTTCATGAGATTAAAATGCATTACCTTTAATTCAAACCGTGTAGATCATATGGGTTAAATTTTAACTGCTGGCTGCCCCACTTTGAGGCTTGGATTGCATAGTACAAACTGAAGATAAATTGAAGGGGAAAATCTGGATTTTATCCTTTTTTCTTTTTTTAAAAGAAAGGAAATATTAAGTTTGAAAGAAGTACAGATGGCTGAATACACTTGAATATACTTTATTAATGTCTGAAAACAATTTAAAGTCATAACAAGTCCTGGAAACAGACCTTTTGGTCCAACCAATCCATGCCAACCATGTTCCAAACTAAACTAGTTTCACCTGCCTGCGTTTGGCCCATATCCCTTGAAACCTTTCCATTCATGAACTTATCCAAATACCTTTTAAATGTCGTAACTGTACCTGCATCTACCACCTCCTCTGGCAGTTCATTCCACACATGAACCACTCTCTGTGCAAAATAACTTGCCCCTCAAAGGCCTGAGCACTGCAGGCAAGCATGCTAAATGTCTCCCTAACCATCCTGTCTACCTGTAATGCAAATTTCAAAGAATTATATACCTGGAACTCTTGATCTGTCTGTTCTACAACACTACCTAGGGCCCCAAATTTAATTGTATAGGTCTTGTCCTTGTTTGTTTTACCAAAATGCAATACCTCACATTTATCCAAATTAAACACCAACTGCCACTACATAGTTGATCAAGATCTCTTTGTAATCTTGCAGATGACACCAAAATTGATGGTATTGTGGACAGTGAAGAAGGTTATCTAAGATGGAGTATGATTTTGTAAACCTTTATTAAGGCTTATAGCATCATGAGGGACATAGATCAGGTGAATTACAAGGGTCTTTTCCTTAGGGTGGGGGAGTTCAAAACTAGGGGGCATATTTTTAAAGTAAAAGGAGAAAGATTTAAAAAGGACAATCTTTTTAGACAGAGGTTGGTTCGTGTGTGGAGTGAACTGCCTGAGAAAGTGTTGGAAGCAGCTACAGTTACAGCATTTAAAATATATTTGCATAAATATATGAATAGGAAACTTTTGCAGGGATATAGGCCAATTGTAGGCAGGTGAGACTAGTTTAGTTTGGGAATGTGGTCAGCATGGACGGGTTGGACCGAAAAGTCTGTTTTGATGATGTATGATTCTGACTCTTTACAACTCTAGATTGTTTTCAAAATTAAGAATGTTATTCGAATGCATAGTTTTCGCAGTACTCCTTTCTATGAGGTGATGCTCGGAACAAAATGCCTTTGCTTCTAAAATTTGGAACGTAAAATCTGTTGAGTTGGAAAAGGATTTCAATTTCATATACAGTCAATTTCTTAACTCAGAAAATGCACATGAGTTGTGTTATGCCCTATTTCTGTTACAGTGAAACTAACAATGTCAGGCAACTTTAGAAGACGAAGCTTTTTGTGTGCACTTACAAATGACTTTGGGCAGTTGGAATAGCACGTAAAGCTCCTTTAAAGTACTGACAAAAAAGGTTGGCGTTACAGCTGTTTAAAACCACAGACCTTGCAAATATATCAGTCACTGTATTCATGCCAAGCGTCACATTTTTGTGGTGCACAAATACAGTACATATTGTGCTCTGTGCCACTCTAGTGTTTTACATTGATTTCATGATAATTTTTTTCAGATAATTGTTTAATAAAAAGCTGATCTAAGCAGAGGATTTAAATGTTTGACTGTTCCTGTTATGGATAATAGTATTCATAAACTATTAGACCATTTTTAACTTGTATAACACCTTACATGACCTCAGCGTGTCTCAAGTGCCAATCACGTATTTTTGCACAGTTGTCATCATTGAGAAATGGAAGCAAGTTAAAACATAGTTAATTATTCAATTCCAACTGAGTTTTTGTTTTATTCGAACAGAAATCTGTCAACCCTCTGAAATGTTCTAAAATCATAGGACATGTCCAGAAAATGCACTTTGTTAAAGTGTAATTTTTATTAATATAGAAAAGATTTCTCTGGTTTGAAAATCTGTTGTAACTTTTGTTCATTTAGTCAATACAATTTTTAAAAGTTCAGCACCTTGAGGCAGTAACTTTGCTGTAAGATGGAACTGTCCTTGAAGTGTGTGTCTGCAGAAGTTGTTTAGAGGATGAGCAAATCTTGAATCCTTATTTTATTACAGGTAGGAGATATGTGTAGGAGGACAGTACATGTTGTTAAAGATGTAGCATATATTTTTGCCAGATAAGTGTCTGTTAGTAGGTTAAGGATTTGAAGTAAGAGAAGGTATCAAATAATATTTTGAAATTTAAAATGGTTTCCAAATTGTTTTATATCATCTTTTGAAAGAAAGCTTAGATAGTTAAAAGCTACTAGAAAAGAAAACAGTTAAGACTCCATTTCTATCATACAAATATAATCTTACAGGAACAGGAATTTTCCAGTTGTTGCCAACAATTTTTGCCATTTAGTTTTGGAAAATGTTCCCAAGCTAAACTAGTCCCACCTGCCTGCACTTGACCTATATCCCTCCCGATGTTCCTATTCATGTACACATGCAAATGTGTTTTATACATCGTAACTATAGGTACATCCACCACTTTCTCTGGCAGTTCACTTCACAGACGAACCACTCTCTGCCTAAAAAAAAGTTTCCTTCCTGTCCATTTTTAACCCTTTCTCCTCTCACCTTAAACACATGCCCTCTAGTTTTGAACTTCCCCACCCGGAGGAAAAAACCCTTATAATTCACCTTACCTGTGCCCCTCATGATGTTATAAGCCCCAATAAGGTTGATAAGATCATATTCAATCTTAGATAACCTTCTTCAATGTCCACTATATCACCAATTTTGGTGTGATCTGCAAAATTACAAAGAGATCTTGATCAAATGAGTCAATGTGCTGCGGAGTGGCAGATGCTGTTTAATTTTGGACAAATATAGATTTTGCATCTTGCAGTCCTTAATCTCAATATTTGATGTATAATTACTTGGAAAATTGGTGGTAAAATAAAAGTTGTAGGATGAATAATTGTTTCTGTGACTTGAATATTTCAATTGTGGTATGGTCTGTACTATTTCACCTACCTATTATAATGTATTCAGTGACAATGCAAAATATCCACAATCTGATTCCACATGAGTTTATGCAGATCCAATGTCAGAAATGTAGACAGAAATGTGCATGTATTTTGTTCTTTCAAAAGTTGTATTTTAATATTGTTTTATAACTCTGCAGCTAGTAATCATTCTGTACAGGGAATTGACAGAGATGTTTAATAATTACTTTGCATCCTCAGTATTTACAGTAGAACAGGAGGATAAATTTGCCAAAAGGCTCGATGAAATTTATAGTGGATAGGGAACAGGGACTAAATAATTTCATCCCTAATGAGAAAAATAATGGAATTGAGGAGTGACAGATCCCTAATGATTTCCATCCAAGGGTGTTAAAGAAAGTAGGGGAGCGTATTACAGATGCCTGTAATCTCTCCAAGCTCCCTAGATACAAGAGCCTTTCCTTCCAGATTGAAAATTATACATCTCACTCTGCTTTTTAAGCAGAGTGAAAGAGGAAAAGCAGGGATTTGCAGATTAGTTAGCCTAACATCCATGGTGGGGAAAATACTGGAGTCTATAATCCAGGATGGGGTCATTGAATACCTTAAATTAGAGAGAATGTAGATTCATGATGTGTCAGTCATGTCTGACGGATCTCATTGAATTTTTTTGAAGAGATGTCTAAGGTATTGGACAGGGAATGTCTATGGGTGTTGTTTTGATGGATTTCCAGAAGGCATTTGATAATGATCCATGTCACCAATGGTAAAAGCCTATGGAATTGAGGGTAGATTAGTGACATGGCTGGGAAATTAAGTGGCAGTTGACAGAAAGTGGGGATAATGGGTAAGTACTCAAATTGGCAGGATATGACCAGTGGCATTCCAAAAGGATCTCTGTTTAGGCTTCAATTATTCACATTTCTTAACAATTTGGATAATGGCATGGAAAGTTAGATATACAAATTTGTCAATGATGCAAAATTAGGGTTACATGATAACATTTCAAAGGGTTATGCATAGATTGAACTCCATCTTCCACAGTTTTAATGTAAGCAAGTGTGAGGTTATCCATTTTGGACCAATTAAATGATAGACCAGGGTACTTTTGAGATGGTATTAAGTTAAACATGATGGATATGCAAAGACATCTAATTGTTCATGTGCATAGGTATTTGAAATGTCACAAATAGGTGCAGAAATTATTCAAGAAAGCTAATGGAATTCTGGTGCTCATATCTAGAGGACTGGCATATTAGGAAGAGAAGTTTTATATTGCAGTTATACAAAATCCCGGTTAGGCCCTACTTGTAATGCTGACAGTGGATTGGTGCACCACAAAACTCATATTTTCTTGATGTCTAAAATTTGCTGCATTCTACTGCCTGTTAATACTCTGTGTAGAAAGAATAAAGTACATCAGAGAAGCCAAAAAAAACAAATTTGTTCATTCTACAATTTGTAAAAACAAACATTGAAATCCTAAACCACTTTAATGTAATGGCTTCCAACCATTCATTCATTGTGTTCTTGTGAATTCCATTGTTCTGAGCCATTAGGTCCTAAATATCTGAAGAGCTCAGCCAGACACATCTGCTTTCCAAAATATTCAAAACGACAAGTCTGTAAATTTTCAAGATGTCCGTTCGTCCTTGAGTGCAGTTTGCCAACCAGCCTTGATGCCCATTGAACGAAAACAAAATTGCTGGAAAGGCTCAGCAGGTCTGGCAGCACCTGTGAAGGCAAAAACCAGAGTTAACATTTCAGGTCCAGTGACCCTTCCTCAGAACAGTTCTGAGGAGGGGTCATTGAATCCAGAATGTTAACTGTTTTTGCCTTCACAGATGCTGCCAGACCTGCTTAGCTTTTCCAGCAACTTTGTTTATTTTTCATGATTTGCAGCACCTGCAGTTCCTTTGGTTTTTAACTGATGTCCATTGAGGTCGGCTTCTTTGTATGGTGTCACACAGTATGTGATTTCATTTTTTGTGGGGCTTTAGTTCTGCTACAGAGCCAAATGGGGAGTTGACTGCAGAGCTATTTAGTCAGTGCAATTGCATCTTTAGCAATTTACTGTTTCAACTAAGTGAAATAATTAGACAGAATACTTGAGACCATATTTCCTGCCTGGTCCCCTGCTCTGTGACTGAGTTATGCAATTTATTAGGGGTGAAATATGCTTTTCAGATGAAGTGTGCACTCAATGTCCCTGGTTTGACCATTTTTTTTATGACTCACTTGAGTGGAAGTTACAGACCAGTAAGGCCTCCTAGCTGCTAACATTGAGGCCTTCTGACTGTTACTCTCCAGCAGCAGCTTAAAAACACAAGTCCCAAGTCTAAACATTCTATGAAAAAGATGAAAAAAAGAATTGCCTTGTCCCATGTGTAAGACAGAAAAGTCTGCACCAATATATTTAGGCATTTCAGTCAACATACTTTACTAGAAGTTAGGAAAGAGATGCTAGAAGCATGTGTATAAATGTGTATAAAAAAAACTAGAAAAGGCAATAATGCCTAAGAACTCATGAACCTTTAATATCATTCTTGCATTTAAAAAGGAAGATAGAACATGTCCAAGAAACAATGGATGAGTTGACTTAAGATTAAGAATGAAAGCATCACTCAAAGATATAACTAAGTAAAATAATTCTAGGAAATAAAATTATAATAATACAGACTTTCAAAGGGAAAGTCATTGCTCACAAATCTTTTGAATTATTTGAAGAAGTAACAAAATGTAAACAAGGTTATATAATATATTTGGAATTTTATCAACAGTATGGTAGAATCCTGACTCTGGAGTCACAAGATAGGTCGTATATCTTGAGCTAGAATAATAGAAGACAATTCGGTTTAAGGTTGTTGCTTGAGCCAGCAAAGGTGGGAAGTGGTTATCCACGTGGATCAGTCCATGAAACATTGTTGTTGACAGCTTATATAATTATGCAGTTGGGAAATGAAAATACTCTTTTGAAAGATCCCACAATTTGACAACATTTCAATCCTGCTTACGTTAAGGATTATATAAGACCAATGATCAGTTGGACAGTACATACTGTTCTTACAAACAGTAAAAATAAAGGACCACATGTTGTAGGCATATTTTAATTCAGTGACAGCTTTTGGAAAAACCATTCTTTGGTGCATTCCCCATGGCAATGCTTAAATCAATGAGAATCGACTTGCCTGGTTTGAATTTAAACAAAAGCTCGACAGTTAACTGTACCCCAGTGCATTTCCATGGAGATACCTCTAGCAATCAGGGTCTGCTTGCCAACCAATTAACGCCCTGTTCTGATGCAACATAAATTGTTGTTCCCTTTGAGATTTTGTATTTGTGACTCTGCCCTGATGTGGACAAGATAAAAGCTTTGATTGCATATTCTGCTTTTTGGTAATATTAATAAATCTGTGGACAACAGTTTATGCATCAGCTACACCTTCCAATGTGACAAAACACAGGAAGATATTAATAAATAACTGCGCACATGTGATGTGCGTCATTTTAGTAGGAAGAATAAGATTATATATTGCTAAAATAAGAGCCTATACTAATATGAAGAACAAAGGATTCAGGAGCACAGATAGTTGTATCTCTAAATATAATAATGTGTTCTCCAGGATGCAGAGGCATTGGAGAAGATGAGAAAAAAGAGATTCACAAGGATATTCAAACTGAAAAACACATTTCGATATCAGGAAATGGCGAATGACTGTTCCTTTTAGAAAAGGAGAGGGCTGAGGGCAAACCCGAGAGGGATCTTATGCATGAAGAGAAGTTTTTTGAAAAGGCAGACTCAAAAGCAACTGCTTCCCGACCCAAGCAGAGGTGGTTTCTGTGTGTAGGAAATTCCTGATCTACATTCAATTGGGAACCCAGTTTCATACTACATCTTTATTCCAGCTTTTCCCAGGATGAGACC
The DNA here is from genome assembly GCF_030684315.1 of Stegostoma tigrinum. Classification (NCBI taxonomy): domain Eukaryota; kingdom Metazoa; phylum Chordata; class Chondrichthyes; order Orectolobiformes; family Stegostomatidae; genus Stegostoma; species Stegostoma tigrinum. The sequence goes on from NC_081374.1 coordinate 32,921,259, forward strand.
TGAATCTATTTGGAACCACTTTGTTTTTCAGAAAATTGAGTTTTGCATGTAATCCTATGTAAACCTCTCAATGCACTCTGAAATTATAGTGGACACAGTTTTGCTGGTGACTTCTACAACTACTTCATCAAAGCCTGCCTGTGTCACATTTGAAATATACAAGATTTTGAAAAAGCTTCACGTGGTGAACACTGAGATTGTTTTCATCAGTTGGGGAGGAGAACATAAGTGAGGGGACGTAATCTTCGCCCCAAGTGATCAGCCCCTTTTTTCTGAGATAAGGAGAAATTACATCATTCAAATGGTTGTGAACCTTCAGAAGTCTCCACTCGAGGCTTTGTTGATACTTTAATTGTTGACGACATTTTAAGGTTGGGTTGGTCTCTAAGGAAATTAAAAGATATGAGGAGTGAGTAGGAACCTACAGTTGAAACCTGAGATTGTCTATGATAGCATTAAATGGTGGAGCAAGCTCAGTGGCCCATATGCTGCTGTCCCAATTTCTGATGATCTTAAAGGGAAATCTGTTTCTCAGTTGTCAAATGTTCCTGCTCTTCTGGTAAGAATTAAGTATTTAAGACTATACACAAAGAGAAGTGCATCTTTGTGGGCATGTCCAAAACTAGAACTCGCAAATATGAGAGTCACAAATAAATCAATCCAAGAATCCATGAGAAACCTCCTCATCAAAATAATGGTAAGCATGTGCAACACACTACCATCAGTTAAGACATATATAGGTACATTTAAGGTTAAGCTAGGCAAATGTAGGAGGGATAAACAACAAACGAATTTGCTGTTTGAGCAAAAAAGGGTAAAGGAGTCCTGTGTGGAGCATAATTGCCAACAAAAGCAAGTTGAAAAAAATGGTCTGCTTCTGTGCTGTAAATCCTCCTTCAGAATGTGGTAACATTGCGTACCAACTACAATGGAGCCATTTGACGGACTTCAATGGCATTTTTTCAAGTCTTGACTTCTGTTGCCTTAGAACAAGGCTAGAAATGCCGCCACCTCCTCTCCAATTACAGATCAGCCCAACTTGGAAGTATATCACAGTGTCTTCATCACTGTGTCAAAATCATGGAACTTTCTCCCTAACAGCACTGTAACACATGGACTGCAGTTATTTAAGAATGTGGTTGATCACTATCATCTCGAAGGCATTTAGACTTGGGCAGCAAATGTTGACCTTGCTAGTGAAGCCCAAATCTATGAAATTAGAAAAGAAAAGGATTATTTGTAATGTGAAGAAAATGAAACATCATTGAGACTCGGTGAAATAAATGATTTAGTAGTCTTCAAGTAGATAGTGATTGATTTTAATTCATTGGACATTTTTCTGCAAAAACACTTTTTTTTAATAGTTTAGAATCTTGCCCAATGAACATCTCCAAATGTGTTAACAAGATTAATGGGGTCTGTGAAGCTATGTCAGGTTTTGAAAGAATCCAGGGTAAACAGACAATGGTCCAAGTATCAGGAAAGTTTTAAATTTGATTTGAAAGATAAAGCCATAAGTACAATCCATTCAATGAGTGAATAAAATAGTTTCAGAAGAAATATGAAGATCTGAAGGAGAAGAAAACAAAATGTTGATGCTTATTTGATACTAAATAAAACTTAACCAACTTTTTAAAAACTGAATTTAACATTGCCAAAGAGAGAATTAACGAGTTTCTGTGTCAGCAACAAAACTGGGTAGAGCTTCTGAAAACTCTGAATTTTGAATCCATGCCAACTTGCAGTCTAGTCAGTGGGTCTCCCAAGACATTTTTAAATAGATTGAAAATATAATTGTTTGTGACATGTCAATTATGTAATGATTTATATGCTAAGCACATTTACATAAAGTAATGATCACTGCTGGTTAGTTCATCAGCTGGCAGAAGATGCTGCATGTCAAAATATAACTTTTGATACAAATCATGGAACGAAAGCAATTGCATCTAATGTACTGTATTTCCTGGCCTCAGGATATCTAAACGCGTTAATATTCATTGTGTTTTTACAGTATAGTCACTGTTACAATCATGGAAACATGGCCATTTTTATGCAACGTAAAATTCATGAACAACAGCCAAATACGTGATGAGAATGTCTCTGTCTCTGTTTCTATCTTTAATATGATTAAATGTTAAAAGATTGAACAGGCCATTGGGAACATTCCATATCTCAGTTTCAAATAGCCAGGGTTTCTTTCATACTCCAAGATGACAGACCAAGGTTAATTCTGTTGCCAAAATACAGCACTTGCCACAATCCTGGCCCCTGGTAGGTACCAGACTTGAGTGTTGGCTTAGATTTTGTGTACATGGTTTGATTTGAGGTGACTTGGCTAAGCTATCATCCAAGACTAGTCTTTTACATTTGTCTGAGGCTTTTTCTCCCACTCATTAAATTTTCCTAAATTCCTGGTTATAACATTCTAAAATGAACTTGGATTATTTAATTCATTGGAACTGACCTGGACTAAGGATTCCTCCTTTATTGTTTTGACCATCTCTAAAAGTTAACATGCTGGAAGTTCCCAACAGGCTAATCAGCTTTGCAGAGAAAAGTGTAGGTTAGCATCTGAAATATTAACGTGTAATTTACCCATTTATGAATGCTAACTAACTGTGTACTTAGAGCAGTTTCAATTTAACTAAATAAGGGAAAAGTAAACTATCTATAGTTCTATCGTGTTTAGCCTCTGCTTTCACTTTGCTAAGGACACATGTTCATAACTCCAGTAATGCACTCTCTTCTAAAATGGCTAACATTGAATCCTCATGCAGATAAATTTTAAATGCCAATGTTTCTAAAATGTTACCCCGCAACCTATTTGGTCAATTACAGAACTAACTTTGAGTAACTACTATGTGTAGAAATAATAACAAACAAATGTATACCACATGAGTAGGGATAAAATAGCAATCGACGAATTTGCAAGCTGTCTTGCCATCTTGGTAGATTTGGTACTCAACATGTCGAACAAGTGCAGAATTCCAATTAAGGAAGGAAGTAGAACACTGAACCCATGTACTGAGTATTGTGCCCAATTGAGGCCACTGAGAACTAAAGGAAAACACGGGGAGCTGTTCAGCCACAAGGCTGGTACTTGGTGTTAGTCTAGGACACATTGGAGAACTGGGTATTTTGCAAACTTGACAGTAAAACTAGTGATTGTTGTTTTTTTTTCCTTCTGTATTATCTGGAAAAGGTAATTCAAGTATTATTTCAAATTGACAATTTACAGAACAGCAGTTTGTATCAGTATAGTAGCCTTAATTTAGTGAGGTGTCTCAAGGTGCTTCAAATGTGCATTATCAAACAAAACTTGAGAGCTTGACAAAGAATTTTGGTACAGGTAACCAACAGCATGATCAAAGAGAGGACCATCCTCACAAAGGAAAGAGTTGAAAAGATTTCAGGAGGATGTTCTAGATTTAAGGTCTGGCTATGCCTACCAATGATGAAGTGGTTTCAAATTCTGGGATGAATAAGAAGCCATAGGGGATTTCTGATATCTTTGAAGTTGAGGAGTTTTAAGAAGAGATGTAATAAGGCCATAAAGATTATGGGAAATAAGAATGAGAAAAAAGGTCAAAACAAGTCAAAAACCATTTCAAAACTGATTTTCAAGAGGTGACGGAGAGTAATAAGTAGATGGAATGGATAGCACATTTTCAAATTAGTAGCCCTAATTTGCTGAGGTGAGGCATTTGACCAATTGATAGACAACTTGCTTTGCAAACTGAAAGAACTGCAGACGCTGTAAATCGGGAACAAAAACTGAAAGTGTTGAAAAAGCTCAGCAGGTCTGGCAGCATCTGTGAAGAAAACTCTGGATAAACATGGATGCTTACCCAGCAATACCCCCGTCCATGAAAACATAACGAATTGTAGAACATCTGCCAATGGAGAGGTAGATTTGGAAGTGTCTGTGTACTCTGTATAAGCTGAGTGCTGAGATAGACAACAGACAATAGGTGCAGGAGTAGGCCATTTGGCCCTTCGAGCCAATGCCTCCATTCATTTATGAAAATGGCTGATCATCCACAATCAGTATCCTGTTCCTGCCTTATCCCCATACCTTTGATTCCACTATCTTTTAAGAGCTCTATCCATCTCTTTCTTGAAAGTATCCAGAGATTTGGCCTCCACTGCCTTCTGGGACAGAGCATTCCATATATCCACCACTCTCTGGGTGAAGAAGTTTTTCCTCAACTCTGTTCTGAATGGCCTACCCCTTATTTCTAAACTGTGTCCTCTGGTTCTGGACTCACCCATCAGCGGATACATGCTTCCTGCCTCCAGAGTGTCCAATCCCTTAATAACCTTATACATCTCAATCAGATCCCCTCTCATCCTTCTAAACTCAGGTGTATACAAGCCCAGTTGCTCCAATCTTTCAACATATGATAGCCGCGCCATTCCGGGAATTGACCTCGTGAACCTACGCTGCACTCCCTCAATATCAAGAATGTCCTTCCTCAAATTTGGAGACCAAAACTGCACACAATACTCCAGGTGCGGTCTCACCATGGCCCTGTACAGCTGCAGAAGGACCTCTTTGCTCCTATTCTCAATTCCTCTTGTTATGCAGGCCAGCATGCCATTAGTTTTCTTCACTGCCTGCTGTACCTGCATGTTTGCTTTCATTGATGTACAAGAACACCTAGATCTTGTTGTACTTCCCTTTTACCTAACTTGACTCCATTTAGGTAGTAATCTGCCTTCCTGCTCTTGCCACCAAAGTGGATAACCACACATTTATCTACATTAAACTGCATCTGCCGTGCATCTGTCCACTCACCTAGCCTGTCCAAGTCACCCTGTATTCTCATAGCATGCTCCTCACATTTCACAATGCCACCCAGCTTTGTGTCATTATCCAAGGTCTCTTTTTAAAATTACTCTTTACTTAATATTCTATGAACTATTCACACTCTTAGATTTAACACTAGGCTTACCCAATGTCTCTCTTCAGCCTCTTCGTCATGTGATATCTTCCCACTACAGACATTGATGACTATTTACATGAACCATTTTATATGAGACTAATGAAAGTATATACTTGCATCTGTTTTCCATCACTTGCTCTTGATTTACTATATGTAATCATTTTTTGTGATTAGGGGATGAATCTACTTGATGTTACCACTGATGTTGCCAGCCACATGAGATCCCCTTGACTTAATGCCTCAATCAAACAAAATCAAAAACTTCACACCAGAGATCATTAGATCTTTGTACATAATGAAACCAGAGCACAGTTACCTTCCTGCTGATAATCCCATCCGTAAACTTAAGCTTTAAGTACTTTTCTGTCTTAAGTCTAAATGTATTAGCTTTTTGTTTGTTTGGCATACTTAATTTGTTACACGGTTATGTGGGCTAGTACTGCATATAGATATGTGGTGCATTTTAACCTCAACAATATACAGACTTCAAAAGACTAACTAGATGGAGAGGTATACAACTTAATGTAGACGCTGTTGCTGACGGAGTTGTACAAGCTGATTTGTCATGCCTTTGTTCATTGGAAGAGATAGGGCTGTTTAAATTTTTAACTAGCATTTATTATAAGAAGTAGTAAAAGTCTGGTTTTGCTTCCTTGGCCTCTGTAACTTCCACCTAAATAGAACCACAACTTCATTAGCCAAAGTTCTTGGAAGTATAGAGTGAAAACATCAAAGGTGTGCAATTACAGACAGGATGGTAACATTGTTGGGGTTTATTTGAAGAAAACTTTATCCAAGACAAAACTTCTGGGATCTGAAGGTGATGGACAAACTCCTCGCTGTATTTAGCCTTGCAGTTCAGATTCAGTTCAATCTGAAGTTGTTTGGAAAATGAAATGGAGAGAAAAATCCATTATTTCCTCATTGAGCAAAGATGATATGGATTCCGCTGAATGAGTTGAGTAAGTTTCTCTTGTGGGAATTTGTGTGGGTGTCTTGGCAATGAGTTTATCATTGCAACATTTTTTTTAAAATTCTGGCAAGATTTTCCCCGTTGTAAATTGAGATAAAACAGACTAGATAGCAAAAGAAAAATCATGCTGGTGACCTGTTTAGGCAGTTTGCAGTCTCCATTTCTGCCTGAGGCTGGGGACCGACAGGGGGTGGGTGGGAATGCGAATCACTCCTTGTTAATTGGGCAGATTGAGGTCATTGGGAACTCGTTAAAGTAATGCTTTGTGACCTGTCAAGATTTTAATGGGGGCAGGCAGTCATTAGGAACTGACCAGCTGCAATCTGCTTGGAACAGGCATGGTAGTGCTGGAACTTATTTATTGCCAAAGAAAAAGCTGGAAGTTTGAACAAAAAAATGTTCTGAGCACCTTGTATATTCAACAAAATCACAGGTCCCACCAACTTGATTGCTGCGAACATGAAGATTCTCTTTTTTTTAATGTTGCACACCAAGATTCAGGTCAAAATGTCACCTAGTGACCTGTGATTTGTCATGACAGCCAATTTTATCCAACTTCTCCGGAAGAAATGTGCGATTTTATTCCAGAATCAAAACATTATGTTTTCCACAGTTTCAATTTTTTCAATACCTGAGTTGTAACCAAAATGCTCTAATGCAAACTATCGATTTTAGTAAGGAAGATGCATGGGGAATATTCAGCTTGTAATTTTTCAATTTTTTTAATGTGCATTTGATGTACAATAACAATATATTGCTGTTATTAGGATCATTAAAGGAAGAGACATGAATAAAGTTTTCAGAGGCTATGTTTTGAAAGTTTTTAAAGCTAGAGAAGCATGCAGTGGCTCAGCTTGCTCTGAGTGGTGAGGATGAACAAAGTGCCTGATTGTGGGGTTTGAAGGCAAGTTCGGTCGAGAGAAAATTAGTGATAAGATTAGGTGAACATTTGAAGACGAGAACAAGGATTTGAAATTCAGTGTGTTGAAGACACAATGATTTGTAGGATAGTGAAATGAGCATTAGTTTATCTGTGAAGGATACTAGCCGTTACATTTTTTTTAAGAGCACTGCAATTCATAAAGCTTTTAAAAAGGTACACAAGATACTTAAGATCATAAGTAACATGCATAATAACTTCATCCGTGATGGGTAAGAGCTGAAAAACTGCATTCTTCCAAGTGGTCTCAAAGCTGGAAAGAATTTGTGATTTAAAAGTCAAGCTTACCTATAGCCTGTCAGAGCTTGATCGCATGGATGAGGAGGGTGACAGGCGTGATGACAAGTGGCAAACTTGGAGCAAAATCGGGTGGTGTTCTCTCTACGGTTCATTGTTGAAAGTTTTGATTCACCCAAGACTTGATGTCAGGCAGTTGGGCATTGCAGAGCTGGGTTAGAAGGACAGAATAAGCGTGGAAAATGTGGAGCTGTGGTACAGCAGTAAACTTATAGAAACTAACTAGCTAGTACAAAATTTATTTGAGGAAAAGTGTAAGCCAAAGAAACTGGGAAAACAGCATATGTGAAAGCTAGAGAAAAAGTGTCATTGATTCCACCAATGTACCTCTGTAAAGGATTTAGATCATACAGGACTGTCCGAGGGAAAAATAAATGAAATAATGGAACCGCTGGGATACTTTTTGATTGCAGAGTGCACCTTATCTTTTGAAGGACTGACTATTCTTAATTGGAGTGCTTCCTGATGCCTATGCAGCCTGTGAATAGCACAGGATAGCAGCAGCTGGTTATCTGCATCCCATGATAATAAGCAAACAGCAGGAATAGTATATTCTACCTGAGACAATACTAATATAGATTCATGCCTTTCGGCCATTTGAGTCTGTGTCAGCATTAATACTACTACTGCTACTAAAAGTGCACAAATCTCAATTTCCTGCACTTGTCCCATATCCTTAAATGTTACGATATTTGAAGTACTCATTCAAATATTTTTTTTAAAGGTTGTAAGGTTTCCAGCCTCCACTAATGTCTCAGGCAGTGCATTCTAGATTCCCACCACTCACTGAGAGAATTTTTCCCACGTCTTCTCTGAATAACCTGCCCCTTCCCCTAAAAAAAATACCCTCCTGAAGATAGATCCCCCAGCCAAGGAGAATAGCTGACTCTTCACTCTGCAAAGTCCTGCTGTTTGCCTGCTGTGCACCTGGGGTAGAGGAGTCAAAAACCATAGGGCATAGGTTTAAGTGAGAGGGGAAGGTTTTAAAACAGACCTAAGGGGAAACTTTTTCACGCACAGGGTAGTGAGTGTATGAATGAGCTACCAGAGGAAGTGGTGGAGGCTGGTACAATTACAAAATTTAAAAGGCATCGGAATGGGCATATGAATATGAACGGTTTGGAGGGATGTGGGCCAAATGCTGGCAAATGGGACTAGGTTTATCTAGGATATCTGGTTGGCATTGACAAGTTAGACTGAAGGCGCTGTTTCCATGTTGTGTATCTCTATGACTCTGTGACTCTATCTGTTTATAGGCACAATTGCATTTCCTAGCCTGTTTCTCAGTGAGTCTGAATTCCATGGGATAGTAGCACTGTTTGTTTGATATTGTATCCAGATTTGTTTCAAAGTTTTATCCCTTTGTACATGTTCATGCTGTTTAGCACTTAATTAAGCTGCACAGTTTAATAAAATAAATGGTTCCTAGACACACCAAAAATGGTGATAAACCATGCTGCCTTGCAAAGAGAAGAAATGATTTCATTGGATTTTGTTTTTGGCACAATTAGCAAAATCTTGCTGGCTTACTACTTTCTAGCCTGAAATAATGTCTCTCCAGTGCTGTGGTTTGTAATTTGGTCAAGGACTGACAGGAAGGGTGACATGCAAATATCGAATTATGCATCAGTGGAATAACTGAAACAATGAGTTGCACTTAGGTTGCATGTCTACCCTTGTATGTGCATCCAGTTTTAGTGACTTTTTTTGGTGGACTTTTTATGCTTCCAGCATTTAATATTTTTCCATATATATTTTTTGGTCAGTTCTTGGGTATCAGATCATGTTGACCAGTAGCACCGTATCAAATTTGTGTTGCAAGTAATGGTACAATTTTTAAAAAATTTCCCACTGGTGTTACCTTTGCAGTCTGAGAGTCTGGCATAAAGAGAATAGATTGCCAAAACTACTAGTCTGAAATCCAAACATCATCTTTTCCTCAGTATACTCTAGCGTTTATGGCTGTGTTTGTCGCACGATGCTTGTTTTACACAATTTACCAGTAAAACCAAAGGAAAAGATAAAAAGCAAAGGAATATTTTCATTCTTTTTGAGAGCAATTCACTGAAATTATACTTCTTTTAATGTGTATTTTTTGATTTGATATTGTTACATTTAAAGTTTGAGTTTGACTTGATTTCTAAAATCCAGTTTAAACACTGGGAATGTGACTCATTTGTATCTGCTTTTTGTTAGACTCTTCCCTATTAGTCTTTTGTTTTCTATTACTGGCATGTGGCTCTGTTGTGAAGCAGCTCCGAAATTATGTACTGCGTGCCACTTCCTCCAGCTGGGAAGATTCAAGAATGATGAAATTATTACGGAAAGGATGAGATGGAACACAAAAGTCATCCAATTAAGCAAAATGTTAAAAGATGGTAATCTGGCAGTCATCTCAGCTTTGGTCTGCCTGAAATTTTACTTGCTACTAAGGGCCAATTTCAAAAAATCTTTGACGTTTGTGCTGGTTAGAAGGGAGGAAATAATAGCACGCTTTCTAAAATAAATTTGATTTATCTTGTCACTAGAAAACATCATATGTTACAAAGAACTTGAACAAATGTCTCGTGGGTGAAAGTAACTATATGCAGTCAGTTAATTGTTGCTTAATTCACTAAATTAGCCCATGGTGCAATTGTGCTGAATCAAATGTTACTAATCAAATGTAGACTTTATAAGCTTTTAGGTGCATATTCATAGAGTAAACTATAAACAAGCTACCTTTTATGGATAAATGCTATTTAATACGCAATGTTTAATTTTCCATAAATGTGAATGATAGATTCATGCTTTGCAAGTTGACTTATTGATTTTATATTGTGAACAAAAATAAACAGTACACTTACGCAATTAAAAGTAGTGCAAATCAGTTAAATATTTTATTATTGTTCTTCATTTGTAATGGAGTTAATTCTCTTCTCGGGCTGTTTGTGGAGATGCAGCAAGTTATATTTTGGTGGGAGGCTACTTGAAAATTTCATTTTCAATGTATCTTAAATGATGTAAACTAGGGAACACACACTTTTTTTGTTTTTTTTAAAATTTTTTTTTTCCACATTAGCTAATGTTCAACAGCCAAAACATCGCCAAGATGGTAATGCCATTGCACTGATCTTAGTGGTTCAAGCTAATGCTCTGGGAGTACTGGTTCAATCCCACCACAACAAGTATTGGAATTTACAGTCAATTAGCAAAATCTGGTTAAGTCTCAGAAGTATTGAAAATTGAAGCTTTCATTATTAAAGCACACTTGATTGACTTGTGATTTTTTTGGAAAAGAAATCTGTCATTCTTACGTAAAACCGACCTACGTCTGACTCCAGATTGACAGTAGGATAGTTAACTCTTAAATTATCTCTGAAATGGCCCAGCAGGCCATTCAGTTCAAGGCAATTAGAGATGGGCACCAAATGCTGGTCATGCCAGTGAGACTGGGTTACGTGGTGGCACAGTGGTTAGCACTGCTGCCGCTCAGCACCAGGGACTTGGGTTTGATTCCACCTACTAGGTTGCTGTCTGTATGGAGTTTGCACATTCTCCCCAAGTCTGCATCTCTTTCCTTCGGCTGCTCCAATTTCCACCCACAGTCCAAAGATGTGCAGGCTAGATAGATTGGCTGAGATAAATTACCTGCATTGTCCACAGACAGGTTAGATGGTGTAGGTTAGTTGGATTAGCCATTGGATATGCAGGGTTACAGAGCTAGTGTAGGGGTGTAGGTTTGGGTGCGTTGCTCTTCAGAGCCTATCGAGTCCACATTGATCCTAAATGCCCTGTTACCATGCTGTAGGGATTCTATGATTCCACATCCTATGAATGAACAATTTCTTCTTAGCATTTTTTTTTGACACTCAGTCCATATTCTATAAGAATTGTTGCTTAGTTTTGCTGTGAACATTGATTATTTTAAGATTGCTTTGTATTAATTATTCACCTTTTTCTGGCCAAACTCATGCTTTTTATTTCCATTTCTCTAAAGATACTTTGCATTTTTATTCTCTTTAAATATGTAGTGGAACTGTCTTTTCTCCGAGTGCACAGCCACTGATCAAGATAGCTCCTTAGTCTTGTGCTCACCATAGTAGTCTTTATTCTCACATTCTCTCCATCAGTACTGCAATTTGTTATTGAACAATCAAGTAGCAGATCAGTGAGGTGTGTGTGTTTGTTTATCTGTGGGAGGGTGGGCTTGATGACTAGAGTATCTTAAAACTGCGGGTGTTTATCAGCTAAGTGATATAACCAGTATTGTAGATGACTGATCAAGATAAGTAATTGTATTTAGTTTTTAAGTTGTATCATGGGTGCAAATTACATGTTGCAGGACAGTAAACCTGTGATTTAGTTGTTGCGTGAGACATCTTATGAGGTTCAAAAATCATATCTATTCAGCGTAGAAATGCTTATTATGTGGAAAAGAAAATCCATCTAAAAGTTGATGTTAGCAATTTAAGTGGATAAACATCTAATGTTCATGCAACATAATTTTTTTAAAAAAGAAATGGCAATTAATCATGCAAAATAAATGTTGTTTAATACCAATGTTAAAGGAGCAAAGTGATGTACAGTAGAAATACAGTGCTTTTCAGCTAATATCACTATTAATTTTTGGTCATTTCCAATTATATTGAACCAATTAATGCACAACATTTTTAGTAATGTTTTACCTCCATTAACATCCGTTTGGAATTTGAAGTATTTAAAGCCTAATTACAGAGTGATTTTAACCAGACCAATAATCCAAGAAGAAAAGTCATAAGAACTGTAAGGTCTGAAACCAATAAGAAATATGTACTATTCCCTTTGATAGAAGTTGGAGTAAAAACATTTTTTTCAGTTAAGTAGTTACAAATACTTATCTGATAGTAAATTATTCATTGTCAAATACATTGTAGTTTTAGCATAAATTATGTAGCATTATAAATGTGTTGTTGCATGAGATGTAGGTAGTCATTAAACAGAAAAGGATCCTTGCAAGTCAGCAATGGGCTATCATTTGAAATAATAATCTTGAGAAATTTATTTACCAGATGGTTCTTGAAATGAATTGAAACTGTGTAGTCCTCTTTAGAACCTCCGTATATTCCAGTGTGGTTTTGTAGTCAGTGAGGTGTTCTTGAAGTTTATTGACGAGTTTAGAAACGTATGATTGTATGGAATAAAGGAACTAGATGTGACTTTGCTCATAGCAAGATGAAACTCGGTACTGTTGCTCCCAAGTCAAAGGTCACTGTAGATATGGTAATTTGGATTGATGTTGTTGCAGTCATGAGGAAGTGCTGCAATATTGAAGCTTCTATGTTTCAATTTTAATATGAATCCATATTCAATCTGCTTTCTTTGAAGGGTGCAAAGCAAAGAGAAAAAGTTCTGTGGTAAACTTCAAAGTTCTTTTTTATTTTTGTAGGTTTCTCCATCAAAGAAGTACAGCAACCACAGTTGTTAACCTAAAACAGGTGTAAAGCTTCCTGCAACAGAAGGTTCTTTAAATGTTTCCCCAGTTTATGTAACCAGTTTATTATTTTCAGATTTCAATTATTTTTTGAGATTGCAACATTTTTACCTCTGTAAATTTTTAAAGCTGTCTCCCTTCAATGCATATCAAACAAGTTGACTCTTGAGCGGGTCACAAGTTGATTCATTCTTGCCTCACTGAATCTGATACTGGTTCCTTATTAACTTCAATTCCTGGGAGCTGACCGTCGTGCACCTTACCCAAGTACTTACAATGCATGAATAAATCTTGGCCGTAATTTTTAACAGGCTATGGTATCATGGAGGCATTTCATAAAAAAAATTACCCCATTCTAATGTAATGTCCACATGCGCAGGCTGCTCATAGGGGCTATCGACAAGAATTAAGAACAGGCATTTCCCTTTCTAACTCAAGATCATTGAAACACTGTACAACTGATAATGTAGATATTTTATAATCAAACTGTTCAGTGATGTTATCACACACCTCTGGAGCAAGTACTTGAACCTGTGCTTCCTGTTCAGAGGTAGAGGCACTGCTGCTGTGCCACCTTGATTAATTATATATTAAATAATTAATATATTCCTCTGCACCTATTCTTCTCGGTCCATTTATTAACTTATCCTTTGAAGTTTGTTCACCTTATTCAACCACTCTGCATGGTGACAAAGTAATCTGATTTTCCACTGAATATATTATTGATGAGAAGAGAATCTGACTACTAAGTACAGAGAAGCCTATTTGCATGCACTACTATCTCATTTTGGTGCCATTGGCGTGAATCCTGTAAGGTGCTGGCACTGGGGAGTGTGTCTGGCACTGGTGAATGCACAGTAACACGTTTTCCAGTAGGGGTCTAATGTGTACGTAATGTGTGATATGAGAAGTCACGAGAGCTCATGAAGGGAAATCCTCTATGAATCTCCCTGAAATTGACCCTTGGATGGTTTTTGATAAAATGTGAGAAAAATTGTAATCCTTTCAAACCACTGGGTCTGGGATAAGTGAGATGCAGAAATGCATTTTTAAAAAAAACCTGAATACACTTGCCCCAAAGTATCTACTTAAAATTTAAGGCACACGTGAATAAAGTTATGGGATCAACTCATAGGAGATTGCCTGGTCACTTAAATATTATTATGAGACTCTATGCTAAATATCTAGTCTTTATATGAAATTTAATCTTGGCCATCCAGGATTGCGGAAAACCAGCAGTTGAAGGGAAGTGGAAATGTTGGTTCTAGTCAGTAAGTTATTTTATTTTTATTTCTCTTCGTAATGAGATCCAGAACAACTATTTCACTAGCCTACACATCTAGGGAGAGGACATCTCACCTAGTCTTCCAACCTCTCCTTTGGCCAGAACACACAAAAGCTTTAAGCACATGTATCAACAGATTCAAGAACCGCTTCTACCATGTTTTCATTCGACTTCTGAATGGACTTCTTGAATTTTTAATTTGATATTGATCTCGCTCCTTGTGCGGCCTTTCTGCAACCTTAACATTGTATTCTTCGCTTTGTTCTATTACCCTAAGATACGTTGTATGCTATGATCTGCCTGTACTGCACATAAAACAAAACTTAATTGCTATACTCAGGTGCATGTGATAATAATAAATCAACTCCAATCAAATCAATTTTTTTACATATTCTTCCCTGTTCTTTCAAATCCCTGCCTCCTCTGTGCTCCCAGGCTGTTCTTCCTAATTTCTACCCCTCTTCACAAAATATGTTTCCAAATACAAACTAATATTGGGGCCTTTAGCTTAAAATTGTGAATACAAGACCATTTTGAAATCATGTGACCATAAACCATATTTGCTTTCATAGGGGATCATTGCTAATTTGGAATGATTGGTCGAGTTGAAGATGTTAATTTCATGTAACTCTCATGTTTCCAAGTGCAGTTTTTGAGTTGATATTTGTCACTTGCATACAGCGCTGAAATAAGGAAAACATTTAATAGCAATTCTGATTGCCTTCATCGTAAGAGGTTCTGCAATTAGCAAGGAAGGTCTCTGATTTGAATGAATGAATAATGAAAACAATGCCTGGATGTTGTCCAAAGAGTTTATAGATTCACTTTATTATAATGCAGTGGGAATTCCTGTGTGATTTATTTACCACTTTTTGGCAAAATGGAAACAATAATAGAAAACAACTCCTCGTATAATTGCTGTGACACATTTCCCTCCATCCTATGTCAAAGTAAAACTCTTGATAAAGCAAAGCACACTTCTGTTGTTTACAGGAGCAACATATTATAACTGAGAGCAAGTTAGGATTTTTTTGTCGGAAGTATCGTTTACATCAGAAATGATTTTTTTCAAGAATTCTCCCTCCAACTGTTGCTAAAAGCTACCAGAACTGACGGGGACAGAAGTTTAAAGCGTACACGTGGGAAAGAGCATATGGCAAACTTGACTAAATGAAAATGCTACGATAAGTCATTGGACACTAAATACACTGGAGACCTTGTATCCGTGCATTGTAGTATGTGCTTCACAGTTTTAGAATAAATGGACAAATCAGTTTGGCCTTTCGTCAGTGGTAGCAATAAGTTGTAAAGGTTATCACCTTGTTTTAGTATTGAAATCTCACTAAACTGAAGGCAGCATTTAAAATAAATAATTGCAATATTCAGACAGAAGCAAGATTTTTCATCTCACTTAAAGTTTCTAAGTCTCAGAGAAGCTACTTATATATTCAGCTGTTTTCTACCATGAGTAATTTCCCCCACTATCAGAGAATGCGGTTTTAGTTCCACTAGGACTTTGCACACTGCAGAGGAGAAACCTAGGTCAGACTTTTTTTTCACAATTTAGAATGGTTAGATGTGTTGGGTAAGGAAACAAAATCAACTGTTTGCTTTAGGATGCCCATTGATTTTTTTTTTAAGTAGACATTTAGAACAATTGCTGTTTTCACTTTTAACTGACAATGCTAGAAATAACCGTATTCATTTGATTTTTCATGCTATACTTTTCAGCTGTGTCAAACCGCATGTTTTTTGAATCTTGAGACACTTGCTTTTGCACACCCATATAAGCTGTTTATTGTGGGAACTTTGCTGCTGGCATTTAACACCACCTAAATTGCCCAGTTAAAGGTTAAAAAATAGTGCAGGTAAGAACCTGTCCTTTATACTCAGGCATCCTTTGATTTGAATGCATTTTACTAAGATCAGATCAGGCTCTTTTCTGTGGACTATCCCCATGGATTTTTTTGTTGAGTGAAGTTAACATTTGAACTGATAGTCTTGCTCCAGAATGGATTGTGTGAGAAGCTTAAAGGTCACAATATGGATGCTGCTCTGAAGTTGGTCATGAAATACCTTCATTTCTGTCTGAGGTTTTCTTTTATTTAACACGTGAATAACTGACAAACAGAAATTTGAGGGCAATGTATGCCTGAAATGGGACAAGCTTTTTTTAAATCTAATATTATTTCTTAATAACATGAATGCATTTTATTTTTAAAATTTTGATAATTGCCACATGAAATAAATAAAACAACATCTAGCAATTTTGAAAGTAAGATGTGTGATGTGTAGAATAGTAAGCCTAAAGAGTAGGAATATTACAGGGTGACAGGTTTTTCATAAAAGGAAAACACAAAAGAAACTAGGCTGGAATCTAATAACGACTTGTAATAAACTTTTGCAAGTATGTAGAAATAGTTGAATTTAAATATTGTCGTCTCAGTGCAGAGAGGGCATACAGGCAGCAACCTCTCACATCTTTTGGGAAGGCCACTCATGCATTTAACTGGGCAGCACTTGACGTTCCCCATGATCTAGGAATCCTGCTAATTGGGCAATGCCAACCATTCAGAAGCTGGTATCACTTCATTGTTTACCAGCACCAGGGAAGCAGTGGCCAGTTTCAGTATTGCACCAAGTGACTTTGAATGAGGGACCCTTCCTGCCCTGATCTGCAAAAGACATGATGGGCTTTGGTTTTCCAAAGACTTCAAGCATGGTGAATCACCGCCTACCCATTGCAGCATGCGACCCTTTATTTGAACATTAATTATCCACTTAACAGTTCTCCTTCAATTTTGAGTGTTTATTTTCAGTGGTCAGAATTGATAAAACAATTAACAAAAAGAAAAAAAATTCAGCAATCAGAACTAATTGACACTTAGAAAGGAAAATAATTGTGCATAATCCTCAACTCCACGTGCCTGCTTTTTCTCAGTAACTCCTGATTCCCTTTTGATTAATGATCTGCCTATCTCTACTTGAATATCCTAAATGATTTAGCCACTACAGCCCCCTGCAGTAAAGAATTCTACAGACTCCCCACACGCAGAAGAAATTCTACCTCACTCTGTTTTAACTGGGCTACTGTTTACTCTGAAGTTATGCCATCGTTTCCTGGACTCTCCAACAAGGAAAAAGAAGTGGGAATGTTCACTGATGATTTGCAGAATGACTCGGGTATTGAACAAGTCCACATCCAAATGCAGCAAGACCTGGACAAAATCCAGGTTTAGTCTAACAAGTGGAAAATAACATTCACCCCATACAAGAACAAGGTAATTCCCATCTCATACCAGGAAGAACCATTGCCCATTGATGTTCAATGGCATTACCATCACTGTATACCCCATTATCAAGATTCTGGAAGTTACCATTGACCAGAAACTGGACTGGACCAGCCATATAAATACAGTGGCTGCAAGACCAAGTGAGAAGCTAGAGATCCTGCAGTAAATAACTTGCTAACTGATTCACCAAAGCATGCCCACCATAAAGCACAAGTTGAGTGTGATGAAATGTTCCACACTTGCCTTGGTGACCACAGCTTCAACAACACTCAAATAACTTGACACCTTCCAAGACAAAGCAGCTCATTGGATTGGCACTACAACCTCAATTAGTCACTCCATTGACTACTGTTGCACAGTAGCAGCAATGTGCACCATCTACAAGATTCCTTGGAGCAATCCAGCAAGGTGTTTGGACAGTACCTTTCAAAGCTATGACTGCTACTATCCCAAAGGACAAAGACAGCAGATACATGGAAGCATCACCACCTGCAAGTTCTCCTCTAAGCCACTGTACATCTTGACTTGGAAACATATCCTTGTTCCTTCAGGACCATTAAATCAAAATCCTGCAGCTCCTTCCCTAACAGCTCTGTGGTTATACCTACACCAAATTCACGGCAGTGATGTGAGGTAGCAGCTCATCACCAACATCTTGAGGATAGCAGAAGACAAGCAATAATGTTGGCCTAGCTAGTGATGCTACATCCGCATCAATAAATTAAAGGAAGGAGGTAAAAGTGAAATCTTGACTCCTTTTTTTTAGGGCATGAACTCTGAAACATTAGTATGTCTGTTAATAAACTCTTCGTAATTCCACTGCAAAAATTCAGTGAATTGAAGGGGAGTGATCAGGATTAAAGCATTGTAGACAGAGTTCCAATTAGACAAATGGTGTCCAAATAGATCATTTACAGAATGCCTTTCACTGTGGTTAACATATAATGGTGCACAGCTTGAGCATATGTGGCACCATTGTCTTGTCTGTCATTAGAGCAGGTGGTATGTAAGTGACCTAGTGTGAAGGGTTCAATCCTTGGCAAACTTTGAACAGATGCTCTCTGCTTTTGATGACTTGCAAGGCAGGAGATTGCCATAATTTGAATGAAATGTTCAAATCTCTCTCGCGCGCGCGCTCTCTCTCTCGCCGTCTCTCTCTCAGTTGCTTTCTCTCTCTCGTGCTCTAGCTTGCTCGCTTCATGGAGCATTGGCACCAGAACTGGAGAAAGAGCTTTTATATTGGGGTGGACCGTGAGGTGTGGAAATGGATTGCATGACTTTGAACAATATTGCCAAGGGGTGGCATGTAAGTGAGGCAAAAGTGCAACAAAGTTTGAGCTGTATAAATACATGCTTTGTAGTATAGAATTTGATAATGCTAAAAAGAAACCAAAAGTTGAAGCTTTTCATCTTGCACTCACCAAAATTAAACAGACTTGACAGGGAGGAATAAAAGAAGCACCATTTTTACGCAGATTGTTAAAGCACTGTGACATTGAGCTGGAGCAAGAATCATTAACAGCCGAACTTAATTCTCAGACCAGACAGGTTGATTCTGATCAGATATGGTATTGCCATGTGGACACAATAGAGTTTTGCTGTCTCTGTGACCTCTTTGAAAAAGGTCCGGTCTATGTAAAAGTTTCTTCGTGCCTCCATAGTGTGATGATGCTGTTACTTTAAAAGGGGTATTTTGCCCTTGGTTTTATTTTTGAAGAGAGGTTGTAAAGGCAGAAATACCGAAGAGCCTAGGGAGTTACAGTTTAACAATGGAAGGGGAATGGTCAGTTCTTCTAGTTCAGGTTTTGTCTAGTTTATTTTTGTAGCTGTAGCAGTCACAAGATGTTTTGAGCACCAAACGGTTACAAGTTTCGGTGAATGATTGCTTACTATCTTCCTGAAATCTCTCTGGATGTTGTCCCCTCCTGCCTGTATGAATCTGTATTTGAATTTACCTTTTTTGCCAAGGCGTGTGTTAATGAAGTGTCATTATATTGGAACAGTTAATTAGATAAGTTACTGTATCAAGTGTTTGGTTGCTTTTTTCAATGGTTATGTAATTTTAAATTCTGCTTTCTTTTGTGTTTCAACTGTAGTGATTTAAATAAATTGTATTTTGTTTAAAGCCAAGTGATTTGACCAGTTGCTTCATACCTGGGACACACACTTCACATCTGCCTTTAAAATAAAAAAAAAAGTGAGGGTCTAGGCTACCATCTTAAAATATTTTGAGGGGGTCTGGCCTGGCCCATAACAATAAAACAGTGGCTTGGAGTATTTATGTACATAGGTTCCAACATGTGCAAATGCATCACACTGCAAACCTGGCTGATGACCTTCAATTCTTACCACAGCCAGGGTTATTTCTGGCATCTTATTATTTCATGTTTTGTTATTGTTAATATATTTGTGTGAATGGATGGAACATGGCACTTTAGAAGAAAAGGAAATTGTACTTTATCACTTTGTTCTTGCTACTTTGCACATTAAATAGATTACCAAGTAATCACTGGCTGAACTAATTTTATCGCCACAATTCCAATGCTGTGAGGATAATCATAGTCTTAACAAGTACATCTTGGCTGAGATATAATTCAAAATAAAATTGAAGAGGAAATTCAGTTTTTTTTTCCTGAGTTAGTTTTCATATTAAATTATAAAGCCTTCAAGAACCATGGTCAGTTTTTGGCAGCTGTTCAGGATTGGCTGCCCTCCTTATACATTCCATCACATGCATTCGCGCACATAAATACCCTCTGTATACACAGGACCTGTTCAGATGAAGAGGAACGAGGATCTGAAGGTGTTGAAGGATGCCCTGACAGGAGCAGGATATGCTGCTCAGCTCATCGATTGCCAGTTCCGACGTGACGCAGTGAAAAACCGTAATGACTTCCTCAGAAGACAGATACTGGACAATTCTGATAGGGTGTCCTTCATCATCCAGTATTTCCCAGAAATGGAGAAACTATGCCATGTTCTTTGTAGCCTTCAACACATTAGCCAAGATCCTCCCTATGCCTCTGTTTCTCACCTTCAAATAACCACCCAGCCTTAAACAGACCATTGTTTGCAGAAAACTACCTCACCTTCAGGACAACATTGACCACAACATTATATAGCCTTGTCAGGGCAATCTCTGCAAGGCATGTCAGATCTTTGACATGGATAGTGCCATCACACATGGGAACATCATTTATCACAGGCACGGCTAATACTCATGTGACTCGGTCAACTTTGTCCATCTCATTCACTGCAGGCGCAGGTGCCCCGAGGCATGGTATATTGGTGAGACCATGTAGATACTACAGCAAAAGATGAGTGGACACTGCACAACAATCACTAGACAGAGATGTTCCCTGTCAATGAGAAAACACTTCAGCGGTCCAGGACATTTGGCCTCTGTTCTTTGGGTAAACATCCTCCAAGGCAAACTTCGGGGATATACAACAGCGCAGTCATGTTGCAGAGTTTGGTACCCATGAGGATGGCCTTAATCAGGATCTTGAGTTCATGTCGCAGTATGGATGATCCCACCACACTATACACTCTCTCTCGCACACACTCACACTCACAAACACATTCACATACATACATACACACTCTCTCACAGATCCTCTCTCATACACACACTGTCTCTCTAGCGCACACACATATACACACTTTTCTCTTTCCCTTGATCTCTCATTCTCATGCACATAAACATGCACACCTCTGCATTTATGTGGCTGCAAACTGACTGTGTTTGATAGCTAAAGGCAACAAAGAAAGCCTTTGGGCTGAATAAATGTCAAGCTAATAAATGGAAACCTTTACTCGTGAGAAAACAACTGTCTTTTGATTACATCTTGATTCTTGAATTGTTCATTATTCCACAGTACATGTTAGAATACAAAAGCATGTTTGATGAAAACTTGCATTGGCATCTACATGACATATTAACCTCTGTTAATCAATTATGTCTGGCTGGATGATGACTTGTCCAAAACAGCAAAAAAATTCATAACAATTTATTTGACTGTTAGAATATCTGGAAAGCTAACTAATCATTCTGATTGGCTTTTAATAACAGCATGGAGTGAAATAGATAAAGTAGGTTGCTATCTTGTCCCTTTTGGATGTCTGTAAAAGACAATTATGTGATATTCAGACATCACATGTGTAAGATTACAACCAAGGTCAGTGAACAAGCCTTGATAAAGTGCATGAGAGCACTAGAATAAATTGAGCAGGACTTGATGTATAACACCATTCAGTGGATGCCTGGCTTTTTTCCAAATAAGTCTTAACGCCAAACCATCCAAGTAAGAGCTTTTGTAACACACAATACACCTCTGTACACAGGCATAGTTTGATTTACACGATATGTCATGTAATTCATTCTTCTTTATGGATAGCCATTATTTTATTCTACACAACTGGTATTAATTTCTGCTTCATAGTATCTTTTTTATGAGAATTCCCAGTAAACTCATGGGTAGAAATTGGTATGAATAGTGTCGATTTTACAGAGGGATGTGGTGGTGGTTGTTGGGTCGGGGGTTGGCAGTAAAAGAACAAAACTTAACTATTTAGCAGTGGTACAGCCTGCACCCAGTCACCATGCTGATTTCCGCTACAAATTCATGGGGAGTTGGTGATAGGTTTCATGAATATGCAAATGATCTCAATGCAATTTTATGAATGGCCTTTTTATTAGAGTATTTCCTGGCTAGAAACATTCTTGTGTTCAAGACATGTCTAATTTTAAATGGGTTTCCTATCGAAAAAGTCACCTTTTCATTTTATTTTGGTAGAGAGCAAATTCAACTGTAGCATGTAGCATTTGTAATATTTGTCACAGCCCATCACAACTGTGTATATCAAAGGGCATTGACAAGTAAAGTTTCTATTTTGTTTTAGTATTATTTCTGAAGATTGATATGCTGAGTGGCAGAATAAAATCTTGCATCGAATCGTTAGAAAGGTTCTGTTCCCATCTTGTTATCCATATGAGAATCCAACTTCTAACAATTGGAGTGTTTTTTTTTGTATGATATGCTCTTTATCAGACAATATTTAAACCAATTAACAAGCTACTGATATCCCATTTAAAAACTGAACAAACATGAGCTAATGAATTCTGAATATTTGTCATTTTGAAAATGATCACTTAAAAATAAAGCAGGAAGTCTGAGATTCTCCTTCTGTTTTTGGATTTAATTATAATGTACCAGCATTGGGGTGGAATTTTCACCTTAGGGATAGGAAATTAAAACTGAAACTGTTTCTAGGTCCTAATTCCACCTGCAGCTTGCTTCAGTTTTAAGTTTTAAGATGTATTGGAACAATAAAACCAACATGAATGATGGTATCAGCCTTCTCTGACACTAACTTGTGCAAGGATCGTGCGTGCGTGCGTGCGTGCGTGTGTGTGTGTGGCGTAAAATTCTTTCAAATGTAGGGAAAAAGTGAATGGTCTGACACTGGATCTTCTTACACAACAGTTATTATTTTTTCAGCAATGCTTCAGGATTTTACAGACTCTGGTCTTGGTCATTCTTGTGATACTATACTGAGAGAAATGCTATTTTGAAAATAGTATGCTTCAATACTGCACATTCATATTTTAGTCATAAATTATTTTCTGTTACATCCAGCTGTTTGTATTGACCTTGAACGGTGGAAAAAATCAAATATGGGCATAAAATTAATTTACAATTGGCTTTATTTTTAAGTTGTGCTTCACATGAGGATTCATGCTCATTAATGTTATTTTAAATCATGGCGAATTATAAAAAGTTGGAATTAAAATAATTTCTTTCATAAAATACACTGAATTGACTGCGGCAGATTTTTATCTGATAACTTTTTGAGTATTAAGATAATGGAAAATAAATATCCTCCTTGGTTTATGAGATTTATCTGTTATCATTTCATGAGTGATAGAGTTGATGAAAGATATCTGTTTTCATAACAAACACTCGGACTTGTATGACAGTAAATCACTTCAAAATTCAGTAATAGTGTAAACCGTGCCACATCTCGTACATCAAAAGATAACCAGAATGGGATTGCGTCCGAAAATGCTAAATCTTTTTAATAATACAATATTGCTTGCTGCTGTGTGGAAGACCAAAATGAGGTTTTGGCATCACAAGCATTTACAGAATCTCGTTTAATTTATCTTTATCTCCTTAATTAATAGCTCCATCATTGACTGCATTGAATGAGTGTACCAGACTAATGAATGATACCTTATCTAACATTTGAAATATTATACTCATTAATAACATTAGTGCTACTACTAATAGTCTTTTGTCTTTCTATTTGCTATTAATGTAGTAGAATTATACGGTCTATTTTGCAGTATTTGATGGAAACCAGTGAATATTGCAAATTCAAAATAATTTCACAGCCTTTGTCCATCTGGTACCAAACAAGTTTCTGAAATGCCTTCGTATCCTTGCTCAAGGTTCATTCCCCTTGCCTCAGATATTTTCCCTTGCTCCTTGCCCTTCCTGCTGACTGAAGATGTTTTAGTTAACCTATTCAGATGTGTTATGACACCTCCTGGAACTGTTGGGACTTGATTCTAGGCCACTTGCTTAGATGCAGAGGTACTACCACTACAAGGCCCCCAAATTGTCAATCTGTTAACTGTGTAGGTAGGAGGAACTACACACAATATTAAAGCCCCAGTTGAACATACTGTGATGTCAACAAGAAGAAAACTTAACTATGAACAAAACTTAAGTGGCTAAAAGAAAACTAGCTCCAAATTCAACATTTCAAAATGGACCTGATAGGATTTATTCAAGAAAGCACCAATTGGATGAATTTGGGTACCAGTTGTGCATTAGACTTTTACTAGAAAATTAATATTTGGCTTGTTTTTGTTTTGTTTCAACTCAGTACCTTTCTATTAATGATTAACAATGTGTGTCTAAATAGCAAGCCAGACAGAAGTACAGGAAACCAATTTTAACTGGCACCATACAAATCAGACATTTTAGATTTGAAATGCCTTGAGTTTCAAGCAGTTATGTAATCAAATGTGATGTTGTTTTAATTTTGTTATGGTTGCACAAGAAGTAATATTTTAAAGGACAATGAAGATAAATTCACAGTTCAAGCTTAATTTAAAAGGCAACTATAGGAGAATTCTAGCTTAATCTGCAATTATGTCTACTTCATGTGAGTGTTTGAATATTCCCATGTGTTTTTCACTCAATGAGAAATGTCCTCATTGTGAAACTAAGTAGCAGATAAAGAAGGATATATATTGTGCACAATGACTGCTGAAGATTTACGAAATTTTAGTGCCATGTGATGGAGCAATGGAGGTTTGCATTTTTGCCTAATATTTTCAGGGCACGGAGATGGTATTGAAGGACAATTTGTAGATGAATTATCACTTAGCTCTAGTACATGACCAAGGAGTGCCATAATTTCTTGTAGAAGAAACTGATATCCACTAACTGTTCCGAACTTTAGATAGCATTTGAATTGCCATATGCTTTTTTTCCCATTATTTCCAGGAGAAAATTGCACAAATCCAGGAAAGCACAGGATTAGATTTGTTCCCTTGAGCGTTTACAGATATTGCATCTCATCTTTTGGCTTTGCGTATTCCAATGTTGAAATATTCCAAAGCTGAAACAGCTGGACCTATTTTGAGATTTTGCAACTAACCATGCAATTAAAAATCTACTAAGCATTACAGCAGTCAGCTAGAATTGGTTTTCAGGAGTTTTACTAAAATTGCTATTTCTTGTGTAAATAGGCAGATTTATTCTGCAACAGGCTGCACTGTATTCAAGCACTTATCTTTTATCTACTTTCGCTGCTCACAGTAAGTTATGATGTAATATTATTGATATACGTAAGGTTGGAAAGTGTGCTGAGATGGGAGTATATGCATATGAAGCTTAGACATAGATGTGAACTGATTCCTGTGGGTCATTTGTTTTAATTTACTTGTGGTTATCATGGAGTAAAGTCTGTGTCACATGACCTGACTTCATTTGCTGGAAATTCATCAGCTATCCTCTGACAGCTTCGTACAACATAAGCCATTGTTTTCTGTACCTTATCTTTTAGTCCATTAGCACTCATATAAAGCCATCAAATTCCTACAATGTGGAAGCAGGTCACTCAGCCCATTGAGTCTACACTGACGTTCCAAAGAGCAATCCCCCTACCAATCCCCCTACCCTAGCCCAGTAACTCTGCATCTCCCATGGCTAATCCATCTAGCCTGCACAATCTTGGATGCTACAGAGTAATTTAGCATGGCCAATCCACCTAACGTGCACATCTTTGGATTGTGGGAGGAGGTGGGAACGCCTGCAGGAATCCCACGTGGACACAGGAAGAATGTACAAATTCCGCACTGACAGTCAGCCAAGGGTGTGCTGTGAGGCAGCAGTGCTCACCACTGAGCCACTATTGCCACCTTTTCATATCTTTATTCAGAATAAATTATTTTATCTGTCGTCATTAATCATGAACTGCAATTTTCACAGATTACTATGATAATGAAGGGGAAGACTATTTTATAGTGTAATTAAAGGGAAAGAAACATTACAAGGTTCCTCTTTATAAGCAACAATGCTCTATGTGCTCCATTGTGGAAATTCAAGAAGTACAACTAGGTATAAAATCTCATGCTGGGAAATCCCATGAGGTCAAAAAAATATGGATAGCTATCATTTGAAGATCATAAGACTTTGTTGCAGTTGTGGTTTTAAAAAGCTACTTTGAATAGTTTGCATTTTATAGGCTTTGCTTGGGAAGCTTCCCTGCAACACAGCTCTGACCCTGACACACTATCTGGTGTCTGATTTACTATGTTAAATTGTCATGTAAGTTGAATTCATTCTATCGCTGTTCCATAACAGGGTTGACTCCTTTTCACATTGTGATTCTTCTTGCTTCCTGCTAAAAGCAAAATCTGATTTGTTTTTCCAATGTCAAATATTCTCTAGACTTCGTACTTCAGTAGCAATGTTTTATCTCACTATTGTTTTACGGAGGTTTATTCCTTCTTTGTCGCCCTTTTAATTCTAGTTTTGCAACATTACCAGTGCTGCAACAGGTGAGGTGATGGCCTAGTGGTATTATCACTAGACTAACTATCCAGAGAACCAGATAATGTTCTGGGGACCTGGGTTTGAATCCGACTGTGGCAGGTTGTAGAATTTGAATTCAATAAATGTCTGGAATTAATCATCTAACGATGACTGTGAATCCACTGTTGATTGTTGCACAAGCCCATGTGGTTCACTAATGTCCTTAGGGAAGGAAACTGCCATCCTAACCTGGTCTGACTGACATGTGACTCCAGGCCCACAGCAATGTGGCTAACTCTCAACTGTCCTCTGGGCAATTAGGGATGGGCAATAAATGCTACTTGGCCCTGATGCCCTCATCCCATGATTAAAAAAAAAATCTGTTTTAAAATGATTCTATTGCCTTTGATTTCCCCAGACTGACTCTCTGTCTCCTTATGTTCTGTTGCTAGACTATTAATGCGTATTGTGAGCTATGTGTACATTTTTAAAACATTTTTCGTCTTTTTTGACCAGACATTTTTATCTTTATGCATAGATTTCCGATGCCTGTTCACTTCTTTCTCATTGAACTTTTAGCAGGAATGTTCTTATGAATTCTCTCAGGAACTGAATCTGTAACGGCCGAGTGTGACTAACGTCTAGCCTACACTTGTTTCATTGTTTCGCTTACCTAGTTCTGAAGGAAAAGGCCTTGCTATTAATTGCTATTTCTCCATTGTTGATCTTTGCACAAACTTAGACTGCTGCATCTACCAACTAGCTGTAAGAATAGTGAAGACTTTTTAAGTTGTAAGTGTTCAGCTCTGCTGCTGGGTGTCCAAGGATTCTCCCCATAGCCTAGTACCACAAAGGTAACAATAATGCTGTTTACTATCATTGTATAGCTCAATAGATTCCAGCCCTCAACACAGGTCACAATTGATGTTTGTGTGTGTTGCAATACCCAACCATTACCAGCGTTCCATTAGGTTGTCTTGCTGCCACCATTCTCTTTACTGGGTCTAAGGATCTCCTCAACTCACAGTAATAGTCAAAACAAAAAGAATAAGTCTTCAAAGGCCCTTGCCTAAAACAAGATGTGCTTTATTATGTAATGACTATTTTGATCTGACGGTCACAGATAATCGTGAACAATCTAGGCAACGTAAAACCTTATTTTTGGTTCGCAAGTTTTTTTCCATCTTTCTGTTCTCATTTTTCTCAGTAAGCTGTTCATAAGAAATGTTTGAATACAAATCAATCTGATTTCCTTTGACTTGATGGCTGTACTGAGATTTCTGAATCCTACTGCAGCTTTAAGTACCTAAAAAGTGTATTTCTTCTGCCGTGTATCAATTTAAAGGGAGCAACAGAATGCCATCTTCATAGCCTTATCAATTCAGAATCATATTTCTTTATTGCAAAGCCATATAACATGTTACTTATCCAAAAGCTATGCAGCAGTGGGGGTAAATATTGTTTCAAGTAATTTGCTGACACCATTCCTCCTTAGTTTTTGTTTTGCTTTGGGAATATTCAATGATTACTGTTAGAAGTTACACCACAGATATCTAAAGAGACACTGTTCTTGGATAAAGAGATTTCTTGCATGGTAGCAATAAATACAACTACAGTACTAGTGCTCATGAAGCCATTGAGTGTAGAAGTAATTACTGCTTATCATTAAATTATCTTAGTGCAACAGATGTTTGTAACATGTATTAAAGGCACTGATTTCAGATCCAGCAAATTCCATGCGGGAAACCTAGTGAAGTGCACTTTCTCTTGTTGAAAACCTGCAGGTTCTGCATCTCCAACAGGTGCATTTCCACTTTGCACATTGAGTTTGCTTTAAATTTAAGAAAATTACACCCTATTTTATTTAAATGCTGTTTTTTTACAATTCATTTGCGGGCTGAGGGCATCACAGTTTAGGCAGCCTTTATTGCCCATCCCTAATTGTCCAGAGGGCAGTTAAGAATCAGCCACATTTCTGTGAATCTGAAGTCACATGTAGGCTAGACCAGATAAAGATGGCAGTTTCCTTCCCTAAAGGTCATTAGTGAACCAGATGGACTTTTCCACCAATCAACAATGGATTCACGGTCATCATTTAGATTCTTAATTTCAGATATTTATTGAATTCACATTCCATATCTGCCATGGTAGGATTCGAACCTGGGTCCCCATAATGTTATCGTGGTCCAGCAATAATACCGCTCGGCCATTGCTTCCCCAAAGTTTACTCCTATCAGATTAACTTTGTTAATATTTAAAGTTTTTTTTAGAAAACAAGTTCCAATGTGTACATCTGTCAGCACCCAAATAGGTTAACGATTGCTTAAATCAGTATGCAGCAAATATCAATTTACACTAAGTATCTTTTTCGGGCTTCAATGAGGTGAATATAATTCTTCTGCAATTAGTGATAATGGGAAATGATTGGGTATACATTAAAATACCTTCTAAAAAGTCATCATTATGCATTGTAAATAATATTGTGGTACACAAATATGATTACTTGAATGGAGTATGCAGTAAAGGGGTATAATACTGGTTTTGGTTCACTTTGTTTCTAGAACTTTCTGTGCAGAAAGGGATGTGAAATTAATATTTTTTTTCGAAAATCCCCAGCCTCACCTGAGCTAGTGTCGTTGAGTTGAGTTGAATGGCTTCTTTCTGCGCTATAACAATTCTGTGATTCTGTGATAGGGGAGCTAATGTGAATCAGCTGACCCGCTTGACTTGGCCAAATGGAATTATGCAAGCAAGTAAATGAAGATTTGCATTTATGTCGCTCGTTTTGTGACCATAGGATGTCTCAAAATACTTTACAGCCAACAAAGTACTTTTGAAGTATGAACCCTGCTGTAGTATTGGAAACATCGCAGCTGGTTTTTACACAACAGTCTGTTTGTGATGCTGATTTGGCAGGCAAATATTGTCAGATCTGCTAGAGACAACTTGTGCTCTTCTTTGATATAGTGTCCTGGGACCTCAAACTGACCCACCTCAATGCACGAACACCAAGCTTGGTTTTTGCATCCAAGACTTGGAACAGGCCTTGAACCAAGAACTTTCAGACTTAAAGGATTCAGTGCTACCAAGTACACTGTGCTGACACTTGTGCACCTGCCCCGAGTTTGTGGGATTTTCTCAATGTGCAGATCAGACTCTGATGTCTCAGGGCTCAATCTGCTATTTTAATGTGAGAGTTGAGGAAGGTAGCAATAATACCTTCCCACCAGGCTTACTCTAGTTGATAAAGAGGCCAAAAGCCCCAAACGCTGAGGCTAAAAATTAAGTGAAACATTTTGTATTCCTCCTGTTTCTGTCTTGGACTTCCCTGACTGCAACTCCACTCTTGAATCACTTTGTCCTATTCATGGTTTAGTCTTTTAGGACAGCCTTTTATCATCTGTTTGTGACCAGCAGGCAGCTGATTCCCACTCCCTTTTTGTTCTTGAAGTCAGCAAGCAGGATGTTAATGAAAAGCAGCTGTTAAAGTGAAGCCAAGTTCTAGCAACAGATCTTAGACAGGCCACCCACTCAGTTCGCTGTGCTCCTATCTGAGTGTTAAGATTAAAACCATTGACATATTTTGTACAAAACATCATTTGACCCTTGTCTTTGCAAATATAAGCCCACTCATTTATAAACTCATTTTTGACTCTCTTCAAACTAATCCTACTTTCTACATTAGATCCATAAGTTTTAAAAAATATTCTTCAAGTAATCTATTCGAAACATTGCTGGTATTGAATGACATTTGGAAATTGTGGGCATTCTGCATGATCTTTTGCCCATCCATGTATTAACAGTTGACAAATCTAGCATTTTTTTATTTAAAAAATTGAAATCAAGGCTATTTTTACGTAACATCTGAAGCCAACTGGAATCGTATGTCTGAAAAATTAGTCACAGTGAAGTAGGACTTCCAAGTTTTTCACCTGTTTTGTCTCTGCAGTTGACTGTGATCTACAGTGGTAAAACAGGTCAGGGTTATGTTAAAATTCAGCTTCCACAATTGATAGAGACAGAACTTCCAAATGAGACTTTTGAAAGGGTATATGTCAAAGGCAGGTGTTCTTTCTTAAAATAGATTCAATTCTGTTTTAGTTTATTTACAAACAGGATAAACGGGCAGAAAATCTGCGCTCAGTTTTGTTCTGCCTGTACTTCCTTTATGGCTCCAGCATAACTGCTGTTTCAAAATGGTTTTGTCAGTGAGAATTTCCTCCAGTTGACGCCTTCAGAAAATGAGGAATACCGTAGATAAATCCGTCCAAGAAATACTGTAATGCCAACTGCTGACATTTCTTCCTTTCTGCAGACAGCAATGAAATTATCTCACTTTAGGAATTGTTGTATTGTGAAGCCTCCTTATACCAAAGCAAGCTGCACCAGTTGGGCATCATTGGTGTCTCTATAACATTACGCCGCAGGAAGAATATGGCATTGAGATCGAGGATCAGTCATGATCAGCCCTGGTACATTACAATTTGTGTGACTCTACAAAAGGAGGCACATTCGAAGACTGTCAAAAGGCTGTGTTAAGTTGTGCCTCTGCTGACTGTAGGTCCTGGCGCATGTACCTGGCAAAGAGCGTGGGAACCTGTCTTGTCTCAGTATGGGTCAGCAGAGATGCAGGTGCAGAATTGTGCCATCTGCCATCTGAATGGCTGCCATGTAGCATAAGCCCATCCCATCAAGCAATGGTTATGGTCAGCTTAGCCTAAAACTTGGCTGTAGATCCTTGTGGACATACGCAGCACTGACCCCCATGAAAGGGGCTGTGGAGTGCCCCAAGAAAATGTTTCTTGCAGCCAATGTTAGATCAATCCATTTTAGCAGTGTCCTATAAAGGGCCATGTGCTAAAATATTTTGCTTATTCCCTTGACCTTTTTTCCTGCTTCGCATATTGGTTTTTAATTCTGTGTTCAATTTGTCAAAAGTGACTTTCATTAATCAAGCACTATGTAGATATTCAAATATCTGAATTTTTGCTTACTTGGCTTGAACTGTTCCCATTCCCTTCAGGTTTGGCACACATGTAGTATTGTTCATCCGTCATCATGCCTTTCTGTACTTGAGATTTGAACCATTTCCCAATCACTTACAACTGACCTATTTCCATGGTTGAGTGTGAATGTAGAATGTAATACATCAGTAAGCAAGTCATTGGTGTTCCATATTGAGAAAAGGCTTAAAAGTGCAATATTGAACTGTTACAGTTACTCATGCAAGATTAATGCTGCTAAAGATTTAGCACCCTTCAACTTTTATGGTACCAAGCAATTACAAGGCCAATTATATAGCAGCCAGCCTGTATTCACTTTATAATGAGACATTTTAATACATGGCATTATTATTTATTGCAGAAGCATTATTTTTCAGTTCATAACTCTACACTGTGTATGTTTAATTTACGATAATTATCCCATGATGACCAAATTGGGTATAGACAGGCTTCTCCAATATTTGCTGCATTGTAAGAAATGTATGTGTCCTGTGGACAGAATTGTTCATAGTTAAATGTTACTTGGCCAACTCAGTGAAACAACTCATTTTGTGTATGTCATGCTCTGGAGGTTTTCTTGCATTTCAGATCAAATAAAATTTTGCACCAGAACTTAATGGTAGTGTAATTGACTCTCTGTGGAGAGATCATTGGGATAGCTCTCTGATGAAGGGTCTAGGCCCGAAACGTCAGCTTTTGTGCTCCTGAGATGCTGCTTGGCCTGCTCTGTTCATCCAGCTCCTCACTTTGTTTTCATTGGGATAGCTGATATCTTTGTCAAAGATGTGGCCACTAGTTAAGGATTGGGAAGAAGCTGAGAAATCAGCAAAAAATGTTGCGACGAGGTGGGGAGGGTTAAGTGGCTCCTCTCTGACTGCATCTCTTTTCACCACAACAATTTTCCTTCCCCCTTTTTTTTGTTTGTTTGTTTGTTTGCTAATCAGTGAATGTTTACCTGTTTGCAAGTCATGGCTACAAGAGGCACACATTGACCGAGAAGCAGTTAACTATATGCTCTTTCTGGGCCAGAGAGAGTGATATCTTTCGTAATTGTAATTATTGATGTCACTTAAGGTGTTGAGCGTGAAGCTTATCTTTCTATGGTGTGTTTAAAAGACAAATGTGCAAATTCAGCAATTCTTAAAAATCATGTGGAAGTTACGAGGGAACTGCCAATTGCACAGAGTGACTGACATAGCGATGCACACAGATCTCTGTTACAGTGATTTGCAAGACCAGTATTCATTGTTTAAAGAATTTGATGGTGAGCTTTTATCTTGAACTACAGCAGTCATTGATGTCAATGAATTCACAGCACTTATATGTGAGGAATTCCAGCATTTTGAGTGACAGTGAAAGATGGAACACTAACATTGGATGACAAGGTATTCCGATTGGTTTGATGCCCTTGTCCATCTGGATTGCAGAGGTTGCAGGTTTGTGAAATATTGTTGAAGTCTCGGCAAGTTGCAGCAGAGCGTCTCGTTGCTATAATGCACTGAAGTCACAGTGCATTGATGGTGAAGGGCCTAAACATTTTTAAGGTGGTGGAAGTGGACTGATCAAGTTGACTGTTTTGGATAAAATATTAAATTATGCCTTGTGTATTGATGTTGAAGCCACACTCATGTAAGCAAATAGAAAGTAATCATTATATACCTGACCTGTCACTTTTTTTAACAGGTAGTGAAAGTTCTTCCAGGTGGTAAATCTATCACCATGGAATGTTCATCCTCTGACTGTCTGTACTAGTTACAGTAATTATCTGGCTGGTCTAGTTAGGTTTGTGTACAATGGAGACCTGAGGATGATGGGGATTTCACGCTTGTAATTACATTGAACGTTAGGCAAAGTATTAACTACTTCTATTTAACACTTGTGTGATGTGAATATTCTTTGGCACCCACCTCTTTGTTCCACAGGAGCATGGACAGTTTGAGTTTTCTAGGAATTGTGAATTTGATCACACCTGGAGTACTGAATACATCTCCAGTTGTCATTATTAGAAAATGATTTGGAGCTCTGATTAAGGACTGAGACACTGGCAAATAGCAAACTGGACAAATCCAGAGATGTGTGGCAGTGTTTATCAGGAGTGAATGACCATGTTGAGTCTCTTTTCTCTTGAAGACGAAAGGTAACAAGGTGAATTATGAAAAACTTTCACTTGAAAGAAATTCTGGGATTTGCACATTAATAAATTAAATCCTGCATCTGGTTTCTAACTGATTAAAGATTTAACAGCCATCTTAGATTTGGTCAATCCATTCGCATCAGTTCCAAGACCCTTTAATCTTTTACTTATAAATTCGGTGTCTGATGCCCCTCTCATTAACAAGAAGGAGGAGCACAGCTCCGAAAACCTGTGTTTTCAAATAAACCTGTTGTACCTTAAACTGGTGTTGTGTGATTTTTAACCTTGTCCACCCCAGTCCAACACTGGCACCTCCACTTTAGAGTGGACAGTGTTTCCGCATGTGGCAGTGAGTAAAACTAGAAGATATCAATGTAAGATAGCCAGGGGAATGGTAACATATGGGACACACTATCACAAGAAGTGGCTTTCTTTGAATTCATTCTTTCATGGAATATGAGTGTTTGCAGTAGTTGTCCATTTCGCCTTGCCCTTGAACAAAGCGATTTTACGAAAGTGTTTCAGGATCAAACAGAGGTAGTAGAAACTGCCAGTGCTGGAGTGCGAGTTAACAAGGTGTAGAGCTGAATGAACACAGCAGGCCACGCAGCACCAGAGGAGCAGGAAAGCTGACATTTCGGTCCTGCGCCCTCCTTCAGAAATGTGGGAGGGAGAAGGGAGTTGGAAAATAAATAGAGAGAAGGGGAGGCGATGATAGATGATGGATAGAAGAGTGAGTAGGTGGGAGGGAAGATGGACAGGTCAAGGAGCGGGGATGAGATGAGCTGGTCTCGGGGGTGGGGAGATTTTGAAGCTTGTAAAGCTTCCTTGACCTGTCAATCTTTTTTCTCCCACCTATCCACTCCTCCCACCTCACTGACCAACCCCCACTCCCACTTCCTACCTACTAGCCTCATCTCTACCTCCTTAACTGTCCGTCTTCCCTCCCACTACCAGCCACTCCCTCCTCATTGACTAACCTCCACCCCAACTCCTTACCTACACTTGCCTGTTATGGCTTCATCTCCGCCTCCTTGACCTGTCCGTCTTCTCTCCACCTATCTGCTCCTCTATCCATTTTCTATCATCGGCTCCCCTGCCCTCTATTTATTTCAGAGCCCCCTCCCCCATTTCTGAAGAAGGGCCCAGACCCAGAACGTCAGCTTTCCTGCTCCTCTGACGCTGCCTGGCCTGCTGTGTTCATCCAGCTCAACACCTCATTATCTCAGAATCAAGCTCATTGCTGGAGTCACATGTAGGATGGCCAGACCAGATGGGGATATGTTTCATTCCCTAAAGGACGTCTGTAAAAATTCCAATTGATTTACTACAATTGGTAGTTTCATGGTCTTAATTACTGCAAATTGGTTCTTATTCACACAGAATTATTAACTGTATTTTGAGTTCTACCAGATGCCCAGCTGGGATCTGAAATAGCGCTACCTAAACAATAGCTTCAGTCTCTAAATTGCTCAGTGAGTGATGTTACCACTGTGTCACCATCTCCCCTGATTGAGCAGAACGCATCGCATTTCATAGAATCTCTACAGTGTGGAAACAGGCTCTTCAGCCCAACAACTGATCCTCCACACTGATCCTTGGAGCATCCCACCCAGAACTATCCTCCTAAAACCCAACTAAGCTACACATCCTTGAACACTCTGGGCAATTTAGTATGGCCAATCTACCTTGCCTACACATCTTTGGACTGTGGGAGGAAACCAGAGCACCTGGAGGAAAGCCATACAGACATGGGGAGAATGTGCAGACTCCACACAGACAGTCGCCTGAGGGTGGAATTGAACTCAGGTCCCTAGCGCTGTGGGACAATAGCGCTAACTGCTGAGCTACCGTGCCACCCAAATTATTAACTACCTTGATTTGATGTTCAATGTCAGGGATGTCTGAAGTCTGCACAAGAGAAGGGAATGCAAGACTGTTAAGTCAGGAAGGTTGAGAAGATGCTTAAGTGGAGCATGGGCTGGTTGGGCCACATGGTTTCTTTGTGAGCTGTACATCCAGTGTAAACCTTTGTGTGGGGCCAAGGCGATTCGTTTCCAACTATCACAACTAATTTCATTTGTGTGACTTGAGTCTCCAGCCAGTGCAGAGGTTTTCCAGTGATTTTTGTTTCATTTATGTGATTAATTGTCACTGGCTGGATTGCTCATTCCTCATTGCTCTTGAGAACATGGTGATGAGCTGCCCTTTTGAATTGTGGCAGTTTATTTGATGCTGTTAAGGGAGGGAGTTGCAAGATCTTGATCCAGCAGTATGTATTGTGACCTGTGTGTGTGTTTGCGTTCCCATGTATCTGTTGCCCTTGTCTTTTTAGATTGTCCGAGCCTCAAGGTTAGGTGCTGCTTAATAAGTCTGGATGGACTTCTGCAGTGCATCTGCGCACTACTGCTATTAAATGTCGGGGGTAGAGAGACTGAATGTTTGTGGCTGTGGTGCCAATGAAATATGCTGCTTTGTCCTAGACGGTGTCAAGCTTTTTGCGTGTTGCTGAAGCTTCCTGGAATGTGGTGGGTATTCCATCACATGCCTACCTTCTGTTCCACTCTGGCTCCTTGATGCTGCTTTTGGTTAAATCTTACATTGCTGTCAGGGTTGTCCTCTCAATTTCACCTTGAATTCCACTGTTTTGTTCATGTTTGGTTGGACCAAGGTTGCAATGTGATCTAGAGCAAGTTGTCCTGTGAGAACTGAGATTTTATTTTTATTTCAGAACTTAATGGTGGACTTTACACACAAACTGCAATGTATTATGAGCTGCCTTTGTTTTCCTAAAATTGTTTCTCGTTCTAGAATTGTGTAGTACTTTTCTTCACCTCATACCTTTTTACCATCAGGTTTGCTCCAGCACTGAAACATCATTCTTTGTACTTCTGAAATATCATCCATTCAGAGCCCAAAGGTGATGCTTGTGGCACATGAGCATTTTAAAAATCTGGATATCTTGCAGTTTTTGTAGAATGTTTGCTATACAATTTATTTGTCCTTCTATTCTTTATTGTGTCAAATTTTAGCTTCAAAGTCATCACAAGGTGGTGACGGTATTACTGACGGTAACACACAATCTTAAACACTCAGCCCACATCTAACATCTGCTATACCAAGCATAGCATTTTATCCCAAAGGATGACTATTCCATGTCACAAACTTGGACCAAGCTTCTTTGATAGCATTCTATATATTAGCCATACAATCAACTTAATACAGTAGCAGAAGGTCAACCTGACTTTAACAAACTAACAACAATTTATTTTAGTTCACCACCAAAAGTGAGACACTTGCAAGAAATTTAGGAATACATGCTAGCAAATTTAATGGAATTCATTCAAGTGCAATTAAGTACTCATTTAACAGAATTGTTGAAAGCTATTTTCCTCTGGGGATGTCTGACCTACTGCGATATTGAACGAGAAAGGATTTTGACAGATTTTCTCAACTGAAAGACAAATTAAAACTAGGCATCATTATCCAATATCCTGTACATGTTTAGGTACCTTTCATTGTACAGCTATCATGTAAATGCTACACGCCCCATATTACATTCTTTTTTTAAGAGGTCAGTCTGTCGTTAAGTTCATTAGCTACTGCAATCAGTACTTGCGAATAATTTCAGACAGAAAGTGGTAGAATGAAGAACAGCATTTAGACATTAGTTAAGTTATTTTTAATTCACTTCAGTAATTTGATAATCATTCACTTTGCAGGTAGGATCTTTTAATCATGTAGGAAAATGAACAGTGTAACTTCACATTGGACATCATCACAATAAATTTTATTGAAACCGATTTAATGATTAATTGAATCCAATGTTTTAGGGAGGTGACAGGTGCTTGTAGTGTGCAGGGAGCTAGGTAATGAGAACTGCCTTGAGATCTGGCTGAATATAAGGGCCAGAACTGATGTAAATGTTTTGAGTCTGTGTTTTTCAGCCTGTAAGGTGGCTAGGTCTTTAGCACCAGATCACAGCTGAGGAGTGATATTGCAAAAATGGGGAAGGGGTGGTGGTGGTTGGATGCTGATGTGGTTTGATTGGGGGTAGAGGTGGATAACTCAGCGCAGT
Source organism: Stegostoma tigrinum (assembly GCF_030684315.1). Classification (NCBI taxonomy): domain Eukaryota; kingdom Metazoa; phylum Chordata; class Chondrichthyes; order Orectolobiformes; family Stegostomatidae; genus Stegostoma; species Stegostoma tigrinum. The sequence goes on from NC_081374.1 coordinate 32,958,713, forward strand.
GAGGAAGGACCATGGAAAGATTAGGGGAGTTATAGATAGAGTCAGGCTTTCATTGTGAAGAGTGAAGATAGAGGCCATGGCCATGTTGAATTAAAATCAACATTATTTATGCTAGAGGCTGATTAGGGATGAGGTTTCTCATTTTTCAACTGATCTTCTACTCACCCTGCTAGGTTACACGTCTCATCACCTCAACTTCATTCAGCCAAAGTTTTGAAAACAAGCCAGTGGAATTTTGCCCTCCCTTCAGTTGGTGAGAGAAGTAGTCAGGAGAGGAAATAATTGAATGAGTTGGTGCTGGGTAGAGATTTTTCACCATGACACCAATTAAGTTCTAGGACAGACTGCATGCACTGTGACTCAATCACCGGAATGGGTGGCACAGTGGCTAAGTGGTTAGCACTGCTACATCACAGCACCAGGGACCTGGTGTTTCTTTCAAGCCTTGGGTGATTGTATGGAGTTTGCACATTTTCCCTTCATCTGTGTGGGTTTCCTCTGGGTGCTGTGGTTTCCTCCCACAGTCCAATGATATGTTGAGTAGGTGGATTAGCCTGGGGATAGGGTAAGAGGAGGTGGGTTTGGCTGGGATGCTGTTCGGAGGATCGGTGCAGACTTGATGGGCTGAATAGCCTGCTTTGCACTGTAAGGATTCTCTGGTTCTGTGATCTAATCAACCTGCCAGCATTGTAAGTCCTAAAGTGGCAATTTAATGGCCACTAAAAGAAGTCAATGCATCTTTGCTCGTATTACTTGTCTTCCTGGGATTTGAGACAGAGTTAACTGGCCTGCTGGAATCGGGAGTCTTCTGGAACCCAGCCTCATGTTCCTAACAGGCTGACTATCACTCCAGTGAAATTTCACAGTGCTGAGGTAGCACCTCAACACTGAATCAGTGATTCTGTTATCAAAAATCTGAATTTACCATCTTCATGTTCTGTCTTGCTGAGTAGCTATTCTCCAGTTTAATTAAAATAATAGTGCTGTCACGAAAGGGCAAATGGGTTCTCTCATTAAAACATTTTAAAAAAACTGGTGTTGCCGGCCTCTAGAAATATTAGCATGTTTTCTGTTTTCAGACAACAGCAAAAATGTGCTAATCTACCTGTATAAAAATAAGGTTATATTAACTTGACCGAATAGAAGTCATTAGTGAATAAAGTGGGGATACAGCATTGTTGGATGCCTCAGTTCAATATGTCATGGTGGCATTTCAGATTCCTCAGCTTTTCTATTATAGATACATCAAACAGATGAACTCTGCCCACAAACAATTATCTTCAAACAGCTGGCTGCACAGCAACATTTGCAGAGTTTTGGGATCAGATTGTGCAGTATGGATATCCTAAAAAGTGCAGAACTGGGCTGGGTTAGGCTAGTTGGCTAAATATGATGTATTGTAGTTACAAGTCACCTGTATCTGTAGAGTGGTAAAGTTCTTGATTTGTACTGCTGACTATGGCATGTTAGGTCAAAGAAATTAAGTTATGTTATAAGAGAACAGTTTGGAGCATAATTGTTTCTCTAACATTGAAAACTGGGGCAGGTAGATTTCTTAAAAAAAATGCCTAGGCATTGCAAAACACTGTCCAAGGAATTCTAAAATGTTACTTCAAAACAGACTATACTTGCATTCTTTTGGGTGCGGATATGCAGTTGTAAAATACTACCCAATACAGACTGTGTTTAAGATTTCTTCTCCTACAACAGTTGATTTGACACTGCCTGGGGGCAAAATTTTTGCAGATCGGATGATTCGTCAGATTTTTGAAAATGGGAAGCCAAGACTCAGATATGGAAGTCATGCCCCCATTTCCTGATAGTCCAATATTTTACTGTTTGTGGGTTGTGTTTGGGACATGACTGTTGTGAGGGAAACCTGCATTCGGGCCCATTTGAACTTGGTGCTACGCGTTTTGTTGTGGCAATTTAAGGGCTGTTACCCACATGGTGGGAGTCACACATGGTATGTAGTAGATGATAGCCACTTGAATGATGAATAATTTCTGTTTAAGTGTCTTGACTGAAGTGTTTATTAACTCTTTAACTCCACTCTTTAAATATGAAATGCAACAGGCTAAAACTGTCAGTGAGAGTTTTAAAACAAAGTCTGGCTATATGGTATTTGTTAGGAAAGAAATGATGTATTTATGTATTTTCAATACTAGCCGTTGACCAAGGGCTACTTGTTACGTAATATTTCTTGCGTAATAGAGTGCTCGGTCAGTTCCAAAAGCTGCACTTCTTTCAGAAGGTGTTTCTGAGTTGCCAGTTCTATTGACAATTTGAAGGAGCTATGAAAGCATTAGATAGTTTTGATGTGGGTGTTTGTTTCTATGGGGGATTAATTAGTTGGGGGAGATTTAAAAGCTTGTAAGGAGTTTCATGAAATTTTCTTTACATTATCTATGTAGAAGTAGACATTATATTCCATTTTATTTTTATCTCCATACAGCTCAGAGTCCCCATATTGGATACAGTTAGAAACAAAAAACAAAGTTGCTGGAAAAGCTCAGCAGGTCTGGATCATCTGTGGAGGAGAAAACAGAATGAACATTTTGGGGTCTGGTGATCCTTCCTCAGAACCTTCCTGAGGAAGGGTCACCAGACCCCAAACGTTAACTCTGTTTTCTTCTCCACAGATGTTGCCAGACCTGCTAAGCTTTTCCAACAGCTTTGTTTTTGTTCCTGATTTACAGCATCCGCAGTTCTTTTGGTTTTTATTGGATACAGTTACAGTTGCTGTAGGGTTGAATTGGTGGTTTGATAGGGAATAGCTTATATAGGAGGCCAGAATTGGTAAGATAGTGGAATGGGGGAATGAGGGGCTGGTGAGAGTCTGAGTATAGTGCGTGACCTGACATGGAGGTGTCACAGGGATGGTGGGAGAAGTGAGGGTTGGAAGTTCTTGTACCTTCTAAGGTGACTGGCTTGATGAAACTGAGAAGCAAGACAGGCCATCCAATCGTCCACCTGTGGCGTCCTAGCATCTAATTCCTGGGTAAGTGGGACACGTAATATCATCCTCTGTTTCCCAATGGAAAAGTTTGATGTATTGGCAACCGCTATAAAATAAAATGCAAGTTTGCAAAAGTTCTTGACACTGACAAAGTTCCTTGGTAAGAAAACGTAGGCCCCTGCTTTCACATCAGTGTGTATCAAACATTATTTTACACAAATGTCAAATTGTTGAATTAACAACACACTGTAGTAATATGATGAACAGAATGGTAATAAATTCAATCATGCCATAGGAAGGCATATGTAGAATTACATAGAAAATCTGGCTCAGTCAGTCTGTGTTGTTGAATACAATGCATTCAACTGTTTCCCCCAATTCCCCATTCAAATTTCTTTTCTTTTTGACATTTAGATGTGAGCATTGGACGTATGGTTAATAAGTTTGCAGACGACACAAAAATTGGAGACATAGCGGACAGTGAGGAAGGTTGCCTCAGAATACAACAGGATCATGATCAGATGGGCTGAGGACTGGCAAATGGAATTTTATTTAGGTAAATGTGAGGTGCTGCATTTTGGAAAGGCAAATCAGGGCAGGACTTATACACTTAATGGTAAGGTCCTGGGGAGTGTTGCTGAACAATGAAACCTTGGAGTGCAGGTTATCGTTCTTTGAAAATGGAGTGGCAGGTAGGTAAGATAGTGAAGAAATGTGCTTGCCTTGAGTGTAGGAGTTGGGAGGTCATGCTGTGGCTGTAAAGGATATTGGTTAGACTACTTTTAGAGTATTATGTGCAATTCTGGTCTCCCTGCTATCAGAAGGATGTTGTGAAACTTGAAAGGGTTCAGAAGAGATTTACAAAGCTGTTGTCAGGGTTGGAGGGTTTGAGCTACAGGGAGAGGTTGAACAGGCTCGGGCTATTTTACCTGGGGCATCGGAGGCTATAGAAGTTTATAAAATCATGAGGGGCATGGATAGGGTAAATGGACAAGGTCTTTTCTCTGTGGTGGGGGAGTCCAAAACTAGGCGACATAGGTTTAGGATGAGAGGGAAGAGATTTAAAAGGGACCTAAGGGGAAACTTTTTCACACAAAGGGTGGTGTGTGTATGGAATGAGCTGCCAGAGAAAGTGGTAGAGGCTGATACAATTACAACATTTAAAAGGCATCTAGATGGGTATATGAATAGGAAGGGCTTAGAGGGATACGAATGCTGGAAAATGCGATGAGGTTTATCTAGGATATCTGGTCGGCATGGACAAGTTGGACCATAGGGTTCATTTCCATGCTGAACATGTCTATGACTCTGTGGTTATCAACATCTATTCATTTTAACATTTGGTCTTGTCTGTTTCCCTCAATTGCCTGTATTCTGTTTGTTTCCACCTCACAGGGTGTGCCACTTACTACACAAATTAAATATTTTTAATTGATTAAGCTTTCTAGTAAAATTATGCTTAAACTATTTCCATGGTGCATTTTTTTTTCTTTTATATGTAATGATTTGTTTTTGAATTGAAATCTAAAGGAACTTCCAGTATATGGTTCTAATTTAGAATCTTGCCACAAATTCTCAAAATTAATGACAGGAAACTGTTTTCAATTCGGAACTAAACACTTCCTAAACCAGTGTTCAATAAGAATAACATGTTATTCCTAATGTAAAGTGATTCCATAATGGGCTTTATTCACTTAATTGAACATTTAACGGCGCACAATTCAAATAGCCCCTTACTGTAATAACATTCTGTCAATGAGGCAATTTATCAAATCTTTGTAGAGCAAGACAGCTTGCAGTGTTCCCATTTTCTGTCCCTTTATCAGTTTGATAAAGCTTTGCCCCATAACGGATTATGGTGAACTGCTGGAGGAAGAGTGGAAGTCCTCGTTCAATAAGATTTAAGAATCGATAAATTCATAAAATTGATAAATAATAATTTGCAATTCATATCTTCCCCAGAAGTTGATGATCAATTTATTATTAATATTGAAAGCTAGTAAACTCCCTTTAGCAGCAGAATCTGTGGATTTGTTATGTAGCCTCCAGTGACTAGCCATTTATTTTACAACTTCATTCTATCTTATTTAAAATATTCATTAACTTATTACTAATGTACACATGTTCCTGAAATGCACTTTCAGTAGGTGAAATTAATCACCAGAAATGCAGTCAACAAAACCATCCCTTTTAATTCAGCATGAAAGAAAAGCAACAAAAACAAAACATACCTTTTTTAAGTTCAATTGTCAAATAGGATGGGCACATTAGGCATATGTAAATATGGCCCATTTGTACATGTGTATGAAAATGTGATTTTCAAATGTACATTGAGTAATAAGTTCAAATCAAAATGTAGAAGATTTACCCCAAAAAAGGAATGATTGACATAGACTACTTTTGACTGTAAAATACCTCTGTCCTACATATAAGTTCATCTTGTAAGTTTGCCTGAAGGCAAGATATCAATGGACATGAAATCTAATGGTTTCCAACTGCAAGTGACAAACAAAAAATAATGCAATCTATGATTTCATTTGAAAAGTAATTCAAGATATTAGTAAACATGTAGTTCCAATGCTTGAATTATTAAGGGTTATGAAGAACTTAAAATTGATGCTTTATAGGGCATTCTTTGCCTACAAAATATTGGAATTGCAGGCAGAAAAGATTGTTTCAGTATACTTATTTTATCCTGTATATTTCCATTAAATTCTGTAATATTTTAATCTCTAATGCTGATTTCAGTTCTTTGAATTTATTATCTACTGTCCTCCTTCTACACTTTTTTTTTCCACAGTATGCATGTCAATGTAAATATAGTTTAGCTTTAGCATGAATAGACATAGATTGTTCCTGTCATGGCCAAAACCAGAAATTAACCTGTCTTGAATGGGGAGTTAACTCATGCACTTGTAGCACTGCCTGACTGTGTGCTTTGTTTCTTTTTATGCTTTGTGGTTTCACACATGCTTCAGTTTTGTTTGTTTTTCTCAGGAGAAAATGTTATTGCTTTTGAAACCATTCTTCCCTGTTGCTGGTGCTATCGGCTTCTGGACCATGATCACTTTCTCTGTGCTATCATCATTTCCAGGCAGCACTTTATAGTTTCAGTTAGCCACTTTCTATTTGGAAATATTATTTTAATTCCTCATCCCTCCCAACTCTGGCAGGTACAAACAAGCTTAACTGGCAGTTATGCTTCGCCTATTCATCTATGATCCTCCTCAGCTATTTCTGAGAAGATTTGCAAATATACAATTCAGTTATCTTCGAATGAATGACCCCTCCTTTCTTGAGTGACAATTTTATCCAAACCATAAATGCACCAAGTTGCACTACAGTGAAAAGCTGTCAACATGCTATATCAACTTGGCTTGAGATAATCGTCTGCTGGAAGGCTTACATCGGTATTTAAGCCCAATAATTCCAGAGGTGCCATTTTATTTTAAACTGTGTACTTTGAAATAATGCTGATCATACAATATAGACCTGGTTGTCTGTCAGTCTGTGGGTTCCGGTGATTCTGTCTTATATTTCGTTCAGTGCAGCAAAATAACATTATAACCCTGTAATGTTCCGATTCATCAATCTAATTGTAGAAGCTTTTGTAGGTAATCTTATTGGGTGAGCATGTAACGTACTGGCATCAAGGACTCCTCCCTGCTATTTTACTGAAAACATCTGTCTGAAAAATTCTGCTAGATCTTTAATGAAATCTAAAATACAGAAAAAAAAACACTTTATGATAAACTCAGCAGCTTCATCGACATCTCTTATTTCCAAGCTTGTTGAATTGGGGGAAAAGGTGGTTTTGGTCATCGAACAGGTTTGTACTGACATCAGTAGATGACAGAAGTTTGTTTTGTACTCAATCCATTTAGTTTAGCAGAAACAAAAGCAGAAATTGCTGGAAAAGCTGAGCAGTGTCTGTGGAGAGAAAGGTAATGAATTGTTATATTTTCTTCAGAATTAATGGACGTAGCAATGGATAAGAAAGGTAGGTCGTAAATGGGAGCATTGTTTGAGTTCTGAGGAAGAGTCAGTCAACCCCCAAATGTTAACTCTGACTTCTCTCCACAGGTGCAGCAAAACATGCTAAGCTTTTCCAGCAATTTCTGCTTTTGTTTCTGATTTATAGCATCCACAGTTCTTTTGGTTCCCATTTATTTTATCCATCATTAAAATCGTGGACAGAGAAACATGCTGTGGTTTTCTTCAGCATTTATGCAAAAATAAACGGAAAAGCCAAATGTCACGTTTGAACTCAGTAAATTTAATGTGAGACATAATTTAACATAATGGTCATATCAAAAACCAGAAATAAAATCAGGAAGGGGAAATTGAGTCCAAAGTTGGACCTGTTGATCAGTTTCTTTAAACATAGATTTTAAATCTTTTGGTTGTCTTTTTTCATTTGCATCTAACTACAAATTTGCTGCATAGGTTAAGTTGTGTAAATAAAGGTAGTGAATTGTTATATTTTCTTCAGAAATAGTGGACATGGCAGTGAATAAGATATTTAAGTAGTGAATGAGTGTTGATTTTTCAGTGATTATTTACTTGAATTAGTTTATTGAAGATGTTGAACTCCATTGATCAGTTACTGTAATTGGATCAGGTTGAGTGTGAATCATCCAATCCAACTTGAAGGATTGGAATTTTCTGTGGAAAGGTGAGCTGGATGGACCAAAAAGCGTGTTCCACCTGTGCTTATTTTTATCATCTTTGTGGCAATGCATAGAAAATGTTGACAGTTTAATCATATGATCAAATATTTTGTAGAAACCTAACAGCAAAGGGCTTTTCTAATCACTTTACAGGCTAGTATTATTGCTGATTAGTGTAATGAGTTTTTCTCTTCATGATTTTTAAATAAAAACTTTATTCTTATTGTTTATTGCAGTTGGGATGAAAGTAGTTCCGTAAGCAGTGGCCTCAGTGACACCTCTGACAACCTTAGTTCTGAAGATTTAAATGCAAGCTCATCCCTCAACTCTTATCCAACCACACCAGTTGCTTCCAGAAGAAATTCTGGGATAGCGGTAAGCAGAATATTTAATAACCTATTCAAGACTTTCTTCAAAAGCATCCATCTCTGGACAATCCAGTTTAATCTGAATTGATGCCCCAGGCTATAATTATTTCTGTTATTGGAGAACTCTTATGTCCAAGGATGTAACTGTGCTGCTGTTCTTGTCCTTACCTTTTTCACAGAGTCAAATGCTACTTATTTTTGAGAGTATTGTCCAACAGCGTGCATCAACTATAGTAATATGAACATAGTTGTGCCAATGTAAAAATAACCTTTATTTATGCGATGTTTTTCCATTTCCTTTTTTTTAATCTCATGTTTTTTGGCTGTGGCATCGTTCTCTGTATCAATCATGAAAGAAAGAAAGAACTGTGCATTTCTCGAGCTTTTTACCAAGCTCTCTCTCCTTTTTATATTTGAGGAGTTTTTTTTGCCAAGTATTATATGACTGTGTTGTTTTACACAATCTTCTTTTGTTCGAAAATACTATTTGGGTGCAAGCCAAGGAGTGTGTTATAACACTTTGTTTTTGGCACACAACAGGACAGTGGCAAAGGGGCATGATTGATGTTGCATGCTAATAGGAAGTAAAGGGGCTGAAGCTATATAGTTTTTGCACAGGCACTTCATAATGTGTAATGTGGAAAACAGCCAAGTAAACATGTATAATCTAGTGTATTATAACAGAAAGCAGAGAGATTTGCACAGTAGTGCAGCTGTGTTAATGTTAACTTTTGAAAGACATATATAGCAATGATTCTGTTTGATTGTAGCTGCTCATCTGTAATCAGGAATTTACTGTAAAGACGTTTGCCAGATGCAGTATGTATGCATGGTGCTTTCTTTAACACACAGATGTGTGTGTGTGTGTGTGTATATATATAATATATAAATTATGGTGTTCCACTTTGGGATTGAAAGAAGATTTTCTCTGAAACTGACATCAACTACCTATATCACAAATGGTGAATGTGGCAAGCTGTAAGTCCCAATAGAAGAAGTAAGTCTGTTAAAAAGAAGCTGGTTCTCTGTTGCTAGTTTTTCAATGGTGAGTTTGGACATTAACCTTTAAGCAAAATTTCTGGTTATGTTTGGTTTCTGGTTGTGTGCAACGCCACTGAAGAATATTTTTAACCAAACACTGAGACAAACTACACTTTTATTTTCCTTTTTTGTTTTTTTAAGTGATAAACTGCAGGGAGCTATGGACAGTAACAGTGAGATAAACAGTAGTATGCTTGTATAAGAGTTGGAAAGTTGCATAGTTTTAGTGTAATGTTTATATAATAAGACAAAAGATATAACTATATAGTGAAAGCAGTAATAAGGTTGCTGAAATGTGTAGTGACTTTATTTTTGTAAGACACTGCACAGGTACAGAAATTTTTGAGAGTGAGTGTATCTGTCAGTTGAATAAGTTTAAATTTCGAGCTTTTCAGGTTTTAATTCAATAGAGTATCAAATAACTAAATTGTATTTGGTAATGTTCTTGCAATAACGAGTTTAAGGGCATGAGTTAGATAGAGACTGCATTGTAAGGAACAGATGCCTGAAAGTTCTGATAAAGTGCACCACAAGTTTAAACATCTGTTGTTGTGGTCTGTTTATAATACTGGATTCTAATTTATGAAGCATTTAAATCATTTGTAAGATGCATCCAAGTAACTTGAAACAAAATGGGAACCCCTAATTGTCATATGTCAGTGTAGAACTGAGTTTTAAAATGTTTAATTAACTGAAGTGAAATCTTGATTCAAAGTATGGTGTGTTTATAAGTAAGAGCTTGCAGTTGACTTTTGTTGAGGTTTGAAATGTCGTGCTCCAACTAACTGTGCAAGTGCTTGTGCTAATATAGAATAGATCAGATGCATGCTATTTATTAAGCAATTTAACTAGTTGCAGATAATTGAAAACAAAAGTGTAGGATTTATGTATGTTTCATAATTAAATAATTTAGTATTAGTTGGAGCAGTCATTGGGTTAAAGATTTTCACTGCCTTTGAGGATAGTCAGCTGTTCATTTTTGACTGTAAGGCAGACCACAATAAAGTGCTTTGATTCAAACCTTGATTTGAAGTGCTTTGAATGAGGTTATTTGTATAAATTTAGCAAAGAAAGTCAAGGAAACTGAATGTGTGCAGGCATGCAGCACTAATAGATGCTGCTAACACAACTTGTTCTAAAGTAGTGCTGCATTGGTTATTTAGTTAAGTAGCTTGGCACTGGACTTTAGCCACAGCTGACAGCAGATGAGTCACAAGTCTGCCATTATCATGCACCACCATGTGTCGAGGTGTTTTACGAACTCCTCTATGGAGGAGTGAGGAAAAAAAGGAAACAGATGTTCCATCTTTTTTCAAACAATATTGGACGTGTATCTGTGCCCAGGTTTGGTCTCCATCTCTTCTAATGGAAAATGGTATGATTGGTGACAAAGCTGACACTGCAGTCAGTACTGGAGAAATTCTGTGCTGTCAGAGGTGCCATCTTTCAGATGAGACATTAAACAGATGCCCATCTGTTCTATTGGGTAGATGTAAAATATTCCATACTGGGAGAGTAAGGACTTGTATGTAATGTCCTGGACAGTATTGTGTCTCCATCAACATCAGAAACTGTTTTGTTTAGTCAATATCACAATGCTATTTGTGGAAGTGTGCTGTATGAAATATGATTGCCCCATTTCCTACATAGCGACAGGAGTACTTCAGTGTCTGCAAAATGCTTTAAGCTGTCTGGCTGTAATGAAAGATATTATAAATATGCAACTTCAGTAACGGAAGGGTTTGCAGGCTTATGAACCAGGATTGTACTCATTGGAATTCAGAAGAACGAGGGGAGATCTTATAGAAACATATAAGATTATGAAGGGAATAGATAAGGTGGAGGCAGGGAAGTTGTTTCTGCTAGCAGGTGAAACTAGGATGAGAGGGCATCACCTCAAAATAAAGGGAAGCAGATATAGGACTGAGGTCAGGAGGAACTTCTTCACCCAAAGGGGTGTGAATCTGTGAAATTGCCTGCCCAGTGAAACGGTTGAAGCTACCTCGCTAAATGTTTTTAAGGCAAGGCTAGATTAATTTTTGAACAGTAAAGGAATTAAGGGTTATGGTGAGTGGACAGGTAAGTGGAGCTGAGTCTCAAAGATCAGCCATGATCTTATTAAATGGCGGGGCAGGCTTGAGGGGCCAGATGGCCTAATCCTGCTCCTTGTTCTTATGTTCTTATGAACAAATGTGTAGGTCACAATAAGTACACTTTATCCATTGACCTCACCTGCTTGATCCTAGTGGTCCAGCAGTTAGTCCTCTGTTTAATTCATAGAATACTGACAGTGTAGGGGCAGGTCATTCAGTCCATCAATTCCACACCAACTGTTCGAAGAGCATCTCGCTCAGATCCACTCCCCTACCCTATCCCTGTAACCCTGCATTTCCTTTGGCTAATCCAGAGGAGATAAGAAAACATCACATAAACAAGGGTTCTTTTATCATAGACAGAATTATTTTCATGCTGTGGAATTGAACCCAGATCCCTCTACTGTCAGGTGGCAGTACCAGCCACTGTACCACTGTACCACCCTAATGTAAAGCAATTATGGAACATATTGGCACAGAGGGAAACCTGAGCGGCCCGGTCAATCTCACCATGTTAGTCTCGGTGTAGAAAGCGCTTGGGAAGGTAAATGGAATATTGAAATTTATTGCAAGAGAAATGAAAAATAAGTTGTAATTTTATTGCTGTTGTCTGGGGCCTTAGTGACACCATAAATGGAATATCACGTACAGTTTTTTTTTCCTTTTTGTTAGAAGTTCAGAGAAAGTTCGCTTGACTAGTATAAAATGAAGTACATTTCATATGGAGAAAGGATGAGCAGATAGAGCCTATATCCAATGGTGTTTAAAAGAATGAGAGGTGTTTTTTTTCTGAAATGCAGGACTGAGCAAATGTGAAAGGTGGATTCCATTGTAGTTGAATCTTTGCCACTGCTAATCATGTTGTATGAGCTATCTATTCCATTTACTGTCACATCCTTTCACTGATAGGAATCGACAAGGCATGTTTGGTAATGGAAGGAAACCTCTTGATAGTTCAACAAGAAGAGATTCTTGTCTAAACAAAATTTGATTTACTGCAGGATAGCAGCTATGTACAAGTCACATCTTTATCATAGATACCATTACAGAATCTCAGGCTGAGAGCCAAGTGGTAGATCGTACTCCCTTGATCCTAGCTGTCTACAAGACTTTATCATAGTGGGTGGTGCTTAAAGCACATCTCGGTGTTAATTCTTTTAGATGCTTATATCTTTACACAACAGATAATGGGGAGATCTTATAGGGGAGGCTAAACAAATGGAAATAGAGTGTTTTCTTCTCCAGTCATTGTTGTGTGGAATTCTGTTGGGCAGAAAGCTTTGGAAATTGGGTCATTGGATTTTTTCAAAACAGAATTAGATTTTTTTGAAGAAGTGGAATCAAGATTTGTAGAAAAAATAGAAAAATGAATTTAAAATTATGGCCAGATCAACCTTGATCTTATTGCTTGGCAGAACAGGCTCAAAGTTGCATTGAATGGGCCACTCAGCCCATTCTGTCTTCACCTACATGGCAAGTAAGCATTATGACTAAGTACCATACCCTTGCTGTTTCCCAGTAACACCACACACTGCTATTCAAATAATCCAACTAACAGACACTTGAATCACCCAGCTAAACTTGACCTCCACCACACATCCAGGCTGTGTATTCCAAACCATATTTGCTCACTGTGTACCAGTACTTTACTTCACATTGCATTGGCTTCTTGTGCAAACAAATCATAACTGTGCCTTCTCATTTTTGATCTGTTAATGAGTGGGAACAAATTTTTCCTGTCTCTGTCCAGAATAATCATGATTTTGAAAACTTGTATCCAGTATTACCATTTCCTTCTCCTCTTCAAGGAAAACATCCTACCTCGTCTGATATATCCTCTAACTTTTCCCAGGGATTTAAAACAAAACTTCATAAACCTCTAATGTGCTCTTTCCAATCCATTCACATCCTTCTTTTACTTGTGATGTCCAGAACTGTAGACAATACTCTAGCTGAGGACTGACTAGAGCCATACAGAAGTTGAGTATAACTTCCTTGTTCCTCCATTCATAAAGCTGAAGGTACCAAATGCATTGATAACTTCTCGTTCAAAATTTGCTGATGCATCTAGTGCCTCATGCACACACACACATCCAAGTATTCCCTCCTGTGCACCCATTTTAGAATGGAACTCTTTATAATATATCTATGTGTTCCTTCTGCAACAATGTGTCGCTTCATCTTTCATCTACCAACTTGTCATCATGCATTAAAGTTTACATAATCTTCCTCATAGGCTTCCAGGTATGTTGAATGAAAACTTTGAACTTTGCAGTGCTGAGAAAAAAGAATGTCCCACATAGTTCAAGACGTGGCACAGGGAGTTATCTGAGGATAATACTTTTGAATGCCATTTTTAAAATTAATTCATGGGATTTTAATGCTGGACTGGCATTTATTGCCAATCCTTAATTGTCCTTAATATGATGGTGGTGATGAGCTGCCCTTTTGAACTGCTGGTATAGATAGACCCACAATGCAGTTAGTTACAGAGTTCCATAATTTTGATCCAACAACATTGAATTATTGGCATTATATTTCCAAGTCAGGATGGTGGGTGGCCTGGAGGTGACAATGTTTACATGTGTCTTTAACCCTTATCCTTTCAGATGGTAGTGGTAGTGGGTTTGGAAGATGCTGTGTAAGGTGCCTTGGTGAATTTCTGCAATGCATCTTCTAGATGGTACACATTGCTCCTGACTGTCGATGGTGGAGATAGTGAAAGTCAGTTTATGGATGTTTGTTGATGTGCTGCTTTGTCCTGGGTGGTATCAGCCGCTTGAATGTTCTTGGAGCTGTACTCATTAAGGCAAGTGGAGAGTATTCCATCATACCCCTGTCTTGTAACTTATTGTTGGTGGGAAGGCTTTGAGGACTTGAGAAGTGAATTCCTTGCTGCAAAGCTCTTATTTTATGACCTTCTCTGGTAGCTGCTACACTTACATAGTTTCTGGCCAATGGTAATCTCCCAGGATGTTAATTCTTTGGGGGCAGGATTCAGCGATGGTAATGATATTGAATATCAAGTGGCAGTGGTTAGGTTCTCTTGTCAGGGAAGGCATTTGCTAGCCCTTAGGTACCAAGTAATATTTATGGCACATATCAGCCCAAACCTGGATATTGCCCAGGTCTTGCTGCACTTGAACATAGTCTACTTTTAGTTATCTGCAGAGTTGCAATTAGTACTGAACATTGTTGAAGCAGCTGAAGATAATTTGGGCCTGGGACATTATACTGAAACACTAAAGGCTCTTGTTGAGATGTACCTACTCTTGAGCCAGTAGGCCTGGGTTCAAGTCTCACCTTCTCTGGAGCGTGTCATAACATACAGAACAGATTGGTTCGGATAACATGCTGAGGAACGTCTGCAGAGCTGAGATGACTGATCTAATACAAAAAAAAACCATCTTCCTTTGTGCCTGGTCTGATTTCAACCAATAAAAAAACTTTCCCGTGATTCACATTGACTCTACTTTTGCTTGTGATCATTGATGCTTCACATGGTCTAATGTGGTTCTGATGTCAAGGACCATCACTCTCACCTCATTTCTAGAATTCGGCTCTTTTGTGCATGTTTGAACAAGACTCCAATGAAGTCAGGAATTGAGTGGCCCTGGCAGAATTCAAGCTGGGTGTCAGTGAGCAGATTGTTGCATTGGAAGTGCTGTTTGATAGCACTATTGATGCCATTTTCCATCACTTTCTGATCAAGAGTAGGTTTGATGAGGTGGTAGTTGGCCGAGTTTGATTTGTCCTGCTTTTTGTACACAGGACGTAGCTGAGAAATTTTCCACATGGCCCAGGTAAATTCAATGCTGTAATGTAGCTATACCAAACAGTTTGGTGAGGACATGGCAAGTTCAGGAATACAGGTTTTCAGTATTGTTGTTAGAATGTCATCAAAGCCATAGCCTCTATAGTATCTAGTGCCTTCATCGTTGAGTGAATTGAATTGGCTGAAAACTGACATCTGTGATGCTTAGGACCTCCAGGGGAGGTCAAAATGGATCATCCACTCAGAACTTCTGGCTGAAGATTGCTGCAAATATTTTAGCCTTATCTTTTGTACTGCTGTGTTGGGGTCCCAGTCATTGAGGCTATGGAAATTTGTGGAGTTTCTTCCTCCAGTGAGTTATATAATTGTTCCACGCCATTCATAATTGGATATGGTATAACTGCAAAGCTTAGATCTGATCTATTGGTTGTGAAATGGCTCATCATTTCTATTATCTGCTGCTCATGTTACTTGGCATGCTTTGTGTTAGTTAGTCCCATTGTTGCAAAGTTGGCTAGAGTACTTGTGGATTGGAAGGCAGGGCATTAAAATTTGATATCCGTAAAACGATAGAGGGGAAGAATATGTGTCCCTTTTAAAAATGATGTTTTTTCCAGGCTTGGAAATTTAAAAAGGGAGGTGCACAGAGAGTTCCTCAAATTGAAACATCATATCAAAAGGCAGTGTGGTTAGCAATCCAGGCAGTGGTTTGTTTTGTTATTAAGGCAGCCAGTTTGAAAATCAACCAATTAGCTTAAACTGGGCACTTTGAAACTAAAGACTAATTAAATTTAAATCTGATGGTTTTGACAACCTAGGACCAATCCTATTGTAAAATATATTAATAAGTCGTCAAGAGTATAAATGAAGAAGGCATTTTAAAATCAGTGTGAGAGCAACTGCCATCTGATAACGTTAACAAACCAGCTTTAAAGATAAAAATCACTGGCTGTCTTGGAATTATCTAAGTTCTCAGAAACCCATCATCTAACTAAAGTGCAGTGGCACTCTTATCTAATATTCTTGAGTCAAGAATTCAATGGAGAGAGGCATTCCTAACACGAGAATTCAACAAAGAGAGGCCCTCCTGACTCAAGAATTTGACAGAGAAATACGTTCTCGACTGAGCATCAGTAGAGAGGGCGTGGGGCATTCAGGAAGATGCATCCTAGCCATACTTTCAAGAGATTGTGTGTGTTTTTTTTGTTATTTGATTTATAGAAGTGGGACTTTATTTATTGGAAGAGAGTACCAATGGCATTTTGTTTTATTCCAGATCAATTAGTATTTGAGGAGAAATTATTATGGTTTGTTAGTAGTCCTGTTAGTTTTTTTCTCTGTGAGAGTTAAATAAATAAATTGTTACTTGTTGATTAGGAATAAATGAAAGGATTTCATTTAACCTCTCCTTTATAACTGAGAGGCAGGCCATACCATTTTTCACACTTGGAACAGATTATGAGATAAGGGCAGACTCTCTGGTTGTTCAGGTTTTAGTAATCAGAGGGGAAATCGACTTCCGTTTCATAAAACCATGTTGTAATTGCATGAGGTTAATCCCTCTCAGTGCTCCTGGTATGCCCTCCTGCACTCTTCTTTAAACCAAGGTTGATCTCCTGGCTTGATGGTAATAGTAGAGTGGGAGATACGCTAACCATGAGATTGCAGATTGTGCTTGAGACAACTCAGCTGTTGATTTGCCCACAGTGTCTCATGCATGAGTTGCTAGATATGTTCAAAGTCTTTACCATTTAGCCGAGAGAGAATGCCACACAGCACATAGGAGGGTATCCTTAATGATTAGACAAAACTTTGTCTCCACAAGAACTGTGCAATGTTTATTCCTAGTTATTCAGTCATGCACAAATGTATCTGTAGCAGGCAGATTGAAGATGATGTCAACTATGCCTTACCGCATCTGTTAGCTCCCTCAACAGCTGTGGCAGGCCTAATACAACAGGCATGTCCCTTCAGACTCCACCAACTCAGTCAGCAGTGATGTTGCTGAGCCACTCTTGGTGATGAACATTGAATTTCCCCAACTAGAATGCGTTCTGTGCCCTTGTTGTTCCCAGTGCTTTCTCCGGATAGCGTTCAACATGGAGTATTTGTTCACCAGCTAAGGCATGGTACTCATGGTAATCACTTTGCAATAATGGTGTTGTGGTAACAACACTGGACATTAATCTAATGTTCTGGGAACATGGGTTTGAATCACATCATAGCAGCTGGTGGACTTTTGAATCCAAGAAATTGTCTGAAATGAAAAATAAATGCTAGCTTAAGAGTGGATTGGGAGGGCTGAATGACATTAGCCTGACCCCATTTTCTATTATTTCAAATGGTACCCATATAATCACTGGTGTAAAAACCCTGGTTCACTAATGTACTTTAGGGAAAGAAATCACCTCTCCTTCCTTGGTCTGGCTTATGTGTCACTCCACACTCTCAGCCATATGGATGAATTTTAACTGCATTCTGGGCAATAAGTGCTGTTTTAGCCAGTGGTACCAACTTCCTAGTAGCAGATTGGGGGACCAATTCTTTTGGGCAGTCTTTGAGGTCCAGCTGTCTTCATGGCCATACCTGTATGCAAACTCCCTAGATTTCTCTTTGTGTTTGTCCCTCCCAGTGCTGTTATACAGAAAGGGATAGAGAATTGTGTTTGCACATTCTTCTTCATCTTTTGCCTCGTTGAGCTGGCAGTAAAAATCAGGAAGACGTACCCCGATGTAGTCTTAATGTAATTTGATCTTCAGATGTATGACACAATACAAAATTAAATTATACTGCCTAATTATTTTGAAGATTCTTTTGTTCAGCAAGACTGTCTATTTAAAGTATGATAGAGAGGTCCCATTCAATGGTTGTGCCACTGTAAGCTAAGCATATCCTTATATCTGCTGATGGGATATTATTTAAGACAATTGAATTCACATTTGCAAGATAGAACATTTGATACCCTTGGTGAAATGGACAGTATGATGATGGACAATATAAATAGCATCCATGACAACTATGTTCACTGTAGATTACTTCGAGTCCATTTGTTCTCCTTTTAAAATCTTCGGTCAAAACATCCAACAGTTGATAAGTGAAGTTTTGCAAATGTATCTGTAGTTCTATCCCTTGGGAGAGAGATGTAGTAATTAGATGCTGCAATTCAAAGTAAGTAGCTACAACCCCCTTTTTGTTAAGTTACATTCGCTGCTGATTGAATGGCAGGAGCATCTGCCAGCTTTTTTCCAAACAGCGTAATTTTAAATTACAAGCCACGTGGTCATCGTAATCCCGAATGAGTTAGCTCATGAAAACTTGTCACTGCATCCTCTTTAGGGGCAAAATTGTTTCCATTAGAAAAAATAGTAGTGAGTAAATTAGTTTTACAATATATTGAACTGATTGTCCTTCCAAAGCCATTCCTGCCCAGCGAACATTTTTCAACTGGATAGGATTGCTTCAGTAGAAGAGAATCAAAAAGACAGACTTGTTTTTCGCTGCCTCTTCCTGACGTTCACGATTGTTTTAATCTGCTTTGGTGAGGTTTTGTTAATTACAGATTTTTTTTTCGGAATATTAAAGTTTAGAAGACTGAAAATTCCAGAGAGATATTGCTTCTTGGAAACTTCACAATGATTAATCTCTTGTATACAAGAGGCAATTTGTGTAAAGCTAACTTCTAGTTGACAAAGTCCGTAGTGCTGACCACAGATTTTTATTTATCATTTGTGGAAGATGTAAATTTTTATATATAATGAGGATGGCCTTGTACTGCCTGTACTTCAGAACTTGCAAACTTTGAAAGGGCACTTGTATAATATTGATACAGTAAATTGAAAAACATTTTTATGCTCACTGGTGTGTTTTGTCTCTTATGGTTATGTTAAATACTTATGAAATGATTTAATTTTTCTATTTCAACATGTAATGCATAGTTTCAATGTGCCATGTTTTGAAACACCATGAAGGAATATCATTGCACGTCATCATCCTCGAAACCACACCAAGAATGAGCAAACATATGAAACCTTTTTTACAAAGCGTTCTTCCAGTGAGGTAATTATGGGAGAGATGAAAAAATACATTCACTTGCTGGCCTCAGAGATAATGGGAACTGCAGATGCTGGAGATTCCAAGATAATAAAATGTGAGGCTGGATGAACTGATGAAGGGTCTAGGCCCGAAACGTCAGCTTTTGTGCTCCTGAGATGCTGCTTGGCCTGCTGTGTTCATCCAGCCTCACATTCACTTGCTGGCCTACTTTTTTTTTCCCATTGAGTGTTGTTGCTGCTCTCTTTGACCATTCCAGCATGCTCCAATTGCGAGAACCTCCTTGAGCCCTCTTAACTGTTTGTAGCCGAGGAGAACATGCCATGTCAATGTGGAAGTGGGACCAAGAATGTTTCCAATTTTCCAATTAGAATACACCTCCTTCCACCCACCTTCCTGCAAAAATGCCGTCCCTATTCCCAATTCCTTCACCTCCGCCGCATCTGCTCCCAGGATGAGGCATTCCACTCCCGTACATCTCTCATGTCCTCATTTTTCAAGGAATGCAAACACCACCCCACCCGCACCCCAGTGGTTGAGAACTCCCTCGACCGTGTCTCCTGCATTTCCCACAACTCGCCCCTCACACCCTCTGCCCACTATAATAACCAAAACAGAATCCCCCTCGTCCTCAGTACCACCCCAACAACCTCCAGATCCAATGCATCATCCTCCGACACTTCCACATTCTGCAATCCGACCCCACCACCAAAGACCATTTTTCCCTCCCCATCCTTATCTGCTTTCCGGAGGGAACACTCTCTCGGTGACTCCCTTGTCCGCTCCTCACTCCCCTCCAGCCCCACCACACCCGGCACTTTTTTCCCTGTAACCACAGGAAGTGCTACACCTGGCCCTACACCTCCCCCCTCACCCCCATCCCAGGCCCCAAGAAGACTTCCCACAACAAGCAGATGTCCACCTGCAAATCTGCTAACGTGGTATACTGTATCCACTGTTCCCGTTATGGCCTCCTCTACATCTGGGAAACCAAATGGAGGCTAGGAGACCGTTTTGAAGAACACCTATGCTCAGTTCACACTAAACAACTGCGCCTCCCAGTCACAACCCATTTCAACTTCCCCTCCCATTCCTCAGACGACATGCCTATCCTGGGCCTCCTGCAGTGCCACAATGATGCCACCCAAAGGTTGCAGGAACAGCAACTATATTCCGCTTGGGAACCCTGCAACCAAATGGTATCAAGGTGGACTTCACAAGCTTCAAAATCTCACATCCCAAAACCAGCCCAGCTTGTCCCCATCTTCCTAACCTGTCCTTCCTCCAACCTATCCCCTCCCCCCACCTCAAGCGACACTCCCATCTCCTACCTACCAGCTTCATCCTAGCTCCTTGACCTGTCCATCCTCCCTGGACTGACCTATCTCCTCCCCACCTACACTCACCTTCACTGGCTCCATCCCCGCCTCTTTGACGTGTCTGTCTCCTCCCCACCTATCTTCTCCTCTATCCATCTTCGATTGACCTCCCCCTTTCTCCCTATTCATTTCAGAAACCTCCTTCCCCTCCACCATTTCTGAAGAAGGGTCTAGGTCTGAAATGTCAGCCGACCTGCTGTGTTCATCCAGCTCTACACCTTCTTATCTTAGTACGAACTGCAGATGCTGGACAGTCTATGTCAAGTTTTCAATTTGGATTTTTTTCCAAAATAAAGTACACTCTAGTATCCTCTGAATTTGAGTTGAATGCCAGACTAGAAATGGTTTTAAACTAATCTGAATAAATGTGGTTAAAGGAAAAGCTAAACCTATTTTGTCATGTATCCTGTTTAGTATGTTAGTATATCTGTAAGTGGTGTGTTCATGATATCATCACTATGATATGTAGCACGTGGCCTGGGGATGTGAAGATCTCTGGCTCCTTCTTAACTTAGGCCATTTGAACCATGACTCACTGATGGAAGTATACTTTTCTTTCTAACCAAATGTCTTGATTTTAACCTAGACACTGAAATGCTTTTGAATGTAATATTTTTATGTATTAGTGAGCTATAATAATAGCCTGTTGGCTCTTTCAATAACTGTCGGCCATGTCTAAGATCGTGTACTCCATGTGATAACATAAGCATTACCACATCAGATAAAGCCAGTACGAAAATCTGAACTCAAGCAAGTTTTTTTTTTTCATAACCTCCTAATGTTTTAAACTAATTTATCCAACATTTTTGCACAAATGGCACAGCATATTTAAGAACCTGCAATCAAGAAAGCTTTTTGTTTTTTCATACGATGATGCTTCTGCTATGAAGTTGCATTTTAATAAACAGAACATTCAGAGCAGGTCCCTGTGAGGATTTTGTTCTTAATCTCCTTTTTAAAAATGTACTCTTAAGATCAGGGGTTGAAGAAAAAAAAACTTTCCTCCATTTACAGATTTAATAAAACAGTGTTGAGAGACTCGTTTGCAAATACTAGCAGAAGAAATCTTGGGTGAAAAGTTAAGTCATGGTTGGGATTGTTGTGGGGAGATCTATTTGAACATAGTTTAATGGAGAAACCTAAATTTTTGAGGACACTGGATGTTTTGTAGATAGTTACAAAACTCGCTTGTGCATCAGCAATCCTGAATGCTTTAAATCATATTGTTTTTGTCTAAATTAATTGTATTTGGATGCAGAAGTTGAGGAGCTGCCAGACGCTTATGCATGTTCCATCTTTAAGACGTTTTCAACTGTGTACAATGCAGAAAGCAATCCTTTTTTCCCCAAAATTCTGCATTTTGTACAGCACCATCGCTTCCTTTCTGAAATGAAAGGATGATAAAAGTTGAGTTACACACCTCCTTCAACAGTTGAAGGAGGTGTGTAACTCAACTCCCTCCTCCCACCTCAAGCCCTCCCCCACCTCCTACCTACTAGCCTCATCCTGCTTCCTTGACCTATCCGTCCTCCCTGGACCGTCCTATCCCCTCCCTAACTTCCCACCTACACTCAGCTTATCTGGCTCCAACCCTGCCTCTGATCTGTCTGTCTCCTCTCCACCTATCTTCTCCTTTATCCATCTTCTATCCACCTCCCCCCTCTCCCTATTTATTTAAGAATCCCCTTCACCTCCCTCATTTCTGAAGGAGGGTCTAGACCCGAAACAACAGCTTTCCTGCTTCTCTGCTGTTGCTTGGCCTGCTGTGTTCATTCAGCTCTATGCCTTGTTATCTCTATAAAAGTTAAGTTAATCTGTTAGATTTTGAAATTTACATTCTCAAACTTTCCACATAATTCATTTGAAAAGTTGATATTTGGCAATGAAGACTTGAAATATCATCAAGCCCATTTCTGAGTCTTTAGTAAAGTTCAATCTGATTTTAATGAGGCAGAATAAAGTTAACCATATTTGTAAATTTTGGAAACTTGTCAGTTTTGCTTTTTGTACATGTCAAACCTTCATGTTTACCAGTAAAATATTTTGAGTGTAACATCATTAATTATACAAGAATCGCTCATAATTGTGGAAAATATAACAGGAGCTGCCTCAATGCATTATACATTTTAGTCAATTCGTTTCCCTTGGAAAAATAAACAGGCAAGTCGGCCTCGTCCCATCTTTCTTTGAAAGTGGTTAGTCTCAGCAACAAAAAAGAGAATGTGACTTTTGTGATCGTAGTCTACTTTTATCCTTTTCCTGATTTTCCAAGATATCTAGGTGTGGCCTTTTTAATATTAAATGCTGAATGTTAAGCTAAACATTGGTTTCTTTCTCTCAATTATAAGCAGAAGGTAGAAATGTCAGTATATGATACCAAGGCATGAAATGACAGGAAGTCAGCTGTTAATGTTATATAGTTCTTTTGTTTGTATGCTAACTATTACAATCAATTGTATTTGGTTTTAGTAATAATGATAGCTTGATGGTATATGAAAGATCTAAAGCACAGTAACAAAATAGACTTGCAGGTTGCCCATTCATCTTCTGGGACCTAATTCAAACCTAAGTCAGGCTGAAGTGATGCAAGTGTATGCTGTGGCGTGTTAAAAACATTAAATGGTCTCTAACCAGTTACACATGGATTTATCTGCTGATTGAACAAATTTAAGTGTTCTTCATTGCAAATGCAAAATGCAAAATGCTGCATGCTCTGGAAATCTGCAGTAGAAACAGACAAAGCTGGAAATACTCAGCAAGAGAAGCAGCAGCTATGGAAAGATAAATAATGTTCTATTGATAACCTTTCTCTAAGAAGCTATGGTTGTTCACCTTCGAAATAAGAAGATTGAGAGGAATTTGATCAGGGTGTTTGGGCTCTGGTCTGTTTGTTGGACGATATTGACAATGCTATCCAGTCTCCAATATTATGAGAGTACATTGGAAGATCCATTCCCATTGCCCTCAGGGAGAATAATCCCGATACACTCATTTTAAGATGAGTATTCGAGACACAGATGATAATATTTTTTCCTAAGGTTTGGGAGTCTTTAGAATTCATTTCCTCAAAACATACTGGGTACTGAAATTTCAAACATTTTTAAGGGAGATGTCGATAGATCCTTAATTACCAAGGGGATGAAAGACTGTCGGAGATATTCAGGACCATAGATTTGAACTTAAAATTAAATCTTTTTGAATGACAGAGCAGACGCAAAGTGCTGAGTGGCCTACTGTTGTTCCTTGTTTGTATGAATGGCGAAAGAATTGAGGTGGACAGAATTCTTTTTAAACAATGAATGGTGCAGATCTGAAGTGTTGCGAATGCTGCGGAGAAACACTGAGCCATGGCTTTCAAAGGGTAAATGAAGGAGCCAGCTTGAAATCAAACTCTACTATTCCCAGAATCATCACAAAAGCTAGACATTTTATCAAGTTAGCAAAGTTTCCAGACTTTCAGACCCACGTTAATAGAAAGCATGAAACATGTTTGTACACTGAACACAAATTATTATATTATTAGTATTAGCTACAGTTAAACCATCAGCATATAACACTACATGATAAAACTCTCATCCCCTTTATCTCCTCTTTCTGTCTCTGTCTCTCTCTGTCTTCCTCTCCATCAAACAAGAGAAATAAATGGTTGAGCATATGGGAAAACTGGAAAGGATTTGATCAGTCCTTTCCCAGAGTCAGTTGTTGAGATGAACCTTGTGTTTCTTCAGCTGGCCAGCACTTTGCTTCAGTCATCTTTCCCTAAATGCATCTGCCGGTTAATAAATGACACAAGATAGCTGGCTCACTTTTTTTAAAAAAAAATAAGTCTCTGACTTATCAGTTAAAAGCCAAAGCTTATAGCAGAGTTGCAGGAAACATAAACTAGTTTTCTTCAGGTTGACAGTGGGTTTTTGGGCTGCAGAGAACACAGGCCACTCTGAAATTGGGGCAAACTGGCCACATGTCTTTCTGTCTCTGCCTGTGTTTCTCTGTAACCTTGTCATTTATAACTAGTCACAAGTTCACAGACCAATGAACTTCTTTTTACCAGCCAAAGCATACACCATACACCCCCTCAATCCAAATTTGTCTGCAACTCAAACTTCAGTGACTGCTTGTTCAAACCGTTGCTTAGAAAATGCTTGCCATGAAAGTCTGATTATTTGCTTTCAAAACAATCAGCCATGTTTTCAAAGACGGGTTTAAAACACTGCTTTTTCATTTCTGTCCACAGGTATTTTTTTTTCGAAAAGACATGGTCCTTGCAAATCTTTTCTGCCAATTACTGTCAGGTTCTGGGACAGTGGGACTCTCCTAGAGAATCAGCACAGATATGATGAACCAAAAGCTTCCAAATATGTTGTAAATGTTCTAAGACTTACATTGGAAATTGGACTCTCAACAAACTGATCAGGGGTATAATTCACTTAGCTGTTGCAGCTGAAGAAATGACAATAAGTCAGTTTTACCAGGCAGTTATGTCTATTTTCATAACCTTTCACCTGACTCTATACCACATGAGAGTTTCATAAATCCTGAATCAGATGTCTGGATTGAATCATATATAAATCAGATGTTGTGTTTAACACCATAAAATATGGGAGCGCATGTATGCCATTCAGCCCATCAAGTCTGCTCTTCCATTTGTTGAGATCATGGCTGACCTGATAATCCTCAAGTCCTCTTTCCTGCCTTTACCCTTTCTGATAACCCAAAACTCACTGATTAAAAATCTGCCTACCTCCGTTTCAATACGCTTAATGATGCAGCGTCAACAGCTCTATGCAGCAAGATTTCTACAGGTTCATTGCCCTCTGAGACAAGAAATACGCCTCAATTTGTTAATAGTTGGTACATACAATTGTTAACAAAATTTAGTTATACCACTTGTTAGAATCTTGACTTTGTAGCTTTGAATGTTTGGATTTTCACTTTTGCGCCGAACACTTGGTTCACTGTTCAGTATAAATTGCTTTGCAGCTCCGAACTGATGCAGAAAAGCGTTCCATGGTTGAGAGTGGTCTGACCTGGTACAGCAGCTCTGAAAGTAAAGGTCAGAAGAAGTCTGAGGGTGGCTATGATGCCAGCAATCTTAAGATGGATCAAAACACAAAGTGGAGACGTATCCGCACTGAGTCAGCAGAAGAAACAACAAAGGGAGAACTGAAGAAACAGCAATCCACGGGACAAACCAGTTCACTGAAAAGGGGTGCGGCACCAGTTGGAGTAACTTCTCCAATAACCAGTTCAGGAGCAGGATCTTTGAAAGTTGCTGGTAAGCGCCAAGAATGGTTTTAAAAAAAAAACAGATTTTCATTACTGAAAATTTTGGCATAATATTTTGAACATCTTGATGAGAGCATGTTTAAATGTTTGCATTAATAACTTCAAACAGTTTGATGATGACAATCCAGTAGATAGGCACCTTAATTCCATATCTGGTTTTTAAAATAAGGTGCTTCTCATTTGAAGTCGTCTTGGGGTTAGCTTGCTATAATCATTCATTGTTAGGTAGATGTAACTAAATGCATCTTGTTCGCTTCGTTAATCTTTTCTTCTAGAAAATCTGTGACTTTACAATGTACTTTACAAGGCATGGATTAGGATATATTTTAACGTAAAGTCTGAAATATCACTTGCTGAATCACAACTCTATACTTTGCACATTATCCAGACTGAAACCTTCTGTTGATTGTCACTTAATCTTTTGATTCAAAAGCATTTCAAATTATGAATTTTTGTGCAATGTACAATAGTATTGACATCCTTGTGAATAAACAAATGCAAAATTTTTGAAGTACAGCACAAACCCAAACCCACATCAGCACATGTTAGCAATAGTTGCGTTCAGACCTAATAGAGGACAGTTGAAGCATATGCAAAGAAGCATAGCATGACAGCATGGTTATCAACTCCTCACCCCCTTATTTCCAGAATATCCCACCTTGCTCAAGGAATAGTCCATTTATCTTGGTGTTTCAGCTAGACACAGATATGGTACGCTCATCATTCAGTCTGAAAGGTGTGGTCTAATCATAACCTTGACAGAAATACTGATGAGCAATGGTTCCATTGGTGACGCTATCTTATTTAAGATGACAGAAATGTTAAACTAAGTCCCAATTTAACTATTGAGATAGATGTGAAAGACTTCATCAGTTTCTACTGTTTACTCATCAGATACCAGTGTTGCTGGAAAGGGCAGTATTTGTTGTCAATCCCCAACAACCCTTAACAAAATGATGGTGAGCTGTCACCTTTTGTATTGCAATCCAGATAATGTAGGTCTACCCACCATGCTGTAAGTCAGGAGTTCCAGGATTTTGACTCAATGATGTTAACGGAAGAGAAATATTTCCAAATCAGAATGATGTGTGGATTGGAGGGGATATTGCAAGTGGTGGTGTGAGATTTATCAAAACACCCGTGCTCACAATCACAGAACTACTGGAGACAAAGTCGTGGAAACAAGTTCTTTTATTGCGAGTCTGCAGAGTCGGGTGCCCCCGGAGAACCGGAGAGACCCTGATACAGAGTTTGCAGTCTTCTTTTATACATCCCATTCATTATGTATTCAGGCGCCAATGTTTGTATTCCCTCGGGCCTCCCTAAGTGGGTGCCCCCATCTGTAGTTCAGCTCTGGCTTTTACTATTCTCTACTACGCATGTGCCATAGCTGCCTGTGGCCACACACACTCCTCACCTTTCCACCTACTTAGCCCCAAGTGTTTCCCGGATCCAGTTTTAGCTGGTTCTTAATCGCTCCTTACTGTTATCTTCTGCTCACTCAAGCTGATCCCCCATACTGTGCACTGCCGCCGCATCACTTCTCCTCCTTGCTATCACATCTGTGACTACATTCCTGACCAAGTGTTAACTGTTGTGCCTAAGTTCATGTACTAGTGTTAACTGTAGTTTAACCACTGTCCTGTAGCACTCCATTTCTCTCAATTCCACCCTTCTTTTTGCCACGCATTATTGGTTAAACTACACCTCAGTCCCCCCCCCCCCCCCCCCCGGGTTCCTTCAGTTGTTTTCTAAGTTGGCCAACATGTAATTAATCGCTCTCCGTTGGGTATCATCATTATGCTCGCTGTCTGGGGTTTTCATCATAAATAGTGCTGTTCTCGTGTTGGTCAGGGAGGCCGGCATCATACGGGCCAATAGACACTTCAGGATGTTCAGGCATATTATTAGTCCTACCACTATGATTAGGCCATAAGTCGCTAGGTTCACCAACCAATTAGCCCATCCAGTCAAACCCCAACTGCCCCATTCCCACCCTGCCTCCTTGTGATACCTATTCCCCGCTTCTCATATTTTACCAATTTGACCCCGAATATGTTGGGAGAGGTTAGTAATGTTTTATGACACGTCGGGGACATAGCTACAACGTTCATTCCCTATCAGAGCGCAGGTCCCCCCTTTCTCAGCGAGTATAAAATCCAAGGCCATTCGGTTTTGGAGGGCCACTAATCTGAGGGCAATCATTTCAGTAGTGAGGGCCCGCACCTGGGTCTGCGTCTCGCTTAGAGCTATGGTGTGCCATTGGCCAATTCCTCCAAGGAAGCAGCTAACTGTTGAATTTCTACCCCTGCCTGAGCCATCCCATAAGGAGGAAAGAAGGTCCAGAACAAGCGGTCAGTCTCCGTCACCTTTCGGGGTTTGCGCCTCTTCTTTCCCCGTTCCTTTCTAGTCCATGGGACTTAGACATAGAACATAGAACATAGAACATAGAACAGTACAGCACAGAACAGGCCCTTCAGCCCACAATGTTGTGCCGACCATTGATCCTCATGGATGCACCCTCAAATTTCTGTGACCATATGCATGTCCAGCAGTCTCTTAAATGACCCCAATGACCTTGCTTCCACAACTGCTGCTGGCAACGCATTCCATGCTCTCACAACTCACTTGTTTCGGGATGTGTACATGAGGGACTAGGTAGGCTAGGGAACAACAACCACGCCACCCCTTCTGTTCAGGTGGCAAAGTCCCGCTCTGTGCCAGATCCCTGGTCTCCCTGATGTTCACGTCGTTCCCTGGCAGGAATGGATATGCTCTGGTGTCACATACCCAATATGTCCCGTTTAATGGTATGGGCAGGCTATATTCGTGGGCCACTTGGTGCACTTTACAGGACGAGTTCCCCAATTGGAACGGGGTGCTCACATTCCAGTTACAGAAACACGTTGAGTTAACCTGTCCCCGAGGTGGCGTAACTCTGAAACCGTCAATTGCCCCTTGGGTCCGTGGGGCCGGTCGGGGAAACCATCCCTTGAAACTGTAATTCCCCTTGCTCCCTTTCCACCTACCCCAATGTGGCCACCAATTCCCGTAACTAGAATTCCATGTACCCCCCGCCCGACTCCCACGTATCGCTTACAGAGGTGTTGAACTGCAGCACCTCGCCTACTTCCTCCCTAGTCATAGGCAGAATGGTAAGAGGGATTCTGGACTCCCCATGATGTGGGATGGCCGCACGTACCCAACAATTGGTCTGTCCCTTCTGTCTAGCATAGTTCGCACAAGAGTGTAGTAAAATAATTAAACCTTCCACAAACCGCAACGTACAGTATAGTAAACAGACTGTGTGACGTATAATTTTGAACTGGGTACTGTCCTTCATCGTCCTTTTCACTTAATCCGTAATATCAACAGATTGTCCCCCACTCGGACTTCCCACTCTCCCTCGGTTGATGGGTCCACTGGCCCCTTTACCCGCGCCGCGTGCGTCCACCCTTTTTCTTTTGTTCGAATCGCTGTTTCCGTTGTCAGCAACACTAGATATGGGCCAGACCACTGCGGCCGTAACTTCTCCTCTTTCCACGACTTGACAAGGACCCAATCTCCTGCCTTTATCGGGTGGATGGGGAAATCCAGAGGGGGGCTCTGTGCCAGCAAGCCTTTGGTTTTAAGCTCTGTAAGTGAATGAGAGATTGCCAGTAAATAGTTCCTTAGAAATGCATCATTACTTTCAAAGGTGGGGACCCCTTCCTCCCCTCCTAGATAGGGGAGTCCAAACAACATTTCATACGGCGACACCCCTATATTCTTCCAGGGAGCAGTGCGTATTCTGAGCAGAGCTAGCGGTAAACACTTAGTCCAGGGGAGTTTTGTTTCCTCTACCAGCTTCCTTATTTGTGCCTTTAAGGTGGTGTTCATTCGCTCTACCATTCCCGAACTTTGTGGGTGCCAGGAGGTGTGCAACTTCCAGGTAATCCCCAATGTACCACAAATCAATTTATGCACCTTTGCTGCAAAGTGTGTTCCCCTATCTGAATCAATGGATTCTACTATTCTGTACCTAGGGATTATCTGTTCTAAGAGAATCTTAGCCACCACCTGGGCGGTCGCACTAGCGACAGGGAAGGCCTCTACCCATTGGGTACAGTGGTCTACTATCACCAGTATATAGCCCCACCTCTGGGCTCTAGGGAGTTCAGTGAAGTCCATCTGTATTCGTTGAAATGGTCATACTGCCAATGGCTGTCCCCCTTTTGGCAGTGCCCTCATCCCCTTTTTGTTCACTTTCTGGCAGACTATACATCCCAACACCGCTTGTTTCACCAAGGTATATATGCCGGAACATGCGTAAGTTCGTAAAAGGGTGTCACATAACGCCTGGGTTCCCCAATGGGACTGGGAGTGCCATTCATGCAGCAGTCGCCTGGTTACCTCCTGTTTTAGTATTTGTCTACCAGCCGGAAGCCACCACTTCCCGTCCGCTGTTTGTCTGGCTCCCAGCTCCTTTTTCATCTGCTCCTTATCGGAGTCTGAGAATCGCGGTGCCTTCTTTACCCCTTCCCCCAACGGGATCAGGAACATCATTCGCACCGTCACGGATTGGGCAGCCTTTTGGCCGTTCTCGTCGGCCATTCGGTTCCCTCTGGCCTCCAGTGAATTTCCCTTTTGACGCCCTGGAACATGTACTACCGCTATTCTTTCAGGTTTCTTGAGCGCGTCCAAGGTCTTTTTAATCAATTGTTCATGGGCCAGCTCCCTCCCCCTTGTCGTTATCATTCCCCGCTCTTTCCAAATTTTGCCAAATGTATGCGCTACTCCAAACACATACTTTGAATCAGTGTAGATCGTGCCTTCCCGGTTGTCCAACAACTCCAATGCTCTCATCAGGGCGTACAATTCACAGGACTGTGCCGACCAGTTCCCGGGTAGGCGCCCCGATTCTACTGCGGTTCCCGCAGTCCTGTCGATTATCGCGTATCCGCTGTACCTCTTTTTCCTTCCATGCAGTACAATGATCCGTCTATGAACCATCTGCACCCTCCTGTGAGGGGTTCCTCATCCAGATCATTTCAGCTCTTAGTTTGTAAGTCAATGATGTCGCAACAGTTATGTTCCCAGTCTTCCGACTCTTCATCTGCCGCCGGCGGGTATAAAAATTGTGAGGGGTTCGCGTTTTTATCCGTGACTATGGTCAAGTCGTCCTTTTCCATCCAGATTGTTTCGTATCTTAATATTCTTGAATCTGTCAGCACCTATGGGATTTCTGGGTCAGGATTGTCCTGACTGTGTGGGGAGTACATACTACTAGATTTCCACCGAAGGTGAGCTTCTGACTTTCCTCAACCAAGATAGCCGTGGCTGCTATCGCCTGGACACATACGTGCCAGCCTCGGGACACCAGATCTAGTACTTTCGAGAGGAAGGCCACTGGGTGTTTCTGCCCCCCTCATGTTTGAGTCAACACCCCCAAGGCCACTCCATCATCAACATTCACAAATAAGTAAAAAGGCTTGTTAACTGAGGGCAGAGCCAGTACTGGAGCGCTCACCAAGCTGTCCTTTAAGTGGCCGAATTTTTGCTGTTCCTCAGTACTCCAGGCTAACTCCGTCTCTTCGCTAGCTAGTATGTCATAGAGGAACTTGACCCGCCGGGCATATTCATTTATCCAGAGCCGACAATATCCAACAAGTCCCAGGAACTTCCTTATTTCCCTCCGGTTGCTAGGCAGGGGTAAGCCGACAATTCCTGCGATCCTCTCTGGGCTTATTCTCTTCTTCCCGTGGCTAATCAGGTGTCCCAGGTATTTCACTTCTTGGGCGACAAATTGGAGCTCACTTTTGGACACCCGCAGACCCTTTGTCCCGAGGAACTTTAGTAGCTGTATAGTGGATTCCTGGACGCTGTCCTGTTCTTCCCCGGAGAGTAAGAGATCGTCTACATACTGTATCAGTTGGGTTCCCGGGGCCCCAGAGTATGCTTCCAGTACTTGTTCCAGTACCTGCCCAAACAGGTTAGGTGATTCCATAAATCCTTGAGGAAGAACAGCCCACCGATATTGCTGCTTCCTTCCAGTGCGGGGATCCTCCCACTCAAAGGTGAACAGATCCTGGCTTTCTTCAGCCAGGGGGCAGCTCCAAAAGGCATCTTTTAAGTCGACCACACTGAACCACGCATGCTCTGGGGGTATCCGGTTCAGAACAGTATAGGGATTCGGGACTACTTGATGTTGGGTCTGAACTATCTTATTTAGTTCCCGCAGGTCCTGAACAAGACGGAACGTCCCGTCCGGCTTCTGCACAGGTAACACTGGGGTGTTGAAGGGGGACATACATCCTTCCAGCATTCCATCCCGCAGAAGACCCTCGATAACCGGCTGGAGCCCCTTTCGCCCTTCGAGAGAGATGGGATACTGTCTCACCTGGTACTGGGCCATAGCCTTCCTTCAGGGTTATTCGGAGGGGAGGTATCTGTAAACCCCCTCTGTTGCCCTCTCCAGACCAGACCTGGTCCCCGATCTCTCGTTTGTCTTCCTCCCTCAGGGTGCATAACTGAGCCACAATATGTCCTCCAACAGGAGCAGTCCCTACCCCCAGGTGTACTTGTAAATCTCTCCCCATAAGGTTTACCCCTGCCTGTGGGATAAGGATCAGGTCCTCAGTAACTGCCCAGTCTTGGTATGTCACTTTCACGTTCTCAATTACGACTGTTTCAATTATTTTCCCGCCTACTCCACATACTTTCACTTTATTTTCTCCCAACGATGTTCCGCGTGGAATATGGACCATGCTCGACCTTTCAGCTCCAGAGGCCACCATAAATACCATCTCCTCTCCTTGGGGTCCTATCTTTAAATTTACCAGGGGTTCCCCTCTACCGCCCACGGATCCTGCAGTGGGCGGGGACCCCCGACCCCCCCTAATCGTCGTCCTCCATCAACGCGTAAGAATGGGTCTCTTTCCGCAGTTTGGGGCATTCTCTTTTAAAGTGTCCCTTTTCATTACAATAGTAACACCTAGAGGGTCCTGTCCTCCAGCCTTGCGCTCTCTCTCTCTCTCTCTCTCTTCTATCACTCCGTCCTCTCCCACCTTCCCTCCGTTCGCCCTCCATCTTGCCCCACTCTTCTTGTCTCAGGGCCTCCCGCCCTCTGTCTCTTTCCCATTTCTTCCTGACGGCATGCTCTACCGCCTGCATCATCATCTTAGCCTTCCCCTTTTGCTTCTCGTCCTCCCGCCTCACACAAACCTTCTGGGCCTCCTTGAGTAATTGATCAAGCGACCTTTCGTTCCAGTCTTCCAATTTTTCCAACTTCCGTTTAATATCCGGTCAGGATTTGGTAACGAAATTCGCCTGCAGCAGTTGTTGTCCCGGCTCAGAGTTTGGGTCAACGCCCGAGTATTGTTGTATATTTTCCCGTAGTCTCTGTAAGAAGACAGCCGGAGCTTCCTCTTTCATCTGTCTACTCTCGAAGGCTCGCTCGAAATTCTGACCCTTTGGTACCGTGTCTTTTATCCCTTTTACTATGAGCTCCCGAAGATCCTGCATATTTCGCCTCCCCCCTTCCTGTTGCTTCTCCCAATTGGGTCGCACCACGGAGAACTTCGCCTCAGGTAATACCCCAAGGTGCCCCTGCTGGGGCGGGTGGTCCCTTTCCCATATCCTCATTCCAGCTTGCCGGATCATCTGTCTTTCCTCCGAGGTGAACAGGGTCCCCATTATAGCTTGCATCTCGTCCCAGGTGTAAATATTAGGCCCCAGAAACTGATCAAATTGTCCAGCCAACCCTAAGGGGTCCTCTAAAAGATTTTTCATCTCCTTCTTAAAATTCCTGACTCCCATGCTAATGAGGGGAACGTTTACGAATCCCAAGTCGCCGTTTCCCACTGGGACCTCTCGGAGTGGATTCATTGCGATTGTGATAGGGTTCTGGGTGCCTTCCATTAACAGTTCCACTTCAGTTCTCCTTATCCTCTTCTGTCCCCTGCCTTCTTTCTGAAACATCTCATCAAGAAGGTCTTCCGAGACATTCCCTTTTGACTGATCATCCCCTTCCTCCCTTAGGTCGTATTCCCTCTCATTGCTAGGTACATTCGGGTCTACGTCCCCCGCCGTTTCCACACCCGCGGCCCCCGGACCGTGATGGGCTGCCTGGTAGGGTGGAGGCAGGTGATCAAGCCGATTCCATGTGGGAGCGCTCGAGTTCTCCTCTTTGTTTTCATCCATTTTAAATAACTTTGCTGTCGGTATCCAACACCTTGCATAGTCCTGCTACTCCGGATTAGGAGGACTCCTTTGACTCACAAAGACATTCAAGTTCTGACAAACCCAATTCTCGTCGGACCCCAAGCGTGGCCACCATACTGAGGGTCCACGGATCGGGGTTTTCGGACATTCAAAATAACGACAGTATTCTATCATAACTTCCTTACTTTTTCCCTTCGTCCGCCCCGTGTCCCAGCTCCTTAGCTGCCGCCCTATCGGACTATCAGGCGGGATCACGGGGCACTGTCCCTTAAAGTCCTTCTCTTCCTTCCCTCCTCGGGGTTTCGTGCACGTGTTTCCCATGACTACTTCTTCCCTGGTACCGGTACCCTGAAGTCTTTGCCGACTTCCCACGGACTATCGGGTGAGCTGCCCCAGATGCACCTTGTCCTTCCTGCGCCTGTTTCCCCTGGGTCTTGTTACCCAGACCCTGCCGACCGCTTTTTGGCAGACGTTCCCCCGATCGCCCGAGTAGTACTTAATAGTCTTTCTTTCTTACCCGGGTCTTGTGCACAAGAATTGCTCGATCGCAGCGTGCTACCGATGTCCTACCACCACTTGTTTCCAGAGTCTCCTGTCCGAATATCACTCGCTCAGACCGCCCAACGTCGGGCCAGGACTTCAGGGACCACTGAACTCAGCGGGGTGCACCTCCCCCCTTCCTAGACCTGCCGTTGGACATCTCAGAGTGGCGATCCTGGACGAGCCCCCAAATTTGTGAGATTTATCAAAACACCCGTGCTCACAATCACAGAACTACTGGAGACAAAGTCGTGGAAACAAGTTCTCTTATTGAGAGTCTGCAGAGTCGGGTGCCCCCGGAGAACCGGAGAGACCCTGATACAGAGTTTGCAGTCTTCTTTTATACATCCCATTCATTATGTATTCAGGCACCAATGTTTGTATTCCCTCGGGCCTCCCTAAGTGGGCGTCCCCATCTGTAGTTCAGCTCTGGCTTTTACTATTCTCTACTATGCATGTGCCATAGCTGCCTGTGGCCACATACTCCTCACCTTTCCACCTACTTAGCCCCAAGTGTTTCCCGGATCCAGTTTTAGCTGGTTCTTAATCGCTCCTTACTGTTATCTTCTGCTCACTCAAGCTGATCCCCCATACTGTGCACTGCCGCCGCATCACTTCTCCTTCTTGCTATCACATCTGTGACTCCATTCCTGACCAAGTGTTAACTGTTGTGCCTCAGTTCATATACTAGTGTTAACTGTAGTTTAACCACTGTCCTGTAGCACTCCATTTCTCTCAGTGGTGTTCCTAAATATCTGCAGCCGTTAATCTCCTAGATGGCAGAGGTTGTGAGTTTGGAAGATGCTGTTGAAAAAGCCCTGATGTGTTGTTGCAGTGCATTTTGTTAATAGTATATACGGTAGTCTCTAATATTTCAGTGATGAAGGAAGTGAATGCTAATGGTGGTGATTGGAATGCTAATCATGGAGGTAGCATCCTTTTGAGCATTGTTGGTGCTGCATTTATCCAGGCATGGGACGTGTTTCTGAGATAATCAAATGTGAGGCTGGATGAACACAGCAGGCCAAGCAGCATCTCAGGAGCACAAAAGCTGACGTTTCGGGCCTAGACCCTTCATCAGAGAGGGGGATGGGGAGAGGGAGCTGGAATAAATAGGGAGAGAGGGGGAGGCGGACCGAAGATGGAGAGTAAAGAAGATAGGTGGAGAGAGTATAGGTGGGGAGGTAGGAAGGGGATAGGTCAGTCCAGGGAAGACGGACAGGTCAAGGAGGTGGGATGAGGTTAGTAGGTAGCTGGGGGTGCGGCTTGGTGTGGGAGGAAGGGATGGGTGAGAGGAAGAACCGGTTAGGGAGGCAGAGACAGGTTGGACTGGTTTTGGGATGCAGTGGGTGGGGGGGAAGAGCTGGGCTGGTTGTGTGGTGCAGTGTGGGGAGGGGACGAACTAGGCTGGTTGAGGGATGCAGTAGGGGAAGGGGAGATTTTGAAACTGGTGAAGTCCACATTGATACCATATGGCTGCAGGGTTCCCAGGCGGAATATGAGTTGCTGTTCCTGCAACCTTCGGGTGGCATCATTGTGGCAGTGCAGGAGGCCCATAATGGACATGTCATCTAGAGAATGGGAGGGGGAGTGGAAATGGTTTGCGATTGGGAGGTGCAGTTGTTTGTTGCGAACTGAGCGGAGGTGTTCTGCAAAGCGGTCCCCAAGCCTCCGCTTGGTTTTCTGCAAAGCGGTCCCCAAGCCTCCGCTTGGTTAGTTCACAACAAACAACTGCACCTCCCAGTCGCAAACCATTTCCACTCCCCCTCCCATTCTCTAGATGACATGTCCATCATGGGCCTCCTGCACTGCCACAATGATGCCACCCGAAGTTTGCAGGAACAGCAACTCCTATTCCGCCTGGGAACCCTGCAGCCTAATGGTATCAATGTGGACTTCACCAGTTTCAAAATCTCCCCTTCCCCTACTGCATCCCTCAACCAGCCTAGTTCGTCCCCTCCCCCCACTGCACCACACAACCAGCCCAGCTTTTCCCCCCCACCCACTGCATCCCAAAACCAGTCCAACCTGTCTCTGCCTCCCTAACCGGTTCTTCCTCTCACCCATCCCTTCCTCCCACACCAAGCTGCACCCCCAGCTACCTCCTAACCTCATCCCACCTCCTTGAACTGTCCGTCTTCCCCGGACTGACCTATCCCCTCCCTACCTCCCCACCTATACTCTCTCCACCTATCTTCTTTACTCTCCATCTTCGGTCCGCCTCCCCCTCTCTCCCTATTTATTCCAGCTCCCTCTCCCCATCCCCCTC
Organism: Stegostoma tigrinum; assembly: GCF_030684315.1. NCBI lineage: Eukaryota > Metazoa > Chordata > Chondrichthyes > Orectolobiformes > Stegostomatidae > Stegostoma > Stegostoma tigrinum. Next base: position 32,995,345 of record NC_081374.1, read on the forward strand.
TCTGATGAAGGGTCTAGGCCCGAAACGTCAGCTTTTGTGCTCCTGAGATGCTGCTTGGCCTGCTGTGTTCATCCAGCCTCACATTTGATTATCTTGGAATTCTCCAGCATCTGCAGTTCCCATTATCTCTGATACTATGGGACGTGTTTCTACTAGGTAGAAAAAAGATTTAGGGGAATCAAAAGTTGAATTACTAACCTCAGTTGCTGCTTACTATTTTTCTATTGGTGTTAAAGCTGGCCACTTACAGTAAGTTTTAATGTGGGATCCTGTTCCCATGGTAATCAGGTCACATGGTGTGTCTCTGGGCAGATTTCTATAGGATAAACTCACATCCTGATCACAGCCAAGATACTCTGTTTTATCATTTGTGGATAATGACCATTGCCTGGAGCTTGTGTGAAACAAATTTTAATTCTCACTTCTCATTCCATTTCTGTATACTGTCCATGTCTTGATCAGTTGACTGAAATTGCTTTAATATTTAAGAGCTGCAAACAATTCTCCATCCCAAGTCATCAAAAAATATCCCTAGTTTAAGTACTGAAAATCGTTGAAACTCTTTGAGGAAGCCCTACTGCAAATTTATAAGTCTGAGATGATTGATCTCAACAGCTGCAAACTTCTCTTTTTGATGTCATACTTGGTCAGATGTTGAATTGATTTTCAACAATTAGATAACTTAAAAGCTGCCTTTAGCTGCCCGAATTATTAACTATCAAGAGCAGAAGTAAAAATGAAACTGTTTAAAAAATAACTAAAATTATACCTTAAAATGTCACTTCAATCCAATGGATAGCATTCAAGAAATTAGTAGCATCAAAATATTCCATCGAGGTTTCCTGTTGTGATTTTCTCCTGATTGTTCTCAATATATTTTAACACATGCTTCTGGAAATTTCAGCGTACTGCATTTTCCATTCTATTTCCCATTTTTCTTTTATCACTGTGATTGTCCTATTCCTGATGTGTAAACCTTAGGAGCACCATTTATTATTGAATTTGCTCTGCACTCCAAGGGAGTTTTGTAAGAAATGTAAATGTTGATTGCGGAGCCATTAATTGAACAGCTGGACATTGGTCTGTCCAAGAGAGAATGCTTGGCACTGTTGTGATCAAGTGCTGATTATAATCTCACTGGCTCTTCAAGACTGTTGGGAAAACTTTGGCGGGGAAGAAACAAAACTGCCAGTATGACAATAAGGAGAATTACCAAAAAAGAGATGATGTCATGTCAGCTTCAATTACTCCCAGCACCTTCTCCAACCACAGTGTGTCTCCTCTTTAAAAGGTGCATGCTAACTTTAACTAGCACAGGCTAGTTTTAACTGGTACGATCCACTCATGATATTGCCTGCATCCATCAACAGGTGGGCAATCGACAGCCCTACCCAGATAACTGCAATCTGACAATCTAGATGTTATCCATTTGGTAGTTTTAACTAGTTTGTTGCTGGCCAGAGTTGGTATTCACACATGGCACCTGGGTTTTTGAGACCAGGAAATGTTAAGCTCAGTGAATTTTGTGCCACAACACAAGAACTGAGCCATGATTCATCACACAAAGTTTATTGTAGCTGTGAATATTATGGGATGATCTAAAGGTGACACATGGGAGAAGAGTCAATTTGCAGAAGTGCCTCCAGTTTGAAGTGAGATGGTTGAAGAGGAGCCATAAGAGTGCAGAACAGTGGAAACCAGGAGTTAAATCTAATTTCTGTACTCACCATTGGAGAGCCATGAGCAATCTATGCTGGCCAGAGCTGGCTTTGACAGAATCACCAAAGTATTACAATGCAGAAGGAGGCTATTCAGCCCATTGTGCCACTACTGGGCAGGGGCTCAATAAATTCAATGGCCAACTGCCTTCTTTCAGGGATTCCGTCTCTGAGTTTGCATGTTGTCCTGACAAGAGCTCCCACTGCTAGGACTGCAGCCAACTCCTGAAGCAGCTATGGCGATGGCCAAAGAATGCAAATTCTTAATGGAGCCTACTTGAGCTATTCGGGTAGGACCAAGTTACGCATGTTGGAGTTATAATATGTATTTTTGACTCTGCAGGTAAATATCATCTTTGAGCTGACGTTGGAGGGCGTGCCAGATCAGAATGGTCCCCCGTTCCTCCTTGAACATGCAGGGGTGGCAGTGGCATTGTGGTATGATTGCTGGATAGTTAATCAAGAGACCCAGATAATGTTTTAAGAAGCCCGGTTCAAATCCCACCACGGTGAATGGCAGAATTTTAATTCAATCTTTGTAAATAATAAGTCTATGATTGTAATGCTAATGATGATGATGAATCCATTGCCAATTGTCAGGAAGAAACGGTCTGAATCACTGATGTTCATTAGGGAAGGACTATAGCCAACATGTAACACACAGCAATGTTGATGACTCTTTACTGCCCTGTAGGTAGTTGGGGGTGGGCAATAAATGCTGAACTAACAATGATGCCCTCATCCTGTGAGTGAAAAAAACTAAAGAAAAACTGCCATCTGTACTAGCCAGCCTGAACAAGTGGCATTATGCCCCTCTTTCGCTGGTAGAATACCAGTGGCAGTGGAATGGGACTTGTGACTCAAAAGTTAATTCAGTTCAGCTCTGCCTTAATTCTGTAGCTGATCTAATAGAGGAAAATTGAGTGCCTACATGGTCTACTGGGAGACCTCCTGTGCCATTGCGTGGCTTCTCTGACTCTGAGCCAGAAGCTCTGGGTTTCATTCCCACCCCATGACTTGACTAGGTCAGTTCTATGAAGACCACCAACCTGCAACTCCTTGCAACACATAGCCTAGGCAGATAGTAAGAGTGCGAGAGATCTGTGTGCCTGTGAAGGAAAGAAAATTGTAGCCTCTTCAATGTCACTATCTGGTAAGTTCGCACTGTAACATGTTTAAAAGCTCACGTTGTCATAGTAATGCATATTCCAAATGACACCAATGCCCCTCGGGTCTAATGATGCTGAGGCTCCAAGAATAACTTACAAGAAAAATCAGCCACAGTTATAATCGTTAATGATGCAACTTTGATCAGTTTTATTTTACATCATTAGAAAGTGGAGAGAAACAGAAATGAGTGGTTAGAGGTTGCAGTTGGGATTTTAATAGTAAACTATATGCTCAAAAAGGGGCTGCAGTTTAAAATTATATAATTAAGATTATTAAGGGTACGTTTAACCTTGGGTTTAGTTATTTATTTTGATCTTCCTGTTTTTCATGAGATTTAATTGTGTACCTCGTGCACATGCACCAGCCTGAAGCAGTTGAAGAGTACTGTTTAATTGCTAATAAATCTGCTTTTATACAGAGCAGTCCTCTAGAATGCAAAGGAAGTATTTGGTAATACAGAGAATGTGTGTTCGTAAGTACAAGGCTAGCTCTCGAACTGTGGCTGTTAATAAATATAGCATTCACATTTGAATTCATAAATGCAGAGACTAAGTAAATAAAGCAGAAAACTGAAGCTGGCTAATTTATTGACTGAATTAGTGATAACTGAGGAAATATTATTCTCCAAGAATGTTTTTTTTTGCAAGTGAGTAGAGAAACTACTCAATATCCTTCAGACATTCAGAGCAAAAGGAGCAAGAGACTGTCATCAGTGATTGAGTGTAGTTGTCAATGCCTCTTTCTTGGAAAACTCTGTGAATTCTCCTTATTTAGTTTAACCAGAAGTGTTAAAAACATACTTGCCTAGGAAAACAGCAATGCTGTATTAATCCATTTAATGGAAAACCTTTCTCGGCCTAACAGAGGAAAATGAATGTGAGCTTTAGACTCCTTTTACTCTGGGTCAGTTTTTCAAGTTGTTGCTGGTTGACTGCACCACAAAAAGCAGATCAACAACCATAATAAAATGTGAGGCTGGATGAACACAGCAGGCCGAGCAGCATCTCAGGAGCACAAAAGCTGACGTTTCCGGCCTAGACCCTTCATCAGCTCTCTGATGAAGGGTCTAGGCTCAAAACATCAGCTTTTGTGCTCCTGAGATGCTGCTCGGCCTGCTGTGTTCATCCAGCCTCACGTTTTATTATCTTGGATTCTCCAGCATCTGCAGTTCCCATTATCTCAGTTCAACAACCTTAGTGTGTGGAACTGAATTCAGGAATTTGGCAATTTCATGTGGGTGGGGACAAAGCAAAATGTTCCTCACTTCCAAGGAGGACTTGGTGACTTTCTCTTTAAACTCTTGAAAATATCAATAGCGATGCTGTTGCCCACTGGCTGAAGAACTGGAGAGAGCCCGGTGTTTCTGCTTTCTGGAAAGCCCTACTTCAGTAAGTGCCATCTGTGCAGGGCATCCCTGGGATGAAAAAAAAACACAAAAAGCTACAGACCAATCAGAAGCTGGCATCTTGACATTGGCAGTGCCTTTGAACAGGGCTTGATCTCCTGGACGCATACACGTTGTATGAGTTTCCTTAAAGAGCTTCCTGTACATCAAAAGCCCCATCACCTGTTGAGTTAATACCCTCAGCAGCAGGCGAGGCTTTGAAGTGTGCATTTCATTGGCTTCATTGATGGCAAGGGTGTTATCAAAGGCCTTCCTGTTGTAGGCTAAATTGGTAAAATGTAGCAGAGTCTCGACCTGTTACTTTCCCATCCACCTCCTCATTTACCACAGGGACATGTATTAAATTCCACTGAGCTTTCCTGGTCATCAGAGAATTTTGGTGCCTGATTGTAAGCACTTTTGAGAACCATTACATTATCATTTGAAATGCAGATCACTTTTATAGCAGCTTATGGGAAATTGAGTTTAAAATATGCAATTTTTCATTCTTTGAGTACATCATTCAGTTACTGTGGGTAAATCAAACTCTCTGCTCAACTCTCTTCCAAATTGTTGGGCTGAATTTTCTGTGAACAATTTCCTGTCAGCTGCAAACCAGCCAGAAACACCAGCTGCATCTTCTAAGCATCACTCGATCTGCTGCTTTAGTTTCAAAGCCACCTACATCTGGAATTAGGTCACTGTACTGTAGGTGGAAGCCTCTTGTGACCAGCTAATCAATGTATTATGTCACATGATGTAGAAGGCTATAGCTGCTGATGAGAGAACAACTCGAGTCCATGAATCAAGCACAAAGTTAAGTAATTTGAGACAAGGAAGTTGTCAATAGTTGGGGAGAGGGATCTGGGGGTTCAGAAGCCAGGAAAAGCATGTGGCCATTCCCCAAGACTAATGCCTATGCTTTCACTGAGGTACTATGGCATTGTTCGAGGTTGTCACCCCATTCATGGCTTGGTGGACCCAATCGCTTTGCCTCCTATAAGTCCATTTGGTGACAGAGTGAGGCTCAAGTTGTACTCAATTATCCAGTTAATGATGGGGAAGTGTGGGAAGGGCAGCTATTGATCTTACTACGTAGAACTCGATGCTGGTGGAGGTGGAAGATGGTGGGGTTCAGGTACGATTTCATACTGTCGAAGTAAAAGCCCTTCACTTCTCCTGCCTTCCTTCCTGCAGGAACAGCAGATTGCACAAGTTTCCCTTATTCATTTGTGTGATGTGGGTGTTGTTGGCTGGGCCAGCATTTATTGCCCATCCCTAGTTGACTTTACTAAGGTGGTGGTGAGTTCTCTTCTTGAACCGATGCAGCCCATCTGTTGTGGGTTGGCCCACAATACCCTTTGGGAAGGACTTCCAGGACTTTGACCCAGTGAAAATGAAGGAATGGCAATATATTCCCAAGTTAAGATGATGAGTGGCTTGGAGGGGAACTTGCAGTTGGTGGTGTTTGTGTATCTATTGCATTGGTTATGGTTTTGGAAGATGCTATCTGAGTGGTGAATTTCTGTGGTGCATCCTGTAGGTGGTGCACACTGTTGGAGGGAGTGGATACTTGAGGATATAGTGCCAGTCAAGCAGATTGCTTTGTCCTGGATGACCTCAAGCTTCTTGAGTGTTGTTGGAGCCGCTGCAATTCCAGGCAAGTCGGGAGTATTCCATCGCACTCCTGATTTGTGCCTTTTAGGTGGTGGACAGGCTTTGGGGAGTCAGAAGGTGAGTTATTCACTGCAGTGTTCCTAGCCTCTGACCTGCTATTGTAGCCAGTGTGTTTTTGTGGTGTGTCCAGGTGATTTTTTCATCAATGATAACCCCCAGGATGTTGACAGTGGGCGATTCAGTGGTAACACTATTGACTGTCAAGGGGTGGTGGCTAGATTGTCTCTGGTGATGGTCATTGCCTGGCATTTGTGTGGTGCAAATGTTCTTTGCCATTTGTCAGCTCCAGCCTGGGTATTGCCCAGATTTTGTTGCTTTTGAACATAGACTACTTTATTAACTGAGGAGTCATGTAGTTTTTAATGTATGGGTTTTGAGGAATCTTCCCTACTTGTTGGTAAAGATTCTGTGACCAGGAAACAGAGTTGTGAATAGCAGCTTGTGAACGGCTTTGCTGGTTCATGTGTATGTTTGGTACCTATTGTTCCATTTTTTAGTTTGGAATTCAGTGTAGTTTAAATGAGGCGCTGGTGGTCTGCATTCGGAACAGGCAGTCTATATAACAAGATCATTAGAAGCCACTTGCACAGTTGGAAGTAATACCAGTAGTTTATTAAAGCTCCCTCATGGTTTTGGGATTAACAAATTTATTTAAACTTTCTAGTAAAGCAGTTAAAAATTGTGCACATTTGGAATCCACTTTACACAATGGAAAGGTTACAAGTGCTTAGAAGTTCAGGACACTGGTAGCGTTAAAATGATGTATGTTTATAATAAAGTTTATTCACAGACTTAGACTCATGCCATGCACTGTTTTTTGAGCAGTTAGAAGATTTGTGTAGGATTTTATGACACTTGATTGGAGGCATTATTTTCATCATGAGCCATTTCAGTGTCAATAAAACAAACCCTACTTGGAACAACACCACTTCATATAATATAGGAGACCTGACCTGATTGTAATTTGCAATATTATTTAAAAAAAACAGATCAAGTATAGAATCATTGTGATTTTAGCTACGGTACAACAGATACTTCATAGACTGTCATCACATTGCACAGAGGAATGAATAATCATAAATTATCAAACTTTATTAATATTGCTGTGAGCAGGTGAGGGATTAAATGCCTTTATTTTCCTCCCTCTGTTTAACAACAAAAGATGTTTTGTTTGAATAGGATTGTTGCCAATTCATAGAGTACTTAAATGTTTATGCGTTGTGATCACAAATGAATCGATAGAACAGGCTTTGCTCAGTATAAGTATAATAAAACTAGGTAAAACAAAAAAATATTCACCAACTTTTTTCTCATGCATGCACTTGCCCCCACACATCTTTTAAATTAGAATCTGTGAAAGTGTACATGGTTTGTAATTTGGTAGTTCAGCATGGTTATTTGGTTAAATTCAATGATCTCGATGCTTCTGACTTAACAATGTAGACAACTGAGTTGATTGTTTTCCTGGAGGCAAAGCTGTGGAGTTGAGATCTAAAACGTGTTGTTTGCACTTGGGGAGAGACAGTATTAACAATAGGAGGCAGGTCTGAATTTAAGTTGAGTGGAAAAAGAGAGGGGCAACAGTTAGGTTCTCAGTTGCTTTTCTTGTACCACAGAGAGCATATGTTTAACACATTAAGTGTTGGCTTGTCATGTGATCATTTTCACTGGCAGTATTTCAAACACAATCTGATATTCCAATTGTAACTTGATTAGTTTTTGAGACATGAACAGTCTTCAACCAGAGTCCCAATTATTCTCCAGTAACTGAACATCTCAGATTTCCACAGGTGCATTCTTAAGGGGACACGAAATTTAGGGTCTTTCACAGTCTTCAGCATGTTGTTGTCTTTGGTGGATTTGCAGGTTTACTGTCTTCATTCCAAGGGGATTGGAATTTATGCGGTACAGCAATGCAAGGTAGGTGGCCATCTTGACTGTGAGCTGAAGTCAATTTTGGTTTTTTTTAAAAATGTCCCTTTTTAAAATTTCAGTTTCATGTTTCCATCTGGTGGATTAGAAGTCATTGTTTAGCATAAAACAGATCTTCATGACTGTGTATACACAATTACTACTGCCCCTCCCAGGTTAATCTGGCTTCATCTGTTGAAGTTAGTTTATTGTTTTAAAGCAGTCGTTCCAATGGGATATTGCCAAAATCATGGAATCCCTACAGTGTGGAAGCTGGCCATTTGGCCCACCAAGTCCATACTGACCGTCTGAAGAGCATCCTACCCAGACCCACCCTGTAACCCTGCATTTCCAATGCCTCATCCACCTAACCTGCACATGTTTGGACTGTGGGATGAAATTGGACTACCCAGAGGAAACCCATACAAATGTGGGGAGAGTGCAAATTCCACACAGTTCGTCATCTGAGGGTGGAATCAAATCCATGTCACCAGTGCTAACCACTGAGCGAGGGTGCCACCACAATCTGCTGAGATCTTTATAAAAGTTATTCTATACCTGCTAATTTGTTCATATTAATTGTAAAATTACTTCATTAAAAGACAACTAAAAAAATCTATAGCTTTTAGACTAGTATTGTAGAACATTATTATTCAGATAACTTTCAGCATAATCATGTTGACAAAATGTTTATAAATGACATGAGCCCGCCTTGGCTGTGTCCTTTATCTCTTGCTAATGTATTTGTAACACAAACATATCAGAAGGCTTGCATTTTTATATTATAAAAATACACTGAACTGTCAATGTGTTAATAAGGTACTTTGTGTTGTAACACGTCTCATTCCAGAGAAGTATCTCATTTGACTCCTGTGTAGGACCATCCAGCCCCTCAATGACTGCTTTTGTTCTTGTCATAAATGGAACTGAAAGCTTATTGTGTGGTAAATTGTGAATCAGTCTGCCGTTGGAAAGCAAAAGAGGAACAGGACATCTAAAGTGGGCAGTTTAGAAATTCTTTCAGGTATAAGTGTTCAGTTTACACTCTGAATGTCTTGCGGTCAGAGTTGTGTCTATTTGCATATGCATTTAAACACCATTCTGGAACATGTTGATTAATTCTATCCCTCTTAATGTTCTTTTTCCTCTTTTTTCAGCCCTTGCTTGCTTTCCCTTAATTCAAATGAACCACCTTTTATTTTGTCTCTGGAAATCTTGACCTCTATCCCTATCCCCAGACATGGCAAATTCTTAAACTTCCTACTCTTTTTTTTCACAATGGAAGGAGAACATGTCTGTTGATAGTAGCCACCTACAGGTAATCAATGGGTATGAACAGCAACCCAAAGAGTGGCCTCCTTTTCACTCTCACTGACATTTGGACCACGTTGTGAAGTCTTGCTGATAACTTTGTCACCCTGCTTCTTATCCTCATCACTCACCATTGTTGCCTTATACATGGAAACAGAGAGAGGCCACTCAGCCCTTGTGCATACTCTCCCATTCTAGGTCATGGCTGGTCATTTACCTCCATGGCTTTTTGCACAATTCCCATTAAGCTTGATCTCTGACTTGTGTAGAAGTCTATTGACCTCAATTTGAACTTTACCAACAGACCAACAGCCACTGCTTCGCTCTTCAGTTTCATTTAGAATAAATGGTTATGCACAGCCTAGTGCTTTGTCCTGTATATCCTTTATGGTGGATGCCGTTGACTGATTCTTTGGTTCTTGCATTGTCACATCTTCCCCCTTCTTGAGCAAAGCTTTCCTCTTGTGTTATGTACCGTATTCTGTCTACCACTGTGATGATGTGGGCCTTAACAACAACTCACGGCTTAGTTTTTCCTGTTAAACCTCAGAGAACCATTAACCTGCAATTGTTTGCAAGCTCTTATTTTCAAAGGAATATTTTGCAAACCATATCTCTCCAACAATGAAAACTCATCTTGCAGTCATTTCTCGACTATTATGAGCTCTGTATATGAATCTGAATTAAGTGCTGCAGCTACGAGAGTAGGCAGAGGCTAAAGTGGGAAATCTCTTCCTGACTCCCCAGCACCTGTCCACCATCCCGACTGTACAAGTCAGGAACGTCATGAAGTATTGCATGAGTGCAGCTCCACCAACACTTGAAGCTTGACGCCATGTAGAAAAATGCAACTGTCTTGATGGTATCATATTCACATTGACTGATGCAGAGTCACAGCAGTGTGTACAATGTTCAAGATGCACCACAAAAATTCTTCAACATTCATTTAGCAGCATCTTTCAAACCCATGACAACTATCCTCTAGAAAGGCAGGGGGCAGCGGATACATGGGAACACTACCAGCTGTATGTTCCTCTCTTGACCATCCTGACTTGGAAATATATCAGCGATAACTAGGCGTAGAGCTGGATGAACACAGCAGGCCAAGCAGCATCAGAGGAGCAGGAAGGCTGATGTTTCAGGCCTAGAAGGGTCTAGGCCCGAAATGTCAGCCTTCCTGCTCCTCTGATGCTGCTTGTCCTGCTGTGTTCATCCAGCTCTACACCTTGTTTTCTCAGATTCTCCAGCATCTGCTTGCCTGCTATCTCTTGGATCACTTGCTATCACTGTTCTTTCACTGTCATGGGTCAAGGTCTTGGAACTTACTCTGTAATTGCATTGTGGGTCAACCTACACAAAATGGACTAGAGAAGTTCAAGGAGGTAGCTCACAATCGCTTTTCAAAGGCAACTAAGAATGGGAAATTAATGTTTGCTCAGCCAGTGATGGCCATATCCCCAAATAATTTTTTTTTAAATAATTGAGTTGCTAGTTCATACATGAATACAATGAAACACCTGCTTATTGTATTATTACCATTTCCTCCTCCTCATTTCTGTTTTTGATACTTTCTGTTTCTTTGCCTTGTGTGTGATATATTGAGCTAGAACTCGTCTGTCATCTTTTGGATGATGCTTGCATTATTTTTGTTGTCCCAAGCCCCACACTCAAATTTTTCTTTCAAGGTTTCCATTCACCTTTCCCCTCTCTGTCTCTGTGCTACATAGCCATTTTACTTCATATTCACTCGCCATGCTGTCTCCAGCCTACGTAACTTGCTACGATGTCCAGACTCATCTCCCTCAAGGGATTCCAAGATCTTTGAATTTTTCTTCAGCTTGGACCTGTTCCCTTGAAGTGTCCGCCACCTTCTGGTTGATTCAGAATAATCGATGTTGAAGGAATACATGCTTCGTGAAGATAACACGGTGTAGAGCTGGATGAACACAGCAGGCCAAGCAGCATCGTAGAGCAGGAAAGCTGACGTTTCGGGCCGAGCCCCTCCTTCAGAAATGGTGGAGGGGAAGGGGGTTCTGAAATAAATAGGGAGAGAGGGGGAGGCAGATAGAAGATGGATAGAGGAGAAGGTACGTGGAGAGGAGACAGACAGGTCAAAGAGGCGGGGATGGAGCCAGTAAAGGTGAGTGTCGTTGGGGAGGTAGGGAGGAGATAGGTCAGGTCAGTCCAGGGTGGACGGACAGGTCGGGAGGGGGCGGGGGGAGGGGTTGCGGGTGGGCGGGATGAGGTTAGTTAGGTAGGAGATGGGGGTGAGGCTTGAGGTGGGAGGAGGGGATTGATGGGAGGACGGGCAAGCTAAGGAGGCAGGGATGAGCTGGGCTGGTTTTGAGATGCGGTAGGGGGAGGGGAAATTTTGAAGCTTATGAAGTCCACATCGATATCATTGGGCTGCAGAGTTCCCAAGTGGAATATGAGGTGCTGTTCCTGCAACCTTCGGGTAGCGTCATTGTGGCACGGCAGGAGGCCCAGGATGGACATGTTGTCTAAGGAATGGGAGGGGGAGTCAAAATGGTTTGCGACTGGGAGGTGCAGTTGTTTAGTGCGAACCGAGCATAGGTGTTCTGCAAAGCCGTCTGCTTCAAGTCCCACCCCCATCTCCCACCTATTAACCTTATCCCGCCTCCTTGACCTGGCCGCCCTTCCTGGACTGACCTCTCCCCTCCCTACCTCCCCACCTACACTCACCTTTACTGGCTCCATCCCCGCCTCTTTGACCAGTCTGTTTCCTCTCCACCTATCTTCGCCTCTGCCCATCTTCTATCCACCTCCCCCTTCTCTCTATTTATTTCCGAATCACCTTCCCCTCCCCCATTTCTGAAGAAGGGTCTTGGTTCGAAACGTCAGCTTTCCTGCTCCTCTGACGCTGCTTGGCCTGCTGTGTTCATCCAGCTCTATACCTTGTTATCTCGGATTCTCCAGCATCTGCAGTTCCCATTATCTCTAACTGCAGTGTGTATTCAGATGATAGTGCATAAACTGGATTTATGGCATGTAATAAATAAAGCTCTCAATTATTTCAGCAGAAATCATCCTCTGTTCACATAGTAGAGATTCCAACTACTGTTGTGATATTTATTGTTTAGAATTTAATTTCTAGACACGCATCTGGATAGATGTCAAAGAAAAAATTTAACCACTTTGGTGATGCAATAAAGTATGTTCACTTTGGTGCTAGCTTTGTTAAGGCTGATGGAGTAGTGAGACTTTCTGATCACCAGAGCACTCCACCCAATAAAACCATAACGTTACAGAGAATTACATTATTACCCAGAAGCCACTCAGCTTGTTTGTTTCCTCATTAAGGGGTGGTAGGTTGCTTATCGACAAACACTTGGTGTGCAAACAAATGGTTCACATTGGGAATGGATGGGTCCGTTCGAATCCATCAAAGACCCGTCCACCATCCATGGCCCCTTCCCCATCCCTTTCTCTTTTCTCCTGGAATCCAGTATCTATCCTAAGTTGATGCCTTCAAGCATCAGCAACAGCAGCTAGTGCTGTAGGTGATGCCGCCAGCAGTAGACAGCTGCCAGCCTTTATTTGGCTGGATGTTCTCTGAGGCTGCTCGTTGGCCTTTTCTACCCTAATTATGCTGGAAGCCCCATGCTAGCTAGTGCTGATAAACACTTAGGGGGACCTAAAATATTGGAACAAAATCCCGACCTGGTAGCGAAGTATTCGTTCTTGACCATTTTGCTAATTAAATGTTCAGCTGAGAGAAGAATATTGCACTTTTCCAAGGTGATTTTTTTTATATAAGATATGAAAACCATAGAATGCACGATGTGCATTCTTATTTTCTTACAGCAAGAGGGCATTTAAATAGTTTATTAATACACTTAATTTACTGCAGCAGTCAATAAAAAAAGGTACACCAACAATAAGTGCTTTATTATAATTACAGGGATTCATTTTCTGTTTATCAAAAGCTCACAGGGAAGAATTTTTTTATTGCTGCATTATGCTTTGTGATCTGATTCAAGATATTACATCTGTGTACTTAGGAGAAATAACTAACAATTTTTAATTCCGTGAATGAAGTACAATGCACCATTGACCATACACACAAGTTGCCAATGGCAGTGTTGACCATGCTTTAACTAATATAAGTTGACTATGGTTCTGCTTTCTCTTTGTTGTGAAATGCAGAATTTGTTTTGTTTCTCTCTTTCTCTTCTCTCCACTACCCCTGCTATTCTTTTTAATCATGTAGTGGATGCTGAAGCATAATGGTAGTGTTTCTAATTTTAGACCCATTTTGAAAAGTACTTTTCTCCCTGAAGTTGCCACTCATTTTGTAGTGACAAAATTAAAACTGATCACATACAAACTGGAATTATATTAAAATGTTGATTCCCTTTCTTTTAAAAAAAGGATTGGTATGAATGGTTGTGGCCAGGTTTTCATTTGATTAAAACAGCAGTGATAATTAATTCATGTCTGAGTTTGAGGACAGCTTTGTGAGAAAAGCTTTGATTCCAGCACAGTGCTTTTAAAACTAGCACAAAAGATGGTATGAGCTCAAATTGTGTTGTATGCAATTATCACTTACAATTTCACAACATACTGTATCTATTATGCAGCGTTTGGTGAATTGCCTGATGTGGAAACTTTGTTAATATGGCATGGACTAAAGTGAAAGTCTCCATGGGCACAAGGGAGCATTTTCTGTCCCCTCAATAGAAGGATATTGGTAGTGAATTTAACTTGGGGGTCCTTCTCAAATAGGGCTCGCATGAATTAGAGACCAACTGGCCAGTACCTTTTTATGACCTGTGTGTGTGTGTGTGTGTGTGTGTGTGTGTGTGTGTGTGTGTGTGTGTGTGTTTGAGAGAGAGAGAGAGATGTTCAGTAACATGAATAAGCATAGAACAAGTACATTTTATACTGACACGTTATATGCCACAATGAAATTTGGTTGAATGAGGTTAGTTATCTCAAGCATTCTGACTGAATTTGTTTTTAGAAGTTTTAAAAGTGAATCGAAGGAAATTTTTCAAGCATGATAAATATTCACCAAAACTGTATCTATTTCTATGAAATACAATTTCCTAAAATATACGCATTGGCCCTGCCACTGAGTGCTTGGACGTGTCTTGACATTCATCTGAGGATTGTTCATTTAACATAACAGTCTGTTAGTTTGCATGCTGACTTTGGCCTTGCATCTTTGCATGTGCCCAAGTAAGGTGATTGATAGCCCTTAGTGAAGGAGATCCCAGAATTAGCAGACACTGCTTGATCCCTTCCATTTTCTGGAGTTTCTGCTGCCATCATACCTCCTCACCCAATAGAGCTAGTGTGGAATCCCCACATTGCCCATGAGAAACTTTGGAGCCAGATTGGTTCAAAACAGGATGCTTGGGAATTATGTGAGGTTGGATGAACACAGCAGGCCGAGCAGCATCTCAGGAGCACAAAAGCTGACGTTTCGGGCCTAGACCCTTCATCAGAGAGGGGGATGGGGAGAGGGAACTGGAATAAATAGGGAGAGAGGGGGAGGCGGACCGAAGATGGAGAGTAAAGAAGATAGGTGGAGAGAGTATAGGTGGGGAGGTAGGGAGGGGATAGGTCAGTCCAGGGAAGACGGACAGGTCAAGGAGGTGGGATGAGGTTAGTAGGTGGATGGGGGTGCGGCTTGGGGTGGGAGGAAGGGATGGGTGAGAGGAAGAACCGGTTAGGGAGGCAGAGACAGGTTGGACTAGTTTTGGGATGCAGTGGGTGGGGGGGAAGAGCTGGGCTGGTTGTGTGGTGCAGTGTGGGGAGGGGACGAACTGGGCTGGTTTAGGGATGCAGTTGAGGAAGGGGAGATTTTGAAACTGGTGAAGTCCACATTGATACCATTAGGCTGCAGGGTTCCCAGGCGGAATAGGAGTTGCTGTTCCTGCAACCTTCGGGTGGCATCATTGTGGCACTGCAGGAGGCCCATGATGGACATGTCATCTAAAGAATGGGAGGGGGAGTGGAAATGGCTTGCGACTGGGAGGTGCAGTTGTTTGTTGCGAACTGAGCGGAGGTGTTCTGCAAAGCGGTCAATTCATGACTCAAAGACTTTTCCAGTTAGACTAGAAGGGTGGAAATCCCACCCCCCCCCCCCCCCCCCCACCACTGGATTACAGCAAGCTTGAAGGAACCTATACACAACACAGGATTGTAGCTAACAGTAGCTTTCACCTTAATCTTGATGAAGGTTGTGAAGGAAACTGTAGTTTCCCTGTTAGCCCTTCCAACAACAGGTAAAATAAAGTAGGAATCCTTCTATTCTGTAGTGACCTGTGAATAAGGTTGTTAGTGACTTCAAGTGAATATACTGATTAGATTTCAGATGAAATATAATACAGTGAATCATGGCATGATGAATTGTGGAAAGAATAATGAGGAAGTGAGTAAATGTGAGTGTTGGGAAGCAATCCTATTTCTAAATGTATTCAAAGAAATAAACATAGTTGGCGCAATAAACCGGTGTTGGCAAGAGACTGTAGAATCACAGATTTCACTGAACAAATGTGTATTAATGTCTAGAGTAACGTTGGTAACCTTACTGATACAAATCTAAATACTACTTGGATAAAATATTGTTGCCAGCCCTCCCATGCTTCCAGTAGGTTTTCCAAGTAACCATTCTTCATTTTGTTAGACAAGAGATTGATCAATAGTCATATCATGAATTTAAATTATTAAGCTTATCTTTGAATTTGGGTAAGTCAGCATAGAAGTATAATCTTGTATCATCTTTAGCCTGAATGAATCAATAATATCGTGATCTAAGAATGTGGGGCTTCTAATAATTTTAATTTGGCAAACAATGGTCTTTAGATTACTGTTTTAATCTTTAATTCCCAGTTCTTGGAACACAGATTTTATATAGTAGAGGGCACACTGAAATAAACACTAGATTTTTCTGCAATTGGAGTTGAGAGATTTTTTAAAATGGATTCTCTGGATTATTGACTGTCTACTTGGTAGCAATAAATGAGTTTTGGTAGTGATGAAATGTTAGTCCATCATTGAGCATGTGTGTTATATATGTTTGCCAGTGGAAAAGCATCGCAACTCCATGAGTTTTCATCAAATCCAAGACACTTATGCAAGCCCAGAGCACAGTCAGTTCACAGAATGATTGATTGGCGAATGCATTATAAAGGTAAATGTGCAGGACAGACTAATTGATTTCCTTTATTTACGATATGCAGAAGAAAGCAACTATAGATAACATAGCCATCGTCATTTCATAGATTATAATCTAATAATTTATGTTTTAATTGGATTACTGTCTTCTGATTCACCAAGTAGTGTTGCTTCTCTTTATACAATTTATACATCATGTAATAATGAATTGACAACTGGAGGAAAATTTTTAACCATCTAAGCCATCATAATTTGCATGGGTTTCAATACAATATTGCACCTCAGTTGGCCACACTTTTAGTTATAGCTTGCCCAGGCATTTGCATGTAATGGTAAAGCCACTGATTTATATTCCCGTTTAGGACGTTATAGTGCATTAGTAAAATCAGTTCTTGAGCTTAAACTTCTTTTCAGGTGGTGTTCCTTGTTGGGAGTCCAAGTATGAGTAACTCACTGAAAAGCAATTAATGAAATCTGAAAGAAAATCAGAAAAATCTAACATTAACAAGCCAATTGAGGTGTTGTTGTTTTCATTCTTTTGCCCTTAAGGGCTTTCACAGTGATTAAACTATGGATTTTCATCATAATTATCTATAATTAGATAGCGATGTTAAATATTTTGCTGATTAAACTAGTCACCAATACTGAAATGCCAACAGTGTTTTTAACACAGTTGTTTTTTTCTCTCTAAATGCCATCACTGAAGTGTGAAATGGGAGAGTATTTGTAACCAGAAGGTCAGAGATTAGGTTTTTCCCATTGACAATATAGCTTATTTTAGTTCTCCGTTCTCACATCAAGTGTTGAGTTCAGATTAGATATTCACTGTGTGATACCAAAGGGTCTAGTTAAGACAGCCAAGTAGAGGAACCATCAGATTAGCACTGATATCAGTAAACTAATGTTATAACTGTCAATTGAAAAATGCATAGTCTATTCAGGAAAACATGCAAGCAAGGAAATGACAGAGATAAATGTAAATAAATGTTCACTTCCCCTTTTTATTATAGTAAGACTCGTAAACCCTGTAAAATTTAACAATTGAATATTCTATTCAAATTGATTAATGTTTACAACCTGGTTATCTGGTTCTATTTTATATTGTGCAAGTTAAGTTTAATATTCTCAGATGACATTTAGCATTCAACTAAGTTAGGGCAGCACAGCTAGCGATAAGTTTAAGTACCATTGATTGTTCAACACCTCATAGACTTTTGCATTTTTATTCTTTGATTGACATATTGTAGTGCTCTCTCTGAGAAATACATCAGTTCAAAGCCAAATCATTGTGGTGTGGAACCAGTCCAGTATTGTGTTTTCAATCATTTATCAGGATAAGATGACCTTTTTCCATGACAATTAGAGATCAGGGATAATCACTGCTGGTCTAAATTGCACTTATGTTATTGTGAATGCAGTAAACTGGATTTACTGGCACGTTGGAAAGTGAAAGGGAAATCCAAATCTTTTGTCAGAACAATTGATTTACACCTATGTAAATTCAGTTCAATTCAGTATCATGAATCTGAATTCTCGGCCTTGATTATATCGGTCAGTCTCACTGTAAACAAAATATAATTCTGTTGAATGGAATTTGTTCAATGCCATTCACTCAGTTTGAACATTGACATTAACAGACTACTTAAGTAGTGTGTTGATTGTATTTGAAAGCAAGAGCATCCTAGTTTTAGAGCTGAAGCTTCCACTTCTTCAGAATGGACATTAAATCAAGCTTGGAGCTGCTACCTGCTTAGATGGCATGAGATTCAATGTGTTCTGAATTTAAAGACAATTTGGAGAATTAGTGCTTGGAAACTATTTCAATTTATGAAAATTATTTTAGCCACCCACAATGTTTCCACTTAATCCTGAGGTGTTAATTTCCTTAACTCGTGAAGCAGACTGCTGCAATTGTTTTACACCTGTATTGTGCCAATGATTATTACACATGCTCTATTGTGCAACTGACCATAAAATTAGGTGTTAATCTTCCAGCACAGAAGATTCTTTTTCCATGTACACATCCAGCACAGAAGCGTGGATCGCTGATGCTTTTATTTCCTCTCCCGAGAGGAAATAAATTAACATAAAATTTAAACATTGATCATCGTCCTTTCAGATTCTAGATGCTAATACCTACCTGATGAACCCCTTTTATTGTTGAATAGTGTCTGAAAAAGATGCATGATATGTGTGGACATTAGATTTCAGCAACATTGACAGCCTAATTCTGTAAAACATGGGGGATCTATGACTATGAAACTAGTAAATACTAAAACATCTGGCTCCAGGTGGTGAAAAATTATAACCTCATGCTACATTTCACAAGCTAAGCGGCTAACACACATTTTAGAGTTAGAAGCGCAGGGTCACAACTGAAATATACATCCTCCTGTTATAGGCTGAGGCAAGGACTGGAAAATTCTTTTTCCCATGTTCAGATGTGTTTGCTGCTACAAGTGCAAACATAGCTCTGTAGCAGGCTGCGCAGCCAAAGATATGTCAAGGGTGTTAACACGTACCAGGAACAACTACTTGGTGGGTGGTGGTGCAGTAGTACTAGTAATCCAAAATGCCAGACCAGTGTTGTGAGATGTGTGTTCAAATCCCACCATGGCAGATATTGAAATTTAAGTTAAATAAAATCCCGGATGTAAAGCCAACCTATGGTGAGAGCCTGTGCAGTTCTCTAATACCCGCCTAAAAAGGAAATCCTCCATCCTTGCCTGATCAGGCCTGCATGTGACTCCAAACCCATTGCGGTATGGTTGTCACTTGGCTACCCCTGGACAGTAAATCATCTCATGAACAAATAAAGGGAGAAGAAGATAGAGTAGGCCATATAGTGCTGATTTAAGGGCAGCGATGTCATTTTGGAGCTCAGTGTTCTAACTCTCGATTACACATAGTTGAATATATCTTCAATGGCAGGACATTACCCCTACCTATTGCCAAGGTGGTGATGCTCCATAATGCACTTTCATTCCTGTTTCTGTTGCTTTCCATAAATATTTCCAGCACCTACTCCAACCATAATATAACCACCCACTCTCCATCCGTTCAGAAAGTGCAGACTAAATGAAAGTGATGCTAACATCACACAAATTGGAACCCCTGTTTCTGTGTGCAGCTGCTTACCAGAACATTAAGTACCAGTTGCAGGCAGCAATCATTGCAAATTATTACAAAGTCAGTGTGCCTCCAATAGATGTATTGGCAGTTTTATTATTCCATCTTGACCCTGTGCCCATGTATTCAGAGCAATAGCATTCTATCTTTGAAACCTTTTGGATCTTGTTTTGCAAATCATGAGATCCCTTCCACTACATTGCATTCCTATCACCCTATTCATGTCTTCAGCCAGATTATGTTGTTGTAAATATTTCTCTAATACTCTAATGTAGAACTAATGCACGATTCTCTGTCCACAGTTCAAATTTGAAATTATTTTAATTTTACTTCATTTAAAGTTTTGGGCCAGTTAATACTAGTGAGGTTTTCCCTTCCAAATGTGTGCATACCTGTTGACAGTGACTTTTGTTGTTCTCTGGTCTGTCTAAGCTAACAACCCACACTGGTATCTTATCGAAGTGATGAACCAATACAGTGAATATTTCAATCTTATTTTGTCATGAGTTACTAAATCCATACCTAATCATGCATTAACTTGACACCCAAATATATATTTACAGTAAACTTCTAGGAATCAACCAGAAGAATGAGCTTCATCCATTTTCCCCTCCATTAGCTCACAGCTGTTGAGCACTTGTCCAAGATATAATCACAAGTCAGTTTGGACTAGGAAACAAATTGTAGCATTATGATCAGTGCCATAACTCACCAATATGCCTTCAGAATCAACCTGTTAGAGCTACAAGTATACATTTCTCTTTTTTTGGTAGATGGGATTATTCTTAGTGTGTTGAGTTGACACAGTGCTGATAATTAAGAAAAAACCATAAATAATTCAAATTATTTAAAATTTCTTGATGTTACTTTAAGTTTGTAATTATAAGTTGTGCAGACAGATTGAATGGAGCAAGTGGAGATCCTTCCGTAGGTAGCACAGCTATGGATTGTGTCCTGAAACTTTTACCAGCCTGGAGTTTGATAAGTACAGCCACCAAACTGGGCAATGTTATCACAATATCCTCCAAGTTCCTAAAACAGCTTGGCTCAAGGGACCACATCCCAATTCTTTCCAAGCATCACATAAAGGGAGAAGTGCCAAAATTCTATCGCATGTCTAATGCCATTAGTCTCCCATAACCTGGTCAATATCCTGACCTACCCCAGCTCCATCTCTAATGTTTATCTATGTTGACAACATTTGATACAGTATACAGGCACTTACTTTCCCTGAGCTGGACAGTGCACTAAATATCAATGTTGCAAATCCGACCAGGGCACTGTGCCTAAAAACAAGCACCAGTAAAACTGTCTCTAATACATTCCACTTTCTCAATTGAATATTTGCTGGACAGCCAGATACTGAAGAAAATATCCCCACCTTGTTTATCTATGTATATGACCTTTATCAGAATATTTGTGTATAGACAGCAGTTCATCGAGGCTGCAGGAAAACAAAACTTAATACTGGTCCTAAGTAATCAGTACTGCACGGGGATCAGAGCCCAAGACCCAGAGGACCTCTGCCATATGTAGGCAAGTAATGGAAAGAGCATTCTGTGCCCCAGTCTACCCATGCCAAACACATTGATATACAACTGAACTCAGTGTGCATCAACACAGGTACCCTGAGACCAAGTCAAGCCCCATCTCTGACTCCCAGTCCTAAGCAACATTTCCAATTGGGAAGCTACTGCCTAAGGTCTACTCCAACCCTATTCAGTAATTCTCTCCACCTGCTAACAACTGCATATATTTAAACCTGCCAAGAAGTGTTTAGGTTAGATGGGCTTGACATCGGTATGACAGGTCAGCACAACATCGAGGGCAGAAGGGCCTGTACTGTGCTGTAATGTTCTATGTTCTAAGTTCCAGCTCAGGACCTGATTGACTGGAGAAAACATCGGCCCACTATCAATTTCTCATCTTGATACTCTTTTTAAAAAGTGTTTTGATACTGGCCAAAGCATCTGTGCAGCCACCCAAGACAACCCAGGCTGCAGTTGTGGCACAGCCCAAACAACGACTCACTGCCAGAGTATCTACTGTCTAAACTTTAGGTTAAGCTTAAAGAACACCCTCTAGCCTTTGACAAGATGATTGCTTTGTTCTGTGGCTATGCAGATGCCAAGTTAATAAATAGATCTAATTATAACATTCTAATCCAGATTGATTAATGGGGATATGAGCGTTCTGTCTTATTGCCTAAATGAACCAAATTTAGCAATGCTATTCATTTAGTTTGTTCATATGGTTAGTTGCATGTAGAGTTCAAGGATTCCTTGAAGCCGAATTTTTCAGTGTCTTATAACTTGAGCCAAATATGATCTCAACATCCATAAGTGAGTGCACGGCATCTGTTAATATGTGTTCATATACACTTTTGAGTCTTTGATTACTTTGGCTATTCAGATTAAAACTGCTTCAGATGTAGAAGCGTGAATATCCACAGTTCTGTTTATGGCATTGCATGACCACGCCAGGCAAGTTCAGAGTGTACTCAGTGAGCTGTGAATGTATCTTGTTTACTTGGCCTGAATTTTTAGTTATTTTAGTTCAATTTAAACTTAGCAAAATTTTAGTTTTAAACATGCTCAAAGGTTAGCTTATTATCCAACTATTGCTGAAGGTTAATACTTACATAATAACTATCACATTTGTTAAAGTACACACAAATAAAAATTGGATTTGGATAACAGATACACAAATGGTTGAAAGTTAGACCAGTTTATCATCATTGCAAGCATGTTACTTGTAGATTGCCTTTCTAAATGTGAAGTTTGAATTCCGCAGTAGTGATGGCATATTTGGAGATTGCTTGTTTGGGTACACTCCATAAGTTCCTTGCTCCTCACTGGTTGTATAGCTACAGCACTTTCAGATTGCCTATACACTTGGCAAAACTGTGGAGAATTTCTGAAAACCCTTTTTTCTTATGAGTTGAAAACTTTCTGCCCTAACTGTTGTGCCTCAAAGGCTTCTTGGGAGTTCTGTTCTAAAATATTGTGTCACAGAAATATTTGGATGAGTACATAAAATGTCAGGACATAGGCTGTGGGCCAAGTGCATGAAACTGGGATTAGTGTAGTTTGGTGTTAGTTGGTCAGCATTGACATGGTGGGCCGAAGGGCCTGTTTCTATACTGCGTGACTTTAAGATTGACTTCCCTGATGCCTCCCTTACTCCTTCTTTATCTTTAAAGTGGCAGACGACATTTCCAGTATCAGTACTTGGAGCAGAAATTTCTTCCAGTTAAATATTGGAAAGATCAAATATATTGTCTTCACTCCTTATAACAAGCTCCGTTTCCTCCTCTTGACAAATGTCTTAGGCTGACCTGCTGAGGCTCAATTCCATGATTGACTCTGCAATGACATTTCAACACAACATCATGCAGTCACAAAGCCTGCTAATTTCAATTTCCTTGTGCTGTTGGTACCTCCCTATCTGATGACTTCAATGCCCTCCTGGCTGACTTTCACCATTTTTTTTACCTTTTGTAAACTTGAGGTTATCTAGAACTCTGCTTATGTCCTGTCTTGGAGTTGTAATTGCTTATTCATGACTCATGTACTCTCTTGACACACACTGCCTTCCTGTTAAACAGGGCTCAAGTTTAAAATTCTTATCCTTGATTCAAAATCCCACTATTACTGGCCACTTTCTAACTGTACATCCTCCTACAGCTCTACACTGTCTGAAATATTTGTGCCTTTCTAGTTATGGCATCTGAACACCCTTTATTTTAATTGCCCAACCGTTGGTCTTCAGCTGTTTTGACCTGAAGCCCTGGAATCAAGCCTTAAACCCTTTGACTTACCTTTCCTCCTTTTGAGAGTTTCTTTAAAATCTACATAATTTAACCTTGCTGTTGGTCATCTGCTCTAATCTCATTATATGCCTCTATGATGTGCATCTTTGTACAACGTTTCAATTCACTACCAGAACGTACTGATGTGTTATTTTTAGATACAAAATGGATTATGTCATGCTTGTTAAAATCCATTTGCCACTATTTTGCTTAATCCATTAATATCTTGTGCTTCCATTTACATCACTTTGCATGCGTTTATCTTTGTGTTATTGATAAACTTGGAAGTGAGGCTTCCTATCCTATCATCTAAATCATTAGGAAGAACAGTGAATAATTCAGACTCCAATAAAAGACATCATGAGTCATATTTTGCTAATTAGACTACTTGTCTGTTATCCCTGTCTTCTGTCACTTAGCCAATTCTTCACCAAGTCAATACTTTACCTTAAATGTTGCATGCTTTGATTTTAGCAAGCAAACTCTTGAAAGACTTGATGGACTGCCTTTGAAGACCCATAAAAATGCCATCTCTTGGCATTTCTCCATCTATTATTTTACTAATTTCTTCAAATATTCAGTTAGATTTGTTAGGCATGACGCTTTACAAATTCATGCAGGCTTTCTCTGATCAGCAGACAGTTTAAAGTGTTCAAATACATTAAGCTGGATATTCACTGTGACATGTGGATCAAGCTCAGCAAGTTCCTGTTTAAAGTGCTAATAATCGTTTTGATGTGGGGCCTGGCTACAGGATGGAATTGAGGCAATAATCCCTGAAACCTGTGCAAACTGTCAACCAGTGCTGGCTGGTTAGAAGCTCTGTTTCAGTTCCCTCAGACTTTGACCCAGTCGTCTTACAATGTTGTAGGCCTTCTTGCCTTCAGTGATAGCCATTAAAAGCACTTTCATTAATGGCACCTGTGCCAAAAATAACTTAAAATTAATAAAAATAACCATTTTGAAGAATTGCTCACTGCAAACACAACCAACACATCCTGGCATATTATTTGACCAATTGCAAGCAAGTTTATGAGTCAACACTGTCCATAGAGTCAATTGACTCACTTTTTCCACTGATTATTTTCGCCATCTAGCCCCCTGTATCCATCACTTGAGGCAAGGTACTTTCTTCATTTTTAACGGGTGTCACATTTAATATCATGAGAGTGACATAGAATTATCTGCCAATTTTGGGCTTTACTTCTATTCCAGGAATTTGTAATTTCCACACTGGGTTACAGCTCTTGGAACAGCCAAGGTGGTTTTTGTTCAACATTAACACTGAGTTCAAATGTCACTGCTGAATTCATTTTTCCATCATGTGTAAATTACATCACACCCTCTTTTCCCATACTGGCAGAAATTGGATTGACTGGAAAAATTAGCAGTAGCTCAGCATCTGAGGCCCATCTACGATAAGACAGAAGAATATAAGTACAGTCAGTTCAGCTATAACATGTTTTTTCAACGTGGGTTGGCTTTAACGTGATTGAAAATTTAGAACACTACTTGTAGAATGTGAACTTTCATCAACTGTATTGGCTATAACACGATTCTGACCCCATTAGTTTAAATGGTACAGCTATTGCGAGAACTATTGCACTATATCAGAACCCACAGTCATCCATTTGGCCAATGAGTCTGCTTCACCATTCAATGAGATCATGGTTGATCTGATCATACTCAACTCTACTCTGCTGTCTTTCTCCCATAAGCCTTGATTCCCTGGGAAATCAGTCTATTTCAGTTTTATTATACTCTATGGTTTAACCTCGACAGTGCTTTACAGTTTTAAAAAAAACACCGATTTGTGACACCCTAAGAGAAGAAATTTCAATCATATCTGCCATAAATGGGATATCCCTTACTCTGAGATTATGTGCTATGTTTAGGGAATATCCCAATGCAAATAATTTCTCCATATCTACATCAGGTGCCTTAATAATCTCACATGTTTCCATACGTTTGCCTCTCATTTATTCAAAATTCCAATGAGTAGAGGCCCAATCAACTCAATCTGCCCTCTTCAGATAAGCACTTTGTAGCTGGTATCAGCCTGGTGAAACTCCTTCGCACTGCCTCCAATACAAGCATGTCTTTAGATAAGGGGACCAAAACTGTTCACATTATTGCAGGTTTAGTCTGACTAGCCCTCTCTCCCCTCCCCCCTGTTCAATTGCCATTCCATCCATACATTGTGTATATATCCCAGCTCTTTGGTATTCGATTAGTTAACTAATCCTCCATCCGTGCTAATATAACACCCCTAATACTATGGGCACTTATTAAGTAGCCTAATATCTGGTACCTTGTTGAAAGCCTTTTGGAAATCCAGGTATCTAATTGTTCCCTGTTACCTGTACTGCTTGTCAACTCCTCAAGAAATTCTAATACAGTTGTGAGATACGATTTCAACTTGGCAAAGCCATACTGATTCTGCTTGATTATGTTATTTATTTCTAAATGCACTGCTACTACATCCTTTATCATAAACTCTAATGTCTTCCCAGTGATAGATGTTGTGCCAACTGGCCTATAGTTGCTTTGTTTTTATCCCTCTTTTTGAGTAAGGGTGTTACTCTAGCAGTTTTCCTATTGTCTAAGACTTTTTTAGAGTTCGAGATTCTTGGAAGATTACTGTCAGTGCCCATTTTAGCTTCTTTCTTTTGTATCCTAGAATCCAACTCATCGGGTTCAGGGTACCTAACAACCTTTCAGCTCCAGTAGTTTCCCAGTGTAGTTCTCCAGTAATCATTATTATATTTATTTCCTTCCATTTGCCTCTTAATTTGGTATTTTTGGAATTCTATTATTGTTTTCTGTGAAGAATATTGCAAAATATTGAATTTCTGTCATTTCCTGATTCCCTTTAATATGTCATTTCCTGATTCGATTCCCTTTTTTAAGGACTGATGTTCACTTTGCCCCTGACTTCATTTTATATATTTAAGGAGCTCTTATCATCTAGTTTTAGATTACTTGCTTCCTCATCCTCATCGTTGATTTTCTGACTTTATTTTCTTTTGATTCCAAAAGTTTTAAGAGTCAATAAAAGACAATCAGCTGGTTGACTGCTAACCTTTGTTTGCTGTTTTAGAAACTTGGAGACACTGTGAAAAGCCAAACTGCTATCTTAAACATTTAGTAATTTTCCATCTACATACGTTTGCCTAGTTGGCCTATAACTCTCTGATCTCCTGCTGTACCAGTTTTTAAATAGCAGGGGGAGGTGTGTGATCTTTGATCTTTTATCCAAATAAATACAGTAAGAAGAAATATTGAGAACTGTCAGTAAATGAGGGGGCTTTTGGCGAGGGAGTTCTTAATGTAACATGAACAGTAAATAACCAAAAAAACTAAGTGCCTTGTGCTAGCCATGAAAATCATTATATTGTCTGTACCTGTTTACTTTAATTCCTCTTCATTCTTTCTTTTGCATTTTTAGGAAAAATTGATTCTTCTAAAGTACAAGACAAAGGAAAATTAGCTCTCAAAGGAACAACATTACAAAGATCCTCATCTGATGCTAGCCGAGACAGAGTAGGAGAAACACGCAAACCTCCATCAGGCATTTCAAGACCTTCTACTGGTGGATCTTTTGGCTACAAGAAGCCTACTACAGGCACAGCAACAGTGATGACATCCGGTGGAAACACAGCATCAGCAACAAAAGCTCAGAAATCAACAGGCATCCCTGTGAAACCAACAAACTCCAGGAAAACCAGCCTTGATGTTTCCCAAAACCACGACGGCTTTATGTCATCAGGAGCGAGGACAGCTGTGCAATATCGTAGCTTGCCACGTCCAGCCAAATCAAGTTCTGTTAGCATCACTGGCCGTGGAGGCGTAAATAGGCCTGTTAGTAGCAACATTGATCCAAGCCTCATTAGCAGCAAGCATGGAGGCATTCCGGTTTCTCGACTGAAAGAACCCTCAAAAATTGGTATGGGGCGAGCAAATTCAGTACCAGTGAATCAAACTGATCGCGAGAAAGAGAAGGCAAAAGCAAAGGCAGTTGCTTCTGATTCTGAGTGCACAATGACGTCAAGTTCTACAAAGACTCCTTCAGCTCCAGAAAGTCACAGTAAGCCGCAAGGAATGCGGCAGCAAAGTTCCAAATTCTCAGAGATATCTTCTCCAACAGCACAAAGGTAATCTGGAGGGATATTTAGATTTATGTGCCTAGAATAAAAAATGTAGTCATGTAATTCATACATTTTTGCATGACACTACTTAGTGTACTTAAAATACTGGAGGATGAACATAACTTCCAGTTACTTGAACCCAAATTGATTCTCATTGTTCTTTGCATGGTTTCTGGTTTTATCTCTGATGGTACTTATCTGGTTGGCTCACTACTGTCTAATTTCCAAGTCTTTCTCCCATCCGTTGCAACAGTTGACAGGCTGTTCTTCATTAGAAATGTTTTTTTTTCTGTATTTTCCAATTAACTCTATTTTGTACTGCAGAAAAGGAACAAAACCTCATTGAAGGATCTGCCGTGTGAACAACCAAGCCAATCGTTAGTTGATAGTTATTTACTTGAATTGTACTTTTGTACTATTGAAACATAGACAGGGCAAACTGAAAATATCCTCATTTTTGCATTCACTCTTATTTAGTACAGGCAATGCAAGAAATCAAGTGCAAAAAAAAATTCTGGTGAGCTTTTCATCTTTCTTTCCCTCACACATCTACAGCAATGACTATTTGATGTTAATGGTACGACCAGATTTTTATATGTCTGATGTAATTGACTAAATATATTTTCTTCCATATAGCACTTTTAAAATTATTTTAGTTTGGTCAGATTTGAATAATGAGGGTATTTCTGACCCAATACTCTAGGCACTGCAAGCCCATAACAGTTAAATGAACAAAACAAGTGAAAACGCATCTCTTGTTGATCGGATTGTAGATAAGATGCAAACCATTAGTCATTTAAGATTTGTTTGTGATTGCTCTGAATTGAGCATGTTGTGGCCTTCTTCCACAGGTACCTTTTAGTCCATGTGTAACACTGTTCTCCATTCCCATCCAGGATGCAGATTTCCTCTGTGTGACCTTTTTTGAATTATATTTTCATTTGTATTAATTCTTGGGATGTGGGTAGCGCTGGTTAGACCAGCAAATTTTGCCTTTTCTGAGTTGCCATTAAAAATTGGTGGTGAGATGCTGCCTTGAACTGTTGCAGTTCATTTAGTGTAAGTAGACCCAGCATGACATCAAGGATTTTGGCTCAACAACATTGAAAGAACATAGATTATATTTCCAAGTCATTATGGTGGGGAGGAGGGGAGCTTGCAGGTGGTGACATTCCCGTGTATCTGATTCCATTGTCTTTATAGATGGTTGTTGTTTTGGGGTTGGAAGGAGCTGTCTAAAGAACCTTGGAGAATGTCTGCATCTTCTAGATACTCTACACTGTTATCACTGAACATCAGTGGTGGAGGAAGTGGATGTTTTGAAGATGCATTGTCAATTCAGTGGACTGCTTGTCCTGGATGGTATCAAATTTCTTGAGTGTTGTTGGAGTCGAACTCATCTATGTAAGTGGGGAGTATCCCATCACACCCCTGACTTGTGCCTCATAAATGGTGGACAGGCTTTGGGGAGTCAGGTGACTTATTCATTGCAGGATTCACAGCACCTGATATGCTGTAGTAGCGACAGTACTTAAATGGCTCCGGCAGTTTCTTCACAGTTTTCTGTTTGTTTCAGATTTCCAGCATCCACTTTTACTTTTGCTTTCACTTCTATGTCTAGTCCAGCAAATGATGAAGATGACTGATCTTGTTTTAGACCTCTGAGTTAGCTCTTTTTCTCTCCACAGATCTGCTTTTAGTTTCTAGCATTTTTGGTCTTATTGGTTTGTGTTTTCCTGTTTTAAAATGTACAATTGTTCACCTTTAATTCCATTTCCCTAACTGCATTAGACAAGGTGGCAGTTTAAGTTTAAACATCTTCCTACTCAATTAGCAATGTTGGCTTGTCTAACACATTAGTAATATTGGCATTCATTTTCGCTAAGAGTATTGATTTTCCCTTGACCTCAGCTTTGAAAGAAACTTCACTTAAATTAGAAAATGTAACACTTTGTTTTAAATTTAATGGTGACTAAAATGTTGAAATGAAATATGACAACTTAGCTTGTGCAGGAGCTGCGATCACTGAAGCTGAAGATCAAAGGCTGGCCAAAAGAAAATTGGAACAGATGTGTGTGGAGAGAAGAAGTGCATAGATGACAGCTTCCAAATAGTTGGGTTGAAGGAGAGACAGGGAGAGGGCCAAGTTGGAGAGGGCAGTTGTGATGGGCAGACTGTGAGTTTGAAAACTCACACTGAGGACATTTGAGGTTGTGAGCAGGCTGAACCAACTTAAGACGGCAGCTGAAAAGATTAATCAAAATAGAGGTAAAGTTATAGTTTTTGATGACTGTCTTTAATAATCCCGATGGTTAAATGGAGGAAAGCACAGCTATTCCAAGATGATGTTATGGAAACAATTTAACAATGGACGCAGTGGGATGGTTGAGAGTGGTGGAACTAGGTGCCCTCCAATGGATTTATCAGATTCTCCAGCATTGGCAGTTCCCACTATCTATAGAATCTGATATTGTCTTTGGATATTGTTGCCATTGTGTATCCAATGGATTTTGATGAGGAGAATGCCAAAATCCTCAGGACTGCACAAGTAATAGTGTGGCAGTGGAAGAAAAGACATTACTTGAAATTCTTTGATAAAGTCTGTTAGGAAGTCAAACAAGCAGATAAAGTCAGCCCTGCTGAGTTGAATGATAAAGGACAAAATTCAGAAGATGATAATTTGACAGTTGAAGCGCCATATGATCATATGAAGTGAATTTTGGTCTTTTTCTACATCTGGTAAATGAAAATGGGAATGAATTTCTGGTTGACCTGAACTTCTGGTGTAAATGTTGCACCAATCTACAAATTGGAACCCACATTTTCAAAAATTGGCTGATTGAAACAAATATGTGCACCTTGTACAGGAAATGCAGGGTGCTGAGGCTGTTTTTTGAATGTGAATTGATATTCACCCACAGATAGGCAGAGCTGTAGTGCCAGGTATGCACCTGCTTTTCCAAATTTTAGGCGTACCAACCAGTCATTAACTAACACGTTGACAGAGACTGCTCAAAAATGGTACAGAGCACTTTGTACAAGTTAGAACTCTGTGCAGTGAGGAGGAGTGGGAGTGTACTTCCACATTAGTCAAACATATTTGGGTCTACTTCTGTCCCAGATTGATCCACTTTAACAATGCATCGCCATGAGCAACTTACTTGAGCTTACTTATAAGGTCCAAGTCTGTTTTTTTTAAAATTCTTTCATTATTTTATTGCCCAGCATTTATTGCCCACCCCTAGCTACTCTTTGGAAAGTGCTGGTGACCTGTCTTCTGGAACTGCTGCAGGTTATAGAGTCCCTACAGTGTGGAAGCAGGCCATTTGGCCCAACAAGTTCGCACTGCCCCTCCGAAGACTGTCCCACTGAGACCCATTCCTCATGTCTAACCCACCTAACCTAAATGTCCCTGGACAATATGGGCAATTTAGCATGACTAATCCACCTACTCTGCACATTTTTGGACTGTGGGAGAAAACCGGAGTACCCGAAGGAAGCCCATGCAGAAATAGGGAGAATGTGCAAACTCCACACAGACAATTGCCCGAGGGTGGAATCAAACCTGGGTCCCTGGTGCTGTGAGGCAGCAGTGCCAACCACTGAGCTACTGTAATGCCAATTTGACCCAGAAGACCCTTAAGAAGGGAATTGAACTAGGATTTTGAACTAGGTGACAGTGAAGGAATGGCGATATACTTCCAAGTTAGGATGGTGAGTGGCTTGGAGGGGAGTTTGGGTGAGAGGGAATTAATGCTTGTGGTTGCAGTGCTAATCATTTGGGCTGCTTTGTCCTGGATGCTGGCAAGCTTTTGAATGTTGTTGGAGCTGCACCCATCCAGACAATTGCAGAATATTCCATGACACTGCTGACTTGTGCCTGGTGAACAGGCTTTGGAGAGGCAGGAGGTGAATTACTTGTGGCAACAGTCCCAGCCTCTGACCTGTTGTTGCAGCCACTTTTTGTTTATGCAGCAAATCCAGTTAAATTGCTGGTGTATGGTATCCCCTAGATTGTTGATAGTGGGGGGATTCAATGATAATAACACCATTAAAATTCAGGGGCTGGTGGTTAGAATGTCTCTGGTCATTGGTTAGAGTTTGAGTAGTATGAACGTTACTTACCACTTGATAGCCCAAGTCTGGATGTCGGCCAGCTGCGAACATTGTACAATTTTTAGTGAACATCCCTGCTTCTGACCTTGTGATGGTGGAAAAATCATCAGTGAAGCAGCTGTTGATACTGGGGCCTAGGGCAGTACCCTGACAAATTTCTTCAGAGATGACATGGAGCTGAGACAACTGAACCTCCAACAGTCACAACCATCTTCCTATGTGCCTGACATGACTCCAACCAATGAAGAGTTTGCCCCCAATAGCTATCAGCATCGAATGAGTTGCATTTGAATGTTTATATAATTTTTAATTTGTGATTTTAAGGAGGATCATTTTTGAATTTATGATGTTTAACTTCAATTGTGTGTGAACATAACTGAATACTGATTAAAATAATTTATAAAATACCTCTGGGTAAGGCTCGAATCTGGACCTTCAGGGCTAGAGGCAGGGACACTACCATTGTGCCACAGTGCATTATTATATATAACTATAGTGGTTTGTGAGTTAAACTTCTAATTATACACTTCTGGTGACATGCGATACACTTCAAACTGTGATGTGTCTGTACATTTTTGAGCTAATAGTGCATTTCATGATGTTGAAAGCTTAATTGACCTAATTGAATTGGATTTTTGGTAGAAATAATTGTTTAATGCTGTTGAGGTTGGAACTTTAAATTAATGGATTTCTGGCATAAAAATTAGTGTGTGAACAGAGTATGATCACTTAATGTACTTGGCTGAAATTCTTCTCAGCACCATTTATTGCAGATCAACTCTGAATAATAGAGGAAGCAATTTCTGATTAATGTATTAACTACAACGGTGTACCCTCTGGCTGCAAATGGGATTCGTAGGGAAATGTGTGCATAAAGTTATAGAGGTTGCACTTAGCAGTAAGTGTTTGTCTTAGAATATTGTGATCAGTTTTCACCCTTGGGTCAGATGAAAAAAAGCTTTCCCTAAGATGCTCCCTGTCTTGTTGCTTTTCAGGAATGCCTGCAGCCTTCAGTGCTAACCAGACATTTTAATAAGGTAGGGTATTGCAGTTCCCTGAATCAGGGACTCTAAGGATGGCAGCCCTGCCTATTGACAGCTGGCAGCTGTTCAGTAGCTTGGTGGTGCCACTGGAAAGTGTGACTGATATTGGTAATATGCCCACTGGAAGGTCAGCTAGCTGCCTTCCCCAGGAGCAGGTGAAAGATGATGGTAGGAGAGCCGGGGACATTGTGTGGAGGGGAAATAGTCATCAGCAGCAAGATCTGAGGGGTTGTTTTCCAAAGCTGTGATCTTCCAGTTATCAGTGAGGGCTTTGTAATTCAAGCTCCCAACTAAAGGAATGCGTCACCCGCACCACCTTCCCTGGCTGCTAATTACTGATGATTAATTGCCCATAGAAGGACTTCAATTGCCATTGGAATGGAAAGGGTGTGGAGTATGGCAGGCTTTCCCACAACAGGCTTCATTGGGGCAGGGATGGGAGAATGGTTGGGTTTCCAGCTGCCATGCTTTCTCTATTAAAAGCCACCCATGCCACTCGAGTCCCCATGAGAGAGGCCATGAAGTCACTATTTGTAAAGTCAGTACTACTGTTTTGTTTCTCAGCTTGTCCTACCACTTTCATACCTTTAAACTATATTCCAAAGCTTCTTGTTCACTTCACCCCTTTTTAGCCTGTTCACTTATTTCGCTACTTATCATTTTTACTAATGCATATCATTTCATTCTGTGCCATTTGTTCATTTCACCAGTCTACATAGTGAAGAAATTTTGTTGCAACCTCCTCACTGTTTCCTACGTTCCCAAGTTTTAGACCATCTGCAAAGGCGAAAATTATGCCCTGTCTGGTCATTAATATCTTTTGAAAGAAGCTGTGGTCCAAATATTAGCTGCTGGAAGAACCAGCTGCACATTTTCCTCCGGTTAGAGAGCAATCCATCACCATTAGTCACTACTCCTGTCTTTTAGCCAATTTTGTATTGATGCTGCCACTACCCCTTTTGTCCTAAGGACTTTGATTTTGCTAAAGTTATCCTTTTTTATATTGTACTTTGTGGAAGGCATCTCTGTGAAGTCCACGTACAGGACATAAACCACATTTCCATCACCAATGTGTGTGTTTCATGGTTTCAGACGAAAATCGTGGGTATTTGAATTTGAAAAACCAGTCTGTGCAGAAGTGCATTTCAGATTTTTTTTACATAAACAGTGCATATGAGTTTCAAAATACTCGAGTGTAAATTATGAATATGCACTTTTTATTAAAGACGACAATATTCAGCACAGTGCTGCCTAATTGCTGAATTGTATTTTCTGTGAAAATTCTTGCGCTGTAAGCTTGTCCTTCAGTAATGTAAAATGATGTAAGCGGAAAATTCCCATGTTCTATTACATCCCTTAAATAATGCTTGATTTTCATGTAGACTGTAGTTTTTTTCCTTGTGTTCCTTTGGCACAATTTTCATTTTAGACATCCAAGTAAGAACACGTAAAGTATGGAAGCAATTAAACTGTTATACTCAGTTGCTCCAAGATTTGCTTGTAAATGGGCAAGGGAAAATCGGAAACAAATGGAAAGTAAGCACAAAAGGCCCAAGGTCGATAAACTACCCAAGAAAATGGAAAGCATTTAAAATATTTTCTTCCCATAAGACTTAGCACATCAGCAGCTCAGCCCTGAAGAGTGGGTTCAGTGACCACAATACAGAACTAACTCTTGGGCTATCAAATGAAATGCAGGAAGGCCAGCATCTTCATGCTGCCTCTCAATATGATTTCCATATACAGGCAGCTGTAAATCCAATGTTGACTGGCTGCTTAAGTGCTACCACTTAAAGCTAGTTTGTACTTCTTGTGTGGGAGATGCATTTTGGTTAGTATGAATGCTGTGAGGTCTCTGAGAGGAAGGGAAAAGTTGAACATGGGAGCAAACATGTCTCCTGGCTTCCAGTAGTAGCAGGGGTAGCCTTGGCGGTTTAGTAACCGAACTATACATAGTTGGCAATCACTTTTCAATGGGGATTGTCCTTTCTTGCACCTAATTTCACATAGATCAAGACACATTCAGAGGACTTCAGCTGGATTCTTGAGCTGGAAAAAAGAAACAACACTCACTAAATTGCTGTGAACTTCATGGTCTCCCTACTCTACCGAAATGTGGCAGACATTCCCAGTGTCTGCATTAATGCCTGCATGGAGATTGTAACTGGTACCACCTTGGATGTCAATTTCAAGTTCCAATGACAGTGTTAGTGCCACAAAAAAAGGGCCATTTAAGCTCAATTTCTCATCCCTTGCCTTTTCATCTCAACATTACTGCCCGTACACTATTGCACAGAGAAAAGTTGAAAAAGTCTGATCTTAAATTCATTACTAAAAACTTAGGCCAGGCAAGATGAAAATCAATTAATTGCCTCCTGAGGATTTTGGAAATATACTGTGACTATTTTGAGTTTTCAGTCTGGATGATATGTTTTGAAGTTTAAGGAGGGCGTAAACAATGGTATAAAATCCATCCAACACCACTGTTAGGAACTAAATTTGATGAATACATCTAAACACTGCACAAAACTACTACTTCGGCTAATCTTCCAGTCTCTGGATCATCAAAGATCAGATGTATGATCAAAAAGCAGGATAGGACCCTATGGAAGTCCTGATGTGTGGACCTGCCTGGGATATTGTTGAAAACGTAGCACAGCTCTGATGTAATTACTTGGTTAGGTACCCAGTTAAACTCATGGATAGTGCACAACTAATCCTCCAGAAGCTGACACTCGTCCCTCCTGAACCATCCCAGCTTCCATCCCATTCACCAAATATGTTATAGCCCTTGCTGCATGTCACTTTGCCCTCGACCTTATCCACAGTGCCCGTTTTCCACTTATCTGTCCCATTTACCCATCCTTCCGCCTAACCCATTTACTCATTCATCCATTCAACAGTTCACAAACTTTCAAACTGGACTTTAAAATTACCAAACAGTAGCTGGTGCCACGTGATTGTCATTCAGGTGACAGCAGCTGGATTTGTGTGCTGTCTTCCCTACATTCCAGTATAACTGATCTCTGCAAGACATGTGCTTGGCATTCCTGGGGATCCTGGGCATGAAACATGCAAGAAGGAAAGTTTGAGGGGTGTAGCAATTTGATTATGTGCCACTAATCAGAAGAGCTGGGCAATTAAATCTTTAAATTTGATTTTGTGGTGTAGCCTGATTATGTAGTAGTCTTACTAGAACCTTAGAATTTTACAGTACAGAAGGAGCCCATTGGACCTGTTGTGTCCAGACTGGCTTCAGAAAGAGCTATGCAGCTAGTCCCACTCTCCAGCCCTATCTCTGTAGTGCTCTATCTTCATCACTTTATTAATCATTATCATACACACTTTTGTAACTATAAGTAAGTATTGATTTAAACTGAGATAATGGGAACTGCAGATGCTGGAGAATCCGAGATAACAAAGTATGGAGCTGGATGAACACAGCAGGTGCTCCTAAGGTGCTGCTTGGCCTGCTGTGTTCATTCAGCTCCACACTTTGATTTAAACTGAAATTGCCTCCTGAACAAGATCTCTCATCACATGGCTTTGGGGTGTTTCATGACTTCTCTCACTGTTACTTTCGTGTAAACCCTAAACATATGTAAGTATGTAACCTCACCCTAAGTGTCATTCTGATCAGACAGGCATGTGTGCTTTTGAAAATTACAAGCCAGCTTTTGTACTTAGCAGTGAAGAAACAGTGTTCACCATTCACAGTGCCAACAGCTGTCAACAGGAGATTTTGCTGATCTTTAAACTGACAGTTGCTGCCATTCTGCTAATAATCCAATCCAGTGCCATTTTCGAGTGATCTGTGATCACGCCAAGCAATAGCAAAACCCTACAATCAATCAAACTGAACATTCTGTACTGATGCTCACAGACTTTAAACCAGGACTTGAAAGTCAGATTAAAATTATATACAGAAAAGATAGTTCTGGAAAGAAAGATGCAACTGGGAGAGATCAGAGAGATGTGCACAACTTAAATTCTGTAAGAGTGAAATGCTGCACTTGTAAAATTACATTTTTGAGGGACTTTTGTGCTGACAGTAATTAAGTTATCACACCATGAAAACTCATTCACACCTGACTGCTCAAGCCTGGCATTATATGCAGCATTTACTGAGCGACTGGTCAGTAGTGGTACAACATAGGTATAGAAATATTAAAGTTCTGTTAGAGACGTAACAAAGTAACAGAGGCACATATTAACTTTGAGTACAATTTATGTATGTTTATGTTTAACTCTGCACGTGCGTACTCCTATCTGATTCACTTCACAATAATAACAATGAATAATATTCGCAGCATCATTACTATTGATGCAAAGTCTGGTTTATTTTCACTCAACATAAATTTCATCTATCCTCTCTGTTTTCACAGACAGTAGAATCAACAATATTCGTTTAACTATTGCTAACTTGGTACTAGAACCCAGCCATCACCTTCATCAGTCATTACTTTCATCAGCGATGCACAGTAGCAGCATGACTTTTACTGTCTAGAAGAGCAAAGGTACCAGATGTATGGGACCACACCATGAGCTGAAAAGTCCCCTCAAAGCCCTATTATCATCCTGACTTGGACATGTCCCAGGGAAGCCACTTTTTGCCACCTCCTCCAGGGCTGTCAGAATTGAGCAGTAAGCACTGACCTAACCAGTAATGTTCACATCCCATGAACAAATAAAACAAAACTCCTAACTCCTAAACAAACCAGCAACGTAAACACCACATTGTATCATTTGAGCAGATAACTTAAAGGACGCATTTTCCTGCTGTTTACCCTGAAAATGAGCAGTGTCTCTGAAATTTGTCGATTCTCTCCAATCTCAAGGACATTGTGACATTGCCTGTGCCGGACATTTACAATCATGATGTTTGATTGCCGGTTGAGAACAACAGCCTGATGGTCCATCTCTGCCATAAGATTCTGACCTACCTATTCTCGCCATCTACTGGCCATCTAGCTGACAGTGATTTGAGACAAAAGCTGACGCTTCGGGCTCTCTGATGAAGGGTCTAGGCCTGAAACGTCAGCTTTTGTGCTCCTGAGATGCTGCTGGACCTGCTGTGTTC
This sequence comes from Stegostoma tigrinum, assembly GCF_030684315.1. NCBI lineage: Eukaryota > Metazoa > Chordata > Chondrichthyes > Orectolobiformes > Stegostomatidae > Stegostoma > Stegostoma tigrinum. The sequence continues at coordinate 33,032,989 of NC_081374.1, forward strand.
ATCCAGCCTCACATTTTATTATCTTAGATTCTCCAGCATCTGCAGTTCCCATTATCAGTGATTTGAGACACACTGCTACGTTTGTGCTTCCAAGACTTCACTGTGCGTAAGAATGAAGCAAATGTTGGTTCTAGATTTAGGAGGTGGGAGAGTTATATACTCAAATATAATTATATTCTAAGTTATAATGGAAAACCACTGCATATAATTAGTGCAGACTAGGCTCTGTCTATTGTAGGTACGACCAAGATTGACCTTGCTTCCTGTCAATCCCCTATATGAAATCATCAGGAACTTTTCGTAGCAAAATAGAGGGTGCAGAGATGGTTCTGGCAAACATAGTGGACAGAATTTAACACTCTCCCCATGGCAAGTTTGGTGATTTGGGGGTGGGATGTTTAATTGGGTAATGTTTCCAAATTGGAAAATGTATTCAAAAAGTTAACAAAATGTAAGAATTATTTAAAACAAAAGCACTCGGTATGAATTGTCCTTTTAACTGCAGTCGGTTAGTTAATGCATCATTATTGGCCATTCAGGACCATTTTTAGGAAAAGTCTTTTAGCAGTTACATTTTCAAAGAGAAAATTCAAAAATAAATATGAAAGAGAAAATATTGCATTGTTTTTTAATTGCATTGTGTATCTCTGGAGATAAAACAAAGTCAATAGCTCTTTTTTATTTCTACCATATTGCGGTGTGATGGCTAGATTTTCATGTCCTTACAGGGATGGGTTAGGGATTGGGTAAGTAACAGTGTGGTATGGAGGGATCGTGATGTCTTGTCACGTACCTCCCTCTGCTTTTTTTTAAATTAATGGCTGTATTTGGGTGTGGGGTTGGCTTGACTATGCTTGGACCAATTACTAAATACTTGAGGCCTTTACCTGCTGGATCTGATGGTATAACTGCTTAAAAAATGGAAAAGGTTTACCACACGAGAAGGCAGACTCAGGAAACTGAGGACAGGGTGTCCTTACTAGTCAAGCAGCCTGCTTCCAATGTAAGAATGCAAACACTCCAAAGCTGGAGTGGTCAACCTCTAGCCTGAACCACCCCAACTCCCGAGTGCTGAATTTCATCCCTACTCCTGGGCCTGCCCAAATGGCCCTGACAAAACCCTCTGCTTTGTTCAAGTCCAGTCCCCAATATTGTTCCTGCTCAAGAACTGACTATAGCCCCTGCTCCTGGTGCTGCAGCTAGAACTGGAGAAGTGTTACCTGCCCAATTGGCAGCTCTTGGAGATAGGACATCCTCTGCCATGGGGCAGAAACACAATTGCATTTTGTCTCCCTAGGCTGCTCTGGCTAGGTTCTGCATCCCTGGCATTATAGCTACTGAATGAAATCTCCCCCAATTCAACATCAAAAAGCTGTGTGATAATATTAGGTTAGTCCATTGTCATTAGGAGGTGTAAGGTGTGCTTTGAATACAATTAAGGGGATAACTATTGTGTGACTTTTAATTAAGAGTCCTACGTAAATGGAGGAACGCAACACATTTCCAAATAAATGTTGATTCACAATACAAAATGGGGAATTATTTATATTCCACTTAGTGTTTGTGTAAAGCTGGCTGCTGTAGGAAATTGTAGCTACTTGATGTATAAAGGGGCTAATACATTTTTATTACTCCCAGGGGATCAGTCTACTAATATAAAACAATAAATTACAAGCAACCTATGTACCTTGTCCCATCTGTCGTAAAAATGATCTCCTATTCTATTTATACGTTTGGTTTTATTTACTGGTAGTTTTTAAATGCATAACCTTTCTTAAAATGTTTTTTATTGTATTTTTTTCTACAGTTCCATCCTCTATTCCCTTCTCTGAAGCATCGAGCTTTCATCTTTTGTTAACTTTAACAATGGGGTCTCAGTGTGTGAAACTTTGAATTGCAACTTATCAGACAACCACAGTTAAATCATGTTTTTACAGATGCTTGGCATTTAAGTTGACCTTTTTTTTTAATCAGGCAAGGCATATTATCCTCATTAGTGGATGGCCTCAGTATTTTTCCCCACAGATGCTTCTTGGTATCTTTATAACTGGATCAAGGAATCAAACAAGCAATATAAACTGTACCGCAAAGATGTTTGGACATGTAAGACTCACGCTAGATGCAGTGGATGCAGATAACATTTCAAAATGCTGACCATCTACACCTTTTTTATGTACAGAGATTATAAGTTGATTGCCATTTCGAAAGGGAATTTGAGGCCTTATACACTGAAATCTATGGCTCCGAAAACAATTTGAAGGCACTCTGTTTGACCATATCTGTGCTATCCCAGTACTGTTGAGGCCTAATTTTATGACTTAAACTGACATCAAACATTATGGATTATTTTGTTTTTGAATATGTTCCAGATTTGTTTATGCTGATGTACTCTGCTTTAAGTGTTCTCATAATTTGCATTTTGCTGGTTAATTTGTCCCATTTTTTAGAGCTGTAGCAAAATGGATTTGGAAATGTTGCTATGACACAGAACAATTTTATAAGGTGATTTTAAAAGTTCTGTTACACTATATATCCAAATCTCAGCTCAGTGCCTATATACTGCAAAACCTAGCTAGCAGTGCAAACTGCAGCTACAACTTGCACTAAATTGAACAATAAAGCAATTCCTTGCGTCGTAATTTTTCATCTTTATAAGAATCATAAATGATTCCTGCTTTCTTCCAATATTAAGAAGATATTTTACATTATGCAAGACTCCGAAGATTCATTTTTTTGCATCTGGCTAACATACAATGTGTTTCGTGCCAGTGTCAATGATACAATTATGCAAATCCAAAATACTTTATGACTGACTAACTAGAGAGTGCAAAACCACCAAAGACATTTTTCCCACCCCAGCCTTGTCTGCCTTCCAGAGAGACCACTCTCTCCGCGACTCCCTTGTCCCCTCCACACTCCCCTCCAACCCCATAAACCTGGCACTTACCCCTGCAACCGCAGGAAGTGCTACACCTGCCCCCACACCTCCCTCACCCCTATCCCAGGCCCCAAGATGACTTTCCACATCAAGCAGATGTTCACCTGCACATCTGCCAATGTGGTATACTGCATCCATGGTACACGGTATGGCTGCCTCTACATTGGGGAAACCAAGCAGAGCCTTGGGGACCGCTTTGCAGAACACCTACACTTGGTTCACAGCAAACAACTGCACCTCCCAGTTGCAAACCGTTTCAACTCACCCTCCCATTCCTTAGACGACATGTCCATTCTGAGCCTCCTGCAGTGCCACAATGATGCCACCCGTAGGTTGCAGGAACAGCAACTCGTATTCCGCTTGAGAACCCTGCAGCCCAATGGTATCAAAGTTGATTTCACCAGCTTCAAAATCTCCCTTCCCCCAACTGCATCCCGAAGCCAGCCCAGCTCGTCCCCACCTGCCTAACCTGTTCTTCCTCTCACCTATCCCCTCCTCCCACCTCAAGCCACACCTCCATTTCCTACCTACTAACCTCATCCCACCCCCTTCACCTGTCCGTCCTCCCCGGACTGACCTGTCCCCTCCCTACCTCCCCACCCATACTCTCCTCTGCACCTGTCTTCTCCTCTATCTATCTTCCGTCCACCACCCCCTCTCTCCCTATTTATTTCAGAATCATCTCCCCATCCCCCTTTTCCGATGAAGGGTCTAGGCCTGAAACGTCAGTTTTTGTGCTCCTAAGATGCTGCTTGGCCTGCTGTGTTCATCCAGCCCCACACTTTGTTATCGTGCAAAGCACCTCTTCCCTTTACTCTGATCAGTAACTTCCCTTTTTGCAGCTTTTAATATGGGCTGAGACTTATTAAAAACTACCTTTCCAAGACATTTGCACTATATAACAGAATTGCAAGAAATGTATCTCTCATCAGAATGCGTTCAAATGCACAACATGTCTATTCATGCAACTGTTAAACATGTGGTTTAGTATCTTTATTTTAAAACTCAGTGACAATATTATGCTATCCTTAACACATTAAAAGTACAAAATGATTTTGTTACTGATTAGTATTGTCACTAATCTTGATGAAAGCACAAAATGTCACCTTTCTAAGAAGTTGATCAGTATTGTCATTAATCCACAATTACGTAAGCTAAAAACAGTAATTTGCAACTGAACTCAAATTTCTTAATATTTTACATGCTTTTATAGTTCCTAGTATTGATGTCTGATTTTTAGGTGGTTTTCACTTTTGATTTTATGATTAGTGAGAAAATGTCATTTTTCTTTTCAATGTTCATCCAAGATTTATTGCAAATTTCCCCATGTATTGCATTAACCAAAAGGTAACTTGATTTCTTTGTTTTTTCTCTCTTCTACTCCAGGGTGATAAGTTCAAAAGGAATCAGCAAGCCACCTCCAATAGCCAATATTGATAAAATCAACTCAAATAGCTTGGATTCTGCAACCTCAGGACATGTCTCTATGACCAGTAATGTTGCCAATGAAACTGTAACCAAAACCCCAGATGTCCAAGCAACTGGAATCAGTTTGGCTCCATGTTTAACACCTAGCCCTGCCCCTGTTCTTAATGTAAATTCTAGTACCTTTAGTCAGGGTCTTGGTCTAGTCAGCAATTTTACAAGCAACAAGGAAGGTCTCATGTACCCTAAACTTAGTAGCCTGCACACCAGCATGGAATCTTTGGATCTTCCATTGAGTGTTCCTTGTTCATTCTCTGCGAGTGGTACGCTTTCAAGGGAGGAGGATCACAGTGGGCTCACATGGACTGGGAGTTCTAGATTCTCACAAATGGAGAGGTACGTCAGTGATTTGAATAAGATTGATTTAGCTGTATGGAACTGGATACAATAAGACAATATCATTGGCAGCTTTAATAGTGGATAACACTAATTCAGTTCAGGTAACTCTTTTAGATCCTAAGATTGATTTAACAGAGTATTGAATCATTTTGCATTGCTGAATTAAGATATGTTTATAGCTATTTGAAAATGTGAAATAACTCCAAAGATATAAATTGAAAGTGATTTCTTCAGCTCTCAGCAGAGGAAATCCTGAGATGTTATTTTCGTCTTTTTAAGTAGTCAGTCAGGATAGGGGATGATTTGCCTGAGCTCCGGAACAAAGGGTTTGGAGGATGGCAGATCCATTGTGCAGCCTGTGGACTCTGCCCATGTGTGTGCAAGTGTAGCAAGAAGGTCAGGGTAAATGGATGGTTTGCATCCTCGTGCTCCCTTCGATGTCTTGACTTCATGTATGCATGATTCTGATGAAGTCATTCAGTGCTATTTTGAACACGTCTTCTCCATTTTCGAGAATTATAAACCAGGGCTTCCTGAAGTTGGCAGATTTGCATGATCTTCTCATGGATGCCTTGAGGACAACTCTATAGCATTTCTGATGTCCTTCTGGCATTGCCTGCTAAAATTGAATTCCAGAGCAGAGCAATTACTTTGGGGGTATTATCAGAGGTATGAATAATATGTCCCAATCAGTGGACCTGGTTTTGTGTGATGAGCAAGCTGAATTGGCTAGGGATGCTGTCATTTAACCAGCGTTTTTGTCACTGGGTTTGCAAGATTTTGTAAAGGCACTGCACTTGATACTTCCCCAGTGCTTTTGGTTGTCGAAGCCTTCAGACCATACAGAGATCACAGCTGAAAACAAAAAAAATGTCAGAGATCACACAGATTAGGCAGCATCCGTGGACAGAAAGCAAGCTAATGTTTTGAATCGAGATGATTCTTCATCAGAGCTCCAACTCTGATGAAGAGTCACCTGGACTTAAAATGTTAGCTCGCTTTCTGTCCATGGATGCTGTCTGACCCACTGTGATCTCCGGACATTTTTTTATTTTCAGTTCAAATTCCAGCATCTGTAGTAATTTGCTCCTACAGGGATCACAGCTGTCTGGTAAACCATCAACTTAATCTCCGAATTGAGTTCTTTCTCAAATGCAAATGCAAATAGAGCAAAATAATCTATGAAAATATATCTGTATACTTTTAACATTTTTCATTCATCAAAGCATGAGGAAGAATTTTAAGTTGCAATCACTTTACCGTAATTGCTAATACTTTATATTCTTAAAATACAGTACTGTAAAAAGATTTGGGATCAGTATTTCCCATTTGTGTATTTTTAAAGTGGAAAAATCATTCTACACTTTTAAAAGGAAAATCTAATTGAGTATGACTAAATGAATTTTATCTTTGCTTAAAGATCAAGTTAGCTTCTTAACATCTAACATTTATTGTAAGACTCTCTATTTGTTGTGATGAATATTCTCCCTAACTCTCTCAGTATGGTGAAAATATGTTTAGACTGCGCATGATTATGCTTCCTTTTACAAGATATGCAGCTACCTTTTAAAAATTCATTCATAGCTTGAAGATATTCTTGGCTAGGCTGGCAGATATTGCCCATCCTTAATTGCCCTTGAAGATGTTAGTTGATCTGCCTTCTTGAACCACTGGCAATCCAAACAGGGTAGATACACCCATCTACCACTGCCAGTAGCAGTGAAAGAATGGCAATATGGTTCCAAATGCAAATGATACTTGGCTTGGAGAGAAGCTTACAGATTGTGGCATTCCCATACATATGCTGCCCTGATCCTTCTACTGGTCAAGATTGCAAGTTTGGATGGAGCGGTCAAAGGAATAACAAAAGAGGTGGACTCGAATTTGCAAATAAGGCAGGTATCAAATTGTCACCCTACTCCTGCTATATAACACTGTGCATTCCTTATATCCTACAAATCTTCGAAATAGTATTTATACAATACTATGCTGACAAGATAAAGCAGAGTTTGTGTGTTTCTCTTAGTACTAAATACACATTAGAATGCCAAGTCTGTGAACATAGACGAAGTTCATTCCAGAAGGAATATGTCACAAGTACTTGCCACTTCTCTTCTTTAATTCCAAAATGCTTATTAAGTATTTGAATAAAAAAGCAGAAATCATTTTCTACGAAAAATGCCTAGAGTGTTGAGTCAAAGACATCTTCTGACACATCTTAGATAATAAAGTGTGGAGCTGGATGAACACAGCAGGCCAAGCAGCATCTCAGGAGCACAAAAGCTGACGTTTCGGGCCTAGAACCTTCATCAGAGCTGACACATCTTAGTCATTTAGGATTCTACCTAACTCTTTTTTTAATTTGAAAAAAGGTTTAACATTCCCCTCTTAGGTTTTAAAAACTTGCAATCAGAATAGAAAATTTCAAGATCTCTTTTTTAGTGGGAACACAATCTTTCAACAATTATCTTGTCACACCCAAGTAGTTAAATAGTTACGTAAGTATGACTGGCGGACCAGTCCAGAACTGCACACTGCAGTATGCAGTATTTGTATAAAGATGCCGTCAAACTGAAGAAATGACAAATTGGCTAGAAAGCTCAATTATTCATAAAGTAAAGCCCACAATAAAGATTTGTGTTTTCCCAATTTAAAGTTATTATTCCTTTTGACAACATCCATTTGCCATAGTTTTTCATCAATCTTTATAGCATTGCAATCAGTTGGAAAACCAAGTTTATTTGTGGAATTTCTGAAGAAGGGTCCAGACCTGAAACGTCAGCTTTCCTGCTCCTCTGATGCTGCTTGGCCTGCTGTGTTCATCCAGCTCTACACCTTGTTATCTCTATTTGTAGATGCTGATTTTGATATCTGAATATCAGTTTAAGAAGATTTATAATCAAAATTCAGACATTAATTTAATTTCATTTGCTGGCAACATATATTGGTGCATGATGTTAGCAATTGAAATGTGATTTGCAATTCTGGCATCTAAAGCACTATCTCCTTATAATTGAAGATCACTGTATATGTGACCTTTGGTATTCACACTTAGCCTCATTAATGTTCAGCATCATTTTATTAATGAGCTTACATCTTGAGACATCTTTCTAAGCAAAGTTCCCCAAAGCAGCAGTTCTTAGATGTGCTATAATTGTTGCTGTTTTATTTCTAATATCAGCATGTAATTGAAAATCTCTTTAAATTTAGATAACAAGGCCCAATCATGATTCAAATCTAAATCAGATAAAATCTCAAGAAGACTTATAGTAGTGGCCAGGGCTGTTGAAGTTGAATCAAGACCTGTAAAGTTCCCAAATATCTATATATCCCATTAAAGTGTGAATGAATTCAATCTGCTCACTACAGTTTTGTAAAATTTTAATTTGTAAATTTGTAAAATGTCTTGCAAAATTTTAAAACGTACAGGAAAGGGCAAATATAAGTATGTTAACATTGAAGTGCTATATTCTATGTTGCTTTCTCTCAAAATATTTTCTGCCTGGCTGATTGATAGGAGACTTGTATTTTAATTTGTCACAGTTTGTACCAGTTAGCTCATGGAGCTATGTTTTCTAAGTGCTGTAATTTTCTCTCATATAGGATGACATCCTTCAAGTGCAGGCATACATCCAGGTGGAACATATTTAGTTGTTTACTTGTCGATAGACAAAGTAGCATCTCCAAATAAACTTAGCTTTATAACAGAATGAAATGTTGCCATAGTTGTTGGATAACTGTGACAAGTAGATGCAGTCGAATAAATAACCACTCTAAACTGAGGAAATACAAATCTATCTTCAGGTAAAAATGGGCTTGCTGGAAATCCCAAAACAGAAGCAGAAATTGTTGAAGAGACTCAGCCGGTCTGGCAGCATCTGTGGTGAGAAAGCAGAGTTAACATTTTGAGTCCAGTAAACCTTCAGAATTTCTGTTTTTTGTTCTCGGTTGGGATTTCCTTTTAATTAATCTCTTTTTACTGCACACTGCTTTTAATGTAAGCTTTGGCTTATGCCACTAGTTTGGTGTTAATGGTTGTATTTATGCAGGCTATAGCACGCACTAGTTTCAAAGGTAGTAAAATTGAACTTAATAAGACAAAGCTCGTGGGATTGGAGTCTGAGTACAGTTAACTAGAGGATATAGGTTTAAGATGAGAGGGGAAAGATAAGGGGCCACTTTTTCACGTGCATGTTTGAAATGAGCTGCCAGAGGAAGTGGTGGAAGTACAGTTAAAACCTTAAAAGGCATCTGGATGGGTACTTGAATAGGAAGGGTTCAGGGAAATATGGGCCAAATGCAGGCAAATATGATTAGATTAATTTAGGATATCTAGTCGGCATGAATCAGTTGGACCAAAGGGTCTGTTTCCGTTCTGTATGTTTTTGTGACTCTCTCACTGAATGATAAAACCAGTAGGCCTATACATTAAAGGAACTTGAATGCAGCTCTCAAAATCATGTGCAATGCTACTTATTAGAACTTGAAGAGCAGTAATAACAAAATTGCTTATGTGTTCTTTAGGTTTCTTTGCCAAAACATTGTTTTTGAGGTATTCTGTAGGTTTTGAAGTTTTTAGTGACCTACCTTTCTAACTTTAAACAATGTTGATCCTGTTAATGATGATCTTGCTTTGTGCACTTCCTGCGTACTATGATCTGCCTGTACTGCTCGCAAACAATGCTTTTTATTGTACTTAGGTACACCTGACTACAATAAATCAAATCAAGTCATACTCAAATCAGTTCTTCAAATTCAATGTTTAGAGTTAGGGTAGGTCTTTGTTCCTAGATGCTATTTCTCTCTCATTATAGCATTCATGTCAACTCCCTTTCTGTTAACTCCATCACTGGTGGCAAACATTTTTACTCCCGTCATTGCTACTCTCTGAAGCTCACTTGTCGAACGTGAATGATTCTTCCAAACCTAACCCTTTGACCAAATGTTTTTGCATTTAACTCTGTCCTGTCTCAGCATTTATTCTTCATATTCCCAAAATAACATGCCATGGAACATACTTTAGGTTCTGGTTCAAGGTATAGAGCTGAATGAACACAGCAGGCTAAGCAGCATCAGAGGAGCAGGAAAGCTGATGTTTTGGGCCTGGAGCCTTCAGAACGGCCCAGGTCTGAAACATCAGCTTTCCTGCTCCTCTGATGCTGCTTGGCCTGGAGTGTTCATCCAGCTGTACACCTTGTTATCTGAGATTCTCTAGCATCAGCAGTTCATACTATGTCATAAGTTCTGGTTTGTATTCTTTTTATTTGTCTATTCATTCATGGAATGTGGGCATCAGTTTGCCCTTAAGAATGTAATGGTGAGCTGCCTTCTTGAACCATTGTTATTCATATGTCATTAATGCATCTATGTAAGGTAAAGAATTCTAGGATTTTAACCCAATGTTGGGAAGTATGGTAAGATAACTTCAAGTCAGTTATAGTGTGCTCCTATGTGCTTGCTGCACTTGGTCTCCCCAACAGTAGAGGTCATGGGCTTGGAAGGTGTTGTTGAAGAAGTCTCTGTGAATTATTTGTAGTGTATCTTGCAGACTACTGACACTCAGTGACTGTGCTAGAGAGAATTGAAAGTTCAAAGGATTGGATCGAGTGGCAATCAGGTAGGCTGCCTACTCTGATTTTTTTTGGATGACTTTGAAGCTGCACTCATCTGAACTGGAATGTATTCAGTCACAATCGTGAGTTTGTGGACTGGCTTTTGGGAGCCAAGAGCTGGATTTACCGCAGGATTCTAAACCTATGATTTGCTTTTGCATCCACAGTATTTATGTGGCTGGCCCATTTTAGTTTCTGATCAATGATGTTAAATATTTGGTTGTTTTCAGACTCAGCAAAAGAGTTGACAGTAAGATCCCCAAATTCTAACAAATTGGAAATACTTTTTACAGTATAAGAGGGAAATTAGGCAGTAATTATTAGGTTGAAGTATTATTTTTTACAGTTGTTTTCATTGTTGAACTTTGGTGTGCTGCTCTGTTTATTCTGATGACATTACTGTGTCTCTGCTTGCAGTTTTGTCTTTCCAACTGTGCTAGTTAATGCTTGGCTTTTTTTAAATACACACACACACGTGCACACGTAGGCTTCAGTATTTGGATCTACTTGTGCTTGATCTTTCTTCACATGGTCATTGACTTTGGAGCACATGATTGGTCCCTGGTGGTGTAACCCTGGCCTCTTTTCACAGTGTGATATTTTGGCATGAACTAGCACATTTTAACAATTCCAGACCAGTTCAAACCAGTTTGAACTGCCCTGTGTTCCAATGACTTTCTAAGCCCTTGGTGTCTTTTGGCTTTTAGCTGCTGTAAGCTTTTTCAAATTTGACAGAAACTCCTGTAAGCTGTCTACCATGACCTCTTTGTTACACAATTGGCCATTTTCTAAGTATCCCACTCTGTACTGTTATACAAAGGAGGATATCTAATAAAGTCAACTGTTACTTCTATTTAAAACTAATGTTGACTGTTCTGTCTGTTGAAAGGATATTGTCTTTACTGACTGCTTAAATGTAAGACTAGCACCGGTACTCCTATCAAGTATATAGATTTACACTCTCCGGTACCACCTGCACTCCAGCTCCATATTGATACAGAGGCAGTACGGACGTAGATGCTGGAAGCCAGCGTCAATAAATACAGAGCTGGAAAAGCACAGCAGGTCAGACAGCTTACAAGGAGCAGGACCTTGACTAAGTGCAAATAAATAGATATAAGGCCTTTCAGCTGACCTGCAAAGTCAAGCCTCTTGATCACTCACTCACTTAAATGATTTTTTTCTATACTTTTGCTTTTCTTCAATTTTTTGTAAGGATGTGGTATCCAGAACAGGATTCCATATTCCAGTTGATCCCAAAGCAACATAAATCCTGTTACCACTAGCCTCTGGACAATGTTCCTTTGTGTATTACTATTCTTTAGATGGGATATTTCAAATTGTGCAATGCCCAGGTAAAGGAGGATGAGCTGTCTCCCCTAATTAACCTGGCATCTCAGTTGGTTGCAACAGGTTTAAAGAGGATCCAAGACAATAAAATGTGAGGCTAGATGAACACAGCAGGCCAAGCAGCATCTCAGGAGCACAAAAGCTGACGTTTCGGGCCTGGACCCTTCATCAGAGAGGGGGATGGGGGGAGGGAACTGGAATAAATAGGGAGAGAGGGGGAGGCGGACCGAAGATGGAGAGTAAAGAAGATAGGTGGAGAGGGTGTAGGTGTGGAGGTAGGGAGGGGATAGGTCAGTCCAGGGAAGACGGACAGGTCAAGGAGGTGGGATGAGGTTGGTAGGTAGCTGGGGGTGTGGCTTGGGGTGGGAGGAAGGGATGGGTGAGAGGAAGAACCGGTTAGGGAGGCAGAGACAGGTTGGACTGGTTTTGGGATGCAGTGGGTGGGGGGGAAGAGCTGGGCTGGTTGTGTGGTGCAGTGGGGGGAGGGGATGAACTGGGCTGGTTTAGGGATGCAGTAGGGGAAGGGGAGATTTTGAAACTGGTGAAGTCCACATTGATACCATATGGCTGCAGGGTTCCCAGGCGGAATATCCCTTCTCTTTGGAAACTTTTCTCTCAGATCAAATGTGTTAACTTCACTTATCTCCATACAAGAGAGAGAGAGACACCCTTCCTTTTTACCTGCAGAGCAGGCATGATTTGCTGTGACCCTCGCAGTACACACCATTACCCACGAACATATATAGACCAAGAGTTGGAACTGGCTTTTACTCCCTGTTTCTGTCGATTCTTAAAGGGAAAGTTGTGTCCCTTGCCTCGTGTATATGATCTGGAATTCAGCCCACGGGATATGCATTCCTGCTGAGACGAGGGAACTAGTTTGCCTGGCACCCACCTTGCACCTTTCGCTTTTGAAGTCTCATTCTTTTAAAACATCCCTTGCACTCTACAAAGAGTGGCATTCCAGGTTTCCTCTTCAGATAACCACTGAATTTATTTTCACAGTGATCTTTTTGGAAATTCAGTCATCACTGTTATCAAAACTACATTTTTTTTATCCCTGAGTTATTTAATTGAATTTCAATTCCCCCAACTGCTATACTAGCTTTCAACTCTGGTCTCCACAGCATTATCACAGGCCTTCTGCATTAATCGTCCAGTAACATTATCAGGGGCAGTAGTACAGTGGTAAACACTTAATACAAATCAACTTGTTGCTACATTGAAAATAATGGCATTGAATTCCCTAAGTGGTAATTAGTTATTTTTTCTTAGCAGCCAGATTCTAATTCATCTTTTAAATCATGTGATTCTCACTATTCAGCCTCCTATTTCAATTAAAATAAATTGAACTGAGTGATGGAGCAGGAAGATGCCAACATCATGCTTTGGATGAAACAGCTTCTCTGTTAGCCCTTATTTTGCCAGAAGCCAGTACCAGGAGAAAGGACTGCAAACAGTGCTATACAAGGAAGTCCTAGCCTTCAGCTCATGCTCCTCTGCTCCTCTCTCAATACCCCATGTGTTCACAAGAATGTACTCTGCTCGGTACAAAGTTCCAGGGATTGAGATGTGATTGCCCTGGAGCAAGCCCCTGGACAATTGGTTTGATTGGCTACTTTTTGATTTAGAAAGATGTTCTGGATGATATAATCTGCCCCTTGCTATACCCATCTCTGATTTGTAGATGTGTCCCTACAAACAAAGTGTTGGGAGGAGGTTGTGAAGGATGTGTGAGAGAGATAAGTGACAAGAATTACCCAGTGGGAATTGGAGGCTGCAAGGAGTTTGTAGAAAAGGACATTCTAAGAGGACTGGGGGAAATAGGAAAGCAACAAGGATATGGAGGATAGTGGAAGAGAGTGAAAGGATGGAGGGAATATGAAGATAGGGAGAGCTGCAAAAGAAGGGGAAGAAAGACGTTTCAAGTAAGAACACTGCTGTACACCTCTCAACAAATCAACATTCAGCTAATTGGGAGCCAGGCATGCTTAAAATCCCTGAGGTAATTACTGCAAATAATTCAGGAATTATGGGGAGGCAGTGACCTCGAGGTATTATCACTGGACTGTTAATCCAGAGTCCCAGATGATATTCTGGTGACCTGGGTTAGAATCCCGTGACAGCAGATGGTGGAATTTGAATTCAGTAAAATAACTGGAATTAAGAATCAGATGAATCTATTGATGAATCTGTTGTCAGTTGTTAGAAAAACCCATCTGGTACGCAAATGTCCTTCAGGGAAGGAAACTACCACAGCATGTAGTTGACACTCAACTGAAATTAAGGATGGGCAATAAATGCTGCCTAGCCGGCAAAGCCCTCATCCTGTTAATGAATTAAAAAATCATAATTTAAGCATGCTTATGTTCAGGAACTACTTTCTGGAATTGGTGCAGTGAATGTTTTTGCATTGAATACTCTTGCATGTTGAATTTTTATTTAAAATCTGAGATTTTGGACAAAGCAATAATTGCCTGCCTTAAAATCTGCTGGGCTTGTGTAAATATGAAAGGAATACAATCTGTGACCTCACTAGTTTGTGGAAGGTTTGTTTGGGGTGATGGTGCAAAGAAGTGCATCATGAAATTTAAAAAGAAGTTTAATTGCTGACTTTTATATCTCTTGAATTTGTGTAAATTTAAATGCTGTAGTGTGTACGAAAAGAGTACTTTGTGTGCTGTGGCTTTAAATTTGAGTTTGACGATAAACATGCATCTTGAGATGTATTGCTGTGCTTGTGTGCATCTGCTCTGATGTTCTGTAATCAATGGGCTGACACAGATTGCATCATTGATGTCTGGTGCTGGAGGTTAATGTCCCACATGCAACTTGGAGGTCCTCATAGTTGAACAAAGTTTAGAGATTATGCTGATAATGGCTTTTGAGGATATTGTTGAATTCTTCTCCTTCTGCTTTTGTGCAAGTCCGAATACTCTATACATGAAAACAAATAAGGTAACTATGAAAACAAGGAAGTAACACCCTGCAAAAAAAAATGTTGTGCCCTGTTGTAGAACCTGTAGTATTTTGCAATCCTATAATTTTCTCTGTATTAGACATTTTAAAATTGTTTCGTTTTTATTTAAAATAAGAAACTACTTATTACTTAATTGTAAAGAGTTTTTCTTTTTTCATTATCAAACATCACTTTTTTGTGGAATGAAATGGCACATTCTTGCAGGTGAATGCTCTATTGCTAATTTACTGGAAGATTTTTTTGCCTTTTTAATCTTGGGAAGTGAAACTGGTCATCATATAATACAATATGTTGTTGTTTTCAAGATATTCTCATTTGGATGGAATTATTGTTTGTTGTGCTTATTGTGAGATATTGTTGCTGTTCAGATATTACATATATGTACAGGGTCAAAGAAATGGCTGCATAGTACGAATGACCAAGATGTGGGTAATTGTCTGTAAAAGCTGTGGTTGTGAAGCATATTGTAGTGAAACCTGAACAAAAACAAAGTTGCTGGAAAAGCTCAGCAGGTCTGGCAGCATCTGTGGAGGAGAAAACAGAGTTAATGTTTCGGGCCTGGTGACCCTTTCTCCGAGGGTAGTGACCAGTCATTTGACCTGGGTAGTGAAACCTGAGCTTTTGATAGGCTTTATAAATAGACACATACTCTGGAAAAGTCAAAAAGCTTTGTTAAATATTTATGAACAGAAGTTGCTGTGGGAGTGAACAGCTGACTCCCTGACGCTAAACACAATGTCAGACAAATTATACAAGAAGAAATAGTAGGCTCACGTGATAGAGGGACAGGAATAATTATGGATTAATTCAATCAGCATATTAACTGGAATAATCAGATTGATGATTTTAGCCTTGCTGAGGACCTCACTTTTGAGACACTTGTCTAGAGCAGTTTATTCACAAACTGCCCAGAGAGCAGGTTATACTACACCGGGTATTGTACATTGTGACAGATTAATTAGTGACATCAGAGTAAAGAACCTCTAACTAGCAACTATCATAACATCAGTACATTTTACATCAGCTTGAAAGGGAAAACAATGGGCCCACTATTTTAAACTTGTAAAAGGGCAACTGTGTGAGCATGAAAGCTAAGCTAGCTGAAGTGAAAGATCAGTAAATAAACAGTGACAGATCTTTTAAGGAGATATTTTTGAGTACTCAGAATAGACGCATTCATGCTATTAAAAAAAATTACAAGGGGCAGGCCCAACATCCATGTTCAACTAAAGAAAGTAAGAACAGCATCAAACTTCAGGAAAAAGCATGTAATTTTTTAAAAGTGGGTGGCAGGTCAAATGATGGGTCAGAATACAAAGCACAGCAGAGAACTGTTACAAGGATTATCAAGGCTAATAAATTAGGGCATGGAAGGAAGCTTAAGAATATATGATCAGATAGCAAGAATTTCTGAAGGATTCTAATGGAAAAGAGTAAAGTGATTATTGGACTGCCAGAAAGTAGAAATGGAGGAATAATTGTGGAAAATAAATGGTGGCTATAATGATTCTGACTTGCACAACAGAGGAAACAGATATCTTTGATACTAGTTTGAGAAGTTAATAGGAACTGCAGATACTGGAGAATCCCAGATAACAAGGTGTAGAGCTGGATGGTCACAGCAGGCCAAGCAGCATCAGAGGAGCAGGAAAGCTGATGTTTCGGGCCGAGACCCTTCATCAGAAATAGGCCTGAAACGTCAGCTTTCCAGCTCCTAAGGTGCTGCTTGGCCTGCTGTGTTCATCCAGCTCAACACCTTGTTATCTCAACTTCCCAAAATAACTAAATTTCAGAGGTGGTGAAGGAAGTGAGAAACTTAGTGAAATAGCGGTCACTTTGGAAGCTCTATTAAGCAACTGATGGAGTAGTAGGTTGATTACTCGTCAGGTCCTGATGGACGTCAACCTAAGGTTTTAAAAGAGATGGCTAATGACGTAGCAAATGCATTGTTGTACATTCTGCAAGTTTTTTTAGATTCTGCAGCGTTGACTCAGGCTGGAAAATAACAAAATAACTCCTGTATTCAAAATGGAGGAAATTAGCAAACAGACCATTGTATATAAATTTCACTGTAATTTTGACGTTTGTCATGGAGAAACCGTTAGAATCAGTCATTTAAGGACGTTATAACTGGCATTTGGAAAAGCTCAAGGTAACCTGCAAGATTCAGCATACTTTTGCCAAGGGGAAACCATGTTTATTCAATTAGTTGGGTTTTTTTTTAGTAAGTGTAAAATGGATTGTGGTGAAGGCTAAATCCATTTACGTACTGTACTTGGATTTCCAGGACACACTTGACAAGTCTCCGCTTAAAAAGGTTAATGTGCAAGGTACAGGAGATCATGGTATGGGAGTAACATTATGAGCATCGATGGAAGATTAGCTGACTGGCATAAACAGAGGGGCTCAGAAACAGGAGAAGTACCAAGGCCTATGATTTGCGACTTGGATGTTGTGGCCATTTCGGAGACCTGGATAGAGCAGGGACAGGAATCGTTGTTGCGGATTCCGGGATTTAGATGTTTCAGTAAGAACAGAGAAGATGGTAAAAGGGGGGGAGGTGTGGCATTGTTTGTCAAGGACAGTATTACAGTTGCAGAAAAGATGTTTGGGGACTCGTCAACTGAGGTAGTATGGGCTGAGGTTAGAAACAGGAAAGGAGAGGTCACCCTGTTGGGAGTTTTCTATAGGCGTCCGAATAGTTCCAGAGATGTAGAGGAAAGGATAGCAAAGATGATTCTCGCTAGGAGTGAGAGAGACCGGGTAGTTGTCTTGGGGGACTTCAACTTTCCAAATATTGACTGGGAACGCTATAGTTCGAGTACTATAGATGGGTCAGTTTTTGTCCAGTATGTGCAGGAGGGCTTCCTGACATAGTATGTAGATAGGCCAACAAGGGGCGAAGCCACATTAGATTTAGTACTGGGTAATGAGCCTGGCCAGGTGTTAGATTTAGAAGTAGGTGAGCACTTTGATGATAGCGATCACAATTCTGTTATGTTTACTTTAGTGATGGAAAGGGATAGGTGCATACCATTGAGCAAGAGTTATAGCTGGGGGAAAGGCAATTACGATGAGATTAGGCAAGATTTAGGGAGCATAGGATGGGGAAGGAAACTGCAGGGGATGGGCACATTAGAAATGTGGACCCTATTCAAGGAAAAGCTCCTTTGTGTCCTAGATAAGCATGTACCTGTCGGGCAGGGAGGAAGCTGTAGAGCGCGGGAGCCGTGCTTTACGAAGGAAGTGGAATCTCTGGTCAAGAGGAAGAAGAAGGCTTATGTTAGGATGAGATGTGAAGGCTCAATTAGGGCGCTTGAGGACTACGAGGTAGCTAGGAAAGACCTAAAGAGAGAGCTCAGAAGAGCCAGGAGGAGACATGAGAAGTTGTCGGCAGAAAGAATCAGGGTAAAACCTAGGGCTTTCTATAGGTATTTAAGGAATAAAAGAATGACGAAAGTAAGATTAGGGCCAATCAAGGATAGTAGGGGGAAGTTGTGTGTGGAGTCAGATGAGATGGGGAAGCACTAAATGAATATTTTTCGACAGTATTCACTCTAGAAAACGACAATGTTGTCGAGAATACTGAGATACAGGCTACTGGACTAGGTGGGATTAAGGTTCACAAGGAAGAGGTATTAGAAATCCTACAGAGTGTGAAGATAGATAAGTCCCCTGGGCCGGATGGGATTTATCCTAGGATCCTCTGGGAAGCCAGGGAGGAGATTGCCGGGCCTTTGGCATTGATCTTTAACTCATCATTGTTGACAGGAATAGTGCCAGATGACTGGAGGATAGCAAATGTGGTTCCCCTGTTCAAGAAGGGGAGTAGAGACAACCCTGGTAATTATAGACCAGTGAGCCTTACCTCAGTTGTTGGTAAAGTGTTGGAAAAGGTTATAAGGGATAGGATTTATAATCATCTAGAAAAGAATAAATCGATTAGGGATAGTCAGCACGGTTTTGTTAAGGGTAGGTCGTGTCTCACAAACCTTATTGAGTTCTTTGAGAAGGTGACCAAACAGGTAGATGAGAGTAGACCGGTTGATGTGGTGTATATGGATTTCAGCAAGGCGTTCGATAAGGTTCCCCACAGTAGGCTATTGTACAAAATGTGGAGCAATGGGATTGTGGGAGATATAACAGTTTGGATTGGAAATTGGCTTGCTGAAAGAAGACAGAGGGTGGTAGTTGATGGGAAATGTTCATCCTGGAGACCAGTTACTAGTGGTGTACCGCAAGGGTCGGTGTTGGGTCCACTGCTGTTTGTCATTTTTATAAATGAACTGGATGAGGGTGTAGAAGGATGAGTTAGTAAATTTGCAGACGACACTAAGGTCGGTGGAGTTGTGGATAGTGACGAAGGATGCTGTAGGTTGCAGAGAGACATAGATAAGCTGCAGAGCTGGGCTGAGAAGTGGCAAATAGAGTTTAATGTGGACAAGTGTGAAGTGATGCACTTTGGTAGGAGTAACCGGAATGCAAAGTACTGGGCTAATGGTAAGATTCTTGGTAGTGTAGATGAGCAGAGAGATCTCAGTGTCCATGTACACAGATCTTTGAAAGTTGCCACCCAGGTTGACAGGGCTGTTAAGCAGGCATACAGTGTTTTAGCTTTTATTAATAGAGGGGTAAAGTTCCGGAACCAAGAGGTTATCGTGAAGCTGTACAAAACTCTGGTGCGGCCGCACTTGGAGTATTGTGTACAGTTCTGGTCACCTCATTATAAGAAGGATGTGGAAGCTTTGGAGAGGGTGCAGAGGAGATTTACTGGGATGTTGCCTGGTATAGAGGGAAGGTCTTATGAGGAAAGGCTGAGGGACTTGAGGCTGTTTTCGTTCGAGAGAAGAAGGTTGAAAGGTGACTTACTTGAGACATATAAAATAATCAGAGGGCTAGATAGGGTGGATAGGGAGAGCCTTTTTCCTAGGATGGTGATGGCAAACACGAGGGGGCATAGCTTTAAATTGAGGGGTGAAAGATATAGGACAGATGTCAGAGGTGGTTTCTTTACTCAGAGTAGTAAAGGAATGGAACGCTTTGCCTGCAATGGTAGTAGATTCGCCAACTTTAAGTACAGTTAACTCATCATTGGAATAGTGTAGGTTAGATGGGCTTGAGATCGGTATGACAGGTCGGCATAACATTGAGGGCCGAAGGGCCTGTACTGTGCTGTAATGTCTATGTTCTATGTTCAAATGTTCTCTCCCTGACCTCATAAAAGCAGCCATCTGCCGAGAGAAATCTCAGACAGAATAACTTACCTATTTGTTGAATATTTCTTTGTTAATTTTGTGTTTGTTTAGATTAGTTAAATGTTATTATCCTTTGAACATTTTCGTAAAGAAAGAGCTTTTGAATTTGAAACACAAAACAGTAAAAATTCAGATGTCTTGTTTTACCCGTCTTTCGGCATTGCTTTGGAATTGCACTTCTGTTCTTTCTTCAAAAAAAACTACAAACTTTGATGATAAAAAAAATAAGTGCAAGTGAGTCCCAGACAGAGTTTTGGATTAATTTAAGGTAAGTTTATATGAAATCATTGAAAAAATCTGCAACGCAAGGACATGACTTGTTAGTGCTGCAGTGTATCATGCTTTTTATTTGATACGGATTTGGTCAGTCAACTGTCTTGAAGACTATCCTGATGAAGGATTCACCCAACAGAAACCAACAAAAACAATAGCAATCAAATGGTTCTGGGGCAGGCTTGGTGCATGTTGAAACATCTGAATTTTCTATGGATGATGCTGGAGATAGGACAACAAAAATAACTTTATTGACATTTTGATTTTGTTGTTTGAAGTAATATTGGTGTAGCTGAGTATAAATATAACCTGTGCTTCCACATTTTTTTTTGTCATATTCCCATCAAAATAATATATTTATTTTATTTCTCATCAGTTGTTTGTTGATAACTCTGTACTTAAGTTGTAGATGTTTTGTCTGTTCTCACATATGATGTTGTATCAGTGTTCCATGTTTGTTTTTGTAGTGCACAACGTGACAGAAATACTCTGCCGAAAAAAGGATTAAGGTAAACTACCTCTTTGTGCAGTTTGTCTCAAATTCTAAATTCCAAACAAAGTTCCTGTATCACTACATGAAACGACACAACAGATAAACTGAATCTGAAACCTATTATTAACAATTTTGACTGATGTCTATTGGTTGGTATTGCTTGGATATCAGACACACAGTTGAGCAATTTAAAAAGATTCCTTGGATCAAAAATCTGAAATTACAACATAATATTGAAGAATAAAAGAACTGTGATTAAATAGACAGGTTACACCATAGTCCAGGAAGATTTCGAAGCAAAATGACTGTCTCTTGTTTCAATTTCCTTAAATAAGTCCCTGATAATTGTACTTCAAAATCACAATAAACGTCCTCTAATTTCCAGTTGGGTAAACAGCACAGATCTCAGGTTGATTCGCATTGTGTTCAGTCGGCCGTTCTCACTTGAAGCAACAATGAGGTCTCTACAGAGGAGAAAGTTTGTGAAAGACACAAGTAGATCTTCAGTTTGATTTGTTACGTTCGCTGAGGAGAAGGCTATGAGCAACAGTACTGGGTCTTGGTAACGGTGCTCGTGCACCTGTCCCCTAAACTTCAGGAGGAGTGACCATTAAAAATAAAACCATGTCAATCCCACAATTTCATGCCTATCTACAGATAGGAAAGAAGACTGAAATGGCAGGCACACCCTCTTTGCATCCCTTTAGTTTTAAGTGAGTCCGAACTGGCCCAAGCAAAGGAGCTTTCAGTCATTAATTCACAATCTAAGCAAGTCCATTGATAAACTTGTTGTGTGCTGCAGTGTGGGCCTCACACTGTCCGTTACCATCTCATACAACGTAATTTTATCTGAATTGAAAGTTACAAAGTGGATGAACTTCAGCTAAATTCCTAAACAATTTACTATGAGATAATTTTTCTTGGATAACTTGTCAGTTAAAAGTTTGAAGACTTGGAAAGCATGATTAAGATGACTAGTCGTATAACTTGCACTTTGAATTTTCCCTTTTGCAATTTTTTATAATGCTCTTGCAGCAAAATATTTTGAATACCGTATATATTTGTGTACAAGTCAAATTGTTTTAAGACTACCTTTCTGGGTTAAATTTAAGGGGTTGACTGTTACATGAATACTACTTTTGAGGGGCTGAAATTCATGCTACAGTCCAAAATACCATATCATTAGCAGAAGCCCAATTGATCTCTAAATGAATAAAGGAAAAACAAATGTATTCTGGTAATTGCTGTAATGCCTCATGTTCTAGTTCAGGCAACTTTTGTGCAATCTTAGTTCTCTGCTGAAGTGCTAAATGTTGCCTTCTCGTGAACTTTGAACTTTGCGAACTCGTGAACGGCACTTGCCTTAAAATCTGAAATTCCATCCTTCTTTGATTAATTTCATGCATGTATACGAGTGGCTTCACAACTAGCACATTTTCCATTTTGACAATTTTCAAGTACCCACTCAGCAACATGTTTTTCCAATTGTGGCCACTTGCTAATTGGCACAGTTTTGTTCGGCGTTGTCTGAGGTTAGTTCGATACCTTACTTCAGTCTCTCAAGTTTCTCCAAAACACACAATTCTCTCGCTGCTACACATTATTTGTCTTTTCTGCAACTTCAATAAGCATACACTGTGTAAATGCTGCTGTCTGTTCTTTGTTTTTCTCTGGAGGACATTTTTACAGGAACTGATGAAGAAATTTCAAAACACCTAATAGTATGAAAATTAAATTCATTTCCTCATCCTAACATTTATGTACAAGATAATACCCTAACTCTCAAATGTTGATCTGTCACCTGTGAAGAACTAGGGTCAATTTTTACATAAGATATATGGAAAATTCCAGATTTTTTGTCCAAAAATATGTATGGGTATGTATGGTTCTTAAAACACAAACAAGTGTATTAATTTCACTGGGACTCATCAATAAAAGGAATTGCAAGTGAACCTTTCCTTCGGCAAAATAGTGTCACATTGTCTTCAAATTACACAACTTGTCTGATATGTTCTGTTGACTTTTGACTTTGAGGAATATCTGTAGCTGAATGAGTGGTCCCCATAAAGAAGATAAATTTCAGAATGAACTTTAGTTCTTCTAGCTGTCTTGCTAGGTTTATCAGAGATAATTCTAAGTTTACAAATTAGGCCTTGTATGAAAATAGCATTGCTAATGTGTTATTTGGATGGAACTGCTTACATGAAACTACAATCAACTTTACTGATGTTAGTATAACTTCCT
This sequence comes from Stegostoma tigrinum, assembly GCF_030684315.1. NCBI lineage: Eukaryota > Metazoa > Chordata > Chondrichthyes > Orectolobiformes > Stegostomatidae > Stegostoma > Stegostoma tigrinum. The sequence goes on from NC_081374.1 coordinate 33,055,958, forward strand.
GAATAAGAGAAACTATTTCATTCCCGCTGTTTATATGCAAAGCAATTTGACAGGAATAGATCATTATTTTGAAGACACGTTGAGAAGGTTTGGACTGTAAAGGTCAAATTTTCTTAGATGTATAATCAAGCACAGTGAATGCATTTTCATATCTCATGTATTACCTACTTTTTTTCTGGTTTCATGTATTGTTCAAAACTTAACAGACCATCTCCATTCACTGGAATTTAACATCTCCTCCCACAGGGTCTGCCTGGTTTGCTGAATATTTCCAAGATTTTTTTGTTTTTATTTGTGGATTGCAAATAACTTGGTGATAGTATTAGTAGCAACAGTAGTCACTACCATTTATACTTAATGCTTCTTATATACTGTAATGGTTTGGGCCTAATTATTTTAGCATTTGATTCAACACCAGATCTAAGTGTTCCTAGCATTAATTTATTTCTCCACGTCTCGTTATAGGTTAAAATAAGACAAGTATTCAAGTTTTGCCTTTACCAATATGTTAAAAAGTACTTCATTTAATTTGTGGACTATTTGTCTTTACTTGCTGTGCTTGGGCACAGTAGATACTGAGCACAGCATAGAGGAAACAAATATTGAAGTTAGTTCATTCTCATAACTGAGATCTAATAAAGAAGCATTTGTATTCTGTGTAGCTTAGCGATAGCCAAAATAATAGATGTTTGCCTTCTAAGCAGAAAGCTAGGAGTTTGACATCTTTCTTCTGTGTTGGTTCTGAAATGAGAGCAATATATTAACAGTTTTCTACTTCCTGTCTGGTTTAACTATGTTGTTTTTCTTTCAGTCAGAAAGGTGTTAATTTTGGGGAGCTGGAAAAGTTTGGAATTCGCTATAAAATAGTGTAGGGGTCAACAAACAATCAAAAAGAGCTTGCTCAAAAATATGTGTCTGTTGTACTCAGAGTTCCACATGTTACATGGCAAAGATCACACTGTTCTATTATTAATGCCTTTTAAAATGATCTTGTCTCAAGCTCATTAGAGGTAACAAGTGTTTTGAAATTATGATCTGAAGCATTAATATATGCTTTTACTCCATTAACTTGCTCATTCTTAGATTGGTTTACATATTTGTAAAGATCTAACTCATTTGTATATGGCCTCCCCTCATTTATAGATATGGAACAAGTTCGCAACAAGAAGACAAGGAATGGCTTCATGCACGTTCTATTGGAGGTCCTGTAGACTCGGATAGCCAGTCACTCTCATCCCCATCAGCTATTCCATTATCAAACTTGGGTCAGTACGTTTCTGATTACCAAATAATTTGTAGGGGAAATAAAACTGCATTTTGGATTTCCTTTTTTCCCAATCAATATGTTTAGCTATTTTGATAACTGACCTTTTCTGCCTTGCAGCAGATGAGTATAGAATGTATTAAAAATACTAAGTTTTACTTATTGATGACAAGCATACGAAAATAACATGGGAAAATCATGTTGGGAAAGAAGAAAAACTAAAATCTAGATTGGCAGAGCAGGCTTGAGGTGACGGGTTGCCTACTCCTGCCCCTATCTTACTGTGTCTCAGTTTGGGATATGTCTTAAAGACATATAAATTGACTAACTGTGCAACTTAAATATCAGGTGTAAAATTTCTGAATAATAACATCTCCACACAAGTATCTGACATGGTGCCATATTTTTGATTGATTAGAGTTTCAATTCTCTGAATTTATAACAAAATCCATGTGGTATAATCCTGGTACAAAAAACACTTTTTTTTTATTCAGTTCTGTAGAAGTGTCAAATAAGATCAAACAAACAAAATGCTGGAGAAACTCAACAGATCTGGCAGCATCTGTGGAGACCAAAACACATCAAAATATTTAGTCTGTTTTGATCTCCACAGATGCTGCCAGATCTGTTGAGTTTCTCCAGCATTCTGTTTGTTTCAGATTTCCAATATCCACAGCATTTTACTGTATTGACTGTCAATTCATTTTATTTGCTCGATTACTGTACTTTGCAAACAGTAGGAAGCAATGATCGATAAGATTATTGCTGAAACAATTGCTGAAAACTTAGAGAGCAGAATCTCAGGAATCCCCATGGTTTCATAAGGGTTAAAAGCTCCCATCAAGTTAGCCATAAAAATAGTCTGTTTTCAGTGCTTTCAACTGTCTCTCATAGGAGGGGTTTCAGTACAAATGTCCCTTTCCTAATTATAGAAGTGAAAAATTCAATATGTCAAAGTATCTTTTCAGAATTCAAGAATTGAGATTATTAGTACAAGCAGAAAATGCTGGAAATACTCAGCAGGGCACATAGTACACTGACTTGCTGAGCATTTCCAGCAAGCTCTGTTTGTGTTTTAGATTTCAAGCAGCTGAAGCATTCTACATTTAGGGAATTTTTAGGGGTGGAAAAATTACAACCTCAGTACAAATGTAAACAACAAATAACTTTTTTTATGATTAACCTTTCTTGGATAATGGCATAGAAAGTCATATCTAAATTTGCTTATGACACAAAATTAGGTGGCATTATAGACAGTGCCATTGATGGCATAAAAAACTGTGGCAGATGGAGTTCAATGTAAGCAATTGCAAAGTAATTCAATTTGGACCAACAACAGATGGGTCAGGCTATTTTCTGGATGGTAAGAATTTAAATACAGTGGATGTGCAAAGTGATTTGGGGGTTCAGGCACATAGATTGTTGTGTTAATTTAAACAGGTGCAGAAAATAATCGAGAAAACTAGTGGAATGCTTGCCTTTATATCTAGAGGACTGGAGGATTCGGGAGTTATGCTGCAGTTATACAAAACCCTGGTCAGATCCCCTGGGAGCACTACATGCAGATCTAGGCACTAAGACTTGGGAAGGATATATTGGCCTTGGAGGTTTTACAACATTGGTTTGCTGGACTAATACGTGGACTTCAGGGCCTAAGTTATGAGGAGAGATTTAAGCAAATTGTGTTCAGACAAGAGTTACTGGACTAAAAAAAGTTAACTCTGCTTTCTCTAGACAGATGCTGCTTGACTTGATGAGTTTTTTTTTCCAGCAATTTCTGTTTTTGTTTCTGACTTCCAGCATCCGCAGTTAATTTCTACAGGGGAACACAAAAACCTGTTTTCTACATAATTTAGAAGACCTGAGGGGTAATTGAAATCTTCAACATATTAACAGGAAAAGATGAGATGGATAACTATTATCACTGGGGATTCTGGAACAAGGGGACATAGTCAGTGAGTTAGGGCCAACTGTTCAGGAGAGATGTTAGCAAGCACTTCTACACACCAAGGATGGTAGATGTTTGGAACTCTTCTACAAGCCCATGGCAGTGGATACTAGGTCAGTTGTTAATTTTAAAGCTGTGATTTTTGTTTTGTTAAGCAATGGTATTAAAGGATGTGAGCCAAAGGCAGGTATGTTGAATAGATCTCATTGAATGGTGGAGCAGGCTTAAGGGCTGAATGGCCTAATCTTGTTCCTATGTTCCTATATAGAAATATATCCACAAGCTTATTTTCTTACAATCAAATATATTTAATGATCTCTAAGAGGTGCTGCACCAAATTTCAACGTTTAGATCAGTACTGTTCTTAAGTAATATTATTATTATAACACTAACTTTATCACCAATATGTAACAGTGTACTGGAAGCTTGAACAGTTTCCTGTGCAATTTGTCATTTCTCAAGTTCTCCTACAATTTGAGAATTAATTTCCTTGGTAGAAGCAGCCATCTTGGTACAGCCTTTCTGAAAGTCAGAACCTGACTTCTCCAAGTCTCTGGTTGGTTTTGTTTGGCAGTATGATGAAGTGATATTGGAAATAACAGTTTACTTAGACCAAAAGACTTATTCATAACTTTGAGACAGGATAAAGCGCTCTTTCTCGTAGACTTTGCTGCAAGTCAGGAGTCAGTGTGTAAAAGATGTGACATTCAAGAAATGCGTGCCAAACAATAGTTGCAAACTGGGATGTGGGACTTGCATTGGCTACATCTGATTCTTGTTCATAAGTCTTTACCTTTATGCCTGAATGACAAACATCTGCAACATAATTTCTAAGAAATAGCAAAAGGATAATAACTTAAATTGTATTTGAGTGCTGCAGTGACATTCATAAGTGTGAATATGCAAATTAATGAACTGAATAGTGAAGCATCTTATTTGCTACATGTTTGTACTTGACCAAAACTGATAGTTTTAACAAAGTCTTAAATTGCTACAAACACGTCAATGCCATTCCTTTTCTATACTGTTGAATTAAGTTTCCAATACACACAAGTGCAAACTGCGAAAACATTTTAATTATTGTTAATTGTAGTGAAAGCACATCTGTAATGCAGTCATTATTTCTTTTGAGATTGCCACCTTTCCTTTTAATGCCAAAGTTCAAATAAGTGATCTATGTGACTGGCAATGTAGCTTGGATGTAAGACCCTAAAAAGCCTTAAGCTCATTAAAGTCTGCATTTTTCTAAGATGGATGAGGAAACAATCATACAATTTTATAAATCTTGCTTGCTGTATTTTTAACAAAGCTCTTAAGTCTGCTGTAGTTTACTTATAGTTTTTCTCGTCTTCGTATATACCTTAAGAACCTGTTATGAAACTAATTTCATGGTAATATTTATTGTTCATTTGCTGGTTTATTAGCATGTAACTATCAAACAAATATTAACGCAGGTTTACAGACAGTGACAATAGAATTTGAAGTTGCATAATTGTCGCCCTAAAAAACAACAAAAACACAATGTTAAAGAAATATCTAGTCCAGTTAGCCAAACGAGATTCAGGTTAATAAGCAGAAAAACAGGAGGCTAGAAGAGCACAGCGAGCCAGGCTGGAAAGGAGAAGTCAATGTTTTGGGTATTACACTTCTTCAGGACTGGGTTTGAGGGTACGTGAAGCTGCAGATAAAGAGAGAGGGGAGGGAGGATTGTGGACTCACGGTGATCGATGGACATCGGTAGTAGGTATGACGTAGTACTCCTACATCCAGTCCTGAAGAAGAGTAATACCCAAAACGTTGACTTCTCCTTTCCAGCCTGGCTTGCTGTGTTCTTCTAGCCTCCTGTTTTTCGGTTTATTAACCTGAATCTCGTTTGGTTAACTGGACCAGATTTTTTTTTAACGTTGTGTTTTTGTTGTTTTTAGGGTGACAATTATGCAACTTCAAATTCTATTGTCCCTGTCAGTAAACCTCCTTTTAATATTTGTTTGGTAGTTACATGCTAATAAACCAGCAAATGAACAATAAATATTACCATGAAATTAGTTTCTACGTCGTACCTACTACCGATGTCCGTCGATCACCATGATTCCACAATCCTCCCTCCCCTCTCTCTTTATCTGCAGCTTCACGTACCCCCACATCAATCCTGAAGAAGAGTAATACCCAAAACATTGATTTTTCCTTTGCTACAGATGTTGCCTAGCTTGCTGTGTTCTTCCAGTCTCCTGTTTGTCTACCTTGGTTCCAGCATCTGCAGTTTTTTTTGTCTCAATTCAGGTTAATAAGCAACATTGCTCAAGCACAAATCACAATGCTAAGTATTTTTCTATCATTTCTCTGTATAGTTCCTCACAACAAATCCACCTGAAGACTTGTTCTTACTTTACAATAAGCTGTTTAAATGAATATAATTGTTGCTTATCAACAGCAAGTCCCACTGCAGTGTCCCAACTGGGTAGCCCAACTCCAAAAATGATGCGCTCAAACAGCATTCCAACTCACGACTCCTCATTCGATTTGTATGGAAGTTTGCAGATGGGAAGCACAGTTTCTTTGGCAGAAAGACCAAAAGGAATGATCCGCTCTGGATCGTTTAGGGATCCAGTGGATGAAGGTAAGAGTGAATATTCAGATTTTCAGCCAATGTTAAGCAAAATATTTTTATTTTGTTTGATGTTGCAAGGTTATATAGTCACATGAGTGGTTACTAGTTTGTAGGTATTTTGTACAAGGCACTTGAATTTTGAAAATCTCTGTCAGGCTCAAAGCCAGTAAGAAAGAATGTTCTGAATGTGTGTTTGTTTGGTACATTTCATAACCTTGGAACCCAAATGCATTAACAAGTCAATTAGTTTTATATGCACCAGTTATGTACATTAATACCTGAAAACTTGACATCAAACCCTTCAGGTTAGTATTAAATATTTTATACCGCTCAGAACACTCTGAGAGAATGGCTGAATTTTCCACAACATTCAGGATGGGGTTGGAGGAGGAAAGTCCATCCTGAAACTAAATTGAGCCTTTATTGTAGCTAATTGTATGCTGTACTTGGTTCCAGTGGCATTTAACTGCAGGGCTCAAGTTGTGGGGGAGGAGCTGCACACTGTGTGGGAATAACGGTAAACCCTGACAGCTTTACATTGTACCCTACTGGTGCCTGTCTCAGAGACAACTATACATATATAGACAAAGAATACATCAGTCACACTTAGAGCTCGATAAAATTCGAAAGTACTGCCATGAATAATTTAACGTTTTTAACTACTAGAGATATGTCAGTCACTGTCTTTCACTACTCTGGGTTCTGTAACTAATCCCAAACATTATTACTCGAAGACTTGGCAGCTGGACAGGCTGGAATTCTTCTTCACATCCTTTAACCACACCTTCTGACGTAGGGTATGTCTTGCATGATTAATCCTCAAAGTTTTGCAGAACAAAGGATTTTCTCAGGCTCTTTCTACACAGGTCTCTGTGCCAAGTGTATGCCTTATCTGGAATTATCCATGCACATGACCAATCCTAAATATTTTGTCCAAGTACGTGCCTTATCTGGAATTGTCTGTGCTCATGACCAATTCCAGATTTTGTGCTTAACTGGTAGAGACAGCAGTTACTGAAATTCTGGAATCTTAGCTCTTAGCAGACCTGAATGACACAGCACAGTTCCACTCAGTTAACAGCCCATTCTAAAGCCTCATATCAGTTCCTGATATCTTCAGCCTTTTCTAGCACTGCTCTGGAAGAACTTCTCTTTGGGAAATCTTGGCCTACAAAGTAACTCAGCGTGGAAATGGCTACTTAGGAAAAATCAGAATCACCTTTCTTCAGTGATCTCCTACCCTTCCAGTGGGGTTGGCCTGACTAACCCGAGTACCTCTAGGTTCCACAGGTCTACTAGTGAAAGCACAAGTCCACGAATATGCTGCAGGAGCACAGCAGGCCAGACAGTATCAGGAACAGGAAAGCTAACGTTTCAGATCGGGACCTTTCTTCAGATGTTCTGCTGATGCTGTCAGGCCTGCTGTGTTTCTTCAGCTCCACACTTTGTTATCTCTGACTCCAGCATCTGCAATTCTTGCTATCTCAGTCCATGAATACATTGTCTTTGTCTAACCAGTGCTTTCTGAAGTACAACTGAATTACCAGCCCTCTCTCTGGGTTGTTGGCTCTTCGGAGATGCCTGTTACCCTTAATGGGATGGCAGGCCTGGCCACAATGACTAAATTGACCTCTACTCAATAAAATGTAATATAGGTCTCATCGGAAATGGGACAGTCTCCTGTTTCCACCCTAGCAACATTATCGTCTGTGTTAACTTAGAAAAATGTTTTAATCCCAACAAAGTATTAATATTTGACTGTTGCTTTAAATAACATGCAAACTTGTTGACCAAGAATATCACGTTGAAGAAGGAATTGTTGCTGTTTAAAGTAGCCTGGATATCAAGGTGTTGATACAAATCCTATTTTTGACGGATGTTTTGAAATGCATGTCTCCCAAAGAGTAATTCTATTAGTTTTAGCCCAGATGATAGTAACACAGATTGAGTGAATCCTCTGCAGTCGCACACTGCCTTGTCTCAGCAGGTAGATTGTACCTCTCACTGCATGTTCATACAAAGAAGATCTATATACCATTAGCATAGATGGGTTTGCTTGTGCAAGTTGACAGCTGAAAATGTATTTTAAGAAAGGAAACAATAATTCTGTACTGGAGCCACCAGGTTCTATTTAATTGAAATAGTGACTGTGCTCCAGACCTTGAGCATGTCTTATCTTTTTTTTGTGGAAACAACAAAAGAGCTATATCAATATTATGACCCAAGAATTCTTCAGGGTAAAAGCACAGTTGGAACACTATCCAAGCAGGGGAGGTAGTTGTTTGTTTTAACAGGAGTTATTTTCTTTCTTTTCCATTTCATAACCTTGTTTAATGTTTTGTGCAGCACAATTTTTATTAAATTTCCGCTCGTGTCTCAGCACTTTCTTCATTATTTGCTTCTTTGTATTCTCTTCTTTCTTTTACCTGGCTTCAACTCAAAAGACCTGCCTTTCCATAGTTGTCTGGAACTTTTTCCGAAAATTAATGTGAAATGTTCACTTGTCTGTTTTTAGCATATCTGTTTCCTAGTTTGAGTTTCCCACTACAGCATTCCAACCAAACATCCCACTGGGAAAATGACCACACTCTACCCTGATCAGATAACAGCAAGATTGTGTGTCTACCTTGGGGGTACAATTAACATTATCAGCAAATGCTATTTATATCCGAGCTTTTAAATTATTCTTTCGCAGCTTTTTTTTGCTATCCTGCAGATTTCTGTACTATTCATAAGAACCAGATGGAGATCTCAGTGGAGGTGCTTTAGTGCCAATAAACTGCAAAGGACTTGTTAGCAAAGACACGAGCTGTTGTCTGAGGCTAAAAATATTTGCTTAGTCACTGCCCAGCTGTATTGTAACTTGTATGGGGAGCACAGATAATCATGCAAGGCCCCCCACATTTGCTGCTTACAGAGCCTGGAGGTTAGCTGTTTTCTGTCAATCTCATTGCTCTGCTTTTCATTCGTTGGCTGGCCATCAAAGTGTCTGAGCCAGATAGTTGTCATAGCAGTGCAGACTAAAGTTATGCTTCAGGACCATATAAAAATCCCAATGTGGCTGAATGGGAATATTGACCAGGAATTTAAAAATTCTGATTGGCGATTATTTTGCATCTTAAAGCCTGAGATTTTAGGCAGTTCTGATTTGCTTAAGTTTAATAGTTACCCAGGAAAGGTTAGAGGATTAAAGACCTACTCTAACTCTTGATAATTCTAATACTGAGCTCTCCCTCCACTACAGTCCTTGATTCTGACAGACCTGATGCCCATTCTGTACCCAACACATGGTTTCTCCCCCAATACCGGCTTCATGGCTACCCTATCCTTTCCCTTTGCCTGGCCCCCCAATTTTCCCTAAGAGTTCATCTACCTGCCGCCTCCAACACACACACACACACACACACACACACACACACACACACACACACACACACACACACACACACACACACACACACACACACACACACACACACACACACACACACATATGTATAGACATATATACACACACACACACACACATATGTATAGACATATATACACACACACACACACACATATATATACACACACACACACACATATATACATATACACACACACACACACCCCACCCTACCCACCCTATCCATCTCACACAGTCACCTTGTCACAACAATTGTCAAATAGCTGGATGTGCTGTTGGACATTACATCACAGAATTAAAGCACACTGCCTACAGCAAAAGGGACTTATGGAATCTATGATGGCCCCGTCTCCTGCTGTCCCTCTGGTTTCCTGTGTTGGTCTCCAGTGTTGTGTAAGAAGAGGCTCCTAACCAGTACTACGAGAGTAGATGTCATCTAAATGTACCTGTGTATTCTCATTTGACCAAGGTCCGAAATAGGATTTCTGGCAGTGCTTGGGATTTCTGGGTTGTTATTAGCGCATTACCTCTCCTTGTGTGGACTCTCCTTATTTTCAGTGTCAGCCCTGAGTGTTTAAAAGCACCTCTTGTTTAAAAATTGCTGCAGTTCCTACATCCTCAGGTTGTTGCTCTATCAGCAGCTCTCCAGTCACAGCAGCAGCAACACCACCTGAAGTGGTGGCCACTGCTAGAACTACATCCCGCTGTGACCAGCAAGCTGGAGGTGACCAGAACCCAGGCAAGAAAAGTTAGGCTGTACAGGCAGATACTGGTCAGGGGTGCAGGTTGGGCAACAGAGGTGGACAACAGGATGCCCTATCAGCAGGGCAATCCTCCCACCCCCATAGTGCCAGTCTGCAAGGAATGTAGGACAGGCGGACCTCCTAGAATGAGTTTCCTGATTGGGGCTGCTGACCTGATTCAATCAGGGAGCCCTGGCTGACCGGTAAGAACAGGAGTACCAGAGATTCTGTTCACTCTGAGAGTTGGCTCTGAGGGAGCTGGATCAGTGTCAAGGGCTCTCCATGTGTAGATAAAGGGTGACTTGGTGACAGGATGCCGGCGTCTGTGGTGTTATTTCAAGAAGGCTGTCACGTTTATTGAATAATGTCCTTTTGTGTAAGAATGTTCTACCTTCCCCAGATCTGCTGAGTATTTCCTGTAATATGTTTTTGTTTCCAGCATCTGCAGTTCTTTAGCTTGTCATTACAAAGGATGGATTCCCTTATTGAGGCCAGAGCTAGGTGACATTGTTTAAGAACAAGAGCCCTTGCTTTTTAAAAATCAACAGAATTTTTCAGTCTGATTGTATTCAGTTTGAGGAATTCTCTTTTCCCTAAAGCATTGGACGCTGTGTCATTGGCTTTTTTCAAGGCTGAATTAGATTTTTGATACTCGGGAATTCTAGGGTTATGGGAGAGCAGACGGGAATGAAGAGCAGAAACCAGTCAAATTGACCACAATCTTGTTGAATGTGAAGCAGGCTTGAAGGACAGAATGGCCTACACCTCCTCCAAATCCCTGCCGGTACAGCTACTGCTACCTCCTTGCTTACTCCCATGGATCAGACTAAATTATGTCCCTCATTTTGCACACTTTTCCAAAGCTTCACCAAGTCTGGCATATAATTAAGATAGTAATCCTGCCTCTAACTACACACATATTTTATGAAAAAGGCTGTAATTAAAGTGTTACTTGAGAAAAAATGGCTTACAGATTTCTATTCATTGATATCCCATTTACTGTGATAGATTTCCTTTCCTTTTGTGACTTTGACTAATCTGTGAGGCTCTGTAAGTAATACTTAATGGTTGCAAAGCCTAAGAAATGATGACAGATTTCAAGCGGCATATAATTAGGAAATGTATGCACGTGAAATTGGGAAAATCTGAATTTTGCACTAGGGTAACTTCCCCTACCCTGTTGCAGCGATTATTACTGCTTCTGGTTGGAGCAGATTTCAGGGAAGAGTGGGCTACAATGGAGCTAGCAATAATCATGTAAAAAGCACCAGTTGTCTACAATACATTTTCTCCTTGAGTTCCTTGTCTGATAGTAGGTATGACCCTCACACTGATTACCAGCACAGATAGAGCAGGGAGACAAACCTTGAATGACTGCCAGCACCGAATGGGGCCCGAACCCCATACTGTTGGCTCCAGTCTAGTGCACATTGCCCGACCAACTGGCTCTTCACAAGGAGTATGAGTTGCTTTTACACTTATGTTAGAAGCTCCAGTTTCCTTCTGTCACACGACTGACCAAGAAATTCTCCTGCTTTTACTACATGCCATCTGATGTAGGTTTTACAAGCTGATAAATAACCTGTGTTTTGTATACACTTTCCTTGGCCATAACAGTCTGAAGTACAAATTGAAGCCAAAACTTCTAACCATGAGTCAGGGACACTACCACAGAGCCACAAGATTTCTGTGCAATATGTTAACAAAAATCCTATTAACAAAACTCAAAACTTTGACTTAAGCCTTCCTTTGTATCTCCCTTTAATGTTCATTCTAACCCGATAATGAAACTAACACAATTACCATCACAAAGTTGAGCCTGCAGTAGGGCTGAATGGTTTATATCTGTACAGAGTGCCTTAATAAGGAATTTCTAAGTTTCATTGACTCCCTCATTTCTGGCTTTTGATTTCTTTCAGCATTTAACATTTAATAAAGGTTGATGTGAAACAAAGTTACTCTTCCTTCGCTTTCAGTAAAACTAATTTCCATACTGTTGAGTGATTCACTAATGGAAATCTTACTGTCCTGCCGTGGTTCAAGGTTAAAGAGCCAACTGCAAAGATTTTAATTTTCGGAGTTTCCATTGTTGCACAGGTTTTGCATACATTTTGATGAAACGAAAGTTGTTTCCCTTGGATATATACATCTATGTGTCAGACCCAATCAGAAAAGCAATACAAGCTTGGGAGAACTGAATGCATTGTGTATGTACTGATTGTAAGGGGTTCACATGTAAAGCCCATTTATATTGTTTCAGTGGGCCATCCAATTAATTATGTTCCTGAGGAATGGCTTTCATATATCAAAAATCATATGTTGCCTTCTGACATTGTGAAGCATTTTGTAAATTTTGATTGGGAATGCAAAACTCCACATTCTGAAATGAGGCTGAGTTGGAAGCCTGACATGTATTCAAATAAATGGTTAAATAATTCTGCAAGACCAGTTACTGGCTCTGGTTTTGAGAAATGGCACATAATAATTGAAGGTTCTATCTTGCCTGTTCATATCAAGGACAGGGTCACTCAAAATGCCAGGCACACTGCATGGACTTCAGCATATTTCATGAATTAACATGTTGATCATTGCATAAGCCCACATCTAATTAGTATCTGTAACTACTACAGAACCAAGCAGGAAGGCTTCATTGAGGTGTCTCTGAAATAACTTTTCACACAGACAGTTAGTAACCTGAATCATGAAAAGCTGAACGGTGGTGCCACTACTTTGTGGGACCCATTTCTGATTATATTGCACAGTGGACTGTGGAATTTGTAAAAGTGTTTTTGCCATCCTGAAACAAAATGGGCTGCCAGTATATGTCAAGTAAGAATTCTCCATCTGATTCTAAAAGGGTGCTATACTGTCAGAGACCTGTTTGTTTAAAAGGTAAAAGCACCATAGTCTGACCAGACCAAAGAGCTGCTGCCTCATTAGAGAGAGATATGACTAGAGGTGGCTTAGCCTGAGGGATCACCATGCCAAATCCTGGGAAGAAATTAAAGAGGAGATTAGTTTATGGTAACCTCAGCAAGTGCCTGAATTGAAACCATGCTACTGATGTCACTCTGCATCACATCTGAGCTAACTGAGAGTTATTAAACAGAGGCTGTTACAGTCAGGTAGATGTAAAAAAATTCTTCACTGTTGTTTGGGGAAGAGCAGAGAATTCTGCTGTTGTTTATCCAATGATGACAAAAATATTGATTTTTCTCAAACTTATTTTTGGAGAGTGCTTGTTCTGCTCAATTGGATCTCGTGTTTGCCTACACAACAGGCATGACTTTCAACAGTAATTGAAATTTGGAGGTCATTTGCAGCAGCATCTTTTAACTAAGTAATCCCAAATTTAATCCACTGCTACTTGTTAACTTTGTCATTTGAGAGTGTCTAACAATTCTGTGCAAATAAGGTTCTCCTGAATCTTCTCACATCTCAGTGTCTGGTTATAAAATGGTATAATTTAATCCAACCATTTTAAATGGGAAGCATAATTAATAAGCCTTCTTAATCAGGCTGTACATTAGCACCTCAACTGTAGGAAAATATCCTGCAGTTAAGTCAAAGGTGGAAAAGGCCTCCAAATTTGCCCGCTTGTAGTGAGAAGTCAGTCAGTCAGTCTCATTAATGAGTCAATCATCACCATTTATCTCTGAGCTCACCAGAAGTTAGTGGTGGTTCAGGGATCAAATAAGAGTTGCACAGCCTCTCAGATCCTGCCCAGCTAACAGTGTCTTGGAGACCGTCTTTGTCAGTGACTCAGTGCCCAATCATAAGAGGGAACCGAGGAAGATGTTCCTGTGTCTGCCTCATTCCACCAGACTTGTTCACTGGGATAGTTTTCCCTTTTTGGAGAAGGAAAGATGGGAAATATTCATTTACTTCATGCTGCTCTAAATTGCAACTTTACCCAAGCAAGACATGTGCTGGAAAAGTGGACAACAAACATTTTCTCAGCCTTGAGGTGATAAACATTAAACCACAAAGAAATGGGCAGAAAATATTAATAAAGTAAGATAGCATTGGACCAAGGGAGACCTTATGATATAAATGTTGTCTACAAACTCTGATTCAGTAATTTTTCTTAAAATAGTCTTTGAGAAGTGTGATTGTATTTTAATATTATGATGTGTGTTATTGTAAACCAGGAAATAGGGACACGTCATGTTTCTATTTTGTTATGTTAATATACTTTAATACAATAATCACATTTGAAAAAACTGTTTTGCAGTTCATGGCTCAGTGCTTTCACTTTCCTCCACGACATCATCTGTTCATTCCACAGTAAGTCTTGTTTATGCTTTTCTAAAAAAAAGAGAATTAAATTTTATCAGTGTCAAATAAATCTCTGACTGTAAATATATCCATATTTGGCAAGAAATATTCTCATGCATCACTGGATGATTTAATGTGATTCTGAAAACATAACACAAAATAATTGCATTTATTTTGTACATGTATCAATATTTGGTTTGAAGTACTCAGCGGAATGCTGAAGAGTGGAATACTTTTATGGATTCTGTTTCTGTAGAGTCTGCATTCTGAATCAATTGACTCTGTGTCTAAAGCTAGCTCAGCCTCTTAATAGAGGAACAAGTTCTTAGCAGCTCTGCATTGTGTGCTGTACAGGGAATATAGCAATACTTCGTGGATTTGGTATCTTCTGTGATTAGAAAATGAATGAGCCTAGCCAGTTGGCCCATTAGGTTGGATTTAAGGCAGCTTGTCAATGGTGAGGAAAATAGATGGGTACATAGAACATAGAACATAGAACATTACAGCACAAAACAGGCCCTTCGGCCCTCGATGTTGTGCCAACCTGTCATACCGATCTCAAGCCCATCTAACCTACACTATTCCATGTACGTCCAAATGCTTACCCAATGACGACTTAAATGTACTTAAAGTTGGCGAATCTACTACCGTTGCAGGCAAAGCGTTCCATTCCCTTACTACTCTGAGTAAAGAAACCACCTCTGACATCTGCCCTATATCTTTCACCCCTCAGTTTAAAACTATGCCCCCTCGTGCTCGCCGTCACCATCCTCGGAAAAAGGCTCTCCCTATCTAACCCTCTGATTATTTTATATGTTTCAATTAAGTCGCCTCTCAACCTTCTTCTCTCTAACGAAAACAGCCTCAAGTCCCTCAGCCTTTCCTGAAAAGACCTTCCCTCCATACCAGGCAACATCCTAGTAAATCTCCTCTGCACCCTTTCCAAAGCTTCCACGTCCTTCTTATAATACGGTGACCAGAACTGTACACTATACTCCAAGTGTGGCTGCACCAGAGTTTTGTACAGCTGCAGCATAACCTCTTGGTTCCGGAACTCGATCCCTCTATTAATAAAAGCTAAAACACTGTATGCCTTCTTAACAGCTCTGTCAACCTGGGTGGCAACTTATTGGTCACTTAATTGCAGGAGAGGCTATGCATTTGTCTTCCAATGGTGAATGGCACCTAATTTGGACTTCTGTTGGGTCTCCTCCATAGCAATGACAAGGATCCCTATCAGTTCTGATAACGATGGGTGAAACCCCAGTCAGATCCAATAAAAGTTGACTCGTTGGATCTGTTTTGGCACTCAGCATAGCTATCCAATTAGTAACACTGCTCTTCTATTTCTACATAAACTTTCAAAATTCCTGGTATATGTTGAATTCTCTGTTGAAAGTTATTATTGAATTTGCTTTCATCACCCTTTCAGGTTGTGAATTCCAGGTTGCAATAATTTGCTGCTTAAAGAAAAATTTTCCACATTAATAAGCCTGCCCAACTCTCCTGGAACTTTTGCAATTTATTTGTCTTCTGGTTATCAACCCTCCTGTCAATGGAAAGATTTTTTTTTTCCCTATTTTCCTCTTCAGAGCATCGATCCATTCTTTCCTTACCTCACTCTTCTCGAAGGCAAGCAATCTCATGCAATTGCCGTATTTTATTTCAACTATTGGAAAAGTTCAAAAAGGACAGGGAAGTTCTTTGTAATAGAATAGCAGAAATCTGCAGCCAGCATCTGAGATTTGGGAAAATAGAATGTAGTCGCTTAGTCTGAAAATTGCAGTAAATGCAGTCATCGTTCAATCCCCCCAAATTCCTATTGTGATTTACAGTGGTGAGATATTCTATTTGGAAGAGAATGGTTAACAGCCATAATGCTATGCTGTTGCTAACTTCCTACCGGCTATAGGTAGTTGCCTTGACCATTTGGTTGTGCTGTCCTCACCAGTTGTTGAGCAGAGTATAAGACTGCTTCATGAAAAAAAAACTGTTCTGTTGGAATGTTGGACAAAATAAATGCAGTTTGAATGCAAATTGATCATCACAAAAAAGCTACTTTGTCAGACAATTTCTTGTTTTTGAAATTTATGTTGAAATGAACATTGGTCATGAATTCTACAAGGAATATGATTACCTTTACTCCATGTTATCATTCTGAGAACAGCCTGTTTAAAAAGTCGCAGATTGTCTCGTGTTTGTGTATGTAATACAGCAAAAAAATCACTGCAGAATGCCAATATAGAGACTGCAGTGCAGAGATAAGAGTTATGGCCTTTCTAGAAAACAAGTATCTTTCCTACACTTCAATAAACTAAGCCAATTTTGGTCAGTTTTGTGTACGGACATTTACTGTGTCAACATATAGAATATTGACTGCTGCTTGCTGTTGCTTTTCTTCATTTCCTAAGCCATAAAATACATTCAGAAGAATGACTTGAGTGCATGAGTGCTCACTTTCAATTTAAGATGTGTTTTAACGAAACATAACATTTAGAAGCCTTCTGCATCATTATTTTGAGAATTTGAAAATAATGTTTTATTTGCTTTCACTGCAGAGTGAAGACAAGGCCCAAGGAGAGGTATGTGCACTCAATGATTTGTTGATTTGTTTCTGTGCAGTGTAGCAGGTAATGGGGAATTAGTTCATTTGAAAGTTCACTTAGATATTTGTCACTATAAAATAGATACACCCCCATTCCCCCTGTTACACATTAGTGTAAAGCAACAATTTATATCAATTTCGGGCTCTGAAAAGACCCGTTAGCTTGATGGGATATATCAAAATAAAACTTGTCTTGCATATGGTGTTTGCAATCTTATAAATAACTTGGAGTTAATGTGGAAGTATTTGTTGCAGCATATTCGCAAGCTACGTAGGGAACTTGAGTCTTCACATGACAAGGTTTCTGCACTTACGTCACAACTGTCTACAAATGTAAGTTGTTTCTTTGTACTTTCTTGACAGCAACGCTGTCTTTAATAAACCACATCTATTGTTGCCTTTCTGTGAAAAGTAATGTGATAATGACTAAAGCCATGGAGCAATGCACTACAGGGAATATTCAGGGTATTCTGGTTTTTGATTTTTGCCTACACCATTATAATGCACAGAAGCAGTATCCAAAGAAAAGTAGATCACTAGGGTCCCTGCAAATGGTAGGGCGAGGTGTCCTGAAAGAATAGTCAATAACTAATTAAAACGTTCTTATCTCTACATTACTTCCTTTAAAACATCCACTCCAAAATAACACTCAATGCCCAGATAGCCACTGAATTACTCCTGTTGCATTGCAGTGAAACCTAATTTAAATATTTTTGCTTTCTTAATGTGCCTTAGGCATATTCTGTGCATGTGATTCCAATATTTAATATATGGGCGATCTTATTGACTGAACAGTAGTTCTTATGATTCCAAGCCAGCCTCAAGGACAGCACATTAGGCTGTCCTCATTATACTGTTTCACTGTTTCCTGTTCATGTTTGGGATCTGTGTTTGAATTTAATTCAAAAACTGATGAATTGAAAATTAATTTTGAAACAATTGACAAAGTGAAGAATTGATATTTGGTTTCCAGCTACCCAGTTTGGAAAGTTGGGACATGAATGCTGACCAGTGGGCATTTTTGTTCAGTGATTGAAATGTGAATGCGGCTGTGTTTTTAACATCAACTATGTCTCCTTTGTGCTGTTGGGCTGCATGCACAACCTGGTGATACATTTAGCACCTAGCTGAAATTAGCATTTTTCAACTCCATGCAGGAGCATTGTCCATCTCTTTGCCCATGAAGGACCGCCCTGTTCACACTCAAAATTCCAGACCCTTTGCAGATAAACTTTCTGCTCACTGACCCGAGAAAGCCATAGCCAATTGTGATCAGAGGTACCCAATCTGAGCTCAGCGAATCATTATTACAGAGCAAGAATTGAATCAGAGGGGTTCTGTTCTGCACTTCATCAAGGCTTCAGTTTGATTCATTGTACTTATTTAGAATTAACCACATTTACAACATCCATGATCATCCTTTGCACCCTCTAAACCTTTCTTTACTAATTGTTAGCTCCAAAATTATGTCATCAGTAAAGTACTTAACAACATTGTTAATGCTTTCATTTACCATATCCATAACTTTGGAACTGAACGATCGGTTCATTTCAGTCACACTTTTTCAGTGAACTACAAAAATGATCAAAGAAAGGGTTTACTCAGCAAGTTGGCAGATGCAGTGCACTTTGTGAGCACCTGAGATATACATGCCTCTGCTGTATTTAATTAACTATATGACAAGAAATTCAATTAATCTGAGTTGGAATTAATTTTGAAGCAAAACTAATGTTGTGTAAATCATTTTGAACATTTGAGAATGTGTATTTCAGAAAAAGATAGAGTAAATTAAATGGTTGTTTTTTTTTTGTTCTTTTTTTCCTAATTTTTAGGCTCATCTTGTGGCAGCATTTGAACAAAGTTTGACAAACATGACATCTCGTTTACAGAGCCTCGCTTTGACAGCAGAACAGAAGGTCTGTAAGAACCAGGCTTGGTTGTCTCTAAACCCTAATGTTAGACTTATCAATGAAGTGCCAGGTTGATGACATTAATGTCTAAATGTTGTGCAATGAAACAATAGCTAATAATCCACCTACTGTTTGAATTAAGACTACATCAGAGCATCCCATCTTAATATGTTGTCAAATTCTGCATTGGTGAGGCATGTTATGATCTCAGTTCTTAAGTACTCATGTGTAGGAGTATACTGGGAAAAAAGAAGAAACTTGGTGAAGAATTGCCATCTGTTCTATCATATTGGCAGATGGTGCACAGCAGGTTTTTCTGCTTTAACAGGGTAAATAATACAGAGCTTTCATTGCCATAATGATATTTTGGATTCTGTGTCAACGCGGTATTTATAAGTGAAGAGCAGGTTCTGACATTACTCTGAACATTTAGAGAAATACGTTTGCGTACAGTGGTGGACAGATGACTATTTCCAAGTAATGTAGCAGCTGACATGTATAACTATAGATAGGAAACATAGTCCAGGTAGATATTTCAATTCACTAACCAACGCAAGTTGGGTCTCTTCAATCCGATAAAAGCTTTAACAAGGATGTGTAAAGGAAAATGCCACACACTGTCCTGTTGTTAGGCTAACGGGTTTAAAAAACATTTTTGCTGCTACCCATCTCTTAAAAACAGGGGATGGTGGATGTAATATTAATACAGAATATATAGTTGTTTTACAAAATAGCAATTTCATTCTGGAACCAAAAGATTACATCTCAAAAATGGGTGAATTTATTGGAGCATGACAGTTTATTATTTGCAATAAGCCATCTGTAGCTTTTGAATATGTTAATATTGCTGTTGAAACTACCTTTACTTCTGATTCATTCGAAGAACACAAAACAGTTACTTTTCTGTTTTTCTCCTGCAAATAAACACTCTTTTGGGTGAACACACCTTACTTTCTATTTCTGAGCTCGGGCAAAGATTTAATGGAAAAGAGAAGCGATGAGGCAGCTGGCTCCTAGTTGATCTAGACACAGACTGAACCATGTTGATGTCAAAAACTCAGATGTGCTTGAAGTAAGTTCCCACTGAGGAACATGATTGGAATACATGTATCTTCCTGCATTGTGCAACACTCACAGAACATACAGGCTTCACACAAGAACATCTGCAACAAAGATCCTTTCATTTTTGTCTGACCAGAATCTAATTAATTTTGAAATTTCATTGATAAATGGATAAAAGTAAT
This sequence comes from Stegostoma tigrinum, assembly GCF_030684315.1. Taxonomy (NCBI): domain Eukaryota; kingdom Metazoa; phylum Chordata; class Chondrichthyes; order Orectolobiformes; family Stegostomatidae; genus Stegostoma; species Stegostoma tigrinum. The sequence continues at coordinate 33,075,970 of NC_081374.1, forward strand.
TTTGAACAAATTATCTATTTTACTGCAGTAAAACTCAGCAAGCAATTTTGATGTTCCTTTCTCACTACAGATTTAAGCAAACACATTTTAGTTTCAATTAGTCATAACTACTCTAGAATTAAATTATTCCCAAACCCTGTACAGTAATTGGATTCTTTATGCTGATGTTCTGCATGGTGCTGAGTCTATTGAATAATAAGGCTGCAGTCAGTATATCAACTATTAAATATTTCATAATATTTTTGAAAAAAGATGGTGTTTATTTACTGATACTATTTTCAGGTTCAGCACTGTAATGTTTCCCTAAAGCTCTTTCTTTTTGGTAATTTTCTGTTTTAACTTCAAACAGGATTCGGAGTTATACGATCTCAAAGAAACAATTGACATGTTGCATAAAAAGAATGCAGAAGCACAAGCTGTTATACAGGGAGCATTGAACAACCCAGACTTGACACCAAAAGGTAATTCTTAATCAGTTAGTAAAAGAACTGAACGATGGCTTCTCTTCAGTCATTAAACCTTAGCTAGTAAAGTGTTTGAATTCCCATGCTTCCTTACTATTCATTCTCTTTCTCCCTCTATCTTTGTCGATCTAAAATAGGGTATATTCACTGTAGAGTGACTGTTATCGGTGATGAGCAGACAAACTCATGTAATTATAGTCCATTTGGCTTAATGTGTGTGGTGAATATTTTCTAGCTTTAATTAAGGATGAAATTATTACATATCTAAAAATAGCTAAACAATCAATACTAAGTTCATAAAGAGGGACTGTGTTTGATAAATACCATGAAGGATTTGGAGGACAGAAGTGCTGGAAAGGCGAAATACCATGAAAGTGATACACTTGCCCCTTTGGTGAAGCAGCTTGTCAAAGATTTTCAGAAGACTATTGATGAAGACTTGAGAATATGGAATGAAGAAAAAGATCTCAAATTGAATTGAAAACTTTTCAGAAGGGAGGAATTTAAAAATAGGACTTAAGAACATTGTTTCAGTGAATGGAACTGGTAAACTATTCTCAAAATCGCTTGTCTCTTGGTCTATTAACATGGTATTAAAATAGGAGGCATGGCATATAACTCTGGGGATCAAAAGAAGGTGAAGAAGACATAATTATCATGGTGCAATGGAAGAAATAGGCTTATGGAATTCCATGAGACTATGCACAAACTGCCATATTTTGGTGGGATAATAAAGAAATGATTGATAAAAGCAATTTTCCAAGCAGATAATGTCATTCACATGCACAAAACAAAAACACATTTTAGGCTGGCTTAAAGGAAGAGGAGTATTGAAATCTTCAGGTAAACCTGTACAAAATCTCCATAAGACTATAGCGTATTGCATCCAATTGTGGTTCCACAGAAAGAATGTTGAGGCAATAGGACACAAAACGGCTTTTCCAACTTGCCACCTGAAGTGGGGAGGAACAGGAAAAAAAATTAAACATGAGTCTTTTATGCAGGTGATCATAAATTGAATTAATAGAATTCTTGAATGTTGTGAAGTGATGTGACTGAGTAAAGGAAGAAACTGTTTCTAGTGGTTCAAGTTTCTCGGTCTCCAAAGATATGATCAAATATAACAGCATTACACAGAGGTTATAAGGTGGAGAATGCATTAGGAACAAAGACCATGTCATCATCTGCAATGATGAATGAAATAGGGTATGCAAGGAGCAGCATGAGGTATTCCTGAACATAAAGTATCAACCTGGTATAGGTACAGCACATGACTACTGCATGCTAAGCCGTACAGGCACCATGTAAAAAGTCGGACCTAAGTGATCCCGCAACTAATGGATCAGATTTAAATTCTGCTGCCCTCCAACATCCAGTTGTGAATTGTGGTGGGCAATTAAACAACTTAATGCATGAGGAGGGTTCACAGATATCCCTGATGATGGGTATCAGTGTAAAAGGTGAGGCTGAAGCATTTGCATGCATCTTTTAGACAGAAGTGCCAGTGATAAATCACATCTTCCTCTCAACTTGCCAAGCATCACAGTTGCCAGTCTTCAGCCAGTTGGATGAATTTCATGTGTTATCAAGAAACAGCTTAAGTCACTAGACACTGACAGTATATGAGCAATAATACTCAAGACTTCAGCTCCTAAAGTAGCCTTGCCCCTCATGAAACAGTTTCAATAGAGCCACATCACTGGCTTTATCCCAGCGAAGTCAAAAATTGGTCAAATATATCCTGTTTACTAAAAGTAAGACAAAACGGAAGCCACTAATTATTGCATTGCTGTCTGAACCAGCGTTTATTGCCTATCCCTAACCATCCTTGAGAAGCTGATGTGATAAACTGACTCCATGAACTATTGCTTTCCTTGCTGTGCAGGTAAACCCTCACAGGTGTTGGAAGGGAGTTACAGGATTTTGTCCAAGTGGCAGTGAAAGAATAGCATGAGTCCCAAGTCAAGATGATGTATGATTTGGAAAGCAATTTGCTTTCAGTGGTATTCTCATACATTTGCTTCCTTTGTCCTTCCAGGTGGTAAAGATTGTGAGTTTAGAAAATACGGTCTTACAATGAAGCAGGAAGCATATGTAAGAAATTAAATGATCCATTAATGCATTTAGCTTGGTCATTGGTACTTCTTCATTGGTGATGAGCTCTGTGTGAGCCCTTGTGCTCTCATCGGATGTGGAATGAAATAACTCCACAGAGGCCAGTATCCCATCACTAAGTCACCTTCTGTTAACACATGGAAAGCCCTTGATACTGACCCATCTGTCTCAGCCGCTCCCAATGAGCAGCATGTCTGACACTCCAGTTTATATCTGTCCACTAGGGCTCCCTGATTGAAACATATTAACAGCCCCAATCAGGGAACTCCTATTCAATGAGGTCCACCTGGCTGACCTTGTCACAGTCACTGCAGTGAGGCTGCCAGCTCAATGCAGTGGTCACCTGGGGAAAGAGGTTTCATTCCCCCCGCAATTAGATCAGAGGGCTTTGTATGGATTTGCACCGTTATAGATTTTGATAGTCCCTTTGACACATCTCCTGAAGGCTCCAGGCAGGGCTGTACACCTACCCAGGCTTTTCAGCTTTGCAAGCCTGTCAACAGCACACTCGAGTTGCCTTTGATACAATTTGAGGTAGAATTCCTGTTATCCCCCTGCGTATACTTGACACCTGAATATTGTCCAATACTCGTCCCTGCCTTCAGAAGTAACATTCTGCCAAGTGTTCAGAATGCAACGTTTAAAGCTTTAAATTCCATTGACCCTCTTGTCTTTTTTTGGGATGTTAATGTTAAGGCTTGTTGGATGCTTCCCCACTTTGGTTACTCATACCACAGCAGATACTCTGGGCAATATTTTCCCCTGCCTGGTGTGACGAGTGTAATGGCAAGTAAGGTTACAAAGTATGGAGAGAATGGGGGGAGAAAATCAGATTTCTAATGTCAAAATTCAGACGTGTTTCATTTTGAGTCTTAAATGGCAACTTTGGAATCTTGTCTTTGAGCAGTAACTAAGTTGTTTCCATATATTTGCATCTCATTAAAACTCCACCTTGACCTATTTGCATCCCATTTCCAAATCACCTCCCTCGAGAAAGTAAATGATATGAAAACCCGACATGTAAAACTGAATAGTTGGCAGGCAGCTGCATCTTGCTCAATGCCAGTCCCCGTCATCATGCAACTGCTTCAGCTGCAAAATGTTCCTACAGGCCACCGTTCTCCTCAAACCATTATTCACACCACATGGCACCAGAAAACCACTATCGTAGCATCATCATGCCTGTTCTTGGACTAACAGCTATTTTGTCAGACGCTTCAGCATTTTACTTTGGAGCTGACACTGATAACTTGCATATTTCATGCCAAGTCCCATTGCACACATACCTGGTGCGTCTGCACAGGATGTTATTTTTTTATGCTGACATGACACATGGTTTCTTCGCACTCACTGACTTGTGCACTTACGGGATGCTGCCAGTCTCTCTCTTTTTCTCTCTCTCTCTCTCGGTGACATTGGTTTCTTCTTGCACAAGATGATGAGCAGTCAGTTACTATCTGCCACCTAGTGCTGTTTAACACAAAGGGAAAGAAAGACAGCTTGTGACAGTGCAGACCACTGAGCAATGAGTTCAACACACAGACAGGAATTGAATTGTCACTCTGAGCGACTGTGCTATCTCAGATTCAGAGCTGCAGCACATGCCAACAACTTATTCAGCAAACACTTTCCCAGAGCTTTAAGCAAATGGTAAGTGTAGAAGTTGAAGCATATCTGAATTTTGACATTAAGAATCTGATTTTGTTTTCCCATTCTCTAGTGATGGTACTATGGCTTTAAGAGGTGTATTTGTCCTTTATTTTATGATGAGAGGTTAAGAGAGTATGGTCTGTTCCAAGCCAATAAAGTAAACAGCTAGTGAGGTCTTGTTTTATTTTAGTTAGAACAATAGAAGCAGCCTGAATGGTGGATCAAGCTCCCACAGGACCGGGATTTTAACTTTCAGTAGTTGTTGGAGTTTTGAAGTTGCTGTACATCTCTCTCGGTTACAGCTGAAAGCTTAAGTTCCCTATCTCTGCCAGAATGTTCCCTTGATGTTCTATCTTCCTGGAGTGGAGAAACATTGCATATGAGACAATCTATTTTACCAAATTTGCCTTTGCCAAGTATATGCTTATGGGATGTTTTTGTATTGGAATAGTCGCTGTTTAGGACTTAAATAATCTATTATTCTGTTAGGTTTTACAATAGTGATTAAGTTGGACAAATTCATCTTTGTTTTGTTGGTATTTTAACCGTGTAGAGAAAGAATAAAGTGTGTTTTACCTAAAGCCAAGTAGTGTAACCGATCGAATTACATCTAGAACACAACACCTTACGCTTATCTTTAAATATGGAAAAGTCTAGGCTATCTCCTTGATACATTTGAAGGGGGTTTGGTCTGGTCCATAACAGGGACCTTTGTCAGATGAAGGGATATAATGGTTAGGACTATACTCTCGCATTAAATGAGCTTATCGTGATCAAGTCCGGGGGCGTTGGCTACAGTCATCCTTGCAGTTCATGCAAGCAGCCAGAGGATTACAGGCAGGTTATTCAAGAAACTGAATTTTCAGTCCAAGAGGTGAGCCAATTTTTACATTGCAATGAGACGAAGTAAGACATTAAATATGATGAAAGTGATGCAAGAGTAGTTAATTGTCATGCATGAACAGGAGAGGTAGTGAGGGAGTTGAGGGCCACACGTGTGGTAATTTACGAAACAAAGGTGGGTGAAAGACCTTCAGTGGGCATGCTGCATGAGATACTGAGGATTGTAGCCCATCTGTGTTGGTAAAATGTATCCACAAAGGCGGACCTAATGAATGCTGGCTTTGAGTGTGAAGTAGCAAAAGGAAGAAGGTGGCACTTGCCCGTGCAAGATGCAGGTGATTATTGATCATCATGTGGCATTGCTGCAGGCTATAACCCTGACTTATACTGCAATTGCTATCTAGGCTGGCTGTGCCTCTTAGCAGTGGCAACGAGTTGTGCTTCTCTGCGCCACCCCATCCATCAGCACCTTCAGATCCCTATTCTGGAAGTGGAGAGCTAGCTTGCTTTTCATATCGGACATTTGCAGGCTTAAAGGACCTCAGCAAGCAGTCATTCCTGGCTTGCAATATCTAAAGTTGTACATACATTGTAATCTTCAATATGGTTCCAGAGGTGTGTATGTCACTCAGTCTCTCCAGCGATGAGCTATTCTCTAACCGTGTGATTCTCTAAGAAACGTGCCCAACAGCTCAGTTGCAAAATTTATGAGGTGAAAAGTGAAAGGACTTGTGAGAAACTTCACACTGGCTCATGGAAGACCAGGATTGGAAAATTCAGTCCTGCCTGTGTGGTCTACAAGCTATTTGGAAATCGCAAACTAAACAAATCATCCCACAATGCTTAAACATGTTGTCAAGCATGATAACAATAGAAAATATTGTGTATGTATCTAAATATTGGTTACAAATATGTACAAATTAATATGAAACCCTACAAACAGTAATTTTAATTTCAGTCTCACATATTTTGGCTTAACCCGAACTATGTTAACTAGAGTAAATGCTAAAATATTTCTAAAACCTAACTCACCAGCATTGAAATATGGATTCTTGAGTCAATCATCTTACTATATTGAAATGATCTTAGAGAAAAAAAATTGATTGTGATTTTGGTTTAATAAATTTCTCCAAGCTTTTGGTAGAATAAGAAATGATAAACGTAACGTAAATGAGAAATATCAGAATTTTCCCTTGAAAAAGATCACTTGTGCCTGCAGATAGTTGTAATTGACTTCCACTGTATTCTCATTTTTAACAGAACTGCGTATAAAAAGGCAGAATTCATCAGACAGTATCTCCAGTCTCAATAGCATTACAAGCCATTCCAGCATAGGGAGTGGTAAGGATGCTGACGCCAAAAAGAAGAAAAAGAAAAGCTGGGTAAGTTCATGCTTTTCTCTTTACATGAGAGTTAAATGTTATACACATGACACCTGTCCATGCTGACTGCTAGTGTACTGTAAGTGCGCCCTCTGCTGTTAGTGTCACCAATTACAGCCTTGTATGAGATAATGAAATGTGTCTCTGATGAAGGGTCTAGGCCTGAAACGTCAGCTTTTGTGCTCCTGAGATGCTGTTGGGCCTGCTGTGTTCATCCAGCCTCACATTTCATTATCTTGGATTCTCCAGCATCTGCAGTTCCCATTATCACAGCCTTGTATGAAACCTGTTTATTTTAGATAATGTTAGAAAATGCTCATGCAGAGTTATTTAATGGAACTGGGTAACACCAAGGTTCAGAAGCTAGTAAATTGGTTCCAGTCTGTAAGCTGATATCATTCATATTGAAACATTAACCATTTTCTCAGGCTATTGTGGTATGAAAACTGATGTCTAGCTGCAGTCCATTAAAATGGTGTCTTGATGTCCCAGTAGACATATCATGAGCTTCTAAAGTAGTTCAGTTGCTGTCAATATTTACTTAAGAATACATAGAGTTTCTTTTAAAGTTCTACTTTCTACATGAACATTTTACAGGGTTTAACATATAATTGATAATAAATGAACCAATATTTGGTATTTGGTTATGATTATTAAACAAAGGTGAGTAAAGACTGTAATAGCATCAAGTACCTTAAAGAATATGATAGTTTAAACTATAACAAGGTAGCATATGTAAAACAAACAAGAGAATCACGTAAAAGAAAAATACCACAGGTTTTACAAAAAAAAGCATGAAATGGCACACAATGTCAGCTAGTCATTCTGGGCATTGAGTCTTTTTCAGGAGGAACCACAAGCTGGAGTTGATGCAGGTGACAGAAGTATCGCCCAGCTACTGGAGAACCCTGCAATGTCTCTTTTTAGAGAAAACCTAAAATTTAACCCCACTCAGACACATAATTGGAAAGCCCAAGCCTTCCCCAGGAACCAAGAACTGACACCGAGATTAGAAAGGGTATATGGGTGTCTTTGAGTCAGCATGGACAAGATGGGCCTAATGGCTCCCTTCTACACTGTATCATTTCTGTGATTTTAAGTCATGAATACCAGCAGTTGTCAGCCAGGCTAAGGCAGTGATTGACGCTTGTGCGATCTACCAGAGGTGTCGGGTTGTCATGGATCTCAGGCCACTGTGGGATGGGGAGTTTGTTTGACCTCCCTCTGCATGACAAGTCACCTGGTCACAACGTTAAGGCTAGGAGCTGGCTGAGACCCTTAAAAACCTCAGTTAACAGCAAGGCAGTAAGGACATCCATGAGGCTTACTGCTATGAACTTGATCAGTGCATTGGCAAAGACATTATATTCCATTCAATGTGAGTGATACTAAGAAAACACAATTCTTAATTTACCATTGTGTGCTTGAATGCTGTAATGCTGACCCCAGACTCCAATTACCAGTGATATCAAGAAGTTCCACATAATTTACTGAGATTATTACTCTTAAATATTCATATTTTACACTGACATCCACATCGGTAAAAGCATACAGAGAAGTGTTGATATTTGGCTTGCTAGAAACCCTAGAAATGCTCCCCATGCTCCCAGTTTCTTATTCCACTCTAGATATCTACTAATACCGTAATGTTAAAATGTAAACTTAATGCTGCAGTCTACAGAAACTGAAATGCATGATTATAATATCAATGCAATGTCAAATAACTTCACATAATATTTTGAAATATACCTATGTTTGCCTATATAATTTAATTTTAATATTTTAATAACAACGTTGACTTTTCTGTTTTACATTATTGAAATGGATCCCATATAAATAAATTTTGGTCTCAGTTCACTTAAGCATTTCCAAATGTCAGCTTTTCCAGACAGTTGGATTTCAGAATTGATCTGGTCAGGTCATGAAGTACACGCGTCAGATTTTGGTGTGGTTTTCTAAACCAACATAAGGAAACACAAATTGAATTGTCACCAACATTTGACACCCTTCCATTTCTCTTTTCCAATCTAATTGTCACTAGTTTAAACAGTAGGTGATGTAACTGCTTCGAATGATGGACATGTGGGAAATTGGGGGTTATCATATTGGCACCAGTTTTCCAAGAAGCATGAGTGACCAAAGTAACTTCAGTAAAGTTTGCTGCGGAGTAGAACACCCTAACCAGGTTTCTTTTTCAGCTTTATGACACTGTTCTTGCTCGTATGTTCCGTAAAACCTTGCAACTGTGAACATAGCTGGACCTCACACAGGAAACTTTCCTGCATCTACATGAAATTAATTGAACAAGTCAATGCAGCAGATATCAGAACATTAAGTAAACGGACCTCTTCTGATTTCTGTGTCACTCATTTAACTCAATGAACTCGGGCATGTTCTGATATGTCTGGGCACAAACCCAAAACCTTGCCTCTCCTTATGTTTTTGAAAGAGCAAATTGTTAACGTTTTTTCTGCAATCTCTCGTAACCTTCAAAAAGAGGTACAGATGCTGACATTTGCACCTTACAACTGAGATTAAAACCTTGCAGAAAAGTGATTATTTTGAGATTTCCTTAATTCAGGAGCAACAACTCAACAATGATCGAACTGCACACAAATTTAGTTGCTGACTTCTATCAAATACAAAATGCCCTTCCAATCATTGTTGCCTTTTTTGTCATGACCAGGTGAGGTGGTGTGAACTGGCTCCCAGTTCAAACTTGCTAATTGCCAGTGACTTAGAATCTATCCACTCCTTGTATGACATAGGCTATAGTGAGAAATTTGGAAAAAAGAAGAGTCAGGCATGTTATCGCAAGAGAGCTTTTTTACATCAACAACAAAATGTAGCACTTTCCAACCAAGACCTGGACTTTGAGGCAAGATTCTCATTCACAGCAAGAGGCTCACTAATGGATAATTGCTTATTATCACCATCATTATTCATTAGCTTCACCTCATCTGTATGCAGCCTCCTTTCCCTCATCTGCCAGATAAAAACTATACACCAAGAATTCCCAACATAAAAGTCAGAGCAAGTACCTGGCAACGCTAGGTCACCACTTGCTGGACCAGACCTCAAACTGCGACACTAGGCACCAACATCTCGAGGCACACTTCTTGGGCAATGATTGCACACATCTCGTATCCATGGACCTTGGTATTTTATATGTACCAGTTTCCTTGTGTCATCTTGGCACATTTCCAAATCACTTGCAATGTGTCGCCTCACGTTAATGCTGCAATTTGGAGCTCACCAACACCTCTCATTGGAATGCTGCTGCAGAGACACTGTGCATGGAATGGACCAGGCTGCTGGCCCTCTCTCTTGGCTAACTCACTTAGTGCCTACCTCAACGTTCAAAGCATTCCTCCCTTGCCTTTCCTATTTGCGCTTTCTCGCTTAGAGGCTCACAGGACTTCCATCTTGCCGTGCTATTTAGTGTGGACACAAAGCCAAGTAGCTTGGCACAGTTTTCAGCAATCATCAGTCAAGGGGAGGGACATTGTGCTACGATAGTGCTAAACCTGCACCATGTGCCAGCTTCATAGTTACCATTATAATTGCATGTGCTTCAAGCAAACAGCCATGTTTAAAAGTCTAATGGGAGCAGTCCTCTGCCAAGTCCAGGGAGCTGCCCTTCAGATAGGTGGTGCCATTGCAGGAAGTTGAGAGCAGTCTCCAGAATCAGACCAGGGCCTTGGACAAGGTCAGTTGGCCTCTTGTGGTAGTCAGGGACTCCATTCTTGTCCAGTACAGGGAATTAGCTGTGGTCAGCCCTCTGGGTACAGTGCAACCTGCCTGGGGAGTCACAGCAACACAGTCAAGGAACTGTATAGATATCAGTCAGAAATCTGGTCACTCAACATTTGGGTCTGCCCAGTTAAGTTGCTCAACATGTTGGTCCATAATCAATCGTAGGGTTCATTCACTAAAAGACAAGTACATTTATCAGCACGCATGGCTGTGAGAGGGATGCTAGGGAACTTAATAGTGGGTATTGGAACAATAATGCTGTGATGCACAGGGAATTACAATACTGAATGCTGATGTGCAGTTAACTCAATATATCATGGAGACGAAATGATAGTACATGGAAGGGAAAGGGATAATGAAGTAAGGGGGGAAAATCATCAATCGGGGCACTTTCCCTTTGAAGGGAAGGGTGAAGGATAGAGGGCCACTGAATCTGGTCTGGTTACTTGATGTGCCTGGGAGGTGGATAAAGTGAACAGATGAAGATTTACTTGGACAGCTTGGGTGGGGACTTGAAGTCCAGAGCCTGGAGGTTGTTTGGGAGGGCTACCAAGAAGGAAATCTTTTGCACTTTGGAATTCATCAATAGTAAGAGATTGAGCCCAGGAATCATCGCTGGAGTCAATTTGCCTTAGATATTTGGCCAGACTCACCCCAGGATGGAATTGAAGTGTAGATGTGGAAGTGTTGGCATTTGTGTACAGGGTAGGAGTAAGATGTTAGACTATGTATCCGAGGGCCTTGACAGGTTGTGTGCCCTGCCCAGAGGCAGTGTGTACTCCTTGGCTTGGACTCTCTCAGGGCTGAGGATGGAAGTGGTAAGCTCAGCCACTACTGGGGTGTCCTGAGATGAGACGTTTGGATGCCATGGGTATGGTTCCTCTTCCAACTTGATACCGCTGGCACCACCTAGTCTCCTTGTAGCAAAGGGGACACCTGTAGTATGGTTGAGGTTCCTTGCTGAGGACCAATGGTTAGAGCAGTGTAGTGCAGGTCAGTGTGTAGATCCAGCGGAAGCTGAGACTGCTGGACCTGACTATCCCTGGTAACCACCAACCTGTCTACAGAGGCAGCCAGAAGTTAACATGCCAGTGCCACTAACAAACCTGCTTCTTACTCCTGGCATAACAAGGTGTAGAGCTGGATGAACACAGCAGGTGCCTTGCTGATACCATGCAGCCTTTTCCTGCCTGGGTCGGAGCAGGTGCCTGAGTAGGCAGCCCTCAGAGTGCCAATGTCCTGGTGTGTTTCTTGCTTAACGAGCTGCAGCAACCTGGCAGCGATGTGCTCACCAGCAACTGCTCCTGTCTCTAATCTGGCGTATGTTCCCATCGAGGTGTCAGTATCGGAGTTGAGGGGGTTTGCAGGAGACAGCCTTGCCACTGCTTCCTCTGCTACAATCTGTTCTTTTCCTTTGAAGGTGGAAGAGGAAAGGTGTAACAGCACCTCCCTTATAACCAGAGAGACACAGTAAATTTCCCAATGATATCTGCAGGGGCCCAAATGAGAGAATGCGTCATGACCAAGGGATACAAACTGTGGCATCATGATAACATTCACAGTGAGGGAAATGGGAGAGTCTCATAACAACGAATGATGCTTCTTACTGAATGCTAAGACAATATCACCACAGGAGCAACCCCAAAACTTACTGGCAAGTGCCGAGATGGTGTCCTCAAAGTGGATGAGAAACCTAGTGTCAGGCACCACACCACCTGTCCTGGCTCTTTCAGCTCTATTATGGACCATTTTCTCCTGGAATGAGAGAAAGGAAGGCATTGAGGAAGATGAAATGTCTAGCATAGCTTTAGTGCTGATGCAGGTTGAGGAAAGCTGCTGCGGTGACCTGAGTGATTGAAGAAACAGAGCTGAAGCCGAGGATTTTTAGTATTGTGAGAAATTTGAAATGTGTGAAAGCGAAGAAGGGAAGGTGTTGCATGCAATAGTGACAGCAGTAGTGTTTGAGCCTTGTGGAAAGGTTGGTGCAGACCACAGGCCAGATGAGTGGGAGATAACACATAGAGATCATGTGACCTACCTTGGCGGAGCAGTGAAAGTCAGCAACTTTCTTCCTACATGTCATTTATTTTCCGGACTCTGAAGACTGCACTGATCCCAATGGCAACCATTGACTGGGTTGGCAGTATCTGCTGTCATGGCTTTCTTTGCTGGTCCTAAGGGAAGAACACATCACTCGTCCCCACCATGCTGTCTACTAAGAGCACTTGGTCTCTGTGCAGAGCAGGGTGCTGATATCACTATGTCTGCCGCATCTGAAGTAAGTGTCTTCATCTGTGCAGGGCAGCTCCAGACTGCCAGTAATTGACTGACTGACTGTGTGACAGCATGTTAAATTTAGCTCCAGGATCCCAGAATATCCCAGCAGTGGTAAGTACTTCTGCCTACAGTGCACCAGAGAATAGGACCAGCATCAAAACGTGGTAGGTAGTTAAGAGACTGAGTTTGGGATGATCGCACAGGAAGGCTTGCCCGGCCTCATAGCAAGAAACCCTTCATGCAACTCAATTAAAATGACACATGGCTCATTTCTGTGAGAAGTTAGCAGTATGATTTTGTAGAGCAAGGCTAAAGCTCTCTTTAATTAGCATGCAGTTATTTTATGTTTAATGCATTGATAAGGAGGTGATGACCTAACAGTATTATTGCTGAACTGTTAAACTAAAAACCCACGTAATGTTCTGGGGACCTGGGTATGAAACTCGCCACAGCAGATGGAGCAATGTGAATTCAACACAAGTCTGGAATTAAGAGTCTACTGATGACAATGACTCCTTTTGTCAATTGTCAGAAAGGCTCATCTCGTTCACTAATGTCCTTTAAGGAAGGAAATTGCCATTCTTACCTGGTCTCGCCTAGACCCACAGCAATGTGGTTGACTGTTAATTACCCTCTGGGCAATTAGGGATGGGTAACAAAGGCTGGCCAAGCCAGCAACACCTTAATCCCGTAAATGAATTTTTAAAAAGGAACCAATTCCAAGCTTTTCTTGAGTGAAAGAAAAAAAGTGAAAGGATAATAAACCTCAAGTAAAATAACAGACTATGTCTAGTCTACATATGCGGTGGTATGAAGTTAAAGAGGGATAGTGTCCAGCACAAAGAAAAGTCAAAATATAATTTAAAGGCTTTGGATGTCCTTGAGATTTAAGGTTTTAACTTGAGAGCACAGTTGTTAATCAACATTATTCACGAATATTATAGATCTCTAAGTTCTCAGTTAAAAGCAGTTCCTTTCTAATTTGTGTTTCACTAGGGCGGTGTTCTTTTGAAAAGCGGAGAGGAAGAGCACTTTCTCAAGTTCTGCAAAGACAAACCCATATCCCCTGCTATACCAAAAGCAGTTCTCTGAAACATTAGCTGACATCGATGCCTGAGTTCATTTTTTTTGAGCTTGACAATTGAGCAAGGCGTCTTTCATTTCCAGGATGTGAAGCTTTTCAGACCGGTGTTAATCAAATTAGGAGATGATGGCTTCTTTGTGCCTGAAAGGGTGAACCACAGCTTTGCCAAAATATTAATTTCAGTTCGATAATTTTGTCTCTTTCACATTGACTTCATGAATTGTGCCTAAACTGTGTTTCTCCACTTGCTGTGACCATTTGAATTAGCTTTTTTTGGCATTTTTAGAACTGTATTAGTCTATGAAAGTCCCAGGTGTTGAAATCAGATAACAAATGTAAATATCAGTAATATCCATATTTTACAAACAGGGGTGTAATTCAGTGTGAATATCAAGCCAACTTGAAATCCAATTGTGCTGAGAAAGCTGTTATTACTAACTAAGCAATTTAGTAAAGGAGCAAAATGTGATTACAGTTGAGGAGAGAAGATTATTAATGAGCAAGTGTTTTTCAATTGAAATTAAAGTTGACAGTTAACTTTCATAATCAAAAAAAAACAAAATTCGTCTGGGTTCATGAAATACTTAAAGGTAACAAGTATTGCTTTGTTCTTCCTCCCATGCTGACACAAACTTTTTTTCAGGTTTATGAGGTAAGTGCTCTCAATATGTCAACCATGTGAGGAAATCACATAATACATCCAGTCTGGATGAATGCCATTCACTGACATCTGAATCCATCAGATCCATCGAGACTCTTAAAGCACTTTGAATTACATTCAGAATTCAGCAATAGCTTATATCCCATTGGTTTATTAACTTGTTATTTATGGACTGTGGCATTTTATGATACACTATGCTTTGTAACTTTCATTTTGCAAATTTTTTGCTATACTACTTTTAGAATTGCCATGACTAGAGTTATTAACTCCACATTACTAAATTGTGAAATTTAAATAATGAATATGATTGTATTTCATAATACGTGCTTTAAGAGTAGGTATAACTAACGTGTATGAATTATATGCATCCATTGCTATCACTGAACAGAGTGAATTGAATATTTCAATAATGAACTATTTGTTACACTCTGTTTGCTGTTTAAGGTAACCCCACAATTAGGGCTGTCATGAATGTCTTGTGTCAAAACGGCATTAAGTTATTTCTAATCTTCTTCGAAAATTAAAGACTGAATTTTTAATTAATTTTCTTAGCAGGTGCTGTGTTCCAGCAAAGTACATATTTACAGACATTGCATCGCTTGAGATAAAATAAATAGAAAATATCATGAGAACAAATATGTTTGCAATGTGATCATAATTCTCGGATAAGCAGGGTAACATAAGAACAGCTGAGGTCATTCAGACCTAAGCTTGTTCCTCCATTCAGTGAGATCATGGCCAATCTGTGGACTAAATCCAGGTACCCATCTTTGGCCCATATCCCTTAATACTTCTGCTTAACAAAGAATTATCTATCTCAGACTTAAAATTAAATCGGAAGAGAACTTCAAACCTCTAGCGCCCTTTATGTGTAGAAATGCTTCCTAACATCTTTGGGTTGGGTCTGTTGAGGGAACAGGAGCTTGCTGTCAAGGGTAACAAACACCCCCATCAAAACCAACAAATACTGCTGTGAAGAATCCTCTGGTGCTGAGGAAGGGTCACCAGACCCGAAGTGTCAACTGCGATTATTTTTTTTTCTCTCCACGGATGCTGCCAGACCTGCTGAGCTTTTCCAGCAACTTCTGTTTTTGTTATCATTACAGCTGTGAAGATATTTAGCACTTTCTCAAGGTTGTCTCTGCCTTGACCCAGCCTCTAGGTTTTCTGAGCCCTGGGATTTGCGGTCGACCTGCAAACCAAGTTGATGAGCATGAAAGCCTTGAACTTAAACCATTCAGAATGTAAATCCACCTTCTGAGCTTTGTTGGACTGTTTGACCTTGTTCTGCCACAGTAATAGCTGGGCAGTTTGTGGCTGACACACTTCCATCTTTTGCTCAGCCATATTTAAAATTTTCCATCAGGGTCTTTAATTACTTTAGAATCAATAATACAGGGGTTAAAAAAAAAATCAACAAGCCCTTGAGGTTTGAGTTAATTGAGAGAAAGGAAGGGAACTAGGGATAAAGCAGGAAACTACAGGCCTGTAAGTCTAACCTCAGTGGTGGGGAACCTATTGGAAGAAATATAGAGGGACAGATTAATCTACATTTGGAGAGGCAAGGATTAACCAAGAACAGTTAGCTCGATGGAGTTTTTCAAAGAGGTAACCAGATGTGTAGATGAGGGCAACACATTCTGCGTTATCTACCTGGACTTCAGCAAGGCTTTTGGTAAGATCCCACGTGGGACATAGATAGCAAAGGTAAGGGACCATGGGATCCAAGGAAATTTGGCAAATTTGCTGAGAGGCAGGATGCAGAGTGTGATAGTTGAGCGCTGTTTTTGCGACTGGAAGCATGTGTCCAGTGGAGTTCCATAAGAATCAGTGAGGTACCTGCTGTTTGTTGCATATAAAAATGATTTGGACGTGAATGTAGAAGAGTTGATCAGTACGTTCATGGATGATATGAAAATTGGTGGAATGGTAAATAGTGAAGAGGATAGCCTTAGATTACAGGAGGACATGTCAGATGGGCTGCTTAGTGGCAAATGGGACTCAATCTGCATAAATCTGAACTGATGCACTCAGGCAGGACAAACAAGGCAACAGAATATATGATGGACAGTAGGAGCCTGGGAAGAACCATGGATCAGAGGGACCTTAGTATGTATGGTAGCATGTGGTTAAGAAGGCATATGGGGTACTTGCCTTTATTAGCTTAAGTATAGAGTTTAAGAGCAGGGAGCTTATGCTGGAACTGGTTAAAAAGTTAGTTCAGCCACAGCTAGAGCATTGAGTTCAGTTCTGGAACGGATATTGTAGAGTTGATGTGAGAGCATTAAAGAGGATGTAGAGGACATTTACCAGGATGTAGCCTGGACAAAAGAGTTTCAGTTCTGAAGAGAGATTAGATGGACTGGGGTTGTTTTTGTTGGAGTGGCAGAGGCTTAGGGTGGACCTGATTGACATGTGTAAAATTGAGGGGTGTGGACCGAATGAAACTGTTCCCTTTTCAGGAGGGATCAGTGACCAGGGGTGTAGATTTAAGGGACAGGAGGTTTAGAGGAGATGTCGGGAAAGTTCTTTCACCCAAAGGACAGTGGGAATCTGGATTTGCTGCCTGTAAATCATGGCAGAGACAGAAACACTCATAATATGTAAAAAAATGTTAGATGTGCACTTGCAATGCCGAGGCATAAAAGGCTATGGACCAAATGCCGGAAAGTGAGACTAGACTCAATGGACCAAAGGGCCTTTTACTGTGCTGTAGATCCCTGACTCTCTAACCAACATGGATTTGTAAAAGGCAGACCATGCTTCGACCAGTCCAGTTGATTGATTTTTTTTTTGTGAAGTTACATAGAATGTTGACAGAAATTTTATGAAAGCATTGGAGCGAGTACCACAAAAAGATGGCTAACTAAACCGGGGCTCGTGGAAGATGGGGAGGAGGGGTGTGTTATTTTCAGCGTGGATAATTTCTGGGCTTGCAGACAAAAAGAAAGTCGAGGTAAATGGTTGTTGTTCAGACTGAAAGGTAAATGTAGGGACCCCCAGAGGGTGGGTGTTGGGACCACTGGTTTTTAACACAAAATATAAATAACTTTGTTGTTAGAATATAAAATGAAATCTCAGAACTTTATGATGACTGCATAAAGACATATATTAGGTAGTCAGCTAGCTGAATAGAAGTTAGAATCCAATACAGTAGAGTATGAGGTAATGCGTTTCAGCAGAAACTGCATGGAGAGATGATAGAAACCTTATGTCATGTTCCAAAGAGTGTGCAAAAACAGAGGGACTTGGGATTTATATGCATAAATCCTTGACAGTGGCAAGGCAGAGTAATTTATAAAACATTTGGGATTTTGGATATAATAAATAGAAATTGAGTACAAAAGCAGAGACATTGTGTCAAAACATTAAGAATTTCTGAGCAGGTCACAGGCAGAATATTATTCAAGCCTCAGAGGGGTTGGAGGGAAGAAACCTGATGATTCATTGTGACTACTGTTCCTGGTGGCACTGCAGGGACAGGATAGCTATCAGATTGGCTAGCAGCTCCCAGAAGCAGCCAAGATCTGATGCGATTAAGGTTTTAGAGAAAATAAAGACTGTTATGACTTATCGGCCATGCTGAGGTTGACTCATCCATGGCTCTTAACCATTTTTACACTGGGTATAGGATGTGAAATGCAACAATAATTAATGATCAAGAGGGGTTGTGGAATCCTTCCAGTATTAATTATAGAATAACTTATATACTGTGAGGATAAAAACCAAATGGACTAGCTGAGCTGAAAGGCTCATTTTGTCAATAATTTGTATGAATGTGTTAATTAAGTTTGACAACAAATTGAATGTGTATAAAATGTGTTGCAGATTTGGATTTGTATGAATGTGGTAATTAATGAGATGCACTTTGCAAATTAATGAAATAAAATTAAGCTACATGGAGTGAGTAATTGATTTAGTGAATCACTAATTTCTGTATTTTATTGAATAATTAAGCTCATTATAAATGAGACTAATTAATGTATTGAATGGTGAGATGTTGGAAAATGTCATTCACATTCTAGAAGTGCTGTTGGGTCGGATTGTAAGATTGAGGATTTCCACTATATTTGGTCGAATGCAGTCATTGAATGGAGATTACAAATATAATTTTCTTACAGACAGGAAATCGCTTTGCATTTGTGTGAGATTGTATCAGTGTCTTGGGAATACTATGTAAATTTTAACAGTTGGGAAAGTACGTATCAAAATCCAAAGATTGATTTGCCACCCCTCTTGTAAAATGAATCATAGACATGTTCATGCATTTCTGGGGCTCAAAGTTGAGGTGCTATCTTGGCATCCTGTTGCATGAGCAAATTCTGTAGATCTTGTCAGATGTGCACTTGACAGAATGGATTCTCACCCCCAGAGTCAGGAGCAAGACACGCAAGAGAAAATAGGTACAAAAGCAGAAATTTCTGGAGAAACCCAACAGATCTGACAGCATCCGTAGACAGAAAGCAGAGTTAACATTTCAGGTCTGATGACTCTTTTTCAGAAATAGTGGAAGTAATGTGATGTATTCTCATGAAAGCATCCCAGTGCTTATGTTGGATTTCATTCATTGAATCTTGTTAGAAACATAGCTGTACACAAGCGCCAATAAGCTTCAATCTCACAAATAAATGTAAGGATCCATCACTTTCTAACCTTGAGTTTTCTTTTTTTTCAATTAATTGTATGACCAAACTTGAAATTCACTACTTAAACTGCTAATCAATATAGTGGAAAATGTTAAACATTGGCGTTTTGTTTATTTATTTAAACTACAATACAAGATTTGTATCAACTTTGCAGTCAGTCCCAAAAAGTGCAAGCATTTAGTTAGCTTGATTTGCAACCACCTCATGAAATACTTTACAATCTGATTAACTTGCCTGCCTAGCGCAATTCTCTTGAGCTGTTGCACGGCATGAATAAATTCCACAAATACCCCTGTATACACACACATTGTATGAAAACAAAGTGAGTGCACTGCGCAGTTAATAAATTCCAGGTCTGCTCCGACTATTCCCTCAAAACAAAATTAACGGTCTCATGTACTAGATTCAGTGTCTTTTGCAATCATGAATAATAATATTTAGTATTCCAACAGCATGATTTGGGATTGTAACAATAATAATTTCATGTTATTATAAGAAACTGGATGTCATAACCTCACATATAAATCCCGTGCAATACTCCAGTCTTCTAAGATGGAGCCAATGCACATCCTGGACAGATAAAGTCAATGAAAAATGAAGAAGTTGGCTTCCGAGATGGATTCTAATTGACAGAATAGAGTAGTAATTTGAGATGATTAACTTCTTTTATGATGCTCCCTGCAAGATATGAAACAATAAAGAATGCTACACAACCCTGCTAGCAGGCTAACTTGTCCTAGTCTGCCTTATCATTGCATTTGTCCAGCTGTCGTCTTAATGGAAGCTTGTCTCCTACATGTCTCCTTTGGCAGCCTTTCTCTGACTTAACTCACTGATGATATCTTTAATCCTTCTTTTGTTTTTGCTCCTGACCAGGGAGTTGACTATTGAATCTCGTGACTCCTTTCTTCTGCTGGGTTATCAGAGCCATTTGTTAAGCAGCCCAGCACCTCCTCAATCAAAAGAGCTACTATAGCCCACCGCTCACAAGATGAATAGTGTCATTCTAACACAATAAGTTGAGATGGTTCACAGAAACTGTCACTGAACTTCCATTGTTTTATTTAACCCATTTCCCTTGGTTCCTACGGGTATATTTCCTCCTCACCCTGTTTCTGCCTTTAAAAAATTGTGAACTGAATTTAACTGGGATATAAATCACATCCACAGCATTTGTGGCTTAAGTCAAAAGTCCCAAAATAGTAAACATCTGCTTTGTTGTTAGGCTGATACTTTCATATTGACTGAACTTAATGTTAATGGAGAGTAAAAATAAATTATATTTCCCTTTCTTTTGCCATTTAGTGTTAAACACATTCACTTTGTTGTTCACCCAATTCAATGGTTGCTGGAAGGAAAAAAAAGTTGAAACATTTATTTTCTTTTGTTCTGTGCATTCCCTTTTCAGATGCACCCATTGTAATTTAGGTATTCTACTTGTCCTGTGATTATTTCTCACATTCATTACATACCAGCCCAACAGCCTTCGCATCCGGCATATCATCCTCTGCAACTCCACCACCTACAATCCGACCTCACCACCAAAGAGATTTTTCCTTCTCCACCCCTATCTGCCTTCTGTAGGGACCACTCACTCTGCGACTCCCACGTCTGCTCCACACTCCCCACTAGCCCCGCCACCCCAGCACCTTTCTGTGCAACCGCAGGAGGTGCTACACTGCCCCTACATCTCCCCTGTCATCCCCATCCAAGGCCCGAGACAAACTTTCCATGTCTGACAGGGGTTCACATGTACATCCTCCAACCTGATCTACTGTATTCATAGAGCATCTGCATTTTCTATGCAATAATGAACAACACCTTCCAGTCTCTCAACATTTTAACTCCACCTCCCACTCTCTGGTCCATCCTGGGCCTTGTCCAGCATCACAATGACACCACCCACAAACTGGAGGAGCAACACCTCATATTCCGCCTTGGGAGCCTACAGCCAGAAGGCCTGAATGTAGAATTCACCGGTTTTAAAATCACCCCACCCCCGTCCTTAAGTCACGTCCAAACATCCCTCTCATCCCCGCCTCCTTGACTTGACACAACCTGTCCAACCTCTACCTCACCTTTCCGCTCCCCCCTTCTCACTGACCAAATCCCTACTATCCCCTTCTTACATCCACCTATCACCATCCCACCTCCCCTCCCCCAGACTGACCCCTCTTTCATCTCGCCTCCTTGACCTGACACAATCTGCCTGTCTTTCTCCCCACCTATCCGCCCATACCCTTCCAACTGGCCAGCGCCCACTACTCCCTGACTGCATCCATCTATCGCCATTCCGCCTGCCTTCTTCCAGTCCTACCCCTGCTCCCTCTATTTGTTTCTCAGCTGCCTTCCCTTTCCCCCAGCTCTGACAAAGGATCCCGACCCGAAATGTCAACTTTCCTGTTCCTCTGATGCTGCGTGACCTGCTGTGTTCCTCCACCTCCAAGCTGTGTTGACTCTGACTCCAGCATCTGCATTTCTTGTGATCCCTTTACTTCATCACCAGTTCAATAAACTGATCAATAATCAATAAACTGATTACATGCATATGACAAAATGGACAATTATATGGTTGAACAAAAAATTTGTGCCTCAAGATGCCAGCTTATTTCAAGCAAGTTTTTATTTTTAATGCCACCCATGAAGAATAAATTGCAATTTGATGTGCATATTTTTGAATATGATTTATTGTATTGCATCTCTATAAGTTTAGAGAAGATGCTTTGTTTCTTGAGGGCAAGTTTATAATTAAGTTCAAAAAAATCCATGTCATGACAGCCCTAAAATCATGTGTCCCTCCAGTTTGTATTCCTTTGTAAAGTCGCATATTACCAAACTTGTTATATTTTTACATCTAAGTCTTTTACATGTGCCTGAGACATTTTTAGCTCCCTGGTGCAGCATAAATTATATTACTTTAATTTGTGTTACTATAGCATAATTGTTTGGACAAACTTTTTAAATTCAAATCAATTAGACAGATCAAATTTGGGCCTGTAAAGCTGATATTTCTACTTCTGCTTCCAGGTTGAGTAGTTGCCAGAGATAGACCATAATCTTTAGGAGAACAAAAGTGGTGTGTTTTTTTTTCACTCGGGTAAAACTAAAGGGTCAATGATAGTTGGACATCTGGAGCAATTAAGTGTTGGATATTGCCTCACAGGTTTGGGGTTAAAATGTGAGATCCCTCTCTTCATATTCTGCACCCATTGAGTTAGCTTTGCCAAATTTCATGAGGATACCCTCATGGTGTTCCCATTTTGAGATTGGGAGAATGTTTAAAACAAAATAATCTAAATATGTAAGTAGATGATAAAGCATACAGCTCTGTAAAAATCTTGACAGACGTAAAAGTTTAAAAAAAAACCAAATTTTTGAAACCTTACTTTGGCCTAAAAGGTCATCTTTCCCTCATTTTCAAGGCCTGTTGAGGTTTTCACAGAAGTTAACTTGATACCTAAGAACTGCATATTTTCCAAACTTGCATCAATTTTCTTTGTTTTTATTACCTACAAACAGAAGGTACATACATTGCAATGAAGCCAATTATATTTGCAAGTTGTTACTTTTACTTGTAAGGAATGCTATTCCATGCTTTTAAATTCTGTTTTATTTTTTCAGCTGCGAAGCTCATTTAAGCAAGCCTTTACCCTCAAAAAGGCACCAAAATCAGCATCTTCCTATTCCGACATTGAAGAAATCGCAACACCAGATTCTTCAGTGCCATCTTCCCCTAAAGTGCAGCGTGAAGATGCAGATTCATCGGCCCCCATCAAACCATCGCATTCATCCACTGAGTAAATAAAACTATATTTTTTCTGTTTTTTTTTTGTTTGCAGTTCTATGAACTGTTCTCGTATAGAAAATATTGGACTGTGATAAGTGACTTCTGAAGTTGATTTGTTCAATTGTCAGGCATTTATATAAGCGCCTTTCATGACCTCAGGACTTCAGAAAATGCTTTACAGCCGGTAAAATACTATGAGTGCTATCATTGTTCGAATGTGGGATACACACTTGTTGATTTGATTTTGTTTGTCTTTGACACGCAGCGTTGAGTCATAAGAACTGTACTCGCAGAACTTCATGGTGGGCAGGGGGTCATTTGTTTCTGTCATAATTGTGTAAAATTTGTGGAACGGTATAAAATATTTCATGTGTGAAATTTTCCAAAACTTGCCTTGTGTGAGAGGCTGCATCCACTGCTGATAAGTGATGTAGTTACCACTTAAATGATGTATGCTCCAAGACAAGCAGAAGTCATAGAGTCATAGAGTAATACAGCATGGAAACAGGCCTTTCGGTCCAAACTGGTCCATGCTGACCATAGTCGTCTCAGCTATTTCCAATTGCCCACATTTGGCCCATATCCCTCGAAACACTTCCTATCCATGTACCTATCCAAATTTTTCTTAAATGTTGCTGTTGTGCCTGTCTCAACCACTTTCTCTGGCAGTCTGTCCATATACATACTACTCTCTGTATTAAGATGTTGTCCCTCAGGTCCTTCTTAAATCTATCCCCCCCTCACCTTAAACCTATGCCCTCTAGTTTTCAGTTCCCCATCCCTGGGAAAAAGACTATATGCATTCATCCTATCTATGGCCCTCATAATTTTATACATCTTAGTAAGGTCAGTCTCCTCCCCCTACCATTTCTCCTACTTTCCAAGGAACATTATCCTGTCCTGGCCAACGCTATGTTGCACATAATGAGTTTGGGACTCTATCAGTGATGGTATGTGTGGATTGGCAACAGAGCTTTGGCTTAGGTTAGACAGCTTTGGAATCTTTGAATGTCTTCAAGTAGTTTGTGAAAGTTCTTGAGATAGAAAAGGTAGGTGCAAACTTACCTGTACAATGTGAATAATCCTATTAAACAATTTCCTAAGATTGTAACAGCTTTCTTCACCTGATCCTTGCTTCTACCAAGTATAGATTACATAGACTTTATTGCATGAAAACAGTAAAACAGAGCCAGTACCTCGAGTAGAGCATGACACCACTCTCAACTGACGGAGGAGAAAAATAAGATGAACTGCATGTCGTCGAAGGAAGAGTGGGGTGAGGAAGAGTAGAAACATTTCCACTGGAACCCTCACTGCTGCTGACATTTCTGAGCTTGTGTTCTGAGTTTGCTATTTTCCATTCCTGCACCTTTACTTGTTTGGAGCTTTCTCAGTGGTCCACTGCTGCACTGACAGGAAGCCTTGAGGACTGTTTCAAGCTTGCCTTTCAAAGCCATTGAGAGCTTTGGGATAAAATATGGCTGGTTAAAAGGTGAGTCATAGATCCCTTCCCAGCGCCTGCCCACCAAATGTGGAAATCTAGCCCAGCCCGAGTCTTTGTGCAAACCTCAGCTCTGAGTTGGCACCATTCCATCTCCTGGACAGTGAAGATTTGCTTCCCGGCAGTTTTGAAATGCACCAACTATTTTGTTATACATACTTATCTTCAATAGCCTGTTTCATCAAAGACCGCAAATATATCCTTGTCCAGGTGATGCAATGTGCATTTTTACCCTCAGCCAGCTGGCATCCATATGACTCTTGTCCCCAGCCTTCCATCAGTCTGCTGATGACCATGTGCACATCCTGTCTGTAGTCTATCCTTTTATGATCTATGCAGTGCCTGATATTCACTCTGAGCTGGCAGCTGCAAGCACACAATCCAGTGACAGTGATATATCTTTATCATCACTCCCATCTTGCTCTTTATTTAGCACGTCAGTGTGGTCTTCAAGAAGGTCTTTGACAGGTTCCGCACAGGAGGCTGCTGAGTAAGATAAGGGCCCAAGGTGCTAGCACGGATAGAAGATTGGCTGTATGGCAGAAAGCAGAGAGTGGGGTTAAAAGGCTCTTTCTCAGGATGGCAGCCTTTGACAAGTGGTGTTCTACAAGGGTCCGTGTTGGGACCATAACTTTTCACTTTATACATTAATGATCTAGATGAAGGAACTGAGGGCATTCTGGCTAAGTTTGAAGACAATACAAAGATTGGTAGAGGGGCAGATAGTATAGAGGATGAGGGGAGGCTGCTGAAGGAATTGGACAGGTTAGGAGCATGGGCAAAGAAGTGGCTGATGGAGTACAATGTGGAAAAGTGTGAGGTCATGCCTTTTGGTGAGAAGAATAAAAGCATGGACTATTTTCTAAATGGGGAGAAAATTCAGAAGCCTGAAGTACAAAGAGACTTGGGAGTTCTAGTCCAGGATTCTCTCAGTAAATTTGCAGGTTGAGTCAGTAGTTAGGATGGCAAACAAATGTTGGCATTTATTTTGAGACAACTTGAATATAAAAGCAGGGATGTACGTCTGAGGCTCAAAGTAGCTCTTGGCAGGCCACGTTTGGAGTATTGTGTGCAGTTTTGGGCTCCACATATCAGGAAAGATGTACTGGCCCTGGAGCGGGTTCAGAGGACCGGGAATGAAAAGCTTAACATATATGAGGAATGTTTGAGGACTCTGGGTCTATACTTGATGGAGTTTAGATGGATGAGGGGAGAACTTGCAGAATACTGAATTACCTGGACAGGGAGGATGTTGGGAAGATATTTCCATTGGTCAGAGAGACTAGGACCCGCGGGCACAGTCTTGGAGTAAAGGAAAGACCTTTTAGAACAGAGAAATTTCTTCAGTCAATGAGTGGTGAATCTATGGAATTCACCACCACAGAAGGCTGTGAAGGCCAGGTCATTGAGTACATTTAAGAAGGAGATAGATAGGATCTTGATTGTCAAGGGGATCAATGGGTATGGGGAGAAAGCGGGAGAATGGGGTTGAGAAAAGTACAGCCATGATTTGAATGGCAGATGGGCTGAATGGCCTAATTTCTGCACCTATGTCTTATTGTCAAGTCTTTAGAGCTTTGATAGGGACCCAAAAAAAAACACAAGGCTAAAGTTGTGTTGTCAGAAAGGTGTACAAGTGAGGAAGGAATGCGTTCTTACACCATCTATTGCTTATAAATCAGGAAGTATGGTGGAAAAGAGGTAAGTGGTATGTTAAAATCATATTCCAGCAGTAGAATATAGTGATCAGGACTGATGATAGTATCATGATCTGTGGTTTCATCACCACCACTGACTCTTGGCTTCATCAATCACTGTTCTAGACTGTCAATGCCACAATGCTAAAATTCTTATCCTTATATTGAAATGTTGCCCTGGCCTCTTACAATCTATCTATGTAACCCCCTCTAGCTCCCACGTGTGAGTCATTGACACCCCTGTTCTTACCCATTCCTGTTTCCATTTCTACACCATTGGGAGCCTCCGCTTTGCTGCTAATACCTGGTTATCTAGGATTCGCCCTGTAAACATTCTCAACCTACCCATCTGTGTGTCTCTCTCTCTGTCTCCACTTAAGTTCTTAAATGCTATTTCTTTGACAGAACCTTGGAATACTCCTAACCTCTCCTCATTTTGCTGGGTGTGAGAATTTTGTTTGATTGTACTCCTGCAAAGCACCGTGGATGTTTACAATTTTAAAGGCATTATATAAATTCACATTGTTCGTGAAGTTAGGTCACAGATAAGTAACGATCATATTAAATGCTGAAATGAGATTGAGAGGCTAATTTGCCTACTCTTGTTATGTGTTCCCATTTGAGTTGCATTTGATTCATGACAGCAATCTAACAAAACTCATCATTCTAACTCTAACTTCTGATGTGGTGTGAAAACGCTCTTATTGATCTGAGAAGAAACCAAATTGTTTTTAATGCAGAGTCTATGATTCCCGTGAGCCTGAGTTGAAGGAAGTATCGAACCTACGGAACGAGTTGTGGGATAAGGAAAGGAAACTAACAGATATCCGCCTCGAGGCTCTTAGTTCAGCTCACCAGCTGGAGCAGTTACGAGAAGCCATGCATAACATGCAGGTATGTTGCTTATTGAGTAATAGAATCAAACCTGTACAAATGCAGACTGTTTGATTGCTTGAGTCAATCTTAGTTCTTGGCCAGTTATGAAGTACCTTTATGCGAGAACAGTTGGCATTAGGAAATAAAAACAAAGTTGCTGGAAAAGCTCAGCAGGTCTGACAGCATTTGTAGAGGACATGCTGCCAGACCTGCTGAGCTTTTCCAGCAACTTTGTTATTGTTCCCGATGTACAGCGTCCATAGTTCTTTTGGTTTTTATTTGGCATTAGGAAATGTTGTCAGACCTGTCATTAAGGTGGAAGTTACTAGTATTAGGCTAGCAGCTTGCCTTGCTGAAGGACATATGAATCTGACAACAACAAATACTCTGCTCTCAATGAATAGGTAAGCCCTCACCTGCATTTGGCAAGGTTTGCAGGGCATGCTGGTACCTTCTTCACCAGCATCTGTGAATATTTTAACCAGCTTTAGTTACTGGAATCTGTTTCATTTTACTTACGTCATACGTCAAAATTCAGTTTTTTTAAAACTTATTTAACATTGTCTTATTTGCTTTCAGATATGTCATTAGACTTTTTCACATGTTTTGAAAATAACTGAAAGAAGGCTGTGCATTGAAAGTTGTTTTTGGAGTTCTGAAACATATGGCTACTCAAAACTAAATTATTTTCTAAGTTTCAGTCTGAAGCACAACCCAATTTAAGTCTAATTCTTGGTGCTAGGAATATTTTTGAATATAAGCCATGAAGAAAAAAGTTGATTAAGTATCAAGCAATTATCACTGGCGCATCCACCAGATGGTAAAGCACTGTGCACCTCATGATGATAAATGTAGTGTAAACATGTTATATTGGTGTATATGTCAGAAATATTTTGCAACACTATAGTAGTGAGAAATTACAATATTTTTAAAGGAATGTTCATAATATTTTCTTATTTTTCCTTGCATTATCCATGTCATAAAACTATGTGCCACAAATAAACCAGTCTCCCAATCAGGTTTCCCACCTTTAATATGTCGCTAAGGTTTCTTCACAGGGAAAAAAAAAGTCTGAAATAACAACCAAGTTCAGCTCACATTTAAAAGCTATTTTTAAATTTCCAATTACCATACACAGCTTCTCAGCTGAGACAACAGTGGGCTGATGCATGCAATCCCTTCCAAATGAGTACTGACAGTAATGGAAGAGTAGCCAAGATCAGACCACCCACTGGATTTCTTCTCCCTCCCATGGAGGAACATCCCTCTTTCATTCAGTACTTGACAATCCAGATGAAAGCTAAAGCTGCTGTGCAGAAAACTGTTGTCACAAATTTACAATCCAGTTACTTTTTTTTATTATAACACTGTCCATGTAAAGTTGTCTCGTTCAAATGTGATGTTTGAAGAATCGGACTTTTAGACTCGATTGTTGGAGCCTCGAGTATATTTCTCACAATTCTCCATGTGGCTGGTAGGATGACTGCTTGACACTTGACTACAGTGTAGTCTACAGCAGGCCAGACACAATTAACTCGATACCACAAGCCATTATATTCCTTGCTTTAAGGTTCATACATTCTTACCAATGTCTTCTCTCAGATAGTACCAGCATAATGTAGCCATACTCACAGTAGCGATTGGATAGTTCAGTTGGTTGTTTGTGACTGTGCCAATTTGCAGATTCAGTTCCTGTACCTGCTGAAGTTACCTTAACTGTGCCAAATTGACCCATCTACTAAAAGTAGGTGTTTCTCCATATCTACTGTCTGTCCCTCTCAGAGCTTTTTATAGCCAGTCGGACTCCCCTCTAGCCTTCTCTGCTCTAAGGAAAACAACCTCAGCCAGTCTAGTGTCTCTTCATTGCTGCAGCCCAGGCAACACCCTGGTGAATCTTTTCTGCACCCTTTCTAGTGCAATCATATCCTTCCTATAGTGTGGTGACCAGAACTGTACACAGTATTCCAGCTGTTGTCTACTAACATTCTATACAGCTTCATCATAATCACCTTGCTGTTGTTTTTAATGATGAGACTGACAAAGGTAGGTATCCTATATGCCTTCTGAGCCTCGTTATATACCTGTTCTGCCTTCAAGGATATGTGGACAAAGATCAAATCCACTCTGGTCCTCTACTACCTAGGTCTCATGATCTGACATATCTCTCAATCTAGTATTATCTTCAAGCCAGGGGATCAGCTCTGCTTTCATGAAGAGTAAAAGGGGGGTTTGCCAAAGACAACGAGCATTCTTAAAAATCGGGTGTCAACCTTGAGAAGCTGAAACCAATAGACTACCTGCATATCAAATAGAATGAACATGTGATGGAGCTCAGTATTCCCACAACCAATAGATCAGACAAATCTTCACAGTACTACCATATCTAGTTATGAAATTCTTGACAGTTAAGCACCTAGCAGGAGGAGTGGGTTCACAAAAGTACTCATGCCCATGAGGGGATGAGGACATTATTGCATAAGACAAGGCCAAAACATTTGCACCTACCTTCAATCAAGGGAGGAGAGCACAATCTCCTTCTGACTACTCAAGACCCCAGCATCACATACGTAATCTTCTGCCAATTCCGTTCACCCATGTGCTTTCAAGAGACGACTAGAGTCACTCAATGCCGAAAAGGCTATAGGCCCTGATGACACTTTGGAAATTGTATGAAAGACATCTACTCCAGAACTAACTGTGCCCTAAGCCGCAATGTTCCAGTAAAGCTACAACACTGATATCTATTTGACAATATGGAAAGTCACCAGGTACGTCCTGTATACACAATGCCGGACAAATCCAATCCAGCCAATTATCCGGACAGTAATTATGATAGGCAATAAACGCTGGCCTCACCAGTGACACCTACATTCCACGAAAGAATGATTTAAACACCAAGTGTGCTGAAATATGTAATTTGATTTACCACAGTTTCATAATTCACATTCTGAACAAAATGTAAGACTACTTTTTCTCAGTGCACAATGATATCATCTGCTTGAACCTGAATCATAATTGTATTTTTTTTTACATTGTGATAGCATGACTAACTGAGAACTTCCTCTGCCTGCCACTCTTCATCCATATTTTGTGAACCAAAATTTGAGGATTTATAAATGGGGATAGGTTTCTTTATTTACAATTTGGGCACAACCCTAGCAGTGCAGATTACCTGTCCATTATAAAACAGACTGATTTCAATTAAATTTCTTTCACTGAAATGTAAAGCAGATGAGTTTGTCAGTGCCTAGGCTTTCTGCTTTGTCAGCTCATCACCCAGGCAGCAAAGATGTGAAACTACATAATGACTTTCTCAAAGACTGCAGTAATTTTTCATTTGCAAAACATTTTTTTGAAATGTGTATTTCTGTCTTTGATCTTGATGTTGTATGTTTACATAATTCTTCATTGTAAGCCTTCAAGTTAAATCTGTAAAAGTAAAGATTGACCAGTTCTATGGGATATTTTTGCAAAGAGTAATTTTCAATCCGTAAGTACTGAAAATATCAAAACACTTTAAGTGATATCAGGTGTGGAAACTTCAAGGATTTTCTTTTTATAACTTAATACTTGGTGTGTAATGCCAACATACAATAAGAGACAAATGTGTTCTTTAAACTACTCTTGCCTTTTTAGGTAGAAATTGAGGCATTAAAACTGGAGAATGACCGTCTCAAAGCAGATACAGGTACTGGGACATCACAGGCTGTCACATTATCGTCTGCCACTTCCTCTCCTCGGCGATCATTAGGACTTACCTTAGCTCATTCATTCAGTCTCAGTCTTACAGATTCGGTTGACCAAGGTAATAATGAATACACGCTTTATACTGCATTTTTCTAATGTTTGTCGTGACAATACTTTTGATTCCACAAAATAGAAAAGCCTCTGATATCTATCACTTCTCTCATCAACTACAGCACTATTAATACTGCCAAAACTGAGTTAATAATAAATAAGGTCTTCACCTCTGGCATGTTATGGGAACTCAGTTTAGAA
This sequence comes from Stegostoma tigrinum, assembly GCF_030684315.1. NCBI lineage: Eukaryota > Metazoa > Chordata > Chondrichthyes > Orectolobiformes > Stegostomatidae > Stegostoma > Stegostoma tigrinum. Next base: position 33,106,708 of record NC_081374.1, read on the forward strand.
AACTGAAGCGTATTTCCTCCCCATCCATGCCATAGTCAACAGTTGTTGTTTTCTTGCCTCTTATTATTGTCACTTTTGCCTGGCCTCCTTTTGTTCAGCCTTCTGTTTGATTGATTCAATTTTAATCAGCTTGCTTAAAAGCAGAAATTAGGCACTGATTATCGAAATTTGACAGGATTCAGGTGCTCAACTCCTTGACGTAAAATTCATGTTCCATGATTACCCAACAGTTGGATATCCCCATGATATTTCCATAACCACTTACGGTAAACTCCATGTCCTCCATGGTATGAAGCAATGTATTTGCACCTAGTTTAAGAAACTGTTATCCTGCAATACAATGGAGTTTTGTTTTCACCTACATTTTGTTATAGATGTGAAATTAGTGCAACATAGAAAGAATGCTGAAGTTTGCTCCCACTTGTTAAATGCTGTTTTTCAGGATTTTGTTTTGTCTTCAATTCAGATGTATCACCAATGGATGGGGTAACCAGTTCATCCCTGAAAGAGGAAAGGAATGTTCGAATTGTGGTCCATCTCACTGAGGAGCAGATTTGCAACGAAGTAAGATATATATTAATATAGACATAATTTGTGATAATAATACAATGTGTAGACTATATTGGTTTCTCCAGTCAAGGCTATGAATAGTTGAATATAGGACTCAATTTTACTTGGCCCCCATGGGCAGAAAATTAAGTGGGTGCATGTGTAAATTAGGGCACCGTGTCGTTGGCAGTGAGCTTAGTACTGGCCCACTCCATGGTTTTGCAGGCACCAGAGGAGTAGCTGGGTGGGTTCCCCAGCTGCGGCCCAATTCAGGCTCATGAATGAGCAATGAATGCCCAACTAACAGTCTCATCTTGATGCTGCTCCAATCTAATGGGCAGCCGCACAGTCTTGTTGCCAATGTGTAGCCAAGTAGGTCTAGCCTTGCCTGTCAGCACAGCCCCACATAAATCCTAGACATACCTAAATGCCTGGGCTCATCACTGAATGCTGCCTCCTTCACTACTTGCCGTACCAGCTATGACCACAGCTCTGCTTGGCGCCAACAGTGTGTAGAGCTGCCAGCCTCCAATTGGCCTACAGCTTGATGAAGTGGGAGTTCTCCTGAACATAGACTGAAATCCTGACTCATATTAATCACAGGGTAAAATTGAAGTAATTGAGTCAGCTGAGCAAAAATGTGGTTGCAGAGAGCCCAGTCTGTTTGTAAAATCCAGTCTCTGCAGGCAGAACGATCTCTGGTTATTATCTTTGGTCATCAACAATTGACCTGACTTGGTGAAGGAGATAAAGCACGAATTCATGTTCATGCTCCCATTTGCTATCATCAAGGGTACACATTCGTGTTGGATGTGTCTAGATTCAGGGTCATCTGTTGAGACCTTTGTGTCTTCCATATCAGGATTTCATATCCATAATTTACCCTGCCAATACTTCTACATTTGCTGCTCGTTGGTAAAGACTGGGAAGATATACACACCTATCTTTGCTTCCTAATGAAGTTGAGTGAATAAGCATGCAATGTTTAGCTTTTAGGAAGTGGTATCACAATGAAGCGTTAACGTCTTAAAACAAGAAGGAAGAAAGGGAAAATTTTTGAATGAAAAAGAAGAGTGGATGAAAATCATTGTTCTCTATTTTGAAGATACTAAGCTGTATACGCTGGAGTCAGACTCAACACAGTGTAGAGCTGGAGGAACACAGCAGGTCAGGTAGCATCAGAGGAGCAGGTGGCACAGTGGCTCAGTGGTTAGCACTGCTGCCTCAGAGCGCCAAGGACCTGGGTTCAGTTCCATCCTTGGGCGACTGTCTGTGTGGAGTTTGGACATACTGCCCCTGTCTGTGTGGGTTTCCTCTGTGTGCACTGGTTTCCTCCCACAGTCAAAAGATGTACAGGTTAGGTGGATTGGCCATGCTAAATTGCTCATAATGTTCAGGGATGTGTAGATTAGATGGGTTATAGGGGGATGGGTCTGGGTGGGATGCTGTGAGGGTCAGTGTGGATTTGTTGGGCCGAAGGGTCAGTTTTCACACTGTAGGGATTCAATGAAAATTGACATTTCAGGTCAGGATCCTTCACAGAACTTATTTCTGAAGAAGAGTCCCAACCTGAAACAATGACTCTCCTACTCCTCCTGATGCTGCCTGACCTGATGTGTTCCTCCAGCGCCACACTGTATTGACATTGCTGTTTGTTTCATTTTTTTAAATTCATGAAGCTTGATTGTCCAATCTTTCGTATTCTTCAATGTTGAAATGAATTTTGCAGTATAATGGGAGACCAGTTGAAATTAACTAGCAGAATAATTTCTCTGTTTCATGACTGTGTGGTTCTTTTGCAAGCAAGCTAGAAGTGCACAAGCTGAGCAATAGGCTCATAACTTTCCCACTATGTTTGGCCACAGATTCAAGATTGCTGGTGAAACAGCTCCCCCGACAGGAATTATTGCCCGTGAACTTCAAAGATAACATCAGTTTACAGAATGCCCTTAACTATATTGTGATACCATCAGCAGTTCTTCCCTCACTGATGTTAAAAGTGAGCCTGAACTGTTTATTGCCTTTCGTGCTCACCCTGTTATTTGTGAGGATGCAGTTGTCTTCTTAAAGCTGTTTTCTGCATTTACAGGCAGGTACACAGGGAAGCTAGTAGATCTGTGGTCACAACAGGAAGTAGCATTTGCTGGCAGGAACAATGGAGTTGAATGGTGTCAGAGAGGATTAAGAAGGACCTGTGTGGAGAGACAAATGCAGGCCAAATTTACACAACCTGTCCTCCTAGTTTAATCCTTTTAATTCCTAAAATAATTGTAGTGAATCTGCACTGTAAGGCAAAATGTATTTCCTGAAACGCAGTGCCCAAAATTGAACAAATCCCTAGATTGATGTGACTGGAGCTCTTTACAGCTGAAGTATAACATGCTCCCTTTTTGACTGTTGTCTAATAAGACTGCATTATCCTTTCTGATCACTTTTTTTTTGTACCTCCTGAACTAGTTTGTCATCTGTGTACATGGCAAATCTTGGCTTTTCTGCAGTTCTCACTTTCTTCATTACTAAGCATATATTTTGATTTTTTTTTGTTTATGTCAACCCTTGTGTTATTTGCACAGTGGACAAACAACATTAAATGGAGCCTTTGATTCAGCAACAGCACCAAACTGCCTCTTTGTAGTTAATAGCAAAACAAAAGATGATTGCAGTTTTAATTTGTTGCAAAGAAAAGTGAAATGGTATGATAATTTTACCAGAATGAAAGAAATAGGCACCTCACAAACATTTTACCCAGTTGACAGTCCGCATGTGAAATTATTACAAAATAAGACTATGATGTTGGTCTAAGGCATCATCATTAGATTGTCAGGCGGCACTTTTCCTTCTTCCCTTCTCTCATCCTAAATAACATAGTAAACTTTTCATAATCACTTGATTATTGGTGATTCAAGCTGTTGAGAATATGTTAGATAAAGACTGGTTGGGCTTAGAATTGGTGGTTACAGTAACTCAGGCCTAGGAAGTTAATTGACATTCCTTCTTAAAGTCTAATTCATTGATGATGATGGTGAGGCCTATTGACTCTTGCCAAATTTGAAACCCTCTGGCCTAACCATTGTAAGACACTTCTGTCCTTAAAAAGAAACTTTAAAGCTTGCAACTCCTCTAATAGTACTTATAGGTAAATTAATTTGTGAATTCCCTGGCAAAATGGAGACAATAGATTAGATTCCCTGCAGTGTGGAAACAGGCCCTTTAGCCCAACAAGTCCACACTGCCCCTTGAAACATCACACCCAGACCCAGACCCATCCCCCTATAACCCACACGCCCCTGAACACTACAGGCAATTTAGCATGGCCAATCCACCTAGCCTGCACATCTTTGGACAGTGGGAGGAAACCCACGCAGACACGGGGAGAATGTGCAAACTCCACACAGACAGTCACCTGAGGCTGGAATTGAACCTAGGTCCCTGGTGCTGTGAGGCTGCAGTGCTAATCACTGAGCCACTGTGCTGCCCCTACGATAACACTCTCACATCATTTGCATTGATTATAAATGTGAGTGAAACTATGCTTCTTCTCTGCCTTCTACCTAAAAGAGTGAGCACATAAAGCTGAGGATAATGTTCTCTCACCATCTTAAGAACCTGTCGGACCCTGCGCTTTCCACTGTGCTGTTTTTAAAGTGAGACAAAAATAGCACCATTTAAACACAAAAAATATACTTGCTTTCTTCAGCAAAACCAACAATTTCTTTATCATTTTAAGTAAGTTGTCTCAAGTTGAAGTTGAGCTGGCTAATTGAACAGCTTAGCTTCCAGCCTAATCCTTTTCCTTAGTCCCCAGTGTTGTACAAAATCTGATATGTTTTGTAAATGTGCAGACCTCACTGATGAACTTCTGGATAATTGAAAAATTGGAAACCAATGAGTTAGACACTGGAAAAGGATTTCAGACGTCGATCACCTTTAAGCTTCAATTACAAAGTAACTGAATTTTGTTCATAAAGCGTGTATGTGTATGTGTATGTATTGTTTCAAAATATTCCAGTAGGGGACACAATCCTTCCTCTTTTATTTCTTCCCCAGACACAAAAGCAGCAAGAATTTTTCATTGGCTCCACCAAAGTAAATGCAACAACTGACTGGACTATTTTGGATGGAGTTATTTGTCAAGTATTTAAGGTATGTTTCCTTAGTTGCTATATGAGATGATTTTTCTACCTAGTATCCTTCAGACAGTTGTTGTATGCAGTGAAAGATTTGTGTATGTAAAGCCTGCCAGCTACAGACTCCAATCAAGCTTCCCAATGCTACTTGCCAGTCAAGGGTTTTTGAACATCAGTCAGTTCAAACGCCAGCCTGTATTTGGAGCAAACCTTTAAGGGGGAGAGTTTTGGCAAGAGGGCTGTGTAACCAGACTGGCAGCGCCTTGCGGTACAGAATCGGTCTGATTAGGCCAAAGCAGATCTGGAAAAAAACTGACCTGAATCCAAAAATAGACATTTGCACTCAGAATAGCATATGCAAAGTATTTCACACTTGGAAGGTGCTATTTTAAAATTTGACAGGAAACAGTCGTGGACTGAAATATTTTCTGGAAGTGGAGACCACTTCTCAAAGTGTGCACCTCGGCTCTAATTTTACCCATCTGTCGTAACATGACACAGTTTAGAATCATAGAATTTTACAGTACAGAAGGAGGACATTTGACTTATCATGTCTGTACCAGCTCTTGAAAGAGCTACCCAGCGAGTCCCACTCTCTAACGCTATCTCTGTAGCCCTCTGACCTCATCACTTTGGAAAAATCTATCCAGTTCTCTTTTGTAACCTCTTCCTCCATTCTCTCAGGTAGTGCATTCCAAATCATAACAACTCTAAATAAGGAACTTTCTCCTCCTCTCATTTCTAGCTGTCTTGCTGACAGTCTTGAAATTGTGACAGTGATAATGGGAACTGCAGATGCTGGAGAATCCAAGATAATAAAATGTGAGGCTGGATGAACACAGCAGGCCCAGCAGCATCTCAGGAGCGCAGGTGCTCCTGAGACGCTGCTGGGCCTGCTGTGTTCATCCAGCCTCACATTTTATTATCTTGAAATTGTGACGCCTGGTTACTGACATAACAACAAATGGAAACAGAATATCGTTCTTTATCCTGTCAAAATTGTTCACAATTTTGAATACCACAGTAAGGTCACCCATTGGTCCTGTCTGCTCCGAGGAGAATAAACTCTCTAATCTTTCTTTGTATTTTAAATCCTTAATTCTTGGCATCATTACAGTAAATCGCCATTGAATTCCCTCTCGGGCTTTAACAGCTTTCCTTAAATAAGGTGCCCAGAATTGAGCACAATACTCTGAATGTGGTCTGACCACTGATTTGGAGAGATGCAGTATTACTCCCTTGCTTTTATACTCTATGCCTCTGTGCAGAAACCTAAGCCTTCATAACAACGGTTTCAACTTCCTTGGTCACTCTCGGAGAGTTACGCACATGAACCCCAGGTCCCTCCGCTCCTTAGTAGAGTTTGTTTACTCCAGTTGACCCTTATCACTGTGTTTGTAACGATAATCTTTCACAATATCTAGATATTCGAGATAACTAAGTGACATTCTTTTTACAGATTTTTCCCTTAAGTGAATAAATTCAAAATGGACTTTCCTTTTACGTGCAGACCTGGTGTAGCAGTAATGTCTCCCGAACAGTAATCCAAAACTTCAGGCTAACAGTCTGCGGATATGAGTTTAAATTTAGCCTTATAAGAGGGCAAATTTTGAATTCAATAAAAGTTCTGGAATAGAATGCTGTAAATTCTCATAAGAAAAGAAAACTGACTTACTTACATCCTTCAGAGAATGAAATCTTTCATTCTTATCTGGTATGGTCTAGTAAGTGAGACAGTTCAAGGGTAGTTATTATGGACATAAATGTTTTCCCAGGCAGAAGTTGCATGAAAAATATTCCACTGCCTTCTGATGTAATTATGTATTGTTATGTTTGTGGTGTAACTAGCATGTCTGAGTTCTTCCTGCCTAGGATTATGATGTTGCTTTCACAGGGATATAACTGAACAAGGTAAGGAACAGGCCTTTAGTATCCCTGTTTACCAAATATTCAAGAATGATAAAGGCAGGTCTAACAATATTGATCAATGATGATATGTCAGTTGTAAATAAGAGAAACACATTCATTTGTTTTTATGACTGAATCTGTTACATTTCAATAGAGAAAGACAGTTGTTTTGTTGGGAGGGTTTTGTAGAGCTTTAAAAAGTTTTTATGAAGTTATTTGAGCAATTATTTTTTGGCAAACTTCTGTTGTATAACAAAAACAGAGCAGTAATATGTCATATTAGGATTACCAATCACTGACAGCTTTTGGTTGGGGTATAGTGCTGCCACGAATCTTCCTTCCTTTTCTTTCAAACAAATCATTAATCAGATTAGATAGTCCACGGTGCAACACTGTTAACACTAATCATGTTGTATCAGCGATACCTTTTCTTGATCCCATTTTGTAATCTAATTTTGAACCATTATGTTTTGAATTGTGTTAAAATTCAGAGCGATTAACAGTCATTTGATTCTGAACCACTTTGTCAAAAGCTGTAAACCCATGTGATCTAGCCCATTGGAGATAATGGGAACTGCAGATGCTGGAGAATTCCAAGATAATAAAATGTGAGGCTGGATGAACACAGGCCAAGCAGCATCTCAGGAGCACAAAAGCTGACGTTTTGGGCCTGGACCCTTCATCAGAGAGGGGGATGGGGAGAGGGAACTGGAATAAATAGGGAGGGAGGGGGAGGCGGACCGAAGATGGAGAGTAAAGAAGATAGGTGGAGAGAGTATAGGTGGGGAGGTAGGGAGGGGATAGGTCAGTCCAGGGAAGACGGATAGGTCAAGGAGGTGGGATGAGGTTAGTAGGTAGATGGGGGTGCGGCATGGGGTGGGAGGAAGGGATGGGTGAGAGGAAGAACCGGTTAGGGAGGCAGAGACAGGTTGGACTGGTTTTGGGATGCAGTGGGTGGGGGGGAAGAGCTGGGCTGGTTGTGTGGTGCAGTGGGGGGAGGGGACGAACTGGGCTGCTTTAGGGATGCAGTAGGGGAAGGGGAGATTTTGAAACTGGCGAAGTCCACATTGATACCATTAGGCTGCAGGGTTCCCAGGCGGAATATGAGTTGCTGTTCCTGCAACCTTCGGGTGGCATCATTGTTGTGACAGTGCAGGAGGCCCACGATGGACATGTCATCTAGAGAATGGGAGGGTGAGTGGAAATGGTTTGCGACTGGGAGGTGCAGTTGTTTGTTGCGAACTGAGCGGAGGTGTTCTCCAAAGCGGTCTAACGTCAGTTTTTGTGCTCCTGAGATGCTGCTTGGCCTGCTGTGTTCATCCAGCCTCACATTTTATGATCTAGCCCATTGCCAAGTTTCATGCCCACCTATAGCACGGTTTCACTTCCTATGCTCCAAATATTTTTGTAAGATTTGCCACAACATGTGAGGGCTCCTTAAAGTAGATAATAAAACTGGATAGTTAAGTAATAAACTAGTCATTAAGTTTATTTGATGGCCTCCAACAGATCTAAATAATGGTTCCATTTTAACTATAAAATAAGCTTGTTTTGTGAAATGCTAATATAATTCACTTGCTCCAGATAAATATCTTATTCAAAATTAATGCAAGGCATACAAGCCTATGCGTTACTTTCTTTCCATTGCTGTTCCCTAAAGTAGGTCAAAGATTGTGGAAATTCAAATGCAAGTACAGCCAGCGTGATTAAGTTTCATGATCTTTTGCTCTGGATGAAAAAAGGACATCATATTAGATGTTGACCTCACCCACAAAACAAACAATATCCCCAAATCTAGTTCATCGCCGGGCACATTTCTGCCAATCACACCCCTTTTTGCAGGCTTTCAAAGCCAGTGTTAAAATTGAGCTGCTTTAAAGTGCAAAAAGACCTAATTGCCAAATTTTAACATCAGCTTTTTGAATAATTTTATGTAAACTAGTAAGAAAGCAATAACACCAATATAAACAGCAATGGTTACTTACCCTAAGGTAACAGTGTCTTTCTTTGTTAAAAAGAAGTTGACACGTGATAAACTGATTCGTATTAATCAAACTGCATGCACTAAGTCGCCACACTTAAATTTATTAAGGAATGTGTCTTGTTGAGTGTGTTTCAATTTTGCACCCTACTCTACCCTGATACTCATTTGATAAACTCAAGACTTAGCTTTTAAGTATGAACAGCAGCCTCCTGTGCCCACCCTTAGCTAGGTTGGCTGACCTCAGATAATCACAATACACATACGCCAGGGTAAACCATACTGTAATAATACAGTTTTGCTTTAGAACAGTTTATAAATCAGGGAACTTTCCTGGAGTGTTACTCCATTTTAGTTTCTTTGCAGCCCCTGTGTGTGTGAGCCAAGATTGTATTGTAACTGTAGCTGCTCAGCCTACATTTTTAACCAGACCCACCAGGTTGCTCATGAACCACTCATTCCCACCAAAATGCCCAAACGTTTTGTTCCTTCCCACGACAAGGTGAGGATCCCAGAGAGGAGCAACCAGTGGTGGGGGAGTGAGAGGGGTAAGAGGAAGGAAGTGAGGCAGCAAGAAGATAGTAGGAATCAGGAGAGAGAAGTTGAGTAATTGATAGTGAGGTACTTGAGAGTGAGAAATAACAAATAAGAGGCAAGTTGAGTCAGAGTTATAATTAAAAAGGAACTTTTCGGCCAGTTAGATTCAAGTTAGCAAATAGCAAATTAACATAGAGATTCCAAGCCAAGGACATAATCCACCTTACTACCTGATTTCTTCTGGCAAAGCAAAGTTTATTTAATATTTTCTCAATTATCACCCCGAGTATTTGTTGGGCGTTTTGGGGGAAGCCACTGGCAGTGTCAAGCAAGAAGTTCGTTTCACAGTTTCTGGGATCGAACGTAGTTTGAGGTGATGAAATCAGTCAGCATTTTCACTTCGAATTGTTATCCAGTACCAACAGCTGGAAGTTTCCACAAATACAGATTGGAGAATCAACGAATATAGGAAGTGAACCAGCTTATCTTGGAAATGCTATGCAGGCAGCATCTGTGAAGATTGAAATCAAGTCAGTGTTTCAGTTTACTGACCTACCTTTAAGTGGTAGCAAGGTTGGCCTGTCTTTGGCACTCACTCATGATCAAACATTCTGCTCACAGACACTATCTAGCCTTATTAGAGTGGTGACCAGTTGAGCAAGGTAACTGGCAGCACTTGGCTGGCGTGCAGACAGAACTCAGCAAGGAGCTCAGCTCTTCAGAAGCAAATTGGCAATAAGTATATTCCACTCTACAGGCCAATGCCCTTCTGAATTGCATAAGTCTGTGCTGAAAGATCTGGCCAACACTGGCCCTCATTATCCTGTTGAGTCTCTGGCGGTATCCAAGCTCTTCTGAATGCAAGAATATAATTCTGGTTTTCATGTGAATTTTCCATAATTGGGATCAGTTGTCTTTGAGGAGCTTGGCTGCTTTGTACCAGAATCCACCATTAGGGAATGTTGTTGCAGTGGACTGTAACAGGAGAAGGGAGATATTTGAAGGTTTAAAAAAAACAGTATCCAGATAACCGGTGCATCAAACCAACAGTTTTATACTTAACTCCTTCCTTCCTCTTTTGCAAATATGGAAAATTCGCATGAAAATCAAAATTATATTCTTGCGTCTATAAGACACAGTAGCAGAAATCAGGCCATTTGGCCCATCGAGTCTTCTCCACCATTCGATCATGGCTGATATTGTTTCTCAACCCCATTCTCCCACTTTCTCCCACTTTCTCCCCACAATACTTGATACCGTTGACAATCAAGAACCTATCTAATCTGTCTTAAATATAGTCAATGACCTGGCCTCCGCAGCTTTCTGTGGCAATGAATTCCATAGGTTCACGATTCTCTGGCTGAAGATGTTTCTGCTTATCTCTATCCTGTTGGGCCTTCCCTTTACTTTAAGGCTGTGCCCTTGGGCCCTAGTCTCCCCTGCCAATGGAAACATCTTCCCAGCACATGCTCTGTCCAGGCCGTTCAGCACTCTGTAAGTTTCAATTAGATTCCTCCCCCCATCCTTCTAAATTACATTGAATAATGACCCAGAGTCCTCAAACATTCTTCATATGTTAAGTGTTTCGTTTCTGGGATCATTCTTGTGACCCTCCTCTGGACTCACTCTGGGATATCCTTCCTGAGGTGTGGCCCAAAATTGTTCACAATACTCTAAATGTGGTCTTTATAAAGCCTCAGAAGCACATCCCTGTTTTTGTATTTTAGTCCTCTTAGGAAAAAAGTGCCAACATTGTGTTTGCCTTCCTAACTGCCAACTCCACCTGCATGTTTACCTTAAGAGAATCCTGGATGAGGACTCCTGAGTCCCTTTGCACTTCAGATTTCTGTATTTTCTCCCCATTTAGAAAATAGTCTGTGCCTCTATTCTTCCATCTCACACTTTCCCAAATTGTATTCCATCTGCCACTTCTTTGCCCACTCTCCTAACCTGTCTAAATCCTTCTGCAGCCTCCCAGACACCTCCAATATACGTGTCCATCTAGCTATCTTTGTTCGTCTACAAACGTAGCTGGAATGCCTTCAGTTCCTTCATCTAGATCATTAATATCCAGTAAAGCTTGGATACCGCTAGTCATTCAACAAGATAATGACAGACTCCATGTTAGCCAGATCTTTCAAAGCAGAGTGCACAGTCTCACCATTGCATGTAATGGAATACAGGTGCCCATTTTAGAAAGAAGGGGTGAATTTTCAGGGGTGGGGGGCACCACCGGGTGAAGAATTGACAAATTGCCAACGGTCATTGTCAGTGTCCCCTCTGAATCTGACATTCAGAGATACTGGACTGGTGCAGATTCCAGAAGGTATAGCCTGTCACTCAGGATACACTCTAACTGAGGAAGTGCTGGACCATAATCCCATAAATAATTTTGAAAGGTAATTGCCCAGTTACTAAAACTCTGCTTTGTCACTCAGGGTTCTGACACAGTATAACCTGTGGACCCTCCCAGAATCAGCAATCACTGAGATCAATGAATATTTTAATACTCATTTCCTGGCACTGTAAGAAACCTGAAAAATGTTACACCAGTTCTGTCAAGTGTAACTGGGTTATTCTTGTTGGTGACCATTTTATGAACAATTGCATGTGCCCTGAAAACAGTAATGCTATTTTTGCTTAGTACTGTCAAGTGGTGAGTTCATACATACTTCTTAAAAATAATTTTTTAAGCATCTTCCAGTATATTCTGGCTTCCACCTCACCCATGGTGTCCACTGTCCCTAACATGCATCATGGACTTTGGCAGTTCAGGAAGGTGTCTTATCACCAACCTCTCAAGGGCAATTATAGATGGACAATAAATGCTGGCCCTGCCTGTGACACTTTTTAAAAATGCCTCATGGGTTAGGTAAACATTTGTTGTCTATTCCTAATTGGAGTGGAGGAGGTGGTGGTGAGCTACATTCTTGGACCACTGTAGTCTGTGATATAGGTACACCCACAATGCTGCTAGGAAGGCAACTTTGACCCTGGAACACTAAAGGAAGACTGATATAGCTTCAAGTCAGTTTGATCAGTGGCTTGGAGGGGAATGTATTAATGGTGGTACTCACATGCATTTGCTGCTCTTAATGATAGAGTTTGCAAGTTTGGAAGTGGGCTTGATCAGCTGCTGCATTGCATCTTGTATATGGTGCATGCTGCCGCTACTGTGTGCCAGTGTTAGAGGGATTTGATGCTTTAGTTGGTGGATAAGGTGCAATTTCAGTGAGCTCCTTTGTGCTGGATGATGTCAAAGCTTGTTGAATCCAAGCAAGTGGGGAGTATTCCATCAACACTCGGCTTGAAAATTAGATGGTAAACAGACTTTGGAGAATCAAGACATTTGCTTCTGCAGAATTCTGACCTTCTGAAGACACAGTTTAGGTAGCTGGTTCAGGTCACTTATGGTTAATGGTAACCTCGCTGATGTTGCTCAAGAGGATTCTACAATGGTAATGTCACTGCATGTCAAGAAGAGAGGGTTAAATTTTCTCTTGTTGGAGATGATCATTGACTTACTTGTGGCTTGTAAGCTCAGACCTGACTGTTGTCCCATACTTGCTGTACTTGTTCTTGCATTGTTTCAGTCTCTAAGTAGTTATGAGTGTTTTAATAGCCTATTCCCTTAAGAAATCAAAAGACCTGATATGTTTATTTAACAGCCTTATCTTTTCTTGAACGTTTTTGTACATGATACCCACAAGTGTCTCTGTTTCTGCACATTCTTTAAAATAGCTCAATCTCCTTTTACAAAAGTGTCTGAAATACCTAAAATGAAATAGAGAACCAAGTGCACACTTTGCATTTGAAAATTTGTTTAAAATTCAAAGTTCAATAATGGTTTTAATTATAATTACAATTACTATTATGCACAAAATAGCGACCCATGAAATTTTACAGAAGTTAAACAAAATATTCAGTAAAATGTGTCCACATCTTATTAGGCTATACTTTTCTCATAGGACTACATTACGAAGGTGGATCCAGTTTCTTGTCTTGGATTGAACACAGATGCCATCTACAGCTACAGTGTCGATCATGTAAAGCGTGTACTTGGAACAGATGCACCGGACGTGCTTCCCTATAGATATATGGGGAAAGATTCCACATTCTCTGTAACTTTGAAAGGTCAGTGAATGAAAGAAATAACAGTTTCCAAACATTTAGCTCAGATTTCTCCCCTTTTTTTATAAAATATGCTTGCTGTTAACCGATCAAGTCAAAGTTTTCGGTCATGATTTTGATTCTTGGGAGTCATAGAGAACATACGTTGTAATTTGAGAGTTGTGTTGGTGTGGATGCATAGATGTGTCTTTCTTTGTGATGAGACTGGCACAATAATTCTATCCACATGAAACAGTTCCTAGATAACAATTAATTAGACATGGCATAACCACACAACGCTGATCTTCAATGAATCAATGAGACACATAACATATGGTTGGTTCTGCACATTAGCATCTACCCAGTGTCTAAATAATTATGATTTCAAATATTTTAAAACATCTATTACTTTTTTGAAGCTGTTGTAAGCTATTTAAATATCTTCTATGTTTTTGTCATAGCTTTGAAAACTTGCTGGAATCTGTCTCCGGTAAATTGATACCACGCAGGATCCCTTGTCTGTACACAGCATCCATCCCTGGCTCCATTTACTCAACTTTTCCTTCCACTCCCGTGGCTCCCAATTCCTGCTTTCTAGTTCCATTAAGCCAGCCAACGTTCCATACTCTCTGGACTCATCCTTTTTAAGATGCAGCCTCTGATGTTTTTACACTGTGCCCTGGATATCCACCTTCCCTTCTCATGCCTATCCCTCCCCTTCCAGCAAATGGCATAAGTGGGATTGGGAGTGCTGCAGAATAAGTTAAATAAGATTAAATCTTTGACAGTACCAAGCAGCATACTCCCCATGCCCATGATGCAAGATATAGTGAAAACATGGAATTAGATTAACCCAAATAAAAAGCAAAGTGCTGGAGGAACTCAGCAGGTCTGACAGCACCCATGAAGAGAAAGAAAAGCTAACATTACAAGTTTGGTATGAGTCATCATCTGAAATCAACTGAGTTGTCAGTATCTTCTGCTGATAAAATAACCTTTAATAAATTGAAATTCCAGACTGTGAATTCATTGATCAGCTGAACTTCGGCCAATTGGAGCAGAGTTAAATCTCTCTCTGTCTCTGTCTCTGTCTCCATGTGAAACACGGCTGGTCACCTTGAAGAGGCCAATGTCATAGAGTCTGAATACGGACTGTTTGCCCTTCTGTTTCCCTAGCTGAAACTACAAAGGCTCAAAGTTGCTCAAGGATTGTGCACTGCATAGGAAAACACGGAACACATGTTTGATTGCATTGATGATGTGATGGGCTGTATCACAAACATCTGAAGACCATACAATAAACAGGAAGAGCTTTCTGAATTTTATTTTTCCCAGAGATGACTTCTAACAATATTGATGCTTTTTACTGTAAAAGTTCAGGCCATTTTAAGATCTAAATGAATTGAAAAATAAGGACATTATTCGCATGCTTGCTGTGCCACCGTTTATTCATTTTATTTTTGACATGAGATGCATGCGTAAACTGAACCAGATTGCCCAGGGGCTTCCTTGGTTTTCCCAAAGCTCAGCTTAACATGAATTTGTGGGCAGGCCCCCTGCAATTCAGCTTAGCACAACTTTACTGTTAATATGCACTTCCAATTGACGTGGTACTGCATAATGCAAGGAAAATCCCTTTTGTGATGTCAACATTTTTTTTAATCAAAGCCATAAATTGAAAACTTTGTAACCAAATTGCATCAACCCTGTAACATTATTAAAACAATCTGTAATAGGCAGTTGTAGAGATGAACATAGCTGCTACTTTTGATAGGAAGGTTATGATTTAGAAGCACACAGATCTATTAATTAATGTACAATACGCTGTGCTGCTAATAGGTACATCATGATTTAGAATCTTACTTCTTTTTAATCTTTCTTCGCACATTGTATAATATGTGAAAACAAGGAATTTTGTTTTGAGAATTAATCTAAATGATTTTCTTTCAGGATTGAAAGAGAAAAGCGTGGACAGCTTGGTTTTTGAAACCCTAATTCCAAAGCCAATGATGCAGCATTACATCAGTCTTCTCCTGAAACATCGAAGGCTTATTTTGTCAGGGCCCAGTGGGACCGGCAAGTCCTATCTATCCATTCGCTTGGCTGAGTACTTGGTTCAGAGATCAGGACGGGAGGTCACGGATGAAATCATTGTAACGTTTAATATGGATACGCATTCGTGCAAGGTAAGTTTTAGATGCCACTGCAAGCTGACAAATCTCCTTGGCATTGTTTCTCTTTCCCCTAGATGTTGCAAGAAATGGAATGGCTTGAAATTCTAGTTCAGTACCTCGCAGACGTGCAGAATTATTTTCCACTTCATGCTCTGACTTGCTGCTTGTTTAAGCCTGTGACAAAACAAAGCTCCATTATTCCTCAAACAGAGAGATTTCTGTATTCTATTTTCCTTGTTGGTGGCATATTTACCAAGATAATGTGATTAAAAAACTGACTGAAGTCAGCTGTATTTTCAAAATGCGTCTTTTGTCATTATATGAGGAAGCCAAAAAAACACAAATGTGTAGTTGAAAAGAAGTAAGAATTTCAGAAGCTCGAATCCTGTTCTGCCAAAAAGACAGAGTGGGACTTCATACTCACTGTCTGCTTGTGCCCTCACCCTCGTTCCGGGGTCAGGCTTTGATCAATAAAATTGATATGTCCCCTTGGAAAATTCAACCGCCTGGCTGAGCATAGGACATTACAGCATCTGACAGTGGCTGGGCCACAATACCAGCTTTCCTTGGGTCAATCACTCATTTGCTGACTGGGTGTTTTTAGAAGGATGCCAACCTAACTCTTTTTCAAGATTTATTTCAAAGTGGGCAGCAGCAAAAAAAATTGACCACCCCAGGTAAGAATGGAATTTCCAGAAGATGGCAAATGTAATTTAAAATTAAGGCCATGTAAGGGCAGAATCCTGGCTATTCACATATTCGCTATTCGTCATAGGTTAGATAAGTTGAAAAGAATGCAAGTCAAAAAGTTTTTTATTTTAACAACCTTGGTTCTCTGCTTGCCGCAATCTCAGATTTTGTGCAGGCGTCTTGATAATAAATCAGTTTAGCTTGAGAGTTGTGGTCTGAAAGTGAAGTCAGAATGTGGTCAGAATCCTCACTGGTTCATCATTTTGTGAACAAGATAATTGTGAATATTGTGACATGGCTCTCAATTCATGTAATGGATGCTGTCCAAACCCTGTCAGTCTATATTGGAGTCATGGAGCTGTCTATTGAACCTGCATTTTTAGTGTGTGGTGGAGTTAAGGGATTGGAAGACTGCCTAAATTGAAACAATGCTTGTTTACTTCATACTGCAGTTTGCCGATTATAATAACCAAACTGAACTCAAACTTACAAACTTTGATTTAAGTGGAGAGCAGTCTGAGCTTCTTTTCTCTGGATGGCTTAAAATATGAGCTTCAAATTTTACAAGGGTCTTATAGGTGTTGTGGTATGTCTCATAGTTAGTAAACCTTTCATGATGTTATGACTATTACCGCATGCGACTGAAGGTATAAAAGTCTCAGATGGAATCTTATTTGGGATCACGTGAGGCAGGATGTAATTGAAAGCATGCTTTACTTTGGAATCGAGTAGCTTAACATGAGCCCAGACATTCTGCATGTATATGTGTAACAATTGCATATATTAGTGAACAGTAATGAAGGCTATTTTCTTCAATGTGCCAACATTGGTGCAGTTATCCAAGGCCAGTGTCTCATATTACAGGCAAGAATATGAGCATTGCCTCATCATATAAAAGAGGCCCTGCTGAACACAAAACCCATATGTGTATGGTAGAGGTCAAGAAAATGCTGATGAGGGTACCAGTATCTGGAGCTAGAGACCTAAACTATTCAGAGAATTTTGGAGAAACATCTTCACACAGTAAAATTTGAACTTTGATGTCAAGTGGGATATTTGAAACCAAACATGCAATACATAAAAACTCAAAGGATGAAGGACAATGCTGATGGGGTTGGACAAGAAAGGGAAAGAGGCTTATGTGAAACAAAAATGCAAGTTTGAGTGATGGGCTGAATGGCCAGATTGCACTATAAAATCTATGTAGAATGGAACAGAAAGCAGTGAGTTGAAATTGTACTCCTGACTAGTACATAATTGTTTCTTTTTTCAAATGGCTGACCAATATTTTAGGGGTATCAAATCAGTTAAAAAAGGGAATGAAGGAGTTTGAAAATAAAATAAACATTGGAGTACTCAAACTTCCAGTGTCATATTTCAAGACTCTCAAAACTTTTTAGTCCGAATGAACATGTCATAATTTTATAAACTAAATGAAACCTCACTGCAGCTTCATTCATTGATACTTTAATGATAAAAAAATCTAATTATTATTTTTTTAAATTATTTGCCTTACTTTTGTAGGATTTGCAGCTGTACCTTTCCAATCTTGCCAATCAAATTGACAGAGAAACCAGCACTGGGAATGTACCATTGGTGATAATCCTTGATGATCTGAGTGAGCCTGGTTCCCTAAGTGAACTTGTCAATGGAGCTCTCACATGCAAATATCATAAATGGTTTGTATTTTTGCGATTTATTAATGCATATTACAACTCTTTTACAGATAAAAATACATCAAATTCTTAAAAACTTATGGTAAAACCGAGGGTTTGTTGGGATATCAAGAGAGTCAAAGCTCCATAATAACAGGGTAGTTCAATATTGAGCTAAAGTGATTTGCAGTGCTATTTCTAGAGTAACAGTACACAGTTTTGCAGAACATGTAGGTTCTTTCATTACTTCCGCACCAAAAAAGTAGAAACCCTAAATTATGTGCACAGACTACCATAATTTTACTATGGGATGCAACCAATACACATTATTTTTTAAAATTGCAACATGTTAAACTATGGAATCATTATTAACTATAGATGCACATAAACATAGAACTGTACAGCACAGAAACAGCCCTTTTGGCCCACAGGAACAAAGTGTGGAGCTGGATGAACACAGCAGGCCAAGCAGCATCTCAGGAGCACAAAAGCTGATGTTTCAGGCCTGGACGTTTCATCAGAGAGGGGGTTAGGGAAAGGGTTCTGGAATAAATAGGGAGAGAGGGGGAGGCGGACCGAAGATGGATAGAGGAAAAGATAGGTGGAAAGGAGAGCATAGGTGGGGAGATGGGAGGGGATATTACAAGAGAGTGGGAGGCCCACAGTGCTGTGCTGATCACTACACCAAATAAAACAAATCCCTTCGGCCTGCCCTTGGTCCATATGCCACCATTCCTTCCATATTCATGTGCTTATCAAAAAGTCTCTTAAATGGTTATACATAAAAGAAATATTTAAAAATGCAAAACGTCAGTTTTATTCTAAATATTTTTGCACTAAGTGCTCAAGTTCTTTTTGATCTTGCGAGACACTATTATTTACATTTCACAAATGAAAGTATAATTTTAATTGAATTGTTTAAGGTAATTAATGTTTCTGAAGTGAATTTTCGAAACCCAGTTCCATCTGAAAACTGTTGACTATTTTATGGTATAGTTTTTATTATCAAATAGATTGTTCTTTGACATGTTTAAAAAAAATAGCTGCTGAAAGCTGCATTACGATCAGTGCCCTATTAAATGAATCATTCAGTGATAGATTTCTTTGATCTTCAAGTCCAAAGTTAAAAATGGTCTCTCATCATGGGTTTTCTTCTTTTTGCCATCACAGTTTTGAAGTTGTAAGTTTAAAAAAGAAACCTCTCAGTAACATTCAAAGAGATAATGCAAAGATATAGGGTGAATTGAATCTGATTGGAGGACAAGCAGTTCTGTGATGTGATATTTTAGTCCTGTAGCGGTGCTTGTAATGATATTTTCAACAATAGTCTGCATCAGTAGACAGAATTTAAGAGAAACTAATAGAAAAGTCTAAACTGAAATTTAGAATGTAGAATGACAGAGCTAACTTTGCAGAATGTGAGACGGTGATTGACAATCTGAATACCTAGTTGAAGGACCGTTGAGTTTGTCAGGATCCAGATCTTAACCTTCACTGAGTGGTCTCCCGTGCTGAAAGTTCCCTCACCTCCAGCCTGCTGCCTGCCAAATAGCTGATCCATCCAGAGGACCCAGTTATATTTCTGTATAAGAAGGGACACACTGCCCCTCTCTAAAGTAATTCCTAGACGGTCCTTCAGTCAACCTGTTATGCTCACTCCTAGTTTGCCAATGCCTCAAGCTCTTGCATTTCTGTTTAAATCCCTCAATCTTGCACAGCCTCATGATGAGTTCTATCATTCTGGTATCTCTCCAATATTGGTTGCTTGTGCATCTCTCATTT
The DNA here is from genome assembly GCF_030684315.1 of Stegostoma tigrinum. Lineage (NCBI taxonomy): Eukaryota > Metazoa > Chordata > Chondrichthyes > Orectolobiformes > Stegostomatidae > Stegostoma > Stegostoma tigrinum. The sequence goes on from NC_081374.1 coordinate 33,126,221, forward strand.
CCTTGTCATTTGATAGCCACATATTTTGGGCTTCATCTGTAAACTTTAACGTTCTCTCCCTGAAGCTCTCCAAATTCAAATTTCTCTCCACCTTAAACATTCCTTAAAATCTACTATTACCAATCACCTGTCTGAGTAAATTCTTTGTTTCAGTATCAATTTTTTACCTGGGTACAATCATGAAAATTTCATTAGAAAGTTATCCTGTGTCAAAGTGCTGTGTCAGTGAGTTGCAAAGCAGTCTCTTTTAAAATAAGAATTAAGCTCATCTCCTATCGGCATCTCCATAAGATAAGCACATTCTCCCCCTCTTCTCCCACTGCAACCCCTTAAAAAAAATGACAATACTTTAAACTGTTAGTGCTACCTGATCTCTTACTCTTACTGTGCAGATTATAGAGTTGAGTATGATCAGAAATAGCACTTATTGTTATTAAGTGGACTTTTCAGTTTGGATAAGACAGTTCTATCTTTTAATGAAAAGCTAAATCTAACATTAAAGCTACATTTCTTGGCAACAATATACATGTCCCTGATGTCTTCACAGCTAGAGGTGTATAACATTTTTCTAGTTTCCAGGAAAAAGGTTAAAAGTATGTTGATTATATTGGCATTATTTACTGTTTAGAAACATTTAAGCACAACACATTTTAGACTTAAAAACAACATTGTGTTGTAGGTCTCTAACACCGACGTTAAATAGGGATTTGCACTCCAACAAGTTACCGACCAAACAATATTCAGTTCCTACATCTTATAGATGTTATCTCTCTCTCTACAAATAATGTTACATTCATAACACGAGTACTGTCATAAAGTGAAATATTGCATGTTGTAGTTTAGAACGGTAATTATTAATGAGCTTTGATGTATCAAAAGACTGTAGCAATACTTGCGTCCAGCTACTAAACACAAACTTCTCAATCATGGCCTTCATTAGCAATGCCCCTCCTTCGACCATGACCCACCCTCTGTTCTCCCTGTGATCCCAATCTCTACCTTCACTCAACTGTGCCTGGGTCCCACAGTGACTCTGGCCATCTCCCCTGAGTTCTTTACTGGCAGCAGCCACTGTTTGACTCGTGCCTTGTGTTCGGCCAGATTTCCAGCTCCAGGCTCCAAAATCCTGGGGCAGGCCTAATGTTGGCTTTCCCCAACAAGCGATGTGATATCCTTGCCAGAATTAAATTCCACACACATTCCTGTCTTCATTATTAACTGGAAGATCACCACATCCAACATCATCAGAGAGTAAATTGAATCCTTAATCCCATCAGTTTTGTTACTGAGGAAAGATGAACTTGCTGATTGAAGATTTTTGGAAGTGGGCTTGACTTTATATTTTTAATTTCAATGACAAATTGCTTGACAAGTTATACCTTCATGACCCATCTGAAGACTACAACTAGTTTTTGAATAAACAGCATGTTTTGTACATTGCTAACCAGAGGGTTCATTTTTTAAGGTCGGAGGAAAAAGATTTAAAAAGGACCTGAGGGTTAACTTTTTAACACAGAGGATGGTTCATGTGTTGAATAAACAGTCATAGGAAGTGGCAGATGTAGTTACAGTTACAACATTTAAAAGCTATTTGAACAGGTACATGAATAGGAAAGGTTTAGCGGGATATGGGCAAAATGCAGGCAAATGGTATTCGTTCAGTTTGGGAAACTTGGTCGGCATGGATGAGTTGAACTGAAGGGTCTTTTTCTGTGCTGTATGACTCTGACTCTAAACTCTCACCACCAACTTGTAATAAGTGCCGAATACCTCAGTGACCTGAGTTTCAATGTGTTGGTATCCTAGGATCAGAAATATCTTCTGTTCAGTTTCCAGATGATGTTGCTCAGAATTTATAATTTTAAAAACATTTTAAAATCAGAATCCATCTGGCATTAATGATTAAAACATTTAGTGAGTAATACTCCGTAAGTACCAGGAAGCAAGTTTTCCTCAAAGGCAGGCACAATTCAGAAAATGAACCTCTTATTGCTAACACAAAGGCCTTAATGTACATTATAAGCCACACTTCCTAATTCAGTTATGGACATGATTTGGTATTGATCACTTTGTCAAGCAGGATGCAGAGAATATATGGCCCAGACCCAGCAAAATCCAGACTGCAGAAGACCAGTTACACAATCTAACGTGCATATCGAGACCTGACAGAATTTGACAAGCAATTAATCCTGGTTTAGCTAGCAATGCACTCATCTCATAAACAGGTTTATTTTTAAAAGATCCACACTTTGATTCCATCAAAATTGTGCAGGTCACTTGGACTTCCGATGGGACATTCCCAAGTTGTCCGGCATCCCCTGAAAAGTCCCGGACTCTGAGTTAGAGTTGAGGACTTTGGATAGTTGTGATTTACTTAGCTGTACAGTTATCTGAGAAAAGTTGGGCAGGAAATATCCCCATCTATATCCTCGATAGTTTGACAGCTGACACTTGCCCCAGATCCCCTTCTACTACCCCACCTACCTGAACACAACCTGACTATACCCCACCTGACTTGTTCAGCCCTTAACCTGATCTAACCTTATCATTCTATCCAACTGTTCCTCTTGTCCACTTAACTCACTTAACTCACCCAATCATTCAGTAATACATGAGAAGCATCGAGACATTTAAACTTGTGTCTACCAGAGTATAATGGGCAATGTTGTTAAAAGTGAATGAGATTTCTACACAGATTGCCTTTGCTCCTTCTGAGATTTCCATACTGAGGGAATTCTTTGAGCTCTTTCACCAGTGGATTAGACAGAAACATTGAAGGAAGGTAAGCAGGTAGCCTGGTCAGCTTCAGAAATGGGAGCCTGATCATGGAGTAGAAAATGCAGGGCAGTGTGAACAATTGTTTCACATTTCTTACTCTGATTTTCCTGAGCATCACCAGTCTTTCTAGTTGGAGCTGTTCCAAGTGTTCAATGGTTATTCAAAAATTGCATGCCATTTGCAACTCTAGAACATTGACTTCAAACGTTAATTGCAGTCCTAAAATTGATAACTGTCTAACATTGCAGTCCTAAAATTGATAACTGTCTAACATTGCAGTTTAAACATTGTATTTTCTTTATTTTTTCTTATAATATAGCCCATATGTAATTGGAACTACTAACCAGCCTGTGAAAACAACACCAAACCATGGCCTTCACCTCAGTTTCAGGTAAAATGCAGATCTGTATGTGTAGAAACTAGTATTCATATAACTATACACTTTTTCATAGATGGGTTGGACTTCTCATAAAAGAATAAAAGCCAGAATAAATCTTAGACTAATGTAAACCCAATCTTTCATTAACTAAATGTTTGAAATCAAAAGGAACCATGCTCACCTGTTAATAATTGAAAGGAAAATGGCAGGTTAATATTTTGGTCTCAAATTGCTGTGATGACTTACAATGGAGATTTGTAATAATAACTAATGAATTACAAATTAAAACTATTTCCTGTTTTATTTTTCTGATCTTTATATACCATGATAGTTTTTCTGTGTCCTACGGCACAATTTAATTTTTAATGCATGGGTTTCAATGTTTAGAAATACTGGAAAATTTCAGCATCCATGAAGAGAATACTTGAGTTAACCTTTTAGCCTGGTGTCTCTTCCTCAGAACTGACAGCAACTACGGAATATTGGTATTCATGCCGACGATGGGGATGTGGACGGAAAAGGAATGAGCAGATAGGTGGAAAGAGAGCCTAAAGAGAGGGAAAGGAGGAGGGGGCTGTGGAGAAAAGGTGATTCAGACAGAGTGATTGTTGCTAATGAGCAAGGGAGCGGCACAATGAATAGGTGAAAATAGGTTGAGTTTCTTGTCAGTGTTAAACCCAAAGATCTTGTTAGTGAGGGATTCAGTGATGGTAATGCCATTGATTCTCAAGGGATGGTGGTTAGATTGTCTGTCGATTATTGGAGATTATCATTGCCTGGCTTTATGCGACAGAGGTGTTACTTGTCATTTGCCAGCCCAAGCCTGGATATTGTGCAGGCCTTACTGTGTTTGAACGTGGATAGCTTCAGTGTCTGAGGAGTTATAAATGCTGCTGAACATTGTGCAATTTTCTGTATGAGAAGTTGACAGAAAAGGGCCTGCTTTATTCAGGAGCTCACTGTGCTGTCGGTGTAACAGCATGCTGCTGCAGTATTCTTGGCTGGTAGACCTGATTGCTGCTTGTGGTGTATCTGAGTTGGCAATGCAAACAACCTGATCCCTTATGGCTTAATGTAGATATCTGCCTTGGACTAGTTGGGAGTGTTCTGCTGCGTTTGCACTAGCAATTCCCAAGGAATTTAGGGCTGTAATGTTTTGGAAGTCATATCAAAACCTTCTCAACTTGTATATGCTTTGATTTGCAGCAGAGGTAATATTCAGAAATTTTTTTAAACTTTAAGATTAAATTCTGTGAAGAATTGTTTCATGAAAGTTAAAGAAAAGGCAAACTGGACACTGAAATCCCAACATTTTCTTTACAATATAATGAGATATTTGGGCTCCATTGAACTAATTACATGTTTAGCTGAACAACAATAATTGCAGAAAATCAGTTGATGAATTGTATTTGCTGATTAGGGAGTATTTCTCGGTCTTTTGAGTATAAATAATTGTGGTATTATTCTCATGAGTTTGTACTTTCTTTATCTGCAAATAGAAAATACTAAGTAACACCACCTAATTTTGATCTCTAGGCTGGTGCCATTTTCAAACAATGCAGAGCCTGCCAACGGATTCCTAAGTCGCTATTTACAACGGAAACTGATTGAATCAGAGAATGTTGCAAACGCAAACAATAATGAAATCCTCAATATTCTTAACTGGGTGCCCAAGTTGTGGTACCATCTCCACACATTTCTGGAAATGTACAGTACATCTGACTTCCTTATTGGTAAGTGTTAATGCTTTGACAATAACAATCACTTGATGTCCATCCAACTAATCATCCAACTGATTATTTAATTTATTGTCGGTTAATTTGCTGGAAAGGCGTCTAAATCTTAATATTTTAAAACTCATGTGTATTAGTCACTGAGATAACAAAGTGTGAAGCTGGAGAACACAGCAGGCCAAGCAGCATCTCAGGAGCACAAAAGCTGATGTTAGTTTTTGTGCTCCTGAGATGCTGCTTGGCCTGCTGTGTTCATTCAGCTTCACACTTTGTTATCTTGGATTCTCCAGCATCTGCAGTTCCCATTATCACTGTATTAGTCACCGTTCTTTTCATCAGTGTCTTACTTTGAATACTTGTTGTTGTGAAATCTAGAAGTTCTTGAAGTAGTAAACAACACTGACATTTTCTCTGTTTGCAAATGTCATGGGCAAAAAGCTTTAGTTAGTGTGGGGTCTCTACAATCACCTGCAAAGCCAGTGAGAATCTCATATTACATCTGTTGAGGCGGATACATCTGATCTTCTGCCAATTGGCCATTTCCAAGAAAGTTGGGAGCTTTTGTCCACAATCAAGTCCCTGTGGGTGAAAATCCTTGAGGACAGAAACCAACTCGCAGTTCCTCCACTCAGCAGCCTCTGGTAGGAGGGAATAGCTATTGACCAGGAAAAGATCCCATTGTAGATTTGTGGAGACATGAGTTGTTTTGGAGAGGTCTAGGATTGAGAGTTGAGGAATGCGATGGAGTTGACAGCAAGTGCAGCGGTGATGGCCCTCAGAAACATCCCTTTGCCCACCATAACACACTGAGCACATTTATGATCACAAGCTCCTCAAACCTTCTCAGTTCATGTGCAGTGTGCACTATTTTTGACTCTGAGAAGGTTGTTAGTCTCCTATTATTTAACAAAGAACAAAGAAAATTACAGCACAGGAACAGGCCCTTCGGCCCTCCAAGTCTGCGCCAATCGAGATCCTCTGTCTAAACCTGTCATCTATTTTCTTAGGGTCTGTATCCCTTTGCTCCCTGCCCATCCATGTACCTGTCCAGATACATTTTAAAGGATGCTACCATGCCTGCCTCTACCACCTCCTCTGGCAACGCGTTCCAGGCACGCACCAACCTCTGTGTAAAGAACTTTCCACGCAAATCTTGCATAAACTTTCCTCCTCTCACTTTGAACTCATGGCTCCTAGTAATGGAGTCCCCCACTCTGGGAAAAAGCTTCTTGCTATCCACCTTGATTATACCCCTCATGATTTTGTAGACCTCAATCAGGTCCCCCCTCAATCTCTGTCTTTCTAATGAAAATAACCCTAACCTACTCAACCTTTCTTCATGGTCAGTGCCCTCCATACCAGGCAACCTCCTGGTGAACCTCCTGTGCACTCTCTCCAAAGCATCCACATCCTTTTAGTAATGTGACGACCAGAACTGTACGCAGTACTCTAAATGTGGCCGAACCAAAGCCTTATACGACTGTAACATGACCTGCTAACTCTTGTACTCAATACCCTGTCTGATGAAGGAAAGCATGCCGTATGCCGTCTTGACTGCTCTATTGACCTGCATTGCCACCTTCAGGGAACAATAGATCTGAACCCACAGGTCTCTCTGTTCATCGATTTTTCCCCAGGACTTTTCTATTTACTGTATAGTTCGCGCTTGAATTGGATTTTCCAAAATGCATCACCTCACATTTGCCTGGATTGAACTCCATCTGCCATTTATCTGCCCAACTCTCCAATCTATCTATATTCTGCTGTAATCTCTGACAGTCCCCTTCACTATCTGCTACTTCACCAATCTTCGTGTCATCTGCAAACTTGCTAATCAGACCACCTATTTGGATTCATAATGTTGATTTTAGGAGTTTACTCATATAGTAGGTTTGCATATTTAAGTCAGTCTTGAGGGGAGTAAAGGAATAGTAGACCATTCAGCCTCTTAAGCCTACTCAACTGTTTAATCAGAGTTGACCTATGTCTTGATGCAGTTGACTTGCCTTTGTTTCACAACCTGCAAAATGATCAAGGCTTGTCAATCGTAGTCATTGAAATTTCGACTGATCAACATTAAAGCACTGACACTTGAATGGGAAGGAGGAATACTTGCACCTGATTCTTGCTTTTACGCCTCTTTGTGAAGTGGAATTTGATGACAAAATTGACATCTATTGGCTGTTCCTAGGTGTCAGTGTCTGGTGAGTTCTCTGAGAATGCTAGAATCCATTTGGTGAAGGTGCCCCCCACCACCCAACAAATTTTGTAGTTAGAAAGAGTCCCAGGCAACAAGGGAACATGGGTATGTATGTCTGAGTTAGGTTCTGATGTGACTTGGATGGGAGGAACATAGATATGGAGGTGTTCTCATTCACCAGTTTCTCTTGTCCTGTGGTCAACTATTCCTATTGTAAGGCCTTGCATTAATTCTAAGAAAGTGAATCCTTGTTCTAGGCCTGGAAACCAGCAATTTTCCTATTTAGTAAAGGATGGGAAGTGAATTTTCTTTCTACACAAGGGAAATCTTTCAAAGTAATTTAGAGATTGTTAAATAGTTGGATCTCTGTTCTTGGTCCTTCCCTTCCTTTCCAATCAATTAGTTTCTGTAATTGCATTAGGTTATTGATAACATCATTGCTTTGCCGGATTCAAATCCAGCTCAGTTAAGTCTGACACACAAATCTAAATTGAAAAGACTGCCTCCCATTGCATCTGTTGGCTGAGCATTTCTCTTATCATCCAATAGCTGCCACAGCATATTGAGTGAAAATACTAAAGTTGACACTGTACCGTGTGAAAAATCCTTTGTGGTCAGGGTTTATGGCAATGAATTATTTCTATGCCTTTCTTCATACTGTGAACTTTGGGCCGCATACTCAGTGTAATTGACAGCACTGTGTGGACTTGCAAATGCTGGCAGCAGGTCAATCATCGCTTGCCTACTTCTTGAAATACTTGAACGTATTCACTTACTTTCATTTTATTGACTTCTAAAAAAAATGGTCTGGAACATGATGTAGCCATTATGGGACATGGATGTAACTTTTTTTTTTAATCTACTCCCTTGCAGGTCCTTGTTTTTTCCTGTCTTCTCCGGTCAATGTGGCAGAGTTCAGGGAATGGTTCATTGACCTATGGAATTATTCCATTCTCCCCTATCTTCAGGAAGGAGTTAATGATGGCATCAAGGTGATTATATATTTGATGAAATACCTACATTAATTGAGATTAGTTGGCTGATTTGTGATGCAGACTAACAGTGCAGGTTCCAATTCCATGTTGGCCAAGGTTGTCATGATGGACCTGCCTTTTCAACCTTGCCCTCAGCTGAGGCATTGTGGCCATCTCACTCTCTTGCAAGCAACCCTATGGTCCTCTGGAACTGTGATTGACTTTCCTACCTCCTGGTCTGACAGGCAGAACACCAGCTATAAAAATGCTAAGTGTTGCCTCCTATCATCTAGTGACCTGTATGGGAGGGCGAGTGGGTGTTGGGGGTGGGGTGTTAAAAGAAAGTGAAATTAACGCGTCGAAGACTGATGTTCAAATGTTAATTAAGATTCCGATAATGACTTGGGCTAGTTCAGCGTGAGCCCCACTTCCAAATGCAGGAGCTGTCTGAGATTTATGTGGCAGTGGTGATTCGCAGACCCCAGACAAAAAGCATCAAGTTGTGCGGAAAAGTGAGGCTTTTGCAAATTTAATTCATTATGACAAACTTGGTTTGTTACTGTATTCAGATCGCTAGTGTCAACGATAAAACAGAAATCAAATTTCATCAAAATCTACTTTGATTTATTATAACTTAAAAATTGAATTCTTCAGTGTTTGGATGCAGTGGGCTGACATTTTTGTCTGCTGGATTTTCAAAGCTGTTCCTAATTTAAAAAGCAATTTTCCATGTTGTAAACTAATTCCTTTCATCTGTTCCTCTTTGTGTCAGAACCATGATTTACAGTCAGTGTTTAAAAAGAACTCTTGTTGTTCCCTTTCTTTGAGACCCCGAGATAATAAAATCTGAGAACATTCTTATACTGGATATTACATGTCCCCACGAGGTGTGCTTTTGACATGGGATCCATAAAATACTTCAAATGATGAGCTAACCACCACCTCATCTGCTCAACCCCCTGAGCACATCCTGGTAACAGAGTGAGAAGATGCTAAAATCAACAGCTCAGCCACTATGTGTAAATGAATGATTCAAGTTCAATTGAGCTTTTAAGCTAGTACTCACCTTCCTTCCTTCCTATTCACATACATACTCTTCACAGTGGGCAAGTGGTCATGACTCCTGGCTTCCCTCTTTCACTACGAGATTCATTGAACCTCCTAATAGCCAGTAGACTCACCATAATAACTTTCATCCTTATATGGGAGAAATGCAAATAGTTGTTTCCTGCTTTTCTCTGTTGCAGGCCAATTGTCCTTCTCTACCCATCTTTTCTAAGTATCAGTCTGATTCTAGACATTTACAGCACATTATTCACAAACTTAGGATAAGCAATCAAAACTGCATGCAATGTAAACGTTCCAGTGCATCACAGTAGTCTCTCTTTCTTTCTCTTCTCTACATGGCTACTTCAACACATTAAACCCAACCTCAAGGAAGTTATCCAGAGAAATCATGCTAACAACTTTTGTATTAGAACTAGAACGTACAAATACTTGGGTCAACAAGACATAGTGTGCTGAAGTTAAAATTTCTTCAAGTTTATAACTATTCAAAGTTTGAAGAGAAGGAATATATACAATCAGCAGGAAGCATTTAAATATACCTTTGGGAGGAAAAAAAAGCCTTAATATCATATATTCATTTACATTGAAATTCATAATTGGCTTTAGAAATTCATTTTTACTATTTTACAAAGTATTTTTGTACTGGATAAAGGTATGAACTGGGTGGCCCTTTTGATTGCCTGTAATCTTTCTGATATTTTCTTAGACATATGGACGAAAAGCAGTGTGGGAGGATCCCGCAAAGTGGGTGCAGGATACTCTACCTTGGTCAACTGCTTCACAAGATCGCTCAAAGATCTTCCATTTGCCTCCACCAAGTACAGGATCACAAGTTCCAGGTCCTCCACCAGAAAAAAGAAAGATCAAAGAGACAGCACCAACTTCACTTGAATCAGACCCACTTGTAAGTGTTGCAGCAGGACCTCATCATTCAGTGACTATGAAATGTTTAGCTTCACCAGCTACAAAGTAAAAGTAGGCATGAGCCTCAAATGTTGAAATAAAAATCTATCTGTGTCTTTTTTTTGTGAAATTAACAAAAATTATAATTGCCTTGTTCGGTGGGAAACCTCCCGATCTTTGAATTGTGGAATATCATCTTAAAGATCCAGAATAGTTCTAAAAAAGAGCCACTGGAACCAAAACTTTAATTCTGCTTTGTCTCCACAGATACTAACAGACCCGCTGAGTTTTCCCAGCATTTTCCATTTTTGTTGCTTCGTTTGAAGTCCACTTGGACTGTAAATTCATTCACCATGTTAACGCTATCTTCAGATAAGGTGCTTTGCAAAATCTTCGTTACATTGCATTTCTTTCCATTGTGCTAAGATGAACATGTCACATGTATATTTTTTGCCTAAAAATGTCCTTATTCATTCATTTACCTACTGTACAAGTTAAACCCTGATTTTTTTTTACCCAAAAAAGTTTGTCATACTCTAGTTACCATTTGTCACTGAAGTTAAACACGAGCATGAGAAGGCAGCAGTTCAGTTTCTTGTGAATGTGCCAAATAATAAAATTATAATGTGGCTCCCTTTGTGATAATATTTGGTGGCAATGTTGGCCGGAAGAGTCTCCAACCTAGCAACTCTGTGATCAATAGAAAGGTGGTGTGACAATGGAGAGGTGAATTTCAGCCTCTCAAAATTATAACTCAAGCATTAGCCTCCCTTTTACTTTTCATTTAAAAATTTGGTCACAAAGGTACAATTCTCACTCAAGCATAAGCAGTAAAATGTTTGAAAACATTTGGGTTCTTTTGGTTGTGTGTTTATCAATATTTGCTATGATGATCTCTTACCAACATTCACTCTTTAAGATTTCACAAAGAATGGATGCTTCATCTAAGTATTGGTCAACTGAGAGTGACAAGTCAGCACAAGGATGCAGAGTGAGAGAAGAGAAAAATATTAACTGTACTTTAGAGAAGAAAGAAATACATGTGACAAATGCAACAAAAAAGGCCATTGTTTTGAAGAACTAGAAAATATTTGCAGTTTGCTTGATTGAGTTAGGATCCAGTGACTCATTCAATCACACCAGCAAGTCGACTCCATCATTGAATGTTGCAAATTTTGTTCTAGTATTTGCAATCTCTCTTTTTCCGTACTCTATTTACATAGTCTTCCACCTTCAGAATAGCAGTTCTGCATAATGTGTTCCTGAACTCAAGTATAGTTATGTCTAACAAATGTCATATCTTATTAGCTACTACTTAAAAATATAATTATCTTTTAGTCTCTGAATGCACACACAGAATTTAAGAGAAAACTAAAACCCTCTTGACTCAACACGAAATATGTGGAAGTATTCCACTCACTTTGGTTTGAAACTTTTGATGTAAAGGACAAGTGGATCATTCGTTCAGAGGAATTGTGTCCTCCAACTTCACAGCCTGATAGTTATACTTCAGTTACTGCAATATTGAGCTGAAAATTAGATCTATCCCCTTTATCCAAACTCAACTATTGATATTTCAAGTCCACATGACTTGAACTCCATGTTAAATCAATGCTTACGTAACAAAAATATCCTTAAATATCCCATTCCACAATTTTTGCCAGACTAATTTCATTTTTCTCAGATAAATTAAAATGAATTTCACCTTTCTATAACACTTGCATTGAATATTGATGAAGAGCCCATAACTTTATGGTTGTAGAAGCAGGCAGCATTTACTTGGAATTAATCATATGTTGTTAGTGAAAGTTGAAAACACTTAATTACCAAACCCATTGAAAAACATGTTTCTATCTTTCTTCATTTAATGTATATTGTTACAGAGGGGGAAACCCCTCTGATAATTACACCAAAACACAAGCCCCAAGCTGCTATGAAGGGAGTGAAGGTTTCCTTCTAATAATTAGCCCTGAAACACCCAGAGAAGCTCACCTTTCCCCTCATAATCTGTTAAGAGTGGTTAAAAGAAAGAAAATCCCTGAAACAATTTATTAATTTAACCCGAACAATGAACACTTTAACAGAATTACTAACAAACCAAACAATTCTCCTTAGACTACTAACTACTCCACAGCTGAACTAAATTCTTCTGGAATGTTGTTCAAGGAAACACCAGTGCCACTTCTATAAACGCAATCAATAAGACAACAATAAATTAAAACTTAATCTCTTCAAGTTCAAACAGACTGTCTTCTGAAACTCTTTAGTTTTTCAAGCCTTTCTTCTATCGATCTCGCATCACAAATGTTTTTCTGCTCCTGATTCTGCTGTCAGGGATGTTTTCTCTGTAATTGCTTCTGTGAAGACTTCTACTTAGAAATGCCATGGCACTGTTTTAATTAGGTGGTGCTTTCTCTGAGAGCAATACAAAGTATCATCTCTTGGCAGTTGGCAATCGGCTTGCTCCCAATTTTCAAAAGCCCTCACCTTATATACACCCTGAAAGCACATAATTTCTTATAGTAATATATAGTATATAATTCTTTACATTATATTATATTATATACATGATATACTTAATATATATTATAATAAAAATCAAACATAGCATCAACTGATCATAATGCACAGAGTAGGAAATTCTAATCCAATTGTGTTCCTATAAGGAAACTTAAACCTGAGTTAGAAGTGTGGATGTTTACTTTACTTGAAATATAATTTAGTTTAGCAGGTGGAAAGGTACTAGCATCATGAAGGATTCCTAAGGGGTTTGATAGGTTAAATGCTGAGAACATACACCTGCATTCCTCATGCAGATGGCCTTAAGGCCCTCTGCTTCTTCCTGTCCCACAAATCCGACCAGTCCCCCTCACCGACACCCTCATCTGCCTAGCTGAACTCGTCCTCACCCTCAACAACGTCTCTTTCAATTCCTCCCACTTCCTACAGACAAAGGGGGTGGCCATGGGCACCCGCATGGGCCCAAGCTATGCCTGCCTCGTTGTAGGTTACATGGAACAGTCCCTCTTTCGCACCTACAGTGGCCCAAAACCCCACCTCTTCCTCTGTTACATTAATGACTGTATCGGCGCCGCCTCTTGCTTCCAAGACGAGCTCAAACAATTCATCCATTTCACCTACACCTTCCACCCCAACCTCAAGTTCGCCTGGACCATCTCCAACACATCCCTCACCTTCTGGACCTTTCTGTCTCCGTCTAAAAAAAAAACACCTACAAACCGATGTCCATTCAAAGCCCACCAACTCCCACAGCTACCTGGAATACACCTCCACAGACCCACCTTCCTGCTAAAATTCCATCCCCTATTCCCAATTCCTTTGGCTTCACTGCATCTGCTCCCACGTTCAGGCATTTCACTCCCGCATATCCCAGATGTCCTCGTTCTTCAAGGACCGCAACTTGCCCCCCACAGTGATCGAGAACACCCTCGACCGTGTCTCCCGCACCTCATCCCTCACACTCCGCCCTCGCAGCAGCCGACAAAAAAAAATCCCCCTAGTCCTCACATACGACCCCACCGACCTTTGGATACAACGCATCATCCTCTGACACTTCCACCATCTACAATCTGACCTCACCACGTTTTTCCCACCCGCCCTTGTCTGCCTTCTGGAGAGACCACTCTCTCCACGACTCCCTTATCCGCTCCACACTCTCCTGCAACCCCACCACACCCGGCACCTTCCCCTGCAACCGCAAGAAGTGCTACACTTGCCTCCATACCTCCTCCCTCACCCCCATCCCAGGCCCCAAGATGACTTTCCACATCAAGCAGATGTTCACCTGCACATCCGCCAATGTGGTATACTGTATCCGCTGTACACAGTGTGGCTTCCTCTACATTGAGGTAACCAAGCGGAGGCTTGGGGACCGCTTTGCAAAACACTTACGCTTCGTTCGCAATAAACAACTGCACCTCACAGTCGTGAACCATTTCAACTCCCCCTCCCATTCCTTAGATGACATGTCCATCCCGGGCCTCCTGCAGTGCCATAATGATGCCACCCGAAGGTTGCAGGAACAGCAACTCATATTCCGCTTGGGAACCCTGCAGCCCAATGGCATCAATGTGGACTTCACAAGCTTCAAAATCTCCCCTCCCCCCACTGCATCTCAAAACCAGCCCAGCTTGTCCCCGCCTGCCTAACCTGTTCTTCCTCTCACCTATCCCCTCCTTCCACCTCAAGCCACACCCCCATTTCCGACCTACTAACCTCATCCCGCCCCCTTGACCTGCCCGTCCTCCCCGGACTGACTTATCTCCTCCCTACCTCCCCACCCATACTCTCTTCTGCACCTATCCTATCCTCTATCCATCTTCAGTCCGCCTCTCCCCTCTCCCTATTTATTTCAGAATCCTCTCCCCATCCCCCTTTTCTGATGAAGGGTCTAGGCCCGAAACATCAGCTTTTGTGCTCCTAAGGGGCGGCATGGTGGCTCAGTGGTTAGCTTGCAGCCTCACAGCACCAGGGACATGGGTTCAATTCCAACCTTGGGTAACTGTCTGTGCGGGTTTGCACATTCTCCCCATATCTGCGTGGGTTTCCTCCGGGTGCTCCGGTTTCCTCCCACAGTCCAAAGATATGCAGGCTAGGTGGATCGGCCATGCTAAATTGCCCGTAGTGTTCAGGGGTGTGTGGGCTATAGGGGGGTGGGTCTGGGTAGGATGCTCCGAACAGCGGTGTGGACTTGTTGGGCCAAAGTGCCTGTTTCCACACTGTAGGGAATCTAATCTAATCTAAAGATGCAGCTTGGCCTGCTGTGTTCATCCAGCCCCACACTTTGTTATCTTGGTTTATCCAGCATCTGCAGTTCCCATTGTCTCTGAGGATGATTCCCTTCTTGGGACAGTCTAGGACCAGATGCCATAGTCTCAGAATAAAGGAGTTCAAATTTAAGACTAAATAGGAGGAATTTCTTCTGTGAGGGTTTGAGAGTCTTTGGAACTACTTATCACAGAGGGCCGAGGGGGCAAAGTATTTGCCTATATTTAAGGCTTAGATCCTGATCATCAGGGAATCAAGGGTTACAGGGAAAATGTAGGAAAGTGAACACGAGGAATGTCGATCACCCATGATCCTGTTGAATGACGAAGTAGGCTCAAAGGCCCAAATGGCCCACCTCATTCCTATTTCTTACCATCTTACAGAATAATATATTGAACAACATTTTTAAACATATAATTTAATATCTTGCTGTATTGCTGGTCAAGATGAGTTGTCATGGACATTAAACCTATTTTCATATACCAAACATTGATGCCAGAAATGGGTTATTTATCAGGTGATGCAGGAGATTGCTGTAGATTTGTGTATGATATTAATTTCACATAAGAATTTCACTTCTTTAGTAAATTAATCTCAGGATAGTGCGGCAAGTTTATATATAATCTCAAAACCATTTTCTTCTTCGCTCTGAACTTTTAAGTTGCCTTTTTAATGGGTGCTGGCCGTTAAATTGCAAGGTTTAAGTTATCTAAGGGAGCATCCAGACTCTGATTAATTGTACTACGTGATGATATGAAGCTGATGTTACTCATGGAGTGATTGCTTTGTTCACAATTATATGGTTGACTTTCCTGGACAGCTGTTTGGACAGCTGTGTATCTCTAAGGTACAGCAGGGTTTAAACTGTGTCATCCCTAGTAACAGTTTTTAAAAACGACTTTGTGGACTTTCCGTCAAATGGCAATATCATAGCCCTCGATAATTTGAAGTGCATCAGTAAAAGTTCCTCATCTGCATGTGACAGGACCTCAGCAGCATGTGGTGATTGTAACAGAGAGCTCTGAGCAGAGGAGATCGAGCCATTGTGCTGAGACCTCCAACACCAGGCAGTGACGGTGAACAAAGGCAAATGGAGGAGCCAAACAGACCTTATCTGGAAACAAGTGTCTTTGGGAGGTGGATTTCTCCTTGTAAGAAGGATAAACAGTTAAAGAATTTCTCAAACTGGTGTCAACCACAGGCTTCATTCCATGCAAATGCCCCTTTGTTTGGCCTTCATTTCCCTTTGTGTTTCTAATGATCTGATGCTGGTGGAAGCGGGAATCCCTACTTCATAGTCTTTGTGCCATCCGTGCATTCAATCTCATGTTACATTTCTGGTGTAGTCAGCAGGTTTCCAAAGAACAGATGCCAAATCATTGTGGATGAGGTTGAAGGAGCATGGCCAAGATGCGGCAGATGTTAGCGGATTTGAAAATGACACTTTTTTTTTGTGGCAGAGGAAACCGTACCTGTTGGCAAAACCCAGGCAGAGGCTCTCTAGGATTCCCTTGATGCTGCAGAGGAAGGATGCAGTATTTCTGGTCATATGTCAACTTACTGATGACTAGGAAGCTGGACAGATCTGGGGGAAGAACAGAAAATACCCTATGATCCAGCAGTGATGTTCAATTGTAAACAAATCTCATGGCGGCATCCAGGGGCCTCCACAAGAGTGAGCAGGCAGCATTCATGATGGATCGTCTGTGTGGCAAAGAATATGGAAGGTGTACAAAAAACAAAAAAACAGTACAGCACAGGTACAGGCCCTTTAACCCTCCAAACCTGCACCGCCACATTTTGGCCCTCCACAATGTATTGAGGGTCTATTCCCTCTCCCTTCATGTATTCATGGAGGTGCTTCTTGAATACAGCTGTTGTGTTAGCTTCCAACACCACCTCTAACAATATGTTCGAGGCACTCACCACCTGCTGTGTGAAAAACTTGCCTTCCGTATCTCTTTTAAAATCCCCCGTTCACACCTTTGAACTATGTCTCCTAGAAATTGACGCCTCCACTCAACCCATGCCATTCACAATCTCATAAGCTTCTATGAAGTTCCCTCTCAACTTCCTGATATTCAAAGAAATCTGTAGTGGATATTTTGAGGAACTGACAGGATTTTGGGTGTTAGCAGAAATCTGGCCCACTTACAGCAGAGATTTCAAATGTACAGGCTAGCTGAAGGGGAGGACCTGGTTTCCATATCCCTGGAGCTGGAGAAGTTGTCTGATCACCCTGGATCCCTCCAGGACAGGTAGTTGAAGCACAGAGGGATGATAATGTCCAGATAAAGCTGAGGAGGCTTAATCGTGTCAGACATTAAAGAAAATTTTCTTTGAAGCCTAGGATCAAGTCATCCAGAAATATTGAACTCCCAGGACCAGGAAAGAGGCTACCATCAGGGAGATGATGTCAGCATGGATGGGAATATGGACCTCTGTCTGAAGAGGTAGTCAGAACATATGATTGTACAACAAGAGCAGATCCAGTCCCTGCTGTCCTTTTTTACCTACCCACCCCATCGCGGTTCTTGAAGGCTTAAAGTGGCTATCTCCATGTTGACATCAGGCCTTGCTGAAGTGTAAAGTGTTACATGTAGCAGAACTTGTACTTGTTGCAACTCTGGGAGCTGCTCTCATCACTGCGGGAGGCAAGTGTCTTCTAGCGATACAGATTACCAATTATATTAATGCTGATGTTTATAGCCAACGAAAGATGTTGGCCCTTAAACCTGCTGTTGTCACGGATAGTGGACCAACTGGAAGAAAAACCTCCAACCTCATTCAAAGATAAACTTTGGTCACTTGAAGGAGACAGCATGAGAGGCAGCAGATTTCTGCTCCCTCCAACTATGGCATGACTTTCAGCAAAGACAATGGTGATACTGGATAGCATAGCCTACTAAACCACAGGATAATGACCACAGATCCAGTAAATATTCCTTACCACACAGGTCTCAAAAATAACTGGAGTATGAAACTGTTATGAAAACTGCAACAGGCAAACCAATCAGGCATCAAGAGAGATTGGGAAATGCACCTTCAGGACAAAGATCCTACAGGTGCTTTTATAGTTGATGTCATTGATAAGAGCCGCATTGCCTCCATCATGTAAAAGTTAAAGGATAGTGTAAATGAGTTAACCATGCCCTACACATTGGCTATTGAGCGTGAACAAAAGTAGCCTGAGTACCTCCTGTAGCTGGTTCATGCCGATGAAGATGATGATTTTTAAAGCTGTTTCTTTGCGATGATCAATCACTTGATCTGCAAAATAGAACTACACGTGTTGTTTGTTTCAGTAAAGCTGTCAATGAATACCTAGGTAATAGTAAGATGTATGCTATATACTGATATATATGTTGGACTGTACAACCTTAAGCTAATCTTGTACCAATGTAAAGCAAACACTCCTTACCTAAGAACACAAACTTTGTAGCTGCTATTTTGATAAATTGTGACTTCTTTACCCGTTACCAAGAACAGAATGTTCTCACCTCCAGCTTCTAACTTATAATGCACTCATTTTGTGTTCCAGTTCAAAATGCTCTTCAACCTTTTAGTTTTTTAAAATTAAGACAAGCTTAGAAATGTATTTTATTTTGGAAGAACTTGCATTTTAATCAAAAGAAATGTTGTAATTATATTTTCTTTGTGGTCAATACCCTATCTACAGATATGTCCAGCTGTCAGTTTCCACATAAGCTGATGCTGTTCAAGGGTGAGGAATGTTCCTTTTGTCAGAATTCTGTTGTCTTTGTGACTTCAATTAGCTTTCCAAATTTCTACCACCAAGATATTAATGTCATTTTATAGATGACTACCGCTGCTTCCTCCAACTTGGTGCTTATGCTATTCCTCAAGACACAAACTGTGTGGGATAATCATGATATTTAAAGTTCCAACAAAGTCTTGTTAAGACTGTTATCTACAAACATTACCTTCCCAGGCACGTAAGTCTCTGAGCTGACATTCCGCTACTCAGTTACAGCAGAAGAATGTGCTTAATGCCATGCTTCAAGTGATTTTAGGGAAGATAAAGTACAAGATCTTAAGACACATGCTATGATGTAGTGATGATATCATGGTCATGTCTCTTAAAGGTATTTGGGCATACTGACCGTCAGACATGACACAACGTTGCTCCTGTCAGAAGACCACCTGTATCCTCCAATTTGTCACTTTTTTTATTCCTCTGTGGTACCAGGATGAGCAATAGTGAGACCAAATGTTTGAAGCAAATAACTCAGTCACTCTAAACTGGCAATTGAAATGTTACTCAGTCTGCCACATGATTCACTTAGCTACAACTAAATGAAATAGTTATATAACTTTAAACCCACAAGATGTTTATGGCAAATGTGATAAATAATTAACAGAGAATGGGGCCTCATGGAGGTTGTTCCTTTGAATAACTTCTGATCTGAGGTCTTTTCTGTGGAAAAAAATGTTTTGTGAGAGCTTGGATATTAATATTTTACAATGTCATTTCTAACAATGCAAAATATCTGGCACTCTCATATAATGGGCTGAACGCCCTCCTCTTGCACTATGGCAGTTCTGTGATTCTGCAAAATACACAAGCTAGTATTACCAAATTATTTAAAACTGAAAGAACTGTGAATGCTGGAAATCAGAAACAAAAACAAATTGCTGGAAAAGCTCAGCAGGCCTGTCAGTGTCTGTGGAAAGAAATCACTTGATGTTTTGGGTCCAGCGACCCTTCCTCAGAGTGGGGGAAGTGAAGGACTTTGTAGTTCAATCCTAAATTTTTTTTTCCATTATTTATTTGCAGATGACTATGCTACTGAGGCTCCAGGAAGCAGCCAATTATACCCAAAGTTGTGAAGGCGAAAATATCATGGAATCGTCTTTGCAGTCAACTCATTGAGAGGAAAACTACATCAAGGAATATGGGAGCCATCTTGTTTTTAATCATGCCACAACTACACTTTGGATATTGTAGTCCTGAAACAGAAGTATATTCTGTAATAGATGTAGTTAGGTAGGGGGCTAAATTAATGGATGGGTAAAATTGTAGGTATAAAGCCCAAAATCATATGTAAGTTAACTGTGATCATTTATTGTAAATCATATTACCTAGCCATCTGGAAAAAAACATCTAACTATATGGACTGTTAATGCTGTATTTGTACTTTATAATTCAACCTTCAAAAGTGCATGGCAATCATTTAAGCAGAAACAAATAAGATTTTAGTGAGCTTTATTAAGGTTAACTCCTAATCTACAACTCAAACAATTATAGGAGCCATCGCTGTTCCACTACTGCTGCCATTTCAGATGTCACACTGGTGCTGACTGGAGAACCTCTCCACTAATCTTTACAATTTATTGTGCTCAACACCTCATAAGTTCACACAGCTAAGATGTGAATCATGGTGAAACCACTAAAACAGAAATTTTGTTGTTTTCCAAGTTCTAATCTTATAATTGTTCATTTTGCAGTTGAAATATCTTTGTGCCCTGAATTTAAAAGTGAAATATTTTATGAAATTAGGATGTGCATCCAGTTTTAAGGTGGTAACAGTAATTCTATCACTCTATTCTCAGCAAGGTCAAGTACTCCAAGTTACTGGGCACTTAAACGACGCAGTGAAAGTGTTTAGTACTAAAAATAGTAAATCTTATACAACGTACACTGGATGCATAATTAACACAAAGACGAAGGCCATCCTATTAGAAGAAATATAACTCTTCTGCTTTGAATTGTACCTGACTCCTATATATGTTTTAGCTTCAAAAATTTACTGATCATCAAGCCGTGCACTGCACAAGATTGACAACGAAAAATCATGCAATGTAGCTGTGTCCTCTGGTTAATGCCCTGCTAACTGCAAAAACGACTTCATAAAGATATGGAAACTATATAAATAAACGGTACGATTATTGAAGTCCTACTAAAGCAACATCCCATTTCACATCTAACACTAGACATTTGTCCCGTACAATGGCATGAAAGAGGCAGCAGAATTTAATCTCACTTTAGGTGAATTCCTGGCTTCTAATACTTCCAACACACTTCCTGAGAATGTTCAAGTGATTAGTATTTTCAAATCTGATGCAATGGCATCATGAATATCACTAGCCTACGTTTACTGCAGGCAACGTAAAGCCGACAGCAAAGAACATCCATGACAATTGACAATTTTCTAAAGGAATAGCTTTTAAATGTGTAACTATATCATGGGGCACTAAACTTAGCTCTTTCAAGAAGCTTTTAACCACATCCTAAACTTCTCCCGCCTGATGAAACAACCATACTCCCTCTCCTTATTGCAACTGTTCCCATTTTAACAGAAGGTTGTCATTGTGCAGAAATTATGACTAATTGTAGGACATTCATGCAGAAATGTTATATTGCAAAGTCATTTATACAACTTAATGTAAAATTCTGAAAGTATTGCAATACATCAAAGAGGTTTGATCAGGCTGCACCATAGAAACACTGCTTGTTAAGAAATTTTATTTGTGCTGCATGATCAACTAATCTTCAGGAGTAAAGTGGAGATTATGATCGAGAACCTGAGGAAATTTAGTGTATTTCATGTCAGTGGGATTTTATTTACAATCAGCCGTATTCTCCTACCACTCTGCATTCCATAGCTGGATGTATGAATCTTCCAACATTTCTACCAAGTGTTGTTGCTGGCTGATTAAGAAAATATTAAAGAGTATTTACTATAGTGTGGTTATTTGGAATGTTTCATTAAGTTCAATGAAACACATTCAGAAATTTCACACTTCAAGGATAAATGTTTCAAGTTCACTTACTTCAACAAAAAGACCTCTTCAATTTTAAAAAGAAATCAGATCTATTATATGTTTAACAATCAAGATGAAGCCTTTGCCATTAAACTGATATTCTGCATGTGAAAATGTTGCACCCCATCTCATTTCAATTCATAATATCACTGTAACAAGAAATGTAAGAAAATTATCTCAAGCATTCCGTTACAATAGGGAAAATAGAAAAAAAATAGTAAATTGGGAATAGGAATAATTTATTGAAATGATTCATATTTCATTTTGACAGACTTATTTTAAAATTGAGCATTTTCTATTTTTGCACCAAGATGAAATCTGCCCCAAGCCATAATGAGCCTAAGATGTCGTCTTCTGTGTTATTTAGATTATGTGACAATTTGGCAAAATATTTAGCATCCATTGGCAAAATTGGTTCCCTCAAGTTTCTGATTTTTGTGCTGAATGTATAATTTGTTTGGAAGCACTTGCATTGTATTTGTCTGACATTTTAAAATATTGCTCTTAAAAGTGTTCCACCATCAAAACCATGATGGCACATCCTAATGTGAGCTAGGGGCTATTTTCATGATAAATTGTTGATTGTGTCCTGACAAATAGATATTTCAAACAAAGCATACCAACTTTATCATTAGATTGAGGTGCTGACATTGAGGTAATCTTGTTTCCCATTATTCAATTTACAGCTACTGCAAGCTGTGATGGCTGAATATATGGTACATTATCAAAGGAAAGCTTCAGGCTTGGGCTGTTGCTTGGCTCAAAACAATTCACACTTAAAGTGTGAAAGACTCCATGGATTCTATCTTCTGTCATTAATTACTTTCCAGTTTATCTACATAGTAATAATGTTTGATTTTCATTCATGGATAATTTCATTTGATATGAAATTGAAGCAAATATAAAATATGAATATCATTGACTGAAATGTGTGGAAAATTAAATATATCAACAGTTAATAGTTTTGTTTTATCCTAGTTTGGAAAGGAAGTTAGCATATTGCTATTTCATCTTTCTGCTTAGATTTTGATTTCTACTTTTCACAGTCTTTCTCTTTAAGAGTGATGGAATAAAAACTTCTTCCCTTTTCATAATATATTTTTTACATGTATGTGAAATGTTTTAATAGTCATAGTGAGTTTTCATTTGATATAACATCCATCTTATGGAGTGGCTCTTAATTTGACATGGATTGCCAAATTGACAATTATAATGAGTGAAGTCACAAGATTGGTTAATGTAGGAAGTAAAGAAGTCCACAGGTTGCTAGCAGTAAGGCATAATGCTCTGTGTCTTGCAAATTGTGCTGTTGTCCTCATAATCCTTGCTGCTGATGCTTAGAACGAAAGCAGGTTCCTTTCAAAATAACACAGATTTTCCACTATGGTTAGAAGAAAATCAATCCACTGGAAAGAAAGACAAAACAAAATTCAAGCAATGTGTTTCTGCTGGTGAATAGGCAATTTGTATTCTGGCCATTCTCTTAAGATTAAAACACACAACTTGTTGTTCGTTGCATTCTCATCTGATAAGTAAAATCTTAACTCTTTCCAAATCTGATGCTCTTTACATTTAATTGTACAAAACATTTTGGAATTTTCGAATTATCCATTTATAATTTTGTTCGGAGCCTGTAGTTTTGCAACTAAGCAATCTTTCTGTTCTTTCAAAAACTGGGATCTTCTTAGGTAAATTCTTTAGCCAACTGAAAGCTGAAACATTAAACTTTAATCTAGCAGTGTCATTTAAGTAAATCAACTAAGTTGAGATTTATTGAGTAGCTCCTCAGAAATGCAACACCCCCCATCAGCAACTAGGAAGTAGGCATGAAAAGATAAGGCATTGAAATCATGGAACCGTGTGGTTTATTTTTGTGCTGACGTTTTGCATGATTTAAGTTTAATTTTACTCATTCTTATTTACCCCAACTATTCCTAAATATCATTCCGTGACCTGCCTACAACATTTGGGTGTGTTGGAAAATGCAGGTCCATTCATTTCTGAAAAATAATATCCGTAAATGCTAACATCTTATAATTTTAAGTTGGACACAGTTTAAGTTAACAGAATTTCAATTATAAAAATTTCACTTCAAAAAGTGTTTGGGACCAGTGAGTGGAAAGTATCTCTACATTAATGCCGCAGTGCAGGTAGACTTAAACAAATTGTTATAATGAACCAGGTACTATAATGTGTTATTTAGAGCCTGAAGGTTTCCTTTGATGTTCTTTATCAAGATTTTCTGTAATTAAATCAACTGTATGGTGCTGAAACTACGCCTTAAAGATTACAATTTAATCACCTGTTCCAATTCTTTTTATTTGAATACTCAAGGTTAATAGTACTGTTTCAAACCAGCTAGAAGTACTGTACACAAAAATATTAACCTGAAACCTCTGCAATGTCTAGTAGTTTTAGATTAAGAGCAGGTTCACATTTTGAGTGTACTCTGTGTATGAATAAGTACCACATTTATACTACTGTTTGTCAGAGCAAAAAAGATATTAAATATTTATTTTCTCGTACACAGGTGAGCGTTGGCACAGAGCCAAAAATTATCCAACAGCTTCTTTAGTTGGTTTAAATTTGAAACTAAACATATTTTCTGTAAAAAAAAACCCTTAAATTTGTTTGATTTCTTTGAAATATACTTTGTAAAAAGTGAACGATGGTTGTATCTGTGAGGTGTCCTAGTAGCTTCAGTACTATATCACTAAACTCTTAATAGAAAGTTCTGATTCAAATCCCACTCTCAAGTTGACAGTATTGTACAGGCTTCAATAGAAGAAAGTTTAATATGCTGTGTGCAACTTGTAATGTGGAGGAAGTTGAAAAAACTGCTTTTGCTGGTAATTCAACCATGGCCAAGCATTACCTATCAAGTTGTAACATCCAACTCTTAGTGAATGCGGAGAACTCATTTTGAAAGGGTGAGGGCAAAAGTTATAAAACCAAATGCAAATTTGGGGTAAGGGATAACATCAGTAACTATAGTTGTGTAACATCATTTAGTTTCTTTGACCTGTAAGTTTGTTTTTAAATTTAATAATGAGACCAAATCAACTCAA
The DNA here is from genome assembly GCF_030684315.1 of Stegostoma tigrinum. NCBI lineage: Eukaryota > Metazoa > Chordata > Chondrichthyes > Orectolobiformes > Stegostomatidae > Stegostoma > Stegostoma tigrinum. The sequence continues at coordinate 33,150,898 of NC_081374.1, forward strand.
AGATGACAATAGTTGACTGATAATAATTGTTTTAATTTTTGGTGTTTTATTAATTCACAAGTTTTCACTCAGTAAGATTGGCCAGGAACACACATTAGATTACATATTCGGTAGATCTATTACATGAGGTCTTGTAGGGTGTCACTTCATGTACACATAATATCATATCCATCTCCTTCAGTGCTGCTCTCAATTCCTCAACCTCATATGACAAGCACATACAAATATGAGTCAAAGCACAAAATTTTCACATACCATTCAACCTGGCTGAACACACTGAAATCTACCCAGTCTTGTGAATTTCAATAAATCAAACTCGTGCCGGAAAGTGGTTAGATGCTACCCATGCTGCTTATCAACCTTATCTAATAATACTGTGTTATCAGCTCATACAGGTCTTGCCATGAAGTGAAAGAAGGAAATAGCTTTAAGGTTCCTTGCAATTGGCTAGGAGCAGATCAGTAATTCCAGTTTAAATTTCAGTGGTTTTATATATACTTTGAATGTGGTGCAAACTTCAATGAAAAACTTTGTGAATATGGTGTGAAATAAAATGAGTAATGGTATCATAATTCATTGTGCAGCTGGAATACAAAGAAACCTCACAATCAGAATAGAAAAAAGTTTGCGGTTAGGGTTATTTCAAAGAATATCTTTGGATTCATATGGGTAATATCCAATTGTTGGCAGTTGTTTTCACCTAAAATCAAACAACTGTAAGTTATAAACCTGGATGTTTGGTAATTTTTTTTTGTGGATGGCAGTGGTTGACTTGAATGCTGTTTTTTACCCCCTCGTTTTCACAATGTAATTATTTTTAAAATATAACTTCGGGGGTTTCCTTCTTGAACCGTTGTTGACTGAAATGCACTTTACAAAATTTTTTAAAAAATCCTTCCTGCATATATGTCAGTTGATAGATGGGTGGGAGATAAGGATGCATTCATGTGAATCAAGACAAAATATAATCTCTGTTAATTTGGAATACATAGTAAACTAGCATCTAGGATTATGTAGGTATGGTTGGTTTTGAGTTGTTTTCTGTTCCAAATGCAAATGTTATTTGTGTCTTGTGTATTGTCCCACTCAATGGTCACTCAATCTTGTTTATTCAGAAAGCCAAGCAGTAATATTTAGTTTTGGGCAGTGGTAAATAAAGGCCCATATGGATTGTCCATTCATGATACACAACACTGATACTCAGTTTAATTACATCTAGTGAAATCAAATACCAGATACTACACATATCAGCGGCTGGTCCAATACTGTTCACTTTCCACCACCATTCCAGAGATAGTAAGTATTTTGGCTGTATAGTTTTAGACATGCCGTTGTCAAACCAGCCATTAAATAAATTGCAAACAAAAGTAACCTTGGAGGGAATTGTACAATCCTCTTGTCGAAGGGATTTCTTTCACTCTTTTAAATCTTGTACATTTCAGCACTGAGATCTTAACATCATGTTCAAATATCTAACCATATAAAATTGACGTGACTTCCACAGGATAAACACGACCAAATTCTAAACAAGTAAAGTTGTAGAATTCTTCTGACTTGTAATCAGATTAGTCTGGCTGAAACAATTTTTATTTAATTATTAATAATTATTTTCTACAGCCTTAAACTTATAGTTATATAATAGTTATGGAATTTATAACAACATAGAAGTTATCAGTTCATATAAGACCATAGTAAATGATTAAAATTAATTTCTGCAGTTCAGCTAATTTGCGATACAATAAAATTACCATGGAAACGTGTTTCTAATAAATATACCTAGTACCTTAAATATCCAATTGACATTCCTAATGTTGTACAAGAAAAGGGAGCTTCCTACCTTACCTGGAACAAAATCAAAAGTTGCTGGAAAAGCTCAGCAGGTCCGACAGCAGTTGTGAAGATAAAATCAGAGGTAAGATTTTGTGTCCGGTAACCTTTCCTCAGAGGGAGGGTCACCAGACCCAAAACATTAACTTTGTTTTTTTGATTCACAAATGCTGCCAAACTTGCTGAGCTTTTCCAGCAACTTCAGCATCCACAGTTCTTTTGGTCCTTCCCGACCTGGTCTGATCAACATATGATTTCAGTTCTAAGCTCTTTTCTTTTTATCTTTGGGTTTAAGCATATAGTTTTCTTTTTGTTATTTGTTGTACTTGAAATGTTTCCCAAAGCTGTGTAATACAACTGATTATTCTTTCTCTATTATTTGTGTCAATATACTCTGGTAAGAAAAAAAACACGTTTGAATTGGTCACTAAGTGGAAATTCACTCTGAAATAATCAAAGTAAGCTGACAAATTTTAAAAGATGGCAAATATTTACAAATTGGGTTTCCTATGGTTGAATCTGCTGGCAGTACCTTTACATTTTCTGGTCAAGTATTTTTTAAAAAATACTATTCAGCAAAAAGTTGCAGAATGCAAACTTATCTAACAAAGTAAGTTTAGTTGAATCAGTTAAACTTTGAGAATATTCCACAAGTTAATTTTGAACCTTATTCATGTGAAACATATCTGCACCAGTTTATAATATTTGTTGCTACAGCAACATGGAACTTCTTATAAAAGCAAAAAAAAGGTAAAATGCAGATTAAGTGTTCACCATTGTGCCACCGTTTTCAATTATATAAACATATATTTGGTGCTTGTTTCTTCATGTAAATATACACTGCAGCAACCAAAAATTGAAATGTTTAATCTTGGTCAACTGTGTAAATATGCAGTATGGAAAAACTCATTGACAATGGTCTGTTGTTGCCCTAAAATGTTGTACATGAATAACTTGCATTTTTGGTGTTTAAAAGAAGAATTCTTCTCTCACAGCTGTTTCTTTTTAATGCAGATGACCTTGTGTTAATGATAACAAGTGAAACAAGGTCATGGCAATTGATAGAGATGAATATCAAGACCCTTTACATGCAAGTAACTTCATTATTTTTCTTAACTGATACCTTCCAATACCAGAAGGTATCTGTGATATTTAGACAGTGTGCTTGATAGATGCACTATAAATAATTTATGTGAGCAGTTGTGGACCAGCGGGTGTTCCTTTGTGCTTATGTATAAGAAGACAATTGAGCAAACTTTTAAAGAAAGCTGAAAACATATAAACAGTAACTATCTGTTAAGCATGATAGTATGTTATGGCATCGTAATATTTTGCTATTTAATTTTTTTTCAAATGTTATTCAATGTAACTAGAAATGTTATTAATGAAGTTAAACTCTTAATTTCACTTGTGTTACTTTTATAATTCAAATGGTTCTTTATACAAATGTAGAGGTGAACAGTTACTCTGAATTTATTATCAGAGTGTTTGCACAGTTACTGGTTAGGTAATTAAAAAGAAAACTGCCTTTTACAGTATAGAATTTTTTACAGGTTTCTCTTGTGTCATGTTTTTGGAGTTGTAGGATATATTTGAAGAGGTTTTTTCTGTACGTATAGAGTTTGGACTACCACTTTCAATCAAGCCTATGTGATGTGCTTCTAATGGTTATTTCTGATAGTGTGTGTGGATTAATGTGCTAAACAGAAGCAATGATTTATTGTGAGAGGCTAGGCAACAATTTCTATTGGCATTTTAAAGATCCACTCCACAAAGATGATTGGAAACCTGTTTTATTAGATTGCTAATAAAGCTTCCTTTTGATAAACCCTTAGAATTTGTCAGTAAATATTTAAGGAATTAATTAAACTAGTGGAGGCATTTCCCTTTGGTTTAATTGTATCCAATTGGATAGCTGAAATGCTAATTTTGATTGGATGATTTTGAATCTGAATATACTCGAGTGTTTTCATCTCTTCTTTGAACATATCGGCTGTAAAGTTGAAAGACTTAACGAGGTATGTGTCAGGCACTATTCTCTTTCATCAGATATTAGAAGTATATTCAGTCAGTGTTATACTGTTTAATGCACAACGTCCTTTATTCTTTAGTCATACATAGACTTGGGTGTAATATTTAAACATTAGTAAAAGAGTATCCAAAACTCTATGCAATTTTGCTGTAATACCTCAGCCTTAAAATGATATATTACAATCCAAAAGAAATTTGAAATATTTTAGGACTCAAATTATCAACAAATATGATCATATTTTAATAGCTTTCAAATCCTATGATGACCAAATAGAAAGGAACAAAAACAGAATTGGCTGGAAAAGCTCAGCAGGTCTGGCAGCATCCGTAAAGAATATATCAGAGTTAATGTTTTGGGTCCGGTCAACAGGACCTCAGAATGGGTCACCAGACCCAAAACAAGAACTCTGTTTTGGTAGCATCTGTGAAGGAAAAAACAGAGTTAATGTTTTGAATCTGGTGATCCGTTCTGAGGTCCTGTTGATCAGACCCAAAACACTAACTCTGATATTTTCTTTACAGATGCTATCAGACCTGCTGAGCTTTTCCAGCCAATTCTGTTTTTCTTCCTTATTTACAGCAGCCACAGTTCATTCAGTTTTTATTTCCAAATAGAAAGGATGTTTTCTTCTCATTTAGCCATTTTAACAACTAAAGATAATTCAGCTCTAATTTGACATTCCACATGCATTGATGTTTACTTTAAAAATGCAGAATTAAAGTGTGATTTTATTTGTTAAAACAAATAAAGTGAAATAATTTCCACTGGGAGATCCCTCTAAAATGTAAACTGATTTGATAATCTGAATTGGAAGGATCTATGTTTCTATAATCCCAGAAATACATTTTTGTCAGATCATGAAAGAACATGTGGAAGAATCAGTTTATACCCAAACAATGAAAGTGGAGGAGCATAGCCAATACAGATTGCTGAATGGTCTTGTTTATATGCCATTAAGTTGGATTGCTAGAATTTAAAAGCATTAACATTACAATGTTTACTAAACTGTGAAGTCATAGACTCCCATGTTAGCATGTTATTATGTTTGCTCTAGGTGCTCTGTTTTCAGTTACTTTTTATGAACAAGTTTTGCAAAGCAGCTCTTTGTAAACTCGCTTTATATTTTGTACATTATAATGTATACAATGTATATAGGCAATGTCAGCGACAGCAATCATTTAAAATGTCTGTAGTCTTTCAAAGAAACTAATGGAGTCTGTGCTTTGTGCCAGAGTAAGTTATCAACTACCTTTGCTCTTGGCCTAGTACCAACCTGAAGCATGTTTCTTCGACAACAGAATTATCATCTGTCTAACCTTCTGTCCATTAAAGTGATGCTACATAGCTGTCTGTTGTTTTATTTCTAATATCAGTTGGAAGGTGAATTGGGCTATGTACTTTTCAATTCTATTTTGAATGCCATGAAGACAAACCTAAAGACACAAATGGATGCAGTTTGCGGTTGATCATATATAAATCCATGTAGGTTAGGATAAAATATTCTATGACATATTGTAGATCAGCAAAGATGAATACAGTGCTTTATATGAATATGATATGAAGCAACTAGAACCAGCTTCATTGTTACTCACACTTCTTTCTGTAGGAGTCTGGAACCATGAGCTTGTGATCTCTGTCTCTCTGTCTGTCTGCCCACCATCCTCCCCCTGCCCCCACCCAACCACCGACTCCCGCTGTCAGCACAATCCCTACAAATCCAGGATGTCTAAATACGACTAATATGTAATCCGGCCACTTCAAGCAGCAATGGGTAATTACTTAAGTAATCAGTCATACAGCACGATCGTATATGACTTGTGTCCTCCGGCATGCTGAAACGTATAGCGGAATTTTTTAAAACTCCACTTTTTATTTGACAATTCCTTGGCAGTGCCAAGGCTGTCAATCATCTGCTAAGTGAGGGAAGAGGTCTTCAACAGTGCTATTAAGTAGCACTTACTCAGCAATAACCTGCTCACTGATGCTCAGTTTAGATTCTGCCATAGTGGCAGGAGGAGGAGAGGGACCACTCCTGCTTGATCAGACTCCTACCTAATAAAGGAAGGTCAGTCATTTACATTGCAGGATGTTAGTACAGGAGTGTCTGAGGGTAGACTGCAGCAACATCCATGGTGGGTTGTGGTTAGGGAAGACTGCTATCACCAATTCTCCTTTCTAGATATTTTTGATTAACACATTGATACTTGTTATTATGTACCTGTGGAACAGGTGAGACTTGAACCTGGATCTCCTAGATCAGAGGTAGGGAAACTGCCACTGTGCCACTAGATTCCCCCTTCATCTCTGAAGCAGTGGCACTTGTACCTGGATTTTCTTCCTCACACATAGGGACCCTATCACATGACCCCTCCTTACCTTAGGGTAGATATTTTCTAATCAGCCAATTTAGAGATATTACCTGACACCCCTGAAGTAGGTGGGACTTGTACACAGGCCTCCTGGCTCAGAGGAAGGACATTATCACTGCACCACAAGACCCCTCTTTACTTAGGTTACTGTTTTAGGCTCAACCATGTTCAGCTGATTTATCAATTATCTTAGCTTCATGAAATGGTCAAAAGTAGGGATCTTTACGGGGACCGCTTTGCAGAACACCTCCGCTCGGTTCGCAATAAACATTGGGGAAACCAAGCGGAGGCTTGGGGACAATAAAATGTGAGGCTGGATGAACACAGCAGGCCAAGCAGCATCTCAGGAGCACAAAAGCTGACGTTTCGGGCCTAGACCCTTCATCAGAGAGGGGGATGGGGGAGGGAACTGGAATAAATAGGGAGAGAGGGGGAGGCGGACCGAAGATGGAGAGTAAAGAAGATAGGTGGAGAGGGTGTAGGTGGGGAGGTAGGGAGGGGATAGGTCAGTCCAGGGAAGACGGACAGGTCAAGGAGGTGGGATGAGGTTAGTAGGTAGCTGGGGGTGCGGCTTGGGGTGGGAGGAAGGGATGGGTGAGAGGAAGAACCGGTTAGGGAGGCAGAGACAGGTTGGACTGGTTTTGGGATGCAGTGGGTGGGGGGGAAGAGCTGGGCTGGTTGTGTGGTGCAGTGGGGGGAGGGGATGCACTGGGCTGGTTTATTCCAGTTCCCTCCCCCCATCCCCCTCTCTGATGAAGGGTCTAGGCCCGAAACGTCAGCTTTTGTGCTCCTGAGATGCTGCTTGGCCTGCTGTGTTCATCCAGCCTCACATTTTATTATCTTGGAATCTCCAGCATCTGCAGTTCCCATTATCTCGGAGGCTTGGGGACTGCTTTGCAGAACACCTCCGCTCGGTTCGCAATAAACAACTGCACCTCCCAGTCGCAAACCATTTCCATTCCCCCTCCCATTCTTTAGATGACGTGTCCAACATGGGCCTCCTGCAGTGCCACAATGATGCCACCCAAAGGTTGCAGGAACAGCAACTCATATTCCGCTTGGGAACCCTGCAGCCCAATGATATCAATGTGGACTTCACCAGCTTCAAAATCTCCCCTTCCCCTACTGCATCCCAAAACCAGCCCAATTCGTCCCCTCCCCCCACTGCACCACACAACCAGCCCAGCTCTTCCCCTCCACCCACTGCATCCCAAAACCAGTCCAACCTGTCTCTGCCTCCCTAAACTGTTCTTCCTCTCACCCATCCCTTCCTCCCACCCCAAGCCGCACCCCCATCTACCTACTAACCTCATCCCACCTCCTTGACCTGTCCATCTTCCCTGGACTGACCTATCCCTTCCCTACCTCCCCACCTATACTCTCCTCTCCACTTATCTTCTTTTCTCTCCATCTTCGGTCCGCCTCCCCCTCTCTCCCTATTTATTTCAGAACCCTCACCCCATCCCCCTCTCTGATGAAGGGTCTAGGCCCGAAACGTCAGCTTTTGTGCTCCTGAGATGCTGCTGGGCCTGCTGTGTTCATCCAGCCTCACATTTCATTATCTAGGGATCTTCACTGATGCTTTCACAATGATCAGCTCAGTCTTTGAATCCCTGACACTGCAGTAGCTTGTGTTCACCTGCAGCAAGCCTGGATAATATCTAGGCTTGGGGGTGCTGAGGTCATGGGTAAGTGCCAGTAACATTACTGGTTTATTAGTGCTGTGTCCCCATTATTAATATATTGGTGGTTACCATTGACCAAGAGCTGAGTTAGATATGACTACACGAATAGATAGGCGAATGAGAACTCTGCAGTGAGTAACTGCTCTCCTGTCTCCCCAGTATTTGTCCACCATCAATGCAGCACAGCAGCTCAGTAGGTAGCATGGCTCTCTCACAGTGCCAGCAACCCGGGTTCAATGCCACCCAAGGGCGACTGTCTGTGTGGAGTTTGCACATTCTCCCCATGTCTGTTTGGGTTTAGTCCAGGTGCTCTGGCTTCCTCCACAGTCCAAAAATGTGCAGGTTAGGTGGATTGGCCATACTAAATTACCGCCAGTGTTCAGGGATGGGTAGACTATGTGGGTGAGAGGAGGATGGGTCTGCGTGGGATGCTCTGAGGTTCAGTCTGGACTTGTTGGGCAGAAGGGCCTGTTTCCACACTGTAGAGATTCTATGATCTATTTGGCTCAACTTAAGGGTGATTGGATGCATTTCACTTTTCTGGGTTGGTGCAGCATTTGAAGCTTGACACCTTCGAGACAACAAAGCCTACTGAGTTAACATGCAATCCACCACTTTCAACATTCACTTTCTTCACAATGGTGCAACTTTGAATTGGTACAGTATGCACAAGCTCATGAACTCTGCCATTTAGAAGGACTGAGGGTAACAGATGCATGAAATCCGCCATGACAGAATAGAGTAGAAATACTCATAGAATAGAATCCCTAGTGTGAAAACAGGCTATTCAGCCCAATAAGTACACACTGCCCCTCTGAACAGCGTCCCCCTCAGACCCATTATCCTACTCCTGATTTTCCATGTCTAACCCACCTAACCTAAACATCCCTGGGCACTATGGGCATTTTAGCATGATCTTGCAGGTTCTCCTCCAAATCTTACATTTGGAGATTTATTATTGTTCCTTCACTGTTGCTGTGTCAAAGTCCTCAAATTCTTTCTCTAACACAGTGCAACTACAACCCAAGGATAGCAGCAGTTGACAGTAGCAACTCATGTTCACCATCATTTCCTCCGTTATCTTCAGAGATAGGTGATAAGTGCTGGCCTAATCAGCAATGCTTACATCCCAAGAACAAATTTTAAAAATCATTTATTCCTCGCTATGCACACAAGCATGCCTATTTCACAAAACCCCAAAGGACACCTCACCAGAGAACAGCCTACCACCTGGAAAGATGTCCAGTATCAGATCCAAATAGTTACCCTGGAAACCTCCCAAATAAAACAGCAACAAGGACAGACCAACTCTGAGAGGGTCTGATTTCCACACTCCTTTCCACATTCCAGCAAGTCCAATGTCTGATTATTTTTTGGAGACAACTGATCAATTAAATGGCCAGCTGATAGCGGCTATATCCTCACGGTTTCTATCTGAAAATAAAATCGAGAAATGTATAACATTCAAGATTTAAATACTCTTTTACAAAGTGACATTCATTGCTATGCAGACATCATAAATCTTGATATTAATCTATTTCTAGCTGATTTACATCAGGATGACAAATCCCATATAAAGCTTCCCTTCACGTTTTGAGGCTATCACTGTTGTAACTCAGAAATCAAATAACTCAATGATTTAGGACTGTACCAGAAAACTCTTAATAGTTTTATAAAATATTAATTACAATATTGGTCAATATGTAATTCTCCAAGTTGCATATTTCAGATAAGAATTAGGTTAGAGTGAAAGACAATTACACTATAGCTAAGGAACCTTTCGGTGTACCTTTTAACCGAATGATATTTTACTATATAGCCACAGGATATATGAAGGCAGCCAAAAATAATGCTTAAAATAGCACAGTGTGCCCTTGTGAAGGTTTTGGATCTCAGATACACATGAAAAATATTTTAAGCAAATAGTTTTGAATGACTTTGGGCACTGGCTAACGTAAGGACAATGAAAGATCAGCATTCTGCAGGTTATTTTAAAAGACAACTGAAAATTTACGAGAGATAATAGGAACTGCAGATGCTGGCGAATCCAAGATAACAAAGTGTAGAGCTGGATAGACACAAAATGTACAGTTTGGCATAGTAAATGATATAAATGGCCTTGAAGATAGTACTGAGTACTGGTAGGATTTTTGTGTTGAGGGTCCTCAGTTATACAAACAGACTATGAAACTGATTTGAGATAATGGGAACTGCAGATGCTGGAGAATTCGAGATAACAAAGTGAAGAGCTGAATGAACACAACAGGCCAAACAGCATCTTAGGAGCACAAAAGCTGACATTTTGGGCCTAGACCCTTCAGTCTAGGTCCGAAATATCAGCTTTTGTACTCCTATGATGCTGCTTGCCTGCTGTGTTAACACAGCTCCACACTTTATTATGTAGAAAACTGATTTGTTTTGTTTGAAATGGAGAATATTAAAGTGAGATTTAATATATGTGTTATAGTTATGAGGGGGTTTAAGAAGTATAAACAGAAGTTGTTTCCACTGGTAATTGTGTCAGGCATTAGAGAATAGAAATTCAAAAAAAGGAACCAAAGGGAAGATGAGCAGAATTATTTTATACAATGAGCAGTTGTACTCTAAAATGCAAATTGTGAAAGAGTGGAGGCAGCATTCAATAGTAACATTTACAAGGCAATTAAGTAGAAACTATGAAAGCAAATGTTTGCCAATCAATGGGAATAGTTGAAGAACATTGGACTTAGAAGAACAAGTAGGCAATTTGGCACTTCACTTCAACTTGATAAGGTCATGGCTGATCCTGTAGTTGTCTCAGCTCCACTTTTTTGTTTTCCCTATAACCCCTGACTCACTTGTTCACTATAACTCAGCCTTGAATAAATTCAGATACAGTGGGGAGTGGATGAAGCACTGACTTTTTTATTTAATGCGCTAATGTAAGCACTATGGCTTTTAGATTCTATGTGAAAACTGATTTGACAAATTTCTCTCCTATCTGTGGACCTTCATTCATTCAGAGTACTAATTCCTCAAATCACCTGTATTCATGACATTTAAAACTCGCAAAATGGTAAAATATGAGGAAGCCCATAAGAAAACAAAATACCAGAAACTTTTTTGGGAGCCCTTTCAGTCTCTCATTGTAGGTTTGTTGGAAACTGGGGCCCTTGCTCTTGGATTTCCCCACATTCTCTATTAATGTTGCAAATGGAAGAGCTTGAAAATCATTCTTTTTTCAGCAAAAGAGTGTGGTTGTATCGTACCTCACAGCTGTGATTGTAATTTCTGTTACGATCCCAGCTGATAGTACTATTGAATAAGACAGATTCCAAACCAAAATCTGGCTTGATGGAATTTTTTTGTTTACTTAGTAATGTTAGTCATTGTAACATATTCATGTAAGTCTGTAGAATTTCTTGAATGGCAGAACAGGAGGAAGAATTGGTTCTCTCTCCACAGATGTTCCCAGAGTGGCCGAGTACCTCAAATAGTTTCTGTTTTTAATCAACTTTCCAGCATCTGCAAAATTTTGCTTTAATTTCATTATATATAAATTAGCATAGCAGTCATAAAAGGTGTATATCAATGATAGCAAATAGATTATTACAAGGCCCTGCAAAACATTTTTTGAAAACTCAAAGAAAATCATGTACTTCAGGAATTATTGTATTGTAAGACCAATATCGTTGCCTCAATATTGATTTAGTAGTTGTGGTAGTCAGTAAGAGTAAACCTATTATGAAAATTAGGGTTCTGTACCAGTTTATTCACTTTTCCATTTTCATCTTAATTTCTATCATGAAATAAATGAATAATTCTCTCATGACAATGTTCCCATTGGATGATACATTTATGGAAAAGCAACAGTGTTTTTCTGTTATGAATTGTGTTTGCAGTCAGGTTGTCTGGCTGCATTTGATTTGAAGGTCATAATATGCTGGAATATTAATGGTTGGTTTGGAAATATGATAGGGTGACATATTAAAAACCATGCAGTAATTCTAGGAGATTGCATTTCACGTTGTGCAGTCTGTTTCATTTCACTCATTCTAGCCTGTGCTCGCTAGGTGCTAATCATGGCATTAACTCATCCTATCAACCTTTGTGCATTAATGTACATGAGAACATCATTGAATGCTTTATTTCTGTATACAATTATCCATCTCCCCAATTTCTCAGCATCAACGTAATATGTTTGCAGGTATCTGTATTTTACACAAAACAGGAGACAAAACTCTTCCTTCACCAAATATCTTGGGGAATTTTCTTTGAAATAAGTTTGTAAAATCAAACATTCAATTATTCAAAGTGTGTTGTCCCTGAACACAAAGGAGGGAGAAGCATAACTCAAATGAGTGTGTGATTTTTGAGCATTTGTGATGGCAGGGAGAAGAGTAGGTTCTTGGGGTTAGATTCAGCAAAAATATTCATATGCTGAGAGACCAACACTTACCCTCCACTTGCACACTTCAGTGGTGCATGATCACTGCTTGAACCCTACCTCTTCTTGTGTGATGAGTGGGCTTTAAACTTTCATTAATAGCGCAATTAAGATGATATTTCGACTGAATTTTAAATTTAATGGCAGATCAGTGGGTTTGTCCGGATATTTGAAAGTCACCAACAAAAGAAAAGGTTAAAATACAATAATGTTTGAGGAGGCCAAGTCAATCTGAGGAATGTAATGCAATGAATACCAATATAGCCAACACTAGTCTACTATTCAGAGACCTCTTATTGGATAGCAGAGGAGAGTGAAACTTGCACAAGCCACTACCCACTGACTTCTGGTATATAGGCAGAGGCCAAATTTCCTTGGTATACTTCGATAACAGTTTGGATTGAAATGCAAGCCAAGATAAATGTCCCTCCTAGTAATGTGACCTCTACCACAAACTGTAGGCACTCAACATGGATTTGGAAGCTATACTGATGTGACTGTTACACAGCTGTTAGAAAACAGAGATACACACAAAGCTGTGAACTGCCACTAAGGAAGACAAAGAAACCAGGATACTTGGAACATTAGTTAAAAGAAAATGGTTGAAACTTTTCCCTCATCAGCTCCTGTTCAAATAAACGTGGATATAAAGCAAAACTACAATTTCTTCAATTTACAATGATAGAAATTATGAAATAGCATTACACATTGATTTGAGCTTTCAAGATAAGAAGCTGTTATGTCTTAAGCTACACCTGAATTAAAGCTAACAGTTGAGTTTATTTGGGGCCCGCAGCCAGGTACAAAAACGCTCACCATTACACATGAACTTAGTGGTCACAGGGCAGTAAAAGAAACACACATTGCTGTCACAGACAGAATTAGTAATGCATTGAGGACTAAATGTGGATCCTGGATGCTTTTCTCACTCTTCTTGCCAATAGAACTAATGACACAGGCTGAGACTGTGCACCCCAACTACCATATTTAACACTAGGCAAAGAAAGCAGCACGATCTAGACTGTGAATTTTAAAACATTCTTAATAAAAAAGCTCATGGTAGATTTGTTAGTATGTTAAAATATATTAGTTGAATCAAAACTTTAATTGTATTGAATGTAAAATAGGCAAAATTGGTTGAAGGGAATAATGAGCATATCGTGGTAATTGAGTTTGGAGACGGTAAAAGACAGGCTCGAATATCACTGGATCATTCACCACAGAAATGAAAGAATGAAAATAATATAAAATAGGAAATTTCATAGGCAATAAAGTTGTATTTTAGGAAGAATATTAGAAATTATAAAGACAGGAGACAATGAAATAAAAGATTGAGAAAAGTAAAATACCTAAAAATGCAATGTTAGTGATCAGAAATTTGTTTCGAATTGCAAAATCTTAAATGCACATCTACATTTGCAGCAATGATGTTACAGTTTCCATTGGTTATGCATTCTATTGCCTAGCAACCTTTCCTTTCCTTATAAGTTGAAAAGGCTGTTTTTTTTTGCTTTTCAGTAATTTACAACCAGAAGGATTTCACAAGCATTTGGATTGTAACTGACATAAGGGAACACAAGTACTAAGAATTGCCTTATTAAACAACATCAGGTACAAATTTATTTGACCACTCTAATAACTTCCTACTGGAACTCTACTGGAAATGCAATAGAAGAAACAGATATCAAGTGTACAGATAGACTCCAGATTTGCACAGGTAATTTCTGTTTCCTTATTTGGGGTTTCAGTTATTGCCCAATCAGAGTGACTGACTTGGGGGACTTAATGAAATAAGTATATTTATGGAGGCCAGAATGTTGAATGGATTCAGGCAGAAAGGTGCACTATGAGACAAAGACTGAGGTAGGAGATGGGGGCTGATACCAATGTTTTCTATGGCGATGGCAGGGAGGGAGTGTGGGCCTAACCAAGCATCTCCTGCCTCACTAATCGTCACCATCAAAGACATTGTCCAACAGATGTCACCTTTTATGAAAAATAATTACGGGCATACTGGAAACACACCTATGCAGTTTTGCTGGGCTATTCCTTTCAGAGAGTTTTTCAAAATAAAAGCATAAACTACTGTGATAAATCATAACAATACCACCCCCCTGCAAATAAAAATGTTTTAAGCCCTTTTATAAACATTCTTAAAATAAACATCTTTTCTTAAAATAAACCACATTTATTTGTGATTTTTTTTCTCATTTCCTATTTTGTGAGTATGATCAGTACATTTTCCACATGTAACAAATACTTCAACATGTAAGCACCAAACCTTATTTGTAAAGAATGCATGACAATAGTTATTAAGATGAGATTTGTTTTAAATAGAGGAAAATGAGAAGGATTGGGAGGCATTGAAAGAATTGTTCTACAGTTTGGAGAATCAAGCTTTAGTTCTATTTGGGCTTTGGACTTAGAAGACCTGAAATATGAAGTAGTGTATTTTCTTTCTCTTTATTCTTTCAAGAGATCTGGATTTAGCTTTTTGTTGCCTGCCTAACTCTAATTATTCTTGACCTGAGTGGCTAACTAGACTATTTTAGAAAACAGCCAGGAATCAATCATATTAATGGGGATTTGGAGTCACATGTGGACCAGACAATGATGACAGATTTCCTTCCTTAAACAATATTACTAAACCATTAGATCTTTACAAGAATCTGTTACAAGTGCTCATAGTTATTGTATAACATAATGATCCTTAAAGTGTTAATGTTGACATTACATTAGCCCCAACGGGCCTGACATCTCTGACTTTGGGTGGAGAGACAGTTAGCCTTGAACAAGCCCCTGCTGGAGGCAGACCTGATGTACCTGCATACTGATAGTTGTAATTATGTCTAGTTCATTAATGTTAATTATATCTATTGCTAACATGCAATAAAGTATAAAGTCACCATAGCATTCCGGACTGTAGGACTACTCTGTCATTAAAGAAAAATGACTGGCAGTTATTTAACCTGAGGGTGACCCATAGCTGAGACAAGGGGAAGGTTGAGAAAGAAAGTCCTTCACAGTAACCTCAACCAGTGCTCAACTGACTCATCACAATAGACTATAATTTGGAAATAAACATTGAGTCACAACGATTGGCCGGTATAATTCCAAAATTTCCCTGATTATGTTCATCCAATGCCATAGGATGTTTTACACCCAGCCTTGTGGGTAGAAAGGACTTCAGTTTAACAGCTCTCAGAGCAGGCACTGATGACTATACAAAGCAAAAAGGTGCCTTTTACAATAATTTCAGGCTATAATTTTCTACTCTGTGCATCTGAAAATAATTAAGATGCTTCCTGCTTGTTATCTTTAAACATATACTGACCATTGAAAGCAGATGTTCACTTCCTACACGGTGGATCGTCCAGCCTCTCTACTTGATATGAAATGGCTGCTGATTTCACTGCTCACTCACCTACAACGCTCATACTCGAAACATACAGTCAGAAAGCTGACCATTCAAACAAAACAGTCTGAAACATTTATTGATCGGAAAACTTTGATATGAATGGTTTGAGCCATCTAAATAAGGAATATGTTAAATTGTCTTTCATTTGACAGGAAGAAAACATTACCAAAACATGAAGGGCAAAATCTTATAGGAACTTGAGTGACATGTGCTGTGGCAAGATTTGTGGGAGCATCAGAAGAAAGGCCTATGAAGCCAATCTTGATGTCGGGAGCAATTTGCTGCATCTTTTTATGCGTTTGCTGAGTAACTTGTTAGGCAGTGGTGGAGTTGCTAATTCAGAAGAATTATTGCTTGTTTAATGCTTTATTAATTCCACAATTCACAAATATTAAAAATCCTAACTTACCAAGTGCGCCAAACAAGATAGTTGTTGCAAATTCTTGACATGGAAGTCAGAACAAATACTTGGCAACATCATTTTGCTGCTGGCTGTAAAAGCTGGTTAACAGGCAAAGTCATCTCAGTGCATGATCCTGCTGTAAGAGAGACAGGGCATCTCTCTCACAAACACATTTAAAAAATGACCACAACAGCCAGTCAAACAGTCCCCCACACCACTAGAACCCTCCAGTAAGCTTCTGACAGTTGCCCTCAATATAATTGCCGATCAGACATTTGTGACTGATAGCCTTTCTGGCCCTGCCTCTTGGAAAATAGCCAAGAGTAGAAGTTATCATCTATTCATAAGATATGAGAGAGTATATGGTGTAACATTGCTACCTACTGGTGTAATGGCATATGACACTCAAGGGCCCCGTTACAGTAACTACAGAATTGCTAGTTTGAGATAAAATACCATAGAATCCCTACAGTGTGGAAACAGACCATTTGGCCCAAACAAATCTACATTGACTCTCTGGATAGCATCCTGTCCAGACTCTCATCCCCTCCACCCACTTCCACCTTATCCTTGTAACCCCGCATTTCCCATGACTAATCCACCTAACCTACATATCCCTGGACACTATGGACAACATAGCATGGCCAATCCACCTAACCTGCGCATCTTTGGACTGTGGGAGGAAACCAAAGAGCTTGGAGGAAACCCACGCAGACACAGGGAGAATGTGCAAGCTCCACACAGGCAATCACCTGAGGCTGGAATCAAACCCTGGTTCCTGGCGCTATGAGGCAGCAGTGCTAGCCACTGAGCCCCCATACTGCCTCTCCTTTGAAACTGCCTTAATCTATAAAAATGGGAAATATTTTCAGTGTTTCTTTGGTGTATTTCATGCAGTGGACTTACCGTGAACTGCAGAGAGTGGTATTCTCTCCTCACTATTTTTCCTGTGAGAACATTAATACATAGGACTTCATTGGATTTTCAATCAATATTTGGTAAATTCACGTATATTTCTCACCAGTCTCTGAAAGCAAATAATTTCAGTTAATTTACTCAATTAAACTAAATGACAGCTTCCTTCTGTCATTTACAAGTATTTGCATCAGAGAAGATCAGTGACTGGGACCCCAACAATAAAAGTTTGAACTTTCATGATATTACAATGAACCCAAACTTTAAAGGTTAGAACATAGAATGACTGAAGATGTAGCAGCAGTACAACAGTGTAAAATGCAAGGTAGCCTGACTACCAAAGACATCCAGAAAAGTTATAGTTGTATTTTTTGTTTGGTATGTTACAGTGGAACACCATTATGATATGAAGGTAAGGGATATAAAGGTGAGACCATGTTATAGCTGGGTGAGGCAATGGCTTTGGTGATGATCTCAATGGGCAAGCAATCCCAAACCTTGGGTACTGTTCTGGGAATAGAGGTTTCAAATTCTAAGGCAGGTGATGAAATTTTAATACAATAAATATCTGGGATTAATTAGATAGCTTATTGGTTACCATGTAAACATTGTTGCTTTTTGTAAAAATGAATCGTGTTCACTGATGTCCTTTAGAGAATGAAATCTGATGATCCTTTCCTGGTCTAACCTATGTTGGACACCGAACCAGGCCTAGCAAGCCACACAGTCATCTCAAAACCTTTCCAGTGAAACTGATAGGACCACTTGGCATTGACATAAGCACTAGAAACAGCAACAACAATCCCAATTCTGTAAACTTTCCAAGATTTCCTTATTGACATTTGGAGTCTTGTGATAAAAATGGGAGACTTGTCTCACAACTAGTCAATCATCAGCCACATATAGCCACACTTACGGATTCATACCTTATAAACATTGCCCAAGATACCGTAATTGACATCAGTGGACATGCCCTATCCCACCAGCAGGACAGACCCAGCTCCAGAGGTTGTAACACTGTGATAATACAGTTAGGAGTGACTTGCCTAAGGAGTCCTCAACATTTGCTCCAGATGTCTTCATAACTCATGACATTCTTCTTGAAGAAGCTGCAGGACTTGTTCAATTTGAAGCACAGTAATCACGTCATGAAACAGCATTGACCACCAAGAAGAGTAGCAGATCAGCATTTGCAGGAGGTAGCTAGGAGACTGAGTATTAATATAGACATCTCAACATCACTTAAAGTTAAATTACTTTAGCAGAAATGATTTGCAGACCAGTGTTACAGACTAGCCAAAATTTCTGTGGAGCAAGATTTGAAGTTAAATTCTGCCATCATCCCAAAGGTCAAAAATGGGCAAGGAAACCTCCTGCTGATGACCGGCAGCTACACCCGAACACCCCACTTTGATGAATCAGTATTTGTTCATTTTGAACACCACTTGGAAAAAGCAGTGATGATGACAAGAATGTAGTCTGGATGGGGGCTTCAACGTCCAAGAGTGGCTCAGTAGAGCTAACTGAGTTATCAAGGATGTAGCTGCCATCCCACATCTGGAGCAGGCATTGAGGGAACCAACAAGAGGGAAAAATCAACTTGATTTTATCCTCATCAATCTACATATCACAAATGCCAGGGAGATGTTCACGTAGCAATGATGATACTCAATTAACAATCCAGAAGCCTGGCGTAATTCTTCAAAGGATATAGATTCAAATCCCAACGCAGAAGATCATGGAATTTACCATCAATTCTGGCTATCCAGAGATTTGGCGATGCACTACTACCATGGTCACTGTCTGAACAACTTATGCTAAATTAATTTTAAGTGGTAATGAGTTGACTGCATCAATATTCAATCCCTGGCTACCTCTCGCCAATGCTGATCTGCTACTCTTCTTGGGTATTAACATTGGTTCATGGCATGGCTACTAGTTGTATAAATTTTGCAGATATGATTAAATTGGAAACTGCTGATTTTTGTTTTTTTGTTTATACTAGATCAGCTTAAGCCCTGCAGCATCACGCAAACTCCAATGCCTTCACCTTTCATTAACTCCATCGTTATCCCACCCACCCTGCCAAATAATTGCCTCACAATTGATAGCATTTATTGTGAGGTGGAATGTAGACAACATTTTGGAAAATCAACTTGACCTCAGAAACACAGCCAGGGTCTTCAAACTGTCAGTAGGTAGGTGCAAGCCACATAGATCTGCACAGGATTTCATTCAGGCTAATTTACAAGACTTTTTTAAGACATGAAAAATATAAAATGCTTCAATAAGTAGCTAAACCATAAGAAGATACAGTAGAAATGATATGACTGACTGCAAAACATTTCTTCTAAGGCAATCTTCCTTTTGAGGTATACTATAGCTGTGGTTAGTGTCTTGTTGTGCTGAACTTTGTGCATTCCAAAATTTGAACAGCAAAAACACGTTCTCAGTACGTCATTTATTGCAGGCCAAGGGTAGGACTGTGCTGAATGAGCACTCTGTGTTATATAAAAGAAATAATTGTAGAGTGTGTAGAATGGCATCCACTGATTTAAGCTAGCATCTCAAGAAAAGCTTTATACTTGTAGGAAGGATATAGAAAATCTTAATAACTTTAAGTGATCAAGAATTATTTATGTTCTAAGAAGGGCAATAACCCCTCTGTAATCATTACATTTTAGTGGTAAGGTCAATTGCACTATGACTGAACAGTATCCAAGTAAGCTGAAACTTCCAGCTGCATGGTGGCAAATGCTGTGAATCTGTCTAACCTTTGGATTCTCCAGCATCTGCAGTTCCCATTATTTCTGATACAATTTTATCCTCAATTTATCTCTGAGACAGGTTTTCATTTTCGTAACCGTGAATTTATTAAATAAACCAAAAATAACATGAGTCACCTTCAGGAATTTCAAGGCACACCCTCAGGATCCAGTAAAGTAGAACTGCACAAACTTTAAAGAATGTAGGGTTTTGATTGAAAATACAATATTCAGCAAATACCGGTTGAAAATAGTGAAAAACAATTGTAAAACCATTGCGATAAAGCCTGCCATTTGTAAGCTACAACTATCAGGAGGAGATTGTGTACGTGTTTCAAATCAGAATTCTCAACCATTTGCTCTATATTTTGACCCACTTGGACACTTTCTAATTTAGAAGATATGATCAAATTACAACGATCTACGTCCATGATGGTGTAACAGGGAAGGGGAGATAAACAGTGAAAACAGATTTTTCCATTCCACAACACCCAAACTGTTTGGAACTAGAGACTGATAATCTTTCCTCTTACTAAAACATCAAAAATCTGCATAATGCTTTTTTTTTGTGAGAATGAAAGCCTGCTGATTTCTTTTGAAGTAATGAATTAATTCTTTTCAAGTCACATCAGACAACTCGCATTATGAAACCCAAGATATAATATTAGCATGTTTTCCAATTTTTTGATGGAGAAAGAATCCATTCAAGATTAGCAAATCTTCCCTTTTCTATCATTTTGACCATCTTAATCAATTTTCAGAGGAGCATGTTTTCATTGCTCACTTTTGATATTTCCTAATTGAAGTGCAAAGTAGGATATAATGCAGCTTGCATAGTTACGGGTGGCAGCTTCCAGAAGTCCACCTGACATGATGCTTTAAAAGTGTTGCAGAGAGTTGTGAAAATGCATGGGTTAGATTCAACTGTTTTTATAAAACAGGAAGAGTAGAATAGCAGATATGATTAAATTGGAAACTGCTGATTTTTGTTTTTTTGTTTATACAAGATCAGCTTAAGCCCTGCAGCATCATGCAAACTCCAATGCCTTCACCTTTCATTAACCCCATCGTCATCCCACCCACCCTGCCAAATAATTGCCTCACCAATTGATAGCATTTGTTGTGAGGTGGAATGTAGACAACATTTTGGAAAATCAGCTCAGGCCTATGTGTGACTCTGACCCACAGTAATATGGTTGATTCTGAACTGCCCTCTGGGCAATTAGGGATAGATGATAAATGCTGCCTGGCCACCGATGTCCTCATCCTGTGAATGAATACAGTAAAATAAACCATCTAGAGATTCCTCCCCTTTTGTGATAGAACAGGACTAAACCAATCATATATTATCTTGGATCACATTTTTATTTGGTTTTAAAGAGGTGGTCTCTCACTGAAACATAAACACGAAATGTTGCAGATTAATTTTAACAAGAAGAAGGAAGTTTATTAAGAAGAGACATTAAATAGATTGAACCAGACTACGAGATATATGAAGTAGGCCATTTAGCCAATCTAATCTCCTCTGAAGACTGTTTACTTACAACACAAAATATCCTTGGTAAATCCAGTATTCTTGCGTGCCAGGTCATTTCCCAAAGTAAAGCCAATTCCTCCTCGAGAATTCCAAGATAATAAAATGTGAGGCTGGATGAACACAGCAGGCCAAGCAGCATCTCAGGAGCACAAAAGCTGACATTTCGGGTCTAGACCCTTCATCAGAGAGGGGGATGGGGAGAGGGAACTGGAATAAATAGGGAGAGAGGGGGAGGCGGACCGAAGATGGAGAGTAAAGAAGATAGGTGGAGAGAGTATAGGTGGGGAGGTAGGGAGGGGATAGGTCAGTCCGGGGAAGACGGACTGGTCAAGGAGGTGGGATGAGGTTAGTAGGTAGATGGGGGTGCGGCTTGGGGTGGGAGGAAGGGATGGGTGAGAGGAAGAACCGGTTAGGGAGGCAGAGACAGGTTGGGCTGGTTTTGGGATGCAGTGGGTGGAGGGGAAGAGCTGGGCTGGTTGTGTGGTGCAGTGGGGGGAGGGGATGAACTGGGCTGGTTTAGGGATGCAGTAGGGGAAGGGGAGATTTTGAAACTGGTGAAGTCCACATTGATACCATTAGGCTGCAGGGTTCCCAGGCGGAATATGAGTTGCTGTTCCTGCAACCTTCGGGTGGCATCATTGTGGCAGTGCAGGAGGCCCATGATGGACATGTCATCTAGAGAATGGGAGGGGGAGTGGAAATGGTTTGCGACTGGGAGGTGCAGGTGTTTGTTGCGAACTGAGCGGAGGTGTTCTGCAAAGCGGTCTCCAAGCCTCCGCTTGGTTTTCCCAATGTCGAAGAAGCCGCACCGGGTACAATGGATGCAGTATACCACATTGGCAGATGTGCAGGTGAACCTCTGCTTAATGTGGAATGTCATCTTGGGGCCTGGGATAGGGGTGAGGGAGGAGGTGTGGGGGCAAGTGTAGCATTTCCTGCGGTTGCAGGGGAAGGTGCCGGGTGTGGTGGGGTTGGAGGGCAGTGTGGAGCGAACAAGGGAGTCACGGAGAGAGTGGTCTCTCCGGAAAGCAGACAGGGGTGGGGATGGAAAAATGTCTTGGGTGGTCGGGTCGGATTGTAAATGGCGGAAGTGTTGGAGGATGATGCGTTGTATCCGGAGGTTGGTAGGGTGGTGTGTGAGAACGAGGGGGATCCTCTTAGGGCGGTTGTGGCGGGGGCGGGGTGTGAGGGATGTGTTGCGGGAAATACGGGAGACGCGGTCAAGGGCGTTCTCGATCACTGTGGGGGGAAAGTTGCGGTCCTTAAAGAACTTGGACATCTGGGGTGTGCGGGAGTGGAATGTCTTATCGTGGGAGCAGAGGCGGCGGAGGCGGAGGAATTGGGAATAGGGAATGGAATTTTTGCAGGAGGGTGGGTGGGAGGAGGTGTATTCTAGGTAGCTGTGGGAGTCGGTGGGCTTGAAATGGACATCAGTTACAAGCTGGTTGCCTGAGATGGAGACTGAGAGGTCCAGGAAGGTGAGGGATGTGCTGGAGATGGCCCAGGTGAACTGAAGGTTGGGGTGGAAGGTGTTGGTGAAGTGGATGAACTGTTCGAGCTCTTCTGGGGAGCAAGAGGCGGCGCCGATACAGTCATCAATGTACCGGAGGAAGAGGTGGGGTTTGGGGCCTGTGTAGGTGCGGAAGAGGGACTGTTCCACGTAACCTACAAAGAGGCAGGCATAGCTGGGGCCCATGCGGGTGCCCATGGCCACCCCCTTAGTCTGTAGGAAGTGGGAGGAGTCAAAAGAGAAGTTGTTGAGGGTGAGGACGAGTTCAGCTCGGCGGATGGCCCTCACCCCTATCCCAGGCCCCAAGATGACATTCCACATTAAGCAGAGGTTCACCTGCACATCTGCCAATGTGGTATACTGCATCCATTGTACCCGGTGCGGCTTCCTCTACATTGGGGAAACCAAGCGGAGGCTTGGAGACCGCTTTGCAGAACACCTCCGCTCAGTTCGCAACAAACACCTGCACCTCCCAGTCGCAAACCATTTCCACTCCCCCTCCCATTCTCTAGATGACATGTCCATCATGGGCCTCCTGCACTGCCACAATGATGCCACCCGAAGGTTGCAGGAACAGCAACTCATATTCCGCCCGGGAACCCTGCAGCCTAATGGTATCAATGTGGACTTCACCAGTTTCAAAATCTCCCCTTCCCTTACTGCATCCCTAAACCAGCCCAGTTCGTCCCCTCCCCCTACTGCACCACACAACCAGCCCAGCTCTTACCCCCCACCCACTGCATCCCAAAACCAGTCCAACCTGTCTCTGCCTCCCTAACCGGTTCTTCCTCTCACCCATCCCTTCCTCCCACCCCAAGCCGCACCCCCATCTACCTACTACCCACATCCCACCTCCTTGACCAGTCCGTCTTCCCCGGACTGACCTATCCCCTCCCTACCTCCCCACCTATACTCTCTCCACCTATCTTCTTTACTCTCCATCTTCGGTCCGCCACCCCCTCTCTCCCTATTTATTCCAGTTCCCTCTCCCCATCCCCCTCTCTGATGAAGGGTCTAGACCCGAAACGTCAGCTTTTGTGCTCCTGAGATGCTGCTTGGCCTGCTGTGTTCATCCAGCCTCACATTTTATTATCTTGGAATTCTCCAGCATCTGCAGTTCCCATTATCTCCTCCTCCTCGAGAAACTTGTTTCACAGTTCCCAATATGATTTATTGTGGAGCTAGAGGAATACAGCAGGTCAGGCAGCATCAGAGGAGCGGGAAAGCTGATGGTTTGAGTTGGGACTCTTCTGAAGAAGGCTCCCGACCAGAAATGTCAGCTTTCCTGCTCCTCTGATGCTACCTGGCCTGCTGTGTTCCTCCAGCTCCACACTGTGTTATCTCTGACTCCAGCATCGGCAGTTCTTACTATCTCCCAATACAACTTCTCCATTTATTACATAACTCTTAAATTCAACTGTTTAATGAGACTTTTTTGTACATCTGCAAATAATATTTTCTCCTTCTGTAAGTCTTCTGGATGGCAAATAGTATCATCAGATAGTATCGTGACTGACTTGCTCCAATGAGCAAATCAGTCTTTCAATATCTTTATTGCTGATGATCTTTAGGGTAGGAAACTGAAACCTTTACCTGTTCTGGCCTATGTGTGACTCTGACCCACAGCAATATGGTTGATTCTGGATTGCCGTCTGGACAATTAGGGATAGATGATAAATGCTGCCTGGCCACCGATGTCCTCATCCTGTGAATGAATACCGTAAAATAAACCATCTGGAGATACCTCCTCTTTTGTGATAGAATATTTAGAAAATCCAGCTGTCTGATTTTTCATGTCAATGTAGGTTACTATTGACCAGATATGCCATCTGAATACTGTGGCTACAAAAGCAGGTCATAGGCTGGAAGTAACTCACCTCCTGACTCCACAGAACTTATCTGTAATCTACAAGTCGCAAGTCATACATGTGATGAGATACTTCTCACTGCCTGGATGAGTGTACCTCCAAAAACATTGAAGAAATGTGATGCCATCCAACCTGTTTGACTGGCACACCTTCCACAAACATAAACATCCAATTCCTCCACCAACGAAACACAGTTGCAGCAGTATGCACGATATCCAAGAAGCACTGTAATAACTCACTGAGGTCCTTTGATAGCACCTTGCAAACTCACAAGTTCTAACACCTAGAAGGACAAGGGCAGCAGGTACGTGGGAACACCATCTCCTGCAAGTGCCTCTCAAAGCCACTCATCAACTGACTTGGTAATATATTGTCGATTCGCTGAGTGAATATCCTGGAGATCTCTTCCTTAAAACACAATGGGTATACCTACACCACGTGGACTGCAGCGTTTGAAGAAGATAATCGCTCTCCACTACCTTCAAGATGAACAGCAAATGAATCCCTTGCCAATGACAAGCTCTTCCTGGAAAAGACTACCAAAAATAAATTCTAGTGTGTCATGGGGCCATGACAAACACAATTGTGTTTTTTTTATTTTACTACTTCTTTTGAAGGACTTTCTAATGATGAATGTATAATGTATTTGCAATATATAAATTAGAAATAAAAGTAGATTCCTGATATGAATCTATAAGGCAATGAGATATAGGAGCAGATTTAGATCATTCGCCCCATCACATCTAGTCCATCATTCGATCATGGATGATATGTTTCTGAATCCCATTCTCCTACCTTCTCTCTATAACCCTCAATCCCCTTACCAATCAAGAACCTACCTACCTCTTTCTTAAATGCACTCAGCGTTCACCTCCTCAGCCCTCTGCAGCATATGTCCGACTGAAGAAATTCCTCTTTTTCTCAGTTGTAAAATTTGTTCCTTCAATGTAAGGCTGTGACCCTGGGTCCTAGTCTTTCCTATTAGGGGAAACATCATCTCCACATCCACTCAATCCATTCCTCTCAGTATTCTGTAAGCTTCAGCGAGATTCTCCTCATCTTTCTGAACTCCATTGAACACAGGCCCAGGGTTCTCAAACACTCGGATCTGACCAAAGCTTTATACAGCTCAACAGTACTTTCCTACTCTTACATCCTAATCCCTTCAAAATGAATGCTAACATTATATTTGCCTTAGCTGCCAACTGAACCTGCATGTTGACCTTAAGAGAACACAGAATGAGGGCTCCGAAATCCCTTTGTGGTTCAGATTTCCGAAACCTTGCATCATTTGGAAAAACAGTCTAAGCCTCTATTTTTTCTCCTAAAGCGCACAACTTCACACTTTTCCAGATTGATTATCATCTGCCATGTCTTTGCCTACTCTCCTAGCCTGTTCAAATCCTTCTGCACCCTCCTTAACACCGCCTAACCCTCCAACTACCTTTGTGTTTTCTGCAGACTTAGCAATAATGTCCTTAATTCCTGTGTGTAGGTTGAGAATGAATAAACAGTTGTGGTCTCAACACTGACTCCTACGGAACTTCATTAGTCACAGCTGCCGTCCTGAAAAAAACCCCTTTATCCTCACACTCTGCCTTCTGCCAGTCAGCCAATCCTTTATTCATGCCAGTAGCTTGCCCCTGACTCCATGGGCTCTTATCTTATGTAGCAGCTTCCTGTGCAGCACCTTGTTAAAGAACTTCTTTGTCCATTGGCTGTCCTTTGTCTAACTTACTCATTACAGCAAAGAATTCTAACAGATTTGTCAGGCCTTGATGAAACCATGCTGACTCAGCCCTATTTTACCATACACTTCCATGTACTTCACAATCTCATCCTTAAGAATGGGCACTAAAATCTTAGCAATGACCAAGGTTAGGCTGTTAGGCCTACAATTTCCCATCATCTGCCTCACTTGCTTCTTAAACCGGGGTGTTACATTAGCCATTTTACAATCCTCTGGGAACCTTCCTGACCCAGTGATTCCTGAAAGATCACGATCAATGCCTCCATGATCTTCTCAAATATTTCCTTCAGAACCTTGGAGCATTATCCATCGGCCTGGGTGCTTTTTCCAAATTCAGACATTTCAGCTTTCCCAGCACCATCTCCTTATTAATGGCCATTGCGCTCACCTCTGGCCCTGACTCTCTTGAAGTTCTGGTCTGATGCTGGTGTGATTCACTGTGAAAACCGATGCAAAGTTGCATATTCAGTTTCACTGCTGTTTCTTCACTCCCAATTACTATTTCTCCAGCCCCATTTTCCAGTGGACCAGTGTCAACTCTTGCCCCTGCCTTACCTTTTAACATCGAATCCCTTCGGTCCAGAAAGTCAACACCAAACCTCAGAGCATCCCACTCATACCCATCCCCTTATAATCCACCTAATCTATCATCCCTGGACACTACAAGAAATTTAGCTTGGCCAATCTACATAACCTGTACATAGAACATAAGAACTAGGAGCAGGAGTAGGCCATTCGGCCCTTCAAGCCCACTCTGCCATTCAATAAGAATGTTTGGAAAGTGGGAGGAAACTGGAGAAACCCAGAGGAAACCCATGCAGACATGGGGAGAATGTGCAAACTCCACACAGACAGTTGCCCAAGGGTGGAATCGAACCTGGGTTTCTGGCACTGTGAGGCAGCAGTGCCAGAGCTAACGTGCTGCCCTTTTCATATATCTTAAAAAAACTTTTGCAATCTTCTTTTCTATTACTTTTCTATTAGATCGTTCCACCTCATCTCTCATGTTCTCTCCACTTAATAATTTTTGGGTGGGGCCTGCTGGTTTTTAAAGGCATCCCAATCGTCTGGCTTCTCAATAATCTTCACCACATTACATGTTTTTTACTTTTGCTTCTATGCTGTCCCTGTCTTCCCTTATCAGCTAACATTGTCTAGTTCTCCTCTTAGTATATTTCTTCTTCCTTGGGATGAATTTCTGCTCTAAGTTAGGAAATTGAACAAGGCAGCCAGTTTTGGTTCAAAGGAAGAGATAGAAATGCGAAAACAAAAGGAAGCATAAATGGAGGAGTAGTGAATATTTTGGCATCATTTACAACAGCAAAGACATTAGCTGTGAAATCCTACAAGTCACAAAACTCACTAACAACTGACACTCTGAAACAATCCAATCTTGATCTACCTTTCCCTGACTGAAGCTGACCCTGCTTAAAATGGCCACCTCCAAACTTTGATCAAGCAATCTACTCAATTGGAAGCAGGAATAATATGGAACACAAGAACCAAGAGCAGGAATAGGCCATCTGGCCCTTCAAAACTGTGCCATTCAATAAGATCATGGCTGATCTTTTCATGGTCTCAGTTCCATTTACCCACCCTCTCACAATAACCCTTAATTCCTTTAGTATTCAAAAAATTATCTGCCTTAACTTTAAAAACATTCAATGAGGAAGCGTCAATACTTCACTGGGGAGGAATTCCACAGATTCACACCCCTTTGAGGGAAAAAGTTCCTCCTCAATTCAGTCCTAAAAGTGCTCCCCCTAATTTTGAGGTTAAGGCTTCTTGTTCTAGTTTCACTTGCCAGTGGAAACAATCTCTCTGCTTCTATCTTATCTATTCCCTTCGTAATTTTATATGTTTCTACAAGATCCCCCCTCATTCTTCTAACTTCCAATGAATATACTCCCAGTCTATTCAGCATCTCCTCATAAGCCAACTGTCTCAACTCTGGAATCAACCGAGTGAATCTCCTCCACACCACCTCCAGTGCCAGTACATCCTTTCTCAAGTAAGGAGACCAGAACTTCACACAGTACTCCATGTGTTGCCTCAGCAGGACCGTATACAGATGTAATGTAACCTCCCTGCTTTTAAACTCAATCTCTCCAGCAATGAAGGCTAAAAGTCCATTTGCCTTCTCAATTACCTGTTGTACCTGTAAACTAACCTTCTGAGATTCATGCAGCAAGGACACCCAGGCCCCTCTGCACAGCAGCATGCTGCAATTTTTACCATTCAAATAATAGCTCCATTTACTGTTATTCCCACTAGAATAGATGACTTCATATTTATCAACACTGAATTCCATCTGCCAGACCTTGGCCCATTAACGTAAACAATCTATATCTCTCAGCAAACTTTCAGAGTCCTCTGCACACTTTGCTCTAGCACTCATCTTAAAGTCATCCACAAACTTTAACACACTACATGTGGTCCCCAACTCCAAATCATCTATGTTAATTGTAAACAATTGTGGTCCCAACACTGATCTCTGAGGCACACCACTAGTCACTGTTCACAATCAGAAATGAACTCATCTATCCCCACTCTTTGCTTCCTGTTAGTTAACCAATCTTTTATCCATGCTAATACATTGCCTGTAACGCCATGTACATTTATCTTAGGCAGCAGCCAAATGCTGAATCACCATTCAGAGAAAGGAAATGGCATTAAGGGTCATTAATTTTTCCTTTGGAAAATAACTTCAACATCAGACTCACCTGTTCCAGTGGACATGTCCCTCTTAAAACTTGGTTTAATGGAAGCTCTACGATTAGGTTAACTTTTCTCTTTTCATTTTCATTCCACTTCAGTCCCATTTTTTTCATAAAAATCCCTTTGTTCGCTGTCTAACTGAGACCTTTCTGATAAGGAATGCTGAAGGAAAGCTGGGAATGAGTTAATTGTTTTGACAAAATGGATGATTTGACTTGGCAGAAACAATGATTTGACTTGCTTATCACAGCCATATATAGGATTTTGCATTTTGCGTCCTAATTGTAACCTTTAGAAGCTACATGGTGTCACATGTAGGCCAGACCAAGTAAGGATGGCCGTTTCCTTCTCTAAAGGACATTAGTGAATCAGATGGGCTTTTCCAGCAGTTGACAATGGATTCATGGTCATCATTAGATTCTTAATTCCAGATATTTATTTGAACCCAGGTCCTCAGAACATTATCTGGGCCCCTGGATTAATAGTACAGTGATAATACCAATAGGCTATTGCCTCCACACGTCTGCATACATGCTTAAAGGATCCTAGAGCAAATCCTTCAGTGAAAGTCTCAAGGTATCTAAACAAGGGACCTGGTATCCAGAAGTGGGAAGATGCTGAGAGCCACTTGTTCTTGGTACCAACTCCCTTCCCACTATCATTCCCCCATGCTTTGGTTTCACCTCGATCCAAAACCTCTGGTGGGTGTAGTACCAGCAGCAGCCACCATCTCCCAGTGGTGCTGCCAAGCACAGAAGAGCTGCTGGCCTTTGATTAACCGGGAGACTGCCCGTTGTTTTATCGAACTGGGGAGAAAGCCCATCACTGCCTAAAATACCTGAGAGGCATTTAATTCAGCAAGCCTTCCCTGAAACACACAATGCGGGCCTCCCTTGGGCTGGAGGACCAGTGGTTCAGACAATTGTTATCCATATTTTTAAATTCAGCCTGTATTATGCATTCAACCCTTTCATAGTTTATGTGTCTGAAGAGTTTCTTTTTTACCCAACAGTAGCAAATAAAGGTTTCCAACTCAATGCAAAATAACTTTCTGAATTATTAGACATGTTTAACAATTTTCTGTTGTCTGGTCAATCTGATCAACATCATACTTTATATTTAATTATAATTTATTTGCTCACTGATCCATCGTTCAGTGTAGAAACAGATTGCCAACTTTGCCTAGATGTGCTGTAATTGAGAAAAACAAATTATCTTAGCTGAACTTACATCTAAATTTTTTTGTGAAATTTTACCAAATCCTGAACCATGAATGTTGTTGGAGATAACACAGTGTGGAGCTGGGGGAATACAGCAGGCCAGGCAACACCAGAGGAGCAGGAAAGCTGATGTTTTGGGTCATGGTCCACCCCAAAATGTCAATTTTCCTGCTCCTCTGATGCTGTCTGGCCTGCTGTGTTCCTCCAACTCCACATCATGTTATCTCTGACTCTAGCATTGACAGTTCTTACTATCTCCCATGAATGTTACTTTCTGTGAATCACTTGCACACGATCCTTCATACCTGAATGACTACACATTTCCATAGTCTTATTGTTAAATAGCTGTTCAGCTACATGCAAAGGGGAAGCAAGCAGAGGCATATAAGTACTGTGGCTCCAGGAGCAGGTCAGAGGCTAGGAATTCAGTGGCAAATAACTCACTTCCTGTCTCTTCAACGCCTATCCACAAGACACAAGTCAGAGTGTGATGGAAGACTCCCCACTTGCTGGATGAGTGAAGCTCTAACAAATTCAAGAAGCTCAGCACCATACAGAATAAAGCTCTCCAATTAATTGGCACAGCATCAACCACTTTTAACGTCCATTCTGTTCACCATTGATGCACAGTAGCAACAGTGCATGCAATCTACAAGATCCACTGTTGTAACTCACCAAGGCTCCCTTGACTGCATCTTCCAAACCTGCAACCTGTACCATCAATAGATCAAGGCAGCAAACACATGGGAAGAGCACAATTTGCAAGTTCCCTCCAGGCCACACAATATCCAAAATTGGAACTATACTATCATTCTTTCATTGTAACTGGTTTGAAAACGTGGAACTCCCTTCCCAACAATAGGTTCCCCTATGCCCCTACATTTTCAGTCTCTCAAGAATCGAACTCACCATCACCTTCTCCAGGGCAAGTATAAATGAGCAACGAATGCTGGTCCAGGCAGCAACTTCAAAAGCCCATGAAAAATTCTAAACTAATAAATGCCAATAGCATTTTTGTTTTCCTATTATTTGTCCACATGAAAATAGTACACATTTGATATTTATTTTGTGATTGGTATGTCACACTGAACAGACAGAAATATTACATGCACAATAATCAACCCACGTACCTGAGGCACAAAGTAAAATCATTATCTCCCACATCATGCCAGGCATGTTCCCCAAAGTCTAATTCTACATTCAACTGATTCAAGACAATTTGGAACAAATCAATATATTTCTTTAATACAATTTCCTTTCTGTTAAGGACAGTTTTATTATTTATGAGTGAAAAAACACGTTATTGAACTTGATTGTTGCTGGAAAATTTGTACTGGATAACAATGGAGAGGAAGAGGTTATGGGGAAACGTGATTGTGTGGGTTGGAGATAAATTTAAACAATGTAGTTTGCTTTACAAAATAATTTAAAACTATGATCTTCTCTTTTATCTGTTCCAATTTCTTAATGATATATTTGGCAATGCATAGAAAACCAATTGTGTGATATTCCAATTTACAATGTTATCATGGAAGCAGAAAACAGAGTTACCGTTTCGGACGGGGCACTGGATCTGAAATGTTATCTCTGTTTTCTCCTGCACAGATGCTGCCAGAGCTGCTGAGCTTTTCCAACAACTTTGTTTTTGCTCCTAATTTACAGCATCTGTGGATCTTTTGGTTTTTATTTACAATGCTATCATGTTGACATTTCAACTATATTAATATTAGAATTTTTGGTTCTTCTAAATCTTTATTGTGCAAAAGCCAGGACCATTAGCTTGTTGCTGCACTAATGAAAAAGCAATGGCATTTTTGGCTTGCATTCAACTAACAAGCTTTTGAACGGCTGGAAGAAATTTTGTAATAACTAGACATTCAATATCTCCGTCAGATTTTGCAATCTGCTGTCATTTGACTCCAGTGGATTATAGCTCAAGCAGATGAGCAACATAACTTTAAGGGATGTCCTCATGATGTAATTACTGCATCATGGCATGTAACTTAATGACATAAGATCTCAGACTCCATCCTACTGAGTCCTCTAGAAGAATGATCCACTGAGGGAAATGTGCTACAGTACGTCCAAATTGCTTAGTTTGATTTTAGACACAAAGTGTTCATGATTGTGATGTTCTGATGCAGGTATTTAATCTAAATTAATTGAACTCTCAGTACTATATGAGCCCCATCTCATTCGTAAGTTATTGGGGCTATTGTAAATTTCATATTAAGATCATTGAACATCATCAGCTATCTTAACATATCACACCAATAAAAAGTAAGTCTTGATATATAGCAACTGAAATAATTTATGTGCAAATGGCAATGCATTGCCTCACATATTACAGATCTTGACTCCTGATATTCCTGAACTCAATAACTTTGTTGAAAGGATCGCATTGTTTTATTTCCTTTATTTTCAGACAGTGGGCTAAAAAAAGAAGATGACTACTTTAAAGCAATGTTCAAATACAAGGCTACAGTTTTACTGGAGCACATTGTGAGTTGTACAGAATGTTGCTTTTTTCCTGGAAAAGGCAGGCACCACAGAGTCAATGGGTTCTGAATTGAGGCAAAATTACATCGTTGCAATGTTCTGAATGGCACCTGACCAAGTGACCATGAAGTGTGAGGGAGCAGTGTAGCAGAGAACCACTTAGCTGGAAAGAGAAAACATTCAAAAGTCTCCCTCTGTGTTTTTCTCTCTCGTGTTTAGAGGTACCAGAAGGTCTTCAGTATTTGCAAGCTGTCTTCCTTTCAACTTTCTTTGCAAATTCTCAACCAGCAAACGACAGTATCTGTATTCAAATAACCTCATCTCAATGACAAAGGACTTAAAAGGAATTGAAAGGATGAGAAGAAGACAACCTGCTCAAACCTGTTATCCAAACAGATTGTATTGTACTGTGTTTCCCTGATTTTCTTCTTTTTCTTTATCACCCTTAATACCACGCCTTGTCTGTCTGTTGTGAAGTAACAAAATTAAGAAGGGATGGAGTTTAAGATGTTAAGATGGAGTTTAAGCTGGTGATTTATATTTCCTAATTAAAGACAATTCGTTAACAATAAATACTTATTTTCTGGATAAATTTTAAAGCTATTAGCAGGAAATATTTGGAGGCCAAAATGCCATTTCATGAAATACTGATGCAAATCAGACAAGCAGCAGTTATAAGTGTTCCTGGAATTTCTCTATTGATATCCAACTATCTTTCCACAGGCTTGTCATTTAATCTGCTCCAATGAACTCATTTTAATCCCAGTTTACTACTGTGTGAATTTTTCAGCAGTCAGAACTCAGTCAGGTAATGCGTTGGCAATTAAGCCAACTCTTCCTGCAATCATCAAAGATGTGAAAAGGTTTAGCCAAACTATCCAAAGCATCCAATGTACCTGAACGATGAACATTGCTTATAGAAAACATTCACTAGGTCTCTTGTCCTTTGTGAAGCTCCAATGAACTAATCAAACCCTTAGTAGTACAATCGAGAGTGTATACTCAAGTCTCATGTTTGAACTTCAAAGTCTTCTTGGTGGAAGACATTTTAAAGAGCCAAACAAACAATTTATGAAAAACATTACCCTGAATAAAATTTAGATTTTAATTGCTGTTTTTGGCTTTTGCATTCCATCTACCTTTATGCTTTCTGTTCTCCCTTCAGTATAAACTGGGTACAATAGATTAAGATGTGTTCTAGGAGTCAAAAATGGGTGATGGGAACTGGAGTGGAGGATGGGGCACACTAGTGAAGTTGCATTGAAAAACAAGTGTCCAATCTACCAATGCCGGTTCCCCATCTCCTCTCCAGAATATACATACTTTATGAGGATATACAATAATTTATAACTTTTCTTGATTAGCACATCTGACTATCATAATGAACAATTATGTTAAGTGTCCCTTCTTTCCTTATCAAATACTTCATCATTCAGGAATATATTAACCAGTTGGAAGATATTGCAATGTAAAATGTGTGATTTGTATATATTTTAATCTCATTTAATTTTGTGTTTAGTTTTTGAATATTGATCTTGTGTCATGCAAGGTTTTCAATGTGTCCAAAGTTGTCTAATGATTAACTTGTAAGTATTTCTGTAGACACAGTAATTTATTGTGAAATAGTTTGAGAGACAGCTTCCAAGAATGAATAGGTTTTTGTTTACTTTTGGAGAGTTACAAGTGAATAAAGTATCCAACGTGATATATTAGGTTTTCAAATGAAGTATTCTGGGCCTGACTTACTTTAAAGTGAGGAGGATAAAACTCTTAGTTTGGAGAAATTTTGGTTTCTGTTTGTGGCAGTTCTGCAGGATTCATGGCTGATCATTTGTGTGTAAAGCAGCTATTCTTGATATAGGGAAAAAATAGTTTGAATTTGATAAAAAAAAAGGTTACTCCAAAAGAAAGGGTTTAGTAATAGCTCTAGGCCAGAAGTGTTTGGTACAACCCTGAAGGAGTTATTTGAAGCTGAGAAGATTTAAGCTTAGGTGTATAGGAAAAAGCATTAAGATTGGAGTTGAAGTCACAGATTAAATTATTTTGTAGAAGTGATAGAGAAGATTATCTGAGGTGTGAGTAATGAAACGGGATGCTTTTTGAATCTTTGAAGGTGTGTTTTTGGGATCTGTAAAACAGTTCTTATAGGATTACTGGCATTGTACTCTTACGGTGTGTTTCAAACCACTACATTTATGTTATATATAAATAGCTGGATTATTCTATTTTAGTTTCATTTTTGTTTGTGAAATAAATTCCTGTTCTATTGTTAAAACCAAAGCTGCAAGATTCTATGCTAATATTTCAGAGAGAGAAAGTACCTCTTTAAACCAGATAAAATGAAATATGACACGTTTAGCAAGAGTTTAATCTAGGATCTGACTTGCCCAGCAAGAAGATCAGTTGAGCTCATAACTATGGGACAAAAGAGATATTGATTAGATTTCAGGGAGTGCTGAAGTATTTGTGTTTGGTGTTACAAACACAATAGTTTTAAATTTACTTAAGTTAGAGGTGATCAATGTACAGCCCACAATCTGCATACTGCCTGCCAGTGCATTATAAGCGGGCTCAAAAACTACTTTGTTTGCAGATAATCTTACAACTCTTTCTGAGGCTTCCCAAAATAAGTAAACAGGTAACATTGTTCAAGAAAAATCAACAGGAATCTAGAAGGTCAAGACAAATAATGTAAAGTGAAAATTTATGATTTTTAAAATTTTCTTTTGTTTTACTTGAAGCCAGTGTTTCAAAAATGGCTGAGCATAAATGGAATGTTTTAGAAAGAGTTGCTCCTCAGTCAGATACCATTTCTTCTATGTGGGCTATTGCAGGCTTACTGGTCAGTTT
The DNA here is from genome assembly GCF_030684315.1 of Stegostoma tigrinum. NCBI lineage: Eukaryota > Metazoa > Chordata > Chondrichthyes > Orectolobiformes > Stegostomatidae > Stegostoma > Stegostoma tigrinum. The sequence continues at coordinate 33,186,690 of NC_081374.1, forward strand.
ATGTTTTCAAATAATCCCGTCGGACTAGAACCTGGTGTGGTGTAATTTCTGACCTTGTCCTTCCCAGTCCAACACCAGGACCTTCATATCAGGTCAGCCTATTAGCAGCAAATGCAGGAGAGAACAACACTGTGATTGGAGGAACAGCCTGAAAGCTGAATTTGTGGTGGTGAGTAATGGAATTGGAGCCTTCCAGAGAGAATCTGTCTTGGCAGTCAGGCCACTGCACTACTTCTGTTAATTTTTCTTTCATTTAAGTTTTTAAAAAGTTCACCTTTTACCAAATTGCATTTAAGTCCCTCCAAACTTGGCCAGTTTCATTTCTACACAAAATGGTTGCTGCTGCAGTAATAATGTTGTTTGAAACTTTTGGAGCACAAAGCCTTGTGATATTTTTTGAAGTTAAAGTGGGCAGTTAAGACAGGCAGAGTGAGAAGGGTTTGAGAGAGAGAGGGATATAGAGAGGGAGGAGGAGTGAGAAAGAGAGAGAGAGAGAAAGAGCTGAGAGAGAAAGAGGGAATGGATAAGGTTGTGAAGAGAGAAAGGGGAGAGAGAGAAAGGGGGAGTTGTACAGGCTGCAAGAGGAAGAAAGCCAACAGCTGAAAGTCAACTCACTTCCATCCCCAACATTTATTTGAATTGTGTAAAGATCAGCTCAGAGTGTTCCAATCAGAGGTAAGCGAAGGTCAGGATAATAAAATGTGAGGCTGGATGAACACAGCAGGCCAAGCAGCATCTCAGGAGCACAAAAGCTGACGTTTCGGGCCTAGACCCTTCATCAGAGAGGGGGAAGGGGGGAGGGAACTGGAATAAATAGGGAGAGAGGGGGAGGCGGACCGAAGATGGAGAGTAAAGAAGATAGGTGGAGAGGGTGTAGGTGGGGAGGTAGGGAGGGGATAGGTCAGTCCAGGGAAGACAGACAGGTCAAGGAGGTGGGATGAGGTTAGTAGGTAGCTGGGGGTGCGGCTTGGGGTGGGAGGAAGGGATGGGTGAGAGGAAGAACCGGTTAGGGAGGCAGAGACAGGTTGGACTGGTTTTGGGATGCAGTGGGTGGGGGGGAAGAGCTGGGCTGGTTGTGTGGTGCAGTGGGGGGAGGGGATGAACTGGGCTGGTTTAGGGATGCAGTAGGGGAAGGGGAGATTTTGAAACTAAATCAGTTTCAAAATCTCCCCTTCCCCTACTGCATCCCTAAACCAGCCCAGTTCATCCCCTCCCCCCACTGCACCACACAACCAGCCCAGCTCTTCCCCCCCACCCACTGCATCCCAAAACCAGTCCAACCTGTCTCTGCCTCCCTAACCGGTTCTTCCTCTCACCCATCCCTTCCTCCCACCCCAAGCCGCACCCCCAGCTACCTACTAACCTCATCCCACCTCCTTGACCTGTCCGTCTTCCCTGGACTGACCTATCCCCTCCCTACCTCCCCACCTACACCCTCTCCACCTATCTTCTTTACTCTCCATCTTCGGTCCGCCTCCCCCTCTCTCCCTATTTATTCCAGTTCCCTCCCCCCATCCCCCTCTCTGATGAAGGGTCTAGGCCCGAAACGTCAGCTTTTGTGCTCCTGAGATGCTGCTTGGCCTGCTGTGTTCATCCAGCCTCACATTTTATTATCTTGGAATTTCCAGCATCTGCAGTTCCCATTATCTCTAAGCGAAGGTCAGTATTAGTTTAGCCCAACTTCTCAGCTCAGCTCCAGTCACCAGCAGCTTCCCTGGTGATTTTGAATTAGGGCTGCTTCTTTTTCTCTCTTCAGCTCTGCCTCTTAAACAAAGAGGCAAAATATTGGCATTATAATTAAGCTTAATAATGATCATGTCTATTAATTACCCATTTTAATCAGAAATGCAACATTTAAATATTTTTTGATAAAGTTCCTGTTTAAAATTGTGGCAACGCTTAGGTTTCCACAATCTTCTTACCAGCTCCGACCCTGGGGAAGAGCAGAATTGTAATGTGTTGCCCCTGCCATGTGAAAAGGTTTCACAGCCCTGACTTATAGGATGTGGAAGGACAATATTAAAGTGTAGCCAAACCTTCACCAGCAGGTGGTGATACTGAATGGAGGCCCTGACCAGGATAGCTGGAACTGTCAAAGGCACCCTCTTAGGAGAAAAAGTTACTTTGGATATCTCAATCCCGACTACACCACAGCGCTTTACACTTTTCAGGATTAAATTCCATTTGCCATTGTTCAGCTCATTTGCAAAACAGACCGATGATAACAGGGTGTAGAGCTGGACGAACACAGCAGGCCAAGCAGCATCTGAGGAACAGGAATACCGACGTTTTGGGTTTGGATCCCTCTTCAGAAATGAAGAAAGATCTAGGCCCAAAACGTCAGCCTTCCTGCTCCTCTGATGCTGCTTGGCCTCCTGTGTTCATCCAGCTCTACACCTTGTTATCTCAGATTCCCCAGCTTCTGCAGTTCCTACTATCTCTGAGTCATACTGATGAATTGTGTCTCTAACAACATTTAAAAGACATCTGGATAGGTATATGAATAAAACCAAGAAACAAAAACCTACAGCACAGGAACAGGCCCTTCGGCCCTCCAAGCCTGCGCCGATCAAGATCCTCTGTGTAACCTGTCATCTATTTTCTAACGGACTGTGTCCATTTGCTCCCTGCCCATCCATGTACCCTTCCAAATATATCTTAAAAGACGCTAACGTGTCCGTGTCTACCACCTCCGCTGGCAACGCGTTCCAGGCACCCAACACACTCTGTGTAAAGAATTTTCCACGCATATCTCCCTTAAACTTTCCTCCTCTCACTTTGAACTCATGACCCCTAGTGATTGAGTCCCCCACTCTGGGAAAAAGCTATTTGTTATCCACCCTGTCTATACCCCTCATGATTTTGTAGACCTCAATCAGGTCCTCCCTCAATCTCCGTCTTTCTAATGAAAATAATCCTAATCTATTCAACCTCTCTTCATAGCTAGCACCTTCCATACCAGGCAACATCCTGGTGAACCTCCTCTGCACTCTCTCCAAAGCATCCTCATCCTTTTGGTAATGTGGCGACCAGAACTGTACACAGTACTCCAAATGTGGCCGAACCAAAGTCCTATACAACTGCAACATGACCTGCCAACTCTTGTACTCAATACCCCGCCCAATGAAGGAAAGCATGCCATATGCCTTCTTGACCACCCTATTGACCTGCGTTGTCACCTTCAGGGAACAATGGACCTGAACACCCAGATCTCTCTGTTCATCAATTTTCCCTAGGACTTTTCCATTTACTATATATTTTGCCCTTGAATTTGATCTTCCAAAATGCATCACCTCGCATTTTCCCGGATTGAACTCCATCTGCCATTTATTTTCCCAACTCTCCAGTCTATCTATCTTCTGCTGTAATTTCTGACAGTCTCCTTCACTATCAGCTACTCCACCAATCTTAGTGTCATCAGCAAACTTGCTGATCAGACCACGTACACCTTCCTCCAGAACATTTACATATATCACAAACAACAGTGGCCCCAGCACAGATCCCTGTGGAACACCACTGGTTACAGGTCTCCAATTTGACAAACGCCCTTCTACTACTACCCTCTGTCTCCTGTTGCCCAGACAGTTTTTTATCCATCGAGCTAGAACACCCTGGGCCCCATGTGACATCGCTTTCTCCATCAGCCTGCCATGGGGAACCTTATCAAACGCATTACTGAAGTCCATGTATATGACATCTACAGCCTTCACGTCCTCAAAGAATTCTATTAAGTTGGTAAGACATGACCTTCCCTGTGCAAAACCATGTTGCCTATCACTGATAAGCCCATTTTCTTCCAAATGGGAATAGATCCTATCCCTCAATATCTTCTCCAGTAGCTTCCCAACCACTGATGTCAGGCTCACCGGTCGATAATTACCTGGATTATCCTTGCTGCCCTTTTTAAACAAGGGGACAACATTAGCAAGTCTCCAGTCCTCTGGGACATCACCCATGTCTAAGGACACTGCAAAGATATCTGTTAGGGCCCCGGTTATTTCCTCTCTCTTTTCCCTCAGCAACCTGGGATAGATCCCATCCAGACCTGGGGACTTGTCCACCTTAATGTCTTTTAGGATACCTTACACTTCCTCCTTATTTATGTCAACTTGACCTAGACTAAGCAAACATCTATCACTAACCTCAACATCCATCATGTCCCTCTCCTTGGTGAATACCGATGCAAAGTACTCGTTAAGAATGCCACCCATTTTCTCTGACTCAGCGCATAACTTTCCTTCTTTGTCCTTAAGTGGGCCAATCCTTTCTCTAGTTACCCTCTTGCTCTTTATATATGAATGAAAGGCTTTGGGATTTTCCTTAACCATGTTTGCCAGCAATATCTCATGTCCTCTCTTAGCCCTCTTAATCCCTTTTTCAGATTCGCTCTACATTCCCGATATTCTTGCAAAGCTTTGTCTGTCTTCAGTCGCCTAGACCTCATGTATGCTTCCTTTTTTCTCTTGGCTAGTCTCACAATTTCACCTGTCATCCATGGCTCCCTGATCTTGCCTTTTCTATTCCTCATTTTCATAGGAACATGTCTCTCCTGCACGCTAATCAACCTCTCCTTAAAAGCCTCCCACATATCAAATGTGGATTTACCTTCAAACAGTTTCTCCCAATCTACATTCCTCAGATCCTGCCGAATCTAGGTATAGTCGGCCTTCCCCCAGTTTAGAACTCTTCCTTTAGGACCACTCCTATCCTTGTCCATGAGTATTGTAAAACTTATGGAATTGTGGTCGCTATTTCCAAAGTAGTCCCCTACGGTAATATCAACCACCTGGCTGGGTTCATTCCCCAACACCAGGTCCAGTATGGCCCCTTCCCAAGTTGGACTACATACATACTGCTCTAGAAAACCCTCCTGGACACACCTCACAAATTCTGCTCCGTCTTGACCCCTAACACTGAGTGAATCCCAGTCAATGTTGGCAAAATTAAAATCTCCCATCACCACCACCCTGTTTCTCCTCCACCTTTCCATTATCTGTTTACATATTTGTACCTCTATCTCACGCTCGCTGTTGGGAGGCCTGTAGTACAGCCCCAGCATTGTTACTGCATCCTTCCTATTTCTGAGTTCTACCCATATTGCCTCACTGCTTGAGTCCTCCATGGGGCCCTCCTTCAGTGCGGCTGTGATATCGTCTTTGACCATTACTGCAACTCCTCCACCCCTTTTCCCTCCCTCTCTATCCCGCCTGAAGCATCGATATCCTGGGACACCTAGTCGCCAGTCATGCCCTTCCCTCAACCAAGTCTCAGTAATAGCAATAACATCATACCTCCAGGTACCGATCCAAGCCCTAAGCTCATCTGCCTTGTCTACTACACTTCTCGCATTAAAACAAATGCACCTCAGACCACCTGTCCCTTTGTGTTCATCATCCACTCCCCGACTACTATTTTCTTTAGTCACACTGACTCCATTATCTAGTTCCCTATGGGCTTTCGTTACTACCTCTTTTCTGTCCAATATTTGGTTCCCATCCCCCTGCCACATTAGTTTAAACCCTCCCCCACAGCATTAGCAAAAGCACCCCAAGGACATTGGTTCCAGCCCGGTTCAGGTGTAGACCGTCCAATTTGTAATAGTCCCACCTTCCCCAGAACCGGTTCAAATGTCCCAAAAATCTGAACCCCTCCCTCCTACACCATCTCTCAAACCACACGTTCATCCTAGCTATTCTTTCATTTCTGCACTGACTAGCACGTGGCACTGGTAGCAATCCTGAGATTACTACCTTTGAGGACCTACTTTTTAACTTGGCTCCTAACTCCCTAAATTCTGCTTGTAGGACCTCATCCCGTTTTCTGCCTATATCGTTGGTGCCTATATGCACCTCGACAACTGGCTGTTCGCCCTCCCCCTTCAGAATGTTCTGCAGCCGATCGGAGACATCCCTGACCCGTGCACCTGGGAGGCAACATACCATTCGGGCGTCCCGTTTTCGACCGCAGAATCGCCTATCTACTCCCCTTACAATTGAATCCCCAATGACTATTGCCCTTCCACTCTTTTTCCTGCCCTTCTGTACAGCAGAGCCAGCCACAGTGCCGTGAACCTGGCTACTGCTGCCGTCCTCTGGTGAGCCATCTCCCCCAACAGTATCCAAAACGGAATACCTGTTTTGGAGGGAGATGACCGCAGAATAGGAAGGGTTTAAAGGGATATGAGCCAAATGCTGGCAAGTGGGACTAGATTTATTTAGGAAGTATCTGGTTGGCAGTGTATTTTAGGAAGGGATTAGTATCAAATGAGAGGGGACCATAAGGTCAGGCTAGGTGATTAATGAGGTGAGTTTGTGGTGAGAAAATTCATTAGACCTTGCGGTGAGAAACTTAAAAAAACAATGCAACCAGAGCTTAGTAAAAATAAATATTAAAACTTAATCCAACGTCTATGTTTCAATGTAATTTGGACTTTATTGCTATCATGAAATAAGCTGCACCCGCTTTGGGACAAGAGCCTCTTTTCATTCAATTACTAGATTTTTTTCTCTGTCTTGATCAAGCAGGTTCAGTAGATAGCGAGTTTTCAAAAGATTTGTAGCTCAGGTTGAGGCTCTGGATGTAAGTTTGCTCGCTGAGCTGAAAGGTTCGTTTTCAGACATTTCATCACCATTCTAGGTAACATCATCAGTGAGCTTCCGGTGAAGCGCTGGTGTTATGGTGACACAATGGTGACGAAATGTCTGAAAACGAACCTTCCAACTCAGTGAGCAAACTTACATCCAGGTCCAGTAGATGCCCACCAACAAAGAGCATGGTTGGAAATCTGTTATGTGGATTTTACACAGTGATGAGATATGGTGAGGATTTATCTGAAAACACAGGCAAATGGTGATCAGACTCCGAAACAACACATCAAATAGCCAGAAAGCAAACAAACTGCATGAGCTGCAAATAAATCAAATAAATGGCCACATCTCTAAGTCTAAAGCGATGTGTTTCTCCCTGTGTGTGTGTGTGTGTGTGTGTGTGTGTGTTGTGTGTGTGTTTCACCCAAGACAGAGTGTGCCACACAATCTGAGCATGCTGTTTGTTCTCTGTACAGCCTCTGGAGCAGATAAAGAGCAGATGTAACCCACGCTGGAGAGCTGGGTGAGCAGCAGCAGTCTCCAGAGGAGGAAGTTGAGGGTATTGATGCAGTATTATGTGCAACAGGCCTGACAGAACTTAAATGACACCCGGTTGCCGTAAATGTGAGCTGGGTGCTGTAGTCATGCGTTGACTGAAGATTTGTCGTTGCTTGAAAGACAAGTGGTTTCTGTTTGTTCCCTGAAGCACATTATCTTTTGTTTGTGGTCTTGTTGAATAAAAGTGAACATTATAAAACTTTCCAATACATATTGGTCCCATGTTGAACAATAAGAAGGCGATATGCTACACTGGGCATCTGAGAAACATCAGCACAACCTTTGATACTCTTTCAAAACAGGAGGAAGTAAAAGAGCTGGCCATCAAATTAAAAAAAGAAATTAGAGTAAGTTAATTTAGAATGTCATTGGTATATCGCTAGGAATGTAAAGTCATATAAACATGAACAGAATATAAAATTGAACAAAATCTTTCAAGGCCAGGTAGCTCATCAGAATCATTTTAATAAGTTAAATGTAAATATTAAATTTTAACATCATGCAAGTTGGAGCAAAATTATCTTAAAAAGTCTTATTGAATTTTTTATAGATTCAAAGAAACGTTTAGAATATTATTACAAAGTCATATCAATTTCGTTATTCAAAATATCAAAAGAATTCTCAGAATAATGTTAAAAATTTACATACATTTAAGCATAGTGTAGCTATTTTGAAACTTCAAATCATTTTTCCGATATTGCTGTAGAAGTGACAAAGAAGGCTTTTTCTGACTGGAAGAAATAGCCCTAAATAATTAGAGACCAAAAAAACTGCAGATGCTAGAACTCAAGGTAGACAAACAGGAGGCAGAAAGAACATCGTGTTCTTCCAGCCCTAAACAGTTGTCATGAGAAATGTTTGTTATAATTGGCAATTGGCCGATGTTGCAGAGTTAAATAGCAAATTCCCTGGGGCCATGCAGAATGATCCAACACATCATCAGAATTTTGATGGAATAGTACATATATTCCTGAAGTTGCTCCCACCCATGAAACATTAGTCAGCATTGACAGGCTCAGCATCATTACCACATGGGCCTTTGTAATTCATGCTTGTTTAAAACAAGTGTTACAATTTCTCTATCATGGATTGGATGTAGCATGAGGAGACAGACCCAGAAATTACTTTGTTGTGCCAACAAACACAAACACACAGCAATATAATCAATTGTACCAGGATTGTGGCAATAAACACAGGTCACATCAAGTATAAATATAAATAGCAGCATTCTGTGCAGCTTGACCTGAGTGGAACAAAGTATGCTCTCCCATTGTAGCTTAGATTAGACCCACTTCATCAATCTTCATTTGGATATGATAAAATAACTAATTCACGTTTATTAAAATTAGGAAGAAAAGACTCCAGAACATTTCTTTAAGTTGAATCAACCCTTTGACACAGCCTGTGAAAGAAAAAAGACATTTGTTGAAAGAAAAATACCAAGGGAAGAATCTTACATGGGTCTGAATGATAGGGACAATGGCAAAATTGTGATAGAATTGCGTGGCAAAACAAATGAGATCTATCTTGATGTTGGGAGCATCTCATTATATTCTTGCTGAGTGGTAACGTGCATTTTGTGCCATCGTGGCACCCCTCCAACCAACTTGCAGACTGCTTAAAAAGAACAGATTTGCATTGCAGAGTGTACCAGCAATAAGCATGGAAAGTTTGCTGCGAGGTTACTTTGTGTACACCAACACAAGCTCTTGGCTTGGACCAACCTTGGATCAGGGTTGCTCATTTGCATTCTTAACACTCACTCGTTTAACGCCTACCTGCATGCTTGCACCATCTACGTTTTGTCTTTCCAATCAGCACAGTCACACAACCAGCTTGCAGTCAGCAGTCCTCAAAAAAGGTGGTGGATATTTTGCTGTAAGGCAGTGTGCAATGTCAATCTCACAGCAGCAGCTTATGTGCCAAACACACTGCTCTTTCTGCAAGCAAGCAGCTAAATCTCAGCTACTCAGGGGAGTAGTCCTCATCAGAGTCCATAGAAGCACTCATTAATCAGGGGATCCTGGAGCAATAAATCAAGGACAGGCTCCCATACCCGTCCAGACAATTGGCCATGATCAAGTGTCTGGTCTGGGTGATGTCAATCAGGAGTCCTCATCTTGGCAGTCCAATGAGTGGGTCGTGGTCGGTCCTGTGGCTCCATAATGGCTGCTCAAGCGAACAGGGTGAACAAATGCGGACAAATATTCAACCATCAATCGGGGGTCCGGTCACTTCTCGTCTGGGTGCTATCCACTTAGCCCATTGGGTCCATCCATATAAACTAAGGTAAAAGGGGGATGAGGGGTTATGGGACAAAGAAGAGCTGCTGCCATGGGATAGAGAGTCAGATCAGCATTGGGGATTATAGGCTGGGTGGGAGGATGGACACCGGATGACAATTGTTAAGTGGAGGGTGAATATGTTAAAACATGGATGGAAAGGGTATCATGTGAGGGGAGGTGGCATTTGTCCATGATCAAGACTGGCTCCAAGTGAGATACGATTTATGACTATACTTGGCATGGCCACCTCGTATACCAGAGGCCGGAGGGTGGGAGTTTGGGGGAGATGCATGCCCATGTACATGGGTTGGATGGGGACCTGGGTACATGTGAAGCTTCTGATGTTTACAGGCAGAGCTATCAGGATGTTTAGGCCATCAGAGGCATGCAGAGGAGCAGGCTGGTAGCCACTGACTGAAGAGTGGTTTTTGTTATCTTCCATCATGCTGTAAATCAAAAATACACATTGAGAAGGAAAACATCAGGAAGCACATCTACAGTGTGGGTAGTGTATGTATCTTGACCTGCGAGCAAGATAATTTCCAAATCCACTGATGTAAAGCCCTTTAAAAAGAAACAAAATTGCGTACAAAGCCTTGCATCATACAGGACAACACGAGGAGTCCCTTATCTCTGGTGAATATATTGCTTTGACTCCTTGAAAGCTGTACACCGCCTTGCCTAGATATCGCTGACCACGTCAATCACATCAACTGTTTTGGACACAGAGGCCAGGGAAAGACCAGGAATCATTTAACTTGAAGGACAATGTTGTCGGCAGAACATATTGCCCTACAAATGCTTTGATCATCTTTCTTCCACATGCAGCAACAAGCTGACAACTTAGACATTGATATATGGCATATCTCCTCTGGACCTGAAGTTAGACTCAGGGCTGGCTCTGTGAAATTGGGACCTACACAGAGACTCAAACAATCAGATGTTACAATGAAATTTATACAATCATGGTACATCATATACCATGCAATTATCAACCCGCACACACCCCCCCCCCCACCCAATATTGAGTGCCCTTAATAGGTTCTCTTCTTTCTCTCCTTCCCACTACATTTCAGTATAAACATTAGTTCTGGAGCTGGGGTGAAAGAAGACAGTTCAGCACGGAACCTGTTGGCTCAGGGTGTTTGATCAGTCATCCCTAGGGGCACTTGTGTCTGGACAACGCGGACATTGTCAGGGCTTGCTTGCCAAAGGAAGGTGGGCCTTCTTTGACCTCACCTTCCAAGGGTCAGACGGTGGTGGCAGGTGGAGGGTCCAGTCACTTCTGGAGTGTCTGAGAAGAGACATTTGAGGGGCCAGTGTGTGATTCCTGTTCCACATGGGAACTGTAGGTATTAACCTAAATTCTGCTGGATTACTCAAAATGAACTTAAATAAAGTTTTCAAGAAGTTTACTCTATTGATGAATCAATGGCTAGATGATGACCTATTGGTTAGAAAGGTCACTGGTCTTAATGTTTCTGTGTCTTTCTGAAGGAATATATGTGTTTATTTAAGTGTTGTAACTCAACAGTAATGGACTAAACTGTTACAAAATGTATCAAAGGCTGATGTCTTTTTAAAACTGACCAGAATATCAGACATGATAATATGAACTATTTATCAGCTAAACAGAGAGTGCTTGATCATAGAATTGTACTGTGTAAATATCATACAGTTAATCAAATGATATAAAGATGGCAACAGCGTGAACAAATGAAGCCTGAAATCCAAGCTCATTAAAATCAAAAGATAAGCCTCGTTGCACGGAAGCAAGCAAATACCTTAACGGCCAGTGATTAAACTGACCATAATAGATGACACATTTGTGATGTTCACTAGTGGTCAAACTGATCATATTGCCAGAGATTGAACAATGGGAAAGTTTGAAGACACAACCTTTCTTGTCTATAGGAAAGCCTGCCTCGGAGTGATAGTAGCTAGCTCAGGATTGGGATTGTCTAATCAGCAACTGCTGGTTGAGACGGAGCCGGCTGATCACCTGTATTGGTCTGATTGCTGGGGAAGTGTGCTTTTCCAGCAGACCTGGTGAGTCTAGGACCTGACTTTCCATGGCAGTCATCAGCCTGCCCATGGAGGTAGCCAAGAGGTCACATGCATAGCTACAGTCCTGAAGCTTCTGGGCAATAAGAGTCATTGCTTCCCACATATCTGCCTACTGCTCCTGTTCCTGCTTTCATGTGAATGAAGTGCCTGATGGCCAACGCCGCAGGATATTCTCCTGCCGGGCCTGAGCAGGTGCCTGGTCTCTGGCAGTCCTTTGAGTGCCTGCAGACTGGGCCATTTCTTCCTCACCCAGTTGTGGAGCCCCTGCAGTGACATGCTCACCAGATCATGCTCCTGCATTCTTTAAACCTAACAATCCCATCAAGGTGTCAGTATATGAATTGGTGAGCTGGTGGATTCTGGATGAACATGCCATTTGTGCGCAGAACTAATGGATGTTCTGCTGGTACTTGCAAGACATAAGAGAGAGAAGGCATTGCGGCCAGTGGTTAGAAGTGGTGTGCAATGAATGAAATTGATAGTTGAGACAATTTTAACAAAGGTTGATAATTTGACAGAGATAATAGGAACTGCAGATGCTGGAGAATCTGAGATAACAAAGTGTAGACCTGGATGACCACAGCAGGCCAAGCAGCATCTTAGGAGATAATTTTACAATCTGATTTTTGTTCAATTGTGCAAAGTACACAACCTAACATTTCTAAAATTATAACTAGCACTGGTAAGAAAATCTTCTAGGATTGGAAACCCTTGTTTGGATTGTTGAAGCTGCTACAAACAAAATTTTATCTCTGGGACCCCTTTCTGCTTCAGGAGTGTGGGTGCCCTACACAGTCAGGAGAGTTATGAGAGTGAATGAGATAGGCCAACTGAGAGAAGAAGGTCCTGCTTCTGAGGTTATGGATTAGGGATGATGGTGTGGAGGGGCAATTGGCAAAGACACTTCAAATGAAGCATCCTCTGAAGACTTGTTCATAATACAAGATATATTGTGAGCCAACAATATTGAGGGTCAGCTTTTTATAGGATGCTTTCAATCAGTTACTGGTTATAGGTGTTATCAAGCAGCACCTGCTCAGAAATACTTTGCTTAGTGACACCAGTATGGGTTCTGGTAGGGCCACTCAGTTCCTGACCTCATTACAGCCTTGGTTCAAACATGGACATAAGAGCTGAATTCCAGAGGTGAGGTAATAGTGATAGCCCTTAATATCAAGACTGCATTCAACCGAATGTTGCATCAGGGAGACCTAGCAAAACTGGAATCAATGGTTATTGGGGGCAACCATTTCGGTGGTTGGAGTCATACCTGGCACATAATAAAATGGGCATGGCTATGGGAAGTCAATCATCTCAGCTCCAGGACATCTCTGCAGGAGCTCCTCAGAGTAGTCTGCTAGGCCCACCCATCTTCAGCTGCTTCACCAATGACCTTCTGTCCATCATAAGATCGGAAGTGGGGATATTTGCTGATGAGTGCACAACATTCAGCACCATTCGTGACTCCTCAAATGCTAATGCAGTCCATATTCACATGCAACAAGACCTGGACAATACCCAGGCTTGGGCTGACAAGTGGCAAGTGACATTCACACCACAGAAATGCCAGGCTACGACCATCACCAATAAGAGACAATCTAATCACCCTCCCAAGACATTCAATGCGGTTACTGTCACTGATCCCCTACTATCAGCATCTTGGGAGTTACTATTGACCAGAAATTCAACTGACTCACCACGTTAAGAGAGTGGCTGCAAGAGCAGGCCAGAAGCTAGGAATACTGCAGCAAGTAACTCACCTCCTGACTCCTCAAAGCCTGTCTGCCATTTACAAGGCACAAATCAGGAGTGTGATGGAATACTTCCCACTTGCCTGGGTTAGTGCAGCCCCAACAACACTCTAGAAGCTTGACACCATTCAGGACAAAGCAGCCCATTTGATTGGCACTACAAGCATTCACTCCCTCCACCACACCACTCCTTAGCAGCAGTGTGTATTATCTACAAGATGCACTGCAGAAAGTCACCAAAGATCCTCAAACAACACCTTCCAAACCCACAACCACTTCCATCTAAAAGGACAAAGGCATCAGGCATATGGGAATACCACCACCTCCAAGTTCCCTTCCTAGTCACTCACCATCCTGACTTGGAAATATATTGCCATCCCTTCACCGTTGCTAGGTCAAAATCCTGGAATTCCCTCTGTAATAGCATTGTGAGTCAGCCCATAGCTGAAGGGCTGCAGCGGTTCAAGGATTACACATAAAAAATGTATATTTTTATCATTTCAAGTGATGCTGAACCTTGTCACATTATAATTTTAAAGGAACAAATGTGGATTTCAGTTTGCATGGTTGTCTGCCTCTGCTTGATAATACATAACTGCAGCTGTGTGACATTTTATAGACAAACTACCAGTGAAAAGAATACAATTCAGTCAAGTGGAGTCTATGGTTGCCTGCTCCATTAACCTTTTGCTTGAATGCCACAGCAATAGCTGCCCAAGCAAATTTACATTGAAGTCGAATACCCTGCAATATGAGGGCTTTTAAACCATTTCTCACTTTGATTGAAAATTTTACCAATGTGGTTGGTCATGTATTAATTGCCATTGGCATTGAATAATACACTGTTTGCAATCTTGCTTATATTTAATGTAATATTATAACATATCAACATATTGATTTTTAAATTTATTTGATAACATTGAGTTTGTTTAAAGTCAGCCTTATACTTTTTGAATTATGCTCAGTTTTTATCCTTTCCTAAAATAAATCTCTTGCTTTCATTTTTCTTTACTATCAGTTTACCTATTACACATCCATTTTTAGCGCCTGCTGACCGTATAGTGTTTTAATTATACATTCAGGTGTTATGAACATTGCTGGCCAGATGAACATTTATTCCCCAAACCTAACTTGAGAAGGTAGAAGCTGAGCTAGTTTTGAACTGCATTCTATGTGGTGCTGCAAGTGGAAGTGTTCCAGTCGTTCAGAAGTACAATATATAACTATTACTGAAAAAGACACATTTTGTCAAAGCACGTTTTCTTGTAAGACATGTCTATGTAAAAAAAACAACCTTTTCATATGAGAAGAGCGTTAGTGCATGGACGTTGATTGGTAAAAGTGTTGACGTGGAGAATGCATAAATTAGATGATGACTGACAGTTAACTGCAAAGCTTTGTTTAAATAAACCAGACAGGTTGATTCCATGTTCGCAATGTTCACAACACCTGAATGTATGATTAAAACACTATACGGTCAGCAGATGTCAGAAGTGGATGTGTAATAGGTAAACTGATAGTTAAAAAAAATGAAAGCAAGAGATTTATTTTAGGAAAAGATAAAAACTGAGCATAATTCAAAAAGTATAAGGCTGACTTTAAACAAACTCAATGTTATCAAATAAATTTAAAAATCAATATGTTGATATGTTATAATATTATTAATCCAAGCATTGGTCTGAGAAAGAAACCAGAGAATGGCTGTTAAGACCCTGTTAAGACTATATGCAGCTTCAAGTACACACAAGAGACTGTTTTGTGAGCCCAAATGACTGCCTTAAATTGGATGTTCCTGAGCATAATTCTTCACAAGCTCAGTATTATTTAACAAATGTTATCCCAATGTAGCAGGACACCTTCGCTAATTGATTGATTAGATTTTCATGGAAAACTGGCAACTTTGTAGCTAGTGCTGATTCTAGAATTTTATTTCAGATTTATTTAAATCTGTAAACTGCAATGGTTGGATGCTGAACTCATGTCTGTCAGATTTTTAGTCCATGCCTCTGAAATGCTAATCTTGGAACCTAACTACAGTACTACCAAACTACATATAGTTTTGAAAGGCTTGCAGTGACCCTAACTGAACAGCAGGAGGAGAACTCTTTTCCTGCAGTATTGCATTCTGTCTTTGCTCAGTTGAAACTGAAAACTCCCATCGTGTAACAAATACTGGCTGTATTAATTTAACCATTGCAATTCAGTTGAAGAAAAGATTTATGAAACTAGAAGTCAAATGAATACTGGTCAATGTAAAGCACAATGTTATAAAAATGCTCAGTCATGGAAGAGACTATCAAGAACCAGTCCTATGTGGAAGGTCAGAGTTTCGTTTTTATTAAATATTGATGATTAGCTGTTAAATTTTCTCTGCTGGACAGGGGCAGCATTTTGCCAGTGGCTGCTAGTCAGAGTCTCCTAAGTAAATCAGTCAATACTTTTGTCCCAACACATTTTCACCTTCAGCACCAGTGGTCTGCCATAATTTTAGAACCAGTAATTTATTTTCAAATTAAAATTGTAAGCATGGAGCAAAATATAACACGGCACATGGCCTGGCCCATGAAGCAAACATTTACTGTTTTCCTGTCAGAAGCAATTTATATTCTGCGAGCTAAATCTAATTTTATTTTAAAGCATTTATCATTCAGTCAGACTTCAGGAATTCCTGTTGAATTGTTGCACAAATCATGGACATCAGCAAACATTTACTGCATCAAAGTTATTCAGTATGCAATTTCATAGTTTGCCAACTTGCAATACATTGCCTCCATGAAAATAAAACATCTAATATATTCTGTCAGTCTTAGTCTATTCTAACAGGCTTCACATTGGCTCTTCACGTGAAGAAACTGATTTTAAAAATCAAATCAGCAAAAATCACATCATTCAACTGCTTTAGCATGCTTACTGTTCTTAGTTGGTACTGGCTGGATATTATCACTGTGATATTTAACACTTTCTGCGTCATACAATGTTTTGGCAAGCCCTGCTTCTTGGACAATTGGAGCTGTGATTTGTAAACTGCCCAATGGGCACGGTAGTGTTAGCCAGAGGCACTGGAGAGCTGATGTTCGGGCCTGCTGTTGTCTGTGGTCTCGAACCACAGCAGCTGTTGGGGGTAGCAGCAGCAGTGTAACCTGCCAATCACCTTGTATAATCAGAATGCTCTTTTTAAAGGAAGGCTTAAGTAGAAACTAAACAAAATATTGTTTGCAATATAAATTCTTCTAAATTGAGGACCAGGGCGGAAAGAGGGTTCCAAAGTAAAAGGATAACAGTAATTTACTTTAGATGCTGGAGATCTGAAATAAAAACAGATTATGTTGGAAGGTGTGGTGGTATCTATGGAGAGAGAAATGGGGTTTTTGTTTCAAGTCCAAGATGACTCTTCTTTCAGATGTCACAAAGTAAACTCTGAAAACACACCAGTGTATTTCCGGATAGTTTGCAACAGAAAACATTCCAACATGCAATCTTGCCTGGAAGACTGGCACCTGTCTCTGCAAATTATGCTTCTAGACGTGACCATCTTGTAGCATCATAGTTGCTGTAGTACAGAGTGAAAATAACAACGCTTTCTCCACTTTGGCACCCAGCATCTGGATTTGTGATGCCACGTGAACCAGTGGGGCTTGGCAATATCGGGATAGTACCCATTTTAAGACATATCAAACACACATGCGGGGAACAATACCAATTTCAGCTATACAGGAAATAGCCAAGAGTGTAGCACATCCCTGGGAAGCACAGGTAGATGCATAGCAGTGCTCCGAAGTCAAGGTAAAGTCACCATTGTTGTACTGGACCACAGAGTTGTTATCTTACTCAAGACAGATGACTGGTGGTGAGAGTCATTGTGCCTCAGGTGATGGGAAAGGTTGAGAAGGAATGTCCTTCGTTGTAACTTCAGCCTGTGCTTGAATTGAACCAAATGGTTAGTATCCTCAGCATTGTGAACGAGCCATCAGGTTGAGACTTATTCCAATGTCTGAGGACTAAATCCCAGCTTGGAGAGCTGAAGCCTCCTGCTGTCCCTGTCCCAGAAATGTTTGATGAAGTCATAGAATCATAGAATCCCTACAGTATAGAAACAGTCCCTTCAGCCCAACAGGTCCACACCGACCCTCAGAGCAACCCACCCAGAACCCATCCCCCTGTACTATGATCCCTGAACACTGGGGCAATTTAGCATGGCCAATCTTTGGACTGTGGGAGGAAACCGGAGCACCCAGAGGAAACCCATGCAGACATGGGGAGAATGTGCAACAGACAGTCACCCGAGAATAGAATCAAACCCAGGACCATGGTGCTGTGAGGCAGCAGTGCTAACAGTTCAAATGAGTAGAATAAATTTTATTCAGAGATAGTAGGAACTGCTGATGCTGGAGTCTGAGATAACAAGTTATAGAGGTGGATGAACTCCGCAGGCGAGACAGCATCAGAGGAGTAGGAAAGCTCATGTTTCGGGTACGTACCCTTCTTCAGAAAAAAGGGTCTGAATTCTGGAGTTCTTGAGGAGTTAGCTGAAGAGGTTGTGGAGGCATTAGTGGTGATCTTTCAGGAATCAATTGTGTCAGGAAGGAAAATCGCTAAAGTGACACCCCTATTTAAAAAGGGAGTAAGGCAAAAGAGGAAGATTACAGGCTGATTAGCCTAAACTCGGTCATGGGCAAGATTTGAGAGTCCATTGTGAAGGATGAGATTTCTGAATACTTGGAAGTGCATGGTAAAATAGGACAAAGTCAGCATGGCTTTATCAAGGGGAGGTCATGCCTGACAAATCTGTTAGAATTCTTTGAGGAGGTAATGAGCAAGTTAGTCCAAGGAGACCCAATGGATGGCATCTACCTCGACTTCAGGAAGGCCTTTGACAAAGTGCTGCACAGGAGGCTGCTGAGTAAGATAAGGGTCTATGGTGTTTGAGGTAAGGTGCTAGCACGGATAGAAGATTGGCTTCTGGCAGAGAGCAGAGAGTGGGGTTAAAAGGATCTTTCTCAGGATGACAGCCGATGAAAAGTAATGTTCCACAAGGGTCAGAGTTGGGACCACAACCTTCCACTTTGTACATTAATGATCTAGATGAAGGAACTGTGGGCATTCTGGCTAAGTTTGCAGATGATACAAACATAGGTAGAGGGACAGGTAGTACTGGGGAGGTGGGGAGGCTGCAGAAGGATTTAGACAGGTTAGGTTAGTGGGCAAAGAAGTAGCAGATGGAATATCATGTGGGAAAGTGTGAGGTCATGCACTTTGGTAAGAAGAATAGAAGCGTGGACTATTTTCTAAATGGGGAGAAAATTTAGAAGTCAGAAGTGCAAAGATACTTATGAGTTCTACTCCAGGATTCTTTCAAGGTAAACTTGCAGGCTGAGTCAGTGGTCAGGAAGGCAAATGCAATGTTGGCATTTATTTTGAGAAGATTGAATATAAAAGCAGGGATGTACTGCTGAGGCTTGAAAAGGCTCTGGTTAGACTGCATTTGGAATATTGCTTGCAGTTTTAGACCCCATACATCAGGAAAGATGTATTAGCCCTGCAGCAGCCTCAGAAGAGTTTGATGAGAATGCTCCCAGGAATGAAAAGCTTTACATATGAGGAATTTTTGAGGACTCTGGGTCTATACTTGATGGAATTTAGAAAGATAAGAGGGGTATCTAATTGAAACTGACAGAATAATGAATGGCCTGGACAGAGAGGTTGGGAAGATCTTTCCATTAGGAGGAGACACTAAAACCTGAGGACATAACCTTAGAGTAAAGGGAAAACCTTTTAGATTGGAGGTATGGAGAAACTTCTGCAGCCAGAGTGTGGTGAATCCAGGGAATTCACCATCACAGAAGGCAGTGGAGGCCTGGTCATTGATTGTATTTAAGATGGAGATAGATAGGCTCCTGATTGTCAAGGGGATCAAGGGTTATGGGAAGAAAGTGGGAGAATGGGATTGAGAAACTTATCAGCCATGATTGAATGGCAGATGGACTGAATGGCCTAATTTCAGCTCCTATGTCTTATAGTTTTATGGACCACCAGTGGAGACCACAACAACAGACCATGCCAGCTTGGTCCAAGTTCTCAGCTATCTGGAGGAATCCCCACCAAAGTAGGAAGAAATTTGTTGTCTTTCTCCTCTACTAGAGTAAGGCCCACCAGCTTGGCTGATATCATGTACTCACTCTATCTCTGCTACTGTATTCATTTCTCACCAAGGCTTATGCTGTACCATCTCACTATTGCCTGCAACATTTCCCAATCAGTCTCACCCTCCCAGACTCGAAACACCACTAATCCTGCATGACCACTGTGCTGCCTATTCACTCACTCAGGACACTTGCCCACCTCCACCAAAAGTAAGAACTGTGTCAACCACTTTCAGCTGTTGTAATACCTTCCTCTTTTTCAATTCACAAGGAAACCCGCCCACAATATAGCTGAAAAAGCCAAAAGTCGTTCAGCTCTTCATCACTTATGCGGAGATGATCCTGACACTGAGTGTATGGAACACGACCGAGACTGATATAGGACACTGTCCCTGACTTAATGTGCTGGGATGCCTTGAGTAAAAGCCATCCCCCTTTGCTTCCCTTAGGCCTACTGACAATTATGACATGCTTCCTGTCTTTGTGTCCATGCTAAACAGCAATTATGTGACCCTGTGTCTCTGGAAGAGGGAACAAAGTGCAAAAAGGCAAGGCAGGAATGCAGTAAGTCTTCAGGTAGGCTCAGAGTTAGTGAGAATTTTGGCAGCAAGCCAACAGCTTGGAGGCACAGTTCATGAGTTAGGTGCATGTCCCTGAGTGCACAGTTAATGCTTCAACATTACAAAGCCCATGATTTGCAAGTGCAACCCTTGATTTTTTTTATTATTCATTCACGGATGGGAGTGTCACTGGTCAGGCCAGCATTTGTTGCTCATTGAAAAGAATCAACCACGTTGCTGTGGTCTGGATTCAAATGTATGGCAGACTAGGTAAGAATAGCAGTTTCCATCCATAAAGGATATTGGTAAACTAGATGGCTATTTTTTTCCCCTGACAATTGACATTAGATTCACAGTCATCAATAGACTCTTAATTCCAAATCAGATTTGAAGCCAGGTCCCCAGAAATTTACCTGGGTCTCTGGATTAACAATCCAGCGATATTACCACTAGACTGGTTATCTACCTCATATAGCACAGAAATGCAGAAGTGTCCTGTAAGTGGAGCGGAGATGTGCCTTGAGATTTCATAGATGCTGGTACATATTAGATGCCAATGTCTGTGGACATGGTGCTGGTGTGGTTTGTGACCATGGACCATACCCTGAGATGTTGTACCTAGTTTCTAACTTGGTTTTCATTCTGATCAAGTGATGAGCTGAATTCAGCAGGCACACACATGCGTTTCCTCATGTAGTTTTCCCAATGTCTAACATATTTGTTGAACTCAATCAAATGGAAGTGTGAATGATAATGAGGTGAGTTATGGTTTTTATTAATTGTTTAACAATTAATAATGAGGGTCAAT
This sequence comes from Stegostoma tigrinum, assembly GCF_030684315.1. Taxonomy (NCBI): domain Eukaryota; kingdom Metazoa; phylum Chordata; class Chondrichthyes; order Orectolobiformes; family Stegostomatidae; genus Stegostoma; species Stegostoma tigrinum. Next base: position 33,207,446 of record NC_081374.1, read on the forward strand.
GGCACCTCATCATTGTCCAGTGAGAATTCCATCGCCCTGCTTGTGAAAGCATAAAAGAAGGAGCGAAATAATCCCAATGACAAAATGAATCTCAGTGCACTTGTCTCCTGATTCTGCCACACATCTTAGCAGAGTCTATGCCACTCAGACTCCTATAAGATTCTGCCAAGTGTATTTTTCTTAATCATTACAAACCAGAACACACAGTATGTTATGTTCGAATGCCCATCAGATTTATCGTCATTTGGTAATTACTTTTCAATCTTGGGCAATTAAAAAAGGGCTTGTATTTTTCACAGAGCAGGCATCTGAAAAGTGACTCTTTTGTTCCGAACAGTATTTGTCATTTCATAGTCAGAGATTTAGAATTCATTGTTGTTGGCCTTGAGAGACATTCACAAGGCTTCACAAGTTTCTAACCTGAATCAGGAAAATATTTAATATATTTACCTTGCAGTGTATTTGATTAAGTGTGCAAGGCTTGCATTTAAAACCCAAAATGTATAGAGACTGACTGTGCGCCCAATTCAGATTGAAACAGACAGTCTTTATTAGTGTAGATTATGTAAAGCAATCTACTTCTTCCTGCAGTTAACTCGAAACCCTGTTGTAATACTGTAGAATTTCAGTTCATCTGCAGACCTGGAGCTCCGTGTAAATGGTGTGATTTATCATAATAGCTGTGAGAGTTCTCTTGTCACCAGCCAACCTCATTCTGTGAGGTATGTTGGCCACATATCTGCTCATGCTCACTGAGGGAAAATTGAGCTGATGGAGTTATTACCCAGCACGTGATTTTTTAAAAAATAAATACGATTAAACAGCACTGACTGCAGATTCAGTACCAAAAATATCGTAGCTGTAGCCCATTCTGCCCTTTCAGCCTGCTTCAAAATGCCTGAAATCTACTTTTCTGCCTGCCCTCCATACAATGTGTTTGCCTTTGTAAATTAAGGTCCTCTCTAATTCAATCTTAAATATTTTCAACAGCCCAGCCTACACTGCTCTCTGGGGGAGCAATTTGCAAAGATTAACTGGCAGAAGACATTTCTCCTCATATCAGCATTCAAGTGAGGAGCAGAAATAGGCCATTCGCTCCTTCAAACCTGCTCTAGCATTAATAAGATCATGGTGATCTGTTTGTGCTCTGAATTCCACACTCCCACCTATTTCCAATAATCAGACACAATAGGAACTGCAGGTGCTGGACAATCCAAGATAATAAGGTGTGGAGCTGGATGAACACAGCAGGCCAAGCAGCATCCTGGGAGCAGGAAAGCTGACGCTTCGGGCCTCGACCCTCGAAACGTCAGCTTTCCTGCTCCTAAGATGCTGCTTGGCCTGCTATGTTCATCCAGCTCCACACCTTGTTATTTCCAATAACCCTTGATTCCCTTGCCTAACACGAGCCTAGCCACTGCCATTGAAATATTCAACCACTCCACCTCAGAGAAATGAAAATAATCTCATCTCTGTCCGGAAAGGGTGACCTTTAGTATTAAAAAGAAATGCTCTCCCAATTCTGGGCTCACCAACAGGGTACTGGAGATGTTGTTTCTTGAGTGCTACAGACTTCATTGAGACTAAACAAAGAAGAAATATGAAAGATGGAAAGAGAAGAATGGATCTAATTGTCCCCAGCAGTGACTAGTCTTTACACGCACCCATTGTGGGAGAGTTTACTAGTCACAGATAGGCCTGACTAGTCACCACCAGTCCTGCAAGCAATCAGTACAACCTTCATAAAATCTTTACCTGCAAAGAAATGACAAGAAACCAAAAAAAATTTATACTATGCTGCAGAAGGTGTTATATGGTCAGCTGTCGCAAATATTTAACAGCAGAGTTATGTCTAAAAAGCCACCTTAAAGCATCTGGAGTGCAGAGCAAATCAATATTCCTATTCCACAGTTCAATCACAACAAAAATAATGAGAGCTTCATTGTGTCTTGCAAGATTTTTAATCTACCTGACTTTACAGTGAGAACAGATGAAAGCACAATACAGTTTCTCTCATTTAATTGACCTAGTTGATATTTTTGCCATATACTTTGCTAATATATTTTGACCACAGTCAAATAAAACAGAGGTACAGGAGCAGACAAATTAACATCTTGACTCTGTGTTGCCATTATATTAGATTATGATTGATTTGTGTCTTAATTCCACCTACCCACCTTAATTCAATAATCCTTAATACCCTTGGCTGGTAAAATGCTGTGAAACTTCGTGTCACAATTTTCTATTGACCTACTTTCAACTGCTTTTTCTGGGGAAAGAAAATGGCAGCTTTCTACCTCCCTCTGTGTGAATAAGTACATTTTGACTTCAACGTTTAAACAGTCTGGGTCTCAATTCAAGGTTATGTCCCCCAGTTCTGGAATCTCCTGCAGGATGAAATAATTTCTCCCTATCTACTTTATTAAATTCTTTAATCATTTTGCAGACCTAAGATTTTCCTTCAATCTTCCATGCATAATGTAATATGAGCCTAATCTATGAAACCTGTCCATATAATTTATACAGCTGCGGTATCATTCAAGTAAATTTGCAATGTGTTGCTTCCAAGGTTAATGTAGTTCTCCAGTGTTGCAATGCCATTAACTGAATAATATACTCCACACAGGGCAGAAACAGGGTTCTTTACAGCTGTATCATAATTTCCACTCCTTTGTATTCTAGTTCTCTTGAGATTAAGTCCAAAATTAAAGTAGCCTTTTATATTTTTCGTTAGCTTTTAGTGATTTCACTGCATGGACCCTTACTGTTGCAGCAGAGTATTTGAGGAGTGCTGGACTGGATTTTCTGTTTAGGGTCAGGACCCCAACGTCAGGGATGGAGTGCAGATTCTGACCTTGTACTGTGCTAGGAATAATCATCTGGCATAATCTGCAGTGAATTGGACTATTAGAAGCCAAGAAACACTTTCAGCAACCAGTTAAGGATGGTGTGTGGGTTCTCTGGCCTCGAGCACCAGCAGGAAGCCCTCCTGAAATGACACAACAGCTGCACAATCTGCAATGGGACACACTGTGCCTGTAAGGAGAGTATGTTGGCTCCTCACAATAGGCTTGTCCTTTGTAATTGCATTTTGTAATCATTATTTTTGGTGTGGTTGAACTTCGAAATAGCCAAGTTGATTTGCTCTGCAAGCTAGATTTTGTAAGGTGACATTTCAGACACAATGCTGCTGTTAAAATGGCCACAGCAGCCAGGCTGAAATTATAAAGGGAAGCCCCTTCACTGGATAGTCAGAGTTTACAGCTGTGGCCGATATCCATAGCAGGCATAAGGCATTCCCAACAGAATTTGTTTTATTTGATTTAATTTATTTAATATTGTCACTTATACCTAGGTACAGTAAAAAGTGTACAATGTCACCACACTCCAGTGCTATCTTGGATGACAGAAGAAGTTAATGAATAAATTACTGAGTAAATTGTATAAGTGGTAAAATACTGAATCAATTGATATTAAATTGACTTTACATAACAGCTATAAAATTTCACTTTTCTCTCTCCTTAGGCTTCACCGTCTTTGCTCATCCCGTTGCTCCTTCTGACATCATTGCTGGGGTCCTCTGCTCTTTTTCTGTTGCCACTGAGTAGGAGAAAGTCAAAGATAGTAGGAACTGCAAATGCTGGAGAATCCGAGATAACAAGGTGTAGAGCTGGATGAACACAGCATGCCAAGCAGCATCTTAGGAAGTGTCTAGGCCCGAAATGTCAGCTTTCCTGCTCGTAAGATGCTGCTTGGCCTGTTGTGTTCATCCAGTTCCTCACCTTGTTACCTAGGAGAAAGTCAAACTTCGTTGGTCCCATAACTCTTCCGATGCTAGACATCAAACAACAGGTCCTGGCTCTGAGTTGACCAATGGGTTCTGGCTCATCTTCCAGCGACACCACCAGAGATGGAGTGGAGATGGCGGCTGAATTATTCCCTACTCTTTCCATTTTCTACACTACCTGGGAACAGTCTCTTTTCATAGGTCGTGTTCCAGTCAATTTCTGGAGACTGGAAAGTTCTATTTGACATGGGAGAGGAACCTTAAATAGCCCTGAACTACATCATTGGTCTATCCACTGCTAGTAACTCAGCCTTGTTGAAAATGGCTTGAGGATATAATGGTGTCGACCAGCTGGCACACTGATCAGCACCACACAATTCTGGGCACACTTAGCTGTAGTGCTACCCCCTGTGTATTTCAAAAATCCCGCTTGCAACATGCTGATAAGGGCTCTAATCCCCAAATCAGGACATTCCCCATTTAAAATACTCCTCTTCAAGATATTTGCACTTGGATGGTAATTTACCTAACATGATGTGCAAAGAGAAAGGAGGTTTAGAAGTACCTAGGTTTGAAAGAGTCAAGAATTGAAGTTCTGAGAGAGATGGAGAACAGGCTGGCTTTGTGCGCCCATCAAAATGGTATTTGAAAATTGGATTTTTTTTGTGCAATGACTGTCTTTTGTAAGGGAAGGGAGACTTAAAGAATAAAAAGCTCCTGTAACACTGCTCATCTACCATCCCTAACTTCATACCAATTAGAAAATGCTGCTGTACATTTTTCTGTACATTGTTATGGATAGGTTTGCAAACATAAAATGATCTAAAATTTAGATTCTTAGTCCTTGAACTGGACAATCTGCCTTTGACTTAACTATAATTAGTACAGATAGCATAGATGCTAGACATTGGCACACTTAAAATCTGATGACAGACATAAAGAACCACAAAATAATGAGGCAGATGAAGGAAAAGAATGAATTAATCATCCACTCACATTAGGCAGCAGGATTTATTTATTTGGGATTTGAATGAATGATACATAACATTTCTTAGTACTGATTGATTTGTGTTTGTCGCAAAAGAACACAAGAAACATTGGATGGGGAACAGGTAATTTAGTCACCTGAGCTTGATCTTCCATTCAATTTGATCATGGCAGAGATTTAATCTATTTCTCCACATTTGCTCCATTCTCTATGCTAGCTTTACTGTGCAAAAAATGACCTATTTTTCATTAGCTGCCAGAGTTTGAATTTTTCCAATGACTCAGATTTGGCAGTTAGATTGGGCAAGTTGGAGGAAGAAGCCTCAGAACAGGTGCTGATGTGACAGGCAGAAGATAAAGAACTCTTTTGGGATAACAAGTAAGTGGAGGGCTGATGAGGACAGGTTGCCCTGTTTGAGGAAGAGTTAGAGACTGTGGAATCACCAGAAAGTACGTTGCAATGGAAAGTCCATTTGATTATGCTTAAAGGCTTGAGTGAAGGGATCTTTGTTTAAAAGATAATGGTAGATTGACTCCAGTCAATCAGGACAAAGGGATCCAACAGAGTCAGGAGGAACTTTATACATTAATCACAATGTTACAATTCTGTGGAGAGTACCGGGGAATGTATATAACTGGCATTTGATTTGCAGCATATTCATAAGTTAATTGGTAATATGGTCTAAATTTTCAAAAATTGGCTCCATGCAATTTCAGCAAGTCTTATGGAGAGTCAATCATATATTATCCCAATCATTTCTCCGTCACTCACCTTGTTATGTATGCAACATGCCTCTTACAATACCACTCTCATGCTATCATGCATTTACCAAGAGTGGAATGGTTTGTCACTAGTAGGACCATATATAATTTTCAGCTGCCAGAGCCATATTTAAAGCCCAAGTGTGTAACAGGTCAAATGTTACCAGAGAGGAATAGCTCTTCACATGTATTGCGGGATGAGTGAAAAAGAAAAGCTTTCGAGGACACACGGATGACATCGGAATAAACAGATCACATTCTTAAATATAGTGCCAAGGTACATCATCATTTGTCTGATCAACTGTCGTAGTAACTGCAGATATAATAATGAAGCTGCAGAGGCTATTTATCGTTAACATCACATTGTGCTACAACCTGGCTGAAGGAGTGCTACTCTTTCTCAAAAGCTATACATAACATCAGGTGCAGTAAAGCCTTCACACAGTTGTTAAATTAAGTTTAACAGGAAAAGCAAAGAGAGAAAAAACAAACAAACTACATTTTTGCCTGGAACTAAACAGGAGCTGCTTGTATTTCAAAGAACAACAGATTTTCAGCCAATGGATGATATCTTCACCGATCTCAATTCTGTTGAAACTGTGAATCCAATCTGGCTTCTTGCAGCCAACACTGTACCAGTCTATAACACTAAAAGTGATATTCTTCTGCTCAATAACTTCATCTTTCTCTTTGGAAGACAACTGTCACTCTCCCAACTCTTCAACATCCATCATATCCCCTCTTTGCCTGCTCCTGTGGAGCACAGCATGCCAGGGTTATGTGGCACACTTTGTTTGGAGTGCACTGCAAAGATTGCCAAACCAATCCAAGATTCTGAACATCATCTTCAGAAAGCTGATTGTCTGCTGCATGACAGGCTTGTTGGAAGAAAGGGATGCACTGTACCAATGCTCAGCCTCAGTCAGATATTGTAAAATCAAATCATCAGCCATGTTTGTAGATGGTAGCCCTCATCCCCAGTAGCCATCCTTATAAAGCATCTAGCCTTGAAATGAAGTAAAAATGTGAGAGTTAGCAGAGATACAGAGGTGGTTGTTGGATGGAAGGCTGGGGATGTAGAGGTGGGTGGAGATTGGATGTCGCTGCATGTGAGTTATTTTATGGAGGCGAAGATGATGGAACAGAGAATTGGCAAGATGTAGCTGGAAGTGTGCTTGAATGCTTCTAACTTGGAAATGTCTTTTTTTAAAATTTATTATTGATTCTGCTAGAGGGTCTGTAAGATAGATAACATTTTGTAAATATTTTCCAGATCCTAGTCTGTTAAATTTTAATGGTCCTGTCTTTTCAAAGTAAACAAGTCCCAAATAACAATGTCATGTATTTGCACTGAAGCACAATGGGAATTATGGGATTCAGTGGGGAAGTTTCCACTGCCTGTTGGAGATAGGTTTGGTGGCTAAGGCCAGGGAAATTATTCAAAAACCTTGCCAGATATAACACACACTTGATCCTAACTTAGGGAATGCTTCTTTGAGACAGGCCATCCCTGGAATTAGAGCGCATTTTCCAGAAGTGCATATAAGTATAGACTCAGAAGGTCTAAATAATGACCATTCTCAGAAAGGATCAGAAGTGCAACTGTATCACATGGGACTTCCTCTCTGCTCAGAGGCCAGTAACACTTCAGCAGGCGTGTGGGTGAAAGCCTGAGGAAAATTACAGGCTGAAGCATATACCAAGACTAATGATCCATAGAGAACAAATCAATATATTTGTGGCCAAATGCATTCTTGTAGCGTTGTCTCTCTCTGCACTGATGGTACCAACAGCATTGGATCTCTATTTTAATTAAGTCATCTGCTTCCTTTCATGTGCATTCCCATTTTGTGGAACTCCCCCCAACACCCAACTCCCCTACTGCGATCTCTGTCTGCCTCAGAAGCACATACTGCATGCAATGATTTTGCTGGACAGCCATACAGTCTGTTCATTATCCTTAAATGGACATCAGCTAGAGCCCTACCTCTTATAAATTTGTTTATGTTGTCTGTTAGGGAGCAGGAAATCTTCAAATAGAGGATGGATATATAAAATAACGAGGCACTCATTTAAAGTGAGATGCAAAGGAACTTCTTCTCCTAAAGGGTAGTGAATGTTTGAATTCCCTACTCCCAGAGGGTTGTGGAGGTTAGATCACTGAAAGTATTTAAGAAGGATATAGATAATGTTTTGTCAAAAATGGAGTAGAGGACTATGAGGAGCTGGCACCAAAGAGCCTGGGGTACATCAAGCATGATCCTGTTAAAGACAGGGTAGAGTTAAGGGGCAAAATGGCCTACTCATACTTTTACTTCTTGTGTTCCTATGTGTGTTGTCAAAAATGAAAAAATTGGGAGATACAACTTTGGGTTTCCTGCATTGTGTCAGCCTTTTGACTGCACAAGCTTCATAGTCATAAGCTAGCATTTTTTAAAAAATTGAGTAATAAATGTCATTATAGATATCATTACAAGGTTGCACAAGACTTTTTAATTTTGGATTTGTTGTCAGCTTTCTACAGTGCAGCAGTTTTACAGGATCTGCTTTTTTTTCTATCTTGTGCCCTTGAACTAGTACTGCTACTGCAGACATTAGGTAACTTTCTTTATTGCTGTTTACGGAATGTTGCTGTGAGCCAATTGGCAGTGTGTCTGTTTAGATAATGCATTATATCTGGTTCCTGCCCACAGACTTTCCTTCCTGTTGTTAAGACTTTTGGCCATGCATTAAAAGCAGTGTTCAATATTTTGTATGATCATATAATCTTTTCATTGACAATTGACTGGAGTAGGCAAATTTCTGATACTGTACCTAATGAAAACTGACTTTTTATTTTATTTCTATAATGGCCCAATATGCAAGCAAAGAGACACAGTTTAACAGCCAGTGTCAAACTGAGTGGTAAACAATGGAAAACATGACATGAACTAAAAGCATGTGCCATCCAGACCTCCAGAGGCAGCAGTGAGCTGGCAAGTATGATTTAAAAGTTTCTGGAGACATCTTGACATTGTAGGTTAATATAAATATTTAAGAGGCTGTGACTTGAAAACCTTTCATTCATATCAGGCTTAAGAAAAAGTGATGAGAAAACCACTTTAGACAGAAGTACCAAAATTGAGCTGAAAGGGGAAATTCTCATTAGATAAATGAATGATTTCTATTTGTGATGCTGGACCCTGTAACTTCAACATTGAAGTGCTGACAGATGACTTACAGTCTATTACCAGAAAGAAAGAGCACAAGTTCTCAATTGAAATCCAGTAGTCCTTGAATTCACTTACTTAAATAAAGCTACATCTCTGAATAAGTAGTTGAGGTGCAATAAAAACAAGTGACCCAATGATCCACACTGCTATTACTATGTCAGTGGTGGACAGAGTATATATTTAAGGTGGAAGAGGTGCTATTAATTGCGTTGCTTTGACGTGGATGTTGTGGGCCATCTTTTTGGAGCTGCACTTCTCCGGGCAAGTGAAAACTTTTCCATTAAACTCCTGATTTATCCCTTGTAGATAGCTTTGAGGAGACAGCAAGTGAGTTGCGTGATTATTAAGTCAGCTCTCTTTGAGGATCCACCTTGGACCACTTGCAGCATGAGAAAAGCCTACAAAAGTATTCTACCATTCTGTCGAATGATTCAAAGTTTTAGCCTCCAATTCATGATCAGCACTGTTGCCTCACAGCAGCAGGGACCCAGGTTCGGTTCCAGCCTCAGGCAGCTAAGTGGACTTTGCACATTCTCCCTGTTTCTGTTTGGGTTTCTGCCAGGTACTCTGGTTTCCTCCAACAATCCAAAAATGTGCAGGGTAGCTGGATTGACCATAAGACATGGTGATGGAGTGGGAGGGCCCTCATGTGGGGTTGTGCCGACCCAATAGGCTGAATGGCTTCTATCTTCCCTGTAAGGATTTTATGATTCTTTTGGAGTCATCTCAGGTTATTCCTGTGTTCAAAGCAACGGTGAGACATGAATCAGAAAATTATGCTGCAATTTTTCCATCGCAGAAATGGAGAAAATGTCACAGTGCATTATAACTACGATGGCATCATCCCAATTTACATGATTAGATCTTCCTGCAGATCTTAGCATACATTTTTGAAAAGTGCCTACTTTTGGAGCGTATGGTAAGTTGTGTAAGCTACCTAAATATCTCTTTTTAGATTATAGCATAGAATTTAGGTCTCAGTACAATTGTGATGTTAAATTATTTGCCAGGTGAAGAGAATTTGAATAACAATCTCCCCAGAATTATTGCATGAAGACATTACAATAAATTAGAAATTTAATTGGCATCCTAAAGACCAGAAGTATGACCTTACTTAATTAATACTTTGATCGTCTACAAATCTGTTTAATTAGGTAACTTTTCTTGTTGGAAACGTCGAAAGATCTGTGACTTATCAACCTAAAAGTTAGTTTGCAGTCTCATGGACCAACATACAAAAGCAGACGAGCAAAAAGACAGTGTACATTTGAACTTTTTGTGTGATCAGAGCACAACTGGTTTGGTGAAGGCAAGAAGGTGACAATCAATTACTGGGATTGGTACTGACATGTCTAAAATGTATAGTAGAGTCCTGGGAGAGAAAAGTCAAGAGAGATATGTCAGAATTGGTGGGAAATGTTGAGCTGGTGTTGAATAAGTGATATTTAAAAGAGTAACTAACTTACCCTTACCCTTTTTGTCTCAACATTCAAGTACACAAAACAAAAGTTATTTACTAGTTGCTCCCCACCTCACTTTGGCAACTGTGATAATGGGAACTGCAGATGCTGGAGAATCCAAGATAACAAAGTGTGGAGCTGGATGAACACAGCAGGCTAAGCAGCATCTCAGGAGCACAAAAACTGACGTTTCGGGCCTAGACCCTTCATCAGAGCGCTGAACATCAATGGGCTTAATGCACATTTCTGGTAGTCTCTTTGTGTGATTATAATATGCTGTGCATGACATAACTGTTCCATTCCAATCCCTATCCCTCTGTTTCTCCTGACAAACTGTGTTGTATGATTCAAACTCAAGCTTATATTTTTTTCCTTAAATGTCTCACCACTCTATTATTTATACATTTCTTTAAACACACAGCATACCTCATCTTAACCAACCTTCTTCTTCAATCTTCTGGAATCTATCTTCCACATTCACATTCACATTTTCTGCTGAGAGAGTCTTTGATATTCTCTGAATATCCAGTGGCTTTAATTTTTCTTACTTTTCAGTCCTGATTTCCTCAAGATAGCTCAAAGCTCCCAACACCAAATATAACTCAACAATTTTAATATGTGCTTTTTAATTCACTCTATGATTGCTGTTCTCACCCTTGCAAGAATTTTTAACAAGAATATCAGCTCACTTGGAAAATCGTTGTTATTCTACACTTGTAACAAGGCCATAGTAAATCTGATCAGCAGCAGTGGATTTTTCAACTCTCTGCCAAAATTATAAACAGGGAAATGATAATATAAACATGCCTTGTTGAGAATATTTTCATTGCTATTCCTTTATTATGTATTCTATTTTAGGTTTTGCACAGTGCAGGTGCATTTGAGAGGAGCAAACTTAATTATTGGTTGCCATGTAGCTGAATGCTGAAAGCTTTGTTTTGACATTTCTATTTACTGACCTTGTGCATTGTGGGTTTCAGTTCTGGAGATATATGTATATTGCATTAGGAGATGTTTTAGGCTAGAATCACCTCTGTAATTCTGTTCAGAAATAAATAGGGTAATTTGGGAAAATTCGGATGGTGGATGCTGCCGTCTCTTGACCTTGACCTGGAGCTTGCCCTCTCTAGATTCAACAGAGGTCCTTACTGTTGAACCCTCCCATGTCCATCATGCATTTGATGTGGAAGCACTGATGTTAGACTGGAATGGACAAGGTCAAAAATCACATGACACTAGGTTATAGACTAATAGGTTTATTTGAAAACACAAGCTTTCGGAATTTCACTTCTTCTTCAGGTGTCTGTGAGAGATGTGGCATCACACACACAATTTATAAGCAAATGATCAAAGAGTCATAGAACTGATGCAGTGTTGAACAAACCTAAGATGGCATTAAATCTTTAATCGGTTGGAAAGGATCAATACACAAATTCCTGAATTTCTTACAAGTCACTGCCCTCAGATAACTAAAGGTTTTATCAATTCCTTCTGTATACCAGAGGTGATATCCCAGGTCAAATAATGCATTTTAGGTATGAGGCCTTGTTTAGATTCTGACTGTGTATCAAATTGGAGTCAGACTGGTTTTATTTCCAAAGTAGGAATTTATAAAATGCCACTTTGACTGTCTACAAATTGTGTGCTTTTTGAACAAAATGGAATGTAGCTGCAATTTCAAATCTGCAAATGCGAATTCACCCCATAGATTTATATGTGTGTATGCATGCACACGTGTGTGTGTGTGTGTGTGTGTGTGTGTGTGTGTGTGTGTGAGAGAGAGAGAGAGAGAGAGAGAGAGAGAGAGATTGTATGCGTGTGAGAGAGAGTGTATGTGAGGCCACAGTAACAGAGAATGTAATAGGTAAAGCTAAAAGAAATAGAAGAACTGGGAGTTGGCTCACTATTTGAAGGTGTTGTACTTAATATTAAGTGCAGAAGGCTGTAAAGTGCCTAATCTGGAAGTGAGATGTTGTTCCCCCAGTTTGCGCTGCAATGTTCTGGAACACTGCAACATGCCAAGGACTGACAAATGGGTAGGTCAGCAGGATACTGTGTTAAAATGACCAGCTACGGGAAGGTCAGGGTCAAGCTTACACACAGACTGGAGGTGTTCTGCAAAGTAGAGTAAGCGATGTTGAGTTCCGTGAATACAATAAATGAGATTGGAGGAGGCACAGATGAAATGCTGCTTCACCTGGATGACTGTTTAGGCCCTTCGATGTTGAGCAGGGAGGTGGTGGAGGGGCAGGTGTTGCACCTTCTGTCGTTACATGGAAACGTGCTGTGGGAAGGGCGTGTGGTGTTTTTGGTTTATAAATGGACTATGGGGTCCTGGAAGGAATGATCTGTGTGAAATGTGGAAGGGGGAATGAGACAAAGATGTGTTTGGTGATGGTGTTTTATTGGACTTATCACTATTGGCATTGCCTGAAGTGGCTTCAAGCAGAAAAGGAAATTGAGTAAAGCAGCTATTGATTTGTTGTCTTTGGTTTCATAATATTACCTAAAGCCTGATGAAGAGTCATCTAGCCTCAAAATGTTAGCTTGTTGTCTCTCTGTGGATGTTGTCTGACCCACTGTGATCTCCAGCATCTGTTGTTTTCCCCAAAGCCATTGTTTTGTCCTGTCCCTTTCCTTTCAGAGAAACATGAATGTAAACAATCTGCAAAATAAGGCGCATTTCTCCTCTCCACCTCTGCTCCAGACTTGCTAGAAAAGAATTAATGAACTGCTGAGGTGTTTGTATTAATGGGCATTCCTAATAATAGCCCATCACTCCAAGAAGAATTAAATGTAAGTATTTGTTGCAACCTCTGATAGTTTCATTTCAATTCTCTTACAGCACATATAAAGCAAATAATTTCATCAACATGATTTTGTTTTGCCTGGTTTTTCAATTACTTTTGTCCAAATGAACTGGAGTATGTAAACCTGAAATAAGGGAGAAAAAAAAAGCCCATTCAGGTCATAGTGGGGTAATCCATCAGTTGAGCTTTTGAAAACTCATTTTGAATTGGTGGAAAAGATCTAAAGATGTTAAGTGTAGTTCAGTGCAAAAGTAATTTTCAAAGTTGCATTTATGCATCTAATACAGAAGAGGGCACCAAAAGCTTATAGTTTCCAATTACAATTTAATTTGTATTTAAAGCAAACTGTTCAATTATAATCTGTATGTACAACTGATATTTCAGCAAGTAGATTGGACGCTAATCCTTAAGTTATTAAAATTGGTAAAATTGCCACAGATAGCATATGAACCCAGAACCAGCTATCAGTGGAATAAAATCATCAAACTCGGAACTCAAAAAAACTAGCAGTGGCAGATCAATGTGAGAGTGGCACAGCTAATCTCCATTGTCCCTCAAATACAATTTAGTTCTTTAGAGCTCTTTGTGATTGTCTTGGGTGTAAGGGGTTTCTGTATAATCTCAGGATACTGGTTAATTCGGATAGTGATTTTTAATGAATTTTTTATTAAAGCTACATAAAGCTCTTTGTTATTGTTACAGTTCAGGGATTTCTCTCAGCCAACCTTTTTGCACTCATGGCTGGGAGGCAGTTTCCTTAAGCAGACTGATTCTCCTACAGCTTCACATATAATATGATTGTGTTAACATGCCACAGAACCAACAAACACCTCTTCATTCCAAAAAAAATATACTGGTCTTTAGTTAAGATCTTTTCCAATCTTCTCCTAGAAGTGGTAAATGTAACTCACGTAGAACATTAAATTCTCGCTACAACCAATGTATACATACAAGTTTGATAACATACTCCAGTGTGATAACCATTCTGCAAATACATGAAGAACCATAATGTTCTCCATTTAGATTGAAATGGTCAAAGATCTTTACTATGAATTATTTATTTCATAGGTTATATGGTTAGGCTTATGGATGAAACAAATGTAGATCTTCACAATACGCCAGTTTATGTGGCAGTACCTATCACAAAGAACACAGCTGTCATTTAGAATGCATCTCAGGATTGCTCCTGGGTTGCTCCCTTTAGTGCTTACTCACTTGGCGATGCAACACCTTCTTCCATAGGGGTTACCAAGGGCAATAGGTTTGCCCATCCATATCAGGTTTGTATGTACATCACATCTGGGGATCTTTACTAGTGCTAGCAAGAGAGTGGAAGTTGGAATTTCTGCTCCAAACCACTGGCCAAACAGGATAGGACGTACATTCCTGTGAACATTGTTCAATGAAACTGAGTTGTGTGAAATCATCTTTCACTCACTGAAAATGTACTGATTGTCACTGAGGTCAACATCCCCTTTATAATCCTAATTGAAAATGTAGTTCAATGCTATTTCTATGCTATCGTGTCATACAGCATAGAAATAGGCCCTTCAGCCCACCGTAATAATGAAATGTGAGGCTGGATGAACACAGCAGGCCCAGCAGCATCTCAGGAGCACAAAAGCTGATGTTTTGGGCCTAGACACTTCATCAGAGAGGGGGATGGGGTGAGGGTTCTGGAATAAATAGGGAGAGGGGGTAGGCGGACCGAAGATGGAGAGAAAAGAAAATAGGTGGAGAGGAGAGTATAGGTGGGGATGCAGTGGAGGGGAAGAGCTGGGCTGGTTGTGTGGTGCAGTGGGGGGAGGGGACGAACTGGGATGGCTTTGGGATGCAGTGGGGGAAGGGGAGATTTTGAAGCTGGTGAAGTCCACATTGATATCATTGGGCTGCAGGGTTCCCAAGCGAAATATGAGTTGCTGTTCCTGCAACCTTCGGGTGGCATCATTGTGGCAGCGCAGGAGGCCCATGATGGACATGTCATCTAGAGAATGGGAGGGGGAGTGGAAATGGTTTGCGACTGGGAGGTGCAGTTGTTTATTGCGAACCGAGCGGAGGTGTTCTGCAAAGCGGTCCCCAAGCCTGCGCTTGGTTTCCCCAATGTAGAGGAAGCCACACCGGGTACAGTGGATGCAGTATACCACATTGGCAGATGTGCAGGTGAACCTCTGCTTAATGTGGAAAGTCATCTTGGGGCCTGGGATAGGGGTGAGGGAGGAGGTGTGGGGGCAAGTGTAGCATGTCCTGCGGTTGCAGGGGAAGGTGCCGGGTGTGGTGGAGTTGGAGGGCAGTGTGGAGCAAACAAGGGAGTCACGGAGAGAGTGGTCTCTCC
The DNA here is from genome assembly GCF_030684315.1 of Stegostoma tigrinum. NCBI lineage: Eukaryota > Metazoa > Chordata > Chondrichthyes > Orectolobiformes > Stegostomatidae > Stegostoma > Stegostoma tigrinum. The sequence continues at coordinate 33,222,796 of NC_081374.1, forward strand.
GGAAAGCAGACAGGGGTGGGGATGGAAAAATGTCTTGGGTGGTGGGGTCGGATTGTAGATGGCGGAAGTGTCGGAGGATGAAGCATTGTATCCGGAGGTTGGTGTGGTGGTGTGTGAGAACGAGGGGGATCCTCTTTGGGCGGTTGTGGCGGGGGTGGGGTGTGAGGGATGTGTTGCGGGAAATGAGGGAGATGCGGTCAAGGGCGTTCTCCACTATTGTGGGGGGAAAGTTGCGTTCTCCACTATTGTGGGGGGAAAGTTGCGGTCCTTGAAGAACTTGGACATCTGGGATGTGTGGGAGTGGAATACCTCATCGTGGGAGCAGATGCGGCGGAGGCGGAGGAATTGGGAACAGGGGATGGAATTTTTGCAGGAGGGTGGGTGGGAGGAGGTGTATTCTAGGTAGCTGTGGGAGTCGGTGGGCTTGAAATGGACATCAGTTACAAGCTGGTTGCCTGAGATGGAGACTGAGAGATCCAGGAAGGTGAGGGATGTGCTGGAGATGGCCCAGGTGAACTGAATGTTGGGGTGGAACGTGTTGGTGAAGTGGATGAACTGTTCGAGCTCCTCTGAGGAGTAAGAGGCGGCGCCGATATAGTCAGTGGCGCAGTGGTAGTATGGCACACTGACCTCTACATCGCCGTGGCCAGACACCAACTCTCCGACACCACCTCCTACCGCCCCCTCGATCATGACCCCACACCCGAGCACCAAACCATCATCTCCAACACCATTCATGACCTCATCACCTCTTGGGACCTCCCACCCACAGCCTCAAACCTCATTGTTCCCCAATCCCGCACGGCCCATTTCTATCTCCTTCCCAAAATCCACAAACCTGCCTGCCCTGGTCGACCCATCGTCTCAGCCTGCTCCTGCCCCACTGAACTCATCTCCACCTATCTGGACACCATTTTCTCCCCTTTGGTCCAGGAACTCCCTACCTACGTCCGTGACACCACCCACGCCCTCCACCTCCTCCAGGACTTCCAATTCCCTGGCCCCCAACACCTCATTTTCACCATGGACGCCCAGTCCCTATACACCTGCATTCCGCATGCAGATGGCCTCAAGACCCTCCGCTTCTTCCTGTCCCGCAGGCCTGACCAGTCCCCCTCCACCGACACCCTCATCCACCTAGCCGAACTGTTCCTCACCCTCAACAACTTCTCTTTCGATTCCTCCCACTTCCTACAGACAAAGGGGGTGGCCATGGGTACCCGTATGGGCCCAAGCTATGCCTGCCTCTTTGTAGGTTACGTGGAACAGTCCCTTTTCCGCACCTACACAGGCCCCAAACCCCACCTCTTCCTCCGCTACGTTTATGACTGTATTGGCGCCGCCTCTTGCTCCCCAGAGGAGCTCGAACAGTTCACCCACTTCACCAACACCGTCCACCCCAACCTTCAGTTCACCTGGGCCATCTCCAGCACATCCCTCACCTTCCTGGACCTCTCAGTCTCCATCTCAGGCAACCAGCTTGTAACTGATGTCCATTTCAAGCCCACCGACTCCCACAGCTACCTAGAATACACCTCCTCCCACCCACCCTCCTGCAAAAATTCCATCCCCTATTCCCAATTCCTCCACCGCATCTGCTCCCATGATGAGGCATTCCACTCCCGCACATCCCAGATGTCCAAGTTCTTCAAGGACCGCAACTTTCCCCCCACAATAGTGGAGAACGCCCTTAACCGCATCTCCCTCATTTCCCGCAACACATCCCTCACACCCCGCCCCCGCCACAACTGCCCAAAGAGGATCCCCCTCGTTCTCAGAGACCACCCCACCAACCTCCGGATGCAATGCATCATCCTCCGACACTTCCGCCATTTACAATCCAACCTCACCACCCAAGACATTTTTCCATCCCCACCCCTGTCTGCTTTCCGGAGAGACCACTCTCTCCGTGACTCCCTTGTTTGCTCCACACTGCCCTCCAACTCCACCACACCCGGCACCTTCCCCTGCAACCGCAGGAAATGCTACACTTGCCCCCACACCTCCCCCCTCACCCCTATCCCAGGCCCCAAGATGACATTCCACATTAAGTAGAGGTTCACCTGCACATCTGCCAATGTGGTATGCTGCATCCACTGTACCCGGTGTGGCTTCCTCTACATTGGGGAAACCAAGCAGAGGCTTGGGGACCGCTTTGCAGAACACCTCCGCTCGGTTCGCAATAAACAACTGCACCTCCCAGTCGCAAACCATTTCCACTCCCCCTCCCATTCTTTAGATGACATGTCCATCATGGGCCTCCTGCAGTGCCACAATGATGCCACCTGAAGGTTGCAGGAACAGCAACTCATATTCCGCCTGGGAACCCTGCAGCCCAATGGTATCAATGTGGACTTCACCAGCTTCAAAATCTCCCCTTCCCCTACTGCATCCCTAAACCAGCCCAGCTCTTCCCCCCCACCCACTGCATCCCAAAACCAGTCCAGCCTGTCTCTGCCTCCCTAACCGGTTCTTCCTCTCACCCATCCCTTCCTCCCACCCCAAGCCGCACCCCCAGCTACCTACTAACCTCATCCCACCTCCTTGACCTGTCCGTCTTCCCTGGACTGACCTATCCCCTCCCTACCTCCCCACCTATACTCTCTCCACCTATCTTCTTTACTCTCCATCTTCGGTCCGCCTCCCCCTCTCTCCCTATTTATTCCAGAACCCTTCACCCCATCCCCCTCTCTGATGAAGGGTCTAGGCCCGAAACGTCAGCTTTTGTGCTCCTGAGATGCTGCTTGGCCTGCTGTGTTCATCCAGCCTCACATTTTATTATCTTGGAATTCTCCAGCATCTGCAGTTCCCAAAATCACCTTCAGCCCACCATGTCTATGCTGACCATCTAACACCAAACTATACTAATCTCATTTACCTGCACTTTGCCCTGGCATTTTAGGTGCTCACCCAACATGGTGCAACATGGAAGGCCAATCCACGCTTCCTAAATGTTGCAAGAGTACTTGTGTCCATCACCCTCTCTGGCAGAATGTTCCATATTTCTAACCCCGTCTAGGTGAAAAGATTTTTCCTCAGATCTCCTTGAAACCATTTAGTCCTCATCTTGAACTTATGCCCCTTTTCTTAGACACGTTTGCCATGGAGAAAAAAAATTCTCATAATCTATCCCCTTTATGCCTCTCATAATTTTGTATACCTCAGAATGATTCCCATCAGTCTCCTGTGCTCCAATGAAAACAGATCTAGTCCACCCAGTCTCTCCCCATAACTGAGACTTTTCATCCCAGGCAACATCCTGGTGAATCTCTTCTGTGTCCTCCCCGGGGCAATTACAGCCTTCTGATAGTGTGGTGACTGGGAGCTGCACATGGTATTTCATCTGTGGTCTAACCAATGTTTTATAAAGTTGTAACAAGACTACCTTGTTTCTGTATTCCCATGCCCCGGCAAATGTAGGCAAGCATCCCATATGCTGCCTTCTCCACCCTGCCTACCTGTGCTGACAACGTCAGGGATCAATGGACTTGTACACTTAGGACCTTCTGTTCTTTAGTGCTCCATATTGATTGTATATATCTTTCCCTTATTAGAACTCTTAAAATGCACCACCTTAAACTTATCAGGATTAAATTTCATCTGCTATTGCTCTACTCAATATGCTAGCTGATCTATATCAGACAGTAGCCTGCGACCATTCTCCGCATGACTAATAGCACCATCAATTTTTGTGTCGTTTACAAGCTTACTAATCCTATCTCCATGTCCACATCCAAGCCGTTAACATACACAGCAAACATCAAGAACCCCAGCACCAATTCTGGTGGGACACATCTGGTCTCAAATCACTGGCTTCTAATCATTAAAGAAACTTTCCCCCACCACCCTTTCCCTCCTATTTCCAAGCCAACTTTGGATTCAGTTTGTAAACCTGCCTTGGATCCCATAGGCTCTTATCTTTTGGACCGGCTTTCCATGTTGCACCTTGTCAAAGGCCTTGATGAAGTCCATGTACAGCACATCAACTGTACCAGCCTCATCAATATATTTTGTTACCTTTCCAGAAAACATTACTAAATTAGTCAAACAAGATCTGTTTCTAACAAATCTATGCCGACCATCCCTGATCCCTGGTACAGAAAGTGACCATTCAGCTGAGTGTGCCTGCACCAACTCTGTTACCTACTCTGGCTCTATTTTCTAGTGCCAATCTCCTACCTTCTCCTCATATCCCTGCACCACATTACTACATATATATAAAAAACTAACACCGTCTTGAATGTATCAATTGAATCTGTCTCCAATAAATTTCCAGGTAGCACAATCCACACCCTGACTACTCACTGTGAGAAAAATGTTTTTCTCATATTACCCTTTCTTCATTCTCATGTCACTTTAAAAATATGCGCCCCCCCCCCCCCCCCCCACATTTTTCTTTGTTTAACAATTGGAAACAGCTACAACCTATCAATTCTGTCCAGCCCATTCCTAATTTTCAAAACCTCGGTCAGATTCCCCCTGACATTACTTCTCTTGGGGTGAACATTCCCAAATTCTTCAATCTTTTCACACAGCTGAAGTTTCTCATACTTGGAAATATTCTAGTAAATCACTTCTACACTCTCTTCAATACATTTCACAAATGTGAATTGAGTGATCATTCATTGGTTGTAAACCTGTCGTTCAAAAGGCAAACCGCCCTTTCTTGTTCCCAGAAGCAAGTGTCACTCTTTTTGTTTGATTTTTTTGGTCTTTTGCTTTTGACGTTATTTAACAAATTTTACTATTTTCACTTGTATTAAGGCTTTCTGGCGTGTCATGGTCCCTCATTGAATGATGCCAAGGTGTTATGCTGTATTGGGGTTGGACAACGAGTAACAATCCCATAGATAGGGTTCTAAGGCAGTATGGTACTAAGCAGAAGAAGCTCGTTTTACTTGATTCTTGTAACTACTGATACAATGACATTCAATCACAAAGGTGATGATAGAAAATAGGAATCCGTTTATGAATGTGAGGTTCAACTTACAATGAAGTGTAACTTGTGCTACATATGTGCCCACGGAAACAGTTATTTTTCGTTTTTCTCTCACAAACTGTACAGTGAGCGAGTATTTGTGGCTGGCGGCTTTGACTTGGTGCATAGCTGGGTTTGAATATTGGTGCCAGGAACTCCACCAGATGCCAGCAGAAGTGAATATTTCCACCAGAAGTGAGGCCAGAATAATGTGAGCATGGTGGGATAGAGGGATGGGCATAAATAAGGAGGTGAGCAGCAGAAAATTGCATGAGAAAACTCGTTAGAGCGCAAGGAAAGAAACCCTCCATTAAACTCCTCAAAATTGATACGTGGCCAATTCTTGGTAAAATTCAATCCTAAAATTCTAAACTTGCAAAGGCATGCTAACTTACAAGGTGTCATTACATGCTTTACTGCAGCAAAATCAAGCCAATTATCTTTCTCTGTGGCATAATAATGTCACAGGTAATAAATTTATGTCTTCTTCCAATCTGAAGAGCTGTATTGTCCTTTTAACTTAATTATTTTAGCAATGTCACTAACAAAGAAGATGAGCCAACTCTAATTGAACAAGCTGCTGTCCCTTATCAGTTCTTGCTTTGGATACTCCTAATTTGAAAGTTAAAAAAAAACCTCTTAGAAGAGTACAGTGGGCTGAAACCAAATTTTATTTCACTTTTCCCCCCTTGTTTAATTTCACATGATACATTATCTTTTCTTGTTAACCAGCTGATTTCTTTATCGGTAATTTGTTCCCAAGACTGTATCACAGCGAGGCTTATTATCTGAAAGCATAAACACAGAAATAGAGGGTAGAGATAGGGGACTGAGAATGGTTGGAAAGAAAGGGTGAAGATTATCAGTAGGTTGTACTCCATGTCCAACAGCAGAATGAGGTTAACATGGGATTGAAGAAGATGCATTTCCCCAACATATAGCCAACCTGAATGTTTTCAAGCTGCACATGTGCCAACCCTCTCTGATCCTGCTTCCTGTGGTTATGTTCATCCTTCTCCTACTGGAGTGAGAGAAAATGCCTGTAAGTGTATTTTTCAAATTTGGGTCAAGTGCCTGCTGCAGCCAAACCATTGATTTGTGTGCAGCTAGCAGCATTGGAATGTGTGCGAGAGTGAGGTAGACCATGTCAGAACCAGCTAGGCATGAGTGCTGATTGTTAATGTGACAGTAATGGCATTGTAGTGTGGGTGAGCCATGTGAAATGTTGGTAGAGTGATTGATACAAACTGATCTTAATTGCACATGTGAAATCATTGACTGCTTTCCATCACTGCATTTAGGTTCTTGAGGCCAGACTCTGGGAACAGATCTCTAAATGAGCATGAGTGAATGAGCAAAAGGATGTAGGCTATTGGTGATACCAAATGAGGAATGCAGAGACTGGTATAGCTGACAAGCAACAGGAAATTTCTGCTTCTGCAGCTATTTCTCGCGATCGAGGTAATATATATTGAAAAATGTTGTCTTCTCACCTACAATAAACACAAGCAGGATTAATGCTGATTTTTACATGAAAGAAAGATAACCTCAAGTTCCATTCTTTAACAGCTAGAAAATGGTGACTTCATGTCTTAGGAATGAGAGGAGAGCAAGAGAGTGAGAGAAGCGACAACACTGAGAGCAGTAGTTTTCACACTGTTTTCACAATTGTTGATCAGCTGATTGAGTTCCTAAAATAAGTACGGTGAATACAAAATGCGGGTGCTTGTTGTTCATTTTATTTTGTTAAAGAATGGTTTACATAGATGTTGAAACTTAACCAACTGCACAGGAGAATTGTTAGAGAGCCACTTCTGTAACATAGACAAAACTAATTAAATTTTCACTGTTCAGAGATAGCACTGAAGAGGAGGGAGGCAAACTGGGAACAGCATGGGGTGAAACAATGTAGCCTTTAAGAAAAGAATCTGAATTAAAGTTGTATTATTGTTTGGGGCCCAGATTGTTATTTTGATGCATAAAAGGATGGAGCACACAGTGCACAGTTTCCAACCATTTATAGTCAGCAGTGGGCAATGGTCTAATAATATTATCACCAGACTATTATTGCAGAAATCCAGGTAAAGTTCTGAGGCTCTGGGTCTGAATCCCACCATAGCAGCTGGTGGAATTTGAATTCAATAATAATCTGGGAATAAGAGTCTAATGATAATCATGAAACAATTGCCAGTTGTTAGGAAAACCCATTTGGTTCACTAATGTCCTTTAGCGAAGAAAAACTGCCACCTTTACCTGGTCTAACCCACATATGATTCCAGACTCTCTGGGCTATCAATGGCAGTGACTTCTAAATCCCATGAATGAATAAAAACATAAAGTCAGTGAATGAAGAAGGCTACCATACAAAAGAAAGTAGGAAATATTGCATTGTATTATGTCCAAAGTGCAGCACAATCAATAAAAAGTGTTTTGTAGTGTGATAACTGTTCCAATTTAGGAAGCACAGAGACCAATTTGCACACAGTAAGCTCCCACTAAAGGCAATGTTCAGATAGTCCAATTCTGTCTGTTGGTTGAGAGATACAGATTGAGAACGACACCCCAGGGATAACTCTCCTCTGCCTCCTCTTCACAATACTTCCACTCCATCTTTCATACTCACTCTAAAGGCCTGAGTTACAACACATTGCATTTGCCCCAGTGCAACTTTCCTGTAGTGTCAATCTGAAGTTTGTGCTGAAGTTTCTGAAGTATGACTTGAAGATGCAAAGGATCACAAATTTTATTTGTTTCCTCTTATTTCAGTAAGCCTGAGTGGTAATAAAATATACTTCTGAAGTACAATTGCTCACTGCCATCATGCCAATATCTCTCCTTAACCTAACCTTCCTTCTGCTTGAGCAGAAACTGAATGACTTTCCCATCTTCACATAAGTGACAATTAAACTGCAATGGGGCATTCATTTTTGAGCCTCCAACTCTTCTGCTGGAGTCAAATAATATTGTAGCTTTAACAATGGTCTCAGGCACCAGACATTAGAATTGGAAAGGTGGCATGTTTGTTCTGTACACTTCATGTCTATTTCAAGCAGAAGTTATAAGTTGCATTCCTTCGGTGTGTATGCATGTGTATGTAAATGCATCACTTATTTTAATCGGCCTCATCAGAACATTAAACTCTTTTGTACGCTGTGTGGGCACATGTGTGTTGTGGAGAGCACATAGGACATGTCCTTTTCTCCTTCAGAAGTGCACAGTCAAAATTTGGGCCAGTAGCCATAGTACAGAAGCTGTTTTTGTCCTTAGTAATTCTTGCACATTAATATGTTTGCTTGTAGGATTTCTAGAATACTTCTGCAGGAGCTCTGTGCTTTTGTGTCTTTGTGATGATGAGTTACTTATCAGTGGGGTTTCTGCTTTTCAACTCATCATGAATATGAAATTAGCACCATCCCAGGAAAGTAGGATGGGGTAAGCATAGTTTCAAACTGCAGTGGGTGTCTTGTTATACATCTGGTTGAGAAAGATGAGTAAGAGTAAAACTCCAGGCTGTAATGTTTTGTGGTGAGCTTACTTTATTAAGAAAAGCAATGTATTATAACATTGTCACACAGCTCACAAGCTTGAAATACAATTTTGTGCTTTTGGAATTAATTTTTTCAGTGTGCTGTTTTATGTTCTGGAAAAGAAACACTTAATTTTACACATTTACAAACTTGTAGTTGCCTAATTCCAAATATCTCTTGATAATCTAGTGTTCTTTACTGTTTCTACCTGTCATTTCTTGGCAAGATGCGCTTAATCAGACTAAATTATGCTGTTCCTTCAAACATGGATGGTTGCTACATCTTATAGCTAATAGCCAACCCAAGTGCTTTTGCTCCTTGGGTTTGTGATATTTGCCCACTTAAAAATCTGCTATTTTTCTTTCGGCACTATGTTTTCCATCCAAATGTTTCTAGTAAAATGCACGCACTTCTTGTGTTGCTGAAGCAAATTCAATTTTGGTGAGGGCATTAGATGGTATCTCTGAATTTTAGCCCTGTTAGATCAGAGATCAATCTTCCCGCTGATACCCTCTTGTAACCTCACCAGCTAAACACTTGTACAGTAGCAACAAGAACTCTTATGTTATAAAATGACATCATCAATTACTTCCAGATTAGGAGTGCAGTGATACAGTCTGCTGCAGTCATAGAAGTGTTTCATAGTTTTCAGAGTCTTGGTGTTACGTGAACTGAAAGATCTGTCCTAATTTCCCAAATTCTGTGCAAGCTATCTGTTCCAAACATGACTGTGGAAATAGGCATTTGCCTTGAACAGTGAGAATGTGTAGAGGTGAGCCTGAGCAGAACATCTGCTGGAAGAAGGAGGAGGAGTAATAGAAGAAGGTAATAGACGGGGCAGCACGGTGGCTCAGTGGGGCGGCACGGTGGCTCAGTTTGGGGCGGCACGGTGGCTCAGTGGTTAGCACTGCAGCCTCACACTGCCAGGGACCCGGGTTCGATTCCAGCCTCGGGTGACCGTCTGTGTGGAGTTAGCACATTCTCCCCGTGTCTGCGTGGATTTCCTCTGGGTGCTCCAGTTTCCTCCCACAGTCCAAAGATGTGCAGGCTAGGTGGATTGGCCATACTAAATTGCCCATAGTGTTCAGTGGTGTGTGGGTTATAGGGGGATGGGTCTGGGTGGGGTGCTTCAAGGGGCGGTGTGGACTTGTTGGGCCAAAGGGCCTGTTTCCACGCTGTGGGGAATCTAATCAATTGGTTTCAGCAGGTGACCATAGATATGCAGGAAGCAATTCTGAGACATCAACAGTTTACAAGATTTCTGCGGTTCACTCTGGACGGCCTTATTAAAGTCTGCTTCCTGCTGCAGTTTCGATGAAGTGCAAGTATGGCATCAGTAGTAGCTTTCAAAGTGACTGTGACCATTCTAGACTGGAACTCATCACCAATACTCTATTTTGTAAGGGAAATTATTAAGGTTCTGCATTCTAAAAGAGCTCAATATATTTAATTTCAAATTGCCAGAGAATAACAAACGTTTGGATTTGTGAAGATTGCTGACATCTTTATGGTGTACAATGCTATTGAACAGATGCACAGTGTGACAGCCACATGTCAACACAGAGATGTACTAGAGTCAAAACAGCTGAGGAAGAGAAGAACGAAATGTGAACGAAATGAACAGCATCACTTTCAGGTCACACTGTGCTGAATTGAGTTATCCAATTGTCTTACTGTTAAATGTAACCTCAAAGCTACATTCACAAACAATCCTACCTGTTATCTTCCCTCTAAAAATGCCAATCAGTCTACTCGGTACTTATGCACAAATAAAAGCCACAACAACATAAAAATCCCAAACCATATTTACATTGTATGCCATATTGTATCCAAATGTCTTCTATGTGCCTTTGTCTGTCCGAATTCTCCCAGTACAGTGTTGCTCCAGGATTTGCATTATCGTTGGTTGAACGCTGCTGACTTTCAGTTAGGCAAATTGCAGACACATTTGAAGAGTCATCTCTAGCTGGTCTAGCCCTAAGAAATGTGGTTTGGGACTGCACTACCTCAGCATGAAAGGCAGTTATCTGAGCTGGCTAGTTGGAGCAATGCGAACATTGGTGGGGTGGCAGTAGTGAGAAGATGACAGCTTGATGAAATGTCATAGAGCTGAATAGTTTACTCTGTTTTTATCTCCACAGGCCTGTCAGACCTGCTGAGTGTTTCACATAGTATACTACACATTAGGCTATGTAATGAGATAAGACTCATGGTGTTGGGGGAAACTAATTAATATGTTTAGAGGACTGGCTAATCAATAGAAAACAAAGTTGAAATAAAGGGTACATATTTAGAATAGTATCCTGTAACTGATTGAATGCCACAGGAATCAATGTTGGACCACAATTATTTCCTATAAATATTAATAAATTAATCCTATTTACCTGCTTTTGGTTCACAACCAACCATGTCCCAACATTTGAAGTACTCATCCAGGTACTCCTTAAATAGTTATAGAGTCATAGAGTAATACAGTACGGAAATTGGCCCTTCAGCCGAAACTGGTCCTCACTGACAATGACCCCCACTCAGCTAATTCCAATTGCCCGCTACAGAACACAAGGATTTGGAACTCTTTGTGCATTAATTACCAAAAGCTAGCATGTAAGTTCAGCAGGTAATAGGGAAGGCAAATGGAATCTTAGTCTTTATTTAAAGGGAATGAAGTATAAAAATCAGGAGGTCTTGTTAAAACTGTGCAAGCCACTAATCAGACCACAGATGGAATAATATGAACACCTTTGGTTTCCTGTATAAGGAAAATATGCTAGCATTGAAGCAGTCCATAGAAGGTACATTACGTTTATCCTGGTATCGAAGGACTGTCTTATGGCTAGAGATTAAATAGGTTGAACCTATATTTATTAGACTTTAGAAAAATGAAAAATCACCTCATTGAAACATATAAAATTCTTAGGTTACTTGAGTGAGCAGGTGGGGAAGGGCTGTTTCCCTTGTGGGAGAGTTTAGAATCAGAGGACATGACCTGAAAATAAGGGGAAACCCATCTAAAACAGAAAGACAATGAGAAATTTCTTCTCTCGGAGGTTAGTAAATCTGTGGAATTCTTTACCACAGAGAGCTGTAGAGGGTGGGCCATGAACTGCATACTTAGATAGGTTTTTAATCTGGAAGGGAATGAAGGGATCTGGTGAAAAGGCAGGAAAATAGAGTTAAGGGTTATCTGATCAGGCATGATTTGATTGAATACTTGAGCAGAATCAATGACCTGAATGGCCTACTTCTGCTCCTAGATCTTATGATCTCTGTCTTATAAAAAAAGCACAAATGTTGTCAACTTGAGAGACGTTACCAAGGTTTATGTTTCATGCAGCCACTGCCTCGGTACTGGAACATACATCAGCAACTGATTGCAAAGTAAGATTGCCGGGTATCTGTAAGACTCTGCAAATGCCTTTGAACGCTAGAAAGCACAGTTATTACAGCAATTGTCTGTGCTTGCAAGCTAAATTTGAATAAGACAGCCTGAGTTTTCAGGGCAGCTCATTGACAATGCATAGCTTTGCTCTGAACTTTCACAATCAGACATTGGGTGCCTTCTGCATATGCTGCAATGGCAGCTGAGGTATCAACCATAAGATAGTCCATTATGATTGGATCCATAAGTATGTTGGTGGAATTACTGACCATTTCCATGCTGGAAGGAGTGGGCACCGAACTATGCTCAGACCCATGTGCTACATTGGTTCCAGTGCCCTTCATGCTCCTTGACATATCACGCAGGCTTTTTGTTTTAGAATCCCTTCAGTGTGAAAGCAGGCCATTCAGCCCATCGAGACTGCATCAACTCTCAGAGGAGCATCGCATCCAGAACCAACCCCTACCCTATCCCTGTAACCCTGCATTTTTCACAGCTAATCCACCTAGCCTGCACATCCCCGGACACTACAGGACAATTTAGCATGGCCAATCCACCTATCTGCACACCTCTGGACTGTGGGAGGAAACTGGAGCGCTCAGCGTAAACCCTTGCAGGCACAGGAAGAATGTGCAAACTCCACACAGACAGTCGCCCAAGTGTGGAATCAAACCAGATTCCCTGGCACTTTGAGGCAGCAGTGCCAACCACTGAGCCACCGTGTTGTTTTCTGGCTGACCTTTAGAATGTTGAACATAGAACAATACAGCACAGAACAGGCCCTTAGGCCCTCGATGTTGCGCCGACCTGTAAGCTAATCTAAGCCCATTCCCCTACACTATCCTATCATCATCCATATGATCCGTTTTGTGAATTCATTCATTGGATGTGGATATTACTGGCGAGGTTACTTTATTTGTTCACCACTAATTGATATTGACAAAGTTTGGGTCAGCTGCCTTCTTGAACTGCTGCAATCCATCTATTGTGGGTACATTACAGTGCTGTTAGGAAAGATATTCCAGGATTTTGATTCAGCAACAGCGATTGAAGAGTGATATGTTTCCAGGTCAGGATGTTGTCTTAGAGATGAGGTTGCAGGTGACGCTGATCCAATGCCCCTGTTGTTCCATGTGATGGAGATCTCAGCTGTTGTGTATATTACAGCACTCAGAGCTAGTTAGAGGTGACACTAATTTCAATGAGTCAATATGTTTCATGCACAGTACTTTAGGAAGTCTACTCCACAACTAAGGTCTAGCATCCATCTCTTCTGTTAACTTATCTCCCTGAGTCCACAACCAGGCATGATCAATCAAGCACAGTGATCATCAATAATATACAGACTATTACAATGAAGCATCGAACAACTTAACATTATATCAAGTCTGGAAGGTTGAGGTTGAAAGGAGACTTGGCAAGTTGCTCCAGTGTGTCCTTTGGACATTATGCCACTGCTGCCAATGTTTCTTGGCGGTGGAGAGAAATAATAATTAAGGTAATGAACAAAATGCCAATTAAACTGGATGCTTTATGCTGGATAGTGTTAAATCTTGTGATTTCTGTACCAGCAGTATTCATCTAGTAAGAAGGGTGTGTCTGCTGTCACTCCTGATTTCAGATGGTGGACAGGCATTGGGGGGAATCAATGCAGAATTCCCAAACTTTGACCTGACCTTGCAGTCACTGTTCTTATGCGTTTGGACCTGTTGGTTCACTGTCCAATGATGACACCCCTGGGATCTATGGGAGAACATCTGACTATGGGAATATACTTTTCATGAACTGTGGGTATTGTTGGCTATTCCAGCTTTTATTGCCCATCCTTAGTTGCCCATCTTGAAGGTAGTGGTGAGCTGTCTTCTTGAATTGCTATGCTCCATTTGGTTAGGTAAGCAGATTTGCTGTTTATGAGGGAGTTCCAGGATTGTTACCCAATGACAATGAAGGAATTGTGATATATTTCCAAGTCAGGATGGTGAGTGCCTTGGAGGGAAACTTGCAGATGGTGACATTCCCATGTATCTGCTGCTCTTGCCCTTCGTTCTGCTAATGGCAATAGGGTTTGAAGGTGCTGTCTAGGGAGTGTTGATGAACTTCTGCAGTGCACCTTGTAGATGATACAAATGGCTGCTATTGCTCTGTGGTGGAGTAAGTGGATTTTTGTTGATGTGGTGCTAATCAAGCAGGCTGCTTTGTCATGGATGGTGCCAAGCTTCTTGAGTGTTGTTGTAGCTGCACTCATCCAGCCAAATATAGGGAGTATTCTGTCACGCCCCTGTCTTTTGCCTAGTGCATGGTGGACAGGCCCTGGAGAGTCAAGAGGTAAGTTACTTGCTGCAAGATTCTTCGCCTGACCTGCTCCTGTAGGTAAAGTATTTATGTGGCTGGTCAAGTTTAAACTCTGGTCATTGGTAACCCCAGGAAGTTGGTAGTAAAAATGTCAGTGTCAGTTCAATACTATGGAATGTCAAGTGGTGGTTATTAGCTGCTTTCTTGTTGGAACTGGTCATAACCTGGCACCTGTGTGTATGATGTTATTTGACACATGTCAGTCCAATTTCAGATATCTTTCTGAAATTGGACATGGATTGTTTTTGTATCAGAGAAGTTGGGAACGGAGCTGACCATCAGAAAATCATTTGTGAACATCCCCTTTTGTGACCTTAGGATCAAAGGAGGTTATTGAATAAACAGCTGAAAATGGTTGAGCCTGGGACTAGTTGAAAATCTAGTGAAGATGGTTAGATTTACACCCATTGGAGTTGGAACTTGTGTGGTACAAATGCCACTGATCAACACAACCCAGAATGTTTTTTTGGATCTTGGTGCCAATGCACCAAGAATTTGGTTGTGAATTAAAATTAATCTGCTCTGTAGCCATCAATATCCTCATATTTAGGTTGGCACAGTAGCTCAGGGACCCAGATTTGATTCCACCTTTGGGTGACTGTCTGTGTGGAGTTTGCACATTCTCCCTGTGTCTGTGTGGGTTTCCTCCGGGTGCTCTGGTTTCCTTCCACAGTCCAAAGATGTACAGGTTAAGTGCAATAGCCAGGCTAAATTGCCATAAATTACCCAGGGTTAGCTGCGGGAAATCAGGGTTACAGGGATAGGATAGGGGTAGGTCTGGTTTGGATGCTCTTTGGAGGGTCAGTGTGGACTTGATGGGTGGAGTGGACTGCTTTCACACTGTGGGGATACTATGATTCAATGGATACCATGATTCGTATGAATGCCCTGCAGTAGAACCTGCATGACCTTTCTCTCTGGAAAACTGGAATAAATTTCCTTTTTCTACTGCCCTGGAAGAAGGCTTTTCATATCCATTCAATTGCCATGTACAGATCCCATCTCTAAGCTACCATCCAGTAGAAGTAGTGTCAGTACACAGACCTGCACAGTTTTATTATAGCTTTCAGAGCTCTGCTATTGTACTGGCACCTGCAGTGTGAAAATGGTCTTTTCATGGCTTTGTAGTTTAATTTTCATAGCAATAATGGGAATAGAAGACTTATGAGAATAGAAGAAAGAGGAACAGAAGGAGGCCATTAAGCCTTGCAAGGCTGTTCCACCATTCATTATGATCATTGATGTTCAACCTTGAATCACTTTCCCTCCTGCTCCCTACAGTTCTTGCCTCCCTGAGAGACCAATAATTTGTCTATCTTAGCAATGCAGCATCCATACCCATTTGGGTAGACAATGGCAAAGACTATGAACAAAACATCTTCACATCTTAGTCCTAAGTGATTCACAATTTATCATGAGACAATACTCTAACATTCTAAACTGCAATGTGAGGGATGACTGCCTTTCAGTCAGCTCCTTCCAAATACTGCCTTTCAATGACTAAAAGTGCAGCATATGCTCATGCTCTTCTTGCTTGTTTCAGCTTGATTCTTATTATTTTAGCAGGGTAAATGAGATTCTCAGGGAATTGTAGAGTTAATTTTCTCTAGATACATTAGCAATGAAGTTAATCAACTTTTGGTAGACATCAGATTCAGGAAATTCCAAACTATAGCGAATGCCCTCAAAATCAACGAAGGGTGAACCAAAACTCAATTCTGCCCCTTTCACTTATTGCCCATTCTTTCCTTACCTCTTGTTGGAATTCATAGAAAACAAAACAATTAAAACTATGGTATATAGATTTTGAAACTAAAGTGTCTTTTTCTTTAAATAATGCCCTATTTAAAGTGGATTTCTGATTCAAAATACAGCTCAATGTTGACTCAGCATAATAAAGATTCTGTCAAATATAAATTACGCAGAAAAATCTTCTCTGTGACAAAGTTCTTGGTTTTTTTTTACTAGGAACAGTATTAAGGTAATGGCTTTCTTTGCATCGTTTGAACTATTTCAATTCTGAAAAATTCATAAGACCCCATACTGCTCCTACGGGCAGGGAATAATTCAAGTGCACTGTCTTCATTTGCAATTTAGAGCTCTTTCGTATGGTTAATTGATTGTAATGTTGCAGTATAGCAAAGAAACCAGTTTTTCATACAATTTATAATTAATGGTTTATTGTTAAACAGATGATCTAAGCATTGTAGCCCAATGAAAGTGTGAAAAGAGTTTGTGAAGTTCCTTTCTAACCAATCTAACTAGTAGATTTGAAGAAATCTTTTATGTTGGAAGATAATTGTTATTTAATCTTAACTATATGAAGTAATTTGTACTACATGGTATTTTATGAAAGTAAATAGAGTTGAAATATACAATTACATTGTTATTTAGGTGGTGAAACAGCATGAGTCACACATTTCCATCAATTGCAGTTTATTAATCAGAAGCGATTGTAAAATGAAGGGATGAGTGGGGTATAGAAAGGTGGAATTGATATAAAGATACAATTATTGTTGATGATTTCAGTCCCACCGCTGGTTACAGCCTCAGTCAAGACAAAATCCATTATTGTATGAAATCTGTAAAGCTTGCTGATAATTTCAGGCAATGGAGGGGTAACTGAGTGAGAACATGGAAGGAAATTCTCTCAAAATCCACAGGCTCTGCATCTAGTAAAAAAAACCCAGCAAAGACAATCGCTGTACTATATTGTGAGAAAGGTGAATGATACCATTAAGATGTGGAGTACACAAGGTTTGTGTGATATTTCATTTGCAGTGGTGTTTCCAGACAGATGGGCAGTACTGGCCTAGTTCTCATTTCATACACTCCTGAGTCAGAGGTGATAAGTGGAACAGTTAGTTAAAAAGTAAAGAAGGTTGATTGTAGAATCTTGGGAAATTGAGGGCAGAGAGGTTGATGTTTGAAGGATTGACTAGGGGTCAACTCCATTAACTCCTGCAGTTCTTCATTCTCAGACATTGCACAGTTACCATTCTTATCCCGTACTCACAGTTTCTGACACTATTTGGAATTGTTTTAAATAATCTGTTTGCAATTTTTTAAAGTTGCTACCCCAGTTCGAATTGTCAGAAATAACTTTTCTCATAGATACAGGAGTTGTGATTCGTTGAGTGATTTATGCATTTATTGAGGCCTGACCATTCTCCATTGAGTTTGAATGGATACCAATCAAACAAGCAGACCTTATGGCTTTGGTGATGAATTAGACAATTTTGTTCCAGATAATAATTTTGAAGTAGGCTGTATAAGTGCGTGCTGCTGCCTTGCAAAAAGTGTCAACAATTCTTCATACTGCATAATTGATTCACATCACAGTGACTTCTGCTTTCAGCTTTATTGTTGTGGGAGATGGAAAACAATAATCGAGCATTTAACTGCAGAATAAGAAAAAAAATTGTCATTAACTTTTCTATCGTTCCAGTGGAAAAATTACATACCAGTGACAGGTCTGTGTGAGATTAGACTGCATGTTGTGTTGGCTACAGATGGTGCAGAATGTGCACAGAACATTTCTTGCCAAATTGAAAAGTCTTATGTGAAGCATTTTAGCATTCAATGCATTCTTTGAAACTAATTTTAGTAAAGTGTAAATATTGACTGTTAGTTTAGTCTACTAACCATTGAAACCATGAAATATCAACTTGTTTCCTGGTGTGTGAGGAAATTAGCTTGTTGGCTGCCTCACTAATATTTTCTTAAGTTGGCAAAGAAAAACAGCCACTTTTACTGCGAGTGGCAGTGCATGATTTCTGACACCCTGCAATGCTTTCTGTAGTGATTGTAATGAAGTCAGTCAGGTGGACCTCATGAAATATGAGTTCCCTGATTGGGGCTGTTAATTTGGTTTGATCAGGGAATTCATATTGTATAAGGTCCACCAGGCTGACCTCCTTCCAATCACTACACTTTCCATCTTAGATAGGAAGCCTTGTGGATTTAAGAAAAATGTATTGTCTGTAAGGAGTCTAAATGTAGCATCTAGACACCATTACAAGAATATAAGGATGTATTAATGTTTTATTAACTAACTTTTAACTACTGAGGAAACTATTAATTCCCATTAAAATGTCCCAATATTCGTAAAATCTGATAATTTTTGGAAACATTAACAGAAAACAACTCTTCCGATAGTTCTATCAGGTGATCTTATACCGAAACATAATAATACCACTGTTTCCAGAAAACAATTGATTTATTCAAGATGGAGATTGCAATTTTTCTCGAGAACCAGAGAGCCCTAACACTGACATGTACAAATGTATAACTACATGACTGAAAGAACTTTCAGTATTATGTATTTGACAACCTCAATTCAAAGAAATACTTTTTGAAACAAATGTAATCACCATTGTGCTTTCGGCAAACATAGTAGCCAGCTTGCATAAAACAGGGTTCTATAAACAGTAATGAAATAAATGGCTAGATAATGTAATTGTAAAGATAAACTTTAGAAGAACATTTCTGCTCTTTTGCAAGTAATACTAATGAATTTCTTTGGAGGAAAGGTGGACAGGATATTAGTGTATAAAGGCAACATACCTTACAATGTTATACTCCCTCAATGTTTGACGATATTACCAGCCTACAAAAATGCTGAATGCACTGGGAATATAACATAAGACACCCTGATTCAGAGGTAGATGCGGTATGATGGAACTCAAGCTGATTTTTTTTTAAATTTGAATTTATTTTTACTTTGAAACGGTAGTCCCAAATTAATCATGTTCCCTCATAGATATGTGACAGCATTGATTCTGCAATGGTATTGACCGTGACTGTTTGTATGAGGTTATTGAATATTTTTCACCCCGCATCCATGTCCATGGTGCTAATCTGCTGTTGTGCTTTACAAGTGTTCCCACTATTCCCAGCCTTCTGTTAACTAGAGTACATCCAGAGCTCCTTTCTACAAGGATCCTCCTCCAAGACCTCCAGTGCAACATCTGAAATTTTGGATCTTGCTCCGTCCTGCTGTTTTCAGTGACCTTTCACTGTTTTCTAGCGCAAACCCACTTGCAGCTGACTGCCATGAACGTACCTTGCCTTTAGGAGGTACAGGCCTGGCTTCGACCATTAGCTTTACTTGGCGCTAACAAATTAGAATTTGAGGCCCCCTGCTGATGAATGCAGACAATGAAAGACATGGTTAGTGGGAGCTGCACATAGAAATGATGCCAAAGCACAGGCAGCACCAAGATGGCATGCTGGTTGCAATTCAAACAATCAACATGAGTTAATTGCACTGCATGATCTCCATGCTCTTTTTCAGGGGCTATCCAATTTAACCCACGAACAGTTGTAAAAGAGATTTGGGGATTGTTATTTATATTTTGTTTCAAACAAATTAAAATCGAGCAGATCCAGCTCCTGAAGCAAGTCTGCTTAATGCCACCATGGAGAGTGCTCAATGTGACTGAATTAGCATTCTGATTGCTTATCACTTGTTGTGTGACTAGAGTGATTTCCTTTGAGAAAGTGTTCAGAAATTGTTTGAACGTTCAGTAAGAACTCAAAGTCTTTAAGAGATAGAGGTTTTAACAGTGAACACTTTGGAATGTTTAATAAACATTACAGTTTTGTTCCAAACTGGAGTAGAGACTTCAAAATCACCACAATGGTTAATTTAATAACTTTAGATATTAAATAAAAGTTCTATCTAATAGATTGCAAAGGATATATATATATATTTCAAAATCAGCCACGGCTCGAAGGAGAAGATAATAACCCTGCATGATGACTCAGCGAAGAAGACCCTCAGAGAGAAGCTGCCTGATAATACAAATGCACTACTCAAAAACAAATGCAGTACACCTTTATGGTCACCATACAAAGAACAACCTTACCAATGGATATTTAGCAGTAATGTGATGAATATAGATTATAAACTGTACCTCCCTCAACTTTTGTGGACAGTCAACATATCTTTGTTGCACAATTAAACAAAATCTGCCTACTGCAGCTATACAATGCAGTTCAGCTTTAACTGTGCTTTTGATGCACCAAGGACTGTTACTTGACATTAAGATCAACCTACTTTGTTAAAAATGCTGAGCGTCAAGATAATTTTCATTTTATTGATTTAGATGCTGTTAATGCATCTCATTGAAGTTCCTTATTCATGAAAGCATTTTGTTTTCAATTATTCCTTGTTCGAATTGCCTGATCTGGCTTTGATAACAATTAATGAGAATGAAATTTACCTTAGGTATTCAAGAAGATTGAGCAATGACGAATTAGAAATGTTTTTATAGTGATCCCTGACTTTCCTTCCTCATGATGTCAAATGAAAAATAAGGTTCGTCTCCCAAAATCTTTGAGCAGAACTCTGAGACATTTCTTCCCAAATTTATTCACTGTAAATGTATATCTATCTTCCACTTGCACACACAATTATCTCTGAACTCTTCATAAACAATGAAATGAGAATTCCAAGATTATAACAATAAATTGGTATGTCATATGCAAGCTTCTTACCTATCTTTCTTAATGTTACACTTCTGAAAAGCACATGCCACCAAGATGGCAGGGGATTGGCAGAACAATGTGAGAGCATCTGCCCACAGCTCAACTGCTCCATTCGCTTTTATATTTCTTTCTACTTTCACTGTTTTCTTTGCTTAATGCAATCTAATTACCTTCTGCAGAGAGTGAGTTTGTGCAGCAAACCCAGTGTGTGGGAGATTGAGCCATCGCTGGAAGAGTGAGCCCAACATGGTGGCAAGAGAGCTGCCTCACTTGCAGCGCCATCAAGAGTAGGCAGCAACAGGTCTCCCAGCATCTGCGGAAGTGACAACCAATGGGGAGATCAAACTTACCTTTTAGAGAGACCTTGATCATGGGGCCAGTGGTGGCAACAGCTTCGTGGCTTTGTCTGACCTGGAGTGTGGCAGCAGCTGGGGGCCTGGATCAGGACACTGATAGTCAGAGATTGAGCCCAATACAGGAACAGTGTGGCAGTGAGGGTGGCTCTTCAGCATCTGCCCTGGTGGCAAAAGCAGGCAAGTCAAGGTCTCCCAGAGAGCAGGCCAAAGCTGAGGAGGGAGGGGGAAATGATGGCGTAGCGGTAATATTGCTGGTCTGTTAATCTGGAGGCCCAGATAATGTTCTGGGGACCTGGGTTTGAATCCCAAAGTGGCAGATGGTGAAATTTGAATTCAGTGAATACCTGGAATTAACAACCTAATGATGGCTGTGAATCTATTGTCAATTTTTAGGAAAAAGAACCCATCTGCTACACTAACGTCCTTTAGGGAAGGAAACTGCCATCCTTACCTAGTCTAGCCTACTTGTGACTCCAGACTCACAGCAATGTGGTTGACTCTTAACTGCTCTCTGGGAAATTAGGGTTGGCAATAAATGCTGCCTAGCCAGCGATGCCCTCATCCCATGAATGAATAAAGGAAGAAAAAGATTTAGCCCTTGTACAGAGTTCAAGCTCAGCTTGGCTACGCATTCAAGACAAATGGATGTACTTTTAACTTTAGTTTTCTTCAATTTTCTACTTTATATTAAGAAGGGCTGTATTGTTTAACTTTTAATTTTGTTTGTTTGTTTTTCTACTTTGTACCTAAGATTTTGTACCAAGTTTCCTTTGACCTCAATAACAGGTATGACAATATTTTCGCACTTTTCACTGTAGTCAGGTACTTCTGTACTTGAGTACGCAAAGTCTAATTCTAATTCTAAAATCGCATTCTAATTCTAAAATGCATCAAATTTCTATGGCAATGCCATGCCAGTGTAATGAAACAGAAACACGGATGTTTGTGTTTCCTCACAAGTCGTGCCAATCACCATTTTTTATGAAAGGGATAAACTATAATTTGAAGGTCATTTCAACTTGAACTAAAACTTTACTTACTTAACACAATTAAACTATTTTGCCATAAATTAGTATAGCTTTGCCTAAGGCATAAAGAGAAGCATTACATTGTATAACTCATATTTATGCACTAGGATAATTTCCCTCTCTGCCTAGCAAGAATTCTGTAGGATGTAGGTAACATGCGGCTATTTAAATGCTGCTTTTTTTTGCGCAGTTGAGAGATCTGCCTGAATCAGGTAGAGTCATAGAGTCGTACAGCGCAGAAACTGACTCTTCAGTCCAACTAGTCCATGCTGACCAAGTTTCCCAAACTAAACTAGTCCTACTTCTCTGTGTTTGTCACATTAGCCTGTAAACCTTTCCTGTCCATGTACCTGTCCAAATGTCTTTTAAATGTGATAACTGTACTTGCATCTGTCACTTCTCCTGGCAGTTCATTTTACTTATGAAGCACATCTAAATGAAAACATTGCCCCTCAGATCCCTTTTAAATCTTTCCCCTCTCACATTACAAATACACCCTGTAGTTTTGAACTCCCCTACCCTAGAGAAAAGACCTTTGCTGTTCACCCTATCCATACACCTCGTGACTATATTAATCTCTATAAGGTCACCACTCAACTTTCTACACTCCAATGAAAAATGTCCCAGCCTACGTAGCCTCTCCTTGCGACTCAAACTTTCAGTACCAATCTTTTTCTGAACATTTTCCAATTTATTAATATCCTTCCTATAGCAGGTACTGTACATAGTATTCCAAAACTGGCCTTACCAACATCCTGTACAACATCAACATGATGTTCCAACTCCAATACTCAATGGTCTGACTAACGAATGTAGAACTGTTCCAGTCTATTGAATAAAGGGTCTGTATGGATGGTCTATTCAATTAGATCGAGAAGGCAAGAAGTAGAAGCCTTTATGATTTCACACTCTCAGTAGAGACCAGTCACTGATCTTTATATAAAAAAATTCCAAAATCCCAGCTATTTACGGAGAGATTAAACCAGTTATTTACTGAAGAGTAAACCTAAAAGATTAAATGAAAAGCCCAAAGAACTGCAGATGTTGGAAATCAGAAACAAAACAGAAATTACTCAGAAAACTCAACATGTCAGGCAGCATATATGAAGAGAAAGTTAACATTTCAGGCCCAATGACCCTTCTTCAGAACTTACAAGCCTACAAGATACTTTGATTTGTGACAAAATAAATTTATTACACATGAACCAAACACTAAATATTAAATATTGTGTCAGGCAGCATCCTAATTCGTGTTGGGATTACTGTTTGTAATCTCTTGTACCATTTTCTCCCTTGTCTTCAACAGTGTAACATGTGCAAATGGTTAAGTCATAAGTGTGTGATGGAAGGACTGTGTTAATCTGTCTTTCAAGTATGAAAGCTGCTGGGGAAGATAAACTTTGCCTTGAGGAGTATCACATAGTCACCTGAAAATCTTGGTAACAAGATTTACTCGTAATGATTTTGGACTTCTCCAGACAAATACCCACATATTAGATTGAGATTAGTGTGGAGATGTTATGATGTTTTGAATTCTCCACAAATCTTGGAAGAGCAACTCTTGTATTGAGGAATATTGATAGACGCAATCTATTGAGGAAGCCAAACAGACTGAGCAAGCAGTTAAAGTATCTATAACTATTGCACTGGTCTCCCTTTGATTTGTTTCATAAAAGGCTATTTGGTGAAATACTCAGCATCAGAAAGTATTCGTATCTTTGGACATGGAAAGTCTTAGTATAATCTTGCGCTGAGGCTCAGAAGAAATTTTGTACAGATTTAAAGGCTTATATGTTTGTTGAAATTGATGGATTTGGCCTATTTCACATGACTTGATGACTATTTTCCATAAAAAAGAAAATGTGATGAGAGGAAAAAAAATCACACAGCAAGTGGTTTGGATATGGAATGCACTGTCTGGAAATGTGGCAGAAGCAAGTTAAGTTGAGTTATGAAGATAATTAGGCTCTTGAAATAGAAATGATGTCCATGGGAAAGGGGAAAAGACAACAGATTGGCATTACATCATGATGCTCATTTGGAGTGCTAGTGAGACATAGTGGGCTGAATGGCCTCCATCTACTCTGTGATATGTCTGCAATTATTCTGTCAATAGGCAAAGAACAAAACAGTAAAAACCCATCGTGTAGGTGAATAAAACTACAGACCTATGAAGAAAAGTTAGTAAAAATTGGCAATAAAGCAAAGGAAAAACTAAATGCATCAAATAGCTCAAAATATTTTGAGCCTGGTGTGAGCATGTTTGAGTTTCCACCAGAAAACTTGCAGTGAAAAGTAATATTTATATCACATAAAAAGAACATTCAGTATAAGATGTATAGAATTATGAGTGATTCTTTGACCATCCCTTGGAAGAATTTGCAGTTGAGAGTCCACTGTTGTGTTGCAATTATGTTGTGCAACAGAGACATTGAGGGTTCTGAGCCCAAAATAAAAGTGTTGCTTTATTAAGAACCTCCTTTTTTATAGGTAATTGCACCTGGTCCACTGGCGCTGGAGTGGGTGCTGAAGATGTTCACTAGATTGACTCCAGAATTGAGAGGGTTGGTTTATGAGGAAAGATTGAGTAGGCTGCGACTGTACTTATTGGAATTTAGATGAATGGGGGGGAGGGGGTATTGTAGAAACATATAGAATTATGAAGGGAATAGATAAGATAAAGGCAGGGAGGTTGTTTCCACTGGCAGGTGGAAGTATGGGGCATAGCCTCAAAATAAGCAGAGCAGATTTAGGATTGAATTGAGGAAGAATTTCTTCACCCAAAGGGTTGTGAATCTGTGGAATTCCCTACCCAGTGAAGCAGTTGAAGCTACCGCATTGAATGTTTTTAAGGAAAAGATAGATAGATTTTTGAACAGTAAAGGAATTAAGGGTGATAGTGAGCAGGTGGAGAGGTGGAGTTAAGTCCATGAAAAGATCAGCAATAATATTACTGAATGGTGGAGCAGTCTCAGTGGCCTACTCATTCCCCTCTTTCATATATCAAGATCATAGATTCCCTACAGTGAGAAGACAGGCCCTTCAGCCCAACAAATCCACACTAACCCTCAGAGCATCCCACCCAGATCCACCTAGCCCTACACATTCCTGAACACTATGGGCAATTTAGCATGGCCAGTCTTCTGAGACTGCACATCTTTGGACTGTGAGAGGAAACCAGAGCACCCAAAGGAAACCCACACAGACAAAGAGTGAATGTGCAAACTCCACAGACAGTCACCTGGGTTCCTGGCATTATAAGGCAGCAGTGCTAACCGCTGAGCTACCATGTCGCCCAAAGTTGGAACATACTTTCTCGTGTCAGGTGGCCATAAAAGAAATTCAGTCACATTTTAGGAAATTGATAGAGGGTGGGTGTTGGGGAGCTGTAAGTTATGTTGCATGGTCTTACGTTGTAGTAGTTGAATTTTAAAAGGTGCAGAAAAGCTTTATGACAATGATTCCAAGGATGAGGAACTTCAAACTTCATACAAAGATTGGAAATACTAGCATTGTTCTCCATGGATAAGAGAAAGTTAAGAGGAGATAATATTGTAATTATACAAAATCAAGTGGGATCTTCACAGAGTAGAAAGGGAGTCACTGTTCCATTTTTATAGAATGTTGGACAACCAGGGACACAATTATGGACTGATAGGCAAAAGGAGCTAAGACAAAATGAAGAAATATTTCTTGCACAGTGAGGTTTCAAATGTTCTTTCTTTATGGTGGAGGCAGATTCAAATTTGAAATATACAAAGGAAAATTAGATAATTATCTGAGGAGAATAATATTGCAAGACTCTGGGGAACGTGAAATGGGGTGGGTCCAGTTGAGTAGGTCTTGCAGAGAGTCAACAAGGGCATAATGAGTTGAATGGTCTCTTTTTGTGCTGTAAACATTTAACGGTTCTGTTACTGTGTGGGTAGATTGCCTGTTTTAAGTTTCTTTCAATGTGTTATCAAAGGGTAACCCAGATTTCTGTCAAGTTCGATGACCTCGTGGATATTTAAAAATGGTGGACAGATGCAGAAATCTTACCCCATTTCCACCAAATTTTATTCTTCCTGTTCAGGGAAGGAATCAGGCATCATTCACATACAAGAAGGCAAGAAGAACTCTGAAGGACATTTTTAACTTATGCTAAGTTGTAAAAAATGCAAATTTGCACTGGTATAACACTCCGTACTCTTTAAATTTATTCCTTGTTCTGACAAGCACCAGGAATGGGAAGTTGGGGAGATTTTCATCCCTCTTGTCCTTTCCAGTGATGCGAAAACCAATTTTTTTGTCTTTACCCCCGTCAAATTGAGATAAACTGATTTATCACAAACTGCGTTTCTTTTTATTCGTTTCTTGGGACTTGGGCATTACTGACTAGCCAGCATTTATTGCCCATCCTCATTTGTCCTTGAAAAGCTGACGGTGAGATGCCTTCTTGAATTGCTGCAAGCCCTCGTGCTATGGGTTGACCCAGAAACAGTGAAAGGAACAACAATATATTTCCGAGTCAGAACAGTAGGTGGCTTGGAGGGGAACTTGTGGGTGGTGTTCTTCCCATATTTCTCCTGCCCTTATCCTTCTAAGTGGTTGTTGGTTTGGAAGGTGCTGTTGAAAGATTTTGGTGAATTTCTGTAGTGCTTTTTGTAGGCAATACATACTGCAACTACTGAGAGTGGTGGTGGAGAGATGGTCGTTTGTGGATGTGGTGCTAATCAAGTGGACTGCTTTGTCCTGCATGTTTGATAAGATTCTTGAGAGTTGTGGGAGCTGCGCCCATCTAGGCAAGTTGAAAGTATTCTGTCTCACTGCTAATCTGTATCTTGTACATGATGGATAAGTTTTGGGGAGATTGGGGTGATTTACTTGCAGTACCTTATCTTCTGACCTGCTCTTTTGGCTACTGTGTTTATGAAGTGAGCCCAGTTGAATTTCTCGTTATTGGCAGGTAACCCCAAAGATGTTGATAGTGGGGGATTCAGTGAAAGTAACGTCATTTACTGTAAAGGGGCGGTGGTTAGATTGTCTCTTATTGGTAATGGTCATAGCCTGGCATTTGTGTGGCATGAATGTTACTTACCACACATTAGTCCAAACCTAGACATTGTCCAAATCTTGTTATATTCAAGCATGGACTGCTTCAGTACCTGAGGAGTTGTGACTGGCACTGAACATTATAATCATCGGTGAACATCCCCACTTATGTCCTTATGATGGACGTAGGTCATTGACGAGGCAGCTGAAGATGGTTGGACCCATGACACTACCCTGAGGAACTTCTGCAGGAATATGTGAGAGCTAAGATGACTGACCTTCAACAACCACGACCATCTTCCTTTGTGTTAGGTATGGCTCTAGTAAGTAGACATGTTTCCCCCAATTGCCAGTGACTCCAGCTTTGCTAGGACTCCTTGATGACACACTCAGTCAAATGCAGCCTTGATGTTAAGGGTTGTCATTGTCACCTCATCTCTGAAATTCAGCTCTTTTGTCCATATTTGGACCAAGGCTGTAATGAAGTCAGTAGCTGTCTCAAAATTAGCAAGATTGGAACCAAGACAACACTGGATTTCAGATTGCAGCAGTTTTTACAATGAACTGAGTCAGTTGAGGTCAAGGATTTCTCAGACCATAGGAAAAGTCACATGCAATTTACTGTTAACTAGGTGATGCAGCACAAAGCTGAGCAATCTATTGAATAATTTTGTTCTTCTAATAATAATTTAAATTCGTGCTTGGAAGCTTAAAAATACCCAGTTTTTTTCACATTGCTAATTTTTGAATAGTAGGATTTGAACCACCTTCCCTATATTGCAGCAGATTGTGCATTAAACAGCCTGTGTGGAAAGTTTTGCGAGTTACATAGGAGTGAGTTTTGATAATAAATCAATTATAATTATATAATAGAAGTAACAAAAATGAAGAGGTTGTGGTTTTTAAGCTCTGTGCTGTAAATGATATCCTGCATACAATTTACATACTGATGTATAAGATATATCACCTTCTCTGTTTAGAGTTAATAATCTTTCGGGAGATTTAATTCAATTTGATTAAAGTATTTCTATCAGAATTAGATAATGTTATTGGATGATTGGTAAAGATTGTTATCATATCTTACCTGTACTTGATATGGAGACTGACAGTGTTAGGACATACTTTAACTTCGTAAAAAAAACTGGATCATTTAGAAAAGAAAAGAGGTTTTCTTATCTTGTCAACCACCTTTTTACAGATTTGAACTAGCCAATAGATCTGTCGTTAAAGTAAATGGAGATATTATGCTTGTCAATAGCTGTCACTTGAAAAGAATGTTTTATTTTACCTCAATTGAATTTCCAGACAGGCACCAACCAATGATGCCCATCAATCTTACTATTTTCTTTTCTCTTCAGAGATTATTTGAACAGGTTTCAGTGTTGAGGAAATTCATATTGAAAACAACAGCACAGTACGCATTATATGATAAGATGCTTTGCTTTACGTGACTAATTCTCATACAGTGTGAGTGACGGGCCAGAATATTTTCATCTATTCAGCTTTCAAAATGAATAGACAATATGAAAGCACTATCACATGACTGAGCAAATAACAGAATTTTAATCCCTTTTTCACCTCTTAATTGGGTGTGGAAGAGGTTTTTAAATATTTACAGCTAATATTTGCCATTATACAGCTGAATTTTGTGCAGGCATGCATATATTTTAACTGGGATATGCTCATGGTTTGCAAATTCATTGGAATGTCATTCCTGTGTAATTAGGTTTGCCCTTAGCAGACTTTGCATGAATTAAAAGTTGATTTTTCAGAACAAGTGCTTGCACACTTAAGGAAAGCAAATGTTTACTTGCAAGGTTTTCTTTAGACTAAATTCTTTCGAGCATGCACTTGGTCACTATAAAACTTGTGAAAATAATTCTGAAGGTAATTCACTTGGTCTGTTTGCAAACTTAATTAAAAAGTACAGGTACTTGTGAATGTTCTGAGCATGGCAGGAAAGCCATTTTGGATTCTTCAGCATTTGTTTCTCCCTTTTAAAAGTTAACTCTAAAAATTCCAATTTTTAGACCATTTAATATATCTTCCAACACTGGCTTACGTGGTTTAAAATCAGCGTTAAATGGGAAACATTATGGGAAAATGCAAAGTGTGAGTGTGATAAATCTGAAGTAAGTATGCAATCATTGTTGCCCATAAGCAAAAACCGCTTGATTTACGTTTTTTGGTTAAGAACAAGTTTAAGACGATATTCAAAGACCAAATCAGAAATGCTTGCATTAAATAAACCCCAAATTGTCCAGAGTTGTGACTGTTCCTGTCAGTAAACATAGGAATGCAATAAATTAGAAGTACTGCCAAATGACTATACATGGTGGCAACATGGTGGCTCAGTAGTCATCACTGCTGCTTCACACACCTAGCGCCCAGGTCCAATTTCAGCCTCAGGTGATTTTCTGTGTGCACATTCTCCCTGTGTCTGCATGGGTTTCATCTGGGATCTCTAGTCCCTTCCCATAATTCAATGATGCGTGGCCTAGGTGGATTGGCCACTCTAAATTGCATGTAGTCTAGGTGGATTAGCCAGGGTAAATGCGAGCTTATGGGGATAGGTTGGGTCTGGGTGCTATTTGGAGGGTTGGTGCAGACTCAATGGGCTGAATTGTCTCTTTCACCACTGAAGTCATTCTATGAATGATCCTTATTAAATGTGACTATTTTAAACAGAACCTAAGTCTAATATGTGTAAACTGAAATTTCATTCCCCCCAGGTGAGAAGTATTTCAAAAAGACTGCTGTATTCAGTACAAGAATCTACGTACTGATTCTCCATAAAATTTTCATTGTTGTTTAAATAGAAACCAATGCATAGCAGGTTCTGCCTTGTTAACATATATTTGAGACTGAGAAACGTGTGGGAGTTTGTTTGCAACCACAGGTGAGATGGATGAAGATGATCTATTCCAATAAGAACAGACATATTCTATATAGAAGGCAAGTGTGCCACTGGAAACCTGCAATTTTTTTATGTACAATAGGGAATCTATACACATTATTGGATCTCAGCTTCCATCTATAAAGGACACTAACTACTCTCATAACTTTCAATCTATCCAGGCAGTTCTAGATAACTTGAAAATTGTTGTAAAACACTTATTGACAATGCAATAAAACAGACATTCTCCTTACTTAATTGCTACGTTATGTCAATGTAGTTTGGAAAACACTACAACCATGCAATATTTAATAGACTGTAAACTTGGGCTAAATAACATGATATAACATGTAAACCTCAGGAGGTCAAATTTTATGTTATTTGTCACCACGCTTTACTTGGAATTAAAATTTGGGCCTGGATTTTTGTTTTGAACTTGCCACACTCAAGGTGGGCCCTTGATAGCTTTGCATGATAGATTTTGCACAAAATTTTACATTGCCATTGCACAAATAGGAACAATGTGTAGTTTGTCAGTCACAATGCAGTGTGGGAGGAGCATGGTCTGCTGATGCGGACTAGCCGAGAGGTCCGCTTCAATTTTTGAGGGCGGCTCCCAATATCATTCTTATGTCCGTAAACATCATTCCTCCATCCTCAGGGCAACCACGTACTCCTAGGTTGCATGTCCCCCAAATATCTTAATGAAACACTCACCCAGTAATAACCATGGACAATGCAATAGACACAAATGCAGATAGAAAATAAAGACCTGTAGCAATCTAGAACACAAGTCAACAAATAAAAATAATGTAGAGCAGAAAACACAAATATTGTATGGTTCTTACAACAATAACCCTAACACAAACAGGAGATGTGCATTGTCACTGGAGAACTTTCAAATACATGAAAAAGATTGACAAAACTGCTGTGGGATTAGGATGGCAAAGGAAAGTTGTTTACCCAACAAAAATAAACTAATTCTGTGATTCTAGTGTTTCAAGATCGGGAGGTAAAAATCTCGCTCCTTTGATGTGCAAGCAGAAAACAGATTAACCTATGGATATACACACGCATGTTTGTGTGCCTGTAAAGCCCTGTTCACCACGTCTGTGGCAAGTGCCAGGAAGTGTGTAGGGCAGCACTGCACTGACAGTATTTATCTGGATGCATGATGATCTTTTAAATATGGCACTGGATCCCTCCAATAAACTCAATGCTTTTTGAACTTCGCCTAAAAACTAAAAAAACGTGCTATGTGATGAATGAACATTCAAAACGTGTGTGTGTGTGTGTGTGTGTGTGTGTGTGTGTATGTGTGTGTGTGTGTGTGAACATACCAACTATCTTAACACTGAGGTTATCTTGCTGCACCCTGTACACTTTCCTCAGCTGGCCTGGTGACATTCCCTCTGGGCTGCTGCAAGTTCCCACGTGATGCTCATTGTCACTTGCTAAACGCTTTGTTAGCAGATTCATGGGTTGTGATCTTACCAAAATCAACATGCAAACTAACTGTTGGGAAAACTCAATGTGGAAAACCAGAGTGAGTTCTTTTCAACTTTCCTCCAAAACACCTCCATTTTGGAAACTGGGTATCACCATCTCAGGCTTACTCCATGGGCACCCACCACATGCACCCTCTGTCTACAAAAAT
Source organism: Stegostoma tigrinum (assembly GCF_030684315.1). NCBI lineage: Eukaryota > Metazoa > Chordata > Chondrichthyes > Orectolobiformes > Stegostomatidae > Stegostoma > Stegostoma tigrinum. The sequence continues at coordinate 33,254,495 of NC_081374.1, forward strand.
TGGCATCTATTAATCGGAAATCATCTATCCACAGGGCACCATTGCCATGCCTGTAAAGCCCTGTTCACCATGTCTGTGGCAAGTGCCAGGAACTGTGTAGGGCAGCACTGCACTGACAGCGTTTATCTGGATGCATGATGACCTTTTAAATATGGCACTGGATCCCTCCAATAAACTCAATGCATTTCAAATTTAGCCTAAAAACTAAAAAAAGAGCTCTGTAATGAATTATCATTCAAAACTTATTTCTGCCAAAAGAGTCCTCTGATATTAATGTTGATACGATTAGCTAGATAATAACTCTTGGGATGAGTCATTTACACGCTGAACATTTTGAAAAATACATAATGATGGGAACAGATTTATGAGATTAGTTTGACTAATTTATGGATTAGCCTGCCACCTGGTATAGTAAATATTAATATAATTGGAGAGAATAAGACAGATTCCTAAAAGCAGAAAATGAAGGTTAGGAAAGGATTACAACCAGATTAGGAAGGCTGCACCTACTTTTCTCTTTTCTACCTACCCAGTTGGTTGCAACAAAAGTTTGAGATTTTTAAAACCTACTTTTTGAATCAACTTGTTCAGAGATATTTCTACACACCTCTAGAGCAGATGGGACTTGAATCTGGATCTCTGGTCCAGGGACACCACCACTGTGCCCCAAGTAGCCCCACAGGTTTTTTTTTGTTTTCTAATCAAACTGTTCAGAAATGTTATTAGACACCTCTGAAGCACATGGGACTTGAGCCCAGCCTTGGTCCAGAGAGAGCAACACTGCCTCTGTGCCACAAGAGGGCCCCTCACATTTAAGCTCTTAGGTTTAGGTTTAATATTTTGAGGAGGTGCCCATATGCTTCCCCATATAAAATGCAGATAACCATTTCACAGCAAACAATAAAAAGCCAACTACAAGGTTTTCTTGAGTGAAGGAAACTGATTACCTCCATATCCTAAGAAAAAGAAATAATAAAAAATAACATTGAACAAACATGAATAAAATTTAGAAGGAAGATAAAATGGAAGATCAAAAGAATATGGAGTTGGAGGTCATTTTGCATGACTGTGTAGTATATGCTTTTAACCAGAGACAACAATTGGCATGGAAGGTTTCTTGGGCCATCAGCAGTAGATGATATTATGGTTATCTTTTAGGTTCTTGGCTTCCTGATGTTCTATCTAATCACTTTTGTCACCAAACACTTTTGTTCTTGAGAAGGGGAGAGAGAGAGAGAGAGAGAGAGAGAACAGGAGACAGGCAGAGGGATTTCTCAGCCAGTGTTCACTGATATATTTTTAAGCCCATCACTATTTTTCTTTTATTTTCCCCATGCTTTTGCTTTTGAACTGTGAGTTGAAACTTAAGGATTGAACTTTGGACAACTATTACTTTAAAAGAAAAGAGAACAAACACAGATGTTGTGAATTAGCCTTGAATGTGATTCAACTGACTTAGTCTCCTAAGAACACTGTTGATTAATTGCCACCAAGAGGTTACTGTACTCAGAGCTGGCAGGTGATTGGATATTGGATATTCTAATCAAACTGTTCAGAAATGTTATTAGACACCTCTGAAGCACATGGGACTTGAGCCCAGCCTTGGTCCAGAGAGAGCAACACTGCCTCTGTGCCACAAGAGGGCCCCTCACATTTATTAATTGCCACCAAGAGGTTACTGTACTCAGAGCTGGCAGGTGATTGGATATTGAAAGGGCCAATCAAGGAGGACTGCTGCTAACTAGCCGATCACAGAGTAGGTAGGAACGGCAGATGCTGGAGAATCTGAGATAACAAGGTGTAGAGCTGGATGAACACAGCAGGAAGGTTGATGTTTTGGGCCTAGACCCTTCTACAGACTGCAATTTCAGCAATTCCTGCTCCTCTGATGCTGCTTGGCCTGCTGTGTTCATCCAGCTCTACACCTTGTTATCTCAATCACAGAAAATGTTGCTTAAAAAGAGACAGAACTGGTTCTAACTTTTTTTTTGTTGTTGCAGGAGGCAGAATAGTTTTAGGAAGCCTCTAGACTGGCTGCTCTGTTTTGCTCTCTCTAGTTCCGCGTTCCCCCCCCACCCCCACCCCCCCGGAACCCCCGTTACTGCATTATAGATGTTCTGAGAAAAGAATTCCAGTTTTAAGAATGTGGTGAATATTCCCATTCCTATGTTCCTAAAATGAATAATAAGTACAAGTTAGGCAACCAAAAGCAAATATTTGGAAGCAATGAGGACAAGTCATAATTCACAGTTTAGCCAGGTGATGTTCAAGGTACGTAAGAACTAGAATAGGTCATTCAGCCTCTGGAGCATACTCTAACATTCAATAAGATCATGGCTGATCTGTGGCCTAAATCCATATGCTTGCCTTGGGCCCATATCCCTTGATTACCCTTGCTTAATAAAATTTGACAATCTAAGATTTAAATTTAAAAATTAAATTAATGTTGACCACCGTTTGAGAAACAGAGGTCCAAATCTCTACTACTCTTTGCATGTGGAAGGGCTTTCTAACATCTCTCCTGAATGGTCTGGCCCTGCTTCTTAGATTATGCCCCCCAGTTCTAGAATCTTCAGCCTGTGGAAATAGTTTATCTTTATCTAGCCCAGTTATCTAGTTTGTGTACTGAAGACCTTGATTAGATTACCCCTTAATCTTCTAAAATATAAAGAATTATGGCCTAATCTCTCTGAGTAATTTAACCCTTGAGGTCCAGGCATCATACTTGTAAATCTGCTGTGAAATCCCTCTAGGGCCAAAACACCTGTCTGAAGGTGTGACGCCCACCTTTAAGTGAGGTCTTAACTTGGGTTTTGTATGACTGCAGCATAATGCCTGCATCCCTTATACTCCAGCCCTTTAGATGTAAATGCTAGCATTCCAATAGTCTTCTTGACTACTTTCTGCATGTGTTTGTGTCATTTTAAAGAGCTGTGAACCTGATTCCTCAAATCTTGTTTGACATCCACTGTACTTAACTTTGTGCCTTCTTAAAAAAAAAATGCCCACACTTATAAGCCACTTTGTTGGTTTTATTTGTCCCATTCAGTGGAAGTAGGTGAGGCCGATGAAAGGTAATACAGGGTTTTCTTGAAAGGAAAAGTGATCCTTTTTCTTCGGGAGAGGTAGTAGAACCGTACGGAGAGACACAGGAGTAATATGGACACTTTTACTGGAGAAAAACTTAGCTTTCATCGGCCTCTCTGGAGGGAAATCTAAAGTATTAATCAATGGGATTGGTGGACAATACATTCCACTTCTTTTGTACAAAGTGTAACTGAAATGTGATTTGTTGTCAGACAAAGTAATTGTCAAAGTAGTAAAGATATCACCTGTCAAGGGATAATACTTTCTTTTGGGTAACTTTTTGGAAGGAGTAAATGTCATAAAATAAGGGCCAAATGAGTTCTGGAATTCTATAATGTGAAGAATTGGGTACTGATGAGGAAATAGAGACCTCTCTCAAACACACAGATGAAGAATGCATAATAGTTCATCAGTCTGTGGTGCCACCCAGCTATTGGGGTGAGATATTGTGAGCAAAACAAGAAATTCTCATGACAAAACATGTGGGGATCTGAAAAGCTCAGGCACCCATTTTTACCTGGCCAAGATTGCAGAAAGGTATTGTACAGTTTAGTAAAATATTCCATATGTGTCAACTTATAGGTCAACTTCAATATGTAGTTAAAGCAATGCCCCTGATTCCCAGACCACTTTGTCAGGAGGATTCAATTGTGTATTTGTGGATTGTTTAGGACCATTGCCTAAAAAGAAAGCTGAAAGTGAATATATCCTTATAATTATGCATCTGATGACTCGATTCCCAGAATCTATCCCCTTAAGGGCAATCAGAGCTCAGGCAGTGGTGGGAAAACTAACAGTTTCGCACCTATTGTTGTGTACCTGTAGAAGTATAGTCCAGTCAATGATCAAACTATATGTCAAAACATTTTCAGAGTGTCATTAGTAGTTTTAGGATCAAGCAGCTAAAGTCGATTGCATACCATCCACAAAACTAAGGTGCTTTGGAGAAATGTCACCGGACTCTTAAAAAGCTTGACGAAAGCCTGTTGTTATGAGCATCCAAAGGATTGGGAGAAATGGTTAGATTTTCACTTATTGTGACCAGAAATCCTCCAAATAAATCTGCAGTCCATTTTAATCCATTTATAGTCTTGCAATTAGAGATGAACATTCAAGCAAGAAAAAGTGAATCTTCAAAGTTAGCATGTGTATCCACATTTCTAACTAGTTTGGCAGATGTGTGTAGGATTTCACAGGAACATTTGTAAACTTCAACTAAACATTTGGCAGTTAGAGATTTCAAAACAGGAGATTACATTTTTGTACTGTTGCCTTTAATTCGTGAACCACCGAAAGTGAAGTTCAATGGCCCCTACAAAGTAGTTGTTGATGAATGGTACAGAAAAGTCATTATAATATGAGAAAGTAGAGGCAGAGTGAAATGTAGACTTGTGATGAACACAAAGTAATAGCTAACCTTGATGTTCTGTGCTAAATAGTTTTTACATCAGAACCCTTAAGTCTATTAAATGTAATCATCAAAGTGATGCTGGCTTTTATTTTTTTCTCTTACTGCTTTTCAGCTTGAGTCTCCTGCAGCCATAATTGTCCTGTCAAATTCTGTTCTTGAAATATTAAGGTTTACAGTGCACAAAGAAACTTCAATAGAAAAGGCATCTGACAGCAGGAGATAATGAAACACTTCTGCTTCTTTGAATTTGGTAGTGACAACTAGAAAATCATTCAACTTTAATAACATATATGGAGCCTGCGTGAGTTGCTGCAGTGACCTGAAATTGTGATTTAAGAGCTAGCATGTAGCACGAAGGCAAGTACAGATGAATCTTAAACACCTTTAGCTGATCTGAGTTGAGTTGATTTTATTTCTGGAAGGTTTTTTGCTACAAGTCCTCAAGATTTTACACCCTATCTTACCAAACACATCTCATTCAATATCTGGCCCGCCAATAAGGTGTCTCTCATAACCAATTTTCACCACATGCTAATCCTAGCACAACTCACCACTCAGCAGATATCCAAGAATTCACAGACATCCTGAGCGTTTGTGCTATCTTTAAATGCCTGATGTGTACCCAGGGGAACACTGTCAGTCTGAATCTACCCTGCGTGATTGCTGATATTTGCCCTGAACATGGCCGGCTGGGGGAAATGAATATCCCACTTTGGGAATAGGGTACTGTCGATCCTCCTGGATGGGGTGATACAGGACTACCTGTTCCCCAGGACCTGCAATGGAATACATAAGAACTAGGAGCAGGAGGAGGCCATCTGGCCCCTCGAGCCTGCCCCGCCATTTAATAAGATCATGGCTGATGTTTTTGAGACTCAGCTCCACTTATCCACCCCCTCATCATAACCCTCAATTCCTTTACTGTTCAAAAATTTATCAAGCCTTGCCTTATAAACATTCAGTGAGGTAGCTTCAACCACTTCACTGGGTAGGGAATTCCACAGATTCACAACCCTTTGGGTGAAGAAGTTCCTCCTGACCTCAGTCCTACATCTGCTTCCCTTTATTTTGAGGCTATGCCCCCTTGTCCTAGTTTTACCGCTAGCGGAAACAACCTCCCTGCCTCCACCTTATCTATTCCCTTCATAATCCTATATGTTTCTATAAGATCTCCCCTCATTCTTCTGAATTCCAAAGATTATAATCCCAGTTTACTCAGCCAATCCTCTCAACTCTGGAATCAACCGAGTGAATCTCCACTGCACCACCTCCAGTGCTAGAATATCTCTTCTCAAGTAAGGAGGCCAAAACTCTACACAGTGCTCCACATGTGGTCTCACCAGGACCCTATACAGCTGCAGCATAGCCTCCCAGTTTTTAAAATCAATCCCTCTAGCAATGGCAGAAAAAATTCCATTTGCTTTTTTAATCACCTGCTGCACCTGCAATCCTACTTTTAGCGATTCATGCACAAGGACACCCAAGTCCCTCTGCACAGCAACGTGCTGCAATGTTTTACCATTTAAAACATAGTCCATTTTGTTGTTATTCCTACCAAAATGAATGACCCCACATTTGTCAACATTGTCCTCCATCTGCCAGACCTTTGCCCACTCACTTAGACTCTTTATACCTCTCTGCAGACTTCCAGTGTCTTCTGCATGCTTTGCTCTCCCAGTCACCTTCGCGGCATCTGCAAATTTTTAAACACCACACTTAGTCCCCAACTCCAAATCATCTACGTAAATTGTAAACAATTGAAGTCCCAACACTGACCCCTGAGGCACACCACTAGCCATTGACCACCAACCAGAAAAACACCCATTTACACATACTCTCTGCTTTCTACTGGTCAACTAATCCTCTATCCATGCCAATAAATTACCTATAATACTGTGCAACTTTATCTTAAGTAGCAGCCTTTGGTGTGGCACCTTGTCAAATGCCTTCTGGAAAACCAGATACACCACATCCACAGGTTCCCCATTGTCTACCATGCAAGTAATGTCCTCAAAGAATTCCACCAAATTAGTTAAACATGACCTATCCTTCATGAATCCCATGCTGGGTGTTCCCAATGGGACAATTTATATCCAGATGTCTTGTTATGTTTTCCTTAATGATCGATTCATGCATTTTCCACATGACCGAAGTTAAGCTAACTGGCCTATAGTTACTAGATTTTTGTCTACTTCCTTTTTTAAACAGTGGTGTCACATCGGCTGTTTTCCAATCTGCAGGAACCACACCAGAGTCCAGTGAATTTTGGTAAATAATTAATAGTGCAATCCAAGACTCCAGGCCATATAAGTCTGGCTTGAAGTTGCCATCCAGATTAAAGTAGTTTCAGTTCTCCAGAAGAATGCAGAGCACTATAGGAGAACAAGTCAATGACCTTCTTCACTCCACCAATGTGAGGGCTACCATTTCCTCTTGGATATGTTATATTCACTACACAACCAGCAAAACAGTAGCAATATGAAACACATAAAAACAGAAATTGCTTGGGAAACTGAGCAAATTTGGCTTCAATTATGAAGTGAAAATAGACATATTGTTTCAAGTCCAGTGACCATTCCTCAGAACAGATATGATGAAGGGTCACTGGACTTGAAATATTAATTGCTATTTCTCCAAGAAATGGAGTGAGATCATCTCAAAATTGAGATGGATCTCACTATAAAAGTCATCTAATTCAGTCACATATCTCACCATAGTACATGCTACTCAGAGCTCTATAAGATTGCGTCCATAAAATATGTTAATACGTGCAATATTATAAACTCAACAAAACATCATCATCATCAATGTGCTAATTCTACAATACTCTGAAAGGAATAGTTATAAGACAAACACTTATACCATCTGAATTTTGTTACATAAATGCATCATGTGTCAGTGTCTCATGAAAAGATGTTGTGCTAAAGGAAGTCTTCTACCACATGATGAAGAATATGATGAAGAAAATTGTGCTGGTCTTCTACTATTTGACAGAGAGGCCAAAAGGTTTGACTGTGTCATGTTTCAGAATTCAAGTGGAATAAGCAGCGGCTACCTGATGGATACTAACTCCAATTTGTATCCTCACCTCACCATAATTTAGTCATAGATAGTCCATAGATCTCTTAATTTTATAAATGCAAATTGTTTGCTGCCATAGATATTTTGAGAAACACACTTATTGTGCTTAAAGCATGAGCTATTTGAAACAAAATTCCAAGGTTGCATAAATTCAAAAGTTTTGTCAGTATCTGCCAAAAGAAACTATGTCTAGAAATGTTATCAGAGCTGCGAAAAGAAAATATCCACTTTCTTCAGAGACTGAATAAGCCCTGGCTCTGGGGATACAGCAGGGCGCTGAGTTGATGATTAGCTATGAGCATATTGAATGGTGTGCATGATTCATACATTCTGGACCAGACCTGAGGGCCTTACAGGGCTGGTTACTGGGGGACAAAGGTTACCTACTGTCATAATAGCTGATGACACCACTGCACACGCCCTTAAGCAGAGCACAGCTTAAATGATGTCTATACCTTGAACAAGGCCACGGTGTAGCCGACAATGGGATTGCTGAAGATCCTGTGGTTTTGTTACTTTGACCAGTCTGGGAGGCTGTCAAAATGGTCCAGAGAAAGGGTGTCACATTATCCTGGGATGCTGTGCTCTGCACAATTAGTGTAGCAACGTTGCAGTGTGTTGGACACTGGGGGAATGGGAGCAGTATCCCAAAGAGTTGGACAAGGACTTTGGATGGGCGATGTTCTTCAACTAGTTAATGACAAACTGGGGGGTGTCCAGTGAAACTGGAGACAGTGTAGCAGTGACCTCCAGAGGGTGGTTAGATAGGATGTGGCTACATCGAGATAAAGTGCGTGAATTGGTGGTTAAACTGACTAGGCTGAGAGAGTGAGATGTTATGCCTGAGGGAATACCATTCGCGCCTGTTATGTGTCATAAGCAATGTCGCTTTGGAGCTACTGCACCTTGTCATTGTCAATGAGTCGCAGTGCAAGACTGCCAATATTTATTCAGGTGCACAGCAGCCTTTTAATGATGGCAAGAGTGCAAAGAAGGCCAGATATCAACTAAGTGGTGAGTTGATGCAGGACTGGTGTATGGTAGAGTGGAAATCAGATGTGAGGGATATGGTAGGTAATTAATGAGGCAGGTTTGGTAGGATACAATGTAAGAACTCATTAGGCCTCATGAAGAATAACTCTCCGAAAGCTGGATGCAATTTAGACTAACACGTATTTGGTTAAGATTCAGTCCATTGTTCCTCACTCATACTCAAGTAGGAGAATTGCCTTCCTATGATCGCAGAAGTGAATGGCCAATGAGTGTAATTCTACTGAGATGGACAGTGGATGAGAAGAAGTGGGTTGTTTCGTAAATGAATTGAGACGTTCGTTGGAAACATCTATTGTCAGGTTGTTGTGCAAGAGATGTTTTTCAAGTTTGATTGATAGCCAGGAGTTTGCAATTGTAGGCTTCGATCACCTAGAGCCGAGACTGGGTCAATAAGAGTGCTTTGTGGTAATATACTGCAATATAAGAAGTGAGACATCATAGTTACAAGGATCAATTCAATGCTGAAGGCTACTGTAGAATAGGAATCTTGTTTGTGACATTGAGATGAACAATAAAATCTGAAATTACTGTAAATACAATAAACAGAGCTTTATTCATTGCCTTTTCTCATAGTTTCTATTCGTACTAATCTATTAGTTTATCATTCTAATACAGGGTCTGGAGATTGTTTATGCTCCTGCCATTTTGGAGATGGCATCTCATCATATATTCTATTAATTCTGTTCTGCATTTGATCTTTCAATGTTATTTTATTTACCTAGATACTGGGCAATTCAAGAATCACGATGTTCCTTATGGAACTTGTTTATGATGCTGAATCTAAAAAGAATATGTAATGTACAAACCTAATTGCATAACTTTGAATGGTCAATTTGTTCTGACGAGAAAACATTCTGTTGCTTTGTGAGAATACACAAACCTTAATGTTTCTAAGCTTTCTGTTCAGACAATCAAAATGACCAGCTTCCAAGCAATGATTAGATTTTTAATATTATAACATAATGGTGTGTTACGTGAAAAGCCAAATAGCAATAACATAGTTGAAGGTCACTATGACACTGTCTGGCAGTCTGACTAATTAACAGTAATAGGCAGAGATGCAAGTCATCTTCCAATTAACTTGGATATTTATGAGTGTCACATCACAGACTGTTGTCACTAACTGGCTTTTGAGCGCATCTCATATTTGCCTGATGTTGTCTGACATTCTCTAACCTTGCACATACAAATTGTTACTTGAAATCATTACATATTTTGCACCCATCCTTCCCTTTGTAACCTCCATGACACCAACAACCTCTTAAACAATGCCCACTCCTTTAATTTCTAGCCTGTTGCTCATCTGGGATTTTCCTTTCTCCACCATTGAAATAAAATCAAAATACAGAGGCTCAGATCCACAGTGACTTTCAGAACTATTGGCAGGGTACACCCAAGAAACTCTTCGGCATCAGATGATCTTTAATGAGAATAGGTATGTCAGAAACCAAATACCTAGATAAGTGCAGCCTCCTGAAGTACTGATGCTACGATACTCCTAGGAAAATTGTTCTTCATTAGTTTACCATACTGTCAGAGTATTGCCTTCATTCTTGTCGTGGCCAAGGTTATGCCTCTGCTGCTGGGATTCCTCCTTGATGTTGTTTGTCTCCAATTCAGAGAAACTATTGTCCATTTGATGGAATGTCATGGCCTCCTGGAACCGCGACTGAGTCCACATGATCTTTACGTTCTTATTTCACCCTTCCTCCATGTCACCATTGTTCCAGTGTGCACTAAGCAATCCCTCAGGAAGCAACGAAAATGGAATGATCATTGTATGACTCTGAATCAGGTGATCCCTGTGCCATTCTCCATTCTGACTAACATGCACATTGCCAGCTGGCTCCCTGCTGAGAAGATACTTCCTTTTCACGGATGAAATGGAGATATTCAGTGTAACCCCTGCCTCCTTCAAAAATTGCAAAGTGCCCTTCAGTGAGCTGATAATGAACTGTTTTCATGTCAAAAGGCAGAAACCCCATTTCAGATGATTTGTCCTTTCCTGGCTCCCTTTTCAAGAAAATGCAGTGCATCAAAAGAGTCATGCATGTCAACAGGAGGATTTCTCAGGCTCACCCTTCTCTGTTCCTGCCTTTGCTGCCTGACCAGAATTCAGACCACAATATCCAAATCAGTTCTGGATGTGCACATGCAACATGGTCACCCTGGTTCCCCTTATGCAGTGTCCCACCTTAATCATGTGGTCAGCACCAGTTTGCTAGAACTGTGAGTTAAGCTCCAAGGAAAGCAAAGACTTGTGACCTATGTGCCTTGCAACATAACAAGGTTGAATTATTCGGATTGAGTCTGAACAATTAACATCCAAAGTCCTGTCGGCCAAAAGATATCTCTTGCTCAACTCACAGATTTTTATTAATTGTGAAATTGTCTTTCCTGCTGTCCATCTAGGGAGGATCTGTTACTGCAGTGGGCTTGAGGCAAATGAAAAGCAGGAGATCATGTATGGGTTCATGCTGCCTAGAAGAATGGCAGCTGTCCGTTTTATTATCTTTGAACCTCTCTTGCTCCAAGGACTATCATGTAAATTTTACTGATGAGAAGAGAGAAAAATCTTGCAATTTATGTAATGTCTTATAACCTCAAGATGTCCCAACCTGCTTTACAGTGACTCAGCAAATTGCTTGTTGGAGTGTATTTTGTACAAGCACAGCAAAATTCCACAAACAGGGTCACTTCATACATTTTGGTGTTATTGGTTGAGGGAGAAATGTTCTAAATGCTATCTGCAACATCCCTCTGTTCTTCCATTCAAACACAGTATGTATTGTGTCCGACTGAACAAACAGATCTTAATGTCTCATTTGAAAGAAAAGGCACTTCTAACAATTATCCACACCTTTAGCATTTCACTGAAGTGTGTGGCCCCAGTTTTGGAATCTCGGGTGGAGGGTGAAGAATCAGGATAAACCCTGGTTTCTTGGCTTCAACCAATAAAAATGGTTTGGGAGTCAGGCCAGGTCAACTGAGAAGGCCCAGAGGGGTTGTCCAGCTCCAAAAGGTGGACTGGTCTGCCTAGGGATTCAATATACAGAAAACATTCCTTCTGGTCTCACCGTCTCATTCCTTTCACTCTCTGTGCTTTAGTAAAGTCAGTTCATATCCCTGTAGCCAGACCCAAATTCTCTAATACCAATTGTGACAAACTAATTTCATCTACCCATTCCCCAATTTTTCAAGCTAGGGACTCTATGAATCTACATTCCCACTTGTACTTGATATACCAACCTTTACCATTGCACCCATTCTCCATGGCCCTTCACACACCCGTGCCAAACTATTCCTCTGAACAACGCCCATGGCTAATCTGTCACATGACCATCTACCCCTTCCCCATGGCCTCTCATACACCTTGTACCAACCTCTGACCCACACCCGATGCTAATGTATCACCTAATATCCTGTAGTCCCACTTATGTCTAGCTACCCAGCCCCATGGCACCTCATAATTCCATGCCACCAATGCTCTCAACCTATCCCCATGGCTCTCTCATACCTCTGGTCCATCTGTTGCCCGTCTGTCCTTCTCTCTTCATCTCAATACAACTACTATGGAACAGTAACCAGGAGGAATCAAGCAGAATTATTAATTTATTAAGTATATCACGACTGAAGAAGACATGCTCTCATTGACACAAAACAAACTTCCAAAACAGTGTAAGTGAAGTACAAATCCTTTATGACAATACACATTTCATTGAAGAGCTCAATGTTGCTGCAAACAGAATTTCCTTTGAATGAACAGTTCGAGCTGCCAATCACAAGGCACCCTATTATGAAAATAATACATTTGAGAATCAAATCACGCACCACAAATCTTATAAGGCTTTTATCTGAGAAGATACTCTCAAATATCTAGCAGTTTTTTTTCAACTGTACTTTCTTTTTGAATACTTTCTTGACAACTTTACTGGTTTTAGTGCTTTTTACACAGAGGTATGCTTTTTTCAATCCCCTGTAGGTGACTTACCTCTACCAAAGGTGCCCCTGGACAAGACTCAAAAAGGGGGAACAAGAAAATATTTCTCTGGCACTCACCTATCACACCACTTCATCAACATTCTTCATGCTCCACCCTTGTCAAACCATGTAGCCCAAAGCCCTATGGCTATTCCACATGGCTCCTTATACCTCCATATCAACTTAATACCTACTTGCACCTGCCACCTATACAGTTTGCACCTATTATGACAACTTTTTAAGTAACCTGGATGAATCAAAATTCAAGAAGCTGTCTACCATCCAGGATAAAGCAGCCGACTTGATTGACACCCAATCTAACACCTTAAACATTCACTCCTTTCACCACGTTTGCAGCAGTACATATTATTGACAGGAAGCATTGCAACAATCCAAGAGTGCTCCTTAGACATCACCTTCCAAGTCCAAGCCCACAAGCTCTATCACCTAGAAGGAGAAGGACAGCAGATACATGGGAACACTACGATCAACATTCCCCCCCCAAGCTACACACCACACAGAGTTGGAACTATTTTGCCATTTCTTCATTGTTGCTGGCTAAAAATTGAGGATCTCCTTCCCTCACAGCACCATGAATGTCCTTGCTCACCAAAGACTGGATTGGTCTAAAAAAGGCAGGTTATCACAATTGCTTAGCCAGTGATGTCATATCCCAAGAATGAACAAAACTAAATCCACAAGTACCCATGTTCACAGGAGAAAAAAAGTAGGTTAATTACGTAAATTTCTGTGTTGTATACCATACTGTATTAAGAAAAGCACTGTTTTTATGTTTTTTCTTAAAAATTCATTCACTGGTTATGGGTGTCACTAGTTACTCCAGTATTTATTACCCATCTATAATTGCCTTTTGAAAGGTGGTTATGAGCTGCATTCTTCAACCACTCCAATTCTTGTGATGTAGTACATCCATAGTGCTGTCATGGAGGAAGTTCTAAGATTTGGGGGTTGGACTAGTGATTCCAGGCAAATTCGGGCATTTTCGCCATGATGGTGGTACAATACATCCAGATGAAAATGGGGTCCTAGTTTATTTATGATGTGATGTTATGCTATGGTATTCTGAGTCAGAACAAAAGTGCTTCCACTGAACAAAAAAGTGATGGAGGTGTGGGTGGGGTGGGCCGGAGTTCGGGGTGGTTGTGTGGAGGGCGTGGGTAGTACCACACAATCTACCACCAACATGTACTGGGCTATGATTACTGATCCCGTAACTGGGGATCTGGGAGCAAGCTTCAGCCCAATAAGTAAAAAACAAACATCATTGCAAAAGGTTCAATGGAAAGGATGTAACCTTTGAATATGTTTATGTTGTTAAATCTACATTCATAAAACCTCCACCTATATGCTCATGATGTTTTCTTAATTTATTTTATACAAATGTGATTTTGAGATTTGAAGTTTGAATTTTTCGCAGTGAACGGGATTTAGGAAGACCAAGAAAAGCTTCATGAACGGGCGCCCCAGACATTTTGCATCAACAAGAAAATGTATGGACATTGTGAAATTCCTCATCTCTCTGACCTATAATGTTCTTAATCTCATCAGCAATATCCTAATGCTTGAGCTGGCAGACATTTCACTGCCTCACTTTTAGTGCATATGGATCTAAATTTATATGCAATTAATGAAAGGACATAACATTCCTTGCCAGACCTCTTGCAATTATTTCAAACCAAAACGCTTTAATTTCTGAGCTAGCGTCATTGGACTCAGATGCAGCCAGCAAAATAAGTTAACGCTTTAATGTAGAGCAGTCCAATACTGTATTCTCATTTCGTCTCTGCTGGCAGATTTTACTGAAGTCTAATTTCGCCTCCGATCTTGAAAAGCTCAGAAGACTTGCCCCCAGTGATTTATTCCATATAGAATAGGAATTGACCAAGAAAGGGAAGTTAGTGAAGTTTCCATTAGTGAAGTGATGTAAGTTGCCAACAGAAGTACTATCAAGAAGCACTTGCTAAGCAATGAACTGTTCACTGACTCACAGTTTGAGTTCCACTAGGGCTTCCCAGCTCCTGATTTCATAACGCCTGAGTTGAATCATGTACAAAAGAGTTGAATTTCAGAGGTGAGTTGAGAGTGACAACCCTTGACATCAAGGCTGCATTGCATCAAGTGTGACATCAGGGACCCCTAGCAAAACTATAACCAGTGGGAATCGGGGGAAAAGTCTCTGCTGGCTGAAGTCAAGCACAAAGTAAGTTGGCTGTTGCTTTTGGAGGTCAGTCATTTCACCTCCAGGACATCTCTGCAGGAGATTCTCAGGATAGCATCTAGGTTCAACCATTTTCATTTGCTTCATCAATGACCTTCCCTCCATGATAACGTCGGAAGTGGGGATGTTCACTGATAATTGCACTATGTTCAGCATCATTTGTGAATTCTCAGATACTGAAGCAGTCCATGTTCAAATGCAACAAAATCTGGACAATATGCAGGCTTGGGAATGCCAGGCTGTTACTACCTTGAACATGACAGAATCTAATCAGCAGCCCTTGACATTTAATGCCATTAAAATCACTGAACAACGCCCCTCATGATCAACATACTATGGGTTACTTTTGACCGGAAACTGAACTGGACTAATCATACAAATACTATGGCTACAAGAGCAGAGCAGAGACTAGGAATCCTGCAGTTAGTAACTCACCTCCTAACTCCTTAAAGCCTGCCCACCATCTAAAAGGCACAAGTCAGGACTACAATGGAATAATCCCTATTTGCCTGGGTGAGTGCAGATTCAACAATGCTCAAGAAGCTTGAAATCATCTAAGACAAAACACATCCATAAGCATCCACTCCCTCCACCACTGAGACTCACTAGCAGCTGTGTAACATTAAGATATACTGTATAAATTCACCGATGCTCGTAGCACCTTTCAAGACAGTGATTAACTCAAAGGACAAGGACAGCAGATACTTTGGAATGTCAACCCCTGCAAGTTCCCTCCAAACCACTCAAACTGCTTTGAAAATATGTTGTTGTTCCTTCTTTGATGCTGCATCGAAATCTTGAACTCTCTCAGAGACAGCATTGTTGAGTCACATACACCAAATGGACTTCTGTGGTTCAAGAAGACAGTTCACCACCACCTTGTAAAGAGCACTTAGGGATTTATAACAAATGCTGGCCTAGCCAGCGATCCTGATCCAGCGAGCCAGTGATCTCACTCATGATTACAAAATATTCACACCTTTTCAATTTATTTGAAGTGATTTCTATTGATGTCTCTTTCTTGAGTGGGATTCTATTAGCGCAGAGTCACGTTACTCATTTATTAGCTATGTCACCACCACTTTGTCCATGTGTCTTATTACTGGAAGATTTCTAATGTGATTTTGAGTTAAGTTGTGAAGGATCTATCTATGACTACATGACTTAACTTTTCAGAATATGAAACAAGCCTTTTTACTTGGAAATAGTGAGATATGATACATTAGATTTTATGGCAGAAATGGGAAAAGGAATAAAAGTGAATGTATTTTATTACCACTCTGAAAATATTTTTTTATGTCAGAAATACAATTTTGAGGAGTTGTATTTATGATTTCTACAAGATATCTGTTATAGCATGGTAATCATTTGAAGAAAAATATAAATGCTTTGAATACAAAACCATTATTGGAAGGAGGGAGGGAGGTGGTGCAGTGAAGAGAGCTGTGTAATTTAGAAGCAGACCAGGCTGTATGGAATAAAAAAAGTTGCTGGCAAAGCTCAGAAGGTGTGGCAGCATCCGTGAAGAAAAATCAGAGGAGAAGTTTTGGATCTGAGAACCCTTCCTGTTCTGAGGATCTGAAATGTTAACTCTGATTTTTCTTCACGGCTTCTGCTCGACCAGCTGAACTTCTCCAGCAACTTCTGTTTTGTTCTTGATTTACAGCATTCATAGTTCTTTCGGCTTTTAATCGGGTTGTGTACAATCTTTGCCTCTGAGGAGAAAATACCATTACCTTGTGCAATTCTCTCCTCAATCTGACAGTTTTCTTTCCTGTTTACCAGCTTAACTTATTCATAGATTTTTTTTCATTTCATCTTTTTATTATGGAGCCAGTGAGCTACAAATTGCAGCAGTACAAAACAAACTGTAAAACTGCTGGGATCTATTAAAGGAAATGCGGTTATAGTCTGTAGGTTTCTGTAATACAATAGTACCTCTGGCAGCAGAGGTTGCCTTGATGCATGAAGCAGCAGTATGGTGTAATTCTAGGTAACGTCAAGGCCTGAAAGGCAATAAAAAATATTTTTAAACCAAGGAAGTGTTAAAACTCATACCAAAGAAGCTCAGAATTATTTGCCATGTAAGGATAGGAAATATCAAAGTGTGTTTTCAAATAATCCTTCACCTTTTGACGTTACATAGGCAAATGCATATATCCATTTCTGCTATGAACATTTTGCATTGATTTTGTCATATTTATTCCAAGAAAATATATTGACAATATTTATCCAGATTCAGTATCATGCATTCATGATCAATATATAATGAATATTGTAGTATAAATGTAAGGAGAGAATATCCAATCGGTCAATAATGCAGAAGTTTGCTTACAAATGAAGGTATATTGTGAAGATGACATTTATTTACAGTTCTTCTGGAAATTTTGCTCAAAAATAAACCTGCTGAAAACACAGAGAGTGGTATGTGTATGGAATGAGCTACCAGAGGCCAAGGCATCTTGATGGGTACATGAATAGGAAGGGTTTAGAGGGATATGGGTCAAATGCTGGCAAATGGGGCTAGATTAATTTAGGATATCTGGTTGGCAAGGATGAGATGGACCAAAGGGTCTGTTTCCATGGTCTACATCTCTATGACTCTAAAACACCCACAATTACAGAAATGGAAAAGCCCTGTCTGTTTTCAAAACATATCAGGAGGAAAGAAGTTAGTGTTTTGTTTATCTGCTTATTCCTCTTGTTCAGAACAGAGGAACTTTGGGACAGGAGTGGACCATTCAGCCTGTGAAATCTGTCTCACCATTCAATATCATCAAAGCTGATCAAATACTTCAATGCCTTTTACTCACGCTACCTCATGACCCTGTACACTACTGGTAATCAGAAACCTGTAGAAATATAACTAAAGCAGCTTTTGATCCTCTTGCTCTTCTACCATTGCCTCCATTAACTTTCCTTGCTGTTCTCCTTTGAAGTTCTTGCATTTTCACTTTAAAGACACCTTTCAAGGAACAGATGTTGTGAGTGAGACAAATACTGTAAGATCCTAATGCAGCAACAGATAATTTAGTTCTCTGTATATGAGAGTTTGACTTGCATGTAAATTATATCACCTCCTATAGTGCTCTTCATGTTCACTTGCAAAGTCTAACTGCCACTTCAGTTACCCCCTACTCCTTAATATAGGTGTGTAAATTTCAAATTTTGTTAACTGCTAGTCTATTTATGCACAAAATGTTAAGCACTTTTGTTTCGTTGGTGACAATCCAGCTTAATTAGAAACTGATGTCACTGTGTAAGCACTTCAAAATCAGACTGGTAAGCAAGGGCCCTGACCGGAAACATCAACTTTCCCGTTTCTCTGATGCTGCCTGCCCTGCTGTGTTCCTCCAGCTCCACATTATGTTATCTCTGACTCCAGCATTGGCAGTTCTTAATATCTCCGGTAAGCAAAGTTTTGCTTGCACGTTATAAAGTATCCATATTTTTGTTACAGGGGACTCAGCCCACTTGCTGAGAGCCCATGTGTGATTTGGCAAGAATGAAGGCTTGATATTTAACAGTTAAATCAGACAGTTCACTGGCACTGAGCAATGTCCAGATTGCTTAGTTAGCTCAGTCAGGAATATCTCATGCTGGGTCATTAAGCGTTTGCCTTTTGAGACCACATCAGTGAATCCCATGGATATTTTCAGGTCTTAACAAAATTCAGGTTCCTATTAATTTGAATATATCTCAAGTTGTGATTTAAAGCACATTTTGCCAAATCAATTCATGATTTACATATTAATATACTAAGATTCAATCATCAAAATTGTTACGTGATTTTCCTGACTTCTGAATCATATCCTATATTAGAAAAAAGACCAATATGTTTGCTTCCATGGTCCTGGAGAACTGTGCTCAGGTAAAAGAAAATGCTGCTTCTCACCAGTGGTTATACATCAAAAATGAACTACTGTGATTTGTGCTCTTCGTATCTGCTAAATAGTGCTTTCAGGATATTCTGCTACCTCATACAACGGTCTAATATTTGCACTTGGAAAGACAGGTGCTTTAATGGTGTTCTGATTTCACTATTTGTTCTTCTTTTTCCAGTTGTCTGAACATGAGGTTTAGCTAATCAGTGTGAGAAACTAATCCCTCAATCTATGACTTTAATTGCAAAGGTAAGAAAACCATCAATCGCAGCATCTTTTACTGTCAAATTCATTGTTTAGTAGACTCACAGACCCAGTCCCAAGCTTTTTGATCTGGGTACCGAGTGGACAGGGTCTTGCATAGCGTATTCATCATGCATACAAACTGGTTGATATAGTATTCTGTGATCAGATGACTTCAGTTAATCAAGTTACACTCACAATTTTACTGTTAATGACATTTTAAATAGCATCTTTCTAAAGAGAAAGATTTGCATTTTTAGAGGACTTGCCATGACCTCACTACATCCCAAAGCACTTCATAGCCAACAAGGTACTTTGAAGTGTTCGGCACAATTTTTAAGTTAGACATGTGGCAAATGATTTTCATTGCATCAAGGTCTCACCAACACAGGCAGTTAATGGCTAGTTCATCAGATTTAGCGGTGTCAGTGGAGAGCTAATTATGGTGCAGAATACCAGGGAGAAATTACCTTTGAATAGTGGCATGTGATATTTTATGTACACCTGAAGGGGTAAATGAAGGGATGATTTAATGCCTCATCTGAAAACATTGCATTGATCTATTGACATTGATTTTCCTGTGTGCTTTGGGCATAGGACTTAAGCCCACTCTCTGCTGACTGAACAGCGAGTTTAATCCCCACTGAATCACAGCCCACACACTTGATTGATTGTTTGCTCAATTGACCTTGTGCCATCAACCAGAATGTAGCCATCATAGTTTAGCTCAACATCACTGCTACAGCTGTCTGAATGACAGTGACTTCAAAAATACAACTACCTTCCCAGAGAAAATTCCCTTCTGTCTAGTGTAGCTCTGAACAAATCATCTTATTTACATTTGATCAACTCCTCCTGTTTTCTATGTTTCCAGTTTTAACTGTACATATTCAATTCTGCATTAGCCACCATTGGCTTTTCTGTTCTGAATTGAAATACAGGAACCTATGTAGTCAATGTGCTCCCATCAAGGTTAAGCCTGAACCTCCTTATGCAGCAGGTTTGCCTCACTTATTCCCTTTGAGAACAGGTATCTGTAAGGTTTGCTTGTTCTAATGCGGTGGAGGACAACACTTACTGATTGAACTGAAAAATGCTCTTGTAGATATTTTGAATCAAACTGTACAAGCATGTTATGATTCACTTCAGGAGCTTGTGGGACTTGAACCCAGGCCTCCTGGCCCAGAGGGAGAGACACAACTGCTGTTCTATAAGAGCCCTTCAAGAGACTCTTGTACTGAAAAACAAATAGTTAATTGCAAGTTAGCAATCAGTTATATGTTACACTATTCCAGGAACTAAGAGGAAGACCTGGATGAAAGCTGTCAATCTTTCAAAATCTTAATCTGTCCTCACCTTCCAGCCTCCAATTTGCCTTTTAGCATTCCTAAAAGGCCATTCCATCGTTGATACTGTGCTCTATTCCTAAGTCATTCCCAACATCCCATTCACTCTTCCCATCGCACCCTGTCGTATAATTACCGGATTCATTGTCTATGGCCTCAGACAACAGTTGCAATGAATTAATGATTTACTTTTTTTTGAAATACTGAAGATTTGAGGGCAATGAGGAGAAGTGGTATGAAAGTGGAATTTGGATCTGAGCCAGATCAACCATGATGTTATACAATGGTGGGGCTGAATGGCCTACTCCTGCTCCTACTCCTTACATTCTTATTATGCAGAATTGTTTCAATCTCAGCTATTAATTCACTCCTCATTATGTAGTCTACTCAACACTGGGCAGACAAAACACAGCTTACTTTGGAGAAAACCTCTGTCTTGTCCACAATATGATCCTTAGATTTAGATGGAATGTTATTTTAACTCTCCATTTTGCTCTTGCTGACATTCCTGTTCTCAGCACAATACACTGTTCCAGTGAGGCTCAGCTAAAGTGACCAACATCTTAACTTTTAATTCAGCTTTGAGGACACAATGGTGCGTTCAATGATTTTGGACCATAAATCCAGTACTTTATTTAGTTTTCTATTGTTTCTGCTTTTTATAAAAAAAATTAAGATGACAACTTACTTGCACTGGGCATGTTTTATACTTCTTTGTTTCTTTCCTTGGTCCCATCTCCATTTCTTTTAGCTTTGGAGGATTCACTTAGCTGACACTCTCACTCCCATTCTCCGTGTTATCACAAACCTCCCTTTTGTGCTTGTCTCACCTATTTCTAGCTTAAAACCTATTAAATGCCAACTTTTTACAGTTCTAATGTAAGGTCACAGACCTGAAACATCTGTTCTGTGTCTGGACGAGGACTTTAATGAAGTGAACTTGCAGTATCTGCGGACAGCATATGAGCCTCATGTGGTTATGGCAGACTAGGACAGGAATTAATGCATCATTGCCTTTCAATCAAACATCTCTCTTTTTATCCAAAAAGGGAAAATAAATTGCATGTATTATCACGTACACTTTGAGTTACCCAAGTTACCAAATAAGAGAATAAGGCACAGATACAGAAATAGACCATTGGCTCAGCAAATCTGTTCTGCCATTCATTGAGGTCACAGCTGACCTGATAATACTCAATTTCTCTTTCTTGCCCTATTCCCAATGTCCTTGATTCCCTTAATTATTAAAAATCTATTTTAACATTGAACTCTGTTAATGTCCCAACAGCTCAACAGCTCTCTACAGTAAAGAATTCCACAGATTCACTATCCTCAGAGAAATAATTCCATCTGAGCACACTTTGAAATTTGTAAATCTCATATTGAGATTATGCCTTTTGGTCTGTTACCTTAACAGGCTTTCCAGTTCATCCCTCTAAGAATCTTCAGTTTCAATATGGACCCTGATCATTATTTTTAACTTCCATCAGTACAAGTCGATTTAGAATCACAGAAACAAACTTATAAGAAAATCTATTGATATTCAGAATCAAACTGCTGAACATTTTCTGGATTACCTCACATGCAAATACGTATGTTTAATCAAAAAGGGAACCGAAACAGTTTACAGTATTCTGGGTGTGGTGTGGTTAACATCTTGTATGGTTTTAGCAAGGCAACACATTCCCTTTGAAATGAAGGTTAACAGTCCATTTGAATCCACTATTACTCACTGATTTTGGATGCTCACTTCCGTGATTCACACAAAAGGACTTCCAAATGCTGCAGCTTTTTACAGTGCTCCCCACATAAATAATATTCACCTCTTCTTCTTGCTAAAGTGCATAAATGAACATTTTCCCACATTACATTCCATCTGCCAAGTTTTCAACTTTCATTCAACCTATCTACACCTTTCTGTAGGCTCATTGTGAAATCCTCAATACTTGCCATTCCAACTATTTGGATATCTTATGTAAATTTAGCTATTCTAAATTCACTTCCCTCATCCAATTCATTATTGAATATTATAAATAATTGTAGCCCCAACACATACCTCTGTTGCAGTCAGATTGTCATATCTTCTGTTAGCTCATTCTCTATCTGTTGCTAAGATACTATTGCAACACCATAGGTTCTTATTAAGTAATCTTGTATATGGTGCCATATAAAGTGCCTCTTGAAAATCAATTATATTACACCTACTGGTTTCCATTTATCTATCCTGGCTGTTATCTCCCTGAAATACTGTAAAAAATTGTGAAGCATGATTTTCCTTCTGGAAAGCCACGTTGGCCTTGTTTGATTATGTTATATATTTCTGAATGTTCTATTTTTACAACATTTATAATGGGCTCTAACACTTTTCCAATGATAGATGTTAAGCTCAATTGGCTTATAGCTACTGGTTTTCGGTCTCTCTCCCTATTCAAAGAATGCTGTTACATTGGAAAATTTCCAATCCTCTGGGACTTATCCAGAATATAAGGATTCTTGGAAGATTTCTACCATGTATCCACCCAATCCATCAACTCCAGGAGAATTATTGGCCTACAGTCCCATTAATTTCCCTGCCACATTTTCTTTAGTCAGCACTATTCTGTTTATTTCCTCCTCCAACCATCATTCATCATTTTAGCCTTTTGATTATTTCATATTTTTGGAATGTTATTAGTGTCGTCACCCATACAGATTAATGCACAATGTTTGTTCAACACCTCTGCCATTTCCTGATTCTTTATTACTATTCTTTACTTATTCTTCTGATATGAATGATGCCAGTTTTGCCAGCATTTATTGCTCAACTCTACCTGTCCTTGAGAAGGTGGTGAGCTACTTTCTTAAACAGCTGCAGTCCATTTGCCATAGGTAGACCCACAATGCCCTGAGGACGAAAGCTCCAGGATTTTGACTCTGCACCACTAAAGGTTTGGTGATATATGTCCAAGTTGGGATGGTGTGTGGCTTGGAGGGGAGTTGTGAGATGTGTTCCCATACTGGCCTTGTTCTTCCTGATGGTAATGGTTGTAAATTTGAAAGGGGCTATCTAACAAGACTTGGAAAATTTTTGTTTGTGTCTCGTACATGGTACACCCTGCTGTGGATGGTGTGCCAGTACAGTGGGTTCCTTTGTTCTGGATGGTGTCAAGCTTCTTGAGTATTGATGGAGCTGCACACATCTAGGCAAGTAGAGATATTCTATCACGCTCCTGACTTATAACTTGTAGATGGTTAGCAGGATTTGGGGAGTCAGGAGGTGAGTTACTTGCTACAGGATTCATAGCCTCTATCATGCTGCTGTAGCCACAGTATTTATATGGCCAGTCCAGTTGAGTTTTTGCTCAAAGGGCAGCCCCCAGGATATTAATAGTGGGGAATTCAGTGATGGTAACACCATTCAATGTCAAGGGTGGTGATTAGTGTCTCTCGTTTTGGAGATGGTCATTGCCTGCTACTTGTGTGACATGAATTTTATTAGTCATTTGTCAGCCCAAACCTGTGTATTTTCATGGCCTTATTTCACCAATCTCATTCTCTAAGTTCATCTTCACTATGGCCTGCATCAACTTAGTCCTCTCACTTCCTTATAGTGTACTTAAACAAGCTCATTTATATTACCTTTAGTTTGCACTCTCAGTTTATTTCCTTCATGTTTTTTCACCTTTTATTGTACATTGTCATTACACCCAGATCCAAAATAGCCTGATCCCTAGTTAGATGTGCAACATATTGTTCTAGAAAATTGTTCCAAACACATTTCTTGCTACCATACTTATTCCATCACATACCGACAAAGCTACTCTACTATCCTTCCCTTTCTGCCTATCCTTATAAAAAGCCATAAATCTCTGAATATTTATTTCCCAGTTTTGGACTCCTCTTAATCATGAATCTGTGAAAGGCTGTAAGATTGCCATTAAAATCTATTTGTGCTAGTTATTTATTTTTTTTTCAAATAAAAATCTTTTACATTTGCTGCTTTCTTTCCCCTTTGACCAAAATTGCTGCTGTTTCGTACACTTGTACACTCTGTCTCTTCCTGCCTTTCTCTCGACATCATTATCAAAACAGTTGCATTGCAGTGCCACCATATCCTTTTACATTTCATAATTACGTAGCTCCTTCTAATTAGTGCCTATTCATTTCAAATGAACACTGGTTCCAGCACAGTTCAAGTGAAGCCTGTCCCATGAACTGAAACTGTTTGACTCATACTACCCTTTACACCATTTATTTAATTTCTGACTTTATTTACCCTTTGCGAGTTTGCTTGGGTTTCAGATAGCAATCCTAAAGTTATTGCCTTGAAGATTCCCCTTCTAGCATAGCTCCTGACTGTTCATTTTTTTTGTTTTACAGGAGCACCTATCCAGTCCTATGAGTGTCATTAGTGCCAACATGGACAAAGAGATCTGGATCATATCCCTCCCATTCTAAGTTCCTTTCTTTACTTCAAGGAGATATCCTTAACCTCAGCAGGAACACAACCTTTGAGAAGTATGCTCATGGCTGCAATGAACAATATCTTCTCTCCGATGACACTGTCTGCTCCCACTGCTACAATATGCTTGGCCACTTGAATAACTCCCTGTACCATGGTGTCATGGTCAATTTGCTTATTCACCTTGCATCCTGACCCTCACCCACAGAGCTTGTAAATATTGGATAATTGTAGCATGGTGGCTAACCAAGACTTCCCCTTGGGTCCCCATACCCATCACCTACAATCACACGCTTCTGTCCTTGATCACAGGCCAAATTTGGATTCCTACAGTGAAGGGTGTGACTGCCTCTTGGAATAAAGTATCCAAGTAACTTTCCCCCTCCTTGATATGGCACAATGTTTGCAACTCAGACTCCAGCTCCTCAGCCCGTATCCAAAATTGTTTGAGCTGCAAATATTTGGTACAGTTGTGCTCACTGTGGATTGTCTGATTGTACAGTAGCTTCCATATCCTGCAGCTGCAACAATCGCCTGACCTGTCATCCCTATCAATTTTATTTCAATTATTACTTATATCGCTCTCGTGCCCTGCTCCTTACAAATGAAGAATCTTCAATCTGAATGCTTCATTGTACTTTTATTTCCTGTTTAACACACTATTATTAATCTGATACCTAGGAAGGTAGTTTTTAGAAAAAATGGGAGAAAGGGACAAGGGACCAAAACACAAGCTAAAGACCTTTAATTTAAAGACCAGAAATAATCACCAATGCTACTCACCAAGCAGTTGCTTAGTTTGAAGAAAACCAAACATCTTTTACCTTTTTCTATTAAAATGTTCACCCAGCACTCTATTATGGGTCTCACCTTGGAGAACGAGGTCAGAAGTCACACAACACCAGGTTGTAGTCAAATAGGCTTATTTGAAATCACAAGCTTTCAAAGCATAGCCCCTTCATCATGTGAGGTGAGAGAGAGCAATCAGAACACAGCACTGACAGGCAGAGAGAGAGAGATCAAGAGCAGAGAGATCAAAAGACCAGACAAATGGCGTGAGTGGATTGCTGAATAATAAGCCCCTGCAAGTGATTAGAACTTTTAGATGGTGTGAGTAAAGTGTCAACAGCTGAATAATAAGCGAAGGGATGACCTATAGTGCAACTAAAATGTGGCAGAGAGATAATTACAAAAATTTAAAATTGAGGTGGTGGAGACAATTGGTGCTGGAGACAAACCAAATGACTGGAATAACATGATAGGTATAAATGTCTCATGTCAAGGGCCTAGCCAAAGTCATAAGTAATCCAAAACTGTACAAACTAATTAAGGTTGAGAGATCATAAAAATTTATCCAGGTGATGGTGACAAAGTGACAAAGATTTTGCAAATACAGAACAAATACAGTGTGGTGGGCCACATGTAGCACAACATGAACCTAACATCATGATTGCAGCCGTCTTCATGGATATCGAACTTGGCTATCGGTTTCTGCTCAATGATGCTGTGTGGTTGTATATCTCAAAGGCCGCTTTGCAGGACGCTTACCTGAAGATCGGAGACTGAATGCCCTTGACTGCTGAAGTATTCCCCAACAGGGACGGAATATTCCTGTCTGGCAATTGTTGCACAGTGTCCATTCATGCTGTTCTCAGAGTCTCATTCACCTGATGACTTCCTCTGTGCCTACTGCCAAGCCAATGTCTTCCATTTTGGTAGTGGGACAGAAACTGAGCCCTCGGCTGAGAACTTTGTCCTGTTGAGGGCGTGGTCAAAGTTCTCAGCTGAAAGCTCAATTTCTGCCCCATTACCAAAAAGGACATCAGTGGTTTGATGAATCCAGAGGAATTCATAAGGCAAATGAGGCTGTGAGAATACTTCCACAAATCTCAAGATGTCAGCAGTGAGCCCAATAAGAGTTTTGTTTGTCTGCTTCTGAGCTGAACACTAGTGTGAAAAATAATTCTGCTTCTTGCAGTTAAAACACTATTTTATCCAAACTGGGCTTTACCTTTTTTTTAACGTGATAATATTCTCACTAATTACAGTTTGTACTTTTTTGTTAGCTCCTGTACAGATTCTTGTTCTTTTTCTCCATATTGTTGCAGGTGTGAAGTGTTAGTTGTTTTTCCACATAGTACAAAGTTCTGAGCTGTTTCTCCACACTATGGACAAGCTCACTTGTCTCCCAAGCATGTGCCATAGCTGTTGTTTTACAATTTCAGCGCTTTTGCCCGCACCTACAACTTCTTCAAGAGTCAGATTGTTTTAGCAGTTGTGCTGTGGGAAAGGACCTCTTATGTCTGAGATGATTTCATCTTTCACTATCTCATATTTTAGTTGTACAATTTCATGGCTTCATGGAGCTCAGTTAACAGTGTTACATATTGACCAATGGTTTTTTTCTTCCCCTTGGTTGATCCCTAAATTGAACATGCACCATTCTTAAGTGACACACATTTGGGGCTAAAAGCATGACTTCAAAGGTTTCACAATTTCTGCTTTATGTTTCTCTGCTCTTCAGATTGATTTATGGTGGAACATATTTCGAAACAGCCTCTCCCCAACACTGATAAAATTGTAGCACCTTGTGCCCGATTTGGTTTGGCCAACAAATCTATTGCTATTGTATAATTCTACCACTGTGCACAGAAAAACTGCTGTCATTTTCTTTTAAGTAGTATTTTAACTGTGGCCGGCTTTATTGATCTTTGTTCTCCTTTCAGTGGCACTCACAATTCTGTGGCTGTGTTTTTTATTTCAGTCTGGACACTCAACTCGCTGGCTCTGCTAATACCATGTTCAAGCGTACAACCCAACAGCAGTGTGTTAACAGGAAACTTCATTGAAGTGAACTCAGGCTGACTGCCTACAGTATGTGCACCATATTGCAGATGTGACATGATGAGGACAGACAAGGACAAACATTTGTACATAACTGTCATTCAAATGACATCCGTTATTCTCTCTATAAAAATGTTGCTTAACCCATCATTTTATGAGTTTTTCCTGTTTCCTGACCAACACCTGTCTCCTGATCAACACAAAAACAGATTAAATGGCCCCTTTCTCATACATGTTTCTGGGAGTTTGTGTGTAAATAGTTACTTCAGCTTACATGACAATAAAGGTGAAAAATTGCTTTTCTCATACATCCTCTCTCTCTCCGTTTCTCTTTCTTTCCTCAATTTTTGTCTGCAAATGATGCCTAAGAAATGTTCTATGCAAACACTTCAACCAGTTTATTACTCATAAAATGTGTTTATCAAGGTGCCCTTCCAGTGTGAGACAAACAAAGGACTGTGGATCACACTTAGTCTTATTAAAATACTTGTAAGTTAAAAAAAACAAGTCTTACACAACAAATTAGGTTAATTGGTGTACCACAAAGTTCGGTGCTGGGACCACAGCTGTTTACAATATACATTAATGATATAGACAAGGGCATTAAAAGTAATATTAGCAAATTTGCTGATGACACAAAGCTGGGTGGCAGTGTGAAATGTGAGGAGGATGTTATGAGAATACAAGGTGACTTGGACAGGCTAGGTGAGTGGACGGATGCATGGCAAATGCAGTTTAATGTGGATAAATGTCTGGTTATCCACTTTGGTGGCAAGAACAGGATGGCAGATTACTATCTAAATGGTGTCAAGTTAGGTAAAGGGGAAGTACAATGAGATCTAGGTGTTCTTGTACATCAGTCAATAGACAATAGACAATAGGTGCTGGAGTAGGCCATTCGGCCCTTCGAGCCAGCACCACCATTCATTACGATCATGGCTGATCATCCACAATCAGTATCCTGTTCCTGCCTTATCCCCATAACCCTTAATTCCACTATCTTTAAGAGCTCTATCCATCTCTTTCTTGAAAGTATCCAGAGAGTTAGCCTCCATTGCCTTCTGGGGCAGAGCATTCCATATATCCACCACTCTCTGGGTGAAGAAGTTTTTCCTCAACTCTGTTCTAAATGGCCTACCCCTTATTTCTAAACTGTGTCCTCTGGTTCTGGACTCACCCATCAGCGGAAACATGCTTCCTGCCTCCAGAATGTCCAATCCCTTAATAATCTTATATGTCTCAATCAGATCCCCTCTCATCCTTCTAAACTAATAGAAGCGCAGTTGCTCCAATCTTTCAACATATGATAGACCCGCCATATCGGGAATTGACCTTGTGAACCTACGTTGCACTCCCTCAATAGCAAGAATGTCCTTCCTCAAATTTGGAGACCAAAACTGCACACAATACTCCAGGTGCGGTCTCAGCAGGGCCCTGTACAGCTGCAGAAGGACCTCTTTACTCTTATACTCTATTCCTCTTGTGATGAAGGCCAGCATGCCATTAGTTTTCTTCACTACCTGCTGTACCTGCATGCTTGCTTTCATTGACTGATGTACAAGAACACCTAGATCTCGTTGTGCTTCCCCTTTACCTAACTTGACTCCATTGAGATAGTAATCTGCCTTCCTGTTCTTGCCACCAAAGTGTATAACCACACATTTATCCACATTAAACTGCATCTGCCATGCATCCGTCCATGCACCTAGCCTGTCCAAGGCACCCTGTATTCTCATAACAATGAGTCAATGAACAGGAAGGCAGATTTTGGTATGATGGTGGGTCTCACTGTGTCTTTGCTGGCAGAAACTTCGCTAGGGGAACGGCTGCTAGGTTCCCTGCTTATCGCCCCCACTTTCTGAGCATCCTAGAACACTCTTTGAGTTCGGCCAATGGGTTCACAGGGAAGGGGTCACAGAACGCAATGAGGTTAGGCCAGGCCATCCTCGGTGTACCCATCCTCTCCACAATGCCAAGCGGTCGGGCGAAAATATGGAATACACAAACATAATATCTCTCACTGTAATTCTGGCTGAGTACCTCTAAATGAGTTTTGAGTCATAATGACACTCCCATTATTCAACATGCAAAACAGGTCTGGGCTGATCTTTGTTTGCTTTTGATCTATGGTAATCTTGGCCTCTTTGCATTCCATCAGGCTTTGCCTGTAGAAATTTTTTAGCCAATTTTATCTTGGCTCTTGCTGTTTCGGCTGTTGGCCACTTGGCCACACTCTGCATGCTTCGGACAGCACAACTGACTTAATTAACTTAATCACAATACTCCTGTTCCTATGGTAATCTCACTGGACTAGTAGTCTAGACGTTTAGCCAATACTCTGGGTTTCCAAAGAAGAATCATCTTGGACTGCAAAAGTTAACTCTGTTTTAACCCTCCACAATGCTGCCAGACCTGTATGGCATGGTGACTCATTGGTTGGCACTGCTGCCCCACAGCATCAGGGAGTCAGGTTCAACTCCGTACTCAGGAGATCGTCTGTGTGGAGTTTGCATGTTTTCTGCAAATCAGTATAGGATTCCTCCAGGTGTTCTGGTTTCCTTCCACAGTCCAAAGATGTGAAGGTTAGGTAGAATGGCCATGCTAAGTTGCCTGTAGTGTTCAGGGATGTGCAGAATAGGTGGATTAGCCACAGGAAATGCAGGGATAGAGTATGGAGAAGGGTAGGTCTATGTGGGATGCTCTTCAGAGGTTGGTGTGGACTCAATGGATTGAATAGCCTGCTTCTACACTGTTATGAATTCTATGACCTGCTGAGTTTCTCCAACATTTTCTCCTTTTGTAATTAATACTTTGGGAATATGATTTCCTACACAGTGGTGGAATTAAAATTAAAATACAAACATCTGAACATAAAGCCAGCTTGGTATTGATGACCATGATAACTGTCATCATTTGTATTGAATGTCCATCTGAATCACTAATGTCTTTGGGGAAGGAAGTATGTCATTATTACTTTGTCTCGTCTATGTGTGTCTACAGACCCACAACAATGTGCTTGTCTCTTAACCACCATTTGAAATGGCCTACTAAGTAACTCAGTTCAAGCACTCTTAGGGATGGGCAATAAATATTAGCCTTGTCAGTAGCACACATATCCCATGAGAAAGATACATAATTGATCCATAAAATATACATTATTTTTGTAGCATATATTGCTGCATTTGCCAGAATGTTGTTTTATAAGACAGTAGCATTACATTATATGATGATAATTGTTCTTGGAACTGTGTGTCTTTCGGCCATAAGGTTTAACAGCTGTGGAACAATACATCCTAAAGTCAATTACAAGAAAATTGTTTCTTTTTCTGTCAATTGGTAGCTGCTATAAATCCCTGGTCCCTTCTGAAGGTCAGCATACTAGCAGGAAATAATTAGTTTTTTTTTAGAAAAGACAGATAGTGAACCTTGCATGTTCCCTCTCGTAGTTCATCAGAAAATGAGCAAATGGACCTCGTTTCTCAGATTCCCGGGTGTAAAATGGTGCCGAAAATCATCACGTCTCAAGGCCATCTGAAAAACATACATTACCATGTAGGAACTGAATATTATTCAGGAACTCAGCCAGCTATTTTAAATAGGTGTTGGCATTCTGCAATTTACAATGTGCTGTTATCAAGGTGAAACAATGGATAGAATCTTATAGGGGTCTGAGCGATCAGCCTACAATGAGATATGTGGACAATCATTCCACAAGTGTGGTGAAGCCAATCTTCACATCAAGATCATCTTTCTCCATCTCTTGTGGTCTCACCAGACAGTGGGGAGCTGCCAGTTATGGGGAATTATTGCTTGTTAAACACCTTGTTGTTAGCTGAACTCACCTCAGTGATATTCAGCTTTCTATCGTTACCAAACAGGATGCTGATTGATGCTCACCTGTGATTGTTAAATGTCTTCTTAATGCTAAAAGTTGCCTCATTAATATCTGCACTCCCATTTTACCAAATTTGCCAAAGCAGCAAGACCCATGAAAACTTGGCCGGGCGCCTCTGCTCACAACTTGATGTGAACACTCTCTGTGTCAAAAATCAACAACTCGGGGCACACTCCATGAGCACCATCCATGTGAATCTCACATTCACAAACGGTGGCATCTGATATGTGCCAGCCTCTAACTACCTTCAGGGTACACCTCTGACCCACTTCTGGGTTCTTTTGTGCATCTGCTCATCAATACCTTATTGATGGCAGCACCGGTAACTATCTTTGTGCTCTGTATCAAAGATACTGCACACTCAGAGAAATGCACTCAGCCCATGGACTGGCCAATTGCATTCACTATCTTTCACCCTATTTGCATGCATCCCTACCTTGTCTTATCTTTACATGTTTTGCCTGCTCAGCCAGAGACTCCATGCACATAATACAGCTTTAGAATAAACATGAGGCCAGTAATCTTGTCATAGCTTTCAGGAGATTTTGCTCAGGAGGTTCAAGCACAGTAAGCCAAGGGCAACATCTGATACCAGTCCAGGCCATTCTCGGGCTGTGCCAGGTCAGAACCCTACCCTCATAAACGGTGAGAAACCAAATGATGGGCAGCACACCACCTACTTGAGTCTTCCTGTCTGATTTTGTCCATTTATCTTACGTAAAAGAGAGGGAGCAGTATTACAGAAGATGAAAATGAATGGCACATTTGACTGTTGGTGGAAATGAGGAGGTATCATGTGCAAGTGAGAAGGCAGTGCAAAGACCATGCAGGGTTAGTGGTAGCAGGGATTGGGGTGAGTGACAGCATGTGGGGGAGATGTTGCAAGTAATGGTGAGCTTGGTGGAGCATAAACCTTGCTAGAAATATGAGCCCAGTAGCAGAGATAAAGTGAGTATATGTTATCGGGCAAAGATGCTGAATCATGCACGCACTCATGGAGTGGAGAGGGTCATTGACTTGCTTCCTACAGTGCCTGGCATTCCTGAAGATACCTGAGAGGACTGTAAACTGGGTGGTAACCTTGCAACATGCTGACATCGCTCAGTGTCATGTTGCTCCTGGGGAAGAAGAAGTTCAAGACACTGACTGGAAAGCATGGGACCACATGTCAAACCCCATACAAAATATGGGCAAGCAAATCCATTTGGTTTCTCGGTCTGCTCCACTGTTCAATAAGGTCATGCTTCATTTGGTGGTTTTGTGAATTCGACATTCCATCAACTCCTGATAACCATTGATTCCATTGTTTAACAAGAATCTATCTAATCTGTCTTAAAAACATTCAATTATCTCATTTTCACCTGAGGCTGAGAGTTCCAAAGTCACACATGAGAGAAATAAATCTTCTTATGTCTATCCTAAAAGGACAATATCAAGATTTAAAACTGTTCCCCGTCATTCTGAGTTTAGCCACCGAGCCAGAAGTTCTTTCCTACAGTGCCAGGTATTCCTCAAGACAGCTCATAGGACTTTAACCTGGATGGCAACCTCTCACCCTCCTTATCAAGACCATTAAATATCTTACACATTCCAATCATGGCAACTCTAACTCTTGTAGTGGAAACACAACCGACTTGTGCAATTTATTCTTATACAATCCATTCTTTCCAAATATCAATCTAGTAAACTTCCTCTGAATTGCTTTTCATGTATATACATCTTTCCTTCAATAAGGAAACCGAAACTACCATAAAATTTGCGATGCGGTCTCACTGATGCCTTGTATATTTGAAGCATGAATTATCTTACTTGTATGTTCACTCCCTCTCATAGTAAAGGATAGCATCCCATTATTGTTCCTGATTCTGTGCTGTACCTGCATAATAACCTTTCTGCCTCATTCATTAAATCCCTCTGCACCTCAGAGTGCTACAGTCATTTGCCATTTAAGTTAACTGATCTATGTCCTTCTGCAGTCTCCAAATATCCTTTTCACAACACACTTTCCTACCTATCTTTGAGTCATCTGCAAAACTAGTTACCATGCCTCTGCTCCTGCATCAAAGTCACTTGTAATTTGCAAAAATTCAAGCCCAGCACAGACCCTTGAGGGAGTCCATTTGTCACATTCTGCCAAACAGCCAAAGACTCATTTATACATACTGTCTGTTTTGTTTTTGCCAGAAAGCCAGCCCCTAATGCCTGTTGATGATTATGACGTCAACATTCAACAACTTTGAGCAAAGCTTGTCATGTTCTGTATATTTTCTACATTCACTATAGCGAAAATAAAGTTAACCAAGGAAGTGATAACTCCCTTTATTTGCCTTCATGAGAAGCCAGGTTGGAGCAGAAAATAACCACTATATGCCTAAAAAAGCATTCTGGTCCAAAACGTTTTCCCACTTGCTTCCAGGTTCATGCATTCTCCGTTCTCTCCCCCAACCCCTCCTCCTAGCTGTCCCTCTTGCTTCCTCCCTCCACCTTTTGTACATCAGCTCTTTCCATTCACGTCCTTCCTTCCCTCTCTCCCGCCTTCTTTTTTCCTGTCTTCTCCCTTACTCCGACTCCTTGATGCACCTTACCTTCCACCCATTCTTCTCTCATGTTCTCCCTCCATAAGTCTTCTATTATTTACTGCTAGTGCTGGTATTTGATAGTCAAGCCACGGATTGCAGCCTCTGGATATTTGACAGGACAGTCTGCCAGAGTTATGTTGATACAATCTGAGGCCCAATTTTACACAAATCTGAGCACTTTGAATCACAGCACACATCCTGAGTACATCGTCTATTTAATTCCCATTATTGACAATATTTGTACATTATTAACTCATTCCTCTAACATTTATCGTTGTTAATTTGATGCCATCATTACCTTAAAAAGGAAAAGAAAATATATGGTGTTATCATTTGAGTCAACAAATAGCTGCAATAATAACTTTAAGGTTCAAATGTTCCATGAAAATTGGATTGTTGAACTTTAGTAATGAATTGCTCTATAGCCTTGTAAAAGTTTTGTTGTTTACTTAGTCAAAAACCAGGATACCTTTTACACCACAACCTGAGCAAACATTACTATACAATATTAATCACTGGTACCAATGTATTTGTCAATTCAAAACAAGAAATGTACATTACACCTTGGTATCGATTTTTTATGTCATTAGACCGTATCATAACACCAATGTATTAGGATTATGACATGATCTAACTACATGAAAAATCAACACCACTATGTTATATGCATTTTTTATTATAATTTGACATCACTTACAATTAATCAGTTATTATTATTATATTGAAATTATAATTTCAATTATATTTGTTAAGAAGCATTCTTTTAAATGCTGATCAGAAAATCTTTCTACATGTCAGTGTATATGTTTCAAATATAATTCCACTTTCAGTAAATACTTCCTTACTCTTTAAACCAAACAGTATGAGGTATTATGAGATAACAAGATGTAGAGCTGGATGAACACAGCAGACCAAGCAGCATCAGAGGAGTGGGAAAACTGACATTTCAGGTTTAGACCCTTCTTGGTGCGTGATAAATGTTTACCAACAAATAATTGAATTTGGGTTCTGGATCTGCTCTGCTTTGGCATGAGAAGCTTTTACATCTTGGAGAATATTCAGAATCTATTCTTTCATCCAGGTATGTAATTGTCGTTGAAAGTCTATTTTCCCATTTGAGTTGAAAAAGGCACCTATTTGTTTTGTCAATAGAATGAATTTTGCAGTGATTCGAGACATTTTTGAACAGCATCCCATTTGAAGAAACCATTCGGTGTTTGCTAAAAACTACACAACTTATTTGCCTTACGTAAACATGAATATAACATTGGAACTACAAATTGGCAATATCTGTACATATTTAACCCATTCCCTTGACAATTATCTTTACTAATTTAATGCTGGCATCAGCTAGTCCGCTACTTTAAAATGACAAAGATGCCAAATGAGGTTGTCATCATTTGAGTAGGCTAATAGCTGCAATAGTAATCTTTAAATTCAAATATTCCATGAAAATTAAGTTGAGTATTAGTAAGCAGGTACCAGCGTTTCTTGAGAAATGTGATTACTGATCCAACATTACAATTACTGGAGACAGAAACCTGGTATACATTATCTTGATTGAAACGTGGAAATAATCTTTACAAATCATGACAGTTTTTTTGTGAAAGACCTTCATGTCTGACAGGCTGGTGTTTAATACTGGAGTGATTGCACATCTATTAATGAATCAGTTTGTGATGATCTCTGGCTGTGAATGTGATTATCAACTTACAGAATAACATGCAGAGACATTGTACTCGAGCAATTGGGGTCATACTGGATAACTGCAAAGCAGAAAGTTAAGACAAAACTGCAGGGTCTCCTGAAACCATTTAACTGCCATTTGCTTTATTGTGCTCATTCAGGTCTCTGCTCAATTAGCCAGGGTAGTGATAAAAATGTAACATTTGTCCTTTGTATTCATGACTATGAGAGGGGAAAGAACCAGCCAGGGTCTCACGATATGAACATTTATGTAGTTTTCTTAGTGGAATGCTTAATAGACCTCTTTGCAAAAGGGCGCTGTTCCTCACAACTAGGAGGATTATATCTTACACCCAGAAACTGTTGTGGCTCGAGACTAATTATGAATCTAAGCCAGGACAAATTGTGCGTATCAATTTGGAAAGGACTTCTATTTGGACATTAGTCTCTTCAGCTACAAAAATCACACTCTAAACAAGAGTTGTACAAGAGTATTTGTTTACCAATCAAGTAATATATGTTATAGACGCTTAATAACTTAGCGAGACTTTAAGCATAGGACATAATTTTAATTGTATTTTCTGAAAGAGCCCATGGTTCGTTTAGCTTTTCCTGGTTAGAAAAAAAATCCTTTTTAGTTTTAATGATGGCGACAGTCCAGTATCAAAGCCTGCCACATTGTCTTTCAGGTTGCTCATTTCTCCCCTTATGGCGTAATTAACAGCAGTTTCTGACAAGTTCATGTTGAGAATGTCTTGGAGAATTATATTTGCCATCCAGCCTTAAGCTCGAATTCACTTCAAAAATTTAAAATTGCAGATCGAAACACCAATACTGATTGGGCACACAACTCTGATTCAACCTGCCTGACTAATGTTATTATATAATTAGGTATAACGTCATGAAAAGTAGCTGTACTGAAGGATTGAACTGCAAAGCACATTCGTGAAATCTTGTTTATCACAATATTAGAATTTAAAGCAATTTGCCTCCTTAAAATCTGACAAATAGCTTCAGAGGCACTGAAGACCCATGAAATAATCAACACCTCAACATGTGTCTTGAATTAAGTGCTCTATGATTTATGGATATTAAATTTTATTTTAAGACAGAATTCCACATCTTGAATAATTGATTTCAGATGAGATTTTGAATGTTGGAAATTTTTGCTTTTCTTTGAAAATCAAGGCGGAAATCTCTTTCCATATCATGCGAAACATATAGAAAACACATTGCAGCAGAACTTGACCTTACTGCAAATTAATCTGGCTGCTCAATACTCCATCTGTTGGAGTTTAGGGAAGGCTGAAGTATTCAAAATTATAATTTTTGCAGTGCTGGAGTTTCACAATCTGAAGAGAGTTTGATGCTGAAAGTGAGGGACTGGGTCATTTCTTCCCACAGGAAATGTTCTATCCTTAATTGGAGTCTTGTATGATTGTGCCTTGGCTGCCAGAAATAATTTATTCTGGAAAGGTTATAGATATTTTAAATTCTGAAAATACTGAACCCATTGCTAGGAATTAGAATTGACCCCTGATTGACTGTTGGAATTTATGACATACAGTTTACAATGATAGAGCTAATATAAACACATAAAAACGTTGAATGAAGCTTTCAATAAGTGGTCCCATGGTTTGCTCAAAGCTAAAATCCTTCCTTTGCAACCCTACGAGCACTGAATCATTTAAAAGAGTTCTTTAAGAGACCATACCTATGCCACAAGTTTAACATGCATTCAGGTTCTGCTGTAATTGGATAATAATGAGAAATGCAGAAATGCCCTTTGCTCATTTTCGCTGTAGTTCTGGAAGACTGAGATGACACTGGAAGTTACATCCGCTGGGATTTCCAGATCTCAGTATGAATTGTGACAAGCAACTCTTGTATCTTCCAGTTGAAGCCTTTCACCTTGAAACTCTTTAAGCAACTCCATATTTGAGAGCACCCAATAAATCCCACTTGTCTGATCTCTGCTCAAAATAAAGTGTAAAATGTAAATGATCTGTAAGTGAGTCTGATAATTACAAGCACCATTTATAAAATGAAATACCTCTCCAAAAGAGTCAGGCACAGACACACCTTAAAATTTTAAAGAAAAAGAATGTTTGATAGAGAGTTTTTTTGTACAATGTACTGGTTCTGAAATAGCAAATTTGAAGTTGCATTAAGCTGCAAACAATGTGATCATACCACATAGTTTTTCAGTAGAGAAACAATCTTGCTGAGAATCCAGTGGAAACAGACATGATGTTATTATATTTTTTACAATTGTGTAACTGAATTTATGTCAAACTGGTCAGTGTTAATTTTGCCAATTACTATGATGCAATGAACTACAACTTGTTATGTCTGACAAATATCCCTCTTGTTAAGGCTTTGTGGTGTGTAATGGCCTAACCTCTAGCTATGATAATTAGAATCCTCGACTCAGCACAGTTAAGAGGATTCTAAGACTAAGACGGATCTAAACCACGATAATAAAATGTGAGGCTGGATGAACACAGCAGGCCCAGCAGCATCTCAGGAGCACAAAAGCTGACGTTTTGGGCCTAGACCCTTCATCAGAGAGGGGGATGGGGAGAGGGAACTGGAATAAATAGGGAGAGAGGGGGAGGCGGACCGAAGATGGAGAGAAAAGAAGATAGGTGGAGAGAGTATAGGTGGGGAGGTAGGGAGGGGATAGGTCAGCCCAGGGAAGACGGACAGGTCAAGGAGGTGGGATGAGGTTAGTAGGTAGATGGGGGTGCGGCTTGGGGTGGGAGGAAGGGATGGGTGAGAGGAAGAACAGGTTAGGGAGGCAGAGACAGGTTGGACTGGTTTTGGGATGCAGTGGGTGGAGGGGAAGAGCTGGGCTGATTGTGTGGTGCAGTGGGGGGAGGGGACGAACTGGGCTGGTTTAGGGATGCGGTGGGGGAAGGGGAGATTTTGAAACTGGTGAAGTCAACATTGATACCATTAGGCTGCAGGGTTCCCAGGCGGAATATGAGTTGCTGTTCCTGCAACCTTCGGGTGGCATCATTGTGGCACTGCAGGAGGCCCGTGATGGACATGTCATCTAAAGAATGGGAGGGGGAGTGGAAATGGTTTGCGACTGGGAGGTGGAGTTGTTTGTTGCGAACTGAGCGGAGGTGTTCTGCAAAGCAGTCCCCAAGCCTGCGCTTGGTTTCCCCAATGTAGAGGAAACCACACAGGGTACAGTGGATGCAGTATACCACATTGGCAGATGTGCAGGTGAACCTCTGCTTAATGTGGAATGTCATCTTGGGGCCTGGGATAGGGGTGAGGGAGGAGGTGTGGGGGCAAGTGTAGCATTTCCTGCGGTTGCAGGGGAAGGTGCCGGGTGTAGTGGGGTTGGAGGGCAGTGTGGAGCGAACAAGGGAATCACAGAGAGAGTGGTCTCTCCGGAAAGCAGACAGGGGTGGGAATGGAAAAATGTCTTGGGTGGTGGGGTCGGATTGTAGGAGGATGATGCGTTGGATGATGGGGTGGTGTGTGAGATCGAGGGGGATCCTCTTTGGGCGGTTGTGGCGGGGGCGGGGTGTGAGGGATGTCTTGCGGGAAATACGGGAGACGCGGTCAAGGGCGTTCTCGATCACTGTGGGGGGAAAGTTGTGGTCCTTGAAGAATGTGGACATCTGGGATGTGCGGGAGTGGAATGTGTTATCGTGGGAGCAGATGAGGCGGAGGAATTGGGAATAGGGGATGGAATTTTTGCAGGAGGGTGTGTGGGAGGAGGTGTATTCTAGGTAGCTGTGGGAGTCGGTGGGCTTGAAATGGACATCAGTTGCAAGCTGGTTGCCTGAGATGGAGACTGAGAGGTCCAGGAAGGTGAGAGATGTGCTGGAGATGGCTCAGGTGAACTGAAGGTTGGGGTGGAAGGTGTTGGTGAAGTGGATGAACTGTTCGAGCTCCTCTGGGGAGCAAGAGGCGGCGCCGATACAGTCATCAATGTACCCGAGGAAGAGGTGGGGTTTGAGGCCTGTGTAGGTGCGGAAGAGGGACTGTTCCATGTCACCTACAAAGAGGCAGGCATTGGCTTTAAAAAAAATGAATAGATAGTAAGACCAGTGGCAGTAAATTACCCAATCACAAGTCACCAAGGGTTGGTGCCCAGAGTGCTCTATAACATGGTGAGCAGCAGTAGGCAGAGATAAGCCATTCAATCCTGAAGAAACAATTTTTTGAAGACAAGAGATTTTACTTCTTTAAGAATGTTATTCAGTTAAGAAGACACAGACACAGTCATCAGTTGAAATGCAAAAAATGGCCATCAGCAACACTCACAGGAGCAGGAAAAAGCCTTAACACTCAGAACTGGTAAGAGGCACAGGGACAATGGTAAGGGAGATGTGCATAGCCTAGCCACAATGGGAAACTTTAAGAAAACGGTTCTGTGTGACCAATTGAAAACATCAGATGTAAAGATAAGGATTCCTGAGGGAAAAGGAGAGGAATTACAGAAATGGTGCAAAGTGCAGGCAGGTAAGGAAAAGGGGCAAAAAGAGAATTCTCACCTCTCAAAATGAATGTAATCAGTATTGTAAGTAAGTAAGTTCCATGGGAACAAATGCAAGAGAAAAGGTAAGGGCCAGAGAGAGAGAGAGAGAGAGAAAAAAAGAGATTTATACCAGGAGCATAGTACTGGAAAGTTTCAAACTTTATACAATGCAATATATCAGCAAGCTTAAAAGATTGGAGGAAGAATCTGGAAGAAGAAGGTTGGAAGAACGTTAAAACTTTTAGTTCAGGATATTCAGAGTTTAATTAATGATTTTGTTAGGAAGATTTATTAAGGCTACAGTCATACAAGTTTATTTTAAAAGTATGTGCAAGTCAATGTGGTTATTTTAGGCCTTGGAAGGGAGGGAAAGCCTCCATTCTAGCTAATGTGACAATACTATGGCTTTTAAGAGGCACATTTTGTGCTGGTGATTTTATGAAGAAAGGTTGAGATAGAGGTGTAGAGCAGACCGCTCAAAGGCAAATAAGTTAGAAGCTTGTGAGGCCTTAGGGTTTTTAAAATTGGAACAGTAGAAGCAGGCTGAAATGGTTGGGCCAAGGCCTCATAAAACCGTAATGTTTAACTTTCGCTTTCTTTAGTTGCTAGGGTATCAAAACTGTCTGTGGAGGCTCTTATTCCTCTTTCTGTTATGACTAAAATCTGGAGTTCTCGTCCTGCTGCTAGAATTGCATGTAAGATCATCTATTTTAATGAATTTGCCTTTGCCAAGGGTGTGTTAATGAAATGTTATGACATTGGAACAGTTAATTAGTAGTAGTTAATATAGTCATCAATTTGTTAAGCATTTTGATAGAGTTACAATTAAGCCAATTCTTTTCTTTAATTTTTATTTCATTTGTATTTTAACTGTGGTGTGAAAATAAAGTGTGTTTTACTTAACAGTAAGTAGTTTGGCCAATCAAATTCCATCTAGAACACAGCCGTCTATATTTAACTTTAAAATAAGAAACAAAATAGCGGTTTAGACTGTCTTCTTAACATATTTTGAGGGGGTTCAGTCTGGTCCATAACATTAGGACGAAATTAGAATACTTATATCTTGCTGGAGAAGTTGGAAACCACTTTTTTAATAATTACATAAGGCAGGAAAATCACCTGCATTCATTCATTGATAAAGTATTTCTAATGAGCAAAAATTAAAACTTGAAATAAATAACGTAACATAATTGCAAGTTCGCAGAATTCAAAGCTTTATGGAAAGATTATCATATACACAAAACAACAGTGTTTACATGTTTTAAGCAACTTAAAAACTACAAGAATATAAATGAGATTGATTAAATGTCAGGATTTTAATGCATTTAATGCTTGAATGGCACAGATTTCAAGAAGCATTGAGATATTACATCTTTAAAACATCTTTAAAGGAAAAGAAATAAGGAAACACATCAGAAAGAAATGGAAGCAGAAATAATTCTTAAAAATGCATCTAAAGTAAGAGTTGGGCCAAACAAAACTCAAGATTGGATATCTTCACAATGAACATCCAGTCCCTATATACTTGCATTCCTCATGCTGATGGCCTAGAGGGCCTCTGCTTCTTCCTCTCCCTCAGGGCCGAGCAGTCCCCTTCCACTGACACGCTTGTCCCTTGAGCTGAACTCATCCTCACTCTTAACAACTTCTCCTTCAATTCCTCCCACTTCCTATAGAAAAAAGGGGTGGCCATGGGTACCCACATGGGCCTAAGCTTTGCCTCCCTCTTTGTAGGATATGTGGAACAATCCCTCTTCCATACCGACACTGGCCCTATCCCCCACCTCTTCCTCTGTTACATCAATAACAGTATCAGCACCGCCTCATGCTCCCCAAGGAGCTTGAACAGTTAATCTACTTCATAACACCTACCACCCCAAGCTTAAGGTCACCTGGACCATCTCTGATACTTCCTTCTCCTTCCTGGGCCTCTCTTGCTTCTCTGGCAACCACCTGGAAACCAATATCCATTTTAAGCCTACTATCCCCCACAACTACCTAGAATACACCTCCTCTCACCCACCTTCCTGCAAAAATGCCATCCTGTATTCCCAATTCCTTCGCCACTGCCATGCCTTCACCTAAGATGAGGCATTCCACTCCCGTGCATCTCAGATGTCCTCGTTTTTCAAGGACCACAATTTCCCCCTTCACAGTCATTGAGAATGCCCTCGACTGTGTCTTCTGCGTATCCTGCAACTCATCCCTCACACCCCCTCCCCACAATAACAACCAAAACAGAATCCCCCTTATCCTCACATACAACCCCAGTAACCTCCAGATCTAACGCATCACCCTCCGGCACTTCCGCCACCTGCAATCTGACCCCACTACCAAAGACATTTTTCCTCCCCACCCTTATCTGGAGGGATCATTCTCTCTGAGACTCCCTTGTCTGTTCCACACTCCCCTCCATCCCCACCACATCTGGCACCTTCCTTTCAACTGCAAGAAGTGCTACAACTGCCCTTACATCTCCCCCTCACCCGTATCCCAGGCCCCAAGGTATCTGTGGATGACTTTGTTAATGAGCACTATCTACTTGTGGAAAACTCTAACTTCAGAGTTTTGAAATCAGAGTTGAGAGACAAAATTGTTGCTGAAATGATTGCTATGTCTTTCTCAGATATGTTACCATGCAAGAAAGCAATTCAAATTGGACTGGAAGCAGAAACAGAAATGATTCACAGAGGACAGGAACAAACCCAAATTAAGAAAGTGTATGAACCCATTTGTTTTATAGGGTATGAATACTCTACAGCGGTTTTTGACAAATAACACACCGATTAAGCCAAATGGCAGATACTAAGACAAAAAAAAAGCCTCACAGGCACAGGCAATGTCTAACCAAGATAAATGAATGTTACATCTGTGGGGCTGTAGGTTATTTCTAGAAGATGATCAGACATAGGCATCCATTATAAAGCCAAATTCTTATTCTTACAAAAAGGTCATTTTGTTTGGGCCCTGTTCATGAGAAAATGTGCCCACGTGTGATGGTATGTCTCCATTAGAGAAGGTAACAAAGACATTTCCAATGGAAATTATTTCTTCAAATAAAATCATTGATACCTCTGACTTAAATTTCACAGACTCCATTTCTGTCAATGTTCATTTTATGTTTGATACGGGAACCAGTGTCACAATCCTTTTAGTCCAGTTAATATGACTAAAGATAGA
The DNA here is from genome assembly GCF_030684315.1 of Stegostoma tigrinum. Taxonomy (NCBI): domain Eukaryota; kingdom Metazoa; phylum Chordata; class Chondrichthyes; order Orectolobiformes; family Stegostomatidae; genus Stegostoma; species Stegostoma tigrinum. The sequence goes on from NC_081374.1 coordinate 33,297,946, forward strand.
AAAGTTACAGTTTTTGAAGCTGAAACCACATGGTCCAGATGAAATAAACATCTAAAACTGAATGTCTAAAATAAATAAAACTGCAACACAGATAGTATAGAAGAGTTGAAATGGTGTACATGGTTCACAATCAACACTCTTCATTTTTGAGTTTGCACACACATCTTGGCTTCATGTCCTTCTGACTTCAAGAGATCAATTGGTTCAGAAATAAGTTGTTGTCAACCAACCAGTCAAAGAGCAATTGGTAAATGATTTCATCAGGCTTCTTAAATTTTGGGCAGAACCCATTAGGAAGAAACAATCTGAGATAATGGGAACTGCAGAGGCTGGAGAATCCAAGATAACAAAGTGTGAAGATGGATGAACACAGCAGGCTAAGCAGCATCTCAGGAGCACAAAAGCTGACGTTTCGGGCCTAGACCCTTCATCAGAGATCTCTGATGAAGAGTCTAGGCCCGAAACGTTGGCTTTTGTGCTCCTAAGATGCTGCTTGGCCTGCTGTGTTCAGGAAGAAACAATCTGGTGAGTTTACCTGTATTGACATTAAATAATTGTTTCATCCTGTCAACAAGGACAAAAATTTACAACACTGACTCATTCCTATCATTAGCAAAAATGACTGTAATCCGTTTTCTCTCAAAACAGAACTATCATTGCCAATGTCAATGATATTGGTGAATGGGCAGCAATGATTCAGTAATATGACTGACAATATCTCAATGCGTGGTTCATGAGAGTGAAAACCACAGAACTTGAGTGAAGATTCCAATCTAATCAACAATTTGAAGTAAAATGCTCATATGTTTCAACACGGACACACCAGCAGACTGAGATTAAAATTTGTTTGAACACAATGGAAACGACTCCATGGAAGCAGGACCAACATCCAGGAGATGGTCAAAAAGAGGAGCATTAAGGACACTGCAAAAAGTGAATATGTTTGAATCAAAAGTCAGTTGGCTGGCCCAGAAATCAAGGCTACTACAAGGGAGAAAATTTTAACAGCACTGCCATCTTCCGTGGTAGAGATTTGTGAGGTGAAAGTTTCCCTGACGTACAGTGCACCTGCCTGTGTTAGGACGGGAGAGCTCACATGCAGAGGAAATTCAGCAGGTTCAGAGACCACTAGGTAATATAACACAATAACTACCAGGTTCAGCAAGAATGGCATCCTCCCATGAAGGGCAGCCAAGAAATTGAAACTTCCCCATCAGAGAAATAATTTTATGGATAATTTGAATCAGCAAAACTGTTCTGAAGGCAAAACTTAACTAATCTTTCAATTGAAAAAAAGGGTCTGGAGATATTTTACAATCTCCAGACTGCTTCCATGTGTGAAGTCAGAGACTTGTTGGAGATGGGACAGTGGTGACTGTAAAAGTGGCTATATATGGGAATTTATAATAATTAACGATTACAACAAAAGCTTGGGGAAGATGTTATAACAGTTCTGAAAGAATTAACTCTGGAGATGTATTGAGCTCCACACAATGTGATAATGTCAAAATCATTGGGTGATAATATAACATAAAGTACAAAAGGTATTTATGGAGACACATATGATGTACTTAACTAATATTGGTTTTACCTATTGTAATCAAGAAATAAACTGCTCCTTGACATTAAAAAAATCCCTTCTTGTAAGGCATGGAAATGGAAAGGCGCAATGGTGGCAGAAAACTACCCCAACCACAGTTTCCAGTGATTGGTGAGCTGAAGCCCATTATATTATTTTTTTCACTTGTATTTTCAGAGATGAAGAACTCTTACTTGAGTTTCCATACATTTTAGAGAAGCTATACACCTAATGGATAGAAGTCAAAATTTAATCATGTACTTTCATTATTTCTAACTTTGTTACAAAAATATCCATAAGTCACTAGATCAAAAGCTTTACTGTAATTGCTGAAATCATGATAGGTTTCTCCTTATGCCACATTGTAATCTTTTATAAAATTATACCCAGCATTCAGCTACAGATGCAGTATGCAGCCTATCTCTGTTTGATTTTTTGAAGGATTCCACAGCATCCTCTCTGCAGTCAATGTAGCTCCATTGTAGAATCAGCAAGGTTCAGTGTAGTTTTCCTGCTCAATAAGACCCCCTTCTTGTTGGGAGAAAAAAACAAATCTGCTCTGAAATGCCAGAGTATAGAAGCCTCAAGCAGAATTCTTTCATTGGCCTTAAGAGATGTTACAGCTCCAGGCATTCCAACAGACCGTTTCATTATTGTTTTCCAAATTAATCATAACTGACCTTTGCTTAAAGCCACATTTAAATATTGGTGCAAAAGTTAAGCACTGCAGATGGCAGGCAGTAGAAATAAGCAGAGAAAATTCTGGAAACACTAGATAGGCAACATTTATCAAGATAACTAGAGAGGATGAATGATAATGAGAGTCCCATTTTTCAGGAAAACCTGTTGAACCTAATTTAATTAGATGCATGACACCTAGTACAAGTAGGCCTCTTGTGGCACAGTGGTGGTGTTCCTGCCCCTGGGATTGGAGGCCTGGGTTCATTGGGTCCCAACTGATCAAGAGGTGTGTAATTATATCTTTCAATATGTCGATTAGAGTATATTGGCAGCCCATCAGTGGGCCTTCCTGGGATAAAGCATCCTAAATGACAACATCCCTCCAACCAAAAGAGACTGATCAATCAGAGATTTGCACCTCTACTAGATGGCACTGTCACTGGCAGTGGTGGCCATCAGCATATCACTTACCCAGATCCCCAACCAGGGATGAGTGAGTACAGGAGTACATTTGTGGTGAGGGTCACAAGGGAGGTGGGGAGGGCACCTTGGCAGGATAGTTGGGAGAGATTGGTGTTACCTCGCAGTGGGTCACCCCCTCCTCACGCAAGCTCTGAATATATCTTTGAGCTACAACAGCCCGCAGGAAAAACATGCCATCATTTGATTGTCATGCTGCTAGCATGGTGAACTCTTGAACATTGTTAGACAAATACCAGCAGTGATGGGATGAGGAATATTCACTCACAGGATGTTGGTGTTGCTGGCTGGGCCAACAAAAGTTCCCATTTCTTTTTGCCATTGAGAAGGCGATCGTGAGCTGCCTTTTTGAACCACTGAAGTCCATTAAGTGTAGGTGGGCCCACAATGCCAGCAGCGACCGATTTCCAGGATTTTGCCCCAGCAACACTGAAGGAATGATAATATATTTCAAACTATCAATGGCGAGTAGCTTGGATGGAAACTTGTAGGTGGTGGTATTCCCATGTATGTGTCGATCACTTAAGCTCCTCAATTGACATTAGGTAGGGTAGGTTACACATAATCCTCTCTTTCCTGGATGGAATCATTAAAGTAGTGAGAAGGCAATGAGCTCCAAATTATACACTTTAGCCCCTCAGAAAGGCATGAAATTCCTCTGCATCTGGATGTTTCAGGTTAATGACCTTTTGTCAGAACTGGAAAGTGTTGGAGATGTGACTTTTTAAGCAAGTACAGAGGAAGGGAAGAATGATGCAATTGTGGAAAGAATAGGAAGAAAAGGCCTGTGACACTCTGGAAAGCAACAGTGACTCTTTGCCAAGAGAAATCATGGGCAAAGGAAGCCGATGTTGTATAGAGGACAGATAAATTTTTTAAAAATCGAGAGAAGCTTGTTAGCAACTGATGTCTGGAAAAAAATGGAGGCGCTGGCTAAATCTGAACTTGTTGAATTTGATGAGTCCGCAAAGTTAGAGTGCTGCTTCAACGATGAACTGTTGTTTCATATTGAGGTTTCTTTGAGCCTCATTGGAACAGTAAATGAAACTTGAATCAAAAAGTAGGACGGAGGTGGTACAGAGAAATAAAACTCTTAGTGGCCAGAAGCATAAGATCACATAAACCATAATAAATATTTTTGGAAACAGTGAGTTTTTTCGCACTACAGTAGGTGTTGCATTGTTTCATCAGTATTACAAAACTAATTGGCACTGTCCAAGTGTTTTGTAAAATATAGGCTGTAATAATTATAAATTGACAAATGAACACTTAATTAACACACGTTACAAAGACATCAGGGCAGGTGAAGTGCTGTAGTTACAGAAAGTGGGAGCCTGTGGATGCTGGTTTGATCCAGGGCAAAACATATCTTCAGTTAGTGCTTGCAACTGCAGGAATTTTGAGTCATTAAACTGGAGGCTGAGCAGCAGACACTGTAGTATATCAAGGAAGGTTACTGGATTCTTCATTCCAGGAGGTGGTCACACAACTTAGGACCGGGCCTAAACAGAAGTTGCTGGAAAGGCTTAGCAGGTTTGACTGCAGCTGTGAAGGAAAATCAGAGATAACATTTCAGGTCCAGTGATCCTTCCTCAGAACAGTGCTCCGGTATGACCAGTACATTCATTTCCTGCTGAGGAAGGGTCTCTGGACCCGAAATGTTAACTCTGATTTTTCTCCACAGATGCTGCCAGACTTTCTGAGCTTTTCCAGCAAGTTTTGTTTTGGTTTCTGATTTACAGCATCTGCAGTTCTTTTGGTTTTTGTTTAGGACAGGGCCTTCTGATTTGCTCAATGTAAGAGATAAGAAGTTATGATTGTGAGTGAGATGGCAAAGGGAACCCAAAAGGCAAGAGCATCAGAATTTGCAATTGTCCAAAAAGGTTTGAAGTTTTCTTACCTCGTTTTGATGAGAATGATGACTTCAGGGTGGATGAGCTAAATGACTAAAGCATTGTAGTATAAGTAGTCATTTCATTGTGGCTGAGTAAGATGGTAGACAGCCATAATGGGAGCAGTATAATGAGAACGATTGTCAATGATTTCTGCAACACAGATCATGAATCCACAACACTCTTTAGTGCATCTTGGTAAATGTGACAATAATGAATCAAATCAGTTGTGTTCTCAAAGCCAGGGTTTGGGATATCTGGACTAGGCTAGAGAAGAACATGCAGTGAGAAAGGAAGGATCCAGTGTTTATGGGCCATGTTGGTACAAATGGCCTTAGTAGAAGTGAAAGAGGTTCTTCTGAGGGAGTACGTGTTCTTAAGCACTAAATTAAAAACCAGAATGTCAAATATAATGATCTCTGCATTACTGCCTGAGCCATATGCAATTTAGCATAGGATGAAGGAAACTGTAGAAGTCAATTTGTAGCTTACAGCAGACTTGAAGGTATTGGATGTAATATTGGGGAAAGTAGGATCTGCACCATTGGGACCATTTACACCTCAATCATGATGGGGCTACTGTTCTCATGAGCTGAATAGATAGGGAAGTTAAAGAAAAAGGTTTTTAAACTAAACACGGGGAATGAGCATCAATCTTGGGTAATTGTAACAAACCAAGACGTGGAAGTGAGTCATGAGAACAAATGCTGACATGGAAAATAAAGATCCGAGAATGACAGGAACGTTCAGAAAGAGAAAATAAATCTAAGAATATATCAACAGTCAAGACCGAATGTTATTAAGGTAACAAAAATATATGAGTTTTGCATCTGACTGTGAACAAAGTGAATGAATTGATGGCACACATCAAAGTTAATTCATAAGATTTGATGACCACTACATAGATAGGGCTGCAGGATGATAAGGAAAGGGGTTCTGAATATTGAGGAATATATGACATTCAATACATGGCCCAGGTAAAGGCTGAGAGGAAACTCTCTGCATCAAAGATGTAATAGTTTGAGAAGGATTTAGTTTAGGAGACAAGGATTATAAGGAGAAAGAAGTCACATGCAAAGGTGATCTACAGTTGCTTGAATTGTAACCAAATTGTCAGACAAATTACACAAGGTGGAATATTCAATGCTTACGATAGAGGCACAACATATTAATGGATGATTTTAAACTGCAAATAAACCAGAAAAAAATCACATTGGGAACAATAGCTCAAATGATGAATACCATAGAAAGATTTCAGTGGATAATAATGAAATAACAGAGAAAATCAATAAATATTTTGCTTCTGTCTTCACTATAGAGGATTTAAAAAACTCCCAGGAATAAGTCAGGAGTTTGAAGGAAGAGAGGAATGTTGTGAAGTGATAATCATTCAGGAAGTGATACTGAGTAATCTCATGGAGCTGCAGCATATGAAATTTTTAAGTTGTGATAGACATCATCCTGGGATCTAAAAAGAAGTTGCCTATGAGGCAGTAAATACATCTGTACTATTTTTCCAAAAATGCCTAGTTCACGGAAGTGTCCATCAGGCTGAAAAGTGACAAACACTAAGGTTTACAGGTGACACACAGATATGGGGAGGGACAGATAGTGTTGAGGAAGCTGGAAGACTGCAGAAGGACTTGGACTGGTTGGGAGAGTGGGCAAACAAGTGAAAGATGGATGACAATGTGAGAAAGTGTGAGGTTATATACTTTGGTAGGAAGAATTGTAATGTAGGCTATTTTCTAAATGGAGAAAGGATTTGGAAATCTGAAGCACAAGAGAACTTGGTGGTCCGAATTCAGAATTCTCTTAAGGTTAATATGCTGTCAGAATTGGCAGTTGAGAAGGCAAAGGCAATTATCATCTTCATTTCCAGAGGGCTGGAATCATTGAGCATAGATGTACTGTTGAGGCTGGAGAAGGCTATGGTCAGATCACATTTACATTACTGTGAGCAATGTTGTGCTCTCTGTCTAAAGAAGGATATGCTAGCATTGAGGGGATCCTGAGGAAGTTTACAAGAATGATCCCAGAGGTGATGTGTTTATCCTGTGAGGAGCAGTTCAGAACTCTGTCTGTACCTAATGGAGCTTAGAAGCATGAGTGGGTGATCTGATTGAAACTTATAGAATACTGAGAGGCCTGGATAGAGTGGATGTGGAAAAGATATATATAAGAGTCTAGGATCCAAGGGCATAACCTCCGAGTAGAGGAAACACACTTTAGAAATGAGATGAGGAGAAATTTCTTCAGTCAGAGAATGGATAATCAATGGAAGTCATTGCTGAAAAAGGCACGGAGGTCGTGTCATGAAGCATATTTAAGACAGAGATGGATAGGTTCTTCATTAGTAAGGGGATCAATGGTTATGAGGAGAAGGCAGGGAAATGGGATGAGAAACATGTCAGCCATGTTTGAATGGTGGGCTAGATTTGATGGACTGTCTGGTCTAATTCTGCTCCTATATCTTCTGGTAATGTAAGCCCTCTTTTCAAGAACTGATGGAAGCAGACAATGGAAAACTCTAGAGTAGTCAATGTGACATGGGTCATAGGGAAGGTATAAGAATTAATAATTACAAAGGTTGTACCTGTACAATTAGGAAAACTTAAGGAAGTAAGTAAAGGTCAGCATAATTTTGGCAAAGAAAAATTATATTTAACCAATTTATTGGAGTTCTTTGAAGGAGTAACATGCACTGTAGATAAAGACGAGTCTATAGATGTATTGCACTTGGTTTACAGAAGACTTTTGACAAGATGAATTTAATAAAGGTATTGTTGAAAATAAAATCTCGAAGTCTAGAGTAATATATTTACTTTGGACACAAGGTTGGCTAAAAGAACTCTCCAGAGTGTTAGTCCCAGCACAGTTCAGGAGTAGGCTACTCCAATAGTACAGCTTCTACTTTTCCCATTAATGGTGCCAATTCCCAATAAATTGTAACCCAGTTCTCCCATACCAATATTTGAGGCACACATTTAACTCTTTAATCTTTACCCTACTCCTACATGCTCATTTTTCAGATACTAATTCAGAGATTATTATCTCTGAGGTTCTGGTTTTAATTCATCCCCAGCTGCTTTTACTGTCTACCAGAACCTCTTTCCTTGACTTGTCTTTGGCATTGGTGCCTACTTGGATTACAACAGTTGGGTCTTCCCCCTTCCCACTGCAAGTTCCTCACCAGCAAGTCCAGATATTTTATGCTGTGGTACCACATTGGCAACACAACGTTCTGGACTTTCATTTTCAGCTTAAAGAACTATGGTCTGCACAACTGGCTGTACTATCCCACACTCTTACTATATTCCAATTAAATATCCCCATGTAAATGGCATTCTGTACCGTAGTGCCATGGGCAGTACGCTCGTGCATCCTATAGACCCATTTTCAGCAATACAATCTTCAAGAACCTCTAAATTGTTGGTCAATTGCAAGGGCTGAAGCTCCTCCACCTCTATTTTCTTAATCCCTGTATCTGCCTTACTTGCAGTCAGACCCACCACAAGGTAGGCATTCATTTCCACATTAAAATTTTGAAAGAAAAGTTTTGACTCTGTCCTTCCAACTTTTAGAAAACAAAATTGTTATTTTTGTAGAGTAAGCTTAATAAACAACTGTAATCTTCTGTGGCATTTCCCATGCTGAGTTGAAGGGTAGAGCCTGTCATTCATGCTTAGCTGACATCCTGCTGAAGCTGTTGATGACGTCTGCTATCTTATTGCATTGTCCCTCTTCCAAAGGTATCACACTGTTATTCGCATTACAAAACTGTCCTGTTGCTTTGCAATTTCCAGCTTATTATACCATTGATTAGATACCTTGTAAAATAGTGAAGGATGCCACTTAGAATGAATAATAAAGGAAAACTAAGAATTACTATTTACCTAATCTCACTTATAAAATATTAAATTCATAATTCATACAATGTAACTGAGTTAAATGTGGAAATCATAATGAAATGCCATAAGAAAAATATTAAAATAATCAGTTATCTAACATAATGGAAGAAGATGTTGAAAGTTGTATTGTTTAAAATGATTTGTGAATGAGCAGTGTTTAAATATGTATTCAATTGCAAATTGATTAATTAATTAAAATTCATTTAACTGTTATCATGTGGAGCGGAACCATTTGTGAGAATCAATGTACAAATGGGAACAAATTTTGAAAATTGGATTTAAAATGCTTAAAAAAACTTAAAAGATTTATATTACAGTGGAGAGGAGTGAAGCAGTGGGAGAGAGGGGGCTTGGTTATGATGTTGGGAACAATGCAAAAATAAGAAAATCATCAGTTACTCACGAGAGTGTGGCCATTGGGGTAGATTCTGGAAATCCAAATAGAAAAGCTCTGTTTAATGGGTAATAGGCCTAACAGAAATTGGCTTGGATGCCAAAAATTTGAGAAATGTTTTGAAAAACATTGGAAAAACTTCATAAATTAAAATGATAAATATTCCACTCAGTGACATATTTGAATTTACATCTGTCCAGATGAGGAAGCTGTAGAGTTCGTTGAACTATGGAGCATTTGCGAATGCTTAATGGTGGTCCAGACGAGGGGGAGTTGAGTAGGTTTTGAAACTCCCTCTGGTCATTGAGTCCAATAATGTGGCACGAAAAAGCATCTAATAGTTGTTTACTTAAGCAGTGAAAATTACATTGAGGGATCTACATTAAGGCAGGACAAGAAGGAGTTGTGATGCTCAAAAGTGATGATCTTAGCTTTGCAAAACTAATAGGACATGCCTATTGAACTTTAAAACATGACATAAATACTAATTGTGATACATTACTAGCTCGTCGCTAACAGCATTAATTGTTCTTCAAGTGAGGTAATGTTAGAGGACAGGGAATAATTGAATCTGTGCACAGATGTAATTTAAGCCCTACACTTTGAACAGACATTCTGTCCTTGCTTTTTACATCACTTTAGTTACATAAAATTGATAGTTAACTGGTCAGAATTATAGCAGGTTCTGAAGCAAAGGAGTAGGCTTGGTGAAAAAATAATCATTTCTTTGAATTTCAGGTTAAAGGGCTGAGACATGCAAAACTGAGGTCAAATGCAATATCTCATTATAACTACAGTTTCAGCTTATCTTAGCAGTTTCCATTCTAAGTGTGAAGTGAGATTGATATTCTCATCTGTTGACAAAAATAAATAAAGTTTTATCGACAGCAATTGCACATAGGCAAAATATTTTTAAGGAGGCCATGAGACCATAATACATAGGAGCAGAAATTAGGCCATTTGGCCCATCGAGTCAGCTCTGCCATTCAATCATGGCTGATAAGTTTCTCAACCTCATTCTGTTGCTTTCTCCCTGTAACGCTTGATCCCCTTGATAATCAAGAACCTATGTATCTCAGTCTTAAATGTACTCAATGACCTGGTCTCCGCAGCCTTCTGTGGCACTGAATTCCATAGATTCATCACTCTCTGGCTGAAGAGGTTTCTCCTTATAGAACATTACAGCACAGTACAGGCCCTTCGGCCCTCGATGTTGTGCCGACCTGTCATACCGATCTCAAGCCCATCTAACCTACACTATTCCATGTACGTCCACATGCTTATCCAATGACGACTTAAATGTACCTAAAGATGGCGAATCTACTACCGTCACAGGCAAAGCGTTCCATTCCCTTACTACTCTCTGAGTAAAGAAACTACCTCTGACATCCGTCCTATATCTTTCACCCCTCAATTTAAAGCTATGCCCCCTCATGCTCGCCGTCACCATCCGAGGAAAAAGGCTCTCCCTATCCAGCCTATCTAACCCTCTGATTACTTTATATGTTTCAATTAAGTCACCTCTCAACCTTCTTCTTTCTAATGAAAATAGCCTCAAGTCCCTCAGCCTTTCCTCGTAAGACCTTCCCTCCAGACCAGGCAACATCTTAGTAAATCTCCTCTGCACCCTTTCCAAAGCTTCCACATCCTTCTTATAATGCGGTGACCAGAACTGTACACAATACTCCAAGTGCGGCCACACCAGAGTTTTGTACAGCTTCACCATAACCTCTTGATTCCGGAACTCGATCCCTCTATGAATAAAAGCTAAAACACTGTATGCCTTCTTAACAGCACTGTCAACCTGGGTGGCAACTTTCAAGGATCTGTGTACATGGACACCGAGATCTCTCTGCTCATCTACACTACCAAGAATCTTACCATTAGCCCAATATTTTGCCTTCCAGTTACTCCTGCCAAAGGACATCACCTCACACTTGACTGCATTAAACTCCATTTGCCACCTCTCAGCCCAGCTCTGCAGCTTATCTATGTCTCTCTGCAACCTACAGCATCCTTCGTCACTATCCACAACTCCACTGACCTTAGTGTCGTCTGCAAATTTACTAACCCATCCTTCTACGCCCTCATCCAGGTCATTTATAAAAATGACAAACAACAGTGGACCCAACACCGACCCTTGCGGTACACCACTAGTAACTGGTAGTGAGTTTTGAGAAGATTTGTAGCTCAGGTTGAGGTTCTGGACATGAGTTTGCTAGCTGAGCTGGAAGGTTCGTTTTCAGACATTTTGTCACCATTCTAGGTAACATCATCAGTGAGCCTCCAAAGAAGCGCTGGTGTTATGTCCCGCTTTCTATTTATCTGTTTAGGTTTCCTTGGGTTGGTGATGTCATTTCCTGCGTTGGTGATGTCATTTCCTCTTCTTTTTCTCAGAGGAAATTAGATTGGCTCCAAATCAATGTGTTTGTTGATGGAGTTCTGGTTGGAATGCCACGCTTCTAGGAATTCTCATGCGTGTCTCTGTTTGGCTCGTCCTTGGATGGATGTGTTGTCCCAATCAAAGTGGTGTCCTTCCTCATCTGTATGTAAGGATATGAGTGATAGTGGGTCATGTCGTTTTGTGGCTAGTTGATGTTCATGTATCCTGGTGGCTAGCTTTCTGCCTGTTTGTCCAATGTAGTGTTTGTCACAGTGCTTGCAGGGTATTTTGTAGATGACGTTCGTTTTGCTTGTTGTCTGTATGGGGTCTTTTAAGTTCATTAGATGCTGTTTTAGTGTGTTGGTGGGTTTGTGGGCTACCCTGATGCCAAGAGGTCTGGTTTCATTTAGATTCCCCCTCGTCCTTCTAACTCCAATGGATACAGCCTCAGAGTCCTCAAACGTTCCTTATATGTTAAACTTCTTATCCCTGCCACAATTCTCATGAACGTCCTCTGAACCCGCTCCAGGGCCAGTTCATCCTTCCTGAGATATGGTGCCCAAAACTCCACACAATACTCCAAATGTGGCCTGACCAGAGCCTTATAAAGCGTCAGTAGTATAGACCTGCTTTTATATTCTCAAGTCCTCTCAATGTAAATGCCAACATTGCATTTGCCTTCCTGACCACAGACTCAACCTGTAAGTTAACCTTGAGAGAATCCTGGACTAGAATTCATAAGTCTCTGCACTTCAGACTTCTGAATTTTTCTCCCCATTTAGAAAATAGTCCATGCTTTTATTCTTCTTACCAAAGTGCACGACCTCACACTTTCCCATGTTGTACTCCATCTGCCACTTCTTTGCCCACTACCCTAACCTGTCCAAATCCTTCTGCAGTGTCCGTACCTCTCCAATATTACCTGTCCCTCCACCTATCTTTGTATCATCTGCAAACTTAGCCAGAATGCCCACAGTTCCTTCATCTAGATCATTAATGTATAAAGTGAAAAGTTATGGTCTCAAAACTGACTCTTCTGGAACACCACTTGTCATTGGCTGCCATCCTGAGAAAGACCTCCTTATTCCCACTCTCTGCTTTTTGTCAGACAGCCAATCTTCTACCCATGCTAGCACCTTGCCTCAGACACCATGGGCCCTTGTGTTATTCAGCAGCCTCCTGTGAGGCACCTTGTCAAAGGCCTTTCTGAAGTCTAGGTAGATAACATCCATTGGGTCTCCTTGGTCTAACCTGCTCAATACTTCCTCAAAGAATTCAAACAGATTTGTCAGACATGGCCACCCCTTGAAAAAATCATGCTGACTTTGCCCTATTTTAGTATATACTTTCAAGTATTCAGAAATCTCACCCCTTACAATGGACTCCAAAATCTTACCCATGACTGAGGTTAGGCTAATTGGTCTGTATTTTTCCATCTTTTGCCTTACTCCCTTTTTAAGCAAGGGTGTCACGTTAGTGATTTTCCAGTCCTCTGGGACATTACCTGACTCTAGTGATTCCTGAAAGATCACCACTAACAGTTTTGAGAAGATTTGTAGCTCACGCTGCGCGAGCAAACTCACATCCCTCACCGCTAACACTTCCACCCTCTCACCAGCTATCTCCTTCAGAACTCCGGGGTGTAGTCCATCTGGTCCAGGTGATTTTTCCACTTCAGGTCAATCAGTTTTACTAACACCTTCTCCTTGGTGATGGCCACCATACTCAGCTCCGCCCCCTGACTCTCTTGAATTTTAGGGAGATTAGTCATCTTTTCCACCGTGAAGACTGATGCAAAGTAATTATTCAGTTCCTCAGCCATTTCGATGTTCCCCACTACTATCTCTCCACCGTCATTTTCCAGTGGTCCAATGTCCATCTTTGCCCTTCTTTTGCCCTTTATATATCTAAAGAAACTCTTGCAATCTTCATTTATATTACTGGTTAGCTTATCCTTATATTTAACCCTCTGCCTCCTTATTTCTTTTTTTGTTGCCCTCTGTTGGTCTTTGTAAGCTTCCCAGTCCTTTGGTTTCCCACAGCCGTTCACCATATTAGATGCTTTCTCTTTTGCTTTTATGCTATCCCTGACTTCCCTAGTCAGCCATGGTTGCTTCATCATCCCCGTACCATGCTTCTTTTTGTTCAGGATGAATTTTGGCTGCGTCTCCAGAATTATTCCCAGAAACTCCGGCCATTGCTGTTCCACTGTCTTTCCTGCTAGGCTCCTCTTCCAGCCAATTCTGCTCAGCTACTTCGTCATACCTCTGTAGTCACCTTTATTCAGCTGTAATACCATTACCTCTGATTCTATCTTCTCCGTCTCAAATTGCAGAGGAAATTCTATCATCTTATGATCACTGCCTCCTAAGGATTCCCCTACCTTAAGCTCCCTTATCAAGTCTGCCTCATTGCACAACACTAAATCCAGTATTGCCTGTTCCCTTGTGGGCTTTGTCACAAGCTGCTCCAAAAAGCCAACAAACTCCTTTACTTGCAATCCACTACCAACATGGTTTTCCCAGTCCACCTGCATATTGAGCTCCCTCATGATCACTGTGGCTTTCTTACACACCTTTTCTATCTCCTGGTGCATCTTGTGCCCTGCCCTGACTACTGTTTGGAGGCCTGTTCACAACTCAAACTGTGCTTTTTTTTAACATTTGTGGTTCCTCAATTCTACTCACACAGATTCTCCACCATCTGACCCTACTTCATTTCTTCCAATTGATTTAATTTTATTTGTCACTAATAAGGCAACCCCAATCCCTCAGCCCACCTGCCGACCTTTTGCATAGGATGTGTATCCTTGGATATTGAGTTCCCAAGCCTGATGCACTTGCATCCATTTCTCCATGACGTTTACCACGTCATACCTGCCAATTTTGATCTGTGAAATATCTAATATAGATATATTACTTTCAATTTGTTTCAGAAATTTTGTTAAGTAAGGTTGTTAAAACATTTACAATATAATAAATGTTAATGTCAGCACAATGTGTATGCACCTGATTGTTTGTCAGGCACTGTTGTATTGCAATCTTCATGAGAATTTCATGTACACTGTCCATTGATTATGAAACAGCCTTGAGCTCTTGTAAAAAATATCACATTTGATTCCTACATTGAACAAAGTGAAAGAACAAGAGGCTAGATTCAATTTTAATGTTTAAAATATAAAAGAGAATATATACTAAAACCAAATGGCAGATTACTTCTGATCATCACAGAGTTTCCACTTTTGGTCAATAGCCACAAGCCCTTTTTGAAAGTCTGCTTGTTAATATTTGGTGAAGGCATTTGATGTCGGAAATAATTGTGAGAAGCAAAGATGGTCAGTACAAAATACAAACGTGTAACACTGAAGTCCAGCAATTGTTGTGTTATTTGGAAGCTTGTATAAACAAAAAAAAAATCAAAATATTGATCCATGGCAAACTGTAAGAGGTCTTACCGGTTTATTGATCTTTAATGGTTTTAAAATACATCAAAGCAGCAGTAAGATATGAGTTCTAATCACAACGTGTCACATCAGGATTGTTTCCTCAGTGGGTGAACGTAGCTTTGCTCCAAACATGAAAGCTTATCAACTGCAATAAACACTACTAAATACTTTTATGAGGATTTCTGCCACTCTAATGATTTTTATTAATCACAGTACAATCTGGAAATGATTACAAGGTAGAGATAAAAATCCATGATTAAGGAGATCTTGATACCATGATAGAGAGTAAGTGAGTGACATTATGACATTAAGATGTTCTGAAGAAATCATAATGGACTGGAAACATTAGCTGTTATTTCTATCTCTATGGATGCTGTGAGATCTGCTAATTTTCTCCAGCATGCTCTTGCTTGTTTGACATTATGATCACGCCTTCTTGACCTAGTTACTGACTCAGTCTTTTCAGTTAAAGATAAAACACCTCAACAGTGCGTCCATTGTTGGTTGTGTCCTCTTCATCTTGCAATGACTCAGTTAATGCTTAAATTTCAGGATCAGGAGTTAAACATTTATAAGTAGTGACAACAAAGACTCTTTAGCTAATAATAGTTCACTTTTGGGTTTGAAAACAGCTTCAAGTTAATGCATAAAGGCAATATCATTTAGGTCAATCATGGACATTTAATGGTGCTGAGTTAACAAGAGCTTCATGACCTTCACCATTGATAATTTTTGCCACAGATAGACAGTCTGATGCACATACTCTAAATGTTACAATATTGATCAATTAATGTAATTGAGATCCCTGAACTGACATTGAAAAGTGGTAAGTTTTACAAGGCAATCAGAAACTTTACTTTTAATTTTACATTAAATCAGAGGGGCGGCTTGTGAGTTTATTAAATTGTAGTAATAACGACAAATTATTCAGGAGGATATAAATTTGAATTCTTGAGGGTGGAGAAGGGTGGATTGGTGTTTCATATAGAATCCAAGGACTAAAAAAATTCAGATTTGAATGGTACTCTTTTGACAATTTTATTGAATCACAGCATTAAATCATCTGCTCCTCTAATACCCAATAATGATGATTCTGCAATAATGGCACAAAACAGAAGAAGTGTTTAAGGGAATTCATACCTCCCCTTATATAGTGATACTTTTGACAGACAGGATGAGAATGAGGATTGATGTGTGACAACAATCATACCTTCTGCTTATAGATCATTGACACCTTTGCAGTGAGGGACTTCTATCTTGCAGGCAGGTTCATATATTTAGCCCATGGTAGAACGGTTTAGTAAATATCATTGATGCCCCAGGAAGAATGTCTCATGTCCTGGTGAAGAAATAATACCACCACTAAGAGGTTTATCAAAGGAATGCATCAAGTAAAAATGAGAGGTAGGATACAGGTGGGCCAAGCCAAGGATATGGTTTGAGTATTGGAGCAAGCAGCTCATAATTGAGCCAAGATAGAAAGACTACAGTCTAATAGGTGTGAAGTAGAAAAAAGATTAGTGTAGACAAATGTAGACCTCTTAGATCTGAATGGGTAATCAAGAAAACAACAAAGCAATGGCAAATTGATAATGTCACTGGACTAGTAATCCGGAACCTCAGGCTAATGTTCTGGGGTGCACAGCTTTGAATCCCCCATGATGGATGTTGCAATTTGAGTTTACTGAAAAGCTAACCCAATGGTGGCCATGTAATCACTTCTAATTGTTTTAAAAACCTATTCTAGCTCACTTAGGTACTTTGGGGAAGCAAATCTGCCCTCCTTACCTGGTCCAGCTGACACATGACTCCAGACACATGGCAATTTGGTTGACTGCTCACTGCCCTTTGAGCACTTATGGGTGGACAATAAATGCTGGCCAGGCCAGTGACGTCCACATCTCATGAATGATTTTTAAAAATACAACACGTTAGTTCTGTCTACACAGAAGCAGACAATAAATAAATTTGTGGAAATGCTAGTGAAGCAAGGGTCACTAGAAAAAAATCAATATAATGGACATGATAATACGACTCTTAAAAAAACAGCTGTGAATACAAACGAAACATTACCCTTCATTGCAAGACTTTGAGTAAAGAGTAAGGAAGTGTTACTGTAGCTGTACACGATCTTGTTGTGACCATTGCTGGGGTATTGTGTGAAGTTTTGATCTCCTAACCTAAGAAAGGATGCACTTTCTATAGAAGGAGTGCTGGAAATGTTCACCAGACAGATTCCTAAGAAGGCAGGTTTGGCATATAAGGAGAGATTGAATTGCCTGGAATTGTAATCGCTGGAGTTTAGAAGATTGATACAGCATATGAGGAGAGATTGAATTGACTGGGACTGTAGTCGCTGGAGTTTAGAAGATTGATACAGCATTGCAACATATGAAATTCTGCTGAACATACCACATGCAAGGATAATGTTTCCCTTGATCAAGAGGTTCAGAAAAACAGTCTCAGGATAGTTGTAGATCATTTTAAACTGAGATGAGGATGAGTTTCTTCACTTAGTGATGAACCAATGTAACTTTCTGCCATTGAACACTGTGGAAACAAAATCACTGAATATATTTAAGAATGAAATAATTTGATTTCTAGAGATTAACCATGTCAAGGCCTACGGGAAGACAATGTGAGTATAACTTTGAGATAGACAATCAACCATAATCATGTTGAATGATGGAGCAAGCTCAATAGGTTGAAAAGGCTAAATGGGCTAATCCTGCTCTTCCTTTCTGTGTTTATATGCAGCTAAGCAGTGAAAGTGACACTGTTTCAGTTTCTGCAATTATTGTTGTTAGAGACCGATGGTATCCCTAGCAGTGCAGATGGAAGTACAGGCCAATTAAGAATTTACCCCAGTCACCCATCACCACTAATACCAACCTCTAGGGAATATGAAAATAGGAAACGTTTATAAAGATTTTGCTACCTAATGAGATGACAATTTCAGGCCATGCCTAGATCATTAAAGCTTTGAGGAAACTGTCAGAGAACTGGAAATTAGAACATTTGAAAGCCATTAAACTCCAGTAGGATACATAGAGCTATTGGTGAGTAGAGACTCTGTAACAAGCTTTGCTTATGTCAAGTTGAGCCTAGCAAGGGTTCCAAATTGGAGGAATGAAGTAGAGATGGGGGGATTAGAGGTAGCGGTGGGGACTGTTTGAAATATTGAATCTTAAAACTAAAGTGCATGAATAACCTGAAATACATGATCCTGTTATGGTTGTGTTGATCCATTTTATAACAATAACAATGTATGTAATAATATTATCCAACACTACAAAGAGCAAGAAAATGTGGGGATCTGAGAATCCGAACAGGAAGGTTTTGTTACCATGGAAACTGGCAGGCTCAAGGCTGAAGTTTAAGATTACATGAGATTATGAATTTTAAATATGTACAGAAATCTGTCTATTTTTGAGAAATTCCTTGGGTGATCAAGGTGAACTTCTCTCTGGCATAAACCCAAATAAAATCTTTGCTTTCTTGAATCACACAGAATTGAGTGTAATCATTTTTCCCGCATCAAGATTTTTGGCCTTCCTAGTACTTGGGACAAATCCCATGTTCTCGAAGGCTTTGGTAAATCATTGAATGTCTATTCTTCCTCAGGGTTCACACTAACTTGTACATTATCAGCTTAGTGTAATTTCTATAGATACAGTAGCTATTGTCTTGGTTGATTTCTTCTGCCGATTTAAGTGGAAGAACTTGGCATTTGTACATAAAGTTATGACTACAGCAATGGGATATTCTCGGTAGTAAGTCGCAGCATTTGTTATACACATCTGTTTGACATAACAAGGGTCTTTGGTGGTACTGATGTATGACAGTGTTATTTGTACATTGTCATGTTGGAGATAAATAATGTTTGTGAACTTATCTGGGTATCTGTATTAGTGTAACAAAACTATTTTTTGAAAAGCAGTCAGTTCATTAAGCCACAGACAATTATGTGACCAAAAAAAGCCATTTACAAAGGGAAGTTTTGCTCATTACAATTTCCCTCACATCAGTGTGTTATCAAAATCAGGTTGCTCATTTCTCTGGGAAGTTAGTAGCTATACTGGGGATCTAGAAGAATCTCTTTTGCAATTGGCAAGGAATTATTAGGAAACAATATAGTTAGGACTTTGATAACAATTGAGGACAACACTATGCTGTGTGATTGCTACAATTTGACCTTTCCCCTTTTTAAAGTTTGTAATCATGTGATGTTTTAATGATCACTTGGAATTTCTTTCCGAATCAAAGCTTCTCAAATTGACCATGTACCTGAGAGATGTCTCCACTTTGTTTCAGTGCTTCTGCAGGGATATGTCAGCACCAGAAACAATAATGTGGTTCACAAATTATGGACAGACTATTGCAGAACAATTCCTTCCTGGAATTACACCCTTAGTCCTTTTAGAATTTTTAAAATTTCTATGAAGTCTACCCCTTATTCTTGAAAAGTCCAATGAATATAATCCAATGAATATAAATCACTCTTCATACATCAGTCTTGCCATTCTTAAGGAACAGCCTGGTAAATCTTTGTTGGTCTTCTTCCAATGCCAGAATATCCTCCCTCAGATAAGGAGCCCAAAAGTGCACACAATAGATCCGGAGAAGTTCCTCCAAGTCCCTGAATAATTGCAGCAAAATATCCTGTGTTTGTATGGTTTACAACACAGAGTGAAGCCAACAGTGTGTGTTCAATCCCCACACAGACCGAGGATGTTATGAAGGACTCGCCTTCTCAACCTCTCTCCCGCCTGATGTGAGGTGACCCTCAGATTAAGCCACCACCAGTTATCTCTCTCTAATGAGAGAGCATCTCTGTGGTGACTCTACCTTTAATTTTATTTGCCCACTCATTCAACTTGTTCAAACCACATTGAAGCATCTCTACGTCCTCTTACAGCTCACTTCACTCTCCCATCCAGCTTTGCACCATCTGCAAATTTGGAGATATTAAATTTAGCTCCCTTAACTAAGTCATTAATATAGATGTGACCATCTGGGCTCCAACCACTGGTATAGCAGCATCACTATAGTTGCCGTTTACCTCTAGGAGAAGGATTTGTTTATTCCTACTCTTTGTTTCCTGCCTGCCAGGCAGTTCTCTATCCATGTCAATATACCACCTCTGATTCCATCGGCTTTAATTTTACATGGCAATCTTTTATGTGGGATCTTATCGAAAACCATCTGAAAGCCCAAGTAATTTACATCCACTGGCTTCCCTTGATCAACTCTATTCAATGCATCCTGAAAAAATGCCAGCAGATCTGTCAAGCACAATTTCCCTTTGTTTAAATCATGCTGACTTTGTTTGATCCTGAAACTGTCATTCATTAAGTCTTTTATAATGAACTCTACCATTCTCCCTGTTAGCAATGCCAGGCCACCTGGTCTATAATTCCCTGTTTTCTCTCTGTTACCATTTTTAAATACTGGAGTTACGATCCATTGGAACTATTCCAGAGTCTATAGTATCATGGAAGATGACCACAAATGTATCCAAAATTTCTTGGGCCCTTTCTCATGCACTCTGGAATATAGTTAATCAGGTCCAGGGATTTATTGGCCTTTAATCCCATCAAATTCTGCAACACCACTTCCTTACCCTTACCAATTTATTTCAGTTCCTCCCTCTCACTTTTTGGGATGTTATTTGTTTCATTCTCTGTGAAGACAGAACCAAAGCATGCATTTAATTGGTCTGCCATCTCTTGACTCCCTGTTTACAATCATTAAAGGGGTCTTGGTATCTTTTGATGATAAACCCATGGAGCTTTCGGCATAAATGAGTGATAAAGGATTTCAGTGATTGACAATCCATTTTGTAGTTTTTGGCTCATTTTATGCATGAAATGTATAAAACTTGGTATTTTTTGACAGCTAGAAACCTCAAACATTCTAAGTTTGCTTCCCAGCTAGCAGTTCATTTTGTTGGACACCTGCACCAACAGTTTGGAGTGAATAAGTCATTGGTCTGTCCAGCATTCGTCAGCCGTAACCATACCATGTGTAATGTGCTTATCCTTGAGGTCTGTGTTCCAGCCTATTATATAACCTATTAGATGCCAATCCTCTCTGATCTTGGATGTTGCCCGAGTATCTTTTGGCAGAAAAATGCAAAAGTGACCACAACGTTGTTTTTAACATAAGCTCGGGTGCAGCCAAATAACATGGTACAAGTATTCATCAGGCACTGAGGACGTGGAGAAATACAATATTTGATAAGGTTGGTACAGCTGAGAGGGTTTGGTCATTTTCAGAACAGAAGGCCTCTTTTATTCTCGATGCCCAAGGAAGGTGCACAAGCACTGGGTTGGTACGGTGGCTCAGTGGTTTGCACTGCTGCCTCACAGTGCCAAGGAACCAGGTTTGATTCCAGCATTGTGTGACTGTCTGTGTCTGCGTGGGTTTCCTTCCACAGTCCAAAGATGTGCAGATTAAGTGGATTGGCCATGCTAAATTGCCCATAGTGTCCAGGGATGTGTAGGTCAAGTGTATTAGTGACAGGAAATGCAGGGTTATAAGGATAGGGTAGAAGAGTCTAGGTGGGATGATCTTCAGAAGGGTGGTGTGGATTGTATAGATCTGCATCCACACCGTTGGGATTTTATGATTCACTGATAAGGCTGACTGGTTTATTACTTTTGAATTTAAGACTGAGGTCTGAAACTACACTTTTTGGCTAAATTGGAAGGATTTAGCCATGGGGCCAAATGGGTTTATTTGCACCTTGTTAACTACCCACCCACCCCTCTGGTGCCCATCACTTCAAATTATACCTCGATCTCTCAGTTCACCATTCCCAGAACAAACCATCACTCCACAGTGCTCTGGAATTCACTGGCATGATGTGTCCCTGCATCATCTTTAAAGGTACAGTAAAACATTGTCAGCCAGAGTTGCCCTGAAAGGTTCCTGACATTGTCCTAGACATGGCAGATGGAAAGACATTGACACCATGTTGCAGGCAGGAGTGTGGAGGTCCTGCTGGATGGGATGACTTCCTGCTTCCACACTGCTGGGCTTCCTCATCTCCCAGAACCAGCACTGGAAGCCATGATATCAGACCATGTCAGCCTGGTCTCAGCATGCCACCTGGTCAGTGCAGTCTCAGCTATCTAAAGGAATACCCATCAATGGAGAAAGAAGAGCAATGAATGCCATCACCTTGTCTCCAATACTTCACACTCATTCTCTCGCTGCTATTGGATCTACCTCTCACCCATTGTTCGTGCTCTATCACTCTTACCACTCCTCTCACCCACCTTAATCCCCAACATCTGTACCTGAACACCTTCTCACTGCCTACTGACTCACTTGGGCCATTTGTGCCAAAATAACAGTTGTGCCATTCACTTTCATACCTGTTACTATGTCTCTCTCTCTCTCTCTCTCTCTCTCTCTCTCTCTCTCTTTCTCTCACTCACACACATTCAGGAAGAAAACTGCCAACAATAGAGTAAAAAGACTGGGTAAGTGGTGAGATGCATTCCTCACCCCTTAAGAGGAGAACATCCTGAATCTGACCACTCCTAGCTGCTGAATGACCATTTTCAAGCTCCTGGTCTGGTATTGGAGGCTGCCCTTGATATATATGCCAGGACCCCTGACTGAAAACAATCCCCCTTGACTGAGGCCTGCCGACAGCCATGACAAATTTCCTGGCTTTTTGTCTATATTATAAGGCAAATTATGACACAAGTAGTTTGAGTCTGGTATCATAGGCTGAGGAAGTAAAGGGTAACAAGGCAAGGCAGGAATGCTGTGAGCTCCAAGCAAGCTGAGAGTTAGTGAGCCCTGTGATAGAGAGTGAAGAGAGAGGAGATACAGCCTGGTCCATTTGATGAGCTGGGTGCATAACCGTGAGTGTACAGAGTTCTTGCAGCAATGTCGCAATGATAGCGGCTGGTACAGCCAGAGGTGTGAATTGAAGTGCAGGATCATCCTGTAAGCAGCTCCTGTGCCTTGCATGTTCTTAGAGGCTAAAATATGCGGATTGCCAAAGTTTGGAGATGTGGGTTGCCTGTTGCTGGTGCCCATGGAGGAAAATGTTTGCTTTCCTGAATTACAGTCGTTTATGAGTAATCCTGTTAATGGGTTTTCCAGGTGTTTCTAGAATTAGGAAGTTTAATTTAATGGTATGTTATGGAGACTGATTCAATTAAATAACTCCTCTGTGGTCCATGTTTGAATTCAAATATCAGAACAATCTTTCCAATGATTACAGTCATAGATTAGATACTTACCAGTTGGTAGGATGTTCGAAGAGGTGGTCATGCATCAGCTTAAGGGACTGCAAGTAGAAAGGGCAAGTGTAACCACTAGGCAGTCCAAAAGAAACAGGCAGGAAAAGCAGGAGACTCCTGAGGTACTGCTCACAAATCGGTTGTCCATTTTTGGAAGCTGGTGACAATGCTGTTCCTCATCAGAGTGCAGTTAGAGCCAAATTTTTGTCACCATAAACAGCTCAACTGCACAGGAGGGAAAGAAGGAGAAAAAATGCACAATAATGAAATGGGATTCATTGGCTGGAAGAACAGGTAAGCGTTTCAGTTGCTACAGATATGACTTCAGAATAGTATGTCGTCCCTGATGCCAACATCAAAGATGTTACAGAGCAGCTGTAAGGATTTCTCCGGGGGACGGTGAGCTGTTAAAGTTTCTGGGCCACATTTGTACAATGACATAAGTAGAATGCAGGATGTGATCTTGCAATCAGGCTTCAGGGAAATAGTAGAAAATTAACAAGCATGACCTCAAATGAGTATTCTCCAGATTACTACCAGTACAAAGCAGTACTGAAATGGAATAAGAAGCCACTTGGAGAGGGGACTTTAAATTCCTGAGACACTGGTGCTGGTATTGGGGAAATAGTGTCAGGATAATCTGGATAGGTTGAGCCTGAACAAAGCTAGGGTCTGAATTGCTTGACTGGTATTTTGCTGTTGCTGCTGGTAGAATTTTAAGCTAACCTGGCAGTGGTCTTGGAACCAAGAGAGAATATTAGAAAGGAATATGAGGGAGCAAAACCAATTTGAAAAGCACTGATATTGAAAATGGAAAAGCAATAGATGAAGTCAGAGTAAGGGAGAATGTAATGAAGCCTAAATCAGAGATATTGTGTGCATGTCTGAGTACATGGAGTAGAGATTGAAGAGTTTTAGGTGCATATTGCCATGTGGAAATATGATATATGGCAATAAAGGAGACCTGGATCAAGGAAAGGCAAGACTGGATGTTAAATAGTGCTGTGTACGAGATGTTCAGAAAGATAAGAAAGATTGGAATGTAAGGAAAAATGGTGGAGTAATGGTATTAGCAAAATAACACATTGCAGGGCTGGAGAAACTTTGCCATTCCAGAGATAACAAAGGCAGAATCAATCTGGCCAGACCTAAGGATCAAAAATAGCATGATTATGTTGCTTGGTGTGGTTTTATAGATCACTAACTCATGTGAAGGAGATGGAGGAACAAATCTGCAGGGAAATTACAGAGGGATGCCAACATTGTAGTTTATTAATAATAGGGACATTAATTATCCAAATGTAGAATGTGGCAGTGGCCGTGTCAAGAGCAGAGAGGAGCAAATGCTCATAGACTATATTGAGGAAGAATTTCTACAGCAGTAGAAAACAGGTATCTTTTCTGTACTGGTCTAGTTATTGAAAGGGAATGCTAGAATAGATGCTATAAAAAAAGGAGTTCAAGTCTCAGTTTATCAATAAAGACAGAATCACCAATTGCAGTCAGTGATGCCAGTATTTATGAACAGTCCCAGCTGCTCATTTTTAAAATGTACATTCATCTGGTGACTGTGACCCGAGTTGACTACTTCCAGCCAACACCAGCATTTCTTATGCAACAAGTAGATGCAATGAACCAGCAGCCCCCATTCTGTGTGCATGCAGACCAATAGAATCTCCAACCTTGTCTTGTTATAAAATAGACCTCCACCAAAGTAACCAACACTCATCTATTTGAAATCCAAACTTCCACCAAAGATGTTTATATGTGTGTAATTAAATATCATACCTTTCATCACAGTATACAATATGACTTTAACTGCATGCTATTAACACTAAGGGGAAAAAAAACACCCAGAAACTGATTACATCCTCCCAGGAAAAATCCATATGGCTGGGCCCTACCTTGAGATGTCAGCTAACCCTTTCAGATCCCAATTGATGTATACCATCAGTAGCCAGCTGCCACCTGGTAGAGGTGTTCCCCGATCCCCATTCACAAGCCCCCATGCACACCCCATCCCCAAACTAGCCACTGACTCCCTGACTGCCCTAGAACGCAATGGCCTTTTCTGCAAGAACAACATTTTACTTCAAATTTCCACGTAAGTTGGTGGAAGGATGCATTTATGTTGAAACTTCTTCCTATTCAAGGCTGCTGCTCCTCTCAAGCTGAAAGTGTCAGGTTGAAGTTGAATGAGTCTCCTGTAATCTTCCAAAGGTCAG
This sequence comes from Stegostoma tigrinum, assembly GCF_030684315.1. Taxonomy (NCBI): domain Eukaryota; kingdom Metazoa; phylum Chordata; class Chondrichthyes; order Orectolobiformes; family Stegostomatidae; genus Stegostoma; species Stegostoma tigrinum. The sequence continues at coordinate 33,323,200 of NC_081374.1, forward strand.
GCAGTGATAGTTGCAATTAATTCTGTTTTTTGTTCTTTCCATAAATGCTGCCTGACCTGCTGAGAAGATACAGTATTTTCTAATTTTATTGCAGACTGGCTGCACCTGCATTACTATCCCTGTCACCACAGTCAATCAGATCTCAGCTGATTTTCAGCATCTGATTTTTGTTTCCTGGTAGATTATTTCAAGTCATTGACAATCTACTGTTGTGGCGCTCAGATACCTCATATTTAAAAAAGTAAGTTAAAGTAAAAGTAAAGCAGCAGGATGGTCATTGATGCTAAAACTGGTTTGGAATGTTTGTGAGGTTCCCCCAATTTAATACTTTGTAACTTTCTAAAGTGACTGACTTATTAATCACATTTGTGAATACAATACTTATGATGGATTATTTAAATTATTTATTAATGTCACAACTTGTTTATCAATGTTGAATGCATGTACATATTGTTCTTCTTCTGGAAGAGTGGCTATAGCTTAAACTTTAGCTAATACATGTTTATTAAAATTTTAATGTTTAACTGATCTAACTGATTCAATATTTACTTTATGACAGTTTTCCTGCAGGATCACCATTCCTCTAGAAATGTGAATAGATTTGGTCATTTGATTTGATGGTGAAAAATATTGCAAGATGACTCAACCATATGTTTGTATGTAGCACCATAATCATTTGAGGTAACTATTATTTTATTCATGTTTTATTCTGTGACTGTTGATTCAAATAAACTTGACTGCTTTATGGGAGAACAAGAGGGCTCCTCAATAACCCAAATCATGCTTCATTGTACGGACAGTGAGCTGGTTCTGATTACATTTCTTGAGCACAACATAAAGTAGCATATTGCTTAAGCTTTCTTTCCACAAACAGTTAAGTAAAATTTGACTTGCAAGTTGAACAAGAATCGTAACTTTAAACACATAATAGATAGCATAATATGTAGAAAGCGTACACTATATGCGTCTCTAAGGAGGAAAAACAATTAATTCATTTAATCATTACTTCATCACATAATGATGTTTATTTACATTCTATTTAATCTGTATTTGTGCAGTATAATTCATGTCAGTGAATGTAAACCTATACATCAAATTAGTGAGCTGCTAAACCCATCTTTTTCTGAACAATTAATAACGTACTGTGTTAGGCTGACAGCAGTCAAAATCTGTTCCATGTTCTATTTTTTAAAATCAGGATGCTGCTTCTGTGCAAATTGCATTATCTATTGATCTGTTCTGTTTGTCTGCCCTGCTGATTCATTTACGCATAGAACATTACCACTGAAATGTAGGCTCCTTATACCGTATGCTAGTGCTGGTGTCTGCTGTCAGTTCAGTTGTATTTGATTTTCCCTCATTGTGCTGATCCAGCAATACTTGATGCAGGGGTGGAGAGTGCACCACAAAAGGGACCATCCCCAATTAATGCTGAGATTCGACATTACCGAACAACACAGCAACCAATCAGCAGGCAGCACTGTGAAATACAGCAATGTATCACTAGAGGGATTTCTGGGAAACTGCAGTGCTTTTACTATGATGCTGACCCAAACATTTTAGCACTTTTCATTTCCTTCTCTCTCTCTGTCTCTCCTTCAGCTTCCCTTTTGTGTGTTGTGGATCAGTCTTCATTTAAAAGGGTAAAGTTGTCCTAAGTGTTTAGGAAGCTATTTCTTTTTCTGCTCTGTCTGACAGACTATTCTGAGAATCTTATTGACAAGAACTTCCCTAGAAGGAGCACAGACTAAGGTAAGGCTGCCTAGCTGCAATAGATGATTGAAAGTACTTCTCTCAATTGCATGCATCATTGTCAGACTGCTGCTATCTCAGTCCGCACTGCACTGCAGCCAGAGGTTTCCCAGTGTCACAAAAGCTGCAGTTCTCCTGGTGTTGTTGAATATAATTTGGTAAGAGTTTGATGCCTTTGTAATACATTGACATGCATGAGATACATGAGAAAACCAAGTATAATGATTCAAAAGGTGAAAAGAATTTGAACTGCACTGTTCTCCTCAAATATAGTTTGTGATTAGAAGGAAATACTCTGTGTTAACATTGTAAGATCACCACTGTCTTTCTCTTCATAGTTGTAGTTTCTCAGGCTGGATGAAGCTGCACAGGCAACATAGCATTACTTCTGCAATTTTAAAAGGTGGAACATTTCCTACTGTCTGATTTCGTCAAATGAAACGTTAGCTTCTGCATGTTACTAATGTAAAAATTAGTCTGAGTGAAATTTAGTAATGCTTACAACACTATTTTACTGCATTGTTTAATTTAACAAATTAGATTCTGATGTATGTATATAAATTGTTACAGCTGACACTTAATCATGAGCTTAATAAATAATCATAATTTCAACATTTCTGATACTGTAAATTCATTAATTAATTGAAACTGAACAACTGGTTGAATATTTTGTCAATCCCACTATGATACATCTATAGCAGATGGTGCATTTTGGGAATAGCTATGAATAATCGGTACAAAAAGTCAAAAGTGGCCCGGACAAACCTGAAGATGACTTGAAATGAAGTTTGCTTCAAATGCTCAACATTGATTTTCTTGAGAAACAGAAAATCATTAGAGAATGTTTTACTTGACACTAAAGTTGTGAAAATATTTCATTAATAGTAATTTCATTGTTGTTTTGCCTTTAGAGAGTACCATAGGAAGACAACATAACCATGATCATGGTGTAATTGTTAGTTGGCTGTTGTCAGTAATGAATGAATAGACAAATTGAAGTACAAAGGGCAGTAGATCGTAAGTAAAATTAAACACTGTATGAAGCTACAGTTCAAAGCTTTGCAGAATATTACAGGTATATCTCAAGTCAAATTAGGGTTAGGTGTATTGAAGTTAGGACTCAGAATGCTGGATTTTCAAGTATTTTACATACAAGCCTCCCCAAACTTTTATAGCAGCTCACAGCAACTTGTTGTAAATTCTTTGATTTCTATATCTGTTGATAATAATATAATTTGATCATGGATTTTCCTGCCGATTGATCAGCTTCTAGATTTTTCTCTATTCATGATGGAAGGATGATTCCAGACAAAAGCATAATTCGGTTTGGATTAGATTAGTGTGCAATTTAAGTATTGCAAATCTAATATACTTTAAGCATTTTGTATGGATCACTGTATAAATCAGTCAAAGATTACCATTACAATGGCTAATGTTTGTTGACATTGATTATATCATCAATGCATACTGGAAATAATTGCTTATGCCATAAAGATAAACTTCCAGATTAAAAGCAATAGATGAAATATAAAATTGAGAAACAATTTCACATCATAATTCACAACACATAACTGAATTAGGTTTGAAAATGTCTATGGAAGTCCAGCGAGATTTCACTTTTAAACTGAAAGCAGTATGAAACTTCCATAATTCATTGGGTACAGACACCAGAAGTATTCCAATAAATCCTGACCTTCTGCTACCACCTTTGTATTTCTCCTACCTCATCAGAAACAAAAAAACCTATAATCAATATTAGCTCTGTACAAGTTCTATGTAGATATGCCACACTATGTCCAAATGAACTAATTTAAAATTCTTTTCATCTATTTTGTGGCATTGTTGTGAGTATGGGATGATTAATTATAACATGATGTACTTGCCTCTTGGCTGTATGTCTCTGCGAATCTGTAAAATACAAGGTCTATATAAAGATTCAAACTGTTTACCTAGCAATATTACAGTGTGGCTAAGGATAGCCATAATCTCTCTGATCTAATATAATATAAATCTAATGAATTGCTCATGGTTCAGAGCTATTGATGAACTGTGTGTGTGTGTGTGTGTGTGTGTGTGTGTGTGTGTGTGTGTGTGTGTGTGTGTGTGTGTGTATCTTTGTAAGCGTACTGTGCCTTTAAGGGAGCTCACCTTTAAAGACATTACATGCTGTATGCATATAATGTTGTGACTCTGCCTACCAGTTAGTCTGCTGTGAGTCTATACATGCTGGCAGAAGTCCATTGGTTTACTGTAATACCTGCTTCATAGCTTGTAACGAGCTTTACTATTTTAAATAAACTAACCTATAGTGTTAATGTACCCCTGTTGAGTGAATGGTTGTTAGACCATTATCATTGACATGTTTTGGTGAACAGTGGTGGAAAAATTGTGCTGAAGATGCCTATTGTACTTGAAGGGTCAACAAACAAGTTAATCTACAGAAAGGGCACACAGTTAACAGTTTTAAATCAGCACATTATCTTTGCTCATGACTTCATCAAAGACTGTTATCAAAACAGATTACTTTAAGTGGACAACTCCTCACAGAGAGGCTAGTTTAACTCAGCGGAGAACGACAAGTGGTTGGAGTGTGTCAAGGAAAGGTCAAAGGCATATTGTTTGAATGTCTGCAAAACTTCCTTGTTTAAATTGACGTATAGCAGATGCCCCAAAAGAAATTTAAATTTTTGAGGTGCTCTTAGGTAGAGTTTTTGAGATTCGGGTGTGGCTGATGTAGTAAAGCAAGCCAATGAGCTTTGCTTAGCAATTAGGAATGAAGATTAGCATGAATTTAGCACATCAGGTTGAACAGCCAAAGAGATGAAAGATTCCCAAAAGTTACAGGCCACATTAAAAGAACAACTGATAAAATTTTGGTCTTTGTTGAAAAGGATTCATGTTATTTTTACAGAAATTGGCACCAATTGTAGAATGCTTTGTGAGAAAGTGTACAATACAGAGAACATTGTGTGAATTTTCAGATGGTGAGCTAGCAAGCAGAATTGTTGAGTTTGTGATTACATCTACCCCCATGAAAACATTCTAGAAAATTCTGAAAGGCAAACCGAGGACAAATGGTGTGGAAGCACAACTAAAGGATGGATGTAAGTATGAAGTGATCCTTGCAGGTTGATTGAGCTTACAGGTCCTAATACCAACCTCAATGGTTGACACAATCATTAGAGTGCTCAATAAAATCAGTACGGTGAAGGTGTGGCCTTGTACAAGCTCCAAGAAAATGCTTAACTTTCAATCAATTTTACAAATGGCAGAAAAGGCTATTAGCAGAGACAGTGCACTGGAACAAGGGCTGATGCAGCTTTAAACAGCCTTTCATCAACCTAAACGATCCCATGTAAAAGGAGAATCTTAACGCTACAATAAGAACCAATTGGTCTTCTAAGAGAGGCAAGTTTATGAAGTAACCAGCAAATCAGAATCTAACAATGTGGATGGTGAGACAATATGCAGCAAATATCTGTTTCACACTTCCAATTTTGTGCAAAACATCAATATCGCCACATGTTCGCAAATTCTTAAATTATCTGTCCTCAGAAAACTGGTGACAATTAATATTGGCTAAAATTCACGTAGTGAATTGCCAATATTCCTGCAATTTCTAAATAATATAAATCTGCAGGCTTGAGAAGTCATGACAAAATGTATGAATCTAAAACTTTTAGTTTACAGCGGGTCCACCAATTCCACGTGCAGGTGAATAGTGCTGGAGAATAAGTGCAATCAATTCACTTAGGCATCACCAATATTCTACATCATAGATGTTGCTGGACTAGCAATTGCAGGTATGTCAGCATTATGTGACTTCATAGCAGTCACAAGCCATGGAATCAGACAGACATCAGACAGTCAATAGACTATACAAGAACTGAACTGACTATGGAAGCATTTCGAAGCAATCCACTTTCTTCTGAATTAGTGGAGATAAAATCTCAGCTTTCTGATGTGTAGAGGAAAAGGAAATTTCGAGAGGAATGAAGATGACCTACTTGTTTTGAATAAATCCAAGCTCGAGAATACCATCTTTGCAATGACAAAGTCAAGGGATACCTCTTCTCAGCTCATGAAAATGAATGAAGAGCTGGAAGAGAAAGAATGGAAGTAGGATGAACTATCTCAAACTATCAATCCAGTGAACTGCTGGTTTACAGAAACAACAGGAGCAGCTCTCTCTTAATACAGATCAGGAACACCAGCAAAAACATAGGTTTGATCTCAAAGCAATACTGGAGAAATGGAAAAACCTTGAAGAACACAGGGAAATGCACAGGTACGCAGCAAAGAGCAGAAAATTACTCTTGTGACAGCCCATGATGCTCTAATGAAAGACATGAATGAAGCCAAATGTTGAAGCAGCACGTGAAGAGACCTAGACTTCAAAGAAAGAAAAGGTTGAAAAGTCTGTTTGGTTATTCGAGTAGGTTATGAAAGAGAAAATAAACCAGACAGATTCTAGGTTAAAACTTTGACAGAATCACAAATGCCCCAGGTATAAAACCAAGTGTTTCAAAACAAGCTGGAAGCTCTGAATGAGCAAACAGTAAATTTCAAGAAGGCTTGAAGCATTCAAAATTGCTAGAGGAATAAGACCAGTCAGCAGCTAATCAGGAACAAAACATGGATGTGTTACAGCAGGATAAACAAACTGTGAAAAACAACTACAGTACATGAAAGAAAAACTTGAAACTTCAAACAAGAATGATTGACAGTATCACTGATGACTATGGAGATTAATGGCATTCAAAATCAAAGTCACCATCATGAAATCTGGAGTATCAGCAAATTAACTATACACCACAGGTACTCACAGATACTCACTTGTTATTGTACATAATCTCTTGGAAAGGAGCATGATATTGCCTGTATATCTTGCCTTCAAGCAATTTCACCTTTAGAGATACCATGTACTGTGTGTATACAATGTTACCACTCTGCCTGGCAGTTAGTCTGCTATAGGTTTACACATGCTGTGGTTTGTTGTAGTGTAATGTAGCTCCCTAACTGTTTTACTGTTTTAAATAACTTATGGAGTTAATCAATCCCTGAAAAAACTTTATTGTTGATTATTAGACCATTATCATTAACATGGCACCTTTCACCCTGAATCTCTGATATCCTGGCATTACCTTTCAAAGTGACTGGGTAACCAACCATAGATTGGCTGCATATTTGAATGTATGTATTATATTTACTTGGGCGCAGTATTGGAGTGCTGGGCTATTTATCTATTGGGGAAAATGCAGTCAATCAAAGAACTAGCATGCGAATAGGGCAAATGAACATGCAAACAATTATACAACACTTTGAAATGATAGATTTTGTGCACTTTTCAGAAAGTCTCACTTCTTTTCAGGCTGTAAGGGTCCTGAATGCAATTCTCTGCTCTAATTCCAGCGCTAGAGGGAAGTAAAACTGCAACTTACATATGGTAAAGTAATTGATCCTTGCCAGGGAAGAATGTTAGAATAAGGTACCCTCGCACATAACATTAACAATACACAATTCACAGTGTGCTGCTGAACGAAATACATTTTAGTGGCTTGTTGATACAAATTGCTGTTGCAATCAGCAGTAACATGTAGCAATTATGTTGGAAAATTGTGTGGTGCTTCAACAATATTGTACAATTGCTTATTAGAAGTAACTAAAACTGCTTTTATATTTATCAATTCAGCACGCTTATCTGAGATTTCTTGTTATTACCAGAAAGCCAATTCTGAGGCTGTACTTTTGAAAACATGTTCTAGATATCTTTTCTGGTTTTGAATTTGAAACAACAGTTATTACGCTTGAAGGTTGGCTATACCTTCAGAATAATGATGGAAAACTGAAAAAAAATACCGAGCTAAAGTCCTGTCTTTAATTTAGAGAATAAATTGCAAAGAAAACTTTCATTTTCTTTTACTTTATATTTTACCTTTATCTTTATTTGAGGAACCTGGCCTGCATGAGATGCAAAGCTAAGAGAGAAACAATAATTTGAACAGTATACAAAAAAAAATTTCTTTTGCTGTGTTTGAAAAAAATCCTGCTCTGTCACTATTGGCAGCCTGCTGCAGTACTTCAGGCTCTCCAGGACTCACTTCCAATTGTTTGTCCTTGAATGTTTTTGTGCAGTAATCAGCTTAAATATGTAAATGTATGAAACATACCCAGAGATAGCTCAATGCTTCAGACAAACTTTTCTGACTGCACATAATTTGAAATAATGCATGCTGTTATATAGCTAATTTAGTGCTAGAATTCCAATAGCATTAATTTGTGACCGCAATGCCAATGTGCGTTGACTGACATACAATCTATACAACTTCAGACCAGTGCCTCAAAAAGAAGTGTGGATTGTAATGCTAGAAATCACACAAAGCAAATGAACTCTAGGCAATCAATTTATCAGCATGAGTCAAATCCCTTCTGTTGACAGACTTAGAATGGAAAAATATTTCAGTGTGTGTTGCTTATCAAGTTTGAACTTTTGTTATACAGACAGATTGTTTGATGTTACTTTGCATGTGGGATGCTGGGATTGTTGTGGTGCTGTTACACTTGGCTTTTCATATTACTTTCAATAATGTGATTCATTGCTGGCCAATATGTGTGTTAAACTACATTCACGCTTTGTTCCAAACCCCTCCTTGACCTCTCCCCTCCCAATTACTGTAAACTTTTCCCACATTGCAACTCACCAGAGATTGTGGCCCTCATCCAATTCCAGCCGCTTGTGCAAACACATATTAAAAATTATGTCACTATATCTGGTGCTAACCAGAATTCGTCCGTTCAGCACTCTTGACCTCCTTTAAGGTGCTCCTTATGACTTACATCTTTTACCAAGTTTTTGATCACTTGTCTTAATATCAGTTTATGTGGCTTAGTGTTATGCTTGGTTGCAACTAATGTCATGAAGCATTTTGCATTTTTTTTACTATTTTATAGGGATAATATGAATATAAGTTATTTCACGGCTTTATTCTCCATTTGTGAGTATACAGTTCACCTTACAACATTCTAACTTTGTCAAGAACCTATACTACCCATATCACAATGTCAACTTCTAACGTCATTTTCTTGTCATCCTATCATTTTTCTCTTATAGCTTTGTGGTTTACTCTTTGGCTAAGAAGGGAAAAAAGGACTTTTTGATTGATTTATCCCCTCATGAATTTTATCCCATTGTGTGAGTTACGTCAGTCACTTGTCATCATCTTCCACATCTCCCTTCTTCAGCAACACAACTATTTTACCTCCTTATTGTGAAATCCCTAATTTTAGGTCATCTTTCTTTAATCATTCCTCTGTTTGATATCTTTCTCCACAACTTGGCGTTTACTCTTTATTATCCTGTGAATTGATACTAAAGTTCAAGTTATTGTACCTAATTTAAAATATGCATCAATGCTTTTTACATCAAATGCATTATCCCAATGGATTTGGTGATCACATCAACAGTATACGATTAGAATCATTTCTCTAAAACAGGATGAAGTAGATCAGAATGTAAAATTGCACTGGCATAGTGAGCATATTCGTTAGAAAATCACAGCCCACAGTCTGTCTTGAGACTCACACCTGCATTTGTAGATTATGAGTATCTATACACACATCATTGTTGAGTCTTTCATTGAAAACTTTTAAGACTTTAAATCTTTAAAATATCTTTGCTCTTTTGATCATTTTTTTGCCTATCTAACATTCTTTTTGTGAAAGTGAAATGTTTGTAATTATGAGGCAGAAAAACAGCAACTAATTTTGCAGTACTGGGGAATTTGATCAGAAATGCTCTGTTTGATTTGAATGCATGGTTATCAGACCATAAGACCATAATATGTAGGAGAAGGATTAGGCCATTCAGCCCAGTGAGTGTGCTCTGCCGTTCAATAAAATCATGGCTGATCTGATAATCCTCAACTGCACTTTCTTATCATTCCCCCGTAACACTTGAACTGCATATTATGCAACCTAAACGACTGTATTCAGTACTCATGATGTGGTCTCCTCTACACTGAAATGAACTGAGAACTGGATAGCTGCTTTATGGAACACCTACAGTCTGTCTATAAAAAATAATCCCAAGCTTCTAGTTGCTTGCCTTTTCAACACACCAGCATGTTCCCAAGGCAACATTTCTGCCCCAGGCTTACTGCAGTCAACCAGTGAAGTTCAGTGCAAGATGGAGGAACAACACCTCATCTTCCATTCAGATGCCTTACAGCATTCAGGGCTCCACATGGAGTTTAACAACTTCAAAGTATGAACACCTCCTTCCTTATCTACTAACTATCCCCACATCCCCTGTAATGAAATGGGTGACTTTCTGCAAAGCTAACTAATTTTCACACTGTGCCCATGTCACCTGTAGTTTCTCTTCTTTCTTGGCTTATTATCAACCATCACTTTGACTACCTGAGCCTTGTCTCCATCGATCTACTAACTCCTTCTCCGACCGAACCCCCATCATCAGCAGAAATACCACCTTTTCTGAATTTGTTCTAGTTCTGAAGCAAGGTCACTGGTCTTGAAACATTAACTTTGTTGTTTCTCCACAGATGCTGCCAGATCTGCTGAGTTTCTTCAGTTATTTCTGAATTTGTTTGCCCCAAAGAATCTTGTATGTTTAAATAAAGTCACCTCTCATTCTTCTGTACTCCAAAAGTAGAAGTCCAATTTACTTAAGCCCTCCTCATAAGAAAATCCCTACATGCCTGGTGTCAGCCTATTGAACCGAATCCTTCTGCCTGCATTAACATGTATCTTTCCTTTGATAAGGGTCCCAAAGCTGTTATCAGTAGTTCATCTGTGGCCTGATTAGTGCCTTATATGGTTTTATTAAAAAAGCTTCCCTGCTTTTATATTCCATTCCCTTTGAAATAAAGCTAACTTCCACTTGCCTTCATTCTTACGCACTATACTTGGATGTTAGCTTTTAGATGTTAGATTCAAGCGCAACGATTCCCAAATCCCTCTATTCCATAGCTTTCTCCATTCTGTCCCCATTTAAATAATATTCAGCTCTTAGACCATAAGACCATAAGACATAGGAGTGGAAGTAAGGCCATTCGGCCCATTAAGTCCACTCTGCCATTTAAATCATGGCTGTTGGGCATTTCAACACCACTTCCCTGCACTCTCCCCGTAGCCCTTGATTCCTTCTGAGATCAAGAATTTGTCGATCTCTGCCTTGAAGGCATCCAACGTCCCGGCCTCCACTGCACTCTGCGGCAATGAATTCCACAAGCCCACCACTCTCTGGCTGAAGAACTGTCATCTCATTTCAGTTTTAAATTTACCCCCTCTAATTTTAAGGCTGTGCCCACGGGTCCTAGTCTCCCCGCCTACCGGAAACAATTTCCTAGCGTCCACCCCTTCTAAACCATACATTGTCTTGTAAGTTTCTATTAGATCTCCCCTCAAACTTCTAAACTCTAATGAATATAATCCCAGGATCCTTAGCCGTTCATCATATGTTAAACCTACCATTCCAGGGATATCCGTGTGAATCTCTGCTGGACACGCTCCAGGGCTAGTATGTCCTTCCTGAGGTGTGGGACCAAAAATTGGACACAGTATTCTAAAAGGGGCCTAACTAGAGCCTTATAAAGCCTCAGAAGCACATCGCTGCTTTTATATTCCAACCCTCTTGAGATAAATGACAACATTATATTCGCTTTCTTAATTACGGACTCTACCTGCAAGTTAACCTTTAGAGAATGCTGGACCAACACTCCCAGATCCCTTTGCACTTCTGATTTGCGAATTTTCTCACCATTTAGAAAATAGTCCATGCCTGTATTCTTTTTTCCAAAGTGCAAAACCTCACATTTACTCACATTGAATTTCATCAGCCATTTCCTGGACCACTCTCCTAAACTGTCTAAATCTTTCTGCAGCTTCCCCACCTCCTCAGTACTACCTGCCTGTCCACCTATCTTCGTATCATTGGCAAACTTCGCCAGAATGCCCCCAGTCCCTTCATCCAGATCATTAATATATAAGGTGAACAGCTGTGGCCCCAACACTGAACCCTGCGGGACATCACTCGTCACCGGTTGCCATTCCGAAAAAGAGCTTTTTATCCCAACTCTCTGCCTTCTGTCAGACAGCCAATCCTCAGTCCAAGCCACTGGCTCACCTCGAACACCATGGGCCCTCACCTTGCTCAGCAGCCTCCCGTGACGCACGATATCAAAGGCCTTTTGGAAGTCTAGATAGATAACATCAGTTGGGTTTCCCTGGTCCAACATACTTGTTACCTCTTCAAAGAATTCTAACAGGTTTGTCAGGCACGACCTCCCCTTACTAAAACCATGCTGACTTGTTTTAATCTAACCCTGCACTTCCAGGAATTTAGAAATCTCATCCTTGACAATGGATTCTAGAATTTTACCAACTACCGAGGTTAGGCTAATTGGCCTATAATTTTCCATCTTTTGACTTGATCCTTTCTTAAACAAGGGAGTTACAACAGCAATTTTCCAATCATCTGGGACTTTCCCTGACTCCAGTGACTTTTGAAAGATCACGACCAAAGCCTCCGCTATTTCCTCAGCCACCTCCCTCAGAACTGTAGGATGTAGTCCATCGGGGCCAGGAGATTTATCAATTTTTAGATGCTTTAGCTTTTCTAGCACTTTCTCTTTTGTAATTCCTACCCTACTCAACTCTGGCCCCTGGCTCTCCCTAATTGTTGGCAGACTACTTATGTCTTCCACTGTGAAGACTGACACAAAGTACTTATTAAGTTCTTCAGCAATTTCCTTATCTCCCATCACTAGCCTTCCAGCATCAATTTGGAGCGGTCCAATATCTACTTTTGCCTCTCATTTGTTTCTTATGTATTGAAAGAAGCTTTTACTATCATTTCTAATATTACTAGCTAGCCTACCTTCATATATGATCTTCTCCTTCCTTATTGCTCTCTTTGTTATCCTCTCTCTGTTTTTGTAGCCTTCCCAATCTTCTGATTTCCCAGTGCTCTTGGCCACTTTATAGGCTCTCTCTTTTTCTTTGATATATTTCCTGATTTCCTTCGTCAGCCACGGCTGTCTAAACCCAGCCCGGATAATCTTTCTTTTCTTTGGGATGAACCTCTGTACCGTGTCCTCAATTACACCCATAAACTCCTGCCATTGTTGTTCGACTGTCTTCCCCGCTAGGCTCTGCTTCCAGTCGATTTTCGTCAATTCCTCTCTCATGCCCCTGTAATTATCTTTATTTAACTGTAACACCATTACATCCGATTTTGCCTTCTCTCTGTCAAACTGCAGACTGAACTCTACCATATTATGATTGCTACCTCCTAAGTGTTCCCTTACTTTAAGGTCTTTTATAAAGTTTGGCTCATTACATAGCACTAAACCCAGAATAGCCTGCTCCCTTGTGGGCTTCATCACAAGCTGTTCCAAAAAGCCATCCTGCAAACATTCCATGAATTCTCTTTCTTTGGATCCACCAGCAACATTATTCACCCAATCCACTTGCATATTGAAGTCCCCCATGATCACCGTGGCCTTGCCTTTCTGACATGCCCTATCTATTTCTCAGTGCATCTTGCGCCCCTGGTCCTGATCATTGTTAGGAGGTCTGTACATAACTCCCATTATAGTTTTTTTGCCTTTGTGGTTCCTCAATTCCACCCACACAGACTCCACATCTTCTGACCCTATGTCATTTAGTGCCGTAGATTTAATTCCATTCTTAACTAACAAGGCAACCCCACCCCCTCTGTCCACCTCCCTGTCTTTTTGATATGTTGTGACTCCTTGGATGTTTAACTGCCAGTCCTGAGTTCCCTGCAACCATGTCTCTGTGATGCCTGCCACGTCATAATCATTCAAGAGGATTTGTGCTGTTAATTCATCTACTTTGTTGCGAATACTACGAGCATTTAGAAAAAGTGTCTTAATGCTAGCTTTCTTATCATTATTAGAGAGGTTGGAAATCCCAAGATGTCTTAAGCTATCCTTCCTTTTTGCTGTATTCCTAGTCTGCCTCGAGCTTAAATCCACCTGTACACATGCTATCCGGTTGCTTATCTTTCCACTTAACTCCATACTCCCTGCCTCTTTCACTTTCCCTTCCCCCCGACTCACTAGTTTAAAGTCCTACTGACCACCCTATTTATCCTTCTCGCTAGAACACTGGTTCCAGGTCAGTTCAGGTGGAGACCGTCCCAACGGTACAGATCCCCCTGGTTCCAAAACTGATGCCAATGCCCCATGAAATGGAATCCCTCTTTCCCACACCAATCACTTACCCACGTGTTTACTTCCCTAACTTTCTTTTCCCTATGCCAATTAGCACTTGGCTCGGGCAGTAATCCGGAGATTATGACCCTTGAGGACCTGTACTTCAATTTCTTTCCTAGTGCTTCATATTCCCTGAACAGGTCCTCTACCCGAGCTTTGCCTATGTTGTTAGTCCCAACGTGGACCACAACAACTGGATCCTCCCCCTCCTGCTCCAATATCCTTTCAAGCCGGTTGGAGATGTCCCGCACCCTGGCACCGGGCAGGCAACACACCATGCGGGACTCCCAACTGGGCTTGCATAGGATACTATCTGTCCCCCTAATTATAGAATCCCCTATAACAACTACCTGTCTTTTTGCTCCCCCCTCTCGAATGACCTTCTGCGCCACGTTGCCGTGGTCAGCTGGCTCATCCTGTCCACAGTCCTTTTCCTCAACCATGCAGGGAGCAAGAATCTCATACCTGTTGCTCAAGGTCAAGGGCTGAAGCTCCTGCACTACTGAACTCTGAATCCCCCTATCTGCCTCACTTACAGTCACACCTTGTCCCTGAACACTTTCTGAATTTGAGTTATTTAATCTACTGGGTGTGACTGCCTCCTGAAACAAAGTGTCCAGGTAACTCTCCCCCTCCCAGATGTGCCGCAAAGTTTGAAGCTCAGATTCCAGATCATTTACTCTGATCCGGAGTTCTCCCAGCAACCAACACTTGCTGCAGATGTGGTCGCTGCCGTTCACAATGGGATCAGCCGGCTCCCACAATATACAGCTTCTACTTTTCCTGAGAAAATGTATGACTTCATATTTTCTCACATTATAGTACCACCTATCAAGTTTCTGCCTGCTCGCTTAACATTATATATCCTTTTACAGGCTTTTTGTGTCATCTTCACTACTTGCCTTCCTATCTATTTTTGTGACATTCGCAAACTTGGCTAGAATACATTCGCTTCCCTCATCTAAGTAATTAAAATATATTATAAATATTTGTGGCCCTTTAGTGATCATTAAAAGATAAACTCAATTTTTGTGAGAATTTGCAGGTAAATAGATGTTTTTTGTTAATTGTGTGCCTGAAAATAATTACCAATATGATTATGTTAGCTATCTGCTGATAGATTGTCTTAAATTTAATTAGTTATTTGCTATGATGTAAGTTTTTCTTGTCTCAATGTTTTAAAGCACTTTAAAGTTTATGGATAAGTTGCATCTTGTAATTATTGAAATGGATGATATAAGTGATGATTTGTCTAAATTCGTAGCAAAGTAGGAAAATTGGGATATAAGAATGAGGTAGTTAAAAAAACACACCCACTAAATGAATTCAAATCACATTATCTGTTGGTTGAAAGTTGAATATAATTTGTTCTGTCCCATCTTATCTTCCACCCACTCTCCAACAACAAAGACATAGCTATTTTGCAAGCTAATGCCAGCATTACAACTGATTGCAATCAGCACAGATGAAATGACTGATTGGAAGAATGTTGGAAGACACTTAATGGCCATCCTGTACAGTATACTTCAGCTGAGAGTTCAGTTCAGTCAGGAGTTTGGAAATCCTACGGATAGTTCTCTTTGATATGCCAATTTGATATGCCACATCAATCATAGTTGATAATCCCACTAAATGTTGTACAATGTAATTAGGCATACAACTAAGGGAAATGTTACAACATCATTTGAGCATTGAAAAAATACTTAGAAATATTATTTTCAACTTTACTAATTTTTATTACTTGCAGCAAAACATGGGGATAACAGTACACTCACCATGGCTTATTTAACTGAAAATAGTACATTTAAAATAAAATGTACCAGGCTTATTACAAATCATTTTTTTTCATATGTGAGTTCATCAGCATAGAAAAATCAATATACTGAATGGAGGGACAATAGTTAGGAACAACCAAGCTCAATTCTGAAAAGGATTTTTGAGAATTGTTTGGCTATTTACAAACATAGCTGCAAACAACGTGGCTCAATTCTGAAAAGGATTTTTAAGTGTTTGCCTATTTACAAGCATTGCTGCAAACAATGTGGCAATAAAACAAGAAACCGTTCGTTGAAAACAGAATTTGGTTGAGAAACTCAGATGAACACAATCAGTCAGCCACTTGGATTAGTTAGGGTTAGGGGGTTATATATCTTCAGCTCAGAGAGTGGGGCAGTGCAGCAATTCTGAGATTTGCAGTAAGCTAGTCTGGGAGCTGTACAAATTAATCAGGACTTGGTCACCCATTAGTTGGAGCTGTCCATCCAAGTCAGGAGTGAGAAGCAGTCAGTTCTGGGGCTTTGAAAATTTGGTACGTTTTGGTACGATAGAAGCGTATCCACCCCTGGACCAGAAAGTGTGGGCTCAAGTCCTACCTGTTTGAGAAGTATGTCTGCGTATGTTAAATAAAAAAAGGTGTAAGGGGGCAGAATCAGTCGTGCTTTGGAGGACATGGGTTACTGCGGAATGGTGGTCATATACAATCACCACCATCTTGGTTTTGATGAAGGGAAAGTGTAGCACAGTAGGGCTTGCATGACTAACCAGTAGGACGAGTGCTCAAGGGTTAGCGACAGGTGGTGAAGTCAGAAGTCAAAGAGGAATATGAGAATGTATGAGAGCTCAGTACTGATGGGCTTGACAGGGCATGTAAGGAAGAAATAAACATCGAGATTTGGGGACAGGACTCATGATTACCAGGTTGGGTCAGTGACTTATTGTGCCAAATGTGCCCTGTGTTACCTTCTGTACCCAGGTAAATGAGCAATGAAAACAGAAAACATTCTTGGGGTGAGCAGAGTAAGTGCTTTTTACTCCTGAGCATGGGCACACTACTTGCAGCAATGTGAAGACCTTCAAGTGGCAATTATATTAAACAGATATTTTCAGAGTAAAATTTGGAGACATCTGTAATTATAGCATCCTGCATGTCAAATGCATGTGGTGTCCATCTATGTGGGAATCAAATCCTGGCTGCAAGCAATCTTGATCATGTCATTGGTCATTACAGATTGAATATAGTCATCTCCATAAAACAAGTGTAATCATAGGCAAACGTTAAAAGTTTCACGTCCAGACCACAATTCACAAAGATTTCGCTGGCTACACCAGGACATGGAACTGATGTCTTCTCACCTTGAGCTGTAAGTTTTCACCAACACGTTCTTACGTACAATGCTGCCTTTCTTGGATAGTGTAGGGATGTGGCTCGAATAGTTTGACAAGGTATCGGTAATCATACAGCTCTAACTATTTTCTATGATATTTGTGCAACAAGACCCACTGAATGGACAAGTATGCTAAACTGTTATTTGTGTGTGATGCAAATGCTGCCTGGTGCATTACTAAGGTTCTGTTCTGTTTCTGATATTCCCCACATAGGTTCATTGGAACCATGACCAATGAATCCAACCATAACAGGGGGTATCATCGCTGTTGCTATGGCACAATAAAGGTGTAAAGCAAAGGAGGAGGCACAGAAGTGCCAGCAAGCCCAGGACCAGCAGCAACCTCCAGTGGTTGTGGAACAGCCTCCACATGAAGATGTTGCAGCTGAAGGTCCCCTCAGGAGGAGCAAGAGGTACAGGAGGGCTAGAATCTGTCATCCTCCATGCCAATTCCTAAAGATGAACGTGGTACACTGCACAAACTGTAGATATCCGGGGCATTGTCACAGAACTATGCTAATGTTAGGAGAAGGAAATATGACCTGAATGACAGGGTAGTCATCCTATACGGGGTGACAGCCAAGGTGACAACTTTTGACCACGAGGGTCCAGTGTGGAATCTCAGAACACACGGCCACTGTGTGTTAAGATTGTCATTGAGGTAATTTGTGCCCGGTCACAACACGTCATCTCACTTCCCTGTGATGTGTGCTGCCGTCTGGACCAGTAGATGGTGTTTGCTGCAGCTGGACCTCATTGACTGCACACTTGGTGATCTAAAGGCAAGCAGTACATTTCTATTCTGAGAGGCAAATGCAGTTTCTTCTGTTGATGTTTTTTTTTGTTGCTGTTGTTGAATAAAAGTGAACGTCTTTAACCCTTTGAAGGATTTCCAATCTGTAATGCACTGAACAATGAGAAATATGTTAAGCCAACTGGATAATAAGGAAAGAGTAGCACTCCCTTAGATAGGGATGATACAAAGTGCACCTTGGTTATTAATTAGCAATATATTTATAAATGTGAACCTGTGTTTACAATGAATTGAGAACTGGTGTCACTATATGCCATTGGAGCATTCCTTTGTCATTCCCATCACATCCCATGCACCATTTGGCAGGTGCGTGGCTGAGCTTAAAAAATTGTGCAGGAATCCTGGAAGATCCCTGTGATGGTGAGTATTTCTGCCACTGCTGAGTGAAAAGTTGGACAAACAGGGCACCTTAGAGTAGCTTATGAGGTGTGTTGTAGAGAATAGTATGAGAAAGCATGCTAAGGGCTATGGAGGTAAACCATGCATCAAAATGAATCAATATCTGGTTGAATTCAGTGCATTGCAGGTGGCCCCCAATTTGTGAATGGACTACTTACGAATTACAATTTATGAATTTTGAATTAAATGGAGTATAATGTATGAAAATGTGTAATTATTCATTTTGGAAGGGAGAGTAAAAGAATAGAGTATTATTTAAATGAATTAAGGGACTTGGGCATCCTTTTGCATGAACCACAGAAAGCTAACACACAGATGCTGCAGATTATCAGGAAGGTCGGCCCTTATTTCAAAGGGGTTGGAGTATAAGAATAGGGAATTCTTACTGCAACTGAACGCAGTGCTGGTGAGACCACATCTGGACTAATGTAAGCAGTTTTGGCCCCTTTATATCAGGAAAGATATCATTTCATAGGAAACAGTTCAGAGAAGATACAGTAGGATGACCCTGGATATGGAGGGATTGTTATATGGGTAAAAGTTAAACAGGTTTAGGCTTTACTCACTGAAGTCTGAAAAAAAATGAGGAATATGAGTCTTTGGAATTCCTTGTCACAGAGAGCTATGGGGGCACAGTCCTTGTGTATATTTAAGACTGTGTTTGATAGATTTTTGATTAGCAGGGAGATCAAGGGTTGTAGGGAAAAGGCAGGAAAGAGAATATGAGGAATGTCAGATCAATCATGATCCAATTGACAGAGCAGGTTCAAGGGGCTGAACAGCCTACTCCTGTTTGTAATTCTTATAGCCTTATTACAAACATCCTACTTACAAACGCTTGTAAGTACAATTGATCCTGTACAGGAGTGTATTAATATTAATATCAATTTTAAAGATCTGACATGTAAAAATTTCTTTGTACTTTCAAATAGCTATTTTATATTGTTGTGTATTGTGTTCTGACTTGCAAACAGATTTAAGAAAGGAACCTACTCGCAACCCTGGGACTGCCCATTTTATCATCTATATTAAGCTTGTTGTGTTCATATCTTCATCTACTCCTTGCCAAAATGCCACCCTAAGGTTGCAGGAACAGCAACTCATATTCCGCTTGGGAACCCTGCAGTGCAATGGTATCACTGTGAATTTCACAAGCTTCAAAATCTCCCCTCCCTCCACTGCATCCCAAAACCAGCCCAGATCATCCTCACCTCCCTAACCTGTTCTTCCTCTCACCTAACCCCTCCTCCCACCTCAAGCCGCACCCCCATTTCCTACCTATTAACGTCACCCGCCCCCTTGACCTGTCCGTCCTCCCCGGACTGACCTATCCCCTCCCCTCCTACACTCACCTCTATTGGCTCCATCCCTGCATCTTTAATTTGTCTGTCTCCTCTCCACCTATCTTCTCCTCTATCCATCTTCGATCCGCCTCCCTCTCTCTCCCTATTTATTTCAGAACCCTCTCCCCATCCACCTTTTCTGATGAAAGGTCTAGGCCCGAAACATCAGCTTTTGTGCTCCTGAGATGCTGCTTGGCCTGCTGTGTTCATCCAGCTCCACACTTTGTTACCTCCCATTATTAGCTGTTTGTTTACCTTTAGGATGGTTTAACATTCAACAATCTGTCTCAATAATGGAATCATACAAAAAAGAAGCTATTTGGCCCAGCCTACCGCTGCTGAAACTTTTGAAAATGCAACGAGTTAGCTCTACCTCGCTACATTTGCCACTCTGCCCTGTAAGTTGAAACTTTCATGTGAATATTTGCTTCTTCATGAAAGTTACATTTGCAACTTCTTTGTACTTCATTTAATTTGACTTGTTTGTCTCATTCCTTCTGAAGGCTGCTACACTCTATTGTACTGTTCACAAGCTTTGTATCTTCCATCAATTTTGACATTAGCTTTCCTTAACCCAAGCCCAGGTTACATTTGGAGTCAGAATCCATCAAGGAACATTGGCATCTCTCTCCATTAGAGAGAGACAATTTGTTGTGTACATCTTGATGGTAACCGTTCCACAGCCTGGAGCGAAGTGAGGAAGTAGTACTCCAACATCTTCCACAACAAGCTTGGTGGGTTCAAACAACATGTTGTTGTTTTATTGTCCATCACACTCTAATTATCTGGCCAACTGAACAAACAGACCCAGAGTCATGGATTATACACTATATCAAAAAGAAGAGCAGTCCCAATACTGTTACCTTGTGACCACCAGATAATATTTTTTTCCAGCCACTGGGCAATCATTTCCTACACACAGCAGGCTCCAACAGATAGAGATATAATAATGACCATACTATACCTTTCCTATCACTAAGAGAATTCCATGGCATCAGGAAGATGACAGGCATTTGAGCCTTATTTTCCCTAACGATTCTCTGGCCACAGTGTTCCCTTATCTCCCACCCAATTCCCAATATCCCATTAGATTCTGCCCAACCATCAAAAATCAAATCAAAAATTCAATACTGTGGGGTGGTATTACAGTTGTAAAATCCAAACCTGTTCACAGGAACCATACATTAAGTACACTGTATCTACAAACTTATAATTGGGAATCAACTTCTTCCATGAGCTTCAGTGGTACAATGTTCTTTTAACACTTATTTCAGTTAAACTCCAGGCATGAAGCACTCTATGTAACTTGCCTTCTTTTCATTTACACCTTCTTGTCATGTACACAGAATCATTTTTATTGTGCATTACTTCATTAATGTACAACTGAGTTGCAATTAGAACAGCTGCAGTAAACCTTAAAATTGGGAAGTCTACGTAAAACAATGTATCAATTAATCCAAACACTATTGATTCTTGTTGTGATCCAAGTTGAATCATGAACTCACATTTTAATGAATGATTCATCCTACCCATACTAATTCTTCTATCATGAATGACTTTGAATTGGACACTCAATATTATAAAAATTTTATTTTCTCTTTCTCATCTCCCCCACACTTACTCAACTCTGCCTTCCTCGCTATTTACCCCATTTTTATGCATCATAGTTATAAAGCCTGTTAAACTGCATCAGGATTTCTTCTGATTCATGCTGTAACCTACTGAAAGAATGTGCATCCAGACATCAAAGACTGGCAATTCCCTCAAATTTTCTTTCTAGGATTGAAGTTAAACAAAGCAGTTTATTCCAGTTCACAATTTTTTCAAATTCACAGTCTATATATACTTGGCAGTAACATATTACATTTAACAATGCAACATTTGTTAGGCCCTTATGAGATATTTCAAAATATGTTCTTTTTTGACATTGTTTGTTTGCTATGTTGAAAAATTAAATCCATGTAATTTTTATTTTCAGTAAAATTGTGTTAATATTCAATTGTTAGTCTTCCTATGGTGCAATTCCTATTCCTTCACTGATACTAAATTAAATACGATTACTATTGAATAACACTTCATCAGTTAGGAAAAACTAACCTGTTTTGTGACAAGTATGGATCTACAGTCAGCCTGTTCTTGAGGAGTGAGTCACATATTACAATACGGTTTGGACACAATGTTGTGGTATGAAGCCTTGTTTAAGAAACATATAGGATCTTTTGAACAACCTGAGCAGTTTCAATCTATTGGTAATTTTTTGTAAATGTCTCAGAAAAGCAGACCTTCTAACCTGTGCTGTCAAAACTGCATTAGTACGATTAGAGTTACCATCGTTATTACCAATGCAATGTAAATAAGATTGACCATAATCCATAATACAATTGAGACCCCGACTCTTTTGTGAATTCTAATTTCATTTCTCTTAACAAGAGCATACCCCAAAACAGAAACTGCTCCCGCAGTGTGGCTTTTCCTACTTCTTAACAACTTTAGACAGCAGAATTATTGATGAGTTTTAATTTAGTGCTTTTTCAGTGCCACACATTAGGTAAAGCAGACATATGGTTCAGATCAATAAGAAATTCATAGTCTGTAGTGCAACAGTTAGCAACATCGGGCTTCCCGTTGAGGACTGTATTAAATGAATTTATTTCCTTCCTTCTTTAATGAGTTTACAAAAATGGTAGATGTGGCTACTTTTACAAAAAAATGCATTTATTAATGCAAAGTATGAAAGCAAGTTTCTAGACTCAATTCACTTTTTAAATACTCATGTAATATAAATACATACAAGGGGATATAATCTCCAAAATATAAGTGAAAATGCCATCAGTGTCATTAGTGATACTACCGAGCCACTCTCAGTGATGGACATGAAGTTGCATTCTGCAACTTAGCTACCTACAGTGCTTCCTCCAAGTGTGTTCCACTTGAAGATACTAATTCATCAAATAAGGCGGGATTGGGTATTCAGTGGATGTGCTCCCATCTGTATTGGATCTGTCTGACCATGAGGACAGGGCTTATCCAGGGATTGCATCCTGTATACTCCATGAATCAAAATGTACTGACACCAAAAACACTGCCTCTCTTCAAACATGTAAAAAAAAACCCACGATAATGTTTCAAGACAAAGCAGAAGCATCATTCCTGTTCAAAACAGAACCATAGAACTGCAGAGCCCAGAAATCAGAAAAAAACCCAGAAATTGCTGGAAAAACTCAACAAGTCTGGCAGAGTCTGCGGAGAGAAAGCAGAGTTAACATTTCGGTCCAGTGGTCCTTCTTTAGAATTGCTGAGCTTTTCCAGCAATTTCTGTTTTTGAGTTATCCCTGTTGTTCTTGTCAATATTTCTCGCTCAATCCGAAACAAATAAATCTGGCCATTATTATTGCTTCTGTGGGCCTTTGCTGTGCACAAATTAATCTCTGTGTTTCCTATATTTAAGCAATAACTACCATTCAAAATGGCTATAATGTTCTTTTGGATACCCTGAATTTGTGAAAGACAAGACATGAGGCTGTTCCTACCACCTCTATGAATTTAAGTCTCCCTTATTTTTATTTGTGTAACTCTCTCTCAAGTGTTTTTTGTTCCTACTACATCCCCTTACAGACCTCTAAGACTGGAACAGGCTGCCAACTTAATTCCTAACTTTTGCAAATGCCAGTTCATTGCTAATTGCTAGTAATGTAATGATGGATCCAATACATTTCCCTTATTGTGGGACTGTGTCTTACCAAAAATTTAGATCAAGTTGGATATAAGCCAATTTTTGAATTATAGGGGTGATTGACATTTTAATATAACACTTTCTAAATCCATTGTGTTCACCCAAACAAACCTCGAATTAATGTTGGAAATTCTACCTTACAGCAATTGCTTTCCATGTATATTTGATGACAGATTAGAAAGCCCATAATGAAAAAGGTAGCTGCTAGAAGCTATTATTCTGCAATAGCTATTATGAAAACCAATTATATTTCGAAGTTTCATTTTTAATGGTGTAATTTGTACAAGTCTATCAGAAAGTGAATGCACATTCTACGGAACAAAAATAACGAGAGTCATGCCGTTAATGTAAAGTATAATTGGAAAAGGGAATGATTGTTGGGTTGAGTAATGAACTGAATCTTCAACCAAAGTTATTGAATTTATAGTAGTGTAGATATCTGCTTTATATGACTTGTCATTTCACCTGCCCAACTACATGCAGAGTCCTACTGATCCTTCAGTAGAAGCTGTCTATATTCCGAGTAAGGACCAGGATACCTCTGCTTCATTTGACAGTGTCAACAGGTTTATTCTTCTGCAGAGAGAGGCACCTGAATCTCATCACTAGAAGTGTGACAACTGCAGCAGTTAGCATGGAAGCATGTAATGAATGTGAATGTTCCAGGGAGTTTGTCATGTGAGGTTTTAGTACCTCATCTTTTCTTTTGTGATTGTATAGAGTCTAAAACAGTGCCATGTCCTTAACAAAATACACTAAAAATTGTGCACAACCTTTCGTATTTGTGACCTGACATCTAACAATTGAAGCTATTGTTCCATACTCTCAGATGAAGACAAGTAGAATGATTAAAAATCAAAGAAAAACATATATATGGTGACCTCACAAGAAATACAGATTCAGTGAGTAACTTTGATGTGTAAAAAGCCACCGTAGTCCTACTGAACCACAGGACTGCCTTATCAGAGAGTGATAACTTGTGGTCGTGTAACCTGAGGGTCACCATGATTCAATGATAGAAGAAGTTGAAAAAGAGAATCCTTCATGGTAACCTCAGCTTTGATGTGTAGTTACTATTGTAATACAGGAAACATAGCAGCCAGTTTGCATTCAGCAAGGACCCAGTGGATAATCTGTTTTTTATTGTGTTGGTTGATGAATAAATAATAACCAGGCACTAATGTTCATATTACTTCTGCCTTTGTCATTGAGTTTGCGGCAGTGACATATAGATCTGTATGATACAACACCAACTGAAGCAAGAACAGTTAACTGTCAATCTGAGTTATCAAATCAGGCAAATAGTCTCTGATTGGTCAGGTTATTGCCATGGTAATATCACAAAGATTAGCTGTCTCCATGAGCTGTTATTTGTCAAAACATTCTAACACATGCACAATACATTTTGCAAACACAAAACAGGGTGTTTTGTGTTTTTAATATATACCCTCTCCATGAACAAATGAATTATATTGTGAGCCATATTGACAATCTTGAATTGGTTCCTGGTTAAATTCTTAAAACAGTCCAGATTATTCAGTAAATTATTTCTAACAGCTGTATCATATCTAATGGTGAATGAACTGTTTGGAGGGGAGGGCTCTTTGCTGTGGTGGTGTTCCTAGCTTTGGGCCAAGAGGCTTGAGTTGAATTTCCACCTCCACTGGCTGTGTATCACAGGTTGATTTAAAAGTAATTGTTTGGATGTTTTCAAGCATGGGCTGGTTAAAAACAACTAGTATGCTGCCCACTTCAAAAGGTCAATGATTTGAAACAGTCTGCATGTTGTTGGGAGGGAATGTGGTAAGATCTGTAATTTATCTATACTTTAATAGCATTTATTTTAGAACTTAGGTTTGAGGTCAGGGCATGCAAGTTTTGATCTGTGTGTCCATCAATTCAGATTCCAGTCTTTGATCTGACTTGACCTCCAGCAACTTCAATTGGGATTATCACAATTGAGGGCCCCTGTTTGAATTTTGAATTCACTGCTTTAAGAGAGAACTGAGGCTTTCTTTTTAATGTAACAGCTATGTGGTATTTCTGGATGTAAAATAGTTATGTTGTGGTGAGGCTCATGGCATGAAACTTGAAGATTGCTCTAATGTTGCTAAAAGTTTTCTGGAAGTGGAAGATATGACAGTATATTAATTGAAACCTTTACCAAAGCTAAACTGAGAGAATTTACAAATAAATTGAAGGTAGAGGAAAAGCAGAATCTCTTAACAATGATGTCTTGGTGTATAACAGCATTTGTTATCTTGGGGAGAGTTTATTTTGCAAGCAAGCAAAGTAAACAGCTCTGCATTGGTGTTTCAGTTTCTAATATCAGAAATGGATTTCTTTCCCTTGAAAATGGGAAATGCCCACATCTGGAAAACAGCTTATACATTACAGTTTTGTAGAAGTTCTGGCTGAAGCTAGGTAAGTAAAATAGTTGATCCTGATAAAACTGGATAATTTAGAGCTGTTAAAAAATAGGTCCTTCAGTGTTAGGAGGCTAGCTAGAAATTTCCAGACCAGAAGTATTTGGTTATAACCTGGAAGAAATTATTAGAAGCTGAAAAATTCTTACCTCAAGATGGTTTGATCAAGAGGTTATCAGATTCTTTGGACTCAGAACAGAAACCACATTTGAATTAAGTCATGTGGTGGGGTGGAGAAGGGAATTTGCTCTGTTGTGGAGTGTTTAAAACAGTGCCTTTGGGATTAATGAGATTGAATTTCCCATGTATTTTGAAATTTTTAAACTTGTGTTATATGTAAATAGTTTGATCCATTCTATTTGTATTTTCATTTCTTGCATATAATAAAGTTCCATTTCACTGAGAAATCCAAAATTGCTTTATTGAGTACTTTTATTTCACCGAATTAAAATGCAAAATATAAGCAAAATATGATATTCTGGTCAGGACATCAGCTTGCAAGCCTTGGATGTATTTGTCCACCATTCAATATAATTTTGCTATTGAATATCATTTATTAAATAATCTACACTATGCCAAGGATTACACTGAAAACCAATTTAAGATTATTAGTGAAGCTTACAGGGTGATGCATTCAAACATGATAGAAGATACATATATTAAATTACAAGACCCAGTCATATGCTGGCAAAAGGCAATCAGACACACATTACAACTTTATTATAACAAAATAAGGAGTCATGGTGACGGCTATTTTTTCCATGACAGCAATGCGATCAATTTACCTGCCTAGTCTGAGATCTACAATTAGTTGTGAACTGTTCTTGCTACAAATCCATGCCAATGAAGGCCTAGCTAATCAACATTCTCTCTGTTGATATATAAATCAGCGTCCTTCCCCTTTAAGTCTATTTCTTGTGTCCAGCTGCTAGTAGTTCTGATAGCATTTGATGTCGATGTAGACTACCTTGTTTATAGATCAAGATTAACCCTTTACACTCCATATTCAACAAGGCTCTGATTCTAATTAAAACATTATGTTCATTATGCAGCACTAACCAGACCATGATAGATGAGGACAGTGGAACATTCTTCTGCATTCTGTTTTCTACATAACTTCCCCCATCCACCACTCCACTCTGCCATTCCCAAGCTGTTAATCGCATTAGTTACACCATATCCGCGCACCGATACACTTGCACTTCAATGGGACTAGTTACACAGGTGAGCTTTCATCTAGTGATACACATTATACAAGTGAGTATAAATTCAGCGACAGCTTTGGAGAGTTCATTTTGGAATGCTCAGCTCTCTCTTTTTTAATGTCTGGACACAGAAACTATATCTAGGATCTTTGATGAAAATGATAATTATCAAGAGGCAGATGGGGATCTGTGATGCATTGACAGTCCTTCTATGCAGATACTCCTTGATTCCATATTGAATGATGCGACCAAGCTAAAGCATAAGTATTCTGCTGTTGCAGAACAGTGTGAAGGTGTCTTCTGTCATGGATAAAGGCAAAGGCTGATGGATAATCTCTGTCTCTCAGCAATCACCCCTTCAGTTGGCTTAAGCCTCTCAAGTGGTGGAGCCATGACTCAGAGGTTATATTTCTGAATTGGTAATCTAAGGCTCTGGGGTAATGCTCTGGAAGCAGATGGCTTTTAAATTCAATTAATATCTGGGGGGAGAAATGCATGCCTAATGTACATAATGTAAAACTGTGTAAATATTAATGATTGTTGTAGAAGTCTGATTCAAAATGTCCTTAGAGAAGGAAATCTGTTATCTATATCTGGTCAAGTCTGCATGTGACCTGAGACGCATAGTAATGTGGTTGACTCTTACCAGCCTTCTGGGCAATTAGAAAAGAGCAATAAGTGCTGGCCTCGCCAGCAATGAGCACATACCATAAAGGAAGAAAAAAGACAAAAGTTTCAGGCGGCCTGGATTTCTGCAGGCGGAAGGCATCGTTCTACGGGAACCTCTGCACACAGACTTGTGTAAAACCTTTTCTTTACTGACACAACAAGTGAATACTTGGAACAAAATCTCTTGTGATTTACCAAAATTCCTGGTTTATCTTGAGGTTGTCAGCTCTGGTTGTGTAATAGCCATGAATACCTGTGGGAAGCCAGTCAGCAATACACACTTGATGTTTATTCATTTTGACATACATCATCAGCTGCGAATTTGTCATATTTCCTAGCATTGGCAAACAATTAATTGATGATCTGCCATTTGCATTTATTTGTATGTCTGCTCATGGAAATTCAGGATGAGTCTCCGGCAGCATCCTAGAAGAATCTAGGGACTCAAATACTGAGGGCTGTGTCAACTTTCCACTTTTACTTGACCTGTGTGGCTTCCAAGTGCAGTTGGAAAGAGATATTCTTTTAGGGGGCTGCAGGTAGCTGACACTATCCGAAGGGTGAGCTTGGTGTTCCTCGAGATTGGAGAAGCTGAGCTTGTGCCTCTGCAAAGTACTAATACTGACAGTGCTTCCTGCATATTTGACCCTTGCTGCTGTGCCCCTTACCTGCTGACCATCCATTTATGGAGGATTTTTGGTTTTTTTTATTATCTCAGCTCAAATCTAAGGTAATGTGGTGCAGCTCATTCTAATTTTGAGTTTCAACACCTCCCAAAGGCAAATATTAATCTCTCAGCACAAGTACCTTCAACAAACACAAAGTTGCTGGAAAAGCCCAACAGGTCTGGCAGCATCTGTGAAGGGAAAAGCAGAGTTAATGTTTTGGGCCTGGTGAGTTTTCCTCAGAACTGACGGTGGCTGGGGAAGAACCACCAGACCCAAAACATTAGCTCTATTTTTTTGTTGCTTCACAGAAGCTGCCAGGCCTGCTGGGTTTTTCCAGCAACTTTGTTTTTGTTCCTGATTTACAGCATCCGTAGTTCTTTCAGTTTTTACTTTCAACAAACCCTTCCTAGCATAAATTAAGAACACATGAATGAGTCCTGAGTATTCATTGATATTGCATCTCTGACTTTTAATCAGCTCCATTAATTGTCTTTCAGTTTTCTTATCTTGGTATCAATGGCAATCCTAGGAAGGCCTGCATCCTAAATTTAAGCATCAGACATAACTATATATTGAACTTATTTAAGTATTCATATTATTAACACAACTGTCTGGAAAGGGTTAAGCATGTAAGGCCAAAAAGCATTTTGCACTCAACAGTACTTGGAATTTTATGTGTTGGAGTAAGCTTTCAGATCCAAGGTGTCTTTTCTGGGCCAAATTCCCACCCTAAATCTACATGCCCTTCAATGTTAGAATTCTTCCCTTTTCACCAGCGCCTGTATTAATTACGTGATTTTCTGCAGCAACAATCATTGCATTTTTCATATTCCTTTTTATTCCCGTTTCCTCTCTGACCTAGTATTTTTGTCTCCTAAATAACTTTCCTTCAGCAGAGCACACACACCTGTCTGATAAACCGATATATTTTGAATGTACTTCTTTTTCTCTTCATTTCTTATGATGACTGTATTCATTTTCTCTCTGTTCTTATTCAATCATCATTCTTATGTCCCTTCCTCCAGCTGCAATTTCTTCTTGATGATCTATGATATCAAATTGTGTCCTTCGAGCAGTGCACAGGTCATTTCATCCCTCTCTGACAATTGGTTCCTTCTGTGCCACTGTCTCTGCTTTTACTAATCTTTAAAAATTTGTCTCCTGGCCAACCATCTTCTGTTTAAGAAATGTAGAAAATTCAAATAGGTGGAGGTTGTTTTGCCCTTTGCACCCTCTTTATCATCAATATGATTATGGCCAACAATCCAATTCAATATCGTTTCTGCTTTCTCCACACCCCCTTCATTCTTCAGAGCTATATTTAACTCCATCTGGAAAATATTCAATGTTTTGGCCTCAAGCACATTCTGTAGCAGAAGGCTCACCACTCTCTGGGCAAAGAAATTTCTTCTTATGTCAGTTCTAAATGACATATTCCCTATCCTTAGATTGTGATTCCTTGTTCTAGACTCCCTGATCATCGAGAACATCGTTCCTTCTTTAATGTTGTCTGGCCCTGTTAGAATTTTATAGGTTGATAGAAGAAAAATTCACATCAGAACCTATTCTACTTCATGCAAACAAATGGCATACTTCCTGCATTTAGCACTTGCCTTTATGATTTCATATGCCCTGAATTTCATAAGATCAATCAATAATTTATTAATGTAGAAAATATTTGTATAATAGAAAGACTACTGAGGTTGGTGGAGAAAAATGCTTAACTTAAAATTGGAAAATTACATATCCACTTTGTAGCGAAAGCCTGGTGACTGGCGTGGAGTATGAGATTGAGTCCTCCTTCAAAAAATAGCATGGCCACAGTTTTTATTATATGTTATTGCTGTTTCCAAGTAATTTGCCCCAAATCACCAAGACAGCATAACTTTTTTTATTCATTCATGGAATGGGGATGTCACTGGTTGGGTCAGCATTTATTGTCCATACCTAATTGCCCAGAGGGCAGTTAATTGTCAACCACACCTGTGAGTTTGAAGTCGTATATAGGCCAGACCATTGTTGAATTGAATTTTAATTCCTGCCATGGCAAGATTCAAACTCAGGAACCCAGAACATTACCTGGGCCTCTGGATTAACAGTCTCTCAATAATAGAGCTAGTCTGTTGCCTCTTGAAATTCAATTTAAATTGAAATTATACCCATTGCAAATGTAGTTGCCACTTTCTTTTTCATTAGCTTTAAAAAAAATTGGAAGGAAATATGTCTCACTGCATAACTGGTCTCAAAATAATAGCAATGGTGAGCACCTATCACTAATTACACCAGTTGTGAGCTTTCCAGGAGACCACTAGGACACAGACTGGGTTTTTTCCAAAAGCTTCTTTTTTTTAATAATTTATCATAAAATTGTCCACAGTGCACCAGTGTAATTGGCAAACAGCTCTATATAATTAAGTTATTCAAAATTATTCAAAATCTGGCTGCTCACAGATGTTGGACTAAATATCATAGATTAAAATACTTTTATTCTAAACGGACACCCACATTCCATGAATGAATAAAAAAAAATTACATTGATCTGGATGATTTGGGGCAAATTGCCCAGAAACCATTTGGCAGAGAAGTAGCAAAGTTACACTAAGTCATCATTTTTAGATAAATCAAAGAACATCTTTGGTGTAAATTTTTATGACAATTCTGTTCTAAAGTGTTTTCTGATTGCACAGCTTGCAGAAGGCTTTGTACTAGGTGTCAGTATAAATGTGGTTAAGTAGAATCTTAAGCAAAAAGAAATTCTGAAGATCTATTCAATTTTGAATTCAATTTGCACCCAGACAGCTATTTGCTTCGATGACAGAAACTCTCAGTCCACATTTCTATTAACTCCAGACAGCACAAGAAAATGTATGCAAAAAAAACACTAACTCTACGCAGTACTAAAATGCAGGAAAGGGTGTTGATGTAGCTTTTGAATCTATATAGCAATTGCCCTTCCAATTGATAAGTGTCTGAAGTGCTCACCTAAACTTCATGTCACAATGCTTTAATGCTTTGTTATTGCAGATTCTCAGTTTCTTTTTGAAATGGAACAAAAACAAAATTGCTGGAAAAGCTCAGCAGGTCTGGCAGCATCTGTGAAGGTGAAAATAGAGTTAACGTTTTGGATCGGGTGACCAAAAACTTTGTTTTCTCCTTCACAGATGCTGCCAGACCTGCTGAGCTTTTCCAGTAACTTTGTTTTTATCCCTGATTTACAGCATCTGCAATTCTTTTGCTTTTTCTTTTTTATATGGTTGGTTTAAATTAGTATTGTGGAAGCTTCTTTATTTCTTATGAATTCTCTTCACCTCCACAACAGCTATTTTACATAAGCCACATCTTACATGCAACCTTATCATCAAACAAAAGGACCTCTTGCTCTGAATAGATGGAAGAAACTGCACAATCATCAAAGGAGTACAAAGAATTGTCCTAGATTAACTGCATAGGGTCACTTGTCGAAGACAGATAATAGTTAGTGATTTTGTATAATATTGTTACATTCCCCTGAACAATAACAGGGTGGTGGAATTATTGAAGGGAATTTTATGAAATTCTTATAAAAAGTAGTCTGTTTTCAACATGAATCATTTCAAAAGTTGATGCATATGTTGCATTGAAAGCTTTTCAATGGTTCAAGCCTGTGAGCGGCATTTTACACGTTACTCAAGTGACCTCAATTCAGAGTGAGGTTCTGCTCACTAATTCAATCTGCTGAGGCAACACATCAAAATTTGTGCATCAGTGGTTATTACTTCATGAACAATTGCTAAAGTATTTTTTATATTTTGGCCGATTGGCATGGACTCATGCCATAAAGGAATTGGAAGACAAATGCTGATATTTTAATGATACAACATACATCATAATGTTGCTCTGTAGCTAGTTGTACAAACTGTAATTTTACTAAGTTTATTAAGCAAACCAAGCTGAAGTTCCTGAAATATGTGGAAAGACTGAAATTCCCCTGTTATTATTTTCTTCTTAAAAAGTAAGCGGCAGCCTTTTATTTTTGATAGTTCCTTCTTGTAAATAGGGTTTCAGTAAATTAAAAGCACTATTACTTGAGTCTAGAGACCAAAGCAAAGCCTTTTCAAAAAATAACATCCACATACGTTATAAGAATTACTTAGATTTGTTTTGTTAAAAGCTGCAGGGAAAGACTGAGAGTGCAATGAGTTAGTGTACATCAACACCTAAGTCATGTTTCAATCTACTTGGAATTTGTGTATGAGAAATGGATTCCAAAGAGCTGTTATGACCATAACTATTTATATGTTTTGTGTTTAGTGTAATCAAGTGCCTTAAGGTGCGTTGAAAAGGCATTATAAACCAGAAATTTGACACTGAACAATTTAAGGGGATGATTGAACTGACAAATGAGGGCAACAAGTAAAGGCTTAGAAAGGGAATTCCAGAGCTTAGATACTAGGCAGCTGAAGGTTAAACACTACTGTTGAAGCAATTAAAATCAAGCCTGCTCAAGAGTTTGGACTAGGGGACTGCAGGCACCATAGAGTCCTGCATGGTTCAAGGAGATTACAGAGATGGGGAACTAGGAGCAAAAACAGGGTATGAAGGGTTCCAAAACAAGGATGAAACTGTCAATATTGAGGTTGATTGGAAGTATGTGTAGATCAATGAGCATAGCGCTGATGGGTGACTGATACTTGGAGCATATTGGGACATATTCAGGATCACCTCAGGGTTGTGAAAGTTGGAAAATGCAAGGTTGAACTGAAGTGTACAGAGAAGTCAGATCTGGAGAAAATATGCACGTGGATGAGGATTTCAGCAGAAGATGTGCTAGGACCAAGCGTCATAGATAATGTCTTAGAAAAAAGAATCTGAGTTCTTAGTGACTGGCATGATTATATATCATTGAAAGATCATTACAGGTCAGATATAATACCGATGTTGTGAATGATCTGGTGTAGCCTCTGGCAATTGTTAGAAGGATGGAATTGGTGAAGAGGGAATGGAGTTTGTAATGAGAACCAGGACTATGGTTTTAGTTTTCTCAAAATTAATAGGACTTATCAGATTTACGTATTGGATATGCTGTCTGATTTTTTAATTCATTCATAGTTGTAGACATTGCTGGCCAAGCCAGCACTTATTGTCCATGCCAGAAGGCAGTTAAGAGTCAACCACATTGATGTCGGTTTGGATTCACATGTAGACCAGACCAGTAAGGACAGCAGTTTTCTCCCTTAATTAGCGAACCAGATGGATTTTTCTGACAACTGACAACAGTTTCATTGTCATCATTAGACTCTTAATTCTAGATTTCATTTTAATGAATTCAAATTTCACCATCTACGATTTGGGATTTTAACCCAGGTCTGAGAACATTACCTGGGTCTCTGGACTAATAGTCTAATGATAATTCAATACGGACATCACAGTGAAGGAGTCAAAAATGATTTTGCTGATATAGAGTTGGGCATTGGGCAAATCAATGTAATCATTTGTGTAATTGATACTATTCTTTTGGATGATGTTAGAAGGCTGCAAAATAATGAGGAGAAAATGAGATGCTAAGGAATAATTTGATGGAAGAGGACACTGAAGAGACAAAACCATTAACTATATCAGCTACCCTCATAGTCAAGAAAGAAAATTAAGTTAATAGTACCTTTTTGGGAACAAAGTTGAGAGAAAACAGAATGAGTTTTATGAACAAGGTGAACTAGGGAGGATTTGATGGGTGATAGAGGAGAACCAGAGAATGAAACAAGTTCTAAAATGGGACACAGTGACAAGTATGGCCTGCTGGCCCAATTGATGGGAGGCAACTGGTGACAGAGAAGTTCATGAGTTGTGCATGTCATTATAATAAAATGGAGATCAGCCATAATGATTGAAAATTGCAGAGCAGACTTGAAGGATGCTCAATTTTGATAAGTGCTGTTTTGTAATTACAGAAAAAAGGAAAACTAAAGACAGGCCAACTCCACATTTATATGACCAGAATTATTGACAAAAGGTCCAACATCAAATTTAATTGGCACAAAATAGGCAAACAGCATCTTGAATTGAATTGAATTGAATTGAATCAAAGAACAAAGAAAATTACAGCACAGGAACAGGGCCTTTGGCCCTCCAAGCTTGCACCAACATACTGCCCGTCACAACTAACACTCCCTACCCTTCTGGGGACTGTATTCCTCTATTCCCATCCTATTCATGGATTTGTCAAGATGCTCTTGTCTTATCTGCTTCCACTACCTCTGCCGGCAGGGAGTTCCAGGCAGCCACCATCCTCTGTGTAAAAAAACTTACCTCATACATCACCTTTAAA
The DNA here is from genome assembly GCF_030684315.1 of Stegostoma tigrinum. Taxonomy (NCBI): domain Eukaryota; kingdom Metazoa; phylum Chordata; class Chondrichthyes; order Orectolobiformes; family Stegostomatidae; genus Stegostoma; species Stegostoma tigrinum. Next base: position 33,357,937 of record NC_081374.1, read on the forward strand.
CCTTGCCCCTCACACCTTAAACCCACAGCCCCTAGTAACTGAGTCTTCCACCCTGGGAGAAAGTTTCTGACTGTCCACTCTGCCATGACCCTCATAATCTTGTAGACCTCTATCGGCTCGCCCCTCAACCTCCATCATTCCAGTGAGAAAATCCCAAGTTTTGCCAACCTCTCCTCATAGCTAATGCCCTCCATTCCAAGCAACATCCTGGTAAATCTTTTCTGTACCCTCTCCAAGGCCACCATACCCTTCTGGTAGTGTGGCGACCAAAGTTGAACACAATGTTCCAAATGCAGCCTAACTAAAGTTCTACAAAGCTGCAACATTACCTGCTAACTTTTAAACTCAGTGTCCTGGCCGATGAAGGCAAGCATACCCTATGCCTTGCTGACTACCTTTTCCACCTGTGTTGCCGAACTCAGCGACCTGTGTACCTGTACACCCAGATCCCTCTGCCTATCAGTACTTTTAAGAGTTCTGATGTTTACTGTATATTTTTCATTTGGATTAGGCCTTCCAAAATGCATTACCTCACATTTTCTATATTCTGCTGTATCATTTGACAGTCCTCATCGCTATCGACAATTCCACCAACTTTTGTGTCATTAGCAAACTTACTAATCAGACAGTTACATTTTCCCTAACATCATTTATATATGTTACAAACAGCAAAGGTCTCAAGACTGATCCCTGAGGAACGCCACTAGTCACAGTCCTCCATTCAGAAACACACCCCTCCACTGTTACCCTCTGTCTTCCATGACTGAGCCAGCATTTTATCCATCTTGAAAGCTCACATCTGGCCCACACGCAACTTTACCTTCTGTATCAGCCTGCCATGAAGAACCTTGTCAAAGGCCTTACTGAAGTCCATGTTGGCAACATCCACTGCTCTACCTCATTGATTATCTTTGTCACTTCCTCAAAAGCTCAACCAAGTTAATGAGATGCAACCTCCCCTTCACAAAACCATGTTGCCTCTTGCTAAAATGCCCACTTATTTCCAAGTGGGAATAAATCTTGCCTCGAAGAACCCTCTCTAATAATTTCCCTACCACCGATGTAAGGCTCACTGGCCTGTAATTAGCTGGATTACCCTTGTCAACTTTCTTAAACAAAGGAACAACATTGGCTATTTAAAATCCTCTGAGGCCTCCCATGTAGCCAGTGAGGATACAAAGATTTTGCTCAAGGTCCGAGCAATTTCCTCCCTTGCCTCTCTCAGTATTTTGGGCTATATCCCATTAGGGCCTGGGGACTTGCCTACTTTAATGTTTTTCAAGACCCCAATACCTCCTCCCTTTTGATCTCAACATGAGCCTAACTATGTACACACCCTTCCCCAGATTCATCGTCCACCAAGTCCTTCTCTGTAGTGAATATTGACACAAAGTACTCATTTAATACCTCGGCCATTTCCTCTGGCTTATTACATAAATTCCCTTCTCTGTCCTTGAGTAGGCCAACTCTCCATCTGGCTACCCTCTTGTTCTTTATATATGTATAAAAAGCCTTGGGATTTTCCTTAATCCTGTTGGCCAATGACTTTTCATAACCTCTTTTAGCCCTCCTGACTCGTTGCTTAAGTTTCTTTTAATCCTCCTAGTATTCCACCCTTGCTTTGTGTGTTCCCAGCCTCCTAGCCTTGATAAATGCTTCTTTCTTCTTTTTGATTAGGCTCACAATATCCCTTGTTATTCAAAGTTCCCTAAACTTGCCATATTTATCCTTCACCCTTAAAGGAATGTGCTGGTCTTGAGTTCCCAGCAACTTACACTTGAAAGCCTCCTACATATCATATGTTGATTTGCCCTCAAACAACTGCCTCTAATCTACATTCTCCAGATCCAGCCTAATACTGTTATAATTAACCTTCCCCCAATTTAGCACCTTCACTTGACAACCACACTTATTTTTACCCATCAGTACCTTAAAGCTTACTGAATTATGATCACTGTCCCCGAGCTCCTCCCCTACTAAGACTTTGACCACCTGGCTGCGCTCATTCCCCAGTACTAAGTCCAGCATGGCCCCTTTCCTAGTTGGACTATCTATACATTGTTTCAAGAAGCCCTCCTGATGCTTCTTACAAACTCTGCCCCATCTGAGCCCCAAGTGCAAAGTGAGTCCCAATCAATTTATGGGATGTTAAAATCACCCACAATAAAACAACACTGTTACTTTTATAACTTGCCAAAATCTGCCTATAAATCTGTTCTTCTATCTCCCGCTGACTGTTGGGAGGCCTATAGTAAACCCCAAGCATTGTGATTGCATCCTTCTGGCTCCTAAGCTCTACCCATATTGCCTCTCTGTATGAGCCATCCGAGGTGTCCTCCCACAGTTCAGCCGTAATAGCATCCTTAACAAATAGTGCTTCTCCCCCTTCTCTTTTACATCCCCCTCTATCCCACCTGAAACATTGGTATCCTGGAACGTTAAGCTGCCAATCCTGTCCCTCCCTTAACCAAGTCTCTGTAATAGCAACAACATCATAGTTCCACATACTAATCCGAGCTCTAAGTTCATCTGCCTTAACTGTTACACTTCTCTCATTGAAACAAATGCATTTCAGTCCACCAGGCCGGCTTTGCTTAACAATCACACCCTGCCTGCTCTTCCTCTGAGTCTTACTGGCCCTATTCTCTACTTCCCTTTCTGTCAATTCACCTTTGCTTTGCTTCCCACCCCCAGCCAAGCTAGTTTAAATCCTCCCAAGTGACACCAGCAAATGTCCCAGTCAAATTATTAGTGCCCCTCCAGTTTAAATGCAACCTGTCCTTGTACAGGCCTTACCTGCACCAGGAGAGATCCAAATGGTCCAGACATCTGAAACCCACCCTCCTACACCATCTATTTAGCCATGTGTTGAGCAGTACTATCATCCTATTTCTAGCCTCACTGTCATGTGGCACAGGGAGTAATCCTGAGATTGTAACCTTGGAAGTCCTGCTCTTAAACTTTCTATAATTGGGGCTCTTCTGGAGTAGGTGGGATCTCTACAAGCAAGATGGTCTTCACCTGAACCAGAGGGGCACCGATATCCTGGGGGGGAAATTTGCTAAGGCTGTTCGGGTGGGTTTAAACTAATTCAGCAGGGGGATGGGAACCAAAATTGTAGTTCGACTACAGAAAAGGTTGAGAGTAGGGTGGACCGAAATAAAGTTTCAGGGAAGCAAGATGGCACCGGCAAGCAAGAGGTTGGATTGAAGTGTGTCTACTTCAATGCCAGGAGCGTCCGGAATAAGGTGGGTGAACTTGCAGCATGGGTTAGTATCTGGGACTTCGATGTTGTGGCCATTTCGGAGACATGGATAGAGCAGGGACAGGAATGGTTGTTGCAGGTTCTGGGATTTAGATGTTTCAGTAAGAACAGAGAAGATGATAAAAGGCGGGGGAGGTGGGGCATTGTTGGTCAAGGACAGTATTACAGTTGCAGAAAGGATGTTTGGGGACTCGTCAACTGAGGTAGTAATGGGCTGAGGTTAGAAACAGGAAAGGAGAGGTCACCCTGTTGGGAGTTTTCTATAGGCTTCCGAATAGTTCCAGAGATATAGAGGAAAGGATAGCAAAGATGATTCTCGCTAGGAGTGAGAGAGACAGTGTAGTTGTCATGGGGGACTTCAACTTTCCAGATATTGACTGGGAACACTATAGTTCGAGTACTATAGATGGGTCAGTTTTTGTCCAGAGTGTGCAGGAGGGCTTCCTGACATAGTATGTAGATAGGCCAAAAAGGGGCGAAGCCACATTAGATTTGGTACTGGGTAATGAGCCCGGCCAGGTGTTAGATTTGGAAGTAGGTGAGCACTTTGATGATAGCGATCACAATTCTGTTATGTTTACTTTAGTGATGGAAAGGGATAGGTGTATACCACTGGGCAAGAGTTATAGCTGGGGGAAAGGCAATTATGATGAGATGACGCAAGATTTAGGGAGCATAGGATGGGGAAGGAAACTGCAGGGGATGGGCACATTAGAAAGAATCAAGAACCTATCTATCTCTGCCTTAAATTCACTCAATGATTTGGCCTCCACAGCCTTCTGTGGCAAAGATTTCCACAGATTCACCACCTCTAGTTGAAAAAAATTCATCCTCATCTTGTTGTCCCTCAGGGTCCAGTCTCTCCTACTAATGAAAATACCTTCTGCACTTCCACTGTATCCAGGCTTCTCAAATCCATGTCATAGTCAAGTTATTATTGAGTATACAATAGGAATGCTGAAGCAATTACTTGATTATTTGGACTGCTCTTGGAGGAAGGATGAGCTGTGTTCCTCTATGGTAAAGTGAATGGTTTAACAGCTTTTCCTCTTTTTCATTTTGCCATCAATGAGGAATAAGCCTGCAGCCGCTTAATAAGCAGGTCTACAGAACAGTAGAACCAAAGGAAGTGGATGATGAAGAGATTGGAGGCAAGATAGAGAGAGATAATGTACAGGCAATAAGATAAGTGGTGAAACCTATGTTCACTACATCCATTAAAGGGTACAGGCTGTCACTGATGGAATACTATTTCTGCTTTCACAGTGTAGATATTGTTCAAATGTTTACAACACAATTCAACTTCTTATATTTAAGCTGAAGTATCATCTTTTGGATCCCTTTAAGCACATAACACCTTTATATAGCCCAGGCTAAAGAGCACTGTCTGATCTGTGAATCACCAAAAACACATTTGCGTCTCATAAAATCTCCACAGAGAGGAAGAATGCAATTTGGCCCATTATTTCCACACAGTTGCTCCAAAGAGCATCCCACCCAATCACTGTAAAAGTGCATTTTGCATGGCCAGTCCATCTAACATGCACATGTGTGGATTGTGAAAGGAAGCCCACACAGACATTGGGAGAATGTGTTGAGTTTGCATAATCAGTCACTTGAGGGTGGTATCAAACCTCAGTTGCTGGCTCTGTGAGGCAGCAGCGCTAACTACTGAGGAACCAGTCCAGCCATGTTTTCTGTGTGTTTGAAGTAACTGTGGTGTTAAGTTGTCTCTTGGGTGTACACCAGCTCTTATTCATGCTCAATTAACTTCTCAATAAGAGGTTGTGATGCGTCCGTGCAGTAGCTGGAACAGAGTTCAACAACAATGCCTGTCAGAATGTATTCATTTACTGTAACACTTCATCAAGTGTTTTAGAAACATGGCTAGATTGAGAGGTGTCTTGAATGCTCTGAAAGGAATTTAGGCCTTCGCTGCTTTGACAAATGGTTTGGAGAGAAAGTAATTTTTGATCTGTGCTGTCATTGCTTTGAGACTTGCCTACGAAATGTTTGTGAAGATGCCCCTCAGCTCATATACTTCTATCAATCCATTAAGCAAGAAAGCACTAATGCCATACACAGGAATATAGAGAATGTAATTTTCCATTCATCAACTCTTAGCAGGTGTGAGGTCCAATTGGATGCCAAACATCTTCATCATGCACTTAGGTCAATGCACACCTCATGTCAATGGTTGACAGTTAGTCTGGATCATCTATTGGTTTCTTTTATTACCATTTCCACATGTTCCTTCATACTTTTAAAGTAAAATTGGCAAGTGCTTGTTTTGTTTTTGCTAATTATTGGGGTGCTACTAAACTGTGCTGGTGCTGAGGCAGGAGGATGGTTGTTCATTTGCGAAGGAAGTGCAAGAAGATCAGAAGAAATTTGCACTTCACATATCTGCTCAACAACCTGAGACAGTGCTCTGGCAAATTGCAATGAGTCATTGTTTGTGAGATACAGAATAATATTCGCTTTTAAAGTGAGTTCAGGAGGGACAACTTTACTGAGAAAAAGCTTAGAATGTAGAACTTTATAACACAACTAGTAGTTAATGCAAATAGATGAGATGCATTCAAGGAGACACCAGATAACAACATGAGGGTAAAAAGGTTAGAAGGACATGTTAATTGTGTTAGATGATAAGGAGCGGTGCAGAACAGTGGCTCATTGGTTAGCACTTCTGCTTCACAGCACCAGGGACTCAGGTTTGACTCCACCCTCAGAAGACTGTGTGGAGTTTGCACATTCTCCCAATTCCTTTATGGGTTTCCTCTGGTGGTCTGCTTTCTTCCCACCTTGTTAATAACTCCTTATTCTTTACTGTAAAGTCTAGTTAGCTATATTGTAATTGCAGAAATGTCTTGCCTTATACTGAAAATAACTTCAATAGTTGTTACAATCAATCAAGGAGACTGAAAAGTGGAGAGCCGGTTCATCCCTTTTCATGTGGTTGTAAGACTTACACAGTTATAGCATTTTACTACTGTGCATATTCTGTGGTGCAAATTCATGTATTGTAATGATAGTTCCTCTGTGTAGTATACAAAGTTATATCACAAATCTGCACTTCACAAATGCGTTTATATCTTATATTTTAAGTGACAAATTATATGCTCTAGAATAAAAACAGAAAATGCTGGAGGAACTCAGCAGGTCTGGCAGCATCTGTGTAGTAGATCCAGTGTTAGTGTCGTGTCTAGCATGAATCTTCTTTGAAACTGAAATGACCTGGAAAATGTTGGGTTTTATGCTGTAAACAGAGGGAGCTCAATTATTTTCCAGCTTCTTTCACTGCCGAAGAGGAGTCACACTGGATTTGAAATGTTAATTCTGTTTCTCTTTCCATAGATGCTGCCAGAATGGTTGAGTTTCCCCAACACTTTCTGTGTTTTTTTGTTTCAAATTTACAGCATCTGCAGTATTTTGTTTTTATTTGATAAACTCTATAAATCGTCATCCCTCCCCTTGTTTGCTTTCTACCAGTTTCCTATGAAGGTGAACCTTGAGATGTTGCTAGGTACACCTTTATTTTATTAAAACTTATGCTAGGAAAATAGGAAAATAAAACAAAAACACTAAATTTCTTTGCAAACTAATTTATCAAACCAACTCAAGGTGTAGATTTGTAAACCTCATGTCAAGTTTTTGAACTATCCTTATATAAATGAAGTCATAAGGTAGTAATCAATTTATTGGCATATTTTTAGACCTTTAACAACTGGGTTCACTAAACTGGCTAACAATGAATAGCTTCACTATAACGCTAATAAGATATCTTGGGAATTTATCAACAGTTGTTTGTAGACTGGAAAGTGAAACAGCATTAACATTTCAAGTCCAGCATGACATTTCTTTGGAACTTAAAGAAGCTGGAAAATAATGGGGCTCCCTCTGTTTCGCTAATAATTTCCAGCTCCTTTCAATTTCAAAGAAGATTCTTGCTAGACTCAAAAAGTTAACTCCGAATCTACTACACAGATGCTGACAGACATGTTAAGTTTCTCCAGTGCTTTCTGTTTTAATTATTTATTAAGGTAACCTCAAATTTGAAGGTTATCCAAAACTCTGCTGCCTATGTCATAATTGCGTCAGGTCCTGTTCTGTTTCACACCTGTACTGACGGACTTACATTATCCTCAGTCAAACAACATCTTGATTTTAAAATACTCATCTGTTGTTGACTCATTTGAAGGTCTAGCCCCTCTCTATCTGTGGAATCTTTTACAACCCCACACAACTGTCTGAGATATCTGTATTGAACTAATTCTGAACTAATTCTCTAATCCTTGAGAATCGCTGATGTTAATCACATCAGCACCTTCAAGTGCCTAGGGCCCACCTTCTGATGTACAGTCGGCTCTGCTATAATGCTTGTTTCTTCAACACAAATTGGTTTTAATGTGATTGAAGAATTTAGACCGCTATTTGTAGAATGTGAACTTTTCTCACCTGTATTGGCTATAATGTGATTCCGGCCTCATTAGTTTAAATGGAGTGGCCATTGTGCGGTTTTCTTATAATGCAAGATCGCATGAGAACAGAACTATTGTGTTATATCAGAACCAACTGCACTGACGTTTAACTTATCCATCCACTCCCTCCACCACCAATACTCAGCAGTAACAGCATGTACGATCTACAAGATGCACTGCAGAAATTCACCAAAGATCTTCAGAAAGCATCTTTCAAATCCGCGCCCGCTTCTATCGAGAAGGACAAGGGCAGAAGATATATGGGAACACCACCACCTTGAAGTTTCTGTCCAAGCCAATCACCATCCTGGCTTGGAAATATATCTCCTTTCCTTCATTGTAGCTGGGTCAAAATCCTGGAATTCCCTCCTTGATGCCATTATGGGTCAACCCACAGCAGGTAGACTGCAGCAGCTCACCACCACCTTCTCAATGGCAATGATATACAGGCAATAAATGCTGCCTCATCAGCAATGAATACATCTTTAAAAACTTTGCATTTCAATGTCAATTTTGTCCATGACAACACTGTTTAAAACATTCCTCCTTGAGAAAGCATTCGGCCATATGACTAAGATATCTTCTTCAGTGGTTCAGTGTCAGAATTTGTTTTCTAAAGCTGTTTGAAGCATCTTATGTAAACAAACGTTATTGTTAAAAAGTGGTATCAAAAAATTGAAGCAATAGACTATTCCAGTAGTTTCAGAATTTTTTCTTTGTTGTTTATAGTTGAGACTTACCCATTGTTTATAATTGAGACTTAGCTTGAAGTGGGAGAAGGGGATAGGTGAGAGGAAGAACAGGTTAGGCAGGTGGGGATTTCACCAGCTTCAAAATCTTCTCTCCCTCGACTGCATCTCAAAACCAACCCAGCTCGTCCCCGCCTCCCTAATCTGTTCTTCCTCTCACCTATCCCCTCCTCCCACCTCAAGCCGCACCTCCATTTCCCACCTACCAACATCATCCCGCCCCCTTAACCTGTCCATCCTCCCCGGACTGATCTATCCCCTCCCTACCTCCCCACCCATATTATCCTCTCCACCTATCTTCTCCTCTATCCATCTTCAGTCCGCCTCTCCCTCTCTCCCTATTTATTTCAGAACCCTCTCCCCATCCCCCTCTCTGATGAAGGGTCTAGGCCCAAAACATTAGTTTTTGTGCTCCTAAGATGCTGCTTGGCCTGCTGTGTTCATCCAGCCCCACACTTTGTTAATCAAAGGCTGAAAACAAGGACATCTCAGCTTTACACTTAAGAATGAATAACATTGCAAAAGAGCATATATTATATACAGTATGTAAAAGTAATTTGGTTGAACTGTGTATATTTTCCTCATGCAATTTAGTTCTAATTCTACCCAAACTGTGAAAGCTTCAAACAGATTGTATTCATTTGAATTTCTGTCTCTCAATGGGTTTTGTAGGATTTGTTTACAATGGAACTTGCCTGAAGCAAATTAACTGGTGCTCTGTATTGGCATCACGGGTGCTTTACAAAAATTTCTATTTACAATTCATTCTGTGTTCTTTTATGATGTGCAGTTCAGTAAGTTCTACATTTTATAATAAAAATCACATGCCACGTACAAATACTCCCACACAATCTGAAAAGATGCTTTGGGGAACTTTCTAAAAATGCTCCTGTCAGTTCTCTGTCATGTGATTATTGTAGTTGTTACTCAGCAAGAGAATTGTTTAAGACATCTTGGGTTATCAGACTGTGGTTCATTGAGGCCTTATCAAATTTGTAGCGATGCACATTTTTAATACCTTATTTTTTCATCAAAGGCACTTGATTTCAAGCACATATTTTGAGTGTGGTGTTGCATGTGGGCCAGACGAGATTGAGTTGGTTGCACCGATACTGAATGAACATTACCAGGCTTGTTGGATTACCTTAGTAATTCAGTACCTCAATCATCATTTATTCTGATGCCAGTTCAAAAATGAACACATTTATTGAACTCAGTTTAATAATTGATCATGGTGAGATGATATCTAAATGAGTGCTACAACTGCGAGCTTTCAGCACCCTTACAGGATGGCTGTGATGGTTGCAATGTTGTGAACATCATTTGAACCCCAACATAACCTTAAAGCATGCACTTAACCAAACGTGTATATGGAGAAAAGGGTTTTTTTGTACTTGTATGCAATCACAGTGCTGAAAGTTTTCCTTCAAGTCCAGGGTCCTTCATTGTCAATAACATTGTGGTCTTCTGAAGAAAATAGACCACTAGACAAAAGAAAGGAGGTTGTTTATCAGTTGTTTATCAGGAGAGGTTAGGTGTCTAAGTAATACATAACTGAGGACTGTGGTAGTGATGCAAGAGTATAATTTAATTTTGTAATCCTGATATTTTAAATTCAATACACAGGTATTTAGACAAAATAAAATTTTTAATATTTGTTTGAACTTGTGGCCTATTAAAGGATTATTTGGCAAGTACTTTTGTTAGGCATGCAAAGACGTTTGTCATAACAGTGCTGCAAATTTACTTCAAAAATTCACTGCACAACATCGTGGGCCGAAGGGCCTGTACTGTACTGTACTGTTCTATATGTTCTATGTTTCCTTTCATGGGACAGTCTAGGGCCAGACAGCACAGCTTCAGAATAAAGGCACAAACAAAACAGATTAAAAGGAATTTCTTCTCTGAGATGGATGTGAGTCTTTGAAACACTTTGTCACAGAGAGCTGAGAAGGCAGAGTCTTTATGCATATTTAAGGCTGCGATAAATAGATTGACTGTGAACGCAATGAATGAAAAGAGAAAAGTCTGGGCAAGAGACAGTTACGTACTTTCCCATTTTAACAATTCTCAAGAACAGAGACTAAAAACCAATCTTAATTCAGGCTTGTGTTATAGTGGACAAGGTTGCATGTGAGGGGGTAACAGTTGAAGAAAAAGACCTTCTGTATTCTTGTACTGCAGACAAAAAGAAAGGAAATTTATTACTGAATTATTATTTTCTGAAGAAGGGTCCGGACCGAAATGTCAGTTTTTCTGCATCTCTGATGCTACTTGGCCTGCTGTGTTCATCCAGCTCTGCACCTTGTTATCTCAGATTCTCCAGCATCGGCAGTTCCTACTATCTCTGACACAGTTTATTGTCATATTTGCTTGAATCCAGAAAACAAGTAAAACCACAGTCAAAAGGAAACAGGACAAAGGCTGACTTGCAAAACTAAACATCTTGAACTCATCTGCCAATGTCAGTGCTACCAAAAACACCCCATAAACTGGCTGCAACATCCTGTCTCCACTCTTCAAGGAACTGAGCAGTAGATCGCTTTTAAATTTTATTTTTTCAGGGATAATCTCTCATTTCTAATGTGTTAATGCATGCATTACATTATGATTTCTATAATAAACTCACTCTTTCACTAATTCAAGACAGCCTGGTTAAATTGATTCATTTTAAAACTTGATTTCATTTGTTGTAAGAAAAAGGGAAAAGACATCTGTAAAATGATTCACTTATGAACAACTGAGCATGCACATAAGCAAAAATGAGGAGCTGGTAAATCTTTCCTCACTGGCGGTCTTGACATCAGCCAGGGTCTGCCATTTAAAGGGCAGTTAATAGTCACCCATGTTAATGCTGGGTCTGGAGTCACACTTAATGGATGTTGATTTTCTTCCTTACAGGGGACTAGTGTTTTGTGAACCAGATGGATTTTTACAATAATTGCTGATGGATTCATGGTGACCATTACTGAGGCAAGTTTCATCTGCAGAGTTCATTATTTAAATTTAAATCCTATTAGCTGCTATGGTGGGATTTGAACCCATGTCCATCATGCATTAGACTGTATTAGTACTAATCCAGTTATATTGTCACTATGCTGCCATCTCCAACTAATCATCCCCACTGTACTACCTTAACATTTTACTTCCATTTGTTGGCATTTGAATAAAATATTCAATCCGTTCTTTTTCAGTGTTCTGCTGAAAGCATGAATAATGTTTTCTTGCAAGAAGGGTCAAAGCTGACTTGTCACACCTACCGTCTCCACGTCCTCCAGCTGTACTATCAGCAGCAATCTCAGCAGAAGCCTCTCATCTTGCCCAAGGAAAGTGTGTCAGTCTGGCATAATTACTTAGCTGTTTGTGACAATATTTATTAATTCACCCTCCCAAAATCTATTTTTTTCAAATGTCACATCTATAATTAATGGCTAGTGAGGCCTCCATTTACAGCAAGGTTACAGATAGCACTGTTGTAAAATAATTAGCATTGTTTCATCTGGTTGCCCTGTCCACCGAATTGCTTCATTTGTATTATTTAATAGATGATGGAAGCTTAGAAAAGCAAGAGGCTGGATCTGAAAATGTATTTATTCTAGATTTGAAGAGGCTGGTGCTTGGTTTTTGCTCATTAGAAACAATCTTCCATGCAGGGGATCTGCTAATCATTCAAGGTGGATTGAACTTACAAGAGGAGAGTTGTATTATTTTCATGTCTCTATCTGTTTCATCTGGGACAGAGGGAATGGTTGCTACTGATGTAGACCCATTCCCAGAGGATTGTAGTTAGGTCTGTAGGTGGAAAGGAAGAATTGAAAGACCTGGATCGATGTCCTTGACAACTCACATCAATACATTTTCACTATTGTTGGATTTTACTTTAGCAGGAAAGCTCCAAGTATAATTGCCACCACTGATTCCTACTTTACTGTTTTTGGTTGTGTAATTTCACATACGATAAGCTTTGTTCATTTCCTTCTTTGCATTGGATACACATATAAATGGTTAGCCTGCCAAGATTGAGGTTAGTTTCAATGCCAGCCTTAGCTAATTATACATTTTTCATGAAGCGTATTTGATTGTCACTTTTCCTGGTAGTATGTAGATCTGTATGTTGCCTGCATTAAATTTCATGTGCTATTATCCTATTCATTTGAAAAATAATATAACCATTCTGTAGTGTCTAAGATTGCTGTTCATTTCCACTACAAATGTGGACAATTATGGTGGGGTCTACTATCTCCATATATGGAGTTTTCATACATAGTATTGGATGTCTGCAGATAGCCACGGAGTGCTTTGTTTTTTTGGGTCTCTTCGTTTATCAACGGACAAAGATTTCCAATAGAGAAACAAAATGCCTCGTGGTCTTGTTGGGAGTCTGCTCCTTTCTCCTTTTCCTCCTCCAAGGGTTTAATTCAAAGAATGAACTCTGATAAAGATGGAGTTCTGTTGCCTTAGTGCAAAAAGCCTACTCACAAAACATATATAACCACATAATATAATTGCGGAACCTGTTAGCAAAAATTATATGGCTGAAGCAACAAGGGGAGGCAATGATATGCTGGCAATGTTACTGAAATGAGGTGAGTTGTGGAATATATCATCAAATTTATTGATATTTGAATGGTCAACCAGAGGCCAGTGTTTATGACCAGTGTTTATGATTGTGTTTCAAATCTCACTACGTCATCCCGTGGAATTTGATTTTCATTAATAAATCTCAAATGAAAAGCAGTCTCAGTGATGATGATCATGAAGCCAGCAATAGTTGTAGCAAAAGGCCAGCTGGTTTACCAACGTCCTTTATAAAAGGAAATCTGTTGTCCTTACGTGGTCCGGCTTACAGGTGACCACAAACCAACAGTAATGTGTTTGACACTTAACTGCCCTCTGAAAAGACCTAGCAAGCCATTCAGTTCAAGTGTAGTTAGGGCTGGACACCACATCGCATATAGAATAACATTTTAAAAATACAGGAATTGATAATACTGTGATTGAAAGGTCAGAAAATTTTTAGTTTTAAAGTGACCATATTTCCATACAAGGAAGATCCCATATATTTTAGGTTGAAAATCTGGATGGAGGTTTGCCAATAATTACCTTGCTATTTTCTGGGAGAAAAATAGGTAAATAAGAGAAAAAATTCAACTCATGTCTTTTTCTGACATTTTTCCTTTTTTCAGAATGTTTGTTTTCACCACTAGTCTTTGCTAATTGATGTTGGAGTGTGATTTTTTGGCGTTGGCTCCACTTTAATAACTTGCAAGAAAATACTATCTCACTTTGAGATTCTGGAATGCACACATATAGACACAGACACACACGAGAGTACATTTTGTAATGCTGGGGCAAATTGTTCCCTTCTGCAACGTGTGTTAAATTCATGTCAAAGGCAGAAGTATTGCTGAAGCCCTGTTCATGTATAGAGCAGTGGTTTGGCCCAAGTTAAGGCAGTGAAGCAGGAGAAGCTCCAAGGAAATTTGTGCTATTTTTAGGGGGCTATGACAGCAAGGAAAGTGATTTCAAGGTTAAAAGCATGTTCAGAGAGAGCTCCCAAGTGCCGGAAGTTAGCTGCTGAGAGCATTCAGGATCGGGTAGCGATGAGGGCATCAGAAATGGAGGCAGGTTGTGGAGTTTATCAACAGAGATATTGATGTTTGTTTGAATGGTTGGCCAGAGGAGAGGGAATTAGGAATTGGTCATTTGTCTCAATAGTCAGCACAGTGATATTCCTAATGGAGGCTTTTGTACGTGGATAGCTACTGAATAAAGTATGCAATGGAATTGACTAAGGGCTCATAGAAATTACTGATGAGGTAAGTCCCAGATAGATTTATTTTTAATGGCAGAAGTAAATTCAGTGATTCCCTGTCTTGGATCACTACAGAATCATGAGCATCAACACCATTTTATCTTAATTAATTGTTTCTGTTTCATTTCAACACTGACCTATTAGAAACAGTCTAATACTAAAAATTTGAGTTACATTAAAAATATTTAATCTGCGTACATTTTAGTCCTCTTTCAGCAATTTTCTATGTATTTCATGGTTTCCGCCTTTTATATGTGACAATGATTAGTTTTTGCAAGATTTGCTATGCTCTAGATTTCCTGAAAAAAAATTTACTTCAACTGACATATCATATGTTACCTGCAAAGTAAAGGGCAATTGAAATGTATTTTTTAAATCTACGTGTGCAATTAAGTATCCCAAGTCCTTGATAATTGATAAATCTGCTTTGTAACCGATAACCTGTTCATTTTCATTAAACAGGTCAGTATAATCTCCTCATTAAAGATTAAAATGCTTCCTAAAGAAAATGGCACCTTTTGAAATTAAAGTCAAATCTTTTGCTCTGTTTAAAATTTTTTGGTTTAACAACCACTAATAGGAAGTATTGCCTTTCTGGAAATTAGGTAAAATAACAGCAAAATAAGATTGAAAATTTTGCGATCTTTCAAGAAATCTTTAATTGTGTATCAGCTTCATCTCAAAAATCTTTATATTTTGCTAAACCTTCCAGGGTTTTAATTCAATAAATTCATTTCTAATCCAATCCACAGAATCACAGCGTAAATTTAAACTGAGCACTACATAATATACAAACATACAAAAGCTATGATTCTGCACTGGACTCGTGGACAAAACTAATTAAAACATAAGGAAGTACCTGAATATTTAAGACCTCTTGCCATCAGTTGCTGAATTGAATGTGGCCATTCCATTAGATTGTACTGACACTATTACAATGTTCCATTTAAAAACTGAGGGGCATTCAACTAACCTGAAACCCACTTGCTTAAAGCATTACTGTTTTGGTTCCCTCCTTCACTGTTTGGGAGCCAGGAAGGCACGGTTAAAAGAATAGACCACACGGTATAATCATTTCCTGTCTCAGGACTGAGTATGACTTTATGTGGGGTGAGTTTTAAATGCAAATTTGACCATTTTGTGTAGGTTTAGTGAGGATTTACTTTAATTGGACTTTTGCTACATTCAGACAAAGGAAATTAAATTTCCCTGAAGTCCTCCAGTTTTCTGCAGTATCATTAATAAAGGATCTGTCGAAATGTTGCACAAATAACAAATTCCAACTTGGAAAAGCTGAGACAGATATTACTGGTAAAGATCATGAATATTTTACATAATTGGGCTTTAAATGTTTACATTCTGTGTGTGTTACCCTGCAGAAGAGACTAATGAGAACGTTTAAATTTAGAGTTACAGTGTCAGACAGCACAAAAACAGACCCTTCGATCCAACTTGCCCAGGCCAACCAAGTTTCCCGAACTAAACTATTCCCACTTGCCTGCATTTAACTCATATCACTCTAAACTTTTCCTATTCATGTACTTATTGAAATATCTTTTACATGTTTTAGCTGTACATGCATCCGCCATTTCCATTGGCATTTCATTCCACATACGAACCACTGAAAAATTTGCTGCTCAAGTGCCTTTGATATCTTCCTCCTCTCACCTTAAAATTATGTCCCTTAGTTTTGAACTCCCCCAGATCCCTGTGCATTGGAGTACCCCAAAGTCTCTCCCCATTTAGATATTAGGCTACCTTTCCATTTTTCTGACCAAAATGCATGACTTCACACATGTCCACATTAAACTCTGTCACATTTTGTCCCACTCTCCAAACCTATCTACATCCATTTGTAAGGATCTTCTTATTTCCTCATTGCAATTTATCATCCCACCTATTTTTGTGTTGTCTGCAAATTTGGCTATAGAGCCTTCTATCCCTGTATCCAAGTTGTTTTGTAGTCTCTCAA
This sequence comes from Stegostoma tigrinum, assembly GCF_030684315.1. NCBI lineage: Eukaryota > Metazoa > Chordata > Chondrichthyes > Orectolobiformes > Stegostomatidae > Stegostoma > Stegostoma tigrinum. The sequence goes on from NC_081374.1 coordinate 33,374,219, forward strand.
AGAGCTCTGCGAAATGTGTTGTGATCTGTTCATGAATGGCTAAAGATCACTAAATCAGCTATACAGACAGCATGATTGGTCAATCCTACCATAACTTTGTTCAGAAGTCATTGAAATGTGGCCAGTGCATTCTTCATTCCAAAGAGCATTCCTTTAAATTGATACAGTCCATTTGCGTTTACAAGCACAGAAAATTGTTCCGCTGTCTCCAAAGGTACTTGCCAGTAACTGAGAAGTATGTCCAACTTTGTGATGTAAGAAGCTTGACCAACTTTTTCCACACAGTCCTCCAGACTTGGAATTGGGTACGAGTCTGATTTAATTCAGCACTGACAGTCTGATAATCTGCACGGAAACTTAGAATGCTGTCTGGTTTGGGAACCAACACGATCGGTGAACTCCACTCACTTAAAGTCAGCTTGAAGTCTTCTTGGAGCATTGTTTCCACTTCCCTCTGTACCTGTGCTGCTTTGAGAGGGTTAAGCCTGCAGGAATGTTCTTTTTTCAGAACAAGCATTCCCTACGTCAACTTTATGTATTACGGCATTAATCCTCCCCATTCTATTTCTCCGTATGTCCTCGTAGTGCGGCAACAAGCCTGTCAATTCAATTCTCTGTTCCTGAGACAGATAGCTCACTTCCCTATCCCATTCTTTAAGGGCTTCCTCATTATTAAATTTATTCTGAGGCAGATCGAAATCCAAATCATCTGGATTCCATTCTTCACTCTGAGTGGCAGTAATTAACACCTGTTTGTTCAGTTCCCTTTCCCTGTCATAGTAATATTTCAGTGTATTCACATGACATCCAATAAATTATTTTCCTATCTGGTATTTTTACCAGATAATTCACCTGTTTAACATCCTCTCAGTCTGAGAGGGACCACTAAACGTTGCTTTGAAGGGAACACCTACCCCTGGTAACAGCACCAGTACTTTATCCCCACGGGCAAATGTATGAATTTTAGATTTCTTATCTGCTTCTTGCTTCATGATGTAGAACTTAATTTTGAGAGACTACAGCCAGGTGATGTCTTCTGGAATGTTCCATGCCTTCGCCATTTATCTTTGGTCAGGAATGTCTTTTCCTTCAAATTCCTGTGTCAGGAACATTAGCTAAGAGTGCCACAGTACCATTATATAGATGATGCTTTCTCTAAGAGCTGAGAGAGGGCTGATCTCTTATCAGGTGGCAGTTTGATTTTGTGAATGCCTTCTTTTTTATACCTTTGATGACATATCAAATTCTTGCAATAGGATTTTTCCTATGTTGCCAAAACCATCAGATTTAAATTTAATTGATTTTTAGCCTCTTAAGTGCCTGTTTTAAACTAATAGGCTGGTATTCAAACTGATTGCTTTGATAGCAAAACAAAACTGCAACTTGAACTGCCAAATGTAGAGACTTTGATATTAATGTTTCAATTTCAGGAACTCTGCATTCCCACAAAAGAACAAGCTGCTGCCTGCAGATTTTTTAAAAAATCTCCGACCTAGATAAAACACATCATCTTTTAGAGGGACCACACACTCTTCCCTCTATTATGTGTGAAACATCAATTTCTATCATCCTGCCTTCCAATCTGCAAGTACTCTAACCAACTTTGCAATAGCAACATTTGAAGGAATTCATGATGCAGATCATTCGGCAAGTCATTTGGATAAACAAAACCGCATGTCTTCCTCTGTCTGGAGGCTTAGGGATGATGCCTATTAGTAAGGCAACATACGATAGATATGGCTGAACAATATCACAATTAGTCATTCTGATTTAAGTTCTACAGCCCTGCCACATCTAGTGATGGATTGTGGTGGTCAATTAAGCAAATAACAGGAAAAGGAGTTTGCATAAATATCCCTGTTCTCATGATGGAGGAGCCCAGCACATTACTATAAAAGACAAGGCTGTAGCATTTGTACCAACTTTCAACAAAAAGTGTGGAATAAATAATTATTTACCACCTTCTTCGGAGGTTTCTAGCATCATAAAAACCAATCTTCAGCCAATTCAGTTCACCACATATTCTGTAAAGAAATGCCTAGAGGGTCTAGATACTGGAAAGACTAAGAACCTTCACAACACTTTTGGCAATAATTCTGGAGACTTGTGCACCTGATCTAGCCATGCCCCGAGCTAAGTGGTTCCCATATAGTAACAACTTTAACACCAACTAAATAATGTGTAAAAGTTCTTAATTATGACCTGCACAAAAAAACCAGGACAAATCTAAGCTAGCCAATGACTGCTATAACAATTTACTTTTTATGAGCTGCAAAGTGATGCAAAGGGGCCAGTGAATGAATCAGAACTTGCTCAGCAATAACCTGCTCACTGACTCCTGATTTAAAGTTCACCAGAGCTCCTCCAACCAGACCCCATTACAAATATGGTCCAAAGACAAAAACTGAACTTCAGTGAGGTGAGTGACTGGTCTTGATACAAAAGTGGCATTGGGCTGAATATGGCATCAAGGAGCCCTAATAAAACTGGAATCAACAGCACTCGCAGGGCAAATTTTATGTTAGAGTGATGGCTAGAACAAAGGAAGGATATTGTGCTTAACGGCGGTCAAACATTTAATCCCAGGACATCACTGCAAGAATTTCTCAGTTCTGTTTCCCAGGCACAGCTATCTTCATTTACTTCATCTCTCCATTGTGAGATCCGGAGTGAGGATGTTTACTGATGATTGTTCAGTATGATTCATGACTCCTAGAGCAATAAAACAGTCCACATCCATGTGCTGCAAGGCCAATAACCAGGTTCGAGATGACAAGTGCAAAGGAATGTACATATCACAGTTAATCCAGTTAATGGCCATCTTAAATTTTGTAATCCCAGTGAGCAGTAGTATTGGATAAATCAGAGCCCGGAATGAGATCCGGCTTGACCCATCACTTTTTTAATCATTATTTGATAATCACTAAAACAGATTAATATGCATCCACTGATGTCCTTTAAGAACACTTTTTTTTGCATAAAAGAAGAAATAAACAAACAGAGAAGGAAAGAGATGCATAGAGAACAGATCTGGAAAGAGCTAAAGGCAAATATAAGATCCAAGTTTCAGCTTGTTTACCATATCATCTATTTCAGTGTCTCATTCCCAGAGTCATATTGCTCTAACTTAGTTTTTTAAGATCATAAACATAGAAATTACTGGAAAAAAATCCAGCATCTGTGGAACAGCTATGGAGAGAAAACTGACTTAATGTTTTGAGTCCAGTGACACTTCTTCAGAACTGGAAGGTCCTTAGCATTTCCTCGTGAGTATTTCCTTGTCTAATTATGTCTTTCAAAGAGCGTCACCTCACACTCATAAGGGTTAAATCCCATCTGCCATTGATCTGCCCATCTGACCAACTGATCTATATCCTCCTGTAACCTAAGACATTTTTTATAACTGTCAACTATCTCGCTAATCTTTGTGTTATTAACAAACTTACTGATCATCTCTTGGTGACATTTTCTTCTATATTGTTAATATATACCACAAACTCCAAGGGGCCCAGAACTGATCTGTGGAACACCACTAGAACCCAATCACCAGTCACACAAGCAGCATTCTACCACCACACTCTGTCAGGAGGCCAATTTTGGATCTAACTTGACAAGTTACACTAGATCCCATGTGCTTTTACCGTCTTTATCAGTTTCCCATGTGGACCTTGAAATCCACAAAAACTACATGAATTGCATTGCTCCCATCTAGACAACAGATGTTCTCCTTGAAAAATCCAACCAAATTTGTTAGGCAGGACCTTTCTCTGACAAAGTCATGCTGATTATCTCAAATGAAACTTTGCCTCTCCAAGTGGACATTAATTCTATCCATCAGAATTTTCTCTAATATTTTCCCAATCACTGTTGTGAGACTCGCTAGTCTGTAATTTGCTGATTTGTCTCTGCCATCACTCTGGAAAAGTGGAACCACATTAGCTGTGCTCCAATGCTCTAGCACCTCCCCTGAAGCCAGAGACAAATTAAAAATTTTTGCCAGACCCCTGTAATTTTCTCCATTGTCTCCTAAAGCAGTCCGGGATACAACACACCCAGACCTGACGATTTGCCTAAACCTGTCAAAACTTCGAATACCTTCTCACTCCCCAAGACAAATGACTCATTAATCTCACAATCCCTTTTCTCAAATTCTGTACCTAAATTCTCCTTCTCCTAAGTGAAGAGAGGGGCGAGTTATTCTTTCAAAACTCTACCAATGTCCTCTGGCTCCATGTACAGGTTTCTACTTTAGACCCTGCCGGGTCCTACACTTTTTCTGGTTATTCATATCCCCATAAGATACTTACAAAATATCTTGTGATTCTCTCTAATCTTCGTTGTTAGTGCTTCATTCGTGCCCCTTTTTGCTCTTCAAATTGCTTTCTTAATTTTCTCACTATTCCATCGGAGCCTCTGTTGAATTTCTACCCTTGTACCTGTTAAAAACCTCTCTTTTCCTTCTTGTTCAATCCTGAATGCTCCAAGACATCCAGGGTTCTCAAGGTTTGTTGTTACAACAATTCACTCTAAAGGGAGTATGTTGGGCCTGTTTCTTGGCAATTCCATTTTGGACTACCCCACCCCATTAATCTGCTCTAGAATTATCCAGAAGTAGCTGTTCCCAATCTACTTTGGCCACGTTCTGCCTTATTTTATTAAAATTTGCCTTCTCACAAACCTCAACCCATTTTTGCAGACCATTGTTTTAATCAAAATGTTATATTTTATCAAAAATAATGTTGTGATAATGTTGTGATTGTCATCAGTAAAATGTTGTCCCACTGCCATCTTGAACAACTGCCTCACTTTATTCAAGTAACAAACGCTGTGGCTCAACAACAAACAAATATAAACATGTGCTTATCTTCCAATAAAACTCTCTAACATACTGGATAACAGTTGCAGAATAAATACTAACTCAAAGAGGTGATATTGCTGTTTTTGAATTATCAGTTGGACAATGTGCATTTACTAGTCTATGATGCTGGTTATCAAAACATATAAAGTTATTGTGGGGGATAAAGAAGTAACGTAGGGAGCAAAACAGATGGTTCAAATTTGAGGTATTTAAAAGACTGGAAAATGTTAAGGTCTTGTTTCTTTGATGTGACGTAATTGTCATAGATTTACAGGGAGTTAACAAAATTGGTCACAGCTTTGAGTGACACAAGTATTCAAGACCCCACCTTTCGATGTAGGTGGCTCACAAAAATAAAATGGGATCTTATTCCCTGAAGTGCAAACGCTTAACAGAGTAAATTAAGTGGGAAGGCTATTGAAGCAGACCAATAGATTGATTGAATGCCTTTCTGAAGACTGAAAATTTCTTACATACTGTTGAGATTATTGTTACTGATAATCATAGCTTGGCATTTGTGTGGTGTAACTGTCACTTACCACTTGTCAGCCCAAGCTGCATATTGTCCGGATCTTGCCACATTTGATCATGGACCGCTACAGTATCTGAGGAGTTGTGCAATGTTCAGCACCATTCACAATCTTTGGAAAGCAACCCCGCTTCTGATCTTATGATGGAGGGAAGGCCACTGATGATGCAGCTGAAGATGGTTGGGCCTAGGACACAACCCTGAGGAACCCTTACAGAGACATCCTGGAGACGACATGACGGATCTCCAACAACCACAACCATTTTCCTTTGTATCGGGTATGACTCTAACCACTGGAGACTTTGCCCCCGATACCTATTGATTCCAGCTTTGCTAGGCCTCTTTGCTGCCACGCTCAATTGAGTGCAGCTTTGATGTCAGAGCTGTCGCTCTCCCCTCACCTCTGGAATTCAATTCTTTTGCCCATGTTTGAACTAAGGCTGTAATGAGGCCAGGAGCTGAGTGGCCCTGGCAGAACCCAAACTGGGCATCACTGAGCAGATTATTGCTGAGCAGCTGCTGCTTGATAGCACTGTTGATGATATCTTCCATCACCTTACTGATGACTGAGTGTAGACTAATGAAGCGATAATTGGCCATGTTGGATTTGTTCTTTTGTGATGTAGAGGATATACATGGGCAATTTTACACACTGTTGGGTAGACAGTGTTGTAACTGCACTAGAACAGCTTGGCTATGGGAGTGGCAAGTTCTGGAGCATAAGGCTTCAATACTATTGCAGAAATGTGGTCAGGACCTGTATCCTTTGCAGTATCTAATGTCTCCTATATCAAGTAGATTGAATCGAATTGGCTGAAGACTGGTATCTGTAATGCTGGGGACCACTGCAGAAGGCCGAGACTTATCATCCACTTGGCACTTCTGGCTGAAGATGGCTGTGAAAGCTTTGCTCTTATCTTTTGCACTGATGTGCTGGGGCCTTCCGTCATTGAGGAAGAGGATATTTCAGGAGCTTCCTCCATCAGTGATTTGTTTAACTGTCTACCACCATTCACAACTGGGTGAGGCAGGACTGCAGGTGTTGATCCCCTGGTTTGATGGTAATGGTTGTGGTGGAATTTTAGATGGTAGACAGACACAGTAAATATCAACAAAATAAAACCAATAGCTTCACTCAATCCTTCTGTTGAAATGAAGACACAGAGCTGCTTCAGTAAACAACAGATTGAAAAAAGTCATTATGAAGCAATCATGTCTTAAAGGATCTCAATGTACTTGATATAAAATGTTTTGAGACTAGTGACGTAGACTAGTGAATTTGGAAGTCATACAAATACAATCTATATCACAGAAATAAACAATGGTTGGTAGCTAGCACAAAGACAGAGCAAAATATCAGGCTAGGAACTGTCATCAATATAATGGTTTCGAACTAACTACTAGGTTAAAATGTTTATTATAAATGTGCACAAGAGTATAACTCATTATCCCACAAACATTTGTACTGTTGTCAGTTTATTAGAACACTTCGTTCAATTTTTATGTTAATTTCTATCCAGACTTCGTCAACAATTTCCTTTCCCACTGTTCAAACCATTCTGTTAGATATTTGTTTCATGCTGCAAACATGTTATGATTTCAATGAGCTGGCACTTATGATGGACAGATTTTGAGATCTCTTATGTAAATGCAGCAAATGGCAGATCACATTTGTCACATCTTCATGGTATTTTCAAGCTGTGGTAGAAACTGTGGGAAGGGTGTCATGGGGAGGAGATGCAAGAGCATTTGGGCCCTCTTCATTCAATCATTTGTACAGGGAGCTGTGCATTTCTCCCAGGGATAGATTTGAAAGGCGGATTTTTCTAGGAATCTGGAAAGAGACAGCAACACATGAACCAGTAACAAGCTTGGATCTTTTGATCCAACAATATCACAATGTCAAATCCTAGAAAAGGTTCTATATTCGTGGCAACTAAAATGCATATAACAATTACGCCAAATTTCTTGCATGCAAGCAGGCTATTCAGCCCACTGGCCTATGCTAGTCTTTGTGCTCCATTTGTAAAATGGAAATGAAAATGCTTAAAAGTCAGTGAGATCTAGTGTGTGCCACAACATTTCTTACAAAGTGAACCAATGGAAAAGATAGGCAGTTGAAACACCCTGGGTAATATGCATCTTGATTGCAATATTGCCACATATTCTCGGTAAATATTGACTGAATACATTTTCCAGCTTCTAATTTGACCTTAAAATTGTTCACAAACTTAATACTCTAGAATATGAACCAAATATCTATAGGTTATTTTGCTAAAGTTGTTAATAAGCGCTTCGTAAAATTGCTTTGACTCCATCTTGCATACACTATAATCTGTTTGTCTAGTCCTCGGGGTATATTTCATTTCTGTTGTCCTCCTCCAAAGCACCCAGAGTGTAGATATTACAGAAAGATTGATGAGCTGTCATTGTGTTCATATCCATGAGTACTGCAAACCAAATTAAAGGAAGGAAAAGTACCTATTTTTCTCAACAGGCAAGAAAACTGTGGCAGTAACCATTTAAAGTAAAAGGTTGAGAACATCTATTTCAGGGGAGCTCACCTTAAATGTATATAAGGCACAACTCTCCTATAGACCAAACTAAATTTATTTAGTCAGTTGCAGTAGCATGTTGGGTCTCTCAAATGACCTGTTAGATGATTTTGCCCCAGGCATAGGGGCGTTACTTTAATTGACCTGAATACCTGACAGGTCAAGAAAAAATGAGCTATATTGTTATTCCTGAATATTATCCAACAATTACCACTGGAAGTCCTGGTGTGTTGACAGTGGATGAGGATGAGACTTAACTCAACACAGTGACATGGCCCATTTTCAAGTGGCCCGGTGAGTAACATTTTTAAGATTCTTACATTGAATGCTGGAAATCTGAAAAAAAGAGAAAATTGGAGAAATTCAACAGGTCTCTCTAGGAGTTAACATTTTAAAGTCCAGTATTGGACTCAATACATTCATTCTATTATTTATAATGACAGGTGTTGCAAATCTGGAGGCAGAAGCAGTATTCTAGTGCACAATCAATGTCTTATATGAAGGAAGAAGAAACTGGTCAAAAAGAGAGCATTTTCAGGGTGGCAACATTTATCTAATGAAGTCCACAGGGAGCAGCCCTGGGGCCACAATAATTTTTAATGTATGCCAATGACTCGTATCAGGAAAATTGAATGTACTATTGCCAAGTTTGCAGAAAATGCAAAAATAGATGGGGAAGGCCAGTGTGAGGCTCACACGAAGAATAGGCAGGTTAAGTGACTGGGCAAAAATTTGGCAAATGGAATAAAATGTGGGAAAATATCAGATTATGAACTTTGGCAGGAAGGATGGTGGAGTTGGGTGTTGTTAAAAATTGAGAAAAACTGCAGAAAGCTGCAGCATAGAGGCAGTTGAGAATCCTTAACAGACCACAAAAGGCTACTACAAAGTTCAGCAGGTAAGGTGGGTGGGGGGGGGGTTAGGTCTTTATTTCAAGGAAATTGCAGGATGAAAACAAACCTGAAAAGCTGTGCTAAACCTGTAAAGGCACTCATTAGACGACATATAGAAAACTGTGAAGAGTTTTGATCTATTTATCTAAGGAAAGATATGCTGGCGTTGGAGGCAGTCCAGCGAACGTCCACTAGGCTGATCTTGGTATGGAGGGAATGTTTTTTGAGAGGAGGTTGAGTGGGTAGAATCTGTGCTCACTGGAGTTTTGAAGAGCAAGAAGTGATCTTATTAAAACATACAACATTTATAGTGCTCTTGATGAGATAGACGTGAAGAGATTGTTTCCTCTGGGGAGAATCTAGGATGAGAGGGCATGATCTCAGGGTAAAGTGTTTAAGACAAAGATTGTGAGAAATTTCTTTGAGTGTCACAAAACTGATGGAATTCCTTACCACAGTGAGTTGTTAAGGCTGTGTCTTTAAATATATTCGAGGCTGTGATGCATAGATTTTTAACCAGTAAGAGAATAAAAGGGTCATGAGAAAGGGCAGGAAAGAAGATTTAAGGATTACCAGATCAGTCACATTCTCATCAGTCGATAGAGCAGACTTGATGGCCTGAATGGCCTACTTCTTTTGTATCATTTGGCCAGGGACAGAACAAAAGAGATCAAGTGTCCTTTGGGATAGTTAAAAGTAGAAATCAATATGTGAAAATGTACATAAATCCATTGGAATCGTTAAGGAAATGTTGTGCTCTTAAGGTAATTGTCAAGCTGTTGGGAGCAGTCAAGTTATCGAAGCATTTAAATTTCCTGTCTAAGTTTTTGCGACAAAGGAGGAAGCAGATTGAAGTTCAAAACAAAAATCAATGCCTATTATTTCTCCGACATAAACCGAAGGATTTTTATTGTACATCCGATTTCAAAATCTATCCTTATTACAGTGGGGAGCACAATTTTATTAACAGCTCCAAATTGTTATAAGTTCTTTGAAATGAATAAAAACACTTTTTTGTTATGAGGAATATTTTGACATTGGAGTTTTTGTTTTCTCCCGTTGAGGTTGTCTTGAATATTGTGAAGTCACTAAATACATAGAATAAACTAAAGCAGTGTCTCAGCATTGGTAATAAAATGTGGGGCACAGCAGGCCCAACAGCATCTCAGGAGCACAAAAGCTGACGTTTCGGGCCTAGACCCTTCATCAGAGAGGGGGATGGGGAGAGGGAACTGGAATAAATAGGGAGAGAGGGGGAGGCGGACCAAAAATGGAGAGAAAAGAAGATAGGTAGAGAGAGTATAGGTGGGGAGGTAGGGAGGGGATAGATCAGTCCAGGGAAGACGGACAGGTCAAGGAGGTGGGATGAGGTTAGTAGGTAGATGGGGGTGCGGCTTGGGGTGGGAGGAAGGGATGGGTGAGAGGAAGAACTGGTTAGGGAGGCAGAGACAGGTTGGACTGGTTTTGGGATGCAGTGGGTGGGGGGGAAGATCTGGGCTGGTTGTGTGGTGCAGTGGGGGGAGGGGACGAACTGGGCTGGTTTGGAGATGCAGTAGGGGAAGGGGAGATTTTGAAACTGGTGAAGTCCACATTGATACCATTAGGCTACAGGGTTCCCAGGCGGAAAATGAGTTGCTGTTCCTGCAACCTTCGGGTGGCATCATTGTGGCAGTGCAGGAGGCCCATGATGGACATGTCATCTAGAGAATGGGAGGGGGAGTGGAAATGGTTTGCGACTGGGAGGCGCAGTTGTTTGTTGCGAACTGAGCGGAGGTGTTCTGCAAAGCGGTCCCCAAGCCTCCGCTTGGTTTCCCCAATGTAGAGGAAGCCACACCGGGTACAGTGGATGCAGTATACCACATTGGCAGATGTGCAGGTGAACCTCTGCTTAATGTGGAAAGTCATCTTGGGGCCTGGGATAGGGGTGAGGGAGGAGGTGTGGGGGCAAGTGTAGCATTTCCTGCGGTTGCAGGGGAAGGTGCCGGGTGTGGTGGGGTTGGAGGGCAGTGTGGAGCGAACAAGGAAGTCACGGAGAGAGTGGTCTCTCCGGAAAGCAGACAGGGGTGGGGATGGAAAAATGTCTTGGGTGGTGGGGTCGGATTGTAGATGGCGGAAGTGTCGGAGGATGATGTGTTGTATCCGAAGGTTGGTGGGGTGGTATGTGAGAACAAGGGGGATCCTCTTTGGGCGGTTGTGGCGGGGGCGGGGTGTGAAGGACATGTTGCGGGAAATGCGGGAGATGCGGTCAAGGGCACTGTTTAACAAGAGTGCTATTAACTCAGGATTCTTACCACATGAGGAATTTGGTCTCCCCTCAATCAGCAGGTGAAATGCATGCATACTTGAAATAAACCCTCTCAATTTCCAGTCCAGTTGTTACCGGTTCCCCATTTTACTACAAGCAAACACAGAGAATGCTGGAGAACCTCAGCAGGTCTGGTACCATCTATGGAGAGTGAAACAGAGTTAATGTTTCACACCCAGTGACCCTTCTTCAGTTCTGAAGATGAGTCATACAGGAATTGAAATATTACCTCTGTTTCTCTCAGATTTCCAGAATCCACAATATTGTTCCTTTACCACATTTTAGCACATCAAGTTTGGCAATGGATGAGGACCTTGTTGACTCCAGAGAATACCTCACTATTTTTAAAACTTCTCCTGAGCCCAGAATGTGGAGCAGCAGTGCCTCTGGTTGAAGTTGTAAGGGAGTCAGCATGGTGTTAACATTACAAATTTTCCAGTTGAGACATGATTGCTTATATGAATCTCAGAAGAAAGCCTGGAGATCTGCTTTCCTGGGCTCCAAGACCTCACATCCAAAGTAGAAGATACTAAAATCACTCACCACCACATCTGTCCCCCCGCCACACCCTAACCCCCCCCCACCCCCGAAATTGGTGCTGGTGGGCAATTTTTGGATCATTGAACTTTATCCAGTTAAAATCTCCTGCAGCTCCAGTGAAGACGTCCATGCAGATTGTTGTATCCTTCTGGCGAGAGTTAGCGTTGACTTTTAAATGACATTACTTTCCCTTTAAAGGAAGTAATTGCATACAGAACTATAACAATCTTTCCTCTACTTTAACAAATCAATATCACCAGGTCGTATATGTTAGCTGTCTGACACCTCCTGAGAGACAGCCCCGTAATTGCAAAGCCTTCCTCTGACTGACTCCTTCAATTTAGTTTCAAGGGACAGTACATGTGGGAGACAAAGATGAAACAGGTTATGCTTCATATTAAAGAGCTTATTTCCTGTAACCACCCAGTCCAGGAAGCTGCTTAGCAGACACTCTGCTCCAGCTGTAGGAGTTGATGAGCTTGGTACCACAGTCACAAGTGGCAAGTTGGGTGGTTCATGGCTGCACAGTCACTATGTTATCCCCAGCATATGATGACAAATTGCGCATTGTTATCTCCGTTCATATCCCAAGGGAGGACCCCCAGATAACAACAAAAACAAGAATGGCCTTTTCTCATCATTGCCTTCCCAGCTCTACAGAAATGTGTGTCACTTCTCTGGCATCCTGCAGGTCTGTCCTGCACTTTGGCTGATGTCATGTGAAACCACCACAGCTATCGGACAGAAGCCTGCACATTAAGTGTTGAGTATATTTCTGGCCTCAGTAGCCACAGAGAAAACATTGTGGACATATGAATGTGACACAGGTCTTCATGCATTAGCCAGTACAACTCCTCTATCACCTCCTCGCTGAAGTACACTCATCTCCCTTACAACTGCTGTGTTATTTATAAGAAGCATCTTACTTTTCTACACATACTATAACACATGTTTCATTAATATGAGTTGGCTCTAATGTGATTGATGAATACTGAATACTGTTTGGATAACTTCCTCTTGTACAGGTAAAGCGATTTGCTACAGCAATTTCCTTATAACATGATTTTCTACAGCAGGAGATCACACAAAAATACAACAATTGAGTTATAGGAGAACTACCAGTACAAGAGCTAATGGAAGAACTATCTCGTTTCCACCATCCTCTCATGCACATTCAACTCACTTTCCTGTCTAATAATAAAGTACATAATATACCAATAAAGAATGCTGGAGCTGCTCCTGAGAAGCTTCCACTTAGTTAGGGAGTGAGTTTGCATGTCTTTTGTAAAGTCTTAGCCGTCTAAGCTTGAAATCATACTTCGGAGCCAGGAAACAGGTAGCAGATTGTAACTCAGCATGCGTTACACCTTACATTTCACAGTCTAACAGAATAATCCTGGAATTACTCTGCTTCAACCCTTTTTTGATACATATAATTGGATGCCCAGGAACTAAATGAGAGTCAGGTTAAATGGAAATTTGGTAATTCTATCTTTGCTAAAATAAGACTGGTTTAACCAAACCTTCAACAAAATGTGTCTTCCTTCAACAATCCTCAGGTTCTGTCCTACATTGATTATTTGTTCCGGGTTTAGTGTGATAATCCGTGATTGGCCAGTAAAGTGAATTAGCCTGTTTTTAGGTCTCAAAGGCTCCAAAAATATGGCTTGGAATGATTTTTGAAAAAATATCGAGCATTTAAATTGAACATTGTACTCCAATTCAGTTTTAACTTTCCAGATTATGGCCAATCAAATCTGTTCACCTGTGCAAAGTAAATGTTGCATTTGGAAAATTACAACTGCAAGTGACTGAGTTAAGAAGTGAAGAAACATCAACAATAGAGGTCTAAAAAAACCAGGAAATAAATTCAGATTCAAGAGAAGCACTGCAGCATATAATGCAGTCCCAAGCTCTCATTTATCAGAGCTGTCATCAATTCACTGCAGAACATGTTTGTCGCAGTAATATTGTTGAAGCATTGGGGCTTCGGCAAGGCAGGGAACGTGGAGCTGAGCAGCAATGATCAATACCAGGCCTGGTTTGATGCCATGCTGTGGTCAGAAAATACACTGCAGGACAAAGTTCTGCAGTGGAATAATATTTGGAAGCCCCCTTATGACCTCGACAAAAGAAATAACCTTGAGACCAAATGAAAAATTGTGCCAAACAGATGTTTGGAATGAACTCTTAAGTACAGATAGGAAAACAGAAAAGTATTTGTGCTACAGTTTTGAACCAGATCTCATCGCACTGCAGTGTTTGGTTTAAGTCACCCTGGCAGAGTGGAAAATGAAATTGATATATAATAAACCTAATCTTCCAGAAAGAAATCAACAGTGTGTTGTATGATATAGTGAGAGAGCACACACTCTGCAGGGCAGCTACCATGAATTTAATCTCAATCATTTGCAGCCTTGTAACAGTGAAGATTCAACTCTAATCATTATTTTGCAGTACTAAATCAAAAATATTTTAAATGTTTCTTGAGTTTAGTTGAAATTAACATTGTATACAACTTCTTTGTTCTTGGTAGGGATACATATTATCACAAAACAATATCTGCAACTTTAATGTGACCAACCATAGAATTTTTATGTCCTCAATTATCCTGCAGAAATATCCATTTATCCTGCTGATTTGTAAATGATAATTATTTAACTAGTGCACGGCGAACCTGGAAAAATAAAAGTCTTACAAAATCATTTGCCACATCAAGTGGAAAATCAGTTTGATCTATATTTCTGAAATATTTTTAGACTCAATTTTATCACCTCTGTTCCATTCAAACAAGTGAGTAACTATAATTTTAGCAAATAAATATATCAAAAGATGCATCTACACACCGCCTGTAACAGTGGTTTTCTTTTCTGCATAGCTATTGAGGTAATGCCTCTCCACGTGCACTCACTTTCCATGTTGGGCAGACATCAGATATGACATCTGCTTGGGTTTGATTTAAATCAATGGCCAATTGCTTTGGCATGCTTCATTCGCATGAGGAAATTGCAGATGTGAATCTCACAGCAATTCATTATTTTGTAATAAGTAGGATATGCAAATAAGATTTATACAAATGTATCTGAAACAGTGGAACTTCATTCTTTGATACAGCAATTGTTGTGAGGGTTGAAATTTATGTAGCGCTGAATTATGACCAAGACAAGGAACATTGAGGAGGATGTGCTGGACTAAACTGGTTCACATTATGCCCATTTTCAAGAAATAAAATAGATCCAGGTGAATTTCAACAAGAGCATACATTTAAATAGCAGCTAAAACATTCCAAGGTGCTTCAACAGAACATTGTCAAATAATACAAGGATATATTAGTACAAGTGACCAATTATTTGGTCAAAAATGTGATCTTTAGGGAATATTTTAAATTGGGGGTAAAAGACAATTAAGTTTGGAACTAGGTATAAACTGTGTGAGGGGACTTTGCCTGAGTGAGATAGAGGCCAAATAAGTGTGTCTGTAAATTTGGTTCAAAATGGGAATTGGGTAGAAAAGAGAACAGAGGTGCTTTAAATCAGGTTTATCATAATTAGTCAAGTCTCCAGAGTGGAGGGTAAAAGATGCAGATCGAGAGGCCGACTTGCAGTGTGGCTAGTTGTAGAGTGATGTCACAAAGAATAACATGATCTGTGTGCAGAGAAAGCAGCTGTTTTGTGAATCAGACTGATGTGTATTTCTAGTCCTCAAAATAAAGGTAAGATCTTCAGTTTGTATTTAGCTCTCTCGCCTTTTCTTTCTTTAAAAACCATGCCTTATTGAATAAAAAATAAATGCTGGTGTGAAAACAAATAATTTGACAAATTGTAAATGATAGAGTGTTCTTTAAGTATGAAGAGCAGAAGTAGCATAACTAGTTAATAAATTAAACGTGTTAGTGATGGCAGGAAGTGAAATGTGTCACTGTTGCAGCATGTGGGAGATCCTGGACACCAAGCTGATCCAGAATAAACTCAGCTATAGCAATTTTTTGGATTTCAAGGAACTTCTGATCTGAGTTGAGGAGCTGGAGACTTCACTGTAGTCATTGCACCACATCAAAAAGGGGTAAACCCGGATACTTTGCTCCAAGATGCAGACACACACCTCAGGTTAGGCCATTCAAAATTTTTCTGTGCTCAGGGATAGGAGGACATGGCTGCAAGTGAAGCAGATATGGCAACCAGGATAGGGTTTGAGGAACCTTGGTCTCTGCAATTATCCAAGATCTATGAGGTGCTATAATTAAGGACATTGCTTGGTGGGAAGGGAACTTGGAAGAGAGGGGAGGGATCCAATTGTTGCAGCCCATGTTGGTACCAGTGACATTGATAGAGCTGGAAAGGACGTTCAGTTGAAAGAATTTGAACAGTTAGGGACTAAACTAAAAAGCAAAACCTCCAAGGTACTAATTATGGGATTACATCCTGACCTGCAGGTAAATTAGCATGGGGTAAATAAACTCGGAGTTAGACGCATGACTCAAAGTTTGGAGTAGGTGGAATGAGTTTGATGGAGGACTGGCACCAGCACTGTAATGAAAGGAATCTGTTATGTTGGGGCAGGCTTCATTTTAATCATTGTGGAACCAGCAACCTGGCAAATCTAAACAACAGGGCTGCTGAGAGAGCTTTAAATTAAGTAGATATGGAAGGGTTCTGGAGAGGGAATACATATGCTTGCAAAGGAAATGGAACTAAAGGCATTGTAGGGTGACTATTTAGATTATTATATCCAGTGTGCATAAAACATTACAAAAATGCAGCAAATAGAGCCAAATGGGAAAAAAATGGTTTATAAAGCCAAAAATTAATGGCTCCTTACTTAAATTCATTTGTACTCAGAAAGTAATAAATTACTGGCACAAACAGAGCTAATAAGTATGATCTTATAGTTAAGACAGGGGCATGATTGCAAAGTAATCAAAGCTGGGAACAAAACATTCAGGGATATGTTGCTTTTCAATAGGATATGTAGGAAGGAAAAGGTGGTAGAGAACTTTCTTAATGTAAAATGAAATAAATATGATGGGACGAAATGATCTTGGGTTGGAAGATGTAGAAACACTACTTAAATCAGCGATGACTTTAATCTTCATGTAGACTGGAAAAAAAAATCAAACTGGCAGAAGTAACCACAAGGAAAAGCTCAGAGTTTATTTGGGACAGTTTTCTAGGGCAATATGTTGTGGATCCAAATAGGGATCAGGCAATTTTGGATTCAGTGATATGTAATGAAGGCAGGGTTAATAATAATAATTAATAACAAAGATTCCCTCAGAAACAGTGAATGTAGTATGGTTGAATTAGCATGAGCTTTGAGACTGAGAAACTTGGGTCAGAAACAACTGTATTAAGATTAAATAAGGGTAATCAGAAAGAGATGGCTACAGGGTTAGTTGGACTGGACTGGAAAAGAGTTTAGCAGAACAGATGATTAACGAAGAATGGAAACTATTTCATGATTCACGACAAAGATACTGCCAAAGTGCGGAAAGAGGATTCTAGGAAGGGGCTAAACCAACTATTGGTGACCAAGTAAATTAAGGAATTGAAACAAAAATCGTACAATTTGGCAAAGATTTGTAGTAAAACAGAGGATTAACCACTGGAACATTTCCCTTTAATCCTCAAAATAGTGCTGTTGCCCCATGAATTAAAAACCTATTCCTTCTAGAACAAACTTGCAATCATGTATTTGCCCTCCTCGCCTTAATTTACCCCGTGTGTGTTTACTTGTTTTTCATGTAGTAAACATGAAATTAAGACCTTAGAAGTTCTGTTTTTAAGTTTAATTTCTATTCGCCGTAATTCTTTCAGCAGAACACCATTTCCAGCCCTCATCAATCTTGACAGTACCAATGCAGGTGGTGATAACTGGATCTCTCCCCTCAATCTGCAAGTCCATTCACTGAGGATATATCCTTAATGCTGGTGCAAGGCAGGTAACACAACCTTTGGACTCACTGCTACAAAGAACAGTATCATCCCACTGGTTGGATTGTCCAGATCACTACCTTATATTCCTACACCTTCCCGCTTGAATAGGTACCTGTACCATATTTTCGTGGTCAGTTCACTCAACCTCCCTGGAGTCCCACTCTCACCCACACAGTTTGGAAGAACACGATAACTGCTAGACAATTGCAGGGTATAGAGGCTCCATGAAAGTTACCCTTCAGGTTCCTATACCTGTCTCACCTACAATCACACCCTCCTGGCCTTGATCACAGGCCACTTTTGAATCACCTAGTCTCAAGTGTATGACCACATCCTAGAGCAAAGTACGCAGGTAAAGTTCATCCTCCCTGAGATGCTACAATGTCTACAGCCCAGTCTCCCATTCCCCAACTTGGAACCAAAGTACCTTGAATTGTACACACTTTCTGCAGTTGTGTTGTGGATGAATCACCTTGGCGACTGGCAGCTTCCACATGCTGCGCTGCTGCAACATGTTATCTGGCTTGACATCAGCAGTTTTTTTTATTTCAGTTATGAATTATATTACTCCATTATTCCCATTCTTTTCACTTGAAGAATTTCCACTCTGAACACATCAATATATTTTTATTTCCTTATCTTTATGCCCAACTATCAATATTATGACTAGCAAGCCTTTTTTTAAGAAAAGGGAAAAGTACTAGAGATCTAAATATAAACAACTGACCCTACATTTAAAGATTAAAAGTACTCACCAATCACTGCTTTGTTCAGACAAAAATGAATAAACACCTCTGTTCTTCCTCCATGAACACCTCAAGGTGTTCAACTTGAGCACTCCATTGTTAGGGGCACTCCTTTACGTTCTCAACTTCTGTGTTCTATTGTAAGTCACATTTCTTGAGACACTTAAATCTGGTACTTTATTGTAAGTGAAACTCAAGAAGAAATTTGCACTAAATTGGTTACTTATATATGCTCCCAACAGACAGACAATCTCTTTCTTTAGATTCCACTGTCATACCTGCTCTGATGTTTCCCAATCTTTGTTTTAGAAGTTTTATTGGTATTGCTTAATCACCCAGGTGTTTCAAATCAATTTACACACAATAGTTAGAATAAAAGTACCTAATTTTTTTTATACAACTATGGCTATTTTATCCTGGTGCAGAGCTTGGGCATCTTTTCCATTGATAAAACTATATAACAAGTTTTTAAATGAGGGAAGCAGGAATCTCATTCACTGGTCAGAGAACCAGCAGGGATTCCATTATTTCAATGGGGGAAGCCCAAATCAAGTGTCCTCCAGGCACTTAAGTGGGTAATGTCAGGCCTGCCATGTGATTGAAATCCCCAGTAGTGAAAGTCTTGCCTCCCAAATGTCTGCCATGGCTATCACCTGTGGGAGCAGTGACTTCTAATGGCACTGCACGCAGAAGAGATCCAGAAAAATTGTGGAACCCCAGGCCAAAGTGATACGAGGGCAGTTGGGTGGGGTTGGGAGCAAGGCAGTTGGAGGTATTGATAGGTGAGTGCATAATAATAATAATAATAATAATAAAAATATTTTATCAACTAAGTGGTCTTTTAAGTCGGGGTAGGAAAACCATGTCATTCCTTTTCAATCCCTGAGGAACCATTAAACTACAGTGGGTTCAGGTGTGGTAATTGTCAACTGGTTTATTCACGTGCATATTAGACATACCATTACTGTTGTCCAGATATCCCACTTAATTCCCTTCCCACTATATCATTGATAGGCTCTCACACCACCGAGAGACTGGCTTGGGCCTTGTCCCATTATTAAGTGGGCCTGGTCACCACTGTTTGTACTCTAACAAACTGCATTAAATACAGCCCAATGTTCCTCTCTATGCAGTGTCTGAATTTTGTATCATTATTTTAGCAGGCATTGCCTATTTGTTATTCAAAACACTATCTTGAAGCAGGATTGTCAAACAAACATCCAAAGCTTCCAGTTCAAATACACATATGCACAAATATAAGTATAGCATAGATCTTGATTGAGCGTGAATTTGGAGTACTAAATATCACAGAGGAGTTGATGCAGAGATTTGTGCTTTGTATTTAAAATGCTCATTCATCTCATTTTTGTTTCAGCATGCTATTGTAATTCTACAAATGGGAGCCAACTGAGAAATCGTGTTGCATGTTTCAGTTCTTTCCTGTGAAGGTTGTATACTTTTATTCAAAGAAGCATTCTTTATAATGTCAGTGTAGTACAAACAGGACTATGGTGCATTTAAGCATTTAAATAAACAAAACTCACCAGAAGAAATTGCCTTTGACTTTGGAACAATTCACATGTTCTGCTAATTCTACTGGTTTAACTAGGTCACCTCCAAATTCAGCTACTTTAATAAATATTGTCCTTCTTTAACGTTGCTGGAAACTTCAGCTCCAGGTTACTGCAGGCAAGTTCACAAGCTTGGTCTTCTTTGTGAATAAAAAGGAAGTCTGAGTGATAATCTTGTTGATGTATGTTCAAAGAATCATATAGTGCAAAAGAGGGCTTTTGGCCCATCAAGTCTGTACTGACACATGATCTTCAAACTAATCCCATTTACCAGCACTTGGCCCAGAGCCTTGAATGTTCTGATGTGCCTTGTGCTCATCCAAGTACTTTTCAAAAGGATGTGAGGCAATTTGCTCCACCACCCTCCCAGGTAGCACATTCCAAACTGTCTCTGCCCTCTGGGTAAAAAAAAGTGCTTCCTCACATTCCCCACAAATGTGCTGACTCTCACCTTCAACCTATTTACCCTCGTGACTGACCCTTCAACAAGGAGAACAGCTTCTCCTTATCCATTCTGTCTATATCCCTCACAGTCTTGTACACCTCAATCAGATTGCCCCTCAGACTTCTCTGCTCCAATGAAAGCAACCCAAACTTTTTTTATACCTTACATTTTCTGTCCCAGCCCGCATCCCAGTGAATCTCCTCTGCACCCCCTCCGGTGCAAACCTTCCTACAATATGGTGATCAGAGCTGCAGCTATGGTGTCACCAAAGTTCTGTATGACTCCAACATAATTTCTCTGCTTTTGAATCTATGTCTCGATTGACAAAGGCTAAGCATCCCATATGTCGTTTCACCAACCTACCATCATGCTTTTCTGCCTTCAGTGGGCTATGGAAGTTTGGAATGAAGATTCCAAAATTTTACCTTAATTTATGTTACAAGATTAGGACAAGAGAACATGGATTCAAAATAGGAAAATAAAAGTATTTTGAGATTTGATTCAAATTGGACAGACGAGTTCAAAAGGGTTTGACTTGTGAAAGGGAAATGATGGAAAATTACATCAAAGAACTAGTCACACACACACGGGCTACTATTCACTGGATTTCTTCATATTTGTTTAAACTGTAGAAGGTTAGAAGCAGACAGAAGTCTGGGTATTTCACAACATTTCCTGTTAGAAGATAAGAGGAACTACAAATAGAACAGTGGCACTTCATGCATGCCAGGCGGCTTACTGGAGTGAACACACCTGCTCTAATAAACTCAAGATAACAAAGTGTGGAGCTGGCTGAACACAGCAGGCCAAGCAGCATCTCAGGAGCACAAAAGCTGACGTTTCGGGCCTAGACCCTTCATCAGAGAGCCCGAAACATCAGCTTTTGTGCTCCTGAGATGCTGCTTGGCCTGCTGCGTTCATCCAGCTCCACACTTTATTATCTTGGATTCTCCAGCATCTGCAGTTCCCATTATCTCTGCTCTAACAAAGTTTTCTGTTTTTGTTTGTTTTGATTTCCACCAATTTGCTGTTCACTTGCTCATTTAGTTCCTCTGCTGGTTTGTGAGCATATTGCTTTTTGTTAACACTTGAGTCATTATTTTAGTGTCCATTCCAAACTCCATTCCTTAGTGACCAACTCCATCTCCCCGGCAATAGTTTTAGATTAAACTGGTCTGTTTGTAACCTTAGTATCACACCTGTATCTAGTTGTGCTTCCAACTCGTTTCCATATCAGCACTATAGCCATCTCTTCCCATCTCCATTGTATTGTCAACTTAGTCATGTCTCAGCACACATATGGCTGAAACCTTCACAACCTGATGATTTCAAAACAGAGATAGTAGGAACTGCAGATGCTGGAGAATCTGAGACAAGGTGTAGAACTGGATGAACGCAGCAGGCCAAGCAGCATCAGAGGAGCAGGAAAGCTGAAGTTTCGGGTCTAGACTCTTCTTCAGACCCTTCTGAAGAAGATTTCAAAACAGTCTTGGTTAATGTTCCACATTCTGTCATCCATAAAGTTGACCTCTTCCAAACCTCTGTTAGCTGTGCCTTGACTTGCTGTAAGTCTTGTGTACCCCGTTACATCTGTGATAACTGACATACATTGGCTCCTGGTCAAGCAACATCTTTCTTTTATTTCTCTCATCCTTATTTCAAATCCCTCCATGGTCTCATTCCTCTTTCTCTTTATAATTACTCCCAGATCCAGAACTCAGTGATATGTATGCACTTCTGTACTTATGGTCTCTTGTATGTCCTCAGTTGCAATTGTTTCGTCATTGGTAGCCATGCATCAAAAGTCAGGGAATATCTTTCCCCAACATTCCTGTCTCTCTATTTCAAATTCTTATTTTAAGACATTCCTTAAAAACCTGTCTCTTTGACAAATTTTTGGTCATTTGATTTAGTATCTCCCTATGTGGTTTGGGGTAATATTTTGCTTTTTGTTGTTTTTGAGGAGCACCTTGAAGCATTTCATTATCTTAAAGATGCTATATAAATGTAAAAGGTCAGACGTCCTGCTGAAGGACCAATGTTCCGAAAGTTTATGATTTCAAATAAACCTGATGTTGCGTGACTTCTGACTTTTCTCACCCCAGTGCAACACTGGCATCTCCACATCATATAAATGCGAGTATAAAGTAGGAAACCTCAACCGAAGACATAGCAGAAGATTTTTCTTTTGGCTGAAGGATCAACCAGATTACCGACACTTTTGACATGTCTACTTAGGCCACAGTATAGAAAGGATTAGAGCTTTTGTTTTTATAGTCTGCCACATATCATTATTGTTGGCCATTTTCAGTTTATCACAATATTCTTTCAATTTTAAAATGAGGCATCTGTTTAGGAGTTGTATCTACAAAATAAGTGTTATCATTTAAGAATACACTTGAGGAATCATTAATGAGTTTTGACAGTATCATGATTAGAGCAATTTCATAATATGCTGGCACTGTGACAAATCCTACAGATTTTTGACTGGCAAAAGTAGAATGGTTGGTTGTTCAATTAACACAATTTTGTTTAATAAGTTGCGGTGTACGTGAAATACAGCTTTAAGAGTCGATTTGAGCATTAACAAATTACATGCCACAGCAAATCACTTTGCGACAGCCCCATGATAAATTGTAGTAGCTACAAAATATCCTTCTTTTAAATTTGTCAGGAAACAGGCAAATTCAATATGTTGTTTTATTTAAATATAAAACAATTACTTATTCATTGTGCATATCATGCAGCTTTTAGACCATAAGGCCATAAGATATAGGAGTGGAAGTAAGGCCATTCGGCCTATCAAGTCCACTCCACCATTTAAATCATGGCTGATGGGCATTTCAACTCCACTTCCCTGCACTCTCCCCGTAGCCCTTGACTCCTTCTCAGATCAAGAATTTGTTGATCTCTGCCTTGAAGGCATCCAGTGTCCCAGCCTCCATTGCACTCCGTGGCAATGAATTCCACAAGCCCACCACTCTCTGGCTAAAGATATGTCGTCTCATTTCAGTTTTAAATTTACCCCCACTAATTTTAAGGCTGTGCCCACGGGTCCCAGTCTCACTTTCTGTTATGTAGACCATTAAATCAAGTGTGGCATGAGGCAGATGCAGTTCTGAGCTTCATCTTGATTGCCCTTATGAGCTAACAAAACTCAACTTCTTGACAATTTGTTTTCTATGGTCTTTGGCATTCCGATCTGCTTGATCAGAGCTGCTTAACTGCGGTCGTAACAAAATGTGAGTGCAGTTGTGTGTTTTTCTCTGAAAATTGGAATTAAACTGGCAATGAGATAACATGGTTTAGAGCTGGATGAACACAGCAGGCCAAGCAGCATCAGAGGAGCAGGAAAGCTGACGTTTCAGGCCTAGACCCTTCTTCAGAAAAAGCTTTATTTGGGCAAAGGGTACAATAGTTATTGAGATACTTTCAACTGCCTGTGACTTGTGAAACTGAATGAAAATTAAAATGATTTGAAACTTCTGTTTCAACCCTATATTTTGACTTACAAGTAGTCTTTTACTCTGCAGTAATTTCTAAAAATCTGCAATGGACAAAGGAAGGGAACAGCATGGACTAAGAAATTTGCAAAGACCAAGTTTCATTATCTACTGTGAGATGGCAAAAGCCTCGTTTATATTAAAAGTGAATGTTGCTGCGATCAGTTAGTTGTTATTATAAAATTATCCTCCTGGAACAACTAGATCAAAACTGATACAATTCGTATTACATTCCCTTCCCTCTGCCATGAGGTATTCTAATGTACCATTATTTGACTTGTCTGCATCATACCTGACAACACAAAAATGTCTGAAATGAAACTTATGTTGCCCAACACTTGTATTCTTTCATTTTGCACGTGGTATATAGGGTTTTCTTAAATCGGTTTATGACACTAGTTATCATTCCACTTTTAATCTATAAATTAGACTTCCCTCTATGTTGTAACTGTTCTGTGCTTCTATATTGAAAACATAGCCCCTGTATGATGTATGTTGTACTCCTTGGTCATCTGTGCCTGAAAAAGTAACCATGTAAGCTGAAGATAAGACAGATCTCTGAAGGTTCTAGGCCTGAAATATCAGCCTTCCTGCACCTCTGATGCTGCTCGGCCTACCGTGTTCATCCAGCTCTATGCCTTGTTATCTGCTGAGGAAACCTTACTTTATCTATTATTTTAATATGCATCAGTATACAATTGGACCAAAACCAAGTTTACTGTTGTCATCCAGTCACAAGTGAGGGGGTAAAGAGTTTTCTGTAGGACAAGGACCATATCGTGGTATTTCTTGTAATAAGCAATGATTTTCATGCAAGAAGATAACCGGTGATTGATAATTACAACAGTTTGCTAATTAAGATTATTCAAGAAAATTCATAACAGTATCATTGATAATTTAGAGGGAGTTAAATGTAAGTTCAAGGTTATAAATATGACTAATTACTGTAACTAACCCATACTTCATTCAGCTGTCTGCTGGTATATGCCTGCAATAAGTCAACAGCCATAAATCTAGGATGTCCCATTTATTTATACTTGTCTACAATAACAATAGGATTCTACCATAATAGGATCTCAGGAATGCTTCAACCTGATCATTTCACTCTGTTGTTAAACAAAAGATATGCATATAACCATTTTTTGAAGGGCTACAACATACAAAACATAAATCAGCGGATGATTTTTAAAACAAAGCGCAAATTTACTAATTTCTTGAAATCATTGGAGAAGGTTGTTTACCATTGAACTTAGATTAAATAATATACGTTTTGATGAGTTTCCAGAGCTGATTGAAGCATTCAAGCTTACTGTCATGAACAGCTGTGGTAAGTAAGCAGCAAAGCTATATCTTCAAGACAAACGTCAAGTGAAAACCATATTGTACGAATCAAAGTAACTTTCAAGCTAGTTCTGAAAAAGAGTCATTTCAGACTGCAAGCATTAATCCTGTCTCTCTCCACAGTTTCTGCCAGACATGTTGAGTTTCTCCAGCATTTTCTGTTTTTATTCCAACTTTCAAGCCAAGTCAACTTCAGTTGCGTGTGACATTACCCACATGCTGAAAATAGTCTGGAAACCAACAGAAGGTATCTCTGGGAAATATTCATTCTTTGCTGATAGCATCAATGGAGCACTCCAAAAATAATCAATGTAAAATCTGGGTGTATGATATAGATCTTCAGAAAAAGAGCGAGTTAAAACCTAATATTGAGCAAAGTACAAACTACAACTTACTGTATGCAGCTTTAGAGTTAGCAAACTGTACATAAAGCACAGTATCAATTTGGAATCAGCACTGAAGTAGTAATAATAGTGTTTTTAATGCACAGATATTAGCAGATTTCGGCAGCAACATAAAATAGGGTAGGCCATTCATTCCTTGGAACATGCACAGCCATTCATTATGATCATGGATGATCCTCTGTCTCAATGCCATATTCCAACTTGCCCTTTGTAACCCTTGATGACTTTAATATTTTCTAACAGTTCAATTTTTTATAAATACATTCAGCCATGATAACCTTCTGGGATAAAGAAATTCATACTTTCCTCATCACAGTCATAAAATAACCAACACCATATTCTGAATATTGTGACCCCTTGTTGTAGATTACCCATTAGCCTGTCTGCATAAGGTCTGTTTAGCCCTGTTTGAATTTTACGTGTTTTAATCAGATCCACTGTCATCCTTTTAAGTTTTAATTAATACTTACTCATCAAACCAAACTCTCCTCATAGATTTCTCCTAAGTTTATGGAGATGCAATTTCACTAGAACCTCCGCTATGAACCTCCATTGTGAACCACTGCTGCTCTCACTCTGTGTCATGCATATTCTTTCTTTTGTAGGGAGACTAAAACTAAACATGACATGCTCGGTTTTATCCCTCCAAGGCCCTATACGAATGCATTAAGACTCAAATCCACTTGTGGTGAAGGCCAACATACCACTTGCTTTCCTAATTCCAAGGCTTAATAAAATCAGAAGCTGGGTGGCCCTGACATAATCCAAACTGTCAGGAGTGGATAATTGCCTAGCAAGTGTTGCTAGCTAACATTATTGATGACCCCCCTTCCATCACTTTTTTGATATTTGAGTGCAGATCGATTGATCTGGTTGGATGTGTCTCGCTGCTGGAGTGCAGGAGTAGCTGGGAAATTACCTGTAATGTAGCATTGATACCAGAATTTTGCTGTACTGGAACAGCTTCACGAGCGATATCTCCAGTAATATTGCCAAAATGTGGTCAGAGCCCATACCCTTTATAGTATCCGGTGCCTTCATCTGTTCTGTGATACAGTATAAAATAAATCAAATTGCCAAAGACTTGCATCCATGCTGTTGAGGACATCTGGAGGACGCCAAGGCAGATCATTGCAAGATTACTGCAAACGTGTGAGATTCATTGAAATATAGAAACATAGAAGATAGGAGCAGGAGGAAGCCACTCAGCCTTCGAGTCTGCTCCACCATTCTTCACGATCATTACTGATCATCCAACACAATAGCTTAATCCTGCTTTCTCACCCTAACATTTGATCCCATTTGCCCCAAGTGCTATATTTCATCTTTCACATTATTTGTTAGGTTCCTCCCTCACTGAGGATGGACATAATTTGAAGTCTACTCCCTCAGTGAGTTATTTAATTGTCCACCAACATTCATGACAGGATGGGGCAGGACTGCAATTTTACCTGAGATCTGATTGTGGATTCACTCTGCCTTGTCTATTACTTTTTGCTTGTGCTGTCGGGCACACAGATAGTCAGCCCTGAGTTGTAGCTTCACCTGGCTGATATCTCATTTTTTGTGATGCTGTGTTCTAAGCCAAGCACATCATCCTGGACTCTTCAGTGACCCAGGATTGATCCCTTGGCTTATTGGTAATGATGAAGATGGGAATATAAGCCCAGATCATGGGTCCTGATCTGAAACATTGGCTTTCCTGCTCCTCTAATGCTGCCTGACCTGATGTGTTCCTCCAGCTCTACATTGTATTGAATATGATAGGCAACGGTGGGATTCAAGTCCTGAGTCTCCAGAACAATTCCTGGATCTCTGAACTATAGAATAACCACAGGTTCATTAAACTGTCAACTTTCCATATTATCTATTATTGACTTTCCTGTCTCACTTCTTAGCAGACTAACTCTGACTTTACTTTCTCTTTTCCTTTTTAGCTACCTGTAGAAACATTTTTTTTTCCCATTCCTTAATCTCATGCTCTAATTTCTTCCTTTTGATTGGCCTGATGTCATTCTTTGCAGTTGTTTATATTCTGATAAATCATCTGACATGTCACGTATCTTTGTGCTGTTATATACTAATTTCCTTAAGTTTGATGGTTTGCCTAACTTCTCTGGTTATTCCACATGGTGGGCCCTCACTTTAGAATTGAAAGATTCTATGGCTCAAGATTTTCTAATGCCAAACAGGTATTTCTACAGCATAGTTGGGAGTTGCCATGTGACATCCCAACACAGTAGACTTCCAAGGAATTGCCCAGGAAATTGGAGATTCAACTGAGCAAGTCACCTAGGCCTGTAACTCTCCAGAAGTATCCATTTTCAGAGAGTTTAGAGGATTCTGCGGCACTTAAGTAAATATTTGCTCAGGAAGAGTTAGATAATTAAATACTTAGTCTAACTGTCCCCCAACGAATCTCACATGCTCATAATTATAGCTTCTCCAGACTCCATCAGACCCCAGTCCCTTACCCAAACCAAGCCACCCATTCACTGAAATCTGAAGCTTGTTTGCCAATTGACCCTCCCTAACCCCTCTTCTGATGGCACAAGACGTGTCTACAATTCCCCAACACCTGACTACATCCCGCTCCCGTGACGGGACAGTTCTTCCCATTGCACCTGGAACTAAATACCCCTTACCACACCACCAGACCCTACACATCCAACTTCCAATGGACCCAATGTCTCCCATCTAATGTGAAATACCCAAAACACTTCACAATAGTACTTTGTCACTTTTCAACTCTGGCACACCTGCAACGCATGATATCTTTACATTGGCACGCTACCCAGATGGCACTTTACTTCCCTGGCAACCTACTTACCTGGAATCCTAATCCTACTCACCTGATACCTTATCCATATGGCAACCTGTTCTCTTTCCATATGGGTCCCAATGTACCCTAGCACCCTAATCACCTGTAGCCCACTTACTTGGCACACAACTCTAAACCCACCTGGCACCCTTTTCACTAGTATCCTAAGTTCACACTTATCTTATAAAATTATAATTTCACCAGAGCCGTCTGTGATACTGGAATTTTAAGTCACAGAATGCAGCAATAGACTGCCATGAAAATGTGAGGCTTGGTCGTCAACCAACTAATTTGCATTTTAAAAGACTTGGCAGAATGAAAGTACAGCTTCACATTTCTGAAGGAGGCCTGATCAGAATGTACTGTCAGCAATACAGAGAGTTTTCTCATTGCATAAAAATGGAATGGCAAACTGTGTGTGATCAGAAAATGCAGCCCTGCTTCCCAAATCTTAATTTCATTAGTAAGCGTAGCATCCTACCAATATAGACTTCAGTCTAGATTTCTGTCAGTCAATATCCTTAGGACACTACACTTACTAATAAACATGTCAGTCAATCCGTGGCTCCATGACCCAAGCTTTAAAAAATGATTGTTCAGATGTCAGAATTTTGGTCTGAACTGAAAAGGTTAGTTTCAAGTCAGGCCTAGAGGCCCTATAAGTTATAAGGAGGACACTGAGTGCAGAGGCAGGCAGATCAGAAGGCCTGCCTTGGGCTAAAGATAAAACACCCTTCTATGCCTTATACTCTCATATGCCTTCAACCCTCCCTTACTCCCCATCCCTGATTCATGCTAATCCATGCCACCTGATGCCCTTTGGCCACCCCATAACCCCTCACACACTTCACGCCAACCTGTCCCTTTACAAATTCGCATATTCCTCTATTGCCACATACCAACTTAATGCCAATTCACAGAAAACCATGGTCCCCACATATCACTGTTACTTTATCTGCTAATTCACCCAGTATCCATCATGAATAGACTTTGTATACCCAAAACATCAACTTTCCTACTCCTCTGATGCTGCCTGGCCTGCTGTATTCCTCCAGGTCTACACTGTATTGACTCTGGCTCCAGCATCTGCAGTTCTTGCTATCTTCTACTGTCCTCAGTGCTTCTTTCAATTCATTCTCAACATTAAGGAGCACTCATTTATCAAAGAGAGTTGGGATGGTAGAAGTAACTGGCAGGAGATATCTTTATTCATGTTTTATTTTTGATGTTATGAGATTTCCTACAGTCTAGATTCAATCTTAAGGACTCCCATCACAATTCTCTTTCCAGTCTAAACACTTAGCTACCTCATCTGATTCTTCTACCCTACCGGTGATAGAGGACATACCCAGGAATGATAATGATAGTGTCTGCATTATTGTCTACATTATATTATTCAATGAATATAGCTATGTCAGGCTTTTACTTGCTTAGTCTTTGAGATAGATCTCCCAATTTTGACACAAGTCCTGAGGACTTTATAACAAAGTGTGGAGCTGGATGAACACAGCAGGCTAAGCAGCAACTTAGGAGCACAAAAGCTGATACTTTGGGCCTAGGCCCTTCAGCAGTTTTTTCTGATGAAGGTCTAGGCCCGAAGCATCAGCTTTTGTGCTCCTAAGTTGCTGCTTGGCCTGCTGTGTTCATCCGGCTCCACACTTTGTTGCCTCGGATTCTCCAGCATCTGCAGCTCCCGTTATCACCTCAAGACTTTATACCTGCTATCCAAAGAAACAAACAAAGTTCAGAACTGCTCTAACCCAGGTCTACTCTGCACACCATATTTCACACTCCTGAGCAATTAAATAGCATACCATCTCCTTGAACCACATATCTGCGAATTATAACAGCTCACTTAGAAATGGGAAGTTCTGGGCTTGTGATTTCCAGGCTCATCCACCATCCTTGCCACAGTGCAGACACATTGTATTATGCCATAACTTCAGCCCTTTATGTTGAAACATGGGCAGCAGAGAAAACAATTAAGTATGATTGACGTGATATTCTAATTGTCAATATGCTTGTCACCCAAGTAGAGGAATTATATATTTATGTCAAAGCAAGACCATCTTTGGGAGCACAAGGTATAGTTTGGAACATTTGTTAGATATCTTGGTCTGAAGCAATGCAAGAAGAATATCATTAACACTAGAAATTTAAGAATGCCAATGCAATCCACCATATTATAGTCCCAAACAGAATGTCAGAAATATGCCTTCTTCAAAACATAGTTATTTCTGTTTCCATATTTTCCATTTGGCCAAAGTTACAGCGACGTAGGGTCAGTTTTAATCTAGTGAAATAAAGATTTGAATCTGAAGCGTTGGAAATTATCAGGCTATGATATGCAAAGATTTCACCCGTATATTTTCATTCAACTATTTACAGCATTGTGCTAATTAGTCAGAAACATTTCCATCTGCCACGTGTCAAATATAGGATTCAGTAACTAATAATTGAAAGTTTAGATTTATGAACTGCTTGAAGAGCAAAATCTACCAAAGTTGGAAAATGCATTCTCTGTGAACACCGAGCAAGTTAGTCACCACCTGTGGAGAAAGAAAGAAAGTTAACATTTTAGATTTACCTTTCTCTCTCCACAGGTGCTGCCAGACCGTTGTGTGTTCCCAATTTTTGCTGTTTCTATTTCCTATAAAATAACGGTTGACTATCAGCTCTGGATTTAATAATGCTGCTGCCTAAAGATCACAATTCATGGATCCAGATGCTTCCACAAAGGGATTGCTCAGGAAATCAGTAATGTTGTAACACAACAGAGATTCAAGACAAACAAACAATGTAGCTAGACCAAATACATTTAGAAGGAGGAACCTAAACTCCAAGCAGTGGAAATCAAATGTGCAATTTGATTCGTGAAAGCAACAGCCGCTATCTGCCACTTAGAGTGTCATGCTGTGTGGTGAACAAACTGTGCACTCAATGGAGCTGCAGTATTGAATAATGTTTCCTCTCATATTGGCCGTTAAAGGATAGTGAAAACAAAAACCGCCACGGAACTGAAGTATGGTTCCTAAGTATATACATTAAAGTGAAAGAAGCCTTTAATAGAGGAATCAGCTATAAAATTATACTAGTTAACATGAGACAGCATCATTTGTCATTGACTGATTCTTCAGGCTATCTTTAGTAGTCAGTAGATTGGATTCACTTTATGGGTTTTTACTTTCAGAGACCAGGTCAAATTCTTATAGAGCTATGGAGTCATAAAGCACAGAAATAGACCCTTTGGTCCAACTAGGCCATGCTGAACGTAATCCCAAACTAAATTAGTCTCACCTGCCTGCTCCTGGTCCATATCCCTCCAAACCTTTCCTAGTCATGTACTTACATTCTATGAGCTTGAGAAAATCTGACGTATGCTTTCATTGCTCAGAAGCTGCATGCCCAACCCGTGCATAATTTCAGATCTCATTTTTGACTTTTCACACTGGAGTTGGGTTCACAGTACAGTTTGTGAGCTACAAACCAGTGCAGAAAGCAAAGTGCAGAAGTTGACCTGTTAAAACAGTTGATAACTTGGTAATCCACAATGGTTATCAAAGGTTTTGCTTTCTTTGACATGGGGTAATGAATGCAGGTCTGTTTTTATAATGTTTGACACAATAGTGGAAGATGAAAGGTTTTAAATATGCTTTCATGAATGGAAGGGTTTTTTTACTAACTAGAGTAAAAGTTGTAATAGATATTTAGACATTTATTTTGTCTACTGACAACATAGTTCATGAGAACTGTCCATCGTGTATTCTAGATGAATGGGCATTGTATAAAGGACAAAAGACACAGTTTGGAATGTACTGGCATTAAGTTTGCATGAGTCTATAACAGGTCATGTGAGATGAGGCAAACGTGGAATGGGGCATCAGGGTGACATGGAGATCAGAGCTAAAGGATCTACAGAACGTACAGAAACAATTGGAATGACTGCCCAGAGAACCAATGCAGGCATTTTAAACACCCCTTCTCAGAACTCTGAACTCTCCAATCTGCACCTCTAAACTGTGTCTTGGGGTGTGGCTTGCCTAAATCCCTTCCAAAACCACAATACCAATCCCTCAAATGAAAATGGTGTCTGATAAGGTACTTTCTCCTGTGGCAGATGTGGCAAGCCTAGAAGTTTCCCAACTCTCACTACCCGCCTTGGGGGAGAAAGTAGAGCCGAATTGCAAGAAGCTTAGAGTTACCTTGGAATTAACTAATTAATGTAAATATAGACAAGTATAGCTTGAAGGAAAGAGAAATAGGTGAAAAGTTTTAAAAGTTCCTTAGTCTATGATATAAAATAGTACTTTTTTGACTTTCTTTGTACATTACATATTAAAACCAATTTTCTCACAGACTCTTTTAAAAGGCACTTATATAGTGAAATTATACTTAAAATCAGAGAAGATTGAACTACCTTTTTTATGTGCTTAATAATAAGTAATCCCACTCACAATTATCATGCATTCTTACTTAATCTGAACAATTTAATTGGTCTTTATACATTTAGTTCAAATTATATGACAATCTCAATGCTACATGGAGGTAGTCAAAATAAATTAATGAAAAATATGCAGCAACTTTTATATCTATTAAATGATATCAGACTTAACAGATAGCTGTTTCTCCTGTATATGAATTATGTTGGTGAGGATATGTCTCTTCATGCTCTGCATTTCAGTGTACGCAGTTTGCATTGCACTCGAGGACCTGATTTTAGCAGTTAAACATATTTGATGACTTCACTTGAAGACCCGATATGAACACATATTGGGTAGGCATATTTGCATGTTGGCACACCTCAAAACAAAGGAAATTCAGGCATTTCCAGGATTTTAAAGGCAGCAATAAGAAAGGAGCTGCAAAATTGGCGTGCCATGATAGAAGCTGTAGATAGTTGGTATTTCAGTGGACATCTGGAATTAATAGTGTAATCAGAATGAGGTGGGGGAGAGACTGAATTGATCTGGACTATATTTGCTAGGAGTTGAGAAGAATGAGGGGGGTTTCTTAGAAAACTATTATTAAATTCTAACAGATTAGATAGAGTTGATGCAGGAAGGATGTTCTCAATGACCAGGGAATTCAGACCAGGGGTCATGGTCTAAAGATAAGGGGTAGCCTTTCAGGACAGAATGGGAGGAATGTCTTTACACAGAAAATAGTGTGCCTGTGAAATTCTCTGCCACAGGAAACTGTTGAGGCCAAAACATTGAAGACTTTCAAGAAAGATGTAAATACCATTCTTAAGACTAAAGGGATCAAAGGATACAGGTGAAAATGAGAACAAGGTACGGAGTTGTATGATCACCTATGATCATAATGAATAGTGGAGGAAACTCAATAGGCCAAATAGCCTATTCCTACTCCTATTTTCTATGAAGAAATAGAAAATGATTGGGCTTAGGACACTACCCAAGGAGCCTTTGCAGGGATGCCCTGGGACTGAGAAAATTGACCTCCAATATTTACTGTCATCCTCCTTTGAACAAGATATGACCCCTCAGTTAGAAGAACTTTCATTTTAATTCCCATTGACATTAGTTTAGTGAGGGTTCCTTGACACCACACATGGCAAACTGCTGTCTTGGTGTCACGTGCAGCCACTCTCACAAGCCATTTTGTGTTCAACTTCTTTATTCATGTTTGGAGCAAAGCTGCAATAAAGTCAAGAGTTTAGTGATCAGTGAGCAGGTTTTTGTGCAGTAAGTGCCATTTGATAGTACACCTTCCATCACTTTGCTAATGGTTAAGATGGACCATAATTGGGTGGGTAGAATTTCCCTTTTTTTGTGGATAGGACATACTTGGACAATTTTCCACATTGCTGGGTAGATGTCAGCATTGTAAATGCACTGAAACAGCTTGACTAGGGACAATGGTTTGCCTTCAGTACTATAGGTGGGATGTCAGCAGGGACTGTAGATTTTACTGTTTTCATGACTTTCATCCTTTTTTTGATATCACCTGGAGTAAATCAAATTGGCTTAAGGCCGATATCTATAATGCTGGAAAGTTCAGGAGTACAGCAAAAATAGATCATTCACCTGGCACTTTTGGTTGAAGATGATAGCAAATACTTCAGCCTTGTCTTTTGCACTGAAGTGCTATGCTCTTCATTTATGAGGATGCGGATATTTGTAACGCATCCTCCTCCAGTAAATTACTTATCCAACACCTTTCACAACTGGTTGTGGTAGGACTGCAGAGCTTGGATCTGATCTGCCATTTCTGGGATTGGATAGCCTTGTCCATCACATCCAGTTTCTGTTGCTTAGCATACACATAGCCTTTGTTATGGCGTCAGTAAGTTGACAATTCATATTTAGATATAACAGATACTACTCCTAGAATGCCCTCCTGCACTTTTCGTTGAAACAGAATTAATCTGCTGGCTTGGTAGTAATGGCAGAGTGAGGATATGTGAGGACATAATTTTACAGATCGTGGTTGAATAACATTTTGCTGTTACTGAAGGATCACTGCACCTAATAGATGCTCAGTTTTGAGTTGCTAGAACGTGCGATCCCTATTGCATTTATTATGGTGGTAGTGCTGTAGATAGAGAGTATCCTCAGTGTGGAGAAGGGGCTTCATTTTCATAAAGGACCGTGCAGTGATTCCTTCAACTGATTCTGTCATGGACAGATACATCCATGAGTAGTAGATTCATGAGGACAAGGTCAAGTACATTCCCTCCACCCGCACCCATTAGTTCTATCTCCATCTGCTCCAGCTTAAACCTAGTAGCTGTGTCCTTTAAGACACAACCAGCCTCATCAGTAGTTATGCTACTGAGCCAGTCTTGGTGGTGGCCGCTGAAATCCCCCTCCCAGCATACACTCTGTGCACTTGCCACCCTTGGCAATTCCTCCAAGTGGCGTTCAATATGGGGAATAATTCATTCATTAAAGATGGAGGTGAGGAGGAAGTGGAGACAGGGTACGGTTGATGGAAATTAACAAGACATTTCCTTGCCTAGGCTTGATCTGATGTCATGAGATTTCATGGGAATCCCGAATCAATGTTGAGAACTACTGGCAACTCCCTCTCAACTGTGTATTAGTGTGTTGATATCAAAATTGGTCTGGTGGGATGGAAAACACCCAGGAGTAACAATAAAGTTCCTGGTACATACTCTTACTCACAGGATTACTCCTTACAGACAGTGTCAGGCCATTGTTTGTCTAGAATGTAGGACACCTCTCTGAATTTTGGTACAAGGCACCTGGTTGTTATGGGCAGCACGATGGCTCAGTGGTTAGCACTGTTCCCTCACAACGCCAGGAACTTGTGCTTGATTCCACTCTTGGGAAATTGTCTGTGAGAAATTTGCACGTCCTCCCAGTGTCTGCATGAGTTTCCCCTGGGCACTCCGGATTCTGCCCACAGTCCAAAGACGTGCAGGCTAGGTGGACTGGCTATGCTAAGTTGCCATAAAGTGTTCAGGGATGTGTAGATTGGATGGGTTAGCGGGGCAAGCGGGGGGCAGTCTGGGTGGGATGCTCTGATGGTCGGCGTGGACGTGTTGGGCCAAAGGGACTGTTTCCATGCTGTAGGAACTCTATGATCATCGATATTCATAAGGGTGTCTTCACTGGATTAATAGGATTGTGGTGCAATTGTCATTTTCAATGCCATGGTTGATAGTATATGATCTATTTGGTTTACTTCCCTTTATCAGAATTTATAGCAGTTTGATCCATCTGAGTGATTTGTGAGGGTATTGAAGAGTTAACCACAACACTGCAGATTTAGACCCACATGTAGACCAGGCTAGGAGGACGACAGAGACAAGTGTTCCTCTCTACAAGAAATTAGCGAAGCAGGCAAGTTTTACAACAATTGACAATGGTTTGATAGTCACAATTAGAATAGTTTTTAAATTCCAGATTTTAATAATTGAATTCAAGTTTCATCATCTGCCAGCATGGGATTCAAACCCAGTCTCCCACATCATTATTTTTGGTGTCCGGATTACTACATTAAATTATTCACACAATTCCTAGGTCAAAGAAACTAGTAGCACAAGGACCGGAAGTAATGCCATCAACTTCATTTAAAGATATAATTTATCTATAGAATTTAAGGCTTGTTTTTAAGTTGATGTTAACTAGTTTATATTTCAATTGAGATTGCCCCTGCTATACCCTGTATGGACCACAAAGGGAGGTACTCTGAGATTACAAAGTGTAGAGCTGGATGAACACAGCTGGCCAAGCAACATTAGGGGTGCAGGAAAGCTGATGTTTCTGGTCTGGACCCTTCATCCAGACCTGAAATGTTAGCTTTCCTGCTCCTCTGATGCTGTTTGGCCTGCTGTGTTCATCCTCCTCTACACCTTGTTATCTCAGATTCTCCAGTTCCTACAATCACAGGGAGGTACTCGTGTGTTTTGGCTTTATGCTACATGTTCTTGATAATAGAAACAAACAGGTCAGTTGGAAAGTGACTGAAAAATCAAGGAGAAAAAGGATTAAGTATTATGTTGCCCTGTGTCTTAAGTGAAGAAAGTACTAACTTTATTGTTCATTGCACAAAATGCAACATGAACTCATGCTCAGTTTGGAGACAGTTTTTAAAATGAGGGGGAAAAGAGAGCCTGGAAGGTTTCCTAGCTTATAGGAACAGGAAGAGATCTATAATAAAGTGTCATGGAGAACAAGCATAAGGTTACCCTCATTAGAAAGGTGACAGGGTGGTGGATTAACCTGGAGGTTACCACAGACAAGTCGGTATTTTGAGAAGGCAACCTCAGTGGATTCAGGAATTGAACTCACTGTTAAATATCACAAACTTGCTTTCTAATCAGCTGAGCTAACCAACCAGCATAAACAGTTTGGAGAAAGGAGTCTGCGTTGCTCCAAAACCAGGGTAAGATAGATTATTTACGACATTAGGCATTATTGTCTTTTAAATGCACAGATGCAATGAGGTCAAAAGTTGATCTGGGGAGTCCATATGGAGGTCTCAAAAGGAAGGTCAGTTGATTTTTTAGCCAAAATTGAATGGAAAATAAATCTGTTACCTCAGAGGATAATTGTAAAACCAAGCCAAAATCTGGACAGCACACTCCAGCGGAAGAAAATTATATTTATCTAGATTACTATGAAACATAATTTCCAGAAGGGAAGACAGTTTAAAAAAAATAGTATGACATTGGGAAGTGAATGTACTGGTTATAATAGACTTCCATTTGGAGGTATACAAGATGAATTTGACGAGTATATGTCAGATTGGAATGGAACTAAGCAGAACAAGATTTATAGAACAAGAGCTTATCAACTATATTAAGTTATTAGTTTGTTTTGTTTGGTCCTTTTATGTACAGTAGAGCTTATTTTTGTTTTAAAACATGAAAATTTGGGGTATAGTTCTTTTAGTAAATTACTGTGTGTTCAGATTACTGTTTAAACATTAACAGCATCTATGGAGACAACATAAGTGTACATAACATAAGCAGTAAGTCAGGAAGCTGCAGTGCCTTCCCCTCCCAAGAGCGGCCTGTCCTTGGCCTAACCCGAACATTTTAAGAGGAAATCCAAGAGTGGGCTTGAGAGAAGTTGTTTGGCATGCATTTGCAAGTAATCTAAATTGCAGTACTTCCTTGGGACACTGATCGCACAAAGGTTAAATGGCGGGGAGATTGAGGCAAGGGTTCTGCAAGGACAAAAAGAGTTGGGCCAAGATCCAGTAAATGAAAACAAGAAGTCACAAATGATGAGAACAAGATCAATAGAGAATTCTCCTGACTACATTCCTAAACTGGAACATAGCTCTTTTGACCTGTGCTTTGACAAGTAGCACATGGAGAAACCCTGAATAGAATGACTGAAGTAATCTGGAATTCCTATCACCCTTAGATGTTGCACCATGTTAAAATTTCACTACATATTTTGGATATAACCTTTCAGAAGTAAGACTTACATCTCCCAATGTAAAATGTATATAAAATTTATGTTAAAATAATGTAATTTATTGAGTAAGCATTTTAAAATTTTATCAGACAAAATAGATCTTCACACAAAATAGCATTTTTAATTGTAGAAGATTTAGTCATTGAGATGACTAAATTAAAAGTGTACAGCACATTACAGTACCATTAACATTTTCAATAGTGTGCTGCAATATTACCTGGGTCAATTAAAGGGTGTTAGATAAAAGGTTTTTGTATCATTTAGATTGACAACAATCAATGAACATGATTTATGGAGCTTTCATTTCATAAAAAAGGAACTTGTTTTAATTAATTGTCAAATTCCGTAATATTTTGCATATCACACCAGCCATTTAGGTTTTGATGTAAAAGGCAACTTTGCAAAATGCTTTAACTATAATCCGACTCCGACTGCACTGCCAATACCAGCACCACTATTTTCAGCTTGGAGCTTGAGTGTCAGAGGTGCTGAGTGATGCATCAAATCAGTTTCAACATTTCAGAAGAAAACGTATCTGACCAGAACACCCACAAGGTGTTGGCCCACGAGCTGGAAAAAAAAACACACAATTGCACAAGGTGACTGGTGTGCTCCCAAAAAAAAAATCCCAATTCCGACATTTTAACAGATCAGACTTAATAGGTATTGGTAACGAGCTTCCCAGTGAGAAGATACACACAGTCAATTTAAATGGGGCCGCATGAATAGGGGAGCAATGATAGTGAAAAGTCATTAACTGAAATAACTCGAAGTTCTACCATCAGAGGACGGCACTTTTTTTCTGAAGGACATCGGACTATTTCCTATTCTGGGAACACTGGGAAGAATTTGATGCCATTTACAAGCACAGGTTTGGGGATGGGAAGAGGCATGGAATTGAGAGGAAGGTAAGAAGTGGAGACCCACTATCTTTCTCCCTCCTGTTGATTCATTTCAGGACTGTATCTGTAACTCAGTAAAGTATGGTCTCCCCTAGACAGGCACTTCGTACCCAGTTACACCATTCACAGTCATAAATGAGGGGCCCCGAGTAAGAGGTTCCCCTTCTCTTTAAATTGATCTCCTTGCCAAAGTCAGCCCCTCTCCTCCATAAACCTAGAAAATATGCCCCACTCACCACCATTAGGCTCCAGGGTCGATCCCTAGTGTAGGCCGCATTGCAGTAACAACAGTGATGCTCTGTTACTACAGGATTGCTAATTTCTGGTTTGCCAGTAAGTCCAGGAGGTGAGGCATTGATCACAAACCAGGATCTCCAGGGAAGTGGAACCATGATGTTGTCTGGATAGGTGACCAATAGGGATTAAGTCCTATTAGACCTTCCAGAAATGGCCCCGGTACAGTGGTAACGAACTTTCCAGACCCAACTTAAACTGTACAGTTAGTACCTGAAAATTATTTTGGACTTTCCATTAAGCATTGCATCATTCCATTTTACATGGTTGTTTTATAAAAATTTCCTGCATTTTAAAAACATTTCCTTATTCAGGCTCGCTCTCTAGAGATACTTCTGACACTTAGTACATGATACCCAAAAATTTATTATTTTTGGCAACTTCTGGTTTATTTCACTTCGGTTTCTCTTTTCCTTTTCAGACCCATTCTCTGAACATTGGCTTGGGCTTTCCACTGTCCAATCAGTTGTTATTCCAATGTAAATAGGGAGGTGACCCTGTCGATTCTCCATTATAGCAACTACAAAGGAATTGCTGGGGCAATTGAAGACTCTCCTGGACAATTCCTCTGTGCCTGAAACCTTTCAGAGTCTCAAATTAAAAATCAGAGAATGTGGAGGGTTCTAATGAAGTTAATAAAAAGTTATTACCCAGGAAATGTTAGGTTATTAAAAGGCAAATCTAACATCTGAATAACTATTCAACTGATTCCATACTTAATTCAAACATCCTGGCCACACCTTCCCCAGACCCCTTACAACCCCAGACTACTGGCCTGGCATCTCCCTCACACCTGACACCTGTCATGGAGCCTTTGCTCTGAAGGTTTTATGGCCCCCTTCCCTAGTATCCCTCCAAATCTAAACCACATCCCCCTTTTCAGAACCGATACCACCGCTCCAAATCTGATCTGCCTCCACTATTCTTCTTCCATTACTGCCTCTATTCCAACACTCCTGACCCAATCTTCCCTTTTCTTCTTTCACTTCCAACTCCCACCCTGACTTTTCCTGAAGAACCTGACATCCACCCTCCCTGCAAGATCTATATCTCCCACTCATCCTGAAATACCCTAAACACCACATCATAAACTCTGCCCTTCTTCCACCTTGCATGTTGGACCCCAACTGCATGGCAGCCTTGTCTCTGGCACCAGACCCCTACCAACTTGGTATTCTAACAGGTGGGTGGGATGCCATGGACCCAGTTAGCACTCGACTCTTGCCCATTTGGCTCACTATTCCTCTTAGAACCCTTACCTCACTTATTTTACATATTGACCATTTGAAAGGAACTGTTAAAATTGTGGTCTGAGATTCTGGTCCTTTAGATGTCAGAATGCAACTGCAGTGAACTAAGTGGCTTGGCATGTCTCCACGATACCCAGCTGTTCAATAGTGCAAGCGACCTATCTGAGTGGAAGCATACCTTTGCGTTTCTGAAGGAGCTCTGATCAGAAACTCGGGTCTCTTTTGTTTTGTAAAAATAACGAGGGGAAGAATGGCAAATTGAGAGAGGTTACCACTTCTCAGAAAATGCAGCTTTTAAAAAAATTTTCTTCATTAATCACACCTGTTTTTTGTTTCACCATTTTGTATCTGGACTTGTTCTCGGCATGCATCTTTTTCATCTTTGTGTTAAAAACTTCCCATTTGTTATTGCATTTGTCAATAAGACCTTTATTTCCTTCCAGAATATTTACTCATCATCAGCAACAAATTTTTCATTTTGTAAATTCAAAGCAAAGCAATCACATATCTATTTATGTAATGCCTATATAGGAGAAATGCTAAAGCTGCAAAGGGGTCTGTGGAAATAGCGTGCACTCGGACATGCAGTGCTTGGAAACCCCTAAGCAAGAGAATATCATACAACACCCCCAGTGATGTCAATACCTCAATACTTTTATTAAAAGAAGAATGCAACATTTGAGTGTTAAGAGCAAAGGCAGACTGAATTAGTAAGTGGCTTTTTACATGATGGACTCATGTTATGTTACTGCACTGACGTCAGTTTTACAACATTGTCGATTGTAAGCCAACAGCTACTTACATGAAAACAAAGCATTGAAAATGCATTTGCTAGATGTCCTTTCAGTAACTTCACACTTGGTGATGGACTAGTCAAGGCCACTCAGGGATGAAACTGATCTCTGCAGTTATTTATGAAATGATCTTTGAATGCATGCTATTATTTGACAGGAAAAGTATCCTCTTAGCTTCTGTGAATTTCTGAAAATTCTTTTTGGAGCAATTTTGAAGATTTTTTTTAAAAAGACTTAGTTCCTGATCTACTAGTTTAACTGTGTGGTGAGATGCGAAGTAAAATGATTGTACAGATAATGCATTGAGGAAGCTGAAAACAAAGGATATTAATAACCTTGATAATGAAATGGGAGGCTGGATGAACACAGCAGGCCCAGCAGCATTTCAGGAGCACAAAAGCTGACGTTTTGGGCCTAGACCCTTCAGAGGGGAATGGGGTGAGGGTTCTGGAATAAATAGGGAGAGAGGGGGAGGCGGACCGAAGATGGACAGAAAAGAAGACAGGTGGAGGGGAGATAGGAGGGGATAGGTCAGTCCAGGGAAGACAGACAGGTCAAGGAGGTGGGAGGAGGTTAGTAGGTAGGAGACGGAGGTGCGGCTTGGGGTGGGAGGAAGAACAGGTTAGGAAGGCAGAGACAGATTGGACTGGTTTTGGGATGCAGTGGGTGGAGGGGAAGAGCTGGGCTGGTTGTGTGGTGCAGTGGTGGGGGGGGGGGGGGGGTGGGGGGATGAACTGGGCTGGTTTTGGGATGCAGTGGGGGAAGGAGAGATTTTGAAGCTGGTGAAGTCCACATTGATACCATTGGGCTGCAGGGTTCCCAGGCGGAATATGAGTTGCTGTTCCTGCAACCTTCAGGCGGCATCATTGTGGCAGTGCAGGAGGCCCATGATGGACATGTCATCTAAAGAATGGGAGGGCGAGTGGAAATGGAAATGGTTTGCGACTGGGAGGTGCAGTTGTTTATTGCGAACCGAGCAGAGGTGTTCTGCAAAGCGGTCCCCAAGCCTCCGCTTGGTTTCCCCAATGTAGAGGAAGCCACACCGGGTACAGTGGATGCAGTATACCACATTGGCAGATGTGCAGGTGTCTCTGCCTCCCTAAACCAGTCCAACCTGTCACTGCCTCCCTAACCTGTTCTTCCTCTCACCCATCCCTTCCTCCCACCCCAAGCCGCACCACCATTTCCTACCTACTAACTTCATCCCACCTTCTTGACCTGTCCATCTTCCCTGGACTGACCTATCCCCTCCCCACCTATCTGCTTTTCTCTCCATCTTCGGTCCGCCTCCCCCTCTCTCCCTATTTATTCCAGAACCCTCACCCCGTCCCCCTCTCTGATGAAGGGTCTAGGCCCAAAACGTCAGCTTTTGTGCTCCTGAGATACTGCTGGGCCTGCTGTGTTCATCCAGCCTCACATTTCATTATCTTGGATTCTCCAGCATCTGCAGTTCCCATTATCACTGATATTAACAACCTTGCCATTGCAATATTGAAACATCACCTTGTCAACAAATTGAAAAGGAAAACACAGTCAATAGCTTTCCTGGAAGAATCCTAAGATAACTTGAGTGCAGCTATTAATGTGGAGAGGGAACTTTTGTTATGCAGAGCAAGGTTTTGCTTGGGTGAAGTGACAATTGGAGTTTGTGTCTGTTCAAATATCTGGCTGGAGAGAACTTGTCATTTCACTTCCTTTGTTAGTTACTCCAAAGTTCCGAAGAGAATTCGACAATCTTCTCTAAAAATCAGGGAAAATCTGATGTTTTATC
Organism: Stegostoma tigrinum; assembly: GCF_030684315.1. Taxonomy (NCBI): domain Eukaryota; kingdom Metazoa; phylum Chordata; class Chondrichthyes; order Orectolobiformes; family Stegostomatidae; genus Stegostoma; species Stegostoma tigrinum. The sequence goes on from NC_081374.1 coordinate 33,417,591, forward strand.
TATTTAATTAAAATGCAAAATCAACATTTATCTGTTTTCTTTCTTACACCATGTAGGAAAGAGGTAGTACAACATGGTATTCTAATCTACTATTAACTTACATGCTATATCTACTTATGTAACCTTCAATGCAGAAGTGAACTGCAATCTATACCACTCATCCTTTATTTGAACACTGCGAGCTGGAATGTCACCTAGCCAGGTTGTCTTCCAAGCCTCTTTTAAAAGAGTGACTATGACTCAATTCCAGGATTCCCAACACCAATCCTTGGCTTTCTAGTTATAACAAGAACCTTTGAAAGTTTTAGGTTACCTTGGCATATGAATGCACGCCTGAATAAACGGGCTCTGGTTGTGGAGAAAGACATGCCCTAGTCTTTCACAATCTTCAGGGAGCTGGGCCAGCTTATTAAAAGGTTCACAGCTGGCTGCAGAGAGGAGTGGCAACATGTGGCCTGCACCCGGGAACATTTTCAAGGATCATCTTCATGTCCCTCTGCCAGGGGAAGCCGTCTCCTACTCTCCTTCTGCCCTGTCAACACCCCTTATTCCCACCACACCGCACCTCAATATGTGGGTAATGGACACAAATGACATGCATTGGCATTGAAGGAAAGGAGTAGAATGGATGGGAGAGAGTGTTGAGAGCTGTGAAGCTGTTTACAGACTTTATTTTTATAATCGCTGGGATAGAGTCCTAAACCACTGAGGCAAGCCTTTTAAACATATTGTCTCTATAACTGACAGGCTCTGTGGTGGTGTTCAAACATTTCCAGAAGTTGACTAGCATGACATCATCTGCACCCAGCCCCCAGCAACTTAAATCCAGCCTTTGAGCTGGCATTACCTTTGGGAAACAAGTGTGCATGAAGCCAAGTTTTCCTACTTCTGCCACTAAGCCGGGTGACAAAGAAAAAGAAAAGATTCAGCAACACTTCACACTTGTGTATTAGATTAAGCTAGAAAAAGAGCAGAACCTGAAGTTTCCCTTACCAATAACCCAGTTGAGGCACTGTGGGGGAAGTGTTTTCTCTGACCTAATGATGCTTATACAGTAACTGTATGATGACAATTGTGTCTACAATGACTTCATGTTCTGTGCGTTGATAACTAGGTTAAGACCTGCATGGTGTCCATACCTCTTCCACAAATCTACCACAATACAGTACAGCACAGGAACAGGCCCTTCAGCTGCACTGATTCCTAATCCTTACATAGCTCTGAAGGAGGGTCTAGGCCTGAAACATCAGCTTTTGTGCTCCTGAGATGCTGCTTGGCCTGCTATGTTCATCCAGCCTCATTTTATTATCTTGGATTCTCCAGCATCTGCAGTTCCCATTATCACCCTTACATAGACCTACCACTTATTGCCCAGGCACAGTATTTAACCATCTGTGCGCTTACTTGATAGACACATGAACAGATATGCCTTAAATGTTGCTAACATCCCTGCTTCTGCACCTACTACGCTCTGGGTGAAATGATTTTCCTCGCAGTTCTCCCCCTCTCACCTGTTCCCTTTTGCAGTTGACCTTTCCACAATGAGAAAAAGCCTCTGACTATTCACACTGCCTATGCCTCTGAATTTTGTTGATCACTATCAGGTTGCCGCCAACCCCTGTCTTTCCAATGTAAAATAATCCAAGTTTCAGCTAGATATGAAGATGGCAGACACCACTGATAACTGGGAGCCAATCATTGTTGGCCACAACTTCTGGAGACTGACTGAAAGGGTATTGGAAAGGTGAACAGAAGTGCAAAAACTCAACTGGCCAAGGAAAGGGCTCAGGGCAGCATCTCAGGGCATTTCATTGCTCTGCAGCTTATTTTGGCAATGACTGTGCAATGTTGTTTGTGTAGGAAATGTGCTTACTCCAAATTACACAAAAAATCACAGAACATCAATCTCTTTCCATAAAAAAAAGTGAAGACCTAATAGAGCTGTAATAAAGATCCTGTAAAGAGAACAGTACTTACAAAGAAAATTATGCTGTGCTTGACATATTTCCTTTTAAATAGCAGCCTGTATTAGAGAGAGTTTAAAATTTTGTGTTGTTTGAGTTGAGTACTTACGATAGCATTGTTTAAAGTAAAGTAAAGTTCAACATTTCATTATGGGAGCAAATAATAAACATGATCCCTGATGAGTGTGCTGAATTTTTATTACAGTCTGCCTGGGAAACTTTTAAAAGTAAAAAAAAGTAAGAGATACCAAGTACTTACTACGAAAAATATAAATCAAGATTTCACACCCTTGAAACAACAAAATAGTTCTCATTATACAAAGTTGATTATAAAACACTATAATATCAAATAAAATATTCAGAATTAGCAAGCATTAACTCCAGTCTAAAGCTGTATTTTGACTACCATGGAGAACATCAAATAGCAAATGCAATCAAGACTGATCCTATGGATTTTTCAACAATCTCCACTGACATTAATGTTTCTGCTTCATCAATTCAAATTAAAAGATCTAGTCTTGAAACTCCCTTAAAAGCTGATTCATCATGGATTGCCTTAATGGCTGTTCATATCCCAATAATTCAACCTCTTCCCGTAGCACTGTATTTCACAGGATTTTAGACATGGAGAGTGGATTGCTGAAGCACAATCACAGCTCTAGTTCTATCACTGACAACTAGTTTCAAATGTCCAATCTTTTCTCAGTTGCACCTGTGACTTCCTAAAACCCCACACCAGCTGCAGTGAGAGTTTTTCAGGTCAGGGTTTAATATTAACCCCCAAATGCTCGACAATTACTAGGGCTTTTCCTATGCCATCCCCCCCATCTCTTTGTTGCACTTACTGCGCCCCCCCAAAAAAATTCCCAGTGACTTAACTACCCATTACTTACTTCAATAACACCCTAATATGAAGCTTCATCTTATTGCCACCAATCACCTGACTGACTATTAGCCTGACAGTGGTAACCTTCTACTTCAAACATGTAGAAACAACTGACCCGAAAAAAAAACTGTGCAGTGAAATATTGAGTGGCCAGTTGAAAAAAAAATCTCAGTTGAAGGCAGGATCAAATGGGTGAATTACTGGGACAGGACTATCCCTGGAAATTACAATTCTTCAGATAACAACCTCTTCATGACTGCCAACTGGAGATGGCATGCAAGGACAGGAAGAAAAACCATTGATTTGTGAACAAATCACCAAACAAGTTGCAAGAAAAGGAAAGTGTTAGATTGGAATTAGTAGGCTGAAGTATGATTGTGGGAGCACTTAAAGTGGAAGAATAATGATGAAAAAGGTGACAGTAAAACTGAGCCCACAGAAAAAAAAAATCCTTAACTTGGACTGTGTAGCACTTCCAGCTCAGTGTTACACTGATTTTCATTTGACTTTTAGTAATTGAGAACTTGCTATTGCACCAAATGATATTTCATGCCGAGGTGCCATTCTGCATGCATGCAGAAACAATCCACAATTTTTTTTGATTAAGAGGGAAAAAAAAAATGAATGAGTTAAAAGTACAAATTGTGACAATCTGAGAGAAATAGCTATTGATGAAAGTTCTCAGAAAAACCTCAAAACACATGATCCTAAATTTTCAGCACTAATTACACCTCTTCTGGAAGTATCAAATTACTCCATGTCACCTGTTTCACACCTATTACCATCATCCAATTATAAGCCAGAAATAGGTAATGCAAAATATGGCTGCCAGGTACCACCTAATAAAAGGCCAGTACAACTAAATAGATGAAAAAGGAATCAAGCTCATTTCCTTAAAATTCCTCCCATGTATTAACCAAGACTTTCAAATGAGATTAGAAAGAAATACTTTCATTTAAAATGCACGTTGCACAAGTGTCAGAAGTAGAAAGCTAAGGGCCAGGCATCCAATTTTACGTGCTGACTGAAAATAAAAAAAGTCACAGTAATCAAAGTATCTGTGCTGCTTTGGAAGGGGAGTCACAGGAAAATGGTCCCTTTCAGGTTTCCCCAACAGTGGGATCAAGACTCTAGAAGTCAACTCAATTATACTCACCAAAGATTCTGAGGCCAAACATGATTTGCAGCACTAGAAGAAAAATTGTTTGGTGAAATAACTCTTCAAAAGGACAGTATCCCATCAAGTAACCCTAGTGTGGATATACCTTAGACAACAATGCTGCTTCTTCACTTCCCTAAAGGTTACATCTCAGCCACAAGACCATTTCCAAAGCAGATCCTTTTTCAGCAGGAACCCTAAAGTGTGTCAAGATGGAGACTAGGTTATAAATGAATTTTCTGTGTTAATTCACAGCCCAAGGAAAGACAATGACATAAGGGCACATTTGATCACCCTCACCTCGCCTTATCTTATCTTATCTTCCAACAGGTATATCCCACTCTCATCACCACTGAAATAAATCAACAAAAGCTAGTACCCCATTACCCTTTATTTACACATGCATAGTACATGACACTGACCCAACTCGTTTAGAACCAGCTCCTAGAGTGAGCAGAACCCATGACACTCCTGATTGGACCAGGTTAACAGCCCCAATTGAGAAATTTTTATTCTATGAGATCCACCTGACTGACATCCTTCCAATGACTGCAGTTGGATTTTCCTGAGCTTGCCAATAGGGCCTGTGATGTGTAATTTGATTTATATGACTTGATTTTCACTGTAAAATTCTACAGTTACCTCCTTGATTGTCCTGATAGAAAATTTTGTTGGCTGCAGTTTTTGACTATTTTTCTGCCTAGAATAAGACCTGCCATGACATTGAGAATTGCAATAACTATACAGCTGTATTCCACTTAAATCAAAGAAACCATTTGGAAAGATCAATGTATTTGATTTACCCCATTTGTATTGCCATTTGTCGAGTGCCTAGAGCTGCCTACCAGACAGAATGGGCAGTTCGCAGAACTTCAAAATATATTAATCATCACTTACTGAACCACAGTCTCTTGATTATTCATTGGGCCATTGAAAGATGTTTGGATAATATTTTGGCACCAATACAAGTTTTTTTTTGTGTCCTTCTGTGCTTTTAGGAGCTAGCAATATCAGTTTTAGTGAGACATCTGTCCTCTTTATTGCTGCCTATTGAAGCATGTTATGTCAATTAAAGGTACACAGGAAGGAAGACTAGTGCCAATGAATCTTTGGAATCTGACTTCAAAAGGTGGAGGCTGAGTGCTGAAACCATCTTCTCAACTTTCTAGCTTGGACTTTTAAGAAAAAAATCAAAAACAGGTCTCTTAAGTAAAGTGATTTCAAATTAAAAGGCCTTGGGTATTATGAGAAAAAAATCAGAAGATGAAGTAAAAGTACAAATGTTAGGACAATCTTGAATCATGACCCTAATTGATATTGTACAGCTGGTGGCAGGGAATCCCATGTCAGTCCCTCCCTCTCTTCAATTTAATTAGGGAGGTCTTGCTGTCAATGGGAGACTGACGCTGGGCATTTCCCACAATGGACTGAATCTGCCCATTTTAGGCTGTACCCAATGTCATCCAGGATATGTGATGTGTCCTGGAGTTCTCATATAGGATTGATGTGCTCTGCTATGCCAATGTGTTATCTGTGTTTTAACTAAAGTTTTCAAAAATTAAACTTAAAGGTTTAAAATGTTTGAGTATCTGATCATTCTGCTTTCTTACCATAGACTTTAGTTCCTTAATTCACTATATTCCCTCATTCACAATGTTAGATTCTTACATAGTGCCACTCCTTTCTTGCTACACTGATTCTGACTTCACTCTTGCAGTTTGTGCTCAGTTGTTTTCACTCTTGTCTTCACTTCTTTCACAAGGGTACACATCCTTCCGTGGATGAGAATTCCAGGACGCTTCTCAAATCCGAAACAACAATAGGCTATATTCTGGTTAAACTTTCTTTGCCATTATGCTTTTTATACTCCACCATTCATACTCCATCCATACTTCGCCTGGTAAAACCTACCCTGACATACATGAGCTCATGCTCTGACAATGGCTTTATGGGGGAATACTTAATGTTAAAGACTATAAGGAAAGTTAACAGTACTGGGTGTAGAATTCACCACTCCAGACCTAGAGCTATTACGTGGCCCTTAGCTAGTTTCAATGAATGGCCTCATTATATGCAGTCTATGATTCAATACATGATGAAATCCTGACCATACTAAAGTTAACCTATGAAATGGAAAGTTATGAGATCTTCAAACCAGTCCTTGCACTACTTTATAGAGAACTAAGTTGCAGGTATGACAAAGTGAAGCTCTCAATAAATGACTTTAGAATCATGACAGATAGGAAAGCAAGTATCAATCTCATTAGCTTTGAAAAGTATCACTGCCAAAATATGATTTATAATAAGGTCAGCATGTGAAGTAAAACTGCCAGTAAACAATGGCTGACATTCGCAACCAAAGTCCAATTTGCTTTTCCTGCTGGAGAATGGCTGTGCTGGGAAAGGGAGTCAATGAGGGCCATTTGATAGGGTATGGGATAATGCATTCTTCTTCTAGAGCATTTCAGCACTCAGCCTCCACCTTTTGAAACCAGATTCCAAAATTTATTCTTGGGAATAAATCAAACAGAAAGAAACTACTCAAGTGGGAGATAGCACTTTAACATTTGATTCATTTTCAAGATTGTCACAAGAACAGGATTGCCAGTTATTATGACTTTCCAACACCTAGATATGCCTGTGATTGCATTATGGCATCCTTCAAAATAGAAAGAAACTGAAATTCTGTGGAACCACACAAAATTATCACAATGCTTAATAGCTTAGTGCCAAGGAAATATGCAATAACTTTTTCACAAATTACAATGTTCTGGACTTTCTGAGTATTGACAATCACAAATGGACTGCTGCCCTGCTCTTCATTTTCTACACTTCAATTGAGCTCCAGATTTCTGACTAATGCTTCTAATCCCAGTTATTACAGAAATGTGCGACGTACCTGTAAACCAGCTTTCTCGCAACATTCAGTTATTGACGGATGACAAACTGCTCAGTCTTTGTTAAAAGAGTGGAGGCTGGTTAGCTTAGATGACCGGTTTGCAATGCAGCATGATGGTAACACTATGGCTTTAATTCCCACACCAACCAATAAGGACTCTCCCTCTCAACCTCTCTCCTCACCTGAAGTTTGATGACTCTCAGGATAAACTAATGAGAGAACAGCCCTGTGGTTTGGGAAGACTATAATGAATTTACTTTACATTCAGATTGTTTTTCAGTGTGACCATGAGTGAATGTATAGGCGTGGAGGTGCATCGGGCACCCGATGGGTAGGGTGGCAAGTGGTGAGTGCTCAGATTAGGCTGGGTCAAGACAACTAACATCACATGGTAACTGCTGGCAAATTAATCCAATGTATAGTCATTTTGTCCCATGGTAAGTTGTGAATTTCACAAAAAAACATTTTGTACAAATTGCACAAATTATTTGCTTCAGGACTTCTGTGGAGCAGCAATCGCGATTGGTTCAAGGGAAGGAAAAAACCTGTTGAAGCTCATGATAGCATTTGTTCTATCTCACTGATTCTGACAAGATAGGTCCAATGATTTATTCAACTGGAAAGGCAGCACTTACCTGTAGAAAGTGGCCTATTCATCTTTCATCAAGATAGCGAAATACCACAACAGGACAATTTCAGATGGAAAGCCCAATTTTCTGCTCTAGATTTTGGGCTTATTCACCTAGATATCTTCATCATAAAAAGATGAAAGTGCAGGAAAACCTAGGGTGGAAACCTATCAAATTCTGAGTGATGTGGGCTATGGAGGGATGAGTGATAGAATGGATTGAGATTCTTGGTGAGGCCCATTCTAATGTTGAGGGTATTTCACAGCCTATCTTGCTCTCTTTTCTCAAATGATATGGTAAGATTCTCGCTAGGTAGATGTGAGTTCCCAATTGACACTCATTATTCCTTTGTAAATGCCTTGTTTGTAGCCCAACTCACCACAGATTGCAATCTTTTCAATCTCACATTATAAGCTGGACATTGGCATAAATCAACGTGCTAACTAGACCAGGCTTTTGGCTAGTTCAACTACGTCAAAAGACCTCCATGTTGGACCCCAGGAAGCAACATCTTGGGCATACTCCTTGGGCATTGGCCACAATGCACCCCACATTCACGGATATTGGCATCTGACATGTGCCAGCCTTTAAGGATGCTCATAAATTGTCTCTGATCCACTTACAGGATCCTTCTGTATTTCAATGCTTCATGTGAGTTGCACCAACTACTCATATTGTAATGCTGCAATGCGGACACTGTGTGCTCAGGAGCACACACACATCTCATGGACAGCACCAGGTTCCATTTCTGGTCTCTTCATTTGCTGTGATATTGTTCACTCATTCTGAGCCTACTTGGATGTTCACATTGCTTTTTATTGCCTTTGCCTGTCTTTCTCTGCTTTCCTCTCTCAGCTAGAAAGACCAGGTTCATGTTACCACAGTCTTGCTGTGCCATTTAGGAGAGGGAAAAAGCCAGACAGATTCAGTGCATTTACTCAGGGGATCCTAGTGCAGGAAGTCAATGGTAGCCTCTGGTATTAGTCCAGACCCTGCTTACAGTGATGAGAGTCATGCTTTCCACAGAAATAATGAGAAACCAAATGACAATTAACACACTACCCATGGTAACATCTTGTGCCTTATTGTGGTGGAGTTGATCCTGGAATGAGAGAGGCAGGCATTACAAAGTTGAAACTGAACAGTGCAGCATCTAATTTTGGTGTAAGTGCGAAGCTATCCTGGCCAAGTGAGCAGAGAGCACAGAGGGCAAAGTGAGTGGGGAAGCTTTTGTAGGCAATACTGAGGGTGATAGACAATGACCCTTGGTGGGAGGCCTATCAGTGGCAGAGATCGAGGTATTGGGTGGAAGATGATTGCACTTGGACTAGTGGATTGGAGAAAAGCAGTGATCTTCTTTCTACAGTGATGGGCATTCATGCAAACAGCTGAGATGCCTCTGACCTGGGTAGCAACGTTAAACCAGGCTGCCAGTCTTGTATCATGGGAGATGAGAAAGTCCCATCTGCACATCACCCTTTCCAACAGGACCAGCAGGATCATGCCCACAAAACAGGGCACTGATTTCCCTCTAGCTGCCATATCTGGGGCAAATGTTTAAGGTTCGAGTAGATTTGTAGCTCGGGTTGTGGATGCTGTGGGTGGTTGGCTCACCAACGTGGTTCATTAGTTTGCAGATGTTTCATTATCCTGCTGGGTAACATCATCGGTGCAGTCTCTGATGGAGCGCTGTGGTGTTTTCCCACCTGGTATTTACACTTTGGTGTCCGTTGGAATTGGTTATATATAAAATATATGGACCCTATAAACACACCACGGCAAGGAAAAACTGGAATGAGGTAATCAACTCCAGCAGACCCCAGAGTTTAAATACCAGGCAGAAAAACACAGCAGTGTTTCATCAAATGCTGCGCTGCTGATGTTACCCAGCAGGGTAATGAAATGTCTGCAAACTAACAAAGCAGCTTGGCGAGCGAACCAACCACTAGGGTAAATGTCAGGAACCATGCAGCGAAGCTCCAGACTGACATTCATTGTCTGGATGTAAGATGGTTTTTTACATATGATATTGGCACCTGTGATGCTGATTAAATCTGGGATCCCTAGTGAATGGCGAGTAGCTCTGGGTTTGGTGCATGATAAATGGTGTGAAAATTGTATGTGATGGATCAAGTATCGATTAATGCTATGGATTTCATAAGATATGGTGAGAAAGCATTTTTGGCCTCATGGCAAGAATCATTTAACTAAACTTGATATAGAGTCATAGTGTCAGAGAGTGATATGGTCATACAGTGTGCAAACAAACCTTTGGGTCAACCAGCTAACCATGTTCCCAAACTAAACTAATCCCACTCGCCTGGTTTGGCGCATACCCTTCCAAACCTTTTTTATTCATGTACTTATCCGAATGCCTTTTAAATATTGTTATTGTAACTGCACGCATCACTTCCTCTGGTAGTTCATTCCACACACGAGCTACTCTCTGTGCGAAATGTTTACCCCTCATATCCCTTTTAAAACTTTTTCCTCAAACCTTAAAAATGATCCCCAGTTTTGTACTCTCCCACCCTAGGAAAAATATCTTTGCTTCTCACCTTATCTATATGTCTCAAGATTTTATAAACCTCTATAGGGTCACCCCTCAACTTTCTACACTCCAAAAAGTGCAAAAAAGTCCCAACTAATCCAACCTCTCCTTAAAGGTCAAACCGTCCACTCCTGGCAACATCCTGGTGAATATTTTCTGAACCCTCTCCAATTTAATGTCTTCGCTGTAGCAGGGTGACCAGAACTGCACACAGTACTCAAGAAAAGGCTTCACCGACATCCTGAATAATATGACATCCTAACTCCTCGACTCAGTGGTCTGAACAATGAAGGCAAGCATGCCAAATGCCTTCTTAACCACTTTATCTACCTGGGACACAAATTTCAAAGATTTACGTACCTACCCTAGACCTCTCTTTTCTACGACACTACCTAGGGGCTGTCATTAATTATAGAAGCCTTGCCCTTCTTTGTTTTACCAAAAAAACTTTGCATTTACCCACTTAAAACTCCATCTGCTTCTCCTCTGCACATTGACCCAATTGATCAAGACCTCTTTGTAATTTTAGATGACTGTTTTCACTGTCTACTATTCCAATAATTTTGACATCATCTGCAAACTTTCTAACTATGCCTCCCATAGTCTTATTTAAACCATTTACATAAATGACAAACAGAAGAGGACCCAATACTAATCCCTGTGGAAAACGGAGAGTCATGGGCTTCCAGTCCAAAAAACAAGCCTCCAACACAATGCTCTGTCTCCTAATTTAAAGCAATTTTGTATCTAATTGGCAAGTTCACACTGAATGCTAATTGATCTAATTTTACTCATTAGTCTACCATGTGGAACCTTGTCAAAGGCTTTACTAAAGTCTATGTAAACAAAGTCTACTGCTCTGCCCTTATCAATTCTTTTGGTTACTTCCTCAAAAATGCATTCAAGTTTATGAGACATGATTTCTCTTGCACGCTGACAAGCCCTAATCAGTTCTTGCTTCTCCAAATGTATGTAAATTCTATTTTTCAGCATAATCTCGAACAACTTAGCCACCACCAATGTTAGACTGCCAGGTCTATGGTTCCTAGCCTTCTCCTTACAGTCTCTTGTAATTAAAGGCTCAACATTAGCCATGCTCAAGTCCTCTGGCACCTCACCTGTGATTATAAATGATGCAAATATTTCTGCTAGAGACCCCACAACTTTTTCCTTAACTCCACACTATGTCCTGGGATATTGCAGATCAAGACCTGGGGGTTTAGCCACCTTCATATTTTCTACGATCACCAGAACTTCCTCTTTCATGATGAGAACTGTTTTCAAAATATCAATATTTATTGCCCCGAGTCCTCTGGGCTCCATTTCTGTGTCCACAGTAAAAGCTGCCACGAAATATTCATTTAGTATCTCTTCCATCACCTGAGGTTCAACACAAAGACAATCTTCTTAATCATATTTTGCCATGGCTAGCACTTTGCGATAGAACCTTGAGATTTAGCCCTAGTGACAGATATGAAAATTGTCTTAATTTTAGGTCAACTTGAACAGTCATAGGGTCATAAAACATGGAAAAAGACCCTCAGCCCAATCAAGCCATGATGAACATAATTCCAAACTAAGCTAGTCCCACCTGCCTGCCCCTGGCCCGTATCCATCCAAACCTTTCCTATTCATGCACTTATCTAAATGTCTGTTAAACATTGTAATTGTACCCACATCTACAACTTCCTGACGAAATTCATTCCACAGGTAAACCACTCTCTGCGTAAAAAGAATATACCCCTCATGTCCTTTTTAAATCTCTCTCCTCTCACCTTAAAAATGTGCCCCCTAGTCTTGAAATCCCCCATCATAGGGAAAAGACAACTACCATTAGCTTCATCTATACCCCTCCGTATTTATTAAACTTCTTTAAGGTTGCCTCTGAACATTCTACGCTCCAGTGGAAACAGTCCAAGACTTTCTTTATAACTCAAACCTTTCATACTTGGCAACATGCTGATAAATCTCTTCTTGACCCTCTCCAGCTTGAGGCAAACACATAAAATATAATGGTGAACATGTTCAGGGTCCACAAGCTTACTGCAATGATTACTGTTGATGCAATATTCTGTGTGATTCAACATGAATGCATTAAAGCTAATTGCACATAGGCCAGCAATTTACAGTAGTCTGTCTTGGCATTTGATAAACACCTCACTCTTTTTGTTGGGAAGAATTTTGGTTCTTTTGCTGTATTTGCAGAGATTGATGTGAAAACATCTGATGTAAGCAAAGACTGTAAATCAGTTTGATAAAAAGCTGTGAGAGCAATCGGTTTCTGGAAAGTCAAGAAAAAAGGTTAGAATGCAGAGAATAGGTAGAGGTTGTTTGTCATATTCCAGATAAACAAACCACTGTTGTGGGAAAGTATATGATCATAAATTTTGTGTTAATTCACAACGATATGTTGTATTGATTGGATGTAATTGATTGTTCTGGAGAGAGATCCTTTAATGTCACCTTTTAAATCCATACCCGTTTCTCCCAATCAAATTTGAAAGACCATTTCTAATACTGCTTTTAGATTTAAGACAACACATAATCTGTAATGAGAAGTATATTTAATACGCTTTATTTCCAAGTTAGAAATTCACAACAGTGCACATTCAAAAATGTTGTCAGAGAATATTACGGAATAACTATAGGTCAAAGCACATCTTAGAAAGGAAATATCTCTCTCTACACAATGCAATATGTAGAATATTTCCACTCTTGAATGGCAAAATTGAATACAATTTAAAGACCATTATGCATTCTGGAATATCATATTACTTAACCAGCAGCAAAATGGAATTTTTATAATCAGTGTCAGCTTACTAAGTTGCTTCAGGAAATTGGCTTCCAATTACGGTTCTGTGTGTGGATTTTTAATTAAATGAATAACCAGAAATGTAAGTACTGATGCTGTGATAAGTTGGTTACTGTTCTATAATTTCAAAAATAATCCTCATTAATGCAGTCACTCAAGCTCTGTGCGCTTTTAATGAATTCAGATTTTGCTTTAGTTCCATTTCCACTTTTGACCTTTATTTCTCTGACAGGTTTAGGAAGTTTTCGGCCGATAATATTTCTTGACTATGTGGAGAACTCAAATTCAAGGTGACATTTCCGACTAACTGAGCCTGTTGGAGCTGACATTCAGTGAACTATGTCAAGAATATGTGAGGTGGCCACATAAGGATTCCTTAAAAGAAACCTAATTGCTGCTTCATGAAGCTAACTGAATTCTTCCTTTCATGCAATTCATGTCAATCCCCAGCTGCAGTTTGTATCAGTAAAGTTCAATCTGTAACCTCGAAGTTGGGAATCAAGTGCTCAGCAGCACGAGTCATTGGCCTTCATAAGCAAAAGCATAATTGAGAAACACCTGGTTTACAGCGTATCTTTTCTGCTCAGGTCTGTTAAATCGTCAAGAATCTTTAAGTGGTAAGCAATAATATCAGTTCACTCCTGCCTTGTCATCGAAGACTGAATATGTTAGACAACCAAATCTGTAAATGTCTGTCGAGCTCAGAATAAAAAAAGCAAATTAGTCAATTGTGTTGCTAGTCAGTTTCACTGACATGCATTTTTACAAGGTAAGTTCTCAAGTGCATTTCTGTTAAAAGCAGAACTGTCTTTTACATTCCTATCAGAGATAATGGGAACTGCAGATGCTGGAGAATCCGAGATAACAAAGTGTGAAGCTGGATGAACACAACAGGCCAAGCAGCATCTTAGGAGCGCAAAAGCTGGCATTTTGGGCCTGGACCCTTCATCAGAGAGGGGGATGGGGAGAGGGTTCTGAAATAAATGGGGAGAGGGGGAGGCAGATCAAGGATGGATAGAGGAGAAGATAGGTCGATCCGCCTCCCCCTCTCCCCATTTATTTCAGAACGCTCTCCCCATCCCCCTTTACTGATGAAGGGCCCAGGCTCGAAACGTCAGCTTTTGTGCTCCTAAAGTGCTGCTTGGCCTGCTGTGTTCATCCAGCTTCACACTTTGTTATCTTGTCATTTACATTCTTTACTTTGCCATTTAATTACTAAAGGAAAACTCTTAAGAGTGCTAGACTCAAATTAGAGATAACAAGGTGTAGACTTGGATGAAAACAGCAGGCCAAGCAGCATCAGAGGAGCAGGAAGGCTGATGTTTCAGACCTAGACCCTTCTTCAGAAAAGAAAGGCCAAGGTCCAAAACATCAGCTTTCCTGCTCCTCTGATGCTGCCTGGCCTGCCGTGTTCATCCAGCTCTACACCTTGTTATCTCAGATTCCCCAGCATCTGCAGTTCCTACTATCTCTAGACTCAAATTAGCTTTGCTTTAACAAAAGTAATGATTAATAGTCACTTTCTTCATAGTTTAAAACTGCTGGAATCATGCTAGGTTTGACAGAAGTACAAATTCAGTGTCATTCATAATATGGGGCCATAATCTTTGAATTTTTAATGTAATAGAGACGTATAGAGACCACAAGATATTTGGTAGGACAAACATTAGGGAAAAAGCAAGTGTATGAGAATCAGTTCAGTTCTTAATACGTGTACTGAAGTCTTCAGAATCAAGTATAATGCTGAGGGAGGACACTGAGCAGGGTAGCAGAAGCAGGGGAATGGATTTACTCCGGAGGAAAGGGTGTCTTTGAGTGAAGGGGGCCTCATGGAGAGAAAAAAACAGATAAGCATTTTCTCAGCCCAATGTAAATCACAGCCTTAATTCCATGAAAATACTATATCTTCTACAGTTAATTTCCACATATAATTGCAATGGCCAGATATCAATGAAATAAAGAATCCTTGTTTCATGATCTTTGGACTATAGTGTGTTGAAATCTTATGTTACATGCTGCACATACCATTGCCCGACAGTTTTAGTCAAAAGAGAAAAATCAATAGAATGTTCTTAAATGTGTGTTGGAAAATAGATTACATTCTGTATTTAGGCATAATATTTTATCTATATTTATTTGATAGATGACATATGATAGATTTTTTAATAAGTTTCATGTCAATGGAGTGAATTGTCAAATAAGAACAAGCAAAAAAAACTTTGAACATTATTGCAACAAATAAACAAGGAAGTAAACAGCAAAGATAAAAATCCAAATTTGAATTGACTTTACTCAGAGCAAATGGGCTAGGTTATCTATTAAAATGGTAACCATTTTACATACCAATCCCCACAGCATCATCCTACCCCAATGCCACGCTTAACACCTCCCGGGGCAAGGAGATGGAGATGGGAAAGGGCTGTCTTCGCAAATAGAATGAGATGAAAATAAATAAGCTATACCAATTTGCTTTCACCTGTTTTACACAACTGCAGAAAATCACATGGCCCCCTTTAATGCACAATCCCACCTTTCATTTCACATTAACCAAAACAAGCAAGTTATAAACAGCTTAATTTGTAATGTCTGTTTTTCCTGGTTTTGCAATTTAAAAGTAAATATTTAGTTGCAAGTAAAGCATTGTGAAGTCAGGCAGAAAATGGAAACGTCGTCTTGTTAATAATCTGAGCCCCATGGAACTCTCAGGCCTGTGAGTTTTGGCTCTGAAATCAAAATTAGTGATTATTGCTGAATTAGCAGAAGTCTCAGTGGAGGAAATGATACTAGGCCGTATTACTTATAATTAAAAGAAGTTCTTATTCAGTGTACAATGCAGCTGGAATGATTACAAACAGGAGCAAGAAATTATCCTCAACAACATTTGGATTAAACTGGGTCAGGTGGTTGACTTCATTTGGACTGAACTGCGGCTTTAATTGAACGAGGGAAAGACACTCATTGAAAGCTAAGGATGCAATGTGACTGTTAAGATAAGAATTCTGAGAAAAAGATAATTTTCTGCATTTTATGAAAGGTGAGATGTCAATTTTTGGCTCATGTTCATGCCCCTTATCAGCCCCAGCTGAAGTTGTCAGGATTGACAGCTGACTATTTTACCACAAATATTACACAACGTTTCCCTCTATTTAACAACTGAGTAGAATTGTTGACCTCAACTGAGTCTGCTGAGAATCATAAAGGCTTAACAGAAATGTAGGTAATCTCAAAATGGAAGGAAGAAAGCACTAATGGAAAAATAAACCCCACAAAAACAAGAAAGCAAGCAAGGCAAACATTTGTAACATAGGAACAGGAGTAGGCCAATCAATCCCCTCAAACCTGTTCTACCAGTCAATGAGATCATGGCTGATCTCTGGCGTAACTCCATATGCCTGTCTTTGGCCCGTATGCCTTAAAACACTTGCTTAACAAAAAATTATCTACCTCAGATTTAAAATTAACAACTCATCCAGCATTGACTGCCATTTGTGGAAGCGAGTTACACACATCTACCACCCCTTATGTGTAGAAGTGCTTCCTAACATTTCTCCTGAATGGCCTGGGCCTAATTCTCAGACTGTGTCCCTGAGATTTAGAATCCCCAACTAGTGAAAGTTGTTTTTTTTCTACCCTGTCTTTTCCTATTAACATCTTCAAAATCAGATCATACCTTAACCTTGTAAATTCTCGAAAAAAAGGCTGGCCTAATTTGTATAATTTCTCCTTTTCACTTAACCCCTGACATCCAGGTATCATTCTTGTAAACCCACGTTACACTCCCTCCACGGTCAATATATCTTTTCTAAGATATAGTATCCAGATCTGCTCACAGTGCACCAAGTGGAGTCTAAATCGGTTTTGTATAACTGCAGTGTGACTTCTGCATCCTTGTACTCCAGTCCTCTAGGCATAAAGGCCAGCATTCCTTTAGTTTTCTTCTCATTCATTTCTTTCATTTACAAAAGCTTTTTAAGAGAGCACATGCCAGTAATACTGAAGTTTCCTAAACTTTACTATGTTAAAAGTGTAAAATTGATATTAATTGTATTCCAACGACCTTTTATAGTTATTTCCTTCCACATTAAGAAGAGGCAAGTTTGATGTTTATTCTTTTGTAGTTTCCATCAGAGTTTCTCTTATAGTTTGTTGTTATTGCAGTTATATTTCACTCAAAGCTTCCTCAGCTCATACTTATATCTCCCAATACAGCACAAATTATTGAGTTCAATATAATATTTCCTTTCTTGATGTTAGGAACTTAATTATATCTTTCTTTATCACTTTGCTTGTAATGTGAGCCAAATTAGTAGCTGTAGAAACTTTACGGAGCACAGTGATTTTAAATCTTATTCAATGCTCGCTAGTCTTCTTTGCACCCTTTCCAGTGACTTCAAATTTCTCATATACCCAGCAAGAAATATTGTTTCTATAATATCCTGAGATAAATAAGTTAAGTCTTTCTGAATCTCAATATTTTCTCATACTGGCTGCCTAAGTGAATGATTATTACAACACACACTGGCTTACTTTGCAATGTGTGTTTCATATTCACTTCTGGCTTGATTATTGTCAGCTCAACGATTTGCCAATGATTTTACCTTGGAAGGATAGGTTTCAATTTATGATAATAGGTTGCACTTACATTAAAATGTCTTCAGAAAGGGTTAAATACTAGCTTGCAGAAGGAGCTATTGAAAGGAGAGACCAAATCAAGACCACATACAAAGCCAACCATTGGAATCCAGCCTGCCTTCCAATCATTTGCAACAAAGGAATGGCACTCGCTATTCATCACACTTACTGCTGCCCTCAGGCTTCTCATGTGTATTCCAACTGAAGTTCAGGTGTGTTTGATCTGGCTAGCTCCCACGACACAGAATATGGGACCTTGTGAACAAAGCAAGCAACCATGTCTCACCAACAAAACAGACTTAGAATCTTTACTGAGACACAGAGAGCATGAATTTTATCCCCACATCTATACTTGGTATGGTGGATTTCATCCTAGCACCACTGTGCTGGGTATACTGAATCATTGTGTCCCACTGGACCTGTGTAATGTAAGCTCTTGAGAATGGCTCTCATCTATCGTGTAATACATTGTATTGCAAAAGAGAGGGAAAATTGTTGCCGTAACTGAGTAGTTGAAGGATTCTGGAGGTGACGAAAAGTATTTGAGAAATCTGTAAGGTTGTTAATTGTATTAGGGTGAATTGAAGACTTGAATCTAAGGCATTTGCCTGAGTGCAAAGAGGTATTGATGGATGTGCAACGGGGAGGGAATGGGTTGCAGGTTGGGTTGTATTAAGCAGTGTGAGATTCTGGTTTTGTGATAAGTAGATGATTTTATGTCAAAGAGCATTCACTCTCTGTAAGCACCTGTAAGATCATTAGATTTCTCATTACACAGCTGTCAGATCCTAACATCCAAACACTAGGATTTGACTTACTGGTCACCTGTTCCCTTTGGAGCAACACACTGCCTTTGAGGAGAGAATGGCTATTGAGCCATTTGCTGTCAACGTGTAGCCAATAGTACAGACACCTTGCAGTCTTATTCTATAAAAAAATTATGTGGATGAGGTAGAAGCATCAACGATTCATGCTGACCATCTATCTTGGAATGAATATGTGCTGGTTTTGAATTACAGACCCACAGAGGCCTGAGAAACAAGGGAAACTCAGTTTTAGTCTCTAGTGTTAAACCAAGAAACCTAAGTCTGAACATTCAATTCAATATAAAATCTATACTGAAAGTGAAATGAAAAGAATGAAACAAAGTTGGGATTAAGAATGAGAGATGAAATGAGTGAGAAAAGTTTTCAATATTTTAAAATCTCCAGTGATTAAGATCTGAGGGAATTAAACTCTGCATTTATAGAAACTGGAGGTGCACAGGTGGCCAGGCAGCATCAGGGGAGCAGGAAAGTTGACCTTTCAGATCGGGAGCCATTTTCTGAAGAAGGGTCCTGACCTGAAAGGTCAACTTTCCTGTGGCTTCCAATGCTGCCTGGCCTGCTGTGTTCCTCCAACTCTGCACTGTGTTAACTCTGACTCCAGCATCGACAGTTCTTACTATCTATGCACTTATATAAGTTTTGTTTCTGTGCCAAGGTGGTTGTTTGGCAATTATTACTTACATTTTTTAAAAAAAAATTACTTGCATTTGAATGGAGAAGACAACATTTTTGGTGCAATTAATGGGTGTTTAGGGGTAATTGTAACAAATTCATACCCCATTTATATGTTTTAATTGCAGGTCTTCTGGTGAGACATTGGGGTAATGTAGCTTATTGAGGAACAGAACAGCTCAGACAGTTGCTTCCTCACTTTTCCATTAAACTATCAGTGTGGACGCCAGTGGTTGCTCTCTGATTTACTCCCTAATAATATTGAGCATGGATAACCTCACTGTTATTCCTACAACAATATCTGGGTCATAAAATTTTCCTGTGAATTATTGTGCTGATTTAGTTTCTGCTGTTTTCATCAAGAATTTTTTAAAAACATATAAAAGCTCAAGAAATTACAGAATATTTATTGTCTGGGAATCACTGGAGTCGATAATGAACTTTAGGAAAACTGAGCACCTCAGGTGTTCAGTTACAGAGAACTAGCTTGGATTTGTGAAGGGTAAGGCCATACTATTCAACCAGTTGGAAGTTTATGAAAAGACAACTAAATTATTTAATGGAGGGATGCCTTTGCATGTTACATAAGGCATGTGATAAAGTACTTTGTAACAGACTGTTAGTGTACAATTCTGAAGGCAAAATAGATGACCCTATTTGCAAAATGAGAAGCAGGAAACAAAATAATATAGTTATTATTCAGATACAGGGTGTGATGAGTGGTGTCCTGTAGTACTTACATAGGGGTCTCAGCTACTCAAAATATTTAGTAATAGCTCATTTATTGTATTTTCAATGCCGAGTTTAATCTGCGATGGAATTTAAAGGCAAAAGGGAGTAGGGTAGAGAGTGGAGGTGAAGCTACCATCAAATTCGCCATGATGATGGTGCAGACTGGAAGGTCTAAACGACTTACATTTGGCCTTACTTCCTGTATCATGTTATCTCACAAAATGG
The DNA here is from genome assembly GCF_030684315.1 of Stegostoma tigrinum. Taxonomy (NCBI): domain Eukaryota; kingdom Metazoa; phylum Chordata; class Chondrichthyes; order Orectolobiformes; family Stegostomatidae; genus Stegostoma; species Stegostoma tigrinum. The sequence goes on from NC_081374.1 coordinate 33,437,579, forward strand.
GATAGTGTTTCAAGGTGCCACTTTGGGTGAGACAGGGTTGTGCTGTAAGTGCTGATTAAATTGGCAGCTCTATTTGCCAATCCCTCAGTAATGAAGGGATTGAAGACAAAATATATAATGTAGGAGGCCACAAAGAGAATAAGAAATAGCCTAGCTGCTGACTTTGACCTTTCTATTGCACTATTAATGCATGTCTTGATCATCAACATTTTAAATGATGCCATATGGAACTACCAGACCAAGAATAAGGTCACAACAGCAAGACAGAATCTGGCTGCTTTATAATGAACAGTTCACTGCTGGTTTATTTAAATCTTAGCATCAACTCCAGGATTAAATGTCAAACTTTATGGAACTCTCACCTATTATCTGGATGGATGCAGTGATAATTATACTGAAAAAAATTTACACCATCTAGAACAAAGTAGTCAATTTTATTAGGATTCTGAGTACTTTACTCAATACCTGTGCCCTTCAGTATTGGTAAATTATGACAATGATATGTAGGCTCAAACAGAAACATTGAAGCAAATAACTGCACATACTTTGGCAGCACCTTTCAGTCTTACAACCTTTGACTCCAGGAAGAAACAGAGCAGCTTGATCTGGAACACTTTTACTTCCAGATTCTTCTCGCCTTCATTCACTATGCTGATTTGCACATATTTTGCCCTACCTTAAACAAAAATAGACAAAATTGTGACAGTTACTACACACTTAGCCTCCTCCAACTCTTTCACTAAGATGTTAACAGCACAACCCTCAGTACTAGGGTTACAGTGATTCTCAGGGCAATTAGAGGTGGCTAATAATGCAGTCCTGTGAGTAGAAAACAAATTAGATTATACAGAAAGTGTTAATGAGCCAATAATATAATTCTTATAGTTAGTACTTTTGTATCCTTTATTTTGTATTGCCTGAGAGTCCATTGAAAAAACAGATTTGAAATAATATTTCCTCAGTTGCTATCTTTTATTAACACATAAATCTTGAAGAATAATAATCCATCTGCTTTAGCAGAATAACAAGGTTGATGATGTTAAGCTAAACGCCCTTTCCTTCTATTACATAATATAACTGCATTTGTGGGCAGTACTTAAGTTAAATTGATCTACAATATAACTGAACATCTTAAAATATCATTTCAAAAAGACATTCTAGAGCTAATTGCACATTAGATATTACAATAATCAAATGCTGAGAACAGCTCAAAGTTCAGAATATGTAGACGGTCAGTTTGAGGACTCAAACTACTTGGTTAATGTACAATTTTTAAACCTGAGATGTAAACAAAAGTCACTGTTTCTGTTTTGAAAGATTTGTTGTCTATTATCACAAATAATGCTTTCTATTTGGCGGCATTAGGCTACATAACATTCCAACTGCTGTGTATTAAGACTGATATCACAAGTCATTGATTGCAGATCAAGCCCCGGTGTTGACTGAGACTCCAAAGTGCTTCTCTATCGAAGAATAAATGATATGCTATTGTTAGTAAATGAGATGAACTCAATAGGGAGAGAAAGACACAGACACAAAGGCTGACTCTGTCACTGTTGGCTGGATATTCTGCAGGTGTTTGATCGAATTAACAGAGGACCCAGGTCCATGGCGAATTATAGCACTGAGCTGATATTGAGTGAGAATGGAAAATATAATTTAAAATAAAAAGCAACTCCATTTTCTGTTGGCTGACTTTGCAACCTTGGCTTCAAAAATGATTTTAAAATTATTGGCAATCACAGCTTGAGGCACAAAATGGAAGCAACAGGAATCAACAACCGGCAAAATATATAAATAAACCACTGAGAATGTGCTTTTTTCTGTTCATGGCATGTAATTGTAGCTAAGCACTTATTTTTACTGAACTTGAGAGTTCAGATAAAACATTAATTAATTTATTCCCAACCATGATTAGGTTTAGAAACATTGCAATTCGGGAAAGCACCTCAAACAAATTACTCCAAAGGTTAATTTTTCAATTTCCATATTTGTTTCAAACGCAACATTGCATTTTGTGCATGGGAGTTAAATGATACATATATTTAACCTAAATCTCTCTAAGAATGGTGAAAGAGATTGTAAAAAAAATGAAGTAAAAGACAACCATTTATTTATTTTGGACTTCCTATTCATGTGGCAACTTTAAAAAGTTAAACGAACAACTGTGCAAACATTACAGCTGAACCAGAGTAAGCGAGATGCTAACTTTAGGACGATGTCTTCAGTGATTAATCTGAGTTTGCAAGAATTACAAACATTCTCTAGAGAACTAAATTAGAAAATAATAATTGCGATGAAACTGAAACATAAAGGCTTTGCAATGAAACTGAAACATAAAGACTCAGATCGTCTAATATAGGAAGAACATTTTCACTCATTTTGCTGATGCACTTTGGGATCCTGAGGAAGTGCCCATATAGATCATAACTGCAATACTTACTCAGGAAGATTCAACATCTCACCATCGGTTTCATCCTGTCTGGATTGCTGAGTGATTGGTCAGAATGGCAGAGGCTTGGGTTGATGGCACTGTACCTATGACAACAAAGTGTGGAGCTGGATGAACACAGCAGGACAAGCAGCATCTTAAGAGCACAAAAACTGACGTTTCGGGCCGAGACCCTTCATCAGAAAAGGGGGATAGGGAGAGGATTCTGAAATAAATTGGGAGAAGGGGCAGTGGACCGAAGATGGATAGAGGAGAAGATAGGTGGAGAAGAGAATATAGGTGAGGAGGTGGGGAGGGGATAGGTCAGTCTGGTGAGGACGGACAGGTCAAGGAGGCAGGATGAGGTTAGTAGGTAGGAAATGGAGGTGCTGCTTGAGGTGGGAGGAAGGGATAGGGGAGAGGAAGAACAGGTTAGGGAGGCAGGGACGAGCTGGGCTGGTTTTGGGATGTAGTGGGGGGATGGGGAGATTTTGAAGCTGGTGAAATCCACAGTGATACCATTGGGTTGCAGGGGTCCCAAGTGGAATATGAGTTGCTGTTCCTGCAACCTATGGGCGGCATCTTTATGGCATACAGGAGGCTGAGGATGGACATGTCGTCTAAGGAATGGGAGGGAAGTTAAAATGGTTCGCGAATGGGAGGTGCATTTATTTATTGCGAATCAAGCGTAGGTGTTCAGCAAAGTGGTCCTCAAGCCTCCGCTTGGTTTCCCCAATGTAGAGGAAGCCACAATGGGTACAGTGGATGCAGTATACCACATTGGCATATGTGCAGGTGAACCTCTGCTTGATGCGGAAAGTCATCTTGGGGCCTGGGATGGGGGTGAGGGAGAAGGTGTGGGGGCAAGTGTAGCACTTCCTGCGGTTGCAGGGGGAACATGCCGGGTGTGATGGGGTTAGGGGGGAGTGTGGAACGGACAAGGGAGTCGTGGAGAGAGTGGTCTCTGCGGAAGGCAGACAAGGATGGGGATGGAAAAATGTCCTGGGTGGTGGGGTCAGATTGTAGATGGCAGAAGTGTCGGAGGATGGTGCATTGTATCCGGAGGTTGGTGGGGTGGTATGTGAGGACTAGGGGGATTCTCTTTTGGCGGTTATTGTGGGGGCGGGGTGTAAGGGATGAGTTGCGGGAAATGTGGGAGACACAGTCGAGGGCGTTCTCGACCTCCGCACGGGGTGGGGGCGGCGTTGCAGCCTTTGAAAAACGAGGACATCTGGGATGTGCGGGAGTGGAATGCCTCATCCTGGGAGCAGATGTGGCGCAGGTGAAGGAATTGGGAATAGGGGATGGAATTTTCGCAGGAAGGTGGGTGGGAGGAGGTGTATTCTAGGTAGCTGTGGGAGTCAGTGGGCTTGAAATGGACATCGGTTTCTAGGTGGTTGCCTGAGATGGAGACAGAGAGGTCCAGGAAGGTGAGGGATGTGTTGGAGATGGTCCAGGTGAACTTGAGGTTGGGGTGGAAGGTGTTGGTGAAGAGGATGAACTGTTCGAGCTCCTTGTGGGAGCACGAGGCGGTGCCGATACGGTCATCAACGTAATGGAGGAAGAAGTGGAGTTTAGGGCCAGTGTAGGTGCGAAAGCAGGACTGTTCCACGTAACCTACAAAGTGGCAGGCATAGCTTGGGCCCATGCGGGTACCCATGGCCACCCCCTTTGTCTGTAGGAAGTGGGAAGAATCGAAAGAGAAGTTGTTGAGAGTGAGGACGAGTTTGGCTAGGCGGATGAGGGTGTCGGTAGAGGGTGACTGATCGGGCCTGCGGGACAGTAAGAAGTGGCAGGCCTTTAGGCCATCTGCACGTGGAATACAGGTGTATAGGGACTGGACGTCCATGGTGAAAATGAGGTGTTCGGGACCGGGAAATTGGAAGTTATGGAGGAGGTGGAGGGCGTGGGTGGTATTGTGGATGTAGGTAGGGAGTTCCCGGACCAAGGGGGAGAAAATGGAGTCCAGATAGGTGGAGACGAGTTCAGTGGGGCAGAAGTAGGCGGAGACAATGAATCAATCAGGGTAGTCAGGTTTGTGGATTTTGGGAAGGAGATAGAAGCGGGAGGTACGGGGTTGGGGAACAATGAGGTTGGAGGCTGTGGTTGGGAGGTCAACTGAGGTGAGGAGGTTGTGATTTGAGATAACCCTGGTCCCCAACACCTCATTCTCATCCCTCACACCCTGACCCCGCAATAACCGCCAAAAGATAATTCCCCTGGTCCTCACATACCACGCCACCAACCTCCAGATACAACGCATCATCCTCCAACACTTCCGCCATCTACAATCCAACCCCACTACTAAAGATATTTTTCCATCCCCATCCTTGTCTGCCTTCCGCAGAGACCACTCTCTCAGCGACTCCCTCGTCCGTTCCACACTCCCCTCCAACCCCACCACACCCGGCATGTTCCCCCTGCAACCGCAGGAAGTGCTACACCTGCCCCCACACCTTCTTCCTCACCCCTATCCCAGGCCCCAAGATGACTTTCCATATTAAGCAGATGTTCACCTGCACATCTGCCAATGTGGTATACTGCATCCGCTGTACCCGCTGTGGCTTCCTCTACATTGGGGATACCAAGCGGAGGCTGGGGACCACTTTGCTGAACACCTACGCTCGGTCCGCAATAAATAACTGCACCTCCCAGTTGCGAACCATTTTAACTCCCCCTCCCATTCCTTGGACGACATGTCCATCCTCGGCCTCCTGCAGTGCCATAATGATGCCACTCGTAGGTTGCAGGAACAGCAACTCATATTCCACTTGGGAACTCTGCAGCCTATGGGTATCAATGTGGATTTCACAAGCTTCCAAATCTCCCCCCACCCACTGCATCCCAAAACCAGCACAGCTTGTCCCCGCCTGCCTAACCTGTTCTTCCTCTTACCTATCCCTTCCTCCCACCTCAAGTTGCACCTCCATTTCCTACCTAATAACCTCATCCCGCCCCCTTGACCTATCCGTTCTCTCTTCACTGACCTATCTCCTCCCCACCTCCCCACCTATACTTTCCTCTCTACCTATCTTCTCCTCTATCCATCTTCGATCCGCCTCCCACCCTCCCTATTTATTCCAGTTCCCTCTCCCCATCCCCCTCTCTGATGAAGGGTCTAGGCCCGAAACGTCAGCTTTTGTGCTTCTGAGATGCTGCTTGGCCTGCTGTGTTCATCCAGCTCCACGCTTTGTTGTCTCGGATTCTCTAGCATCTGCAGTTCCCATTATCTCTGGCACTGTACCTATCTTGCTTTTTACACTGATTTACTTGGAGGTTTACACTCCCACCCTGGCAATTTATAAAATGACCCTGAGACTGTGCTCAGAACCTCCCCCACCTTCTCTCTTTCCCCCCAACTCCCACGTCTGGAATCCCTCCAATTTGAACTAGTGATACTTCAAAGGTTACAGTATCTGTCATCAGAGACAAGGCCATGAGGACAACAAAAAGAATGAGCTGATGAAAGACAGTCAGCATTGATTTGTGAAGGGAAGAATTCACCTCATAAGATTCATACAAAATTTGCTGGAAACGCTCAGCAGATCAGGCTGCATCAATAGAAAGAGAACCTAAGCTACTAATCTGATGCAAGGTGAACTTGAAAGATTAACAAATATATTTACTAATGGGACATGATAAGTGCTGTTCCCCAGGATGGGGCCTGAGTTTTTTCAACTATTTGTATTTTTACTTTCTTGTAAAATAATCTTTTCATATAAGAAATCACTTCAGAGAAAATTGCAGCTTTAGAGTCACAGAGATGTGCAGCATGGAAACAGACCATTCGGCCCAACTTGTCCTGGCCCACCAGATATCCTAAATAAATCTTGCCCCATTTGCCAGCATTTGGCCCATAATCCTCTGAACCATCCCTAGTCATATACCCATCCAGATGCCTTTTAAATGTTGTTATTGTACCAGCCTCGATCACTTCCTCTGGCAGCTCATTCCATACATGTAGCACCCTCTGTGTGAAAAAGTTCTCCTTTGGTCCCTTTTATATCTTTCCCCTCTACCTTAAACCTATGCCCTCTAGTTTTGAACTCCCCTACCCTGGTGAAAAAGCCCGTGGCTATTTACCCTATGACCCTTACGATTTGATAAGCTTCTATCAGGCCATCCCTCAGCTGCCGACGCTGCAGGGAGAATAGCTCCAGCCTATTCAGCCTCTCTCTATCGCTCAAACACTCAAATCCTGGCAAATTCGTTGTAAATCTTTTCGGCACCCTTTCAAGTTCAACAACATCTTTCCTCTAGCAGAGAGATGGGACTTGAATGTAGTAGTGCAAAGGTAGCCTACCTAATGTCCTACAATGTCCTGCTGCAACATAATATCCCAACTCCTATTCTCAATGCATTTAGCAATAAAGGCAAGTGTACCAAATGCCTTCTTCACTATCCTGTCTACCTGTCACTCCACTTCCAAGTGACTCAAGGTCACTTTGTCTGGCCACACTCCTCAGGACTCTACCATTAATTCTATAGGTTCTACCATGATGTGCCTCAGCAAAATGCAACACTTATCTAAATTAAAGCCCATCTGCCACTTCTCAGTTCATCTTATCAAGGTTCATGCACACCACTGGTTACAGGTTTTCAGTTCAAAAAACAATCCTCCACCAAAGGAAACTGTGGGTATTGAATAGGAAAATGAAAGACACGATTAAAAAAAAATGGAAAGAGAGAAGAAGTTTCAAAGTTGTGGAATAGAGACGTAACAATGGCAGGATTATAAACTCACAAACTACTGTCAAATATTTAAGATGGAATGAGGAATAAAGGAAAGCCCAAGCCTGGAGAAGTGATGCGTATAAAGCACAAATGATGGTGGGGTGGGATCATTTTGAAAATGAAATTATCTGAACTGATATTTTGGGTTACAGAATGCCAGGGAGATTGGACAAAATTGGGATCACAGTGCTTTCTATAGATCATTGCATCATTTGTGTAATTGTAGATAGTTTTATGCTCCTGTAGATTTAAGGCAAAGAAATTCTCAAAAGCACACATGAAAATAATTAATAAATCAACATGAAAAATGGTGTTTACTGTCTACTTCCTGAAATGGTTCAAATTAATATGCTCTGGTAATCCACAAAACAGGCTTTAAGACTTCTCTTATAGCTAACTTCAATCAAGCTATTAATATGGAAATCAGCAGGATGTGAAATTCAGAGCAAGTAACAGCCAATGCTATAGGGTGAAACAAGCTTCATCTCTTGAGCCAACAGATTTTTTTACGTATCTGAAAAACACAGGCAGAGATAAGAAATGTGTTCAATGATGCTCTACATTTATATTTGGTTGTGGATTGGTTCCAGTACACTGGAGCAGTGTGTGTACTAATTAAGCTATTGTTGTTTGATTCTGTTTGAGAATCCTAATGGACTAATTGGTTTCTTCAAAGGAAAACATGCAATAAAGAAGGAAGACAATTCTGGTGTTTAAATATACTGTGCTGATTCTGTTTATTTAGATTTAGAAATGAATGAAATTATAGGCCAAATTTCCTGACGACTGACAATCACATGCAGATTGCTGCTTTTGCCCTCCATTTGAATGAGACAGCTCCATTTTTCTGGCAGGGAATTCTGGTCAAGGTGCCTTCTGAAATGTGCAGTCCTACTTCCATTCTGATGGCTCTCATGTATTCTAGAACTGTTGGGGAAGGTAAAACATACCCCTTTTCCATGCCAGTCAGCTGCCACATTTTGAAATGGAGGCATTAGCCTAGTGGTATTATCACCAGATTATTAATTCAGAAGACCCACCTAATGCTCTGGGAACCTGGATTCAAATCCTATGATGGCAGATAGTGCAGTTTGAGTTCAATAAAAATCTGCAACTAAGAGTCAAATGATGACTATGTTGATTGTCAGGAAAACCCATCTGGTTGTCTAATGTCCATTAGGGAAGGAAAGTACTGTCCTCAGCTGATCTGACCTACATGTGACTCCATGGAGGGTTGAAGTAGGACCAGGACCTTGGAGGCTGGATCCAGGCTGGACCTTGGGGAAGGATGGAGAATGTCCACAATGGAGTGTGGGTGTTGGGTCCCGGAGGAAGTCTAGACCCAAAGAAATGGGGGTGAAAGGGGGTTGGGTCCAGAGAGGGAGGAGGGGCGGTTAGCTTCAAGGGGTATGATCTAGAGTGGGTGAAAGCCAGCACCCAGGGTGTCAGGTTGATGGTGGATAAAGTTGGTGTGTTGGGTCCCTCGCAGATGAAGAGGGTCGCAGACTCAGAGCAGAGTGGTGCTGTTGGGATCAGATTGGGGGTTCAGAGAAGGATTAGAATTTGTTGGGTCCTGGAGCCGGGCTACAGTATGGGAGGGTGCTGGGCTCAGCATGGGCCAGGATTGGAGAGTCTTGGGGCAGATAAGAGATTGGGGATATGATGATAGAGGTGTGTGAAACAAGTTTGTAGTCAGTTAAATAGTTACTCAGGAAATAGGTAATGTGTTTAATAGTTTAGCTTTTCTTGGGTAATTATTTTACTGGAGTCTAAGTAAATTATATTGCATTGTGCTCAAATGTGTTTTGTTGTTTATGAATAAATAAAATATATCCAGCTATAATTATATAAAAGAGACTCAGTAATAAACTATTTTGGGAAATTTTATGATTTTGTTCACATACATATTTTAAGAGAGTTCAGTGTTTTGCATGCCAAGGGATTAAATATTGTCTTTTTCCTCCCTACCATTTCAGTATAAACATTCCTCACCTTGTCCTATGCAGAATTAATTGAGATTTGTTCATTTCCAACTCCAATTATTTGTTTCTTCCAGAATTGATTATTCCAGTATTCTTTGGGCCAAACTCCCAACTTCAAAATTCTGTGAACTTGCACTTTTCCAAATTCTTGTTACCTAACTCATTGAGATTTAATACTCAATGAATTAAGAGTGGGGCAATTGTCTTCAGGAATGACGGACTCCCAGCTCCACAAGTAAGAAAACTCGCCAGATCAAGTTCTAATTAACTATTTAAAAGCACCTTGATCAGCATCTTGGCAAATTATGACCCATGATTCTGAGATCCTGCTGTGCTGGATGCTGGAGATTTTAGTGACTTAAAGATTGAGAAGATGAATGTTCTTCTCAGATCATAGGGTTTGGGGATCACTGGGAGAGTAGGGTCAAGGGTTTTAGCCACGGGAAGAGGTTCAGCAGCTATCTCTTTATTACTCATTCGTGCCCCTCAATTAGCCCCGATTTATGTGGCAGCCAGATTGGCCTGGTATCTGAGTCAAGAAAGAAACCACAATATTCAGTAGAAGCAGAATAATAAGTAAATGTCCAATAGACCTCCTCATATGTCACTTAATTGCTGTGGTGTCAAGAAGGCGGCAAAATATCTCTACAGGGCCAACCCATCTTAATATTTGGCCTTCTTGCTACCTCCTTGGAAGGGACAATTGTGCCCCAAGATTTTTTTTATTCCTCACCCCTATACTCACCTACCAACATTGTTTCTTTCGTGTCTTGATTTTAAAGTTTCAACCTGTATGTAAACACATCATGGCCCTCTCTCCAAACACTTATTTAACACTACACATTTCTTCACTCATTCATTTTGGCCTTTTTCACATCCCAGAGTCTCATCATTCCAACACTGGTGATCATGGTATTCATCTAGCTAAATCTTGAGCTCTCAAATTAGCAACCACCTCCCATCCCATCTGTCTCAATATCTATTTCCCACTTCTCCAGAATGTTTAAAACCAATATGTTTAACCAAACTTTTAGTGACAGCACCATCCAAACCCACAACATCTACCCCCAGGATGGACAAGAGCAGCAGATGTGTGGGAACACCTGTGAGCTCTTTGTCAAAACACACAGCATTCAGACTTGGAAATATATTACTCTTCCTTTAACATTGCTGCTTAGTATCCTAAAACAGCATTGTGCATGTAGATAACCCACCTGGGCTGCAGCAATTCAAGAATGTAGCTCATTACCACATTCTCAGGGCAATCAGAAATAGGCGATATATGCTGACCAAGCCCATATTCTGTGACTGCATAAACATACCATGTCCTTGTATATGTTTCTGTGGCTCAATGTCAAATTATATATGGTATTAACTTTAGAATCCTAAAATCAGGAATCTTATTAAAAATAGCTTAGATCAACTGTAACTCAAGCAAGGTTAGTTAATGCTGGTTTAGCCAGTATTAGTGCAGCTCTCTCGTGTTGGTGAATTCATCAATAGCAGTTCACAATGACGCCAACAGGACTCAACTAGAGATGATTGTGTGATTGTGTGCTTCAGCAGCACTAGCACTACACAATTGAAGGAGGATCATTGAGCCAGGTGCATGCCATCCCCAATTCACAGATTGGATTATCAGTCGCTAGGATACCTTGTCAGTCACAGTGAGCCATTTCAGTTTTCCAATACCATAGAAGGATGGCTTTCTATTGTGTTGCCAGCTTTTGTTTTCATAGGGAGCATTATGTGAATAAACTCAAGACAACATCCTATGCATTTTTGTCAGGAATACACTCTAAATGTGCATTTACAATGAATGCAGCTATTAAAGTACTTTCATCATACTAAATATTATAGGATTTAATAAACCCTTAATTATCATTTTTTGAATTACGTTGTTCTAACACTCACTGGCAATATGAATTAATGTGTGCATTTTAGTAAAGATTTTTTTGATAGTTGCATTTCATATTAATTTTAGATCCCTGTTTTCTAATTGTTTTCTTGTTGCTACTGCTGCAATTCCAGCCGCTACAGCCAGATGTGTGGGTGAGGAAACTAAATATTGTACCTTTACCATGTGCAGTTAATTGAGATGGTATGAAGAGTTTTCAATCACACGCAAGGTAGTCCTATTGTACCTGTCAATACCCATTCATCCATCCTTGAAGACACAGATCCATCTATTTGCATATTTAGGAGCAAATACTTTATCATTTATAAACCACCTGGAAGGAAAGAATTTATGCAGAGTTACCCAGAGACTGCATGCTACTGAGGAAGGAACACCGGACCGAAACATTAACTCTGTTTTCTCCTTCACAGATGCTGCCAGACCTGCTGAGCTTTTCCAGCAACTTTGTTTTTGTTCTACATGCTACTGGCTGTAAGTTGACCACTACCCTGGCCATCTATAAAACTGGTTTATCCACAAAAAGCAGGGAATATCTGCTAAGTTTCACAAAGCACTAGTGTATTGTTTCTGGTGACAGAAATACCAATGCCAACTCTTTTATTTTCTCTCTTGTGGAATGTTGACATCAACATGAAAAAGGGCTGCACTTTCACTGTGTGATAACTTGCCCATCAATCAGGACATTATTGACATTGTACATGTGGCCATTTTGGCGCAGAGCCCTGTGTGCTAATAGCACTCGTTTCTCTTCACCTGTGACCCACATGCCCTGCCTCCTCAAACTGACTATTAACTGCCTTCAGAATGTGTAAAACTTACTCGCTCTTGCAACTGTTAATGAGAAGATTTTGTGCTCCTGGAGCCATTGTAAACCTGTTCTTCCAGGACTGTAAAAAAGAAAATTAGTAAGTTTTAGTAAGCTGCTTGAAAAAATGCACGTGCAAGTAGAGCCTGTTTTTCAATAACTGTGACAATTGTGCATATGCCTGAGCAGCAAGAAGTGCTCTCAGGTCAGCACATGTCAGCAAAACGAAATGGGTGGCATGGTGCCTCAGTGGTTGGCATTAGCATCTCACATTACCAGGGACCTTGGCTCAATTCTACCTTTGGGTGGCCGTCTGTGTGAGTTTGCACATTCTCCCTGTGTCTGCGTGGGTTTTCTCTGGGATCTTTCATTTCTTCCCACATTCCAAAGATGTGCAAGCTAAATTGTTCATGTGGTCAGGGATATGCAGGCTATATTATGCATGGTGTTCAGGGATGTGTAGGCTAGGTGTGTCAGCCATGGAAAATAAGGGATAGAGAAGGTGTTTGGGTGGAATGCTCTTCAGAGAGCTGGTGCAGGCTTCATGGACTGAATGGCCTCAACATGCACTCTATTAAAACTAGAGAAGATAAGCAATTTCACTATCTATTATGTACACACTTAAAAGAACATTCACGGTTGGCAATTTCTTTAAAAAAATGTCACGGGCATACAATCCTGATCCCTTAAATTTGGGCTTGTCTGCTTGTATAATTACCAGCTTGTTGGAGCACCAGTTGTGGATTCTTAAATAGCATATCAAAGGAATATGTATACATCAAAAGGCTTCTGTTTTGTAGCCCTGCTAGGTGTCATTAAGTCATTTTTGACTGTAATAAACTGAGAAATGCCTGACCTGGGGACATACACTGCTGATGTTGAAGTAGAAATATTTTTCATTCTCTGCACAGGTATTCATTGATGTGTATAAATAGTGAACAAAAGCAATAAATATCAAAAGAATGGCATAGGCTACATGAGACTGTTTGTCCAGCTGCTCATTGGGGATCCTGCAAAAATGAGTTTTTCAACTAACTTTTCATCTCAGCAATCTTGGAGACTTTCTGGAAAAACAGACCTTTGCTGCAATAGAAATACCATAACCTCACCAAATTTTCTCATTGTTTTGTTTTTGCTGTGAATCATGGGATTCCTACAGTGTAGATAGAGACCCGTTGAGTCTACACTGCTCCTCTGAAGGGCATCCTCACCTAGACCCACCTCACATTTACCATGGCTAATCTAGATAGCTTGCATATCTCTGGACACTAAAGGACAATTTAGCATGGCTAAGCCACCTAACCTGCACATCTTTGGACTGCAGGAGGAAAATGGAGCACCTGGTGGAAACCCACATAGACAGAGAGAGAAAATGCAAACTCCCTACAGGCCGGAATTGAGCCCAGGTCTGCGACACTATGAGACAGCGGTGCTAACCATTGTACCACCATGTACTCTGGAAGCTTATACTGCTTAAATCTACAGACTAACCTATTAAGGCCTTCATTTTCAAACATGTTTAAACAATCCCCAATCCTAATGAATGATTTCAAGCACAAAAAAAACCCCTTTCCTTTGTGTTTACTAGAGGACAACCCGTGGTCAGTAAACTCAGTTGGTTTGAAATTCAGAGTGATGCCAACAGTGTGAGTTCAATCACTGCATGTCTGAGGTTACCATGAAGGCATCTTCTCGCCTGAGGTGTGGTGATCCTCAGCTTAAACCACCACCAGTTGACTCTCTAGTGAAAGTAGAGAACAATGGTGATGTTACCTTTTCCCAGAGTATAACATCACTTCCAGAAGCCAGAGCATTCAAATTAATAATTTTTTTTCCAAAGTAGAATGATTCCTTCTTTATTTTATCAACATATTTTAACAAAAATTAATTTTGAATAAGGTGCATATGACCCACAAGAAAGTCGGAGATGCTTATTTTGGAGCATTGAGAGGCATTGCTGAAATCACAAAGATAATCCCTATACCTGAATGGTGAATCCTGAAGTGCACTCATTATTTGTTCTCAGGCGTTACTTGCATCAAGACAGCAATCTGGGGCCTGCATATAAATAATGAGCTGGGCAATCAGGGTTTCGGTGGAAAACAAAGACAGAAAAGACAGGCAGGAAATGCTAGGAGTGGCATGGAAGATGGAATAGCAACAACAACTGAGAAAGCGTTGACCAGCGCAATATCCATGGCACAAATACAGAGAATACTGGAAAAATACTGCAAGTCCAGCAGCATCTGTGGAGGGAGAAATAGAGTTCTCGTTTTGAGCCTGTTGTGATTTTTCTTGAAAAATACTGATGGGGTTCTGTATTGATAGAGATGCTGTGTTTTGGATGAGAGAAATGATCAAGGCTTTATCAACTGGTTCTGATGATACCATTTCAAAGAAGCTATGGGGAATTTTCCCCAATATGCTGAGCAATATTTACACCTCAGTGAATAATATTTGATGCAGTCATTATCACATTGCAATTCAAAGGAATTTGTTGTGTACAAGTTGGCTGCCACTTTTCCTACTTCATAACAGCGGCTATACTCCAAATGTAACTCATTGGCTGTAAGGTACTTTGGAACATCTTAATGTCTTGAAAGATACTCCATAAATATGTCTTTGTTCTCCCCACTGAATGTTAAGCCTTGTCACTATAAACATAGGTACCCTTTTACTGATGTGATAATTGTTCATCATTGCTAATTAATCTCTCTGGTACTAACAAATCACGAAAATGTGGGGTCTCCCTGCTTCAGGTATTAATTGCTTTTGGAGATTAAAGTACAAGCATAAAATATTTATTAGAAGGTACGTATTTTTCTTATGCTTTTTTATTTGCTTTTCTTTGTTTCTCTTTCTATCCCTAATGTGACATTGAATTTAACCACTCCAATTAGCACTTCCTTCTCTGTCTTTCAACTTTTTATTCCCCATCCCTTAAATCTTTTAGCATCAAAGAGAGACACTCTCTCCTTAGCCTTGATTAGCCCTGTTTTCTTTGCTGAGCTATAATTCACTCACACTTTAAGAAACTTCAAGACAAAAATGTTATTGAACCAGAAGGTGCATGTCCAAGAAACCATTTGACTGGTCACATTGACATGCACAAAATATGAAAGTAAACATGAGCACAATATTTAATTGGGATGTAAGCACTGAAATCAGATTATATTGTTATTGTGGACACAACAAGGATTGCAGATGCAGGAAGCCAGGATCTATAGGATTGAGGCTGGAAAAGCACAGCAGGTCAGACAGTACCCAAGGAGCAGGGAAGTCACCATCAGGACTGGGTTGTTACTGTGTTCCATGAAGAATCAAAATAATTTCAGACCTATCTTCTATCCCTCTCAGGCCATTCTTTCAGTCTCTCTAAGAATTTCTCAGATTTAAAAAAAAATTGTGAATTCATGGAATGTGTTTGAATTAATTTATCTTCGCAGCAGTAACCTTCACTGTGAAAGATTTTAATAACGCTTCCTCCCTCAGTTGTATTCACACTAACATTGCTACTTTATAAATACTCATTACTGCTTGGTTTAGCTCCATGATTCGTCTCAGGGCAAAGAATACAGTCCAAAAAGGTTAATTTGCTCAGATGTAGTAGGAACTGCAGATGCTGGAGAATCTGAGATAACAAGGTGTAGAGCTGGGTGAACACAGCAGGTTTTCTGAAGAAGGATTTAGGCCCGAAACTTCAGCTTTCCTACTCCTCTGATGCTGCTTGGCCTGCTGTGTTCACCCAGCTCTACACCTTGTAATCTGCTCAGATCACAGTTTTAGAATGGAATTTTCTATTGAGATTATTAGAAGAAACATCTGAGTTAGATTTATCTCACTTGGTATGATATCAATATGAATGACATTCAGTCAAGCTAAGCATAAGTCCTTTAATGATCATTGTTCAGAGCCTAATATCCTACCCACTGAGTTCAAAACTAAATGAGTTATAGAGAGCAATACAAGTAAATGTTAAAAAAAACCTGATGGAGCTTTCTTTAAAATTAAGACATCTAATCCACTCTGCATACCACAACTATTTCCGTAGGTTTGAGAAGTATATTCCTGTATGATGGCATTGATGTTGTGTTGTATCAGTATAATAATTCAAATTATGCTTATGTCCTTCAGTGGCTATGTGGGTCATTCTGCTACACATCATTAGCATTTCTTGGTCTTGTCTAAATCACACAAAATTCTTTTAAAACTCTAATTGAAAGTAACTGCGTGTTGTATAATTATGATACTTCCCACGAGGTACATTTCCAGAAAGCATGAATAACATACAGAAATTGAGGCCATTTCTTGCCTTTCATCTAACATAATAGATCTGACCTGAGTCATAACTTTAGGTAAGGTTGGATACTGAAAATAATGTACGTGTCAACTTGTGGGGGAGGGAGAAATGATGGAACAACAAATTGCACCAAAGGCAGCACTCAATAAAATGAAGATTGAAATGCTCCACTATTTTAATATGCCAAGAACATTCTGTTTCCCTTTTAGTGTAGAATGCACTAATAAAGCAATGTACTAATTAGTTCAGGTAAGTCTAATACAAAATAATTCTTTAGAAAGATTTGAATGAGGAGTGTTAGGACAAGATGTACCGTTTATCTCAGCAATACAGCATTGATTTATGGAAAGCACTGACTAATGCAGGACATGTGATACATAATAAATAGTTTATGATCTGAACTGGCTCCTTGAAAGTTCTGCATGCTATCTCGAAAAGAGCAAGTGTAGCAGTATTTCAATATAACGCATTTTGTCCTTTGAAACTCTTTATCCATCCTAAGCAGATGGACTATGTATACCTCTTTTGAACTGTACTCATGAAAGTTCAGTTTTGTGATGAACTCAGAATAACTAGCATCACTGAAAAGCTTTTGTTTTTTAGTTTGATTGTTTAAACCGTAGCCAGATGTACTGGAGTTCATCAATTATAGGCCTTGGTATTAACAGTTTTATGCCTCTTAATTTAGAGATTAGTGCTATATTACAGGCAACAAGTTCTACTCCTCAAAGTCTGGACACTTTTGTTCTATCTCACATGGCAATGAGTGACTAAATCTCTGTTTGTTGGAAATAAGTAAAGTAAATCATGATGTGCCCTCTGTACATTGAAAGTTTCCTGATTTTGGTGGATCACAGTCAATCTTTTCTGCTCTAATCAGCAATCTTTCCCTATGTTGTTGGCCACGCTTTATTCTCTCTGAGAGTCACTAGACAACTGAATGCTTTTATTTTCTTCTTTTGTCGCATAAAATGTATAGGCTCAAATTACAGTGATGGTTGTAAATAACAGTCTTGACAGGGAACTATATTTGAAACCTCAGCACTTACTACTGTGATGTTGCCAGTTAAGACTGTCAGATCATTACTTTGAAAATGAGAAACTGTTAAAAAACAAATATCAGAGTGGAAAACCAGCTTACAGAAAACAAAAGTTGATTTTCAAGCTGAAGGTAAAGTTGTTTCAATACATCATTGACCTTTCAATGTTGCAGTATGTTTCTTGATTAAACATGGAACAAAATCTCACTATCCCCAGTACAGAGATAATGGGAATTGCAGATGCTGGAGAATCCAAGATAACAAAGTGTGGAGCTGGATGAACACAGCAGGACAAGCAGCATCGCAGGAGCACAAAAGCTGACGTTTCGGGCCTAGACCCTTCATCCCTCTCTGATGAAGGGTCTAGGCCCGAAACGTCAGCTTTTGTGCTCCTGAGATGCTGCTGGGCCTGCTGTGTTCATCCAGCTCCACACTTTGTTATCCCCAGTACAGAACACTGTTATTAGTTATCTGCACTATGTTTAGTTCATTGCACACTATTTCCCTATGTAGACAAACTATCTTTAGTGTATAGAATCATAGAATCCCTATAGTGTGGAAGCAGGCCATTCGGCCCATCAAGTCCTACACTGACCTTCCAAAGACCATCCCACCTAGACCCACCCCATCTCTCTAACCCTATATTTTTCATGCCTGATCCGCATAATCTGCACACCCTGGACACTTAGGCATGTCCACTTGACCTATCCTGTACATCTTTGAAATGTGGGAGGAATTTGGAGCACCTAGAGGAAAGCCATGCAGACACAGGGGGAATGTGCAAAGGACAGTCACCCAAGGGTCGAATAGAACCAGGGTCCCTTGTGCTGTGAGGCAGCAGTGCTGACCACTGAGTCACCATGCCATACATAGTAATTATTTAATAATATCACTAATTTCTTTCGCTTCATTATGCAATCGATAGCCCTCCCTGATCAGACAGTTTGCTGGGACATGTATGTCCAACTCTCGAATATACAAAAGAACTGTCAGCACTGCATTTAAAACATGTTGCAAATCAGCTGTATTTGTCGCTTCTAACTCACAGAGTCCTCGTGGAATATCATTGAATTGTAACATCTCTGTAAGAATGAAAATGAAGCATATGTTTTGTTTTCGGCTCATTGTCCTTGTTTATGAGTTTTTCACAGGCACATTATTCTGGTCTTCCTCTAAATCTTAACTGTGTATTCCTATAATCCTGCCATACACTGGTCTAAACTGAATCAAATTTTAATAGAGAAATGAAGTAGAGGATTTACTGTGCTGGCTGGAAAAAAGCGTAGTGCAGACAGTATAAGCTGAACAGAAGGAAGTCTGAATAAATGTGAACTCTTTCTCTATAAAAGCCACTATTGAAAACATTATAAGAAAGAAACCAGCTGAAGCCACATTACAAACATTAAACTTTCTAGTGTTGTTGCAATGACAGGGGGCAAACTGAGACAAATAAAAATGTCATTCCTTCAAATGTTTTTGACATGATGTTCATCTCTAGTGGAACTGGAATATTATAAGATTGGCATCAATTGTATCAAAGCAAGTTGAAATCTAAGCCAGGCATGATTGGCATGACAAGGCTCAGTCCTATTTGAAGCTGAAGGGTTAGACAACAACAATTCTAGCAAGTTAAGTGTCGCTTGAGGTGCCAGACTTCATGTACTAAAATAACAGGCTGATGTCTAAGTGATTATCAGAATTTCTGTTACAGGAGTTTGGGTTTAACAGGTTCCACTCACTGGCCTGGTGAAATACAATTAATGCACAAAGCATTTTGTGTTGATGTGCTACATGCCTGACATTTAAACTTGCATTAAATGCAATGGAGAGAGCATTTTTTTAACACATACAGAGTTAGGTCAGTACTGGTGAAGATGGAGAGTGTTCGGTGTTTATTTATCCCAGTCTCCTACCCCCAACATTATGCAGTATTTTGTCATGCTATTCTGGAACTCCTCTGTCTAATCATCAGTCTCAGAAAGAGCTCCGTGTGTAACATAATTCTCATCCTGCTGCTAGTACTGCACTGCAGATGTCCAAGAATACTTCTGTGGGTTGGGATTGCTGACAGGGTGCTGCTGTGTAAATAACCATTTTTACTCAAAACCTTGCTTAGTGAAATCATTAAAATGTTCATTTTTGTTGAGGATGGTGACAATAAATCTGAAGAGATTAATATTATGATTCCATTTCTGGGAAAAATAGACAAGTAAGGAAGCCCTCCCAACACTGCAGTACTGTGTCTGCCCTAAACTAACTACATACAGAACGGCTAGTCACTGCAATTGATTTTGTTTCATGAAAATTTGGATTGCTTTGACTTCTAGCAGAAAGTGATCACCACACAAATATTTTATTACAGAGTTTGTATGATGATAAAAAAACACCTATGAACCTTGCAGAGATTATTGGTTAGCTATGTCTCCTAGGATATTTTGTTTATCTCTTTATATTCTTAGTATCCACTCATGAGATATAAGTATTGCTGGTAAAGGAAACATTTGCTACTCATTCTAACTTTCCTTGGTGAGGTAATGGTGATTTGCCATCTTGAATCACCGCAGGACTCTCGTAGGTGACCCAGCAACATTAAAGCAATGATAATATAGCTCCATGTCAGAATGATCGGAGGGTTTGGGGGAAACTTGTAGCTGCTAGTGTGTTATGCAACTGTTAGCCTTGTTCTTCTGGTTCTTGGAGGTCATGGGTTTTGAAAGCACTATTGAAGAAGGTTCAAATTAATGCTGCACTGCATCTTGTAGATGGTACATATTGCTGCTATTGTACCTATGATGGAGAAACTGAATGTTATAGAAAGTAACATCTATAGCATGCATTGTATCTTGGGTTGTGGTCCTCGCATTTCCTTGTAATATCTGTGACTGATATTTGTCAGCATATCCAGGTAATTGAAATTTACATTCACACCTTCGAAACAAAATGCATTATTGCAAATTTACCTAATGGCAGTTAAAAGCTGATGAATTAAGAAAAAAATAAACAAAATATCTTCATTTCATGATGTAATTCAACAATTTAAAAATTACACAATTGATTTTGCAAATGTTGCTCAAAAGTCTGGTTCAATTCAAATCATATCAGATCAAAGCAAGTCTTATCATGCACAGCCTTGAATAGCAGTAGAAAATGATACAATTGACAGGAGGAGGCTGCACAATTATTTCCTTCCTCAACGATGACCAAGTCCAACATTGCAAAGATCAAAGTTGAAGTATTTGCATCCTTCTTCAGTAAGACGTGACAAGCCTTCATCAGGTGGGCCAATGGGCTTATGAATGACAGATGAAGTTTAATATAGATAAATGTGAGGTGTTATATTTTGGAAAGGCAAATCAGTGCAGGACTTATACACTTAATGCTAAAGTCCTTGGGAGCGTTGCTGAACAAAAGGGCTTTGGAGTGCAGGTTCATAGTTCCTTGAAACTGGAGTCACAGGTAGACGGGATAGTGAAGAAAACATTTGATACACCAATATACTCAACTGCATTGAGTATAGCAGTTAGGATGTCACATTGCAGCTGTACCGGACATTGGTTAGGCCACCTTTGGAATGCTGCATTTAGTTCTGGTCTTCCTGCTAGAGGAAGGACGTTGTTAAACTTGAAAGAGTTCCGAAAAGATCTACAAGGATGTTGCCAGGTTTAGAGGGCTTCAGCTATAGGGACAAGTTTGATCGGCTGGAGGTAGTTTCTCCAGACCATCGGAGCTGAGGGGTGACCTGATAGAGATTTATAAAATGATGAGGGACACGGATCAGGTAAATAGCCAAGGCTTTTTCCCAGGTTAGGGGAGTCCAAAACTTGAGGTCACAGATTTAAGCTGAGAGGGTAATGATTTAAAAGGGACCTAAGGGGCAACTTTTTCACACAGAAAGTGGTGTATGTGTAGAATTAGTTGCCAGAGGAAGTGATGGAGGCTGGTACATTTACAACATTTAAAAAGCATCTGGATGGATATATGAATAGGAAGGGTTTAGAGGCATCTGAGCCAAATGCTGACAAATGGGACTAGATTTATTTAGGGTACATGGTTGCTATGGACAAGTTGGATCTAAGGGCCTGTTTCCATACATTACATCTCTCTGATTTTATGACTAAATGGCTGATCTAACTCGACCTCTTAATGTGGTTTGCGGTATTAGTGCTTACATGTTCAGTTGTTCACAAATGCAAAATGTTCATTACAATTTGCAGGTCTTCAGATATTAAAACAGTCTAGGTCCATTTGCCTTAAGACTTGGACAACATCTACAGCAGAACATATTTTAACCACATCCCCTTGACATTAAATGGTGTTTCCATTTCTGGATACCTACTTTCAATATTTTAAATGTTTCCATTGGCCAGAAACTGAACTGGACCAGCTATATCCACACAATGTCTACAGGAGTAGATCAGAGATTGGGAATTACGTGGTGAGTAATTCACCTCCCGACTTCAAAAGCCTGTTCACAATCTACAAGGCAAAAATCAGCAGTGTGATGGAAAATTCTCCACTTGCCTGGATAAGTGCAGCTCCAACAACACCCAAGAAGCTCAAAACTCCCAGACAGCATGGCCTTAATTGACACCCCATTCACCACCTTCCACATTCACTCCCTCCATTTCAGATGCATCAAGAGAGCAGTGTGTACTAAATACAAGATGCAATGCAGCAGCACACCAAAGACCTTTCAATGGCATTTTTCACCCTCAGAGCCAATACAACCTACAAATTCAGGAGTAGCCAACATATGTGATCACCATCAGATGAAAGTTCTCCTCCAAGCCACGTCTATCCTGACTATGAATTGCATTATTGTTCCTTCATTGTCATGTACCAATATCCCAAGCTCCATTTCTATTGGCATTGTGGGTGTCTCTGCACCATGTGGACTGCAGTGGTCAAGACGTTGGCAGACCATCTTTCAAAAGGCAATTAGGCATGGGCATCAAACACTGGTCTTTGCCAGTGACATCCACATTCAATGAAAGAACAGGAAAAATACTTCCCTGGAGGTTTCTTCAGCATTGTGATAAAGAAGGAGAAGGAGTTGGAGCAGTGTGGATCACTGAGCTATTCTTGTTCCTTTCCAAGTGATCAGTCATTGAACAGAGCCAAGGACAACTTTCCAGATTGTGGAAGACACTTTTTAACTTACTTTCTTAAAATATTTTCTTTTCATGCTTGTCATCTTGGTAACTTTGTATACCAGCAACACCATACCAGCATTTAGCCAGGCTTTAGTCATTGCAACTGTTAATTGTTTGGAATCATTCCATGCTCAATCTGATTGTGTACAGATTAACATAGGCTTGGAGACCACCACTTTTACATTTCTTTTTCTGAGAGACCTCACAAAGTGACATCAAGATGTTGAGATTTTCTACCTTCCCTTGTGGTAAGGACTCTGACGCAGGTGTAAAGTGTGCAGGAAGCTTAGCAGAAACAGATTTCCATTGGGAAATCCATCTGGGCCAGCTGCTATTCCCTTGGTAAGGGGTGGGAATTATATTTAGATATGAGAACCAGAAATCTGGCTTCAGCTTCCAGAATTAAAAAAAAATTAAATCAGATTGCCAAAAGTCTTGGAGGATGGAATGCTCTTCTTTGCAAGCAATGACCCTTTTGTTCATTTACACATAAGGACAGATATTACATGAACTATATTTGTCCTCCTTTATTTACGTGTTAATTTTCTTTAATGTAAATGATAGTGGCTGTTCCCTGCTTAATATCAAGCATATCAACCAGGTTGCACCAATCTCTTTCTGAGTTGCCATTAAAAAAGATATTGCCATATTAAAAAGAAAATCCTGCAGCTGAGACTATTTTGTCTAATTTTTGGAAAGACACATCGGTTTACCAATTTAGTACAGTCTTTGTATTGTTAATCAAGAAATCTATAGCCAGCATTTCCCCATGTGTATCAAATATATCCGATTCAGTGACACACCAGAACTTTGAAAAACATTGACACTTCTGCATCAATAAATTTGTTCTTGTGTTTCTGAAGAAGAGCCTTATTCAACGTAAAATGCTCGCACTGGGTGGAATATTACAGAGGCCTAAGTAAGGTGGGCTATAATGAGATTTGTGTCAGAATCATGTGAAACCTCTGTGAGGTCTATCTCGACATTGAAAGTATTGTTGCACCCAATGACCTCTTTGTTAGGCATGGGTAAGTTATTAATTAATGGGCATTATTCCTTGTGAACACCTTTTTAATGGTCTAAATCACCTGATTATTATTCAGTTTCCTACCTTCCCAATGCGCCGAACAAGCCAGATATGGAGAATTCTCAACATGGAAGTCAGTTTCTGGAGACTGCAGTTAATCACTGTCTGTGGGGAGTCTCCATGTTGCTCAGACCCTAACAACATCTCCGAGCGCATTTCACAGGGCACTGGCTGCACACAGCCTTCACCCATGGACATTGGCATTAGACAGTGGCCAACCCGACAGTGAGAGAATGGATTCATCTGACCCAACTCCCTCCTCCCACCCCTTGTGCTGCTGACCCAAACCAGCCCCCTGCACCGACACAATTGCCCAGATCTATCTAAGCATTCCCCCACTTAGCTAGCAATCTACCCCTTCTTTCATATTCACTACCTCAAACCATACCCCCATGCATCTGGTAACCTATTCCCTCCAACTCACCTCGCATTGTTACCCTTCACCCACTTTAAATTCTAGCCCTAACCTACCTGTCACACTAACTCCCCACCCACATGGCACCCTACAATCCTATGGAGCTGGCACTCTAACCTTTTACAGACTCAACTGGCACCCTATCACCATCCCCACCCCAACCACCTCTGTTTATATTGCACAGATACTTTTCCTCAATAGACGTCAAAAGTGTCTTTGAAATCTTTAAACAATTTAACTCCTGAATTCAAGCAAAAAAGTCCCATAGATAACGGGGCATGTTTTAGCCCGCAATACTACTGCAATACTGAATGGATTTCTTTCCAGTTTCCTCTGCTGGATGCGTTCAGGACAGATCAGGCATGGAATTTTGGCGAGGAAAGCCGTGAGTAACCTTATAAAGGGTTACTATCAGTTGAATCTATTCTGACAATAATTGGAAAATCTGCGCTGTTGTCTGTTCACTTAACTTACAGGTATCTGTTGGATCGTGCTGTTCATCTATTGCGGCATACATCTCTCCACTATAAGCTTGACGTTGTCAAAAAGGCTTCTAAGAGTGAGAAAGGCACAATATCAGTGCAGCCTTACTTTACTGTTCTGGTTCTGCTTTTTCTTTAGACCATTTAATCTTGGTTTGTGACCCTGGAATCAGATTTTGGCCAAAATGCTAATCAATTCTTCCTTCGACAAAACCCTATCTGTGTACCAATTTCCATTGAAATATTTTGAGTTATATTTCTTGCAGAAAAAAAAACTAAGGCCGAAACATTATTCCACACTCAGTCATTAGTGGGGCTAATTAAATCTTAATTGTTTCCTGATGCGAGCCACAGCACGCAGTCTCAACCTTGGATTCAATATAACTATTAATGGTATCAAAAATTAAGCCAAGTGGCTTTCTATTGGGGTTCTCCAGATAATTCTTTTGATGGAAAAAGAATGGCTTAATGCTGACACCAATTTTGACAAGGTTCTGTAACCCAGTTATTGGAAAGATCAGGAGAACTCTATGGAAATTAATTAAAGCTGCATGAGATCTGATAGTTCAATAATGCAAATATTCTCAGCAAGCATCAGCTGAGATGTAACCTTACCAACCCGACTCAAAAGATAGCACTTACCTTTAATCTCCAATCAACAAGTTAAGGTGTCCTGAGCTTTTGCCTTCTTGTACAGTAATGTAGAACTACAGTGTTTTTATTCACTTTAATAAGTATAATTGATTCTTTTACGGAATTGTTTTTTATCCAAGTCAACATTATTTTTTTAATATCCTATGATAGCGTTTGGCAGCAACTACTTACTTTTGAAAGTGAGATCCAGGAAAACATATTGATTCGAACTAATTTTTTGGAACAAAATGAAAAAAAATCCCTGTTTTCAATCACAAGTCAGGCTTGGGTTCCGGCTTTGAGTGCAAACTCATCAATTTGCGGTGGCATGTGTGAGGAGATGGCTATTTTTAGACCCTTGCTGAGTCATACTTTGAGCACATAAAATACCTGATAATGTGGATTAGATAAATGCCTAGTACCTTCAAGGATAAACCAGATTGGGATTATTTAATGCAAAAACTGCCATTCTGTCATTATTACAATGCCATGGTAAGGCAACATATAATACTTTTCATTGTAGTTTTCCTGTAAAAGCACACAGAACAATAAATTCTAAATTCATGTGCTAAAATTCAAGGGCCTCCTGTGAGCCACTGCCATTTCTCCTGAAACATATACCCAGCCCCAGCCTGCAATCCCTCTCCATGATCCTCATCCTAATCTCACTCACTTGTGGCCTGGATTCTTTGCTGGTTTTGTGAAACTGGCACAGGCATTTCTGGCATCTACTATTGCTCCCCGGCTGGTGCCAATGAACTATCAATTTCAGATTGGCCAGACATACTGGCATTTCCATCTCATTGATCCTTGATCCTGGATAGGGCCGGGTACTGGCCATGTTGTGCCTGACTGGAATTTAATTCAATGGGTTTTCCACAAAAGAAGCAAAACGGGGCTCATGCATTCTTACTATAGTTCTGCAGGTTTCTGTTTCAATTGTTCAATGTTTTGGAGTATGGCACATAATATTGCTGTGTCAGATTTGGTGACACTGAAAAAGAAGAGAACAAAATAAAGAACAACAAATCTGCGGGAAAGCGGGTTTTTTTGGCACTTTTTGTTCTTATTTTGAATTTTTAGCATCCACAGTATTTTCTTGGACTATTAAAAAAAGAATTTCTTCCATACTTCCTAAATTTCAATCCTGCTGTGGACCATGGTATATTTGATACCTTACGCACAGATTAACAGGTCCCTATGAAACGATAATCATTTTAATTAAATGTTGCAACAGGCTGCGCTTCAGAGTGTCTAAAGAATAAACGGCATTTCCAGCAGTTCTATTTTTCAGATTAATTCCCCTTCTGAGCAGCATTTGTAAATTTACTAAAACACTCCACATATTTAACTCTTTTTTTCTTGGAATGAATATCTGAAACTTGAGTGTAATGTTTCTGAAGCTCTCACTGTGTCCTTTAAGTTGTGTTCTGTGTGGCTTTATTATATTAAGGAATAATTTATATCAGGTTTTGGGTCATATAAACATATACTCAGCTGGAATTCAGAAGGTCATGGTGCCCCCTTTTACCATCAATTGCTGCTTGGACCTTCTATGTGAAAAATGTTCAAATGAGACTTTGTTTTGTTGTATTACTCTCCTGACTTTTCTCCTAATGAATTACAAATCACAGCATGTCACCATCAGTCACATTAGCCTTCTTTCCATTACTACATTCCTCATTCTAATATTCAGAAGCTAAAGGTTTTAAATTGTTACAGAATACTCTTCTGTAGAAGATGCTGCAAAGCCTAACATGTGACATGAAAGAAGTGAAAAGCCCAGAACAGTTGTTTTGGAACACCATGTAGTTGGCAGAGCTATTATAAGGGTGGGCACAATTCACAATGTCAGAGACGTTAACATATATCTCATATCTCAGCCCAGTTTTACACTCTATGTTATCAGTAAAGGCAAATTCCTTTTTGGGTCAGTTTGGAGCTGTTTCTTTGGTCAAAAGAATAGCTAATGAACTCTTGTATCAGAGATAATGGGAACTGCAGATGCTGGAGAATCCAAGCTAATAAAGTGTGAAACTGAATGAACACAGCAGGATCTCAGGAGCACAAAAGCTGACGTTTCAGGCCTAGACCCTTCATCAGAGAGGGGGATGGGGTGAGGGTTCTGGAATAAATAGGGAGAGAGGGGGAGGCGGACCGAAGATGGAGAGAAAAGAAGATAAGTGGAGAGGAGAGTATCGGTGGGGAGGTAGGGAGGGGTAGGTCAGTCCAGGGAAGACGGACAGGTCAAGGAGGTGGGATGAGGTTGGTAGGTAGGAAATGGAGGTGCGGCTTGGGGTGGGAGGAAGGGATGGGTGAGAGGAAGAACAGGTTAGGGAGGCAGAGACAGGCTGGGCTGGTTTTGGAATGCAGTGGGTGGAGGGGAAGAGCTGGGCTGCTTGTGTGGTGCTGAGGGGGGAGGGGATGAACTGGGTTGGTTTTGGGATGCAGTGGGGGAAGAGGAGATTTTGAAGCTGGTGAAGTCCACATTGATACCATTGGGCTGCAGGGTTCCCAAGCAGAATATGAATTGCTGTTCCTGCAATCTTCGGGTGGCATCATTGTGGCACTGCAGGAGGCCCATGATGGACATGTCATCTAAAGAATGGGAGGGGGAGTTGAAATGGTTTGCGACTGGGAGGTGCAGTTGTTTATTGTGAACCGAGTGGAGGTGTTCTGCAAAGCGGTCCCCAAGTCTGCGCTTGGTTTCCCCAATGTAGAGGAAGCCACACTGGGTACAATGGATACAGTATACCACATTGGCAGATGTGCAGGTGAACCTCTGCTTAATGTGGAAAGTCATCTTGGGGCCTGGGATAGAGGTGAGGGAGGAGGTATGGGGACAAGTGTAGCATTTCCTGCGGCTGCAGGGGAAGATGCTGGGTGTGGTGGGGTTGGAGGGCGGTGTGGAGCGAACAAGGGAGTCACAGAGAGAGTGGTCTCTCCGGAAAGCAGACAAGGGTGGGGATGGAAAAATGTCTTGGCTGGTGGGGTCGGAGTGTAGATGGTGGAAGTGTCGGAGGATGATGCACATCCCCTCCCCCCACTGCATCCCATAACCAGCCCAGCCTGTCTCTGCCTCCCTAACCTGTTCTTCTTCTCACCCATCCCTTCCTCCCACCCCAAGCCGCACCTCTATTTCCTACCTACTAACCTCATCCCACCTCCTTGACCTGTCCATCTTCCCTGGACTGACCTATCCCCTCCCTACCTCCTCACCTATACTCTCCTCTCCACCTATCTTCTTTTCTCTCCATCTTCGGTCCGCCTCCCCCTCTCTCTCTATTTATTCCAATTCCCTCTCCCCATTCCCCTCTCTGATGAAGGGTCTAGGCCCGAAACGTCAGCTTTTGTGCTCCTGAGATGCTGCTTGGCCTGCTGTGTTCATCCAGCCTCACACTTTGTTATCTTGGACTCTCCAGCATCTGCAGTTCCCATTATCACTAGTTCTGAAGGAGGGGCACCTGACCTGAAACCTTAACTCTGTTTTCTCCTTCACAGATGCTGCCAGACCTGCTGAGGTTTTCCAGCAGCTTTGTTTTTGCTCCTGATAACAAAGCTTGGTGTGTGTGGCCTGCAAAAAAGAGCCTGAGCTTTTTGTTGCCTGCCACTTTAACACACTACCCTGTTTCCTGGCCAACATCCCAGACCTGCTGAGTTTTTCCAGCAACTACTGTTTTTGTTTCCCACAAACAGCAGTTTGATAAATTACAAGATAATGTATTTTTGTGATGTAGCTTCGGGGATAAATATTGACTGAGACAGTAACAATGTTCAACTTAATTGACCAATATGCATTTAATTAAATAAATCTCAAATTTGTGTTCCTTCAAATTTTCTTTGCTTCCTCCCCTTAAGCCAACAATTTTAAATGCAGCTTTGGTCAAACATTAGAGCATCTGTATCAAAATGACAGTGCCACACAAGCCTGATCAGTAATTCTTTATCCCTTAATTTTTTAAATCGTGATTGAATTTCAATGAACAGCCCCTAACTTAAAATAAGCTAAATGCACTTAGTTCTTTTCATGGCAGTCTTATTTAGTATTGAACTGGATGAAATTTGCTCTTCTTTTTGATTAGCATGTATAGAATGCATGCCACAATGTTTATAGTATTAAACAAAAAAAACCCATTGAATTTTTTGCAAGAAGAGTGTATCTTGTATCACAGAGCGTATCCAAACATTCTTTTGGATTCAGTTAAGTATAATTAGGAGAAGACTTGACAATAGCAATTTGTCTGAATGTGGATGTTTATTAAGTAACAAAAATGAATAATAAGTTAAAAAAAGAAAAGAAAGGGCAAAAAAAAACAGGCCCTTCTGCCTGTTGAGAACCCCTCGATTAATGGAGGCTTAGGTTCGTTTGTGGCACCATTCATAATCCCTGTCCAAGATGAAGTCCAGCTAGGAATGAAACACTGTCTCTTTCATACAGTGTAACAAACAACCAGCACAGAGAAAGCAGATACAGGAGACAGCACTGTTTGCTAGTACAGAAAACAAGTTTTTAATTGTGCTGTTTGCCGAACCTGTGGGAATGTTCACAGGACTCATTCAATGTCATGCAGCTGTTAAATATCATCAACAATTTTAGCCCTTCAGCCCGTCCTATACAATCCATGATTTTTGACAGCACGTGACAATTGCAGATGCAAATCAGCGACAGCCACGTGAGAGTGTAAGGAAGAGTATGTAATCTATACTAGAATATTAAAACTACAATGAAAATAACTATCATCTACATAAACAATACAGCAATAGAGTGTATTATCAAATTAACAATTGCAGTGGCCTTTACAGACTAACTCTTAAATATATATCCCACCCCTGGTGTACCATCAAGGACATGATGAAACCAGCAAGTTGTGCCAGCTGACTGAGGTGACCATAATATCGTGTACGTTTTGTTTTCATTTAATCCATTTACATAATTTGCTCTAAAATTCATATATTCCAGATTCAGACTCCTTAATTTGTGTTTTTTTTAATTCTCCAGCTCCCTATGCACAGATTATATCACCCAATAACAGTAAAATAACACCATCCATGGATGCAAAGTTTCTCCAGCTTTCTTCGTCTGTATCCATCTTGAGGATATTTTGCAATATGTCTTGTTCCTTGCCAATTTTATGAACAATTGTATCATTGAGTGGTAACTACCTCCAAACCCAGGTACCCCTTTTTGAGCTACAATATACAGGGGACCAAACAACACAGCTGTCACGATCACGTTTTACCTTCAATTTATGCTTCCCACCTTCCCAGGGCTCCCTTACCACTCTCGAAACTACCTGAGCCTTAGCTCAGCCTTCTTTCACTTACATTAACTGTCCTAACAAAAATGCAATTACATCTACTGGTTTAAACACTGAAGTAAATGCATCATACAAATGTTCAAGATAGGGTATCTGTATAACATCCGATGGCCCCTTTCACTCATTCCACGAGTACTCCTCCCAGAACCTGTAACATTTTGACATAATAACCAATCACACTTTTTATTTTGACAGTAATTCTTTTCACCTCACTTTCACTAATGCTACTTTCCTTGTTTTAAAGCCAGTTTCTCTATGGATTTTGTGTCAGTGTTTTATCATCTCAACTCTGTTTTTTATGCCCTTCCAAGCCACACTAATCCTTTCATTAAGTAAGTGTATATGTCTGAAACCTGTTCTTAGCTACATTTGTTTTTACCATATCATGTTTATTACCTCCAAGATAACATTCACTTTTGCAAGCTTACGTTGGTATCCCAAGGCCATGTCATACATTCTTGACTACCACATGATCTTATCAAATGATCTATGAAGTTTAATTTTTCTCTCCACGAATGGCCCTGATGCCTCAGGTAGTGCCTTTGATCACCATTTCAGTCTTTCTTAAAAAGAAAGGCAAGGACATGAATATCACTGAGAGAAAGTGATCAGTTTCATGCTCTTATCTAAACTTCCTTTCCACTAAAGTGTATTTTAAGCTCAGTTGTTGATTAGCTGATTAGCAACCCACTATTTCTTTTTGTTCTTCTGCCTCCAGTCTCCACCCTTAATTACTTTGTCTCATCCAATTTTACAATTTAATTACAACTATCATATCTAATTCCAGGGATGTATAGAGATTTGTAGTGTGTGGAACATAATCTTATAACATTTTAAAACAGACGTCAAACATTTCTGTTTGATTCAGACAGAACATGCTTTGCACGTTCTTTCTCTAAGGTGACCTACATTTTTTAAAAAGCTACTTGATAACTCATTCCAGATATTTGATATATCTCAGAGTAAATTTGTCCAAAATCAATGTCCTGTTTGGTCCCTCAATGTCAGTAACCATTTTTGTGTGCACGCTGAATATCGTTTCCCAGAACCCCTTCAAATTTTCTGGTTGCTATTCAATTTTAATATTTTAGAATACCAGAACATGTGAGCTCAATGGTTTCAAGATTCCTGATGGTCACTACAATTGATATTTCCACAGTACTTTCCCAACACAGAAATGTGTGATTGATGATTGAATTGATGGGTTGAGGATGCCTCATCCATCATTGTCTTATAACGTTGAAATTCTGCAAATGGATTCAGCTTTCAGTGTTTCCAATTTCTAAAAATACAAACACGCTCCATCCATTCCACGTCAAGCAGAATGGGTTAATTAGTATTAATCTACTACGGATTCAAAAAAGGAAGTGGGGTGTAAACTCCTGCACAGAATTACTCATCTGTCTCTCCCCTTTGAAGGAAGAAAAAGCCTACCCCTTTGTTAATTTTGCCTTTCTGAAACACCTCATACATAGGAAGTTGCATTCTCAACATTCTCATTTGGATATTAACAATGAGTCAATGTTATCATCAGGAATTACAGATTCACTCATGTTAAAACAGATTTGGAAGTTCACTCTGGCCAGAAAATGAAATTGCAAACATGGTAATTTCTGGAATTAAAATTTACCCAAGTACAAACACACCATGGAGCCAATTCCAAAAGGTAAACTTTTATCAAACCAAATGAACCAAATTTTTGAACCAATATTTCATTGCAGATTTTTGCTTTACACAGCCACTGCTGGTTTCTTAAAAGGACATTACATTAACTACACATGGTCCACACTAATACGGGCACACACCATACTTTCAAATTACCAGACATTCCCAAAATGCAAACTAAGACTTTAAATTAGGCCCAGATCTCGAGCTCCAGGAAACAAAAACACACAAGTGGAACAAGATGACATTTAACGACCAATGAACAAAGGTGCATTCGAACCAGACCTCAAAGATTTAACACTTATACAGCATTCTGTAAACTTGCAAAGTGCAGAAACCTGGTCTCCAGTTCTCTCCTTTTTTGGTTATAACCATCCCCCATCCTCTCAGGGGTCCTAATTAGCCTATCAAATTATCTACAGATCCAAATCCAGAGTCTGCCACATTCCACGCTCGAATACAGAAGGTCTCTGGTTGGAAGGAGCATCAGGTTGTTTTCCTCTTCTCTTAAACATTTTCCCAAATCCCACCCTCATCACCAAAAGTAATTGGATCACTGGGTGTACTCAAGCAGTTCTTTTGGATTCGGTTAAATATAGTTAAGAGAAAACTCAACAACAGCAATTTGCTTAAATGTGGGTGTTGTCCTTTATCTCAAGAGGGTTGGAATATAAAAGCAGTGATGTGTTCCTGAGACTTTACAAAGGTCTAGTTAGGCCCCATACTGTATCCAATTTTGGGCCCCACACCCCAGGGAGGACATAGTGGCACTGGAGTGTGTCCAGCGGAGATTCACACTGACGATCCCTGGAATGGCAGGTTTAATGCACGATGAACGGCTAAGGATCCTGAGATTGTATTCATTGGAGTTTAGAAGGTTGAGGGGAGATCTAATAGAAACTTACAAGATAATGTGTGGCTTAGAAAGGGTGGACACTGGGAAGTTGTTTCCGTTAGGCGGGGAGACTAGGACCCGTGGGCACAGCATTAGATTTAGAGGGGGTAAATTTAAAGCGGAAATGAGGAGACAGTTCTTCAGCCAGAGAGTGGTGGGCTTGTGGAATCCATTGCCACAGAGTGCAGTGGAGGCCAGGAAGTTAAATGCCTTCAAGGCAGAGATCAATAAATTCTTGATCTCACAAGGAATCAAAGGCTACGGGGAGAGTGCAGAGAAGTGGAGTTGAAATGCATTTCAGCCATTATTTAAATGGCGGAGTGGACTCGATGGGCCGAAAGGCCTTACTCCCACTCTTATGTCTTATGGTCTTATGGTCTTATGAAGTAGCGATACTAATAATAACAGTAACAATAATGAGTTTTAAAAAAGGAAAAGAGAGGGAAAGAAAATGACAAGCCTCACGCCCTTCTGCCTGTTGGGGACCCCTCAATTGATGGCTGGTCTGGAGGCTTAGGTTTGTTCCTGGCACGGTTCATGATCCCCGTCTGAAGTGAAGTCCAACTCAGAATGAAACTCTGTCTCTCTCATAGAGTGTAACAAACAGCCTGCACAGACAAAGCAGATACAGAAGGCAAAACTGCTTGCTAGTGCAGAAAACAAGTTTTTAATTGTGCTGTTTGTGGCATGTACAGAAACATTCACAGGACTCATTCAAGGCCATACAACAGTCAAATATAATCAACAATTTTAGCCCTTCAGCCCATCCTATACAGAATGGCTATTTATTTGATGTGCAGTGCATAATCATTTTTAAGGAGACATATTTTTGCTACCAAAGTCAAGAGAGTTTAGCAACAATTTGTTAAGAGATGAAAGCATGGGGCCTCCCAAGGTTGCACAAGTGTACTGATCAAATGAAGCTGCTACAACTATGCAGAATAACAGCAAATATTGCATGGTAAGCTTGTCTAGATGAGGCTATCTTATCTGGCATGGTATAAATACAGAAAGTACTGGAGAAACTCAGCTCAGCTGGTCTGGCACTGTCTGTGGGGAGAAAAACAGAGTTAACATTGCAAGTTCACTGAACCTTCATCAATTTATTTGAAGACAGAGGTGAGCTATCTTAGTGAACCATCATGACAAATCTAGTTCTTCAATCTCAATAATAAAGCTAGGTTTTTGGTTAGGCTTCTATAATGTTCCAATGTGTTTTCCAGATCTGTCAGCCTGCTTGGTGTTGTGTTGTCATGTCTGCCTGAAGGTTAACTTGGTCTTAATTTTCATTATGAATAATACTTTTTAGCTATTACTTTTAGTGTTCTCCTCTGACCCATTGACATAATACTGACCTTGAATGGTTAATGCCAATCACAAAGCTTGTAAGCTGAGATACTATGAAGACCAGTTCCCCTTTATAGTAACTCATTGTAAACCCCTATATATTTCTAATGACTTCTCTCGTAATTCATAAATTATATAGTTCCCGCTGAAGAATAAAACAATATCTGGCACTAATTGAAACCTTTGTAACAAAGGATTTGTATCAACCAGTTGTTGTTAATCAATTTCACCAGTTTCTTTGTTTTTTTTTTCTTTGTTTAATGACTCGTTGACTGGATTATACAGAAGATTGTTCACCTGCTATTTGGTTATCAAGATCTGGAAACTTGTCAACAGAAAGTCACTGCTTGCTCCTACAAATTACAGAAACAGTCAATAAGCTAATTGTTAGGTTATTTGTAGCAGACATAAGGACTGAGATTTTTTTTACATCAGGAGTACACAAATTGTCAACATTTTGGAATTGATCAACTTTGTGAGATTTGTAAAAAATCACAAACGGAGGCTTGGAGACCGCTTTGAGGAGCACCCATGCTCGGTGCGTGACAAACGACTGCACCTCCCAGTCACAAACTACTTTAATTCCCCCTCCACTCCTTGGATGACAGGTCTGTCCTGGGCCTCCTCCAGTGCCGCAACAATGTCACCCGAAGATTGCACCTCATATTTCGCTTGGGAACCCTGCAGCTGAATGGTATCGATGTGGACTTCACAAGTTTCAAAATCTCCCTGCCCCCGACCACATCCCAGAACAAGCCCAGCTCGTCCCCGCCTCCCTAATCTGTCCGTCCTTTCTCCCACCTTTCCCCTCCTTCCACCTCAACCCCCACCCCCACTTCCTACCTACCAGCCTCATCGCCACCTCCCTGACCTGTCTGTCTTCCCTGGGCTGACCAACCCCCATCCTAACTCCCCACCTACACTCACCATTACTGGCTCCATCCCTGCCTCCCTGACCTGTCCGTCTCCTGTCCTCCTATCTGCTCCTTTCTCGATCTTCCATCCGCCTCTCGCCCCTCTCTATTTATTTCAGAATCCCCTTCCCCTCCCCAATTTCTGAAGAAGGGTCCAGATCTGAAACGTCAGCTTTCCTGCTCCTCTACTGCTGCTTGGCCTGCTGTGTTCATCCAGCTCTACACCTTGTTATCTCAACTTTAAAATGTTTGGCTCTTTGTAAGCAGGATACCTCAACACATTAATTGCAATTTACCTGTATGGCATTAGTTTCCTTTATTATGTGTTTTCCTTCTGAAGCATGCATCTTATCTGAATGAAAGAACAGGTTTGACAGGAGGGGAGTAATTTTTCAAAATCATGTAAAGTGCTAAAAAACCTCTGAGGCAGTGGTGGTTTAATTCATGTCAAGTAAGACACCAATTTAGCAAAGGTGTTGTAATCTCTGTTTGGAGCAGCCAGCCAGAGACTCTAAGGCGTAGTTTGTCACAGGCAATTCTTCCTAGAAACTTAGCAAGTGGATGCGCAGCCTTCTTTTGAGTTCAGCACTTCAGTTAAACACCTGAAAGTTTAAGATCCTTTTCCAATCAGTTCTCACATCTCAACACCTTAATTAAGAGCAACTGCAATATTCTGGAAAACATGGACACCTTTCCATAGCGGAGAACCATCTTCTCAACAAGGCAAACAGGGGGCTGGATATCATGGACACGTAACATAGATTGAATACTCAGTCTATCAACTTCTCAGCCACCACGATCTCATCCTCATAATATGAAAATTGGCAGCTGTGGATCATAAAATTTTTTTAAAAGTGCAACTGAGCTTAATGAAAGATTAGTTGACACTGATAATATGTTACTCCACCATAAAACAATTAACAGGGGTCTCCAGTAGTGCAATGGTATTGTCCCTACCTGTATTTCACAAGGCCTTTAGTTCAAGTACTACTTGCTGTGGATTTGTAATATATCATACCTGAATAAATCGATTAAAAATATTTAGGACAATAGGTTTAGTAAGGAATGGGATTCCTGTTAAATGAAGTTCATAAAATATCAGAAAGTATGTGGGGAACAGAAACCTCCCAATGTTAGTGTCTCCCTTTCTTTCCACTGTCTACTCTGCAAAACTCAATCCATGATCCACTGTCAGCCCTCAAAGTTTTCCAAACTAATCCTGAGCCAAGTCTCTGATCTTGTTATGGCTAAGTTATACCAGGCACCATTACCATTGTGGGCCTGCCTGTAATACTAGAAGAACCTACTATGGGATCATGGCACTGTTGACATTGCTGGAGAAATACTTCAGGTCTGGAAAGAGAAACAGAGTTAATGTTTTGAGCCAAATATGACTCCTCTTCAGAATGAATCCTGGCTGATAACTTTCAATCGGCATTAATGGGTGCATGGTAGTATTCACAGCAGACTTGAAAAATTAACTTTGTTGCTCTGTCCACAAATGCTGCCAGACATGTTGAGCTTCTCCATCACTTTCTGCTTCTATTTCAGAACGCAGATAGTTCATTCAGGAAATATAATGAGAAACCTAATCAGGAGCTTGCAGAAGTGAATTCAAAACAACCCTCAACACTACTTAACCCAGGGAGCATGACCTACCCCGCAAGAGGGTGAGTCAGCAGATCAAGCATTGGAGTTAATAGCCATTTCAGAATAGAACATAGAACATAGAACATAGAACATTACAGCACAGTACAGGCCCTTCGGCCCTCGATGTTGTGCCGACCTGTCATACCGATCTCAAGCCCATCTAACCTACACTATTCCATGTACGTCCATATGCTTATCCAATGACGACTTAAATGTACATAAAGTTGGCAAATCTACTACCATTGCAAGCAAAGCGTTCCATTCCCTTACTACTCTCTGAGTAAAGAAACTACCTCTGACATCTGTCCTATATCTTTCACCCCTCAATTTAAAGCTATGCCCCCTCGTGCTCGCCATCACCATCCGAGGAAAAAGGCTCCCCTATACACCCTATCTAACCCTCTGATTATTTTATACGTTTCAATTAAGTCACCTCTCAACCTTCTTCTCTCTAATGAAAACAGCCTCAAGTCCCTCAGCCTTTCCTCGTAAGACCTTCCCTCCATACCAGGCAACATCCTAGTAAATCTCCTCTGCACCCTTTCCAAAGCTTCCACATCCTTCTTATAATGCGGTGACCAGAACTGTATGCAATACTCCAAGTGCGGCCGCACCAGAGTTTTGTACAGCTGCAGCATAACCTCTTGGTTCCGGAACTCGATCCCTCTATGAATAAAAGCTAAAACACTGTATCCCTTCTTAACAGCCCTGTCAACCTGGGTGGCAACTTTCAAGGACCTGTGCACATGGACACCGAGATCTCTCTGCTCATCTAGACTACCAAGAATCTTACCATTAGCGCAGTACTTTGCCTTCCGGTTACTCCTCCGAAAGTGCATCACTTCACACTTGTCTGCATTAAACTCCATTTGCCACCTCTCAGCCCAGCTCTGCAGCTTATCTATGTCTCTCTGCAACCTACAACATTCTTCGTCACTATCCACAACTCCACTGACCTTAGTGTCGTCTGCAAATTTACTAACCCATCCTTCTATGCCCTCATCCAGGTCATTTATAAAAATGACAAACAGCAGTGGACCCAACACCGACCCTTGCGGTACACCACTAGTAACTGGTCTCCAGGATGAACATTTCCCATCAACTACCACCCTCTGTCTTTTTTCAGCAAGCCAATTTCTGATCCAAACTGCTATATCTCCCACAACCCCACGCCTCCGCATTTTATTCAATTGCCTATTGTGGGGAACCTTATCGAACGCCTTGCTGAAATCCATATACACCACATTAACCGGTTTACTCTCATCTACCTGTTTGGTCACCTTCTCAAAGAACTCAATAAGGTTTGTGAGGCACGACCTTCCCTTCACAAAATCGTGCTGACTATCCCTAATCAATTTATTCTTTTCTAGATGAATATAAATCCTATCTCTTAGAACCTTTTCCAACACTTTACCAACAACTGAGGTAAGGCTTACTGGTTTTTCAGTACCAGGGTTGTCTCTACTCCCCTTCTTGAACAGGGGAACCACATTTGCCATCCTCCAGTCATCTGGCACTATTCCTGTAATAGGGGTCAAAGCAAGATGTATTTAAAGGCATCCTAAGAAGGATATATAAAAAAAATCACAATATGGGAATCTTCAGGGGAATGTAAAAGTTGGGTCATGAACATCTTGATAGAGAGCCTCCTTGGTCTGCCGGAGTAGAGGGAGAGGCGGGTGTGAAGTCAGGTAGTGTAACTTAAGTTACTGTAAGAGAGGGACAAGCGTAAATGGTATCTTTCTCTCCCCATTTCTTTCATTGGCATCAGACATTACCACCTCTTCATGACCTTATCCAGTTTCTTATCTAAAAACACTGTTTCTCTCAATCATTCCCTGAGTCATCCTGCAACATGCCTCTATATACCAACAACTGTACCTTTACTTTCAGTTGGAATAGGTTTAAGAAATTCAAATATACTGCTCTATAAAATCTGCATTTAATCAGCATATGGTTGCTAAACCTTCATGTTTTTGGTTTCACACTTCAAGACAAGTTCAAATTATAGTGATCAACTATTAGGGTTGATTGTTGGCTAAATTGGGGCTTGTTTTATTAGTGCTTTTCAGTTAACTCCTGTTCTCACCCTGACTCAAATAATTATGAATTTCTCTGACAAAATAGCCAGGAATTACCATGTATGTGAAATGTAGCACATTGTAAGATCTGAGCATTTTGTGACAGGGAAGCATCACCATAGTGAAGCAGGAACTGGATTTTTGGAAGCACCACTCCCTCTCTATTGAAGGTAGAAACTTGGTCATCAGGTTTGAGGCACTCTTTGTATTGTTGTACTCGGTGTGGGTCTGGCCCTTTCCAAGAACCTGTGCTGTGGCATTCCCTGAGCTTCAACTGGAGGTCTAAGATGGACTGTGTCTGCAGGGACACATATGCAAATCTCTGCATAAGACGTGTGAAAGAGCATACACAATTCTGCAGTTATCCTAATAGTCACCTTTATGCGTGATTGCATTAAGCTGTGCATAGATCCTCTGTATGCAAACACCAAATGTCACTAGGTACTGAGGTTCTACAAGTCCTATTGTTGTGAAGGATGGGATTGGCCTCATTGCCATGGAACACTAATTGATCCATTCTGTATCATCTGTCCTTTGTGGATAAATTTGCAAAGAAAAACATCTTTGGCCTCATGTTCATCAGAGAGTGGTCAGCACATAGCATCCTTGAGACCCTGCAGGTGTTCCCTGAGCAGACTGTCAAAATCATTTGGCAGAATGCCTTATCACTAGAGCTTTTCAACAAGCACCAAGACATAGCCTGGCTGATGGTGAGAAGGATACTACCTGTCCAAGCCTAAATAGATGCCCAGACCATCCATGCCACTGCACACCACACTCAAAATAGCTGTGGTGGTTGGGGGGTGGGGAACATGTGGGGTGGGGAATGGGGATGGGCCTTGTGTGTTAGAGTTGTCACATATCTACTTCTGGAATGTGCCTTTGAAAAAGAAGTCTGGAGAGGGATGTAGTATTTTTAGTTGCTGTTTGCCCCAGGTAGCTCTGTTATGCAGGACTCTGACTCTGTGCTCTATGGTCTGCTCCCTGAGACACACACTGAGACAAAGATCAAATGCGCCTTGTAAACCAATAACTAGGTGAAAGACAGTACTTGGTCTGCCCGAAACTTGTTGGTCTTCCACAGCATGGAGTTGACCCCGACCGAGATTTGCAGACTGGCACTTTCTAAGGTTCAGGACTATATGCTGAGGGGTGCACTTAAGCTTGGGGCAGCTGCTGCCAAGGTGTAGTGGGGAAGGACCAAAGCCTAAGATGTTTCTGCCAAAGTTAAATGAGGGTCCATTCAGTTATCAGATTGCTCGGTGCCTCAAATAAATTACATTTAGTCTTGCACAAGTAAGAAATACCTTTGCTTTATTTCTCCAATGTTTGTTTGTTTCTTCACATATTACTGAGCAGAACCCAACTGCTTAAGTGACTATGTGTGTACAGAAAGATATTTTTATGAAAAAAGTATATTTTTTGAAATAATAAACAATAGCAATCTCTCTGCTGCAGTCACTGTTAGGGAGGTGTAAATGCTGTAATATATTGTTGAAAAGCATTACAATTAGTTGAAGCTTTTCACCTTACATCCTTCAGGACATTTTGCATATAAACAAATTCAAGAGGAAAACCGACACTTATATTACTTGAGAGGAGATGCTTGATTGGTTGGCGAGTGAACTGTATCTCATAGAGGCATTGTCATGAAGAATACACTCTGGTGCTGAATGACTGTAAAGAGCCAGGCTTTTATTTAAATGTTATAGCAGGCAGAGGGACACTGATTGTCAGGATATGGCACTGAGATATGAGCTGGCAAATTGCTGTAATCTATTTTGTTGAGTTGAAACAGGCACAGTGTGTGTACATGTACTTCCTGTTTGCAAAGAACTGGGTTATGTCGCGTAATATTTACTGTAGGTATCAATGTGCATGCATATGATGTTGAGGAGATGTCAAGAGAGCTTAAAGTTGTCTTTGAGTAAAGAGGACCAAATAATAAAATTAATCATTAGTGTGATGTTAAACATTGTTAATTAGGAGGTCATGCAAATGAAGACAATCTTTTAGAATTTCCCATGAAGAATGATTCATCTCTGGCTACTTAATTACTGGTGAGTTGCTTTAAGTGACATATAATGTCTTCAAGAGAAATTAGTGAAAAAAAACCTTACAAAGAAATAGTGCTCTGGAAAGAGCTCAATTATGACTTGAGTCTCTGACCTAAACGATGTAATGTTGAGAAATTACAGAAGTAATTCATACACAGGAACTGAGTATCAGTCAAGGCTGCCTCCTGTGGAGTTTAAGAGTCATTATTCCACCAGGTTTTGAGGAAGGTTGTTAAAGGAATTTCATCGAGAGCATACAGGGATAGACTGTACAAAAGCCGTAGCATAGTATTATTTTTGGTATCCAAAGTCACATAGACACACGGAAGAATTTTTAAAATTTTTGTCCATATTCAGGAGAAGAAATAGGCCATTTGGTCTCTTGAGCCTGTGCCACCATTTAATAAAATCATGACTGATCCATT
Organism: Stegostoma tigrinum; assembly: GCF_030684315.1. Lineage (NCBI taxonomy): Eukaryota > Metazoa > Chordata > Chondrichthyes > Orectolobiformes > Stegostomatidae > Stegostoma > Stegostoma tigrinum. The sequence goes on from NC_081374.1 coordinate 33,478,911, forward strand.
GTGTTTTGAAATCCACATTCCTATCCATTCCTGATAACCCTTGATTAACATGCTTGAAAAAAACCTACCTTAATCTTAAAAATATTCAATGACTCTGACTCCTCTGTCATCTGAGTTCCAAAGTCACACAAATTTCTGAGAGGAAACAAATTCTCCTCAACTTTGTCCTGAAAGATGCCTATCCCTAATTTTAAAATAATGCCTCTTAGATTTAGAGTTACCGTTGGGAGGAAACACTCTTTCCATGTCCACCTTGTCAAGATCAATCAGGATAATATACACTTCAATCAAGTTACCCCTCTCTCCCCTAAACACAAGTCGAAACAAACTCAGTCTCTCAAACCTATTATCATAAGACAGCCCAAGATAATAAAATGTGAGTCTGGATGAACACAGCAGGCCCAGCAGCATCTCAGGAGCACAAAAGCTGACGTTTCGGGCCTAGACCCTTCATCAGAGAGGGGGATGGGGTAAGGGTTCTGGAATAAATAGGGAGAGAGGGGGAGGCGGACCGAAGATGGAGGGAAAAGAAGATAGGTGGAGAGAGTATAGGTGGGGAGGTAGGGAGGGGTAGGTCAGTCCAGGGAAGACGGACAGGTCAAGGAGGTGGGATGAGGTTGGTAGGTAGGAGATGGAGGTGCGGCTTGGGGTTTTTGTGCTCCCGAGATGCTGCTTGGCCTGCTGTGTTCATCCAGCCTCACATTTTATTATCTTGGATTCTCCAGCATCTGCAGTTCCCATTATCTCTGATACAATCATAAGACAGTCTGCTTATTCTTGGTATCAACCCACTATATCGCCTCTGAACACTGTTCAATTCATTCACAACTTTCCTTAATTAAGGAGTCAAATGTTGCACATACTATTCAAGATGTAGTCTCACCACTGCACAGTGTAACTGGTATGTAACATTGTTAGATTTATGTGCAATTCCTCTCTCAATAAAGGATAGCATCTGGAGCGTCTTTCTAATTACCTGCTGTGCCTGCTTACTGACATTTTGTGAATCATGCAACTGAGAGATGAATAAAAATGAAGAATTTGTTAAAAAAATTGTCAAGTGTGACCAAGTTGCTTTCATTTCATAATGAAACACAAGAAGAAGTGCCTGTTGATTTCTTTGAAGTGAAAGTGAAATAGTGTAATAAAGGTAAAATACTGCAGATGCTGGAAATCTGAAGCAAACACAGAGATTGCGGGAAAAGCTCAGCAGGTCTGGCAGCATCTGAGAGAGAAACCGAGTTAACATTTTGAGTCTGACTGTGACTCTCCTTCAGAACTAATGTTCTGTGTGTTGCGCTCAATATCCGTAATAAGTGGATAAACCTTGAAGCCAAGACTAATACCACAGATGTCAAAATGTTTGAAATTTTGTAAATTTGTTGTAATTTAGACTTTTGATTCATATAGTACCAACCAAAGGTGTCAGTGTCAGATAATGGCTCTTAGTTTTAATCAGAAAAGTTGAAAATATTTATGAGTAACAATTGAGTCAAACACACCTAATTCCAGCATATTATCCAGCAGCAAATGGAGATGCAGAAGCAAGCATGCTAACTGTGAATTTGTCTCTGCTGCAGTATTTGCTGGGTGACTAGGCTAAGCAGTAGTTGCCACATTTCTCTTTGAAAAAAGCAGAAACTTTTCTTTTCTGATACAAAATAATACAACAGGCTAAAGTGAATGTTGGCGCCGATGAACGCTCTGTACTAAATTTGTTTGAAGTCTATTCTATTTAACATGGTGATGGTGTCACACAACACACACAATGTGTATACTCAGTATGAAGATGTGATTTTGTCTCCACAAGGACTAGGTGATGGTCTCTCCGACTGATACTGTCAAGGACAGTTGCCTCTACTCCAACTAGGTTGATGAGGATGAGCTGAGATATTGTGCCCTCTTGTTTTTTGATTTTGCAGGAAGTTCAGACTAATAACATCCTTTGGTACTTGGCAAGATTTGTTAGTAGTGGTGTACTGACCCTTTCCTAATGACAGACATTGAAGTCCCCCTAGCATTCTGTACCCTTGCCACTTTTAGTACTTCCTTCACATGGTGTTCCAATTGGGCAAGAATTGATTCGAAATGGGGGGAGATGGGGCAGAAATGAAATCTAAAGATTTAACCGGCATAAGGCTTCTTTGTTCATTTTTATCTGAATGCCATGAAATCTCAAAGTGTGCACTGCGAATATTGAGGGCTCCCAGGGCAACTCCCTCCTGACTGTTTCCCAGTGTGCCACCAACTCTGATGCGTCCGCCTTGCTCTTGGGATGAGACATATCCAAGAATGGTTCATCCATAAGGTATGATTTTGTGAGAATGGCCATATCAGACTGTTGCTTGACTAGTCTATGTGACAATTCACTCAGTTTTGGGATAGCGTTTTGTAAAGGGTACTTTGCAGGGTCAACAGGCATACTATTGTCATCATCAATGTCTGATGCTGGTGGGTTGTGCCTGTTCGCTCAATTTAACCTTTTAGTAATTTTGTGGCTTCTTTGCTGATGGGATAATTACTTAACACATCTTCTGTATCAAAAAAAATGTTGCGGGAAAGCTCAGCAGGTCTGGCGGCTCCTGTGAAGGAAAAAACAGAGTTAGCATTTCAGGCCCAGTGACCCTTCCTCAGAACATCTTCTGTAGGATGTATGCTTTCTATAAAACATTCATATATTGCCTGTTCAGAACAGATTAGACCTTTGATTAATACAGTGCCTGCTACTCTCATTTCTAATCTAGATGGATTATTAAGTCTTCCTCCTGGTGTAAATTGAAGGTTTCTGTTATAACTGGCACTAGCAGTGATTACTTGGAGCAGTTTACTTAGCACAGCTAAAGAGATGGTTATCAGAAAAATGAATTACTCAGAGTATCTAGAATAGTAACTATAAATAACTAGAGGCATGAACTCTGGCTGGAGATTGTTGTCTGTTTCTCTCTCCAGCAATGCAGTAGACATTCTGAGTATTTCCAATATGTTTTTCTTTCCATTATGGGCTTTCATTACACATGGTATTTTGGCCTTGTAATTATTGTGGTTTAACTCGCAGTAAACCAGAGTAATCATACTTTGATGTTAAAAACTGAAGCACATGCTAGAGAGATGCACAAATTTTCCACCCAGAATAATGTTTATTTAATCTGTCCCTCTCTCTGGGAAATGAACCACCATCATTTGGTAGGCAGAATCCAGTCGCTGGCTTATCCTTCCCTTAATATTTAAAAGGAAAACTATTTGGAATTTCCTCCTTATGATTATAGCCTGTAGTGTTTTCTTTTTTTCATGAAAAAATATATTAAGGCTGTGTTTATGGCATTTTTCAACAAACATACCCTGAAAATTAAAGGGCCATAATTTAAAGTAAACACTTCAAAATTAAACTTGCTTTAAATTTGATCTTGTTTACTGTCCCTTGTTTTCCAATAACAGTAAGTTATTGCAGTTCATTATTTATTTAGAAGTGAAATGTTCTTTATTTTGATAACTGTAACAGACCAGAAACAACTGAAATCTTGACATAATGCTTGTAATGAAGAATTTTTATTTGGCTAAGTACCTTGCCAATGCCAAAGACACTCAAGGTCACCTTGCTAAGAAGCAAAAAAAAATCAATGTGTGTCCTTTCATCTGTTTATTTTTTGGTACTCATCAATATCAAAATTATCTTGGCTATTGCTGAAGATGATTTTATCAGGGATGGACTGTATTCTTTAATGAGTGGAAAATTTGTGAGAGAGCTGTGCACTATGCTGGAATTTAGGAAGTACTGCATTGCAGTACTTTAGGCAGCAGCATTTTCTGTGGTGAGCTGCTATTTCACGTGCTAAATTTCAGGACTCTTCAATAACATCCATTCCAATTATAATCCTTTCCAATGAAATTATTATCGCTTCCAGCTTGCAGATTTTGCACTATTTTACCCCCTATGGCACACATTACCTCTTATGATATTTTTCGGGCAATTGGTTATTGCTATCATGTATTTAATTACTCATTAACCTCTTCAGTAGCAGAAAGTTTCACTCAGACCTGCACACATTTGCCTCTGTGGAGCATCTAGGATCTGTATCATGCATTTGTATGAGAAGAAATATTTCACAAGAGATAATTGCAAATTATTGCTATAAAGATTGCATACTCAGTTTTAGGCTAGATGCCTGACAAAAATTATCATTGTATTGATGAGTCCCCAGGCTTGAAGGTTGTAAAAACAGGCAGAAATTTGTTGCAAATGCTTCAGAATTTATCGTGCACTTGGCAACTTGATGATGGGTGCAGAGTTTTATATTTCATTAAAATTCTTCTCTCCTGTTTTCTGCAACATTTGCTGTCCAAAAACAGGAAGTTGACATACTCTCCATTACACTGCGATCAGCTATGGCAGCATAGCACAGTGTGACTTTCCCAGCCTCACAGTAACGGTTTGACATTTTGCAGGTATGATCTGAGAAACAAGGTATAACCACACATTGAGAAGTCGGCTGGCATCTCCCCAAACCTCAACACTCCATTGATGGTGACCACACACACTCGCACCCTCCTCTCCATCCACCGACACTGTCATCAGGCTCACTGCACCTTCATGACACATCTATGACCCACTTGCTGCATGGCTCTGCAATTTAATGATGCGCTTTGGAGCAGATCTGCACCTTTCATTGCAATGCTGCTGTCAAGCCTTTTTGTTCCTAGGGAGAGGCATCCATCACATTGAGCCCTGAGGTAGCATCATCACTTTCCGTCTTGGTGCCCACTCACTTTGTGACTGCCTGGATGCTCACATTATCTCTCCCCTGCCTTGCCTTACCTTACCTTACCTTGCTGTTGTGGACCTTCAGCCAGGGCTTGAAGACTCAAGATTGTCTTTACTTACATTTTAGCATACACACAAATCCAGGCAGCTTCTCATGGAGATCCACAGTCATCAGTCAAGCAATGGACATATTGCTGTAGGTTACCATACTACATAAATCTCACCATGTGCCAGGAGCTTCTACAGTAAATGTATTGTATTTACATCAATCAAATAGCCACATCTTAAAGTCTAAAGAGATTAGATGACAGCCAAGTCAAGGATAAAACCCTTCTGGCAGTGTTGGAAGCTGGATATCAATCCACAGGCTTGGACATAGTCAGTTGTCCACATGGGGTGGTCAGGATCAGGGATTCTTACATCTGCAGACCAGGACACATGTCATTCTCAGTCCTGCAGGTCCAGTGCAACCAGCCAAGGGAGCCACAGTGTATCAGCCAGGGAGCTGCACAGAGAAAAGGCAGGAGTCTGCTCAGTTATCAGTTGATGGTGTCCACATCAGTCAAGGGAAATGGGCCATTGTCACTACTAAAGGTCTGCAGGTAAGCTGGGGAATGTAATTGTGGGGGCTGGAGGAAGCATGCTGGTACGTAGAGAGACAACAGTCATGCAACTTAACAATATGAATCAATCCCACTACTGGCATTGCATTGTGGAATGGAAAGACTTCCGCTAGTTATCAAAGTAGCAAACACTTTCTAAAGCCCCATAGCCTGCGCATGATGCAAAAGCTGTTCACTTGGACCATAAAACATTGTGTAGTGCCAAGAGTAGCTAGACTCTGTTCCTTCATTCTTTTAGTTACACCTAGAATGACATTTTGTTTATCCAGCCAATGATAAAAAGTGAACATAAATACATACTCACAGTTATAAATATACAATGAAGTTTCACCATGCCATCTCAGAAGGTCTTCTTCTCTCTTTCCCTTCCTTGATATCACAGGGCAGCGCCAGATGTTGCAGTTGGGTGGAGGAACCCTGCCCTACACTTGAGTCTTTTGGTCAGGTGGACCCCAGAGGAAATTGCGACTAGACGTCCCAGATGTTGGTGCACCTACTCCGGGCAGCTCCTGCCCTCCTCGGCTTGAACTCCCACAAGGCTGAGGGTGGCAGGCAGGGTGGAGATGGAAAGCACAGACATCTTTGCAGCATCCTGAGTGAAGACTTGTGGAGGGCCATTATGTAGTTCCTCCTCTAGCTTGGCGGCTATTGACATGTCCTTATCTCCACGTGAGGAAAAGACATCTGGACTGAGGGCATGCTTGATACTGAGCACCTGTGGTTAAAGCAATTATGCTCAGACACTGAGGCTGCTGGGCCCAACTGTCCACGGAACCTGCCATCCTGCCCATTGGGGCATGCCAGTATTTGTGGAATCCTGCAACCTTTGAGTCAGTTCACCCAGAGCCTCCGACAAGCCTGTCTGCTGCTTCTCTATCTATTTGTGCACGCCCATGAAGCTCTGAACTGTCGACACTATGGAGTCCTCTTCTGCCTGCAGTCCTCTGTAACCTAGGGAGTTCCTTCCCTCTGACCACTCAAGAGATGAAGCGATGATGAGGTTAACCAGCTTGTGCTGCAAAGTCTAAGCGAGCTGAAGTACTGCAATCTGAGCTTGTGAATGGCACAGGAGGCAGCCTTGTTGCTTCGTCCTCTGAGGGATCTGCACATTCTTCCTCAGAAGGACAAGATGTCCTGTGGGGGTGCCCTGTTTACAGCACAGCCAATGTAAATTTTGCAGGAGGCAAGGGGAGAATTTGCTGATGGCTTGTGATGCAGAGTGATGCCAACCGTGAGGGTTCAGTTCCTGAAGTAGCTGAGAGTAACATGAAGGACTCTTCCTTGCAAACTCTCCTCTTGCCTGAGGCATAATGACTCACCACCCGCAACCACTGCTCTCTCATGCTCTGCTTAGACAATGATAACTTTACAAGAAGTTCAAGCATGTTAGAATTGCATTCACAGTGCTAGCAATGGCATAGTAACTCAGCAAAGGACAATGATTTAGACTTAGTTACTGGGACAAAGATTTCTGCATTGTCACAGGAATGATCACAGTGTTCATCACCTACTGTATGGTTCCTGGCTATATCAGGCAAGCCGTCACCTGTCTTGGTTCTTTCTGCCATACAGACCGTTTTCTTGTGGAATGAGACATAAGAAGGGATTGAGTCCGATGAAAGTGGGTGCCATAACTGTTAGTGTTGGTGCATATGATGTGCCGAGTGAGTAGAAAGCACGGAAGCTATGCAGGGTTAATCAGTGGGGATACGGTGGTCGAAGATGTGTGAGGGAGGATGTTACATGCAAAAATGAGGGTGGCAGAGTATGAGCCTTGGTGGGAGATGGGTGCACGAGCAGAGTTAGAGCTGTTGTGAGATGGTAGAGAGAAGATGGTGGGGCTTACCTTTGTGGAGCACAAAAGCCATTAACTTTCTTTCTGCAGATATAGTAGGAACTGCCGACGCTGGAGAATCTGAGATAACCCAGTGTGAAGCTGGATGAACACAGAAGGCCAAGCAACATCAGAGGAGCAGGAAAGTTGATGTTTCTGAAGAAGGGTCTGAACCCAAAACATCAAATTTCCTACTCCTCTGATGCTGCTTGGTCTGCTGTGTTCATCCAGCTGCACACTGTGTTATTTCAACTTTGTTTCTGCATTGCTGCATGTTCTTCTGATCCATGAAAATACCCCTTACTCACATGGCCCTGAGGGGAAAGGACAGCCTTCCTCTGCACCACCCATTTACCAGGGCTTCTAGGTCACCGTCGGCAAAGTGAGCTTGCCAGGTTTCCTCTGCCCACCAGGTCTGGACCAACTCTGGGCATGAAGAAGCTATGCAGGGGCAGTCCCAGACTGCTAACACTTAACCTGGCACATAACTACATTTTAAATATGGAGCTGCTGCTTGGAATCCTTGGAGATCCCAGAAGTGGTGAATACCTGCCCCTCTTGTGAAAGAAAAAATGTGACCAGGGACTTGGTGCATAGCTAATGAGGTGAGTTTCAGAAAATAAAAATCTAGTGAGAGATCTAGTTAGGGGTTATGGAGAGAAATTCTCCAAGAAAACCACCAAAATTGACACCTAGTCAATTTCTGGTAAATGCAGCTCCTTCACCAATAAATTCCATAATGAATCTGACTCCTCTACCTGAACACTCACCTATCCATAAATCAGCTGCAATAAATTACTTAGCATTCAGTTGTAACCAATAAGCAAATTAACCTGGAGACAAAATATGAACAAGAGAATAGCATCTGACTCTTCCCACTCACCTTTGGATAAGAATTTTTTGCTATTATGCGAGCCAACATTACAAATGTTTTTGCAAACATTTGGGCAGTTATTTCACTACTAATACCAGAAAGAACCTTTTACAGCGTACTCATGTGTTACTATACAAAGTGTCCAAAGTAATTCACATTTTCCCTCCAAGATCTGTAGAGAGAAGTTGATTTTTGGAAGAATAAGTGCACATGACTACTTGAGGGAATGTAATGCTTGGGGAGGTGATGGCCTAGTGCTTTGGTCATGAGACTTTTAACCCAGAGACCCAGGTAATGTTCTAGGGACCTGGGATGGTGACAAAGAAACTGTTATCAGTTGTCGAAGAATCCATTTGGTTCAGCAATGGCCTTTCGCCAAGAAATCCACCATCCCCACCTGGTCTGGTCTACATGTCACTCCTGATCCACAGCAATGTGTTTGATTCTCAACTGCCCTCTGGAATGGGCAATAAGTGCTGGTTAGACAGTGACACTCTCATCCTGTGATTGGATAAAGAAAAATCAAAACAGAACACTGGGAAAAAAGTTAACTGCTGCCTTAAGAGGTAATAATATGGACTCAAGGCCCAGGCAAATGAATAGCTATTATAATTCATTACACCTATAAGCTGCTTATGGACATTTTGATGACTTTTGAGCACCAAATCACAGTTTAAAATGGTCTGTGTATGGGGTAAAGGACACTTTTGAACAGGCAGGTCTGCTCAAACAGTCAGAATGAAGAATCCTCACTGGAACATATATATATAAAGGGATGGGTTACAGAAAATGAAGCTCTTCCCTGGATACCAAGAAGTGCTCCTAGTTCTGCACATTCTGTGGGATTTTAGCTCTACGATTTGTATCCTTTGCATTTAAGACCATAAGACCATAAGACATAGGAGTGGAAGTAAGGCCATTCAGCCCATTAAGTCCACTCCGCCATTTAAATCATGGCTGAAATGCATTTCAACTCCACTTCCCTGCACTCTCCCCGTAGCCCTTGATTCCTTCTGAGATCAAGAATTTGTTGATCTCTGCCTTGAAGGCATCCAACGTCCCGGCCCCCACTGCACTATGCGGCAATGAATTCCACAAGCCAACCACTCTCTGGCTGAAGAAATGGCGTCTCATTTCAGTTTTAAATTTACTCCCACTAATTTTAAGGCTGTGCCCACGCATCCTAGTCTCCCCGCCTAACGGAAACAACTTCCTAGCGTCCATCCCTTCTAAACCATACATTATCTTGTAAGTTTCTATTAGATCTCCCCTCAACCTTCTAAACTCTAATGAGTACAATCCCAGGATCTTTAGCCATTCATCATACGTTAAACCTACCATTCCAGGGATCATCCGTGTGAATCTCCTCTGGACATACTCCAGGGCTAGTATGTCCTTCCTGAGATGTGGGGCCAAAAATTGGACACAGTATTCTAAAAGGGGTCTAACTAGAGCCTTATAAAGCCTCAGAAGAACATCACTGCTTTTATATTCCAACCCTCTTGAGATAAACGACAACATTACATTCGTTTTCTTAATTATGGACTCTACCTGCAAGTTAACCTTTAGAAAATGCTGGACCAACACTCCCAGATCCCTTTGCACTTCTGATTTGCGAATTTTCTCACCATTTAGAAAATAGTCCATGCCTGTATTCTATTTTCCAAAGTGCAAAACCTCACATTTACTCACATTGAATTTCATCAGCCATTTCCTGGACCACTCTCCTAAACTGTCTAAATCTTTCTGCAGCTTCCCCACCTCCCCAGTACTACCTGTCTGTCCACCTATTTTTGTATCATCGGCAAACTTCACCAGAATGCTCTCAGTCCCTTCATCCAGATCATTAATTTATAAGGTGAACAGCTGTGGCCCCAACACTGAACCCTACAGGACATAGCTCGTCACTGGTTGCCATTCCGAAAAAGAGCCTTTTATCCCAACTCTCTGCCTTCTGTCAGACAGCCAATCCTCAATCCAAGCCAGTAGCTCGCCTCGAACACCATGGGCCCTCACCTTGCTCAGCAGCCTCCCGTGAGGCACTGTATCAAAGGCCTTTTGGAAGTCTAGATAGATAACATCTACTGGGTTTCCCTGGTCTAACAGACTTGTTACCTCTTCAAAGAATTCTAACAGGCTTTGTCAGATTCTTCACAAATGCAGAATAACAGGCATTGTTGGAAGGAGCAATCCAAAGAAGGCTACAACAGCAGGATCCAGAGATGTTGTGCTTCATGTTTCATGATTCAAAGGATCAGGTTGGACTTGTGCGTCCTAACTGAGGATAATTTGAATGGAGGTGAGATATGAGGTGATGGAGATTGAGGATGCTCTTCCTGACCGAGCCAATGTAGTAAAGGCCATTACCTCCCTCCTGAAGCTTTCCTTGTATTATAGCAGCTCTCCAGTTTCCTAGGGCTTGGTAAAACTGACCAGCACATTAAAGTCTGTAATGCGGACAGTTGGATAGTTGATTTGTTTAAAAACCATCATGTTGGCAAGTACAAACAGTGGTAGCAACAAATAATCATAATTTGTAATACAGATATAGATAATTATTAAATTAAAAATGTAAATAAAATATAAAGTGTTAAAAGGATCACTGCATATGTAGTGCTCTTCATACTTATTACAAAAAAGATCACTTCAAGCAAAAATAGGCATGTAGGTCTCCTTAACTTAGAATAAAATAGAAAATGTACACAGTCTGCATTTTGTAAAGTCCATAGATCATAATTTGTTAGAGTGTGTCAAGTATATTTTCAATCACCAACGTACCACTTACTAAGTTCCATAAAGTAGAGGATTGGGCTGCTTTGTGGGCTGCTCATTCTGCATGTTTTTGCCACATGCTGTCTTTTCTTCCTAATTATGGGGCTTAGGGGAAGGTGATGGTGTAGTGGTAATGTCACTCAGCTAGTAATTCAAATCTTTACACCATGCTTTGTATCATGGGTTTGAATCCTACTATGGTGAAGTTTGAATTCAATAAAATCTGGAATAAAGAGATGGCCTAATGTTGACTATGTAACTACTGTTGATTGTTGTATAAAGCCCATCTCGTTTACTACTTTTAAGGTAGGAAGTCGGCCATCCTTACCTGGTCTGGCCTAAATGTGACTTCAGATCCACTGCAATGTGGTTAACTCTTAACTATTCTCTGAGTTATTTGGGATGAGTAATAAATGTTTGCTTTGCCAGCAATGTTAACATTCCATGAGTGAACGTATAAAAAGAAATTCAATCATGTATTTACTTTGTGATGTTATGGCAAGAGATCATGGCGATGGGCATGAAGACTCAAGAGTTTTCTAGCAAAGCTCAATCAAAGCTTTATTCACTTTTCAGGAAGGGACAGCTATATAGTTTTTTTTATTGTATCAGATTGCTTTGCTATATGTTACCTAAGATTAATTTCAGTATTTGTTGCTTTGAGCATGTTGACATGTGTTTGCAAAGTTCAGCATTCTAAGCAGGTGCTGCAGTCAACAAGGGATCTAATGTAACCATTAAACAGAGTAACTAGGTCAATTTGAGATATAGTTGAGAAGATGCATTATGCAAAGTCTTCCACTTGGTCTTTTAAGCATTTCACACACATAAGTAATCACTTTGAACATAAATTCCTAATAGTTCATGCACACTTCGATTAAGTGAGTAAAATCAGAAACTGTTAGCTCCATTATAAATATTTTAATTCTCAAACCACCTCCAGTTTGGCTCACTCACTGCTAAGTCTCCACTAAACATGCCCCTTATTTATACCCAATCTCTGCACTCATCCATGTTAAAATTCACCCGCAAAGCCTAAATCAGGACAAGAACATTAGAATATTGAATGCAGTATAAAATCATTCACAGAAAGCATAAAAAAGAGATGCAAAGAACAGGGGAATTGAGAGACACATTAGACTGAAGCAGAAATTGCACAATTTTTGCATGCCAACAACAATTAAAACATAAATGCATAAAATTCCATGCTAATAAAAGCTAATTTTCCAAGTCAGAGATGTTGTTGGACAATAGTTAACTTACCACGCTATTAACAATTCATTTTCACTTGAATGGGCAAGCTGTAAGATTTTCTGGAATATTTAGAGTTTAGTATGTAAGGACAGCAATTTATGTCCTTACATACATTTCAATGTTAACTCCCTAAGCAAGATGCCACTTTAACAAAGCTTGTGGAGGACCAGGACAATTCTGAGTGCAAATTCATGATTAAGGCCATATGTTATAGGAGCAGGATTAGGTCATTTGGCCCATCAATTCTGCTCCTCCATAGGATCATGGCTGATATGTTTCTCAACTCCATTCTCCTGCATTCATCCTGAAACCCTTGATATTCTTATTAATTAGGAACCAATCTTTCTCTTTCTTAAATACACTCAATAATTTGGTTTCCACAGCCTTCTGCGACAATGAGTTTCACAGATTCCACAGAAATTCCTCTTCATTTCAGTCCTAAAATAACATCCCTTCACTCTAAGGCTGTGCCTTTGGGTCATAGTCTCTCATACCAATGGGGCGGTTATATTCACGGTCCTCTCCTCAAAGGGTGTAAGTTCTGAACATCAGGTGTCCCATAATCTGCTTTGACTCTGTACTTACATCTATGGTGAGTGGGACAATCAGACTAGCATTGGATGAGTGAGGCTAGTTCCTGGTTCGTGAGGTGAATACTGTCAGAAAACTCACAAGGTCCTCGCAAAGAGAAACCCTCCATCAAATTCAACAAAACTGACATTATGATTTATGATTTCCATTATGATTCAACACATAGTGCTTGAATGTCTTTCTGATACCACAAGATTTTTCAAAACAACTCTTTTGAAATGTTCTCCCTCCTGTAATATATGCAAATAAATTAACATATTCTCACTTACTAAGGTCCCTTAAACAGTAGTGAGATGGATGGCCAGACAATACTCTCGAGGATGTTGGTTGAATTATAAATGATGAACAAGACAATGGGAAACCATTTGTTTGTCATGTATGAAGACACAAATTTTTACTTTCATCAAGGAATACAGGCTTGGTTAAACATCTAAACTGAAAGGTCATACTTTTAACAGTTGCACACCCTCAGTATGCACTGAAATGCAAGCCTATATTATGTGCTTTGACATTGTGGTGAAGTGTGAGCTCATGACTTTGGAACTCAGGCAAGTATGTTCTGTACCATAGATGAGGGTGCTATATTATTGACCCAATAGTAAGTAATGTCCTCAAATCACACCATGGAAAAATCTGAATTTTAACATCTAATTTACATTCTAGGCCTGCATCAAAGCTGAATGCTTCAGTGTAAGAGTGAAGTCACAAATGCCTAAATTTAGTACAAACATGTGTGTTGAGTTCATGCCTCATCAAACTGAAAACAGTTACTTGTTTTTACATCAGCAAAGTGTGCTGGTGAAAGTTGTTAGTTTCTGCAGGGGTTCCTATTTGTAAAGTGCAAAAAGCGATGACAGTACAAAAAAATGCATGATGCTCCATTCTGTCAATAGGTAATGCAGTTGAATAAATCAGCCATAGCAAGAACTGCAGATGCTGAAGAATCTGAAATAACAAAGTATGGAACTGGATGAACACAGCAGGCCAAGCAACATCAGAGGAGCAGGAAGGCTGACGCTTCGGGCCTAGACCCTTCTTCAGAAATAGGGGAGGGGAAGGGGGTTCTGAAATAAATAGGGAGAGAGGGGGAGGTGGATAGAAGATGGATAGCGGAGAAGATAGATGGAGAGGAGGCAGACAGGTCAAAGAGACCGGAATAGAGCCAGTAAAGGTGATTGTAGGTGGGGAGGTAGGGAGGAGATAGGTCAGTGCAGGGTGGGTGGATAAGTCAAGGGGGCAGGATGAGGCTAGTAGTAGGAGATGGGGGTGGGGCTTGGGGTGGGAGGAAGAGATAGGTGGGAGGAAGGACAGGTTAGGGAGGTGGAGATGAGCTGTGCTGGTTTTGGGGTGCAGTAGGGGGAGGAGAGATTTTGAAGCTTGTGAAGCCCATATTGATACCATTGGGCTGCAGGGATCCCAAGCGGAATAAGAGGTGCTGCTCCTGCAACCTTCGGGTGGCATTGTTGTGGCACTGCAGGAGGCCCAGGATGGACATGTTGTCTAAGAAATGGAAGGGGGAGTTGAAATAGTTCGTGACTGAGAGGTGCAGTTTTTTAGTTGAGTGTAGGTGTTCTGCAAAGCGGTCCCCAAGCCTCCACTTGGTTTACCTGACGTAGAGGACGCCACAACGGGAACAGCGGATACAGTATATCACATTAGCAGATGTGCAGGTGAACATCTGCTTGATGTGGAAAGTCTTTTTGGGGCCTGGGATGGGGGTGAGGGGGGAGGTGTGGGGACAGGTGTAGCTCTTCCTGCGGTTGCAGGGGAAAGTGCCAGTTGTGTTGCAGATATTGTGCAGTTTTAGTATGACAACTGAAAGTGCATCTATAAAACAAATATTTTTAATAACACTTTAGAACCACTAACTGTGAATAACCTCATTCTAAACAAATGGAAATGACCTTTATTTTAGAAAAATCATTTATTCAATATATTGATGTCCATGAATCACTTTTACCGTGGGTTATGGAAGAAAATAATATTTAGAACCTTCTCAAAAGCTCCTAATTGTATCCTTGCACCAAAGCAAAACCTTAATATAAACAGGCTCTTCAAACTCCTCTATAGATGAATTTGACAGATGTTTGCTATTGAGAATAAGATAGATTCAAAAAAAAGGTCACTTTCATATTTAGGGCCATCTTCTATCACAATTTTTTTTAAACTGGTGCAGTGGAGATTTGATTTTGCACTGGTTTCAGTTTGCTCTCAGAATTTCCCAATCTTTCGTGCAGTTTTGGCCATCATTGGGTAAATGGTGCTGCCAATCTAATGGATATCCAAACGAATTATGCAGTATTCATGAAATAAGCTTGTCCCATTTTCATGTTATTCTTGGCTATCACCTTCATTTTAACAGACCTCCTGTCTGGATAACTGATAATGCCTGTTGAAAACATTTGTGATCCATTAAATCTCCAATCCATTCATTGAATGATGATGAGGTATAAACGTTATTTTAATATCACTGCCATAATCCACAGATACAGGTTCCAAATTTCTACTGTCAAATTGAGAGCTTTAAAGATTCAGATAGAATAAAAAGCTTGGAGCAAAAGATTTGAACTAAAATCATTTAACCAGAAGCATACAAACCTGTGTGTTTATGATGATTTATAACAATTCTGGGTTTGCATAAAGTTTTTCTTCCACAAGTCACAGAGTTGTTAACCCATTTGTTGTGAAGAGCTTCGATCTTTCAATAAAATAGTTCGATTTTAAATAAGCCTGTTAATACAATTGTTGTTAATTTCTTGTGGGTGTTCCAGTCTCCTTCCACAGTCCAAAGTTGTGCAGGTGAGCTGGATCAGTCATAGGAAATGTAGGAATAGTGTAGGGGTTGGTATGGACTTGATGGGCCAAATGACCTGCTTCCACACTGTTGGAATTCTATGATTCTATATCTATTTTGCTTAATATTGGCTCCAGAAACTCACTCTCTTTCTCTCAGTCAGATCCACTAGGGATACATTAAATATAAAGATTCAATCTAATTTATGAGGTGTACTATATACCACACCTCTGGTTGTGTACCAATACCATGAATGAACCCTGCTGCAACTGGGAAATTGGATGCCAGCTATTGAGGCAAAGAGGAAATGAACCAGTATCTTCATACTCACCCCAAATTGCCAGGGCAATATACACCACATGTGCACTGATACTGATTCCTAACCAGTCCAATAAATTACCTGTAGTCTTGACATACTTGTAAGCTATTTCTTCAAAGCCCTCTGAACAGAAAAATCAGATATTGTGCCTTTTCATTAAAATATACAGGAAACATAGTCATTAATTGTCTCCTGGAATTTTTTATACACTGGTTCTCAATGTGACTGAGGCCTCATTGGGGCAATAGAATAAACAGGTTGAAATGTCAAAATGCAGCAAACTGTAATACATAATATGATATAAGGGAAGGCTTAGTGGTATTATCTCTGGACTGTTCATCTAGAAATTCAGGTAATGTTCTGAGGACGTGCGTAAATAAATAAAGAAAAAAACTCGATAAAATTGATTTATTTGCTATTGACTATTGGGATGAGGAAACTAGATATAAAGAGCTCATTAATAGCTGTTAAAGCCCTCAGTTAAGCATTCCCAGATGAATCTGTGTTTTACATTTGAAGTGGTTTGCTTCCTCAATAATTTGTTGCATTTCCAAAAAGAATAACGTGACTTTTTAAAAATAGAACACAAAAAAGTCTTATGTTCACTTCCTATAATGAAACAAAAGACATAATAATCATCCATCACATGCGCTGTGTATAACAGTTCTGCAGCAGGAATAGTAGAATTTGAGGAGATTCCAAGAATGTTTAGAAATGTAAAATAAATTGGACAAGTGATCAGGATTATTGTTAGTTAGAATTCTCCTGTATTTCAAGCTGGCCTGGAATTGAGCATTGAAGAGGATCTGACTTTCCTGGATGGTCTGCAGATATGTCAGGCAACAGCAGTTATCTGTCCAGCTCCTATTTTGGATTCTTGTTTCTGTGAAAATGTAAGAAAGAATGAGGAATGAAAGGTGTGCAGGCAAAAAAAAACCTCAACCATGTTTTTTGACACTTGCTGAGGATCGATAATATCAAAGTTATTGCTCTCAAGTTATAATTGATGTAAATAATTTTTATTAAAATGCAAATATTGCAGTACTGTAGTGAATGATATGCCTCAATCTGTGCATTAGGTCTAAAACACAACAGAGGAGACAATAATTTGTAAAACAATACGGTCCAACCTAAATAAAAGTATCTCAGATGGAAAACAGATACTAACGGGATTAAGTTAAGTCATAGAGTGGTGTTGACATCTGTAGTGATTATAATGCGGTCAGCCAGGTGGACCACATAGAATATGAGTTCCCTGAATGGGACTGTCATATTCATCTAATCAGGGAATCCTGGCTGATAGATACCAACAGGAGTATCAGAGATTTTGTTTATTCTGAGAGCTAGCTCTGAGGGAGCTGGGTCAGTGTCAAGGACTCTCCATGTGTAAATGAAGGGTGATGTGGTGACACGATACTGGACCCTGCGGTGTTATTTCAGTATCTGCAATATAGAAGGTTTCACTTCATCAAAAAAAAGTAAGTTGTGCAATTGCAGCCAAGCAGTTCAGGCAGCCGGGGATGTAACACACATTGCATTCTGGGTAGCTCAATCCTCAATCAGTCACCAGAAAAATATGGCTGATTCTGCAATATTTTTAACATTAAATAACCTCTATTTTTGGAGAACACAGGGAAAAATTTACAGCTATCAGAGTGATTATTTAATGCAACAAAAATGCTTCACATTTGCTTTCACCTAACAAATAAAAAGATATTTTGTGAAGAGTGTTTCCAAAATTGTTCCAAAATCTCTGCATGGATATTGAGGTACAGCGAATGTTTGAAACAGTGTAAGAAGGCCGACAATGAAACATCACTCCCTGACACGCTCAATGCTTTCTATGCTCGGTTTGAGCAGACTACCGCCGGCGTGGAGACGCCTGCTTTGACAGCCCCAGACATATATCGTGGCTCCGTCACTGCTGCAGTCATTAGATCAGTCTTCCTGGGAGTCAACCCAAGGAAAGCAACAGGCCTGGACAGTGTCCCCGGCCAAGCACTCAGATCCTGTGCGGACCAACTGGTGGAGGTATTCACTGACATCTTCAACCCCTCCCTCCTAGAAGCTGAAGTCCCGACTTATTTCAAGAAGATCACCATCATGCCCTGTACCCAACAAAACACATGCAGTGTACCTTAATGACTACTGCCAGTTGTTCTGACTGCAATAAACGTGAAGTACTTCAAGTGGCTGGCCATGGCCCACATCAACTCCAGTCTCCCAACCTGCCTTGATCCCCTACAGTTTGCCTACTGACATAACAGGTCCACAGAGGATGCCATATCCCTTGCCCTGCACTCACCTCTGGAACAACTGGACAACAAAGACGCCCACGTCAGACTCCTGCTCATTGACTACAGCTCCACCTTCAACACAATTATCCCTTCCAGACTGATCTCAAAACTGTGTGACCTTAGTCATGGCTCCACCCTCTGCAACTGGATCCTCAGCTTTCTGATCCATAGACCGCAATCAGTGAGGATTGGTAACTGCACCTCGTCCACAGTAACACTCAACGCTGGAGCCCCTAAGGATGTGTTCTCAGCTCCATACTGTACTCCCTGTATACCTATGAATGTGTTGCAAAATTCTGAGTAAATGCCACGTACAAGTTCACAGACAACACCACTGTAGTGGGACAGATACCTGACAAAGATGAGTCAAACTACAGAAGGGAAATAGAGGGTTTGGTGACTTGGTGCCATGTTGAATTTTCTCTCTCAAAGTTGGCAAAACTAAAGAACCGATCATTGACTTCAGAAAGAAAGGAGGAGAACACGCCTCCATCTACATAAGCGGAACTGATGTTGAGAGAATGAAGAGCATTAATTTCCTCGGAGTGGCAATAACCGATGACCTGTCCTGGACTTCCCAGGTAAATGCGACAGTCAAGGCTGCACAACAATGCCTCTTCTTCCTCAGGTGGCTCAGAAAATTTGGCATGACGATAAGGTCCCTCACCAACTTCTGCAGATACACCATTGAAAGCATACTGACCGGGTGCATCACCGGTCTGGTACGGCAACTGCTCTGCCCAGGCCTGTAAGAAACTACAGAAGGTGTTGCACACAGCCCAGGCCATCATGGAAGCCAACCTTCCATCCATGGACTCCATTTACATGGCCTACTGCCCACAGAAAGTTGGCCAACATCATCAAAGACCCATTGCACCCCAGTAATGATCTCCTCCAACCTCTTCCGTCAGGTAGAAGATGCAGAAGGATGAACACATGCACAAGTGGGCTCAGAGACATCTTATTTCCAGCTGTTTTCAGACTGTTGAATGGACTCTAACCTCAAATAATGTAACCCACAATGTAACCTGTAAGCCTCAAGATTTTTTGATATGCACATCCTTTGCTTGCTGTGATCTGCCTGTATTGCTCGTAAACAAAGCTTTTCACTGTATTTCGTTACGTGTGACAATAAAATCAAAATAGAAACAAATGTTTGTATGCTGCTAACATATTAAAGCAGGAGAAGCTTTGAAAGGTCTGTTTCATTTCGAACATAGGACTGTTGTTATGCTAATTTATCACTTTAATTGAACAAAAGATTTCCAGTTTGGACTTTGCTCTATACTGTATGCCTCCAAGGCCTACTTCAAATTAAACCAAACAAAAACAGAAAGAACTGCAGATGTTGGTGATCAGAAACAAAAGCAGATATTGCTAGAAAGACTCAGCGGGTTAGGCAGCATACGTGGAGAGAAAGCGGAGTTAATGTTTTAGGGCCAGTAACCCTTCTTCAGAACAGTTTTGTGCAAAGGTCACTGAACCCGAAATGTTAATTCTGCTTTCTCTCCACAGATGTTGGTGGTTCAGTGTTGTTCCCATTGTTGCCTCACAGCGCCAGGGCCCCATTTCAATTCCAGCTTCAGGTGACTGTCTGCATGGAGTTTGTACATTCTCCCCGTATCTGTGTGGGTTTCCTCCTCGTGTTCCAGTTTCGTCTCACGGTTCAAAGATGTGTATATTAGGTGCATTGACCGTGTTAAATTGCCGGTAGTGTTCAGAGATATATAGGTTAAGTGGATCAGCCATGGGAAATGCAGGGTTACAGGGATAGGGTAGGCGAATGAGTCTGGGTGGAATGGTCTTCAGAGAGTCAGTGTGGAAATGTTGCACCAAATTGCCTGTTTCCACGCTGTAGGGAATCTTTGGCTCTATTCCCTACTGGGTTTTTCCAGCACTATCTGATTTTATGACTTCAAATTAAATTTCTGTTTTGTGTGAACGGTCATTTGTTTATTATTTCAGCTATTTTTTCTGTATTTTTGTACTAAATACAATTATAGATCTTTGATTCAAAATATATTTACTTGGATTTACATTAGCATTGAATTTGAGATACGAATGCATCTTTCTATCTTTGTTTGTTCTTTCTGAAGCAATTTACATGCTCATGTACATACAAAGGACATTATTATAAAGTGTCGAACATGAACAACAAAAAATGTTGATCGATTTACATGTAACAAATTAAAGCATCCAAACGATTCCAGGCTGGTCTTTGGTGAGAAATATTATTACAATGAGAAGCTTGGGTACCAACCACTGGTAATTTGCCATTTAAAAGAGTAATGCCATCAACTCTCCTTCATACATTGTCCAGTAATCTGTGGTGGAGGATGAATCAGAAATAAGTCTTAGCTGAAGAGACTATTGTGCTCTGTGACAAGATATAATAACCATACGCAGATTACGTGAACACTTCAACAGATTAGCTATTACTAACAAGAGGTAGGTGAGTCACTTGTGCCTCCATCAGGGGACTATGTCTAAGTCTCTAGCTTCAAACTGCCATCTGCCCAAAGATGCCCCAATGTCTGTGTAATAAGCAGATTATGTATCAAATGGATGAAGATTAAACACTGCCCATTTATTAACCCTTTAAAGCTAATTATCTCATGGAATAAGAAGTAGTGAAACATCACGCACTTCGGAGATTACCTACCAAGTACAAGCAACAGGCAATATTGACTGCCAAGACTATCACTGGAGGTCCCCAGCCAAGAACAAGTCCCAAATCCTTGGCACGGAAATACTTAATCTATTTCTGAGCCTACAAAGCAGACAAGAAGAAAATCACTAAGTTACTATTTTAGACCTTTTTATGATCCTCTTCCTTGCAAGTCTGATTGGAAGTTAAACTCCCAGCACCTTTGTATTCAGGCTGATATGTATGTGTAAAGTATGAACTTGTTAACTTCAGACAGATGCCTTCACTTCCTGTGGAGCTGGATGAACACAGCAGGCCAAGCAGCATCTTAGGAGCGCAAAAGCTGATGTTCCGGGCCTAGAATCCCTCCTCCCTCTGGGCAAAACTCAGGGGATCTCTCTCCCATTGCAACTCTCTTGTAATCTCTTTGGCCTTGAAAAGAACCTTTTCTGATGAAGGGTCGAGGTGCAAAACGTAAGCTTTTGTGTTCCTAAGATGCTGCTTGGCATGCTGTGTTCATCCAGCTCCACACTTTGTTATCTCGGATTCTCCAGCATCTGCACTTCCCATTATCTCTGCCATCACTTCCTGTTCAGTTCAGCAAGTTGAGATTGCAAACAATCATATTAAGTGACTTCAGGGTGGAAAGTAATCGGTGCAATTTTAATTGCCTGCCAGTCAAATTTCCATTAGATGTACAAGGATGAAATCGTATCAAGAAGGTCAGAAATGTTATAACCAAAAATATACTGTATCAGCAGGGGAAAGAGGGAATATCACATTGCAATATTACTTACAACAATTAGAGGTCACATGACATCAGGTTATGGTCCAACAGGTTAATTTGGAATCAAGGTTTCAAATAGTCCAGTTTTTCCTAAAATTTTTTTTTTGTAAGTGTGTGAATGCTTTGATTATGTCAAATACATGTGGGTATAGATTTAAGGTAAGGGAGGAAGTTTAAAGGAAATGTAGTGGAAAGTTTTTTTTAACACAGAGCGTGGTAGATGCCTGGAATGTGCTACAGGGGAGGCGATAGAAGCAGATATGATAGCAATATTTAAGAGGTATTTAGGCAGATACATGAATAGGTAGGGAATAGAGGGAAGAGGACCATATGCAGGCAGATGGCATCAGTCTAGAATGGCATAGTAGCATAGACAGTTGTGGGCTGAAGAGCCTGTTCCTATGCTGTCCTGTTCTATGTTTTTCTGTGTTCTGAATAGAAAATGGTCTTCTGTGTATTTGCAAGTATAAATTGTATGCAAAAAGAAAATACACTTTAGTCAATTTGTTTTCAAGGAATTAATCAAGTATGGAATTGATCTTTCTAGAAAAAGCAAAGGTTTTAAATGGAAGCAAGAAAGAAACAATTTCTCCTTAGGTGCCCCATAAGGTAGGAATTAGTTATGATTCTGTTAGAACCAAAGGAGACTGGAAAAAAAACGAGCTCAATAAACTAAATACATAGGAATAAAACAAAGAACAGCAGGTGCTAGAGATCTGAATCTAAAACAGAAATAGCTTGTGAAACTCCGTCGATCTGGCAGCATCCGTGGGGAAAAAGCAGAGTTAATGTTTTGAGTTAGGTGACTCTTCGAGAGAACGTAGCTGCTAGGAAGAATTGGTAATGAGACAACATTATTTATCACACTTTATGGGTTGCTTTCAGCCTGCCTATTCTCTCCTACTCTCAGGCCTCATTATCACTCATTCGGTTGTCTTCTATCCAGGCCTACTTTCAATAGTCCCCTCATTTGCCTACCCTTTTCATCTCTCTTGCTGGCTCTCCTGTGCTCCATCTTCACATACCCATTGACCTCTCCTCCCCATCCCACTCAACCACCTTCAGCATAAACAAAGCTTTTATCTAGCAGCCATCAGTTCTGATGAAATGCATCAAGTCTGGAATTGAAACAGATGATGCCAGACCTGATGCGTTTCACCAGAGATTATTATGTTTGTAAATAAATAGAAACATATGAAAATTAGACCAAGAGTAGGCCATTCAGCTGTTCAATGAGATTATGGCTGATCTGTGGCCTAACTTCATATACATGTTCACAAAAATAGAAATTGGTGGAAAAGCTCAGCAGGTCTGGCAACGTCTGTGGATAGATATCAGAGTTGATGTTTCGGGTTGAATGATCCTTCCTCAGAGCTGATGGTAGCTAGGAAAATATCACTTTATATGCAGAAGTTAGGGTGGGTGCTAGATGGTAAGGAGTAAACAGTAAGTGGGGAAAGAGCCCAAAGGGAGAGAAGAACGGTTAGATAGACAAGGTCTTTCAGTTTTTATTCATATATTCATTTCCATACTTTTGCTCCATGTCCTTTAATACCTTTGCTTGATAAAAATCTAGCAATCTCACAAATAAAATTAACAACTGATCTCGTTGATGAGACAAGAAGGGAATAGAATGTGGCCATGAGTAAAAACAGAGGGAAACTGAAACCAAAATGTAAAAGCAAAGAGGTTTTTTTTTAGAAAACAGACATCAACTTCAGGTGAAGACCTTGAATGAAGAGTGAAGGCGTAAATGAGAAGAGAATCGAAATTTAAGAGCACACAAAAATCATTACATCACTAAATATTGTGACGGTAGTAGTAGTAGATTCCTGGTGTGAGTATGTCCAAATGATTTCAATATCTTCCGTGGGCCTTCCTGCAAAGAGA
Source organism: Stegostoma tigrinum (assembly GCF_030684315.1). Taxonomy (NCBI): domain Eukaryota; kingdom Metazoa; phylum Chordata; class Chondrichthyes; order Orectolobiformes; family Stegostomatidae; genus Stegostoma; species Stegostoma tigrinum. The sequence goes on from NC_081374.1 coordinate 33,502,352, forward strand.
TACTGACAAGTAAAAAAGTTGGCAGATGGAGTTTAACGTGAGAAAATGCTGCAGTACAGAGGGATTAGTTTGCCTTTGTAGATAAATCACAAAAAAAGTTAGCATAGAAGTGCAACAGGTAATTAGAACAGAAGTGGAATGTTGACCTGAACTGAAAAGGAATGGAGCGTAGAAGCGAGGAAATGTTCTGTACAGGAAACTGTATACTGTGCATAATTTTGGTCTACTTACTTAAGGAGGGATCTTCTAATCAACCTGTTCAGAGATGTTATTACATGTCTCTGGAGTAGGCGGGACTTCAACTTGGGCCTCTGAGTCCAGAAGTAGGGGCATCAAATCTGCACCACAAATGCTTTTTAAGGGTGTATATATTTGAATTGGAAGAATAGAGAAAGATCATTAGGTTGAATCCTTGCATGAAAGGGTTGTCCAGTGAGGAAGGTTGGGAATGTTGAGCTTGTGCTCAGTAGAATTTTTAGAATCATAGAGTTATACAACATAGAAGCAGAGTCTTCAGTCCTCTCACATTAAAAATATGAGCCCCTAATTTTGAACACCCCATTTTAGAGAGAAGACCTTCGTTATTCACCTTATCTATACCCCACATGATTTTATAAACCTCTCCAAGGTTGCCCCTCAACCTGCTTAGCTCCAGTGAAAAAAAAACCCAGCCCATCCAGCATATCCTTATAATTCAAACTTTCTAGTCCCGGCAATATCCTGGAAAATCTTTTCCGAATCCTCTCCTATTTAATAATATCCTTCCAATAGCAGAATTAGAATTTCAAAGAATATGAGATGAAACATAAGATTCAGAGTGGTTGAAAGGATAGGTACCAGAGAATGTTTTATTTTATGGGAGAAACTGGAACTAGGAGCCATAGTGAAGCCTGAAGTGAGACAGAATTATGTCTTCCAGAAAGTTGCTAACCTTTGGAATTCTCTTTGCCACAAAGCAGCAGAGGCTAGGTCATTTAATAATTTGAAGGCTGAATTGGAAAGATGTTTAATCTCCAAGGGAGGCAAAGATTATAAAAGGCACACAGTTAATTGGAGTTAAGGTCACAGTCAAATAGGAATAATCTTATTGAATGATGGAGTAAACTCAAAGGACCAAATTGCTTTATTTCACATAATCTCTCAGAATCGAAGAGTCTGATACAGGATTGGCATGGACATTCACAGAACTGACAATTGCTTTTGTTGTAGGTGATAGCTAGAGGATCTTCTTCACCAACACATCCGCTCACCTTCTTTCAGGGCATGTCAGATATTTCAGTTTTCACACCAATTTCAGTATTTTCCATCACATAAGTCAGTCAACTGTAATTATCGTGCTCAAGAACTGGAATGGAATGCCAAACTTTACATGACTCCTTTTTGGGGTGTCTGGGTACTGTTTGTACTGACAGCCTTGAAATATTTTGCGCTGAAATAATTGAAAACTAGCAGAGAGCATCTAAGATTCTTAGAGATATTTCTTGCTTGCCTAAGTTGAATTGACTGGAGCATTACTCCCATGATATTGAGCACAGCATGATGAAGCACCTCAATTGTTTAACAGAAGTAAGTGTCAAGATGATACAGGGGTTTGAGCATGACAAACTAAAAATATCATATATGGTAAAGACATCATTGATCTGGGAAAGTTCAGATCTCCAGTAGGACATGTTCTGAAGCTGGATAATGATAAAGATTTGAACATTAAGGAAAAGGGCAGAAGATGAAACAGCCTGAGGATCGCCATAAACTACTGCATAAAATAGAATTCTTGTAACAAGTTTACAGAAAGAAAGTCTAGTGCAAGGAATAATTAGGAATCCAAAATCAAAAGTAAGCAAAGAATTCCAGTGGCATGCTCCATGGCTTGAAATGATACCGGCAACCACTGATATTATATAATCTCATTGCTGTGTTAAATAGAACTCTTTTATAACAATAGTGTTCCCAGAAGTTTCTTAAGTGTAATATGCTAATCAAGGTAAGTCTAACTGTTTTACATTGTCATCTTACATAAAGTAGGTTTTGCCTTTTTTCATAAAATACGTACATCTTAATTACATTAGGATGGACATAAAGCATTTGACATTTTGTGACTTAGGCTAATGTGAAAGTCTCCTGAGATGATCATATCATAAGACACACTGAGAAACTGTCATGCAGAATGATTTAAGAGGTTTGGTGGAGATTAGCTTTTCTTTAAGATTAATTTTTTTCAGGTAGTTGTCATGTAAAGATCACAGAATATTTCTCACATGGACACAGAGCAAATGATAAAGTGGTTTAACAAGCAGCAGTCTTCATTAGTTTAACATAATGTTGAGAATAAGTGAGTCCTGAGAGGGATGCAAATAGAATTTAGTCAGTATAATTTAATTTCAACAGAAGCCAAAGAATAATAGTCAGAAACACAGTCAATAATTAATAACACTTTTTCGCCAGTTCTCACTTTCCATGGTATTTTGTTCCTTACTGATCTGTTCAATAGATGCGTCTTCATTTATCTTCAATTAATTTACTGTACAGCAGTGTTGATACCTAATTCAGTTTTGCATCTGTTTGGAATCATTGCCTTCCAGCCAGTGGGTCATATCCTGTTTTGCAGATGTGGTGAAAAGTTGAATAAATAGCTAAATTAATCTTGAATTGCAATAACTGTCAACGGCTTTAAAGAAATGATATTAATGCAAGTGAGCAGAGTGAAATATTTGTGTTGTTGCTTTTTGAAATAACTGTACAGAGGCTAGTATGCCTTCACTAAGCCTCCCTTTATGCACACGTGCACAGTACATGCGCTCTGACCAGCGAGCCCAGAGCCAGCCTCTAGAGTCAGGAGACTCTGAATATCCTGTTTATATCTACCAGTCAGGGCCTGGGTTAACAACCCCAATCAAGGATATCAAGGTCAATGAGATCCACGTGGCCCTTATTCCAATCACTACACTTTCCATCTACTTTAACCCAAAATTTCTAAAGGAAAGGTTCAAATTTTTTTGCTTCTGAATGTTTCCAAGTATTACATGATTATGTTGCTATTTTATGCAGGTCCAGACACCATACTTTAAGAATTTTTTTGTATTTTTCTCTTGGGTATGTAGTATGTTAACATTCAACTGGCAGAGCCAGTACTGTCCAAAGTTGGCAATTCAAATGCATTCACATAAATATGTGCGTTAGACTTTTAGATTTACACCCTTACTTTCCAATCTGGAAATTTAGGGGACAGCTGTACATGTCAGTAGATATTTAATGCTGTTCTTTGGAGCAGGCTGTGATTTAGGCATTTTTATTCATGCCAGCAGCAGGGAGCTAGTGGAGGTACAAAGCCCATCACATTCCAAAATCCTTCCAATTAAGTCAAACGTCGGGAAGATTGTGGTTAGCTTCCTGACCCTACTGAGGCCCTTAAGTTGTCTTAAATATTTTATCAGTAACTGCAGAGCCTCATCTTGAGAGCAGGGCACAAAGTACTCTCCTGTAGGCCTATCCCACAGACTTTGATGAGGGTGGGTTCTATTCTTTCATGTTGGGGGAGGGTATTATCCTGCTCAGGCACTCTGTTCCCTTTCAGCTATGTTCTGTCTATTTTAGCAATGTTACTCCTCTTGCATCTCCTGCAGCATCAGCAGTGACAACTTCTCCAATGGTGTTACTACTACTGTAGAGCTGCTGGTGTCCAATTGGTTGGCAGCTTGTGGAAGTGGCATATCAGTTTTGTAGGGTTCCGGAATCCTGGTGCCTGCCAGGTAGTACCAGATTGGCTATACGTCCCATCAGGGCTCATGGGAATGGCCACAGTCAGATTTCCTGTCGCTCTCCATATGATCAATGGGTGCAGCCAATAGGAGCATTAAATGCAACACAATGTTTTTCTGACTCTTTAACTTAATGAGCAGAACATTGTACAGCAGCTCCCTAAAGGTCTGGTGAAGAAATCACTTCTTCCTCTCCCATGTCACATCCTTGCATCACAGCCCAATCCTGTAGCAATCCTTGGATGTCAAGGGTAGGGCTATTTTCAGGAGGACTGAGTGGGAGGATGGCAAGAAGCAAAAGGGTCATGCTAGAATATGTGAGGCTTAGGAATCAGTGAAGGAAATGTGATGCACAGAGTGGGCAATCTTTTATCCTTGAGGCGTTCAACTCTTCTGAATGTCAGAGCCCTAACCATGACAAACTGATTGACATGTGGCCATGTCTGATCCTGGCTAGTAAGATTAGCTTTCATGATTGAATAGAACATTGGAATCCCTGCAGTGTGGAAAGAGGCCATTTGGCCCATCAAGGTCCAAACTGACCCACTGAAAAGCATCCTACACAGATCTCTATCCTGTCCCCTGTAATCCTATATTTATCATGGCTGACCAACATAACCTACATACTACTGGCAATTTAGCATGCCCAATACACCTAACCTGCACATCTTTGGACCGAGGAACATACAAACTCCACACAGACAGTCATCCAAGCTGGAATCAAACCCAGGTCCTTGGTGCAGTGAAGCTGCTGTGCTAACCACCGAGTCACTGTGCCATCCACATTTGCTGCAATGTCAACCTGTGAGAGTGAGATGAAGCTATAACTGCGAAAGAATGAGTTCATGGGATTTGTCATTTGAATATTCATGTGAGTTCATTGAATTTGATCAGTTGAATTAATTCTGACATTGCATTCAAGACCTTGGGTGTATATCGCTGCCATTAAGCTGTATCTGCTCGGGAGTCTTGTCTGTGTGGATGGAGGAGCTCCTGCTGGTCCTTTGCACCAACATCTCCAGTGTTATGTTGGAGAGCCTTGGAACCTGATCTGTGTCCCAATCCAAGGATTTTTCCAGGATAAAGTCACTCATATAAGGAGTTCCAATTATCACTCTTACTAGAATATGCTACTCCTGTAAAAGCTGTAAACTGGCTTTAAGTATAATCATGCTGGCTTTTCAACACCCTCGTATTCCTATCCAGGCATTCATTCATTCAATGGTCTACTGTACACTAAAACGGTGCAGATGAGCAGACCACATAAATTTTGCAAATTGCCTGCAGTATGATAAAGAGGTACACAATCAGTCATTGCAATTCCTACTCTTGCGTCTGAGGTTTAATCAATTTATCTCCCTTGGTTCTTAATTTGCAAATCACTGTTTGACATACAATTGGATGCAAACAGATAATTGACAGTATGCCATGCTTTACAAATTGCAGAAATCTTTTCAATAACTATCTATCTTAAAAGGAAAAAAATATATAACTTGCAAATAACACAAACTTGTGTATTTTGTTTTGTATGCTTCAGAACAGTGCTCCACTATGAACAGTACATTCATTTTTAAATATTATTATGTTTTCCTTCCCCTCTGCAATAGACTACTATAAATTTAATCCTGCTCCATCTTTTCAATGATAAAATAGGCCTTTACTTTCGGTATAAACCATTATTCAAGCTAATAGACCGGTGTAGAGGCGTCAAATTAGGTTTTATTTTCTGTTGCTGTAAGGCTGCTCTCTCATTAGAGAGAGATGACTACTGGTGGTTTAACCTGAGGGCCTCATGTCTCAGGTAAGCGGCGACGTTGAGAAGTGGGATCTTCATTGCAACCTCCGCTGTAACAGTGTGATGGGAAACACAGAATTCCACTGATGCTACTTTTGTGTCCCTTTGTATCTGGACACCATATGGACTTGATTTTCATTCATATGAGGCAGTAGAATCCAACAGGAAGATGAATTAATACCCTGGGAGATTCCTGTTGGCAACAAATGAAAGAAAGTTAAGAAATTGTAATGTATATGTGGAGCTATCAGCTGCATCAGTGACTATTACTCTTGTACTTCATATTTCATTCCATTGCTATTCTGCTTAATGCATTCTTTAAAGAAATGTCAAAACGCAACCTTTACACTTTAAGCATCAGTTTGATGGAGCAATATTTCATATAGAGAAGTTACTTCAGCTTATTAATATCAATACTGTTTCAATTTTCCGTCTGTATCATTTCATAAACAAAGAAATGTTGACAATTTTACAAGCCTTTCAAGTTGATACATAGCAATAGGTCTTGATTCCTGGATTTAAGCTTAGGTTCCAATTGAAATTGTGAATCTATTTGATAGAAACATCAACTTTTCATGAAAAATGATTGGAAAGCTGAACTTCAGCAAACAAGCAACTGTCATATGCATTGTGCTGGCATTGGGTGTCAACCATCAGTAGATGGTGGTTGAGGCAGTTTGATGCCACCAACCCACTTTTCTACTTGGAGCCTTACAGGCCATTTTAATTATCAGGGGTAGAGAATAGACCACCAAACAGCCTAAATAGGTGATAGAACTGGGTAGGTGCAGTAGACAAAATGGCCTTCTTCTACAACATCACAATTCTCTGATTTGTGAACGAGAAAAGTCAATTACCTTATATTACAAGGCATAGTTCATTGTATGATAGAAATAGGTACCATTAACATTAAGTAGTTAAACATCATTACAATTATTAGAAGGAAAATATGCCACACCTGTCTCCATTAACATTGGAGGTTTTGCAAGTTTTCTGACTCTAATTGATTGCAGAGGTAAAGTTAGAGCCATCATAGTCCCAGAGGACCATAGATCTGCTCTCTCATTGGAAAGATAGATATCTGGTGGTGAGTTTAACCTGAGGCTCCTCACGCCTCATGCTATGGCTAAGGTTGATAATACGGGGCCTTCATGGTAACTTCAGCCAATGCAGGAATTGAATGCATACTGTTGGCATCAGACCCCTTTGCAAACGAGACATCCAGTCAACTCACTGGTTCAGTCAGTTGCTCGAGCAAAAGTTGGCTTGATCGACCATATTTTTATGTTTGCAGCTTGGGTACCATAGTGCTCAAACACAGTCCATATTCACATGAGGATTTTAACAAAACAACACACATTTATTACATGTGTAAAAGCAAAGATTTAACACTTTTCTTCCCCTAGCATTATCCTTCACAGGAAGTCAGTCCTAGTGAAGTATTAATCATATCTTCACTTCAAAATTTCTGATAAAAGTGATATTATTACAAGTGTTTCCTTTTGATTCCTTTCTCAGTACATTCACAAGATGGGCATTTCTCCATCTCTTCCAGAAACTCACAAACAGGCCACCACATTAACGTTGTCCCACTGAGCTCAAGGAAATGATGCGGCTTCTTTTCTAGCCTTGTCTGCTTGGATTAAAACAATGCAAGGTTTAAGGACTATTCCCAGCTCTGCTGCACTGGAGATTGTTAAAACTAAATTGATTTCTGGCTGGAATGGATTTTCTTTCTTATTCTGAATGAAACCTGCTTGTATTTCTGGTCTTTCTTTCTGCAAATTGTTAAATCTAAGCTTTGTCAATGCTTTTAGCTATAATTTAATCAAGTAGTTAATCTAATCAGTTAGTCTGAGTCACATGCTTTCTTGGAAATGCCATCTTGAACTCAAAGTTAAATTGACTTTCTGACCTTGTGTAAAAATACAAGCAATCTTCATAGACTAAAGCCAAAAATCTCACTTACCTTGACTTTGGAATCCAAGTTTCTAAATAATAAGAATACTTTATAACCATTCATCACAAATGGCAAATTATTTCTCCAACCAAAAATGGTGTTACACCATCAAATTGGGTGGAGTGAATATAATTTCAATTTGAACCCTTTCAGAAATATTACCTCATACAGCAGTCTGTAGTTACTGCACTGGAACATTCCCTAGAGCCTACAAAATTGCATTTTATGAATAAATTCAGTCCCACGATGCTTATAATTTGTTACGCCTGAATTGACTTATCCCAATAAATACAACTGTTGTAATGAAATATATTTTTAAAAGATCCTTGAGGATAGGAGGTCATAACACAGAGACCTTTAACACATTATTACTCTCCCGGCTGAGTGTACACTAGCTGCTGATTGTCTGCATTCAAATATCAGCCGACTGTAGCAGGTATATGTTATAATGCAGGTCAATAATTGAAGCTTTGGTAATACTGGATCACACACATCTATTCCCTCCACAACCTCGTCTCATTAGTGTGGCTCAAGACTGCAGTAAAGTCAATACAAGACAGCTGTCAACTAAACTCCCATTTTTATACACAGTGCTTTACAGCAAATTGGTTTCCTCAGATGACATCCTTGGTAAAGTCACAACAGGAATTGTTTTAGTTGTTTTCTTCAAATATTAGAGAGGCAACTTCAATTTTTTTCTAATTTGGAAGACTGTAGGCTGACAGATAGCTAATATTCCTGCAATTTATTGCTCCTTTCTAGATGTTTTCCCACCAACACCCATTTAATTTACGCTGATCACATGAGTAGTTGCACACTGCGGGGTGTCAATGATCCGAATTGTATCCATTGCAATGTTAGCACAAAACCTTGTAAACTTGTCTTGTGTCTAACTTGCTGATGGTGGATGTGAGGTTGCCGGCAAAAGTATTAGTGGTGAAGTCTGCTTTTGTGTTAATGGGCTGATAAGCCTGAGTTTTATGATGGCTTTTGTCCTTGGCAGTATAAGGATAAGTTTGCAAATTACATAGAATTTATCACACAGAAAATGTCATTTTGCCCAATTAGCCCAAATTCTTGTTTGTGTTCTATAGGAGGCTTCTCCTACCTTACTTCATCTCGCCCTCTCGGAATATGTTTTTTTTCTTGTTTCCCACAATTTACCTTGATTCCCTTTAAAGGCATTGATACCCTTTGTCTCACCACTCCATACTGAGTTCAACATTATAACTATTATCTAGTCAATACATTCTTTCTGAATCTCTTATTAACAACCATCACGTTCAAAAGGCCCCTAATCTTGATTTCCTTGCAAGTGGAACATATCTGCTTTATCAAACCTTCGTCTTTCTCTTTTCTAGAAAAAAAAGCATAAGCATATTAAGTCAACCCTATAAGTAATATATTGTTGCATTACCTGTAAAGAGCTAAGAAGCATTTAGTCAGGACCAATTTTGTGTTCCAGTGGGCAACATTCAGGCTGCATTGGAGAATCATTTGTGTAACAACACCATGCTTAACAGGTAGCTAAATCAGACAGCATGACAAGTCAGCATCAAACAAAAACAGCTCACATATTTCCAAGCTTAAAGTGTGAATATTGTAAACATCTGGTAAACAAAAGACAAGGTCATTTTACTTGCAAAATGATAGGGATCTATCTTTCAAAATGTCAATGATTCAAAGTGACACTTGAAATATCATGTAAGATTCAATAGTTTTTGAGATGAAACTATAAGCCAAATTCCAAAGATAAACATTTTTGTAACTGCAACGGATAATGATGATCTTTGACTAGCGTGGAATAATAGCCATCCTTCAACAACTTCAACTGCACATAACCCTTAACTACATAGTTATGATGCATTGATTTATGAAACATTCAGTCATTGCTGTGTTTGTGCAGAAGTGGCAGATACCATTTACTGCTGAGCACAGTGAGGGATTTACTCGTTATCACTGTACTAGTTTCCAATGAATAGAATTACTGCTGTGCAGGCTAATTGTGCTTCAGTCCATGAGACAAATCTGCTGGGAGTAGTGCATTAGTAGTGTCATTCATACTTATTGATTTATAATATTAATCTTTAAAATAACCTTTAAAAAATATGCCTTTTTTTAAACTATATTGGTGGCCTGTATCACTGTCCACATTCATTGATCTTGCACCTGAAATTTTCTCCATGATTAAAATCCTGAGTCAAACCAAAGAAAAACTGTACTTGATGTACTTGATTAGTTTTAGATTGGTTCAGATAGTTTTCATTGCATGAATTATCTAGTATTGAATCATGTAATTTTATGTAACTCACCTCCTGTCTCTCTAATGACTGACTACAATCTATAAAAGATAAATCATATTATCTGGTTTGGGCTGTGAATGTGATAACCACATGTTCTTTCCAAGCTAAGACTTTGTTTCAGATGGTGCGAGGATATAATTCACATCAGTTTTTGATATGAATCCTTAGGTTCTGTCAGTAATTAATGTTCATCTTCCATCTTTGAAGGGGGTACTTTCTCATAGCATATAAATGCATTATAATCACTTAGAAGGGCTTTCATTAAAGCTGAAGTCTCAGAATGAATTGGCATGCCTTAAGACAAAATGAAGAGACATTAGAAATTGTTTCATACAGGGAAACATGGTTTATTACAAGAGAATAAGAGGCTGGATGAACACAGCAGGCCAAGCAGCATCTCAGGAGCACAAAAGCTGACGTTTCGGGCCTAGACCCTTCATCAGAGAGGGGGATGGGGGGAGGGAACTGGAATAAATAGGGAGAGAGGGGGAGGCGGACCGAAGATGGAGAGTAAAGAAGATAGGTGGAGAGAGTGTAGGTGGGGAGGTAGGGAGGGGATAGGTCAGTCCGGGGAAGACGGACAGGTCAAGGACAGGTATCATCTCCAACACCATTCACGACCTCATCACCTCAGGGGACCTCCCACCCACAGCCTCCAACCTCATTGTTCCCCAACCCCGCACAGCCCGTTTCTATCTCCTTCCCAAAATCCACAAACCTGCCTGCCCTGGTCGACCCATCGTCTCAGCCTGCTCCTGCCCCACCGAACTCATCTCCACCTATCTGGACTCCATTTTCTCCCCTTTGGTCCAGGAACTCCCCACCTACGTCCGTGACACCACCCACGCCCTCCACCTCCTCCAGGACTTCCAATTCCCTGGCCCCCAACACCTCATATTCACCATGGACGTCCAGTCCCTGTACACCTGCATTCCGCATGGAGATGGCCTCAAGGCCCTCCGCTTCTTCCTGTCCCGCAGGCCCGACCAGTCCCCCTCCACCGACACTCTCATCCGCCTAGCTGAACTCGTCCTCACACTCAACAACTTCTCTTTTGACTCCTCCCACTTCCTACAGACTAAGGGGGTGGCCATGGGCACCCGCATGGGCCCCAGCTATGCCTGCCTCTTTGTAGGTTACGTGGAACAGTCCCTCTTCCGCACCTACACAGGCCCCAAACCCCACCTCTTCCTCCGGTACATTGATGACTGTATCGGCGCCGCCTCTTGCTCCCCAGAGGAGCTCGAACAGTTCATCCACTTCACCAACACCTTCCACCCCAACCTTCAGTTCACCTGGGCCATCTCCAGCACATCCCTCACCTTCCTGGACCTCTCAGTCTCCATCTCAGGCAACCAGCTTGTAACTGATGTCCATTTCAAGCCCACCGACTCCCACAGCTACCTAGAATACACCTCCTCCCACCCACCCTCCTGCAAAAATTCCATCCCCTATTCCCAATTCCTCCGCCTCCGCCGCATCTGCTCCCACGACAAGACATTCCACTCCCGCACATCCCAGATGTCCAAGTTCTTTAAGGACCGCAACTTTCCCCCCACAGTGATCGAGAACGCCCTTGACCGCGTCTCCCGCATTTCCCGCGACACATCCCTCACACCCCGCCCCCGCCACAACCGCCCCAAGAGGATCCCCCTCGTTCTCACACACCACCCTACCAACCTCCGGATACAACGCATTATCCTCCGACACTTCCGCCATTCACAATCCGACCCCACCACCCAAGACATTTTTCCATCCCCTCCCCTGTCTGCTTTCCGGAGAGACCACTCTCTCCGTGACTCCCTTGTTCGCTCCACACTGCCCTCCAACCCCACCACACCCGGCACCTTCCCCTGCAACCGCAGGAAATGCTACACTTGTCCCCACACCTCCTCCCTCACCCCCATCCCAGGCCCCAAGATGACATTCCACATCAAGCAGAGGTTCACCTGCACATCTGCCAATGTGGTATACTGCATCCACTGTACCCGGTGCGGCTTCCTCTACATTGGGGAAACCAAGCGGAGGCTTGGGGACCGCTTTGCAGAACACCTCAGCTCAGTTCGCAAAAAACAACTACACCTCCCAGTCGCAAACCATTTCCACTCCCCCTCCCATTCTCTTGATGACATGTCCATCATGGGCCTCCTGCACTGCCACAATGATGCCACCCGAAGGTTGCAGGAACAGCAACTCATATTCCGCCTGGGAACCCTGCAGCCATATGGTATCAATGTGGACTTCACCAGTTTCAAAATCTCCCCTTCCCCTACTGCATCCCTCAACCAGCCCAGTCCGACCCCTCCCCCCACTGCACCACACAACCAGCCCAGCTCTTCCCCTCCACCCACTGCATCCCAAAACCAGTCCAACCTGTCTCTGCCTCCCTAACCGGTTCTTCCTCTCACCCATCCCTTCCTCCCACCCCAAGCCGCACCCCCCGCTACCTACTAACCTCATCCCACCTCCTTGACCTGTCCGTCTTCCCCGGACTGACCTATCCCCTCCCTACCTCCCCACCTACACTCTCTCCACCTATCTTCTTTACTCTCCATCTTCGGTCCGCCTCCCCCTCTCTCCCTATTTATTCCAGTTCCCTCCCCCCATCCCCCTCTCTGATGAAGGGTCTAGGCCCGAAACGTCAGCTTTTGTGCTCCTGAGATGCTGCTTGGCCTGCTGTGTTCATCCAGCCTCACATTTTATTATCTTGGAATTCTCCAGCATCTGCAGTTCCCATTATCCCTTATTACAAGAGAGATGGGGCTAAAGAATGGAGAGGCCTGGGAAGGGTATGACTAAAGATGGATAGACAATAATGATACAGGATGGGAACCAAGCCTTTAGGGTACAACTCTTGTGGCATGGATTACAAATTTGCAGATGCTGAAGGAATTAAAGGAAACAAGAAAAAGCCAAGTACCTCTCAAACCCATATGTAACACAGCTCTGAGGATCAAAATGCCACAATTGACAGTTTGTCTGATGATGGACAAATCAATTCTGACAGCCCATAGGGGAATATTAGTCCCAAAGGACAACTACCAAAAGTGATACTAAAGTCACATATTTATCAAAGGGGGCTAGAAAATTGAGAAATATGTTTAATAAGTAAAGCAGGGAAGGTCACTGGAAGATATAAAAGCTGGATGAGTTTACTAGATGAGTGGTAGGAGACCTAATACGTAGATCGGGAACTGATGGGGCTCACAAGCCTGAATCAAGGCTAGATGTGTAGGGTTTTGGTGAAAAACAGGATGACCAAGATATGAATAGATTCAACAAAGGCAAGAAAAATAATTTTCAAAACTTTCTTGGCTTTGTTATCAACGACTGCATATGAGTATAGGTTGATTGATATTAAAGCTGCATTTCTACAAGGCAATCAGCTCAAGATGAAAGTGTTTGTTTGTCCTCCAAAAGACCAACCAAATATAATGGTGAAACTTTATAAGTTAAATAAATGTGTACATGGCTTAAACTATATCCGAAGAGTTCAGTATTTTTCAGTAAAATCTATCTTGTTAAAATTGAGTGGTCTTCAGTTAAAAGCAAACCCTGCCATGTTTTACTGGCAAAATGAAGGGGAGTTACAGGTATCTGTTTGATACATGTCAATGCTTTTTTTTGCGTGTGGGGTGGGAACAGTGAATTTGAAAACATTGTGATGAATGGGCTTAAAGCACAATTTAATTGGAAGTCAGTTTTCAGAGATTCTTAAATACATTGGATTAGAAAGCAGGCAAAATGGATCGATGTCACTTTGCATCAACAATCTTATATGAAAAATTTTAGCCCCATTGCTACTACTCATATTAAGGCTTCCTTAAAAAAAATGCATTGGCTTCCAAAACTGAAGAGGAACTGCAAAGTCTAATTGGACAACTACACTCTCTGGACACCTGAACAAGACCAAATGCTTGTTTTTTTTGAAGTATTAGAGGTGCAAAATATTATTCAGGCAAACAAATTATGGAAAAAATTAAAAATAGAGCATTGTGTTTTGTAAAGACCATCATTAGGAAATGCCAAATACAGGAAACTTCTTTTTAGTGATGCTCCTCATGCGAATCTCTCTAATGAGTTATTGACTACAGGTAGGTTTGGTTTTTGTACTGAAAGGAAGATATTTGGTGCTGTTTAGTTTGGGAAGCAAAGAGACATCAGAAAAATATGAAAATGTCCCTTAGTAGCAGAAACTCTTACCCTTGGTGAGGCAATGGATATGGTGTTTTTCTTTGCAAAATTATTGGAAGAAATTCTAAGAGACTTAGCATCTATAATCATTGAACGCTAAATCAATAACAACTCACTGTAAGATAACATAAATTCAACTAAGTGTATGAATGAATCAAAAAAAATTCAGATTGATATTCCAGTTTCATAACAGATGCTGCTAAAGACGCATTCCTCAAATTGAAATTGATGGATAGCAATAGTTGGCAATCCAATTGTGTTACAAAGAATTAAGCAAGCTCTAAGAAACAAAATCAAAGTTGCTGGAAAAGCTCAGATCTGGTAGCATCTGTGGAGGAGAAAACAGAGTTAATGTTTTGGGTCTGGTGACCCTTCCTCAGAACTGGCTCTAGGCTCTAAGAAACCATTGGACAAGCTGTAAGAAGAATGCTTGAAGCTTTAATGTGAAAATAAGAAAAAAAAACAATATTTTATCAGTTTGAAAATTGACTTTTTAAAAACTAGTATTTATTGATTTATTTTAAAGTGGAAATGGAAACTGTTAACACAGAATATGGTCTGAAGTGATGCCCAAGACAAAATGGAATGAGTGAACAGACAATGGATATATTAACCAATAGGTTAATAGTGAATGATTGTACAATTAAGGAGACCCAGTAATCAGTCAGCAGTGAGTTCTATGAGTGTGGTTAACTAAAAATAATGTTGTCAATAAAGTTGTGGACCTGAACCCTGTTGAAAAATATCTATCATCTTGTGTATAGCACAAGGCAGCTTCGGATGGGCAATGAATGCTGGCTAGCCATTCACCTTTATAGTTCATGAATGAATTTGAAAAACAAGGTAGATTACCAAAAATCTGCTGTAGGCTATGTTCTTCCTATCTAAATAATCACACTCCTGTTATTCTAATCTCTAGTTTTGTTGCCAATATTTGCTTTTGCCAATTATTATGTACCTTTCAGTTTTGCTATAATCAATATTTTCTTTAATCATTCCACAGGTTGCGGGTGCCCATAATATCAGCTTCATAAAATAAAGACATATCACAACCTTTCAGGTAGGCATTATACCATTGGCAAGATTGCTTAAACCAACAATTATGAAATTCAGGAGAAAAGAAAAACATCTCTTTAATAGCAGGATGGCAAAATAATGGGGAAAAAAGATCAACTTGTTCAAAATGTTATCAGCTCCAATTTTCTGGCCTCCTGTCAGTTTATATCTGCACAACGAAAGTGCTGTTTCAATAAGAAAGACCTAAAATACTTTATCAGTAGCTGGGACAATGCTAATGTACTATAAAGGGTGGATAATGAATGATAAATGGGCACTTGGATACTCATGATCTGATTAGTTAAAGAAAGCATGGATTTGTGAAGGGGAAATTGATCAACCCTTGTAATTTTTTAATGAGGATTTTATGAACAGAATTGATAAGGTATGTTTGCATTTTCAGAAGGTGATGATAAAGTCCCCCACAGGTTGGTTAGTAAAAACAAAGGCAGCCATGGATAAAATATTGATTAATACCTCTAGGCAGAAAACAGAGTATGAATAAGCAGGTAATTCTTGTGCTAATAGGCTGCAACTAGTTGCAAGGAACAGTACTTCGGCCCTGCCTATTCACAACATATATCAATGACTTGGATGTTAACCAAAATTGACATTTCTAAGCTTGAAAATGACAGGTAGGAATATGTTCTGTGGAAAAAGATGAAAATTGGCTTCAAAAGGAGTTGAGCGGAAGCAACATGTTAGATGATATATGTTTTGTGGAGTATATTGAAAGTTGTGTGATTAAGCTACAGCATAACAAGGATTTACAAATGCTAGAGCAATGAGCTAGCTTGCAGGTGCCTTTGAGGCGAAGAGAATCAGTTCAATGTAGATAAGTATGTGTCAAACAGTTTGCCTAGGTCTTGTGGTTAAGGTGTTGGGAATAGTTTTCGTGAACGTACTGTAGTATATCATGGAAAAGGTTAACAGAAGGCACTGAACATTGTTTTTGGTATTGGGAGGATCGAGGTAAAAACAAGTGTAAAGAGTATGAAGACAACAGTTGAGACAGAGTTCTTAACTGGCAACCATTTAATTGAAACATGAAGCAATGAGGCTGGAAATTTTAATAGATTGTGGACTCATTCCTTATTTATTTGGAACCCAACATCTATGTGTGTATAGAGGCTGAAGTTTTCACATACCATTGATGTGAAAAATTGAGTATATCACTCTTGGAGGGAGGGGTAGATCTACAAAATAGTTCTTTTAAATGTTAGGAGTTTAAAAATTAGAGATGTACAAATGGGACATTGGTGTCTTTTTATCAGTTAGTCACTGAAGACTAACATACAGTTGGGGCAAGTAATTCGGAGCTGTAGTGGTATTTTAATATTGATTGTAAGAGGATTTTGAGTACAGTGGTAGTGAATTCTTTTCTAATATCTTGGACCCAGCCTAGAGTAGTGTGTGTGTGTGGCTCTGGTCTCTCATTATAAAAAAGATATTTTTGTCATGAAGGGATTATTGCTTCATCACTTGTTATTGGCACGGCAGAAGTGTCTTATGAAGAGAAGGTGCAAAAATTGGCCTTGTATTCCCCTGAGTTTCAAAGAATGTAAGTGTTCTCATTGAAACTTACAGAATACCAGAAGGGATAGACAGGGTAGATGCAGAAAGGAATCTTCCACTGGCCAGTAAGTTTAAAACCAGGGGACACAATTTCAAAATAAAGACCACTTAAAATTGAGATGCAAATTCTTTCTGCTCAAAATATCATGAAAAAATGGAATTTCCTACTTCTGAATACAGTAGAGGCTCAATCTTTGTGTATATTTAGAGTAGAGATTGATAAGTTTCCAAATCCCATTCAGGCAAAAGGGTATGGGGATCCTATAGGTGAAAAGACATTGAAATGTTTGATCAGCTGTGATTGTCTTATGTCGTGGACCAAACAAGATGGACTGAATTGCCTTCTCCTGCCCTTCCATTCCATTGTTCGTGAAACATGTAAAAAGTTTTTAAACAATATGTTAACACATTTCAATTTTCTGTAAGAGTGCCTAACTTCAGTGGGAAAGAAATCTATTGTAGTTTACCTCTTGAGGGATCCTTTCAGGGCTTTGAGCTATTTCTTTATTTATAATTACATGGTGCCTTCCATGAGCATGTAAATGATACTTGTAACATCACGTAAGGTTTGCAAGTAGCTGTTAAAAATGTTTAGTTTGAATATTTAATTACTTTCTATTGAATCCCTTTGTTCTGAATATCTAGCTAAGCACTGAATTGTAACTAATTATACTGATCACATCAGTAAGCAATCAATCAGGAGTTATTGAGCTGACCTTGTGCTTTATTATCAATAAACATAGTCATTAACTCAGGGAGACTCAGCTGACTTGAGAATGTCAATATAACACCCACACATTAAATTCATCCTGACCAATTCCTACAATTGATTTTATCAAGTCTTGCTACTGGAATAATTTTGTGCATAAACAGAACTAAAGAAAACCATAGACATTCAATCCATAAATCTTTGGAATTTGCTGAATTTTTCAAATGGTTTCAACAGAAGCCTGTATGAGCATGTCATATGTCCCATAATGTCTGAAAACTGATTTTAACGGCTGCTGTTACAGGGAGAGTAACTAATTTTTCTTGATATGCTAAATAACATTCTACGAAAAGTTGCCTATTCAAAAGGTTATAAAATGTGAGGCTGGATGAACACAGCAGGCCAAGCAGCATCTCAGGAGCACAAAAGCTGACGTTTCGGGCCGAGACCCTTCATCAGAGAGGGGGATGGGGGGAGGGAACTGGAATAAATAGGGAGAGAGGGGGAGGCGGACCGAAGATGGAGAGTAAAGAAGATAGGTGGAGAAGGTGTGGGTGGGGAGGTAGGGAGGGGATAGGTCAGTCCAGGGAAGACGGACAGGTCAAGCAGGTGGGATGAGGTTAGTAGGTAGCTGGGGGTGCGGCTTGGGGTGGGAGGAAGGGATGGGTGAGAGGAAGAACCGGTTAGGGAGGCAGAGACAGGTTGGACTGGTTTTGGGATGCAGTGGGTGGGGGGGAAGAGCTGGGCTGGTTGTGTGGTGCAGTGGGGGGAGGGGATGAACTGGGCTGGTTTAGGGATGCAGTGGGGGAAGGGGAGATTTTGAAACTGGTGAAGTCCACATTGATACCATATGGCTGCAGGGTTCCCAGGCGGAATATGAGTTGCTGTTCCTGCAACCTTCGGGTGGCATCATTGTGGCAGTGCAGGAGGCCCATGATGGACATGTCATCAAGAGAATGGGAGGGGGAGTGGAAATGGTTTGCGACTGGGAGGTGCAGTTGTTTGTTGCGAACTGAGCGGAGGTGTTCTGCAAAGCGGTCCCCAAGCCTCCGCTTGGTTTCCCCAATGTAGAGAAAGCCGCACCGGGTACAGTGGATGCAGTATACCACATTGGCAGATGTGCAGGTGAACCTCTGCTTAATGTGGAATGTCATCTTGGGGCCTGGGATGGGGGTGAGGGAGGAGGTGTGGGGACAAGTGTAGCATTTCCTGCGGTTGCAGGGGAAGGTGCCGGGTGTGGTGGGGTTGGAGGGCAGTGTGGAGCGAACAAGGGAGTCACGGAGAGAGTGGTCTCTCCGGAAAGCAGACAGGGGTGGGGATGGAAAAATGTCTTGGGTGGTG
Source organism: Stegostoma tigrinum (assembly GCF_030684315.1). Taxonomy (NCBI): domain Eukaryota; kingdom Metazoa; phylum Chordata; class Chondrichthyes; order Orectolobiformes; family Stegostomatidae; genus Stegostoma; species Stegostoma tigrinum. The sequence continues at coordinate 33,521,040 of NC_081374.1, forward strand.
GGGTCGGATTGTAAATGGCGGAAGTGTCGGAGGATAATGCGTTGTATCCGGAGGTTGGTAGGGTGGTGTGTGAGAACGAGGGGGATCCTCTTGGGGCGGTTGTGGCGGGGGCGGGGTGTGAGGGATGTGTCGCGGGAAATGCGGGAGACGCGGTCAAGGGCGTTCTCAATCACCGTGGGGGGGAAGTTGCGGTCCTTAAAGAACTTGGACATCTGGGATGTGCGGGAGTGGAATGTCTTATCGTGGGAGCAGATGCGGCGGAGGCGGAGGAATTGGGAATAGGGGATGGAATTTTTGCAGGAGGGTGGGTGGGAGGAGGTGTATTCTAGGTAGCTGTGGGAGTCGGTGGGCTTGAAATGGACATCAGTTACAAGCTGGTTGCCTGAGATGGAGACTGAGAGGTCCAGGAAGGTGAGGGATGTGCTGGAGATGGCCCAGGTGAACTGAAGGTTGGGGTGGAAGGTGTTGGTGAAGTGGATGAACTGTTCGAGCTCCTCTGGGGAGCAAGAGGCGGCGCCGATACAGTCATCAATGTACCGGAGGAAGAGGTGGGGTTTGGGGCCTGTGTAGGTGCGGAAGATGAACAGTCCATCTTCCGCACCTACACAGGCCGAACAGTCCATCTTCCGCACCTACACAGGCCCCAAACCCCACCTCTTCCTCTGGTACATTGATGACTGTATCGGCGCCGCCTCTTGCTCCCCAGAGGAGCTCGAACAGTTCATCCACTTCACCAACACCTTCCACCCCAACCTTCAGTTCACCTGGGCCATCTCCAGCACATCCCTCACCTTCCTGGACCTCTCAGTCTCCATCTCAGGCAACCAGCTTGTAACTGATGTCCATTTCAAGCCCACCGACTCCCACAGCTACCTAGAATACACCTCCTCCCACCCACCCTCCTGCAAAAATTCCATCCCCTATTCCCAATTCCTCCGCCTCCGCCGCATCTGCTCCCACGATAAGACATTCCACTCCCGCACATCCCAGATGTCCAAGTTCTTTAAGGACCGCAACTTCCCCCCCACGGTGATTGAGAACGCCCTTGACCGCGTCTCCCGCATTTCCCGCGACACATCCCTCACACCCCGCCCCCGCCACAACCGCCCCAAGAGGATCCCCCTCGTTCTCACACACCACCCTACCAACCTCCGGATACAACGCATTATCCTCCGACACTTCCGCCATTTACAATCCGACCCCACCACCCAAGACATTTTTCCATCCCCACCCCTGTCTGCTTTCCGGAGAGACCACTCTCTCCGTGACTCCCTTGTTCGCTCCACACTGCCCTCCAACCCCACCACACCCGGCACCTTCCCCTGCAACCGCAGGAAATGCTACACTTGTCCCCACACCTCCTCCCTCACCCCCATCCCAGGCCCCAAGATGACATTCCACATTAAGCAGAGGTTCACCTGCACATCTGCCAATGTGGTATACTGCATCCACTGTACCCGGTGCGGCTTTCTCTACATTGGGGAAACCAAGCGGAGGCTTGGGGACCGCTTTGCAGAACACCTCCGCTCAGTTCGCAACAAACAACTGCACCTCCCAGTCGCAAACCATTTCCACTCCCCCTCCCATTCTCTTGATGACATGTCCATCATGGGCCTCCTGCACTGCCACAATGATGCCACCCGAAGGTTGCAGGAACAGCAACTCATATTCCGCCTGGGAACCCTGCAGCCATATGGTATCAATGTGGACTTCACCAGTTTCAAAATCTCCCCTTCCCCCACTGCATCCCTAAACCAGCCCAGTTCATCCCCTCCCCCCACTGCACCACACAACCAGCCCAGCTCTTCCCCCCCACCCACTGCATCCCAAAACCAGTCCAACCTGTCTCTGCCTCCCTAACCGGTTCTTCCTCTCACCCATCCCTTCCTCCCACCCCAAGCCGCACCCCCAGCTACCTACTAACCTCATCCCACCTGCTTGACCTGTCCGTCTTCCCTGGACTGACCTATCCCCTCCCTACCTCCCCACCCACACCTTCTCCACCTATCTTCTTTACTCTCCATCTTCGGTCCGCCTCCCCCTCTCTCCCTATTTATTCCAGTTCCCTCCCCCCATCCCCCTCTCTGATGAAGGGTCTCGGCCCGAAACGTCAGCTTTTGTGCTCCTGAGATGCTGCTTGGCCTGCTGTGTTCATCCAGCCTCACATTTTATTATCTTGGAATCTCCAGCATCTGCAGTTCCCATTATCTCTGATACTATTCAAAAGGTTAACCAAGTATCTATGTATTTTAGAAGGAATTCCACCCAAAGTTTTATTAAAACAACTCCATTCAAAACAGAACCTAAACTAGCATGACACACCCTGCCATAGTTTTGACTGGAATATTATTTGTGTGAATGAAACCCAATGATCTCTGCACGCCGATGTTGCAGCGAGACTTCCATTGGGTTGTGTTCTTAACCATCTTTAGTTGTTGTATCAACTGTATCGCTTTCATCACAAGGTCAGAACTGAGTATATTTGGTGATGATTACATGATGTTCAGCACCATTTGCAGTTCACCCTGTGTTGAAAACGGGTTGTGTCCATATCTATACTTTAGAGGGAAATCAGGAGGGCAAAAAGGAGACATGAGATAACTTTGGTAAATCGCGTTAAGGAAAATCCAAAGGAATTCTACAAATACGTTCAGGACAAAAGAGTATCTAGAGAGAGAATAGCCCCCTTGAAGGTCAGCAAGGCTGCCATGTTGTGGAACCTCAGGAGATGGGAGAGATAGAGATACTGAACAGGTATTTTGCATCATTGTTTACTGTGCAGAGGATATGGAAGATAAAGAGTGAGGGAAAATAAATAGTAATGTCTTGATAAATGTCCATATTTCAGAGGAGGAGATGCTGGATGTCTTAAAATGCATAAAGGTGGATAATCCCTGGGACCTGATCTGGGGTACTCTGGAACTCTATGGGGCACTAGGGAAGTGATTGTTTGGTCCCTTGCTGAGCGGTTTGTATCATTGATAGCCACAGATGAGGTGCTGGAAGACTGGAGGTTGGCTAATGCAGTGCCATTACTTAAGGACGATGGGATGGAAAAGCCAGGTAATAGTCAGCGGTTGAGCTTGACATCAGCAGTAGGCACGTTATTGGAGTAGATACTGAGGGACAGGGTTTACATGTATTTCAAAAGACAAGGACTGATTGGGGATAGTCAACATGTGTTTGTGTGTGAGAAAACGTTTTCTTACTCACTTGATTAAGTTGTTTTTTGATGAAGTAGAAGAAGATTGACAAAGTAAAGTGGTAGATGTGATTTATATGGACTTCAGGAAGACGTTCAACAAGGTTTCTCATGGTAGACTGATTGGCAACGTTATATCAAGTGGTATACAGGGCAGACTAAACATTTGGATACAGAACTGGCTCAAATATAAGAGACAGAGGGTAGTGTTGGAGGGTTGTTTTTCAGGTTGTTGATCAGATGGGCCATGGGCCGAGGAGTGACATTTGGAGCTTAATCTCGATAAATGTGAGGTGCTGCATTTTGGAAAGGCAAATCTGGGCAGAACTTGTACACTTAATGACAAGTCCAAGAGAGAGTTGCTGAACAAAGAAGTACAGGTTCATTGTTCCTTGAAAATGGAGCCCCAGGCAGTCAGCACAGTGAAGAATGCATTTGGCATGAGATAATGGGAACTGCAGATGCCGGAGAATCCAAGATAACAAAGTGTGAAGCTGGATGAACACAGCAGGTCAAGCAGCATCTCAGGAGTGCAAAAGCTGACGTTTCAGGCCTAGACCCTTCATCAGAGAGGGTGATGAAGGGTCTAGCCCGAAACGTCAGCTTTTGCGCTCCTGAGAAGCTGCTTGACCTGCTGTGTTCATCCAGCTTCACACTTTGTTATCAAGGCATTTGGTATGTTTGCCTTTATTGGTCAGTGCAATGAGTATGGGAGTTGGGAGATCATATTGCAGCCATACATGGCATTGGTTAGGCCACTTTCAGAGTACTGTATTCAGTTCTGATCTTCCTCCTATAGGAAGGAGTTGTAAAGGTTGAAAAAGTTCAGAAAAGATTTCCAAGAATGTTGCCAGTGTTGGAGGGTTTGATCTATAGAGAGCGGCTGGGGTTATTTTGCCTCAAGCATCGGAGGCTGAGAAGTGACCCTATAGAGGTGTATAAAATCATAAGGGGCTTAGATAGGGTGAATAGCCAAGGATTTTTCGCTGGGGTAGGGGAGTCTAAAACTAGGGCATAGGTTTAAGGTGCAAGGAGAAAGATTTAAAGGGAAGCAAAGGGGGCATTTTTTTTTCAGTGGTGCGTGTATAGAACGAGCTACCAGAGAAAGTGATTGATGCTGGTACAATTACAACATTTAAAAGGCATCTGGATGGGCATAATAGAGAGATTTTAGGGGATATGGGCAAAATGCTGGCAAATGGGACTAGATGAATTTAAGATATCTAGAGAGCATGGATGAGTTGGACTGAAGGGCCTGTTTTCATGTGACACAGCTGTATCGTTGTTGGTGATAAGACCTTAACAACTTTTGTGTTTTGGCTGATAAGTGGTAAATAACATATGTCTCCACACAATGTGCCAGGTAATAGCAATATCGAGAAAAGAATCAAGCAATCTCCCCTTGAAGTTCAATGAAATTGTTAATGCTGAATTTCCCTCAACAAACCAGGCCTGTCATTTGATTAGAAACTGTTAGAACAGCATTTCCTCTGGATCCAAGACCAGATCAGATGCTGGGGATTCTACAATTAATAATTTCTCTCCTAACGTCCCGAAGTCTGTAAGGACAGTTTAGGAATACACCTCATTGCCCAAAGTGGCCCAACAATAGTCAAGAGACTCAATACTCTTCTGATCAAACCAGCCCACGTAATTAGCATTCCATTTCTTTAACATTCACTCCCTTTACCAACACAAAATGATTGGTGTATGTATCATGCACTAGACAGCACATCTTGCAATGACATCATTAACAGCACCTTCCCAATCTGCAATCTCTTCCCACCTAGAAAGACAAGAGTAGCTGATGCATTGGAACACCTGCAAATTTACCACAAGGTCATCCAATAATCTGACTTGGAACAGAATTGTTCCTTCACTGTCCCTACATCAAAAAGAAATCAACTACCTTCCTAAAAGCACGATGGTGTGTCTTTTTAGTTGAAGAAAGCAGCTCACCATCACCTCATTTGGTGATGTGCATCAACCATTGGCCTTGCTTGTGATGTTCACAAACTTTGAATAAATTATAACAAAGATCAGTTGAAGTCAATACTTAAATTAATTTATTTCATGTATGACCCACATGCTGACCGGCACTCAATTCCTGGAAACAATATTTGATTTAGCTGTTTAGTCCCCATTTCCATTTCTTGCATTGAAATGGTGCCAGCGCTGATAACACTGATTTCAAAAGTCAGTTTGCATGTCTTCTCATAATTCAATGCTAATAAAACCAGTGAATTTGTTTAGCATAGAGTTCATGTTGTCAAAGGCTCTCTGCCTTTTTTTGTCCATTCAAATGTTTTGCCTTTCTTCAATAATTTTGACCAAGATGCCTTTACAGTGTTGCAGTTTGGAACAAATGTCAGATAAGCTCTACTCTTGCCAATATGTACTTTTTAAAAAAAACCTTTTGTCTTAAGCTCAAGAAACTCTAAAGAAGGCCCTATTTTCATTTCTTTAGGATCTATTTGAAGTTGCCTCACTTTAAAACCAGATTTGTGATCAAATTGGCTCTTGTAACCAAACAGTTCATTTAAAGTGGTATAAATGTCCATCTTAATTTTGACCGAACAGACCCATGCCATTGATGCAGACAATGCAATTATGCAATCCTTCAAAACTTTGGTCAACAATTAGAAAATTGCTTGGCACCTTTATTCCAAAGAGACACTGTACATTGATTAAAATCCATCTAATATTAGAAAAAACTGATTCATTTGGCTATACCAGTCGATGCAACTTATGAGTATACTTTTAACAAATTAAATTTTGTGACAATTCACCAAGCTTTTCAATGCGGGCTTCCAGTTGTAGAATCGGATAACAGTCCACTCATGTTGCCATATGGACTTTGTAATAATCAATGCATAATATTTGGGGAATCATTCATTTTCAGCACCATTATGATAGGCTGCTCTGATGACTGTAACTCAGTTTAATTGTGAACATGGTCCATCATGATCTTAATCACTTCCTTCTCCTGAGCTAACCTCTCTCTGGATTGAGTGTATAGAATATTGTTTTATGGGTAACACAACCTTTACGTTAACATAAAATAAAACATGAGCTGCGGATGTTGAAGATCTGAAACAAAAACAAAAATCACTAGAGAAACTCAGCAGATCTGGCAGCATCTGTGGAGGGGGAAGCATTAGCAAATCAGAACTTTCTGGGTTATTCACACTAATAGATTCACACATCTGTAATAGCTTTTGTTGTAAGTCACTACATTAGTCTTCTGGAAGATTGCATTATATTCTATCTGACTTCTTAAGTACCTCAACATTATTCCATCTGGCAACTAAAAGACAAGTCTTGAATTTTCAATTTCTGATTCATTTTCCAGTTATTTTGATATTTTTATTTATTTATTTCACTACACACATTTTTCTTCTGATTATTCTCCTTGACATAATGTCTCTTTAACATGTTATTGTGATACACTCACTGATTTTTCTTCCCGTTTGGAGATGTCACTGTGTAATTCACATCATTGAGTTTCTTTTCCGATATGATAAGCTCCAATAAACCGAGCCTTTTTTTTTGTTTTGTGCCTCCAGGGAAACAATGTTAACATATTGTCTCCAACAACAAAGTTCTGAATTTCAGCTATTTTATTCTCTCTAGGTTTGAATGTTTATCATGCACTTTTTAAGTGCTTTCTGGCCAACTCTCTCACAGTAGTTTTCCTTTGAAATTTAGGCTGAAAGTACAGTCTCTGAGCTTTGGTTATCAGTTTCTCTTCAATCAATTAAAGGGATGCTCTCATTCACGTCCTTCTGGACACAGTGGCACAGTGGTTAGCACTTCTGATTCACAGCACCAGGGACCAAGATTTGATTCCATGCCCAGGGGACTGTCTGTGTGGAGTTTGTACATTCACCCCCTATCTGTGTGGGTTTCCTGCAGGTGCTCTGGTTTCCTCCCCCAGTCCAAACGTGTAGATTAGGTGGATTGGCTAAATTGTCCTTAGTGTCTAGGAATATGTAGGCTTAAGGGAATTAGCCATGCAGGGTTACAAGGAGAGGAGAGGGGAGGGGAGAGGGTCTGGGTAAGATGCTCTTCGAAGAATCAGTGTGGATCTGATGGACAGTATGATCTACAAGAAGGGATTGAAGGGTTGAAAGGTAAAAATGATTGAATCCTGCGAATGTTCCCAATGGAAAACATTAATGGTATCCTAGTCATTAGGATATTCCTGACAATAAACCTGATGGTCTGCAAAGTATAATGCCACCTTTCATTTCTCTTTGTGGATGATAAGCTGAACATGCATATTTTGTTATTCTAATAATAATCATAATAGTTACAACATATGAACTTTGACATGATTAGATTTCTTTGTTTAATACATTTCTGATAGAAAATTAAGCTACCTTTTCCATTTTTGTCATCATTATCTCCCAAAGTATGCTTAATGAAATCCATTGCAAACAAATATAATTGTTGAAGCATATTCTCATTCCTGCCTTCAGTTAGGATCTGTTACAATCTGTTAGGATCCTGCGAAGCTATTCTTCAAAATCTTCTTTTATAGAAACATGATGTAGGTTTTATTGATGATTGACTTTGTCCGAGTACCTACTATAAATTTCATGTTGAGGAAAATTTGATTACATCTCTCTAATCCTAGTCAATTAGAATGTTTCAGTATTTTTGCCTGTGTTTTCTTGATATCTAAGTTATTTTGAGAGCCTCTTGTAAAATTTAATTACCATTCTCAGATGAAGCTATAAGCTGATGGACAGCTGTTCATCCCTCAATAGCTGGCATTTGAGGTGGTCTCCATTTTCACTTAATGCTTTTCAAATAATAATACTCGGGTAGTGGTTCTGAGTAGATGATTTGGTATAAATCTGAATTTCAGATTCTTTTTTCTACAGCCTTCTTTTCCACTTAATCAAATTGTCTTGTAACTGGATTTCCAAGTCATCTCCTTTTCTTTTCATATCCTCTTCCTCTTCCTAATTCCTCAATTCTTTGGGCCTTAGACCTAGCACAGTGTGAGGAAGCTATCCAGGATGTTCTTTCTGTAACATTTCAATTTAATTTACAACTGCTGGGTTCCAAAACCCTTTGTGAGGCCAATTATTTAAAACATCTGGGTTATTCCCCAAGATAACATCAATTCCTTCCATAAGGATTTGTTTAACCACTCTGACTGTATCTTTTCATTTATTAAGTCAAAGCACAAAGAACAAAGAAAATTACAGCACAGGAACAGGCCCTTCAGCCCTCCAAGCCTGCGCCAATCCAGATCCTCTATCTAAACACGTCCCCTATTTTCCAAGGATCTGTATTCCTCTGCTCCCTGCTCATTCATGTATCTGTCTAGATATATCTTAAATCACACTATCATGCCCGCCTCTACCACCTCCACTGGCAATGTGTTCCAGGCACCCACCACCCTCTGCGTAAAGAACTTTCCATGTATATCTCCCTTAAACTTTCCTCCTCTCACCTTGAAATCATGACTCCTAGTAATTGAGTCCCCCACTCTGGGGGGGAAAAAGCTTCTTGCTATCCACCCTGTCTATACCTCTCATAATTCTGCAGACCACAATCAGGTTCGGCCTCAGCCTCCATTTTTCTAATGTAAATAATTCTAACCTACTCAACATTTTTTCATAGCTAGTGCCCTCCATTTCAGGCAACATCCTGGTGAACCGCCTCTGCTTCCTGTCTAAAATATCCACGTCATTTTGGTAACATGGCGACCAGAACTGTACACAGCATTCCAAATGTAGTCGAACCAAAGTCCTATACAACTGTAACATGACCTGCCAACTCTTGTACTCGGTACTCCGTCCAGTGAATGAAAGCATGCTGTATGCCTTCTTGACCACTCTATCGACTTGCGTTGCCAGCTCCAGAGTACAATGGACCTGAACATCCAGATTGAAGTCACTCTTCAATCCAACAGTGTAGATTGGGACTGGTTTGTGATCTCCATGACAACACCCGCTAATATTTTCTCCTTCAATAACTTCCCTGAAAGTTAAAAGTTATAATCAGGCAGCACCTTTGACTCGCTCTGACTATGTTTACATATTTACTGGTTTAATTATTTGATTAGAAGAATAAGGAAATATATCATCTTTTTGAGATGACTATTCAGACATCTAATGGTCTGATTCACTTTATCAATAGTTAAGGAAGAATCTTCTTGTTTGTACTGAATAATCTTTCCTTTATTATTAGATTCTAATCAAGTATGTTCTCTTTATACAACAGCCAATTTTAAAACCTACATTCATTCCTAAGACACCATTATCTGAATATTCCTTCAGCATTCCAGTACTGTAATCAGTCTCCTATTTAACTTCCAACAAATAGATTTGTCTAGTCATATTACAATGGAAACAAGTTATATTCTTTACATCACCTTAAGGTTCTAACATTTCTCTTTTATTACTTTGGCCTCCTTTTTGTTTGTTCTCTGAAACTAGCACCTCTTCCAGTCACAAATTGTGTTTTTCTCCAATTTCTTTGTAGATTCCAGTATACCCATCTCCTCATAGGAAACTAATGTAGAATTTCTTACATATATGTCAGAGGTCCTGTTTCTCTAATGCTCAAAACTAGATAGTTATCAAAACATATGTTACATTTACTGGAATATTATTTTTGAATTCTTCCATGATCAGAGTTGTCTTATGTTCTCAATTTTTTTTTTACTGACTTCAGCGATCAAAACCACTAGCCCCACAGCATTTCTTATTCACTTGTATATTGTACAAATGTCTGATTTAGTTTTTTTTTCCCTTGAAGCTTGTTGATTGAAATTTACCACTACATGGTCTAGCTCATAAGCTTTGTGTATTGCTTTTTGAGCAGTTTCACATTTGACAGACTGTTCTTCTTACAAAGCCATGTGCACAGTCATAGCTGTGTCTCTGTAGAAAACTATTGTGACATTTAAGATCAGTACAAATTCCCATCACTTTGTTTAGTTATGTTTTCAAATGCAGCAGAAACATCTTGCAATTCTATTCTTGACAACTGTAGATGCTAAATGTAGATTTCTGATGAAATCAAATCAGTCATTAGAGTCAGATTCATCCTCCAAGCTAACACCTTCTATCTATTCTTATTCTAAGCTTTTCTCTGTTCATTTCATGTGGGCTTTTTCTTTACCTCCTTATCATCCACTACTTTTTAAATTCTATTTCAGGTTGTTTTGTCTTTTTTTTTCAACCTGCCTTATTTCTATTTTTTTTCCTTTCTATTTCACTTTTCCTTTCAATGCAAATCATTTCATTTTTCTTTTTGTCTCTCCAAGTCATAGCCATGCCTTCACTAATTCTAGTGATCACACAGTTAATCCCTCCTTCTGACTCTGTTAGGTAATTACTTTAATCATCTCGTCTTTAGAAGGTCCAGGTTTCACTTCTAACTTCAATCTGTTTAAACACTTCATTTTAACCTGTGTCAAAGACATCAATAATCTGTTATTATGTCTCTTTCTCTCAGAAAAGCCTAAGCAACACTGAAACCCATTTTGACAGTCCAAGCTGTGCAATAAAGCTTACTACAACACACCTATGTTAAGTCCAGAGCCTCTGTCTATTTTCTTTTAGAAAGGACATAGATCTTTCTTAAATTCAATGAATTTCCAATCCTGGATAGACTTTATTGCAATGCCAGCTTACATGACTATTGGGGAAATCAGATACTAGAATGAAACCTAGTTTGGTAGATCGAGGTTTTTTTGTTTGTTTAGTTAAATAACACAGTGGTTAGTCACTGAAACACAAGGTTGCAAACGTCCTTTAACAATTAGACATGCATTCATTGCACAAATGAGAGAAAAATAACAAACCAAGTGATAGATAGATACAGGAGGCATTTTAGAAATATCTTTACATGAGCAGCAGGACCTTTAACCTGTTTCACAACACTATCCATTATGGGCACTTAAGTCCAGAGAAATTATATTCACATCTTAACACTTTAAGTTGGTACTTAACTAATTCCTTCCATTTTCCTTTCTAAGAATAGAGCCAATTGTACAATTCATACCTGTGTCTGCTGGCATGAACCTTTCATAGACCACAGGACCTCCACTTGCTCAATTTTAGTCAACTTGAAGACTCCATACAAGTTTTCTTGGCTTGCCAATCCGAAGGCCCTCTGTTTATTTGACTTATTTCCTTGGCTTGAACTGAAAAAAGTTGATTCTCCTGTTCTAAAGTCAAAACAAATGACTTTGTTCTGTTTACTCCACCCCCTTCTCATCCCCCTCGCTAGTAATATTGCTATTATAAACACCTTATCCATTAACATGATGGTGGCTTTCCTAAGCACTTGGTTAGCCACATGCTTTCCTAGCGATAGCACATTTAAGTTACTGTTCCTAATGGCTTTCTGACCTTTCAAAAGGCATTCAGAAAACTGAGCAAAATCTCTCTTCCTCTATTTGGTTCTTGCGTTTTAAAAATAATATTACAAATGAGACATCTTACATCCCATATGGTCCTGGTTGAGTTTTGGGGTTGGTTGGGGGGGGAATGCATCAGCTTTCTCTTGGGAGGGGAAGATGCCTTTTAGGGTGTTCAAATATCCTTGAGATCGTTAAAAGTACACATTGATTTAAAAACTGAATAAAGCTTACTGTCAAAGAACTGTCAAAAAGCCGTTGACACGCTCTCAAAGTCTCAGCTAAGGAAGTAAAATGAAATAAACATCAGTGCTGGTTATTTCACTGTCTGTTGACATCACCTCATTTAAGATTTGTGCTTTATGATTATAACCCCAATCTATCATACTCACGCTGAGCTCCTGTTACATGAGCAGTTTGATAGTCAACTTATAAGTACTTATAGAATGGAAGTGTTAGTTCTTTTTTCCAACTAATTGTTTGTGAAAGAAACAATATATTGAACTTTTTTAAGTCTACGTATTATTTTTAATAATGACATCATAATAGGCACTTTATTTTATGTCTGCACGGCTCCTGAAGTATGGATAAGTGAACATTTGGCATGGAGAAGGAATGGCAAGAGGTGGTGTGTGGGGATTATGGATTAGCATGATTAACACTAAATTGGTACAAAGACTAGAAAGAGGCATTGGGATGAGTGAGGGTGATAGGTTAGCATAGGGATAGAAAAGTTATGGAGGTGTGTCACACTCTTGAAATACATGGAGGGTGCTGGGGACCTCTGGCGATGGGGATGTAGCAGAGTTATTAGGGATTATGTGAGTTGTTTAGAATTTAGAATTAGCTTCATTGTCACATGTACTCAAGAGTACGGTGAAAATCTTACAAGTCACCACCCATGGTGCTATCTTAGGTACAAAGCTACCCAGGTACAGATTCTTAAGTACAAATTAGGGGAAATTAAAGAAATAAAAAGCTCAGAATTGTGTAGGACATTGGCAGATGTGGAAGATGTTACAGGCAATTGATATGTACAGGACATTTAAGTAGCAAATGTTGAGTTTGCATAGATGCAAGATGAGTGCGTAAGAGAAAGAGGCAGGGGGAAATAAAACAGGTGACATGAAATACTGGGAGTTGATTTGGTTTCCTGTTGGGTGAGCTAAGTAAATCACCCTAGTTTTGCACCCATGTTTGTGATTTACTTTAAGTTGGGGTGAATAATAAATAGTGCAGGTTGGTACAGCACACTGCAAAGGAACAAGGATGCATCAGGGAGCAGACAAATTGATGGCAAATACAGTCCAATACTGGTACTTGTAAGATCATCATCTGTTTTCAGTCCATGGGAAATAAATCAGAACAGGCTGTACATGCTGAGAAACTATCAGAAAGATTAGCAAGGCAATTTGGGAATCAAAGTATATAAATCATTAAAGGCTAACTGAGCACTAAACACAACAAAAAATAATCATGGAATACGAGCCTTCATCTCAAGGGGACTGAAATAGAGAGTTGGAATTTATTCTTTTGTTTCGGGTTCTGTTCAGGCCCTATCTAGAGCACTGCATTCACTTTTGAATACAACTCTTGGAATGAATGTGTTCCCCCTGGAGAGACCCAGGTACAGATGCATTTGGATTATACCAGCGCTTGGAGGTGCAAGTTATGGCCCAGGGGTGCATACAAGTTTTTGATCCTTCAATTAGAAGACCAAGGATGGTTTAGTAGTTGTGTTTAAAATTATAAATGAATTGCTTAGTCGAAAGGAATCCAGCGTTGAAATCTTGATGTATTTTGTACTTCTTTTAAGTGCACTGTAAGTATGAAACATCTGCTCTAACTTCAATTGAAATATGTAAACGAAGATTGTCAAGTTTATTAATTAAGCATGTTGAGGATTATAAGGTTATTTGTGACTATATATAGAAAGTTATACACACGCAATTTTCCTTGGCAGACAACAGGATCTCAAAAGGGTTCTTGAGCTGAGATTTTGGGCATTGATCTCTGACGTCAGCAGTGGTTGCCCTGGGAAAAGGCAAAACACTTCTACTTGTTCCCCTCAGTTAATACAGCCCAAGTTTCTTGAGGATTCTGACCAGCAGTGTTCTGCTGTGCCCAATGCTATTTGTCATTTATATAAATGATTTAGATCAGAATGTAGGATGCATGCTTAGTAAGCTTGCAGATAACACCAATATTAGTGGTATAATGGACAGTAAAGGTTATCTAAGAGCATAATGAGATCTTGATCCACTTGGCCGAGGAGTGGCAGATGGAATTTAATTTGGATAAATGCATGGTGTTGCATTTTAAGATAAACCACGGCAGAACTTTCTTAGTTAATCATAGGACCCTGGTGAGTGTTGTCAAACAGAGAGGCCTAGGGGATCAGGTACATATTCCTTGAAATTGGTGTCACAGGTAGACTGTGGTAAAGAAGGCATCTGGCATGTTTGCCTTCAGTGTTCAGAACATTGGGTTTATGAGTTAGGACGTCATGTTGTGGCTGAATAGGACATTGGTGAGACTACTTTTGGAGTACTGCATACAATTCTGGTTGCCCTTCTATAGGAAGCACATTATTGAATTGGAAGGGGTGCAGAAAAGATTTACAAGGATGTTACCGGGTCTGGAGGGCTTGTGTTACAAGGAGAGACTGGATAGGCTGGTACTTTCCTCGTTGGAGTGTAGGAGATTGAGGGGTGAACTTATTGAGGTTTATAGAGTCATGAGGGGCATCAATAAGGTGAATATCCAAGGTCTTTTCCCCAGGGTAAGGGAGTTCAAAACTAGAGGTCACAGGTTTAAGGTGAGAGGAGAAGGATTTAGAAAGGATCTGAGAGTCAACTTTTGTGCACAAGTGGTGACGTATATATGCAATGAACTGCCAGAGGAAGTGGTACAGATTCAACATTTAAAAGACATGTACATGGAGAACTACATGAATAGGAAAGAATGAGCAGAATATGGGCAAATGTGAGTAGCTTAGTTTGGGAAGTCTGGTTGGCATGGATGAATTGTACCAACTGGCCTGTTTTTGTGCTGTATGATTGAGTCTATCTAAGCATTGCCTACTCATCCCTAGCACTATCTCAATGTATCTACATTACACCTTTACCAAAAATAATATTTAAGTAAAATTGAACATCGCAAACTCTACATTAGTTGCAAAGATTTTATTTAAAGAAAAACATTAGTATCAATTAAGTGATTTGTTAAACATTACAGTGAATATGTTGCAATTTGTTGAGCATCATAAACTCAATAATGAGCAGTACTTGATTAATAAGATTTTATATAATTTAGGACAAGCTACACTGTGCACAGTGATGAACAGTAAATAGCCTGTTTTATATGCAGATAGTTAGTTGTACCTATGTCTCATAACAAAAGGCTTTCACTTTAACATGCTCTTATGGCACACTGACCTTACCATAGCTGAGGCCAGGTGCCAACTCTCCTCCTACCGCCCCTTGAAACAAAACATCATCTCTCAAGCCATTCATAACTTCACCTCAGGTGACCTCCCACCCAAAGCCTCTAACCTTTTTATTCCCCACCCCTGCACCACCCGTTTCTATCTCCTTCCCAAAATCCACAGACCTGACTGTCTCAGCTGACCCATTATCTCTGCCTGCTCCTGCCCCACTGAGCCTATCTCTGCTTACCCTGACCCTGTTTTCTCCTCCCCGGTCCAGGAACTTCCCAACTGCATCAGGGACACCAACCACACCCTCCACTTCCTCCAAGACTTCTAATTCCATGGTCCCCAACTCCTCATCCCCACTACGGACATGCAATCCCTACACACTTGTATTCCCCATGTGGATAACCTAAAAGATTGCTTCTTCCTCTCCCGCAGTCCCAAGTAGTTCCCCACCACTGACCCCCTCATCCGCTTAACTGAACTCCTTCTTAGCCTCAACAACTTCTCCTTTAACTCCGTTCACTTCCTGCGGACTAAGGGGGTGGCCAGGGGCACCCACATGAACCCAAGCTATGCCTGCCTCTGTTTAAGATATGTAGAACAGTCCCTCTTCCGTAGCTACACTGGCACTATCCCCCACCTCTTCCTCCATTTCATTGACTGTATCGGTGTTCCCCTGCGAAGCTTGGACAGTTCATCAACTTTACTAGCACCTTCCACCCCAACCGCAAATTCACCTGGACCATCTCCAATGCCTCCCTCTCCTCTTTGAACATCTCTGTCTCCATCTCTGGGGACTGCCTCAAAACTGGCATCTATTACAAGCCCACTGACTCCCACAGCTACCTAGACTACGCCTCCTCTCGCCCACCCTCCTGCAAGAAGAGCCTTCCCCTAGTCCCAATTCCTCTGCCTCGACTGCATCGTGGAGTGTTCCGCTCATCACATTCCCGGATGTCCTCCTATTTCAAGGACCGTAACTTCACACCCTCTGGTGATTAAAAATGCCCTCAACCACATCTCTTGTGTTTGCTGTATATCCGCCCTCACATCCCCACCCCCAACAAAAATAAAACCAGAATCCCCCTTGGTCTCACATCACCCCACCAACCTCCTCATCCAACGTAATATTCTCCGCCACATCCACCATCTACAATCCGACCCCACAACTAAAGGTATATTTCCCTCCCCATTTCCATCTGCGTTTTATAGGGATTGCGCTCTCACTGTGTGACTACTTTGTCAGCTCCACACTCCCTACTAGCCCCAGCACCTTTCCTTGCAACTGCAGGAAGTGCTACACCTGCCCCTACACCTCCCCCCCACATCACCTCCATCCAAGGCACAAAACAAACCTTCCACATTAGACAAGGATACACCTGGACATTTGTCAATGTGGTCTATTTTATCTGCTGCTCCTCATCTGGCTTCTGCTACATCGGTGAGACCTAGCATGAGACTTGCAAGGCATTTTGTAGAGCACCTTCACTCGGTTCACAACAAAGCATTTTAACTCTCACTGCCACTCCCTGGGTGACATGTTTCTCCTGGGGATCCTCCAGTGTCACAATGATGCCAGCTGCAACCTGCAGGAGCAGCAACTCATATTCCGCCTCAGAAGCCTACAGCCCGATGGTTCCCCTAAACGTGGATATTACTAGTTTCAAAATCTCCCCACCGTCAGCCTCATCCCATGACCACCCCTCCCTCTCATCTCCACCTCCTTGACTTGACACAACCTGTCCATCTTCTCTCCCACCTATCTGCCCTTCCCACCTCACTGACCGATCCCCTACCTGCACTCAGCTAGCACTATCCCATCTACCTTCCCCAGCCCTATCCCTCTTCTCTCTCTCTTTTTATTTCTGGGTTCCCTTCCCCCTCACCACTTCTGAAGAAGGGTCCCAACCCGA
Source organism: Stegostoma tigrinum (assembly GCF_030684315.1). Classification (NCBI taxonomy): domain Eukaryota; kingdom Metazoa; phylum Chordata; class Chondrichthyes; order Orectolobiformes; family Stegostomatidae; genus Stegostoma; species Stegostoma tigrinum. Next base: position 33,537,977 of record NC_081374.1, read on the forward strand.
AACATCAACTTTCCTGCTCCTCTGATGCTGCCTGGCCTGCTGTGTTCCTCCAGCTCCACACTGTGTTATCTCTGACTCCAGCATCTGCAGTTCTTATTATCCCCGCTTAACATGTTGCCTCAATCAGGAGAAAAAAAAACATTCATAGATTAGACGCCTTTGGATTTCAAAGTAAGTCAAAGTTTTGTTGTATGTAGTTTCAAACACTTCACTGGGCTCTTTCTTTATATAATTGGTTTGAATTTTAGTTTATCATATCATTCTGTTTCTATCAAACGATATAAAGGCATTTATTGGATACATTTGAAAATTATACTTCTGATCATCATGGGACATTGATAGCAAATATGCCATCCTCGTTCAGCACGGGCTGAGCAACAGATATCAGTATGTATTCACTCTACCTGTGCTTCAGACTGTTAAATCCCCACACTCCACCCTTGACTCTCCTATGCATAATCAAACTTTGGCATCTATATACGTTGTGTTAACACAGTCACCTAACAAAACGCCTCCCACCTAATCAAAATCTAGTGATTAGCTTTGATACTTCAGTAAAGTTGGAAGTTATCCTGTCTATTCTGCACTGGTCCATAATGAAAAAAAGTATTTGATGCATGCATACTTAAGGGATACATGGAAGTAGCTTGTTAACAATCAGTTTACTGTTTCACTTCAGTCTAGATGTTATTATTGTTGGTTATCCATTAACATTGAAGAGTTTTCTATTGTCAGATAACACTTTAAATTGAGGTTTATTGCTTTAATTTTTTGATTCTTTGATCATTTAATGGGCAAGTAGGAAGTGATTCATTTATACACAAATGCTGGTATTTAACAGGCATCAAGCAAATATATCACATTTATAATGCTGATAAAATATTATCACACTCATCTGATTTTCTATAAAGTTTGTTTTTGAGCCATAGAAATCAAAAGTTAGGCAGGGATCAATTAAATTCATATTGTCAACTATTATGCAGCTGTTTGTTTGTCAGATGCAACAACTTCTATGGCAATGCCTTTAGGTTTAGGTGCCACTTCTGATCAGGACACTCCATATGCTATCAATGTTAAAGGTGGTCACAGAATCCATTTATAAGAAGTTTAATACTTTACTATCAGTTACTCCAAATTACCATTAGCTATAAATTGATCTACAGGAAAATGATATTGGCATCCTTATGGCATGGCAGTTTGTCTGTTGCTGGCAATCATTTCCACTCAATCTATATGTGATACTCTGAATAGATCCTAAGAAACAAGTGGTTGCTCAAATATTAATTGATTTAGTTCATAAACTGGTTAAATTTAATCAAGTCTTCCAAAATACTAATGAAGAATGTGACGCACTATAGTCCATTTATATGTAAGCCTATATAATTTGGAAAGCAATGTAAGGAGATCATTGCACTAAGAACACATTTCATTTGATTAATAAACTGTTTTAAAAAGAAATGTTAGTTTGAGATGAGCTAAGATATTGTGACTGAAGAACCAATTTAACAGGCAGCAAAAAACAACCTTGTTCCTTAGAGCTTGCAGTCCATTTTTTTTTAGGAAGTCTGCATTACTTTTCGTTCTCTTGAGCACGGAGAAACTGAGTTTGCAGTGATCGGAAGAACAACCACATGCAATGCTTGCAGCAAAACAGATGACATTAATTTCATTAAAAGGACCTATTACTGGATGTGCAAATTGTTTATTGAGATGATAAATAGTCTTCAGGCACTTAAATTAAATTGATTGTTCTTATAATTTGTTATGCATATTGTAATTGACAACAACACGATGAGAAGAAATGATTTTATCTGTTAAATGTTCTTATACCTAAGTGACAAATTACATAGAATATATATCTTTGGAAACTTATTGATCCAAATTTTTCATGCCAGTAAACTCTGAAATTAAACCTAACTTTAAATATTCGTGTTGTGATGGTTATTGCATTCTACCTAATGCAATGAGTTATCCCTAAGGTGCAAAAGCTGTTTGATATTAGTTTCAATCTTGTCTGGACAGATGGTGTGAAGTTTTCTTTTTCCAGCCAAACATCATGTGGCTCCTATACAGGACTGCCCACCATTTTAAAAACAACAATGTTTGAGTTGCTTCCTCTCACTAAAACAGGGCACCATAATGGCTAATGCTGAACTGGAAATATCCATTTTGTGAGCCTACATTATCACAACAAATTAGACCTATAAAATATGCTGCAATAATTATTGAAGAAATTGATGTTGATGCTGAGTGCTAAAGAGAAGTATAATATCAACCAACTGAATGACAGCATTGTATATAAAGCAAACAGTATTAATACCATATTGCCTTCCTCTTTAAGAAAACTTTAAGTTGAATGCATCTTTACTTGTCCAAAATCAATAGTTTGTTAGATAATAATTGTTCCAAGGAATATGGAGATGGCAAGGGAATTGCATTAAGATAGATGTATAGTCATGGTCTAGAATGGCACAGTAGGCACAAGAGGCTGAATGACCTACTTGGTCTGATGTCCATATGTTCATCACAGATCTGAATCTTACCCAAGGTTATTAATGGTTACATTAGTGCAGCAACCAGCATGGACATTTATTAATGTCTTTCAAAGTAATAATACCTACCTAACTGTTATTCATTAAATGTTGGAAATTATGTACATAGGCTAGATATGGTTTGTGGTGCTTATATGAAAGCTAAATAGTGAAGTTCAGCATCAAAAGCAAAAAAAAAGTGCCAGTTATATTGAACAGGTTAGTCAGCGTCAGTGAGGAACAACAATGGTATGCATTTCAGGTTAATGACCATTATTAGAACTGTTAAATGAAGAGAAGTAGCAAGTTTCTGGACAGTAAAAAGAACATGAGAAGGAAGTGTCAAGTGTGGTAGGGAGGCACTGTGGCATGATGGCTAGTACCATTGTCTCACATTGCCAGGGACTCTAGTTTGATTACTGCTTTGGGTAACTATCTGTGTGAAAGTTGTATGTTCTTGCTATGGCTGCATGAGTTTCCATCGAATGCTTCAGTTTCCTCCCAAAGTCCAAAGATGTGCAGCCAAATGGATTGGCCATGCTATATTGTACATATTGTTCAGGGATATGCAGGTTAGGTAGATTACCCATGGGAAATGCTGGGTTTAAGGAAGTTGGGCTGGGCCTGGGTGGGATGCTCTTTGAAGGATCAGTGCAGACACAGTGTGCTGAATGGCCTCTTTCCACATTGTAGAGGTTCTATGATTCTACTGTACATTTCTATTCTATGAGATAGAGAATAAAAAGAAAGATCCGTCATTGTGGAAGTCAGGAGGGATCTATAATACTGGATTTTACAACTTCCTATTGGTTGTGTTTTCCCTAGGGGATAAGGAGACATAAAATATGTCAAACTATACCCCTTTGGGAAAGTGGCAGGTGGGTAGACCACTTACTGAGCACCTTTCTTTTCCAGTGATATGCCAATTAAGGGACTCGACCTCCTTCCAAATGCATTAAACATAGATCTAACGGAAGCAAGCCAGAGGACACAGGCCATGTTTGGAAGTCTTGTTTTGAAAAGGCTGGCAGAAAGCATGGGGAAATGACAATTAGTGACTACCCTGTGCATATCAGAGGTGCTCTACCCCCACAACCTTTATCCTCCTGCCTGTCCTCCAAAACTCACCAGCCTCAATTCCCTAATGTGCTTGCTCCCTTCCTGCTTTATAAGCCAGCAATCCAATTCATTCTGCTTACCTTTTATTCTTCCTGGATGTACCTGCAGTCCCATCAGTGCACATTATTGGGTTCTGGCAATGCTGCAGTGCCTCTACAACTGTTGATAACCAGATTGGTTAGTAGCTCTCAAGGGCGGAACTTCATGTCCGATGCGGGGCAGAAGCCGAACACTGGACTTCTTTATGTTAGTCCCAGCAGGGAACAGCAGTTTTGCTGAGGGGGAAGGCTTTTTCAGGGCTAGCACATTGTGGACTGGCTTTTATTCTAACATATGAGTAAACTGCAGCACACCCTGCACCCACACAAACACCTCTTCCAGCATGTCACCCATCCCCATGCAGCCCTGTAGTTGGTAGTTAATGTAGGAGACAGATTGAACCCCAGTCAAAACAAGGAATTATTAAGCCAATGCAATATCTGCTTTAGAATCTAATGTAGCACATTAGTCAGGCTGGATTAATGGAATAAGTGTGCATTAGTTGAATTAATTTCTGATTATATTTGGTATGGCTGATATTACCCTGTTATACATATAATCTATAATTTGTTTTGTAACAATCTGGAGTTATGTAAACTGAAGTAAAGGCACTGATCTTACAAACTTTTATGCCAAGCTAGGACTCCATTGACACAATTCTTACAACATTAGACGAATGCATTTAATGGCATCTGAAAGATATATTTTGTCAAGGCATGAAACTCCTTGAAGGTGGTTGCAAATTTCAAACTCAACAAAAAAAATTTGCAAAATTACGTGCAAAAAAATATATAAACATCAAAACAATGTCAGAAAGTTGGCCTTGGGAGGAAGCTGGTACCATATTAGGTGAGATGTAACGTAGGATGAGGGATCTCTTACTCCTCAGTCATTCAGCCATTTCGTTTATGCAGGTAATTTCATCCTATTCATGTAAACAGGAACAAAAGCAGGACAACAAAGTGTGAAGCTGGATGAACACAGCAGGCCAAGCAGCATCTTAGGAGCACAAAAGCTGACGTTTCGGGCCTAGACCCTTCATCGGTCTAGGCCCGAAACGTCAGCATTTGTGCTCCTGAGATGCTGCTTGGTCTGCTGTGTTCATCCAGCTTCACACTTTTGTTATCTTGGATTCTCCAGCATCTGCAGTTCCCATCATCTCTGATCACAAGAGCAGGACGTTCAGTTTTTCAAGCCAATTCTACCATTCAATAAAATCATAGCTTATCTGATTGTAACATCAACTCTACATTCCTGTGTGTCCCTGATTAATCTTTCAACCTCTTAGTTATCAAGAATCTATTCATTCCTGCCCTAAAAATATTTTTAATGTTTCTGTATCCACTGCCTTTTAAGGAAGGAAATTCCAAAGATTCACAAAGATATTTTCTTCATTTGTCTTAAATGGCACTGACTTATTTTAAACTGTGAAGTTCTAGATTCTTTCCACAAGATGAAGCATTGGCATCCATACTGTTAAGTCCCCTCAGGATTTTGTGTTTCAGTCAACGCAATCTTAACATTTGAGGAACGTTTTCTAACCCTTCTTTGCTCTGGGTATATAGTTTTAACAAACCATGGACTCGAAATAGAATAAAAATTGTTTGTACATTAAACGAGTGATAGCAAATCTGCCATTCATCTCATTTGAATCAAAAATAGCAACTGCTGGAGAAACTCAGCATTTCTTTTGTTTCAGCTCTTCAGCATCCACAGTTTTTATTTGTGTGTTTTACTTTAATCACATTTTGTTGGCTTATCTCCAGGGCTGAAAATGAGACAACTGATTTAACATTGGCAGTTTAATATTTGAGTTTCAATGAATCCTATTGAGTCATTTAGCCCATTGAGCCCACAATAACCCTCCAAAGAGCATCCAACCCAGACCCATCTCCCCACCTATCCCTGTAACCCTGCATTTCCCTTGGCTAATCCACCTAGCTTTCACATCTTTGGACTGTGGGAGGAAATCCTCGCATTCACAGGGAGGATGTGTGCAAACCCCACACAGGCAGCCACCCAGGGCTGGAACCAAACACGAGTCCCTGGGTCTGTGAGGCAGTTATGCTAATCACTGAGCCACCGTGTCGCCTAATCCAGGGAGTTGAGCTGCCATCAAACACCATGAACCTGACATGATTTGAACAGGCAATTCATTTCTAAAACCACTGGCTCATTATGAGTTTAGAATATCTCAGATCCATGGTAATGGTTTCCATCACAATGCTACATTAAACCATCTTTATTCTTTGTCTAAAATTACTTCTGATGAGAATCTAATATGAACATACTGGATGTGAACTGATGGCTATGAAACAATTGCCTGATCTGAAGTCTTCCCAAAACTCCTGATGCCTGGATCATCATGACCACACATTTCCTGAACCCTACTCTAGCCCTTGCAGGTACCTGAATTGGAAACAAAAATAGAATTCTTTTGGCCAATGAGGGGAACTACTCTGCAAAATTCTATTTTATTTCTTGAGGAGCTGAAACTGGGAAAGACAATTTCCAGGAGATCTCCAGGAAGGATAATCTCTCACATATTTACCAGATTATGCCGTTTCCATTGTGCTCAAAAAGATTGAAGGGCAGTTGAAAATTTAGGAAGCCATGACTTTTACTGGTAGGACTGCTGTGGCTGAAAACAGGAGGCAGGTTCCTGATGGTGGTCAATAGTTGGCCTTTCCCAAATCCACTGTTCCTGTTAAGGATGGTAGACCATCTTCAAGAGTTGCCACCCAATCAGATGACCAGTGGTTCAGCACCCAGTATAACGCATGTGCTACTAATGCCCCTTTCTTTGACTGAGCTGCAGCGTTAGGACTCTTCATTGGCTAAGTATCCTTAGAGTTAATTGGGATCTAGGGATGTTGGGGCCTGACAGACAGAATCTCTCAATGGACAGGTGGTAATGCCATTTTCAATGTTGTAAGACATCTGTTCGAACCATCGAATGCCCAAAACTGTGCTGAACTCATTGCAACTCAGCCATTTTTCACTGGATGACCTCCCCATGCAGTGCAGGGCTTCCTCTCCTGATGTGAAGAACAATGCCCACAAAGGTGACAAGTGGTCTTTAATTGACCACTTCCGTGACTCATCTGGGTGTTTGGCCAATGGATTGTCTGCAACCTTTCCTGCGACTGACAAAATTAGATAAAAATGGGAACATATCAGATGCGCTGCCTGATGCCTCTCTATTATTTTGCATCTTCCCACCTCCAAGCCCATCACTAAGTGTTTGGTAAAAGTTTGCCTCATGGAACTGCCACTTGAAAAATGGAGAGAAGCTAGAATAAAACTCAAAGATAAACCAAAGTGAAATAATATCCCAAGTGTTTCACCATATTTCTGAAAATAATTGGTGCTACTCGTTCATACCTTATTTTTGTTTTAATTGCACAGATAACTTTGAGGAAGAACTCTGCTAAAATTTAATTAAAATAATGTTATATCTTTTTATTATTTACAATTCATTACAAATCTACTGTTAGACTGTTGACCTTAAGCAACAGCTGGAATCAAAACAAATAAGTGCCTATCTTTAACTTCACATTGGCAAATTATGATGGGTGTGGTTGTGAGCCCACAAATAATTTAAGGCTTTTATTCATGAATATTTAACTTTGAAACTCTTTAAAGTTCATCAAGTTAACACTTGTCAGCAGATGTGCCGTAGAGCAATTCCAGTTGAAAAACTAAAGCAGATAAATGTATTTAAGATAAATGTATGACAAATCTAGAGCAGAAGATTTATCATTAATTGGATATTTTCCAAAACAACAGCTATTAATTTTCATGATGCTGTTTCTACTTGGCAACACAATGTTAAGTTTACAGTTTAGATTGATCAATGCAGTATGATACTTCACTGCCATAAGTATCAGATTGAAGATTAAAGATGCAAGAAAATCACTGTTCTATGGTTCCATTGATGAGGATTTTGTCACCATGGCATCAAACACTCAAGCTTTTTCCAATAGACAGGAAAAGAAGGTAAGATATTAAAAGTAGTCATCTTGTAGATTTCTCCCACTGCCAGGCACTAGTGAAAGTTAGATTAACAAGATAGGGGAGATCGATGAGTGGCTCAGGGAATAAAACAAGAGGGAGAGCTTCAAATTCATGGGTCATTACAACCAGTACAGGGATGGGAAGAATCTAATCAAAAGGAAATGTCTGCATCTCAACAGGGTCAATATTCTCATTTGGAAGATTCACTAATGTGTGAGGTCATAGGTATCTAGAAGTAGACAAAGCAATGTAAATCATAAAATGAGTGTTGGAGTGTTCTAAAGAAAGGGATACAAAATTAGATAGGGGCAGACTGACTGAGAATCATAAGCCTTTGAATAAATTCACATAGCTGCATAAAGGTAAGAATCGTATGAGACTCTGATTGATGTGGAAAATGGTGAGATGAGTGGTAGAATTAAGCAGGATGATTGTCTCCACTTTGAGATCATCTTGCCACAACTTCCTTGTTTTCCTTTAAGCTGTGTGGCGAGATTCTCACCAGGGTGTGGCAAGCTGCCAACTGATTATAAGACATGGGGACAGAAATAGGCCATTCAGCCCATTCGATGTGCTCTGATCTTGCCTATTAAATAGCTTGTTAGCAGTCTAACTTGCTCCTGGTTGTGATCGTATCAAATTTGCTGTAGAAACTTCAGAGATAGCAGGTACTGCACACGCTCGAGTCAGTCAACCCTGTGTGGAGCTGGGCAAACAGCAGATCAGGCAGCATCAGAGGAACAGGCTAGTCAATGTTTTGGATTGGGACCCTTCATCAGAAGGGATCTTTTGAACAATCTCAATCCAAAACGTTGACTTTCCCGTTCCTCCTCTGCTGCCTGACCTGTTGTGTTCCTCCAGCTCCACACTGTGTTGACATTGGGAAAACTTGGGGTTTTTTTGAAACTGTTGGCATTAGTTGCCTTTTGCTTTTCTTCCTGTCACCAACATGTTTCCCTCTGACCTTGCCTGTTTATCTAAGATAAACTTTTTTCAAATTGAGTGTCAGGACCCAAGCAGGGTCAGAAGCACCATTGGCCACTATGCAGCTCAACTCACTTACTCCTGATAGTCACAGGTCTTTTAGTCTCTCTGCCCACTCCTCCCATTAGTTTTCTCACTCCAATGCCCACTCTCATTACTCAGAGGGGTCACAGCAATTTTCAAGCCCCAGAAAAGGGCCACAATGTGGGAAAAACATGGGAAGCACTGGTCTCAGGCATAACTCTGAAATTAAATAATCCATTTGGTTCTCCTCTACATTGTAACTGTAGCATGAGCCAAACTTCCTTCTTTTCATGCACACTGTGTCATTAGAATATTAAATCCTTCACACAATGTTTAGTACTCAATGTGTATTTGTCACTCAGGTTAGCTCATAATAAATTGGAGGATTCTATGTAGAAAGTATAAACAACCTTGAACGTATTTATATTCCTTATATGTGTTTATATAACATTAACGGAAATACTCAAACAATCTCCCATCTGTTGATATGTTTCATGTCGAATTTGTTTGTTTATGAGGAAATTTGCATATTTCTATCAAGTTTGCACCAAATTATAGAAGTTTCAATTCCTGAGTAGAACAGTGAAATTGCTTCTGAAAAATATAGAATTCAATTTCTGAAAGCAGCAACTAATAAGTGATAATAAGTTGTAGAGCACAGCTGGCCAAGCAGCATCAGAGGAGCAGGAAAGCTGACGTTTCAGGTCTGGACCCTTCTTGAAGAATAATAAGTGAAATCCTTTGACATTAGCTATGTATTTTGTTCTTTAGCAAGATATAGATGCTGCTTTTTTTAAAAAAACAGGAATAAAAGTTATGACTAGTTTTTTCTCTGGCTCTGCTTATAGCATTTGGCTTTCATCATAGGCACAACAGTGATTTATATAAAGTATTTAACTTTGACAGAGTTTTTTTCATGACTGCAGCCTCCCTTTTGACACTGACATTGAAGAGCTCTATAATCTATGGGTGGGGGTTTGATGGTGGGGGAAAACTCAAAGCAACGTTGCCACAAGAATAGAATGTGATGATTTTACAGCAAAAAGAGAGCAGTGAAATCGAGGAACTCACTACCACTGGGACTAGTTGAGGCAAATCGTATTGATGTATTTAAATGAAAGTGAACAAGCGCACAGCAGAAAAGGGAATAAAGAACTATGCTAATGGCGTTGGATGACAAAGGATTAAGGATGCTGCTAATACTGAAAAGGATTGGTTGGAGCAGCTAGTCTGCTCTGTGCTGTGCCTTCTATGTTTTTTTAAAAAAAATCAATGACAGAAAAAGCATAAGAATAATATTTGAAAATTAAATGTAGATTTCTATAATAATTGCTATTGTGTATGTATACTCTGATAACATTAAGAGATTCCTGGAAAGGCCATTTGTCAAGATGACTCATGGCCATGGAGATATAAATGAGCTCCCGACCTCTTTCAATTTCCAGGGTTGGAGGTGGTTGCATCATGTAAGTGGACCAATGTGAGTGAGATACTTGTTTCAGCCGACGAGCACCTTTACTTCATCATTTACTAGTCATGCTTTCCTTTTTCTTTTGGAAAAATGTCACACTTTAAATTTACCACTTTCCCAAACACACTCCTGGGGGAATCTAGCCCTTCAAAGAAAAATGGGTCAAACTTGTATGAAATATAATCCCAGCACCACAGCTCATTGCATTACACAATGGCATTGGAGGCATAGGAAGTGAAAATGCTAGCGCTTATAACAAATGAAGTCATGCTGTCAGTTTCACCTGTGTGTGAAACACCCATCAGGTACCCCACAAGAAACAACTCAATACAGTATCAGACTGTATTTTGTCTTGGCTGAAAAGGTCCAATTGTTTATCAAAAAATAGTAGCCTTCAGTGTTAGCATCCTAGGAATTTTAAGGCTTTCATCTTTGTATTATAAAGCTTAGGGGAAAAGAGTGGCTGTTTTATTTTTCTTAAATTTGAATCAAATCTTGTATCTTTCAAAATGACACTGATGATTTGCCAAGTTAACACTCAAGAATATATTTCAAAAACGAATCACTCGTATCTGCAACCTATAACCACATTTTGCCTGAATAGCCAAAGCTCCACCTTCCTCCCATACTAGAACAATAAACAAGAGATATTTTAATTTCCTTACATACTTATGCAATATTTTTGAACAACCATACTTCTGCAGGTTAAATGGAGAAAAATATGCTGATATTTGGAAACCTATATCACAGATTGGAGCTGTCTCTATAAAAACTAATTATTGCCTCTTGGAGATGATCTGGCCTATCCTTAGAAAAATTGATATGAATCTTCTGCAATTGTACAAAAATATGTTTTGATGTATTAATTAAACACTTTTGGCTGGTAACTTCCATAAATATTAACTGCATTTATTTATCTTTCATACAGTCTGTAAAGTAGAAAATATTACCTAGATGGCTTTAAATTACAGATACAAATTCTCTGATTTTTAAATATAGTCAATGGGATGCTGAAAATGTATTAAATTTGTTTGGTATCTAATTGCTGTGGTTAAGTAGAAAGACTCATCATGTTATTATTTAAATATGGACGTTCAAGTAAACTTTTTTTCTCCCATTTTGATGCTTTATTCTTTGCTGTATAGAGAGCAAACAAAGGCATAACAGCTGAAGCATGCGATGCCTTCTCAATCTCCCTGGTAAAATTTTATACCATTTCTTTCACCAACTTCCCAATTCTTCCCAAAGAATCCGCAAGAAAAAATAAAGCGGTAATTGCACTATTTTGTTCTTATTAAATTTTGTATCACTTTCGAGCATGGAAACTGAAAGTAGGCAGTGCCCACTGAGACTGACATAGACGAATCCTTTTATATTTTGAAATAATTCTCTAGGCTGAGATTTCTTAAAATGTAACATGCAATGATATCAAATGGCTCCAAAATTGAATATTTCTTTTCTCTTGAATCTGCACTGCTTCTGTGCTATTTTAATACAAGGGTTGACTTTTTATGAAAAACTGCTAGAAAAGAACTTGCTTGAAATTGTTTACAGTATAAGAGGAAGTTATTTATTCTACCATCTCCAAGTTAATGGCATGTTTAAACTAATCCCACCACAATGGACTTTGGCTAAACCATTTCCTGTAGCAAAGAATTCTATACTCTGATTCCCATGAGGAATAAAATATCCTAACCATTGTTTTTCCTTTCTTTTGAGGCATTTTAAATTAATAAACACTTAATTTAAAAGTCTGGATATGAACAATGACAGTATTAAAGAGATTATTTTAAATATCAACATCCAAAGAATATGTATTTTATGTCTATAAAACATATGGTTGTTCTTTTTCTAAAATAATTGGTGATTAAGTTAATATTACATTAGTAGCCTCAAAACTGTTGAAAGTTCCAACCCATTCTGGTCAAAAGTGAAGGAAGGTGGAGAGGTGTGATAAACCAAAAAAAAAGCAGATGTTTTTGAGGGCATTTGGGACACAGTTGAAATGTCCCTATCTCTGACCACATGGCCAAGGTTGAAATCCCACCTGTTCTGGGCATGTTGTAATATGTCTGAACATGTTGATTTAAAAATTATCTGGATAGGTAAGATTGAAGCTGATCCATGTGCTGAATTATAGTTCGGCAATAAAACAAGTGCAATTTTGTTGTAAGATATAACAGTATGGAGCTGGAGGAACACAGCAGGTCAGGCAGCATCAGGGGAGCAGGAAAGCTGATGTTTCGGGTTGGGACCCTTCTTCAGAAAAAATTGTCCAGATCTTGTTGCACTGAAACCGGGCATATTCAAGTATCTGAGAATTATGAATGCTGAACATTCCCAATTCAGGCCTTATAATGGAGGGAAGGTCATTGATTAAAGCAGCTGAAGATGGATAGGCCAAAGCTAGCACCTTGCTGGACTCCTGAAAAGATGTCCTGGAGCTGAGATGACTGATCTCCAACAGCCACAACCATTTTCCTATGTGCCAGGTATGACTCCAATTAGCATAGATTTTGACTCCTGATGCACATTGATTTTAGTTTTTCTGGGACACCTTGATGCCACACTGATTCGATACGGCCTTGATGACAAAGGCTGTCACACTCGCCACATTGCTAGAATGCAGCTTCTTTGTCTATGTTTGAAACAAGGCTTCAATGAGGTCAGGAGCTGAGTGGCCCTGACAGAACCCAAACTGGGTGCCACTGAGCAGGCTATTTCTGGGCAGGTGCTGCTTGATAGCACTGTTGATGATACTTTCTATCACTTTACTGATGATTGGGGTGATAATTGGCCCCATGTTGGATGTATCCTGTTTATCAAAATCTTCCACTGTCTTATTTCTACGAATAGTACCTGCCATCAAACATTCTATTGGTTGATTTTTTGCAAACAAAATGTTCTGATGCCAGTTATCCAGAGAAGCCTACAAATGGAATTGGGCAGTTAGCTATTCTATGAGATTAAAGCGGAATTGAGGCCTAATACCATACACTCATCTCTGCTGATATCCCTTAACAACATTTTCAGACAAAATTCTCTCAAAGCTACATCTAGCATCTTTTTCATGGAGGTGTGCTTCTTAATTTCCTGAATGATCTCACTCTCATTTTCTTTGGCTATTCCATGTTTATCAAACTTAATTAGCATGAATAGTTTTGACTAATCTACACTCTAATTTGTTAATATCTTGAAATATTTAATTTAAACTAGCCCTTATACTTCAAATTCAGGGAAAATAAGTCTCGTTTGTTTCGACTGCCCTCGCAGATTAACTGCTGAAGTCCAGGTAATATTTGAATAAATCTATACTCCATTCTACTTGTTGGAAACATTTCTGGATACAGTCTTGTGGGCTTACAATTTGTACCACTTTGTTCTGGATTTAGAAGAGTTTAGCTGGGCAACAAGCCTTTGATTGGCCAAGTTGCTGGTTAACATGGATTCTGCGATCAAAGCAAAATAGAAGAGGTTTGCAGCATCTAAGTTCCCTTGCTCTGAAAAAATGTTCTCTCCAACTCTGTCTGAACAGCATGGCAAAATTACATCCAGAGTTGCTTAAAATAAAGAATTCTAAAATCCAAAGGGAGAGAAATATCTTGGGTCTGACCAAGCAAACAGTGACCTAAAGACTGATCTTTGCGATACTTCTTGATATACATCAAGGCTTTTTTATAAAAAGCAAAAGGATTGTAAATTTAGCTAAACTAGTTTAATACCCCTCCATTCATAACATCTGCATTTTGTTACTAAGCAAACCTGGTCAGTTTTGCTTTTATCCTGAGTGGACTAAACCAGAGACAAAGTTGGGTTTGTGTCAGTTTCATTACATCTTAATAGATGTCATGACCCCAAGATTAATGGAGCCTGATTTCCAGTGGATTATGACACATTACTCATAAATAAAAGACATGGGTATCACCTGGGCACAAGATGGTTGGCAATTTTTTTTTCCTAAGTGAAGTTCAATGTGGTGGATCTCTATGGGAATGGGCTGTTGGGGTACTGTGATGGGACAAGGGAGCACAAAGACTCTGCCAATGATATCTACACTGAGTTGTGTTCTCTGCCATCATATCATGTTCTTCGGATGCTAAGTGCAACTAAAAAAATGGCTCAGATGATGTCCAGGTGGGCAGAGTTAGTATCGCGTAGAAGTGCGGGATCTATGTTGACTAGATGATGAGACAACGAAGTACAAATTAAAGAGGCATGATTTGCCAACTCCAGCTATATTTAATTTTCGAACATTTCTTTGCACATTTGCATGTAGAATTAAAATGCTTTTGCATCAAATGTTGGTCAAAGGCAAATTGCACTTTGCCTTTTCTGACAGTAATTTAAAAGGTATCAACTGCTGCGTAAAAGAATTCTGTCACTTGTAAAACTTCCAAGGGTGCAGTGAGATGAGGAGCAGCACTTCTTCTTAGCTGTGTAAGTGTGACATTGGACTCTACTGAATGCAATGGAAAATGGAATGGTTGAGGTGGGTCTTGGGTAGAATGGGGTCGGAGCACAACGGGCACTCTCGTTTGATGCAACATTCTGGGCACTCAGATGGTGTAACACTTTTTCATCAGGTTAGTGCAGATATTACAACCAGGGCTGCAGTGGAGCTGACCACAGGGCAGGTCATGACCTGATTCCGCTGCTTGGAGCAAATGGGGTTTGGAGTTTTGGGCGGGGGGGGGCGGGCGCGCGGGAGGGTGAGGGCATTGGGAGGGGAGGGGAGGGCCTCCACTTTCACCTGAACAGTTTGCTGCACCGCCCTGGTGTGCCATATTCTGCACAACTGGAGCAAGTAATAACACAAAATGATAGTTACAGAGGAGCAAGAGCATCCTTCTGAGAAGGATGAAGGAGGAGGAAGCTCTTGTTGTTGGCAAAGCTCAGCAGCATCAGATGCTATAAGGCAGACAGGATGTCATTCACTGCTGGTCCCAGTAGATGAGAAATTGGTGCAGAAGATCATCTTGGACTGTGAAAGTCAAGATGCCAGCATTGATTTGCAATGTGGGGACAAACTGTTTACTTTGACAATCACTGAACAGGAGCACAATGAAAGCTCATGTTTGGACATCCCATCTTGCCTATATGTAATGCTCGCTTACTGGACAACAACATGTAGGTGACCACTGGAAAATGGGGAAACAATAACAGGGTCTCAGTGTTTGCAGATGGGATATGTCTAAGAACAAATAAAGTTAAACAGCAGCTCGGATAAGTGAATGGTGCTCCATGTGCAAGGAGGTACCAGCCATGCCAGCAGTGTGCCATTGGTAGTATGACTTTTGTGGCCGTTGTGCCATTATGCTACCAGAGAGGGGCAATGCCAGACTGCCAATGCTTGTCCAGGTATATAGCAGCCTCCAAAAGATGGTGCTGGCGCAAAGGATGCTGGATCTTGGCAAGTACCCACTGAGTGACAAGGTGCTTTAGGAGTAGCACCAGTGATAACATGAGGTGAGAATTAGATGTGAGGACTGCAGTAGTGGTGGGGTAAGTAGTTAATGAGATTTAAGAGCTAAGATACAGCAAGAAATCTTGCTGGCCCTCCAAGTTGAATAGCCCTACACCTCACCACAATCCAACTTGGCCATAAGCACATAAGATTCAGCCCTTTCCCACATATCTCAACCTAACAATAAAGGCCAACACATTCAAATGCTCATTTAGAAAACAACTGCAGATAGTGGAAATGAGAAACAGAAATAGGAAAAAAGAAATTGCTAGGAAAACTCAACAAGTCTGGCAGCATCTGTGGCGAGCAAGCAGAGTTAACATTTCAGGCCCAGTAACTCTTCTTCAGAATGGACTCACTGAGCCTGCAATTGAAGAAAGGTCACAGGGCTCCAAACATTAATGCTGCTTTCTCTGCACAGAGGCTGCCAGATGTGCTGAGGTTTTCTAGCAATTTCTCTTTTCAAATACTCAATATCAGAGGTTTTTTTTACAACTCATGCTATTTTAGCTACAGAATGGTATCCATAGCGACTGTTGATGCGTTTCTGAACTGAAAATAAAAAATGCAGGAAATCACAATGGGCCAGGCAGCATTCATGGAAAGAAAGCAAGCTAATGGTTTAAGTCTAGATGTCTCTTCATTAGAGCTAATATTAAATGTGGATGGGGTAGCATTTATGCATAGTGGGGGGTGGGTTGAAGTGCTGGGGGGGAGAGGCTGCTGATAGTACAGACGGGAATGTGGGAATGACCGAACAATGGTGTGTCTAGTTGCCAAACCAAAAGGAACAGATGCTCTCATGGGAGTGGCATGAGGGGAGAGGGGAGAAGGGCCATGGTGACAGAGAATGCAACAAGTAAAGCTAAAAAAAAGGCAAGAAATGGGCGTGAGTTCATAATCTGAAGCTCAACATTGAGCTCAGAAGGTTGTAAAGTGCCAAATCTGAAGATGAGATGTTGTTCCTGCAGTTTACTTTGTGATTCAGTGGAGAATTACAGCGTGCTGAGGATGTACAAGTGGGCATGCAAGCAGGAGCTTTTCACTATTTTTATTGTATTATTAACTGTAAAATACAAGTGACAATAAATAAATCATTCGTAAGAGATTCATCCTTTATTTGACATTTTGCCTCAGATATTGTATATTGACTAATTTGACAGCATCAGATTAATATCTCATGCACTCAAAGATGGCCTCTCCAACATTATGACAGCACTGTAATATCAGTCTATATGCTACTGCTCAAACTGGAGTGGGAATTATATCTCAGAACTTTGTGTGCCAGAGGTGAAAGTGTTACCAACAAAGCAATGGCCTATACAAAGACTTGTCAACCACGTGCTTCGGCAGTATCAAGGGGATGGAATTAAAGAGAAGCAGTGGCTAAGGTTTAGAGCTTTTCTGCTCAATAACTTTAGTCTTCCCAATATCTCAAGAAGGAAATTTCTGCTCATCCAATACTGGATGTGAGATAAACAAAGTGCAATTTACCAACGGGTAATTGTGGTGGATTAAAATTGGGCACCTGGGAAAAGGCAAAGATTTCTACTACACTTTCACGATGTTGCTGAGGGACAGCTGGTAGATGAGAAACCAGAAGAGGCTATGGACTGATCCTTGAGGGACTGCACAGCAGGAGGAGGAAATGTTATAGATGATATTCTGGCTATCAATCAATGGATAAGAATAGAACCAGGTGTATGTTGTCCTTTCAGCTGCACAGTGCAGGAGAAGTGTTGCAGTAGGATGCTGTGGTTAACAGTGGCAGATCTAGAAGGACCAGGAGGAATAGTTTACCTTTTGTCTCAGTCAACCTTCTCTTTGAGTTTCATGGCTGTGCGTGCACATGGCCTTTCCAAGGTTCAGCGCATGACGATTGGTGTGGGCTTGCTGATCATGGCATTGAATTCTGGTTCCAGAAGTTGATGCCGTAAACAGGGCTCAGAGGCTCATGCAGTCAGGATGAAAATTTTGAGGAAATGCTGCTCACAATCTCTCAGGATGTCATTTGTGCTTTTAATAAGGTGAGTTCCCAAAATGAAAACTGTTTAGAGGGATTCAAACGTGGTTACCTGGCAAAGATTGGCATAGATTAGGGAGCTGGAAACATATTCAGGAAGGAAGATTGAGAGAGAAAGACAAAGAATGGAGGCACCTAATACAGCCCCTTTCTGACTGGATTATCCATGATTAACTTATTTGACAACAACCCCAATAAATGCCATCATAATTCCCCATTCAATAAACATCACACCAATTACTATCTCTGATCATCACCGGAATGTGCTTGGCCACAATGTTAACACAAAAACCACCTCAAAACTCCTAATTAGATTCACAAATGAACTGTTGCCATATTGCTTACAAGCAACAACTAATCACCTTTATTGATTCCTTAATACTTGTCTTTGGCATGACTTTGTCTGCCATCGTGATCCTGTGCTGTGATACCCCAGTGGCTGCAGCATGTCTGGTTGAAAACTGTTGACTTTCTGTCAGGATGAACTGCAGATAGCCTTGGACAATGACTTTGAGCATTTCTGGCTGTACAAGGCCCTGCTTTGCATGATACCATTTCAGCTTATCAGTGATAGTAAACTGATAGTGGCAGAGAGCCAAAAGTAAGGACACTGGTGATGTGGCAACGGTGGGAGTGTGAACCCTGTCATTGCTAAGTGAAGGTGCTAAGTTGTCTGTGCAGAGCCATTGCCACTCCCCCAGGATGGTGCACCAGGAAATCTTAATGTGCTGAAGGATGGAATGCTTGACTGCTGTGACACCTTGCAAGTCCCTTGGCTCATTGGTATCCAAAATCACAACAGTAGAGGTCTGGATAGGCACAGCCAGAAGTTAGGTTTACATGGCTTTACTCTGAGTTTTCACTTAGAAACAGTTAGGCTTTAAATGGTTTTGACTTGTATTGTAGTGGAAACTGAAGCATCAAGAACTAAAGCACTGTTGGGTCCACAATTGTGCTAATGGAGTGATTGTCATTGATACAAAGCAGTGCCTCTAAACTTTGTGTGATATTATGTTTCCAGTTGAAATCAGACATCCTCTGCAATTTGGCTTACATTCTCATCTTCCTGGTTAGCCTGCCAATACATCATATTCCACTAGACAAAGCATCAGTCAGAGGAGAACTTGTATATAACCTCACCCTCTGGGCAGCTAGCATTTGGCTGCCTTTCTTTGCTGTCCTGACTGCAGGCCATACATCCTCAGTGGTTCACCATGTGCAGGTCCTACTTTTAAGCTATTTTCTAAACTAGGCCTAATTGATTATTGACTACAATTATGAGCATCAGTTTTTGATGATTCATCTTTGGCACACTCTCCACTCAATGTTTTGCTACTGCCTGACTAGGTACGAGTTACTACATATCTGAAAGCAGAAAAGCACAGGTATTTGTGTGATGGGGACAAGGAGGTAAATAAGAAGTGCATCCTTAAACCTTCTGCAGTTTGTACACCAGAAGTAAGAGAGGGAATTGGGCATGAGAATATGGATTTGATGTGAGAATACTGTTATCTTTGGTGTTTTAAATGTGGTCATTGGTCACAATTTCAGCAGTGGCTAATCCAATTAAAATGATTACTGCCTTCCCCATCACAGTAAAGATATATAGCCCTCACAGTCTCCCTCCTTTTAACACATTTCCAGAAACAGCAGGCGTTGTCTTGTCCTGTAAAAAAACAGAGAAGTGTGTCATTCATCCTGTTACAAAATGTTTAGGTGATGTGCTTATTATTGATTGAATGACTGGAGAAGTATGTAGGTATGAAGCTTGTGGCAGTTTGCGAGTTGGTTTGTGAGGAAAACAAAATATGTCAGTTACAACTCTGCCAACGGTGAAGCGAATGATGGGGGTGTGATCTATTGAGCAGAGTTTGAGGATAGTGGTGCAATTTCTAGAATATGGCATTTGAAAATATGCTCCCTCACCTAGACAAGTCTTGTGAGGCCATGAATTTTATGAGCCTGCTTCAGGTTATTGGGAAATAATTCTTGGAATTGATCACCACAGTGGTCCCATTGCCAATGCAGTCTATGGAGTACTTCCTGGTCCCTTGCATACAAATTGTGTGTCTCCTCTTCTCCAATTGTTCCATCAAGACTCCCACTAGAGAACAGCAGAGAATGTACCCTTTCTGCTCAGATTCTCTTCCACCAACAGTTCCTGTACCTTGTCTAGCCGGAATGTACCTTTCCCTTTAAGAGATACAAGTGTAGGCATTAATTAGCACCAGTTAACTTTAAGTGATGATGGGTCACTCTCAAACGCAGGCTCCCTAATAAGGAGTGTCCCATGTCATTGAACTTAGCGTTGGCGGTGTGCAGTAAACAGGTAAATTAGCTGACAATGCCAAGTTGGTGTGCCACCTGTATCGAAATCAAAGGTGTGGGTTGGTCACTAATTGCCATCCTTTTCCTTGTTTTTGGCTGTTAAATTTTGTCCCTTGGGTTCCAGTGAGGAAATTTATTTTTGAGAAGCTTATCAGTGCGATGGATTAGGAAATGAATATAGATGTCCCAAACGAATTAGTTCAGATTTGCTGCACTGCAGACGCGAGCTCTATAGGAACCCACATTTTATTGCATGTTAGGTTAATTCAGATTCTTTTATGCTTACTGCTCAAGGTCATTGAGAGCTAGTGACTGCTGGTGCATAAAATGCCTCTTATTTACCTCCCTAACACCACCCCAACATCTTCTGCCGTGGTTTCCCTCTCTCAGCAACTGAAAGCAAATTTCCCTGCCAAGTAATCAGCAGTGAACAGAAAGATGAGGAGTTGCAGCAGAATCTGCAGAACATTCTTCCAGCCAGAGCTGGAGGCTCTGAAAATGCAGCACTACCTTTTCAACAAAAGAATAGTAATCGACTTTTTCTTTAACTTCAATCATCTGGGCGTTGCAGTAGTCTCCATATCCTAGCTATTTTTGCTATACTGCAGTATTATGAATGGTTGATACAGGCAAAATAATATGAATACTTTAAATCAATGTTTCCTCTGACCATGGATCTGAAGAGAATAAAATGTTTAGAAATTAAATACTCATTTTTCTCTGATTTTTCAATTTTAATGATTTATAGTATAGAAGGCATTTCAATAAATCTCAAGTCCCACATTTCTGCCAGTTTGACTCCACAATATACAACACAAACGTTTATGAAAACAAATTTCATTTTATTTATCATTTTTCTCAAAAAAAAACTACGACCTCTTTTTAATCAATTTTTGAGTCTGATTATTCTTTAAAAGATTAGGATTAATGAATTATGCTAATTTGACCTACTTATAAATCTGATTTAAGATTAATTGGAAACTAGTCTTTTCAGGATAAATTAAAATCCACATTCCTTATGAAACTTGGAGTAAAAGTGTTTCTACTGTTCACACAAAACGCTAATTAATCACAGCAATTAGACCTAATTTTCATATGCCATTAAGCAAAAGAGAATGTAATCCTTTCCAGGTAGCTCGAAGAATCCTATCTTTGGGTTTGTTAGCTGTTTTAAATATTGAACCAATATATGAATAAATTCTAATAATTAGACTTAAATTATATCTGTACATTTAGGTGCACATTCTTAATGAAAGTTGAGTGTATATTTTGGGCCTACTAGCTTCACTCAGTGAAGAATCCATCGGAAAAAAAAATTGCATTTAAAGGAGGATGTAACTACCACACAAATCCAACATTCACCATGGCCTAAGATCAGACTAACCCTGATTGAATGAATAATAAATTCCATAATGCTACATGGCATTGTCGGCATCTGCAACCACGAGGCAATATCTTTAAGTAGGGTTGTATGTATGCCTTTCCATTACAATTGGGAAAACCAGTATTTAAGAACCATATAAAACAGACAAAGCATAAAACTTAAAAGTAACAGAAAAAGAATAGAAATATAGAACATTTATGATGAAGGAGGAAACCAAGCAGTTCATGGCTGACCTAGCCAGAGAAAAAGGAATTATTCACCCTCACTACCGTTTTCCAGCTCTTGGACTATAGCCCTCCAGGATACAGCAGGTAAAGTGCACACTCAAGTGCTTTTTCAAATGCAGCCGAGAGTGGCAACTGTTGCAGTGTGAATAGAATCTCAATGTTAATTTGTAAAGGCTATATAGAACCCCTACAGTGTAGAAACAGGTCATTCAACACAACAAGTCCACATCGCCCCTCTGAAGAAAATCCTACCCAGACCCATTCCCCCACCCCTGCATTTCCCATGTCTAACCCACCTAACATAAACATCCCTGGAATACTATAGACAGTTTAGCATGGCCAATCCACTTATGCTGCACATCTTTGGACTGTGGGAAGAAACCGGAGCACCTGGAGGATGCCCACGCAGACACTGGGAGAATATGTATGAGGGTGGAATCAAAACTGGGCCCCTGGTGCAGCCATGAAGCAGTGCTAACCACTAAGCCACCATGATCAGTGTGCGAAATGCGCTTCTGAACAATTCCAGGACTAGAGAAGCAGCAGGAACACTCCAGGACCCTATGGAATGGAGGGGCACGATAGAGATTCAAGCTAAAAGAAAGATGTTTGCGGATGTTGGAGTAACGCCATCTCCATTCAGTCCCAGGTCTTCACTATAGCAGTTTCTCAGGGTAGTGTCCCAGACCTAATCATCTTTGGTTACATCATCAATAACCTTCCCTCCACTATAGAATCAGAAATAATGGAGCAAATAACTGCAGATGCTGGAATATGTGCTAAAAACAAACACTGGTGGTGATTACAGCAGGTTAGTCAGCATGCATGGAGAGAAAGCGAGCTAAAATTTCAGGTCTAGATGAATCTTTGTCAGAGCTGACATGAAGTGTGGAGATAATAAAATGTGAGGCTGGATGAACACAGCAGGCCAAGCAGCATCTCAGGAGCACAAAAGCTGCTTGGCCTGCTGTGTTCATCCAGCCTCACATTTTATTATCTTGGAATTCTCCAGCATCTGCAGTTCCCATTATCTATGAAGTGTGGAGAGGCAGTTTTCATGTAATAGTTGGGTGAGAGGGGGTGGGGACTTTGGAATGCTGGGGGAGAAAGAATGTTGATAGTTCAGATTAAGCGGTCAGAATGCGAGAATGGCAGAACAATGGCAGTTGTAACCACCAGGTTAAAAAGAACAGACCATCCAACTGAGTGTGGGGGACAGTAATGCAACAAGTAAACTAAAGGAAAGGAATGGGAATAGGTTCACAATTTGAAGGTGTTGAACTCCATGTTAAGTGCAGAAGCTTGTAATCTTCCTAGTCTGAAGATGAGATGTTGTCCCTCCAATTTGTGCTGTGATTCACTGGAACATTGCAGAATGCTGAGGATAGACAAGTGGGCATGCAAACAGCACATTACAGTATTAAAATGACTGGCTTTGGGAAGGTCAGGATCATGCTTGCACACAGACCAGTGGCAATCTGTAAAGCAGTCATCCAGTGTGTGTTTGGTTTATCCAACGTAGAATAGGCCACATTGGGTGCAATGAATACAATACACAAGACTGGAGGAGGTACACATGAAATGCTGCTTCACCTGGAAAAACTGTTTAGGCCCTTGGATGGTGAGCGGGGAGGAGGGGAAGGGGCAGGAGTTGCATTTTCTGCAGTTACTTGGGGAGGTGCGGAGGGAAGGCCAGGTGGTATTGATGGTGGGGAAACAGACTAGGGTGTCCTGGAGGGAATAATCCCTACAAAATGCAGATGGGGAGTGAGGGGAAGATGTGTTTGATGTTGATGTTCTGTTGGATTTATCTGAAATGGCCAAGAATGAACATTTGAATGTGCGGGCTGGTAGGATGAAATGTGAAGAAATGGGGGACCCAATCACGTGGAAGTATGGGTCACAGGTCGGATGTGGTTGAGGGCCCTGTCAATCACAGTGGGTGGGAAGTCACGTTTATAGAAGGAGGAAGCCATGTCAGCAGCACCGTGTGAATGTGGCACCATCCAAACAGATACAGTGTAGGCGAAGGAACTGAGAGAATAGGATGGAATCCTTGCCAGATGTGGAGTGTGACAAGCTATAGGTAGCTATGGGAATCGGTAGCTTTATAATGGATGGCATTGGACAGTTTATTCCTCAAAATTGGAACAGAGATGTCAAGGGAAGGAAAGAATGTGCCGGAAATGGGCAATATGAAAGTCTTATGGGGGTGGAAATTGGAGGCAAAATGTACAAATTTTTAAAGGTCCAGGCAGGAGCACGAAGTGGCACCAAAACAGTCAGCAAAGTAACAAGAATTTTGGGGAGGGGGATAGGGGCAATCTAGGACTGGAACAAGGATTGTTCCTCACACCCCAGAGGCTAAGGTGTTAGCGGCACAATTTCAGCACCATTCACAATTCCTCAGAAAATTAAACAGCTTATGCTGCCAGACATGAACAACATTTGATATGTCGCAATTAGCTTTCATGCCGCACAGGTATCAGGCAATTTACATCTCCTAAGAGAGAATTTAACCATCCCCTCTTGACATTCCTGACATTGGTATTACAATTTCTGAATCCTTCACTATTGACATCCTAGGTGGTACCATTGACCAGAAACTGAATTGGACCAGCCAAATAAATACTACGGCTATAAGAGCAGATAAGAGGCTAGGGATTATATGGTGCATAGCTCCCCTTCGGTCTCCCTAATGCCTATCCACCATCTAAAAGGAACAAGTGAATGAATGAATGAATAATTCATTGTCACTTGTATTTGACAAATAATACAGTGGAAAGTGTAATATGTCACCATGCTCCAGTGCCATCTTGAGCTACAGATGCAACCAGATCGAACCAAAACCAGAGTTCTTCCTCCTCTTTGTAGTCCATTCTACATTGGGTTTGGAGTAGAGGAGGATCTCCCACAACAGGCTTTTGGCTTACCAACACCTCCGCACCATAGTCTAAAACAGAAGCCCAGCTCCAGGGCTACCAGTGCCGCTTTTGCTTCCAGGAGTGCCATTTTGGGCGTACTGTGCCGCCGCTGATGGAAATGCCAGTCCTGTCAATCTGCCAGGGGTATCGCTGCAGTTAAAGCCAATTTCAATGTCAACTGCAGAGGCTGCCCTACTGGTGCTGCCACCACCACCACCTTGCATCCTGTGTTGGGCCCACCAGCGTCGAAGTCACCATGCTGTGGCACCATCTCTCGCCACTGGGCTCACTCTCGCTGCCATTGTAAGCTCCCTCTGGGCTAGCTCTCCCCAAGGACCCGACTCTTGCCACCACTGCCATGCATGCTAAGGAGGCTGGGACTTCCTTTTGCCCTGTCAAAGATGCCAAGAAAGATTTTAGAGATAAAAACGGGAAAGCAAAAGAAAAGAATAAACGTTTTTTAAATAATAAAAATAATGAAGAAAATATATGGAATTGAACAAGCCACAGGCCAGGAGCTCAGACACAGTGTGGCTCCTCTATTGCCATCTTGGAAATGGAAGTCAGGAATATTATGGGAATACTTTCTACTTTTTGGATGGGTTCAACTTCAACAAAATTTTTGTTGCATGTCACATTGAGGTCAAAGCTGACAGCTTGATTGGCACCCAATCCACCACCTTCAACAGTGTGTCATCCACTATCGACGTTCTGTAGCAACAGTGTGATCTGCTGTAATTCATGAAGGCTCCTTTTGATATTGCCATCCAACTGTGTACTGTGATTCAGAAGGACAAAGACATCAGATGAATGGGAATATCATCACTTGCAAGTTTCTCTTCAAGTCATACGACATCTTGAATTAAACTTTATTAGTATTCCTTTACTGGTGCTAGGTCAATATCTTGGAAATCTTCCTGACAGCAGTGTGGAAGTATTTACATTGCAAAGAGCAGCAGTAATTCAAGACGGCAGCTCACCAACACCTTCTCAAAGGATATGAAGAATTGGTAATGAATGCTGGTCAAGCCCACATTTCATAAATGAATAAAAAACAGTCGTTACAAATTACTCTATAACATGCTAAATGAAGTGAGTTTAACTATTTGCATGCTGACAAGGACATTTTTATAAACCAGTAATATGCCAAAACCATTTCTACCCAATTTATGCCTTAGAAGGGCCGTAGCTGTTGCAAATCTTTTTAGATTAATTTTTTTATGTGGTGGAACATTTATCATTAGGTTATAATTTTTGTATTAGAATTCTCCATTCTGTGGCCCACTGGCTGTGATTTCTTGATCATTACAATGAATAGAGGTGTATTGTGGACTGTTGAACACAGAATTAAGACATTCCATTCCAAATTTATATTTGATATTGTAATGGACCAGACTGAGTCCCTTCAAAACATGTCAAGGGGATAGACTAAATCTAAACTTCTTATTTTAAAGGCAAGTGCCAAGTGCTGCATTCTGGATGCAATTTGATTGGTCAAACTATCAGGCTTGAAGCAGAATAAAAAAATAAAGAAAAGAATTGGCTTGACTAAAACTCTATTGAAATACTTAAAACAAACTACTTTTTAACTGTGTTCCAGTAGTAAATCCCATAAGCACACCCTTAGCAATGGCAAATTCAGGAAGATAGATTGCCTCCCGTGCAAAGCTATAGCTAAGAGATACAGAGGTGTAGCAGTTTTCACAACCGGAGAGCTGCTGAAAGCTAAACTGAAAATCCTGGTTCTATGGGAGCTTGACCCTGTCAATGCAAGTTGCTTCTACTGTTCCAAGCTTTTTAATAAAAAAAAATGCCCCAAGGCGTCACAAGCTCTTCACTTCATTTGCTTGACACACACCGCTTGGTGTCCCTGTCTCAATCTTCTCTTCTTTTCCAAAACAAAGCAATAAAATACACCCCCTAAAGCCGCAGTACCATCACAATGTCAATATTGAACAAGAGATAACGGGAACTGCAGATGCTGAAGAATCCGAGATAACAAAGTGTGAAGCTGGATGAACGCAGCAGGCCAAGCAGCATCTTAGGAGCACATATGCTGGCTTTTCAGGTCTCAACCCTTTCTGATGAAGGGCCTGGGCCTGAAATGTCAGCTTTTGTGCTCCTAAGATGCTGCTTGGCCTGCTGTGTTCATCCAGCTCCACAGTTTGTTATCTCAATATTGAACAAGTTAGTCTGCATGTAGATAACCTATTTTCACACAAGATCAAATAAATTTCTATAGTTGGTTTTACTGTGATAATTTTATTCTTCACTTTCTACTTATTTTACTTAATTTATAAAATCTTTTAAGCATAAATGTTGCATGTGTTTTCTTGATGGCATTAATGTGTTATGATCTCATTCAGATAAACAAGGTGAAGACAGGTGCATACAAGTTAAGATGGTGAGCACATTGTAGTAAGTTAGATGTTCCATTTGGTCATGCTCTGCAGCTGAAGACGTAAATTGTTTTACAGTTACAAAATTTATTATACCTGAGGCACCATTATTTACAAATATTACAGGATAAAGTATTGATGACAGCCAAAGGGGATGAACAGCTGAATTCAGTTTGGATTCAACTTACCTAAAAATTTAGAATATTTGAGCTGAAGGAGAATGTGTATTTCTTTTTAAAACAGCATGTGAAATAAGTGATATTAATATTAATTTATATTCATAAAAGTCTCAATAGTATTTGGTAATCTAGATAGTTAGGAATAGAGTATTGTGTATATACAGATCTGTGTTACTCCCTGAAAGGGCCGTGCTGTTTAATTCCAAAATTCTGGATTTTGCTTGAATATGGATTGATTTGCATACAGAAATAACTCTGCAATTATTGATGGCGTACTTTTTTTTAACAATGCAGGTTTTGCTTTTTGGTATGTTGTTGAAAAATTATTGCTGGTTAAACCAATAGATGCAAGAGCTGCATATGAATTTTTCTTTTCTCCTTCATCTCTGAGATGTAGACATTCCCTAAGGCCAATCATCTTTGAGAAGGTGATGATGAGCATCCATATTGATCTGCTGCAGCCATGTGATGTAGTTATGCAGTTAAGGGAAACTTTCAGGCTTTTGATCAATGGTGAAGGAATAGCATCATATTTCTGAAAAAGTATAGTGTGGGATTCCAGCAACATTGGTAGTAGTGCTAATAACAAATGTCTGTAGTTTTATGGGTTTCCGTGGAACATGGACGTGTGACAGTGAGAGAAAGTTAACTGAACACTCATTTGTTGTTGTCCCGTTGTCACAGCCGAATGAATACTTCTTCCCTTTTCTCTCAAATCTGACAACGAAATCTCATCATTATTTAGAGGCTGAAGGTTTAGAGCAGACTTTTACGTGCCACTAAATGTCACGGATATTTCAGAACTGTTTTGTAGTCATAGACTCCCTACTGTGTGGAAGAAGGCCATTCAGCCCATCATGTTCACAGTGTCCATGCTGAAGAGATTCCCGCCCAGACCCACTCCTACCTTTATAAATCTGCATTCCCCATGGCTAATCCACCTTACCTGCACACCTTTGGGACGTGGAAGTAAACCAGAGCACACCCTTACAGACACAACGAGAATGTGCAAACTCCGCACATAATTGCCTGAGGGTGGAGTTTAAACCAGGGCCCTGACACCGTGAGGCAGCAGTGT
Organism: Stegostoma tigrinum; assembly: GCF_030684315.1. NCBI lineage: Eukaryota > Metazoa > Chordata > Chondrichthyes > Orectolobiformes > Stegostomatidae > Stegostoma > Stegostoma tigrinum. The sequence goes on from NC_081374.1 coordinate 33,566,168, forward strand.
TAACAACTGAGCCACTGTGCCACCCAAGCAAAATATTAGTTCAAAGTATAATTCCCATCTCCCCCACTCCCCCGCCCTACATAAGTTTTGGTGCAAAGCTCATTTCCATTTTAACCTTATTGTAATATTATGCATTTTTTTCAAACAGCTTGACCCAATGATAATTTACCAAGTGGAAGTAAAATACTACGTTCTCAATAAATCTTCAAATCATAGACAGTTCAGATAAATATTCTAATAATAACAGACCAAATTATGGCTCCAGTTGTTTGCACTAATACTATTCCCAAGGGAATTTAAAAGAAGGATGATTATTGAGGCAAAGATGGCTTTAAAAAAGCAGGTCGAATGCTAAGGAGAAAAATTGCGACTGTTCATTTCATTCATCTTGCAGGCAAAATCATCTTAGGTGGCTGAATTTATCCCTGAGACAAATGTAATATGCAGAGAAGCATTCATAAACATTGAAGATGGAACTATCCTCATAAAACCAAAACTGCAGCATTGGGAATAGACAAAGTTTTGTTATCACTCGAAATTGTGAATATTTTAATTTGGGAGTCTCAAATGCAGTCAACCATCTGGCAAACTGTTTGTGAACAGCTGCTCCCACCTACTTTTCTTGATGTCTAGCTTTACTTAGGTATGGAAGGCAAGCTTCCAACCATACAGCAGTCTCTTTGGGGAACCTATATGCATTTAACCAGTGTAGCTATGACGTGACTGCTTCCAGAGCAGCACAGTTGGAGCAGAATATTTCCTGTGGAAATAAACAGAAGCTTGCATTTTCAATTGTGGTGTTAAGATGGTGAAGAGCCGGTGGTGAAATGTGAGCAAATTAAAATGTGGTTTTTGTACATAACATTTGAAGGTTGACATATTTCCATAGGTTCAGGTACAGGCCTCAACACATGTAGATGTAAGCAGAACAAGAATCTTCATGTAAGCATTGTTTAAGGAGGAAGAAATTACTGAAAGCGTATATCAGGATGGTCAACAATGCCCAAAGCTTTTGACAACACTGAGAAAGTATTTCCATTTTGGTCAAATATGGAGGAAAATGTTCTGTTTCCTTGTGAGGGACTTACTGACTAGTTAATTTCAAGCACTCAAAAGTAAGAGAATCCTTTTTTCCTGTAATTAAAGGATGATGAATTGATGATTCCTCTGTAGTGATCTTCAGTGCATACTCGCGCTCAAACCCAGAATAATACATTGCAATCTTAGTTCTTACATCTGCGTTCACTGCCACTTCCTTCTACTGGTGCATGTAAAGCAGAGTTGTTTGTTTTATTCTCTGGAAGGGTGAATAACAAGAAATATCTGCAAAAAGTAGCTTTGCACTGAGAGGAAGAAGATAGCCATCCCCATTGTTATAACGTCCTGTTTTTTTCTCTCTCTCTCCAACTCATTCTCTTGCTTGCTCTCTGACTTGGCATTCCACAGTTGCGATATTCCTGATTCCCACATAAACCTTTTTCAGATGGCACTGAATTTGTATCTACAGTCACTTTTTGGCTGTAGTAATCCACTCGTCATTTATAAAAAAATTAAAATCCTAGCTTGGGCCTCTTGGTTGCCAGTCTAGTGACTACCACTACAACACCATCTCCCTGAAAAATGTCAACAGTATGTCAAGGTTCTGATCTGTCATCATGATACATGATTGGCCCAGTTAGACATTGGCTATGATAGGGAAATGGCCAGGGGTCATTCAGAGTAGGACAAGTTATTTAAAGGGGGAGCATGCAGAAAGGGAAATGGGCTTTCGGCATGATAAACTGCAGATGTTTCTTTTAGGGAGATCTGTTGGAAACATTGCAGGAGTGCTGAGATGTCCTGGACCCCCCTTTTTCAATGATGTCCAAAGCCATGATGATGGGTCCTGCAGCAACATTCAGTCATTAGCTGGATGCTTTTATGCTGCATATGCCATCATAAGTTACAACATGGATTGCACATGTGAACTTCTGGATGCCGTTCTCTGTTAGATATTGAGGAAAACAGCTTCCAAACTCTATGAAAATCTGATATCAAGTTGGTGCCACATGCCTCCATGCCGTTTGATATCCTTCCAGTATAAATCACATTATCTATCTTCAGTAACCTGGCTCAGCAAAGTCATCATCTGAGTTCTCTGTAGCAAAGTGTTGTGTGACCTCGGATGAGCTGTGTTGTGGCAGGCCTGGTTACAGGAGGCACAATATGGTAACTCATTAGCGTAAATATGGCTGCAGTAACAGAGTTAACTTGCCTGATCCAGCATTAAAATGAAGCCATAGTTAGAAAAAGGTAGCTTTGAAAAGGTGATATCCCAATATAATAGAATTTATACTGAACAAAGAATCTTACAAATTAATATACAGGGAGGTCTGTTTAAAAACAACAACTGCAGATATCTGTAGGAGACAATTCAATAAGAGATGTGCGAGACCAGACAGCCTGAAGTTTACATAAAGCATTAATTAAAAAGAAAAAGTATGATCCCACAAAAGCAGAGACCGTGTTAAAGCTTCTTAATGAAAGAATTTTAATATTAGGTTTAACTACATAGCATTATTGGAACTGACTGTACCGTTTTTATAACAATCAGTAAAGATTAATATCCATTTGTACGTACAGTGATAAGGATGGTAAACTCTACCTCCGAATTTAAAAGGTCTTTAAGTGATAGGCAAGTATATTACAGGGAGAAAGAAACTACTCACAACTCATCAGCTAAAGGATGTTAACTGTAGGTCCAACAATAAAATTTTACAAATAGCTGGCATTGTATTCGAACTAATATTATGAATCTTATAACAATGAGTAAGAGCTAATATCCTTTTGTATCCCCTGTGATTAGGACAGTGGGAAATGTGACTAACAGGATTTGATAGTGATAGCAATGAATGCAATGCATAACAGAATTCAAATAGTCCTTGTAGGTAAGTAAGTCTGGGAAATGTTTGAAGGGGAGCATCATTAATGGGTTACATTGTAAGATCCCAAGGCCTAATATAATGTCCAGTAAACCATGGGGAACCCAGGCCTGTCCTCGGGTGTTCATCATTGATCAGGTGTTTCACAGGTTTAGATGTACAGATTAAGGGGTAATGAACAATAACAATGTTGCATGTAATTTGTCATAAATTCCTCCAGTCCTGGCTGTAGTGTACGATGTTTTGTGTTTCGCCATATAGAGCATATCTCTAAACTGTCCTCTAAATTACACAGTGTCAGTATTTGACCTAATATTTGCAACTGTGAGGTCAAGTGACAGACAATGATATTGAAGATGCACTATCTGTCTGCCTGTTTTCCATCACTATGATATGGTTTCATTTCTAGAGTAACTTTAAGGTAAAAGAGACAGAGATAAAATTGTGATGAGGGGGAAAGAAGAAAGTAAGAAATGAATGAATATATCATTTGCAGTTTCTCAGCCAGCTGAGATCAGAGAGAGATGTGAGATAATTAGGAATGCAAACACCCTCATCTCCTCTCCACCTATCTTCTTTTCTCTCCATCTTCGGTCTGCCTCCCCCTCTCTCCCTATTTATTCCAGAACCCTCACCCCATCCCCTCTCTAATGAAGGGTCTAGGCCCGAAACATCAGCTTTTGTGCTCCTGAGATGCTGCTTGGCCTGCTGTGTTCATCCAACTTCACACTTTATTATCTTGGATTCTCCAGCATCTGCAGTTCCCATTGTCACCCTCATCTTATGCTGTTTTCACCTTGTCAATGGCTCTAGCTTCAGGATTGAGCTTTTCAGTAATTGTCAATGTCGTCTCATCAATTGAGATGAAATCATGCATCACCATCTTTCCCCATCTGGATAGCTTCTATTGCCTCCGATTGTACATCATGAAATCTGTTTGAGTGATCTAACTGTAATGGTTGAATAGCTGATATGGATTGCAGTTAAGCTGAGTGATGGGAGTTGGGTGAATTGAGCAGTGGCTGAGGTTAATGGTGCACGAGATACATAGAGCATAGAACAAAGAACAGTACAACACAGTACCGGCCCTTCGGCCCACTATGTTGTGCCGAACTTTTACCCGAAACCTAAGCTCTATCTAACCTCCACCACTACCTTATACTATCATCCATATGCTTATCTAATAGCCACTTAAATGCCCCAATGAGGCTGGCTCCACTACCATCTCCGGCAATGCATTCCGCACCCCTATCGCTCTCTGACTAAAGGACCTACCTCTGACATCTCCCCGATATCTACTTCTTTTCACTTTAAAACTGTGTCCCCTTGTAAAAGCTAGCATTACCCTTGGAAAATGTGTCTGGCTGTCTACTCTATATATACCTCTGATCATTTTGTATACCTCTATCAAGTCACCTCTCATCCTTCGCCGTTCCAAAGAGAAAAGCCCTTGCTCTCTCAACCTTTCCTTGTAAGACCTTCCCTCCATTCCAGGCAACATCCTGGTAAATCTTCTCTATAGCTTTTCCAACACTTCCACATCTTTCCTGTAATGAGGTGACCAGAACTGGACGCAATACTCCAGATGTGGCCGAACGAAGCTTTTATATAGCTGGAGCATAACTTCACGGCTCTTGAACTCAATCCCTCTATTAATGAAAGCTAACACACCATACACCTTCTGAACAACTCTATCCACCTGGGTGGCAGCTTTCAGGGAACTGTGAGCATGAACCTCAAGATCCCTCTGCTCTTCCACGCTGCCAAGAATCTTTCCATTAACCCTGTATTCTGCTTTCAAGTTTGTCCTTCCAAAATGAATCATCTCACACTTTTCAGGGTTAAACTCCATCTGCCAATTCTCAGCCCAGCTCTGCATTCTAACAATGTCACTTTGTAACCTCGAACAGGCCTCCGCACTCTCCACAACGTGACCCACCTTTGTATCATCTGCGAACTTGCTAATCCACCCTTCCACTCCCTCATCCAAATCATTTACAAAAATCACAAATAGAAGAGGGCCCAGAACAGATCCTTGTGGTACACCACTTGTAACTGAGCACCATGTTGAATATTTTCTGTCCACTACCACCCTTTGTCTTCTAAGGGTCAGCCAATTTTGAATCCAATCTGCCACATTTCCCCTTATCTCCCCCTATCCCATGCCTCCTTGCCTTCTGCATGAGCCTACCATGGGAAACCTTATCAAATACCTTACTTAAATCCATGTACACCACATCCTCTGCTCCACCTTCATCTACATGTTTGGTCATCTCTTCAAACAATTCAATAAGGTTTGTGAGGCATGGTCTACCCCTCACAAATCCATGCTGACTATCACAAATCAAACTGTGCCTTTCCAAGTGATCATAATTCCTGTATTTCAGAGCCCTTTCCAATAATTTACCCACCACTGACGTAAGACTAACTGATACCGTAATTTCTGGGGTTATCCCTATTCCCTTTTTTTGAACAAAGGAATGATGTTTGCCTCTTTCGAATCTTTTGGCACTATACCCATGGACAGTGAGGATGAAAAGATCATCGCCAAAGGCCCCCAAATCTCTTTTCTCACTTTCCATAGAATCCTTGGATAAATCCCATCAGGCCTGAGGGACTTATCTATCTTCGACTTCCTCAGAATTCCTAGCACATCTTCTTTACTAACATCAATCCCCTCTAGCCTACCTGCCTGTTTCACTTTGTCGTCCTATACAACTAGGCCCTTCTCAGTTGTGAATATTGAAGAAAAGTATTCATTAAGAACCTCTCCTACCTCTTTAGGCTCTGTGCACAAGTTCCCTTTACAATCCTTTATTGGCCCTATTCTTTCTCTGGCCATTCTCTTGTTCTGGTTTTCCTCTTGTTCATTTGTTGGCTATACATTCACTGATCAGAACACCAAGGAATGAGCATTATTTTCTTCCTTTTACTGTTACCAGGTTCCTGGGCCTATACACCTGGCATTGATTTCCATAGCTATCTGATCCAATTGCCTTGTTGTAACCCACCCCAACCTTCATCTCACCCTCTTTGGTATACAAGACATCTCCACCCTTTCCACCAAAACTTCCAGTACAATAGCCACAAACATGAGTGCATTCTTTCCCTTATGGCCAGCTACACTCTCCTCTTTCCCACGCCATGTTCACTTCGAGAATGAGTCCCAAGCATCTTTCCTATCTGGGCTAATTTTCACAGTCTCTATCCTGTAATGCAGTAATGGTATTAGGTCCACCAAAATTTGTAAGGTGAGCAATTTTAGGGGCTTTTCATACAGAAGTCATTATAAACAGGAAGCTGCAACGTTTAGTTTAATAGGCACAGGTCAATCTTTCATTACAGTGCCTGCATCCATTTGCTCAGGATAACCAATTAATGGCCCTAATGTTCAAACATAAATTTTTAGGCTTGTGATGTGCCCTTATATCTTGTGCGAGATCTGCAGAATTAACGATGATAGGGTGCAAAGTGGCACTAATTAAGGAGGACCTCTGTTTTACTCTACAAGTACCAATTACATACATTTCCAATGCAATGAGGTGGAGCCTAATTTCAAGCCAAAGTTGACTGTCGGTGCTGCAGCGCGCCAGAAGTTGTAGGTACCCTTGCGATAGTTGAGATGGAGTTGGGCTCTGTATCTCTCTTCTGACCTCAAAAGAGGTTCTCCAAAGTTATTTCCAGTTGAGACAAAGATGCTTGCAGATTCGATTGGTGGTATTTCAGATGGTGAGGTCAGAGAGTGTGCTGATATTTGAAACTCTGGCATGCCTTCTTCAATGCAGAAGCAATTCCTTCAGATTTGAAAATTGTATGTGTCACTCTGATACTTTAGGGTGGGATGGGGAAACTGAGAAATTGAAAACTAGTGAACCCAACCTAGTGGGAAATTATTATAATCTATAGTTACAGACAGTGACTGACAAGTTCTAGGCTATCAGAGAGTGTAAGCAGAGGTTTGTGTAGGCCATGTCTAATGAATCTGAATGAATATTTTGAAAGAGGAGATTAAAGTAGTAGTGAGGAATTGTCTATGGATGTTATTTGTACTGACTTCAGAAGGCGCCTGATAAAGTCCTCCACAAAAAGCTGATAGCTAAAGTTGAAGTTCATGAATTTGAAACAAAAAACTAAACATGCTAAGAAATTAGCCGAGTGGTAGCAGACAGATAGGAGGAATAAACAGCAAATAGTTTAATGGCAGGTGTTTATGGGTTCAATTAGGAATTTCAATTGAAGCCATAGCTTATTGTCATGGCCATGGCCCAGAACTCCAAAATGCTATATCATGGACATTTCCAATTTTTTATATAAAAGGAGGCTTGATGCAGGTAGAGATGGCTGTAGATGTAAGTTAAGTAACTGTCTGGAGAGGGAGAGACCCGTGGAATATCCCACAAAGGAGGCAACACAAATTCAAATTGCAGCACTTCAAAGGGAAAAGGGACAGGCCAAAGAAAACAGGACAGTGATCTCTTATGGTTACAATGATAATGAGAGCTGATGATCCACTGCCAAAAGGAAGGCACCCCACACAGATATTGTCCCAATTGCAATCACGTTTTGTTTTTCCTTTGAAAAATACACAAGGATAGGGATTAAAATGTTAGTTTCAATTCAACTGGAGTGTGGTAGTGGGTCTGAATTTTGCTATGTGTCCCAGTAGGCTAACGTACAAATTTACACTGACCTAGGTTTGAGCATTAGGATGGTACAAAAGGCCACAATTAAAGAACTATGCCATAGTCACCCCATGTAGCAAGTAAAAAGACTTTCTCACTCTGTGTATTGGCAGGCAGCTAACCACCGTGCCAGACAAAAAAAAGGGACAACAAAAAGGACTGACTCACACTGAATGTTCGAATTCAATCCCCAGTCAAAAGAAGTCAGAGGACTTTAACTTCAACAAATCTAAAAGATGAATTATCTTCAAGTCAACTGTTAAACTACCATAATCAATGCTGCTGATAATCTCCAATGCAATGGCTGCGACATTCAACTCTATACTTTTCATGAACAATTCAGAAACTGATCTGTGTATCTGATCTTTTTTAAATGTTTTAATATTTTTGGACTCTTTTTATAACCTGTGTGTGCCTGTTGCCTTATTAATTCTTCTTGCATCCAGTCGTTCAAATGCTTACTTCATACTTCAAGAAAGCCTGGTTACGTTAGTTCTTTTCAAACATTTTTAGTCTGGGAAGCGGGGAGATCCTTTCAAAATTAACCTTGTTGTGACCAGCTGAGGATGTGGATGAATAAAGGAACGGAGACAGTTTATCCCTCCTCACATTTAATGCTTTTAGGATATCTTTTTCAGAGTCATAAAGTGTGAAATGTTGCCTATGGTTAGGATGTAGCATTTATTGTGATATTTATTAATAATTTAGATGATGGGATAGAAAACATATACAAGTTTGCCAATGACATACAGATATGTGGGATTGTAACCAGTTTAGATGACCATATAAAATTATCAAGAGATATTAATTAGGTGAATGGGTAGAACAATGGCAATTTGTACTGCAGCAATACAAATTCCTTAGACTACTTTTGCTGTTAAACAAAGTTAAGAAAGAATATGCTGGCTTTTTGAGATATAGTATAATGATCCTGAACTTCAAGGGTTAAATTACAAGAAGTTATCATATTAACTAGGCAGTATTCCCTGGAACCTATACAGTTATAAGCAATTTGCTCAACAGTTCCAACTATTAAGGGAAACTGATAAGATAGATAATGAGAAGCTAATTCTACCGACTGACGAATCTAGAACAGCAACACATTATCTAAAAGTTACAGTCAGGCTTCTCAGGAGTTATTTATCATCGCACTTCTACATGCAATGGTAGTAAAACTTTAGAACACTGTTCCATGAATGGTGATTGATGCAAGATTAATTTTAAATCCGAGGATAATTTATTTTTAACTAATCCTATTTCAGCATATAGGCAAAGGTGTAAGTATGGAATTAGGTCACACATCACTATTAAATTGAATCAGGGAACAGATTTGAAGGTTATGAATGGCTTATTCCTTGTTTTTGCCTTCCTGTGACTATTGGGTGGTGATAATATGACTCTGACAACCCTTCTCCAGGTCAATAAGGGATTGGCAATAAATACTTGCTATACGAGTGACACTCACATCCCAAGAGTGAATTTCTGAAAATCCATTAATTATCTTACTGTAATCAGATGTGTTGCTCCGTAGCCTCTAGGACAGGAAATTCCACGCTCACTAATTGTCTACCGTATGAAGAATCTCCATTCACAGATTTAAAGTCGACACTTTTAACACTAAAGATAATTATCGTGCAAGTTAATTTATTATGTATCCCATAAATGATCTAACTATTTTAAGGGCCTCATATTCCCACTGGGTAACATATTGTTTCTAGAAATTTATTGCAGCAATTGGCACAAAATGAATTCTAACAATCTAATGCCAGCAGGGAGAAATGTAACAGTCCATATGTTGCTACAGAGTGCTGTATATCATAACTTACACCTAACATCCTGCATAGCTAGGCCACCTAGTGCAACATTTTGCAGCATGTAACAAAGTGATCAAAGAGACACCAGCCAAAATAGTGTAAGGCTGTGGTTGTAATTCAGCATGGCAATGTAATACTTTGTGAAGATCCTGCTGATCTAGATATATCTTACCATATCTGTTATCTGTTTCCATCCAGTTTGGTGCAGGGGATGTCATCACCCATGCTTGAAGATCCTGGCATTCAGTTCGAAAGTCCATTCCATGCAGCTTGCCTTTAACAATGTCCATCAAAGAGAGACAATGGCATTGTTATGGTTTGGTCTCACTGGTCACCTACCCGAGAAGCTCTTCAAATACTGCAGACAGTTAGTTGAACGTGATTTTTCCTCTAGGCTTCTCCAAATCAACCTGCTTTTTCCATGTAACTATTAATTTTAACCTGAAAAATTGTTTCTAGAAGCTTCCCTACCACTGAATTTAAAATAACCGACTGATCTGTAATTGGTTGGGCTTATACTTACCAGTTTTTTGATCAAGGGCATAATGCCTGCAATTTTCCAGACCTCTGCTATCTTCCCTGAGTCTAGTGAAGATTATGGTCAGGGCCCCTGCAATTTCTACCCTCTCTTCCTTCAGTATCCTTAGATGCATCTCATCATATTCCAATACCTTGTCAACTTTAAATAATGATAAGCCTATACTGTTTCCTCCTTGTCAGTTTTGAACTTTCCAATGATAAAATCTCCTCCTCTGTCATTATAACTTAAGTAATATCTATGTGCTTGGCAAAGGCAGGTGTAAGTTATTCATTTAACTTATCAGCCAAGCTTGTTTGCCTCCATTTGTTAATGCCCCTGTTGGTCCTTAATCAGACCTACTGCTGCTTTTTATCACACTTTACTATTAATGTGGCTGTAGAATATTTCGGGATTCCTCTTTCTTTTGGTCTCCAATCTTTCTTTCATAATCTCTTTCTCTCTCTGCTTCTCTAATATTCACCTCCCAACTAAACCTTCTGTATTCCATTTAATTCTAAATAGTATTTTCTATATTTTTGCTTGCCATTAGGGCACTTTTGCTTCTTTATTTAAATTTCTGTCTCCTTTTTCATTGAAGGAGTTCTGGATTTTTTTGCTCTCACTTTCCCTTTCTAAGGAATATATCTTGACTGTGTCTGAACCATCTCCTCTTTGAAGGTGGCCCATTGTTTAGCTATAGTTTATTCTCACACCAGACCTTTTTATGTTGCAGTCTATCTGAGCCAGGACCATGTTAACACCATAATATTATTTTTCCACCTATGAACCACTCTTGTACTCTGCATCCACAAACCTCACAGTAATTGTGACTTAGATGTAGGCTTTTTTATATTCTGTTTTACTCTGACTTTTTACCTATTGAATTCCCATTCTCCATACTAACGTTTGTTGTCCCTCTTGTGTATTTTGTGCACACTTGTATTCCTCTCTGACATTCTCCATTTGTTACCACACTCTGCTAAGTTAGTTTAACGTCCTCACATTCATAAAACCATTTGCAAACAGCTCAGAGATCCAGCACTGGTCAGATCCAACTGGCTTGCTCAAGTAACATCTTCCCAAGAGCCAGTCCCAGGGATGTAGACATTCTCTCTTACACCATCCTTCTAGCCATTCAATCATCTGCTTTCTCCTTCAATTTCTGTATTCACTTGCACTTGGCATAGGGAGTAATCTAGACGTTACTGCATTTGAGGTCCTACTTGCTAAATTTCTACTTAGCCGCTTTGATCGCAGGACCACTTCCTGTTTACTATCCATGTCATTGGGACCAATACAGACCATAAGCTGTGGCTACTTACCTCCTGAGAAGAATGTCCTGCAGCTGCTCTGTGACTTCCTTGAACATAGCACCATGAATTTAGAATTATAAACCATTGACAGACTTCTCTAAAAATTCATAATCTGAAAAATAAACGACCTCAAATCAGACCAGAGATAGTAGGAACTGCAAATTACTGTAATTACCTCCAAATAATACATTTTTTGAGCTACATATAGGTAGTGGTGTCAAATACCACGAGGCACTAACAGCAGCAATCAGGGTGATATGAGAGTAGGAGCCCTTCTATTAATGAAAAAGTCTGGTTTGCCTTTTAGAGTTGTTGTAAAATTTTTGAAGTATTCCTGGCAGTATTTAGGATCAAATTTAAGAGTCATGAATTCTCAGTATAGTTACTCCTAGTTACACATCTTATGTCAACTTAATATGCAGGAACACGAACCAGAGTTTCAATGTTTTGATCCTAATAAGGCAAAGTTAAGCAATACATTGTCTGTGTGAAACTAACAAAGACATGGATCACAGCAAAGATTATGGAGTAAATTTCCCAAATGGGTTAAGCGATTTCATCTTCAAGTTAACATGGATGAGGGAAGGATGGTGATATCTGATTTACAATTAAGCCAGTTAAATTCATAATAAACTCATTGCCTGTTACAACCATAATATTTCCTATTTAAACTAAAGTAAATTTAATTTACAATCTAGATTATCCATTTATTACTAATCTGCTGATTGCAGCTTCTATGCTTGGATTTTTTTCAGATCATCAATCTTCAGTGAAATCGCTCATCAAAGGTTGATAAATCTAACTGCATCAGTAGCTAGAATAGTCAGTAAAACAGCAAGAGGCCTGAGCACTTTAATTGTAAACTTCTAACTGACTAATTGTGCTGATAAAGATTCTTTCTGGGATAATATTAAAACATACAAACAAGGTTTGTAGTTTTGATTCAGATATTGAGTCAATTGACTTCAGCCAATAGTGTATTTAAGAAACTGCAATGGCTTCAATATTCCTGGGTTAAAGGCAGGTTCATTCAGGATTTCTATTCTGTCTATCGTGGACCTTACTGAAGAATATTTTTGTCCGAAGTGATTTGAGGGAAGGGTTGGATTGTCCACACAGTCACTGTCTACTCTCAGACAATAAAAATTGGTCACTAGGATGAGAGAACATATTAGGTATTCATAATTTCAAGAAAAGTGGAGAGAAAATCTGACCATTTAAACAATTAATTTAAAAAACATAGAACCCAATTACATTTCTTTTGAATCATCCGGCAGAACCTGATTAACATAGGCTGTGGTGAGATATTTGCCAGAATCAGGTGACAAGTGCGGTGAGGTTCATCTTGGTGTTGAGGTCATCTCACTCATCTTTTATGCTTTTCACAAAGCGGAAACCAAACTCTCAGAACGGGCTAAGCTGCCTCCCAAACATATTTGCTTGTTATCTTAGCAATCGTTCATTTAATGCCTACCTGCTTGCTCATAGCATCCCTGCTTTGCCTTGCTGCATCATGCCAATTAGTGCAGTTAGACAATCAAGCAGCTTGCAATACTGCTCAGCAGTGTTATGATTGGGGGCACACACTTTGCTGTATGAAAGTGTACTATATCAATCTCCTATCTTACCTTGGATTGACAGTAGATAATGCTAAAAACACATTGCATGTGCAACAAGCAGGCAGCCTTGTCTCAAAACTTTAGGGAAATTGCACTCGATGTCCATGAAGTCACACATCAGTGACTTTGGACTGCAGCCATTTAAGAAGGCAGCTCACCTCCACCTTCTCAAGGGCAACTAGTGACAGGCAATAAAAGTGAACTTAATTTAAAAAAAATGTCAGGTGTTGCTCGTGAAATGTAGCCTCCCATACCAGTCAGGGACCGGCCACAGTCAAGCATCTGGTCAGGGGAGTCTCAGTCAGGGGGTCAGTGCCTCGACAGTAAAGTGAATTGATCACGGTCAGTGCATTGGCTGTGAAGGTACACATCCAAGGGTCCTGGCTAATGTTCTTGGGAGGGCACACAGCCCAGGGCTGGCACGTCTTGCCTAGGCCTGTCTGGCATGTTTGTTGAGAGAGGTTTGGCCCAGTCAGTCCAATTGAAATGGTAGCCACAGCACAGAATCTTGGCAAATAAGTCTTTGGGACTTCGGGCTGCAGGCTCTGGACGAGGGTGTGTGTCAGTAATGAAGGTGGCAGCAAGATTTTGAATGGGATAACATTGTAAAGCAATGGCAAGGAAGAGTGTAATGAGGGAGGGGAGGGATTTCATCAATAGTCAAGAACACTCTGTCCTCAAGGTGGGGAAGGTGCACCAGGCATGGTCGCCTCACATTGGCTGGCTCTGGGTGGGAAAGGGAGCCAGCTGTAGGGGAGTGTAACTGGCTCTGGGTAGGAAAGGGAGCCAGCTGTAGGGGAATGTAACTGGCTCTGGGTGGGTAAGGGAGGCAGCTGTAGAGGAATGTAACTGGCTCTGGGTGGGAAAGGGAGGCAGCTGTAGGGGAATGTGGCTGGCTCTGGGTGGGAAAGGGAGGCAGCTGTAGGGAAATGTAGCTGGCTGGGGAGGGACTGGGCAAATGGTGAATGCTGTGAGATTAACGAGTTGTGGATATCTGGGAGATCACTGACCGGGTCAGGCTGAGGCTGAGGGCTACTGGAGATGAAGCTTTCACTCTCCCTTTCCATCATCATGATGCAAATGAAAAGTGCTCAATGAGGGAGAAAATGGCTGTGACCATGCTCAGAGTGGGTAGGGCAAGTGCTTTGACCTAAGAGGGAGGGGTTTTAGTACACACCAATTTTTAAGGTGGAATTATAGATCTCAGGCCCTTGAAAGGTCTAGCATACAGGCATGGATTCTGCCTACTCCCTGGTCATGCCACGACATTGACCCTCTCTGTAGGTGGCACCTGCCTGGCACAGGCAACTGTTGAAAAATACTTCAGCAGCTATACCCTTGTGCACACAGAGATCGAAACATTAGGGAGTTCATGAGGAGAGCCAAAGGGGTCAGCATCACACAATGTGATATCTCTGCAATATTCCCCTGCTTGGAGATAATATTGTAGGCTGTTAGCACAAACCTCAGTTCATGAAGTCTCTTGTATGACTATTAACTGCTGCTGGGCAGTATGAAAAAGTGCTTTTCAGAGACTCAAAAGCAGATGAATGAAAGCTAGCATTAATAACATTTATGAATACATTTTGAATAACAAGATAATCTTCTTCACACACACAACCTAGGTGTTTTCAATATTGTTTCTCTTCCTTCCACTACATCTGTGGACTCCCTATCTCCACAGCTGGGGTGAAGGGAGCTTGCTCTGATGTAGAGGGTGGGCAACCCTCTAGACAAGCCAGGCATGCTGGGGGTCACCTTGGCAGAGGTAGGTTGATCCCACTAGGTTTGAATGTCCAAGGATTGAATTGGAAGATCCTGGGTCCCTATCTGGAGGGTAAAATGCAGAGGTGGCTGTGTGTGCTTCCAGCTCCTGTTGGGTGCCTCCAGGCACTATCCTGCTTCTTTGTGAGGAGCGGGCACCTGGAATGGAGTCAAGGTTCACCATCCCCTTGTCACCATGCCTGCAATCCTGAGGGCCAATTGTTGAAGCCATGAATGTAGGGGTGTGCGCGGTTCTCCAGCAGCTCCAGAGGGCTGTGGGCCTGGCTCCCAAGGACCACCATTAATCTGTCAGTGGGGCCACACAGACACGTGGTCACATAACTCACTGTATTAATGCAGCTTTAGGAAGGGAGGGCCACTTCCTCCCCTTTGCCAGTCTGCCACTGCTTTTCCTCCCCATGCATTTGGACAAAGCCCATGATTGCTGAAACACAGGGTCCTCTTCGGCCAGGGACTAAGCTGTTCCTGGTCTCCACCAGGCCTCTGAATGATTGCAGCCTCGGCCATTTCTTTCTTGGCTAGCCACAGAACTGTCATAGTGAGGTGCTCACCAGATTGTCTCCACTCACTCACTGTCACAGCTGCCAAGCTGTCAATGTCTCAGCTGCAGAATGGTATGGGGCCCAGGAAGTAGCCTTGATGAAACTTCTCTCAGGCTTTGCCAATTTTGTCCTCAGAGGTCCAGATGATGGTTCATTAGTACCTGCCACTTCTCTGCAAATATCATGGGAATGTTTGCAAAAACTGCAAAACAAAAGGGAAAGGAGGAGTCCAGGCCAGTGGTTAGAAATAGAGTGGAATGACTGAGTGTGATAACACGGTGAAAAGGAGAACGGCAGTGCCCTGCTGAGTAGTCCTTATGCATTTGGCAGGACACTGACACCTCAGCCTGCCCGCTGGAGTAATCACATCTCCTCCTGCAAGGACTAAAGCGGACAAGGAGCCTAATATCAGGCACGTCATACCAGTACAAATGCGAGCTGTCCTGCTGTCCAGGAAGGGAATCCTCTTCTCCGCACAAGAACATTGACCAGAACTTCTAGGCCCTTGTCAGAGATCTGCGGTACCACCGTTCCCTTATCTGACGTGTTACAGCTCTGTCAGTCACCAAGCAGATTACCAGTGCTCATCTGGATGCACTGCAGCATATTAAAGATATCAGGGTGTAGAAATGCCAATGTTTCAGCAAATATCCACTGAGTGACATGTCTTTGTGGGAAGGGACCGTAGTAAGATGTGGCAGAAATAAGATATGAGAGACACTGCAGAGGTGCGATAGGTAATTAATGAGACAAGCTTGATAAGATACAGAGAGCCTGCAGGGCCTCATGGCTCAAATCCTCCAAAAACTCAAAGCAATTTCGACCAAGCCAAATATATGTAAGATTCAGCCCATTGGGTCAACTGAAAATAGGAATTAATCCAAAAAGAAATTTAAGAGAAATGTCTTTACTTAGAAATCGGTGAGAATGAAGAACTCATTAACATATGAACATGAATGCATGAGGGAAGCTAGATTAGTGCAATAGGGAGAAGAAAATTAAAAGCTGTACTGATTGAGTGAGATAAAGCAAGTCAGGAATAAGCTGGTGGTGAGAATGAACAGAACCTTTAGGCTAAATGACCTGTTTCAATTCTAGAAAAACTATGTGGTCTTACATATAGTCAAAAAGTACACAATTCTAGTTTATAATCTAACAGGGTTATATGAAATCACAAGCTTTCGGAGTGCTATCCATTCATCAGGTGCACCTAATGAAGGTGCTGTGCTCTGAAAGCTTGTGATTTCAAATAAACCTGTCAGACTATAACCTGGTGCCATGTGATTTTTTTACTTTGTCCACCCCAGTCCAACACCAACACCTCCACATCCTGCAAGTAAAGTTTGTTGAATACACAAAATCTGAATTCTAGTGAAAGTGAACTAATACTTTAATATAATCACTTTATCCATGTTACAGAATCCTTAATTAGATCAAAAAAGGAAATCCAATATAGCTAATAGCAAAGCTATTTTAACTGTGAATCTTTGAGCCAAATAAAATATCGATGAAAATTAGTTTAATAAGTAGACTGCTAAATAAAATTTAGATGATTAGCAAGAATCAAGAGATATATCTAATGAATAAGATGGAAGGAAAGATTTTATAAGGAACAAAATAAACTTAAAAAACAAAGATTTGAAATAAGATAATAGTTTCCTTTATAGATGCCCTCCTAGCTTGAACTTTTAGGGATGGAATGAATCTTGGCCAAATCGTAATCTGCGATTCATAATTTGTCCTAATCAATAAATCCCCAGTTGATTCCACTGCAAGACCTACTGTTGAATAATTCCTACTTGTCAGGCCAAAGACAGTTTATTCATAATGTCTTGACTCTGTTCAAATGAGAAGTGGCCAGAGCAAGGATGGCCAATAAAACATTATTGTATGGCTGAATTGAACTTTACAAAATTGGAAGGTTTCTTACTGTTGTTCACTTGAAAAGTAAGCGAAAGGTTTGTTTTCGAACTCTCTTAATCAAATGAAGCTCCTGTATTTCTATTAGGAATGATTATATTTGAAATAAGTGTGAGAATTTTGTTTTTGTGTACCTTCACACAAACTATTTCTCCCTTTCTTAAGAAGTGGGGAGGTGATGCAAGGATTCCCTGGTTAATGAGCAATGTGAATGCTCCACCCATGGCCACAAATCTTGGCATATGATTTAAACCCAGAGCTTCTGCCACAGAGGTAGGGACATTACCATAGCATCCCAAGAGCTCTTCATGCTGCAAGGAATATAAAATAATCATGGTCAGGATATCACAAGTGGTAATAACAGGCAACTTGATAACTGGTACATCAAAGTATTAATAACAACCCTTACACTATCAGGTTTTGGTAATGCCTTTTAATAATCATATACATTAACTCTGGTTGTTTTCAGGTTATATTTACATTTTACTTTTGTCTAACTAGTGAGATAAGAGAAATAATTCTTTATTAGTCTGTCCATGATAGCTTGATCCAGAAGACACCCTGTTTTAAAAAATAATAATAATTACATTTTAGATGAAAAGAGTAAGGCTTATTACAAATCCACTTATATGGAACAATACTGATTTGTGAACAACAGGCATCAAAATACATAATAATTGCTCCAGATAAATGAGATCTGGCAGATGTGGTTAAAGTTCGTTGTTACATAATGCTTTATTAGAAAGACATGCATCATCAGTGATATACTGAAATCATGTGAAGTCACTGATACCTAAGTGTACACTAAAGTATTTCCTATTTAAGGAAAAATCTGTTTGCACAGTAGGTATATAATTCCTATATAAATACAAATAAGACATGTGCAACTTTCCCTCATTCATTTAATTCAATTATTCTTAGCCCAGATTCTTGATTTCCTGCGATAGTCCTTCCTCAGAAGACTTTGGTATTTCTGCTTCATGGTGAAGCAGTCACGCCTGCAGGCAACATTTTTACCAATTGGATGGCCCTTTAAAAAAGTCACGAAAGCTACTTTAAACCTTTACAAAACCCAATCTTTTCCAGCCAAAATTGGCAACATGCGTCAGGTCACTGAGTTAGTTGTACACTGATCCATCCTGTAAGTAAAGATTTTTGTGCGAGGGGAAAGTCCGATTCTCCATTGAAATTAAGCATCAGTTTGATTCAGCACCAAAATCGTTGAGTGATTCGTTTGCCAAGAGAACAGAACACTGCATCCAATACTCATGTACAATTTAAGCTATGAAGAATTCTAGCTATGAAGACAGGTTGAATAGACTAGGATTATTTTCATTAGAAAGACAGACATTGAGGGGGGACGTGATTGAGGTCTACAAAATCATGAGGGGTATAGGCAGGGTGGATAACAAATAGCTTTTTCCCAGAGTGGGGGACTCAATCACTAGGGGTCATGAGTTCAAAGTGAGAGGAGGAAAGCTAAGGGAGATATGCGTGGAAAGTTCTTTACACAGAGGGTGGTGGACGCCTGGAACGCGTTGCCAGCGGAGATGGTAGACGCAGACACGTTAGCATCTTTTAACATATATTTGGACAAGTATATGGATGGGCAGGGAGCAAATGGACACAGACCATTAGAAGATAGATGACAGGTTAGACAGAGGATCTTGATCGGCGCAGGCTTGGAGGGCCGAAGGGCCTGTTCCTGTGCTGTAGGTTTTTTTGTTTCTTTGTTTTGTTTCTTTGTTAACCTGGCCATCACCTCCTGACAAGCAGTCTACAGCAAAATGTCCACTTTGGCGAAATACCAATCAATGAGGGCTACTCCACTAATTGCCCAACATTCCAGTTTAATGACATTGGATTTCTTTGCATTTACCACAGTGCTTGATGTTCTTTTACCCAAGGGTCTCAGTCTTTGTGAAAGATGACAAACATTTAAAATCCATTACTGAGCTTTATAAAAGCTGTTCCTACAGAATCTTTAAAGGACCACTTCTCTTTAAAATGGAGGAGCTAGCCAGGTTTTTGCTTCCTTCATTAGGCTGGCTGCCAGTGCTGGTCCAAAGCTGCTCTGAGTTTCTATCAATTATACAAATTAGTTCACACAGTACCATTGATCCCAAGTACCTCCACACACTCGTGCCTAGTTTTTCACTGCCAGTTAAAACGTTCCCAAAGCACAGACGCTGTTAAGCCTACAAAATCATGGCTGTGGTGCCAGCTGCAACAGGAAATTTCCATACACTAAAACAATGCCAAATTAATAATTAATGGATGTAGCTAATAACAAAACCCACTCGAGATGCTATTTGCTAGAAGCTGTTTCTATGAATGCTGATAGCTGACAACCATTGATGTTTAGGCTCTTCTACTCAGAAAATAAATCACATGGACCATCACTGGTACACCATCCTTACATAATTTATGTTGGGGGTATGTTGAAAGTTAGGAGTTTTGTCTTGGCATCTGAATGTAGACTGTTAATTGTGAAGTTGATTCTATGGTACATTCTTGGAAATATTTTCTATTCCCTTCCATCATTTTAAGGAACAGTTATTCATTTCTGGGATAAAGTACTTTATCTAAGTAGCCTACCCTTACATATGAGCCTAGGTAAACAATATTGATAGATTATTCAATTGGCATTCAGGTTCAATGCTAAGACTGTCATCATCTAGCAATATAGCCCTCTTGCACCAGCGATCAATGGAAGTCATTAATAATTGCTGATTACTTTCACCTCACTTTTAAAAATGAGATGTTTAGGACCTTTATAAAAGCAATGCTGCCTATTAGCTTGTTCCATTGAACAAGCCGGTGTTCAAATCAAGGATTTACCAGACAATAGCTGAGAAGACTGTAATTTCTTTTTTTTTGCATCAGTAATGAGGTTGCTGCTGTCTGCATTTACAAAAATGTAAAATCCATACTTCTGAATATAGGTATAAAGCAAACAGTTTTTGGGGTCATTCAGATTCTTCAATTTTATAAATCTTCAGCCAGTTCATTATGGAGAAAAAATCACCTGTTTTGTGAAAGAAAATTGATAGAATAATGTGATGTATTAATTGTAAAAGGAAATGCTGCAATTTTCCCCTGCTTTAATTACAAAAAAGAGAGGATGATATTGCTGTATGATTGCATCACCTAATAAAACTGCTACTAGGAATGAAGGAGTCTCAGCAGATCAAAAGGTATTCTCCAAGAATCAAAATGTAGCCATGGTGAAAATCTCAAGATGGAGCCTC
The DNA here is from genome assembly GCF_030684315.1 of Stegostoma tigrinum. NCBI lineage: Eukaryota > Metazoa > Chordata > Chondrichthyes > Orectolobiformes > Stegostomatidae > Stegostoma > Stegostoma tigrinum. Next base: position 33,586,535 of record NC_081374.1, read on the forward strand.
AAAAAGAAAACATATATTCACCCTTGCTGTTTTGTTAATAGTTATTATAAATCACATGCCAGCAATATTCTCAGCATTCAAGTAGTGAAATGAAAATATTTAAAGGCTTTGAAGAGAATTTAGTCAGAAAATTGCCAACTCCAATCACAACTTCTCTACATTTCTGAATGTTCTGCTATTTAAATGCTGCATTTTTAAGCTTCAATCTTTAACAAATTAATTAACCTTGACAAAGATACTGATGTAGAAATACAATAGCTTTAGGCGAATTCTACTTGCAAATGTCTTTAAATCGTACATTTTATCTTTAAGCTATATCTTGTTAACAAAAGAAATCTTCTGTGGCATCTCTGGATGAGGGAAGGATAAATCAGTTAAGTTTCCTAATCCTTATTGACACCTAGTGAAGTAGATGCATATGTTCCTACATACTGGACTCTAGATGAGGATCACATCTTACTTGGCTATAATACCTTTTATGGTTCAACAGCATCACACATGATGTACTGCTATTAATGGCAAGAATCTGAAGCTTCTTAGCATTCACAAACTGTAACTACAAGGAACAAATTCCTTCAGCTTTACAGAGATGAAATATTACCCACATTGTATTATTCCTCTCCCTTCCATTCCTTTTTTTGCTGTAATAAAGAATTTGTGATATAATTTAAAGTTAATATACAATTAAATTCTCAGTAAGGTGAGATGAGTGAATATGAGAGCGCAATTTAATTTCTAGATTTAAAAAGATCACAAAGATCATTGTAAAAAATAATGGAAGCTGCTGAATTCTCTATGCAAGTATAAACGGAGGATATTGGATAGAAGAAAGTTTTGTTGAAGTACAGATATTATCACTGTTTTAATTTTTGCCCTTCTCCAGTGGCATTATATTTTTACAAAAGTTGATGATAAGCTAATTAGCAAACCACTTCTAGTTGTTTGTAGTTCTAATTATATAAAGTGCTCTTCGGGTATTCGCCTTAAGGTCTTCAATTGTTCAGAAGGCAAGAAGCAAATCTCTTTTAAAGCATAAATTTATTTGGCCTGGGAACAGGCACCCACAAATGAGGGATCCTTTTCTAAATTAACATTGTTTTTACCAACCAAAGGTACACATGGGCCAAGAAAAGCAGCCAATTAATCTTTTCTCACCCAGAATGTAAGGATTTGTGATATCTGTCACAAAATAACTTGGGGGAACAAAAATAGAGACTGCTGAAAAAGCTCAGCAGGTCTGACAGCATCTGTGGAGAGAAATCAGTTAATATTTTGGGTCAAGTGGCCCTTCCTCAGAACTATAACTTTGGGGAACTTCGCTCAGGCTCTGTTCATAACATGACCAGCTCATCTATTTCAGTAATATTGCTTGAAGGACAAATTTTCAGCAAGGACAACAGAGGGATCTCACGTATTCTCCTCCTCCATGCCACATGATCTTTTTCTATCTACCTGAGAGGTTTCAATTTGACAATGCATCCAAAAGATGGGCTCTCTGGCAGTACATCAAATTGTTTTAGTTCTAACTTCTTCCATTTTCTTTTAGCCAGTGATCTCAACACAATGGAATACATTTTTTTATAATGAGGAGGCTGTATCTGCTCTGAATTCCTTATGCAGTTATGTACTCAACTCTTTGAAGATGACTAGATGCCCAACTAAGGAGGAGGCAATGTTGATTTTTGCGCTAGGAAATGAAATAATATTACAATAAACAATCATAATTCATTATTTTTGTTTAAATGAAACTGGTTTGTATTACTTTCTGTTTGTTAAGAAATAGGAAACATGATGTGAACTTGACATACAAATTTATTGCATACCCTGGCTGATAATAAGTCATAGAGAGAGACAGGCAGGCAGCTTGTGACAGTGGGGAGTGCTGTATTGTCACTCTATCAGGCAGATGGGGTGGACATTGTGCACATTCTGTTACATAAATGACATGTTTTATGTGATGTTCCTCCCACTCACTGTCCTCTTCTTCCTCCTCCATTCTAACTTTCCTTAGCATTCACCACATCCCCCCTTGCTTGCTCCTGTTGTGCAAATACAGAATGTAAGTGTTATGCAGGAGACTGTGATTGGTCTATGCTGCAAGGCATTCCATAGAATCCATCAAAACTTGATTTTCAGGAGGCCTATCATCTGTTCGACAATGACCCTTGTGCAAGAATGTGCTGCATTGTATTTACATCAGCATCAGCCATGGAGTCATTATGAGTCCCAGCAGCATTGTAAGGCATCCAGCCCTTGAAATCTCTACAATACAGAAAGAGGCCATTTGGCCTATTTAGTTTGCACTGACGTACCAAACAGCATCCCCCCAAGACCCAGACAAGGCTCCCACCCAATCCCTGTAACCCGACATTTATTATTCACCTGACATACATAATCCTGGCCATTAAGGGCAATTTAGATTGGATTAGATTCCCTACAGTGTGAAAACAGTTCCTTTGGCCCAACAAGTCCACACCGCCCATTGAAGCATCCCACCCAGACCCATCCCCCTTTAACCCACTCACTCCTGAGCACTATGGGCAATTTAGCATGGCCAATCCACCTAGCCTGCACATTTTTGGACTGTGGGAGGAAACCGGAGTACCCGGAGGAAACCTACGCAGACTCGGGGAGAATGTGCAAACTCCACACAGACAGTTGCCCGAGGCCGGTATTGAACCCAGGTCCCTGGCACTGTGAGGCTGCAGTGCCAACCACGGAGCTACCGTGCCGCCACCACCGCCCCCCCCACCCCCATTTACTATGGCCATTCCACTTAATCTGCACATCTTTGGACTGGGAGGAAACCAGAGAAACCAGTGGGAATCAACCAGAGACATAGAGGACATACAAACTCTACACTGACTGTCACCGGAAGCTGGAATTGAGCCCAGGGTCTCTGGTGCTGTGACGCAGCAGTGCTAACCACTGAGCCACCAAGCCACCCAGGAAGCAGGAACCTTAGAACTCTCAAGGTCATGGGGGTCATAGCAGATTCTAGGATACCTGCACAAACCCTTAACATTTGGTGCTGATAATGATAGAGGATTTATATATGAACCAAATGGAACACTTTTCTCTTGATGACATCAGCCGTGTTCACATATGAAGCCCTCAGTACTCCTCATGTACAGGCTGTAGTACCCTGCACCTGGGACAAGTCAGCTATGCTGCCAAAATTGCACCGCTGATCTCTTCATGGGGAACAGGGCAAAATGGTGCAATCTGTTACAAATTGCATCAATAAAAGCCTTAGTATATTTGTGGGTTGAGGATTGAGAGATGTAGGACAAGTCTCCAGAGAACCTTTAGATGCAGCCAGTTACATCTATGTCACTGCAGCTGCCACTTTGACAGACACTGACATGGGGCATCCACTAACTCCTTCATGTTACAAATCCCGCTTCAACAGGTGACACAGGTCTGCGATGGTGTCTGTGGATATCCTCAGCCTGTAGCAGTATTGCATCTCATTCGCCTGGATGAACTAGCAACAGGGACCTTTTGTCTGTCCTCCTCTTCCTGGTGGGGTGGTGGGGGTGTGCTTAGGCTGTGATTCTTCCATTTGGAGGCTGATCAGCTGCTGCTGGAAGTTGATGCTGGTCCTTGGCTTGTCGGTGTATGCGTTCTTCGCAAAGGTCTCTGCACCTTCATTGTACAGTGGCTACAGCATGGATAACCCCTCCTGTGGCTGGATTCATTGATCATGATTCCAATGAATGTCTACGGGGAATATCAGAAACAGAACAGCTCCTTGGTCATGCAAGCAGCCAGAATTCACATCAGACTCAATCTCCAGACCACTTCAGTCCTTGACACAGTTGGCCATAAGGATTCAGATAGAGAGGGCCATGGAATATCTGTATCTGAGCCTTTGGCACAGTGGACCTTATTATTTTGTATGCTCCACAAGGCTTGTCAACCTAATACAGTAGGCAATTGGAAATCTGGTAGGTTCCCCCACCATACGCCATGTATCCACTAAGAAATGCAGCATATAAGTTGGTGCATATAAATTGCACATAAGAGCACTTTACTTTATAGTGCAAGGTGGGAGGAAGTTAGCTCTGTGCCCTGGAGCAACCAGTGAAATCTTGGATTGACTTTTTGAATTGTGGTCTGTAGTTGTCACTTTTCGGGTAACATGTGACTACATCAGCTTTACAGAAATGACTGATCAATTTGGAATAACACTGGCATGGTCAAGGTTGTTTCAGACTAGGATTTGTCCCAGGAAGACTGCCTTCTCTCCACTCCAAATCCATCCACAAGTGCCTCCAGATTCCTTTCCTGTAAGTGAAAAGCTAGCTTGCATTTCTCAAAGCCATTTCAGGTGTCAAGAACTTCAAATTGACAGAGTTATTGTCTTGCAGCCTCTGAGGTTTTGAAGCTGGGCTTCAAGTTTAGTACCAGAGAGGTCAGCTGGAAAGTCTCACGCAAGCATCCACCTTTCACATCATGTACTTCCCTGAGAAAAATACCCAGAAGTTTGATTGCATGATTAATGAAGCAAAAAGCAGAAGCTCACACAAGAAATTTCACCCAGGGCTATGACAGGCTAGATACCATGAAATTAAATCACCATCCCACAATCAGAAAATTCAGTTTATGCCGAAGGATGAAGAGTTTACATTGTTTTTTTAATTACACAGTAATCAGATTATCTGATCAAAGACAAAGTGGAACTATAACAGCTTGCTGATATTGACATGGCCATAAAACATTTCACACCATGGGTAATGCTTTCAATCAGTTTCATGAAGTTTTATGTAAGTTTGTTTATCTGCATGTACGCTTATAGTTCTGGGCAAACATGGTAAACTCATTTATTCAGGTCGGGCTTGACTTAGAATTTTTACCAAAAGAAAGATCATCAAATTGAATTTCAAAGAATTTGTAATGTCTGATCACTGGGACATTTGTTTGCAACGGAAAAGATAATATTGAGCTATATTCTGATAATACTCCTCACATACGAATAACATAAGAAATACAGAAAATATTTAAGGGAAAGTAAAAGGGCTGTAATAGGATGGCTCAAATGATAGATGTATAGTGAAATTTAAAAAAGGAAGAAAGATGCAATTATTGACCGTTGCTCTCCTTCAAACAAGATTAGCTTTTTTTTAATAGAATAATTGATCTTGGTCAGCCACATTCCTTTTACAATTTTGTTCTTGCATTTGTAAATCCAAGCAGAGCAAGCCTTTTCATTTCTGGGCTGATTTGCAGTGGTGTGGGGAATTAGAAATTGATATTCTGCTGAGTGTTTTCCTTGTTTGGAAACAATTACTGCACGTATGCATGAGTGTGGAATATTCTTATTTGGTTTGTTTGAAATGGAAATCAGTTCCATATTGTTAGATGGACATTTCATTATCACATTTTTATTTATTTTCATCTGTTCTGAGTTGTGGTGCAGACATTGCCATGACAGACAGGAGCTTTTATTCGGTGGGGAATTTATGAAAGGTAAAACAGCAAGGAATGGAGATTGAATGAGATTAAAACACCAGAGGGAAGAATAATAGACTACAATAGCAACAGAGACAGAGGCAGAGGTGAGAAGAGATGCTCCTGGATAAAATGAAATATTGAGAAAAAGAAAAAAAAGAAACACTTGCATTTATATAGCAATTTTCAGGAACGATGCATGTTTCCAGCCATAAAAGCACTTGGGAAGCATTTCGGAATGTCATTGTCAGAATTGTGAAAGTAAATCTGTAAGCAAAAATCTCCAACAAACAACCATACACTAATGAACAGATAGCATGCTTTGTTTTGTTAAATTTTGTTGATTCAGGAAATAATATTGGCCAGAACACTGGAGGTAACTCTCTTGCACTTCAAAAACATATTGTCCTCGTTTTTTATATGCATCCACTTGAGCAGATAATTCCTTTGAAAGGCAGCATATCTGATGATACAACACCCCCTCCCTAATGCTCTGGAGTACCTCAATGTTTGTGCTTACGCCCTGGAGAGGTGGTAAAACAACAAAGTCTTGGAAGGGGAGAGAGAGAGAAGACATATCAAAAGCAGAATAATGAAGAACAATGAAGAATACAAATTAGGGCAATTCAAGGTCTTCTTTCCTTCTTCGAATCAACACAGCCAAGTCAGAATTAAACTAAAAATTTTCAACAGTTTGTTTTCAGTACAATTGTCTTGAATTTCTGCAAGGACACACTGTTTTGTTCAAGAGCAGGGAGGAGTGTCTGTCAGCCTGAACCATTTCATTTTATTCCTTTGAAATGCAATACAGCATAAGCCAATTCTTCTTGCTAGGCAAACTCTGCTTTCTCGACTAGAAAATTTTGCAGATGGTATCTTGTTCAGAGATTTGCTAATTGTATATATTCTAAAATCAATCATATTCGTTTTCTGATGCCAGACCTTTAGAAGCTGATTATCACAAATTAATTTTCTATGCTGTTTCTTCATTTCAGCCACAATAAAGCTCTCTAACTCCTTCCTACTGATATATCAAACAGTAAAATGGCGGATAACCAGGTGTAGAGCTGGATGAACACGGCAGGCCAAGCAGCATCAGAGGAGCAGGAAGGCTGACGTTTCAGACCTAAACTCTTCTTCAGAAAAATTTCGGGTGTAGGTCCGAAATGTCAGCCTTCCTGCTCCTCTGATGCTGCTTGGCCTGCTGTGTTCATCCAGCTCTACACCTTGTTATCTCAGATTCTCCAACATCTGCAGTTCCTACTAACAGTAAAATGGCAGCCCACGCATATGTCAAGTTACTATAAGGAAAATCAATATAGACACTTTGGAAAAGAACATTTTATTTACTTATAAGACTTATCAAACAAAAGATAAATTGAAAAGAAAGGCATCATTATTCTCAGAAACACAGCAACATCATTAACTCATGTACATCTGAAAAGCAAAGTTAAAAATCTGAGAGCCAATCTGGATAAGTCTCCTTAACCAGTTATACTTTCATTATATCTTGAATTGAGAATATAGGACAAAAAATTCTGTCCCGTGTTCTTTTTGTTTCCAGATTACCTCTTTCTATATATACTTTAATATCTTCTTCCCGCAGAACCTATATCTAATTGTATTTTGAACTGAGAATTTTTCAAAATATTTATGTATGAGAAAGCTGGCAGTTATTGCAAGCCCTGATTGCCTTTGCCATTGCCTTTAACAAAATGGTGATGGGTTGCCTCCCCGACAATGGAATGCTTTACTAAGCCACTTCAGAGGACAATTAAGCCCATTGTTGGGTCTGAAGGCACGTATTAAGGACAGCAGATTTCTTTCCCTCAAGGATATTAGTGAACCAGCTGTGATTTCAATGACAATTAGTGGTAATGTTATTTTTCTTTTAATTCCAGATTTACTTACATAACTGAATTTAAATTTCCAAATTGTGAAATTGAGTTATGAACCAGTATCAACCGATTTAATTCAGATGCCTGGATTACAAGTCAGTAATGTAACCACTGTGTTATGATCCTCAAAATGCTGTTTACTTCTGTGTTTTTCATTTGTAAATTAGTTAGAATTAGAGGATAGTCACCTATTGTCAGCCTGTAGGGTGAGACTTCCACACCTGCTTCAATTTCTATTTATCCAAAGATAGCAGATGATTGCAATGGCTTCTATTTCTGCACCTACACAGTTTTTTACTGTTTTTATGCTGTCAAAAGTAACATCTGAATAATAACCAAATCAGGAACTATTTTTCACAGAATAGAATCATACAGCATGGAAACAGAGCCTGCAGTCCAACTAGTCCATGCTATCTTGTTCTCAAACTAAACTAGCCCCGCTTGCCTGCATTTGCCCCATATCACCCCTAATCTTTCCTATTCACTTACCTGTCCAAACGTCTTTTAAATGTTGTCACTGTATCTGCATTTATGACTTCCTCTGTCAGTTCATTCCACACAAGAAAGGATTTACCAGGATGTTGCCAGGAATGGAAGGTTTTGAGTTATAAAAACAGACTAGACTGGGATTTTTTTTTACTGGAGTGCAGGAGGTTGTGCAGTGAGCATATGGAGATTTGTAAAACCATGACGGGCATAGATGAAGTGAATGGCAAGGTCCTTACCAAGGCTGTGGTAATTCTAAACTAGGGACCATATTTTTAAGGAGAGAGGAGAAAGTTTTAAAAAAGACATGAGGGGCAACTTGAAGTCAAGCCCAAACTATCTACAACAAATAGCACATTATTGAATATATTCATTTGTAAAACATAATCGGTAATGAAACATTGGGCTGATGATTTCAATGAATTTGCTCAAATTTCTTTCTTGATCAGCTCATGCTATAACTTTTCCACTTACCTCACTTTCGCCTTTCTCCTTGTTGTCGCTGCAACCCAGACATGAACTTTAGCATAAATCTGAGACAGACATTTCACTGTTAAGCAAGATGAAGTTGTGAGTTTGGGTGATCTTTTCTTTCTTGTCAATATACATAGAACTGTGAAGGCCATGGGCTAATCTCTACTCCTGGGCAAGTCCAACAAAGTCACTAAAATACAAGTACTTTTCTCAATACATCTTTAAGAAGTCATCAAAATCAAACAAAACCATCCAATGTTTCACAGCTAACTTTCCTAATTAATTACAAGACTAGTTTCACAATGTTGCTGGCAGACTCGTTGACTCCAGTGCTGAAAACAAGAAAATGGCCATGAAACATTCTCTCTTATGCGGGTGGTATTGGGGATGAGTATTACTCAAACTCCATTGACTGGCAATGGTCCAATCATCAGAAACTGTGAAGCAATTGAAAAAGAGATACATGGTCACATGGCAGAAACTAACATTTTGATCAGATTTAATAAAGCACATTCTTCCTAGGCAGAGAGAGATGCATCCAGCCCAATGAGGGAAGAAGACCCTCCCTAAAATACAGCAGGAGGCAGACACCCAGATTGGCTTGGAGGTCTACTCGGAAGAACTAGAAGTTCTTCAAAGGGCTTTGCTGTTGATTTTGTCTGAAGCGGAGAGAAGAAAATCTGTTATTGTTAAGATTAGACAGCAAAATATCCATCACCCCAACTCTCCACACTCCTCTTGAGTGAAGAAGGGAATAATTATGGGGCTGCATCATTTCAAGCTCGAAGCCTGGGGTAAAACAAATGTAACAGTGAACTCTTGAAATCTCAAAGTCTTACCATGTGCTACTTCTATAAACACAATCTTTTCCTGAGTATGCATATAAGTTTGAAAGTGTTACAGTCACGTATGTATGAGTGATAATGGGAACTGCAGATGCTGGAGAATCCAAGATAACGAAATGTGAGGCTGGATGAACATAGCAGGCCCAGCAGCATCTCAGGAGCACAAAAGGTGACGTTTCGGGCCTAGACCCTTCATCAGAGAGGGGGATGGGGTGAGGGTTCTGGAATAAATAGGGAGAGAGGGGGAGGCGGACCGAAGATGGAGAGAAAAGAAGATAGGTGGAGAGGAGAGTATAAGTGGAGAGGTAGGGAGGGGAGAGGTCAGTCCAGGGAAGACGGATAGGTCAAGGAGGTGGGATGAGGTCAGTAGGTAGGAGATGGAGGTGCGGCTTGGGGTGGGAGGAAGGGATGGGTGAGAGGAAGAACAGATTAGGGAGGCAGAGACAGGTTGGACTGGTTTTGGGATGCAGTGGGTGGAGGGGAAGAGCTGGGCTGGTTGTGTGGTGCAGTGGGGGGAGGGGATGAACTGGGCTGGTTTTGGGGTGCGGTGGGGGAAGAGGAGATTATGAAGCTTGTGAAATCCACATTGATACCATTGGGCTGCAGGGTTCCCAAGCGGAATATGAGTTGCTGTTCCTGCAACCTTTGGGTGGCATCATTGTGGCACTGCAGGAGGCCCATGATGGACATGTCATCTAAAGAATGGGAGGGGGAGTGGAAATTCTTTGCGACTGGGAGGTGCAGTTGTTTATTGCGAACTGAGCGGAGGTGTTCTGCAAAGTGGTCCCCAAGCCTGCACTTGGTTTCCCCAATGTAGAGGAAGCCACACCGGGTACAGTGGATGCAGTATACCACATTGGCAGATGTGCAGGTGAACCTCTGCTTAATGTGGAAAGTCATCTTGGGGCCTGGGATAGGGGTGAGGGAGGAGGTGTGGGGGCAAGTGTAGCATTTCCTCCGGTTGCAGGGGAAGGTGGCGGGTGTGGTGGGGTTGGAGGGCAGTGTGGAGCGAACAAGGGAGTCACGGAGAGAGTAGTCTCTCCGGAAAGCAGACAGGGGTGGGGATGGAAAAATGTCTTGGGTAGTGGGGTCAGATTGTAGATGGCAGAAGTGTCGGAGGATGATGCGTTGTATCCGGAGGTTGGTGGGGTGGTGTGTGAGAACGAGGGGGATCCTCTTAGGGCGGTTGTGGCGGGGGCGGGGTGTGAGGGATGTGTTGCGGAAAATGCGGGAGACGCGGTCAAGGGCGTTCTCGACCACTGTGGGGGGAAAGTTGCGGTCCTTGAAGAATGTGGACATCTGGGATGTGCGGGAGTGGAATGCCTCATCGTGGGAGCAGATGGGGCGGAGGTGGAGGAATTGGGAATAGGGGATGGAATTTTTGCAGGAGGGTGGGTGGGAGGAGGTGTATTCTAGGTAACTGTGGGAGTCGGTGGGCTTGAAATGGACATCAGTTACAAGCTGGTTGCCTGAGATGGAAACTGAGAGGTCCAGGAAGATGAGGGATGTGCTGGAGATGGCCCAGGTGAACTGAATGTTGGGGTGGAAGGTGTTGGTGAAGTGCATGAACTGTTCGAGCTCCTCTGGGGAGCAAGAAGTGGCGCCGATACAGTCAGCAATGTAACTGAGGAAGAGGTGGGGTTTGGGGCCTGTGTAGGTGCGGAAGAGGGACTGTTCCACGTAACCTACAAAGAGGCAGGCATAGCTAGGGCCCATGCGGGTGCCCATGGCCATCCCCTTAGTCTGTAGGAAGTGGGAGGAATCGAAAGAGAAGTTGTTGAGGGTGAGGACGAGTTCGGCTAGGCAGATGAGGATGTCGGTGGAGGGGGACTGTTCGGGCCTGCGGGACAGGAAGAAGCGGAGGGCCTTGAGGCCATCTGCATGCAGAATACAGGTGTATAGGGACTGGATGTCCATGGTGAAAATGAGGTGTTGGGGCCCAGGGAATTGGAAGTCCTGGAGGACGTGGAGGGCGTGTGTGGTGTCACGGGCGTAGGTAGAGAGTTCCTGGACCAGAGGGGAGAAATGGAATCCAGATAGGTGGAGATGAGTTCGGTGGGGCAGGAGCAGGCTGAGACGATGGGTCGACCAGGGCAGGCAGTTTTGTGGATTTTGGGAAGGAGATAGAAACGGGCCGTGCGGGGTTGGGGAACTTTGAGGTTGGAGGCTGTGGGTGGGAGGTCCCCTGAGGTGATGAGGTCATGAATGGTGTTGGAGATGATGGTTTGGTGCTCGGGTGTGGGGTCATGATCGAGGGGGTGGTAGGAGGTGGTGTCGGAGAGTTGGCGATGATGGTTTGGTGCTCGGGTGTGGGATCATGATCGAGGGGGTGGTAGGAGGTGGTGTCGGAGAGTTGGCGTTTGGCCTCGGCGATGTAGAGGTCAGTCCACCATACTACCACTGCGCCACCCTTGTCTGCGGGTTTGATGGTGAGGTAATCAGGTTTTGAATAATAAATATTTATCTTACTATTAAAACTGATGGGGAAGAAAACTACCATTGTCTGTGCTGATGCTCGAGGATTAAAACACATCTTGAAAAAAACACAAATTGATCATAGTGTCATACAGCATGGAAACTGACCCTTCGGTCCAACTGGCCCATACTGACCAAGTTTCCCACCTAGTCCCACTTGCCTGCATTTGGCCCATATCCTTCTGAACCTTTCCTAGTTACGTACCTGTCCAAATGTCTTTTAAATGTGGTAACCGTACCTGATTCTGCCACTTCCTCTGGCAGCTCATTTTACATACAAACCACCCTCTGCGTGAAAAAAGTTGCTCCTCTGGCCCCTTCTAAATAGTTCTCCCCTCACTTTAAAATTATACCCCCTAGTTTTGATCTCCCCTACCCTAGGGAAAACATCTGTACTCTTCATCTTATCTCTGCCCCTTGTGATTTTATAAACCTCTATAAGGTCAGCCCACAACCTCCTACACCCCAGTGAAAAATATTCCAGCCTCTCTAGCCTCTCCTTATCACTCAAAATCTCTAGTCCTAGCAACACCCTGATAAGTCTTTTCTAAACCCTGTTTAATTTAAAAATATCTTTCCTATACCTGTGTGACCAGGACCGTACCCAGTACTCCAAAAGTGGCCTGACCAACATGCTGTACAACCTCAACACAATTTCACAACTCTTACTCTCAATGCTCTGAGCACTGAAAGCAAGCATAGTGAGCACCTTCTTAACCATCCTATCTACCTGATGAATGGGGAAAACGTCAATGTCGTCTTCACTCATCTCTGACACTTTTCCCATTCCTTGTTTTCACTTCGCCAAATTTAATATTTAGTGACCCAATTGCCTATAGAACTCAAGTTGTTCTGAAACATTCTCATGTTTTTTTTTGCTTCCAGCATTTTTGTACTGAGTGTAACTGTTCTTGGATCCTCAGTTACCTATCAATAAATAATGTCAATTTTCAAGATATATGCCTGGAGCAATCCATTTGTAAATTATTTCCACTTAATTTAATTTCCACAGGTGATTAGTGTCACATCAACTATTCTAGAGTCAATTTTCTGATCAGTATTTTATTCCATGATTAGCGATTAATCTCCAGTATGGAACCTGGTTAAAATTGTTTTCATGGATTTCACCATATAATATCCAACTTGTCTTCTGCATTCACCATTCCTGGAATGTCTTTGATAGATTTCTTCAAGTTTGCTGGACATGATGAACTTGCTTTGGGCTAAGATATTATTTACATGTTTCCATAGTGTGTCATCCTTTGATCTTGTAAGACTTGGCTACCTCAACTATGGACTGGCTCTGAAAAGTTGAATGTGTCCAAAATACTTATTTTCAATCAAGTATTCTATTAAGCAATTTAGAAACCATTTAAATGATTAGAACTTGACGGCTGACAGGGAAGTGTTTTACCTGTAATGTATTGAAAATACAACAACATTTAAACATTTTCAGGATAAAAGGGAATGATTAGAAAGTGCATCAGTAGTTTCTTTAAAATGTTGATGTAAGGTCCAATAAATCCTTTTATAATGCTTTCGTAGTGAGGCCTCCAGCAAAAATCTGGTTTCAGGATTGCCTTGCTATTCAATTCCCAGTTATAATAACATCATAAAATGTGGATCAGAACCACAATTATTTCTTATGATTGCAATATTTGGGGCAGTTTAGACAACCAAGATGAATGGCAGAGGAAAAGCATTTCAAATTCTGAAAAATCTGTGATCCCACCCCAACCCATTTTGAATACATGTCCAGTTAATCTGAATTGAGTGATGTTGTGTGGTTCTGATTTCAACAACTTGTATATTTCATGGCTTCAGGTTGATTTGAAAAACCTGGCAGCTGAAGGAAGGTGAGAATAGCTAGAACCAGCAAGTAAGTGCTTCTTCCTTTCCCCCTAAAAGAAAGCTTACTGTTTTAACCCATCTCTTCTCACTGTTTAAAAATGATTAGGAGAGGTAGGACGTGGATTCCAGTTAATTTCCCTTCCTGGTTCCTGACTAAATGCAATTAGAAACGTATGGCCCGGGGTAGCAAAGCAAGACCTATTCAATTCCCATTTGAAGACAGAAAGTACAGTGAATGGAGTCCTCTCCCTCCAAATGCCAATTTTGTATATCTAACATTCATTTGCCTCATGGAAAGTAGTTTCCAAACTTTTAATCAAATTCATCAGGCCATTCCCCTTTGATTGTGCATTATGTCACAGCAGGACAGCTGGACATACATAATATAATCAAGCAGTGTCACCAAGCCTTAGGCAACTGTGTAGAGTTTGCATGTCCTCTTTGTACCTGCGTGGGTTTCCGCTGGGTGCTCCAGTTTCCTCCCACAGTACAAAAAAGTGCAAGTTATATGGATTGGCTATTTAATTGCAACATAGGGTCCAAGTAAATGCAGGTTAGGTCAATTAGCCATGGTAACTGAGGGTTTATGAGGATAGGGCCGGAGCATGGCCTGGTTTTAATGCTCTTTAGAGTGTTGGTGCAGATGTGATGGGCTGAATGGTTTTTATCTGCACTGTAGAAATTCTACGATGATACTGGCATTGGAGGAAATCCAGAAACAGTTCACACAGTTGATTCTAGGCATGGAGTGACTTTCATATGAGGGGAGGTTGAGTAGTTTAGTCCTGCCCTCATCTGAATTTAGGAGAACCATATAGGATTCTTGGAGGGGGGTGACGAGGTAGAGGTTAAGAGGTTGCTTCTTTTGTGGAAGAGTCTAGGACCAGAAGACATAATGTCAAAGTAACAGGTCACTGAATTAGGGCAGGGATGAGGAAGAAGTTTTTCTCTCAGAGGGTAGTGAGTTTGTGAAATATAGCTACAGATAATTTAAGGCTGAGATAACGGATTTCTAATCAACAAAGGAATCAAGGGTTGTGGGGAAACTTAGAGTTGAGGATTGTTAGGTTAGCCATGATCCCATTGGATAGTACAGGAGATTCAGTAGGTTGAAAAGCTTACTTCTGCTATATCTTATAGTCTTATTTTTCTTCTTGGGCTGGAGTGAATGGTCCACTGACAACATGTCAGAATCAACAAACTATGTAAAACTGTACCTACAAACAAATGGCCCACATTTAATGTGAAAAATCAGAGAAAGCATTGGAAATTTTGCTTTCACCTGATTTAGTCCAATCCTGTCATTGGTTAGATTGTGATAACAATGGCAAAGAGTAATGGTAATGGCACATCAATTTCTCTAGTTTTTTGCTCTGACTAATTATACTGCAATCAAAGCTGAATAGTGCAATGTAAGATTGGATCTGAAATATTAAGCTTCAATAGTTTTATTGATTAATGTGTAAATGGCCTTTTACTTTCCATTCAGCTGAACCAGTGAAAAGGATCGTCTTCGACCAGCAGCACTATGTGTAAGTACTTTTTGCTTTTACCATCTGTATAAAATAAAATCAGGTTGCATGTTTAAATATATGAAATACTGGTTTTTAGGTCAAATGATAGATTTCGCTAAATTTTGATCAACGATTGAGATTCTCTTGGAGCAAAAGCTTGACAAGTTGGTGCACTTCTAATTCTAGGACAAAAGTGATTAATATACAAAGAGAAAGATTGAGTTTTTTCGCTAAATATTACTGCACCATTTAACTGTTCATGGAATTGATTGGCTCGCAAATAATAGTTGACTAAAATGTATTCTATTATTCTATAAGATGTTTAGAAAAATTCTTCAAGGATGAAAACATATGTAAGTTTCTATGAAATGAGGAGCCCAGGGGCATTTGCACTTTATTCCTGCGCACATGTTCTTTTGTCAGAAATATTCTGCTCTAAGATGTTTATGGGAGGATGTGGAGATCTTACTCACAGATGTTTCACATCACTGGGATAATAGCTGTATTTGTGTATCGGGTGGGAAGGTATCGTCTGCATTGTCAGACACAGACAAAGCTGCAACACTTTCGTGGAGAGATAACAATGGGAATGGAATTCGTACATATTAAAGGTACAACATTGGAATGACAAATGGGCATCACAAAAACAGCTTCAACTGATAGATTCTTTGTGCAGTTTTGCATTGTGACACTGTCAGAAACTTAATTCAAATGTCATAGGAAGAGCTGAACAGCAATATTACATGTGATAAACAAAATACTCATTAGCTCCAAAATTGTTCAGTTCAGATAAATATAGGCCTAGACTTCTTCATGATTCTCACTCCTGTTGGGTTATTGTTTGCTTATTCAGTTTCATGAAGTGCACCAGTAATGTTTGGAAAGCTCTATAAAGTTATCTTGTTGCAGCTCTATAAAACTTTGGTTAGACCGCACTTGGAATACTGCGTCCAGTTCTGGGCGCCCTATTATAGGAAAGATGTGGATGCTTTGGAGAGGGTTCAGAGGAGGTTTACCAGGATGCTGCCTGGACTGGAGGGCTTATCTTATGAAGAGAGGTTGACTGAGCTCGGTCTCTTTTCATTGGAGAAAAGGAGGAGGAGAGGGGACCTAATTGAGGTATACAAGATAATGAGAGGCATAGATAGAGTCGATAGCCAGAGACTATTTCCCAGGGCAGAAATGGCTAGCACGAGGGGTCATAGTTTTAAGCTGGTTGGTGGAAAGTATAGAGGGGATGTCAGAGGCAGGTTCTTTACGCAGAGAGTTGTGAGAGCATGGAATGCGTTGCCGGCAGCAGTTGTGGAAGCAAGGTCATTGGGGTCATTTAAGAGACTGCTGGACATGCATATGGTCACAGAAATTTGAGGGTGCATCCATGAGGATCAATGGTCGGCACAACATTGTGGGCTGAAGGGCCTGTTCTGTGCTGTACTGTTCTATGTTCTATGTTCTATGTTCTATGTTCTAAAAGGCTCGCACTCAGTCTCCATTATTGATTCCTTGGTGAGGAAGACTTGTTGTTTTTTATTTTAAAATAACAAAAATTTAGGCTGAGAGGAATTTAGTAAGACATGCCGACAGTAGGGAAAAAAAGAACACCACGGAAATGAGATTCAAAAGTCCAGAGAAAGAAGGCATGATCAGAGATAGATAAATTTTAACTTTAATTGTAAGCTGTTGAACCCTGTAGTGTTTCAGCTGAGAAGTGCTGGCAAATAACATTCAAAGTCTGGTTGATAGAAATGTCTCAACTATTGGCTATATTCTGTGTATGGTATGCAGTTCTAGCTCACCTCAATTCAAATATATTATTAGCCAAAATTAAGAAGCCAATAACTAGGATTTCTTGAATGAGCTTTATTGTAACATTTTCTCATGTGAGTACAGTGAAAAGTTTACAGATTTCCACTTACGGCACCATCTGAGGTACTTAAATTCAAATTCTTTGGGGAAAACTTTAGGAGCATAAAAAATTTAAAACTCCAACAATAAATTAGAAAAATAGCGAAATAAGAGTTCAGAATAATAACAAATACAATCCAGGCAATGCCAGGCTCTACTTGGAGGCCGGGAGTCCGAGTCTATGCTGAGGCCAGGGTACTGCGTTGGCTCTCATCCTAGACATGGTTGATAGGAAAAAGAAAAAGGAAATAAAAGGATAAATGAGACTAAAAAGCAAAGAGAAACAACAGAGCGGATGAGCTCTGGCTCAGGAATCCTAATCCGCTGCTATCTTGGAATTCAGTGAATGAAAAAGAATTACATTATGTTTTAAACCTGAGAAATACAAAACATGAATTCATACATTCACACAAATGGTTGCAAACTTTAAAACACAGGAATCTAAGAACAGGAGTAGCCTCTTGAGCGTATTCCACCATTCAATGGCTTAATTTTATGGCTTAACTCCAAATACTTGCTTTTAGCCTATATTCTTCATAACTTTGCTTAATGAAAAAAAATCTCAGATTTAAAATTAACAATTGATCTGGCATCAACTGCCACTTGTGAAAAAAAGTTCCAAGTCTCTACCATCCTTTGTGTATAGAAATGATTCCTAGTATCACTCCTGAACAGTCTCGCCTTAATTTTTTAGACTATGTCCCCTATTTCGTGAATCCCCAACCAGTGGGAATAGGTGACCATTATCTGTGCAGTCTTTTCCTGCTGATATATTGAAGACTCCAAACATATCATCCCTTAACCATCAAAATTCTAGACAAAACAGGTCTAATTTTTACAATCTCTACTCATAACTTAACCCCTGAAGTCCAGGCAAGTGTCTGGTGCAAAAGGGAGACCAAGAATAGAGATGTTTAAAGGCTCTTCAAATCCTTGTGGTATTATGTTTTAATCTGATTCTACAGTTGTTCAATTAATACCTTATATCTTCAGCTGTGGAAAAATTAGTAAGCATTCTTGAGATCTTGGCAAATGGATGTTTCTCCAAGTTGTTCCATCATAGATGCTAATTTCAGGAAGTTAAGAGAAGCCGGTAAGGAGGGAAAAAGAGAGACAGAGCACAAGTGTCCCAGATAATAAAGTGTGGGGCTGGATGAACGCAGCAGGCCAAACAGCATCTCAGGAGCACAAAAGCTGACGTTTCGGGCCTAGTGTCCCACTTATGTTTTCACAAATCATTTTCTTTCTTGTCTGTCTAAAAAGCTATTGCTTGAAATACAGTTTTTTGAGTGTTCCTGTGGCTGGCTTCATTGTTTTATCCTATCTGGTTAGTCTGCAGGCAATTTTTGTCCATATAAATAAAACTTCCAGATTGTCTTAGTCTGATTAAGTGATGATTATGGCTATTTCAAGTAAGTGCGTTTCATTGTTCAGCTTCATCTCACACTGAGGAGATGCATTCACGCTGTCTAACTATTCTGCACAAAGGAAAATTGTTTGATGCTGTAAATAAGACTGTACTCAAATTTCATGTGGGCTTACATTAAGAAGGTAAAGTTTCCATGGTAGTGGAGCAGGTCTTGTCAAATACGGTATAGGATATGTGTGGCCAAAGTGTTACTGAGTGAAAAGCTTAGATGTTTCCAAATCGTGTAGCAATATGTCATTGTGAAGATAAATGTATTTGAACTTTGAACTTTATGTGACAAACTAAGTGATGCTCCTTCATGGAGAAGCACATATAGAAATTGGACAATAATATGAATGAGAAAACATGAAAAAAGTTGCAACAATTTTATTCTATTTATTAATTATTATGTATTATAAATAAACTCTTGCAGTGCAGCTACTTTATTCGTCACTGATTTGGCATAGACTGCAGGATCCTTGAACATGTATACAAATGAGAGGGATTGTATGTTGTTGATGCACCCGAAGTTTGAATTGAATTGAATGTTATTTATATGCGCATCCAATAAAGTATACAGTGAAAAGTGTGTACCATTGTTCGTGCATTTTTTAATTATTCATTCAGAGGATGAGGGTGTCACTGGCTAAGCAACGTTTATTGCCCATCCCTAATTGCTCAGAGGCCAGTTAAGAAGCAACCACATTGCTGTGATTCTGGAGTCACATGCAGGCTAGACCAAGTAAGGATGGCAGTTTCCTTCCCTAAAGGACATTATTGAACCAGATGGGTTTTTCCCAGCAATCGACAATGGATTCACGGTCATCATTAGATTCTTAATTCCAGATATTTATCAAACTCAAATCCCACCATCTGCTGTGGCGGGATTCAAACCTAGGTACCCTGAATGCTATTTGGGTTAACAGTCCAGCGATAATACCACTGGACCGTTGCCTCTCACTGGACTAAAAAGAACTTAAAGAGATTCCAACCTTTCCTTCTTTGCTGTTACAGCATTCCATGCCAGAGTCCGACTCTGGGTATCCCAGCCCATACCGCAAAGAGTGTCCCTCTCCGGGCTTGCCAGCCCTTTGCCACAAAGAGTGTCGATTGTTTGAAAAACCCAGCCCATGCCATGCCACTGAGAGAGCGACCCACTCCGGGCTTCGCAGCCCTTGCCATCAGGGACCTACTCCACCTGGAAACAAGAGTCCTGCTCCAGGCTTCACAGGCCGACTCACCGTCCCTGCGGCTGAACTGTCTCTGAGAATGCCATCACCGTTTTGGAGCCTGTCGAAGCCGCCCTGCCAAAGAGCTCTTGTTTTGAGGTAAGTTTGAAGAAATAAAAGGGAGTAGAAGGAAAAAGAAAGAAAGAAAACTGCAGGCGAGGAGGACAAGACTGGGCAAAGGATCCTGAATGCTGCCTATGCCACCATTGTGTTTAGTCATTAAATGGAAAGGCATACAATCCAAGAAATGATCAGAATTGGATTAGCAGGAATATGGGTGTGATTTTGAGAGTCTTTTAAAGTGTGATGGTGACTGTGTTGGGAGGCAACTAACACACCACATGCAGCTAAGAAAACTATAGCAATTATACACGACTCAGCCAAAAATTAAGCAGAGGCAAGTTTCCCAGAAAATTACACTAACTTCTCGAGTTGCCAGAAGCATTCAGCCAATCAGTCAATGCCTATTTCTTGAGGGATGCAGCTACCAGAAGGCATGTATCATTTATATTTAATTATAATTCTATTCTATAATTTCTGTATTCTTGTCTCAGGGTGAGGGTTGCAGGGAGAAGAGCTCAGTGGAAAGGAAGTGTTTGTTTTAAAAGGCCACCTCTTCTTTTTGTTTAAATATGCCTCAAATTGCTGCAGAGTGGAGCAGTGACAACCCCACTCTTCCAACCTGGCCGTCAGATCACCAGGGTTGCCAGTGGGGTAACTAGCTTTATTTCTCACCTAACAGAAAGGCAGATAATCAGCAGTGAGCTTGAGACCCTTAAGTGACTGTTAATTGAATAGTTAAAGGCTTTAAGTGATGGTGGGTTGAGAAGATTCACCAGAACATAATTTATGAAGTTGCCAGAAGTGGGTATATATCTCATCAGAGCCAACTTGTCCAATTAATTCTGCTTCTTACAACATTTCTCACACCTCCAAGGGTGGAAAATAATAGCTTATTGGTCTTATAATTCGCTCCTGGTCCCTTATTGTTAAGGAGGATAAAAAAGACAGAGATTCACAAGTCCTGACCACAACTAACTATACCTCCTGGAAATTCAAAAGGGCAAGACAACAACTGTGCTTTGTCAGAACACTTCCTGCAGTTAAACATATTGCTGACAACATTCACACACTCAAGTAAATTATAAGGCCAACAGGGTGCAATTTTCCTGTGCTTGTGGGTAGTAAGAGCCTTGGTGAGGAGGAAATATAATTGAGCATGGGGCCCCGGTAAGGTGATCACCGCTTCTTTCAACTTCTCTAATTTGATTCTGTGGAATGTCATCAACACACAACAAATGGTTAGCTCAACAAGATACTCAAAATTGTTGGGCAAGGGACCATAATCATTGAAGCTCTCAGGAGTTTAGCAAGAAAGGAAGAAAATTGTGAAGAAAATTAGTGAGAAAAATAAATATTTTTCAGGATTGTTTGGATGCATAAATGTAAATTGGCAAGTATAAATGTTTTAAATAATTATTGACAAATTGTTAGTAGCTCAACTTTTCTTGCTATGTTAAAGGAACTGCTAATTATTGAGGTTAATCATTTGTACACTTTACATTTGGGAACTCTGTACTGTAGCATAGTATGGATCACTTGAACAGGCTACCCCTTTTCTCGAACTGGATCCTGCCAAAGGATATTAGTTTACCACAGTAAAGATTATTTTAATATCTAATTTTTTTTAAGTGGTTTGTTGTTCCACAGTGTGTTTGTCAAGAAATAGTCACCATTTGGCCTAACAGGTTCACTTGCTTCAAGGCAACTTTTAGGATATTAATGTAATGACAACTCAGTATTCTGTAACAACCTGATCAACAACGTAGGAAAAATATAAATATTGACACTGAATTGAAATGTCAGCTAAAATGTGAACATGCAGCCCACAGGGATTTTGAAGTGTGCCTCTTAAGTGTCATGTTAAGTAATAGTTGCCTAGTAGCTAAAACAGTTGGACAATTACGGGGCGGCACGGTGGCTCAGTGGTTAGCACTGCAGCCTCACAGCGCCAGGGACCCGGGTTTGATTCCTGCCTTGGGCGACTGTCTGTGTGGAGTTTGCACATTCTACCCGTGTTTGCGTGGGTTTCCTCCGCGTGCTCCGGTTTCCTCCCACAGTCCAAAGATGTGCAGGTTAGGTGGGTTGGCCATGCTAAATTGCCCATAGTGTTCAGGGGTGTGTGGGTTATAGGGGGATGGGTCTGGGTGGGATGCTTCAAGGGGCGGTGTGGACTTGTTGGGCCGAAGGGCCTGTTTCCACACTGTAGGGAATCTTAAAAAAAAATTGATTTCAAATGAAAAAGTCTTATCCCTGGCTTCTGGAGCTACATGATATTGAAGCTTAGTTTGCTAGAGTGACAGAGACATTGGATAGAAATTTAATTTTGTACATGATAATACCTCAACTGTTTGGCCATGAAATTGAGAGTTGTGGCATCAGGTCATTTCCCTGGGTTTTTATACCCAACTGAAATAGAGAGAAGCAAAATGTCAGAGTGCATGTGTCTTCTGATATGAGCCAAATAGGAGCTACTTGGGGCAATTAAATCACCAAATCACTGTGAATTCTTTTTACCTCTCTTGCAACTGAACAATAATCACACAGGGTACACAGTAGGGAGAAAATGATGGCAAATTCATCTGAGGAGCTCAAGGATAGGACAAAAAGTTTTGCACAATGGGGACCTGGAGTCTGAAGTACAAACTGCAGGAGAGTGGAAGGAAATTATTTTCTGAACAAACTGAACAAACACCTGATGTTGAGTCAGTCCAAGGTTCAGCTGTAAGGAAGCCATATGGAAGAGGGGCAAAGGGGGAAACCATCAGGGATTGGGGGAAACAAAGGAGATCTGAGGCCATTGAAATAGAGCATTTATGTTTTGGGAACATGGGAGGCAAAGGATGGAAGCGTGCTGACAGCAAAGATGAAGGCATCATTGGGTCAGCAATGATTTCATCAAATATCAACACGAGCTCAAGGAGCTGAAAAGCCTATTTCTGAACCTAATTCATACCTTTGTATGTTCATGCACTCTTGGTGGAGGTTCCTCAAGTGAGAACAAGGGAGGAGGGCGGGAGAGAATGTCAGTCGATCTGCATCTAGATGGATAGAATTTGAAGCTGTTTTAAACAGAAGCTCTGAAAAAGGTCATTCTCTTGGAAAAATTGGAAGCCTCACTACCTTATGTAATAAAAATTCACATTGAAGACCAAAGGGTTGCAAATTCTGTATAGGCAGCAGTAATAGCTCACGATTTATGAGGCTGACCCATAAAACAGATTTTTTTTTCTGTCAGCCCCATAAATTAGAGAAGAGTAGAGATGCATGTGTAAATGAAAAGCAAGTCAGTAAGGTAAAGGAAGGCACAGCTGGGAATTCCCCAAGATCTCTTCTTCAGATCAGAGGAAAGTGTTGAGGGTAGAGGTGAAAATCAAAGACCAAAATAATTCCTTTGCAATAAAGTGGGACACCTTCATTCAGAATCCTGGAAATTGTGAGCCCATGAAACAAATTGGAATTTGTATGAATAAGTCTGAAAATGGAACTCAAAAGGAAAATGTCACCGATCAATTAAAAGTTTTATCAACAGCTGAAAGATTTTGGGTAAACTCTAACATGAGTGCAGGTGAAGTAACTAAGGTAGATAAAAGGTATGCAGGATTTTTGTCAAAAGGTAAAGAACTCCTTTTTCCTCTAAGAATGTAGCTAAAGCCATAACTATATTCAGGGATACCAAAGTGTAGAGCTGGATGAACACAGTAGGCCAAGCAGTATCAGAGGAGCAGGAAAACTGACGTTTCAGGTCTCAACCGTCTTCAGAAATAATTTTCTTGCCTTTCTTTTTGAGGTAGTTTGGTCCAGGCCCATAACGTCAGCTTTGCCACTGCTCTGATGCTGCTTGGCCTGCTGTGTTCATCCAGCTCTACACCTTGTTTTCTAGTTTTTGGTATTTTACTGGACTTTTTTCCCTACTGACCACAAATCTGGAACTCAAATTCCATGTTGCTATTGTTATGGGTGATGCAGTTACTAACAGTGGGACTACCCAGATGCTCTTCAAATGACTGGCAAATGAACATCTCAAGCAACAGTTTAATAATTCCATTTGGCCGCCTGTTCAAGCATCCATTATGACCAATTGGGATTAAGGTAAATATTATTTATTGAGAGCTTTCCATATTTCACCAAGGCTTTACACTTTACAGAAAAAAAGTGTTAAGTCGACACAGCCAATAAAGCATTTAGTGCATATAATCATTTAAATTACTTGCCTGTTATACTCTCCTGAGAAAACAACTAGTTTTCTATTAAAATTATTATTCCAGCTTCCACCTTGTCTCTGCCATGAATAATTTAAGGTCTGATAGATTGACAAACAGGTTAGTCATGCATTCTCTTACACTTCAAATGCAGCAATCCAAATATATTCTTGGATTTTCTTACATTGCTCCATAAAATGCTACTTTTATTATAATTAAGAACTTTGTTGAATTGTTCAAAATTCAGGCTTGGATAAAATGAATAATAATCAAGTCAATTTAGGTTCAAGAAGCTTTGAAACCTGAATATTGATAAAAATTAAAAACCAATTGTCTTAAAAATAATTGCTGTCAACACAGAATATTTGATTTTACTGCTTAAAAATGTATATATTTCAAATTGTGCCTTATATATTAAATGTGCATTTATAATTTTGGATAGTTTTAGTTGTTGAAGTTTTCGTTCTTATCCTTGATCCTGATCTGAGCGGCCAACAGAATATTAACTCCATAATGGTGCCTGCCAAATTCCACTGTTATAACTGCATACATTTTTTGTTTTTCATGTCAAGCATCAGGTATTCATAAACTGTCCCAGCGAACCTCCAACATCTCCCACGGACTTGATGTTATGCAAATCTCTGACCCCTATACTCTAACTTGCACTATCCCATTAACACATCACCCTAAGCCTTTCCATTTCTTTACCTCTCTCTTCTCCTCCAAGGTGATTCTTGAAACTTATTTTTATGACTAAGCTTTGTTCACATATGCCCCCATTTCCTTCTCTGACTTTTCTTTATTATTTAAATTTAAATTTAAATGTTAATACTTCCATGAACTCTTGCCCAGAGGGCAGTTAAGGATATCTTTGGTATGCAAAAGAAGCTACATGAATAAAGTGGTTACTGCAGTTTTAATAATTCCAATTCAAAATGCTATCTCTCAGATATATTTTTCAATTTTTAAAGCCATGAATCACTCTTCTATGACATTTGTTTCCACAGAATGATTGGCAAATCTGGATACCATCTGGTGTGCTCACCCACTATGAATTTCACTCCCTTCAGGATCTTTAATTGTTTTTTATTTAAACACAGCGGCCCTGATGCCTACAAGGCATTATCAGATAATGGGTTTAAAACCATGTCTTTAAAATCAATATCTACTATTTTGTGCCATTTTGAGGAAATGAAATTGATGTTAAAGGTGACTCAGAGGTTAATAAGTGCACAAAGGGGAATCACATCATTACATATCATTCCATTTGGTTTTTGATCAAAATACAACATCAAACTGATGTAAAAGACAATGTAGAATCAGAATATTTCATTTGAGAAGTTGTTTTCACACTGACAGATCTCCAATAATCTTTTGTAAGGAGTAGAACATAAACAGGTATTTATTCACAGTTTCTTTTTCTATCTGGCTATATCAAGTACACACATACAGAAATAACTTCATCCACATTTATAAACGGTTTTGGACAAATGGGATTTATTAACTTGACATTTTGTGCTTCCCGTCTGTGGATGTGGTAGAGGAGTCTGGAGCTCTATGTTTTTGTATTTAGAGTTCTAATACCTGCAATGTTCTGCTTTCTTCTGATACAGAAATAGAGTTGAATGTTATGGGGAGAAAGTACTATCCCCGCTGCGCCCAAACATGCCTGGTCAAAAAAGCCTATTAGCCCTAAGCTGACTAGAAATCTAGTAACTCAGACCAACAATGCATCAACGGCTGCCTTAATTCACACAAGGGAGCTGACTGCCTAGTGGCTTCATCGCTGGACCATTAATTCAGAGACCCAAATAATGTTCTGGGAGTGATAATGGGAACTGCAGATGCTGGAGAATCCAAGATAACAAAGTGTGGAGCTGGAAGAACACAGCAGGCCAAGCAGCATCTGAGAAGCACAAAAGCTAACGTTTCAGGCACAGACCCTTCATCAGAGAGGGGGATGGGGAGAGGGAACTGGAATAAATAGGGATGGGGGGGTTGGTGCGGACCGAAGATGGAGAGAAAAGAAGATAGGTAGAGAGGAGAGTATAGGTGAGGAGGTAGGGAGGGAATAGGTCAGTCCAGGGAAGACGGACAGGCCAAGGAGGCGGGATGAGGTGGTAGGTAGAATATGGAGGTGCGGCTTGAGGTGGGAGGAAGGGATAGGTGAGAGGAAGAACGGGTGAAAGGATGAACAGGTTAGGGAAGCGGAGACAGGCTGGGCTGGTTTTGGGATGCAGTAGGGGGAGGGGACGAGCTGGGCTGGTTTTGGGATGCAGTGGGGGAAGGGGAGATTTTGAAGCTTGTGGTATCCACATTGATACCATTGGGCTGCAGGGTTCCCAGGCGGAATATGAGTTGCTGTTCTCGCAACCTTCGGGTGGCATCATTGTGGCACTGCAGGAAGCCCATGATGGACATGTCGTCTGAGGAATGGGAGGGGGAGTTAAAATGGTTCGCGACTGGGAGGTGCAGTTGTTTGTTGCGAACTGAGCGGAGGTGTTCTGCAAAGCAGTCCCCAAGCCTCCGCTTGGTTTCCCCAAAGTAGAGGAAGCCACACTGGGTGAAATGGATACAGTACACCACATTGGCAGATGTGCAGGTGAACATCTGCTTGATATGAAAGGTCACCTTGGGGCCTGGGATGGGGGTGAGGGAGGAGGTGTGGGGGCAAGTGTAGCACTTCCTGCATTTCCAGGAGAAGGTGCCGGGTGTGGTGGGGTTGGAGGGGAGTGTGGAGCAGACAAGGGAGTCACGGAGAGAGTGGTCTCTCCGGAAAGCAGACAGGGGTGGGGATGGAAAAATGTCTTGGATGGTGGGGTCGGATTGTAAATGGCGGAAGTGTCAGAGGATGATGCGTTGTATCCGGAGGTTGGTGGGGTGGTATGTGAGAACGAGGGGGATCCTCTGGGTGCGGTTGTGGCGGGGGGTGGGGTGCGAGGGATGTGTTGCGGGAAATGCTGGAGACGCGGTCAAGGGCTTTCTCCACCATTGCGGGGGGAAAGTTGCGGTCCTTGAAGAATATGGACATCGGGGATGTGCAGGAGTGGAATGCCTCATCCTGGAAGCAGATGCGGCGGAGGCGGTAGAGTTGGGAATGGGGGATGGAATTTTTGCAGGAGGGTGGGTGGGAGGAGGTGTATTCTAGGTAGCTATGGGAGTCTGTGGGCTTGAAATGGACATCAGTTTCTAGCTGGTTACCTGAGATGGAGACTGAGAGGACCAGGAAGGTGAGGGATGTGTTGGAGATTTCGATTCCTCCCACTTCCGACAGACAAAGGGGGTGGACATGGGCACCAGCATGGGCCCAAGCTATGCCCGCCTCTTTGTAGGTTACGTGGAATAGTCCCTTTTCCGCACCTACACAGGCCCCAAACCCCACCTCTTCCTCCATTACATTGATGACTGTATCGGTGCCGCCTCTTGCTCCCCAGAGGAGCTCGAACAGTTCATCCACTTCACCAACACCTTCCACCCCAACCTCAAGTTCACCTGCGCCATCTCCAACACATCCCTTACCATCCTGGACCTCTCAGTCTCCATCTCAGGTAACCAACTAGAAACTGATGTCCATTTCAAGCCCACTGACTCCCACAGCTACCTAGAATACACCTCCTCCCACCCACCCTCCTGCAAAAATTCCATCCCCTATTCCCAATTCGTCTGCCTCCCCCGCATCTGCTCCCAGGATGAGGCATTCCACTCCCGCACATCCCAGATGTCCACGTTCTTCAAGGACCGCAACTCTCCCCCCACAGTGGTCGAGAACACCCTTGACCGCGTCTCCAGCATTTCCTGCAACTCATCCCTCACACCCCGCCCCCGCCACAACTGCCCCCAGAAGATCCCCCTCGTTCTCACACACCACCCCACCAACCTCCGGATACAACGCATCATGCTCCGACACTTCCACCATCTACAGTCCGACCCCACCACCCAAGACATTTTTCCATCCCCACCCTTGTCTGCTTTCCGGAGAGACCACTCTCTCCACGACACCCTTGTCTGCTCCACACTCCCCTCCAACCCCCCCACACCTGGCACCTTCCCCTGCAACCGCAGGAAGTGCTACACTTGCCCCCACACCTCCTCCCTCACCCCCATCCCAGGCCCCAAGGTGACCTTCCATATCAAGCAGATGTTCACCTGCACATCTGCCAATGTGGTATATTGTATCCCTTGTACCCCATGTGGCTTCCTCTACATTGGGGAAACCAAGCGGAGGCTTGGGGACCGCTTTGCAGAACACCTCTGCACAGTTCGCAACAAACAACTGCACCTCCCAGTCGCGAACTATTTTAACTCCCCCTCCCATTCCTCAGACGACATGTCCATCATGGGCCTCCTGCAGTGCCACAATGATGCCACTCAAAGGTTGCAGGAACAGCAACTCAAATTCCGCTTGGGAACCCTGCAGCCCAATGGTATCAATGTGGACTTCACCAGCTTCAAAATCTCCCCTTCCCCCACTCATAATGTGCTCATTATGTTCTGGGAGCCCTGGTTCAAGTTCTACCATGGTAGATGGTGGAATTTGAATGCAATAAAAATCTGGAAATGGGAGTCTAATGTTGACCATGAATCCATTCTTGGAAAATCCATATCTCCCCTTAATGTCCTTCAGGGAAGGAAACTGACATTCTCACCTGGTCTGGCCTACTTGTATCTCCAGGCCCATAGCAAAGTGGTTGACTCTTCACTGCCCTCTGGGCAATTAGGGATGGGCAATAAATGCTGGTCCAGTCAAAGACTTCCTGTTCCTGAGAATGAATAAAAGAATGGTTCAGAGTTGGACCGCTGTCTCGCAGGAACTGGATATGCAACCCTAGAGGGATGCTAGAAGTGTGATTGACCAGCAGCTGTGCAGTGCCAGCAATTCCAGCATCAACAAGTGGCAGTGATTGGGCTGTAAGCAGCCCCTGAAGATGACGACCATGATCCTGCTGCTCAGACAGGTGTGGCAGAACCCGAGTGGGGGATGGGTTTTAGAGACAAGCTTCGAGGGATAAAGGAAGAGGAGGGGTGTAGGAGTTACTATCTTGAGAGTAGGGAGTGTCAATAGTCAGTATATGTATACCCTCTTGAAAGTACCACCCTTTTCTGCCTGCCAGAGGTACATGTTGAAAGGCTCCCAGGCTGCTCACCATTTTCTCCGCCCTTCCCAGCTGGCTGTGAAATCCAGTACAGATGGTTTGAGGTCCTCTGTGTAATTTATTTCTCAAAGTAAGGACCTCCATGATCGTAAGGGTGATAGGGCTGCCTCTTGCCTTATTTCTCCAACAATTTGGGGTGACAGCAAGAATGTTCAGGAAATGATAAGATACCCATGTGCGTAACGTACCCAGACCCTAACTTCAAATACAAGAACAACAAAAACAAAGTTGCTAGAAAAGCTCAGCAGGTCTGGTAGCATCTGTGAAGGAGAAAACAGAGTTAACGTTTTGGGTACAGTGACCCTTCCTCAGAACTCAAATATGCTGGCAAGGAGCATACCATTCACTCTGCTGGGGTGTGCTGTCAAAGAGCAGTCTCAAGTTCAGTGTTCATAACCACAGTCAATCTTTATTCAAGCTTTTTATCACATGTGCAGGAGAGGCCAGAGGCTGCCCCAAATCTGGCTTTCATGCAGGGCCCAGAAGCCCTCTTAAATAAGGCTCAGATTGGAGACGCCAATGATGGTCCGATTTCCCCAGTGGGACACAGAATTTTTATGCATTTTGTCTTGCAATCATTACATGCAACATTGTCATTGTTCCTTCCCCCTTAATCTATACATCCAATTCTGTGAAATGTCTGATAAATGATGGACATCCCTATGGACTACCTTTGCTTCCCCAAAATCTCATTGTATCATCAGGCCTTGGGATTCACTGTATATCCCATTAATTATACTCTCCTCAGACATTTCCCAGACTCACTTATCTCGAAGGGCAGTTTGAAGTCTGTCATTCATTGTATTCATTGCTGTCACTATCAAATTTTGTTGCTTCCTTCTGCCCTTATCACAAAAAGGTTAGTTCTTACTAATTGCTATACGATTCGTAATATTAGTTCTAATATAATGATAATGATATGTTAAGTTTTATTGTTACACCTACTGCTAACATTCCTGAGGCAATGAGCTGTAAGCACTTTCTTTTTCCCTGTAATATACTTGCCTATCGCTTAAGGACCTTTTAAATGTAGTAATAAAGTTTACTCTCCTCATTACCGGACATGCAAAAGGATATTAGTTTTTACTAATTGCAACAAAAGTTGCACTATCAGTTCCAATAAAACTATATGGTTAGACTTAATGTCAGAATTATTTAATTATTAAGCCTTATCACTTGTCTCAGTTGTTGTGGGGTCATACCTTTCCTTTTTAATTAATGCTTGCTACAAACATCAGGCTGTCAGTTCTCACACATCTCTGATTGAACTGTCTCCTACAGACATCTACAGCTGTTGTTTTTACAGAACTCCCTTTACATTAATTTGTAAGATTCTGTATTCAAAGTGGGCCCGGTTACTTTGGGATAACTCCTTCTCAAAGCTACCTTTGTGCTGGCTATGACCTCACTTTAATACTGGATCAGGCAAGTTAATTCTTTAATTGCAGGCACACTTATGCCAATGGGCAACCATATTATGCTACCTCTGACCAGGGGCTGGCCTAAAACACTGCATGAAATGTATTTTTGAATCATATCTGCAGCCCAATCTAAACTGTTGGCATATGTGCTTGTCATTTTATTTCCTTAAGACAGCACAATTTTAGTTGGTCTTTGATAGTGAATCATTCTGACAAAGGCAGATGTGGTAGATCAGCATCATTTTACCAAAGTGACATTTCCATTTCCTGAACATTGCGCCTTATGGCTTTTAATGCCAATTTTTTTTATGACCAGTGTTAGTGATGTCAACTTACTCGCTGGGGAAAAGTTACTACCTGCTACATTTGCTTCCCTTGAGAAGGCCCATAAGCACTAGAGAGGAAACTTGATTCTACATGTGTGGTTTGGCTTCAAATCCTAGTCATAACAGTGAGCACAATCTGCTTGCAATGGTTACAAATCTCCTTGATGTATCAGCATTACTGGTGTCTTGTCAGCCATAGACTTATCAGAGCACTGTCTCTGACAATAGTCCCACAATGTCGCTTTACCACAGAGATCTGTCTGTAGCAGGCACCATGTTCTTTGCTGAATGTATAGAAGTCTAAATCAAGTTTTACTCAAAACCTCCAATAAGGGTAATGAACTTTGTCATGGTACTTCAGTAATTCAAGATGGTTAGAATTTTTTTGTCATTTCTAGCTGCAGACAAGACTTGCTTAAACATAAAACTGAGAACATTTTTGCTTACAGCAGTGTATAATTATCATCGCTAATTTTGGAAGCAACTACTAAATGTACTGGGCTATGAATAATGCAAATGTTATTATAATGTGATGGTTTCCATAGTAGCCTTTGTGCCACTTAGTCTTCCTAAAAATGACCACTGCCCTGAACCTTACACCTTTAGCACTTGAGCACAATCTAACGTATCAGTGGCAGATCTAATAAATTAATTAATTTTTTGAGGGCTAAAAATGTAACAGTTCTTTTGGCATTTTGTTAGTTATGACAAAAGTGAAAGGGAAGTGCCGCATTTAAATTAACATTATATCTCTATCTGAAAAAATCCACCAGGGACCACCATTCAAGTCATCAATAATATACAAAATATTCTAAAATATATTTAATTAACTTTGTGAAATTGCTTGTTAGCTAGGAAATTTATTTCAGAAAAGCTCGTAACAAAAAGAATCGTTGTAAATCTATACAGCAGAAAGCAAATGCCCATTTTTGACAGTTAATTGATGTGCCAATGCATCAAGTTGCAAACAATCAGGATAGGATTTTTTTTCCAATTTGTTCAGTTCTTATTAATTATCCATAAAATACAATGAAACTATGAGCTGAGAACTATAAACATGCAGTTTGTGCTGATATAATTTGACTTGTGTTATGGAGGAATAATTGACAGAATTTCACTCCAAAAGAAGTATGCAACTAATGTAAAATGAAATCATTTCATAAAAAAACCTTTATATGGGCACAGTCACATTGGGACAGGGTCCACTTCACATTTTTCTATTTTGTGAAGCAGAGAAATTAAAAATTTCCAACAAATACAAATTAAACTCAGTCTGACATAGCAAGGTGGAGACCTGGCCAAGCAGCATCAGAGGAGCAGGAAAGCTGACGTTTTGGGCCAAGACCTTTCTTCAGAAATGGGGGAGGGGAAGGGGGTTCTGAAATAAATAGGGAGAGAGGGGGAGGTGGATCAAAGATGGATAGAAGAGAAGATAGATGGAGAGGAGACAGACAGGTCAAAGAGGTGGGGATACAGCCAGTAAAGGTGAGTGTAGGTGGGGAGATAGGGAGGGGATAGGTCAGAAGGGATAGGGACGACGGACAGGTCAAGGGAGTGGGATGAGGTTAGTAAGTAGGGGATGGGGGTGGGACTTGATGTGGGAGGAGGAGATAGGTGGGGGGAAGGACAGGTTAGGGAGGTGGGGGCGAGCTGGGCTGGTTTTGGGATACGATAAGGGGAGGGGAAATTTTGAAGCTTGTGAAGTCCACATTGATATCATTGGGTTCCCAAGCGGAATATGAGTTGCTGTTCCTGCAACCTTTGGGTGGCATCGCTGTAGCACTACAGGAGGCCCAGGATGGGCATATCGTCTGAGGGATGCGAGGGGGAGTTGAAATGGTTCACAACTGGGAGTTGCAGTTGTTTTGTGAGAACCGAGCTCAGTCTGTTCAGTTTTTGTCACACTAACCTCTTATAACTTATTTGAGAAAAAAAGCACCATATTATATCATTAACTAATGAAGTAGTTGTTATGAACAGATGATGAGAAATAAAAATGGCTCCTGTCTATTTCCGTATCTTGTTTGACCCCCAACAGATTGTTCGAAAGGATATATTTGTCCCAGTGAGCACTTAGCTGTTTACATATTGTTCATAATAGTCACCTGTTTATAATAGACAAAAAGCAGACAGCACATTTGAGTTCTGAAAAAGAGGAGAGGTTTTCTTTTTATTGTGGTTAATCTGGTCTAAGTAAAAAAAATTAGAAATCAGATAATCTGACATAAATGTATATACAGGCACACTTGACATTTGCACTCACAAGTACATTAGGGAATGTGAGTTCAGATTAATCAATGTACAGTCCAGTAAAATTAAAGGAAAAAGTAGCTATTGAAGGTTGGTGAGTTGGCTGCTTCAGGCTGACTTTAGTAATCCTGTTACTTCATATGTTTATGTGGTTTAAAGTTGCAGGCAGATAATTTATTTGTCCTTCGGGAGACATCTTCTGGATTGAGTTATTTTTCTCAAAAATTCTGTCCCTGGCACCTGGATAGTCAAAACTGACACACAGGGGTCAAACTTGCAAGTTATGTAAAGAAAACAAGAAAGATGGTGGGAGTCTTTCTCCTTCGACCTCTTAGTTGCTCGAGCTTTTCTGCAAAAAAAACGCAGTTGCTGAAAGACAGAAAAGTCTAGTTAACTTGTCACGTGACATTACCTAGAATACAACTCCTCCCAACCACCTTCCTACAAAAATACCATCCCCTATTCCCAATTACTTCGCCTCTGCCGTATCTGCTCCCAGGATGAGACATTCCACTCCCAAACATCTCAGATGTCCTTGTTTTTCAAGGACCACAACTTCACCCCCTCAGTGGTCGAGAACGCCCTTGACTGTGTGTCTTGCATTTCCTGCAACTCATCACTCACGCTTCCTCGCCGCGATAACAACCAAAACAGAATCCCCTCGTCCTCACGTACCACCTGACCAACCTGCGGATCCAATGCATCATCCTCCGACACTTCCGCCATCTGCAATCCGACCCCACCATCCAAGACATTTTTCCCTCCCCACCCTTATCTGCTTTCTGAGAGACTACTCTCGCCGTGATTCTCTTATCTGCTCCACACTCCCCTCCAGCCCCACCACACCCGGCACTTTTCCTTGCAACCGCAGGAAGTGCTACACCTGCCCCTACACGTCTCCCCTCACCCACATTCCAGGCCCCAAGAAGACTTTTCACATCAAGCAGATGTTCACCTGCACATTTGCCAATGTGGTATACTGCATCTGCTGTTCCCGTTGTGGCCTCCTCTACATCAGGGAAACCAAACGGAGGCTTGGGGACCGCTTTGCAGAACACCCCCACTCGGTTCGCACTAAACAATGGCACCTCTCAGTCGTGAACCATTTCAACTCCCCCTCCCATTCCTTGAATGGCATGTCCATTCTTGGCCTCCTGCAGTGCCACAATGATGTCACCCGAAGGTTGCAGAAACAGCACCTCATATTTCACTTGGGAACCCTGCAGCCCAATGGCATCAATGTGGACTTCACAAGCTTCAAAATCTCCCCTCCCCCTACTACATCCCAAAACCAGCCCAGCTTGTCCCCACCTCCATAACCCGTCCTTCCTCCCACCTATCCCCTCCTCCACCTCAAGCCGCACCCCCATCTCCTACCCAGCAGCCTCATCCTGCCCCCTTGATCTGTTCGTCCTCCCTGGACTGACCTATCCCCTCCCTAACTCCCCACCTACACTCACCTTTACTGCCTCCACCCCGCCTCTTTGACCTGTATGTCTCCCCTCCACCCATCTTCTCCTTTATCCATCTTCTATCCGCCTCCAACTATCTCCCTATTCATTTCAGAATCCCCTTCCCCTCCCCCATTTCTGAAGAAGGGTCCAGGCCCGAAACATCAGCATTCCTGCTCCTCTGATACAGCTTGGCCTGCTGTGTTCATCCAGCTCTACACCTTGTTATCACATGACATTCCCTTACTAGCTGGCCAATGACCCCCTTACGGTCATGGCTAGTGTATTCCAATTGCTTATCTTACATGGTGAGGTTGTCTATGATCACATTCTTTTCATAGCCAGAATGTAACTGCTCAAGTGATAAGGTCTAATGGTTTATCTCCACTAGTTGAACATCCAAATTATTGTCCTTATGATTTGTAAAGTTGTATGAGATGGTTCCAATGCATATCTGTGTACAACAATTGTTCTTGATGGCTTTTGATGACAGGGCATCTCAATTTCAAGACCAGTAGAATGTAGAAGGCAAAGGTGCAGCCATCTCTGAATGTGATCCCAAGTTAGTGGATTGTACCTTTAGTTTATTTTACAAATCAGTTAAGGGTTTCCATGTTGTAAGTTCAAACATCACTTCTTTATGTATAAAGCATGGGTTCATAACATAATTCAATGCAATCATTGCAACATTCATATCAGCACCCAAAACTCTGTTGTTTTATGCAACTTGACACTGCAACACAGTATAATTCCAATTGTTTAATGTTCAAGCATCTTTCATTGTGAAGGAATCACTTTTATTATGCAAGCTCCCTGACAGAACATTGCACCATGCAAGATGTCAGGTTTCATTAGTTTTTTGATCATTTTTGTATGGAGAGGATATAGGAATGGATTGGGATCTCCAAATATAACAAAGTAAGCTGGCCTTAGTTTATTTTTAGTAGTGAGAGGAAATGTAACTACGGTGTTAAATGAGAGAGGTTTCTCCTGTAATATTTACAGTAAATTATTTATTTATTTGTTTTGGTAATATTTGGAACAAAAATACTCACTTTAACTGGAAATTTGTCAAGTAACTTGGATTGTCACAACTTAAGCAATTTTTTGTGTTGGTTGAAAAATTATTGAGTTACAAACCAATTCATTCGCAAACCAGGTCATGTCCCAGATTGAACCATGGCAGGTTTCAGATAATTGCAGTAGTCTGAGAGCCTCCAAATTAACAGAAAATGAAGCCCTTTTTTAAACACAGCTCTAATGGGTTCAATTAAAAGTGGCTGAATAGAATTCGCTACTGTACACCATAATAACAAGCAAATGGCTTTCAATTTTGAAAATTTTTCTGTCATGTAAAAGTCAAGTCAATTACAGATAGAGAATTGAGCAGTAATTTTATATTTATTTTGTAATAAGTCAATTTCAGTTTTATAAATCAAATTGCACCAAGGACACTAATTTTTCCCAGAGATTTCCCATTCCGAACACAGAAAAGGTTGATGGGGAACATGTCTCTGTCAATCACAGTAATTTCACAGTCAGCCAACAGCCAGTGTGTTAATTGGCTGTAGCCTTGAACAAGATGGCATCTGGGTTGTTTCTCTTCTACATGGATTTCCATGGCATTAACCTCCAGAACTGGAAGTCAATTCTGTGACAAATGTTGGCATGCTGCTCACCATACATGTACCATCAGAGCACTGTACTGCTTAGAGGGAACTTTGGTCATCACTCTACTGATCTCCCTACCTCAGAGAGCTTCCAGGCAATCTGATTGGTTGGCTGCTCTTTTGCCTTAATAGCACCAGTGGCGGCAATGGCCAGGACTGGGATTACAGTCAATTTTAAGATCTGTAGCTTGGGTTGTGGGTGAGGTTATTGACTTGCTCGCTGAGCTGGCTTGTTTTTGTTCAGATGTTTCATCACCATGCTAGGTGACAAAACTAGTAAAGCCTCAGATGATGTGGTGTTATTCTACTCTGCTTATACTATAAATATTAGAATAAATTCCAAGCAGAGTAGAATAACATCACTTCATCAGAGGCCTCACTGATGATGTCACCTAGCATGGTGATGAAACATCTGAACAAAAACAAGCCAGCTCAGCGAGCAAGTCAACAACATTACAGTCAATTCCCGGATACAGAGTCTGGGGGTCTGTGCCAGGTCGACATGGAGGCTGCTGTGGTGGAAAAGGTAGCTAAGACTGAGACTGGGTAAGGAGAGAGAGTTATGGGGCTAGATGGAGAGTTTGAGGGAGTGATGGGGAGGAAAAATCCATAGGAAACAAATGTAGGTTGGTTTGCAGAGTGGCACCAATGGAGGATAGTGTCTCCCTGTTTAGAAAGCCAGCATGTGAGGGACGATACCCTCCCTTGACTTCGCAACCAAGGCCTGCACAGGATCACTTCATTCTACTTCCGAACTTCTAAGGCCAAGATCTTTGGCTTATATTTCAAAAATATATTTAGACTTTCTACAACAAGTACAACAAGTACAAAACAATTCAGTACTGACATTTCAGAAAATGCAGTTGAATTTTGTCATTCCTCATTGATAACTGTCAGAAAATTGAATTTTCAGAACACATCAAGATCAAAAAAAGGTCAGGCAGGAACTCCGATCCTGATCACCTCTTGGTGCATTGTATATTTGAGTGTAGTCCTGAGCAGCCTTTCAGTATTATTGCTTTAAGTTTAGATTTGGGGATCAGTGAAACAAGCAACATTTCAAAGGAAACTCCAACATTTGTGCAACTACAACCCAATTTGATTCTCCAAAGAGAAGGAGGGGGAAAAATTAGAGAAACAAAGAAAAGCATATAAACAATAACCTTTAGATTCTAATTTGTCAAGTACAAAAGCAAAATATAGCAGATTATGGAAATTTAAAATCATAACAGAAATTATTGGAAAACTCAGCAGGCCAGGTAGCATATGAGTTCATAGAAGCAAAATAAACATTTTAGAATGTTAACAAAATTGGAAGAAGTGGAGATTTAACATATCTTAAGCAAACATAGAACTGCAGAATGGGGTGTGGAATGGAGAGGCAAGGCCTGTGATGGGGTGGAGGACTGGAATGATAAAGTGAGCACAAAGGTGATGTTGAAAGACCAAAGGTTATTGGCGACGGGGCAATAAACTCAAAAGTTGGGTCCAGAGAAGGTGTTAATGGCAAGAATAAAACCATTGTCCACCTGCTACCCAAGTAAATAAGGGCATTTTCATTTAAAGTTTCTGAGGCTGAAGGGCCAAGTAATATTTCTAATCAGAGGTGACTCAGGGACATAAAAATGTCCACTTATTACAAACATGAGATGGTCAAATGTAAATCCTAAAATAAAGTGCTTGAATTACAACTGGAAGCTCTTGATATGTGCACAATATTTTTGGCATAAGTCACCTTTTAAGTATTCATTAACTTATAAATTATTTATCACAGAATCCCTAATGTGTGGAAATAGGCCCTCAAGACCAATAAGGTCACACTGACCCTCAGAGCTGCCTGCCCAGACCCATTCCCCTATAACCCACCTAATCTACATATCCCTGAACATTATAGACAATTTAGCATGGCCAATCCACCCAGCGTGAACATCTCAGGACTGTGGGAGGAAACCAGAGCACCTGGAAAAAAAAACACATAGACAATGTGCAACCTCCACACAGAGAGTTGCCCAACGGTGAAATCAAAGCCAGGTCCCTAGCACTGTGAGGCAGCAGTGCTAACCACTGTACTACTATGCCATCCAAGCCCTATCTATATATAAATTGTACTTCCAGTCGCTCCTTTGCAAGTAAGAAGGAGCAGTTTATTCTTTATTCGCATGCTGTGTATTAATGTACTATGTTTGCTGGGAAATATGTAGAATCATAAAACCCTACAGCACAGAAGGGGGTCATTCTTTTCTGTGTGACACTAAGAAAGACCCAATCTTCCCCTCTTTCTCAATAGTCCTGCAAATGAAGGAGTTGAAGTGGTGTACAAAACCATTTCTTACAATTCCCAAGGACCATTCACTGAATTGTTGAAATTATCAGTATCTGCAATTACGGACATTATCAAGCGTGTAGCCTTTGTTAATGGATCTCAATACTTGGGTTGTGGGGGCGCTTGGTTAGAGGTTTATGACACTTGGAGGTGAGTTCAAATGCTGGGAAATTTATTTGATTGTTCCTGAGAGTGTGGGTTAGAGGCTTCATTGCCTTCTCAACTCCACCACCAAGTGGGAAGCTGAAGACTGGTCTTTGTACCCAGGCACCCTTAATAGCTCTTAAATAGGGGGCCACTGGAATTCAATCAGCAGTTAGAAGGAAGCTCATGATGTGGTACTGGGCAGTCTGGGGAGCAAATCCAGAGACTCAGAATTGCTGAGTGTACCTGACTGAAGCAACCAACATCAGAAAGGATGTACCTACTGTTGTGATATAATAGCCAAATAACTTTAAGGTACAGCATCTTAAACTGTTGTCAGTCATTATGCACCTCAGCAGGAGGCGATGTGTAAGTTCCATAACTTGTTCGTTAGTACAAAGCATCACTGGTTAAAGTTAGAATTAGAATTAGCTTTATTGCCACATATACTCACATGAACACAGCAAAAACTTTACAAGTCACCTCATACACTGCCATCTTGGGTACAAAGTAACTCGGTACGGATTCTTAAGTACAAAAGCATAGGAAAAACGTTAGAAAAATAAGGAAATAAAAAGTCCAGCATTACAGCCCTTTGTGCCATCTTAGGTGCAAATGTACAAAATCAATGGAATAAGTTAGAAAAATATAGAAATAAAAAGTTCAGAATAACAGTCTTTCGAACACAATCCATGCAGGTCCTTGCCTCCAGACCAGGAGGTTGTTAAGATTAGAAGTGCCAGGGTTCTGCTCTAGATTCACCTCAAGGCCAGGAGTCGATGATGACTTCAATTGAGGCTCAAGGATCGGAGGTAGGTCAGAAGAAAGACAGGAAAAATTGTCATGAAAACAGAACAAGAAATGAAAAACAAAACAGACTGAGCAGACGAGCTCTCGCTAAGGAGCCCACTTGGCCATCCACTTAACAAGGAAAGATTTGCAGGGCAAATTATACAAAGAACTGTGGGAGATGGAGATCTGAAACAAAGAAACTACTGGAGAAACTTTGCAGGTCTCCCAGCATCTGTGATAAAAAGCAAAGTGAAGATTTCGAGTCCAGTGATCCTTTGTCAGTACTGAAAGCAGTTAGGAAATAGTGGTAAATGAGCTGATTAATGTGTGGGGTAGGGGTAGGGGGTGGGGAGAGGAGGTACATGTAGACGGAGCTCAGGGAAAGAGAAAAAAAGAACACAGATTTGGAGGAGTCTGGACACGTGGCCAAGGAGTTGGGACAAATTTGCAACACCTTCAGTGGAGAGAGTACAGCCTCTATTGGATGAGATATACTAAATAGCGTCCACCAGTGAACATTATCTAAACATAGACTTATTTTCAAACAAACGAGCTGTGATTTCACCAATCCTCATGTGTGATTGGATTACAGAAGAACTTAACACCCAAGAAAATGTCCTTGCTGTCAATCCCCCTCACTGGCAACCCCTTCCCTGTACTTGGATTCCTACCCACTTCATCTAAAGTTCTCTCATTGATTTTTATTCCAGTGTAATATCAGCAGTGGACACCACTCGTAGTGGTTCTGCCCATGTTGGACAGCTGCCAGCCTTGGTTTGTCCAGTGGTTCTCAGGCTCGAAGTGGATTTAATCAGAGACCTAGCATTGCCCAATATTTAGAAAAGGGTGCTGGCTTTCCATTACGATTCAGCAAGGTGCTCCTACTGATTTCTAACATTAGGTTTTCTTCTAGAGGCTGCTGATTGATTGAATGACTGTTGGATTTATTGTCAGGTTTATTGTCACATGTGCTGAAGTACAGCAGAAAACTTTGTTTCCGAGCAGTACAGCAGAACATAGCAAGCAAGGATGTACAAATCTAAAAGGCTTAGACAAAGGCACACAAGTTAAATTGCGTGGGGCATGCACGAGGTGAGATCAACATTAGCAAGATCAGCATTATTTGAGGCTAGAGAATCCACTCATCAGTCTAATCAATCTCTGTGCTTTGTACAAAGGGATGCATTTTGGACATTATTTTGTTGATTATGTACTAATTGGAGGATTGTAAAGTTTTCTATTGTCGTTCTGATGCCTCATCTTTTGAGCATTTGCTGTGATGTTAAAGGAAACTCCAGAACTAGACCAAGTTTTTAGAGTTTACCATAGAACCTCTCACATCCTTATTACAGGAGGAAAAGTATATTGCTGTAAATATCAAATTTATCCCATCAACAGCCCTGTGCTGTGAGCTGAAATTGCTTATTCTGACTCTTACTGACAAAAGCGAACCTGAACACAGCAGAAACAAAATAAGAGAAAATTAGAAATCATAAAAGCAACAGAATAGTAATTGGTAACTGTAGGAGCTTAGATTGAACAGAGGAATAAAAGACCATATAACATGATCACAGGCATTGTAGTTGACTACAGGCAGGAAAGAGGTGAAAGGAAATGTAATTTTGCAAAAGCCATCAATGAATACTTCTTAAGGTATTATTTCAATATTACATAATCGAGATGTTTCACTGGGAACCAATTGTTTTATTCCAGTTTGCCCTTTTTCCCGCCTTTCATGACATTCTCTTTTCTATTCTACTTTTCTGTATTTTTTTCTTGTCTTCTCTTTGGCTCTTCTTTGCCATTCATAAAAGGCTGTGTTTTAAAACATTTTTACTCTATTTTTTCTTTTACAATCATAATAAACTGGATTGTAATGCTGGGGAAGTGAATGTTCAGTCGTCCCTTTGTATAAGCAACCTTGTGCAGGAACTAATTTATTTATTTAATCTAAAGGGAACTAACACAGGAGTGTCAAAAGGGCATATTTAATACTCGGGCCAAACATGGTGATATATTGGATGCATTTGTATTGAATTGAACTTGAATAAATCACACCCAGTTAAAATTTTGTGTTCATTATTTGTGTCTATTATTTTCTGACTCCAATTCTCATTTACATTGTTGAGTATTTATATTTAAAAAAATATAAAAATATCTCACAGATTTTGTGAGTCTTCAATGTTTAACATCCTTTCCTATTTACAAACAAAAGTTCTCAGTTTTCCTACTAACTCCCTACCTCTGTAAAGCATTTCTCACAAAATGTGAATCAGTAAAACATAGACTATAATTACACCTCTAGCAGGTAAGATCATTGTGGAGGCCCTTGTGATATAATCTGGAGAGATTTCAACACAACTTGAAATGTTCATCATTTCTATCAGTTGTGATGAGCTACTCTGTATCGGAATATCGATGAAGATAGTGAGATTATGCTGTTAGAACTCAATGAGGCAAAGGCTTGAAATTACTGTGAGCGATGTTATCACACTAATTATTAATGTTCTCATGAAAAGTCTGTAAACAGTTTACTAGCAACATTGAACTATCAGAAACAGAAATTTAAAGTGAAATTGAGATAACATAACTCAATCAGTTCTAGACGTGATACTCTTAAACATTTTTTTCTAAAATGTCACGCTGCGTTTCAATCTTTATTTGAAACAAAAAGCATATGGATGAAAATATGAGGAAGGTGTTCCAAACATTGGTGGTATGTGGTATAGTATTCAAGTCAATAGATACTGGACCAGATTTGACTAGGAGATGCAGCTTGCAGCATGCCTTATTCAATTCATTCATCCTCAATTTGATTTCAATTACTTTTAACCACAAAGTGCTGGCATTGTGAGTTGATGGCAGTGCACCGAATGCAGCAAGACATATGGGACCTTAGTAAGCGTTGTGACAAATAGTGTATATCTTTGGCAAATGCGATTAAAGATAATTAGGGAAAAAATTAAGGAGAAATGTGAAGTAGAGTTAACATTATATCAGGTTTAAAATGAGAAATAGAGAAAGGGGGCAAATAAACGGAAGAAGGATAATGTGGATTAATGTGACATTATCCACTTAGGTGGCAAAAACAGGAAGATGGATTATTATCAATATGGCGATGGATTGGGAAAAGCAGAGATTCAATGAGACCTGGGCTTCTTTGTACAGCAATCACTGAAAAGTAGACACACAGATGCAGTCGGTGGGAAAGGACAAAATTAGTATGTTGACCTTCATAGTGAGGGGATACAACAACAGAAAAAAAAAGATATCTTGCTGCCAATGCACAAGGCCTCAGCTCAAACACACCTGATGTATTGTGTACAGTTTTGGCCATCTTATCTGAGGAAGGATGTTCTAGTGTGGAGTGTGTGCAACAATGATTTACCAGACTGATTCCTGGATTGGCAGCATTGATACATGAAGAGAGACTGGGTTGGTTAGAACTCTATTCACCAAGGTTGAGAGGAATGAGTTTGATTCCCTAGAAAGTATAAAATTCCATCAGAACTGAACAGGGAAAATTCTGCAAGGATGTTTCTGATGACCGAACCAGTGGTCGCATTCTAAGGATACAGGGTAAGCCAGTTAGAACTGAGATGAGAAGAAATTTCTTCACCGAGTGAATTATGCCTGTGGAATTCTGAACCACAATAAGTGGGTGAGATGAAAACACTTAAGGTTTTCAAGGAAGAGTTTGACGTAGTTCTTGGGGCTGAGCCACTCAAAAGGTATTGGGAGAAAGCAGAAATCGATTGTTGAGTTGGATGATTGAGCCATGATCATATTGAATTGCAGAGCAGGCTTTAAGGGCTAAATGGCCTACTCCTGCTCCAATGTCTATGTTTCTAGAAATGATTTTCTCCCAGCATCTTTTTTTTTATCTAATGAAAGCACAAAGCACTCACTTGCACTGTCATTTGCAGTTTCAAGATGCCCAGGTTATCCCTTAATACATGATCAACAAAGTAAATTACCATTCATAAACAAAGTTCCAAAATGCTGGGGTAATGGGAACTGCAGATGCTGGAGAACCCAAGATAATAAAGTGTGAAGCTGGATGAACACAGCAGGCCAAGCAGCATCTCAGGAGCACAAAAGCTGACGTTTCGGGCCTAGACCCTTCATCATTTGAAACGTCCGCTTTTGTGCTCCTGAGGTGCTGCTTGGCCTGCTGTGTTCATCCAGCTTCACACTTTATTATCTTCCAAAATGCTGGTCTGTCTTAACTTCCTGAGTTTTTAGCACATTCTCTTAATGCATGTTCACTAGTGTGCTGAGGTCTTTTAATGACATGTGTACATAATATTGCTAGTTTTTCTGGTATCTGCAGACCATTTCTAGCTACTGTTGCTACAATTGCTTTTTCATTCAAAGTGAAGGCCGCTACTTGTTCTGTCTCCTGATACACTGTACCACATTAGCATAAGCCTGTGCAGATGTTCATGCTCTGATGACAAATTTGCAAGAAATTAGCTAAATACACCAAATCATTGCATTTCTATCATGATTGTTGATCGTTGTATGCTTGCTACACCTCACACCGTATCAGCTTCCAGACAAAAGCCTTTTTTGCAAATAGTACATGTTCCAAATATTTGACTTCAGTTATCTTCAACTGTATCCTTTTCACAGTCAGCTTCAGGTTCATCAAGCAAGCATTCTTAAGCAGTCATACCAGACTCATTATTCACTTCCATCATGCCTCCACATCCACGAGCTAGCATAACTTCCACTGTAGGAAGATTACTGGTTGTCTTGTTTTTGTGCTGTTTATGCTAATACTCTTCCAGATCAATTGCAATGTCAAATGACATATTTAACCATTGCTATCCCCTGAATACGTCCAGAATGCAGTTGAAATCTATTGCTTTTATTCATCTTCGCTTGCCAGTAACTATCTTTTTCATTACAGGAGTAAAGCTCTTTGCCTTGGTAACTTTTTTTTAGAAAATCTCTTCAGTGGTGAACCCAGGTAGTCAGATCTATTCAGAGCTTATTGAGACCTAGGGAGCTATCACAGTGTTCCAGTCATTTTCACTGCTATTATTTTGCTAAACTAGTTTGTAGGTGCTGCCACTTTATTGATTACTCCCTTGTATTTTCTAGCTATAGAAGATAGTTCCACTTATTTACCTTGCCAGCTGGATTTGAGGGCAGTTGAATAATTCAGCATCTACGAGGAGCCATTCTCACACGCTCATCTACTTAGAAATGACACTCGACAGGAAGATAGTTAAGATGTGGGTGGGATTCTCTTCGAAAGTTCAGTGTGGGTTTGATGGGCCGAATGATCTGCCTCTACACTGTAGCGATTCTGTGATCTACAATCTGTTAAATCATCTTTGTAATCTTCTAGGTTCTCCTCCGCAGTCAAAACCTCAGTTTCGTGAAAGACATTGAAAATCTCATCTGGCATGTGTAGAGTTTCCATTTCAAGCT
Organism: Stegostoma tigrinum; assembly: GCF_030684315.1. NCBI lineage: Eukaryota > Metazoa > Chordata > Chondrichthyes > Orectolobiformes > Stegostomatidae > Stegostoma > Stegostoma tigrinum. The sequence goes on from NC_081374.1 coordinate 33,631,308, forward strand.
TTAGAACCGATCCAACTGAGATTGGAGGATGTCTCTTAACATCTAACATCTCAGACACAAGATCTTCATTATTCACATTGCATTTAATTCTGAGCTTCAGCTTTCCTCTTGGGAAGAGTATCGTTCTATCATACTGCCTCAGTCTTATCTTTAAGAGCTTCCCCTTTGGTCACTGTCTTGAGCTATTTTCTGCAGATCTATGAATTTCACATTGCATGAAGCACTGCTATTTACCTGATACTTTACTTTCACTGGATGCTCATCTACCAGAGTCATCACTATTTCAGTCACAAACCATTTTACATTTGATGATGCAGACCTGTTTTATGATGCGAAATGATGTGTTGGAATCACCATCTGACAGCTTTCCGGTAGCAATCTTCATAAACTTGCTTTGCAGCTTTCTAACTAAGAACTTGCATACAAAGTAATTCAGCTTCTTGCAGTTACAGCACAATGTTCTGATAGTAGATACAATTTATTTTCTTTGTGTGATGTTATCTAAAACTTTATTCCTGCCCTTGATCTTTTTGTTGTTACTTAGTTGTTATGTGGAGCGTACACATTAAAAATCCATTGCATGCCCAGGTCTGAGATCCTCTAGCCACAAACCTTGGGACTAGCTATTTTTTAGATGAAGGATATTTTGGTTGTTAGGTATACCTACTTTATTCTTTAAGATTGCTTACTGATTTATCTCACAACCAAGAGTAAAAATTGATTTAACTCTTAAACCTCGTTGCACCCTAGTGTGCAGAAAATGGATTCACATTATCTTCATCAAAAGCCCGGTGGTACCCATAATTTTTGTTCACATTATCTCTGCATGTGGTATTCCATGTCTCCATTTTGTTTTGCTACACTAATACTTAGGTCCATCTGAGACTGTTTGGGTCCATGTGGTGCCCTTTTGGATATAAACAAACTTTGCTTTAATGGATCTGAAAGGACCAAAAAGCAAGTTTACTTTTATTTTTCCAAATGGCCTGACTTTTGTTTACAGGTCTGTTTGGGTCTATTCAGGTTCTTGGGGGGGGCGGGGGGGGGGGTGTAGAAATTCACTTTTAGATCTATTCAGGTCTGCTTTTCAAAACAAAAGTTTTGGTTTTTAGGTCTTTTCGGTTTTTGGATGCACAAATGAAGGAAAGCCAATCTATTGCATGTATCACACTTTATATTCAAAAATCCAGTGTAGTGTCAAACTCATCAACTGGCATAAGAAATTGGGAAGTACAAGAATGAAATTGAAATGAAGGATAGAGGGAAAACTACCTGGAAAAATGTGAGCACGTAAAGAGTGAAAACATGAGGCACATTTTCTTGTGATCTGGTTATGGGAAATGGGCATCACTGGCTGGCAAACATTTATTTCCCATCCCTACATGCCCTTGAGAAGATTGTGGTGAGCTGCCTTTTTGAACAACTGCAGCTCTGTGCTGTAGGCAGACCAACAATGTGGTTAGGGAATGTGTGCCAGGGTTATGACCCAGTGACACTGAACAAAAGGTTAATATATTCCCAGTTCAAGTTGGTGAGTGGCCTGGAGGGTAACTTGCTGGTGGTGGTGTTCTCAGGTGTTTGCTGCCCTTCTCCTTTAAGACGGCAGTAGTTGCTGTCTAAGGATCCTTGGTGAACTTCTGCAGTACATACACATGGCTTTAACACTTCCATGGAGAAGGAGAAACACTGCCCAGGAGAGCAGGTTTTAAAAAAGTCAGAAGAGAGCAGAGATAATGGGAACTGCAGATGCCGGAGAATCTGAGATAAAGTGTGGAGCTGGATGAACACAGCAGGCCAAGCAGCATCTTAGGAGCACAAAAGCTGACGTTTCGGCCCGAAACGTCAGCTTTTGTGCTCCTAAGATGCTGCTTGGCCTGCTGTGTTCATCCAGCTCCACACTTTGTTATCTAAGAAGAGAACAGAGATGTTAGTTGGGTGAGTTAAATCTTTTGAATGTTTTCAGTAATATGGCAAGATGCTCACACGTTATTGATTTAATCCAATATGTCGAGCATATTGTTGATAAATAAGTAACATCTTCACTGTGCACTATTTAATACCTGTGCACCAGTGGTTTTGGAAACCCAGGAGATGGAGAAAATGGTTCAGCTGTTAGAATGAAGTTAAGCACACAGTCAAGACCATTTTTGTCTCATGGCACTGAATAAATGATTATGTTTTGAATAAACTCATTGGATAAAAACTGCTGCAGAAAGCTCAGCATGCAGAAGAGGTAGCTATTATATAAAAGGAGGCCCAAGGCCACACTCCAACAGGGACTGAAACAAATAATCAGTGAAAAGCTTCCTCAGCACTTAAACACACTTAAGCCGTTAGTATTGTCTCTCTCGGTGAATTCTTTGGAGTACAGATACAGAATTTTCAATTTTCTGCAAAATATAGAGCTAGATTTTTCAAATCCTGGATAGAATGAATTATTTGCCAAATAGTTTCCATTCAAATCAATATTTCATTAAAAATTTAACTTGGTTTGAGATGACACTTGCCCTATGTTTTACATATTTCGTTAATTGCATATTTTCCTAGCTCAAGAATGAATGTGAGAAGTGTATAAAGCTATTGAAAGTTTTTAAAAATTATATTCCTGCCACATTATTTTCACCGAGCAAATTTCCACTAATTGATTCTCTTGACTTGAAACATTAGCTGTGGGTTTGTGTTTCATTGCAAATTAAATTTTCCTTTATCTCTCAGTTCCTGATTTTGTGGTCAGTAGTAAACTAATAATTCTCATTATTAACGTTGAGAAGTGTCACCCACAAATATTCAGTGAATTCTGCAAATTGCATTTTACCTTTTCCAATGTTAATTTTATCTTCTTGAGAGCCACAGAGAACCATTAACATCCAGTAACTATCTTCCCTCAAACATTGTCTCAAACTCAGAACAATCACTCTGCCTCACCTCTAGAATTGAAGCTTTTTGTCCATGTATCAACCAAGCTCCTAATGAGGTCAGGAACTAGCAGAAACCAATTGTCAATGAACAAGTTATTCTGTTGCAAGTGCCCCTTTATAATGCTTTCGATAATACAGTGCATCATTTTGTTGATCAAGAGTAGACTGATAGGGCAGTCATTGCATGGTTTGGATTAGTCCTGCATTTGCTTTATTTATTCATGCAATGTGAGCATCGCTGGCTGGGCCAACATTATAGCACATCCCTAGTTGTACAGACAGCAGCTAAAAGACAACCACATTGCTATGGATCTGGAGCCACATGTAGACTAGTTCAGGAGGCAGATTTCCTTCCTTGAAGGACATCAATGAACCAGTCTCACGTCTGTCATCTGCAAGGTGTTAGAAAGGATTCTGAGGGATAGGATTTATGACCATCTGGAAGAGCATGGCTTGATTAAATGCAGTCAACACTGCTTTGTGAGGGGCAGGTCATGCCTCACAAACCTTATCGAGCTCTTTGAGGATGTGACTAGAAAAGTTGATGAGAGTCGAGCTGTGGATGTGGTGCATATGGACTTAAGCAAGGTATTTGATAAGGTTCCCCATGGTAGGCTCTTTCAGAAGGTCAGGAGGAATGGGATACAGGGGAACTTAGCTGTCTGGATACAGAATTGGCTGGCCAACAGAAGACAGCGAGTGGTAGTAGAAGGAAAATATTCTGCCTGGAAGTCAGTGGTGAGTGGTGTTCCACAGGGCTCTGTCCTTGGGCCTCTACTGTTTGTAATTTTTATTAATGACTTGGATGAGGGGATTGAAGGATAGGTCAGCAAGTTTGCAGACGACACGAAGGTTGGAGGTGTCGTTGACAGTATAGAGGGCTGTTGTAGGCTGCAGGGGGACATTGACAGGATGCAGAGATGGGCTAAGAGGTGGCAGATTGAGTTCAACCTGGATAAATGCGAGGTGATGCATTTTGGAAGGTCAAATTTGAAAGCTGAGTACAGGATTAAGGATAGGATTCTTGGCAGTGTGGAAGAACAGAGGGGTCTTGGTGTGCAGATACATAGATCCCTTAAAATGGCCACTCAAGTGGACAGGGTTGTTAAGAAAGCATATGGTGTTTTGGCTTTCATTAGCAGGGGGATTGAGTTTAAGAGTCGTGAGATCTTGTTGCAGCTCTGTAAAACTTTGGTTAGGCCGCACTTGGAATACTGCGTCCAGTTCTGATCGCCCTATTATAGGAAAGATGTGGATGCTTTGGAAAGGGTTCAGAGGAGGTTTACCAGGATGCTGCCTGGACTGGAGGGCTTATCTTATGAAGAGAGGTTGACTGAGCTCGGACTCTTCATTGGAGAAAAGGAGGAGGAGAGGGGACCTAATTGAGGTATACAAGATAATGAGAGGCATAGATAGAGTTGACAGCCAGAGACTATTTCCCAGGGCAGAAAAGGCTAACACGAGGGGTCATAGTTTTAAGCTGGTTGGAGGAAAGTATAGAGGGGATGTCAGAGGCGGGTTCTTTACACAGAGAGTTGTGAGAGCATGGGATGCGTTGCCAGCAGCAGTTGTGGAAGCAAGGTCATTGGGGACATTTAAGAGACTGCTGGACATGCATATGGTCACAGAAATTTGAGGGTGCATACATGAGGATCAATGGTCGGCACAACATCGTGGGCTGAAGGGCCTGTTCTGTGCTGTACTGTTCTATGTTCTATGTTCTATGTTCTATGTTCTAAATGGGTTTTTACATGGACAGTAATTACGTGGTCACTGTTGGCTAGCTTTGTATTCCAGAATTTTTTTTTGTTGAATTCAAATTTCATTATCTGCTATGGAGAGATTCGAACTCATGTCCCTAGAACATTAACCTGGGGTGTAGCATTACTAGTCCAGTGACATTAACATTGTATTACCATCACAGCTCATTCCTAGGCAAAGTTTCTACATTGTCAAATCGATTCCAGAATCGTAGTTGTACTGTATTAGTTTGGCTAGGGGTGCAGGTAGTTATTGAGCAAAAGTCTTCCATATTATTGCCAGAATGTTTAAGGCCCATAGGTTTTTCAGAATCAAATGCCTTGAACTGTTTATCATGTGAAGTAAATCAAGTTGATAAAGACTGGCATCTGGAGAAGACCAAGATGGATCATCCACCTCATTCTTTTGGCTGAAGTCGGATGCAAAATACTTCATCCTTATGGCTTAAATCAATGCGTTGTGTTTCCCATTGTTGAGGATGAGGATAGTTGTGGAGTGCCTCCTGTTAGTTGTTTAATTGTGCACTACCATTCACAACTGGATGTTGCAAGACAGAAAAGCATTGATCCATTTATTGTGAGACTTTTAGTATGTTAAAATCTGCTTTGATTATGTGTAATATAAACAGTCTTGTGTTGTAGCTTCATCAGAATCATTTCACTTTTAAGTATGGCTGATGCTGCTCCTGGCATGTATTCCTGCACTCTTCATTGAATGAGGGCTGGATGGTCTTTGTTGAATGGAGGATATACCAGGATTTGAGATTATAGAATGTGATAGAGTACAAATCTGCTGCTGCTCATGGCCATGAAACCTTATGGATGCCCAGATATGAGTCGCTTAGATCTATTTGAATTCTTCCCCAATTAGTACAGTGATATCCTCATTTTGAAGGCAGGACTTTGTCTCCACAGGGACGACATGATGATCACTCTTATCAAAAGTGTCACAGACAGATGCAACCATAGCAGATAGTTGGGAAGAACGTGGCCATATATGTTTATCCTCCTTGATGATTCCTTCACCATCTGCCACCGCCTCACTTAGCAGTCCTTTAATACTCAGCAAGCACAATCAGTAGTTGTACGACTGATCCCCTCTGTGTGATGGACATTGAATTCCCCACCCAGAGTTCATTCTGTGTCCTTGCCACACTTTGTGCTTCCTCCAAGTGATGAACAACATGAAGTAAAGCTGATTCATTAGCCAGGAAGTGTGGATGATGTTGGTATGGGTTACCTTGTCCATGTTTGATGTGCTACCAAGAGACTTTGTGGTATCCTGACTCAATAGTTAGAATACTAAGGGCAATTATCTCCAACTGTTTATCGCTGTGCCACCAGCTCTAGTGGGATTGCCCAATCAGTGGAATAGGGCATACCTGTAGACAATGATAGTGATGTCTGGAACTGCTGCCTGACCTGCGTGTGAGGCAGCTGTCCCATTTAGCAAACTCCTACTTTTCAGCAAGGACAACTGAGTGGTGTCAAAAGGGCTAAGTTTGCAGCTGTAACGTCCAGTGCCTAGACTAATGCTAGGCAGTCTGTCCAGTTTTATTCCTTCCGTTAGAGTTTGTGGATGTTTCGTAAAACTGAATGGTTGACTAGACCATCACAGAGGCCAGGTAAAAGTCAATCACATTTCCACAGGTCTGGAGTCACGTATAAGCAAGACTAGGGAAAAAAATGATAGATGTTTCCTTAAAAGGCATTAATGAACACGCTAGGTTTTTATGACAATTGACAATGGTTACACAGTCACCATTGGATGAGCTTTAAATTTCACATTTTATTGAATTCAAATTTTGCCTTCAACCACAATGGGATTCTAACCCAACTGTCCAGAATATTAGCCTGGCACTCTGGATTAATGTTATCATTGTGCCACCACCTCATATAGTAAGACTAATCAGATTTGTCTGAGCTAAATAGATAGCCTCAGCACACCACTTCTAAGATTGGCAGTGAGAAGCAAGGACAACTTGGGCCTCCTGTGAAGCAAATTGCAAGCAATCTGAGTATTTGCATATCGGGACCAATCATGAACTAGGAATTTTGGTTGGTCAGTTCAACAGAATCTTTGGAAAGTTCCACCTTCCAGACTGCCACAACTCGAGTAAAAAAAAAAATTTATGGACATGTATCTAGTCAGGTTTGAACCTATCCAGAAACTTTGGATTGAATAACTTCCAGTAAGATACACATGAGGCTCAATTCCATTGATTGGGAAGTGAGAGATCCTGTGATATTGGAGACTGAGTTACAAAGACTGAGATTACAAGTGGTGTCACATTTGTTTTAGAAGCAATGCTGTTACTTCTGACTAGTTGAGGTGTATCTTTGGGGTATCTTGTTTTTCAAGATAAATTTACCTTTAATTTTGAAATGTCATTTACTTACTAATTAACTTCCATTTATGCTGATGTTTATTGATTGTTACAGGAAAGATTTTTGGAAATGTTGTCTTGTCCATTAGCTCTATTTTCAATGCCCATTCTTTTTATAAGTTACCAGTTTCCATAAAAATTATGACATTAAAAGAATATAAAATGTTATTTTTTTTCCTGATTACGATAGATATCTACATTAACTGGCCAAAAATGATAAATAATTTGCATTTCTTACTTAGTCTAATATTAATTTGTGACACTTTTATCACTTCAGCAGAGTTTGTATTTGTAGAGGTTTAATAACACGTAGTATTTGGAAAGATCTTCTGAAGTGCATATGTCAAGATTTTCATCTTGTGGAAAGAAATAACTGTCATGCTGTTTGCAGATAACTTTTTATCCATCACCTACATGTTATGTGACCTCAAGGGCCTGCCTGAGAAAAAGAAACTGAAATTGGTGAGGATGAAGGACTTATTAGTAATAACTACATCCTCTGAAGCTATCTATTGAACTGTGATGAAAAACAAGTGGTGTAGGAAAATGTTTAACCATGTGGAGAGGCACAATTTAGAAAAGGGGTGAGAAGCAATTCAACATTTTTCTAAGCTTGATCTCACAATCTGTCTTCTTTTAAAAAAACTGACAAGGGTTTTCTGGCAGGGGTTATCTGAATAACTGAAGAGCAAAGCTTCTGAGAAGTCAAATAATACTTAGTTCCTCTTATTTACAAACATTTCCGGAATTAAAATGCCTATGCAACTCAAACAACAATTTAATTTTTGTGAGGGGAGAAGGATTTAAATTGCCACATTAATAAATTTCTGGGCAAGCCTTTAGTCAAAGAAAAACAAATCAAAGATTTTTCTCTTTTCAGATTGTCTGATGTAGACTTGAAATCAGACTACTTTTGAATCATGAAATCACAAGTAAATTCCGTTAAGACCATAAGGGCATAAGACATAGGAGTGGAAGCAAGGCCATTGGGCCCATCAAGTCCACTCCGCCATTTAAATCATGGCTGATGGGCATTTCAACTCCACTTCCCTGTACTCTCCCCGTAGCCCTTGATTCCTTGTGAGATCAAGAATTTATCGATCTCTGCCTTGAAGGCATCTAACCTCCCGGCCTCCACTGCACTCCGTGGCAATGAATTCCACAAGCCCACCAGTCTCTGGCTGAAGAAATGTCTCCTCATTTCCGCTTTAAATTTACCCCCTCTAAATCTAATGCTGTGCCCACGGGTCCTAGTCTCCCCGCCTAACGGAAACAACTTCCCAGTGCCCATCCTTTCTCAGCCATACATTATCTTGTAAATTTCTATAAGATCTCCCCTCAACCTTCTAAACTCTAATGAATACAATCCCAGGACCCTCAGCTGTTCATCGTACATTAAGCCTACCATTCCAGGGATCATCCGTGTCAATCTCCGCTGGACACGCTCCAGGGCCAGTATGTCCTTCCTGAGGTGTGGGGCCCAAAATTGGACACAGTCATGGACTGTTAACATTTATGAAAATTGTTATTAGGAATTCTTGAAAGGAGAAGTGAAGGAGAACAGATCATCATATCAAATTCAGAAATTTGTACCCAAACTGGTATATATGTAAAGTATACATAGGTTGAAGAATTGTAGACCTTATATTATGCACATACTCTACAACTAGCTAATGTAGCTAGGTGCAATAACTTTACACAGTGAAAGGCTATACACACTTAATTATTTTGAATGCACATGATTATTTAAACTAATTCAAATTTTGTACTAATATAAAGAACACACACTCAGTTTTTAAATATATTACAACGCTCAGGTGCATGGAATTGAATTTTTGCAGGAATCAGCTGAGTGTGTCAATTTCAGGGAGCTCACGGAGTATTTCTCTCCATGAGCCCAAATACATCTTCTCACATTATTTCCTGCAGATCACCTCATTGGTTATGTACCCACATCTGTGATATTTTGTGATTCCTGTCACTGGTACCATTTTTAAACCCACCTAAATACACTAGTTCAAGTGCCACAAGACAGCAATGTCTTTCACTGTGCACTTAACGGGAGGGGAATGAAAAAGAAACACTTCCAAGGACATACAGTGGCATGACTAATGGCAAATGAAAGTGCACCTTCATATATGTATTGCTATTTATACCATCAGCTGTCTGATTGACAGTCGTTTTAATTACAATTTTAAGAACCAAGCTACATGGATTACCTATTTGCATCAGCCCATCTAAGAACATTGTCAACTCATTTCCTAATGCTCAGCATAGCCTAACATCTCCTCACCGTTCAACGGCAGTGCACCACACATGTGTGGCATGGTGGGTCAGTGGTTAGCACTGCTGCCTCACAGCACCAGGGACCTGAGTTCAATTCGACCGTCAGGTGACTGTCTGAGTTTGCACGTTCTTGCGGAGTCTGCATGGATTTCTTCTGGGTGCTCTGGTTTCCTCCCACAATCCAAAGTTGTGCAGGCTAGGTGGATTGGCCATGCTAAATTGTCCTTGGTGTTCAAGGGTGTGTAGATCAGGGGGATGGGTCTGATTGGGATGCTCTGTGTATCGGTGTGGACTTGTTGGATTGAAGGGCCTGTTTCCACACTATAGGGATTCTATGATGTGTGAAAGCCTTCAAACAGGTGAAAACACTCACTTTTCATTCAGCAACAGCAAGAGCAAAGGAAAAAGAAACAAGCAAAAGCTTCTAGGAACAGATTGGCATTGCTTGCCTTTTGGCCAAGAACAAATTTACTGCCAAAGTGCGATTACTGCATCCAAGCCATCGCCATTGGATTTGGATGTCAGTCAAATCCTGTCTGACTTGTGCAGGACTCTACACTGCTTTGCCATGCTGAAGATAATGTTTTTCCTGCTCAATATCCTCATCTTTCACTTTGGGAGACTGCTGTAGCTCTGTCGTTTCTTAAATGGCAAAATATTTCACAATGAAAGGCTAAAGGAACTGACATTAGTAGTAGTAAAGAAACAAGAATGTTACTCAATCAAGGATTTTGCCACCTCCTCCTCATTTTATTGCACTGCTGTTGCCACGGTCCTCCACCTTGTACACACTATTTTACATATTTCTGCTCTCACATTCAAAGAACAATAAAATATGCCAAGATCACCTTTGTCTTCATTTTCCAACCCAGAAGCTTCAATATTCAAGGGATCATCTTCCATCATTTCTGCCAAATCCAATGTGGTACTTTCCCTTTCAGCATTCTGAAGGTATATTGCCCTTAGTCACCTCCAATGCCCTTCCTTTCCCACAGCACATTGCTATGCAACCAAAGGGATGCAGCACCTACCCTTTTACTTCCTTCCTCCTTGTTATGCTGGACTCCAAAAACTTCTTCCAGGTGAAGCAGTGATTTACTTTTCCTTCTTTCAAATTAGCCTAATGCATTATCTACAATGATGTGGTTCCCTCTATATTGGAGAGACTGAATGAAATCGACTGACCACTTTGTGGAACATGTCTGGTCAATCTATTAGCATGACCCAAAGCTTCCTGGCCATTTTAATTCTCCCACTCTAACTTTCCTGCCCTGAGCTGTCTTCACATAACCTCAGTACAAGCCTAAGAACAGCACCTCAACTTTCAGCTGGGATCTTACAGCTTCCGATCTCAACACTGAGTTCAAAAATTTTAGATCACAATCTCTGCTCCCATTTTGCTTTGTGCTTCTTTGCTGGCTTTTTCTTCTCTTGTTATTTGCATCAGTTTGCGTTCAGATGGAACCCCCTGCCATTCACAAAACCTCTAGGCATATCTTTTGTTTTTTCTACTTGTCTCATTACCATACAGTTTGGTGTAGCACCGCAAGACCTCCATGTTATTGCAGATTCTCTCATGTTCTTCCTCCACTCTCCTTGCCTTACCCTGCACTTATTGAAAGCTTATCACATTTACAACTTCTTCCAAGATAATAAAATGTGAGGCTGGATGAACACAGCAGGCCAAGCAGCATCTCAGGAGCACAAAAGCTGACGTTTCGGGCCTAGACCCTTCATCAGAGAGGGGCTCTGAGATGCTGCTTGGCCTGCTGTGTTCATCCAGCCTCACATTTTATTATCTTGGAATTCTCCAGCATCTGCGGTTCCCATTATCTCTCTCTACAACTTCTTCCAGTTCAGATTAGACAGAAACTCTGTTTCTCTCCACAGAAATGCCAAGCATTCTTAGAGTTTCCAGTATTTTCTGACAGCTTGAGGGCGCAAAGTTACAATTAACATGATACATAAGACATCTTCATGTAAAGATGAGAACCATTAAAATGGAAGGGGCAGTTCTCAAACAAAACAAATGAACAAAACGTTGCAAAAATAACAATATTAAATAGAAATGTCAAAATGAAAATGAAGATTCCATTCAGTATCAATTAATTATAGCTACTGCACAGAATAAGTCCACATGTCAGTGTAGTGGAAGAGTCTAATTATTGACAAGTACTTAGGATTTATAGGATGCCTAGAGACTCCTACCTTCTGGAAAAGCAAGGGCATCCTAATACAGTGATTTGAAGTGATACTGCTCTAGTAACTTGTTTTGCGAGTTAAAATTCAGAAGGCTTGTGGAACATCTCTGAAATTTTAGAATTGTCATGGAAGTTCTGTGTGATTTAGATGTCATCAGTGTAGGATGGATTGTGAGCATGGAGCAAGAGATTAAACTCAGGAAGCTACAAATAAGTCAAAAGACTGAAAAATGGATACCTAATATTCTGTGAATTTTCCCCCATTCTTCCCACAAAACTCTGTTGTTGGAGTCCATAAGTTTGGTTTAGTTGACTGCACTGTTGCTTTTTTTGCATTCTAGCCCTATTTTAGGCTTTGAATATTTAATCCAAATTGTCATTGTGAAATAACTGGGGGAATGCTGCATTAGCAGAGCTGCCATTCTTGCAGAGATGATACACCAATGTATCACATTGTTCAGGTGGGTACTTACATGTTATGTTACTAGACAAAGAAGGGGAGGGAGTTCTCCAAATGCCTCGACCATTATTTTTTACTCAAACATTACTTGTCAAAAGCTGATTAACTGGCTATGAAACTCAATCATTTGGGGATTTTGTGAAGACAAATGATAGTTTTATGTGAGATAATGGGAACTGCAGATGCTGGAGATTCCAAGATAATAAAATGTGAGGCTGGATGAACACAGCAGGCCAAGCAGCATCTCAGGAGCACAAAAGCTGACGTTTCGGGCCTAGACCCTTCATGAAGATGCTGCTTGGCCTGCTGTGTTCATCCAGCCTCACATTTTATTATCATAGTTTTATGTGACTCCTTTTGAGGCATGATCATTTCATTGCAAATTCTTTCTTGCTTCTCTGTTGACTTGGAATACAGTTTATGCAAACTAATAGGGATTGACTTTAATTTCACATCCACGAGAAAAGTACAGTACATTACTGGAATGAACACTAAACATAATAACGCACCATTTCAGCAGCCAGAAACCTCTCTGCAATCATGTGTATCAATTGGATTTGCAGTAAAAAAAATCAAATTCAAGTTCTTATAACATGTTTCTGGGCATCTCATTGTATAACTGACAGGCTTTTCGCTTTCTGACAGAAAGCTGGGTCTGTGAAATCTACACATTGTCTTGGATCAGGTAATGGATTATTCAAAGTAGTGTAATTTTGATTTCCCCAGATACAACATGAACACAGCAGCGAATAATCTGCCTAATGGAGATTGCAAAAAGTGTAGATCAAAAACAAGCACTATCTGCTAATATATTGAGCTGTCATGTAAACAAATAAGAAACTATGCACCTGATAAAAAAGCAAATTACATTTTTGTTTTGGACAGCATACCATATTTTTGCTTTGAATCTTTTGATTGTATGCTACATACAGTGTCAGCTAAAAAGAGTGGGTAGGCTGGGTTATTAGTTTGCAATTGATCTTTCCTAGGGGTAGGTTTCGGTTGCCAGATTGTTTCAAAGGTGAAGGGGTTGAATAATAGCAGAAAATCAAGTGGGTTTTCTTCCTATCAATGTGTCAATTAAATTGCTCAGCTACCCAGAGATTTAAAAGTTTGTCTTTTACAGTTCAGAGGGATGGCAGCAGTAGCACGTGGTACTTTTAGAAATGCATTACTTTACATGTCAAGACATGAATCAGGCTATATCATTTGCACCTTTATTTCATCTTTTAAACTCTGGTTTTCCTCCATGTGCATATGTTTTTCTCACTGTTGTGATGGGCTGCTTGGCAATTGCTGTGTAAATAAAATGGCAGCAAATTACATTCGAGGTGGATTTACCAGTTGCTGCTGCATGTTTGATAGCAAGGATCTTGCATCTGGAAGTTTACTGAGTTTATTGCCATGTAAAGAAAGATGAAGAACAAGTTGAATCAGGCAAAGTAAGCATTGGCGACTGAGGACAAGAGCAGGAAGTTTGACCAACACTCTCTCATACAATCACACAAAACAGTTTTGCTGCTCATTTAACTAGTTATGTGAGTAAGGCTTTAAACCATCATGGTAGGAGGAGGTATATCAGAACTAAGCAAGAAAGAGGAAAATCAAAGATAGGCAGAGGGTTTGGAGAGAGACAAATAACTTCAGAATGAAGAGCAGTTTGGGCATAGGAGATAACAAATAGAAGGGTAAATCCGGCACAGGCCAAGACTGGTGTAGAGTTTATATACATAATTACAGAGCATGGTAAATAAAGTTAGAGAGCTGGAGGCATAGACTGTCACATGGTGCCTGGCTAAAGAAAAGGAGGATTGACAATTTAATATACCTGGCTACAAGGTGGTCAAGAAGGAGTGGGCTGTTGGTTAGCTCAGTTGGCTGATTGCTGATGCATATTAACACCAAGAGAGTGGGTTCAATTCCTGCACTAGCTGAGCTTCCCACGTTTTTGACCTTGCCCGTGATCCACCTAACCTCCACATCTCCGAATGCTATGGGCAATTTTAGCATGGCCAATCCTGCAGACCTTTGGACTGTGGTAGGAAACTGGAGCACCCAAAGGGAACCTTACTCCCCAAATGATTATGAGTTGCATAGCCAGTTAATCAGCTTTTGACAAGTAATCTTTGGCAAGCACAGGAATAATGTACAAACTCCACACAGACAGTTACCCGCGGGTGGAAGTGAACACAAATCACTGGCATTTGAGTCAGCGGTGCTACCCACTGAAACACCATGCCGCGCTTGCTGAATACCTTGTTGAAACTCAGCTGACAAACTGAAATTGAAAGGGGTCCCCTAAGTTTCTTCCTTACTCGTGACAAAACTGACAAAGCTAATATTATATTCAAACCGAGGAGGAAAAAGTTAGTATAATTTCCACAGAATGATTTTAGAACTCCAAAATGGCATTTGTACACAGACTGGTGCAGTAAAACATGCTGGACTAATGTTGGTGAATACATTGATGTGTGTGCACTGAACATGCCCCAGAGAAATGGAGACCTGGTGGATCAAACTGCGTACAACTCTGGTTTGGCACCAGCACTGTGCCTTTGAACTCAGTCTCAAGCCCTCCCTTAGCCTCACACAGAGCAACACCCATTCAACAGCAGGAACAATACCCAATCAATGCTTGTAAAAGGGACAATCAACTAGTTGTTGGTTGTTGGTATGTTGTTGGTTTATTTCTTCAGGCTGTTGTTTTGATTCTACAAAAGTTATATTTTACAAATACAAAAAGTTAGAAGTTTTTTATTTTGCTGAAATCAGCATGGAGTAATGAGGCTGGTGCTGAAAGAGGTTTGCTGCCTTCAAGGCTGCTTCACAAACTATGCTCCCACACAAACCCATTAGTAAACATTTCCCATTGGACTGTGGTGAGAGTGCTCATTGATGACTCTGGAGCAAATCTCACAAACAAGAACATTTATTAAACTGTGTATAATATTTAAAAAGATAAATAGGGAAGCATATTCTGAGAACACTTGTACTTAAGTATCGGACTATATGCACTAATATCAGAAGTCATCATTGACGATGTGTTATTTATTAGCATGACAGAACTGGACTATCCCTTTAAATCTCCCCTGAAGTCTTCATTCACTCTCTTTTAAAATCAATATCCATAAATATTTTCCTCATTCCCACACACAGCCTCAACTTGTTATTTTGCTGTTTGTTTCCAGCTAAATTAAATATTAGAATTTTTTCTACTCTCATTCAATTAAACAGTAGTTCAACTTTTTCTTCATACTGAACGAAGGCAGATTCAACCTAGAGTTGGCGTAATGGGGATGATAGAGCTGCACTGGCTTCATGCTTCACCTTAGGTGGCTTAGTGGTTAGCACTGTAGCCTCACAGCACCAGGGACCTGGGTTTGATTCCAGCCTTGGACGACTGTCTGTGCAGAGTTTGCACGTTCTCCCCATGTCTGTGTGGGTTTGCTCTGGTTTCCTCCCACAGTCCAAAGATGTGCAGGCTAGGTGGTTTGGCCATGCTAAATTGCCCGTAGTGTTCAGGGGTGTGTGGGTTATATGGGGATGGGGATGGGGATAGGTCTGGGTGGGATGCTTCAAAGAGCGGTGTGGACTTGTTGGGCCGAAGGGCCTGTTTCCACGCTGTAGGGAATCTAATCTAATCTTCTTCTCCGCACATGAACACTGTAGTATTGAATTGTTTTAAGACAATCTTACCAATTGGGTAATTAACCTGATATTATATCAACATGTTCATTTGCCATGGAATTTGTTTTTACAAATGTAAAGTGCATTAATAGCTAAGCCAATGTACAACTTTATCTCCTTTTACTGAATTTGTAATGAAAGCAAAGAATGACAAAGATTAGCAGACGTAGTACAACAATGCTAATCTTGGTGTTGTTATAGAGAAGAAAGAATCCTTGGATTTTAAAGAGGACCATAGATTTAGCTGATGGTAGAGATTGTTGCCAAATGGTTTCTAAAGCAGAATCTACCAAGCATGACAGGAGGAGAATAGCCTAGATTGAGTGAATGTCTATTTGTTGTATTTCAGGAGTCTATTTCAACTTGCTCAAAGCGATGTTATTTACTGATCTTGAGTTACAGCCTGCTGTCCGGGAGGAGAAGTGATGATAGGTACAGAAGGGCTTTGAAGGAGCGCACGTGGTGAGACTAAATTATTTTAATTAACCTTTTATTTGCAACTAAGACATCAGAAACTGAAGGAGAATCATGCAAATAAAAATACTTTTCTTGTGGGCTCTGTTCTTTTCCTGTTCAGGCTTCTCAATAAATAACTGTCCATTTTACTGCAGTTTTCACAATGCTGTAAAATGAACTTCATGTTGTGTTAAAATACAAATAACAGCACAAGGACGTTTTGGAGTCACCCCTCTGAGAAGGACGGGGATTTGGCGAGTAATGGAAAACAGACTTAAGAAGATTCACAGAACCTGGACTGTACAATGGCATAGTTGGCCTAAATGTTATGTAAGACCTATCCCAACAGCCCTGACGGGTCTCTGCATTTATATGCTTCTTAAAAACACTATCTTTGAAATTTCTTATTTAAAGTGTATAGAGATTTACTCTAAACACCGAAGATTCAGTATTGTCTGATTAGAGCCAGTAGTATACCTTGGTAATGCTAGCTGGCCTCACTCCAAAGCAAGTACCATCCTCAAAATCAACACTCACACATTCATCCCAACTTTTTCTTACTTCTTATTGAAGCGCTGTAGGGGTCAGTTCTGAAGTTTCAATTACCTATGCTCCACATGAACATCTTGGATGACTAGATAGGTTGTATAGAAAGTAGGGATTAATATGAACAATTGCTTTTCAGACGGGGGTTCAGCGGTGTTCCTCACAAGGACTGAACATCTTGTAACTAAATTTGCTTCTGATACAAAGATAGGTGAGAAAGCAAGTTGTGAGGAGGATACAAAGGATTTACAATGGCTAAAGATAAGTCATGTAAATTTACTAAAATTTGGCAGATGGTCTACAAAAGGAGAAAATGTGAGATTGTCCATTTTGACAATTAGGACAATAGTCAGACAAGTATTATATAAAAAGAAGAGTGATTTCAGAAAATTACGCAAGGGAGAGGGATTTGGATATCTTTGCAAATGAATCACAAAATTTTAGCAGGCAGGTCCAACAATGTTGACTTTTTATTGCAAGGGAGTTAGAGTTTAAAACCAATAAAGAGAAATGGTGGTGTAATGATTATTAGGTTTAGTTATGTAATCCCTTGAAAATGTGAAATATTAACCCCACCATGGAAACTGGTGAAATTCAAACCGAATTAGTAAAAGCGGGTCAAAGTAGTAGTGATTTTTAAACTATCATAGATTGTTGTATAGACGCATTTGGTTTGCAGAGCTTTTACCTTTGGAAGGAAATCTGCCACCCTTACCAGGCATGGCTTTTGTGTGACTCCAGATCCACAAAAATGTAGCTGCATTTTGAGAGCATTTAGCCTTTGGAATTCTCTTGTTCAATTCATTCACTAGATGCATTTATTTTCATCCCTGATTGCTGTTGAGGAGGTTGTCATGATCTTCACTCTTGAACCATTGCAACTCATGTAAACGTCCACAGACAGTAATTGTCGTTGAATATATTCGAGGCTGATTTAAACAGATTTTCAATCTGTTAGCAAGTCAGGTGCTGTGGGATACAAGAAGGAAAGTGGAGTTAAGGCGACAGTCAGCCATAATCTTAATGAATGGTGGACCAAGCTCAATGGGTTGAATTTTATGATCTACTACCATGCACTGTTATAATGTGAACTGTACTGTCTGAATGGATGTTGGAAACAGGTTTAATAATGACTTTTGAAGAGAATTTTGTATGGTTGAAAAGGAAACATTTG
The DNA here is from genome assembly GCF_030684315.1 of Stegostoma tigrinum. NCBI lineage: Eukaryota > Metazoa > Chordata > Chondrichthyes > Orectolobiformes > Stegostomatidae > Stegostoma > Stegostoma tigrinum. The sequence continues at coordinate 33,649,183 of NC_081374.1, forward strand.
CCATGTTCTGGCAAAGAGCAGGACAGAGGGACTAATTTGTTCGCTCTTTCAAAGAGCTGGTACGACGTGATGAAGCAAATGGTGGCCTCCAAACATTCTGTGAATATGAGTCACTTGAAAAGAATTAGATGGCTTAGTGAGAAAAGTCTCAATGTGATGTATTCCTCTATGGATTAAAACTCTTATTTCTACAAAACAATAAAACAGGATACAACAATGTCACAATTCCTCTTCCATTATCAGACTAAATTGCTTCTCTAATTGCTTTTGAGGCTTGATTATCCTCTGTTTGTCACTGTTAATTGTAATCAGTTCCTACATGTTTTCATCACATGTTAAAGTGCAAATCCAAATACAGGCAAGTATAATCTGGGGAAAGCTTTGATCCATAATGAGCCGCTTTGGGGATGGTGGAGATATTGGATTTGACAATATTGCTAAAATTTGATATTTTTTCTTTAATCTTCATGTTTAGCTCACAACTTCAAATTGTAGTTCTGCATAGTTATTAATACAACAGTTAGTAATGCCTGGTTAGTTTTCATTTGAGGGTAAATTGATGAGTCAAATTGGGTTCACATTCATGATCTACAATGATGATACATATCAAATTTTATCAGAACCCAATGGCATTTTAGAAGTTACATTACTCATGGCAAGTCTCATGCACATGAAACACATTCTGGATTTTCTATCCATTCGAATGAAAGGGCCCTTCTGGTACAACAGTACTACCTCGATCCCTGAGCCTGTTTCTAGTTCCATCTTCTACAGAAGTGTGTAATAACATGCCTGAATAGGGTGATTCAAAAACAAAATCCATTAAAATTAATTGCAAATGTGCTTTAGCATATGTTATATGCACTCTCAACTGGCAATATTAGTTCTATATTTCTAGAATTGGAGTAAGTACACTATAATGTGTTCTAAGTACTGCAAGGCAAAGCAGAGATCATATTTTAGTCATATCAGTGATGAAGTTACCAGCATGACACCCAAACAAAGGTAGTGGGGAGCTCTGAAAACTCATACGTGCTCAATTTCATGTGTTCCAAATTCATGTTCAGTGTTGAATTTCAAAAACACTTGACAAAGCCATTCCTAACCTCATTACTCTCCTGCACCTTCTGATTCCACATGATGAGTTTCATGCAGTTTACTCAATGGCAAAGACTACGCTGCAAGGTGTAGCTGAAGATGCCTCACCAACCAACTAGATCTGCAGTAGCCTGAGGCAGGAGATGGGAATGCAGAATCAGTGATACGTTATGGAGGAAGGAGAGGGGGAGAAGAAGGCCAATGTAAATTGTAAGAGAAGAATATCACTTCAAAATGAAAGTCAAGAGAAGAAGAGCATGAAATGAACTGACAGAGGGGTAGGTAAAGTGTCAACTGACAGGGACTTGGAATGAATGGAGATTTATTTTCCATTAATTGGATGACTGTGAGAGAAAAGTACGACAGGCAGTAAGAGTGTAAGCGTCCCCTAATTGTTAGAGGAGGAGAGTGCCAGCATGAATTATGAAAGTGAAAGAACAGGAGTCAGTATCAGTTATGAAAGTCAAAGTGTTAGCAGAGGGGACAGCCAGCTCAAACTGACAGTGTGAAGAAAAAGAGCAAGCATTATTGGAACAGATACGAATAGTAAATCGATTGTTAGGTGAAAAGCTGCCAACATAAACAGGAAGTGGAAAGAGAACAATGAGAATACTAAAGTTTAACTTTAAAGTGTTAAAAATAAGAAAATAGTGCTGAATTGCATCGGTTATTCTATTCTTACAGCATATTATAAAGGACAACATTTTGGATTTCTTTTCTGATAATTTCTTCATCTGAATTGTGTAGCAATTTATTGACAGCACCTATTGTAGACAGGTGAACGTAAAAGAATGGGAAAACCTGGATCATTGGAAGTGGAGGAGTGGTGAGGACAGAGTGAATATGAATTACGGTGAAGAGGGAATGGGTAGTATGTTTATCATCATCTTCCACAATGCAAATGGTGAACCTTCAGTATATTTGTCATATTTTCAAAGGACTTTGTCTCAAACTGATGCTGTTCTTGTGGTAACTGATAGACTTGTCCAAAATTAATATTAAATTTAAAGGTTAGAAGTAAGCAAACAAGTGACTGAATTAGTACTCAGTGCAATTTTCAGTATTTTATAGCTGACAAAATTATGGATTATCTAGATGTTGTCATTCATAAACAGTACTCAATACAGATAAGATTAGTTTACTTTCCATGTGGTTAATACTACAATGCGCAAATGCAAAATAAAGTAACATTTGTCTTATTAATTCATATTCTTTCTTACCACAGTTGTCTGGAAGTTGTTTAATTCATGTGTAGTCACTTCTTGTTATTTCAATTTTAAAGGATTCTCCAACAAACCCTCTTTTACTTTGATCGGTCTTGACACCCACTGCGAGCAGGCTTTTTGGCCAGGCTTTCAGATCTCTGTGTACATGTTCTGAAGCAGTGCTGACTTATGTAAAGACTGGATCAGTAATATTCAGCTATGCCCATGTATTTGTTTCAATCTAGAAGAATGAACTTGCATTGTGCATGGGTATAAGTGCAATGGTTACTGTACTCAGACTGGCGTTTATTTGACCTAAATAAGGCTGACAGGGCAGTTGCTTTTTTCAATCAGCAGAAAACAAGTGGTATTACAAGAAGCCACCTGAGAACTCCCTCAATGTCTTTGTTTGTGCAGTGAGCATATATGGAGACATGCTCTCTTGTATGGCAGTGGTAGTGTGCTACCAAAGATTAAGCCAAATGGTCCAGAATTAAATCCCACCTGCCACAGAAGTGTGCCATCACACTTTCAAACAGGCTATAGAATCATAGAGTCAACAATACAGAAACAGTCCCTTTGTCTCAAATTGTCCATGCCAACCAGGTATCCCAAATGAATTAATCCCATTTGCTTGCATTTGGCCCATATGCCTCTAAATGTTTTCCGTACAAGTACCTGTCCAAACATCTTTTAAATGTTTAATTGTATCCACCTCTACCACTTCCTCAGGCAGCTCGTTCCATATTCACACCATCCTCCTTGTGTGAAAAGTTGCCCCTCAGGTCTTTTTTAAATCTTTGTCTTCTCACCTTAAACCGAAACCCTGTAGTTTTGGACTCCCCTACCCTAGGGGAAAATACCTTGGCAATTCACCTTTTCAGTGCCCCTCATGATTTCATGAACCACTATAAGATCACCCCTCAGCCTCCTATGCTGTAGGGGAAAGAAGTCCCAGTCTATCCAGCTTCTTCTAATAACTCAAGCCCTCCAGTCTCAGTAACATCCTTCTCATCCTTATTTGCATATTTTTCCAGTTTAATAATAACATCCTTCCTGTAGCAGGACAATCCCAATTGTATGCAGTATTCCAAATGTGCCCTTACCAATATCTTGTCCAGCTGCAACATGATGTCCCAATTGCTGTATTCACTATCTTGACTGATGAAGGTAAGTATGTCAAATGTCACCCTCACCAATTTACCTGTGGTGCCACTTTCAAGAAACTATGTCCCTTGGTTTCTCTCTGTTTAACAACACTTCCCAGAGCCTTACCATTAACAGTTTCAGTTCTGCCCTGGTTTGTCTTACCAAAATCCAACATTTCACATTTAACTGAATTAAACTCCATGTGCCATTCCTCAGCCTATTTGCCCAGTTGATTAAGATCACTTTGAACTTTTAGATAACTTCTTTCACTGCCCACTATACTTCTAACTTTGGTGTCATCTACAAACTTACTAACCATGTCTGTTACATTCTGATCTAAATAGTTAATATAAATGATGAACAACAGTTGATGAAATCTTAAAGGTGATTTGTTGAGATAGTTGTACGAAGCAGGATTGGTGTCCCTGTCTCTAAGCCAGAAGGTCTAGGTTCAGTCCATAGAGGTACATATGTCCAAATAAGTTGATTCCAATGGCCAAAAAAATCATTATTCCAGCTTAGGTGGAAGTTGCACATGAAGACACTAATCTTAGCAGACTCCAGAAGGATGTTCTGGAAAACATAATTTTCCACTGGCCAATTCCTCTACACCTGAAATCCTCTGAAAGTTTACATTTAAATCATAGATTTTGGCGGGTTCTGATAAAATTAATTAAAATGGTTTCTTGGGAGAAGTTTTATACTGTTACATACATGCCAAAAAATGGATGTTTCTGGAAAATCTCAGCTGCTTGGACAGTATCTATGCATAAAAAGCAAAGTTTATGTTTCGAGTCCAGTGACCCTTCTTCAGAGCCCAGCACCCTTCGTCCAATGTAGCTGGCACTCTACCAACCTGGCACCCTCCTCAGTACTTATCTGCACCCCCCTTTCACCTAGCTATCTTATACCCTACCCCTGATAGTTGACTCCCTCCCCAGCTGGCACTTTGGTTTCCTGGCACCTTACTTAGTTGGCACACTACTAATGTGGCATCCTACCTCCTTATTCATCTGCACCCTTTCCCGGATACTCTTTCCACCTGGCACCTGAAATCCTTTTCCCCTATCCATTTGGCACATTTCCCTCCCAGCACCCTAACATCATGCTCACCTTATGTACTGAAAGTGTGACAGCAGCTGTCAGAGAGGCAGTCAAAATATGGCAGCTGTCTACTGTGAAAAGGCAGTGTGGTTTGCCTTCCACTGGCAGTTCAACATACAAAAGAACTGTCAAAATGGATTTCGCTCCTGGGGCTAAAGGAGACAAGGGTGTAGGGGAAAAGCAGGAACAGGCAATTGAGTTAGGCGATCAGTCATGATCATAATAAATTGGGAAATGGGTTTAAAGAGCCAAATGGCATGCTCCAGCTCCTATCTTTCTATTTTTCCAAAAATGTTTTACATGTTACTCACTAGAAAATAAAAAACCTCTACACAATGCCCAACCATACAGTTTGTAGTTGGGAGTTTTATTACATCCAACCACATAACATAAAACTCCGATACCTCCTGGCTGATCGTCCTTTAAATATATTTGAATGCAATTAACTAATTAGCTCACAACCCGTATTTGACTGGTTACCTTTTAACTCCTATGGATTTTGTAGCCTAAAAAAATATGAAAACGTAGACAGAACCTACAAGGTCATGAAAGATGCATATTTTTAGCCCAATTATTTCTCCATTTGGGCAAGATGATCCTTACATCTTGGGATGAGAAATTATTTTCTTCACATAGTCATTTAGAATTGTGCTGTTATTTTTTTCACTTAATATTGTTGGAAGGGGAAGTCAAATCCCTCTGATAATTACAATTGAAAGACAAGACTCAATCTGTTATGGTGGGAGTAGAGGTCCCCTTCTTATAATTAAACCCAAAACATCCAGAGAAGCTTGCCTCACCTCGCCAAATCTGTTAAAGAGGAATAGTTAATTGAAAGAAAATCCCTGATATTCACTTTATAAGCAACAAGTAACAATTTATTTATTTAACCCTAACAGTGAACAAAACTACTAACAAATTTTCCAATCCCCCTTAACTACTAACTATTGCCTAACTGAACAAAATTCTATTGGGGTAACAAGGTATAGAGCTGGATGAACACAGCAGGCCAAGCAGCAACAGGGGAACAGGAAGGCTGACGTCTCGGGCCTAGACCCTTCTTCAGAAAACTGTGACACGTTTATGAATAGATGGTGCTTTCTCAGGGAACTTAGAGGTTTTGTGAGAGCCAGGTATTTACTCTTTACATGAATTTTCAAAAACCCTTTTCTTATGTACCCCTAACGACTTGTCAATATTCTTATAATAGGATTTGTCCAAGGTTGTCAAAACCATCAGATTTAAACTCAATTGATTTTCAATCTCTAAGTGCTTGGTTTAAATTAATTGGCTGCTCTTCAAGCTCGTTGCCAAAACATCAAAACAAGCCTACGGTTTCCAATCACACAGCCAATTGAAACATGTTTCAGTTTCAGAAATGTCTGTACCCCTTCAGCTACTTACAAACACATTTTTGTTTAAATCTCCAAGCTAAGAAAAGCACATCACCTCTCATAGGGGCTATGCAGCCTTCCCCCTTATCAGTTTTACAAATAAATTCTAACTTCCTGCCTTCCAATTCACAAGTACTCTACACAACTTTGTAGCAAAATGTTTGAAATTTATATTCTTTTAGACTATTAAATAAGAAGCCTTTATCATATCAAACTAAACAAACACACGTAGTAAATGGCAAGTTGCTTTGAGAGTTTTTTTTTCTTACACTCTCTTTAAAAGCCTTGGTTAGGCTTGGTTTCTACAATAGAATTTTCAATGAAATACCTTTCCTATATTTACCCAGAGAAGCCTATTGTGAGTATTGTAGGTAGAGAGAAGAAAGCCACTTTAACTGCAGCAGGGATCTACAAATACCATGGATAAGTGATGGGTGACTTCTAACTTTTCTACTCCAAAGTTATTATAGCAGCCCGTATTTTAAAAGTGATGTCCCTTCGAGGCATATCTCAATTGCAATGTAATGAGTAGTGCCTGTCCCGAACACAGAGAAATTGTCTCATTGATGCTTGCAATTTCATAATTTGAGCATGACAAAAAAGAAAACATGTAGTTGAACTTATCATTTTGCACTCATGAGAATTGATACAAGAATACCAAATCTCAAAGGAAACAATAATTTACACTACTTGCACGAGATTGTCCTGAATAATTAATAAGTGGGCTTTGATTAGTCAAGGTGTTTTTCATGGGGAATATGCACCAAGGAAAAACTGTCATTCACGTTTCTGTTTAAATTAAAAAGAGACAAGTGCTTACTCTGATTTGGCAAGGAATTGACATGAAAGTGCACTATGGAACAACTGACACTCACGCACTTGCTTAATTGAAAAGATGCGATGCCTGGTCATGCGCTTTCTGTTTGCAGAGGACAAGGTCTAATGTATAAATATATGTAGCTTCATGCAAACACAAGTCAATGACACTGCCAGCTCAACTAATAATCTTAACTTAGTTACCAATGTACACTTCACACATAAGACCATTAGAAACAAGAACAGAATGACATTGTGGCTGACCTGATGATCCTCAACTCGATTTTTCTGTCTTTTCTCCATAACTTTGATTCCCTTACTGATCTGCCTACCTCAGCCTTGAACACACTTAATGATCCAGCCTCAACAGCTCTCTGCAGTAAAGAATTCCACAGACTCACAACCATTTGAGAGAAAAAAATCCTCCTCATCTCTGTCATAAATCTGAAATCCTTGGTTCTAAAATTTGTGCCCTCTGGTTCTAGACTCTCCCACAAGGGGAAACAACAATTCTGATTCTACCTTGTCAAGTCCTTTATGAGTCCTTTTTCATCATCTCGTATTTCTTATCTCACCTCTTATGTAGGCCAATCAGCACAGGCCCAATCCACTCAACATTGCCGCAGAAGACTGTCTCTCCATAACTGGAATCAGCCTAGCGAACCTTCTCTGGACTGGCTTTGATGCCAGTATATATTTTCTTAGATTGGAGCTGCAGAACTGTTCACAGTATTCTAGTTGTGGTCTGACTAGTGCCTTGTACAGTTTAAACAAAACTTCCTGAATTTTATAAATAATGAAGTGTGGAGCTGGAGGAACACAACAGGCCAGGCAGCATCAGAAGAGCAGGAAAGCTGAAGTTTCAGATCAACTCCTTACTTTAGAAAATTTTACATTCTGTTTCCTTTGAAATCAGAATTGTTGAGAAGATGCTTTTCAACCATAGAATCAGATCTAATGTTGGACTTGTGTCCTGAGTTTGGACTTACAGGCTGGTTGAGTGCAGTCCGTACTCTGTCTGTCGCAAATGTCTCATTGGCAGCATGATTGGCCTCAGTAAGCTAAGGAGTGGGTGGAGAAAATTATCCAGAAGCTGCATTCTAATTGTTAAGAGCAATAAAATTTAAAAGTTGCAGAGATGCCCAATAACTCTAGCCCAATAACTCTCTAACCTAGTTAATAAGGTAAGGTTCATTCTAAACTTTCTCTATTGAATATAAGTTTGTTATTAATTTTATAGCAACTTGAACTAAGCTTTCTACTTTAGTACTGAGTGGGTGTTCAGATAAGTGGGGTATGGATGCTAGGGCAGTTGCTTGCTCCTCCTGCAGAATGTGGCAGGTGGGAGACATGGCACACGTCTCCGCTGGCTACATCTGCGGGAAGTGCACCCAACTCCAGCTCCTTGAAAACCGGGTTAGGGAAATGGAGCTGGAGCTGGATGAACTATGGGTCATTCGGGAGGCATAGGGGGTAATTGAGAGGAGTTACCGGGAGTTGGTCACTCCTAAGGCTCAGGACAAGGATAGATGGGTTACAGTTAGGGGAAGGAAAGGGGACAGACAGACAGTGCAGAGATCCCTTGTGGGCATTCCCCTCAGCAATAAGTATACCGTTTTGGATACTGCTGGAGGGGATGACCTACCAGAGGAAAGCCATAGTAGTCAGTTCTCTGGCACTGAGCCTGACACTGTGGCAAAGAAGGGAAGGGGGCAGAATAGAAAAGTACTCATGGTAGGGGACTCGATAGTTAGGGGAATCGACAGGAGATTTTGTGGTCAGGATCAGGATTCCCGGAAGGTATGTTGCCTCCCTGGTGCCAGGGTCCGGGACGTCTCCGATCGGGTGTATAAGGTTCTAAAAGGGGAGGGCGAACAGCCAGAAATCGTGTTACATATTGGCACTAATGATATAGCCAGAAATAGGATTGAGGATATAAAAAGTGATTTCAGGGAGTTAGGATGGAAGCTGCAAAGCAGGACGAACAGAGTAGTGTTCTCTAGTTTACTACCGGTGCCACAAGATAGCGAGGCGAGGAACAGGGAGCAGGTGCAGCTGAACACGTGGCTGCGCAGCTGGTGTAGGAAGGAGGGCTTCAGATATGTAGATAATCGGGATGCCTTCTGGGGAAGGTGGGACCTGTACAAGAAGGACGGGTTGCATCTGAACTGGAAGGGGACCAATGTCCTGGGTGGAAGGTTTGCTCGAGTAGTTCGAGAGGGTTTAAACTAGTATGGCAGGGGGGTGGGAGCCTGAGCTGTATACCAGAGGTGAAAGTTGATGCAGGTGAGGCAGTAGCAAGAGGTAGACCAGCTAGTGGGAAGGATTTTCCTGGGAAGGAACCAAGGGATCAGTTAAAGTGTGTTTGCTTTAACGCAAGGAGTATCAGGAATAAAAGTGATGAACTTAGAGCATGGATCAGTACCTGGTGCTATGATGTTGTGGCCATAACAGAGACATGGGTTTCTCAGGGGCAGGAATGGTTGCTGGATGTTCCAGGGTTTAGAGCATTTAAAAAGAATAGGGAGGGGAGAAAAAGAGGAGGGGGTGTAGCACTACTAATCAGAGCTTCCCTTGTCAAGGAAGATCTGCCTACCGAGTCAGTATGGGTGGAAATTAGGAACAGCAAGGGAGTAGTCACCTTGTTAGGGGTTTACTACAGGCCCCCCAATAGCAGCAGGGAGATTGAAGAAAGCATAGGTCGACAGATTTTGGAAACGTGCGGACGTAGTAGGGTTGTTGTAATGGGTGACTTTAACTTTCCCAATATTGATTGGAACCTCCTTCGAGCAGAAGATTTGAATGGAGCTGTTTTTGTAAGGTGTGTTCAGGAGGGTTTCCTAACTCAGTACGTTGACAGGCTGACGAAGGGAGAGGCCATTCTAGACTTGGTGCTCGGAAATGAGCCGGGGCAGGTATCAGATCTTGTGGTGGGAGAGCATTTTGGTGATAGTGACCATAACTGCCTCACATTCTACATAGCTATGGAGAAGGAGAGGATTAGGCAAAATGGGAGGATATTTAATTGGGGAAGAGGATACTATGATGCAATTAGACATGAGTTAGGAAGCATGGACTGGGAGCAATTGTTCCATGGTAAAGGCACTATAGACATGTGGAGACTGTTCAAGGAACAGTTGTTGCGAGTGATGAATAAATATGTCCCTCTGAGACAGGCAAGAAGGGGTAAGATAAAGGAACCTTGGATGACGAGAGCGGTGGAGTTTCTCGTCAAAAGGAAGAAGGTAGCTTACATAAGGTGGAGGAAGCTAGGGTCAAGCTCAGCTCTAGAGGATTACAGGCAGGCGAGGAAGGAGCTCAAAAATGGTCTGAGGAGAGTCAGGAGAGGGCACGAGAAAGGTTTGGCAGAAAGGATTAGGGAGAACACAAAGGCATTTTATACTTATATGAGGAATAAGAGAATGGTCAAAGAAAGAGTAGGGCTGATCAGGGATAGCATAGAGAACTTGTGCGTGGAGTCTGAGGAGGCAGGGGAAGCCCTAAATGAGTTTTTTGCTTCTGTCTTTACAAAAGAAACGAACTTTGTAGTGAATGAAACCTTTGAAGAGCAGGTGTGCATGCTGGAATGGATAGAGATAGAGGAAGCTGATATGCTGAAAATTTTGTCAAACATTAAGATTGACAAGTTGCCAGGCCTGGACCAGATTTGTCCTCAGCTGCTTTGGGAAACGAGAAATGCAATTGCTTCGCCACTTGCAAAGATCTTTGCATCCTCGCTCTCCACTAGAGTCATGCCTGAGGATTGGAGAGAGGCAAATGTAATTCCTCTCTTCAATAAAAGAAATCCCTGGCAATTACAGACCAGTAAGTCTCACGTCTGTCGTCTGCAAGGTGTTAGAAAGGATCCTGAGGGATAGGATTTATGACCATCTGGAAGGGCATGGCTTGATTAAATGCAGTCTACACGGCTTTGTGAGTGGCAGGTCATGCCTCACAAACCTTATCGAGCTCTTTGAGGATGTGACTAGAAAAGTTGATGAGGGTCGAGCTGTGGATGTGGTGGATATGGACTTAAGCAAGGCATTTGATAAGGTTCTCCATGGTAGGCTCATTCAGAAGGTCAGGAGGAATGGGATACAGGGGAACTTAGCTGTCTGGATACAGATTTGGCTGGCCAACAGAAGACAGCGAGTGGTAGTAGAAGGAAAATATTCTGCCTGGAAGTCAGTGGTGAGTGGTGTTCCACAGGGCTTTGTCCTTGGGCTTCTACTGTTTGTAATTTTTATTAATGACTTGGATGAGGGGATTGAAGGATGGGTCAGCAAATTTGCAGACGACACGAAGGTTGAAGGTGTTGTTGACAGTATAGAGGGCTGTTGTAGGCTGCAGCGGGACATTGACAGGATGCAGAGATGGGCTGAGAAGTGGCAGATGGAGTTCAACCTGGATAAATGCGAGGTGATGCATTTTGGAAGGTCGAATTTGAAAGCTGAGTACAGGATTAAGGATAGGATTCTTGGCAGTGTGGAGAAACAGAGAGATCTTGGTGTGCAGATACATAGATCCCTTAAAATGGCCACCCAAGTGGACAGGGTTGTTCAGAATGCATATGGCATTTTGGCTTTCATTAGCAGGGGGATTGAGTTTAAGAGTCGTGAGATCTTGTTGCAGCTCTATAAAACTTTGGTTAGACTGCACTTGGAATACTGCGTCCAGTTCTGATCGCCCTATTATAGGAAAGATGTGGATGCTTTGGAAAGGGTTCAGAGGAGGTTTACCAGGATGCTGCCTGGACTGGAGGGCTTATCTTATGAAGAGAGGTTGACTGAGCTCGGACTCTTCATTGGAGAAAAGGAGGAGGAGTGCGGACCTAATTGAGGTATACAAGGTAATGAGAGGCATAGATAGAGTTGATAACCAGAGACTATTTCCCAGGGCAGAAATGGCTAACACAAGGGGTCATAGTTTTAAGCTGGTTGGAGGAAAGTATAGAGGGGATGTCAGAGGCGGTTTCTTTACACAAAGAGTTGTGAGAGCATGGAATGCGTTGCTAGCAGCAGTTGTGGAAGCAAGGTCATTGGGGACATTTAAGAGACTGCTAGACATGCATATGGTCACAGAAATTTGAGGGGCATACATGAGGATCAATGGTCGGCACAACATCATGGGCTGAGGGGCCTGTTCTGTGCTGTACTGTTCTATGTTCTATGTTCTAACTCTTACATTGCACTCAACATCTAATCATTCACCACTATTGATTCCAAAGAGGTTTACCCTGTGCAGTTACAACTAGTCATACAATATCCACGGCATTTGAATATGGTAAGATGGAGATGAAGAATTTTTCCCTGAGAGGGCCGTGAATTTTGGGAACTCTCTTCCCCAGACAGTAATGGAGGCAGGATTTTTGAACTCTTTTAACAATCAGCAGTGGGTAGACTGTTGACAGACAAGAGAACCAATGGTTATCAGGCCCATGCAGGAATGTGAAGCTGAGGCCACAATATCAAAGCAAGCTAAAAAGGCTGGATGGCTTACTTCAGTGCCCATGTTGTCTACTTGTATGTGAAAACTGCAGGTTGGGAAATGACATGGAGAATGTATACCAGCATAAATATGAGATGATAAGAAAATCAGTATATTGCCTACAGCTTAGAATCCAAGAAATTGAATAGAGTAGTGGAAAAGTTGGACCTTGGGTTATAAGTGAACAAAACTTTTAAAGTGACAATGTTTATTAGCAAAGCAATTAAACATGTTCACAAAGCACTTGGGTTTATTTTTTGGAATACTGGACCAAAAATTGATATACTATGTTAAATTTTCATTAGATCTTAGTTAGCATTGAAAGTATTAACCACAACTCTGGCCTTCATTGTCTCAAAAGAATATAAAAGCATTTTGGGAATATGAAAGAAGACGATGTTGGATTGAGAGATTTCAGCAATCAGGAAATATTAAACAGATTGGGACATTTCTTTTTGTTTAGAGCTGATCTGAAAATTATGACAAGGAAGTAGAAAGAGATCAAAATCCTTAAGTTTCAGCGACTATCAGACACACACTTGTGACGGATGAGTAAGACCTTGACAGTGTTGCAGGAAATTGATTTGAAGGTAAAGGACCTGCTGGTGATGCAGGCTAAGTGCAAATAACAGGTACAAGGTATGTATGTCATGGTATTTAAAGGGAGAACAGCTAGACAGGGACTTGAGGTATAAAAGTAAACTACTGTGGATACTGGAAATCTGAAACAAGCACAGAAAATGTAAGAGAAATGCATCAGGTCTGGCAGTGTCTGTGGAGGGACAAACAAAGTTAAAGTTTCAAGTCCAGTCTGACGCTTCTTCAGTTCCTCATATCGTACAATATTCTTTAATAAAGGCACCACCTCATTTTGACCTCCACAGTACTTTGGAAACTATGATGAAAAGTCAATTAGTTAAGCAGCCTCTTAAAAGATGGAGCCCAGACCATATCGATGTCTGTGATAGAGTTGTGAATATTGAGTTGTTTTGTGAATAGATCTTCAGATAATAGTTTTCAACAAGAACCCTGCCACAGTATTTGTAGTGAAAAAGCTAATACAGTAGTGCAAGACCATCGACTAACTATCCAGAAAAAAGACGCTGAACTAAAAACTCAGCAATTAGCAGTTATACAAGACTATCAAGCCTCAGAAACGAAGAAAGAAATGCTTAGAGAAAATTTCCACGTCCTGTACAGACACAGCATTGCTCTGAAGAAATTAATAAAATAATAGAGATGCTCTGATGGCTGAAAGACTTTCTCTTACCAAAATATTCAAAGCTTGAAGATCAATGTAAAGTGTTAGCTAAGAAAAGCATTCTTTTACAATCAGGTTCTCATAAATTTTACACCCCAGGAACTAGCGTGAGAAGGTCTCATACCAGCCCACCTATGTGTTTGTCTTCCAAGGAAATGACAAGGGAGAATGTATGTCCTACATGTCCTCTAAGAGAGTCGAGAACATGATTAGATATTGAGGCCTCCCATTTGGGCACTTACCGTTGAATACCTCCAGAGACTGTTGTAAATTTACACATTTAATCTCTCTGTGGCTCTGTCTATGGGTCTACAAAGCTGCTTTCTATCTCATTCTCTCTCGATGGTCAGCTGGTCGCTGCCTCTTGCCATGCTGGTCTCCTCAGAATGCCTCAAACAATTCCAAGAGCTATTCCAAGAAAGGATCCAAGACAGCAGTCTACAGGTGAACTCTGTTTTTATACCTTTTAGATGGTTTTCTGGAATTTTCTGTAGTTCTGACCAATCAGGGAGATACACTTAATAGTTTAAAACAAGAGTCAATCATTTAGATGGCACGCTACTGTCAGTTTCTTTGTGTAGCAGGACCCATGCTTTTCTATCTGGGCTGCCCTTTGTTTAATGGAAAAGTTGTTGGGGGTGCATGTGTAGACTAACCGTTGCCTTTTACATTATGCTAATGTCATTAGCACCTAGCTGCTGTATTTGCACTGTGCCTGGTGTATGTATTTTGTGCTTTCAGAGTTTCACTTGGCTAATGTACCCAGCATTCCTAGTGCTTGACCAAGTTGGCAATCTGTGTTTTAGCAGCCGGGAGACTGCTACACTGGATATGTGAATTTCAGCAGACATATATTGTGTCTATAGTATACATCGTTAGGATATCTTGTACCGTAATTTTAAAGGTAGTAAATGAACATTCAACTTTTTTCAACAAATCTTCCTGGACACAGCTTTGATGTCTGCCCAGAGAATGATTGAGGAGGTTGTATCCCTAAGGTGAATGATAAAAGTCACTGTGTAGATGTGTCCTTTTCTGGTCTGGTGAGTACATTTAACTAATTCATCACTAGAGGCACTTAACATTTCAATTTATTCATTTTAAAACCTTCATTAATCACATTCTTTAGAAGCTAAATTAATCTCCAGTAGTGAAGTCATTCAGTTAATTACATTACTTGTACTGCCACGCATATAGACTCTAGACTTTTTCTTCGTCAGTTCTTATTCCCTTGATCTGATTGCTATGTTTGGAAATTTGTTTTTTTTTGGATTTATTTTGGATTCGCTTTTCTTCATGTAGTTGCAAGTGCCGAAGAGGTTTGAAGTTTCACTAAAACCAGAGCCCTGTCAGAGTAGGATAGCTACTGGCCATGCATCATTTAAAACTAAACAAACACTGACCTCAAGGCCAGCTGGAAATCTTCAGAGCTTAGAAAATCATGAAAAACAGTGTTGTGAAAATCTGGCTGTTGTACCATGACTGCAGCCACTATTCTGTGGTCGTGCTAATTTAGCATGCATTATCTAGTGCAAATAAGGATTATTTCTCCCCATGCTTGTTCACATTTATTGTTCATTTTTCTTTCCTGTCTCTCTCTCTCTCAATTACCTTCTTGGATGTTCTGCCTTTTCCATGAAAGTGGCTCTCATCTCTGCTTGCTTCATCATCAAAAGCGTCAGCTTATTTCTCCTATGAGAGGTAGGGCTGATAAATGCATTTCAGCTATATTGCTGTGTTGAAAATAGGGCCATTTCAACAGTGTTCAGTAGCACCAGTAAGAATGAGAACATGGAACAAAAGCATGGACTGTGTGTTTAAGCCATACAAAGATAACAGAAACAGGAAGAAAAATAACACTGCACCTGGTATTCAAACTGCCTTTTGGCAATTACTTTGATGCCAAATTTATGCTTGAGGATTTGACCTGATACCAACTGATCAGAGAAGCATCACTAGATTTACAGTAGAGATCAATGTGTATTGCAACAGCAGCTCGCAGCCTCTTTAGGTCATTAGCCATTTGGTTCATTGAGCAGAAGAGCATACAATGTCCTGATGGTCTCTTTCTCAGCCTTTATGATTGCTGCTACCATGCACAAGGCACTAATAAATCAAACTAGATTAGTGGCATATGGTTTCTTCATTCAAGGATCGTTTTACACGTACACACAGACATTGTGTGTTACATCATGTCCCTTAAACTGCTGTACATATGAAACTTAACCATGCCTCTTAAAGGTGTGCCACATCACCTTTGACCAGGAAGATGCTAATTCCTTTAGCCAGCATCTATATGCATCTACATTGCCCAGATAACCTAATCTTTTGCACTTCTACAACTGACTAATCATAATATTTCCACTTTATATCACAAAGACTTGACTTTCTCTGATCGTTTTCTTCCAGACATCTAAACATCTCCATTCATACTTGCTTAAGCTTATCTAGTTTCATATGTCCAGTCATCTTTATCCACACGTCTTTTCTGTCTACCTATTCTTTCCTTATTCTGATACATTTGTTTATTGTTACATTTACTAGCTTTCCTTTTCAATCTTTTACAGACAGTTGTAACTGTTGATGTAGTTTATGAATTTCCTTTACATATCAATCACTGGATTTGGAGAGAGAAGTGTGTTCAACCATTCATCTTTACATTTAACATTTACTCAGATTATTGCATTGTCAAAGGCTAAGTCCATTCCTTATAAAAATATCTCAGTAAATGTATCATAAACAATTATTAGCCAGTTAATCCATGGTCATCTCATAATGGAATTATATTGGAATTTTCCACAAGCAGTTTTGATCAGTACTGGTATGGACTTCGTTTTATACATTGATACCAATATAAACTGTCTAGTAAAACAAAGTAATACAAAAAATAGATTTAAGTTATTAATGATTGAAGCCTTTATATATAACCTAATCACAATTGAAATTACCCATCCTCAGATGATCAAAGCATTGTGTGATCTGGTTTGGATAAGAACAGATACCAATGAAGGGCAAATGTAAGGGTGTAAGAGCATTTCTTCTCATTGAGAAAAGAGATGATCACTTAAAGAAAAAGGTTTTGTGCTAAATCTAATTACTCTCGGTCGAGTGTTTGTGTCTCTAGATCTCTGGGGCATGTAGTGAGATACATTGACATCTGGAAAGTAATGTGGAAGCACAAAAAATTTAACTGTACTTTTCTTTACAATTCATTAAAATGCAAGTAGGATTGGTGTTAGAAACGTCATGTTTTGGATTCCATTCAGCATTCTTATCATTCTGTATTCAATGAATAAGGCTCACATTGCTGTAACCTCTCAGCAGTTATTATAATTAATTCAATATCAAATTATCTTAGGTAAAAACTATTTTGGTCATTTCATTCTGAATTAAATAATAAAACTTTTTTTTAAAATAGGTGATCTTACACAAAGACTACATCTCCTCATACTGCCTACTAATATTATGCTTTCTTAGGGTTCATATGTCCTAAGTCTCAACAAGCTGATCCTATTGAGTTTGTGGATAAAGACATTCTGTACCATATTTGACTATCATACACTTTAGGTGGTTACATAATACATAAGAAGGTTTGCTTAATATTTTCTTGATCCATCATATTTCAGTGCACAGACCTTCTGATTACTTTTTTTAAAATGAATAAAGTCAGTTATATGGTGAAATTAATCAGTATTGAGATCATTGATAAACATCACACAATCATCATTTGATGTATTTCATGTGCTCCGTTCCAGTTTTAAATTTATATCGTGAGCTTTGATTATTTAAAGTGACATCCAGTTTCATTAGTTTAGTAATTTGATGAACAGCTCAACACTGCATTGCATTGAAAGCTGTCTATTGACTCTCCTTTTTATTAACCATGGATGTCACAAACTTGGGTACTCCTTATAAAATCTCCCTCTTCTACCTCACTTCCATAGAGATTCAGGACTCATCTACACTTAAGAGAGCGAGGCGTCTTATGGATTATCAATCTGGCAATTCAACGCCATAACCCTGCACTGTTTTCCTCAATTGAAAGCTATTTACATATGTACAGAAGGCTTCCAAAGTAACCTCCACTTTGCAGGCCACACTTACCAGAAAGATGTTTAGCAGTGGTGCAATGTAGCACTCACAGAAACATCCAAAAGGACCAGAATTCATTGTTTTTTTTTCTGGAATGGACATGGCTCAGAATAAGAGCTTTATGCTCTGCATTCACAAGACATTTCATATTTCCAACTAGAAATTTACAGCCTCAATTAAAATTATTGGCTTCCACTGACTGGCAGTGCGAAAATGACTTTGAATGAACACCTTAACTATAAATTCCATTGTCTTTTTTGAAGGATGTCCAGTTCTACTATTATTACAGCAATCAGTTAGAGTTCTGTGCTTGGATTTTGTCAGGGATGGAACTGGTTGGCACTAGTCACTGAACCCAAGTACTATACATGAATTGTACTGTGCTTAACAAATATGTTGCTGTGTCAGCTGTCATTGAAAGATAATTTGGGTTCAGGGCATTTTCTTACAAATTGCGGTTTTCAACGTGTTAATCACAAATAACTGGTCTATCGAGGGTGGAAAATTTCTGC
The DNA here is from genome assembly GCF_030684315.1 of Stegostoma tigrinum. NCBI lineage: Eukaryota > Metazoa > Chordata > Chondrichthyes > Orectolobiformes > Stegostomatidae > Stegostoma > Stegostoma tigrinum. Next base: position 33,667,301 of record NC_081374.1, read on the forward strand.
CCTTGCCATACTGAGAAGAACATTGGCTTGGAATGCTGGATATTTTTCACCACAAGGGAACCATCATTGTTTCTCCTTGCTGCAGTTTGCTTCAGGTACAATTAAACCATCACTATAAGCTTGAGTTCTGTGGCTGTTACTTTATAACAGGCACAGATTTCTAGTTTGTAAATAAAACATGGCAAATGCAGTTGGTTTCCAGTTTTTTTTAAAAGCTGTTTTGTTGTTTAGTTTTCTTTACCTCAAATTAAAATGCAAAATGTAGCAACCAGAGAGAAAGACATGTTGGACAATGACTGAGTAGAACAAGATTGATACTGAAATATTTGCATGTACCCCTTCTGTTCACTTTGTCTGCTAATATTCCCAAATCATACAGACCAGATGTCACTGTTAGTGGTATATGAGTCAAGTACTGGAAATTGCCTGTTCACAAAACCTACCCAAATCATGCTCTTTAGAAACAGAATTGCTATAAACTTTTTTTAGAAGTTGTTCCCCTCTTTCAGGAAGTAGAACCAGAAATTGCAAAGGAAAAGGCAAGTGAAATTTTATTTAGCAGTTTGTTGTCGGTTTATGGCCAGCTGATTACAAAATGAAAACAGAATAAAATGATTATCAGATTTATCAAAATTCACTTTTTCTGTGCCCTAACACTTACCATTAAAGCATCCAGCAGTATTTAAACTTTCCAAATGTTTCTCCTGTAATAGTCACTCGTGAGAACCCATTGTAATTTTAATTTCCAAATTTACACTCAGGCTCTATACCTTATATTTTAGAACACTTTCTCCAAGTAGATGGTTGGGCATTTGCTTGCAAAGGAGTGCTGTTGCAATCCTAATGATTTCAGAAATTGTGTGTATACACAGTGTCACCTGTTTAAATGCCTATTTATAAAAGTTTAAAAATGATCATAAATCCACTGACTTCCTGTGAAACTTGATTATGCTTCCCCCAACTCCAGTTCCTGCAAGGTATTCCATTCACATAGTTACAAATCTCTATTGGATTTGTTCTGATGACGTTACCTTCCACATTAGTGCTTCAAGTATGTCTGCAGTTGTACGGTAAAACTAAACACCATATTGAATGTGCTATAACAATATGCTTAAGGTATGCGCTTCTCCAGGGGCCAACTGGTCATGTATGAATGAGGATAGCTATCATCTGATTTAACCAGAATTAGAAGCTCCATCCCACACTAAACTCTTTGGCTTCACAAATTCAGACAGACAATTGGAAAGTCTCATTATTGCCCTGAACATCTTCTCTTTGGACTTACAAGGATGTTAGTTTGTTGGGTAGCAGTAATTCTCATGGGCTGTTTTCATTGTGATCTGAAGTTGTAGCTCTCCTCCGCTGTCAAGTTCACTATTTGATACACTCCAGATTATCTGAATAAGGCTAAAATGTAATGGGATAAGGTTCTTGTATTTCCTCCATACAAACCCTTCAGTAGTATGACCAATGAATGAGCTCTGATGATTTACATCTCCATAATGATCGTAATCTTTCTGTTTTGATCCCTAATCAACATATTTCCTGATTCCTAACTTTGTCAAATTCATCACATGTGCATTATCATGTGGGGGTCTGCTGAGAACAGTAGGATTGTTCTTTTATCACGTTCTACATGATAATCCTGAAGGCATAAGCGTGAATCATTTTTGGCAGGATAGGAAGCTCAGTCTCACCTTTCTGCCCATCAGCTACTCGGATGGTGATACAATGCATTGGGGCGAACATTGTCCAAAATGACCAGATGAGGGATATGTGCTACAACCATCTTACGTGAGACTTGCATAACTGTTCATTTAGTCATCATGTGCAATTTCTTAACCATGATGCATCATGAAAAATAATCAATGATGATAGAGTAAGAAGTTCCATCAAACAAATCTATCCTCACACATTCTCAAGGTCTGGTTGGGAATTTGATAGGTTTTAACAGTTCTGTTTATGCATACCTTTGGATGAAATTTGTCTGACAATTAGCAATGTTTCTCAATATACCTGGAGATCCTAGGCCACATACTGCCAACTGAGCTCTGGTACTTGGTAATTCTATATATCTCTGGTGCATTTTACTCAATGCGTCCTCTCAAAGTGAAGTTGGAATGACCAGTCATTCATCATATGTCATCAACAATAGTAAAATAATTCTTTTATTCAAATTTCATTTTCTTAGTGATGATGCTGGGTCTAGACCTGGCCAACGCTTGATATAATGTGGAGCTGGAGATACACAGCAGGTCAAGCAGCATCAGAGGAGCAGGACAGTTGACGTTTTGTGTCTAAACACTTCATCAGGACTAGAGAGTGGGAAGGGAGCTGGGAAATAAATAGAGGGAAGATGGATTGGGGCTGGAGGAAGGTAGAAGGGATGGTGATAGGTGGATACAGGTAGGGAGTGGCGGGGATTGGTTAGAGAAAAGGGTGGGGCAGATAGGTGGGGAAGGAAATGGACAGGTTGTGACAGGCCAAGGAGGCAGGGATGAGAGGAAAGGTTGGGCATGGGATGAGGCCGGGGTGGGAAGATTTTGAAACTGATTAATTCTATATTTAGATCATCAGGCTATAGTCTATCGAGACAGAATATGGGGTGATGTTTCTTCGGTTTATTTGTTACATCATTGTGGCACTGGAGGAGGCCCAGGATGGACATGTCATCAAAAGAGTGGGAGCAGGGGGTTAAGACGGTTAGCGACCAGAAGGTGTTGCCAATGATTGCATACAGAGCGCAGATGCTCCACAAAACAGTCCCCAGGTCTGCGTTTGGTCTCACCAAAGTAGAGGAGGCCACATGAGGAGCAACAGATACAGAAGACGAAGTTGGAGGATGCACAGGTGAACCCCTGTCAGATATGGAAAGTTTGTCTTGGGTCTGGGATGGAGGTGAAGGGGACGTGTAAGGGCATGTGTAGCACCTCCAGTGGTTACAGGGAAAGGTGCCATGTGGTCGGGAGTGAGGAGCGGATGAGGGAGTCATGGAGTGAGCAGTCCCTATGAAAGGCAGTTAGGGGTGGGGAGGGAAATATCTCTTCGGAGGTGAGGTCGGATTGTAGGTGGCGCAGATGATGGAGGATGATGCGCTGGTTGCCAGGTTAGGCAGGAATAGCATATAAGAATGTTGCTGCAACTGTACATCACATTAGTAAGACTGCACCCAGCATATAAGTGTACAATTTTGGTCCCCTTACTTGAAAAGGAATGTAGTTGCGTTGGAGGCAGTTCAAAGAAGCTTCACTAGCTTGATTCCATGGGTGAGGCATTTGTTTTATAAGCAGTAATTGAGTAGCTCAGGCTGATATTCTCTGGAGTTTAAAAGAGTGAGAGGAGATCTAATTAAGGTATAGAAGGTGGTAAAAGGGATTAACAAAGTAGGCATAGAAGGTATATTTCCTCATGCAGGCAATTAAAAGGTTGCAGTTTGAGGATTAAAGTTGGGGTGTTAGAGTTGAGATGACATTCAGCAATAATCATATCAAATGGTGGAGCAAAGGGATGGATCGCCTTCTCCTGTTTCTCGTTTTTAAGTGATTATTCTTATGTGATTATGTTCAATTGTGGGTTCAACTTGGTGGATCTCTGAAATTCTATTTTCCTGAGAAAACTATTTTTGATTTGATGGTTTATTAATAAGTTAAGATATTTTACATGCTTAAAAGATTCTTATTTTAAAGGTAATTTTGTTGTTTTATTTCACAATACAATTTGTACCTCTTGGAGCTACAGATATCCTCGCTTCCAGCAGATCTCTTATCAAGTCTGACATGCTTTTTGTTCATCTTTGAAATTCTCGTCAGTGCTGAGTGTTGCCATGAGGTTTTCTTCTCTAGGGTCTTCAGACCCATCCAATAATGTTTACAGTTCTGCTATGTTTCTATGAGTAGAAGATCGGTCTTCAGATGTCATTCAGATCATGATAGCTGATCTCCAGATTTCATGGTGAAGCTAAAACAAAGCTTCATGTCCAACGTTCCTCCCATGCTGTACAGTGAAGTTAATAGTGTATGACTGCCACCAATAAATGTAAGTCCTTTCCAGGACATGCATGGTCTAGCTAGAAAAGTCTCTTTAGTTGCTAAGATATATATTTTGTTGTATCTCTGCATTCATTTACATATTATAAGGATAGGTAATATATTATTGGAGACTATTAGGAAGACCCTGCCATGTATAATTCTCCCACCAGGCCTCATGATATCATCACAGTGGGCATTAGTCAATGGCACTCAATAAACATTAGTCCGGTCAGATGCACTGCACAAATTCACAAAGGGTCCTCATAATGCACTTTCCAACCACAAGGTAAAGGGTAACAGACACAGGCAAGATCCCCTCCAAGCCACTAACCATCCTGATTTTGAAATATATCACTGTTCTTTTAGTGTCACTGTTTTGAGGTCCTAGAATTCTCTCCCTAAAATAATTTTGAGCATCCCGACACCAAACGGTCAACAACAGTTCAAATACGCAGCTCACCACCACCTTCTCAAGGGCAACCAGGGATGGGCAATAAATGCTAGTCCAGCCAGCAATACCTAAGTCACATGAATAAATTAAAATAAGACCCTCAAACTACATGTACCTTTCCCCTCAACCATAGACTCTGCCCCTATGCTTGACTTGATATAATAGCATATCTACGTATGCACAGCATGGTTTCCATTGCAAATTTGGTTTCGAACACTTCTTTTGTGATTACTTTTATTTTGAAAATGTGGACATAGTCATGCCAGAAGGAGGCTAAGATATGGCACTGTTGATAAATTAAAAAAAATTGGGCGCAGTTGCACCCTGAGGCCAGGCAGAAAGGATGTTTAAATTGCCTCCTTCGCATATCTTTGACTTCGTCATCTTCCTCTACTTCCCCACTTTTCTGCTTCTCAGTCTTTGGTATGATTTAACTGCAGCAGACAATTCTCATACACCATCTTGTTTCACATTCTTCATGGTTCAATAACGAGAAAAAAGTGGACTAAAACTAACAGTGGCACGAATGTGCCTGGGAATTAAGCTGTCAAAAAAAATATGTTGACAAATACAGCTTCAACATTGTTACATATGTAGTAAAAAGCTAGCTGTAAAATTGCAGCACAGATTACATTGTTTCATACTCTGCCTGTTACTATTACTGTTACATTTCGACATCTCTTGGCATTATTGAAACTACAGCACTGTGTAGCCAGTTTGATTTCATATGCTGTTACATCTTGAAAAAAAAGACTAAAATCATAAAAGCACGCCTTGACATGCAGAGTTGAGCATCACTTGTGAAGCAGTTTGAAAAAGAGACAATCCAGAAATATATAAAGTTGTATGAACCAGATAGACACAAAGCTTGATTCTCGCTCCACATTGGGTGAACTTATCTTGTTCTGAGCAGACAATGAGGGAAGTAGTTGGCAACAATAGTTGGGAGCCCTGAAGTAGTTTGGGGTTGGCAGAATGGTGACGTATTCTCACCTGCACTTATTATGTACTCACTGGATTGCTGAAGATTTCCTTAAAATTTTTATCTCTGAGCAATGCAAAGACAACTTCAATTCCATCAAGGCTTTAAAACATCTCAGAACTTACAGAAGTTCTAACACCAATATGTTTTCTGAAGGAAGCTCAATACATTTTCCAGAAATTTCCCTCAGTGTACGGAGTCATTCACTTTTCATTCCATCCACAAGGTTAAGCAATCAAGCGCAATTACATCAATGAGATCAGTGAACAGAGTGACATAATCAAAAACGGTTCACCTAATAGGAAAAGCTACTTGAAAACAGAGTTCATTCCCTACTTCGACATCCAGTCATGTGAATATTAGAACATAAAAAGCAGAATTTGTTCTGATGCTGTCCACAGTTCAATAACTCACTTAAGCTCGCAACCCGCTACCACACATCACCAGCTGGATAAAATGGCAGAGTTGCACTGGAGGTCAAGCAACGATATCAAACTAAAGTCATTGCTTCTGAGAAAGGTAAGTTAAAATGCTGAGAAAACAAGGAAAACAGCATCCAGAGATTTTCTGAAGCAGCTTTATAACTAACCTACGTGAGATATCCAGCAAGGCTGCCAATTGTCTGAGTCTTTGATTCCCAAAGGATACACAGTGTTCCCAGGGCTGTGTTACTGTGATTAAAACTATGCAGATCAAGAGAAGCAAGAACAAAGTCCCTCATAGTGTGAACTTTTATGTTGTATTAAGCGAGGAATTATAACATTGTATATAAAAGAAGCATAGTTCATTCTTTGTTTTGGACTATTTTGACTAAGAAATAAATAATTTAGCAAAAGTTAACAGCTTGATCTGATTGAAAGGCAAATATTCTTTTATTCCAAGTAAGGCAAGCATGAATGAAAGAAAGACATGGGCCAAGGTTTCCAGAGAGCAGCAATCATACATGCCAACCGGAAGAATTTTTGTTTCCCAAAGTAGGCGCCAAGCCCCCAGGGTGGATTGGAACCCAGAGAGTAGATGATTGAGTATCCAGGAGAAGATATAGGATCCTTGGGAAGTAGGTGTCAGGTTTTCACAGGAATTCAAGTCTCCAGACAGCGGTTGGCCCCTGTAGTGGGGTGTCAAGTCATGGTTGGGTCAGGGGGAATAAGTGGTCTGGGAATGTGTATGATAAGTATGGGGTCATTTTAATAGTTATTAGCAGTTAGACTATGTACTTGATACAACACAGTGTGGAGTTGGACGAACACAGGAGGCCAGGCAGCATCAGAGGAACAGGGAAGCTGATGTTTCAGTTTGGGACCCTTCCTTAGAAATGGGGCATGGATAGGGGGTGTGCTCTGATAGAAATAGAGAGAGGAGGGGTGGGCCTGGGGAAGGTAGGTGGGATGGTGATAAGGCGAGTGCAGTTTGGGTGTGGTGGGGATTGATCAGTGAGGTGGGAAGAGCGGATAGATGGGAGAGAAGGCGGACAGGTCAAGGACAGAGGGATAAGAGGAAGGGTTGGTAATGAGATGAGGTCGGGGGTGGGGAGATCTTGAAGCTAGTAAAGCCCACATTAAGACCATTAGGTTGTAGGCTCCCAAGGCAGAATATGAGGTGCTGCTCCTCCAGTTTCCAGCTGGCAGTTGTGACAGTGGAGGAGGACCAGGATGGACGTACCACCAAGGGGGTGGGAGGGGGAGTCGAAGTGGTTCGCGACTGGAAGGTGTTGTCTTTTGTCACAAGCCGAGGGCAGGTGCTCTGCAAAGCAGTCTCTGAGCCTCCGCTTACTATCTCTAGACTATGGGTTTAATAGCGTAACTTTTCCTGAATAAATATTTTGCTTCATTTTGGAGGAACCCTCCAAAGTCTCTTCTTTAAATGAATACTTCCAGAGGGTTCCAGGCATAGAGGAATTGCACAGCAGAAAATTCAACTTCACTGGCAATTCTATGAGTCTGCTATAATGGGGATTCCACAGGCTGCCCATGCATAGCTCCTATCCACACTGGGACAAAGACTGTCTGCCATTAGAAAATCTGCCTCCTTATTTTTAGAGAGAAGCCTTGGGACTGTGCAAAGGACTGGTCCAGGTCTTGTTATGAGCAGGTTTTCAGTCCAGAGGTGAAGTAAACAGACGCTAGTGTTTATTTCTCTGGGACAATGATATTAATGCTTATCCCAAGGTTTCAGAACACCTTCTGAAGGGGAGTTATTGTGAAAGTACACGACGCTAATGCATACAGAGAGATACCTGACCTGTTTGTAAAATTTATTTGAGTAATGTAATGAACCATAGACCAAAGAGGTGGTGACCCTGCCCTTGGAAATGTTAGATGAGAGTCTAGCCCTATTTGAACACACAATCTTAATTACTGTCACACTATTATTTGACTCAAGTAAGGGGTAAGCCAACTTCCGAGAGCAGTTGAACAAACGAGTGAATTCTCCAGTCTCAGCAGCACCACTTGGCCCAGTGACTAGGGCAGGGCATACCATCAATCCCCGACAAAGCAACACAATGGACCCAGCCTTCGGGCAGAATCTTATAGGAGCCTGAGTGAAATCGGCTGTGGAGAGAAATGTGTCAGAATTGTGCGGGAAGTCCAGCAAAACCAATGACAACATTGGGAATGGCATCTTTTATCAAAATCCTGGATGTCAAGGCAAAATTCTCGCTAGTGAGTGGAGAGTTTCCTTTAAAGGGGGATTATTACTTGTTTATGACCATATTAACTGCACATTTCACCTCGTTAATATGCAGTTTCCTACTGTACCACCCATTGTCAGCAAGCTCTCAGCTTGGAATTCAGAGCAAGACTTGGAACTTCAACCTTTAAAAAGGGCATCCTGATGGGCACCAACCAAACATACCCTACATCAACAACCCATGGCATCTGACAGGTGCTGAGTTCTAAGATCCTTCTTGGCATTTTCCCAATTACCAAGGACATTTTACGCTCAAGATATACATACAGCTCATGCGCTAGACCAAGCTGCAACTCTGGGCTGTTCGCACGCTCCCTTAGCTCTCACTTTGAACCTTGCTGGATGCTCACTGCATTTCCTGACTTTCTACCCTTTGCATAGATTTTTGTAACTTGCCTCTCAGCCAGATAAAGCAGGCTCATAGTACTGCTGTGTGACATTACCATTTAGTACAGACACAAAGCCAGGAAGATTCTCATGATTTTCAGCAGTCCTCAGCCAAGTGAAGGGAGATAGGTTAGGAGTCCTGACACAGCAAGCTAAGGGCAGCCTTTGTTACCGGTCCAGGGTTTAGGTATGGTCAGTTAGCTGCTTGGGACCATCACCTTCAGGATCCTCCACCTAAAGATGAGGAGCTGGATGATGGGCATTCATTCACCTAACTGCACTCTTTCAGTTCTATTTTGGGCTGCTTTCTCCCAGAATATGAGAGAGACAGATACTAAGGGAGACGAAAGAGGATGGTATAGACGTTACTTCTGGTGTAGACGGGGAGGTATCCCGACTGAGTGTGTTGACAGCGCAGATGGCATGCAGAGTTAATGGTGGTGGGCGTTGGGGTAGGTGAAAATGAGTGGGGAAGATGTTGCAAGCAATAGTGAGAATAGTAGAGAATGAGCCTTGGTGAGAGGTGGGTTCAATAGCAGCAATAGAGTGAATATGAGGTTTTGGAAAGATGGAAATGGCACTTAAGCTGGCAGAATAAAGAAAGGCATTGACCTTTTTCCTCCATTGCTGTGTATTTGTCTACTAGGCTAAGACTGCATAAGACCCAGGTGGCATCCTTGGCCCAGACAGGCATGATCTCATGTTGCGACGTCCAATACCTGGATACAAGATATCCTGTCTCTGCACTATACCATCCAGCAGGACTTTCCAGGTGCCTACCCAAAAAAAGTGGTGCCAATTTCTCCTGTTTGCCAGGTCGTCTTGGGCAAATATCAGGATCCATGCGTGGCAGACCCTCACTGACAATTCTTGTCCAGGTGAACAAGGGGCTTTTAAAGGCTGTGCTAGCACCAGGGAGCTCTTTGATTTGGGATATCCCAGCAACAGTGAATTGTTCCAGGAATGATGTGTGGTAAGCAACATTCCCAATAAGATGCATGCATGCAGGCATACACAACCACTTTGCTCAGAGTATGGGGATCATAGCATTGATTTCTGCTCTGGAAGATGCCACCACACTTGCGCTAGGGTGGCCCACCCAGCTGAATGGAAAATTAGAGGGAAAGTTGTTGCAAAATGGCACAAGAATTGGTTAAAAGGGGTGCTATTGTGGTGTGGTAGGTAGTTAATGGGAGGAATTTGGTAAGAAGCAATGAGAAACCTTTTCTGAACCTTGTGTAGAGACAGCCACTGTTAAACCTGATGAAACTGATACTGAGCTAAAAACCTTAAATTCAACCCTTAAAGCATAATGACCGTAAATTGGCAAGGTCCAAGCAATGGGTTTCACATGAACAGAATGGGAGATTAGGCGCAGCATTGCAGTGGTGATGGTGTTGATGGTCATGGGGTTGGGAGCTGGGGTCTGTAGGTGAAAATGCTAGGGAGAGGCCTCCATTGGGCTTTTGGCGCCTGATCAAGACACATCACCCTCCTAGCCAGCATCAAGGTGTTACAACATGCCATTTGGTCCTAGCTCTTGAAGCTGTTTGAAAAAACGGGACAGGATTGGCAAAGGGAGCCCCTAAGAGTTTTAATTGTCTCAAGTGTGAACAGACAGTTCACCATTTCTCTCCATTTGCTGTCACTCAGCTCAACTTTTTAATATATATGACCACTATCACTTTTATTCATTGCAATTCAACTTTGCTATCAAGTCCATCGTATGCCACTTTTTAGCAAATGCCTTTTGAAAAACATCATGCCCATTATTCTCATCAACACTTTCTGTGCTCTCATCAAACATAAAACAGTCCAACTGAACCTTCCACAAATTAACAACTTTGATCTGGCTTCCTTTAATTAATCATAATGTAAGAAAAGATTGATGATGTTTTGTCATAGATGGTTTCTATGAGCTTTCCATGGTTAAGCTGACTGGTTTGTGATTGCTGGGTTAAATCTATTGTTTTTTTCAACAAGTGTGCAACATTTTCAGTTGTCAAATCCCCCCCCCTTCTTCTCGATCTAAGGGGGAATAAAAAGATTACGTCCAGTGCCTTCACAACTTCCCCTCTTACTTCACTCAACATCGTCAATTACATTGCTTTCTAACATTAGAACATAAGAAACAGGAGCAGGAGTAGGCCTTCTGTTCCGTCAATAAGATCATGGCTGACCTTTGTGAGGTCCCAGCTCTACTTCTCCCTCCACTCACCAAATGCCTAATTCCCTTACTGTTCAAAAATGTATCTATCTTTGCCTTAGAAAAAATTCAACAAGGCAGCCTCAACCAGCCAGGGAATTCCACTGATTCAGAATCTTTCGGTGAAGAAGTTCCTTCCCAACTGAGTCCTAAATCTGCTCCCTCTTACTTTGAGACTATGGTCCCTAGTTCTAATTTCACCCACTGGTGGAAATAACCTCCCTGCTTCTATCTTATCTATTCCCTTTTCAATTTTATATGTTTCTATCGGATCCCCCGGGTGATTTGTACATTTTAATTACAGGCAGCCATTCTAATACAGGATGTAGAGCTGGATGAACACAGCGGGCCAAGCAGCATCAAAGGAGCAGGAAAGCTGACATTTCTGTCCTAGACACTTCTTCAGAATTTCTGAACAAAGGTCTAGGCCTAAAACGTCAGCCTTTCTGCTCCTCTGATGCTGCTTGGCCTGCTGTGTTCATCCAGCTCTACACCTTGTTATCTCAGATTCTCCAGCATCTGCAGTTCTGAAGCCATTATAATACCTCCTCTTTATTAGTTTTCAAATATAGTGTCTGAACTGCTTTCTCTTTCACTCAAACTTCAGACGCATCTTCAACTTATTACAGTGCTCATCGAGGGTTTTCTGTTGTTGCTTGCCCTGTTTATTTACCCATCATGGGAATGTACTCAACAGTATCCAAACTAACTCCCCACTAAAGGCAACACTGTTCCAGTTACAAAATGGTTTTTGTAATGATTTTTGTTTACCAATGCTGGATTCCAATTTATCTGACTCAGCGCTGTACTTACCCACTGAAATTGGCATTTGTCTACCAAAAATGGATGTAGGGCTGATCAGGCACAATATTTAAGAAAATGGCGATCTTACATTCTTTGTTTTTTACAAAATACAAATGTGAAAATAAATGCATTTAACATAAACGTCAAAATTCTTGGAGAAGCAATATTGGTTAAACAAGGTAGTCCATCATGGTACAGCTCAGGGTAACTCACAATGGTTCACAGCACAGTGAAGTTATTGCTGCAATGAAACAAACATGGCAGTCAATTAACACACAAAATGGTTCCACAGAAACAATGACATAATCACCAGACTATTTGTTTTGCTGATGTCCTTTAAGGGGATGATGTAACAGGTTTTTTTGCTGGACTTCAATGTCTAAATAATTCCAACAGTTAATTCTAAGGAGCAATATGGAAAGTAAGGTATTGTTTGACATTCTGTAACAAGCTGCTCTTTTCCCGTAAGCTATCTGGGGATAATAATCAAATTATTTCAAATTCACAAATTGAACATATATTTTGGTCTAAGAACAACATAATTGCTGAGACTGTAATAATGGTTCAGAAATGTTTATGCAATGCTAAAACATTGTCTAGTGGACAGCAATGTGTTGTGCTTTAGAGCAATTTTGAAAAGCAATTATAAATTGAATGAATTAGTCTCAGTAATTTGTTCACAATTGATTTGTGAAATTGGTCAACTAATTAACTAAGGTTGAAATGCCAGGTATCCATCAAATCAAGGTTTACAATAAGAGCATTAATTGGAAAATTGTATAATTTAAAATTGAGACATTTAAAATAAAAGCTAACAATGAAAATCTTGAAGGAGCACTCCTATTTTTAATTTCTTTCTATTTTTGTTCTATTACATATATTAAAAATGTTGTAATTTTATGAATTAACTTACTTTTACTCGAGTAGTAACTTCTATATCTAAGCCAGTCATGCCATTTTTATTGTGAACTGAGCTAAGTGTAGCCATTTATTCCTTCCTCTGCAATGCACCTTAGTCCATCTCGTAGGCTGTGATGATGGGCAATATTGTATTAATGGATGGAGGGGGATTCGCAATGTGGTTATTTAGCTGCAATGAAAATGAACATGTGGCTTAAGCACACTGTTAAAATACTTTCATTCAATTAAGCCATCTTAAAGTATACTACTCCTTTCAGCATCAGGAACTATGGATTGAAAGATAGAATATAGATTATGTTTTTTCTGCTATGGATGGAATTGTACCAAACCTCCACTATCCACAAGGTTTAAGAAGTGGTCTCAGTGACATGCCAATCGACTTTCCGTCATTCTTCATTGAGTAATGCCTAGCTTTCAGTCGTTGGCTCTCACTCATGTCTCCAAAATGAGGTAGTTTTTTACAAAATGCATGGATAATATTCACAATCACCTTTACATTTGCCTGTTGATGTGGTATGTTGCACTTCATGATACCATTGCATTATTTGGAAACGAAAGGAACATATCATGAAGACCCCGGTACCTGCGATAAACAAGGACATATTGCTCTGAGTGGGTGTGGGAAACATTAAATGTGAGCATAATGAGTATTGTATGACTTTCCGTCATTCTTCATTGAGTAATGCCTAGCTTTCAGCCGTTGGCTCTCACTCATGTCTCCAATGTAACCAGCATCTCACTGTGCATTGAATGATAAGCACAAATCTACATTGCACTGTTGTACGGTATATCAGGCCATTGAGCCAAACCAGTGTATGTTATAAAGTAAGATTTGTTGCCCAGCCTGGGAACAGGGCAAACAATGAGTGAAAGGGACACTAAATTCTAGCTGTAAAGTTCTTCCTTTCAATACAATACTCATTATGCTCACATTTAATGTTTCCCACACCCACTCAGAGCAATTAGAACATAGAACATTACAGCACAGTACAGGCCCTTCAGCCTTCGATGTTGTGCCAACCTGTCATACCGATCTCAAGCCCATCTAACCTACACTATTCCACGTACGTCCATATGCTTATCCAATGATGACTTAAATGTACCTAAAGTTGGTGAATCTACTCCCATTGCAGGCAAAGCGTTCCATTCCCTTACTACTCTCTGAGTAAAGAAACTACCTCTGACATCTGTCCTATATCTTTCACCCCTCAATTTAAAGCTATGCCCCCTCATGCTCGCCGTCACCATCCTAGGAAAAAGGCTCTCCCTATCCACCCTATCTAACCCTCTGATTATTTTATATGTTTCAATTAAGTCACCTCTCAACCTTCTTCTCTCTAATGAAAACAGCCTCAAGTCCCTCAGCCTTTCCTCATAAGACCTTCCCTCCATACCACACAACATCCTAGTAAATCTCCTCTGCACCCTTTCCAAAGCTTCCACATCCTTCTTATAATGCAGTGACCAGAACTGGACACAATACTCCAAGTGCGGCCGCACCAGAGTTTTGTACAGCTGCAGCATAACCTCTTGGTTCCGGAACTCGATCCCTCTATTAATAAAAGCTAAAACACTGTATGCCTTCTTAACAGCCCTGTCAACCTGGGCGGCAACTTTCAAGGATCTGTGTACATGGACACCGAGATCTCTCTGCTCATCTACACTACCAAGAATCTTACCATTAGCCCAGTACTTTGCCTTCCGATTACTCCTACCAAAGTGCATCACCTCACACTTGTCCGCATTAAACTCTATTTGCCACCTCTCAGCCCAGCTCTGCAGCTTATCTATGTCTCTATGCAACCTACAGCATCCTTCGTCACCATCCACAACTCCATCGACCTTTTTTATTATGCCCTTATTTATCGCAGGTACCTGGGTCTTCATGACATGTTCTTTTTGTTTCCAAACGATGCAATGGTATCAAGAAGTGCAACATACCACATCAACAGGCAAATGTAAAGGTGATTGTGAATATTATCCATGCATTTTGTAAAAAACTACATCATTATATCTTCTTTATTTTTGATTGCAGGCTAAAATGGGAAAAGTGCTGTTTTAAAACCAAAGAATGTGGAAGGAATTGTTATACTTTTAAATAAATCAAGATGCTGAAATGTATTGTGTCTGATGTTTAGGAAATCGGGGATGTGGCTTGCAGATGGCGTGGCAATGGAGTGTGTGAGCAGACTGTAGTTTGGTTGGAAGCAAGTAGCCGACTGGTTAGTATAATTACGACCAATCATGATGCAAATGTCATCAGCCTGATGACAATTTGCCCATTGTCTTCTGGACAGCTGAACAGATTGTGGATGTGAACAACGTGCCTAGAAATGTTCAATCCACTGGAAGAGCAGGTGGCCTCTCTGCCTGCCTCTCTCTCAATGGTAAGATACCTGAAGCTTTAAGAAAGTTGCTTACTGCCACCACTTACTATAAGCTGTCACCTTTAAACAGTAACTAAGAGACTTTGTATTTACTGTGCCAATTACTCCATTCTTCCTTTGAAGAAGTAAAAGAGCCTGGACAAAGGACTTTGAAGAACGGAAAGTCTGAGCAAGCAAAAGGAATATTTCACCAGATCTCTGATTTGAACTATGTCTTCCATTTGTTTTTAACAACCCATAAGACCACTTCATTCGTTTCAGTCTGTCTCTATGTGGAGGGACTGTAAAAGGAGTTTAGAGTTATAACTGGTAGCACTGGAATGTAGTACACAGTTGTTTATTTGTAATTAGAATTTAACTTTGTAACAAATTGAAGTTCTTGTCAAGTACAAGAATCTGGTCAGTATTTTCTATTGACTTGACTTTAAAACAGATAAATCAGGACTTTCAAGTGCTTTGATGAAATCATTAACTTTGTGGTGAGCCCTGCAGTCACGGGGCTTAAGAATCAGCACATTTCCCCAGGCGGGAAAGTGTAACAGTTTCTCGCATCAGATACGTGGAATTCCCTTTGAATAATGAAGATTCAATGTAGACTTTTAGTTGTATTGATAAGGGTAAAACTTGTGAAATTTTAGTGAAAGCTGCAGCAGGAAGCCAAACTAAATTGCAATTAATCATTTTGACACATTTGTGTCTTGGGTGAATGCTTCTCAAACATTACTTCCTTTTGTGATTATTGCTGCCTAAATATACTGCTGCTCCAGCATCCCAAATATCACTTGTTGTTTCACTAGTGAGGAGCTGCATTTGGCTACTGCTTTTTATTTCATGCTGAATTTGCTACATGAAGATCTGATAGATCATCTTCCTTTTTAACTTGTGATGTTAGGAGAAGGACAAAGCTGCATCCCGAAAAACAGAATCACCAATTTTATTGTCAGAGGCTCTCAGAACAGTTTAACACGGAAGCCCATTATTTCTAGTCTTTAATAGGATGTACATGTAGCAACAACTGGGATTTTGCATTCAAATACAATAAAGTGTTCTAACTAACTTCAGGTTTTATGGTGTGTGTCATTACCATTTTCAAGAAAGTAATTTAATTAAAATGGCTTTCTTCCCTTAGGGTTAAGATTCCAGTGATTTTTGTGCTTTCTGCTTACTGTAATGGAAAATATTGGCAGGAAGAATAATAGGCAATGCCATCATTGTACGATATAAATCTAAGCATTTTGTCAGTTTTTTTAAGAAAAGATTCTGGCTGCATTACTTTGATGGAATAGGTTCCAGGGTGTTTTTTTTACCTGTTATCTCAAAACGCCAATTCAAGCTATTTTTCTAGGTAACATTTTTTTTAAACGTCAGGCGTCAACACAGGTAAATATGAACCTTAAAAAGGGGTCTAACAGGAGAAACTACTTCTTACAAACCTCTTCTGACTTTTGTGGAAAGCTGGGATTTATTAGCAATCACATTTCTAAAGCCAAACACACCCCCACAAAGAGAAATGCTCTTTGACTAACCTCCTGAATTACAAGGGTAATAATCCTGTAATTTAGATCACGATTTGCAACAATGCATTTCTTCTGCAGATTTGATTACAATGCCTGGTACGCAGCAGATATTGTAGAGACAGCTAATTTTCATTCCATTGACTTCGGTGATTATCAGGCTGTGAAACGATTGTGTGATCCAGTCTGCAAGATTACCAGTAATCCACCCAAGGCTTTATGTATGATGAACAGAAAACATGAGCTTTTTTATTCTATTTCTTTTTGGAAAAATGATTTACAGTCATTGTTTTGTTTTTTACGTTCCTCTTATTTGATGACATGTGTGTCAATATCTATATCTGGCAGTTCCTTCTATCTAGCAGGGAGTAGCTGGGTGGAATGATCAAACCACATACACAATGCCACGAGCAAGATAACCAAACCATTTGATTCCTTGAGCACATGCTTGCAGCTGATGGGAAGCCCATGTTTTTTTCAGCATTGATAGGCAGCTCACTAATTGTGAGGGTGAAGAATTACATTGGCGCATCCAAATAACCAAGCTAGCAAAAAAAAAGTTCAGCACTCAGCACCATTATACTGTTGGTACAGGACATGCAATCATGCTCCTTCTGCTGCCAAAAGAACCTTCTGCAAAATCTAAGCAATTTTCAGTGCTGCCTTCACAGCATGCTGTAGGTTTCAACTGAGTTCCTTTGAAACAATATAGCATGAATAGTGCCTTGAAACTATACAGGTGGGTGGCCAAACAGCAATCATGAACAGGCCATGCAGGTCACAAACGGACTCCAAGCAAGTTTATCTTTGAGGTATGGTTATGCAGTTTCACATTAGTCTTAAAGGAGCCACAAAGTGCAACAAACCAGACCGAACACGGTAACAGATTTCAGAACGAACGTTGTATGTATCCCTTACTCTGTGAATAGAAATGATGCCGCTTTCTATTTCCAATGGGAAACCAAATTCTTATACTGCAAACCATTCCAAAATTGTAGCATATACAAAGTTGGTAGAAAAAAAATTGGAACATTTCATGTTATAAATTTAGGCTGGCTGGTTTAGCAGCTGCATCAAAAGCAGCCCATATATTCTGCTTGATTTTAAAAAAATGGTAAGGACGACCTTTTAGGTTATTGTAAATACAGAACAATTTGTGTCACAACACAACTTGCAGGATTTTTACTTTATTATTGATTGTGTAAGTTGAATTAGTTTGATGATTCACTTGTGCATCAGTTGTTTTCTCATCCAGAAGGCCAGAAATATGCACCAAAATCACTAATTTTATTTGTATTTATATGAAAAGAAAATTGAATACTTTTCCACATTAAAAATTTTACAGCCTTGCGGCAGCTGAGGTTCTCTGTATAATTATGATATTCTTTCAAGAGTACTTAGACTCAATGAGACATACAGCATGGAAACAGACCCTTTGCTTCAACTTGTCCATGTTGACCAGATATCCGAAATCAATCTAGTCCCATTTGCCAGCATTTGGCCCGAATCCCTCTAAACTTTTCCTATTCATATACCTATCCAAATGCCTTTTAAATGTAGGTGATGTACCAGCCTCCAATACTCCTTCTGGCAGCTCATTCCAAACACCTACCACCCTCTACATGAAAAGGTTGACCCTTTTGTCCATTTTAAATCTTTCCCCTCTCACCTTAAACCTATGCCTTCTAGTTTTGGACTGCCCTACCCTGAGTAAAATATCTTAGTTATTCACCCCATCCATGCTACACATGATTTTATATACTTCTATAAGGTCAACCCCCAGCCTCCAATGCTCCAGGGAAAATAGCCCCAGCCTATTCAGTCTCTCGCTATAGCTCAAACCCTCCAATCCTGGCAACATCTTCATAAATCTTTTCCAAACCCTTTCGAGTTTCACATATCTTTCTTATAGCAGGAAGGCCAGTATTCCAAAGGTGACCTAACTAACGTCCTGTACAGCCACAACAAAACCTCCCAGCTCCTACAGTGAAGTGTCCTGAAGATGTACTGGGATTATGAAAGTCTTTTTCACAAATTCAAGTTTTTCTCACCCTGAAATAAAGCGAATAGAGTATACCATGTGAAACCCTGTTTATTAACTCAATGTATTCAACATGTAAAACATTGGAAAAGATGAACTTCCCATATAAGTTCAGCAAAACACAGACAATGAAATATAGCAGATTTTTGGGAAGAACTCATCAGTGTATACTATTAAAAATGATACAAAACACAGCATATGGAGAAACTATTATTCAAGACTTTATTTTGATGTTAGCAACATGATTTTGTTTTAAATGGCTCCAATGCTTTATCACAAACTTGCAAAAGCATATTTTATATCCCTGCTATTAAAATGACATGCAGCCTTGAATTATCCTGAAAGAAAACGAATAATGCTGAAAATAATTTATTAATTACTCATTATTTTCAAAGGTGATTTGACTGTACTATTTATACAGTTATTGATCTAGTTGAAATATTATGCCTATGTCACTGTGTAAGCAGAGATTTATGTGAGTATTGCAAACCAAAGAAATTATACAGTTAATGTCATGCCAGCAGTTTTAGCCCTTTTAAGGATGTAATAAAATATTTGTAACAATATTTAAGGACCACAAACAAAGATATTGAACTCAGCGGTAGTATTCTGAAGTTCGAAGTGTTATCTATTTCCATTCAATTCTGGTATCTAACATTTTGAAATCTATGAAAGTATTGCTGCTTTGATTCCAAAACCACAAAACCATTGTAACGGTCTGTTGTGGGAATTGAGTAGTTCTGCAGCTTGTAAACAGGGCCATCACATATCAAAGTTACTGATTGGGAGGCTTAGCCACAGTGATGGATGTGTGGGGCCTCATGTAAAAGCAACACATTGAAGATTGCATGTAAAGTCTCTAGATTCTGTGTTTTCCCTTATCACATCTCTAGATCTTAGACAGTGTGATAAGGGGAAACTGAATTTTTAAAACCTCACCAAGTGACAATTCCTCACTTGTGCATGCTCGTTGAGTGAGTGTGAACCTGCTATTGGACTATGACTGCACCACTGCTTTGGTTGTGAATAACTAATCGTGCATTGAACTTGCTGCCTTCTAGTCTGTCTGGCTCAGTATTGCATCACTCAGCATCTTTCCGCAGTGACTCATTGCAGGGGAGCTTTTATATTTTCAGTGGGCGCAAGGACAGCACAGACTTGAAGCAGATCACACTGAGCATTGAGAAAGGAGAAAGGAATATTTACAGCTTCACTTATGAAAAGATAATAAACACACAAAACTGAAGGCTTTTTTGAATGCCTGCAATTATATTTGGTGAGATGCAGCATTAGTGCAGGCGCATCAATATTGGTATTGTTCTTGCATTTTGCTCCCAGGTGAATTTTTCTTATCGCTCTGAATCTGTGTACAGAATTTTCAATACATTGCAATTACAATCAAAACTGTTGAGCCACTTTCATGTCAGGAGCCTTACAAAATTTACAATGGGTTTTGCCAGGAATCTTCACTAAGCAAGAGCACCACTATCTGACATTTGGGCTCACTGGCCAATTTGGGGAGAGTGGACAGGGTTACACATTGGAGCTGTAAGTTGAGGTTTTCTAATTAAGGTGACCATAAAAGTGCTTACATTTTTGATCCTGCAGTATCTGTGGGAATGGAGAGAAGACTTAGGAATATGTTTCTCATTTAGACACCCTGCAATTGAATACGACAGATGGGAGAAAGATGAACTCTTGAGGACAGAAGCAACAGGACAAGTTCTCCAACTTAGTATGCCATAATGGATAAGGCAAACTATTTATCATGAACAAAAGAGTCCCTTTAGCTTGGAGAAACCTCACCAGGAGCTTAAAGGCTAAGACAAACAGGGATTACATGTAGTATATCAGTTACAGGTGCCAAGCACCACACTCTTAACTTCTCGGCATAATCCCGAACAGCATTCATCAGAATTTCTCACTGTTAATTTGTAATAGTCCTGAAGATCACTTAATGAAGGATAGAACTGAACCCAACTTTTACACACTTTTATAATCATCTACTTAAGTGTTCAAAATTACAAGCATGCACCTCCTAACTCAACAGCCATAGTTATCTCATTTACTGAAATTGGGAAAGTGATTTTCTTTCCCTGCTGTTTGCTAGTCTGATTTCTCATAAATGATGTATGACACTACAAGTGAAAAGATTTCATCCAATCTTGACATAGCCCAAGGGATGACTTGATAGTTTTTTTTGACAAAAGGTACAGATCCACATAAAAATATTAGATTTTTAAGGCTCTGGTAACAATCATAGTTAGAATTAATTTCATATTTAATTTTCTGGCTTGTATAATTTTGAATGTCATTGATTGTTTCAGGATATTGTGGCTTGTTTCACCTGCTGTGGTTCAATTTGTCACAGCTCTCAAAATGTGAGCAGACTTTTCAGAGCAGGTTATCTGATGTGGATTGGGCTGTAGATTCCTCAGTGAGATAGAAAAATGATGATTTTTTCCCCCAATTTTCAGCTACAAAACATCAACCAGGCAGAGAAAAACCTCAAGAGAGATCAGTGTAAATGTAATAATGTTAAATTAACATGGTGGGATAGAGATATGCACTTTATTGAGTATCCTCTTAATTTATATCAGTCCATGTCTATTCAAAGGGCACAAACAAATCCTCATGTAATGCCCACTACCTTCAAATAATACAATCGGACGAGATGTTTGTTGGTATGTCTGAGTGCTTGAGACAAGGTTTTTGTGGAGCCTTACTGGATCTTTCTGTGGTAGAATATGGTACGCCGAAATGATGACTTGAGTTGATTAGGCTAATTACAATGCAGTTACCATGACCCCCCATTAAAAGAACTGCCAAAACTGTTTTGGGGCAGCAGTATGTGGTTTTTAATGAGAGTTTTATCCAATAAATGATGGCCTTATGAAGCAATCTCTGACACCCATGTGGCCAGCAGTGCTGATAACGCTCATTCATTGTAAAAATCAACACCACAACTTTCGTTCAATGGACAAACGTGCCAACTAACACAATTAAACATAAATCATAAGCAAGTAACAAGCATTCATCTGCACTTATTCAGGCACCTTACAATTCCATCCAAACAGGGTGAGGCAGTGACTAGTTTGATGAGGGACAAGGGACCAACTGTGGCAGTTGGTCGTCCATTCAGAGGCAGCTTGGTAGCCACTGGAAATGCATGCCTGATTGGGAATGAAGTCGCCTTGTTGGGGAGGGGGGAGGTTT
Source organism: Stegostoma tigrinum (assembly GCF_030684315.1). Classification (NCBI taxonomy): domain Eukaryota; kingdom Metazoa; phylum Chordata; class Chondrichthyes; order Orectolobiformes; family Stegostomatidae; genus Stegostoma; species Stegostoma tigrinum. Next base: position 33,688,929 of record NC_081374.1, read on the forward strand.
CAGATGTTAACAATGTCCTGCCATGAAAGCATGAGCCTTACTGAGGCACTGCTCCTCAGATCTGTTGATGGAGTTGATTAACTATCCATGGGCTTTGTGGAGAGTGTCTCATCTCCTTCCAGCCTGATGTCTGTGTCTGTTCCCTCTGGCAAGTGGAGCGCCAAGTATCTAAGGAGAAAAGGTGCTGGTGCTATGTTCTTCCTGCTACTGCAGTTATTATGGTGCAGTTGGTGTTGATGTTTCTCAAGTTCTTCACAAAAGATGCAAGATGGAACTGCAAAAATTGCCCCTGGGCACGGATGAAGTTTGGCATTGGGAAGGGCAACTGGAGGTGAATGAACTGCTAGACAGGTGAATGTCATCCAAGAAGGTAACCGGTTATCTGTCAAGCAATGAAGAAAACTCCCTGAATGAAACAGTACTATAAATAGTAACTTCACATTCTGGCCATAGCTGGAGATTAACAGATCCATGATCAAAAGCTTCTCAGTTTTTTTCTGTTTCACTGAAGAAACACTCACAAAATGCATTCACCTTTTTCACTCTAACAACTGATCAGGAAACATGTATCCTGGATAATAAAGCCAGAATTTACAGTTTAATTACCTACCAGAATCTGGAAATGCCTTCCCCCAATAACTACACAGGGTCTCCCCTGCTGATCAATCACATCTGGATGAATCCCAAAAGAAGGCTAGTTGATATCAGGATCTGAATCTGACGTTATCTTTTGGCGATTCATGAACTCACAACATATACAAACCAGTTCCCCTGCTTTGAAAAGGGTCCCCAATGTCTCAGTATTCAGATAGTTAGTCTGAAAAAAGACTGTGCCTAATTTGTGAAGCAACTACTTAAGAGGTATGAATATTTTTATCTTTATGCTTTTCAATGTTATCAATTCAGGACTAATCTGGCTCCTCTGGACGCTTACTATGAAGCATTGTTAAAACTTCTTAGTATCTCACAAAAGAGCTGGAGTTAGAATCTTCTGCTTCAATATCATATTTGATTTGTGCCTGAAGTTCACATGCAGGTCTGAGCCAATCTCTTGGGAAGGATTTGCATATTGATTCCTGGGGAATGCCCTTGAATGTGCGTCCACGCCTGTCATCTCTGCATGCAGAGCTGTGTGAGCAGCATCGCAAGCAGGAAGGCAGAGAGCTGCATGTGTATTATTGCGGGTAGTGCTTGATAGACAACCAGATTGCACACAGGAAAGAGACTGCAGGTACAACCGACAAGCAATAGGGTTGATTATCAAACTTTTAGTGGAAGATACCAGGAATTTGTCCATATCTGGTGAGTGGTAAGGTTTTTTATGTAATTTCCTTTTTTGCTAAAAATTGTCTTTTATTTTCACTCTGCAGCTAACTTTACAAATCAGATGTATGCATTCAGAGTCAGAATAAATCATTTAAAAAGAAATTTTAATAGGTGGTTATCATAGTATTAAATGAATATTTCTGTGCTATCTTTTCTAATTTTGTAACTATGTTTTTCTCTGATGGATCTGATAATACTCTTTAAAATTAGTTAAATATGCATGCATGGATTTGACCATACCGGCTGGTTAATATAATATAGGCATAATCAGATTTACTCAGAAGGATAGAAATGAGTCTACATTTCTTTTCCTGGTCCAGCTTTATTTATGTACTCAAGGACAAAGCAGTTGTACTCTGAAAAATTCTGTCACAATCTGCACAAGTAGTAGCAGGCAATCATGGGTGGACAGTGTGGGAGATGTAAGGAGTGGATATAAAAATATGAGGAAAGAAATTCGAAGGCTTTGTACTGCAGTGGTGTCAAAATGCACCTGGACTTTCAAATCTTGTACTATAGTGCTAAAATATGGCATGTCTGCATCAGCGTAATCCCATATCTTGCCTATGTATGAAACAAAATGTGTAAAAATTAGGCAAGGACATGCTGTACCACCACAAGCCTCTTATCAGAAACAACCCATGGGTTCCCATTAATCAAATACAATGTAGTTAACGAGGTTGGGATTGATGTTTAACCAAATATTCCGTATTCATTTGCCCCATGGCTACTGTGTTTAAATTCTCACCATTGTTTGCTGTTACTTGTGAAATTTAAAATATTATGTTTCTTTATCTGTATTAAATACAGATTTAATAAACATAAGTCCTCCATATTTCAAGATATTAATTGTTATGCATAGGCTAGAAATCATTGACAGCATAATTTACGTTTGTAACAAGTATTCCATGCAAATAAATGATTCATTGTTAAAATATATATCACAAATTGATCCAATCAACAGCTTTATATTATGAATAGCATAATGAGTGTCAGCTATTGCGGGAATAACATTCCTTTGAGTGACTAAGAAGATTCTAGGTTCTAGCCCAACTCCAGGTCATAAGTATGTCAGATAGGCTAACACTTCATTTCAGTAATAAGGGTGTGAATCATTGTCAATAATGCTGCATTTTGGAAGAGTCATGGAGTTAAGTCCCTGTCTACGTATTCATCTCGACATTAATGATTCCATGGCATCATTTGAATGTACTAGGGAGTTTGTTTAGAGTCCCGAACCATCCTTCCCATTCAAAGATCTGCAAAGATGGAATGATTGTCATGGTTTGGGTGTTGTGTCAGTCTGTGCAAATTTGTTGCACATGCTCAAACAAAAAAGTGAAGTAATCTCAAAAGCAATTCATTGGATACAAGGTATTTTGAGAACATTCTGACAATATGCAAAGGTCCTCTATTTTTTCTATTTTCTCCATTTGAATGTCCCTTGAGGGTCAATTTTTACATGAATGCTGATGATATCCATTTACCTTTTCAACCATCCCCTGTTCCCAAATTGTCAGACTACATATTTGAAACCCGGTACTGGTTGAGCAGAAATTTCCTTCGATTAACTATCGAGAGGATAAATATCATTGCCTTTGGTACCCACAACAAGCTCCATTCCTTATTCAATACCTCTATCACTTTCCCTGGAACCTTCTGATGCTAAACAAGGCTGATTACACCCTTGATGCCTGTGTCATTCCTAAAATGATTCATTGACCATATATCCACACCTTGCACTGCAAGTCATTGTTTCCACTTCTCTAATATGACCTGACTCTGCTCCTGCCTCAGGTCATCCATTGAAATCTTTCTCTGACTCTGAACTTCTAGACTTGACTATTCTAATGAACTCATAGCCATCTTTCCACATTTGACCTACTATTGTGGCATCTGAAACAAATCCCAAATGCTAACTTTACCGGGGTCTCTTTTCATATCACCCTCTGATTTCACTGGCCTAAAATTGGTTCCCAGTTATGCAATGCCTCAGTTTTAAAATTCTAATCTTCATCTTTAAATCTCTTCATGGTCTTGTCATAGCCAATCTCTATACCCCTCTTCACCCCATAACCCCCCTAGATTACTGCTTTTCTCTAATTTTGAGCCTGTAACATCTGCAATTATAATTGCTCCATATTTGGTAGCCAAACCTGCAGTTGCCAAAGCCCTACATTCTGAACCCCCTTGGCTAAAGCTATTTATGTTTTATTTCCATTTAAGATATTCCTTAAACCCTACTTATTTGCTCGATATCTCCTTGAGTGGCTGGGTGTCAAACCTTGCCTTTTGATGCCAGAGTGAGGTATTTTACGATGTTTTATTATGTAAAGGGCTGCCTGTATATAATTGTTATTCTAGTATTTAACATTCACAAGTTTTATAATACACCAATCAGGCAAGTGGATTTCTGTTGTAGTCTCTATTCTGTGCTGATTTAGTTATTTTTACTTCAATCAGGAACCGATATGCTTGGAAAGATAACATCAGTCAAAATAAAGCATAGACCAAATAGACAATGTTGTCAAGGACACTAAAGGGCTCTAAATGGAAACATTTCATGGGTTCCCATTAATCAAAGCCTTCCTAATACTGTGTGAAAGTCGAAGGATGATCATCAAGTGAGGGCAAGATCAGGCTCAACTGTGAGCTGTGTGTTTCTTGCATGAGGAATGCCCACTTGGATTAAGGAGTAAAGGGTAGCTGGCATTGATATGACTCTTTTGCAAGAGCTAGAAACAGACATTTAAACATATTTTATCATTTATTCACTTGATTGATTGATAGATTGAGTCATTCCTAACTTTGGTTATAACCTAAATGTTTTAGAAAAATGCAATATAAGCAAATTGACAAAGCTGCAACATGACGCAAGAATTTGATTGTAAATAATTCAATGTATTAACAATTGAGATAGGCAACAGAAATATATATTTATATAAATAGTAGTTTTTTTCATATGGATCTTGAATATTGATGAGACAAGACATTTTGTTGATGCTTTCACTCTGCACTCATCTGGACATTTGTAAGGATAGCAATGTAAACAGACACAACACTTTATACTGTATGTGATGAGAGTGCTGATTTGCTGGCAAGCAGTGTGGTAGAGGTGTTACCATGGAGAGTTGAATAATGACGAACAGTTCCTAGGTTTGTTTAAATTTAAACCAGGCAGATTGGTATGGATTGGTCAAGATATTGCTCTGATGGATTAATATATCATGATACACTTGACCTTGTACTTTGTAGACAGACACATTGTATCTATTTCAACTTAACAAAACAGGTGACAGCTATTCTTTGCTTCATTACTCAATATATTATTAGAATGAATAGCTAAATTGATATCATCTCGATACAATATGTTCCAAAATCAAAATTAGCACCACAGGGGCTCTTGTGATGCAGTGGTAGTGTCCTCACCGTGATTTAGGGGCATGTGTGAGCAGGATCATAAGCAGGAAGGCAGAGGTCTGCATGTGTATTATTATAGGAAGTGTTTGATAGACAATCGGATTGCACACAAGGAAGGGTTTAAGTGTGTAATAACATCTCTGCACAGATTTGAATCAAAAGTATTAAAATTATAACTATTATGATGCCAAATCAAAGGTTGGCTAAGAATTTTAAAGAAACTCATTCTACTTCGGTAAAATCTGAGCAACTCAATCTTATATGTACCAGATGTTTGATAAACAGAGGCTGCATCAGACATTTTAAACTGTTAAATAAGTGCCAAATCTATTGCTAATATGGTTGTTTTATTTTTCTGAGATGTGTTGTGCAAAATAACTTGTGACAAGCCTTGCATTTTGAAAAAAAGTTTTCTTTTTCTGAGATGTCCCCTTACCCAAAGTGAAACTAATATATCCCCAGAAAGATAGATTAATTAACTAATCAAAAACCAAAAGAACTGCAAATGCTGGAAATCATAAGCAAAAACAGAAATGGCTAAAAAAGTTCAGCAGGCCTGGCAGCATCTGTGGAGAGAAATCAGAGTTAATGTTCGGGAATAGTGATCCTTTCTGAGAACTAAGTCTGCTCTGCGAGAATTTCTTAACCACAGCATCAGTCCAACATTGTGCTGCCATACCCAATTAGGTGCCAGCTGAGCCAGGCAATAAAACTAACCTCACTGATCAAGATCTCTATGTCGTCTTCCAAACTATAATAGACAGAAGCCTCAGGCTTTTGTCTTCGAACAACAAAGCTGATTCCCAAGAGCAGTCATAGCTGGCAGTAGGGTGTTTGCACTGGCACTGAGCACCAATATCTTTTCATTTGGGATATATCAATAGTGAACAACGAAGTGAAGATATTCCACAAGGCAGGCAAGATCAGTTTGCCAGCAAATTCCCTTTCCACTCTGCTCAACTCACAAACCATAAAACACCTTCAGCTCGAACAACCTCATCCTGATACATGTGCACCTTACCATATAGGATAAGGCTGTTGTCATACTGAAACAAATAGCAATGCTATGTAAACAACTCTGCAAATCTTTGCAATGAGGATGGCCATGGGGTCCAAATTGTGTCCTTAGAGAAATAGAGCCTTTGTTTGCTCAGTGTACCCTGTATATGTACCTGGTCTCTTAAATGCTGCCTGATTTTTCTGGTTTGACACAATGCTGCAGACATAGCTGGTCTGCCGTGATGATTGTGGCCAAAGGAAAAACCAAGTTTGTTTGAAGCTGATCTGAGTAAATGCTTAGAGATGTGTGTCAACATTTTGTTTAAGAAATATTTTTACAAAGTGCTCTAGAAAATGAAGATCGTGGGAGTGATATCAAATTTGAAAGAGTGAATTAAAACAAGTTTCTCAGAGGCCTGTAATCAGTCAGTGAAGTTGGTGCCCCCTTCGGTTCACAAACTCCTCAATTGCATTTGGTGATAGTAGCTGTTCTGTTTGATTTTTCAGGCGTAACTTATGGTGAGTTCAAGCAAAATGTAACATCAGGAAATTTTGTAATTGAAAGGCTGGACCAAGTAAATTAACATTGGAGGAGATTTGCACGCTGAAGATTTGACCCATTAAAAGGATCAATTAAGTTTCATCAATAATGCACTAAAGCGCATATTTACTTGGTATAGAGTCATATAGATCTACAGGACAAAAAAAGACCCTTCAGCCCATCAAATACGCACTAGTCAAAAACAATCAGTTGTTCTAATCCATTTCCCAGTGCTTTGATTCACACCCTTGCATGCATTGGCATCACAAGTGCACATTTGGAATCATAGAATCTCTACAGTGCAGAAAGAGGCCATTCAGCCCATTGAGTCTGCACCAACGCTCTAAAGAGCATCTCACCCAAACCCAACACTTCCCAATCCCCATAACTCAGCATGGAGTTTTTACCATGGCTCATCCACCTAACCTCTAAATACTTCCCAAATGCTATGAGGGTTTCTGCCCTTTCAGGCAGAGCAGAAAGCTAAAAATGTTGAGATTTGCAACCATTTTCTCTTTTGTTTATCAAATGTGCAAAATAGAATAGAAAAAGCTATATTGGCTATGGAGTGTAAAGTAATCAAACAGATATTTAGTACTAGTATGAAAATCTTTAAGTCTCTCCTCAAAACCCCATAAATGAGCACAAATAGCAAAAACTCACCATGATTAATTTGATCCGGAATGTCACAGGTTTTGATTATAGGGCTAGCTTTCACTAGTAATGTTATCTTAAAACAGCAGGTTGTGTTTTTTTTTTATAAGTATTGTTTTAGACATAATTTGATTTTAAAATTTTGCTTTTTGCTAAAGTCTGTTGAGTTGGAAAATGTCGCTGGAGAAAAAAATTCAGTGTAACTTAGCAGGAGATATCTGGAACACATGTTATGTGTGGCAGGTTAAACCGTTGAAGGATACAGTTTATTGGATCATTACAGACAGATGCTGATGGAGTTGCTTTTATCTTTGAAATTATTCTACTATTTGAGGAGTTCACAGACATAATGCATATGATATATATGAAATTAGTATTCCACAGCATAATGAGGCATAAATTACTGGCTGATAACTCTTCTGAAAGGAAGTTCAAACCCAAACCAGGTCATAAAAAATGTTAAAAAATCTAAAACAGTAGTCAACCGTAACAAGGAAGTGAGATTGGTGTGCTAGTAACAGAAACTACTCGTCTGAATCTTAAGTGTTTTTGTCAGTATTGTTTGTATTTAAATTGTGACAGTCTCTCAAAAATTCCAGTTCTGAAGGTGAAGTACCTTTGTGTCAGCAAAACCATCATTGACTTAAATATTTTATTGCTTTTCTACAATGTTCAGGGTTACTTTACACATTGTACCAGGTCATAATTCTATCCTATATGGCATAGCCCAATGTAAATAACATGATGAATAATAAATATTCTACTGTGAAAGTGAAGGTTTAAATCTGAATTGCTTTAAATGTGCTCCAACAATAAACTAGCTAATGAGCACATAATCACCAAACACTAAACATTTTTTAAATAAGTAGCAAGTGTATAGCTTCTTACTATAAGTTACAAGCCACATTATTGTAGACCTTCCAAAGAAAGGTGAAAGTGGGCAATCTGGTGTTGAGTTAAATTTAATTCTTTACAGCTGAGAAAACTCAAGCAGAAACCTTAGCAATAAAGGGGAAAAAAAGTACAAGCCTTCAGGAAAACCGCTCACAAGACATTCAGAGATAGCAAGAACTGCAGATGCTGGAGTCAGATAACACAGTGTGGAGCTGGAAGAGCACAATAGGTCAGGCAGCATCAGAGGCACAGGAAATTTGACCTTTCAGGCTGGGACCGTTCTTCAGAAACAAAGAGGAGGAAAGGAGATCAGAAATAAATAGAGAGAGAAGGGGTGGGGCTAGGAAAGTTAGGTAGGATGGTGATAGGTGAGTGCAGGTAGGGGGCAATGCGAATTTATCAGTGGGACGGATGGGGCGGATATGTGGGAGAGAAGATAGACAGGTATTGTCAGGTCAAGGAGGCAGGAATGAGAGGGAAAGTTGGTCATGGGATGAAGCTGGGGGTGGAGAGGTTTTGAAACTGGTGAATTCTATGTTCAGGCCATCAGGCTGTAGGCTCCCGAGGCCAAATATGAGGTGTTGCTCCTCCAGTTTGTGGGCAGCGTCATTGTGACACTGGAGGAGGCAGATGCAGTAGACCAAGTTGATGGATGTGCAGGTGAATGCCTGTCTAATGTAGAGGGTTTGATTGGTGCCTTCAATGGAGGTGAAGGGGGAAACGTAGGGGCAGGTATAACACTTCCTGCAGTTGCAGGGAAAGGTGCCGGGGGTGGTGGGGCTAGTGGGGAGTGTGGAGTAGACAAGGGAGTCACGGAGACAGCAGTCCCTTTGGGAGGCAGATAGCGGTCATGAGGGAAATATCTCTCTGGCTGTTGGGTTGGATTGTAGGTGGTGGAAGTGACACAGAATGATCCATTGGATGCGGAGGTTGTTGGGGTGATATGTGAGGACCAGGGGTATTGTGTCTTTTTTATTGTTGAGGGTAGGGGATGTGAAGGCAGAAGTGTGGGAAATGCAAGAAATGCAGTTGTGGGCATTTTCGATGATGGAAATGGAGAAGTTGCAGTCCTTGAAATAGAAGGACATCTGGGATATTCAGGAATGGAACACCCCATTTGGGAACACTTGCGGTGGAGGCAGAGGAATTGGGAGTAGGGGATCGCATTCTTGCAGGGATGTGGATGAGAGGAGGTGTAGTCCAGGTATCTGTGGGAGTTGGTGGGTTTGAAGTAGGTGTCAGTTTTGAGGTGCTCACCAGAGATGGAGATGGAGACGGAGAGGCCCAGGAAGGGGAGGAAGGTAACGAAGATGGTCCAGGTGAATTTGAGGTTGAGGTGAAAGGTGTTAGTAAAGTTGATGAACTGTTTAAGCTCCTCATGGGACCAGGAGGCAGTGCTGATACAGTCATTGATGTAGCAGAGGAAGAAATTGGGGATAGCACCAGTGTAACAGCAAAAAAGGGACTGTTCCATGTATCCTATGAAGTGGTAGGCATAGCTTGGGCCCATGTGGGTGCCCTTGGGCACCCCCTTAGTTGGTAGAAAGTGGGAAGCTGGAGTGAGTTTGATTGTAGCACCAGAAGATGTCAGTGCATTGCTTGACTGTTAGTTGTCTGTCATATAGAACATGTTACAAACCATAGGGTATATAGAATATGAATGCCAATTCAATTCACCAGATCTTTTCTTCTCAAAGGTTAATGATTGACTAGAGAGAAACTTTGAATCTAAAATAACCTTCATTTTGGTTTTGTTGTGTAATTTTTGATGTTGGCTTAGGTTTGGTGCTAATATCTGGTCACAGTGTGAGCTGGCTACTACTTTTGTTGGGGTGGTTCAAACAAAAGTGATTGTTCCAGTGATTTGAATGATGAGAAGCACTGCAAAGATCCCAATGTCTTTCAGTAAGTTGCTCATGAAGTTGAATCACATTGGATTTGTATATCTAAACAATGGATTATAGTCTAGGTTGTTGAAATTTCTTAACATGAAGTATTTACTTTTCAGCTTGACACTTTAAAGAAGTTTGTTAATTGTTATTTAAAGGTTACTTTTGTTCTTCACACTGTAGTAAAAGAAAATGACGGTAGTCTGTCTGCCTCCAATGTTCAGCCTAAAATCATTTATACCTCTGCGTCAAATTGGATGACATTTAGTATGATGTGAGTGTTCATAGTTGGATTATTTGTGATTTTAGTTAGGTGCTGTTGGTACATTTGTCTTGTGTTCCTGAAATCTGGGGTATTACTGTAGAAAACTAACTTTTGAGAAACAACATGACCCCAGGTTTTAGTAAGATGATGCCCATATGCCTGTTCATTAGTATTAAGTTTCATTTAAAATAACTAGATAGAATGAGTGGTAAGAGATAACCAACCAATATTTCAATTTTCAGAGAATCAGAGTCAGGACATATCCTGAAAAATGTGTGTCAGGACCCCTCAAATGTCCCAATGTGTAAGCTACATAATCATTTCCCAGGAAGTTTCAATTTCTGATAGGTAATTACCTGGCGCCTGTCGAATTTCTGAAGAAGGGTCTAGACTCAAAATAATAAAATGTGAGGCTGGATGAACACAGCAGGCCAAGCAGCATCTCAGGAGCACAAAAGCTGACGTTTCGGGCCTAGACCCTTCATCCTTGGCCTGCATGCTTGGCCTGCTGTGTTCATCCAGCCTCACATTTTATTATCTTGGAATCTCCAGCATCTGCAGTTCCCATTATCTCTAGACTCAAAATGTCAGCTTTCCCGCTCTTCTGATGCTGCTTGGCCTGCTGTGCTCACCCAACTCTACACCTTGTTATCTCTGCTTCTCCAGCATTGGCAGTTCTTACTATCTCACCTTTCACTCTGCTGTCTTTGCACTCATGCCCATTTACCTAGAATTCATTTGGTCCTATCACATGTCATTTGGTAAGATGTGACCTGCACATTTGATAATGAACATTAACAAGATTTATTGAAGTTAAATATATTAAAAGGATGTTAATGGAGAACATTCTCTGGAACCCTACAGATTCAGGCTTCCAGTATGTGATCTGACACAACGCCAAAATAGATCCTTTTACACGTGTAGTAGCACAGTAGCTATTCTTAAAGTAAAGGTATAATCAACCCCTTACTCCACACAGGTATGCCTTTGCAAAACATAAAGATATGAACAAACTGACTGCATCTTTTCAACAGCCCATATCATTGGTTTTGGGTCTGACAGTTCATTATTTACATGGCTTGGTTTATTTATTAATGTTTTGAAAATGGCATGATAAAAGATAAGTAAAAACTTCTTGTGTTTTAAAAGTGTCGAGTCGAAAATAGTTCTTGCACATTGATCACATTCTACCCCTAGTCTTATGACCGACAACCAGTTCTGAAATGCAAGAAGCATTCTTTTACTTATTTTGTATTAATTTACAAGTTATGCACAGATGATATTGCATCATTCAGACTGAACATTTCATTGTTTTTTCACACATCAGTATGACCAAGAGCCTTGGAGTTAATAAATAGTCTAACTAATCTTGGTCAGCAGTTATCTACTCCAGATTTTTAATGTAGGGAAGTGTAAAAGTCTATATTTGTCTCTAGTTGTAGATTTACAGCAGGGAGCAGCACTGTGTATGGTGCTGTGGCCTGGATATTCTTAGAAATCCACTAAAGCAATTCTCTGATTTACTGGGGAAGGACCAGATTTTAAATGGGGTGGATGTGAGGCACACTTTGATATGTCAGGGTAATTAAGAAAAATTATCTTTGCTGCAAGGGAAAGGATTTCATTACTGTACAACACATTTTAATTCAGAAAAACCATGCAGGTTGTCGGGGATAATTTTAGGTGAAGGGCCTGATACCGTCAATTCTTTCTAGGTCAGTTTAATCCCATTATCAGGAAATACAGTTGAAGAAGCAGCTAAATCAGTGAGTATAGTTTGTTTAGGGTAACAACGTACTGGCAATTGTACCTGACGATACATATTTGCAGTAGGCAAAAAGTCGGATGAAATTTAAAATGACACTGCTCTGCCAAAAATGATTTAAAAAGTTTCAAAATTTTACAAAATGATAATGTGCAGCATCTGTAAAATGACAGTAAAAGCAAGGATTAGTTTATATTCCTTTCAGGGTTTTACAGCTAATGAACAGTGCTACAAATTTGGATATGGTACACTTTACACTAGCGACAACACCAACTGTACACAGTCGCCTTCAATTTAAAAACTGAGGAAAATGTGTTTCTCACAAAGAAAGATATTTACTTTGAAACTGCTATAACCTTGGCACTACTGCTTTATGAACAGCATCAGAGAAGCCAGATGTGGACTGACTGATTGAGATTTTGGAGCGTCACTGATACCTGAAGAACTGTATCACAACCTGAGTGAACACTTTCAATAGTGAAGAGAATAACATTGAAAGCAGAGTGAAAATTTGAGACCTGAACAAGAAAGGGAAATAAAAAATTGCTGAACATCATTTTAGCTCTTTAGTTGATCTAATTCAGCCACACATATATCTTTGAGCCCTGTGGGATTATCTGGCCTTATGGACATGACCACCGGTAAATGCAACCAGATGGAGAAAGAAAATCAATTCGAGAAACAATTTCTTGGGAGTGAAGAAGCAATTGGGTACATAATGCTCCCTGTTGGTTTTGTGTATAGAAACCAGATGTGTCAAATTCCTACCTTTTTCCTGTGTGATATACAGCTGGCCTCTTGCAGGCCAGGCAAATATATGGCAGAAAACTGGACTTTGATAATCATAGGGCAGTGACATCTGGCCAAATCTTTACCAGGAAAATTTTCTCAGCAACATTTCAACAATATTCAGATAAAAGTCATACATTCCAAAACTGAAATGTGATTGTTCATCCTCGGCCATAATGATCAACCCTGAGAATGTGAATTTAACTCCTATTCTAACCTATGAATCTATCGATCTATTTACTACATCTATCTATTTACTAAAGGAAAAGTTGTTTCTAATATGTGAAGGATCATGAATTGAGCAGAATAATATGCCATTCAATTGAAGAGTCAGTTGGGTGAGAAAGCAGAACCATGAATCAAAGCAAGAAAATTGACGGCAATTTGGTGAAAGAAATATTGAAGGAGAAATGCAATTTGACACCAAAGTACCTTTCACTTTCACTCCTTTGCGAAAACAGTCTGTAGAAGGAAACAGGTGCTTCTTGAATTCCAAGGATGAGAATGTTATAGAATAGTTAAACAATGCCAATTATAATTATTCCAATTTTGAAATATTAACAGTTTGGAAAATAACATTTTAATGCAGAACAAAATAAGTGGTTGTTTTTCTTCATTTATTCCTGGGAACAGAATCACTGGCATACACAGTTTTGAACTGTGATTCCACAGCATGTGATTTCATTAGTGACAATGAGGTACTAGTATCCAACTGTTACATTGCTGCAATAATGTTCTCTTGATGTTTTCTAAGCGGTTTAATAAGATGCTTAGCAGCTACAAAAATCTAAGCGTTTAGTAATTCAGCTCAGCAGAATCCAATTCTGAGGGAAAATGCAAATTTGATGACCAGAGAAGAAAATATCAACTATTTGGAAATCTGGCCAGAGGAGCAGGAGAAATGCATTACTTAAGAATACAAAAGTAGTATTTCAGTGAAATTGCAATGTATCACATTCAGAAAATGTGAAATCCCTGTTGTGCTGAAGTGGTTAGCTATCCCCAACAGCAGAATGGGAAATCCAATTGAAGGATGCCTGTGACAAACCAAACTCCTGATTGATAACTCCAGATTAGCATTATGCACACTTGTCATACAACTATGCAAACCAAGTAAAGCAGTGCTAGGCCATGCTAGAATGTGAAGCCATTGCTGAACAAGTATGCACTTTTTAAACAATGACAGAACCAGACCATTTTATCATCTTTTGCCAGTTTGATCTTGAAATTGTACTGATGGAAAGTGAATTAAAGAACATGCTAGTGCTATGGAATGTGCCAGTGTGTATGGCACCAAAAAAAAAGTATTAGGCATGAATCAAGAAAAATGGACAAAATATATCAATGCAAAGAAAGGATTATCCTCCTGTTGACCTGAAGCATCTGATGTATGCCAGCCCACTCACCTGCCAAGTTCCCTTGCTAAAGCTGCAAGGAATAAGATGCTCCAGGGTTTCACACTGCAGCACGAAAGCATGGAAAACGTGCTTCACTGCAATGAGAACAGGGAGGACCTGTCCAATTACAACACACTTAGCAGACAACGACTGAGGTTTGTTTACTGGAGCTAAGCCCCAATATTTTTTAGTGCCTTTTTACTTTCTAAGGTTAGAAGCGTGAACAATTTGGAAAATTAAGGCATTTTTCACATATTTGCTACTCCACTTTTTTTTGATGTGGAAAATGTTAATAGACAAATCAGTTCACAAGGGGGCTTTCTTAGTTCTCTTGATGACCTGCTTAACACAAGCTTTTGGGCATGGTCTCTGCAATTCAACTCCTCTCAACTTTGCTGTATGACAATTCAGTGACATTGCCGAACATCCATGTGTAGCAAACAGAGCCATTTTATATATACATTAGGAGTTGGAGCCAGAAAGGCTCAGATGGTAGCTGTAGAATAACTGTCAGTACTTACTGCCTGATAAATTGGAGTGGTGTTTATGACCCAGAGGTATTGGACTCAATATTGAAGCTAGGAGGTTCAAAGTGTCTCGTCAATTTATGATGTACTGTTCCTCAGATTTGTGTTCAATGCATTTATGATTTTCTGCACCTAGAGGGTAGAGAAAATCTCCCTCTCTGAGATATTTTACCGTTGGTGTAATTTAAGACAACAAGGGAGAAGTGTGAAATTGGGCCATTTGAGTCTGCTTTGCCATTTGATTATAGCTGATATGTTTCTCAAAACCATGCTCCTCATTCACATTACTAATCAAGAACCTATCTTTCTCTGTCTTAACAACACTCAATGACTTGGTCTTTACTGCTTTTTGCAGCATAAGTTCCACAGCTTAACCATTCTCTGGGTGCAGACATTGCTCCCAATCTGCATTCTAAAGTGCCATCCCTTCACTATGAAGCTCTGTCCTGGGTCCTCGTCTCTCCTACTAGTGAAAACGTCTTTTCCATATCCTCTCTATCCGGGTCTCTCAATATCCTGTAAGTTTCAATGAGCTGCCCCTCATCCTTCTAAGCTCTAAGTACAGACCTAGAATCCTCAACTGCTCTTCATTTCAAGCCCCTCATTTCCGGAATCATTCTTATAAGCTACCTTTGGACTGTCTCTCCAATGCCAGTATGCCCATCCTTAGATATGGGGCTGAAAACTGCCGTCTTGAAATAAATGCTAATGTTGCACCTGCCTTCTTAGCTGCCAACTAAACCTGCACGTTAACCTTAAGAGAACCTGAACAAAAACTTCTAGGTCTCTTTGAGCTTCACATTTCCAAAGCCTTTCCCGATTAACTCATCACATTGTAAGTGTCATTTTGCTTTTATTAATACAAGGTACAAAACACTGCCTGAACCGATCATTGATTATCTTGCAGAAGGTGCACAGCACAACAGAATGAGGAGGTTGTACATGACACAGACCACAAACTGGCTATTTGGTTCCAAAATCCGTACTTTAAAAACATTGTGACTTGAATGTAGATGTGAAATATTATGCAATTCTAAAATTGTTTTCCATTGTTTATTTTATAAGTGAGCATTCTGATCAATATTTCAAACTGTGATGTTTCTGTGATTTCTGTATTCACCAATGTGAGAAGGACCAACACAGATAACTACAAACATTGACAACAGCAATCAGCAATTCCCTGGCCAGTTTTCGCGCAGGTTCTAAAGAATTCATACATTTTCTTTCTCCATGTACCACAATCAGTTTACCTTTATTGCTATGATCAAGTCAGGACAGGTCATTGTATCCTTTCGAATCCACTCTTCTACTGCTCATAACTTTAATTAGGTAGATGATATTGCAAAGTATAAAGATCTCAGATTGTCTGGCTCATTATGAAGGTCAAGTCAGCCATGTTTCATTCAGTTAACAAATAACTGGTTTATTATCAAAAATAAACATGCACAATAAATATGTGAAGATTGTTTTCAAACACATGCATATGTGTGCGCTTGCGTGTGCTCATGTGTGTGTATATATTTTTAACACAAATGTATTTCTGAGGAAAAATAAAAATGGAAAGTATTAACCTTTTAAAACACTTTGAGCAAGTAATTATGTTCTTGAGAAAAAGAGGACGTTATAGATTGTCCCAAATGGTATTCTAAATTAAAGTTATTCGATGCACACAGGCTGCTGTCTTTGGGTGTCTTCTTAGAATAATTGTAGCTGGCTGACTTCTTTGTTTCAGACAATGGGGTAGATTCCAAGAAGCTCTTCTTCAGGAACTCTCCTGCGGTGGTAAAGATAACTCTCAGTGGATTTTTGGCTATCACATTCCTCTGTAGAAGAGGAGTTTCGAGGAAGAAGAAAGGGAACATTGAGCTATTGCTTCTCAGGCCAGTCACAAATTCTCTGATTCAGAACTGCAATAATCTTATTGCCAAACTGGATCGTGTGACCTCTCCCTGAAAGTTCTCCAAACTGCATAAATGTCAGAACTCCCTCTCCTCTGCAGGGTCGAACATTGTTGCTGATATAACAAATGCCTTTTCCTTAGCAACATGGCCATTGGTTAAAATATATTTATATCGTTCCGCACAAGTGAAAAACAAATATTGTTTGGATTCCATCTCTTCATAACATGGTTCATCTTTGAGAACAGTGTGCACGATTCTAGACATTTAGCTACCCTCTGCCAGACATGCTTTTGGTTTCCCTGAATAAGACTTATTAATTATATATCAGGAACAGTTTCATGCTGCAGGTTTATCTGCTAGGGATAAGACTGGAAATGTCCAAGCTGGTTTCACTTCAGGCATATAACAGCTGTCAGGGAGAAGAGACTTTGATCCCATAACATGATAAGATGAGAGAGACAATAGGATTGTTCTGTTCAAAGATTTTTGCATCTTGACAGTTTACAATTTAATGAGAATGACTTTGGTACAGCGAGATGTTTTTTGCCCTCCTAAGTCTATTTAAAGCTAATGAGTAAATAGCTGTATAAATTGTTTTATAATTTCATGTAATATCTGTTTTCTTGAAAAAGTTGGAGGATTTAACTTTTGAAAAGATCAGATCCTTTTTCTTTTCACTTCGTTCATATGTAAACCGAAACTATTAAAATAATGGTTGTTTATTTTTAGACATCTAGATTGTTTCTATATAATCTGCAAATTTTATGTTTGGTGTATAAAGTTAAAATGGTTATTGGTTATTAATTCAATATTTCTGTCCTTTTAAAATATTATCCCACATACATATCATTTCCACCTAGATTAATTGCTTCGAAAACTCTGCATTTGTTATTTTTTCAGGCAAAACAAGGGAGCTTGTGAATATGATTCAAGTTCACACATTTTCAGCTCTTCTTCCTCCGTATAGCTATTGCACAACTGTATTTGTAAATAGGCCTAAGATGTGAAAATGCAGATCGCGTGATAACATTGCAGCACAAATAAAATGAGTACATAGGCATTCGGAATTGAAAACCTGTTTGAGCTAGTCTTTCAGGACTTACAGTATCATGCTGTTTATTATCTCAGATTTTGCCTGAAGTTCCACATCTCCTGAATGTTAGATCGACAGCTTTTTTGCTGAGATTGGTGTAAGTCGAAGAGCTCTCTGCCATGTTCGACATTATGCATAATTGGCCTCATAATGTTTTTGATTATATTCATCTATTTTTTTCAACTCCCGTGCTCCATTACAGCTTCACTTTGGGCACAGACCCAGTATACAGCATGCATATATTTTGCAGTTCCAGCCATTTTGTTGTATTCCCATGATCAGAACTTTGGTAAATATTGCTTTTCCATATTTCCTCATTGTTTGAAAACTGAATACCATAATTTATTCTTTCTATAAGTTCCAAATATCCCACTGATCACTGATTTAATCTTTGTCAGAGTTGGACAGTATATTCATTTCACAAGTGCAGACTTCCTAGGGTCGAATGTACGCCATTGATAAAATTGTGAGGTGATGGTCGAGTGATATTATCACTGGATTGTTAACCTAGAGGCTCAGGTAATGTTCTGGGGACCTGGGTTCAAATCCCACCACAGCAGATAGTGGAATTTGAATGCAGTTTTTTTTAAGAAAAAGTACTTAAGAGTCTGATAATGAAGCTATTGCTATTATCAATTACCAGAAAGTTCCACTGATTCACTCATGTCCTTTAGTGAAGGAAACTGCCACCCTTACCTCAGTCAACGTTTTGGATCCAGTGACCCTTCCTCAGTCTGAAGAAAATGTTAATTCTGATATTTTTCTTCACAGATGCTGCCAGACCTGCTGAGCTTTTCCAGCAACTTCTGTTTTTGTCCATGGGCAATAAATGCTGACGTAGCCAGTGACACATTAATCCCATGAATGAGCTTAAAAAGAAATTCCCAGAAACAGGGCATTATTGATTTGCACCCAGATTGTCATCAAGGCACCTAGCCAGTGATGTCAGCATCCCATTAACATTTTCTTCAAAAATCCATGCAGGGCCTTGGATATTCAGTTCAATCCTCAAGATCGGATCCTAACAAACGAGGGATATTCCTTGATAGCACGACTACTCAATCTTTTGTGAAGCTCTTGATAGAAGCACAGGTGATGCAACTAATGTCATGTCATTACTGGGATAATCACTGAGTAAACCATTGGGAGTGCGATTTTCTGGTGAATGGACCAGCCACATTGCCACCTTCCAACACCCTCCTGCCTGTGCTACTGTTGTTGTGGTCGGCTGCAATCTCCATAACATTGAGGATGGTGTAACCCTGGAAGAACAGAGCTCATTTGGGGAGAAACAGAAGGTGAGACAGAAAGAGGAGACAAACTAAGATGATACTACAAAGAGAGATGCCGCACTGTACAATGCAGTGATCTCATCCTGGTACACTATGGGAAGAGAATCTGCCTCGTCTTCCTGTCGCCTTCAATATTAGATCCAATCTGCAATGATGAAGCAACGGGATGCCCTGGTCTTAGTACCAGACCTGCAACTCCCCTGTAACATCTAGCTTTACTCTGGTTCTGATGAATGTGAAAACACAGCTAATAGCTTTCTCTCTCAGAAATTGCTGCCTTAAAGAATTTAAATCTGCCCCACACTCCATACGATCCACCTCTCTCACCTCTATTGGTTCTAAGTGAACAAGAAACTTGTCAGTTAAAGACTCAAACCCATTAAAATGTTAACTTTTTAAGTTTTGCTCCTAGGCAAGCTTCTAACCACCCAGAAAAACCCAGTTTCTGCCCCCTGTTTCTATGGAAAAACATTCAACCTTTTGTTTTAAATTGAAAGGACAAATCAAAAGCTTTTGTTTATTTCAAGGGGAATGGAATATAAAAGTCAGGATAAATTTGTCACAGTTGTACAGGACATGGGTGAGACCACATTTAGATTATTGTTTAAGACTTTGAGGCTTCTTATTTAAGGAAAAAAACATAATTGATTGAAAGCAGGTCAGAGGAAGGTCACTCCTCTGATTCATGGACTGAAAGGGTTAACTTGTGAAGAAAATTTGAACAGGCTGGGCCTGTAACCTTCAGAGCTCCTAAGAATAAAAGCTGATCTTATTTAAATATAAAAGATCCCAAAAGGATCTGACAGAGCTGATACTGCAAGATTGTTTCCCTTCGTAGCAAAGACGAGAGCAACGAGACACAGTTTAAAAATAAGATGCCTCCCATTTAAGACAGATGTGAGGGGTTTCTTTTTCCCTCAGAGGCCATGAATTTATGGCGTTCTCTTCCCCAGAAAGTGGTGGTGACAGGACCATTGAATACTTTTAAGGCAAAGATGGGCAAATTCTTGACTAACAAACGAGTCAAAGAGTAAAAAGAGGGAGACAGGAAAATGGAGTTTAGGCCACAGTCAGTTCAATCATGATCATATCAAACCATTCTAAAGGGCCAAATGGCCTACTACTGCCCTGACTTTTATCAAGAATCAGATAAATAAAAAAGATAGTATATTGCAAAACAGAACACAATATTTTATATATGATCGTGCAGAAGTGTATTTTCTTGATAATTAAGCCCCACTGCTTTTCATTGTCAAACGTGTTTCTGTAATTCACATTAGTACTTTCTAAATATGGTTCATATGATTGCCATAAGTCATTTTATCATGTCATATATGGGATTAATTCAAGTAACATATTGAGTCGAAGGCAAGTGAAGAACAGAAAATTACTGTGATGAGGATTTGGAAAGGCCCATGCTTTGTTGATTTTAGCTTGTGTTTTAGTAGTGTAATCCGCTAAGTGATATTGGTGATTGTCATACCTGATTCATGAATGTACTGGTAAAACCTACATTGCCAAGCATTATAGTTAAAGGCAATAAGACATCCTTGATTCCAATACCCATAACTTACAAGTGTTCCGTCTGACAGGTTTTGGGTCAATGAAAAATGATGTTGGATCATCAAGACAAATGTGCAACAAATAGTAAAGATTTGATCTTTCTGTTGAAGTCTTAGAAATGAGAAATTTTGTCCCAAAATGTCAAATGACGAGAGATCTGTCCAATCAATTTACACTGCTGATATACAGGACCCGAGGGAGTGTCCAAATATATGTAACTGCTATATTTACATGTGGAATTTTAAGCTTTTGAGTGGCCAGATTGCTCTTTTGGTTGGTTAGAACTATGCAGGGGCTTCAGCATGTCTGTGCTGTATTTACCTTGATTTTTATTGAATTGAAACAGGGTGGTGTGTTAAAGTGGCAGGCAACTGGAAGCTCAGCATCTTTTTTTGCGAGCTGAATGAAGATGTTCTGCAAAGCAGTCACCCAGTCTACATGTGCCAGAATGTAGATGTTCTGCAAAAGATCATGCAGTCTACATGTTTTTGCAGATGCTGCCAGACCTACTAAGCTTTTCCAGCAACTTCTGTTTTTGTTCCTGATTTACAGCATCCTCAGTTCTTTCAGTTTTTGTTTAAGATGAGGGAGAAATTGAATTTCGATTGATATTCTCCATTTTTGTAGAAACCAGGCTTCTAAGTCTTTGTCAGAAACATGAAGCTGGATCTTGGCTCAAAACAATAAGATTGAAGTGGCATTTCACTTCTTTGGAAAAATCAGGCCATTGAGTCTGGAGTCAGAACTTGGGAATATGAACCAATATTATTTCATGAATCCATTGCTTGGTTCACTGAACCACTGCTGTACATTCATCAGTGCTTTTAGCAATTCACTTTAGAACTGTGATAAATTTGGAATAAGAACAACAGGTAACATTAATGCAATTGAACTGTTCAAGAAAAATGCTTATATTAAGATAAGAACACAAGAATAGAAGCAGGAGTAGGCAATAAAGTCATGGCCACTCTTTAATTGGGCTCAGCTCGACTTACCCGCCCACCCACCATAACCCTTTACTCCTTTCCTGCTCAAATATCTATCTCAATGAGGTAGCCTTAACTGCTACACTGGGCAGGGAATTCCACAGATTCACAATCCTTTTGGGTGAAGGCGTTCTTACCCAATTTAGTCCTAAATCTGCTCCCCTATTATCTCCTACTATTGCAAAGTAAATGGTATTAGTAAACTAGCCCTTCATTCTGGGGAACAAACTCTAAACTAATATTAGCAAGTGGGATAATTCCTCTGTGATAGTTAAGAGAAATAAATGCAGTGAATTTGGGCAGCTTAAATTTTGTTCTTAATAGCTACTGATCACTGCTTAATGCTAGTAGGCCAGTTTGCCTTGGAATGAAGTTGGCTGATATGAAAGTTTTTATACCATATACAGTTTGCTATGAATCAGACTAGGGGCTACTTTATGTTGACTATAGAAAAAAATCCTTTTCCCGATGCCAGTCTTAATGAAGACAAAATGGAAGTGTATGTCTTTATATTTTCTCATTAGCACTTCAGCTACAGATAACCTCCATTTGGGTGGGAGTGTGAGTGGGAAGAGAGAAATTGCTCAGTAACCTCATTGGTAATATGGTACTGTTTCTTCCAATACTTAAACTGTTAAGCAATTGTGGTGTTCAATCCTGTGACAATAATATTTGAAGGGAGCTTTTTCGTTGTTGTGTAATATTTTATTATTGGCAGACACATTGGATGTCAAACCAGAATGACTCAAACTGGAACGTGCCTGCTTCTGAATAAGACAGCATTCCTGAAAAACAGGCAAAAGAAACAGCTTCCTGATATTTAGGTGCCTGTTAATACATTTGTTCTCTGTTACGCTCTGCTTCAGTATAGTGCACATAGTACAGAAAATATAAATACTGTATTCAGAATAACTCTAAGGCCACTTGTTATGATATAGTTCAGTATTCCCTCTCACTCAGTCATTCAGCTGAATAAGGTACAGTCTAAACTAGATTGATTTAAAATAAACATCTAGAAATTTCTAAGGGCAAATAGCAACAATTGAAATATGAATCCCACAATGACCCCTTTTCTCCTTCAAGCCCGATGTGAAGACTGCTGAAATTTGCTTACTGATCTTATAAGACCTTCAAAGGATTCAAAATATTTTGTTGAAGGATTTACTGACCTCCTATCATTTCTCTAAATTGAATTGATTTTGTCATCAGTGCTATAAAACTACTGGAGTGGCACGGGGTGTTGGAAAAAGATCCATCTAAAAGTTCTGCTTCACTGCCTTCAGAATCAACCCTCTTGTGTGCAAATAAAGATTAGAGGAAGCATGCAGAATTCATGCAACTTGCCTAGTTTATTAAGGTTTAGCCAAGAGGAAAGAATCTACCTAAAAATTGAAGATTAATAAAGCAATTCATTTCAGGCTGTGCTAAATTCGTGACTAGCCATTCAATATGCTGAAGTGCTAAGCATCTTGGAATATTTCCAAAGCTAAAGACCAAATATATGCAAGTTGCTGTTTATTTGTATCATTATTGTTAATTTTGTCTTCAAAGCCTGAGCATGGGACCTAGTTCATGGAGAGGATAAGGTGGTGGAAACAGTGTTGAGGGTGGGAGCTGAACACATATGCCTTTGAAGTTGAGAGACCTGGGTCATGTGCAGGCTCCCAAATAGTACTGACTATTTATTTCAATTCTCACATACATCAACTTGCACCATTTGTGAAGGGAAGTCTGTCATGGTAATATCACTGGGCTGTTAATCCAGAGGACAGGTTAGCGTTTTGGAGACAGGGGGAGAGTCCGCCATAACACATGGTGAAATTTGGCGCTCTTGTGGCAGAGTGGTGGTGTCCTATCTCTGAGCCAGGAAGCCCAGGTTCAAGTGTCATCTGTTCCAGATAACATGTCTCAGCAGATTGGCTGGAAAATATTCAGAAAATGACAGAATAAAGTCACAAACTACTTTTCTATTTGTCTTTAGAGTGGCACAGTAGCTACCACTCCTGTCTCACAGTGCCAGGGAGCCGGCAGCCTCAGGTGAGTGTCTGCGCACAGTTTGTACATTCTCTCTGTGTCAGCATGGATTTTCTCCAGGTGCTCCAGTTTCCTCCCACAGTCCAAAGATGCAAACATTAGGTAAATTGGCCATGATAAATTGTCCATAGTGCCCAAAGATGTGCAGATTAGGTTGATTAGCTATGGGATATCTAGGGGTGTGGTAGGCTATAGGCGTGGGCCCAGGTGGGATGCTGTTTGGAGGGTTGGTATAGGTTTTATGGGCCAAATGGCCTGCTTCCAGACTGTAGGGTACATGATTTGCAATTTGTATTTGGTTATCATGAATTTGACGTAGAGAAATAACCTGATGAATCAACAGCAGTCTTTGTTTCTTGCCCAAAATTTTCCTTTTCAAACTACCTACATATTTTAACATCTTTGATACTTAATGTTTAAAATTAAAAAAAAGAGTCAATAGAAAAATCTAAAGAGATAAGTTGGAGTTTGCACCCAGCCCCAATTCCTGTATATTTAATGGTGAAAATGAAAGAGGAATATGAGAGTATCAAATACAATGATAACACCAAAAGATGAGCCACTCAGAAATCTGGGATTAGAGATTACACTCTTCACCTGACATATTGTGGAAAAAACTTTGCAAAGCAAACCAATGTTTACTATCTTAATTCTAGCAACGGCTATTTATCCTAATTTAAACTGTAGCGTTATCTCATCACACATGACTTTGTGGAGAAGATTATTACTTGACCAATGCTTCTAACTTAGATACTTAGATACTGACTCTAGCTTATCATTATTTCAAACAACTATACCGTGCTGCACCAGTGAGGCATGTAGCAACTCTTTTGCAACTAGACAAAAAAACAACATAAATACCATGGTTCTGTGCATATACAGCGAAAGATGCATGCATGCACATAGTAATTATAGAAAATTCAGTAAGTTACTTTAGTTACTTAAATTTAATATTTGATTTTAACTGGCAAAAGTTGTTCTTACAATATCACTAAAGCATCAATGATTTGTTTTAGCAGGGCTATTCAAACTGTGGCACATGAACAAAGAAAGCCTCTCAAAGTTCAGGTCATATAATCCTGCTCTCAGTTGTACTTTATTTGCGACTTTACCCTATTATAATATTTTTTGTACTTTCAGGATTGAAAGAGGACATTTTTAATGCTGACTGAATAAATTCTTAATCTGAAAACTGCCAAGAAACCTGAGATGTGTGCAAATTTTTGAGAAGGTGGAGTGAAATGTTATGTGTCCCCAATGTTTTACATGATGCATCTATGGATACAAACGATGATTTAGGATGTTCCAGTGTTAAGAATTTCAGTCAAGATTTCCTTCAGCTGTATCACCTGAATCAGTCCCCTCCATTGCTATTAAAGTGTCAAGGCCCTTATCTCTTAAATGGGATTATTCTCCAAAGGCTTAATCAATAGTCATTTCTGTGTCAACTAATCCAATGTTATGGTTGATTCTTGAGCTGTTGGCTTTTCGGTACTTGCAATTTTTGTTCTTAGTTTTAGTGAAGTGAATTAGTCAGTGTTATAGTGCCAATAGAATTGCAGGGTATTTACATAGTTTAGATAGTGTCTGGGTGTTTTGTGGGCAACTAACTGATGGTGCATGTCTATGCATTATATTAAATCAAATTAAATCAATGGTCTGATCTGTAAGGATCATCTAAACAAGCCTAAATCTCACATTCTGAGAGAAAACTAGAAAAGGTGTCCCTTTCAATAAAAGTCTGATTTCCATAAATTCTTCCCAAAGTGAATATTCACTGCCATTTCACCAAACAGCAGGCCTTCTTTGTTTGCCACAGTGATAATCAGTGTGTGCGTTCTTTTGAGATCTAATGGCTCAGCCAGTGAAGGATTTTATTTAGCTGAAAGTCCAGTTCCTCTTCAGCAGTGCCCTGTTCTCAGTCCCATCCAGTGAAGCTTGACATTTTTTTATCAGATTGTATAATTGTTCCATTTTTCTCTGAGAGTATTTGAGCGCACATTTACCAAAATGTTGTGCTTCCCTGATATTTTGAAAGGTAATCCTTATCACACCAGCATCTTTAATAAATGCTGCATGAAACAACTAGAATAATAGTGCCTATATAAATGAATTGATTTTATTTTATTTTATTGATCTCAGCAAGCTTTGCAGCTCCTCCTTCAAATGATGTTCCATCTCGCTAAAATATTGTGACCATAACATTATGCAGTTAATAGAAATGCACTGTCATACATTTATCCATATGTGCTATAACTGCAGAAGAGTTGATTAAGTCCATTATGAGATAAATGTTGCATAACAATTGAATAGTTTTCATTGTGAATCACTAACTTTATATTAAATCCCAGAAACACTTCATCGAACATAGAACATAGAAAAGTACAGCACAGTACAGGCTTTTCGGCCCAAGATGTTGTGCCGTCATTTCATCTGATTTGAAAGCAGAGATAGAGGCTGCACACTTGTTGGTTCACGAAGAAAAATCCATTGGAACCAACTTTGCTAAACATCAATCAGTGCCAAAGCAGCTGTTGATTCTTCTTCTGGAAAGCAATGCATAAAGCTCTTCAAGTGCACCTGTTACATTTCATGATCAGATAAATGAGTACAGTCTCACTTAGGAAGCCTGTCAAATGTCAGCTCCAAGGCTCCATACCCTAGCAGAACATCTGACCACTGACAGATCTTATTACAGGTTCCTACTCGTCCTGGTATAAGACAATGAGGAGATTAACAGCTCACTGGTTTCTGGGTGATATTACTTTGTTTATTTGGTAACCCCCAGGTGAATACGGAATCTTGAATTCAGCAGTGGATTGGTCATTCATGCACATTGAACAGCTTCAAACGTTTTGCACCTATTTACAAGGAGATAAAGGAGAACAAAGTCCTTAGCTCCACAATAATAGTAAGCATGGTAGTGATGGTGAATTGGCATTGAAACTAATGAAAGCAAAAATCGAAAATGATGCATAATGGTTATCTGATCCAATGGTGCTTCATCTATACTACTGTTTAAATTAAAATTTCCCTAAGGCTTGCACTCCAATTTTCACCAGTGAAAGAAGAGAAGTATCCAATCATATCTAAGGATTAAGCAGAAAGAATTAATTGATCCCAAGGTTCTTGATAGAATTGGTATTCTTCAAAATCCACTGCTTTTGAATGTGCTCGGTGACTTACAGGTATCCTTGTTGTGAGGAAATCTAATTGGATTTACTACAAGGAAGCACAAAACAGTTTATCTCATTTGATTGTGGGAATAAAATGCCAGCTTTTTTAACTTTTTGAAATATAATCAAATATAATTTCCAGTACTAAGTTTTGCTAAATTGCAACTTAATTATTCAACGTTTTATTAATTTAGTTTTATTTCTCCTTCTTCATGAGAATTGGGCAAGAGAAGTAAATGGACCCAAGTTTTACCTATAGTTAGATGTCTTTGTCTTCAAGGTATTTAGGATATGTCATCAACTGTCATTGTGTTATGTTCACAATAAGTTTATCACTACACCTTAAGGGACACCCTGGCAATATACTTGTGATACCATCACTATATCATGGTATGTGGCATGATCATATAAATATCTTTGACTTTGTCCTAACACAAGTGATGTCAAATATCTGTTAAAAATTTCCATACCACATTATCCATGCCTAGTTTCTTTCATTATGATGTGGAGGTGCTGGTGTTGGACTGAGGTGGATAAAGTCAAGTCACACAACGCCAGGGTATAGTCCAACAAGTTTATTTGAAATCACAAGCTTTTGTGAAATTGCAATCTCCTGACAAAGGAGCAGCGCTCTGAAAACTTATGATTTCAAATAAACCCGTTGGATGAGAACCTGGTGTCATGTGACTTCTGACCTAGTCTTTTATTATTAGGATTTCTGCAGCAGGTAAATGTACTCTGCTAAAGGCAAACCAGACATCACTGTATATATAGAAAAGCTTGCATTAAGGCTGAAGAAAAGGTAAAACCTACAGGCTTGTGTCTAGATATGGGCATGCTAGACCAGTAGTTAGGCAGGATAGGGGATATTGAACTTGGATGATTTTTTTTAGGATCTAAGTTTACAGACTATGTGCAAGATAGTTTGGGTCTCCCACATGTGTAAGAACATCAGGTATGTGTACAATCATATAAGAGGTTTGATGAATGTTTTGTATGTTTTATCCAAGGCTCAACACAGTAATGTATTTCTCAAATATTCTTTGTAAACTGCTACTCAAATACTGCATGTTTTAAATCCAACTGTTCATGGTTAAAATCATAACTTATCATCGTGAAGTCAGTTTTGACTATTGAACACACAGTCCAAAAGACTTTAAATTTTACAGGTGCCTATTGCAACCAAGAGCTGGTTAATGATTATTAATGGACTTTGTTAAAGTGCACTGAATCTTAAGACTGGCAGAACTGATTCCACATTGGTGGTTAAGGAAGGGAGCCTTAGGCTTGTGACCTAACAGTAATAATTTGGCAAAACTCATAAAAGATGGCAGAATCTAGCAATTGTACAAGAGCACAAGATAATAAGTTTGAAAAATAAGTGTAACAGAAGCATAGATAGGAGTTTTATCCAGTCTACAAGGGGACTTGTATGAAAAAAAATGACAGAAAAGAGAATTAAAGTTGAAAGTAACACTTAAGCTGATGTACATAATGTAAATCTGCTTAACTGCTTGGGACAGGCAGAATTTCAGTCTATCAAGGCCCCTGATGTTGGAAGTGAAATGCTCAAGAGTCATAGAGTCATACCAGGTATACAGCACTGAAAAAGAAAAGAATGAATTTTCATTAACCTGACCTCCAAAATGACCAAGATGCTGGAGGAACCCAGAATACAGGCTGTCTATCAATGCCAGTTGGGCCATCCAGAGGTCTGGGCCTGGCCAGGAGTAAAAAATTGCAGCACCTTCATTTTCTTTGGTGCGGTTCAGGACAAACATGTATATGTCTCGGGCTGCTGGCAGTGCTAGTGCCTTACCAGTGCTGCTTTTAATAAGCCCCCAATGCCCAATTCATATACTGGGCATTCCACTGTATCAAGTCATTGAAATGCCAGTTATGGTCCAAAATACTGATGCTGAAGTGAACTGAAGATGCTTGAAAGGGCTTCCCTGACAGTTATTTCTCGTGTGTAAAGCCATTTGTTGTCCTCAGTAAAACAGGATCCAATGCATCAGATGAAAATCTATTTATTTATAAAAGCTGTTATCCTTTATCTTGAAAACATTTGAATAGTTAATTTAAGTGTATTGCAGAATATATTATTTTTTCAGAGATAGTAAGAACTGCAGATGCTGCAGTCAGAGATAACACAGTTTGGATGTTCTTCAGAAGAAGAGCCCCAACCCAAAACGTCAACTTTCCTGCTCCTCAGATGCTACCTGGTCTGTTGTGTTCCTCCAGCTCTACACTGTGTTATCTCTGTATTATTTTCTGTTTTGTTTTTAATTCACTCACAGAATATGGGCATTGCTGGCTGGGCCAGCCTGTATTGTTTGTCCTGTGTTGCTTTTGAAGGTGATCTTGAGCTGCCTTCTCAAGAGCAATTATAATTACTAGCTATATATACATTAAATGCAATAGAGTCATATGATGTTGGTCCAAGCTGATTCTGAATATTTGCGCTCCGTTCACCCTTCCATTCTGACTTTTGTATTAATTTCTTACAGCGACTTTGTAAACTTTCTTAAGACAAGTGTTTCTGTCTCTTGCTGGCATCAACATAAACTTGAAGTTAGTTATCTAACTGCTATACAAGAATGCCGTATAAGGGGGAATCCAGAAGAAACGGGTATAAAATTAAAAAAAGAACAAGGAGCTAGCCTATTTACATGTCAAATCAGAAATGATTTAATACACAAAGTGTAAACTGGAATCTTATCCTCAAAGGGCTGTAAATGCTGGATGAAGTGAAGTTTTCAAGACAAAGATCAATTGATCTTGTTTTTTGTTCGCAAGGCCATCAAGGAATATTGAGCAAAGGCAAGTAAATGGAGTTCAGATATGGATCAGACTTTATCTAACTGAACAGTCTGGAGAACTGAATAACCTACTTCTACTCCTATGTACCTACAAAAATATAATTAATGTGTTTTATGAATGTTCAGTTTTGTTTTATTAATTAGAATGGCTGCTTATAAAAGTAACTATACAAGGTGAGGGTATTTATAAAAAAGTCTAATTCTATAGAGTGGGTTGATCTGAGCTTTTGTAGTATAGCTTAATACAAATGGCATAGAACCGACGAAACATAATCTTACATTTGATTTGAGGGATTAATGGAAAGAAAATTGGTATTTAGCCCACTTAGAAAGAACATAGCTCAAATTTCACAGTTAAATGCATGTGAACACTTTTCTTTTCCTGATCTATTATTCAATATTAAACTAAACACTGCGGAGCTCACACCTACGGCATAATTTGTTTCTGTTCGGCCTACCTCTAGATAATGTGGTTCTCGTCGGGTATAGATTACACCACAAGAGCACGCTGTTAATGAATCTAGAGGATTTTTGTTGTACTCCGGCCTTGGTCCAAGAGTTAGAGATCTTGTCATCTCTAAAGTACTGGATGCCTGTTCCATGACATTCCAGCTTTTGCCACTTTTCGAATTCCCACTCCCTCCAGCCTGCATACCTATTGGGTGGTTTCGGTCACCCCGCGTTTGCCTTCTGGAGTGCCGGCATCATGTCCTGGATGTCAGTCATCAGGTCTATTTCCCCCTCACCATTGCCACGGCTGTTGGGTTGGAAATTTTCAATTTCCTTTAGGACCTTGAGTTCACGCAGTCCCGCAACGGTCTCTGTGTTGCTCTCTCGTTTATATTGAAAGGAGGCCCGAATGACCACATCACTGGACATGTCTAGTGCTTCGCGTTTGCGGATAATCACGGATGGTATTTGCACTTCGGGCTTTGGGACGCCTAGACCACCGTTCCTGTTGCTAGCATATAGCATTCCGTCTGTGGTATGAGGTGGTAGGTGTAGGAATTCTTTGGTGGCGTCACGGATGATTTGGTCCAGCTTTACAAGAGTAGCTTGTGATGCTTCTGTTAGGATCAGATGGAAGTACAATCTGGGGATGACATGTACCTTTAAGATTTCCAACCGTTGCCGTGGTCGGAGAGGTGCTGCCTGTATTCCTTTAACCCAGGGCTTAAGCTTCTCCTCCCACTCCCCTTCTGCCACACATGCCCATGGATCGATGCGGGCACCCAGGTATTTCTCTGTGTCGCCTGGGGGTATGTAGGCTATGGATTCGTCCCGTAGCTTCCAGTTTGCGAAATGGTTGTACATGAAGGATTTCCTTTTAAAAGTGAAATGGAACCATGAGTGTAATACTGATTAATGTTCTTTCTGTCAAGTTGGACGATTTAATAGCAGAACAATTTAGGTAATTTTTTTTCATTTCAGATTTTTCAAATCTATTATAGTTCATCAACAAGATTATATTTCTTCTGTAATAGTTACTGTAATAAACACGCAACTTTTAAACTATTGTAAAATTATAACCATAGACAGGGATCACATTGTTCTAGCATTTGAAGGGAAAGAAGCACATGTAGCATTTTAGGTTGTGACCTTTTACTACTTGTTTTCTGTGAGATGTACCTGCTAAGCATTTTCAGCATCTTCTGCTTTTATTTCAAACTTTCAATATCAACAGAAATTTGCTTTTGTATAAATTTTGTTAGTATTGTTCATCTAGCTGTCTATCTCATATTTAAGTATGAATTGGCTGCCCAGGCTGTAAAATTTGGCACTCTAATACCAGTGGTTTTCCCCACACAGATAAACTTCTGGCACAACACAAGCCAAATGTCATCGTTCCTTGGTATTAATACAAGCATCAGATGTATGCAGATGAGACAGATCCTGGTGACAGACAGCAAGTGTGAACTTGCATTTTACCATCTCTTGCACACAGGCCTGCAAACTCAGATAAAGGCAAGGATATAGAATATAGAATATCCTTTACTGTCATGCATACTCAAGTACAGGAGAACAGTGAGAAGTTTTACAATATCACCTCTTATGGCACCATCTTAGGTACAAAATACCTAGG
The DNA here is from genome assembly GCF_030684315.1 of Stegostoma tigrinum. Classification (NCBI taxonomy): domain Eukaryota; kingdom Metazoa; phylum Chordata; class Chondrichthyes; order Orectolobiformes; family Stegostomatidae; genus Stegostoma; species Stegostoma tigrinum. The sequence goes on from NC_081374.1 coordinate 33,720,345, forward strand.
TACAAATGTTAGATTTAAAAGAAAGTACTTGTATTACTTTACAGTGAGATCCTGAAATTTTTTGTTTTTGAGCACTGGTATCTGCAATTATGTGGACTGTCTTCTGAATTTGCATGGGGAAAAAAAACTGAGAATGCAGACTCACAGTCACAGTCAGGTTGTCACCAAACTCCTACTTTTTTTCATTTAAGATAGAATTCCATACTTTTGGCAGGAGATTCCAACCATAACTGGCCTGACCTCTAAAAGGTACTCAATAGTCAGCAAATCAGAACACATCCCCTTTTACAACAGTCAGCGTGTCATATTCTGTGATTTTACATAGCCAGCAGCACAGCCAAACTGTTGGCTAGCTGTTGTGAAAGGATAAGTATGTAATCTAGGTGTGGGGTGACAGTGGCAGTGGTTAAGGCTTAGGGTGCCAATTAGGAAGAGTTCTCAGGGTGCCAGGTGACTAGAATGCAAGTTAACAGTTCAGAGTACAGATGGAGGGTCGACAGCGGTGATAGAGTGAGGGACGTCAAGGCCAGCAGCAGAGGGAATTGTATGGGGTAGTGGGCAAGAAAGTTGCTCAGGTCAATGAATGAGGAGCGTGTTGGAGCTGCTGCAGCATTATGGGGATGTTGGGGATAGTAAGGGGTTTGTTGAGGCTGCCAAATGAGGAAGTTGACATAGCCAACTGAGTACAAAGGTTAGCTGGGCCAGTGTGTAAGAGGTGGGGTTAGAGGTGAAGTGAGTAGCTGGTGAAGGGATGGCGTTATCTGGCCCTGGGTGGGAGAGGTTGGAATTGTTTTGGAGTGATTAGGTCTGGGTGTGGGGACTGAGGGTTAATTATTGGGGAGCTGGGAAGTATATTTGGGGCAGGTGAGTGAGGTAAGTTGGAGAGTTCCTTTCATAGCTTCTCAGGATTTAGATTAAGCTTTGTCCTGCTTAACTACAAACTAAGCAGAACCCTCCAAATTCCCCTCCACCCAAGGGCTTATTTGAAGGGTTTCAGATACAGGGGAATTACCTTCTGGATCTTTTCCAGAAAATTCCCAGAGTCTGTCATGCCTGTGTTTCAGTAGAGTCCTGATGCCCAACTCCAATCTACCCAGTTCCATCTGGCTAGTGGAACATCTGAGACCAGTATCTTCTCCAGGATTTCTGCTTGGTCAGTAAGTTGTCAGCTTCTGGAGGAAAGATAACTTGATTCTTTGCATTCGTATCACAGGTGATCAGAACTGACTACCTTTCTCTTTTCTACATTGAAGGCTGGCAGTGTTTGCCTTGTGGCATCACAATTCCAAAAGGAGTGCAATGGTACCTAAGGCTGTGTGACGTTAGAAACTGTGAGAAGGTGTTCCCTTTCTCCGTCAACAGGGACCAGCAGCACTATGTGTAAATGACTGTTTCACTTAGACAAAATGGTGGATGAGTTTCACAATCAAACACTTGTAGGCCATAATAATTTATTCCTTTCATTCTAAAAGCCCTAGTAGAAATGTACTTAATTCTCATTCACCATGGCATTCCTTTGTCGCTACTATAACAGAGATAATCATCCTTAGAAAATCACAATGCACAATTAATTGAACAATAATTTTATAATGACTTTTTAAGCAAAAATTCATTAACAGTCCTTTTTTGGGAGCTGGGGAAAATATATTCTTAACATCAAATTAAGCTACACGGTTTTTATTTTGTTTCCTTTAAACACTGCTAGGTAGTCTGAACTGAGTAACATATTTTGTTATATTCTGCCAAGTTTTGTATGTATGAACAAGTCATTGTCTATATATGTCAAGTAATTGGGGAGGTAGTGAAAACTGTAAACTAAATAACACAGGACCATTTCAACATAAGATCCACAGTGATCTCTTATTCAGCGCGGTGGCTCAGCAGTTAGCACTACCACTTCACAATGCCAGGGACCTGCATTCAATTCTAGCCTTGGGTGACTGTGCGGATTTTTCACATTCAACCCATGTCAGTGTGGTTCCCCTGGGTGTTCCAGTTTCCTCTCATAGTCCAAAAATGTGCAGGTTAGTGGATTGACCATGCTAAAGCTGCTCATGGTGTCCAGGGATGTGCAGGCAAGGTGGACTAACCATGGGAACTGCAGGGTTACAGGGATACAGTAGGGCGATGGGTCTAGATGGGATGCTCTTCAAACGGTCAGTGTGGACTTGATGGGCCGAATGGCCTGCTTCCGTACTGTAGGGATTCTATAATCTGTAACAAGTCTCACCTATAAACTTTGCTAATACATATAGTTAAAACATTTTAGAAACGGTAATACACAAACCTATGATTTATCAGAGATAATGGGAACTGCAGATGCTGGAGAATCCAAGATAACAAAGTGTGGAGCTGGATGAACACAGCAGGCCAAGCAGCATCTCAGGAGCACAAAAGCTGACGTTTTGGGCCTGGACCCTTCATCAGCTCTGATGAAGGGTCTAGGCCCGAAACATCAGCTTTTGTTCTCCTGAGATGCTGCTTGGCCTGCTGTTTTCATCCAGCTCCACACTTTGTTATCTTAACTTATGATTTATTCCTTGATTGAAAGTGCTGATACATGCCTGCTATATTCAGGAAATTATTTGAGGATCTGAAAAGTTGCACCATTTTTACAAATTAATTTCTATGTAAGCAATTCCTGATTTTTTGTAGATTATTTGAGAATAATGAATGCAATGACACCTTTAAGTACAAATTCACTGAAATCACTCCTAATCTTAGTAACTTCACTTAATAATGAGAGCAAAATGTAAAATGACAAGAATAAGAGAAAATAGATATATTTTGACAAATTTTGAAATATAAGCCCTTTATAAGATTGTAATTAACCAAATATAGACTACAAACGCAAAATGCATGGGTATCGAAGTGGTTGAATTTCTGGCGTACATGAAGGATCAGTATTCCTCCAAGTAAACAAGGGAGAAAGCTATTTTAGATCTGGTTTGGGAAAATGAAATAAGAGAAGTGGTGTGCATAATAGCACACTGCAGATTGTCTTGCTAACAATGGTGACAATGTAATTTGGATTCAAGTAATTATGGAATAAGAGTGAATATCAAAAGCAAAAATACTAATTTCAGTGATTTATGAGGGAACCAAGCACAGGGACACTGGGTGAGACAGGTATGGAGACTGAGTAGAAAATAATAGAGAATTTTTAGCTTTTGCAAATGTTCTATGGGTTCGAGAATCTTGCAACTTGTATGGAAGAGGCCAAGGCTGATAGGTGAGTGAGCAACTAGTGATTGGACCATGATATAGGAAGCTATTCAAGTGGGGGCGAGGAATGCAGTGGTAAGTATGGGACAGCACAGACAAGAAGATAGACAATTGAGTGAGTCCAGGGTTTGAGAAATCTGCTGTGGTCAGGAATGAAACTTTCAGCAGGTTGGGGAAGGTCCCATTGCCACAGTCCACATGTGTACCAACAACATAGATAGGATTAGGAAAGAGTTTCTGCTTAGGGATTACAAGCAGCTATGGACTAAAATAAAAAGCAGAACCTCTAAGGTAATAATCCAGAACCACAAGTATTTTGGTGTGGAGTAAATAAAATTAAAGAGACGAGTGTATGGCTTAAGACTGGTGGAGTAGAATTGGATTGCAATTCTTGACATACTAATACTAATACTGAGGAAAATGAGAGCTGTATCATTTGGATGGGCTGTGCCTGACCCAAGTTGGGATCAATGTTCTGGCAAATCATATAATGAGAGTGGGAGAGAGGGGTTTAAACTAAACAGTGAGGGAAGGGATCGTGTGTGAGAAGATGTGGTAATCAGAGAAACAAGAAGATAGTAGAGTAACTAAAGATTAGGGTGAATCCAAGACCAGCGTTTTAACCCTGATAAGAAGTAATTAGAATGTGGACCTCAGGCATACAGAGGCATCTGCATGTCCTGGTGTATGAATTTTCTAGAATCAGCAGATAAAGGATTCAAGCTCACCATTCTCCTTATCCTAACCATTCCTTACAAATGCCAACCTCCAGCAAAGCTTCGCCATTGTCTCCACACTGAGGTTTCTTGCTCAGGCTGACATTGTTGCAAACAATTTTGTCTTTTTCCTCTGGTGAATTTTTGCACTTTCACAGGATTTTTTTTCTTAGTTGACATCTCTCTCTGAAACACTTATATGAAACTGAAAACTAAATTCTGTTACTTTAACTTCAGGACAAACACTGTTCCTGAATTCAGTTTCTGATAGTTTTGCTGGAATTCTTATTGAGCGTTTTATAATTTGGCCTCCACTTTCTGGCATACCCTCACACTGATTTCGGAATTGTTCTGCCTTTGTGTGTTGTCGTACCTCACTTGGGCAGTGTGTTGGAAATCAATTCCTGAGGTTGTACCAAAATTTAAACATGTTTAAATAAGTACACAAATTACCAAAGCCCCAAATTACCTGATCTTCAGACCCAGCTTAATATGGACCAACTTTCCGTACTTAACAATAATTACTATTTATTACAAGGAATTAGACCCTAGCTACTAATAAACAGTGATAAACAACTGGAATACAATATTACTAATTAAAACTTTAATCCCCTTATAAACTGTCCCTTTTTTAAAAAATTCATTCATGAGGCAGCATTTGTTGCCCATCCCTAGTTGTCCAGAAGGCAGTTAAGAGTCAGCCGCATTGCTGTGGTCTGGAGTCCCATGTAGGCCAGACCAGGTAAGGATGGTGATGGCTTAATGGTATTATTGCTGGACTGTTAATCCAGAGACCCGGATAACATTCTGGGGACCCAGATTTGAATCCCACCACAGCAGATGGTGGAATTTGAATTCAATAAAATATATGGAATTAAGAATCTAATGATGACCATGAATCCATTGACAATTGTCAGGAAAAACCCAACTGGTTCACTACTGACCTATAGGGAAGGAAACTGCCATCCTTACCTGATCTAGCCTACATGTAACTCAAAATCCAGAGCAATGTGGCTGACTCTGAACTGGCCTCTGGGCAATTAGGGTTGGACAATAAATGCTGTCTGGCTAGTGACACACTTGCCCTTTTGATGGATAAAGGGGGAAAAAGAAACACATTTAAGGAGTCTTCAAGGAAGCAGTATTCCTTAAAGCCTATCCACACATTAAAACATATTTTACATTGTCATGGAAGGGGTACTTCAAGTAAAGTAAACTCAGAAAAGGCAATTTGGTATGCAATTTCTATCTCTGTTCGATATCAAAAAGCAATTTAATTCAAGCTAATTGATCACTGCGAGTACTACTTAAAACAGGTCCTCAGTTTCATTCTCTTGCTAAATGAATGAATGTATTTGGGTGTCCTCAAACATTTACAAAGCAGTAGATCAATGCACGAGATAGATGAGCTAACTTGTAGCTGAACTGCCGCTTCAACTATCATGACTTATCTGAAACTCGATAAGATAAAGCAGTCTTGAATAAACACAACAGGCTTACAGGGTTTGAGAGTCAGAGAATGTACTCAGTTCTGGCTTTTGAAAGATCTGTGATAAAATATGTTACAAGATGTGCCTTTAAGAAAGATTAGTTCTGTCATGTTTCTTTCAAAAGCAAGGGTTATAAACTTGGAGCAAAGCTGTTTGCTCTGAGCCCAGCAATGTAGCAAGCTTTGTCTTTAGCAGACACAAGAAGCATGAGTGGGTGGGGTCAAACTCCCAGAGAACCTTGAATTTTAGTTGAACTTTCAGTAGCTGTTGGTGTTTGGAAGCTGTTATGTGTCTCTCCCTGTTACAGCAAAATGCTTGAGTTATCTGTCCCTCTGAGTTTACGCTTGATGTTCTTTCCTCCTGGACTGGAGAACTGCATGTGAGACAATTTATTTTACTGAATTTGGTTTTGCCAAGGGTGCGATTAGGAGATGTTATTATATTGGAACAGTTGCTATTTAGTGGTTAAAATTTCTATTATTCTGTTAAGTATTCCAACAGGGTTAAGGTGTTCCAAGTATTTATTTTGTTCATATTTTAAGTACAGTGTAAGGATAAAGTGTGTTTTGCTTTAAGCTTTATAGTTTGACCAATCAAATTGCATCCAAAACACAATGCTTTGCACTTGCCTATAAAAAAATAAGAAAAAGTTAGAGTCTGGGCTATCTCCTTAATATATTTTGAGGGGGTTTGGTCCGATCATAAGACCATAACTTCATAAGACATAGGAGCAGAAAGTAGGCCATTCAGCCCATTGAATCTCATCCCCCATTACAATCATGGCTGATACCTTTCTCAACCCCATTCTTCTACTTTCTCCCTGTAGCCCTTGATCCCCTTTAAAATCAGGAATGGATCTCTGTCTTAAGTATGCTCAATGACCTGCCGCCCCCCCCCCCCCCCCCCCACCAACCTCTGTGGCAATGAATTCCATAGATTCACCATTCTCTGGCTGAAGAAGTTTCTCCTTATCTCTGTTCTAACAGGTCTTCCCTTTACTCTAAGGCTATGCCCTCAAGTCCTAGTTTCTCCTACAAATGGAAACATTTTCCCATCTTTCATTCTGTCCAAACCATTCTGTAAGTTTCAATTAGGTTCCCCCATCCTTCTAAACTCCATTGGTATAGACACAGAGTCCCCAAATGTTCCTCATATGTTAATTCCTAAGAACAGTCTCATGAACTTCCTCTGAACCCACTCCAGAGCCAATGTATCATTCCTGAGATATGGGGCCCAGAACTGTGAACAGTACTGCAAATGTGGCCTGATTAGAGCAGTATTGAGCCTCGGACATACATCCCTGCTTTTACATTCAAGTCCTCTCAAAATAAGTGCCAAAGTTGCATCTGCGTTCCTAACTACTGACTCAACCTGGAAGTTTATCTTGAGAGAATCTGGGACTAGAACTCCCCAGTCTCTGTGCACTTAAGACTTCGGAATTTTCTTCCCATTTAGAACATAGTCCGTACCTCTGTTCTTCTTATCAAAGTGCATGACCTCACAATTTCCCACATTGTACTCCATCTGCCACTTCTTTGCCCACTCTTCTAATCTGTCCAAATCCTCCTGCAGCCTTCCTGCCTCCTCAATACTACCTGAACCTCTTTGTATCATCAGCAAACTTGAGTTTGATCTATAACAATGTTATTTCTAGATTATTTATGTGCGATTGCTGATGACTGTACAGATTACCGACATTGATCTATATCCATACAGCTCATCAAAACCCATGTTTCATGGCAAGTAAAAAAAAAACTACAGTTGAAGTATCTGCCTGGTCTCCAATCTTCATGGAGAAACTGAGATTTGAGCCATTATGGTATTACATTGAATATTCTCGAATTCAGTCCATTCAATGATCACTGTAGGAGATTCACTTTCAATTGTTTTTACTCAGCATGGATGATGTGCAAGAGACATGGGAACTAACCTGAAAAAATCTTGAATAATTGTGGGTGCAGGAAGAACATTGTGGTAGACTCTGCATTTATTTGAAAAATGTACATCCCACAGCAACGAGACATCTGGATTTGGATGTAATTTGAAGTTAAATGATTTAAATGTGTAATTCAGCACTCATTGACACAAAAATTTGATATCCTTCACCAAATTCAGAAAATACTTGAAACACGTTTCTGTCATTTATTTCCAGTCATTACACAATGCATGGCCAGTAAAGTATCAACTTTAAATTTTCCTGATATTGTACCAGTACTGTGGCACGTTGGTTCGAGGAGAAGAGGACAACTGTGTGTTTGACAGTTCATATTTTCTTTGCAAAACTCAGCAATTCAAATGGACTCAATTGGTCTGCACCCCTAGAGATATTGATATTGGTACAAAATATCAGGTCTGAAGGTAAAATCCAAGCTAAGATGATTAAACTTATTATCAAGCAGACAAACAAAGTATCCATTTCCTTCATGCCTTGTTACAAGATGACTGTTGTTTCCTGGGCACATTCAGATTACAAATCTTTTGAATTGATACAATACATGTCCACAATTTTTGCAACAACTCTCCAATTGTAGGAAGTAGGCACTGACCTATTTTATCCTATATTAGTGATCATGAACTATCTTTTAATAATGAACAAGTAGAAGCTATTGACATTTGTGAATGCAAGGTCACTGTACTCAAGAATTGTAAAAGCCACAAAGATCAGAGCAGAGTACTTGGTCCTTTGAGAATTTATGCAACACACTGTTATGAAAGTGGAGAATGTATTGCCCTGGTGAATGAAACACCAGTGATGTACTTGTGCATGGCAAATTGACTGACATTGCAGATGGCCTCGGTAAAAACTCAAAGAACCTAGAGGTATTGAGATTGAAGGTGGTCTTGACTTTGATGGCCTTTGATAATGTGGTTCCCATGATTGATCGTTTTGCAGATCTTGTACACATGCGTTATCACCCTTTTTGGTTAACCTAAACATGTAAAAACAGTACTCCATCTTATAGTCCCAGATAGCTATATATGTATCTGTAAATTCTATTTTTATTTTTGTATACTTTTGTAAATCAGAAAAGGACTTGTATTTTCTTTATACAAAGAGTGGAGGGTATGTGGAATGTGCTTCCAGCAGTGGTCGTGGAGTCAGTTACATTAGGGAACTTTAAGCAACTCTTGGATAGGCACATGGAGGATAGTAAAATGTAGGGTATGCAGGGCAGTTTGATCTTAGAGTAGGATAATAGGTCTGCACAACATCATGGGCTAAAGGGCCTGTACTGTGCTATATTATTCTATGTTCTGTGTTCTATGTATTTTGAAAGCTAAGGGTAAGGATTACTTTTTTTTAGAAAAAAGCAAATAAGCTGACAGTCATTGTAAACAGTCTTTACATTGCCATTTGTTCAAACAGCGTGGGAGGTTGCTGCAGATGAACTGGAGTCAATGGGGTATATATAAAGTGAGATTTGGTTGGCAACAAATATTTTATTGGTCTGTAGCATGGCGAACACTTGATAAAAGCCTTCTTCCTGTCAACAACTATGTCATTTACTCTAAAGCAGCTGAACATTGTGGGTGTGAGTGTTTAGCCAAAATCCATTGGACCTCTGGAAAGGAAGGTCCTGTCCTTTGTCTCTGCTGATTTGGGAAAAAAGCATCAAGCTTGAAAAAAAGCCAGTTTATTTCCTGTCATTGGTTACAGTACGATGTGGCTCAGAGCCTTTATACGTATGCACCAATCACCCTGTGCCTCCTGAAAATAAGTGAAAACACCTGGATCTCAGTGCCTTCTACATAAAATGACACCCAGGCACCTTTCCTTCCCCCAGTCCCTCGCCTAGAGGTACCCATGCAGGGTATGGTCATACACTATTCTTCACTTGAAGCCAAGGTGCTCCTGACTCTGCCAGTGCAAAGCCAATAGGGTTTCCTGGAAGACCTACCAGGAAGAGGATTTGGATTTTTTGGGAGCCTCACCAAGATTATAGGAGCAGATGTGGAAGCCAAGAAGCATTCACTGTCACCTGCCACCATTCTGGAAATTGAAACTGCGCACTGGCGAAGAAAGTGGCAGTGACAACACTAGGAGTGAGCAGGGTAAGTGTTTTGCCCTGTGAGGGTGGGGCTATCTTTGTGAGACCATTTAAAGGGAAACCACATCACAAACACAACGATGCACTGTACAGGATACACAGATGTAGGATCCCATATTCTATGCCATCCTAATGCATTATTCCCCTGTGCACCTCCCCATTCCAGTCACTGCTGACTGACTCCTTTAAAACACCATTGGACACAGGGCAGATGATGAATTGGGATATTGTAGGACAAGGTCCAATTATGTCAGCAAGGTCCATTGGCCTGAATATGGACTTGTTCCTTTTGCTTTCAGATGGTGCAGCAAGTTCTCACCACAAGCACTCCTGTTAGCGTATACCTAAAGGTAACTGGTCAATAAAATGCCTAATGTCCTGTACACACAGGATGTACAGTAAGATGTGGGACCCATGGTGGTGATAGTGGAGTAGAGCTGTGTTTGCCTCAGCAGCAGAATCTGAGGATATTAGACCTGGACCTCCATGGCAGCCAACGCCAGTCCATCAACACAGATGACTCATGACTCATTGCACTGCAGTAGCTTCTCGGAGTGAGGGTCATTACATCACACATACTTGTCTACCCTTCCTGTTCTGCAGTGTGTATTCTGAAGTCTCTGATTGTTGACACCATGGGATCCTCTCCTGTCTGGGCCTGAGCCAGTTCCTGGTATCTGATTGTCTCAGGCTGCTGGCACTGAGGGGACTTTCTTCCTCAGTCAGCTGCAAAGTTGTCAAAGTGAGGTGATGACCAAGTTGTGGTCACTGACTTTCTAGACTTTCTGAGGCCTTCTCTGAGAAGTCTGATACTCTCATCTTCAGGGATGCTAGCCATTCTAGGGAAGCTAGCCATTTCACTGCAGTTGTTTTGAAGATGCTGGTGTTGCCTGCAAGATCAGAGAGAAAGACAAGGCAATGTGGTCAATTGTTAGAAGCACTGGACAATGCATAACACTGATAGAGGGGTTCCTGTGAGAGTTACAATGGAATAAGGAGTAGTCCTTATTTAGTTAGTTGGACATGAATGTTATGCCATCCCTATGGGAGTGGATCCAGTCTTCTCCTTTATGAAACAAGATTCTATCTTCACACTGCGCAAAGAGTCTGATTTTGGGCATCCCTTCACTCACATGGGCTCTCTTTGCCCTGTTATGTGTTGTTTTTCTCCTGCAATCAGAGAAAGGGAGTAATTGATTAACATAGAACATAGAACATAGAACAGTACAGCACAGAACAGGGCATTCAGCCCACGATGTTGTGCCGACCATTGATCCTCATGTATGCACCCTCAAATTTCTGTGACTATATGCATGTCCAGCAGTCTCTTAAATAACCCCAATGACCTTGCTTCCACAACTGCTGCTGGCAACGCATTCCATGCTCTCACAACTCTCTGTGTAAAGAACCCGCCTCTGACACCCCCTCTATACTTTCCTCCAACCAGCTTAAAAATATGACCCCTCGTGTTAGCCATTTCTGCCCTGGGAAATAGTCTCTGGCTATCAACTCTATCTATGCCTCTCATTATCTTGTATACCTCAATTAGGTCCCCTCTCCTCCTCCTTTCCTCCAATGAAGAGTCCGAGCTCAGTCAACCTCTCTTCATAAGATAAGCCCTCCAGTCCAGGCAGCATCCTGGTAAACCTCCTCTGAACCCTCTCCAAAGCATCCACATATTTCCTATAATAGGGCGACCAGAACTGGACACAGTATTCCAAGTGCGGTCTAACCAAAGTTTTATAGAGTTGCAACAAGATCTCACGACTCTTAAACTCAATCCCCCTGTTAATGAAAGCCAAAACACCATATGCTTTCTTAACAACCCTGTCCACTTGGGTGGCCATTTTAAGGGATCTATGTATCTGCACACCAAGATCCCTCTGTTCCTCCACACTGCCAAGAATCCTATCCTTAATCCTGTACTCAGCTTTCAAATTCGACCTTCCAAAATGCATCATTAAGATGAAAGTAGATGGCATGGTTGTTAGTGCTGGTTCAGGTGGGAAAAATGTGGTGAGTTATCCTAAGCAAGTGAGTAGACTGCACAGAGGGCATGCAGCCTTAAGGTGTGAGAGGTTGGTGGGAGGTTGCATGTTGGCAAGGGAGGATTTGCAGGCAAAAGTGAGTTTGTTGGAGCATGAACCTTGGTGAGAGGTGCGTGCAGTAGCAGAGATTGAACAAGTGTGAGGCAGCTGAGAGAAGGGTTGTGGCACTTAGCCTGGCAGGGTGAAGGTGGCCATTTGCCTTCTTTCAGCAGTGCTGGCCATTCCCATGGTGGCTGGACATGTCATTGACCCAGATGGTGGCCTTGGACTAGATTGCCCGGGTTAGCTAGTGTAGCCTCTTCTGCCAATTCTCCAGGAATATAATTCCTCCTCTGCACCAATCATTTCGACCAATATATCCTGGTGCTTGTTAGGATTTCATGGTGCTATTTTCCCCTTCTTAGACATGACTTCATCTTTGACTAAGCAGATCAGTTTCAAAAGGCCAGTGTTTATCTAGATGCACAGCGGCCTTTTTAAAAATGGTACGGACGCAAGGGCCACCAATCTGTTGGCAGTTATTTGCTGAGTAGTATGTTGTTCTGGGAATGGCACCTAGTAATATGGTGCTGGAATTGGATGTGAGGACATTATAGGGGAGGGGTAAATAGTTAATGAGGCATTTGGTAAGACACAGTATGAAAACCTCTACGGCCTCGCGGAGAAAAGCCTTCTGAAAAAACATGGTGCAACTTGCACTTACCCAACAGAAAAATTAAGATTCGGCCCAAAGAATTTGTTTCTCCTGTATGTGGGGGTCTAAAATCACAAGAGTATAGTTTGAGGCATCAATCATTTATGACTGAATATTAAGTAATTCATTCACTCGGAGGGTGTCAATCTTTAGAATATTTAACTCCAGAAGTTTTGGATTTTCCATTGCTGGACATATTCAAGGCTGGAATAAAATTGGTTTAGGTCTCACAGAGAATTGAGACAAGAGGAGCAGGCAGGAGAACAAAGTTGAAGGATTAATTGACATGTTCCCATTGAATAGCTGAGCAAATTCAAGGGGCCTATGGTAAATTCCTGTTCTTGCTCTTTGCGTCAATAATGCCATATGAGGAAGATCAATTCTGTGCAAAAGAAGTACAGCATTCATGGAAAGGAAGTAATCCTAATGCTTGAACAGTGGCGAGCATTTTAGTGATAACATGACATTTTTATGTTATGTCATTCCAATGGATCATTTATGCCAAATTATTCTCGCACCTGTTTATTCTCTTTAGTTTAAAAGAACATGAGGTGATTTCAATAGAATGAATAAAATTATTTGATAGCTTTACAAAATAGATGCTGAGAGATTGTTTCCTGTGGCTAAAAAGTCTACAAGCAGCTGTACTACACTCGGAATAATTGGTCAGATATTTATACGACAGGGATCAGAAAAATGTGTTCACTTCAAGAACCTTGAACCTGTGAACCACTCTCGCCCAGAGTGCAGATATTGAGTCATTAAATACACTAAATGCTGGGATAGATAAATAGGGAATCAAGATTATGCCAAATAGGGAGAAAAATGAACTGAGGCAGAAGGACAACAACAATCTTAATTAATGATAGAGGAGACTTCAGGTACTGAATGGTCTCTACCTTATTTCCATATTCTTAAGTTAAATCTATAGAACTTTTCAAAATCTGTGTAGCATTCTTAAAAAAATATAATGGACCAAATTTGAAAGCAATGGTCTTTTCTTGTAACATACATTAGTTGGAAAATAGACTGTTTGAAATTTAAACCAATACTTTATCTTAGGTAATGAAATCTCACTTATTCCATTATGAAAATAAATTGAATCTTCCCCATGATTTGTCATTTGTATCAGCTTATTGATTTTTTTTCAGTATTTTATACAGCAATAGAATCATATTTGTAACATGTCAAATTTAAAATATTCCTGTGAATTTCAGGAAGATATGTGAATTTCAGGAAGATAAGTGAATTCTGAAATCTATCAGGCAGTTTTTTAAATAGATCATTTGTATGATTTTTTGAAAAGTTTAATTCTGATTTAAGAATCTATCTTTGTCAATCTGAAAAATAGTCTGAATTTGCAGTCTGACTCTCAACTTTGGATCTGTTACATGAGTCTCTTATTCTCTTTCTGTAATTCATAAGGCCGTGGTCCAGAATTCGAAGTGTCATGCCTAAGGACTAAATATATTGAATGATGTTTGTGTGCATGAATTGTGTGCAGAAATTTGTTGTTCCTCATATTGGATGATCTGCCCCAGGCCCTCAATGCAGAAGTCTTCAAAAGGTTTGCTGTTATAATAAAAGAGGTGTTCTCTCTACATTGTGAAATTGGTCTGTCCCAACAACAGCACCAGATCCAACATTAAAAGTTTACTTTAAGTTCATAGTTGGTTTGCAGTCAAGCTGCAGGTTTAAGAATCACTCTTGGGAAAATTATTCAATACCTGGCTTCTCTCCATTCATCAGTCCAACTGCTCTGATGATTTGTAACCCAGAGACTACAGGTTTCTGAGCTTTCAATGATGCTTCAGACAGTTGTGATGGGCAAACTCAACAGTTCAGGGCTTTTCAATTTATAACATTTCAACATTGACTGGGGAAAGTCTAGCACAGTCTAATGGGGCACCAAAAAAAAGGAGAGGAGTAGATGTACTGTGAGAGGATGTCAGTTGGTTTTCTCATGCAGTCAATGCCACTCTCTTAAATCTGTTAATCCACAGTCCTGCCACTCTGCTTCAGAAGAGAATTCAAGGCTGATGGGACAAATCTGGAAGCCACTGTTAACATTAGATGCTAAATGCAAGATGGCAGCCATCTGAGCTCCATGGCACCAATGTGAGAGGCCACAGAAACTGGCAAAACTGTCACTGGAACCTCCATAATGACATGCCACAGTGAGAATCAAACTCTAATTTTCAACTGAAGGTTTACAAAAAGGCTGTGTGCAAAATTGTTCTTCTCACCCTTGCAAGTCAACCTTACAAATTATTTTTTTTCTTTAGGCTATTAGTAGCTCTCTCGTATCACAGTGGATGTTGAAGCTGCTAATGTTTTAATTCTCCAACTTAAAATAGAAAGCTTGAGAAGTGATTTAAACAGGTTGTTGAGAAACACTCCTGACATCCAGTCAGTGCTGACATTTTGAATGTGCAAGGAGTGAAGGAATGGAAGATGCACATTTTCATCCACCTGCAGCCTGACCTAGTTTACCAGGCAGTGACTGCTGAATGATAGTACTGATAGGCTCATTATCATGTCTGTCATTGTACCTGACCCACAAACTAGGTGGGAAGGCATAAATCCAGCTACATTGAAGCATCCTTTCCTTAACCCTTTAAATATAGGTTCACAACATTAAATTAAAATGGTTTCATGAAGAATACCCTCATGAGGGATCCAGATACTTCAAATTTATTGTCCAAATGAATGAATAAGGAAGCTGCCTTAAAGCCTGAATAATCTTTTGCTGCAAGGTTAAGGTAAGATAATAAGAGTTGATTTTCTTTTGAAGACCGCAAAACTGCACTGCTGACTTCAGCTAATGTATTGTACAGAAAGATTAATTTGAGGCTAATCATTATTTCTTATCTGCAGTGGCTGAAATAGGTTTCCATGAGATTCGGTTCCATCGCAAATTTGCCTAAAGGAATGTCAGCTGTACAGAAAAGATTATCTTTGTGCTGAGAATGGCAATGTGTTATCCATTTTGAAAACCTAGTACTTCCTGAGCAGGGTCAAGAGGACATTTTTATGTAATTTAATTTCACTTTCAATGTCATTTATCTCCCTTCATAAATCTTCCAATGTTTTTCTTAAAGAAAACTAACAGCAGCAGAAATTTCTACTTTGCATTCTTCCTATTTTCACAGAATTTTACTTTCTCCTTCAACTCAAACATCATGTACCATTCCACATATCATCTTTAGCTGAACCCTTTGAACAGATTTCATAATGGTAATAACAATGGTTAAGGAGCAAGAGTTATTGCCTTCTGATTTGCTTTCCTCCCTGTGGATACATAGTTTCCCCTCAGGATGTTGACTGGTGGGGGGTGGGGGGGGGGGGGTGGTGTGTGTGCCGGTGGGCATTGATAGAGCTTCCTAAATTTCTCATGGGTAGAAAATTACAATAGATTCTTTTAGTGCTACCAGGGCTAAGTCAGATTTTAAAAACAGTCACATTGAACTATTTGTGGTAAGTATCTTCAAAAAATGTTGCTTTCATTGTGGGAACAAATTCAAAAACAGTTCTGGATATATCTTTGATTCAACAATGCTTTTATTAGGTACAATGTAAGAGTTAAGTGTAGTTATAGCTCCCAAATTATTTTCAATCTTTTTGTGCAGAAATTAGGAATTAACTTTAAAAAATATTGTCACTATTTTTTTGTGTTCTTAGCTAACCAGCAAAAAAAGAACGGGACAAGTATTGAGAAGAAAATTACCCAAACAACTTGTTAATCTTTAATATTCAAGGCTTCATAGCAATAGAGATTTCAACATTTACTTTGCCTGATCTCAAAAGAATACATTCATTCTTTCATCTGTCCCAATGTTAGGCAGAAATCTGCAGGGAAGGTTTTGGGAAACAACAATTTCAAAGTAAATAAAATGACCTCTTTGTCAAACTGCTGGCAGCTGGTGAACTTTTCTAAAAATACACCTGACCATACATGCAAGTCAAAAAGAGAAGAAAGAAAATTGCTAAATTTGGCATTTGTTGTCAGTGTATGAAATATTCTTGTAAAAAGTGCTCTGACAAACATTTTATTTGAAACTTTCATGTAATATTCTTCTGTAGCATTTATACTTTCTGAATCACATTTCTGTGCTTCCTGTGAAATGTATTATAGTGATTATATTGCTATCTAAGGATAGGAGTAAGGGCTGGACAGAATCAAGTGATGCAAGCGCATGGCTCTATGTAGAAAAATATGAACAATGGGTTTGAATTCAAATGCAGAGTTCCACGTCGAGTCTGGCAGACTGCAATGTTTCTAAATGTATGAGGAGGTGCTGTGTCCCAAGCTTCCATTGCTTTTCATTTGAACAGTACAGGAAAGCCAGGTCAAAAAGGTTGGACTGGGAGTGGCATGGAGGATCACTAAAGATACACATAGTTGTTTTTTAGTGGGTGTCGCTCTCAACTAAGAAGCTGCAGTTTAAAAGTGGAACCTAAGGTGGCAGAGTTGGACTTCACTTGCATAAGAATTATGAATGCACACCTCTCGCATTTCTGTCCGGTTAGCAGAGTTAAAATAGCAGCTATAATTTAAATAATTCAGTCTGGGACTTATATGAAACAACCCCCAAAACAGCATCATTTAAATGTGTTACTAATCAATGGACGTGAATGAGATATTTGTGTATCTTGCTGTCGCATTATTGGTGACATCTTACTTGTGTGGAAACAGCATAATTTCCAACACTTCCTGTTAAAAAATTATGCTATGATTAAGAACAGTTCAATTAATCTCACTGTAATTTTTGTCACCAGACAAAGATCTCAATCTTAGAAATGTGGACCTCATGTTCATTCACTCCATAATTTATTCAGTGACAATAAGCAAGTTCTCTGAATGCCATTTTATCATTTTCTCAGTTTTCCTACTTCATATAACCTAAGACCTGTTTGTTCTGCGGTTCAACTGATCTTTCAGAATCAAACCCTTATTCACAATATGCCATAGGATAAAACAGCAAGATTCTTCTTACAAGTTCTGATATGGCTTTAACAACTTTGCGAAACATGATCTCTTTGCATTGTATAAATAGTAAATGACTTACCAAGCCATTAGTGCAAAAGAATCATTATAGGTAGTCAACAAAGTTTCTGACTGAGAAAGAAAAAGTGAATTTAATATGTTTAAGCATATATCACAGAATATCAATCTGATTTATGCTTCTTACTGAAATCTCCTTCAGTGATTTCATCCCATCATAAACCAACAAGGTTTTGCCAAAGAATTTGTCTGTAGTACACTGGTTTGGAAAATTTCATGTTGAGTAAGGTACCTACTCCTTAAGAACTGCAACTAGCCACAAAATGAAAAGTTGTGTTAAGAATAGAAATGAAGCAACAACGGACACCATTGATCGCTTTGAAACTGGGCACCTTAAAACTGAGCAATTAGAGGTTCACCAAAAGGAGTGTAGATTAAAAGCATTGAAACAACCAAGGTGTATAGAAGTTTGCTGAAAGCAGGACAAAGGCAAAGCTAAGTGTGTTATACACATTTGTACTTATTGGGACTCATCAAGGATGGTAAATGACCTCTTCATGAAAAAATATCAGAAACCAAATTTTAATTTCTAGGCCCTGCATCCATTCATTTCCTGCAAGGCCCTGCACCATTGCAGAGTTATGCAAAGGTTCAGTGGAATATAACAGAGAATTGGCCAACTCTTTGACCAAGTGATGTGTTGCCATATTAATGTGTTTAATTTCTACAAATGTTGAATTTATGTATTTATTTCTAGTGCTCAATTGGCATGTCATCCCCTCTATACAGCTAACATCTTAACTCAGAACATTTACCCCAGAAATTTGATGTAGAAATGGCAGCACCTGATTTTAATTGAAAAAACAATTGAGCAAAATGTAAGCCTGTCTGCTGATGCCTTACTAACCAGGTGAATATAACTTCTATTATTTACGTTCTTGCATGAAGAATAGTCATTAGATGAGGTATTGAAAGATGTTTGATGTCCATGCAAGTGTAGTGAAAAGTCAAAACTTTCAAGAGGAAAGGAAAGGAGCAAAGTGCGAAGAAAATAAACATATTTTAAGAATTGGAATAAACATTGAATACAGGCAGTAAAAACTTAAGATAATTATTCACGTACACTTTGTTGAAATTAACCAAATAATCAGAAGTCTTGAATTCAACTATGTGCAATTGTTTAATTTTCAGATTATTGAAGCTGGCTAATACTTCTCGTGAATGGAAGTTGAAATGAGTAATTTTTTAAATATTCAGTCTAATTGCTGTACATTTACTACTCCAGTTCCCATTTAAAGTAGTAACCCATGTGAAGAAATCAACTTAATGCTCATCAAACTGGTGATATGATTTGAGACTTATAAAGCATTGATGCCATCTGGGATTCTGCACATAGGGATTTTCCAATCTAAGACCAAATGGCTGTGAATGAAGCATTCCTCCCCCGTTGTGTAGAAATGTTACAAATCAAAAAAGATATCTGTCACACTGTATGAACCAAACATGAATTCTTGTGGAAAGATGTGAACTGTGTTATTTCACTTTTGCGTAGGGTCTCAAATGAAAGCTGTCTTGGGATGAATTTAGGAAAGAAGCTAAACAGAAAATGAAACACTAAGATAATATACTAAACAATGAGATAAAAATGACCAAACATTGTCCAGAAATAAACCCTTACTATTGATTTATGAATGATAAAAGCTGTACATGTTTTACATGCTGTACAGAAAGTTTTTGTTGTTGCCCAGAGCTCAGTAAGTCATCCATGTATTTGTGGATGGTGCTTTTTAAATTCAAATTGACAAAGTGATGATTAAGTATCTTTCTGCTTCACTGCAGCTTTATTAGTGCATGATGTACCACGCCTGTGACTGCATATTTGGCTTCCTTTTGCTAGGCACTGTTACTATCCAACTCTTTCCCAAAAGGGAAAGTGGATGAACAATGGAAAAACAAATTATGTAGATGTCTGCATTCT
The DNA here is from genome assembly GCF_030684315.1 of Stegostoma tigrinum. Classification (NCBI taxonomy): domain Eukaryota; kingdom Metazoa; phylum Chordata; class Chondrichthyes; order Orectolobiformes; family Stegostomatidae; genus Stegostoma; species Stegostoma tigrinum. The sequence continues at coordinate 33,739,550 of NC_081374.1, forward strand.
ATACACTGCTGGCATGTAACCTTTGGCAAGAGTCCATTGGCAATCAAGTTTCACTGAACTCGAAAACCAATATGTTCTCAAATAAGTGTGATCTCCTGTCTTGTAGAGCCATTTTTTGTGTTATCTTTCAATGAATTGAAATCTTCCTCATCTGATTTTACCTCGACATTTGTCCTCATGAATCTAAAATTAGAATACCGGGGAAAACTGTGTTTTCTTCTTTCTTTTATAACTGTAGGAACAATTAATTTATGCCTCCTTGGACCATCTGCATTTCTAAATGGTTTCCCGCAAGGGAGTTTGTAGCCCATCTGTTCAGATTATATTCCAACCAAGATCAACATTTTGCCAGCAAGTCTCTATTCAGTGTTGCTGTGTATTACCCATTGGATATTAATATAAACAGTGGTTCAATTGTAAATACTTGAGTAAGTAATTTGAGATTAACACTCTGAGTATCAAGGAAACTGGCCCTTCTTAGCTGATCAGGCTTGAATGTGGCCCAAGACCCCCATCTAAGTGGGTGACCTTTAACTGTTCCCTGAAGTGGCCAAGCAAGTCATTCAGATGTACATGCAGAGGCTATAAATGCTGACCTTGTCAGCTGCCTCCACCCACATCTGAGTGACTACAAAACAAAAATGTTCAGTGTCAATTCCTGGAAAACATTGATAGAAGTAGTTTAGGGGCCACCAATATTGCAAGGCATGGCATAAATTAAGATATTAGACATGAAGGAAGCAAGGAGGTTGGAATAATCATGGGTACCTTCAATTTTCTTAAAGACCGTGTAAATTTAAGGAATGTTAATACTACTATTTCAGGAATGCCTTCAAAAGAGATTTCTCGAGCAATATGTTAATGAACCAATTAGGCCTCAGTTATTTTATATCTAGTATTATGCAATGAGAAACAACTAATTAATAAGCTTGTTGTAAAAGAACCTTGAAGGAATAGTATGACAGAACTTCTCAATAAATTTGACAAGATGTAGTTCAAACTGAAATTAGGGCTTAAAATCTTAAACAAGGGTAATTGTGAAGGGACAAGCAGGAAATTGAATATAACACAGTGTAGAGCTGGATGAACACAGCAGGCCAAGCAGCATCAGAGGAGCAGGAAAGTTTAACGTTTCGGGTGGAGACCCTTCTTCAGAAATGGGGGAGGGGAAGGGGGTTCTGAAATAAATGGGGAAAGAGGGGGAGGCGGATAGAAGACGGATAAAAGAGAAGATAGGGTGAGAGGAGACAGACAGATCAAAGAGGCGGAGCTGAAGCCAGTAAAGGTAAATATAGGTGGGGAGTTAGGGAGGAGATAGGTCATTGCAGGGAGGACGGACAGGTCAATGAGGCGGGGTGAGGTTAGCGGGTAGGAGATGGGACCTAAAAGCCCTCCGCTTCTTCCTGTCCCTCAGGCCCGACCAGTCCCCCTCCACTGACACCCTCATCCGCTTCTCCGAACTCGTCCTCACCCTCAACAACTTCTCCTTTAATTCTTCCCACTTTCTACAGACAAAAGGAGTGACCATGGGTACCATATAGGCCCAAGCTATGCCTGCCTCTTTGTACGGGTACATGGAACAATCCCTCTTCCAAAGCAACACCGGCCCTAAACCCCACCTCTTCCTCCATAACATTGATGACTGTTTCGGTGCTGCCTCGTGTTCCCATGAAGGGCTCGAGCAGTTCATCCACTTCAGTAAAATCTTCCACCCCAACCTTAAGTTCACCTGGACCATCTCTGACACCTCTCTCTCCTTCCTGGACCTCTCTGTCTCCATCTCTGGCATCCACCTGGAAACTGATATCCATTTTACCCTTCCCCTGCCACATTTCTGAAGAAGGATCTCGACCCGAAATGTTAAACTTTCCTGCTCCTCTGATGCTGCTTGGCCTGCTGTGTTCATCTTGCTTCACACCGTGTTATCTCAGATTCTCCAGCATTGGCAGTTCCTACTATCTCTCTAGGAAATTTTATATGATGGATTGGAAAATCCTTTAAATTGTTTAACACTAAACAGTCAATCGTTAGCATTTAAAGAAATAATGCATAGTTTTCATCAAAATAAATATTCCTTTAAGGCAAAAATATATGAAAAGTGAGAGAGCAATGGCCAACAGAAGGAGTTAAAGATAGGACTATATCAAAAGAGAAGGCTTATAAAGTAGCTGAAACAGTTATAAACCTGAAGATTGGGACAATTTTAGAATTCAGTGTAGGAGGATGAGAAAATTGCATAAGAATGTCAAATAGCAAGAAATTTAGAAACAGATTGTAAAATCTTCTATAACTATTAAAAAGAAAAACATTAACAAGGGCAAATGTGGGCCCATTAGAAAGAGAGGCATGACAATTAATCACAGGAAATACAGAAATAACTGAAGAGTTCTAGATGAAATTTGTTTCTGCTCTTCACAGAGGAAAAAACAAAAAGTCTTTCTAAAATAACTAATGTCAAAAGGCCTATTGAGATTGTGAAACTGAAATAAATTAAAATGAGTAAATTACTAATACTGGAGAAATTAATGGGATTAAAAGTTGACAGATCCCTGGAACCTAATGATCTTCACCCTAAAGTGATAAAAGAGGTGATTGGATGCATTGTGATCATCTTTCAAAATTGCACAATGGTGCCTGCAGATTGCGAGGTTGTAAATATTGCACTATTGTTTCAGAAAGGAAGAAGAAAGTAAACAGGAAATTACAGACCTGTTAGTCTGATGTCAGTGGTGGGGAGAATGTTAGTAATATATTGCAAATGTGATTACAGAATATTTTGGTCAAAATCAGCACGGATTTATGAAGAGTAAATTGTCTGATTGATGAACCCGAACGTTATTTGTGGTTGTTGCAAGCAGAGTTTAGGGGGAGCTAGTGAATGTGCTGCATTTGGACATTCAGAAAGCTTTGATTAGGTTCCACACAGCAAGCTAGTAAACAACATTAAAGCGTATGGGATTGGGAGTACACTTAAAATAGAATAGTTCTGAGGAAGGGTCACTAGACCTGAAATATTAACTCCGATTTCTCTCCAGAGATGCTGCCAGACCTGCCGGGCATCTCCAGCAATTTCCATTTCTATGCATTGAAGGCTGGTTCACAATCAGAAAGCAGGCAGTAAGAAGGAATGGGTAATTCTCATAGTCACAGGCTGATCATTATGTACCACCAGGATCAGTACTGGGTCCCTAGCAGTTCAGTCTTTATCAATGATTAAGATATGAAGTGAAATTTGAATCTTTCTCATTTCACAGATGATAAAAAAACCTTTGTGAGCTATTCCCTTCTAAACCACTGAACTGCTCTGGTCAATTGGCTGACTTGCATTTTAATGGAGAATAATATCACACTGCGAGCATATTAGAACAGAGAACTTGGCCCCATGTCAAAAAATCAACTGTTGGTAATCATGAACTTCATTTTTTCATATTTGAACTTCAAATTTCGAGTTAAGGTGGCAAACCCTCATATATTTGGTATTTTCTGTACAATCCATCATATTGCATATCAAAAATCAATTCTGAGGATATAGCATGTTTTCTCTACATGCCTGTGTCCCCTTTATATTTGATATCATCCTCCTCAGCAACCCCTCCACCCATTAAGATCTTATTAGCAGTTTTCATCTGTGTGGCAAATTGAAAAATTAGCCCCAGAGCTGTTAAAATCATCAGAGTATATTGGGGATTAGTATCAAACAGTTGTCCTTCCAATTAGTGTGGCACAGTAACCCTCTGGGCTGCAATGCTCAAGAAATGTGGCAATGTTAGAAAGAGAATTCAATAAAAGAGTTAGAAGCAGCAGCAAACATAGTTAGGAGGTTGCAGAAGAAAAAAAAATTCTTCACCTAATATCTGATGGCATGTACAGTGCATACAAACCCTGAATTCCTGGTATCACTCTAAAACCAGGCAGCTAGACACTAATACATGTACAAAAAACATTTTCTATAGCCCTAAAGCCAAACATTAGTTTCCAATATTCTGTAATACTCTGTTTCCTTCACAAAATGCAGTTATGAACTTTCCGCAGGGATCATCTTAATACATTCTGGCCGTGAGCAGGCCATTTGCTGACTATTATCAGATTTTATTGTCTATTTAGATTAACTTAAGCTCACTCCTCTAGGCCATATACCTAGAGATGCTAGCCTTAATATTTTTTCCACAGTATTGTATACCCTTCATTATTTCTTTCATAATAGCAAGAAGTCTGTGTTACTGAATTCTTACAGGCAGAGAAATAGATCTATTTCCTTTGCACTCATACTTACATCTCTCTGTCCTCAGGATTTGTGATTTGTTAGATGACCTCTGTCACATTACTATAACTCATTTACTTGGCTGATATCCTGGGAGGGATTTTACGATTCATAGCATGGGTGATAACAGTATATGCGTCTGCAAGGGTATTCTTGGGTTAATACTGAGGAGTGCCATAAGCACCACCCACTATGATGTTACTTGAGACTGTGGGCGGGAGAGCACACGATCATAAAGGAGTGACCCTCTTCAAAACCCCCTCAACAATGTTTTTCATGTTGTCATTACCAGTAACTAGTTGTTAGTGTGTAACAAACAATATTGTGTTAACTACAAGAAATTCTACCAATTAGACCAGGAAATGGCTTTTTTTGACAGATTAGCCTAACTTGTGGTTTTCTACAAAATAAAGAGAATGGTGGCAACAACCTTCGTCAAGAAGAACAACTGATTTGTCGTAATGAGCTGACATGCTCCAACAACATGTAGACAATGGCATGGATTTGATCTGACTGCACTCCAACAATAATGTCCTGGATGCATATCTGCTTATGGTAGCCAAAATGATGGAGGATATCCTTGCACTGTTGTGCTTTATCTCTAGTTTCCTGTTCTGACTTTTTTGAATATAAGTATCTGATCCTATTTCAACCAAATTGATCTTATTGCCTATTTCTTCAGTTTAACTTTATGAATAACGGAAATATCATTAGCACATATTGTGAAAAGTAAAGACACAAAGATGCTGGTCAAACCAGTGATCACAAAATTTTAAAATATTGTTCATGGGATATGAGGATCGCTGTCAAGACCAGCATTTATTACCAATCCTTACATGCCTTTGAGGAAGTGATGGTGAACTCCAGGCTGACCATTGTGGGTAGACGCACAATGCTTTTAGGGACTGGGTTCCAGGATATTGACCCAGTAACACTGAAAGAACAGTGGAAGATTTCCAAGTCAGAATTGTGATTGGTTTGAAGGAGAACTTGCAGATCATGGCGTACCCAAGTATCAGCTGCTCTCGTCCTTTTAAATAGTGGAAAGCATGGGTTTGAAAAGAGCTATCTAAGGAGTGTAGATGAATTTCTGTAGTGCATGTTGTAGGTGGCACACACTGCTACAATTCAGCATCTATGTTGGAAGAAGTGGATGTGATGACAATCAATTGGGCTGTTCTGTGCTGGGTGGTGTCAAGCTTCTTGAGTGTTGCTGGAGTTGCACCCATCCAGGAAAGTGAGCAGTATTCCATTACACTCCTGATTTGTGCCTTGTGATTGATGGGGACCTTGGGGAGCCAGAAAGTAATTTAGTTGCTCCTTAATTCCTTGTCTCTGACCTGCCCTTGTACACACAGTACTTATAATGCTACTCCAGTTCTGCTTCTGGTCAATAGTAACCCCCAGGATGTTGATAGTGGGGATTCAGTGATGATCATCCCATTGAATGTCAAGGGTTGATGTTTGGATTCTTTTTTATTGGAGATGGACATTGGCCAGCGAGTGTGTGGCACAACTGTTACTTGCCAATTGTAAGCCCAAGCCCGGATATCGTGCAAGCCTTTTGCATTTGGGAATGGACTACTTCATTTTTTGAGGAATCATGAATGGTGTTGAACATTATGCAGTCATCATTGAACATCCTCACTTCTGACCTTTTGATGAAGAGAAGGTTAGTGATCAGGGAACTTAAGATATTTGGGCCAAGGACACATCCCTCAGGAGCTCTTGCAGAAATGTCCTGGACCTGAGTTGATCTCCAATAGCCATCTTCCTATATGTTAGCTATACTCCAACTAGGAGAGAGTTTGTTCCCTGATTTGTGTTAATTTTCGTCTTGTGAGGTCTCCTTGATACCACACCTGGTTAAGTGTGGCCTTGGTGTCAAGGGCAGTGATTTTCATATCACCTTTGAAATTCAGCTCTTTTGCCCATGCTTAAAGTAAGGCGGAGGTCAGGAACTGCTATAAAACATGTGTTGCTTGAGAGAAATGCTAATGACATCTTTCACCACTTTACAAATGATCAAGGGCAGACAGAGGGGGCAATCACTGGCCGAGTTGTATTTGTCCTGCATTTTGTGCACAGGACGTCCTGGGAAATTTTCACATTTTCAGATAAATGCCAGTCTTGTTACTGTACTGGAACAACCTGACCATGAGAGTGGCAAGTTCTAGAGAATAAATCTACAGTAGTATTACAACTGGATGTGGCAGGACTTCAGAGATTAGACTTGATTCTTTGGTTGTGGATTTGCTTACTTCTGTCTATCATTTGCTGTTTGGCATGCAAGTAGCCCTATTTTATAGCTTCACCAGACTGACACCTCATTTTTATGCGTGCTTGGTGCTGCTCCTAGTATACCTTCCTGCACTTTTCATTGAGCCACTGTTGATCAAGGGCTTGATGGTAATGGTAGAGTGGGGGATATTCCAGGTCATCAGGTTGCAGATTGTTTTGGAGTACAACTGTGCTGCTGCTGGTAGCCTGTAGTGCCTCATCGTTGCCCAGTTCTGAGTTGCTTGATCTGTTTAGCACAATGGTAATGCTACACAACACAATAGTGTTTTCTCAAGTAAGTCTCCACGAGGGCTGCCCTCTTCATAAATCCTGAAACACTGATATGAAGAGACCTTACACTTACATAGGTACCTTGACTGAATTCTGCCACTCAAGTACAACAACTGTGTCTTATTTTGTTGAAGGTAAAAGGTAGATAATGAAGACTGCTCCTGGTAGGCAGGTCTCACTTCCCTCATACAGTGTATGCTTGGTGCAGATGTATGGAGTGAAAGCCAAAAATTAAAATGATTCAGGTTGTGGAGTTGTATAGGCATCATAATCTCGTAATGGAACTGATGCGGAAGTCCAGCAGGAACACCAAGAAAAGTTTATCAATACTGTGAGATTACTTAACTCAAACTGCATACATAGATTCAGTATAAGTTGAGTGGACAAGCAGCTGAGATAATGTTCATTCACCTTCTATGCCAATCCTCAAACCAAGCTAGAGTTTCACCGTCATTACTTCTGCCTATTCTCTGTGTTTCTGTATTTACTGCAAAGCACCAGTTTAGTAATAAAAAAAAGGTTCAAATTATACCTCCAAGACCTTAAGGCAAAATTAGTAGAGAATATTAAATACAATATTCATTAGTCCCAGGTAATATTTTTTATCACTGCTCCTGACAGCACACAAAAAACTACAAATTATAAAAATAGGCTGCAGAAATTGTCTGAATCCATGAGTATGTATAATAATTTTGCAAAAGTAAATCAACATTAGGATCATGATGTTGTTGCAGCAAGCTCAGCTTGAGGCCAGATGCAGAAATGATAGTGCAAATTAGAAACGAGTAGAAAACTTACACAGATTCATTCGGCAACATTGTGGTCAAGGAGGTGGAAGCTTTTGAAATAATACAACAGGTAATGTAATGCATAATTACACCCAGTTGAAGATGCAATTAACTATTCATGAGTGAAAATCTAGGAGACAATTGTTGTAACAAGGTAACTGATTCCCCAATGATTGAGATTTTGAGTTGCAGAATAAGGCAACAAAAAGGACTTTGAGGTAAGATGACTTCTGTGCTACGATATCCATTGTTTAATTGTGATCATGAAATGGCAATGTCTTTCAGCAAGGCATCCACTGGGATAATCTTTTATAGTGTACAGACAATACTGATGTGAGCTGGAGAATTTGCATCAAAACAATCTAATTTTGTCGTATTATTTATGTTCATAAATTGGTTTTATAAATAATGCATGCTAAATTGTTTATGACCAACCTTCTGGCCCATAACTGATGCCAGAATTCTGGGGTATGCCTGCTTGAAAAGTCTGAGGTTTCATAAATATTTGGCTTTGATATAACATTTAAGACAAGCTGTCAGAGGTGGTCATGTCTTTAGAGGTAGCTTTCTAGTTCTTTGTTTGAGTTGCTTGCTTTACCAGCAATGGCTGTCAATATGTGTTGGGATTGGGTAAAGGATTTCTTTTTCAAAAAATTGTAAGAGTACTTCCTAGAATATTTCAAACTGAACATTAAACATTATATTAAACATCACTCTGAGGTGCCTTACAGCATTTATTTAAAATCATACTTACGTTGACATTTTAGAATTTTATTTATTTGTTCATTTATGTTTTTATATCTATTTAATATAGTTACAGTTATAGCATTTGATATTTGCAATATACATTCCAAGGGAGGGGTTATAAAGTCTAATGGGGTCGGCATAGATTCTAGCCCTTGTTGTCCCATGGCTGAAAGACTTTAGATGGTGGTCTTTCTCCCATTCTGACTCTGTCATAATTGCCCCCAGAGTAGTGTAGTCCATCCTCAGTAGTCTGGACCCTGGAACGGGACAATTTACAATAGTCATTAATGGGCAACTCTGTACTAGACAACCAGCAAGTTTTTCAGGAACAGATAAGAGCATCTTTCATTTATGGCCTTCTAGCTGCAGTTGATGTTTGGCTTTGTATACACTCCAAGCAACAGCCCAAACGTGGAGCCACCCAGAAAAAGCCACAACAAAAGCCATTGTATTTCTCTCCAGACCTTCTTCCCAAAGGTACTTTCCACATGGAGGACTATGGTCTCTTCTATTACAGCTACATCAAGGGCAATGTGCAGAGGGAATAAGATTCCTTTCATGCAGGAAGGATCTGAAGGCCAATGCCCTCCTTACCACCAAGCTGCATTTTGGTGCCTGTGTTGAAATTCTGATGATGAGATATTCTGTCAATTAACTTTAATGGTTATGGAGAAACATCTGACAGGGTCCACTATTTGCACAGAAGGCCTCAATGATGTTGCATGCAGACCCTGCCTGCTGGACTTGTGGTCAAAGGTGTTTTTCTGCATAAAGTTTTCCAAGGTGGATAAGTGAGGCATGGCCTAGCCCAAATGAATGGAATGATGCTTGGGATTTTGAAACATGAAAGAGTGGTCAGTGATTCTCTTTGATGTCATACATTAGAGAAGACCACACATGCTTCTCCCATCTGCACAGTAAAACAATTTTTCAAAAAGAATGTGCTTGAGAGTAACCATTGCACAGGCCACAGCAAATCCAGGAAAACCAAAGCAGAGCTGACACTTGATTCGCAAAATTCACTGGTCTTTAGCTGATGCTCTGAATCAAATGTTGGGACACTCATTAAAATATTCAAAGCAGGTCAGACCAGTTTAAGGTAGTCATCAATGTTGCCCAACAAAAGGGGTTCCGATGAATATAGAAGTCACCCAAACGCGGGTACAGAACCGGGTAGATTGCACCTCTAGATTTGTATGTATGACAATTTTTAATTTCTTTCAATGCATGTTTTAGTTACAATTGATATATTTTTTCCAATTTGTGTCAGATTTCTCAGAGTTGTAAATCATTCCCTAGTAGTTTTTCTATGTTAGTGGCCTATAACTTGTCAATTATGCACTATAATTGGTTGCACACAGGTGATGCATGATATGTCATTGCCTGTGGGAGCATATCTGATACCAAAACCTCCCTACTTAGATGTTCATGGAATCACAAACACAGTGTATGATTGTTACAAGTTAAAGATGAAATTTAATTCCACAAATATAAGTACAATTTGCACTGCCTAAACAAATAATGAAGTTCAGTGAATTATTATTGCAACAATCAAAATACATCTCACAAACAAGCTCTGTATCATGGTGAATTTGAAATGACATGGCCTCTTAACAATATTGTTTCTTACACAATATCACTGTGACCCAGATTTTTCATTAGTGATGGCGGTGAAGCTGACAACACCTGAAATCTTTGGTACACAATTAAATAATTCTATGGTTCTTGGGAGAGTTTACTGTTGAGTTCTCTTTTCTGACTGCAATCAATTGGAAATCATTGAAATAATGAGACTTTCCACACTTTAGTCTGGTTTTATTGAGTGATAATGCTGATATTTTGACCTGTAATTTCATCGAATCTCTCGCATTGTAAAGCTTGACTCCTCTCTCACTTGTCTCTAGATTTTAGCACTCTGAACGATGGCTTTAATACACTAACATGACCTATTCCTTTAATTACTGCATAAATGCTTTGGCGCAGCCATTTCCACTTAGATGAAAATGACAAGAAGAACTCCTGCATCAAAAAGTACCATTATAAAATGCCACTGAAATCTAATTAGATTATCATAGTGCCAATCTCTATAATGTCATCTTGACATTACATTTAAATCCTTGTACACTTTAGGGATTGATGTGTTAGCTTAGTTTACTCAGGGAGTTTGGGTTGCTATGGTAACGTGCACACATTGTATAGCCATAAAAAGTTGGCCAGAAACACCTCCTGCTCTTACTGCCTGCCATTGGCACGTGTTGCAATGATTTGTAGGTTGACATTCCATCTGTTTGTGTTATGAAAGTATCTTCTGTGGCCATCAGGTTGGGGCAGCTCTCAAACCCTAGATTTCTAGGTGAGCAGGAGGGACACTATGCACTATACCACGAGATTCTTATCTCAAGGATTACATTATTGATTTACAGGCACATCAGTAGTTTAAATTGGTTTGAACCCGTTTCTGAGCACTAAATGGGAACCGAGCACACAAAAAGTCATAATACTTGGACATACGTGATTTGCAAAATTAATCTAGAGCCTCATTTATATTAACTATATAATTCACCAGGTCCAGAAACGAACAAATCTGAGTTTTAGTTTCCTTATATGAGTGTGGAAAAATCCATTTGAAGGCAGCCTGTACCTGCTAAAGGGGAGGTGCAGAGCAGCTGATGTCAACTCATTTCCAGTTTAAGAAAGCAAAAGTGACAGGAAGAGGAGAAGTTTTAAATACCCTCCACATTTTTGGCTGCATGGAGGTTGGAAGGAGACCAGCATGGGAAGTAGCTTCTAAAACTAACTGGATGACAAAAATGAGCTGAAGTAATAGAGTTGGTGTGGGTCAGTAACAACATTTCAAGCATCCCAACTACAATTACATATGACATATAATTTAAAGGAGTTTGTAAGGTAAGACACTTTATTCAACATTGTGTGACTGGCTGTTTCCCATTACAGCACTAACTGTGTCCCTTACATTGTCAACTGGTTTCTTCCTCCTGATTCCCATTACTGTTATCTAATCAATGCAAGGCAACTTTGTCAGTTATCTTCAGCATCTTGATATTGAGCCCGATATTGCCTCAGTACCAGTTCCATCATTTCTTCACATTCTGCATCTTTTTATTCACCAGCAACAGACACTAAATATTTCCCTAAAAGTCTACTTACACATGCCAAGTTTTCATGTGATACTGAGTGCAGGTACTAGAGAATGAGCCTTCATACATACACTTGACCATTTAAGTAATGGAGGACTGGACAAGGACTGTAAATTTGAACGCTATTTCTTTACTTCCTTATTTTTCTGATGTTAAATTTTATGTTTTGGTTTATTTTTCTGTGATTTAAGACGGTGCCACAGAGCAACAACTGTAAACAACACTTCTCGTTGTATTTTGTAACAAAATAAATGTGATAATAAATAGATCAAATCAAGTTAGAGTTAGGAGCAACACAAGTTGTGAGACTGGAGAAAAATTCCAGCAATGTTCTGGGAATCACACAATGTTTTTGATTGAAATGTACATGAAAATCTGCCGCTACTCTCATCTGTTTCTGTTTACATTTACTCCTTTCCTCAGTTAGCACTGGGCAGTAAGAAAAGACAGGAATCTGAATCTATAATAATGCTTTACTGATCAGTAGTGATCATTGGTTCCTATGTTCTTCATAGACTTGAATGATAACAACAGGCACCTCAAAGTATTGGGGAAGTACCAGCAGAAGTGCCTTGGCAAGTCCTGTGGCAGGAAAGGTGCCAACAGCAGCAGCCTCTTCCAAACCAACATACCAAGACACTAAATATTTCCCTAAAAGTCTACTTACACATGCCAAGTTTTCATGTGATGCTGAGTGCAGGTACTAGAGAATGAGCCTTCATACATACACTTGACCATTTAAGTAATGGAGGACTGGACAAGGACTGTAAATTTGAACGCTATTTCTTTACTTCCTTATTTTTCTGATGTTAAATTTTATGTTTTGGTTTATTTTTCTGTGATTTAAGATGGTGCCACAGAGCAACAACTGTAAACAACACTTCTCGTTGTATTTTGTAACAAAATAAATGTGATAATAAATAGATCAAATCAAGTTAGAGTTAGGAGCAACACAAGTTGTGAGACTGGAGAAAAATTCCAGCAATGTTCTGGGAATCACACAATGTTTTTGATTGAAATGTACATGAAAATCTGCCGCTACTCTCATCTGTTTCTGTTTACATTTACTCCTTTCCTCAGTTAGCACTGGGCAGTAAGAAAAGACAGGAATCTGAATCTATAATAATGCTTTACTGATCAGTAGTGATCATTGGTTCCTATGTTCTTCATAGACTTGAATGATAACAACAGGCACCTCAAAGTATTGGGGAAGTACCAGCAGAAGTGCCTCGGCAAGTCCTGTGGCAGGAAAGGTGCCAACAGCAGCAGCCTCTTCCAAACCAACATTCCCAAAATTAAAGCAGTTTAATCACTCAAAACAGCTCTGTTTACTAGTGCATGTCATTTGTATGCCTGCCCAACAGATTCCAGAACATGGTTGTAGCTGGAGAATCCCAGGAGGACTGCAGAAATGTCCACAAAACATTTCTGGAAAGGTCCAACATCACACGCAGTCGCGGGTTGTCACTGGCTTATGACCAAGAAAACTGGCAAAGATTTATTCAGACGACACCAAACATGTTAACAAACATTATCTGGAGCTTGCGGGGATGAAGTTGAGAGTTTGGAGCAAGGAACATCCAAATATCTGATCAACCCCACCCTTCAGCACTACCTGCTTCACATGTTACAGGGTATGTATTGGGCTCATGATTCATTTTGGAACCCCTGGAACGAGAGAGGTACCAAGTCATCTTTAATCCTGAAGGACTGCCTAAGAAAATGAAATGCTAATCTTAAACCCTTGGAGTGTGACAAAAAATACAAATTTGGCATTACCATGGTCTACACTATTACATTGTTCTGGTGCTTGGTTCCAATGTTTGCTGTATAAGGCGGAATGCATTAATCCTTGCCTCCCTGTTGAAGTGGGGTTGTTTTACAGACTGTTTCTTTGTGAGGCTGAATGACAATGCACTGTTACAAAAAACCAGCCATATTATATATTTTACTCTTTCTTAGTTTGTCTTCTTCTTGACATCTCCAGAAATCATCACTGCCTTTCTTGCTACTGATTCTCATCTACTTGCTTTTGGTAAAGTGCACCCTGTATTAATGGTAAGGACAAACAAACTCTTCTCCTTCAAATATACCCAACAGACAAACAGTAGTTAGATCAGGAGAAGTTGTTGTAACCTACAGCCCAGTTATTCTCTAGTTTGCTAAGTGGGCTAAACAGTGACATATCAAACATATCAGGCTCCAAATTCTCAAAGGACCCTGACTCAAATAGGGGACTCATTTTTAGAAAATTCTTATGTGTGTGTTTCTTTTAAATGAATTGCAGGGATGCTCAACAAATATCCAACCATTACACAGTCAATCACATTTCTGGTGCAGGCCAAACACAGGGCATCTCTCAGAAAATGTATTTTCTTAACATCAATTTTAGGCCTGAAAACTAAGAAGAACTGTCCCCTTCAATCCTGAAAACATTTTATTGATGTATTTTTGACAGGACGTTCAATGTAATTCAGGGGATACTCAGTTGCGAGCCATGCTGTATTAACTCAATAGATCTGTAATTATGTTATTCCTCCTTAAAGATTTTTTCCTGTCCAGTTCATGTTCTGTAATTACAAATCTGAAAAAAATAAATATTTTATGAAAAGCTTCCTACATAAGAGGCTGGGGGCCAAGAGCCTGCTTTGAAAATCCTGCTCTCATTTTGACATCTGTGTCAAAATTACACCACAATGTCTAAGCAAAATTGGCCATAACATTTTTAAAAAAGAGTTAATTCCCCCCTGCTTCCCAATGTCAATGGATTTTTTTTTAAAAACTCTATTATCTTGATTCAGATATGCATCAAAGGTTATCTGTTCTCCCTTAGGCCATACCCTACCTGTATACCACATAATACTGAAATATGTCCGCATGTTTTAGAGATGCATTATTTACCAACAGACATGAGCAGAAGTGTTACACCTTTCCATTTTTAGAGTTGGAGATAATGCATGACCTGTGGTACATGCAGAGTGTTACACTTAAAGCATAGAAACAGTGCATTTGACCCAACTGGCCCATGTTAGTTTGTTTTAAATAACACACATACACACTGCCACTATCAGCCAGTGATGGTGTATTGCTGATAATACATTTTCTCGTACAGAATAACATAACATGACATCCTGCTGTGCCATGTTTTGATTTTAAAAAAAGGAGTTTTTTTGGACAGTATGAGCATGATTGATTTTTAGAAAACAAAGCTGTTTCCTTTAAATTTAAATAGAAGCAAATTTTGCAAGTTAATAATTTTTCATGAAACCCTTTAAAATGTTTTTGCTTAAATGTAAGCATTGTTATACTTCATGAAAAAATAACAAAAAAAACTGCTTGTTTCAGTATCATTTGTGCCAAACACAATAGGCTACTCTAAACACAGTAGAAAACTAATTCTTCGGAATACCAACTGGGTGAAACATGATGTAGATTAAGCAATCTACCATTCAGAGCACAACTTCCAACATAGCAGAGCAAAGCTTGGAGTAAGAGAAGAAACAGCCAAAGTATCGAACTCCCTCCTTTCAACAAACGCTCTGTCAACTACACCGTCATGGACTCTCTCATTTGAGGAAATACGTGATGTGATGATGCTAATCACCTTAAATTTATTGTGTAGGGTCGAGCCCTATTTCTTAATCAGCTATTTATCCAGATTTTATAAAGGAATAAGTCAACAAATGTGGGCTTCTTTTTTCCATAGTGATTCTTCAACATGATTCAAAAGAGCTTCCAGTGAGCAACAATGTGGGAAGACATGCTAACCTCACTCAAAGCAATGGATTCTGCATTTATATCTTACAGTTGTGTGGATACAGGTCAATTGAAATAACTTTCTTAGTTTTGCACCATTCATGCTTCTCAACAACCATTTTCTTTCTCTAGTGGTAAAAAGCTCAAGTAAACATTTCACTTTATACATTAACTTCATGCAACAGAGACATCACTTTTGCTCTACAACATATTAAATTGACATAGTCAGTGGCATTCTCTTCTGAATTGTTAATCCATGATCTTCTGACTTATAACGTGAGCTCACAAGGCATCCTGGCATGCCAGGTGCTACTGAGGGAGTGCAGCACTATCAGCGAGTGTATTCTTTGGCTGAGACGTTAAATGGTCTAGTCTGTTACATCTACCTATTTTGAACACGCTGGTGAATGTTAAAGATCACTTGACATTTTGCTGTCATGAGCAGTGGAAACACCATTCTCACCAACATTAGTCTCTTAATTAATACTATGAAAAATTTGATTAACTGGTCATTCATCTGCTTGTTATTTGCAGGAGGCTGGTACAGACATGTTGTATTTTCTGCAGTATAATCATTGACTTTCAAAGTAACTTGTGTATGAAGTTCTCTAGGATGCTTTCAATCATATTTACAAGTATTATAGTTTATTATAATATTTGTATGATGCATGCAATTCATATTCGACTGAAATTACTTCACTTCATTGCCCATTATCTAGTATTTTAAGAAAACTGCATGGAAGCTTTTTAGCTATCTGCATTGTGGTCAAAGGTCAGGAGCCAATCAGTAATGATTCCTTGAATACATGGCCATGTATCATTGCATTTTGTTTGAATGACTGGAAACTTCCAACTGTTATTAACTTGCTGCCAAACACAATATGAAGAATGATTATTGGTTAAAGCTAAAGGCTGTGCAGAATTCAGATGCCTTTTAAACCCGAAATGACTAACTGCAGAAAAGTATGTCTCAGCACATGCAGTATGTCATAACATAAGGGCTTTATTACAAATTAATAAATATGAATTCATGCTTTTGAAAATTCATGATATTGCTATAAAGTTTTCTTTTATAATTTCACAAGCATTTTTGCAGAATTCATGCAAAATGAAAATGCCACTGTAAATCAGGAGTTATGAGGTAGTTAATTTTAATGTTGCAGAAAAACAGGTTGGAAGAAATGTGCCTATGCCTGATATATTTTACAGATCTTGCACACTTTCTGAGGATCTTCGAAATTTATGCTTCATAGAAACTGCCCATTAACCCTCAGGGTGCAGTGCTGACTGTTCACAGCACCATACCATCAAAATCCAACTTTCCCTTTCAATCAGTTTTCAAATCACTCCATGGATACTTAAAGAATCATGGAATCATTGTCATAGAGGACTACAGTACAGAAAAAGGCTCTTTGGCCTCTTGAGCTGGTGCCAGTTAAAAACAACAACCTAACTATTCTAATTCCATTTTCCAGTACTTGGCTCATAGCTTTGTATGCCAGGGCATCACAGGGGTACATCTAAATACTTCATAAATGTTATGAGGGTTTCTGTCCGTACCAGCTCTGCAGGCAGTGAGCTTCAGATTCCCACCACCATCTGGGTGAAATTTGTTTCCTCACATTTCTCACACAACTACCTGTCCCTTAACTTAAATCAACATCGTCTTGGTCATTGATTCCTCCACAGAGAAAAGTTTCTACCAGTCTGCCCTATTGATATTCTTCATAATTTTATGTATCTCAATCATGACACCTCCCACTCCTCCCCACCTTCCCAGATCTTGAATATTTTATCCTAGCATGTTAAGTAAATAATACTTGCATCACCATTCATCAAAGAGATGTTATGCTGGAAATTTGCACAACATTGCAAAATCATTTACAATATATTCTTGCCATTTTGTACATAAACTATTAACATATGGAGTGATATTCCTCCTGTGATCTTAAACATATGTGTTTTTATTTAGGTTTAATTAATATATTATTTAAGCTGAGAAAGACAAAGCATTCTGGGCTAAAGAGGGGTCGATGTACCCATGTACACAAAGCTCAAACTATTAGCATACAAGTCCAGCAAGTAATTAGGAAGGCCATTGGAATGATGGCCTTTGTTACAAAAGGCCTTACGACAGTTAAGGGATGAGGAAAGATAGGGTATTTTGGCCTCTACTAATTAGAATATTGCGAAATGAGAGACGACCTGATTGAAATATCTAGAACATTATGTGAAAGTTTCTCGAAGATGGGAGGATATCGAGAATAAATAGTGAACATTTCAATTGTGTATTCCAGATGTCACAGAAAAGCTAAGAAACATATTTTGTAACAACAGGACTTTGAATCTTTGGCTCCAGGGTTATAGGGAACAGGCATGAAAGTGGAGTAGAGACCATCAGACCAGCTGTGATCTTATTAAATGGTGGGACAGGTTCAAGAGGCTCGAATGCTTATTACCATTCCTATCTATTATGTTCTCACATGGAGAAACCGTCCACAGTGGAGTTACTGCTGACTGATCCTCAGTTTCAGCAGCTATTTCCTTTGATGTGTTTGTTACACCTATTCAATCACAACAATTGTCCAACTTTAAGCCAAAAGTCAGAAAATCCAAGATTACAATGTCTTGCTGTTTGCACTGTCTCTACAAACATCAAAGAGGAACAATCAACTTTGAAGCTGCAAGAATGACAGTTCTGAGTAGCCTCATGGGCATAGCCCGACTGATAGAATGTCAATCTTTTCTCTTTGCTATATTATCATGCTTCCTTCTTTCCCTGAGTGCTTCAAATTGCTCAATCGCTCCTGAGGGCCTTGTATTTTATATACAGCTATGTCTCTGAATTACTTCCAACTATTCACATACTGGGAACTTCAAAGATCAGAATGCTGAAAGTGCAGATTTCTGAAAACAAATGAAATGTAACCATTTCTGAAGAAGGGTCCTGGTCTGAAATGTCAACTTTCCTGCTCCTCTGACGCTGCCCGGCCTGCTGTGTTCCTCCAGCTCCACACTGTGATATCTCTGACTCTTAACATCGGCAGTTCTTACTATCTCTGAAACGTAACCAAGCTATTTAAGATTGCTTGACCATATATTGGATTGTTTATTTAATATGTACTTCTAGTCGCTGATATTGTAATATCTGAATACATAGGATTCATCAAATGAGATACAACTAATGAGACTCATGGAGGTTAAAATAAAATCTGTTTGGAAAATGCTATCAACAGTTTTTGATGTATTTAAGTATTGAAGGGCAGTTATCTTCTTCTTCTCTGGTTTCATTGTGCATTTGATAGCCATCAGCCTTGTTAGTCATTTTTTTTTAAAAGAGCAATTGAATTTTAGAGCAAGGTTCTACTGTGCCAGTAGGCTGCAGTTGTGTTCAGTTAGTTTTCTGCCTAAAAGTATACTTCATAATCTAGTATGCATGTAAAGGCAGTATGAAGGATGTATATTTATGACATATTTCTCCTGAGGTTGCCACTTTACTACTTATTCTATGTGTGTAGAAAATGGGTAGTAAGCAATACTTGCAGTATAAATTTGATTTGATTTATTGCACTCACATGAAAAGCTTTGTTTGCAAGTAGCGTAGGCAGATTATCGTAAGCAGGGGCACACAGGTCATAAGGTGCTTAGACAGACTGAGGCATTGCAGGTTACACTGCACAAGACGTGCATGAAACAAGATCAACATTAGCAAGGTTAACATTATTTGAAATTAGACAGTCCATTCCTCAGTCTAATAACAGTAAGGAAGAGGCTGCTCTTGAACCTGTTGGTGTGTGTGTCCAAGCTTCTGTATCTTCCGCCTGATGGGAGAAGTTGTAGGAGAACATTACCAGGAGGAGTGAAGTCATTGATGTTTTCAGCTTTTCTGCAACAATGAGAAGTGTAAATGGAGTCCGTGGGTGGAAGGTTGGCTTCTGTAATGGTCTGGGTTGTGCACACAACCTTCTGTAGTTTCTTCTGGTCATGAGTAGAGCAATTGCCATACCAGGGTGTTATGCACCTGGATGGTATGCTAGAAGTTGGAGACTGGATGAGACTGGGATGGGGAGATTTCTCCCCACAAATCTTCCCACCACCCACCTCATCCCATGATCAACCCTCCTTCTCATCCCTGCCTCCTTTACCTGACACAACCTGTCTATTTTCTCTCTGACCGATCTACTTCTCCCACCTCACTGACGAATCTCCACCATTCCCTACCTATACTCACCTATCACCATCCCACCTACCTTCTCCAGCCCCACACCCCCATTCTATTTATTTCTGAGCTCCCATCCCCACCCACATTTCTGAAGAAGGGTCCCGACCTGAAACATCAACTTTACCTGCTCCTCTGATGCTGCCTGGCCTGCTGTGTTCCTCCAGCTCCACACTGTGTTTTCTCTGACTCTAACATTGGCAGTGCTTACTGTCCCTTACTGATGTAGATAGGTTAAGTGAATGGCAAATGGTAAATAATGTTTGAAAATGTGAAATTGTCCATTCTGGTAGGAAAATTGTAAGAAAACCTAAATGGTGAGACAATAATATGGGATGCAGTGCAATTTGAGTGTCCTCATCCATGAAGTGCAAAAGGCTGATGTTTAGGTACAAAAAGTCATTAGGAAAGTTAACAGAATGTTATCAATTATTGTGAAGGGAATTGAATGCAAAAGTAAGGAGGTCATGAGGCACTGGAAAAATTACATGTAGAGTACTGTGCACAGTACTGGTCTCTTTATTTAAAGAAGAATGTAAATGTATTGTAAGCAGTTCAGAAAAGGTTTACTAGGCTAATAGACAGTTTATCTGATGAGGAAAGTTTGGACAGTCTGGGCTTATGTGCCCATTGGCATTTAGAAGAGTTAGAGACAATTTGGCTGAAACGTACAACATCCTGACCAGCCATCCTATCACCCTCACAACTATCTCACCTTGCCTACTAAAATGCAGGTACCTATTCTCCCACCCACCGATACACCCAGAAATTCTGGAATTAAAATCTGAGCAGGTATCTGGCAACTCATATTCACTTCTAGAACTCAATCTTGGATGCCAGGCACCAGCATCTTAGGGCGTGTTCCTTGGGCTGTGGCTGCTTATATCCACATCCATGAATGCTGGCACCTGATATACTAGCCTCACCGCACCTTCATGGTAATCTCCAAACCACATACAGCATGCTCTGCACGTTAATCCTGCATGCCGGAGTGTACCAGCACTTTGTATTACAAAGCTGCTGAAAGGACACTTTGCATGCAGAGACAAGCACCCAGCTCACAGATTGGACCAGGGAGCATCATCTCAAGGAAGCTTTCTCACTCATCATGGTGCACACTTACAGCATCATCTACCTGGATTTTCATAGCATCCCTGCCTCGTCTTCTCTTATCCTGCATTTCAATGCTTTGCCCCCTCAGCCGCACTTTAAATACTTCCAATATTTCTGTCTTGTTTGCAGTTTAATATAGAAACCAATCCAGGCAACTTGTCATGCTGGTCAGTTATCATCCATTCACATGGATGGTTGTACAACAGAATGTAATCACAGCTGCACTATTTGTAAGCCACATACACAGCAAGCACATTGCATTGCTACAAGCAGACATCCACATCTCAATGTCTAAGGGGAATAGCACTCCATCAAGTCCTCAGGCAGGGTGTCCCAGCACAGTAGTCAAAGCTAGCATCCACATTCAGTCCATGGGCTCGGACACAGTCAGTTAGCTGCTTGCAGTGGTCAGGGTCAGGTTCTTGTCCTCCTAGCAGGTGAAGAACTAAATGTCGGGCACCTCACCACCTAACAAGGTTCTTTCTGTCCCACTGTGGAGTATCTTCTCTTATAATGGAAGAAAGGGAAGGATTGAGTGAGATTGTGGGTACTGGTGCATGGTGTGGTGGAATGGTGGTGAATTGTCCTGAGAGGGTAAAAGGTGCAGAGACCATGCATGGTTAGTTGTGTGGGTGGTTTGGATGGGTGGAGTGATTTGAGGGAAGTTGTAGACCATAGTAAGATTAGTAGGACATGAGTTTTGGTGGGAGGTGGGAGCAGTAGAAGAGATAGTAAGTGTAAGGTAGCAGAGAGAAGGTGTTATCCCTAACCATGGTGAAGTGAAGAACATCAATGATTTTCCTTCAGCAGATCTGCACTTTCCTCCAGACAGTTGACACTGTGCTGGCCAAAGCGACAACTTCTTGAACAGGATAGCAGGTTCTGGCATTGTGGCCTCCACTGACTGTCTTGGGAGGAGGGGATGGTCCTCCTCTGCACATCCACAGCTCGTCAGGACCTCTAGGTCCCTGTTCAAAAAATGAGGTGCCAATTTCCCGTTATCTGTTACATCCAGGACAAATATCACAAATCCACAGGCATTTGAGATGCCCAGTGGCCTTTTTAAAGGTGGGTCAGTTTCAGGGATTCCGGGATATCCCAGCAATGGTAAGCACTTTCAGCAACAGCGAATGGGAGAATCTGTCTTACAATCAGATGAGAGGGATGCTACATGGATGCAGTAGGTTATGAATGAAATATGTTTGGGATAATTGCATGTGTAAACTCATGAGGCCTCGTGGAGAGTATCTTCTATAAAATTTGATGTAAATGAAACTTAGCTAATATGTGGGAGGATTTATTACCTTCAATATATTTAACATAAAGGTGGTTAGATTTTTGGTAAGCAATGGTTGAATGGTCATCAAGAGCAGCTGGGAATGTAGAGTTGAGATGATAATCAGAGCAGGCAGGATTTATTGAATGGCAGACCAGGATCCAGGGGCAAAATAGCCTACTCCTGTTTTAGTTCATATAATCATTTCCAGGGGAGCCCCTGCCAGAGACTATCCAGCATCTAGCATCTAGTGATGTGAGATATAAAGGAAGTAAAGAGAAAATAAAGGTGGTAAGAACAGAAATGCATAATTACAGATGGAAACTAATGATTTTAGGTTCAGAAAGACTGAAGAACAGAAGTATATCACAAGGAAGGACATACACTTCAGGCTAAGAAAGTACATTGACAATGTTGGAGGCTAAAGGTATTGTCTGAAAAAAGAGGAATAATTGACAGTTGCAGCCAGTTACAGTGAACAATCCACTACAGCAGCAAATTGAAGAAATAGTGATTTTAATACAAGAGTGTTCTTAGGAATCATTTTACTCTTCCCAGTGTGATATCTGAACTAAACAGAGATATCAGTAATGTGCACACAGTGCCTATAGTTTTTCTACACTTTCCTAATTCCAAGTTTGTGAATTCAAGTCCAGCTTGAGATATCTGAGCATGTCTATGCTGATGAGTCAGTGCAGTACTGAAACAAAGCTACATTGTTCGAGATACTAACTTTGGATGAAGCATGTACACCCACATCATGTCTGTCTTCGTAAGTAAATATTAATGAACTCCTCCCTGATACTGTCTGGAAAAGATCAGGGAATTCTCCTGATGTCCTACTCAACATTTTTCCCTCAGGCAACACCATCTAAAACAGTTAACTATTTATCAAATGGTTCTTTGAGGGACCTAACTGTGCACATAGTAGAAGCCTTGCATCTCTGTCGTAAAACCATGAGCAGCTATGTAGCAGCCCTTTAGTATTGGGCTAAGGCAAACAAAATGATACAGGAAAGGTTTGGGATGTGGGAGGACTGCCCAACACCATCCTGCTGCCATGCTCGCAATGGGAATGTTGTCAGATGAGCCATTCTCTGGTAACCAAATTAAACCACAAAAGGTGCCAATTAGAGACCACTTTCAGCCTCCGGGAGCATTCTTATTGTGTCAGTTGGGCTGGCCAACTTGTGAGTCTATTGAAAATAACACACTTGGAGAGGGAGATGTGACTTTGTTTGAACACTTTGTCCCACAGAGGCACTAGGCATCCTGCCTGTCAATAGCGATGTTGTGCCTGTGAGGCTTCCTGTCACAATTATACCACCTACACCTACTGATTCTGCCCTGGCCAGCCATTTCTTTGACCAAAATGGGGTTGAGTGGCTGGCGAGGGGATCACTGTCTGCTTTTGACTACAATACAGTGACTTCTGCCATCTGTACAAATCCAGCCTAGTACCTGCATTCAAATGCATCTCATTGGCCAGGGAACACTTTACAACATCCTGAGGTTCCAATAGATGTTATTTAAATGCAAGTTTTTCTTTCATATTAGAATAATTGATAATGTTGAGTAGGAATTTACTACCTGAAAACAATAAGAACAGTTCATATTCTATAATGTGACTTGATGTTTCACTGTCGATATTGAAATGAAGAAAACTTCAGTTAATTTTCATACATTTTTTTTGATACCCCCCCAACAATCTGTATCTGTGCCATATGGAATTCTCATTTTAAAAAAATTAAAAGTTTTGTAGAAAAGTTGAAAGTCAAGATACAGCTGCTGGCAGAAGAGAGAACTAATTGAATTAAACGCCTTTTAATGAGGTTGGGATTAATTAGTTTAGGATCATTGAACAACAATGCCCAGTCCGCATTAT
Organism: Stegostoma tigrinum; assembly: GCF_030684315.1. Taxonomy (NCBI): domain Eukaryota; kingdom Metazoa; phylum Chordata; class Chondrichthyes; order Orectolobiformes; family Stegostomatidae; genus Stegostoma; species Stegostoma tigrinum. The sequence goes on from NC_081374.1 coordinate 33,763,324, forward strand.
TGTTCTAGTGCCTAAGATTATTAAATATCCATCTTCTATCAAGTAAAGCTTATAGCAATTAAAAGTGAGCATTTCCTCCATCACTGGGGCACAGAAGTTACTCAATCAGAACTGTCTTTAATTTATCTGTATTGGATAATTTGTTTAACTTATTGTTTTGGTATTTTCAGCGCTAAAACTTCCAAAATAATTGCAAACCAGTGTTCAAACTACTCCTCAGGAGTACTTCCATATATTTTTTTACATGTTCAAATAACATGCTGTACTGCAGAGCTATAATCTGCAGTATGAGACTAAAGCTGATAAACTCTTATTCAATTCTGTGATTGAGAGCCAGCCTGAAACTAAAGCTACAAAATAGCAATGCATCTCACCACTGAAGTCAGTGCTACAGAAGCTAGGGGAGGAGACAATGCAAGCTGTTTTAATGCCAGCATCTTCTGTCATGGCCCACACAGATTCCCATGCGGTATCATGGGCATCCCAACGTGTGTATCAGAGGATAATAAGACTATAAAACCGTAACAAATAGGAACAGGAGTAGGCTATTTGGCCCCTCAAGCCTGCTTTGCCATTCAGAAGGATCATGGCTGATTCAGCATTCCTTACATCCATATTCCTTTGCTTTCTGTGTAACCTTTGTTTCCCCTATCAACCAAGGATCAGTCAATCTCAGCCTTAAACGTACACAAAGACTGCCCTTGAAGCTTTCTGTGGTAGGAGTTCCAAAACTTTACAACCATCTAAAAGAAGACTTTCCTCCTTATCTCAGTCTTAAATTGGAGCACATTTATTTTGAATCTTTACCCTTTGGGCTCATACCGCCCCATTAGGGGAAATATCCCACATGCATTTACCACATCAAGCCCTGTATGTTTCAATGAGATCACCTCCTTTTCTTCTAAACTCCAGTGAGGAGAGGCTCAACTTATTTAGCTTTTGCTCATGAAACAATCCCTCCGTTCCAAGGACCTTCCTCCGGAATCTTCCTGAACTGCCTTAAGAATGGTTGATGGTGAGATTATTCAGCATCAAATGTTACATGCTGCCCATTATGTATTTTTGGACCTCACCAATCCTGTTAATGGCTTCTCAGCCAAATATGGATTCAGCTTTTTGAAGAATGCCACATTAGCATTTTCTAAAAAGATCTGCACGGGACTTTCAGGTGAGGTGCAATAGACTTTCAGTTTCAATGGACAAATTATATTCAGTGTTGTTGAAATTGTGATAAAAAGGACTTTGAGTGTCTGACAGCCGAAAGCTTCTTTACACCGATGTGAGCCACATCTGCAGTCCTTCTGGAGCTTCAGCAGGACAAGGTCAAGGATTCAAAGGCAGCAGAAAGATGCTGTGGGCAAAGGAAGGAGAAAGGCTGTCAATGACAAGGTGGAGCTAAGGCCTATTGGCAGCAGGTCCCTGACCACCACCTCACCTCAGGAAGGAGCTGTGTCTGGGATAGCTATGATTTGCCAAGGAAGTAGTGACTGCAAACAGCAACTCCCTTAGCTGATGAATTAGTACTCCTCCAAGTTGCGGGTGGCAAGGAAAATGCATTCTGGGTGAGGAGTTTTCAATACCCATCAACGAGGGTGTCTCAGTAGCACCCCTACTAATTGGGCAGGCTGACAATATAAAGGATATAGCAGCTAGGTTGCATCTGTGGCAGATGCAAGGGAAGTAATGAGAGAAATAAAAATCTTACTTGACTTCATCCTCACCAATATACCTGCTGCAGACTCATCAGTCCTGGCAGTAGCAGTAGAAGCAACTACCACATTATCATTGTGAAGATGAAATTCAGTTCTCTCTTTAAAAATGCCCTCCACTATGTTGGAACTACCACAGTGCTGAATGGGACAGATTTCGAACAAATCTAGCAACTTATCACCGGATATTCGTGAAGCACTGTGGACCATCAGCAGCAACAGAATTGCATTCAGTCTCTAACCTCGTGGCTCAGCACATTCTCTCATCTACCATTATCACCAAGCCAGAAGAGGAGCTCTGGCACAATAAAGAATGCAGGAGGGCATGCCAGGTGTAGCATCAGGCCTAAAACTCAAGTGAAAATATGTTGAAACTATAAAACAAGGGACTACTGTGTGTCAAACAGTGGATATAGCAAGTGATTGACCTAAGTGATCCCACAATCAGTGATTTAGATCTACGCTCCACAGTTTTGCCACACCCAGGTATGAATGATGGTGGACAACCAAGCACCTCACTGGAGGAGGAGGCTCCACGAATATCTCCATGGTCAATGAGGGGCAGCCGAACACATCATTCAACTTCTGCAAGAAATTGTCAAGTAGATGATCCAGCTGGGCCTCCTAGAGGTCCCCAGCATCACAGATGCCTACCAAAAGCTAATTCAATTCACCCCACAGGATAACAAGAAATAACTGAAGGCAGTAGGCACTGTGTCTATAGATCTTGACAGCATTCTGGCAATAGTACTGAAAATGTGCTCCAGTACAAGCTGTGCTCCTAGCCAAACTGTTGTGGTACAGCTACAGTACTGGCGTCTACTTGACTATATGGAAAAATCGTTGAGGTATGTTTTGTGCAGAAAAATTAGGACCAATCCAAACCAACAAATCATCACCCCATAATCCTGTTCTCAATCATTAATGGAAGGGGACATCAATGGTGTTATAAAGTGGCATTTATTCAAACACAATCTGTACACTGATGCTTAGTTTGGCTTCTGGCTGGGCCACTCATCTCCTGACTTCATTACAGCCCTGATTCAAACATGAAAAAAAAGCTCAACTCAAGGTAGGAAATATGAGTGACTATCCTTTATATCGAGGTAATATTTGAGTGAGTGTGGCATCAAGGACCACTAGAAAAATTGGAATCAATGTGAATTTGGGGAAAACTGTCCACTGCTCTGAGTAAAAAATAGCATAAGATACTCAAGCAGTGGCCATTCAGTTGCCAGCCCAATCTGCTGGATGTGGGATTCACTGGCTAAGAGAGAATTTATTGCCCATTCTGAGCACAGGATTATGGGGCAGTGATGGGTTAGGTTGGATCCTTGAGAAAGGTCAGGTTCACTTGTCCCAGACTGAGATGGGATCAAAGTTGACCTGGTCAGGCTGCGCACCCACCACCCACCCCCACCCCTGCTTCTTCCACACTACCCGCAACAAAATCTACATTGCATCTCGAGCTTCGTTGCAGCTCCCAATTTTAAATGTCATGGCAACCTGAGTCATGGGTCAAAAGTGTTGCCCTGTGTGCTTCTCCATAGACACGACAAATCACCACAGGGTGGTTCTGACACAGTTGGTGTGTTATTACATAGGTTTGCCTATATTCAGCCCAAAGAGCACTGTAATAAATCTTACTTCCCAGTTCACCTCTTCACAATTAGTGAGGAACTTCTCTGAGCTAGGAAAAGCTAAAATAGTACTCATTATTTACAGAATGAAATACACCATCTTCCATCCTTCTCCATCGCACTAAGCTCCTTGATTTCCTTGACCATCTCAACATTAGAATCAAACTCCCTTCTGTCACCTTTTGTGGCTCCTGTTGCACTGAACCTCATTACCATCACGTCTATACATTTTCACTCTCCTCAGAGCTCATTCTCATCACCATCCCATGTTTATTGTGACCCTTAACCCTCTCCATATTGAAGCTACCTGCTCCTTCAAGTTAAAAAGCCGCATCTCGTCACCACCCACCCTTCATTCTATATTCATCTTCCTCTGGATCTGGACTTGGTCCAATCCACAGCAAATGACTGAACTTGTCACACCATTCTGAGGTGCAGTTGAGATACAGCAGGCTGAAGACAAAGTGAAACTATCATGCACTAATTGCCAATTTCTATGTGTTCCAGAAGGCCTTCAATGGATAGTAATCTAAAACATGAACTCTAGCTGAAATTTGTCCTATCCTTGACCAGAAAAGCTGAGACCAATCATTACACTGACTGCAACATATTACTTCAATCAGATCAGAGATCAAATCTGGCATTTTCCTGACTCATTTCATCCATGTGGTAGATCCATAGGTCGACACAACATTCGAGGGCTGAAGGGCCTGTACTGTGCTGTAATGTTCTATGTACTTGCTAATTTCTGTCCACAGGAGTGACAAACCTCATCAGTTCCCACAATATTCAAAATCCTCTTGTGAAGTTGCACTAATTCCCACAGAGAGCTGTGAATGAATATTTTAATTCTATGTTGACAATGTGAAGGCTTTGGCATGTGATGTTTGATTCAATTTCAGTTTCACTATCATAATCTTTTCATAGTCGGTTTTACTTGCGGTGAAATCCTTCATTGTGAACCCCCACAAAATGCAATAAGTTATAAGTAAAATATTACAAATAAACAGATACATAAAGTGGAGATACATACTGTGAAAGAAAACAGTTAATCACTCCAGAAGTATTTGAATACTTCGAATTAATGCATCATAGACAAATATAAATCCATACTGTACTCTGTTCTTCCACTCAGTATTTGAATTCACATTTTCTAGCTATATATTCCAATCACTATCTCTATTAAGCTGACAAAAAAACTTATATTTCAGCAAAATGTCAAGCACTCTGGTGTTACATATTTCAAATGCTGACTTTGGAGCTTTTATTCATTTAATGTCAGCCAAACATACTGAGGTTTCTGAAATCTCAGTGAGTGACAATGGCAATCAATTTGAAGCAAACCACTCCATTAGAAAAAAAAACCTAATTCTTCAGTGGATAATCAAAATACTGTAGATGTTAGAAATCTGAAATAGAAATTAAATGGTAGAAGTATTCAGCACATCTGGCAGCATCAATGAAGAGAATAGAACATAGTTCGTGTTCCCAGTTGCTATCTTTTCATCAGTGACAGTGTAGATGCAGAAAGAATGTTTCCATTTGAGGGAGAATACAGAGCTAGGGGCCACTGTTTTAGAAATAAGAGGTCATCTATTTAACAGAGAGAAAATGCATTTTTTTTTCTCTCTGAGGATCATGAATCTTTGGAATATTCCCTTCAAAGGCAATAACAGCAGAGTCCGTGAATATTTATAATCAGAGATAATTGATGGAACAAAGGGGTTGAAAGATTATTGGAAATAGGTGGGAATGCAGAGTAATCAGCTCAACTCTGATCTTACTGAATGACAGAGGAGTCTCAAGGCATGGAGTGGCCTTCCTTAGATGCTAATTCACATATGCATGTGCATCAGCTAAGAACTAATCGGATAAATGAACAGATTTCAAGGATGAATAGCCTGCTTCTGTTCTTAGATGAACCCCAGTCCTTGGTGACTGTTCAATAACTCCAGATTCCATCAGTGAGCTGTTGTTCAACTGTTGCAGCACTTGTTGATGATGCTCCAACAATGCTGTTACATTTTGAATATCAGATATTTAACAAAGTGATTCTGAAGGATTGTTAATATATATCCAAATACTAGGACAATCCTCTTAACTGACAGGTAAGTGAATGATTTCTCAGTTCCCAGTAGGTTCGCTATAGAATTGTAGTATGTATAGTCATCTAGACATACTTAAGGCTAAATCTTTAAAAAAAAGACATTTGGACTAACTGGTTGAATGCCATAAGAACATTAGGAACATGACTAAACATATTCCACTTGACCCCTCAAGCCCCCTCCGCCTGTCAATATGATCATCAATAAAGTCTGATCTGGTCTTAACTCCATTTTCTTGCCTATCTTCAATAATCCTTGACTCCTTTGTAGATCAAAAGCTTATCTAACTAAGCCTTGAATATTTTCAATCAACTAGCCTTCACTGCTAGCTGAGAGAGAGAATTTGAAACACTATGAGGAGAAATTCCCCTTCATTTGTCAATTAAGTGGAGGGCCTTTTTCAGTTTGGAATTGTTCCCCTTAATTCTGGAATTCTTCCAGCCCTTGAAGTTAGAAAGTGTTCTATCAGGTACCCTATTGTCCCATGAAAATTACTTAACTGGCTGTAAATTGCTTTGGGGTACCCTGTGGATGTGATAAGTACTGTAGAAATACAAGGCGTTATTTTTTACCCCATTCTTGAGTGTTGGGAAACTGGGGAATCTCCCTTCTAGCTTTCAGGAGACTGCTTTGCATGGTGACAACTCCCAGTTAAAACAAGACAGTCATGGTTCCATACAGAATGGAGCTAATGATCTGAAACCAAAACTACAGCAGAAATGTTCTACATCTGGAAATCTGGCACGCTGGTTTGGAAGATTTTATGATCCCATAAGGCCCTTTATGGAAGCAATGTAGCAGTCATCTTAACTGTTAGTAGTAAGATCTAAGAAAAAGTATGCAAAATCTTTCGGTGTTACTAATTATGTACTGTAAAACATGTGCAAAGTATCATTGATGGAATTGTCGAATAGAGTGAATATGTTCTTGGTCAATTCACCACATAACCTCCCACCTCTAACCACCTAGCCAAAACCAATGCCCAACTCCAATAATTTTGTAATTGATAAACAGAAGTGTTTAAAGAATTTTTAATGCACCTCTTATTCTACACTAGGTGTGCTCAGGGCAGTTATCTGGATCAAACCATTATTCCTGGTGACTCCAAGATAACCTGGACTGGAATCCCTAACTACTGACACAAATGGCAGCTTTTACATTTCTATTTGAACATAAACTTCACAATCCAGAACCAAATATTGATGCTGCCTTAGACTGGCACTTATTTCTGTTTAAATATGCTATTATTCAGTCATAAGAATTCTCAACAACATTCTGGACAACAAAAGAAACTACCTCAGCAGCCCAACCTAAACCTCCAACTAAAATAAATCTGAGACTTACTTGTCAATTTTGGGAACTTGAAAGTTGTCATTGCTACCTGTGGCTGATTGAGAATTAGTGTGTGTGTGAAAATGCACTTCTTTTCACAAATATAGTCAATTTGATTCAACTTAGCTTTATAAGTCCTCATTATATATTCTGCTTACCATCTATGAATGGAATAGAATATTGATCAACCTCATGCAGAAGGCTTCTTTTAAAAACTGAATCTTGGCAATAGGCAACTCCAGCAAGATTAGCATTTACTGCCCATTCCAAACAGTCCTTGAGAAGGTAATGGTCTTATTGGTGCATTGGTGCAGCACATGTTGATGATGCTCCAACAATGTCGTGAAGTACTAAGAATTAGGTATTTAACACAGTGATTGAGGAGGATTAGCCATATACCTTCAAATACCAGGATGATCTTCTTAACCAACAGATAAAGAAATGATATCTCAGTTACCAATAGGTTGTCTATAAAATTGTGGTTCATATAATCATCGAGATACGTTTAAAGCTAGATCTGAAAAAAGACAGAGTTAAAGCATTAAAGAGATGCCAAAATGATTTCTCAATGTTTGGCACAATTAAGATATAATCAGAATGTGCACGATGTAATTAAACTAGTACTTGGTTTTCTCATGCTACTATCATACCTGTTAAAACATGTTCTGCAACAGCAGATGAGGAAGATGGAAAAGTGTTTTTTTCTGTAGTTCAGTCATCATTTTACGGAGCTAGTGTCCTGCAGCATACCATAATTTACTGAAGCAAGATATTTTCTTCTGTAAATGATAAAAAGGGATAGGCTGTGTTCATTCTATTCCTAAATGACAAATAAAACAATAGGGGAAATGTTAAGCAATATTAAAATAAATTCTCCTAAGAAATATAATTTCATTTTCAATTTATTTGTCAGTCAAAAGTTATTGGAGTATAAATAAGTGGCATTAAATCTCAATACTTTTATGATCAGGGTTGTTATATAAAAGCTTGAGTACCAATTTCGTCGTATTTTGTTTCACATCATTGTCCAACCATGAATTAGGTGGAATAAATGCAATAAAGTAGTTTGACTTCAATGTTATGAGATCTGTTGAGAGTAAACAATGAAATAATTAGATGCTAGAAGATGATAGTTAACTGGTTGCTTTCTTCTGGTCATTGCTAGAACCACAACATTCATGATTTTTAGATTCTATCATTCTTGTAATTTATTATTGAGGATTTCTTTTTTTGAAAAAGTGTTTCATTTGATAGGAGAATGTACCAGATAACAATGATTGATGATAAACTACCAGGTTTTTTTTAAGCTTGATGCTGAAATTGGGTAAATCAAAGCCTTCCAGTGGGATAATTGCTACCATGATTAGATTATTTCTTATTGTACATTACATAAATTCATGTACAGACCTAAACCCATCATATTTTGTTGTTAAAATACACCCAATTACCACAGGCCACCAAGGTTGGAGCAACGACATGCAATTGTACAGTAGTACAATTACTGTGGTTTTGCAATTAGGCAACATTCACTAACAATCCTGAGTGTGCAAAGCATAATGCTGACAACCAGTTTAGGATTGGCTGGGCTCAGTGTGGTGCATTTGTATGTAATTGCATGTACTGAGAGCTGTATATTTTAAAATATAGGGCCATGCTTTTGCACACACAAAAACATTTGCACACACATCGCACCTGTTCCAACACCACAAAATATGTCACATCTCTTCATTAGAGATAATGGGAACTGCAGATGCTGGAGATTCCAAGATAATAAAATGTGAGGCTGGATGAACACAGCAGGCCAAGCAGCATCTCAGGAGCACAAAAGCTGACGTTTCTTCATCTGACATCTCTTCATTAGTTCATTTCTCAGAGAATTACCTCCACAAATCAACATCAACCTGTCTGGTTTAAAAATTAAACAAAGCCTGGCAGTTAACTCTCCATCATCATCAACTGGTGCATTTCATGGCAATATTGACCATTAAGCACTCTCATAAGGTAAAAATGTTGAGTCTTTGCCTCAAATTGTTGTTGTTGTAATTGATCTATTAGGTATAAGGTGAAAAATTTGGATAAAATGTGTTTTTTTAGAAATACTCAGGTTCTCTATCCATTGTGATTAATGGTAGTTTGTAAATTTCCCAAAACCATGTACTAGCATCACCTTGGACTTTGATCACTACAGCCATTGCCGGTGGCCCGGAAATTTTGAGGAATTTTTAACATTAAGCCCATTTCCACAGTGTTCCATGTTATCTGCAGATGTGAGCTCAAGACATGCTGATGGTTAACAGTCTAACTCTCCAATCCTGATCAGTAGATAAAATAGATATCCATACTTGCATACTGCTTTGGAGCTGTTTGTCCCTTCACTGAAGTACAAGATAGCTCAAGAATCAAAATAAATTAAGAAACGTGAAAGTTGTGCAATCACCCTTCCTGCTGGAAGATAAAGAAAAGAAGTGAAATGGAAGAGGAGGGAATGACAGAGGAAGAAATTACTTTCGAAAATATTGCACACCGGCAGGGTTCAATTTAATAATTTACAGCTAACAAATGAGAATGTGAAGAACCTTGGTTCAGTTTATCTTAATTTGAAAACAATATTTGCTTTCAGAATTACAATTGAATTCACATTAGTAATGATTGATGCATTTGCTTCATGGTGTGCAGAACAATATTAGCACGCTTTCTACTGTATACAACTTCCCTGCTTCATTGATTAATATGATTTCATTCCAGTAGAATACATCAATTGCCACTGTGAGTCAGCATTAATTTTTCTTTTTGTTTTGAATAATAGATAAGCCTAACAAAGTATCAATACATCTTTCACAAAGAGAAATAAAGAAATCAGAAGGAACTTATGAGTTTTAACAACTCCTGACTGAAATGTATATTTTCCCGAATGCTGAAAATAATTGTTCTTTTTCGCCCACCAGCTCTTTTCAAGATGAAGCCTAGGGCAACAAATCCACAGGCTGTGGTGGCCCCCATTGTCACAACTACCATGATGCCAGTTGACACTGGAGATAACTCAACTGAGGCTGGAGGCCTTGGAGAAGGGAAAAATAATGTCTTTCAGAAGCTGAAAGAGAAATTTATGAATGAACTGCATAAAATTCCATGTAAGTTTGTTCTCAGTCAAATCATAAAATGGTGTTTTTTTTCTCTGTCACACAGTTACTGTTTTTATTTGAATCCACTTGTTCTGAGTTTTATTTCAAGCTCTTCCTGGATAAAAGGCTGCATTTGATAAAAGATGTAGCCACATCCGTCAGAAATTCAAAGGTTTTCCAGAATAAAGGTCATTTGAGAAGGAGGAGGTGAAAGGGTTAGTTGTTCATTTTAGCCAAAAAGAAGTAAACTTGTATTGAAAAATTAGGTTTCAATTTGTTAGAAGTATTGTTACATTAATATTAAGTGCCTAAATCAGTATCAGAATGTAGAACATCCACGTGTTTTAGCAGATTTCATTGATTCTGTAAGGTCAATAGTATTCCATTTAGATTTGAATAACAAATCATTCTGGTCCTATCCACTCAGATGGGTGTTGAAGGATCCAGTATAGTGTATTCATTTCATACCGGTCAAGATATATGGTCTGGTTGCGATCCAGCATGCATTCAGTGTGCCCCCAATTTCCACAGGCATCAGCTTCTCAAATATTGCTTGGTGCCTGACACCAAAACAGCAGGATGCACAGCAATCAAGCTAATGTTTTCCAAGGGACCACCAAAGGCTGCCTTCAAAAAGGACATTCAAAGATGTTTTTTCACTAACCTGATGCAAAGGCAGTTAAAGCAGGAATTGTCTCTGAACTCTACATAAAATTTGGAAACAGCCAATCTCCTGGTCTCTCTCTTTCAACATTTGCAACTCAAATTCAACTCGTCCCTCCTACCTGACACAGCCAACTCCTAGTTATGCTATTTACTGTCAGCTGATTTCCATCTTCTTCACGACAATTGTAACTGGTCTCTGTAGCACGCTAGTCACTTCTTGATGATGCGAGAGGATCAGTTTTGAAAAGTCTTCAAGCCCATAGCTTTTGGGATGGCACTGGGCTAATAAATAGAGTGCAGACCACTTCCTAGGCTGGAAATGTGAACGTTATGGCTTAGGTCATAAAGATGTTTGCCTTAAATACGCCACCAGGAATCTATACATTCTAATATGAAATTGATGCCAGTTCACTAATTTTTCAAATCCATTTGCCAGTGCCTCCTTGGGCTTTGATTGCCATAGCTATTGTCAGTGGCCTGCTTCTTCTCACCTGCTGCCTCTGCATCTGCAAGAAATGCTGCTGTAAAAAGAAGAAAAACAAGAAGGAGAAAGGCAAGGGGAAAAAGAATGACATCAACATGAAAGATGTGAAAAACTCTGGTGGAAATCAGGTAATGTACTGAAGGGAAAGTGTAAGTGAATATTTAATCGCATCCGAGTTTACCAAACTATGGTGTGTGCAAATTAAAATCATTCTGTAGCAGTTGCATATTACAACTAATTTAGGTGCAGAAATATTATTTGTCATAATTATTTACATTTCCTTTTTAAGATCACCTTCGTTCAGCCAGCAAATTCCTATCCGATTCCATGCATTAATGGCTAATTCTGTCAGGTCCTAATTTAGTGCATGATTGATGGAGTTGACCACTCACAACTTGAAATGATGAAAGTTGTACAGCATAAAAAGCAGTTTTGACACCTGATTGGTTCTCATTTTCAACTGTTCAGAGCAGTGCAGAATTGGCCCTAATGAAGCTGAGCAGCAACAGTGGATTTTAAACGCACTAGAAAAACATCACCAAAAGACAAAAAATTCTAAATTGCCAAAATCGACAACTGTTAAAATCCTGAACAATTAGTAGGAAATGGCAAATGATTGCTTCCATTATGAACAAAGGTAGCCTAAAATCTCTGAGGAGCCAGATTATTATGTGTTTCTTCTAAATTCGCATCATATCAAATTGGTTTGTAACATCCTTGCTGCCTTGTGGTTCAAGGAGAAAACCTATTACTTTGATCTTCATCTGTTGAAGTAGGACATTGATTTTGTGTCATACAGGAATTGTCAAAATGCACAGCAGGAACAATAGCAAAATCCAAATAGCCATGTTAAAAGAATGTGTTGCAAATCCTGCGCAATTATTCATGGATGTGACTCACAAACACTTTGGCCCATCAGTTCTTTGGTTGATAAAGATTGCTTTGTTTCAATTAAATTTGTACTATGATTTTCACAAAAAACATATGGCCGTAAATTTTATAATTTTTCTTTCAAGTATTTAATTACTTCAAGAAAACAGTGATAGGCCCGAACTATAAAGCACACTGTTTTATGGTAACATTATCAGCAAATGTACAAACAGAAAAACAACTAGAGAGATGTGGTGTATCTGTCCCTTGAACCCATCACTTGTAAGCTCTTTGAAGTTGGAACACACCGCTGTTTTTGAGCTGTTAATTCCCTTATCAGCAGTGTTTAATAACTGATACATTCTACCTTTGCAAAACCAATACTTATTCTTTGGTAGTGTGATTACTAAATATCCTAGCTTTAGCTTGTTAGCTGTTTCCTCCATTAAAGAGTGGGGAAAAAAATCATGTTTGAAAATTTGATTGGCACTGAATGCTATTGATAAGTGGACAATAAGTTTTCAACTTTTGTCATGGTTGACAGAGATACTTCTGTTTATTCAGACAGTTCAGTGCAAAACTGAATCTGGTGTGACATTAAAACACTCCAAGTAACTGCTGGTTTCTTTTAAATGCACTCACTACATACTAATTTAAATTGAACCTTTAACACTATTCAAAAATAAATAGCAACAGATATCAAAATCATATTTAAAAGCTTCTACCTTGTTGCTTTATATTGGTAGAAACATATTTCTGGTGCTAGTATGATGCAGACAGTATTGCTGTCAATTGTACATTGCACTCCTTGAGCCACATTCACTTTGATACAATTGATATTAACTAATGTGTATAGCATGAAGTCAATTCAGCCTAATAAAAATGGAAAGAACTATGGATGCTGTAAATCAGAAACAAAAACAGAAGTTGCTGGAAAAGCTCAGCAGGTCTGGCAGCATCTGTGAAGAAAAAATTAGAGTTAACATTTTGGGTCCAATTCTGAGGAAGGGTCACCAGACCCAAAACATTAACTTACCACAAAAGTAATTAAGAAAATAGCTTTCTGAATCATTTCCCTCCTTCCCATGCCAACTTTTGAGGCATGGGGTATGTTATTATTATTCAGTACGTATGGCGGGGCAACATATTATTCAGGTCAGTTGACTTGCTGCCAGACCTGCTGAGCTTTTCCAGCAACTTCTGTTTTTGTAGAGAATTCAGCCTGTTGCGTGCTGTTACCCAAGACAAATTCTACCCGCAGTGCAAAAAATGTTAAAGGAGTTGTATCTCTTCTCACAAGTGAAGAGGTTCTATTACCACAGTGCACTGTTTGAGCTATGTGATAAGATCATTGTTTTTCCTCTATTTTGTTGAAAATTATTTTTATGTTCCTTTTAAAATTGATTGTTATGTATACGTGTTTTGACTTCTTGAGATATGACAGACCCAGATTTACAAAAAGTAATTTAAAATGCACATTTGTAATCTTTGGTACAAGACATCCCTGCTTAAGACATTATTTTGCAGTGAAGAAGACATTTTTAGAAAATAAATTCTTTTTTAGAGTTTTTTTACTTAGGCTACAATTCAAATACACCACAATTTACTTGACTTGTATATCTTTCAGCTAGTCATCATAAATAATCATAGCTGTTTTGGGTCAGAACAAGGTTTTAGGATTTGTTTTGAACATTGTCTGTCCTTTAAACATGCCTCACAGCTGTGATTGATGAAAATCCTTACCCAGCAGAAACCATGGCAGTAAAACTTGACAACTTTATACTTTAGACTTTGAAGAACTTCTTTTCAAGTCAGACTTGGCGTAAGAACAAACTAGTTAACTGCAAATTCGTTGATATTTTAATTGGATCCCTGTTGACACAAATAGTTTAGCGGCATTTGCAACATCAGAACTGAGTAATGGGCTGTAAGTCTACCTTGGCACGAGGAAAACATGGCCAGCCGACTTGAGTGAGTCCTATGCTTTGGATGGGAAGCAATTGGAAAGCCTGAGAATGAGAGGAAGGTGGGTGGACAATTGGTTTTGAAGCTCAGATGGAGAGAAACAGAGGAAGGAGCGCTTCAGATGCACACAGGGCATCCAGAAAAGAAGCACACTGTTCTTTCCCACCTTTACCATAAAATTAATTAAGAAAATAGTTTTCTGAATCACTTCCCTCCTGCCCATGCCAACTTTTGAGGAATGGGGCATGTTATTGTCATTCAATAGGTATGGCAGGGCAGTACATTATTCAGGTTAATTGACTTGCTAACATGCTCAATTTCTTATTTTTTATTTATATAACATTTCAAAATCAATTGGCTGCTGAGGGGGCTGAGGGGTGGGGGGGTGTGGCTGCATAACCAGGCTATCTATGATCAAAGAGCCAAAAGACTTTTGCATGTGGCTGTCAGTGAGGTGAAAGATAAGTGCTATTCCTTGGCTGATGACCATGAAATCTGGGCTAGTAGAAAAAGATTTCCTCACCATGAGCTGCTTTCACCAGCAAAAGCATTCACAAATCCCAGCTTTAGTTGTAACTAACATGTCTGTAGTCAGACAAGGGTATTGCAGGAGATTCTTATTAATGCAGAACCAAGCCTTTTTAACAACCTAAGACACCCATCAGATTTCATAATTGGCTCACTGACAGCTTATCAGAAACCTTTTCTGTGTACATTACATCAAATGTACTATAGAAAAAAAATGCCCTTTTGATTCAAATAATGCCTCCAGTGAACTTAATATAAATGTTTTCTTAAGATTATTTTGCAACCAGAATAAATCTTGCAAAACAAAATTCACATGGAGTTTGAAGTTGTAACCTTGATTTGGACATCAGACTGGAGAAAAAGTTGTAGCGGAGTTTACCAGGGATTGATGCTAAGACATCTGGTCTTTCAGATGTATATTAATTAGACTTTGGTGTATAGGGCACACTTTAAAATTTTGCAAATGGGAAACTTGAATGTCCAGTGAATTTTGAGGAGGGAAATGTTAAACTTCAAAAAGAAATTGACAGGTTGAAGAATTGGATGGACAAGTGGCAGATAAAATTTAATTCAGAGAAGCGCACTGATTATTTTTGTAGGAATAACACAACAGTTGATGTCAAATAAAGGGTATAATTAATGTGAAAGTATGGATTATGAGCAGGAACAGAAGAAAGAATATGTAGAAGTTATAATCTGCCTTATTTTCATTCCTGCCAGCAATGTGAATAGCTTCACATTTTCCCATAACAAACTCCAGCTGCCAGATCTTTTCCTACTCAGCAATCTATCTATATCAGTCTGTATTCTCTTAGTGCATTCTTCACACATTTCTATCTGTCTTTGTAACATCAGCAAATTGACGTACCATGCCTTCACTATACATATCTAAGGCATAACCTAAATTATCTTAAAAAACACAGACCCCTGCAGCAGTCCACTCATCACATGCTGCCAACATGGTAAGGACCCATTTATGCATACACCATTTCCTGTCAGCCAGCCAAACCATTTGCCCCTACTTAACACAATAACTTTTTATGTGGCACCTTGTCAAATACAGCCTGGAAATCCAACAATGATGCATCAGCAGATTCGTCGTTATCTACTGTATACGATACTTGTTCAAAAAAACCTCCAATAACTTTGTCAAACAT
Source organism: Stegostoma tigrinum (assembly GCF_030684315.1). Lineage (NCBI taxonomy): Eukaryota > Metazoa > Chordata > Chondrichthyes > Orectolobiformes > Stegostomatidae > Stegostoma > Stegostoma tigrinum. The sequence goes on from NC_081374.1 coordinate 33,778,902, forward strand.
GATTACTTTCTCACCATGCTGATTCTTCCCACTTACTTTGGGTTTTTTCTAACTGCCCAGCCATAACCTCCTAATATCTTCTCCACAACAGAAATCTAGTGACTTTTGGAAAATTAACACCAACACATTGGCTACCTCATCATCGCCCTCTTTGAAGATCCTAGTGTGAAGTCCATCAGGATCCGAGCAGTTATCAACACAAAAACTCCATCAGATTACTGAGTAGCACTTCCTGAGTGTTTATAATATCACCAAACTCTTCCCTCCTTCAACCTTCTGATTTAAAGGTACTACAGGGATGATTTTATATCCACTATTTTGAGGGCAAAAGCAAAATATTTATTCATTACATCCTCCGTTTCTTTGGTATCTACTGCAAACTCCCTGTTCTCACCCCCTAGAGGACCAACGTTTACTACGATTAGATTTTTTCCCTTTTAGCTATAGAATTCTTGCTATCGATTTGTACATTTAACAGATTAGCTAGTTTCTTCTCATACTCCTACTTTTCCTGACTAATCTTTAACTTATTTTCTGCTACTCTTTATATTCTGACCTATTTTTCATCTTTATATAATTGTACGCTTTCTCCTTAAGTTTGATGTTTTCATTAACTTGTTTGATTAACCACAGATGCTGGGTCCTCCCCTTATAAATTTTCTTAACAGTAGGAATCTTCCTATTCTGTGTATTCTGAAATACCCCTTAGTTGTTCCCTACTGTTTCTCTAATAACCTATCCCAGAGCCTCGTATGTCAGTTCATATCATCAAATTCCAATTTTATGTCAACACTGTTAGTGTTATCTAAGTCTTAGACTATCTCTTCTGCCTCTCAAACTGAAAGTAAATTTCAACATTGTGTTTGCCGCCACCACCCATTACAGGGACACATCAAACCCCAGCAATTATGATCTGGGCTCCAGGAGGCCCACTCTTCACGGGTCACTGGGGGGGAGGGCCACTTTGTTTGCATTGTGCGTATGGAACCTAGGACAAGAACAGCACCATGACCCTAGATTTCTGGCCCTACCCTGATTGCCGTTAACTAGGGGTGCCTTTACTCTGAAATTATTAATTATTCCTGTCACAATGCACAATCCCAAGTCTAGTACAATTTTTCTGTTGGTTCTAGATTTGTCATGCTAAGAAACTATCTTAAAATCTTTCTCTAAATTTTATATCCAGGCTATTACTGCTCATGTAATATTTCTGGTATGCATAGAATAAAGTCATCCATAGCTATTTAATCCTATTAGAAGCACCCATTTTCTTTTGGATACTCTGTTCTAAATTGTCATTATTATCGGACGGCTTGTAGAGTGCCCTTTTAAGTGACTTCTTTCACTTGCCCTTCCTCATTTCCACTCAAACCAATTTATATGTTGATCTCCTGAACGAACAGCAACATTAACTATTGTAATAAAGCCATCTCAGATTTAACAGTGTTACCCTTCCATTTTTACTTAGCTTCCTATTCTTCTTTAGTGTTTATACCCCTCAATATTCAGGTGTAGATCCTTGTCATCCTGCAGCTATGTCTCTAATGGCTGTCAGAGATCAAATTGATTCACTTCAATATGAACTCTTAATTTGCTATATGCATTCATATACAGAGCATTTAGTTTTATCTTTCTATCATCTTTGCCACATAGCATCTTGACTGTTGATGTATTCTTGAGTTTGATCTGTCTGCTCTTCCTGCCATTCTCTTACTTTTATTTCCCACAATACTATTTTGTTCTCCTGCCTTGACTCTATCACTCTTATTGTTTAGTTTAAGTTTAGTTTAAACTCCACTTCCTCAAGTATACAATTTTCCAGAACACTGGTCCCAGCATGGTTCAGGGGTAGACCATCTAATGTTACCTCTCTGGCCTTCTCAAATACCAATGTCATGGCCCCATTGAAAATCCCTTCTCCCACACCAAACTTTGATCCACATATTATTGTTTCCATGCCATCTACCAATTAGCAAATGTTTCAGCTAATAATGCTCTGCTTTTCCTTTTGTTGCCTGGTTCTTTATGCTGTCCAAACAGAATATCTTTTCTCAACCTGCTTATGTCATTGGTATGTACTTGGACTACAACAACTATGATTGACATGAAGGTACCTGGGCTTAATAAATTGGGACATGCAATAAAAAGTTATTATGGAATCTTTATAAAGACAGGTTTAGTCTTAATTGGTGTATCTGTATCCAGTTCTGGACAGTACGGTTAAGGAAATATGTGACAACACTGGAGAAAGTGCAATAAAGCTTCACGAGAATAGTTCTAGAGATGTAGAACTTGAGTTATATTGACTGTAGAAGCTAGAACTGTCTCTCTTGGAGAATGGAAGGTTGAGATTTGAAAGGTATGCTAACTGTGAGGGGGCTGACTAAAGCAGATAGAGAATAGGTTCCCATTGGTAAAAAGATTGATAACCAGAAGGTACAAATTTTGGATAATTCGGAAAAGAAATAAGAGACTTGGAGAAAATCTTTTATGCACATTGAGTGATTTGTGTGTGGAATTCATTCCTGAAAGAGAAGTGGTGGAGGTAGATTCAGTCATGACATTCAAAGGGAAGTTGGCCATTACCCAGAAAGAGAAATTTCTAGACAACAGGAAAAATATAGGGGAGTGGTACAAGCCTAATTGATCTTGTGGAGGGCTAGCATTGAAATGATTGGCCTACCTCTATGCTGTAACCTTACAATGATTCTGTGAAATAAGAACCACAGCTCCCTGTATACAGGAAGCATTTTGATCACAAACTAGGATAAGTTTTATATGATTTATATTCATTCACAGCATAATTTGTAATTGAAGACAAAACTGTTTTGTGGATCTCATGATTTGTAAAATTAAGTTAGAAGATTCAAGGGCATTATTAGCTTTTGTCTGGGCATGTATTAGAAATATGTAGTTGCTGTCATTTGAATTTTCCATCCACAACCTCTGGAAAGCCACATTATCACTCATATAAAGAGTTCCTTTTAATTACAACCCTAATGAAGAAGGAAGTATTGTCCATTGATTCGGCCAGCCTGAGATTCTTGATTCCTCTTTAACTACTCAACTACAATATCTAAGCATTTCCAATATGTAGAAAATTATTTAAAATGATTGGTATCAGTGTCATACTGATACCCTTGTAAAGCGTTTTAACAGGAAGACTTGTAATAAAGCTAAAAGCCTTTGGGATCCATACTAGAACATAGAAAGAAGATTTTGAGAAAAGACAGAAAACATGGTATTCATGGAAGTTAAATTATCAACCTGAAAGGTAGGTTAAGTGAAGACCAACTTCCATCCAGTTGAATGGTCAGGGTTTGTAATCCTCTTCTGCAATTCAAATGACGATCTTGAAACCCAAGTCCGTTTGTATGTTTGTCAAATTTGTCAAAGTGTAGGGCCTAGGAAGTGAGTTGTAATTTGGAGAATATACTAGTAATCTAATTTAATCATGATCGTGTTCATTTAGCAAAGAAAGCTCTTAATTATAAATTTAAAGTATTTCCTGTTGACTAAGTGTGTGGGATGTTCACACAATGAGTGAAATTTAATTTAGCACAGCAGGCTTCAAAGTGTAACCAAGTAACAAGAGATGGTACTATCTCTGCAGTCAACATTAAGAAGCAGCTTAAAAATAGGATGTTGGACTGTGTGGAGTAACCCAAGGATTACTATCAAACAGGGTATCTGATCATGATAAAGAGTTTGGGAGATATGATGCTGTCTTTGACCTTCTCACAAAAGCACCGCTCTTTTTGCAAATACAGAGTTATGAAATCACTCCAGCATAACCACAAGTCCATAGCACAAGAAATTCAAGTTTTTATAATGAACTGCTCAAGCCATAACTTTGTCCTGTTTAGCTTTTGACAACACAGTTGGAACGTAACGTATATGCAGCAAACAGAAATATCCTATGAAAAAAGATTAGTCGTGCAACTTAGAAAGATTAGACTTACAACTTAGACAGAAGGACCTTAATGGCAGTGGGTCGTACTGAAATAACTAAAACACTTGGACATTTAGAATCTATTTCTCAACAAACAAGAGAGGAAGGGAAAAGGGGCAGGAAAATTGGAGGAGAAAACGTGTGCTCAGTCATGGGTATTACCCTTTGTCAGTTTGGATTACAGCCTATCAACCGACATGTGATGACAGATATTGCATGTTACACAATAAGCAAACAGAATCTCTCATTACTATCTGAAAACAGTTTTTCCAAGCCACACTGTGTGCGTCATATCTCTTTGTGGTGTTTTGTGAAGCTTCACAGCCTGTTTTTTGTCTTTTCAAACCTTTTATCTGTGCTCTTCCTGATCTGTATTATCTGACTGTATTTTCTGACTGTCCTGGATTTCACCTGGATGGTAGGTTCTTCCAAGAATTTGTTTTGTATTAGTTTTAAGGATTAATTCTTACACCTGCACATGTGCCATCCCCTTATTCTGTCTGTTAAAAAGTTTTAATGTCAGTGGTGATATGAAGACTAAGATTGTTCAGACTGTAATAATTGATTGCAATTTAGAAAATTCATTTTTGGGACAATTAAAAGCAATGTTTTCTGCAGATTTAAACAGAAACATTGGCTTCAGATTTGTGCTGATGTGCTCAAACATAAAAGCATTCTAATTTGGACTGTGAATGAAATCAATAATTTAAAATATCTTATTCACGAAAATGCTTCTCATCACAGCATTTTATTGCCAAAGTGTTCCTTTGACACAATGTAACTGCATTGTTTTGTTCTGGATTAACACTACATAGAGAAAAGCAATCACAGTTGAATCATAGTTGTTGGTTGGTTATATGCACAATAGAGGTCATTGTTGAATTAAGCCTACACAAAAATATTTGCTCATCCACCTGGCATAATTGCCATCTCTGATAATCTGCAATGCCATTTTCTTCTTCCTCAGTCAAATTCAGAACATCAATTTCAGTTAATGCCTGTCTAACATCAATCAACAGCCAGTAAAAGTTTTAACAAATATTGCAACTCAAGGGTAATGAGATGATAGTACTTTTGACTGTGACCTTCAATGCACACTAATGCTTGAATCTAGGAAGATATACATGAGAGTATTCAGTCCCAATTGTCCACTCCAGTAAAGTTGAATTTCTTTTAAACCCCATGTCTTTGTCTATTCTTCAAAAGGAAAAACACAAAAGGTCTCTGCAATTCAGAATGCAATCTTGCTGTTGAGCAGGGGTTCATCAGCTCCTTATTACCTTTGTGGTCATAGTTCATTCTGTTTAAAGTTTCTTTGACACCTTAGTTATTACATCCCATCAGTCTCACATAGATTCTGATTAATACCTATCCTTTGCCTTTGTAGCAGTCCTCTTATTAAAAATCCCATAATGGAATTTAAGGGTTAAAAATATCTATAGTATTTTGGGGCTCTGACCCATCGTCATAAATGTCATTTGGAAAGTTTTCAGCTCAAGCTGCAAACAAAAAGGCATAGTACTTTCAATTGAACTTCATATTAGAATTCTGAATCAGTAGTAAATGGCTCTTAAGCAAATGTGATAAAAATCAATAGTCCTCTATTTTGAATCCTACTACAGTGATTAACATCTATATTTTTTATTAAATCTGAACATCAGTCATAGTAATTACTTGTCTTTTTAATTGCATGATTGCTACTAACAGTAATTGCCATACACACACTGCCAATTAGGACCATCTAGGACTGATTATGAGTGCTGTACTTCCAAGAAATCTCTTACAAACTTCTAGTATTTTGCCGTTGTAGATTGGAGTTAACCACCAGAATCAAAACATTATTGCATTTCATCCGATCGAAACATCTCCAAGCACTTCTCACAATGAGTTGCCTTTGGAGAAATAATTATTGCCAGGCAAGCACTTTGGGAACCGTCTGTTTAAGTGATATCTCTCAAATGTCTGATGACCAGACTTGGCAATGAAATTTTAATGATGCAGCTTACTCCTGAAACTATATGTTTGGTTTTTACATCAAAACCCTTTCAATCATCAGAATTAAACTATGCAAAAGGTGCACAAAAGATTTGAATTTATGTTTAAAAATAGTTCAATTGTCAGAAGGCTTTGAATTAAACAACTTTAATCGAAAGGGAATGGACTGTATGAGCTGAAGAATAGGCTGCAATAGCAATTGTCAGATTTTCATCAGCCCATGTTGTGGAATCTGTAATGACTCTTGGAATGAAATGATTAGAAGGTTTAATTATTAGGTCATTTCGACAGTTGAAGATAATCTGCTGTGCTGTTGATCAAGAAATTATTTTTAAAAATTGGCTGTAGGGCTATGGCTATAAAAGGAATACACTTTTATTTAAAATGCCAAGTCCATATTTATTTTCAAGCATGTATCTTCAAACAAATAAACCGCATCAGTTTGGTTTAAAGTTATGAAAAGAGAAACAAGGAAAATACCATAAATTTTGCTTTCTTTGGAACTATGTGCTAATACAACTAAGATTAGATTCCCTACGGTGTGGAAACAGGCCATTCAGCCTAACAAGTCCACACCGCCCCTTACAGCATCCCACCCAGACCCATCCCCCTATAACCCAAACACCCCTGAACACTATGGGCAATTTAGCATGGCCAATTCACCTAGCCTGCATATCATTGGACTGTGGGAGGAAACCGAAGAACCTGGAGGAAACCCATGCAGACACAGGGAGAACGTGCAGAGACACAGGGAGAATGTGTAAACTCTGCACAGACAGTTACCCGAGGCTGGAGTTGAACCCGGGTCCGTGGCGCTGTGAGGCTGCAGTGCTAACCACTGAGCCACCGTGCCGCCAAACTAAAGCAAAATAATTCCAACTCTTTTGTTGCTTCCAATTCACACAAACAATTCTAAATACTAATATGATCAGTCATTGAGGCATTGCACAAAAACGTAAAACATTGTCCTACTGTCTCTTTTGTAGCTCTCGCTACTTGATTTCCAAAACACTGCATCTCATTTTCTTTCTTTCTCTCAAATTCAGTCATTGGTGTCTTTATAGCTAGACTGGAGAGTTGGGCAGATAAATGGCAGATGGAGTTCAATCCAGGCAAATACGAGGTGATGCATTTTGGAAGATCAAATTCAAGGGTGAACTATACAGTAAATGGAAAAGTCCTAGGGAAAATTGATGAACAGAGAGATCTGGGTGTTCAGGCCCATTGTTCCCTGAAGGTGACAACACAGGTCAATAGGGTGGTCAAAAAGGCATATGGCATGCTTTCCTTCATTGGGCAGGGTATTGAGTATAAGAGTCGGCAGGTCATGTTGCAGTTGTATAGGACTTTGGTTCGGCCACATTTGGAGTACTGTGTGCAGTTCTGGTTGTCACATTACCAAAAGGATGTGGATGCTTTGGAGAGGGTGCAGAGGAGGTTCACCAGGATGTTGCCTGGTATGGAGGGTGCTAGCTATGAAGAGAGGTTCAGTAGATTAGGATTATTTTCATTAGAAAGACGGAGGTTGATGGCGGACCTGATTGAGGTCTACAAAATCATGAGGGGTATAGACAGGGTGGATAGCAAAAAGCTTTTTTCCCAAGAGTGGGGGACTCAATCACTAGGGGTCATGAGTTCAAAGTGAGAGGAGGAATGTTTAAGGGAGATATGCGTGGAAAGTTCTTTACACAGAGGGTGGTGGGCACCTGGAATGTGTTGCCAGCAGATGTGGTAGACGCAGACACGTTAGTGTCTTTTAAGATATATTTGGACAGGTACATGGATGGGCAGGGAGCAAATGGACACAGACCGTTAGAAAATAGATAACAGGTTAGACAGAGGATCTTGATCGGCGCAGGCTTGGAGGGCCAAAGGGTCTGTTCCTGCGCTGTAGGTCTATTTGTTCTTTATTCTTATATCTGTTTATCTTGACTCTTGTTCTTAATTACACCTTTTCTGTCAGTTTCTCTGTGCTTTTTTTTGTATATTTTTCATAATATGTCTTTCCCACTCTTCCTCTGTGTCTCATATTTGATGTTATTCACCATTCCCAACTCTCTCAACTTAGTGCCACCTCGTTGATAGCCATGGAATCGATCTTATCTTTTTCTTAGACTAAATAATTCATTGGTTTCTAGTCTTCTTATATTTGCCTGTTCTAAACTTTGTCTGAAAGTCCCAGCTTTCAACTGTGCCTCAATTCTGGTAACTAAGGATAGTAGTGGATGTGTGACAGGCTAGTGGCCACAAAATAGCAATGGAGAGTGACAAAAGTAGGACATGAGCAGTGAAGCTAGAGATGCTGTTGGGTGAACGGTAGAAAGCTGAAACACCGTGGTCAGAAAGAAGACAGCAGGAATGAAATAGGCTTTACCCAACTAGGAAGAATTGATCAATAAATTCCATAGCATATGGGTCAGAAGATGGCAAAGTGGCTAAACAGGGGCCCATAAACCAATCAGAAGGAAGGCGTTGAGGCTTTCTTCACTCCATAAATGAATGTTTCAATGTGGGCACTGTTATTCCTGGAGATTTAAATGCCACATTGTTTCCTCTTGGTACAGAACTGGTCATACAATTGACTAAACAAAATGGCTTTTCATAATGATTGGTCAAAGGAACACAGCAACAACACAGTCGTCAAAAACATAGAAGTTGCTACATTGTCCTAAAGAAAATGGATTTTTGCTAACTTTAGGTTTTCTGCTGATTATAAACAGTGTGAAACTCATTGTCTTAAGGAGATCAGACATTAGACAAAAACAGTTAATCCTTCTTAAAAATCATGCACAGAGAGTTGCATGGGGATTGTCAACCCATACAGGTATATTTGAATTTAACTCTTATGCACTTGGCATAAACATATTGAACTCTTAAGACATTTGATGAATAAGATGAGGCATGTTGGACTGCAAATTGCACATGAATGTAGTTTATGGACTTGAAGCTGTAGCAATGCAGGAAAATGCCATTAAGATTCTTTTAATGACTCTAGTATTGCTTTGCTCCTTTTGAAACATATTATCATCTGCACGCCTGATTATTAATATTCAGTCGCATCAGCTTTCGTCATATCTGCACTGCAAAATCACTCAGCCATTTAAATAGTAGATTGCCTTTTGTGACCTATGTTTTCGAGTTCAATTGTTTCAAAAATCAATAGCAGACCCAAGATAGTGTCTGATAAAGTGATCCACGGTACTGTTTTGAATAGTGTTTTTGAATTCAGTTCATAACTGAAGTGGTGGTTTTAATTCACCTCTCAGTCAATACGGCAAACCTTTACCAGTTGACTGAGCTGAAACCACTTTGTGTTTATGAAAACTGTTAATCTAATGAAATCAGTGCTCTATTAAAGCTAGCAAAAGGCATACTCTACTGCATCTACAGCCTCTCTTAAGAGGTTAAAAAAACATGCTTTTCTTTAAATCAGGAGTTTGGCTGTCAAGATATTGTTCACAGTAAAGCAGTGCCTGTGGAAACTCAGCAAAATTTTGCTTCCTGTTCACAGACCAAACAGGATGATGATGATGCAGAAACTGGTTTAACTGAAGGCGAAGACAAAGATGAGGAACCAAAAGAGGAAGAAAAACTTGGGAAATTGCAATTTTCGTTGGACTACGACTTCCAGAATAACCAGGTGAGATGCAGTATTCTGATCTCACTGAACATTAAACCCCTTGCAAGATATTGTAGAAATTCGTGGCGATCAATACATTATGGTTCATTCCAGCATTCAGTTTGTTCTTAGGCAAGCCGCTTTGAAAGATTTCTGTGTCCATTGGGAAAGAGAAATGGATGATTTAAATACTCACATGGCCATGCCGAAACTGAGCAACTGCTAATAGTGATGATCATCTGTGTTACCACCTCACCACAGTGTCAATTGCATGATTACATATTCCTCTGTATTTAAACATGACAAAATCTCTCACAAGGCTCCTTACCAATGACAAACTGCATACATCTTTTAAAATGGGCTGCAATGGTCTGTTACACTTCTGTTGCCTTGAGCCTGCATTAGCTGATCCTCATTAAGGTCAAATCACAATGAAAGTTTGAGTGCCCACTAGAGGACTCTGGAAATGCCATCATGGCTGTCTATGCGTCATGGCTGACTATGCGACATGGCAAAGATATAACTGACATCTCATTCAACAAAAGGCTTTAAAGGGGCTCACTTCCCTGTCTGAGATTTTCATTTCTCACCTAAAGGACTGAAATACTCAAGGTTATAACATGTTAATGAATGGCAGGGGCAGCATAAATCACTCTGAATCAGTTTTCTGTATACAACAGAGAAAAAAAAATCATACAATTCAATTATTCCTTCCAAATTTCTCTCTCTCTCTCTCTGCCCAAAATGCGTTAACATTACTGAAGACCTCAGGATGTACTTGATAGCCCTTCATTAATTTGTTCAATTAGCTTTTTTTTATGCATGGCAGTGTGTTATCAGTATTAAGTCAACTGCATAGAACATAGCAACTGGAGGCAATCCAGCTGTCAACTAGTGCAGCAGAGGGGTGGTAGGGAGAGAGATGCATCTCTCTCCAACCAGCACAAAAACCATAATGACTGGGTTAAAATTGTGGACCTATTGAGCTCCTAATCAGCTTTAAATCCTTTTCCTGAAGTAGGGGGGTGTTCGTGTTGGTGCTTTCTATTAGATGACCAACACATCTACCCGAATCAGATGTCTGGTAGATCACATGCTCTACCATCACCATCAAGCCAAAGGATCAATCCTAGTTCAGTGGAGGGCACACACAAGCCAGGAGCAGCATATTGCAGACTGAAAAATTAAGTGTTAGTCGACAGAAGCTACACCACAGGATCATGAGCATAAAGACAGTTGAAGCCATGTGATAAACAAGGTTTGGCAATCTCAAAACCAACAGATCAGGAATAAATTGTACAGTGCTGCAAAATCCAGTTGTGAATGGGTATGGATAATTAAGTAAGCAATTGGAGGAGGTGACTCCACAGATATTCCCCATCCTAAACAATGGGGCTCACCTCACACATCAACGCAAAAGACAAGATGAAGCACAGGCATCATCTCAGACTCCACATAAGGCACCAATATTTCAAATGCCAGTCTTCAATCAGTTCAATATTTTTTATTAATTCATGGGATAAGGGTATCACTGGCTAGGTCAGCATTTATTGCCCATCCCTAATTACCCAGAGGGCAATTGAGAGTCAACCACATTGCTGTAGGTCTGAAGTCGCATGTAGGCCAGATCAGGTAAGGTGGGAAATTCCTTCGCTAAAGGACATTAGTGAACAAGATGGGGTTTTCTTCCTGACAACTGACAACGGATTTGTGGTTATCATTAGATTGTTATTTCCAGATTTTTACTAAATTTAAATTCCACCATCTGCCATGATGGGATTTGAACTCGGAACTGCAGATCATTACTTCGGTCCCTGGATTAAGAGTCTAGCATATTAAAAAGTGGCTAAAAGCATTGGATACTACAAAGGCAATAGGTCCTGACAATATTATAGCAATTTTATGACAAAATCTCAGGCAAGGTTCTTCAATTCATTACGGTTCCAAACAGCATACTCCAAGCTGTTAAACTCTTAGGACTAAAGCTGGATGAACACAACAGGCCAATCAGGATCAGAGGAGCAGGAAAGCTGACGTTTCGGGCCCAGACCCTTCTTCAGAAATGAAGATTCTGTAGAAGGGTCTAGGCCCGAAATGTCAGCTTCCTGCTCCTTTGATGCTGATTGGCCTGCTGTGTTCATCCAGTTCTACACCTTGTTATCTCAGATTCCCCAGCATCTGCAGTTCCTACTCTCTCTGAAGCTCTTAAGCCTGTCAAGATTAACTGGCTCCCTTCCCTTATTCACTCATTCCCTCACTTGGTTGCAACAAGGTTCACTTAGAAAAGATCTTTTCCCTTGGGAATGAACATACGTTTGAGAGGGCCTAATTTAACCCGTCAATTTCTTGAATTAACAAAAATATTGAGCTCATTAATTACTGCACGAGAAGGAAAACCAAAGGAACATACGTAGACACAAGTTAGAAATGAGGCGAATTCAAAATGATAAAAGTTCATTAAAAAAAAATCAGTCTCTAAATTGTTTGTGAAGAGTGGTTGGCCGAATGTTGCAGCTGCTCCAATAATGTTGATGTTGCTCATTAAAAAGTTAATTACACAATCCTAAATTTTGCAGATTGCTTGAGGTTCTATAGTTCTGACTCCTTCCAACTATAATTGTATTCCAGGAATCGGGATGGGGTGGAGGGGGAAGAGATAGAGATATAGAGAGATAAAGATATAGAGAGATAGAGATATAGAGAGATAGAGAGAGATCATTTTGTTGTAGCACTGGAATTAGAGAAGACCTTTACCTGCAATATAGGGATGATTAGGGCTAGTTTTTCCAATTGCAACCTTCAATGCATGCTCATGCTCAAACCCCCAGAAGAACATTCATCCCGACCTGTATATTCTATTTGTATCAAAACTGGCATTTCATCTCCTAATTTTGTGTATTCTTGAAAGGAAAAAATATGAAATGTGTCTGCAATGTGGGACAAAACCCACAGTTAGTGGTCTGCTGTTGATGAGGGATTATCAGTATCTTATTAACTTTGAAGTCACAAGGATCAGTCCACTCTGTTTGAATCTTTATCTTTATTTGACACTTTAGGTGTTATATTCAATCCTACTCTTTCTTCAGACACTTCATTTGCATCTGCAGCTATTTTTTATCTGCATCAACCTTCTTATAAAACAGTTAATTATGATTACAAGTTAAAATTGTCCATAGTGCTTTGGGTTTTTAAACCTTCATCATAACATAATAGAGAAGTCTTGTCCTGCAGAATTAATCATGCCTCTAGCCAAGATATTCCATTCCAGCTACAGAATTGGCATTTGCCTGGTGATCTGAAAAATTAATGCGAGCTGTCCTGTGCACAATAAGCAGGACAACTTCATCCCAGCCATTTACTGCCCCGTCAAACTGTTTTGATCATTAAAGTGATGGAAGAGGCCAATGACAATGCTATGAAGTGGTGTACTCAGTGACAACAATCTCAGTTTAGGTAACTGAACGCTTGACTTCATTACTGCCTTGATACAAACAAGAACAAAAGAGCTAATCTCCAGAGATGAGCTGTACTTAACTTCAAAGAGCCATCTCACAGAGTATGGATCCCTTGCAAAATTTGAAATATGGAGAAAACTCTCAAATGATTGGAATCGAACCTGGCACAAAGGAAAATGGAATGAAACAGAGAACTACAGGTGCTGGAGATCTGAAGCAAAAGCAGACCAATTCTGAGGAACAGCCACCAGATTTGTGATGTTAATTCTGCTTTCTTCTCACAGATACTGGAAGACCTGCTGAGTTTCACCAGCAATTTTTATTTTTGTTGCAAAGGAAAATGGTTCTGATTCTTGGAGGTCAGTCAGTTCAGCTCTAGGACAGCTCTGCAGGAGTTCCTCAGGGTAGCATTCTAGGCCCAACCATCTTCAGCTCATGCATCAAGGTCAGAAGTGGGAATGGTCTCTGATGATTACATGCTGTTCAGCACCATTCATGATTCTTCAGATATTGAAGCAGTCTATGTCCAAATGTAGCAAAGTATGGATAATATCCAAACATGAGCTGGTAAGCATAAGTAAAATCACACTACACAAATGGCAGACAATGATCATCTCCAATAAGAGAGAAATTAACCATTTCCCCTTGACATTCAATGGAATTACTTTTGCTGAATACTCTACCGTCAATAACCTGGGGCTATCATTGATTAAAAACAATTGAACTGGACAAGCCATATAAGTACTATGGCTACAACAGCAGTCAGAGGCTAGGAATTCTGTGGCCACCAACTCACCATCTGTCACTCCAATGTCTGTCCACTGTGTACAAAGCACAAGATGGGACTGGTATGAAATACACTTCTCCTACCTGGATAGGTACAGTTTCAACAACTGTCAAGAAGCTAGATACCATCCAGAACCATGCCACCTGCTTGACTGGCACCACATACACCACCTTCAACAGTCACTTCCTTCACCACCGACACGCAGTGACAGCAGTATGTACATCTGGAAATTGCACCAAGAAACGTCATCAAGCCCTTTGACAGGATCTTACAAATCTGCAAACTTTACCACCTAGAAGTGTATTGCCTTACATGAGCTACCACGACTTGCATGTTCCCTTCAAACCATACACCTTCCTGAGTGGAAAAAAAAATTGCTGTTCCTGGGTTAAAATACTGGAATTCCCTTATTAGCAGCATTATAGTTGTTACTGCAACTCTAGTGCTAGAGCAGTTCACAATATTGGCTCACCACCAAATTCAACTGGGCAATTAGGAATAGGCTAAAAGTGTGCCTACCCAATGATGCCCACTTCCAATTAACGAATTTTCACTAGCAAACAGAAACAAGATAATCTCTTGGCATTCACAGTTTGATAATCTCATGATAATGAGGCACAGTCCTCAAACCTGACTAGGCCTCCTACAGTTGAACAGGATGTCACTCGTGTTCCTCTGATCTACCTCCAAGTGCTAAATCCCAGAAGCTGATTGTCACACATGCCTTATCCGGCTAGAATTGGGTTGATGGTCAGGATCAGGAACTGAGAGTAATCTTTTACCTAACCCTAGCTCAGGCAAAGACATCAGCTGCTGGTCTGGCAAAGTGCAGTGTGTGGCATGTTGTTATACCAGTCAATAATTTTGATCAGATAAAACCAGGATGGAAGCACTTTCACATGATGTTGGGGTAGGGGAAACAATGTAAAAATTTCTGTTGTTTAAATTATCCCCGAATGTTCAACATTACATTCCGCACAGGGTTTGTTTCAACAAACGATAGCATTTATTTATTTAGAATTAACCATCTTTGGTACACAGTATGATCTACACAGAATGATTCATAAACAAAGAAACAGCTTTTGTTTTGTCACAGTTTAGTACCTAAAATTCCATTATTATGAACATCTGACACCAGAAAAGTCCTGTTTAAAGATAAAATTAAAAAGCAGCTCCTGGCCTATGTTTCTATCACTGAACTTTCTCTATATTCAGCACCACATTGGTGCCATCTTGAATTGTCCATGGCTCCAACACTCAGTTGGTTGGAAATGATAAAATTTACTAGTGTCAGTCAACTTCTTGGTGGGAAAGCTGAAGTTAGCAATTTAAATTTTATTCCCATCCTATTATTGCATATAACTATATTTGCATTGCATTAGAGAGCTAAAATGTCATTACAACAATCTCATCAATGTGAAACTCCTTGTATCCTGTTGGTCTCATCAATGCACTTAAATAATTGATTACTTTTAGGATGTCAAATTGATGGGAGTTAAGAGTTAGATTGACACTAAATAAAATATCATATAATGTCTGCCTTTTTCAAAATGTCTACAGAATATTTTAGCAGTTGAATCTCAAAAAGTCGCATTCCCATGCCACTTGTAGGAATGAGCGCTCAGTGAATTAAATTGAGCAAATAATTAATGCTCAAGGTTAATTAGGAAAATTTTATTCTTGAAGTGATTCTCCTTTCAAAGAATCTTTAATTCCTAGAAACTCCGAGTCAACATTAAACCCTTGTTTAAATTTGACACCAAGTTAAAGGTACATGGTTTAGTCTCTATTGTGAATGACCAATTAATGTCACAACATTCTCTGTTGTCTAATTTTCATCAAGGTTTCAGTTTAATCAAAGAACACAGAACAAAGAACAAAGAAACCTACAGCACAGGAACAGGCCCTTCGGCCTTCCAAGCCTGTGCCGATCAAGATCCTCTGTCTAATCTGTCATCTATTTTCTAACGGACTGTGTCCATTTGCTCCCTGCCCATCCATGTACCTGTCCAAATATATCTTAAAAGACACTAACGTGTCTGCGTCTACCACCTCCGCTGGCAACTTGTTCCAGGCACCCACCACCCTCTGTGTAAAGAACTTTCCATGCATATCTCCCTTAAACTTTCCTCCTCTCACTTTGAACTCATGACCCCTAGTGATTGAGTCCCCCACTCTGGGGAGAAAGCTTTTTGCTATCCACCCTGTCTGTACCCCTCATGATTTTGTAGACCTCAATCAAGTGCCCCCTCAATCTCCGTCTTTCTAATGAAAATAATCCTAATCTATTCAACCTCTCTTCATAGCTAGCACCCTCCATACCAGGCAACATCCTGGTGAACCTCCTCTGCACCCTCTCCAAAGCATCCACATCCTTTTGGTAATGTGGCGACCAGAACTGTACACAGTATTCCAAATGTGGCCTAACTAAATCAGTGCCCTTTCTTCCAGAAAATGCTGGTATTGCTATTAACTTCAGTGGTAAACACAAGAATCCAAGCTAGTTATTCATCACAAAGAACAAACATACAAGGCCCAGAACTTTACTGGATTGTCAGAGCTCTAAGAGAATATTTAGACATGATCTCCAATTGAATGCTACATACGTATCCCAGTGAGTAGGTCAGGACAAATTACAAAGTCGGGGTAAAAAGTCATTGCTGTTTTCCCAGACTGGGACTAAAGCAACTTGAAATGGAGAGTCTTCTTTCCCCACTTACCCACTAACCTTCTTTAAGTTGAATTCAAGCTAAATTCTGGCCCTTCTCTGGACTTGAGATGCATAACTTTCCATAGAGTTTCAATTCTGTTTTTTGTTTAGGCATAATGGTAGTCTAAATTTTAAACTTCTGTGAAGCTAGGATTTTGGTACTTTATTTAAAATTTGTAGAACTGTAAAATTTCATTAAAAAATTGTGGAGTATTTTAACACAGACAAATGCACGACTTCCTGAAGACCTACCTGTATGAGTATGAATGATATGCAGTGGATCTGCTTTGTGCATGCAGGTGCAAACAAAATGCATTAAACACTATGCACGATGCAGTTTCAAATAAAACGAGAATGCCAGATTTTGGTCTGACAAGTATCGATCCGGTCAGTGTGAAATTGAATAAGTTATTCAGCATGACTCAAATGATCAGATTAGCTGTATCAAATGCATTGGCAAGGTATCTATGATCAATGGAAAGGTTGTAGTATTATGGAGGGACTCTTTTGAGGTTAATTGAAAATGTCAATACCCATTAGAGATTCTCTCATTTCATCTTGTGCTGAATTGCACAATCTGATCACTCAAAGTAGAATAGTTTGCATTGACAAAGGCCTAAGACCCATTCTGTCACAATAATTCACAGTGAACATAAATGAAAGAATGGGAAGAAAACTTTTATAAAATTTAAAAAGGAACTTCAAAAAATTCCATCAGAAGATCCCTAATTGAGAAGTAACTGTAATCCAAACTGCCACTTAAAATCTACATTTGAATTTGTGCGTGCATTGCAATAGAGGATGTATTCATCAGTAAAATATATTGAACAAGGAACCTATTTTGCTTTACAACTGCAGATTCCTTGATAAGGTACTAAAAGTAAAATTTGGATACACATTGAAACCTAATTCTGTACATCAGTCTGCAGAAAAGCTCATCTGTTCTTTACAGTTATTCATCATATTTGACATCATTCAAAATCACATTCATTAATAATGAGCCTATATTATATGACTTGAGATTAGATATCTAAGCATAGGCTGTATGGAAGGCAGAACTTCAGTGATGCAACTTAATTGACCATGCTGTGAGAGGCATATTTTTCTCCAATGCAACTGGAGTGGTATTATCACGAGACGATTAATCCAGAAACCCAGCTAATGTTCTGGGGAGCCGGGTTTGAATCCCACCATGACAAATCGTGTAATTTGAATTCAATAATTTTTTTTTAGAAGTCTGTACTTAAGAATCTGCATGAAATAATTGCCAATCGTCAGAAAAACCTGCCGGGTTCACTAATGTCCTTCTTGGAAGGAAATCTGCCACTTTCATCTGGTCTGGCCTACATGTGATGCCAGGCCCATGTGGTTGACTCTCATTTGCCTTCTGAAATGGCCTATCAAGCCACTCAGTTGTACCAATCACAAAAAAGTCTCAAAGAAATGGAAGTGGATGGATCACCTGGCATAGACCTAGGTACTAGAAAAGGCAATGGCAGAAACGGCCCTGTCACTCTGCAAAGTCCTCCTCCCTAACATCTGGGGATTAGTGCCAAAATTAGGAGAGCTGTCTCACAGACTAATTAACAACAGCCTGACATAGTCATACTCACATACCCTAGTGACAATGTCCCAGACACCATCATCACCATCCATGGTTATGTAATGCAGATCCAGCAGAGGTGATGGTACAATGATGTACAGTCGGGTGGGTATTGCTCTAGGAGTCCTCAATATCGATTCTGGGCCTCATGGAGCCTTATGGCTTCAGGTTAAACGTGGGAAGGAAGCTTCTTGCTGATTACCACATTCCATCCTCCCTCCGCTTATGAAGCAGTACTTCTCCATGTTGAACAACACTTGGAGGAAGCATTGAGGATGGCAAGGGCACAAAATGTACTCTTTGTGGAGGATATCAATGTCCATCACCAAGAATGGCTCAGTATTATTGATTGAGCTGACCTGGAACTTAAGGCCATAGCTGCTAGACTGGGTCTGCAGCAGGGAGTGAGGGAATCAACAAGAGGGGAAAACATACTTGACCTCATCCTTACCAATCTGTCAGCTGCAGTTGCATCTGTCCATGACAGTATCAATAAGAATGACCATCTAACTGTCCTTGTGGAGATGAAGTCCTGCCTTCACATTGAGAATAATGTCCATCATGTTGTGTGGCACTATCACCATGCTAAACAGGACACTTTGAACAGATCTAGCAACTCAAGGCTGGGCATCCATGAGGCACTGTGGGCCATCAACTGCAGCAGAATTGTACTGCAGCACAATCTGCAACCTCATAGCCTGGCATATCCCCCACTTAACCATTACCATCAAGCCAGGGGATCAACCTTGGTTCAATACAGAATGCAGGAGGGCATACCAGGAGCAGCACCAGGCATACCTGAAGATGAAGTGTCAACCTAGTGAAGCCACCAAACAGGACTAGTTGCACTCCAAACAGTGAAAGCAGCAAGTGGTATAATTTTCTAGGCTTCTTGAAATGCTGTGCTTGTTTTACTTTGGAAATAGAATTCAGCATTACTCAATTCACCTGTTAAGTATACACACCAGTGATCTAACCCTGTTCAAGAAGGGCATTAATTTACAACTTTCATTAATACATTGTCTATATTAATCACCTGCCAAAACCATAAGCTAGCCATTGCTGTGTGTAAAAGCGCATATTTTATCATCTAGCCATCATAGAACACCACCTGCACACTAGAATGTACTTGCCAATGCTTTAAGAATCATGTTTTCTCCAGCATCTCAAATTGGTGTATTTTCATTGGAAAGTTCATTAATGTAAGACTGCCACAGAAGAAAGGAAGAGATTAGTATAAGGAAAAATGTTTCTACTTACCATGAAAGAAGGTGGGATTGCAAGATGTTAAGCCAATAATAAGAACTGCCCCTGCTTGGTTCTTTAGATAATATTTCATGTGTAATGGAGCCTCCAGAAAGTGAAGGAGTGCTTTGAGAAAGGGAGTTTGAGTAGTTATGCTAATGCCTCTAGTCACAGGTGGCAAAAGTGACAGAGGGAAGCTGAAAGAGTCGACTGGACCCTCAATGGAAAACAGGGTGTTGTTGGGGATAGGAGGCCACATGGGGAGAAAGAACAGACAGACAAGGGATTCCTCAATCTGATCTAAACCAGGTTTTGTTCCATACAAATGCTTCCTTGATTAGCCATAAATTTCCTTTCATGTATATAATTACCTGACACAGATGGAATGAAGAATCCTGCTTCATGATCTTTGGGCTGTCCTTGTGACAAAATTTATATCATGTTTCCGGTATAGTCAGCAGGATTCCATAGCGCAGTCATGTGATTGCAGATGAAGTTGAAAGTGCCTGAGTGAGATTGGATTGGTGATGGAGGAGTTAAATAGTCTCTGAGGGAGAATGAAACTACTGTGGAATTATTGAAAACTCAGTTATTGGAAGAGGGAATCAAACCCAAAGGCCAAACCCAACCAAAGGTTCCCAATGTATTTTCTCTAGATGCTCATTTGAAAACAGGGGTGATCCTGGTTAACAATATTAAATTTTACCAAAAGGTTCATATATAAATGCAAGTAATTTCTGGAGGAATACTGTTTTAGGGAGGAATTCCTCGAGCTGCAGCTCTATATTGGACTGTCCCTTGATGTTATTGAAACAAATGGTGGTAGTGCGTGACCTCTTGAGATCATCCAATATACACAATCAGAAAACATTGGAACCTGGTTTACATTGCTTTCTGCACAATGGTTCCATTGTATCTTGGTGGAATTTACCCACATGCACTCACAAAATGTCTTGCTGCCTCCAATGGTAACAGAACTGTATTTGAAACACGGTCTATGGAATGAACTGAAGGTTAAGTAAGTTACATTGAAAATATTCCTTGTAAAAATAACTGTCTCCTGTCTTTTGTAACCTTGTTAAGAACAAAAATCATAACTTTGGCAAGGTTACTTCTTCACTTTTCTTGAAAACCACCTACAAGCCTATTATTGCCTTCTTCCTGTTAGGCAGGTTCTCTTTGTAGGTGTTTTCTTCAAACATGCTGGCACCAATAAAGGTACTAACTGTCAGAAGAATGCTATCTATCATCACGCACATTCTCATTTAGTTGGAAAACAAGTGACTGCTTCAGCTGATTGTACTGTGTAGCTCCTGAAATCTGACAGCTTGCTGACCTTAATGGAGCTCTTCAAGGTCAGTTCAGGCTCAAGAGGAGTAAAAGGGGAATTGCTGATGGGCATGCTCCAATTATTGATGATTGATTGTAGGGCAGGAAGTTGCTGTCTCAGTTGTGGATCTTCTGCAACAAACAGGAGAACTAAAAGCACATTGTAAAATTTCTAGGTCAGTGCCTAGTATAAGTTATGTCTTTCCTGAATGTTCGATTTGCATGTCATAAACTTTTCTTGTGAATATTATGCCAAAGACATGACCAAGGACGGGACTGCTCAATGGGCATGCTGCAGTAGGCACTCTGGAGAACGATATCAAGATGTTCACAATGATGGATCAATAATCTAGATACAATCTGGATGGTCATGTTAGTATGAAGAGCATAATTGCTCTTGTAAAGAGTTTGTAAGGTGGACAGGCATGTAATTTGCATAGAGTCAGCAGGTACAAGTGTCACTGGGCATCCAACCATAGCACCCAGAATAAGGGACCAGACTGTAGAATTATTTACTCCTTTTGAAAGCTTGAGATGCCTGTTAAAAGTCAAACTATTTCATTCTTTGTGGGTCTCTTCCAATTGCCTTGCAATGATTCTGTCCCTTGCCAGGCAAAATGAAATTGTGGGGAAACAACAGTGCCCAGACCGGTCATCTCCCATTGGAATACCTTATCCTTTCTGTATATTCTTCTTTAAAGAAATCTTATTGTCATTACAAAGCTTTAACTATACTCTGTATCTTTTGCAGCTAACAGTGGGAATTCTTCAGGCAGCTGAACTTCCTGCATTGGACATGGGTGGCACATCTGATCCTTACGTTAAAGTCTTCCTGCTTCCAGACAAGAAGAAGAAATACGAGACGAAAGTTCAGAAAAAGACCCTGAACCCTGTCTTCAATGAGTACTTTACATTCAAGGTAACACTTTAAGGCAACCAGTTTCTATTTTGTTTCATTTAGAGGCATATTTGTAAGTGATCTTTTTATTTTGTTTTTAACATTTGTTACCATTAAATCCAATCTACCAATAAAATCATTGAAGAGATTTGGTAGCTCAACCTTCCTATAAACATTTTTGTTCTAGCTAGATAATTTTCCATGAACGCTATTATTTTTAAACTCCCTTCAAAGCATCACATGTGGAATTTTGTCAAATGTCTTCACAACATTCAAGTCAACTATATTCTTTTCATTAACTCTTGACCTTTAAGTCAATAAATAATCCTAGAAGATTCAAGAGACTTTATTTATTACTGGTTTGGACTTTACACTGACCATGCATCACCAGTGATTCCTGTAAATATTCTTTTTTCCTGTGTGCAGCCCACGAATTTGAATGTGCCGTTACTTTAAACTTTTTGGTAAGGTGTGGTGTAGCTTAAAAGAAATAGTTTGAGAGTGGCCTGCACAGTAACTTCAAAACTGTTCCATGACTAACGGGACATTTCTCCTTATATTGATTAAGTAAATACAGATTACATGTTACAATATACTCTTGAACATTTTCCTCACTACAAATGTTAAGCCAAAGTGTAATTCTGTTGTTAGCAAAACTTGCCTCCTGGATGATATTCATCATAATAATCATTCACTGCTCAGATTTAAACTAAAATGATCATTTTAATTGAGGCTTACAGATAACATCTCCTACTCACTTAATTAAACAGGTAATGTAAGTACTTCAGACACTCTTCCTTTCCATCTATCCCACTAATTCTCAACACAAACTTGCCCCAACTTTTATGTTATCACTAATAATTGTATTTATTAAGCAAAATATGAATCCAGGCATTTAAGTAATGTGTATGTGTTATCTAAGTAAATGTATGGGATGTATCAATAAATTATTTCATGAAATATGGCATTACTGGTCGCGCCAACGTTTAATATCCATCTCCAATTGCTGTTGAGAAAATAATGCTGAAGCACCTTCTTGAATACAACTGAGTGGCTTGCTAGACCATTTAGAAGAACAGTTAAGAGCCAGTTGCATTGCAATTAGTCTGAAGCTCTATATGAACTAGATTGGGTGAGAATGACAGATTTACTTCCCCAAAGGACATCAGTGAGTAAGATCAACAATAGTTTCATAGTCAATATTTCTGATACTAGCATTCTATCTCAAAAACATAACAACATTGCTATTTTATCCTTAATCTGTTCTATTAATGGAACCACAGATTTATTTTGTTCTGAGGACCAGAGAGGATGATATCTCAACCTTTTCTACCAACAAATAATGCATTCTGGTCCTCTCACCTATTCCAGGCCCTTCACATCTCAACACTATTCTTTGTTGGTCATCTTCCCAAGCCTGATAAGAAGTATAAGTCAAGACCATTCAAGTTTCTCCTCACTAATATTTGCATTAAATAATATTTGTATGGAGTACAAATTTAGGTTTTCATTTTTTTGCTGTAATTTTGTTGCACCTTTCATTCATGATGAAACCTCTCCAACAAAGTCATGAGTGTATATGTGTCAAATTTGCTCACCCCTTTCTTTAGTCATCTTTCAGCAAAGTGCATGTTTAGTTCAATTAATACGCTTTCTTTCTGTTGCAATTATATATAATGGAATCAAAGGAGCAGTATAGCTCAAAAGCTTAATTTCAGTCCAGTTCACTCTAGAGTAAATGCTTCTTCTATATTTCAGAGCTCTATTCTGAGTGACTGCTGCGTTGTTGTAATGCCACCTTGTGAAATTAATGTTATACTTAGGCCCAGTGAGCCCTCCACTTCTATAGAGGGTGTCAAAATTTTGAGAAAGCAAAGCTCCATAACCTAATCAACAATTATCATTCAACTGATGTCACTAATGTAGATTATCTCATTTCTATCTGTAGGATGTTGGCATGTATAAATTGACTTCCATACTGCCTACATTACAACAATGATTAGAAATCAAAAGCACATATCTGGCTGTGAAGGGTTATCCTCAGGCCGTAAAGGTGTTATATAAATGCAAATTATTTCAATTGTGTGAGATTAAAAAGTGAAATCAAAATCTAACGATAGACCTCATTTAATTATGCTAGGTTTCTTTCAAATTACATTGGACCTTAATTATTCATCTTAAAATATGATGTTATGAGTATCTCACAACTATTTGATACATAACGTGCACATTTAAGAATACCAGTTGGTCTGCATCATTACAACAAAAAATAACTAAATGTTACTGCAGTGATGAACATTGGTTATCTCATAATAGACAAATAATTAAAATTATGATGCTGTACTTGGACATACAATTTGAATATTTCAGGGTTTGTGAATGTGATTTCATCCACAGCGAATGCCTTTGAAAACAAAGTTATTTTTGTGACAGACTTTGATTCAGAATCCTTACTGTACTATTTAATACCAATAGGTTTAGAACTCATCATTCTGCATTCTGCTGAATATTTGCTGAAACAGCAGATTTTCAGACTGATTAAATGTAATGTGCTGCCAAAAGCCAAGAATTTCTGCTTACTTCAATGAAAAATTAAAAATATACCTTTCAAAGTTACATTGAGCCCATGTTCCTGTCAAGTAAAAAGAAGACTAGCAAAAAGAAACATAAGTATATTGAACAAGCCAGAGAAGGCAATGGACGAATTATGTCATACCGAAAATTCATCAAGGTAGGGACGCAGGGGAATAAAACTAAGGTTTTTGTTGAGTACAGAATGCTCAGCATGTTCACTGAAACACAATCAGTTGATCTCAGGAAATAAGAGCCGAAGTTGCTAAATGACACAAATTGGAACTAACACAATTTAACCATGAACTAACAGGCAAATGATACCTCAAATCTCATTTCTATTTGTAGGGTGTTGGCATGTATAAATTGACTTCCATACTGCCTACATTACAACAATGATTAGAAATCAAAAGCACAACTCTATGAGTCTAACTGCATTCTAACAAAATACTTTATGGAAATGTCTTAGCTTGATACTTAAAGTTTAAGTAATCAATACAACAAAGACATATCTATCTCAACTGGCTACAAACATCCCTCAAACCTAATAAATATCTCATGTCATGTCTAGTTCCAAAGTTCTCTAACTCAGCTACTGCTGCGTAAGAACTCATCTTACTCAACCCAGTCCCTAAATTGCTCCAAAACTCAGGGATATGAGCCAAATGCTAACAAGTGGGACTAGATCAATTTAGGATATCTAGTCGGCATGGACAAGTTGGACCAAAGGGTCTATTTTGTGCTGGACAACTCTATGAGTCTAACTGCATTCTAACAAAATACTTTATGGAAATGTCTTAGCTTGATACATGACAGTATTGATGGCGCAAGTTCCCCAAACTCCTTTATGCTACCCCTTTGATGAAGCCTGTTTCATAGCCTGGTTGGTTTGACAAAACTCAGCAATGGTAAAAATGCCAAACTCACAATTCCTGTTCCAACTCTGCCTTTGTTTTTTTAAACTGTGTCTCTCTCTCTCTCTCTCTCTCTCTCTCTCTCTCACACACACACACGCACATACACACACACACACCCCTTCCCTATGTAATAGCCTCTCAATGCGTCATCAAATGCATTTTGACAAACCAAATCCAAATGAGTCACTTTTATGGTCTACCAATTACAATCTCAAAAAACTCCAACAGATTTTTCAAGATGATTCCACTTTCATAAATCCATGTTTGTTGCCTCCCAGTCACATTATGATTTTCAAAGTGTCTTGCAAAAAAACTCCTAATAATGCAATCAAATATTTTTGTTTAGTATTATTGAATCAAACTATTTGACATTTGGTTCCCTCACTTTGAACAGGAAGGTTCTACTTGACATCTGGTAATTTATAGGAACAATTGTAGAAACTACAGAATTTGAGGATCAAAACCAATGTATCCCACATTCTGCAGCCATTTATTTGAACCATTAGAATGCAGGCCATCAAGTCCAAGTAATTTATCAGACAAAGCCACAATTTCTCCAGTCCAATTTAGAACATAGAACATAGAACAGCACAGCACCCAACAGGCCCTTCAGCCCACCATGTTGTGCCGACCATTGATCCTCATGTATGCACCCTCAAATTTCTGTGACCATATGCATGTCCAGCAGTCTCTTAAACGACCCCAATGACCGTGCTTCCACAACTGCTGCTGGCAACGCATTCCATACTCTTGCAACTCTTTGTGTAAAGAACCCGCCTTTGACATCCCCTCTATACTTTCCTCCAACCAGCTTAAAACTATGACCCCTCATGTTAGCCATTTCTGCCCTGGGAAATAGTCTCTGGCTATCAACTCTATCTATGTCTCTCATTATCTTGTATACCTCAATTAGGTCCCCTCTCCTCCTCCTTTCCTCCAATGAAAAAAGTCCGAGCTCAGACAACCTCTCTTCATAAGATAAGTCCTCCAGTCCAGGCAGCATCCTGGTAAACCACCTCTGAACCCTCTCCAAAGCATCCATATCTTTCCTATAATAGGGCGACCGGAACTGGATGCAGTATTCCAAGTGCGGTCTAACCAAAGTTTTATAGAGCTGCAACAAGATCTCACGACTCTTAAACTCAATCCCCCTGTTAATGAAAGCCAAAACACCATATGCTTTCTTAACAACCCTGTCCACTTGGGTGGCCATTTTAAGGGATCTATGTATCTGCACACCAAGATCCCTCTGTTCCTCCACACTGCCAAGAATCCTATCCTTAATCCTGTACTCAGCTTTCAAATTCGACCTTCCAAAATGCATCACCTCGCATTTATCCAGGTTGAACTCCATCTGCCACCTCTCAGCCCATCTCTGCATCCTGTCAATGTCCCGCTGCAGCCTACAACAGCCCTCTATACTGTCAACGACACCTCCAACCTTGGTGTCATCTGCAAACTTGCTGACCCATCCTTCAATCCCCTAATCCAAGTCATTAATAAAAATTACAAACAGTAGAGGCCCAAGGACAGAGCCCTGTGGAACATCACTCACCACTGACTTCCAGGCAGAATATTTTCCTTCTACTACCACTCGCTGCCTTCTGTTGGCCAGCTGATTCTGATTCCAGACAGCTAAGTTCCCATGTATCCCATTCCTCCTGACCTTCTGAATAAGCCTACCATGGGGAACCTTATTAAATGCCTTACTGAAGTCCATATACACCACATCCACAGCTCGACCCTCATCAACTTTTCTAGTCACATCCTCAAAGAACTTGATAAGGTTTGTGAGGCATGACCTGCCCCTCTCAAAGCCGTGTTGACTGCATTTGATCAAGCCATGCTCTTCCAGATGGTCATAAATCCTATCCCTCAGAATCCTTTCTAACACCTTGCAGACGACAGACGTGAGACTTACTGGTCTGTAATTGCCGGGGATTTCCCTATTTCCTTTCTTGAAGAGAGGAATTACATTTGCCTCTCTCTAGTCCTCAGGTACGAGTCCAGTGGAGAGCGAGGATGCAAAGATCCTCACAAGTGGTGAAGCAATTGCATTTCTCACTTCCCAAAGCAGCCAAGGACAAATCTGGTCCGGGCCTGGCGACTTGTCAATCTTAATGTTTGACAAAATTTTCAGTACATCAGCTTCCTCTATCTCTATCCATTCCAGCATGCACACCTGCTCTTCAAAGGTTTCATTCACTACAAAGTTTGTATCTTTCGTAAAGACAGAAGCAAAAAACTCATTTAGGGCTTCCCCTACCTCCTCAGACTCCACGCACAAGTTCCCTATGCTATCCCTGATCGGCCCTACTCTTTCTTTGACCATTGTCTTATTCCTCACATAAGTGTAAAATGCCTTTGTGTTTTCTCTGATTCCTTCTGCCAAGCCTTTCTCGTGCCCACTCCTGGCTCTCCTCAGACCATTTTTGAGCTCTTTCCTTGCCTGCATGTAATCCTCTCTAGCTGAACTTGACCCTAGCTTCCTCCACCTTATGTAAGCTACCTTCTTCCTTTTCACAAGAAGCTCCACCGCTCTTGTCATCCAAGGTTCCTTTATCTTACCCCTTCTTGCCTGTCTCAGAGGGACATATTTACTCATCACTCGCAACAACTGTTCCTTAAACAGTCTCCACATGTCTATAGTGCCTTTACCATGGAACAATTGCTCCCAGTCCATGCTTCCTAACTCATGTCTAACCGCGTCATAGTTTCCTCTTCCCCAATTAAATTTCCTCCCATTTTGCCTAATCCTCTCCTTCTCCATAGCTATGTAGAATGTGAGGCAGTTATGGTCACTATCACCAAAATGCTCTCCCACCACAAGATCTGTTACCTGCCCCGGCTCGTTTCCAAGCACCAAGTCTAGAATGGCCTCTCCCCTCGTCGGCCTGTCAACGTACTGCGTTAGGAAACCCTCCTGAACACTCCTTACAAAAACAGCTCCATTCAAATCTTCTGCTCGAAGGAGGTTCCAATCAATATTAGGAAAGTTAAAGTCACCCATTATAACAACCCTACTGCATGCACACTTTTCCAAAATCTGTCGACCTATGCTTTCTTCAATCTCCCTGCTGCTATTGGGGGGCCTGTAGTAAACCCCTAACGAGATGACTACTCCCTTGCTGTTCCTAATTTCCACCCATACTGACTCAGTAGGCAGATCTTCCTCGACAATGGAAGCTTCTGTAGCTGCGATACCCTCTCTGATTAGTAGTGCTACACCCCCTCCTCTTTCTCCCCCTCCCTATTCTTTTTAAATGTTCTCTGTACAAATAATTCCTTTCAGTTCTTAGTTCTCACTAAATCCATTTTTCCCTGCTATCGTCAGAACATTTCCAATATCTTCCATTCTGAATACAGATAGGAAGTATTCATTTAATGCCTTTACCATTTCCTTATTCCCCACTATCATTTCTCCTGCATATGACCCTCTCAAAATTCTATAATTCCAATTGACAATGTCTTCCCGTTTGAATACTGATGTGAGCTTTAAACTGTTGTATTCTTCCGTCAGATCCCTCAGACCAGTTTAGCTGAATAATTTCATTCGAGCCACTTCAGTCCCACAATGACAAAGTCTAGTACATGAAAGGCGTTCTGAAAATGAATAATGCAGATGCAGTTAGCAATCAGACTGTTTCCAAACAGTTCCATTTATATCAATCAAGGTTTTAATCAACATGTTCATTCACTGCACAGCTTCAAGAAGGCATTCGAAAAATGAGGAATACATTCATGATTATGTTACCAGAGAAGCCTGTCTAAATGTTCAAGAATTCCCTGTTAGACTAGATAAAACACAGCAACGTCATAAAAATTTAAACCATCAAGTAGATGGTTTACAGTGTTTCTAATAGATCCATGAATTTTCCACTCCTTTCCTTAATATCTAATATAAACACAAATATCATTTTACCATTCTAATCCATGTTATGCATACCCAATAAATGTGAATGTAAGAAAAACAGTGCGAAGTTGAAACTCAAATTTGTGACAAGATAAAGTTTGTAAGATTTCTCTTTGTTGGGACTGCGTCCTGTTGAATGTAACATGACTATTCAGAAGCTTGCCCATCAGCAAGTCTGAGTGGTTTGATTGTTAGAGATCAAGTGGGCCCAAATTATTTTGTTTAGAGGAAGGTGCAAGGTTTTTTCACCTGGAGACATTGGCAAAATTCAGTTTCTTAACAGTAGATAGATTGTGAATCTTCAAATTCTAAACAAAATGTTGAGAAAGTCAGGTTGTAAACAGTTCTATTTTAAACTATCTTGTTATTTCGAAGGTAAGAAACAGTTAGGTTTTCAGGATAGATAATCAACATTTCTGACTGGATAGGAGGCCCATGTGATTCATGTTGCCATGGAGAAGGAAGGGAGGTTCTGAGGTGTCCTTAAACACTCAGATTTGGTTATTCTTCAAGGCTCAAGAAGAAAGAGAGAGTGCAACTTTAACCACAAAGAGGTCATGATTCACATGCAGTAATACAAATAGGAGTTAGTTTCTGGATTCAAAACGTTGAACACATTAAGAATTAAAGTTTTGTCTTGCTTGTGCTAAACCAGAATTTTAAGAAGCTAAATTTCAGCATGAAAAATTGTGCTTTAAAGTTTCTAGACTGAGAAAAAAAGGAATGGAAATAAGTCCTTGGGAAGTAAAATTCACCTTGGGTGGATTTTGGGAAAATTGATTGTCCACTTGAAGGACATTGTAAGGTATATTAGCGGTGTGTATTTAACTGTACAAAAAAGAAAGAAAAGGAATATTCCCTTGTGCGTTTATACAATAAAGTGCCGACAAAGATAGTATTTAGTCAATAGTGATATTAATGCTTTTTAACAGTGATATCTTAAAATGTGAAATCTTGTTGCATCATCCTTTTACTGGAAGTTTGAATTTCTTTTTAAGACTTATCACTTTGTATAAAGATCACAAACACGTAGTTAGATTTTCCAGCTTAATCAGCATGAGCTAGAACTAAGCTCAGCACAATGAAATCACATCAATAATCTCCATTCAGACAGGCCAGTTACAATCTAATTGTGCAATTCCCCACAGAAAATGCTATCTCATTTTAAAAGTCCAAGATGTATATTTGGTTTGAAGAGGAGTTATTGAATTCATTTTATCTTTAATGTCATATTTCAGATTTATCCCCTTCTTGTCCTTTCTCCTGATGGAAATATTTTGTGAAGCTCTTTCAAAAGTCTGAGCACTCCTGTCATTCCTTGAATTTTTACAGTTGGTCAATGTTGACAGGCTGGTTAAAGAATGGAGTCCAACAATCTAGCAGATGCTTTCAATACCCACATACACAATTCCTGCATTAATTGCTAGATTCCAAGTAGACTAATAGCCCTGGCAAACCTTTGTCCTCTCCCCCAGCCCAGAAATGGTAAGAGAAAGATATATCATTCACATCATTAACTCCACAAAAATTGGCCAATTTAATATAGAAGGACTGAACTTAAGCCTTTCCCTGGCCACACAGTGGGAAACTGTTCATGTTTCAGATTTACATGCAGAATTTCACACACCAGGCACACACATAGTGGGAATTCAGCTCATTTGCGAGCTTGTGATTTCCCGTCCATGAAAATTAATGAGGCATACACTCAAATTTTTTGATATGTACTCCCAGTGGGGAAGGTTCTGCACTGAGAGAACTAAAAATGAAGATTCACTCCAGTATCCGCTGTCTGGTTTGTTCATGAATTATTCATATTTCAGCTCCCAAATTGCACACACATGGAACCAGCTACCTTGAATCCTGTCACAACGACTATGGTAGAAAAATTTGGCCATAGAATTCATCATATAAAATATAAATACTAATCAGTATGAAAGGTATTTTTAAAATACTGGATTCTATTCCCCATTGGTAATAAATAAATTACTGTCTTACAGATGGTAACGTCAAATAATATGCCATTTTTATTTATATGTCACAGCAGAAACAAAGACGTTTTTTATACTGTCAAACGTTTGATCAGATTCAAAGTTTTTTTATCAAACTGAAGCATGGTGTTGTTGAGTGTCTCTAGGAAATTTACAAAGGAAACGTTGGGAAACTGACAACCATACTTAGTGCTTCAAGATTTTTCCAATTAACAAATAGATTGCTTTGTCAAAACTTATTAGATACTGTGAGCTTTTAACTGTGACTGAAGGTTCATGACTTTATTAAACTGTTGATATGTTAAGCAACTAATTCACTAATCTGTTGAGTCAAATCAAAGGCAAATGCTTTGGAGTTTGATGCATTATCATTCATGGAGTTTTTAAAATGCCATGCAAATCACTATAAAATATATTTCATCTCTATGAATACCATTGATTATTCAAAAGGTTTTCTACTACAATTCAGAGACTTTTACTTTTCTTTAAACATATTTCAATGATTATCAAATTCCCCTGCTTGATAAGTAAATTTGTGATTGATAACAATAAAATGTCTATGCGCTGAGGAAACAGACAGCAAACACCACAGGACATCCACAGATTTATCATTTCACCTTCCCTTTAACTGAACTCTCCCCACAGGTTCCTTATCAAGAGCTGGGAGGGAAGACCCTAGTGATGGCCGTTTATGACTTTGATCGATTTTCCAAACACGACTGCATTGGTCAAGTGTTGGTACTAATGACAAAGGTGGATCTTGGTCAACAACTTGAAGAATGGAGAGATCTTGAGAGTGCTGAGAAAGAGGAGGTAGGCTTTAAGGACCTTGAAATTGTCTAATATCCATGCAGTGGCACAATAGAGAATCGAAGTACGATTGGACAGGAAAAATGATGTTGGCCCGGAATTTTCCAATATAATGATATTGAAACTGTTTGCTGAGGTGATCACTACTGTACAAAACTGACAGCGACTTATAACATCAGTAAATGTACCAGTAAACATGGACATTTGGAAATTGTTATCAGTGATGCCTGCTGTCCACTGGGCAGATGCAAGCAACACAACCAGTAATTTGACATGAATTTCAACTTTTTACATAGAGTCACTATAAAAACAATTGAAAATGTTTGTATTTGTTGGACGGGATGGCACTAAGTTTTTAAAAGTGCCCTAAGTCATGGTTACTGCTGCACAACTGCAAAATCTAAGTTTTTTTTTCTTGGGAACATGGTCATGTGCTACAAAGAACGTTCAGGATTTAGTGCTGAAAATCTTCCTGCATCTAAACAGTATAAACATAAAGATTAATTTTTAAAATAGTCAGTCTAGCAACAGGTAAAACATGAGATTATGTTTGGATTTTGATGTGGAATCACAGTCACCTGTTCTATGCCATGTTTCAGTGGTAAGTTAATTTTCTGCATTATAACTATCACAATCTTTGCAGGTTATATGATTAACCTAATATTTATGATTTTTTGCTGCAGCCAGAGAAATTGGGAGACATTTGCACCTCTTTGCGCTATGTTCCAACAGCTGGGAAACTCACTGTCTGCATCCTGGAAGCAAAGAACCTGAAGAAAATGGATGTGGGAGGACTCTCAGGTATGTAGGACAATGGGGAAGATCATATAGGGGTCTTAGATACGTGGGCTATGGCAAGATGTGCAACAGAATCAGGTGACAAGTGTGGTAAGGTCCATTTTGACATCAAGATCATCTTCTATGCCTTTAACAAATTATGAGGAAAAATATTCTTATTGGTCAGTGATGATGTGCCAATTGATGGTCATTATTGCCTGTTAAACACCTTGGTAATGCCACAACTTGTCTTCTAATATTCAGTGACACACCTGACAAGCTAGATGTCAGGAAAACTTGACAATGAAAACAGAGCAAGCACCTAACTGATTCAACTCACCAATTTCTCTGAAGGAACTCCATGCTGGAAACCAGGTTCAAAGGGTCTAGGCCCGAAACATCAGCTTTTATGCTCCTGAGATGCTGCTTGGCCTGCTGTATTCATCCAGCTCCACACTTTGTTATCAAACATCTGAGGACATGTTTCATGGGCACTGAATACACACACACACACACACACACACACACACACACACGCTCATAACACATCGCCTGATTCACATACAGGTCACTTCTGCACTTCAATGTCTTGCCTTGGGCTGTAAGGACACAAAATTTTGCTCAGGGGCATGCACCCAGTTCTTGAACTGAACCAATGTGCATTTCTAGGCTCTTCACTTGCTATCATAGCACTTACTCAGCAGAGATACCAGGCTTCTATGACTGTCGTCTTGCCTTGCTGTTAATGAAAGTAGACAAGTAGGTACAGGAACTAGGAAGACAAATGGTATTTTGACTTACATTGCAAGAGGATTTGCGTTCAGAAATAGCAATAGCAACTGCAGTCATAGAGGATATAACTTACTTGGTAAGGTAAGGTAAGGCAGCACCTGGAGTATTGTGAGCAGCTATGATTGCCCTATCTGTGAGAGGTTATACTTATCATAGAAGGAGAGCAGTAAAGGTTCACTAGGCTATACTAGAGGTGGCAGAATTGTCATACGAGGACAGATTGGTTCAACTGGGCCTGTACTCACTCAAGTTTAGAAAAAGGGGAAAGGATAAATGTTTAAAATTCTAACAAGGCAGACTAGATATTTCTAGAGACACATTATAGGAAAGATGTGAATGTATTGGAGAGTGAGCAGAAGTGATTTGAAAGAAACGAGAAACTTCTGTTATGAGGATACAGTGAAAGAATTGGGCACTGTTCTCCTTGGAGAGAAAACAGTTTGATAGAGATTTTCAAAATCAGAAGCAGACTAGAGAGAATACATAGGAAGAAGCTGTTCCCACTTGTAAAAAGAACAAGAAAGGGAAGGCATATATTTAATGTAATGTGAAAAAAATGCACGAGTGATGTGGGTACAAAAGTTGTTTTTTAAAAACGTGAGTAGTTTGGGTATGGAATACACTGCCTGTGAAAGTAATGGAGGCATTTGAGGGGATACTGGATGATTACTTGGACAAAATTACTGTAGGAGGGTATGAGGTGAAGGCAGGAAATTGACATTTAGTAATCATGCTCTTTTGAATAGGTGGTACAGTTGGGCTGAATGGTCTCCTTCTGCACTGTTACAATTCTGTGAAAGTTAGCACAGATATGGAGTCAGGAAACTTGCCTTAGTTGTGACAGGCCTCAATCAAGTAGGATAGCCTTTGGTCATGAGGTCCCAGCATAGTAAATAAAAGCAACCCACAGGATTTGGTGTGGGGTGGGTAAAAAACATTAATTGATTAAATCGTGCTGGAAAGATATTGAACTTAATGTTGAATCCTAGAGGCTGTAGGGTCCCCAAGTAGAAAATGGGATGTTATGCTGAGGCTCAGTGGAACACTGCTGCAGGCCTGAGACAGAAATACTGGTGTGGGAGCCCAGCAGCGTGTTGACGTGGCAGCCAACTGGAAGCTCGGGTCATTTCAGTGGACAGAGCACAAGTGTCCTGCAAAGTAGTCACCAAATCTATGTTTTACCTCCCCAATGTAAAGGAGACCACATTGTAAACAGCAGATTCAGTAAACTATATTGAGACACCACAGCAGCCTCTGAAACCAGTCCAGGCCAAGCATGGAGTGTTAAGGATCAGGATCCTTTCCTCTTAAGGCCTGGACACCACCCGTCTTGACTCTTCCTGCCCTATTGTGGACTGTTTTCCACCTGGAGGAAAAGAGAGGCAGGTATTACCGGAGAAGGAAGTGAAGGCACGGCTATTAATATTGATGTAGGTGGGAATGTGTCCAAAGCAAGTGAGCAGGCAAATCAAAAGGCATGCAGGGTCAGTAGTGTTGAGTGAGAGCGAGCGGCAAAGCTGATGCTGGGAATAGTGAGAGTAATAGAGAACGTGTCTTGGTGAGGTGTGGGTGCAGTACTTAGACAGAGTGAATGAGAGGTATTGAAATAGAGATAGCGGACCTGACCCTGATGCTGTGGAGGAGGACATTGTTCTTCTTCCAATAATGCTGGGTACTCCTCCAGATTGTTAAAACAGCTTTAACCCAGATGGTGACCTCAAACCAGGCTGTCATCTTGTGCTGCCATTGTCTCCACTGCTGGTGCCCAGGGAAAGAGATGTCCTGCATCTGTACCATCTGATCCAGCTGGACTGCTAGGCATGTGTCCCCACACAGCAGAATGTTGAATTCCCACAGGCTGCCACGTTTGTGGTAAATTTCAGGAACCATGCGGGGGAAGTCCACACGTGTGTTGCTTGTCCAGCAATACAACAGGCTTTTAAAGATAGCATAGATTCAGGAGGTGCCCATGAATTCTATAATATCTTCTGGGCGTCTAGTTGTTGAGAGTATGGAACATGGTGAAATAAGGTGGAAATAGAGTATGAGAGACTCCATAGGGATGTGGCAGATAATTAACAAGACAAATTTGGTGAGATAGGATGACAGAACTCCCTGGGCCTAGTGAAAAACCTTCCAAACATCTCGCTTTATCTCAAAAGAATGCAAAACTCAGTTCAACTGCTCTTTTGGAAGTGTCAGTGCTTAAGAGGGGTACTAGAATTTGCAATAAATACACACACTTTGTAGTATATCACTAGCTCTCCATGAAAGAAAAATCAACTGCACTCTATGTAATCTTTTTGAGTAAATCCCTCAGGAGCCCTTGAATTCTTATCCCTCAGTTTTCTGAAAATCATTTGACCAAAATGAAATACCAGTTACTGTTAGGAAAATATCAATAAACAGCTATTGAATGAAGAATTGCACTTTAGTAAAGATTCTATTTTAGACTCAAAATATTTAAAGAAAATAACATGTTGGGAATTTAACACAAATTATATCAGCTTTGTTCTAAATAGTAGTTTCAATCTAAGATTAAAAAACATGTATCACCCAGTCATTACCTGGTCAGGCATCACCTCAACTGTACTGGTCAGTCCCTGACTCTGTCACCTTCAGCTACTCCTTCAGTTAATAAGACCCAAAGCTCTGTAATTCCCTCTCTAAATCTCTCTATATTTCTATTTCCATCACTACACAACTTTCTCTAAAACATGTCTCTTTGACCAAGCTTTTGATCATCTATTTTATGATCACCTTTAGCTTGGTGTCAAACATTGCTTTGTAATGTTGGGATTTTTCCTCCATCAAATGTGCTTTACAAATACAAGTGACAGTTGCTGTTGTTGGCAAATCCTGATTAAAACAAAACTCACTGAACAAAAAGTATGAAAGCTGTTTTCCTTCTTTAGCAACACGAATAATTAATGAGGATATGAATACACAATTCTATATATCCTGGTGTACCATTGTATTTGTGGCAATAATGCATTAGAAACATAGAAAATATATATAGGAGTCTATTCACCAAATCACAGCTGTGTGGTCAAAAGCAAACTATCCAGACTAATCCCACATATCAGTTCTTGGCACACAGCCTGTAAGTTATACCATTTAGCCTCTCCCTGTGAACACACAAGTTTCAGCCTTATTGAGATATAGCTTATCCAAGTTGTGTGTTCTATTTGCCTCAAAGTTTGTTCCCAGTCCATAAAATCTGAAACCCTCCTTCCTGCATCACTTCTCCAGCAGAGGTCGGTATCCGCTACCCAGTTCATTTTAATTTCATGCCCTTAAATATATTAATTGTTTAAATTATTTGGCAGCTCCTTGCCCCTTATCCCACTGCACTGAATTCCCGCTCTCACCAAATTCCCAAATACTATTCTGTTGAGTAAACCATTCCTTTTAGCGGGTTTTCTTGGCTCTGTACTTCAGTAGAGATTGCTCAAAAAATATGTAGTTTTAAAATGCAGTAGTAACTGTTCAGCAAATTGCTATTATATCTTGTGGTTTCCAGAGACTTGAAATATTCACATTTTGAACTCAAATGCTGGAACATCATTGACTGTATTTTTTAGATTGTACCATATGCTGTGATCTTATACATTGTTAGCCCACTTCTCAGACTGTAGTGCAGGAATGATAATTTGCATAGTTAAACATATAAACACATGAATATATAGGGTCGAACTTTCTGCTGTTGAGTGGTGAGAAACTGAAAATTAAAAAATAATCAGAATCCCAATGTCAAGAAATGTTTCCTTTAATGTTTAAATGATGAGCTCAGATGCTAGTCATCAATGTTACCTTACTTCCATGTATTTGTATCTCTTTATTAACTCAACTGGCTTCATTTATAAACCTTTTCCCACTTCCCTCTCCTTCCCAAGAAATGAGGTGGGATTAATTCCTCATATGGAAGTCAGAGAAGCACCTGCTGTTTCAGCTCACCACTTGTTTCTACAGGACTTTATCCAAACTGTTTTCACCACAGGATCTCTGAATGCTCCACAGAAATGTTCTCTTCCACCCTTCATCCAAGCATCCTGGCATTGGAAAAAATCTTTGGGGTTTGATACCACTCACTCAGTTTTTGGTTACTTGGTAACTTCTAATCGCATTGTCTTTCAGAATAGAGGGAGGTTATTAAGTGGGGAGCACCAAACAACCAAGTGGAGGGCGGGGTGGTGCATTTGTCTCTGTGAGGCACTGTGCAATGTCAACGTCACACACACGGCAGGCACCATCAGCTTGCGGCAATTATGTGGTGTCCTTTTGAGAAAATTCAGCCCTACATTTCTCTCCTCTGTTAAACTGTTCCTTCAGCCCACCTCTTTGGCCAGGGTTTTGGTCACTTATCCTAATATCTCCTGAGTTTATCAACAATTCCAGGAAGCATATTGGAACATTTTGCTGCATAAAAGGTGGTACATAAATACAAGTCATTGAAAGAAATTGAAAAGCCCGATAGACCATTTTTTCCCTACGGCAGAAAGATAGGTTCACTAGCTTCGTGTATCCTTAGCAAAGTCCCCCACCAATTATGAAAACTTGGAAAATGTTCAGTTAAAGCAGGATATTTTTGTTTTATTCTGCTGCCTCAGTCCTTAAATTAGGTAGTATTCGTAGCTTTGAAACCCATGAGGAAGGCTGCAGGCCAAGCTCTGTTTAGCATTCTGAAACAGATTGCACCTTTGGCAAGAAAACAATGACATTGATTTCCAAATGTTGTATCTGTGAATCAGGGAATTAAACTTTTCTGGTTGGGCATTGGGAAGTTGATTTTACAAGCTTGGTGATTAGTTAGAAAATAATTTCTGCACACAAACAGCAAACGATGTTGGGTAGATTACAACAGCCCAATTCAAAGGGGACAGCGTATTCAACGCAAGCAGCGTCAGAGAATCGGTTAACTTATCATAATGAAATCTTGAATAAAGTTGTGTTCAGTGGTTCTATAGCATTTTCCTCTCTTTCACAGCACAAAGATCGGTCCAGATAGATATCTCTCACTGCTGATTAGAAATTGTGAGGAAATGAAGCAGTAAGTTACAATGCTGCCTCGTTGTCCCAAGCTAGAAAAACTGGTATCCAGGCTGTCTCTTAGTGTTGTCATTGGTTGGCTCGCCGAGCTGGTTCGTTGTTTCACAGACGTTTTGCTATCAGGCTGGGAAACATTATCAGTGTAGCTGTACTGATGATGTTACCCAGCGTGGTAACGAAACAACGAACGAACCAACCGCAATATCCACAACCCGACACTAAAACCTTAGTTAATAAAATGTGAGGCTGGATGAACACAGCAGGCCAAGCAGCATCTCAGGAGCACAAAAGCTGACGTTTCGGGCCTAGACCCTCTCTGATGAAGGGTCTAGGCCCGAAACGTCAGCTTTTGTGCTCCTGAGATGCTGCTTGGCCTGCTGTGTTCATCCAGCCTCACATTTTATTATCTTGGAATCTCCAGCATCTGCAGTTCCCATTATCTCTGATACTAAAACCTTAGTGTCTCTTACTGTCTCTGACTCTTCTAAATGTCAGTTATGAAGGTCTAGAGCTTAGCCTGTTCCTTGCTAATCCTCTTACAACTCATCTCCAAGATTTCCTGGTTAAAATGGTGCCAGTAAGCCTTTGGATGTTGGTACAACAGAACTTGAATAGAGCTCCTCTGTCTGCTTTCTTCTTCTCTTCGAGGCTTTGGTCTCTCCTGAGGCCAGCATTGCCAAAGTCTGTTTTCATCTTTAGGGTTCTTTGGCCCTTAAAGGGGCATCTCATTTTGTATTTCTGCAGCAATGCCAGATTGCTCACTTCAATTCTAGTGACCCAAATCCTGTTTATAGTTTCCCCTAGGTGGCTAAGAAACCAAGCCCAAAGAAACTGAGAATTGCTGAGGGGTCAAAGCGGAGCAAATATTTTCAATTGCCAATTCCTTCTATTGGAGATGTGGGAAAGCAATGTCTTTCTTATGAATTACGTATGATTGAAAAATGATAAATTACCACATTTAGTTTCCAACACAAGTGGAAACATCAGAATTTATGTCCTAAATATAGTAAGAAGAATCTGGCAGAAGTTTACCAAAATTGGTGGTGTTAATTTTGGGGAGGGCTGAGCTCCAGTGAGTTCTCTCATACAATTCCCTGTCACGTGTGTGTGTGTATGCCTTTACAGTGCCATACCTGTGCTATTGTGCACT
The DNA here is from genome assembly GCF_030684315.1 of Stegostoma tigrinum. NCBI lineage: Eukaryota > Metazoa > Chordata > Chondrichthyes > Orectolobiformes > Stegostomatidae > Stegostoma > Stegostoma tigrinum. Next base: position 33,818,462 of record NC_081374.1, read on the forward strand.
CGCCAGTAGCAGAAGGGCTTGCCACTCCCAAGGCCTTGTGGGATTCCTGTCAGTGGCACCACATTTAAAGCACACCTGTATACTATATCAAACACGAGCAATAGAAATAACCCTTCACAGTACACACAGTGAGACGGAAATAAAAAGAAAAGCTTCTGTGAGCACAAGAGACACAGGTGACACGGTTTCAGAAATTCAAGATCAGACTCCGAAGTGTTTTGCCACTTCCATCTGGTTTCATTTGAGTCTGTGCTAAAAGGCAAGGCAAGATAGAGGTACTGTGAGCCTCTATGTGCTGAATAATGTGGCAATACACAATAAAGGAAAGGCGTAGGCTGAGATGCTGTGAGCATTTAATTAGGTATAAAGTGAGCATTAAGAAAGCAAGTGAACAGCCCAGAGATATGCCCTGCTCCAATGCTGGTCACTACGAACCCGGAAGCCTGGCAGCCACATTACAATGAAAGGTGTTGGTGGGCTTCAAAGTGCAATATTGAAGTGGTGAACAAGATTGTAAATGAGTGGGAGATGTGCCATGCAGATGCAGAGGGTAGATTATTTGATGCCAATATTTGTGGACAGGGGATACAAGCAGCCATTGCCCATGGAGCATGCCCGAGATGTTTGAGAATGTTGGCCAAAATGGAGACTTGCCATTGTCCACCTTATTCAGGGGCTAAGATGATTGAGGCCTATGACTTTAAATAGAACTATATCACCACATACCCGGTTCAATTGCCTCATGTTCTTTAATTCACTTTATCTAAAGATGTATTTAATATTTCCCCACTTCCCCATTGTTAATCAATCGCCTAATTGGATCATTTGTTCCACATACGATAATTGCCCAGTGCAAAACGAGGCCTGCTTCAACCAGCAATGCTCCGATTGAGGGACCTGCCTTTGAGCAATTAGTAATAATTGCAGTAAAGAAATTCTTACCCAGTGCTGCTTCTGACTTGTATATTGTTCCATCCTTCACAAAGCTCATTGTCATATTTACCTGGCCAACTCACACTGCCAAATTTAAACTGCAACATCACTTTTTAAGAGAGACAAAAATAATGTAACAATTCTTATCAGCTGAAAATAGAGTAGAACTCTGCTCAGTTACAGGAGGTAATCTTGAAAAATGACCACAGATGTAATTTTTCACTTACGGTAGCAAATATAATCTCGCTAACATTGTTGGTGATAGATAGGAATGTCAAGGATCCCATAACTTTTAACCTGCATGTTTCTACTTAAGAAGCATAACCTAATAATGGCTGATAATAACATGCTTCTGCTCTGTTTTACTTTTTTTGTTAAAAAAGTGACAATGGTTATTATGGCAAAATATAGATGAATTTATTCGATAATAATAACTGTTGTCCAACTGTAATAGCCATAGAATGTTTATAACAAAATACAATGTACTTCACTGAAAATGAATAGAGTAGCATCTACACAAGTGGTGTCACTTTCAACCTAAACAGAACACTTGGTCTTCCTACTGGAAACCAGATTGAGTTCTCATTAATATTCCATGCACTGTGCTTGATCTGACCTTTTATGACAATCTTGATACCCTAAAGGGATTTTTTTTATTTATCATGTATAGTTCCACTATGCTAATCATCGACTTCAAAAGGTCATTGCAGGGACATAGTTGATGTTTAGCAACACACCAAGAGCATCAGGACTTTGATGGAGCAAACTTACTTTGCTTCTTTGAAAAATAAACACAGCTTTTAAGTTCTGTTGAATCTTGATTGGAATAATTTATATCCACTACAGTTTATTGTGCAGAGTGTTAGATTGGACAATCAGAAATTAGGAGAACTAAAGCCAAAGCAAAACAGATTGATTTCAAATAGGTGTTTGACAAACACAGATGTAATCAATGTGCTTCTCGAAAGCAAAATCTATGGATAGGAGTTTTTTTTCCCAATTAGACTGTCTGGATGAAGTATAATTCAGACCCACAAATGGCAGCAGCAGGACCCAGAAGTTTTGCAAGAAGGCAGCCAATGAACTGGCTAATGAAAGCTTCAACCAGTTAGGGAAAGTGGGCAGCTCATTAGATTGACATGCCAATAAGCTATTCAGAAAGTAAAGATCAGCAGCCCCACCACCATAGGTTAGAAAGGGAAAGGATACCTCATGATGGAAGTAGCCTTGGAAAAGCTTTCAAGTTTACAAGTAGCAAGTGGCCATAGATACCAGACTGGGTAAGGAGTTAGACACCGATGCCACCCCCAACCCGGTGAGCTGCTGGGACACCACCTCCATTCATCAGTTGGTCGTTTATACTCCACAGGGGGTCTGAATAACAATTGGAAAATTTAAAACAGCTTCCAACAATTGTCCTCAATAGATGCATTAATTGGGTGCTGCTGCTGTTTCTGGTGGCACAGGGGTTTATATCACCCAGAGGCTGGATGATGAAAGCAAACAGGCACACCAGCCAGTGGTAAGAAATTATAGCCTTCCTTCATCTGTTCCTGCTTCCTCACCCTCAGGAAATTTCAGTCCAATGTTTCCAAATCCCAATTCTCCAAAACAAGAGTGAAAAATACAAATTCTGAAAGGTTTTGCCAGGGAAACTGTGCTTTCTGATTTATTTCTACAAATGGGATATGTGTTTCTGGCTGGGCCAGCATTTATTGTCCATCCTTAAATGGCCAGAGAGCAATTAAAGAGTCAATCACATTGTTATAAGAATGGAGTCGCATTAAATTTCTTCAGGAAAGAAATCTACAGTGAACCAGATGCAAATTCCCAATCAACAGTAGTTATGTGGCCACTGTTAGGCTAACCCTTTATTCCAGGCTTTTGTTGATTTCTATCAACCATTTGCCACAGTGGGATTTGAACCCATGTTCCCCAGAGCACTAGCCTTTGGCTCTGGGTGGCTAGTCCAGTGACATTACTGCTATGCCCAAAGCCCCATTGCAATATGAAATGTTTTCAAGCTCTGAATTTGTCAAATAGTCTGATCATTGACCAGATGATCACTGTGGTGATGCCAGCAAATAAGCTGATATACATGCCTTTCATTCATTCATGGGACATGGGTGTTGCTGACAGCATTTGTTGCCCCTCCCTATTGCTTTTGAAAAAATGGTGGTAAGCTGCCTTCCTGAACCATGACAGTCCATGTGATGTAGGTTGTCCCACACTGCGGGCAGGAAAGGAGCTCCAGGGTTTTGTACCAATCTCAGTGAAGGAAAGGCAATATTTTTGCAAGTCAGGATGGCTGAGGGGAATTTAAAGTTGGAGGTGTTGCCGTACGTTTTTCTGCCTGCACAATGGTGGATTTCTTTTATGATTATTTTTATTTAACATGCTGATAGGTTGTCTCAAGATAGAGGCAACTTCTCTCCCATAATGCAATGGCAAGCTAAAGCTCCTTCTGTGCTCGGGGAAATTCTATTACTCCTGCAGCTTCAAGACCTTGTCCACCATTCTTAATCGGAGGGCGAGTGCACAGTCTAGCTATTACTTATCCATCCCATGCAAAATCCTGATTGGGTACGTGTTCCTGACAAAGCATGAGGCTAGGATTCCCCTTTGAGCCTAATGTCAAAAACCCGACTCAAAAGGCAAGATTCTGCCCACACCCTGGTTAGTTTGTGGATGACTCAATTTGTTATATTTGCTTATGTAAGTGAAGCAATGTATTGGCTCCAGCCTAGCAACCATTTGTGGGTCTGAATTATACTTCATCCAGTTTTCCATCATCCCTGCAACATTTCCAAACAGGATTATTTCTCATAATAGTCTGTGGGAGACAGTGATAGAGTGTCACACATCATTGTTTCCACTTTGCTGTATCTGCCTCTCAACAGACTATAGCCAAACATTTAAAGCATGTTTGTCATATAATCAAGAAGCTAAAATAAAAATCATTGTTTACGTACAAAAAAGTGACTACATCCAGTTTAGAAGAAACAAGTGAAATACTGTTTAGTTGATGTCAATTTTAGTGTTAAGATCCCGCAAATTATAAAAGGAGAAAAGAAAACTGAAACAATCACAGAGTGTGGAGCTCCTGCAAGGATCAAAATAATTAATTTGACAAAGATATCAAGGGTTACATTGGAGCTAGAGAGAGAACAGTGCCAGGTGAGACAGTCAGCTCTTACTTTATCATTGATACTTTTTCTTGCACTTTGTCTAAAAGTACAATGATGTATCTCCAGATATTGGGTTTAAGATGGAGATGTTTACTGGAGAAACCTTATTTTACACCCTCTTTGCTATGAAGTCAGAACAGAAACAACGGAAAATCCAGAAGATTTATTTTTTGCGGACAGAAATAGCAATCACACGCGGGTTACAAAGCCAAACTAACATAAAAGTATAATGTAGCAGCTGCTGGAAATGGGGACACTGGAAGCAACAATTACTCAGCAAGTCAGGAAATATCTATGGGGAGCAAAACAAAGATCCTTTCGATAAGCAAAGACATTGAGGCCTGAATTCCAAACCCCACTACCACCAGTCCTCCAAATCAGGACAATTCCCATCTCCACAAATCCAAACTGTGGAAAAGTGCCTGAGAAGTTCACATTGTATTTTCAGTTGGGTTGGGGGTTGAGGGTAGGAACTGGTTTTGGGAGCTGTGACAGCCATTTGCCCCTCACCACCCCCAGAAAAAGTATAGAGGCAGCCACAGGGTCGGCCTTGTATGGAGGTGGGCTCCACAAAAGCTAGGCCTCAGCGCTCTGCTGCTCTGTTGCAATACAATCCTGTACCGATAATCCTCAGACTTAATGCCAACAGGCAGAATATGTAGCAAGGACATTTCGCTGTTAAGGCAATCTAGAAAGATTTTTTTCAAATGTTCAAATTGCAAGGATTTTAAATTTTGACAGCTTCACAACTCCTTTGATAGTTCCTATGAACGTGATAGTTCCAATGAATTGATGCACTTTTTCTTTACACACATTCATGTTTATCTTTAGCAAGCACAAAGGGTGCAGCCTCTTAGAAAGGACAAGTAACAAATGAGTCCTCCTATGGTTGTCTCGGAACCATATCCCAAATGATAGCCTGTCTCCCCAAAGAATCTGTGAATGTAAACTTTCTCCTACCATGTCTAAACTGCAGAAGTAGTATTTCCTATTCCTTCCTTCTGAAAATCAGATCAGCCTGCAAGAAGATGCCACATGAATCTGCCTCCAGGAATCACTGATGTTTAAAAAGTATGACCTGTCCTTCCTAGCTGCTCCTTCTGCAAAATAGTATGGCCAGAATTGTGGCAGGTCTTCTGGATTTGAGCCTCAGGCAAGTTTATTGGTCAAGTTACTCTTCATGTATGACAAAACTTCAGGGCACAGTATATTCTGTAGATTTACCTAATACGGTGTTCGCATCTTGAAATGGAACCAATTTCACATAGAGACTCATAGCTTTTCTTTCAGATTGGCTGGTTACTACCATTATTGGAGATCAACAATGTGTAAATAATATCAACCAAGAAAGAGATGGATCTTGAAATGACAATGAGGTAGCTTTGATGCAATATAGAGAAAATTAATTCAGTAGTAAATTCCTTTTAAATATAGCTTGTATATCCACTTTTAACAGATCAGGAAACCAAAAATGCTTCAAGTATAGTATTAGAATATGATAAAGTAATTGCAATATAAACGAAAATTTATTAAAAGGACAAAAAAAACAGACAAACTTGTAATCTGTCGATATTCCTTCAATTATGATGTAGACTGGAGAGCTTGGCATAGAACCTAGTGAGGGAGTACATGACAATGCAAATTCGATCTGACAGCCTGTTTACTTTATTGTTGATGAGCTAAAGGCACCAGCCATGGTCTGGAAGCAGGTAGCTGCTCCCAGAAAGTACAAAGGTCACCTGGCTGGCCTACATCCTCAACCAACAAAACTCAATGCTTAGGAGCTCTCTCCACCTGTGGGGAGTAAACAGCCAATTTTAAAATCAACTTATCTCAGGCTCATTTTTTAGCTCTGATGGAAAGAAAAGCGAAAAAATGACCAAGAAGATTTCCTAAACATATTGAAAACCATCTGTTTGATCTTCATAATTTATAGAAGTTGTTGCTTGTTTATAGAAACATATAAGATAGATTCAGGAGTAGGCCATTTGACCCTTTGAGCCTGCACCACTGTTCAATATGATCATGGCTAATCTTGCAATTTCAGTATCCCACTCCGGCTTTCTCTCCATAATTCTTGAACCCCTTAGCCGCATGGGCATCTTGAATATGTCTGATGAATTGGCCTCAACAGCTTTCTGTGATAGAGAGTTCCACAAGTTCACAACTGAGTAGAAAAATTCTGTCTCATCTCAGTCTTGAGTGGCTTACCCCATATTCTTAGGCTATGTTTATTATGGATTGGCAGCTTTTGTAGCTCATAATGATATTGTTCCCGTATGTTGAACATCATAATTCAGTTGCTCAATATTATGAAGGCAATACCATTGCCAACCAGAAACAAGTGTGACACTTGGAGATGTGTCAAACCTGCAAAAAAAGCCTCATGTGAGATTCAAGTTTTTTGTTTCTATAATGCTCTTCAGTAGCAATATATGTAGTGATTTGACAATGCGGTTATCTTTGGATGTCATTCACGTATTATAAAATGTAATTGATTTAACATGACTACACAAGTCAAATAGCATTTATGTTATACAGCGTTCTGGGAGATTGTGGCACGTAAATAGCATTGAATTTCATATCTCAATCCTTTGGTCATTGCTGTAGGTTACTTGACATATGCTCAATTTTGCCTAAAACATATAAAAGGCACAGGGTTCACACCAAAATAGTGCACAACTCTAGCAATTTTGACTTAAGTATTAATTTCTTAACAGAACGAGGAAGGGAGGTTAAGGTGTCAATGAACATTTTTGAGAAGAGCAGGTTCTGGAAGCACTGTGGGAAGAACACAAACAATGCATGTTCCCCTACACTGTTTATATACCAGTGCAATCCTTTATGGTGTTTGTCATGATAAGTTAAATCTTATAATTTGTAATGAGAAGAGTATTACATTTGCAGAAGAATGTGTATTTACAGTAAGGGCTTCCCCGTAGGTGTTGAAGATGTTGATTTCACAGCTGTACTGCTGAAAAGGCAAAGTACAATGCGAACTGGAATAACCTTTTCTTGAAAGATCTGAATTATGCAAATTCCATATTTTTGATTCCTATGCTGTTCTTTTGCTGTAGTTGAAAGGAAGAAATGAATAAGCTGAAAAGGTTATGGTTGCAAAGAAAGGATTTGCTGTTAACCTTGAGAGGAAGACAGGAAAGAAATATAGATAGCAAGATGAAAAAAACAAAAGCAAAGAAATAAAATCAAAGAATAGAGAATTAGGTAGAGTGAAAATAAACAAGATGATAATGATCAAAATCAAAATAAATGGATGTGGCAAGATGGGGATGCTAAGGGTTAGTTTATAAATGAAGTAGGATTAAGTGGATGTGGATCAATTAAGCTAAGGTCTCCTATTAGAATTCTAACTGTACAAGCTGTGACAGGAAGAATGATGGTTGAAGTGTGATACAAAAATAATAAAAGTGAACATGAAATTATTTGTTTACACATTGATAAATAATAAAATGAATTTATAAATGCAGTAGGCAACGCTTTGAAGCTTCAAAAGAAAGCAAGTTATTTGAAAAAATGAAAGTACTTTTACAAGATACTATCAACAATTGTGCATATAATCAATGATGAACAATATTGCTGAAACAAGTGAACCTGGTGGAAGGTTATTCATAGAATAGCCTTTTCTCTCCCAGTCAGAAAGCTTGTCCTAAATGAATAAGTAATAAATAGGCAAGATGAATAGGTAGAAAAAAATGTATTAATAGATTGCAGTATATTAACTTAATAAAGTGATTCCTAGGGATTGGAAGCCATATTAATGAGATCACAATTGTTTTGTACAATTAAGAAAAAGACAAACTGCGTCAAGATACATGTACTGTGGCATGGATTTGTACTTGTGAAATTTAAACAATCTTTGAAGAACATTAATTTTAAAGTCAACAACAACCACCTATGGAACATTGTTTCAGTAATTAATTTCATGTAGTTAATAAATTCAAATATGCCTCAACATTAGTTTACATTGCCACTAACTCATCTCCCTTATTAATTCCTGTTCTATTCAAATGTGTGCCACCTTATGAATGAAAGGAGGAAATGTCAGTGAGCGTTGAGTGATATGTTTGTGTGAGGTGACTGTCATGGTTGAAGAGATGTTGGTGTGTGCAAGAAGTGTGCATGAAGCTTGCAGTAATGTTTTGATTTATTATTGCCACGTATCGAGATACAGTGAAAAATATTGTTTTGCACGCTATCTAGACAAATCATACCTTACATAAGTACATCTGATATTACAAAAGGATGCAGACTATAGCGCTAAAGCTACGGAGAAGTGCACAGAAAGTTCAACCCTAATATGACAGGTCCATAAGTCTGATAGCAGCAGGGAAGGAGCTGTTCCTGAATCTTCAATTCAAATTTGTGCATCTTCTGTCTGATGGAAGAGCTTGGAAGAGAGTATAATGGAGGGAGGATGAGGGTTGGCAGAGACCTCTTTGATTATGTTGCCTGCTTTCCTGAGGCAGTGGGAAGTGTAGACTGAGTCAATGAATGGAAGGCAGGTTTTTATGATGGATTAAGCTGTGTTCACAACTTGCTGTAATTTCTTGAGGTGTTAGACAGAGTGGCTGCCCATTCCAAGCTGAAATGCATTCAGATAGGATGTGTTTTATAGTGCATGTACAAGAATTGTTAAGAGTCATTGTGGATGTGCCAAATTTCTTTAGCCTTCTGAAGAAGTAGAGGCATAGGTATGCTTTCTTGACTGTAGCGTCAACATGGATGGACGAAGACAGATCGTGGGTGATGTTTACTCTGAAGAACTTGAAACTCTTGACCACCTCCACCTCAGTAAAATAGGTATAGACAGGGGCATGTACTCCATACTGCTCCCTGAAGTCAAATGACTAGCTCCTTCATTTTGCTGACATTGAGGGAGAGATTTTCGTCTTTACAGTATGCCACTAAGCTCTCTCTTACCTGTACTTTGTCTCATTGTTGCTTGAGATCTGACCACCAAGATGGTGTTGTCAGCAAATGTCAGGTAATGAGAGCTCAATAAAACAAATGAATGTTAGCTATGTGTCATTATTGATAGAGCTTATTGATGGGTGAGTAATGCGAATGTTTTGAATTGAGCAGTGGTTGCTGCCGAGCCTGCTGTGTTCATCCAGCTCTACACCTTGCTATTTCATGTTATGTTGCTTTTCACAATGTTGTTATTTATTGATAACAGTTATTTATTGTTATTTATTGACAAGCATAAGCCAACTAAACTTTGTCCTAGTGATAATGGGAACTGCAGATGCTGGAGAATCCAAGATAACAAAGTGTGGAGCTGGATGAACACAGCAGGCCAAGCAGCATCTCAGGAGCACAAAAGCTGACGTTTCGGGCCTAGACCCTTCATCAGACAGGGTCTGATGAAGGGTGTAGGCCCGAAACGTCAGCTTTTGTGCTCTTGAGATGCTGCTTGGCCTGCTGTGTTCATCCAGCTCCACACTTTGTTAAACTTTGTCCTAAGTGTATTTTGAACATTAATCCATACATTTAGCGGGGTGTTGTAGTTATTACGAAAAAGGTCTACATTACTGACTTGGAGGAAGGAAGCAAATGTACTGTGAACAAATTTGCAGGCAACACAAAAATAGGTGGAATGGTTAAAGATAGGAGAGGGATGCAAATAATTGACAGAGAGATATTGGTAGGTTCATTAAGTGGACAAAACTCTGACCAATCGAGTATATTGCAAGCAAACATGAAGTTGTCCATTTTGGAAGGGAAAACAAAAGAACAGTATTATTTAAATGTAGAATGGTGCAACACAAAGAGACTTCAGAAAACTTGTATGCAAAACACAGGAAGCTAATACACAGGGCCAGCAAGTAATCAGGAGTGCTCATGGAATTTTGGCCTTTATTTCAAGGGGGTTGGAGTGATGTTGCACTGCAACTGCACACGGTACTGGCGAGACCACTTCTGGAGTACAGTGAGAAGTTTTGATCCCTTTATCTAAGGAATTGGAGGCAATTCAAAGTAAATTCACTAGAATGATCCCCAGTATGGAGGGATTGTCTTATGAACGAAGGTTACACAGTTTGAGACTCTGTTTGTGCAAGAAAATGGGAGATGATATCATTGAAACATTAGGATTCTTAAAGGAGCTTGACAAAGTAAATACTGAGAGGCTGTTTCTCCTTGTAGGATAACCTGGGACTAATGAGTATAGTCTCAGCATAAGGGGACGCTAATTAAAGACTGAGATGAGGAGGAATTTCTTCTCTCGGTGGGAGAGCTTCCACAATGAGCTGCGGGGGCATTTAAGGCTGAGATAGATAGATGCTTGATTGGTAGGGGAATCAAGGGTTATGTGGACAAGGCAGGAAAGTGGATGTGAGGAATGTCAGAATGCTGGAGCAGGCTCGAAGGGCCAAACAGCCTTGTCTTACAGTCTCATCAGAAAGTCATCCAAATGTTTTTGAAAACAAAGATTATTGCCCAACTTATTAATATGCAAATATTTTGGCAAAGTTCTCTGTTTGATCTGTACACTTCTTTCTGCAACACCATGGGTGATGTGATTGTATCAGAGGGTGTTTGACTGGATTCTTAAATCAGATATTATATGACACCAACACATCTGGCAATTCATAAATTGTAAACAAACTTCTCAAACATCAATAGTTTCAATGTACGACATAGGCTTAATTTATCCACTTGTTTTAGCTATCAACGAAGTACATCTAGCACACTTTAACACACCACCCTGTTCCCTGGCCAACAAATCTCTGTCTCAGGCTTGCTGCAGTATTCCAGTGAAGCTCAGCGCAAGCTGGAAGAACAATACCTCATTTTCCACTTGTGGACCCTGCAGCCCCCAGGACTCAACATTGAGTTCAATAATTTTAGGGCCTGGGCTTTCCCATGTCCTAGCCCACTATCCACATACCAGGCCTTGTCATCACATAGCTAGCCATTACACGCTACCTGTTGTTAGTCACTAATAGTCCTCATTTACAGCTACTCACACTCCCAGCCAGATCATTATCCACTCCTATGTCTATCCAGCAGTTCTTCTCTCTCTCTGGGCTCTATTCTTAATCCTATCGTTTCCTCTGTAATTCCTTCCCCTCCCAATCTTCTGCATATAAGCCAATGTTTTCCTTGCTCCCATCGGTTCTGAGAAAGGGCCAATTGGACCTAAAACATTAGTTCTGAATTTTTCTTCGCAGATGTTGCTTGAGCTTTTCTAGCAGCTTCTGTTTTTGTTCCCGTTTTTGTTCCTTTTTTACATCATCCACAGTTCTTTTGGTTCTTCTCAAGTACTTTTCTCTTCAAAATAACCATTTTCATTTCACAGCTTTCCTGTGATGAGAAAGAATATGGTCAATCTAGTCAGCTCTTGACTTATTGCTTCTTCCTGTGCATAAGTCACCTGTCTGGCCTTGTAAAATTTCAATGGTACATTTGTGTATATCTGTACTTCAACTTTAGGGTGCATAATTGTACTATTTTGTCCTTTTGCCTAGACGCCACATTGTAAAAGTACCAAAAAAGTACAATGTCAGACATACACATACTAGTGCCTTCAGGGTCTAACACAGCCCATTTTAACTATATTTTCTGAAAACAGTTTCTTCTTATCAGGGAGATTGTTCTCTCCTTCCACCACTAATGGTAAATTATACAGCATTTCTTCATATTTTACTCTAACACTAACCTGATCTAACATAGTAATACTGTTACTAGAATAACTAATCAGCTTCACACCAGTTTTCCACAAGGAAAAGTGGCTTAAAGAGCTCTTGTAGTCTCTGTCTGAGTTTACAGTTGCGGCTGTAGCTACATCAGTGAATAAACTAAGTTGTGAATTTCAGAATTTCCTGCCTGCTGGGGCATTGAAATTTCATTTTCAACTCTATTATTCCCATCTTGCATGGGCTGTTGTTTTAACTTTCTTTGAATGAGCACTATTTTGGATCAACTTGCTCAGTAACATCAACATTGGTTTTCATGCCGATCATATGTGCATCTGAAGTTTTCCAGATTTGAGTTAGCTTTCAACTTACCAGGACCTTAAGCTGGACCATAGTTGTGACTTGGAGAATTACATTTTCATTTACTCCTGCACTCTGTCAGGATATGGCTGACTTTCTCATAGGCATAGCTTTTGAAATTTCACTGGAAATAGAGGCATTTAAATGGTACATGGCCACCATTGTAATCATTGCATCTAAATTTCTGACCAAGATTGTCATCTTGGTTGCCCTGGCCTGGAAATCTTTGGATCTTCCTTGCCAGGGTCTGAAAAAGAACACTCTTACAAACTGTAATTCTTTCTTGGTTGTGAACTCATAGCCTCCTTCCACGTTAGCTATAGCCTTTACTTAAAAGCTTGGCTGGGATTTTATTGCTCTTTGGCTCTCCTACGAATGTGTCCATAATGTCAATTTCTAATCTTGCGCTATTCCCATAGGTGATGAGAGGTTTTCTTTCATTCCAGAGTGTTTTATGTCACAGTCTCACTTGACAATTAATTCCTCTCACTAAAAGCTACTTTATGTCATGTCATTCTTGGTTTTGCCTTTGTATGCATCCAGAATCTCACTAGTGTCAGAAAGGTCTGTAGTACTGGGATCTAAAATGTATCTTTGATCAGATAACACCTCAAAAGCACTTGGCCCATCATGTTGAGGAAAACATTTACTTTATTCTTATCTCCTAATGTATTTGTCTTCAATCAAATGTGCAAGCTGTTATCATTGTTACACCAAACAGTTTTGTTCAAGTTGAATTCATTCATTATTCTCTAGATATGCCTACAGGACCATCTTTTCAATGATGTGTTATACTGATCTACTGTGCTCCTGAATATGGAACAATCCTTAAAATTGTTCAGATGTCCTCAAAATCAGCTGCAGGAAATCCAAAAATGTGCTAGTATTCTTCAATCCTAATTTCTGAACAGATGTGTAAAAAAGAACTCCATCCTAACCTCATAGCCATTTTCCTGTGATATATTTTTCAGCTATTACTGAACTACATTTATTCAGACCTCCCTAAAAGAGAAGACAAAGAGTAAAATGCTCAGATGTCACAATGTTGTATAGTTCCCATCACAGTACACCTTGCTTTTAGGTGGTAGTTCTTGAGATAAGTGAGGAGTGCTCAGTTGTACACAATTTGATTTTATCTGCAAAGATTCCATCAACCATAAGAGGGGAGGGTTGTCAGGAATATCATGGATACTTGTCCCAAGGGTCAGAAAGCAGAAATCTACCACACTGTGACAAATGATGCAAAGACATTGCAGTTGCCATACAGCATAAGACTGTACAAATAATGACAATAAATAATTGTTATCAGTTACCTGAAATATGGTTGCACCTCCTTGCAACTTTAAATTATGAGGATTATATTGTAGGAGGTATAGAGGGCAACTCTGTCCAAATTCTTAACTCCCTCTTCACTTCTGACTGAAATCTTTTGGATTATCCTTCCCTTTTAACCCAGCAAAAAGCAATTAGTGGTCCAAGGTAACACCACGTGGAGCTGGAGGAGCACAGCGGGCCAGGCAACATCAGAGGAGCAGGAAAGTTGACATTTCAGGTCAGGACCCTTCTTTCTGAAGAAAGGTCCTGAGCCAAAATGTCAATTTTCATACTCCTCTGATGCTGCCTAGCCCACTGTGCTCCTCCAGCTCCACACTGTGTTATCTTTGGCTCCAGCATGTGCAATTCTGACTATCTGAATTAATGGCCTGAGATGCCTTTCAAGCCTTGCTACTAAAGTTCTGAGGTGATGATAGGAATGATTAATGAAGGAAGGGCAGTGGATTTTATCTACATGGACTTTCATCAGGGGCATTTGATAAAGTACCTCTTGGCTGGCTGAAATCGAAGGTAGAGTCTCGTGGGATCTGAGATGTGTTGGCTGGATGGGTACAAAACTGGCTTGGTCATAGAAGACAGAGGATAGCAGTTGAAGAGTGCTTTTCAGAATGGAGATAAGTAACTAGTATTGTTCTGTAGGAATTGGTGCTGGAACCTTTTAAGAGTGATGGCTCAGTGGTCGGCATTGCTGCCTCACAGCACCAGGATCCCAGGTTCGATTCCAATCTCAGGCAACTGTCAGCGTAGAGTTTGTACATTCTCCCCATGTCTGCGTACGTTTCCTCCAAGTGCTCTGGTTTCCTCCCACAGTGCAAAAATGCGCAGATTAGTCGGATTGGCCATGCTGAATTGCCCCATAGTGTCCAGGATTGTAAAAGCTAGGTAGATTAGCCATGGGAAATGCAGGGTTACAGGGATACAATAGGGGTGTGGATCTGGGTGGGATGGTCTTTGGAGCTTCTCCCTTCAGAGGGTCATTGTAGATTCAATGACCTGTTTCCACACTGTAGGGGCTTTATGATTAATTAAATACTTGTTTCCTCGTTCTTAATGAGGCACTAGCTTTAATTCCAACTAAGTCCAATTTTCCACTTGCATACCTGCAAACAATCAAATTCACTACCCCATAAAAACTTTTATCTTTTTTGTGTCTACCATGAGACAATTTGTTATTTGACTATATGTATACAAAAAGCATCCCTTGTTATTGCTAAAATTATTGCTAATATGTTAGTAAACTCAGAAAACAAGGTCTACATGTCACAATTATAAGCAGATGATCTGCCTTAATTTGCAAAGGAGAAGTCACTGGCAAAAGAAACTAATGCTGCCAAGTTTGCATACATCAAGTCAATGTGTACACATCTACTGAAGACCTGTTTGTGACAAATAAGCTATCCTCCATGTTGGCACACTGTTATTTTCAGTTTGAATTTGCTGTTATTTATAAGGACAGTTGATGCAAAAGAACAGATGTTTCTGGTTTGTAAACTGAGCTGCACTGATAAGATGTATTTAGACAGTCAAATAAACCCATATCTCGGATGTGAGGTTTCATCAAAGGGATGCAGAAATTGTTTTGCTGGGCACTGTTCTGAATTCTCATATTCCTCACTGTTCTTGCTGAGCAAATTTCACATTGACAAGATTATGGTCATGCAGGTTGACACCTTTGGAATAGTTTTGTTTTGAGAGAAAATAAATTGTTACAGGTAAAGTATTTTGTACAATAGGAAATCAAATCAAGTCTATAAGCTCTTGAGGTTGTAATAGAAAAAGGAACAGGGTTTCTAGCTGATTTGTAAGTTCAGTAGATGTGGCCTGATTGGCATGATGTTTCACATGATTCCAGAGGATGTGAAATATTAGTCAAATACCTCAAAACTGCCTGGGAGTCATTTTACTGACTTTAACCACTTAACCAAACCATCCCCAGTCCGTATCACACTCCAACTCTGAAACCTTCTCTCATTTCAACTACGTTTGCCTTAATTGCTTCAAAGTTATTTGCAATCATGAAGCCTAATACCTGATCTTCCAATTCCTTTCTCTGGTGTCTTAACTCCATTCTTGTCCCAGGAACAAAAACAAAGTTGCTGGAAAAGCTCAGCAGGTCTGGCAGCATCTGTAGAGGAGAAAAACAGAGTTTTCATTTCGGGTCTGATGACCCTTCCTCAGAACTGATGGTGGCTGGGAAAACATTAGTTTAGAAGCATAAAATAGGGAAGTGGGTGGGGTAGGGAGTAAATGATATTATAGATCCCAAAGAGAAAGACAGTTGGGCAGTCAAAGGAGTTGCTAACTATCAGTCTGGGCGGGTGAATAGTTGTTAATGGGGGCTGTTAGTGACTAACACCAGGGGGTATGCAATGGCAGGCAATGTGAAAAAAAGGCCTGGTGTGTCGAGATGGGGGGCTGGGACATGGGGCAGTTTAGGCCCTAAAATTATTGAACTCAGGATGTGAGTTTGCTCGCTGAGCTGGATGGTTAGTTTTCAGACGTTTTGACACTTTTTTTTATTTGAAAAAATCTGCTTTATTCATAGAATGTACAAAAAATAAAACATTTATACACCTACCCAGTCATGCAAGCCACTCCGGGTTACCCAGGGGGTATGTACACCAACTAAAAGGAAAAAACAAATCAAAGAAAAAAAAACAAAGCAAAGAAAATACCCCGGCAGTCATCTCCCCGCACAATCCCCGTTGGCCCCCTGGCCAGTTGGGGAAGGCTCCAGCTGGGCCCAGTTACCAGATAGGGCCCTTGTTTCTATTCTGGATGAGGGGTTTCATACCGTGGTCTTTCCCCACCACGCCTTGGCGGCGGCTGCCCCAAGCTTTAGCACGTCCCTCAGCACGTAGTCCTGGACCTTGGAGTGCGCCAGTCTGCAACACTCAGTCGGGGTCAGTTCTTTCAGCTGGCAGACCAAAGAGCATCTTTCACGGCATTGATGGTCCTCCAGGCGCAGTTGATGTTGGTCTCGGTGTGCGTCCTGGGAAACAGCCCGTAGAGCATGGAGTCCCGTGTCACTGAGCTGCTCAGGACGAAGCTCGACAAGTACCACTGCACCCCCCTCCAGACCTCCTGCGCATAGGCACACTCCAGAAGGAGGTAATAGACACAGTCTCGTCACCCCCGCAGCCGCCTCAAGGGCAGCGTGCAGTGGCGCAGAGAATCCGGGCGTGCATAAAGGATCTCACTGGCAGAGCCCCTCTCGCCGCCAGCCAAGCAATGACCTTGTGCTTGTTTGAAAGTTCTGGCGATGAGGCATTCTGCCAAATGACTTTGGCAGTCTGCGTGGGGAACCACACAACAGGATCCACCCTCTCCTTTTCCCGAAGCGTCTCGAGAGTACTACGTGCTGACCGCTGCCTGACGGCCTTGTGGTCAAAGGTGTTTCCTTTCAAAAATTTCTCCACGAAGGACAGGTGGTACGGAACGGTCCAACTACTCGGAGCGTTCCGCTGCAACGAGGCCAGGCCCATCCTTCGCAACACCAGGGACAGGTAGAACCTCAGTAAGTAGTGACACTTGGTGTTTGCGTACTGAGGATCAACGCACAGCTTGATGCAGCCGCACACAAAGGTAGCCGTCAGGGTGAGGGTGGCGTTCGGTATGCCCTTTCCTCCATTTTCCAGGTCTTTGTACATGGTGGCGCTGCGGACCCGGTCCATCCTCGACCCCCAAATGAAGTGGAAGATGGCCCGGGTGACCGCAGGGGCGCAGGTCCAGGGAATAGGCCAGGCCTGCGGCACATACAACAGTACTGAAAGCCCCTCGCACCTGACAACCAGGTTCTTACCTGCGATGGAGAGGGACCAGAGCATCCACCTGCCCAGCTTCTGCTTCAGTTTGGTGGTACACTCCTCCCAAGTCTTAGTGTATGCCCCAGCTCCACCGAACCAAACACCCAGCACCTTCAGGTAGTCTGTCCTGACGGTGAAGGGGATGAAGGGGCAGTCGTCCCAGTTCCTGAAGAACATGGCCTTGCTCTTACCCCTATTGACTTTGGCACCTGAGGCCAGTTCAAACTGGCCGCAGATGTCCAACAGCCTACTCACCAACTGACGATCAGTGCAGAAGACGGCGACATCGTCCATGTACAGGGAGGTCTTGACCTGAAGGCCTCCGCTGCCTGGGATAGTCACGCCCTTCAGGCTCACGTCCTTCCTGATGGATGTGGCGAATGGCTCCACACAGCACACGAACAAGGCAGGAGAGAGCGGGCAGCCCTGCCTGACTCCAGATCTGACAGGAAAACTGTCCGATTCCCACCCGTCGATCGAGACTGCACTAATGATGTTGGTGTAGAGCAGCCGGATCCAAATGCGGATGCCCTCCCCGAACCCCAATTTGGAGAGGACGTCCCTCGTGTAAGCATGAGAGACCCTGTCGAAGGCCTTCTCCTGGTCCAGGCTGACACGGCAGGTGTCCACCCACCTGTCCTGTACGTAGGCGATTGTATCCCTGATGAGCGTGAGGCTCTCAGCGATCTTCCTGCCCGGCACAGCACAGGTCAGGGTGAATCACCGACTCCAGGACAGACCTGACCCAGTTACCTGTGACCATGGCCAGGATTTTGTAGTCCACGTTCTATAGTGAAATGGGACACCAATTCTTAATTTCTTCCCTCTCCCCTTTCCTCTTGTAAATGAGGGTGATGATGCCCTTCCTCATGGACTTGCACATTTCCCCTGCCCGAAGTGCACTATCGTACACCTCCAGCAGGTCCTGGCCGACCAGGTCCCACAGAGTGGAATACAGTTCAACCAGTAAGCCATCACTCCCGGGAGTCTTATTTCTCTCCAATGACTTGAGGGCTCCGGTCAGCTCATCCAGGGATATCGGCTGGTCCAGCCACTCCCTCGTGCCGTCGTCAAAGACCTCCATGATAGACGACAGGAACGACTCGGAGGCTGTGCTGTCCGTGGGCTTTGCGTCATACAGTCCGGCATAGAAGGATCTGCTGATCCTCAAAATGTCGGGCCGAGACGACGTCACTGAGCCATCGTCCTCCTTCAGGCGGCTAAGCACAGAGACCTCTTTGTGCACCTTCTGAAAGAAGGAACGCGAGCACGTCTCGTCCTGCTCCACGGAGCGGACCCTGGACCGGAAGATTATCCTGGAGGCCTCCGCGGCAAAGAGCGAGGCTTCCTGGCCCTCACCTCGCGGAGGTCCTCCGTGACATCGACACCCATCGACTGCAGAAGGAGCAGGTTCTGCACCCTTTTCTGGTGTCACAACAGCTTTTCCCGCCTCTCTCTCACCTGCCGAACACCCTTGAGGACAAAGAACCTCTTGATGTTCTCCTTCACCATCTCCCACCAGTCGCCCAGAGACTCAAAGGGGGTTCTCCAACCGGCGTAATCCCTCTTAAGCTCCTCGACGTTCTCTGGAGTCAACAGAGCCGCGTTGATCTTCCATGACCCCTTGCCGGCCTGCTGGTCATCTTGTAAGTGACAGTCGCCCAGCAGGAATCAGTGGTCAGAAAAGAACACCGGCTCGACGCCGGTGGACCTGACCGAGAACACCCGTGACACAAATAGGAAGTCTATCCTTGAGCGGATAGACCCGTCTGGCCGTTACCAGGCGTATCTCCGCTGTGCTCCGTCTGCAGGGGTGCTGAAGACGTCGAGCAGCTTGGCGTCCTTTACCGTGCCCATCAGGAGTCTGGACGTTACGTCCAGTTGACTCCCCCCACCCGCTGTCCCCATGCCAGATCTTCCATCTGCATCAATGATGCAGTTGAAGTCTCCGCCCAGGATGACTGGCCGGGACGTAGCCAGCAGGGGTTTGGAAGCCGCTGCAGGATGGCCAACCGCTCACTCCGTACCGCTGGGGCGTACACGTTGATCAGCCTCAGGGGAGCGTTCCTGTAGGTGACGTCAGCCACTAGGAAGCACCCCCCCACCACCTCCTGAACTTGAGAGATGGTGAAGTTGCGCCCCCGCAGCAGAATAGCCCGGTCCGAGGAGCGACAGTCGTTACTCCCCGACCAGATCGAAGGTCCACAGGGCCAGGCGCCCGACCATTTCCTGTACCTGCTGAGGTGCAGTATCCTGCACTCCTGCAGAAACAGGAGGTTGCCTTGACAGTGGTCAGGTAGGCCAACATGGACACACATCTTGCGGTGGACTTGACGCTGCGCACATTAATGCTCGCAACTCGTATCCCCATTGCGGGCAGTGACCGCAGTACCCTCCCCAAGTCCAAGGTCCAGCCCCTCCATCTGTCCCTTCATGCCCATTGCCCGGGCGAACTGATGGATGCTCTCCGGGCACAGGAAACCGTCCGTGCTGCCTTCCGGGTGGCATCCTCCCGTCGCGTGTACGGAGGCAGAAGAGCCCGTCTCTGGGTTAGGTTGGGGGCATGTTGTTTCCTGCTTCCCGCCTGCGGGTTCCAGGGGGCCCTCCAGGGCCCCAGTGGCGCGTGGCTGGGTGTCGGCGGGATCCTCAGGACACCTCCCATCCCCTGGAAGCGGGGTGCTGCTTTCCTTCTCAGTGGAAGTCTTCAGCTTCTGCTTTGGGCGGACCTCCTCCGAATCACCCTCGTCAGAGGAGGTCTTGTCGCCCCCCCCCCCCCGTAGCTGCCTCTCCCCGCCTGATGGTTGCGGAGCTGGGGCCCTCCAGCACGCCTTCCTCCTCGCCTTCTGGACCGTCGTCCACTCCCAGGGTCACCTGTCACCTCCTCCATCAACTCCGGGTTGACGGGGTGGAGCGGAGCCTGCAGGGGCGCTTTGCTGGCCTGGGGTGAATCCTGCGGGGCTAGTCCCTACTGCACGACCTGGCCCTCCTGCACACTAGGGGGGTCCTTGCAGGACCCTGGTGCCTTCCTCTCTTCCGGGGGCGCTTGCCCCGCGTTGCACCTGCTGGCGACCTGGGCGTAGGTGGTCCCCCGCCACGGGCATGCCCTGTAGATGTGGCCCACTTCACCGCAAAAGTTGCAGCTTTTTTCCTTTGGGCAATCCTTTGCAAGGTGTCCCTCCTCCCTGCAGATGGTGACTTTGCAGTCGGCCGCCACGTGACCTGACCTACCACAGGCATGGCAGACTCTGGGTTGCCCTACATAGGTCATGTAGCCCTTGCTCCCACTGATCACGAAGCTGGACGATGGGTGTATGATGTTCCCGTCCGCGCCTGTCCTCAGCATCACCCTGACCTGCCTCTTACTGGTCCAGATCCCGAAGTGGTCAATGATGTTGGTTAGGTCCCCCTCCACCTTCACATGCCTTCCAAGGAAGGTCAGGACATCAGCTGCTGGCACATGCGGGTTGTACATGTGTACAGTCACCGTACGGCTCCTCTGCGCTGGCATCACGAACAGCGGGACGGCGGTCAGTACAGTGAGGGGGCCATCAACTCCTTTCTCCTTGAAAACCTCCAGGACGCGCTCGCAAACCTTGGCGCTCCTGAAGGTTACATTGTAGAAACCTCTTCCAGGGAAATCCTGCAGGCAGTAAAAGTCTGCAGCAGCGAACCCACAACAGTCCAGTAGGGCCCTCTTCATTAAGAAGGTGAGGTCCACAGGTGCACCTTCATCCAATTTCTTCACGGAAACGCGCATGGTGTTCCGGACCCCCTAACCCGGGGCACGAGCACTCGCCGCAGCCATCGTTGCAGGTTGGCTGCTCCCCTGAACCAGCGTTAGGCCGAAGCCAGCATTAAGATCCACCGGTTGCAAGGGTGCACAGCCAACCCAACATCTTCCTTCCGCCTCCAACACAGTCGTGCTCTCCTCTTCTCGGTCCACAAAAGAGTGGGTCTTTATTTTGTTCCGGATGTAAGCTGGTTCACTGAGCTGGAAGGTTTGTTCCCAGACAATTTGTCACCATTCTAGGTATCATCAGTGAGCCTCCGGTAAAGCGCTGGTGTTATGTCCCGCTTTTTATTTGTCTGTTTAGGTTTCCTTGGGTTGGTGATGTCATTTCCTGCATTGGTGATGTCATTTCCTGTTCTTTTTCTCCAAGGATGGTAGATTGATTTGGAGCCAACGTGTTTGCTGATTTGGAGCCAATCTACCATCCTCTGAGAAAAAAAACAGGAAATGACATCACCAACCCAAGGAAACCTAAACAGATAAATAGAAAGCAGGACATAACACCAGTGCTTCACTGGAGGTTCACTGATGATGTTGCCTAGAATGGTGATGAAACGTCTGAAAACTAACCTTCCAGCTCAGCGAGCAAACCCACATCCAGAGACTCAACCTGAGCTACAAATCTTCTCAAAGCTCGCTATTATTGAACTCAATATTGAATCCGGAAGGCTGCAGGGTCCCCAAGCGGAAAATGAGATGTTGCCCCTCCAGCTTACGCTGGACTTCAACTGGAACACTGTAGCAAGCCAGAGACAGACATATTTGGCAGGGAGCAAGGTGGTGCATTGTAGTGGCAGGCAAGAGGTACTTTAGTGTGTTTTTGCAAGCAGAACATAGATGTCTTGTGAAGCATTTGCCAAGTCTATGCTTCGTTTCCCCAATGTAGAGGAGACCACATTGTGAGCAGCGAATGCAGTCGACTAGATTCTTGGAAGTGCAGGTGAAGCATTGCGTCACCTGGGAGGGTATGTTTGGGCCCTTGGATACTGGGGAGGGAGGTGGTGAATGGACAGGTGTTGTACCTTTTCCAGTTACGGGGAAGGTGCCATCAGGCTGTGAGGAGGTGTTGGGGGTGAAGAGGTATGGACTAGGGCATCCTGGAGGGAATGCTCCCTGTGGAAGGCAGACAAGGGAGGGGAGGGGAATATGTGTCTGGCGGTGGCATCTTGCTGGAGGTGGCAGAAATGGCGTCTGACGATCTTCTGGATGTGGATGCTGGTGGGATGGTAGGTGAGGATAAGGGGGACCCTATCGCTGTTGCAGGAGGGAAGAGAAGGGGTGAGGGCAGCAGTGAGGGAGATGGGTCAGACCTGATTGAGGGCCCTGTTGACAACGGAGTTGGGGAATCCTCAGTTGAGGAAGAATGTGGACATTTCAGAGGCTCCCTTGTCGAAGTTGGCCTCATCTGAACATATGCGACGGAAACGGAGGAACTGAGAGAATGGGATGGAGTCTTTACTGGAAGTGGGGCATGAGGATGTATAGTACAGGTAGCTGTGGGAGTCAGTGGGTATGTAATGGATATTAGTGGTCAGTCTATCCCCAGAAATGGAAACAGAAGTGTTGAGGAAGGGAAGGGAGGAGTCAGAGATAGGCCAGGTGAAAGTGAGGGCAGGGTGGAAATTGGAGGCGAATTTGATGAAGTTTTCCAATTCTTGATGAGAGAGCGAAGCAGCACCGAAGATATCATCGATGTATTGGAGAAAGAGTTGCGGGTGGGGGCTAGATTAGGACTGGAACAAAGAATGTTCCACATACCCCACAAAGAGACAGGCATAACTCCATTCTTGTCCCATTCTTCTTGAAGTTTATGACTTGTTCTCTCTGCTTCAGCACTATCTAACCCCTTCCAAAACCACTGTTCCCATCACCACCTCAATCTATCTTCAGTCCTTTTGTTTTCTATTGTTAATCTCTCTTTATTCTTCAAATGTCTAAAATGCACGGTTGCCTCCCAAATGTATGCTCACTGTGGAGCAAAGCAGCCAACAATATAACTGACAATGAAACCATGACATAAACAGAATTCTCTGAGATGGAGTCAAAAACAAGCAACAATGAACTAGACTTTAGTATATACACAGTGGAAACAAAGTTCAATTGCTTAGTCAATCCTGCATCCAGTTTTCTGGCCATTTGGATTACACTCAGGTCACTGGGATAAAATAGGCTCAAGGTTATGGGCAGACCAGATCACAGCGGAGATTATCTTTTCAATAGTCAATTTACATCCCAATAACCTCTTCCAGCTTGTTTCTGGGATCCCAGAGCACTGAAACAATACTTAGTGAGCATTCTTAATTATTCCAACCTAAAGAAAATACTGTATCCTCTTTAACCGAGACCATGATCACACCGTCCTCTTCCATATTGCTCCCCGAATGTTTGGCTTGATAGAACGATAAGGCTCCACACTTATCTAAATCAGGACATATCCACAAAGGCTTCCCAAGGCATCTAATGTGGTGGATTTCAATGTGGGAGTTAAGGTAGGTGTAAAATTGAAAGGTTAAGGGTGAGCCTGCACAGGTATCTCTGTGCATTATGATGATATTGGCATTAATTGGAAAAAAGCATACATGACAGGACAAAGAGCAGAGACCAGTTGAACAAAAATTTGACTTCATCCATTTTCCCTAAAATTTCAACACCGTCATACATGGAGAAGTTTTTATAAAGTACTGGTTTTGAAATTGTTGATATTGTAGATGCCACTGAGTTCCATTCAATCTGATGATACCGCACAGTGCTGAAAAGATGAGTCAGGATCAAGATTCTGATCGAGACGTGTCTTTGTTGTCCCATGATAGTCCAAGTTAATATTTTTACGTAGCCAATGCAATTTACACTTCCTCCTTTTGTACTAGGTATTTGTCAGACAAGTTCCTCCCCTTGTTAAGTATTCAATATCCCTTTTATTGTCATGTGTGCCTCATTGTAGGAGTACAGTGGAAAGCTTTTATAATGCCTGCCTTCTTATGATGACATCTTAGGTGCAAGTGCCTAGGAACAATTCTTGGATACAGCAAAGGGATAAAAGTTGTTGCTTAGTTACAGTAGTTGAAAATAAGTTAAAATAAGAATATATTAAGGGGTGATGTTAAGCAGTTAACATTACAGTGTTCTAAGGTAAGGATTGTCCCTCACATCATCTCTGTCCAGGACTCGCTGCCTGCATGCTGCTCTAGTGGTTGCTTCCGACATGCCGCTGTGAGGCTTCTTTGTGCTGCTGCGAGTTCGCAGCTCACATGCTGCTCCAGGGCTCACTG
Source organism: Stegostoma tigrinum (assembly GCF_030684315.1). Lineage (NCBI taxonomy): Eukaryota > Metazoa > Chordata > Chondrichthyes > Orectolobiformes > Stegostomatidae > Stegostoma > Stegostoma tigrinum. The sequence continues at coordinate 33,842,801 of NC_081374.1, forward strand.
CTCGCATGCCCTGGGGTTTAAGGGAGTGCCTGCAGGCTCCCGAGCTCAAGACCACACTGCTCGCTCCAGTCTGCCTAGGGTCTCGGCCCGCTCGCTCTTGTCCTCTACAACTCCACACTCGAGTGGGGGATTGGGGAGAAAGGGAAAAAGAGAGACCCAAGACCCAGTGATAGTAGGAGCTGCTGATGCTGGAGAATCTGAGATAACAAGGTGTAGATCTGGATGAACACAGCAGGCCAAGCAGCAGAGGAGTAAGAAGGCTGATGTTTTGGGTCTGAAAAACGCGGACATTCAGAAGGGGCGGAGGGGAAGGGGATTCTGAAATAAATAGAGATGTCGGGGTGGGGGGGGGGAGGCAGATGGAAGGTGGATAAAGGAGCAGATACGTGTAGAGAAAATGGATGGGTCAAGGATGCAGGGATGGAGCCAGTAAAGGTGAGTGTAGGTGGAGAGTTAGAGTGGGGGTTGGTCAGTCAAGGAGGTGGGGATGAGGCTGGCAGGTAGCAGGTGATGGTGGGGTTTCAGGTGACAGGAGCAGATAGGTGGGAGAAAGTACGGACAGATCAAGGAGACAGGGATGAGCTGGGCTGGTATTGATATGAGGTCAGGCGTAGGGAGATTTAGAAGCTTGTGAAGTCCACATCGATACCATTGGACTGCAGGATTCCCAAGCAAAATATGAGGTGCTGTTCCTGCAACCTTCGGGTGGTATCGTTGTGGCACTGCAGGAGACCCAGGATGGACATGTCATCCAAGGAGTGGGAGGGGTAGTTGAAGTGGCTCGTGACTGGGACGTGCAGTTTTTTGGTGCGAACTGAGTGTAGGTGTTCCTCAAAGCAGTCCCCAAGCCTTCGCTTAGTTTGCCTGATGTAGAGGAGGCCACATCGGGAACAACGAATACAGTATACCAAATTGGCAGATGTGCAAGTGAACATCTGCTTGATGTGGAAGGTTTTTTTGGGGCCTGGGATGGGGTTGAGGGGGGAGGTGTGGGGGCAGGTGTAGAATTTACTGCAGTTGCAGGAAAAAGTACCAGGGATGGTGAGGTTAATGGGGAGTGTGGAGTGGACAAGGGAGCCACGGAGAGAATGATCCCTCCAGAAAGCAGGTAAGGATGGGGAGGGAAAAATATCTTTGGTAGCAGGGTCAGATTGCAGATGGCGGAAGTGCCGGAGGATGATGCATTGAATCCAGAGGTTGGTGGGGTAGTACGTGAGATAGTGAGTACATGGGGTAATACGTCCTCATGTACCACCCTACCAACCTCCACCCAGCCCAGCTCGTCCCCACCCCCAACCTCATCCCAAAACCAGCCCGGCTCATCCCTACCTCCCTAACCAGCCTGTCCTTTCTCCTGCCTATTTGCTCCTCTCACCTCATCCCCCACCCCCACCTCCTACCTACCAGCCTCATCCCTGCCTCCTTGACCTGTCCGTCTTCCTTGGACTGACCAACCCCCATCCTATCTCCCCACCAACACTCACCTTTACTGGCACCATCCCTGCCTCCTTGACCTATCCATCTCCTCTCCACCTATCTGCTCCTTTATCCACTTTCCATCCGCCTGCTCCTTTCTCCCTATTTATTTCAGAATTCCTTTCCCCTCTTCCATTTCTGAAGAAGGGTCCAGACCCAAAACATCAGCTTTCCTGCTCCTCTGATGCTGCCTGGCCTGCTGTGTTCATCCAGCTCTACACCTTATTACCCAAGACCCAAAAGTGGTTTATCCTCTTCCACTGCTAACCAAATAGAACCTTAGATTCAGTTCAGTAAGGAAGGTTTGTGGCAGCACTCTATCCCCAACCATTATCTGGTAATGCTTGGTTCCACAGCTCAAAAAAACTACAAGGTGATCAGCTGTCAGTAGAGAAAATTAAATGCTAAATCTAAATCTGAGCAAGCAAATGCACAATTCTTTTCAATAGGAACTGCAGCTGATGAAATTGTAAACTGCAAAAAATATAAAAATGGCACAGATATTGGAACAGAAACAGGCTGTTCAGCATCTCAAGCCCACTCCACCATTCAAGGATATCACTGCTGATTTATAGCCTAACTCCACATACCTGCCTTTGGACAGTGTTACGTTGCTTCACAAAAAAATCTCAGATTTAAAATTAGCAACTGGCCCAGCAAGATACTTTTGAACAATTTCTTTGATAATTACTTTAATCAGAGAACAAACAAAATTCTTGAAAGAACAAGGATTAAAAAGGAGAATTCAGCATCCAGGGAATCTGTTGATAATTTCATTATTGAATGCAACAACTTAGAAGAGATCCACCACCTCATCAACAGTGCATTCGGAGGGATTAAATTCACAAGGGAAGAAGAAAACAACAATCAACTTCTGTTTCTGGATGTTAAAGTGGAGCGTATGACCAGTGGGAAGTTCCAAACCTGGATATATACAGAAAAGCAACCCACCCCGATCAAATCCTCATCTTCCACAGCAACTGCCCCAATGTCCACAAACAAAGCTGTGTTTGGACGCTATTTAAATGGATCACCACTCACTGCAGCACACCAGAACTACACAGGAAAGAGGAAGAGCACCTATACAAAATCCTCACCATGACCAGAAATCCCCGCAACTTCATCCGCAGATGTCTACTAAACAGACAACAACAGGAGGACACAATATATGTAAACACACTGGCCACAATGCTCTACATCAAGAACATATCAGAACTGACAACAAGACTCCTAAGACCTCTAGGAATCATGGTGGCCCACAAGCCCACAAGCCCACAGCCACACAATGACACATTCACAAGGATTAAAGACCCCATTCCCATGACATGCAGAACCAAAGTGGTTTACAAAATACCATGCAATGACTGCAACAAACATTACACCAGGCAGACAGGAAGGAAACTAGCCATCAGAATACATGAAGATCAGCTAGCAGCAAAACGACATGATGAACTCTCCTTAATATCGGTGCAATCAGAAAATGAAGGCCATCAGTTTAACTGGGACAAAGTAACCAAAGTAGCCCAAGTCAAACATAGACACGCTCGGGAATTCCTAGCAGTATGGTTCTCCACTCATAATGCAATCAACAAACATACAAAATTGGACCTCATATATAAACCCATATAGATCAAAGCCAAAAAGTACAGTACTCACCATAACTGACCAGACAGTATAAATTCCAAGTGGAGTAGAACAACATCACTTCAGAGGCTCCACAGATGATGTCACCTATCGTGGTGATGAAACATCTGAACGAGAACAAGCCAGCTCATTGAGCAAGTCAACAACCTCATCCACAACCTAAGCTACAGATCCTTGCCAAAACTTTAAATAATTTAGTTAATTATACCTGCATACTAATTAGAGTATGGTGCTTTCAAATCAGAATCCACAGCAATAGAAATGTTGTCAGAACTATTAATGATTTTCAGAACTATTACAATCCAAAACAGATTTGACTTTGGATAAAGCTATTCAAAATTACATTTGAAGCAGAAATCAAAATGACTCATGGAAAATACTGAGAAGAGAAAACCTCATCATAGGAGCACAAAAGTATCCATTCATTTTATAGTGAATTAACAATCTAAAGAGACACGAGACAAGCTAACCAAAGAGAAGGTCAAACAGCAGATACTAAAGTCAGTGTTGTGGAACAGGAAAGTCTCACAGGCACAGGCTGTGCTATGACAAAGGAAATGCCAGTTTTGTAAAACTAGAGGTCATGTCCAAAAGTTGTGTAGATATAGGACACAATTTTGGAACAGCAAGAAGCCAAACACTGACTCATACAATCACGTTAATACAATAGTACTGTTTCCATTGTGAAAAAGGTAACCAAGAGACTCTTAGGGGAAACTGGTGATTCAACTGTCTCAAATTTAATGGAACCTGCATCTGTCAGAATCCATTTTAAAGCTTCATACAAGGTCAATGTCACTGCTCTAGCTGATTGAATACATGACTGAAGGAACAGAAGTTACAGCCTTCAGAGATGGAATTGAATGGCCCAGGTGGAATAACTCTCAACAGTGCAAAAACACAAAGTGTAAGGGAGTTGAAAATGTGTACATAATTCACAATCAACACTTTTCCCCTTTCAGTTTGTGTGTCTTCACCTCAACGACCATGGAGATGAGAGAAAGAGTATGAATAGTTCCAAAGTAGCATCTTGTCCAGGTACAAACTATTGTTAACCAACCAATAGAAGATTTTATTGGATTCTCCGAGCTCATGGAAAAATGCCAAAAAGAACAAATCAATCTATTGAGATTACCCAAGCTAACATTAAAGAAATGTGTTACATGACCCTCCCCCCCGCCAAAAAAGAGGCCAGAAAGACAAAAAGACTCAAATAAATTAGACAAGAATGGAAGAGAGACCATAAGGTGTTCAACCTCTGAAGCATGGTATTGGAAATTGTTTTTGACCAGTCCAAGATTTCAGCAAACTGACTAAGCACCAATGTCATTTCACAATCATAGATGATTTACTAGCGTATGGCAGAAGATTAGTAATTCAGCTTCAGGAGGAGGTCTCGAAAAACAGACATTGGAGACATTTAGGCATTGCAAGGTGCCCAGCTAGGGTTCAGTCAGCTGTCTGGTGTCCAGAGATCTCAAGAAAGATTGAATATTACAAAGCGCATTATTAAATCTATTGTGTTTGAAAAGGATTGTCAGAACTGCAAAACAGTGTTGAGGTTGGTTGGCTCGCCGAGCTGGTTTGTTATTCTGCAGACGTTTCATTACCATGTTTGGTAATACCCTTAGTGTAGCCTCTGATTAAACATCAGTATGTTTTCCCACCTGGTTTTTAAACTCTGGGGTCCATTGTGATGGGCTGCCTCACTTCCGGGTTTCCTCTGTAGTGGAATGTATTTGGGTTCGAGTTCAATGTGTTTATTAATAGCCTACTTCATGGAGTCCCATGCTTCCAGGAATTCTCGTGCTTGTCTCTGCCTAGCCTGTCCCAGGATTTTGATGTTGTCCCAGTCAAAGTTGTAGTTCTCCTTGTCCATTTGGTTTGAGGTGAGTGCGTATTGGTTATGTCTTTTTGCAGCCAGTTGGTGTTTATGTATTCTTGTTATTAGTTTCCTTTCTGATTGCCCGATGTGGTGTTTCTTGCAGTGTCTGCAGGGGATCTTGTAGATGACATTGGTCCTGTTCATGACGGGGAGTGGGTCTTTAGTTCGGATGAGCAATTGTCATAGGGTTGACGTAGGCTTGGGTGCCACTCTGATGGCCAGTGGTTGTAGGAATCTTGTGGTGAGTTCTGACATGTTCCTGATGTAGGATAGTGTGATGAGTGTGTCAGGGTGTGTAGATTCTTTCTGATGCTGTGTGCCTGTAGGCATCTCCTGACCCAGTTCTTTGGATATCCGTTATCCTTGAACACTTGGAAGAGGTATTCCTCCCCCTCTTGGCATAGTTCCATGTCACTGCAGTGTGTTGTTGCCCTTTTAAGTAGCGTTTGCACGCAGCTTCGTTCGTGTGAGCTGGGATGGTTACAATTGAGGTTCAATACCTGGTCAGTGTGTGTGGCTTTTCGGTGTACTTTCGATTGCAGTTCCCACTTGTCTCGTGCTCTACCTTGATGCAAAACAGTCCTAATACCACCCAGAAGAAAATCCAGATGACAGAAACGGTGAGGTTTATGAGAAAATAAGAATAATAAAAATCATAGAATACTAGAGTGTGCAAATAGGCCCTTCAGCCTAACAAGTCCACGCCGATCATCAGAGCATCCCCCCTGACCCACCCATCTATAACCCACCTAATTTTCAACTCCTTTCAGCTCATTCATGAACATTTAACTGAGCTTGTTCAGGCAGTGAAAAACAATACAGTGAACAAAAATTAGTGCAGAAAAAAAATTAATTAATATCAAATGATGAGACAATACAAGTTCAAGAGCAAGTAACCTCCATCTTCCAAAGAAATTGTATTTGTCCCAGTAAGAGGGAATGCTAAGCAAGCAGCAGTCCTTCAGCAACATAACTAAAGGTATGAAAATATCTGGTTCAACATGAAGTCAGCCATAGACGCAAATTAAAGATATCCAATTTACTCAAAAGGTTGAAGTAAAGCACATACACATTTCAACATAGATATATCCACAGGCTGAGAATGAAGATATGCTTGCACAAAATGAAGATGAGCTACATACAACTCCAGAGAAGCCAGACCAACATCTACAAAGTCAGCACATGATTAAGAAAAAATTAGCTCAGAAATCCAGGGAACTACAAAAAAGAAAGCATTTGTTTCCACGTAACAACCACCTTCTATGACGGGCATTCAAGAGATTAAAGATTCCCAGATAATTTAATGACAACTACTTAAGTTACCAAGGAGGAGTTCCTCTGCAAAGGAAAGTCAGGAAATTAAATGTCCCCTAGATAAGGTGGTTGAAATAATTCATGTCGGAGATGACATGAAACTTCATCCAATGTTCTGATGTCATAGAGTTTTAGATGAGGAAAGATGAAGACGGCTTGAACTCCTGATGGAGACAAATAGCCTTCTAATTTTCTTAGATACTATGTCTAAGAAGGCAATGAAGCTTGTACTTATTGCTATCAAGTAATAATTAGCATTTTGTTAAGGCAAATGTCTTTTCTCAAAATGGAAATGATGATTAGTGGTAACACTCCACTACAACCATTAGCAGGTAGTATCATTGGTTCCATGATATGATATGATAATTGATATTGTTTGGGTAGTTCCTAAACTTTGGACTGAGAGGGGATTTGTTTTTGCAAAGTTTCTATGGCAGCATAACTTCAATATTCTGTAGACAATTCAAAAATAAAATTACTTATAGAGAGAGAGAGACACTGAGTTCAGACCTGAATAATACCCCAATCTTTCCTGTTCTCTGGACAGTTTTTGTGATGTTCTGACCATACGTCATGCACCCATGCATTTAGCTGTGCTCACCAACATTCAATAACTGTTCAATTTTAATATCGGGAGAAAGCAGTGGGATCATTGACATTAAAACATTAAATTTGGGCTTGAACTAACTTTGCATCGATTGTTTCAGGCCTTTTGCTCACTTGTGGCTTTGGTTCAGCTGAGATCTAACATTAGTTGCAGTGCACAAATTGCATATTGAATTATAGTGGCCTATTTAAAGAATAGGATTTATTTTTTTTTGTTGTTGTGTTACATAAAATATTGGGGAAATTACAGAAGATAGATAATGAGAAGGATTCTGACTTTTTTTTTAAAAGTGGTGTTGTGGGTAGCCTACTATGTTTCATTCTTTGTTGATTCTATTTTGGTTTGATTCCCAATTAAACTTTCATTATCACCCATTCCTTCGAAAGGTGCCATATATTCTCAAACCCACTTTTCTTTTCCTTTCCCTATTCATTTCCGTTTCTGAAAATACTGTTGATGAGGAGAAGGAAAGTCACCATTTATTAGTGGTGTTGCTCAGAGACTGAAAAGGTCACATGCTGTTCTTCACAGATAATGGCAATTTTATCTGAACACTTCAAAAGCTGCTATTGAATTTCTCACAAATCAAGTGGGACCAAAATGACATTTCCTTCAAGTAACTCGGGATTTTTAAAAAAATCTGTCCTTCTATACATTTGTTTAATTAGCCTGCAAAATGATTGTAATTAAGTTTGGAGTTCTATGATGGGGTACAAATTAGAGATCTGCTATAAGAAAAATGTTAGCAACATTCTCTTTACTGAGTTTAATTTCTTTAAATCTTTAATTTCTTCAATTTCTGATTATCAATGGAGATCAGATCAAAATAGAGGATAGAATTCCAACCATCTCAACTTCAGGAAGCATCAGGGTTGAGAAGTGAGTTAAATAGACATTTGAATGATAAGGGAGTCAAGGGCTAATGGGGTTAACAGATGGGTATGTGAGGGGGCAGCAATAAAGCAGCAATATGGTTGCAATCAAACAAGTTACAAACAGATTCCATCTGCCTTGCAACCCCCTCAGCCTTAAGCATGGAAATTTTGTAAGATTCAGAGGACATTTCCCAGCAATTTAAACCATGTGATTTCTGCAGCTTAGTATGGCTTGGACAGACATACAAATACACACTAAAACTGATACATAGATTAATTGTTGTCCTTATGCTGTCACTTCCCTGTCAGATGGAAACCTATTTCTGATTCATTAGAATCCTTTATAAAAATAACAGAGTAGCATGGATCTTGCAGCAGCTCCTGAGATTCAGGCTTATTTCTATATTTCTTAGTTATTAATGAATTATAAGGAGAGACTGGATAGACTGGGACATTTTTCACTGGAACATGGGAGGGTGAGAGGTGATCTTATAGAGGTTCATAACATCATTAAGGGTACAGATAAGGTGAATGTCAGGTGTCGTTTTTTCCCAGGATGGGGGGGGTTTCAAAACTAGGGGGCATATTTTTAAGGTGAGGAGAGTAATTTAAAAAAATGACATGAGAGGCAATTTTTTTTAAAAAAACACGAGCGGTTGACATGTGGAATGAACTTCAAGAGGAAGCGTTGCATTCGGGTGCAGTTACAATGTTTAAAAGACATTTAGATAAATTGGACGATTATGAGCCAAAGCACAGGAAGGTGGAACAAGTTTAGTTTGGGATTAAGGTCAGCATGGACTGGTTGGATCGAAGGGTCTGTTTCCGTGCTGTACAACTCAGAATATGACGGAGTAAAAGAGAAAAATCAGACTTTTATAAAAACCAAAAAAAAAGCTTATGTCACAACTTAAAAGCGATGTTATTCCTGAATGTCTTCATCTGGTCAAACTTCAGAAGCAGCTTACACATAAAGGAGGCCTCAGACAAAGACTTGTCACTTCCATACATCCAATGATGATTTCTACTGCTGACAATTCTATTTATTAAAATTTATTAACAGGATATTTACATTGGTTAAAATTATACTGATTATAAATAATGTGTTTAGTGTGGTCCAAAAAGTTATACATGATTACCATTTAACAAACATACCTGCACACTGCAATGGAAAAATGAAAAGCAAAAGGCTTGCTTTTTACAGGATGCTTTTCGTGACTATCAGCTGTTTTAAAATTTCAGAGAATTACTTTCTGAAGTGTAGTCACTCTTGTAAATGTAGGAAACTGAGCAGTCAATGTAAACAAACTCCCAAAAATAGAAATGACCAGATAACCTGTTTTCGTTATTTTGACTGAGGGGTAACTATTGGCCAGGACACTGGAAATAGCTCCTCTGCTCCTCTTCAAAGTAATGCCATTGGATATTTTCCATCCACCAATGCAGGCAATTGGGGCCACACCTTCACAGTTCATCTAAAAGACAATACTTCTAATATTGTGATTCCTATCAGTACGACACAGAATCATCAGATTTGAATTTTGTACTCAAACCTGAATTGGGATGTGAATTTCGAGCCTTAGAACTTAAAGGCAAGAATACTAGTCACTGGACTTGGGCTTACACCAAAAGATTTGAGGCTCAAAAGAAGAAAGAATGATCAAAATTTGATGCAACCTAAATTGGGGAAAAAAAATGCTTCCCCCATATATAGTCAAATAGTTGTCATTAGAGTGAATGGAAAATGCCCAACAATGGAGTCAACAAATTATTCACATTTCCACCCCATTTAAATTAAACAAATCAGTTTCTGTTTCTCATGTTCATCTAATTTGGATTTTTCCAGGACTTTGGAATTGTTCTGAGGTTTTATGAGCTCACCTCACCTGGTGATCTCCCCCAACAACTGTCCCCAATCTCAGTCCCCCAACCCTGCATGACCTGTTTCTACTTCCTTCCCAAAATCCCCAAACAGCACCATTTAGACAAATTTTTTTTTCGATTCATTAACGGCATGAGGATGTCACTGGCTAGGCAGCATTTATTGCCCACCTCTAATTGCCCAGAGGGCAATTCAGAGTCAGCCACATTGCTATAGGTCTGGATTCACATGTAGGCAAGACCAGGTAAGAATGGCAGTTACCTTCCCTAAAGGACATTAGGGAATGAGTTGGGTTTTCCTGACAATCGACAATGGATTCACGGCCATCATTAGATTCTTAATTCTAGATATTTTACTGAATTCAAATTCCACAATCTGCCATGGTGGGATTCAAACGTGGGTCCACAGAATGTTATCTGGGTCTCTGGATTATCAGTCCATACGATAATACCACTAGGCCATTGCTGCCCCCATCTGTTTATGGAGCAGGCGGAAACAATGTCTTCTTACTTTGACTCGATTTTTTTTCTCCTTTTGTTCAATCCCTTCCCACTTACATCCATAATTCCTCTGACATTTTACATCAGTTTCTGAATTTCCAGTTTGCGGGCCTCCAGCCACCTCCTCCTTCCTGTGGAAATGCCATACCTTTTCATGTCCATCCTCCATCAGGATGATCACAATGTTGTCCACTTCATTCTGGAAAAATGGCTTAAACTGTCCCCATTCACCACTACCCTCTTCCCAAGCTCACTCTTACCATGAACAATTTCTCCTTTAACTCTCTTTCACTTTCTTCAGGTCAAAAGTGTAGCTACGGGTACCCACATAGGCCTCAGTTATGCCTGTCTTTTTGTGGGGTACACTCTGGCTCCGAACAACGACCCTTTCTCTCTGGTATATTGATGATATCATCAGTGCAGCATCCCTCTCTTATTCGGAATTGGAAAAGTTTATCTATTTCGCTTTCAGTTTCTATCCCGCCCACACCTTCTGCCTCCCTTCCTCTCTGTTTTCTTTCTGTGGAAAAGCCAAACACCAATATCCACCGCAAACCTACCAACCCCCACATTTATCTTGACTATACACCCTCACACCCTGCTCCCTGTAAAGACATGATTCCATTTTCCCAGTTCCCCATATCTCCGTTACATCTGTTCCGATGATGTCACCTTCGAAAAGGGACATCCAAAATATCCGCCTTCTTACTCAACCAAGGATTCTCCAGCACCGTAGTTGGCAGGGCCCACAGTCAGGTCTGATCCATCTCCTCCACTTCCACCCTCGCCCCCTCTCTTCCCTCTCACAACAGTGATAGGCTCCTCCTTGTCCCCACCTACCATCCCACAAAGTATTATTAGCTGCAATTTCCACCACATCCAGTGGGATGCCACCAACAGACACATATTCTCCTATCTCCCTTGTGAGCCTTACACAGGGACAAAGAACAAAGAACAAACAACAAAGAAAATTACAGCACAGGAACAGGTCCTTCAGCCCTCAAGCCTGCGCCAATCCAGATCCTCTATCTAAACCAGTAACCTATTTTCCAAGGGTCTGTATCTGTCTGCTCCCCGCCCTTTCATGTGTCTGTCTAGATACATCTTAAATGTCACTATCGTGCATGCCTCCACCACCTCCATTGGCAACGTGTTCCAGGCACCCACCACCCTCTGCATAAAGAACTTTCCATGGATATCTCCCTTAAACATTTCCCCTCTCATCTTGAAATCATGACTCCTAGTAATCGAGTCCCCCACTCTGGAAAGAAGCTTCTTGCTATCCACCCTTTCCAAACCTCTCATGATTTTATAGACCTCAATCAGCACCCCCCCCCCCACAACTTCTGTCTTTCTAATGTAAATAAGACTAATCTACTCAACTTCACTTCACAGCTAGTGCCCTCCATACCAGGCAGCATCCTGGTGAACCTCCTCTGCACCCTCTCCAAAGCATCCACATCCTTTTGGTAATGTGGTGACCACAACTGTATTCCAAATGTGGTCAAACCAAAGCCCTATACAACTGCAACATATCTTATGCCTTCTTGCCAATTCTATCCACCTGTATTGCCACCTTCTGGGTACAGTGGACCTGAACACCCAAATCTGTCTGTGCTTCAATTCTCACCAAGGAGTCTTTATTTACTGTATATTTTGTGCTAGAATTGGATCTTCCAAAAATGCATCACCTCACATTTGCCTGGATTGAACTCTATCTGCCATTTCTCTGCCCGATTCTCCAATCTACCTACATTCTGCTGCATTCTCCAACAGTCCCCTTTACTATCTGCTACTCCACCAATCTTAGTGTCATCTGAAAACTTGCTAATCAGACCATCTACACCTTCCACCAGATTATTTATGTATATCACAAACAACAGTGGTCCCAACACAGATCCCTATGGAACACCACTGGTCACCGTTCTCCATTTTGAGAAACTCCCTTCCACTACAACTCTCTGTCTCCTGTTGCCCAACCAATTGTCTATCCATGTAGCTAGTACACCCTAAACCCCATATGACTTTACTTTCTCCATCAGCCTACCATGGGGAACCTTATCAAACACCTTACTAGAGTCCATGTATATAACATCCACAGCCCTTCCCTCGTCTATCAACTTTGTCACTTCCTCAAAGAATTCTATCAAGTTGGTAAGGCATGACCTTCCCTGCACAAAACCATGCTGCCTATCACTGATAAGCCCATTTTCTTCCAAATGTAAATACATCCTATCCCTCAGTATCTTCTCCAGCAGCTTCCCCACCACGGACGTCAGGCTCACCTGTCTTTCATTACCTGGATTAACCTTGCCACACTTTTTAAACAAGGAGACAATATTAGCAATTCTCCAGTCCTCCGGGACCTCACCTATGCTCAAGGATGTTACAAAGATATGTGTTAAGGCGCCAGCTATTTCCTTGTTTGCTTCCCTCAGCAACTTGAGATAGCTCCCATCCGGACCTGGGAATTTGTCCATCCTAATGCCTTTGAGAATACCCAACACTTCCCCCCTCCTTATGCTGACTTGACCTAGAGTAATCAAACAGCTATCCCTAACCTCAACATCCATCATGTCCCTCTCCTTGGTGAATACCGATGCAAAGTATTCATTAAGAATCTCACTCATTTTCTCTGACTCCTTGCATAACCTCCCTCCTTTGTCCTTGAGTGGGCCAATCTTTTCCCTACCCTCTTGCTCCTTATGTATGAATAAAAGGCTTTGGGATTTTCCTTAAACCTGTTTGCTAAAGATATTTCATGACCCCTTTTAGCCCTCTCAATTCCTCGTTTCAGATTGATCCTACTTTCCCAATATTCTTCCAAAGCTTCGTCTATTTTCAGTCGCCTAGACCTTATGTATGTTTCCTTTTTCCTATTTGCTGGTATCACAATTTCACCTGTCATCCATGGTTCCCTAATCTTATCCTTTCTATCCCTCATTTTCACAGGAACATGTCTGTCCTGCACTCAAATCAACTTCTCTTTAAAAGCCTCCCACGTATCAAATGTGGATTTACCCTCAAACAGCTGTTCCCCATCTACATTCCCCAGTTCCTGCTGAATTTTGCTATAGTTGGCCTTTCCCCAATTTAGCATTCTTCCTTTAGGACCTCCCTCATCTTTGTCCATGAATATTGTAAAACTTAGGCAATTGTGATCACTATTCCCAAAGTAATCCCCTACTGAAACTTCAACCACCTGGTCAGGCTCATTCCCCAACACCAGGTCCAGAATGGCCCCTTCCCGAGTTGGACTATTTACATTCCAACTGAGACAACCTGGTTCACTCCTTCTTCACTCTCAACAACCACCACCACAACTCCTCTCCAACAGCCCCATGACACTTTCCCTGAAATCACAGAAGGTCCAACACCTGTTCATTTATCTCCCTTTTCCTCAGTAGCCAAGGGTTCAAACACACCTTCCAGATGAAGCAGTGCTTCACCTCCACTTTACTCAATCTAGTCTACTGCATTTACTGCTCACAATGTGGTGTCCTCTACATTGGGGAAATTAAACGCAGATTGGACAACTGTTTTGCAAAACACTTACATTCGGTCAATAAAAATGACCCTGCACCTGCAGTTGCCTGACACTCCAACACACTACTCTATTCCTTGGCCAATATCAGGCTTCCTACGGTGCTCCAGTGAAACTCAGCACAAGCTGGAAGAATGGTACCTCATTTTCCACTTGGGAATGCTGTAGCATGATATCAAGTTCAACAATTTTAGGGCTCGAGGTATCTTCTTCAATGTCCTTACCCCAAGCCACACACCACCAGGTCTTGTCCTCATATTGTATGCTATTACAACAACAAATTGTCAGCAACTAATAGTCCCTATTAGCAGCTATTTAACCCCCAGAATGACCTTTATCCACTCCTTTGTCAGTTCAACTGTTTTTGGGATCTATCGCCACCTATAATTAATTCTTCCACCCACCATATCTTCCACATAAATATCGAACTTTTCTTAGCTCCCATCAGTTCTGAAGGGTCACTAGACATTAATTCTGATTTCTCTCCACAGTTATGACCAGACTTACTGAGATTTTCCAGTAATTTCTGGTTTTGTTTCTGAGTTATGGGAATCTCAACAAATGTATCTCTGTAAGTTCTAGCATGATATATGCATACTGAAATGAGAGACAGATGCTAAAATAGGCTCCATTAAGGGGAAAAGGGGAGCCTGACAATGCGAAGGCCATGCTGAGCACTTTGGGACCCAAGTCCAGCTGGCTACCAGTGTGCCCATTCACAGGATACCACTCTAACATAACAGCCAGTGGTAGGTTTTCCTTACATGCAACTAAAGCCCCACAACTGATCATTTAAATTACCCAGTTCCTGTAATTTGAATGGGGTCACCAGCAAATAAATGTAAAAAAAAAGTTTAGTTTGTCTAGAAGCAACTTTGAAGGGAGCACAGGAGCTGAGGGAGCTCAGGGTACACATCCATAATTCTCTGCAGGTGGTCAAGCAAGCTGAAACTGTTGTTAAGAAGGGTTATAGGATCGTCAGGTTTATCAATAGAGGCATAAAGCCTATAAGCAGGATGTGATGCTACACCTCTACATATTACTGGTCAGACTATATTTGGAGTATTGTGCTCAGTTCTGGGCACTTTACTGAAGGATGGATGTTAAAGCCCCATTGAGAGTGCAGAAGAGATTTACTGGAATGACACCACGGGAGAGACAGATTTAGATACAAAGAAAGGGTAAAGAAGTTAGCCTTTTTCTCCTTGGAGGAGAGAAGATTTCATGGTGACCTTAATGACATTTTCAAAATTATGAACAACTTTGACATGGTATTCTGTTCCACTAGTTGTTATGTCAATAAAGCAAAGTTACAATTTCAAGATTATCAGCAAGAGCTAGGAATGAGAAACTTCTTTAATTAGTTGTTGGGATTTGGAAAATACTGCCTTGGAGAGTGGTGAAGGTGGATTCTATATGAGGTTTCAAAAGAGAACTGGATATATATTTCAAAGTGATGAATTAAAAGGGTTACAGATAGGGCTAGAAAATGGGACTAGCTGGACAGTTCTTTCAGGAGCTGCTACAGACTCGATGGGTTGAATAGCCTCCTTCTGTACTGTAAATTCCATTATAAGTGTAATGGTGCTGCAGGTTCTTCCCTTTTGTATACTTTCATGATCAGAATGGTCTTGCACATTCTCTGAAGTCATTTATGTATTCATAGGTAGTTACACATGTTTAAAATTGAAACAGTTTGTTTGCTTGCAGCCCCTAAAGTTTATTAAAGCCATGGGAATTGATGAGGGCAACATGAGCTCTTTTACATTTGAATTTGTATGCAGTACCGATTTTAATGAAAGAATGGAGGCTCTATGGATGAGTTTTCAAGACATTAAAAGCAACTCAAGTAGGAACGGTCATTAAGAAGCTAGCCCAAGATTATGTTTTATGGCAAGATGTAAATTGGAATGTAATGGTGATTCCATATAAAACCGTACTAAGCAGGGTGATAGGGATGCATGCAGATTTAGGCTTGAGACTATAGGAAGGATGTTGATCTTTTTGAAATTTTAGAAGCACAGATTCATTAGGAAGTAACGGTCTTGCAACTCAAAACATGAACTGTTTCTCTTTCCACAGATGCTGCCAAACCATCTGAGTTTCTCCAGTCATTTCTGTATTAGTTTCAGACCTTCAGCGTCTGCAGTTCTTTGTCTTAATTCAGTATGAGGATGGCAGATGTGACATAATGCAAATACGTACAACTTGAAGATTTGTGGTTGTCCTTGTTAGGTCAGTAAAAATTAGAGTAATTTATAATGGTGATTAAATTCACAATGAACTAAAAATGAGAGAAGAATTAAAAAAAACTGATTATATCCCAGTTGTTGGGCAGTCCAGAACAAAGCACAAGAGGTACAGCATAAATGCAAAAGATGTAGGACAGGGAGAAGGAGACTACAACAACAGATTGCAAGGCTGTGAAATTCAGCCTCAAAGTTTGTGACTAAAGCAGAACCATATCAACATCTATGAATAGATTTAGAAAGGAGATTGAAAGAAAAATGATTAGTGGAAATGGAATCAGAATACCAACGCAATATTAGGAGGACAACTTGTTTGAAGGATAGACACCATTATATTTATTTGTCTTAATCACTCCATGGAATAGTGAGTTCAATCATCTCACCACTGTCTGAGTGAAGAATTCGCATTAATTCCTTACCAGTTTTATTGGTGACTCTCATATTTACCACACAGAGTTTTGAAGTTACCCACAAATTGAAACGTTTTCTGCATATCCACTTTCTTAAACATCTTCATTATTTAAAAAACCTCTATCAGATTACATTGAGCCTCTGTTCTTCGAGAGGAAAGCGTTTTAATTTGAAAATATCAAATACAATGACATTTGATTTGATCTTTTCGTCATTTCAAAACCAGATAAGGCACAACATCAGCAATTAGAATCTTATGGTTGTTTCTAGGCAATTGTATGTTATAGAACTTCTTTGTAGATTATATTCTAAATTTGCAACCTTATTTTAAAATTCATGAACAGTACGAGGGCATCACTGATCAGACCAGTATCTATTGACCATCCCTAATTGCTCAGTGGGCAGTTTAAACTCAACCATATAGCTGTGGGTCAGGAGTCACATGTAGGTCAGTCTGGTTAAGGATGACAGATTTCCTTCCCTAACAGACATTAATGAACCATATGGGTTTTTCCAACAATTAGCAATGGATTCATGGTCATCATTAGACTCTTAATTCCAGATTTTTATTGAATTTAAATACCACCATTTGCTGTGATGTGAATTGAACTGAAGAGTCCAGAACATTATTTGTGTCACTGCGTTAATAGTCTAGCAGTTATACCACTGGGCCATCACCTCTGTCTAAGAATATTTTGTTGCCACTGGGATCTTTCAGTCTGTGCTTCTTATTCCGGTGTCTTCAACTATTTCCTTAAAAGGGATCTTTCTATCCTGAGCAACTGATGTTGAGTGTTATGATCCCAGCAGGGAAATCATTAATCTAAATAACCAATTTTACTGAATGCACCCCCCCCCCCCCGCAAATGAAACAATCGCCAAAGAAATTCCAGTTTTTGTAGATTTTTCTTCAACATGAATAAGAATTATTATAAATTAAATGGCAAATGATATTTAAGATACAAATTAATTATTTACTATCCCAGGCTAATGACTGGGTACTTGGATTCAAATCCCATCATGATAGAAGGTGAAAGTTGAATTTGGCTAAATCTGGCCTTAGAAGTCAGCCTAATGGTGATCTTGCAACAATTGTTAAATTGTCATAAAAACTGATCTGTTTCACTCGTGTCCCTTAAGGGAGGAAATTTTCCATTCTTACTTGGTCTGGCTTACATTCAGTTTGAGGGTGAGCAATGTGGGTTGCAAACCAGTGTTCTTTCTTTAAATAAAGACAATTGTAGAAGGTGTGAAGAAAGAGTTATCTAAAGCAGACTGGGAAAATAAGATTAAGGGGAAACACAGCGAAGGAGGGGCAGTACACATTTAAGCCAATATTTGATAATGCTCAGAAAAAAAAATTCTGCTCAGTAAGAATGAACCAGCCATGATTAACAAAGACAACCAAGGACAGCATCCAGTCAAAAGCAAAGGCACACAAAGAAGCCAGAGGCCACACCCGGAATAAAGAGGGAGGACGTTCATTCTGGAAGTAAATGAGCAAGAAACATAAAAACAAACAAGAGCCTTTTTAGCTACATAAAAAATAGGAGAGTAGCTAAACTAAGTGTGGGACTCTTGGTGGATATAATTGGGAAATTGATAATGGAGAACAGAGAAAAGAAGGTAAATTAAACCAATATTTTGGTTTCATGATGAAGGACACTAAAATTGTCTCAAAGATAACACATGAGCAAGTTTCATATTGGGCGGAAAAGCCTTGTAACAGGCTAAAGGCAGACAGGGCCTTGTAACAGACTAAAGGTGGATGAATAACCAGGACCTATTGGCCTGTGTCAAGGGTTTTAAGGGAAGTGATTACAGAGATAATCAAGGAACTGATCAAAACATTCTGGGACAGTTCAAGCAGGTTGGAAAACTATTGATGTGACACACCTTTTCAACAATAAAGGGAAACAAAAATAGAAAACTGTAGGCCAGTTAGAATTACATCATTAACTGGAAAAATGCTAGAGTTCATTATTCAGAAAGAAATAACAGAGCAGTTAGAAAACATCAACTCAGTCAACTAAATGAAAAATACTGCGGATGCTGGACATCTGAAACAAACATAGAATGCTGGAGAAACTCAACACGTCTGACAGCATCTGCACAGGGACAAACAAGTCTAGTTCATTTTTCTTCAGAACACGTCTTTAATTATTTAGTGAAAGAGAAGTCATTTTTGACAAATTTGTTGGAGCACGTTGAGGGAAAAAAACATGTAGACTTGTT
Source organism: Stegostoma tigrinum (assembly GCF_030684315.1). Taxonomy (NCBI): domain Eukaryota; kingdom Metazoa; phylum Chordata; class Chondrichthyes; order Orectolobiformes; family Stegostomatidae; genus Stegostoma; species Stegostoma tigrinum. The sequence continues at coordinate 33,861,423 of NC_081374.1, forward strand.
AAAGGGGAACCAAAACATATAATGTGTATTTGGGCTTCCAGAAGGCATTCAATGAGATGCCACATAAAAAGCTATTGCACAAGGTAGCAAAGTCTTGTTACAACATACAAGGTGATGGTGAAGCCACACCTGGAATGCTGTGTACAATTTTGGTTATCATCTTAAAAAAAATGATATGTTGGCATTGGCCGGAAGACAAGTCAACAAATTCCAGGGATGAAGGAGCTGACTTATCAAGAATGGCGAAACAAGTCATTTATTTGTTGGAGTTCAGCAGAACAAGGGGTGATCTTTTTGAAATGTAGGAGATTCTGATGGTTTTGATAAGGCAAATTTTGAGCAGATATTCCCACAAGTGCAGAATTTTTGGATTAGGGGACACAGTTAGAGAATTAGAGATACCTATTTAAAGCTGATATGCAGAGGAATTTATTCTCTCAGTAGGTCGTGACTGTCTAACATTCTCTACCCGACAGAGGTATGAAGGTTAGACCATTGAAAGTATTTAGGGAGAAGGTAGATGGATTTATGAAATATCACGGAATGGACAACTATACAGAAGTGGCATAGAAGAGGATTTGGGGCCTGGGGCAGCAAAACCATGATCTTGTTGAATGGTAGGGCAATATTGAGGACCCAATGGTCTTCTCTGCTTCTATTTCTTATGTATATGTGATTCCAGACTCTCACCAATGTGGTTGACTCTCAACTGCGCTCAGAAATATTCTAGCAAATCATTCAGTTGCATCAAACTGCTGCAAAGAACTGGAAAGACACCCGAGATAATAACTACACACATAGCTCTGATGGAGACAGTATGGACTGCAGATACTGGAAGTTAGAGTTAATAAATGTGGGGCTGAAAAAGCACAGCAGGTTAGACAGCATCCAAGGAGTGGGAAAGTCAACATTTTAGGCCAGAACACTTCATCAGGACCGAGGAGAGGGAAGGGCAGGGAGCACAGAAATAAATAGGGGGTGGTGGGGTTGGGGGTGGGTAGGTGAGATAACGGTAGGAGGTTGCAGGTAGAGGGTTAATTGTGGTTGGTCAGTGGGAAGGCCGGAGAGGATAGTTGAGTCAGAAGATAGACACATTGACTAGTACAGGACCCATGAAATTTCATGACATCTGGTTAAACATGTGGAAGAATATCTGCTGGTACCACTGATGCCACCCCCAGCCCTGGGCTGATGATTATGTACTCCTTCAAGTTGAAAACCATGTGGAGGAAGCACTGAATGTGGCATCGTGCAAGTTGTAATTTGGGTGAGTGTCTACATTGTCCATCAACAAGAGTGACTGTTGGCTGAGTTGCTGTTTCCTAATGCATATAACTGATAGACTGGGTCTGTGAGGAATGGTGATGGAACCAACATGAGTGAACTTGACCATCAATTCATCTTCACCAATCTACTTATCACAGATATGTTCATTTGTGACAGTAAGAAAAGGAATAACCACTGCATAGTCCTTTTGGAGACAAAGTCCTGCCTTCACATTTTGACTATAATCCACCATGCTGTGGGGTGCTAGGTGCTACCACTGTACTACATGAAACAGACTTTGAACAAACCTAGCAAATCTCAGTGGGGATCCACAAGGCACTAGTAAGCAATTAACACCAACCAACTTGTATTTAGGCATAATCTATAACCTCATGGCCAGGCAAATGCCCAACTTAACCATTATCATTAACCCAAGAGGACAATCCAGGTTCAATGAAGGGTGCAGGAAGGCATACCAGGAGCAGCATCAAATATCCCTGAAAGTGTCAACCTAAGGAAGCTACAACACAGGTTTATCTGTGCCAAACATCAGACGTAGCCTGCCACAGGCAGGGCTACGTGGTCTTACAATCAGATCTAAATTCTGCAATCCTGCCACATCCATTTGCGACTAATAGTTTATAGTTTTAAAAACTCACTGGGAGGTAGATGACCCATAAATATATCCCATCTCTAAACATGAGTACATCAATGCATAAGTCAATGCTAACATATTCGCAACCATCTTCAGCTGGAAATGTCGAGTGGATGATCCATCCCAGCTACCTCCCCAGGCCTTTAGCATCATGGATGGCAATGTTCAATTAAGTCCATTCACTCCAAGTGATAGAAGAAAATAACTGGCAGCACGCATACTGAAAAATTATATTTCGGTAGATTTGTGCTCCAGAACAAGCTGTTCTCCTGTCCAAACTGCCCCTGTACAGCCACAACATTGGTATATACACGATAATATAAAAATTGCTAACGTACATTCTATACACAAAAAGTAGGGCAATTCCAACCTGCCAATTGTCATGCTATCACTCTACTCTTCACCTTCAGTAAAATACACAGTGCTATCAAAAGTTACTTATGAAGGAATAACCAGATTACTTTGGATTGTACCAGGGCCACTCAACTCCTGATTTCATTACAGTCTTGTCTGAGCATTGACAAAAAGAGCAGAACTCAAGAGGTTAGGCAAGACTGACAACCTTTGTCATTAAGAGAGAATTTAACCAAATGTGGCATCAAGGAGCCCAGCAAAATGGAGTTGATAGGACTCAGTGGAAAATCTCTCATTGGTTATAGTCTTATCCAGCACGAAAGATGATGGTTGCGGTTGTTAGAGGGGAATCATTTCAGCTGCAGGAGCTCTCCAGGCTGGTGTCATACACGTCCTACATGCCAACTAAAGATAATTTGTTTTTAAAAGATGTGGTGAAGAATTCACAGTAGATCAGTCCATTATCTTAGCAACATACGATATTGGTAATTTGCGGCTCTTTTGTGCAAATTTTTTTGCATTTTCTGTTCTAAGCATTTTTTTACTTTATGTATATTTAACAAAATACTTCTGCTCTTTTTGCCATGTTCAAGGAAGATAACAAGAGGATTTGATTTCCTTATTTCCATCCCTCTGAAAATTGAGCTGTTAAAATGATTAAACTGTGTACATTAGCAACTTGGAAGCCTGGAGTCTAATTCATTACTGCTGCCCTGAGTGCACTGATGAACAGTTCAGTATAGTCATGACAAGCTTCCCTTCCACATAAAAAAATCGGATGCTGAATTGCCCTATAAAGCAGAATTCCTAAGCAGACAACTTTTCCTATCAGATGAAGAATTCACCAGTTATGTTATTATTGCTTTATGGCCTACAGATACAATACAATGGAAGCTAATTAGCATAATTGCTTCTATACTAGCAAGTTTTGAGAAGATTTGTAGCTCAGGTTGAGGTTCTGGGTGTGAGTTTGCTCGCTGAGCTCGAAAGTTCGTTTTCAGACGTTTGGTCACCTTTTTTTTAAATTTGAAAAGATATACTTTATTCATAAGATGTACAAAAAATAAAACATATTTATACACCTACCCAGTCATGCAAGCCGCTCCGGGTTACCCAGGGGGTATGTACACCAACTAAAGGACAAAAAACAAACAAAGAAGAAAAAAAAACAAAGCAAAAAAAATACGCCAGCAGTCGTCACCCTGCACAGTCCCAGTTGGCCCCCTGACCAGTAGGGGAAGGCGCCAGCTGGGCCCAGATACCAGATAGGGCCCTTTTTGCTATTCTGGACGAGGGGTTTCATATGGTGGTCATTCCCGACCGGACCTTGGCAGCGGCTGCCGCAAGCTTTGGCGTGTCCCTCAGCACGTAGTCCAGGACCTTGAAGTGCACCAGTCTGCAACACTCGGTCGGGGTCAGTTCTTTCAGCTGGCAGACCAGCAAGTTGCAGGCAGACCAAAGAGCGTCTTTCACCACATTGATGGTCCTCCAGGCGCTGTTAATGTTGTGCGTCCTGGGAAACAGCCCGTAGAGCATGGAGTCCCGTGTCACGGAGCTGCTCAGGATGAATCTCGACAAATACCACTGCATCCCCCTCCAGACCTCCTGCGCATAGGCACACTCCAGAAGGAGGTGATTCACAGTCTCGTCCCCCCCGCAGCCACCTCGAGGGCAGCGTGCGGTGGCGCAGAGATTCCGGGCATGCATAAAGGACCTCACTGGCAGAGCCCCTCTCACCGCCAGCCAAGCAATGTCCTTGTGCTTGTTTGAAAGTTCTGGCAATGAGGCATTCTGCCAAATGACTTTGGCAGTCTGCTTGGGGAACCACACAACGGGATCCATGCTCTCCTTTTCCCGAAGGGTCTTGCGGATACTACGTGCTGACCACTGCCTGACAGCCTTGTGGTCAAAAGGTGTTTCCCTTAAAAAATTTCTCCACGAAGGACAGGTGGTACGGGATGGTCCAACTACTCGGAGCGTTCCGTGGCAACGAGGCCAGGCCCATCCTTCGCAACACCAGGAACAGGTAGAACCTCAGTAAGTAGTGACACTTGTTTTGTGTACTGAGGATCTACGCACAGCTTGATGCAGCCGCACACAAAGGTAACCATCAGGGCAAGGGTGGTGTTCGGTACGCCCTTTCCCCCATTTTCCAGGTCTTTGTACATGGTGTCCCTGCGGACCTGGTCCATCCACGATCCCCAAATGAAGTGGAAGATGGCCCGGGTGACTGCAGCGGCACAGGTCCAGGGAATAGGCCAGACCTGCGCCACATACAACAGTACCGAAAGCTCCTCGCACCTGACAACCAGGTTCTTACCCGCGATGGTGAGGGACCGGAATGTCCACCTGCCCAGCTTCTGCTTCAGTTTGGTGATACACTCCTCCCAAGTCTTAGTGCACGCCCCAGCTCCACCAAACAAAGCACCCAGCACCTTCAGGTAGTCTGTCCTGACGGTGAAGGGGATGAAGGAGCGGTCATCCCAGTTCCTGAAGAACATGGCCTCGCTCTTACCCCTATTGACTTTGGCAACCGAGGCCAGTTCAAACTGGCCGCAGATGTCCAACAGCCAACTCACCGACCGACGATCGGTGCAGAAGACGGTGACGTCGTCCATGTACAGGAAGGTCTTGACCTGAAGGCCTCCGCTGCCTGGGATAGTCATGCCCTTCAGGCTCACATCCTTCCTGATGGGTGCAGCGAAGGGGTCCACACAGCACACGAACAAGGCAGGAGAGAGCGGGCAGCCCTGCCTGACTCCAGATCTGACGGGAAAACTGTCCGATTCCCACCCATTGATCGAGACTGCACTAACGATGTTGGTGTAGAGCAGCCGGATCCAATTGCAGATGCCCTCCCCGAACCCCAATTTGGAGAGAATATGCCTCATGTAAGCATGAGAGACCCTGTCGAAGGCCTTCTCCTGGTCCAGGCTGACGAGGCAGGTGTCCACCCGCCTGTCCTGCACGTAGGCGATCGTATCCCTGATGAGCGCGAGGCTCTCAGCGATCTTCCTGCCAGCACAGCACAGGTTTGGTCAGGGTGAATCACTGACTCCAGGACAGGCCTGACCCAGTTGGCTGTGACCTTGGCCAGGATTTTGTAGTCCACGTTCAATAGTAAAATGGGACGTCAATTCTTAATTTCTTCCCTCTCCCCCTTCCTCTTGTAAATGAGGGTGATGATGCCCTTCCTCATGGACTTGCACATTTCCCCTGCCCGAAGCGCACTATCGTACACCTCCAGCAGGTCCTGGCCGACCAGGTCCCACAGAGCGGAATACAGTTCGACCAGTAAGCCGTCGCTCCCGGGAGTCTTATTCCTCTCCAAGGACTTGAGGGCTCTGGTCAGCTCGTCCAGGGATATCGGCCGGTCCAGCCACTCACTCTTGCCATCATCTAAGACCTCCGTGATAGACGACAGGAATGACTCGGAGGCCATGCTGTCCGTGGGCTTCGCATCATACAGTCTGGCATAGAAAGATCTGCTGATCCTCAAAATGTCAGGCCGAGACAACGTCACCGAGCCGTCGTCCTCCTTCAGCCAGCTAAGCACAGAGCCCTCTTTGTGCACCTTCTGAAAGAAGGAACGCGAGCACGTCTCATCCTGCTCCACGGACCGGACCCTGGACCGGAAGATTATCTTGGAGGCCTCCGCAGCCAAGAGCGAGGCTTGCTGGCCCCTCAGCTCACGGAGGTTCTCTGTGATATCGACCCCCATCAACTGCAGAAGGAGCAGGTTCTGCACCCTTTTCTGGAGTCGCGACAGCTTTCCCCACCTCTCTCTCGCCTTCCGAACATCCTTGAGGACAAAGAACGTCTTGATGTTCTCCTTCACCATCTCCCACCAGTCGCCCGGAGACTCAAAGAGGGGTTTCACGGTTCTCCAACCGGCGTACTCCCTCTTAAGCGCCTCGACGTTCTCTGGGGTCAACAGAGTCGTGTTGAGCTTCCACGTCCCCTTGCTGGCCTGCTGATCATCCTGTAAGTGACAGTCAGCCAGCAGGAGGCAGTGGTCAGAGAAGAACACCGGCTCGACGCCGGTGGACCTGACCGAGAACACCCGTGACACAAACAGGAAGTCTATCCTTGAGCGGATAGACCCGTCTGGCCTCGACCAGGCGTATCTCCGCTGCGCTCCGTCTGCAGGGGTGCTGAAGACGTCGAGCAGCTTGGCATCCTTCACCGTGCCCATCAGGAATCTGGACGTGACGTCCAGTTGGCTCCCCCCACCCGCTGTCCCCACGCCGGATCTTCCATCTGCATCGATGATGCAGTTGAAGTCTCCGCCTAGGATGACCGGCCTGGACGTAGCCAGCAGGGGTGGAAGCGGCTGCAGGACGGCCAACCACTCACTCCGTACCGCTGGGGCGTACACGTTGATCAGCCTCAGGGGAGCGTTCCTGTAGGTGACATCAGCCACTAGGAGGCACCCCCCTCACTACCTCCTGAACTTGAGAGATGGTGAAGTTGCGCCCCCGCAGCAGAATAGCCAGGCCTGAGGACCGACAATCGTTACCCCCTGACCAGATCGAAGGCCCACAGGTCCAGGTGCCGGACCAATTCCCGTACCTGCTGAGGTGCGGTATCCCGCACTCCTGCAGAAACAGGAGGTCCGCCTTGATGGTGGTCAGGTAGGCCAACGTGGACACACATCTTGTGGTGGATTTGACGCTGCGCACATTAATGCTCGCAACTCGTACCCCCATTGCGGGCATTGACCGCAGTACTCTCCCCAAGTCCAAGGTCCAGCCCCTCCATCTGTCCCTTCATGCCCAATACCCGGGCAAACTGCTGGACGCTCTCCGGGCTCAGGAAACCGTCCGTGCTGCCTTCCGGGTGGCATCCCCCCGTCAGGGGTGCGGAGGCAGGAGAGTCCGGCTCTGGGTCAGGCTGGGGACTCGCAGTTTCCTCCTTCCCGCCTGGAAGTTCCAGGGGGCCCTCCAGGGCCCCAGCGGCACGTGGCTGGGTGTCACAGGGAGCCTCAGGATGCCTCCCGTCACCTGGAAGCGGGGTGCTGCTTTCCTTTTCCCTTGAGATCTTTAGCTTCTGCTTTGGTTGGGCCTCCTCCGAATCTCCCTTGTCAGAGGATCTCTTATAGCCCCCCTGTAGCTGCTTCTTGCCGCCTGATGGTTGCGGTGCCTGGGCCCGTCGACGCACCTTCCTCCTCGCTTTCCGGACCGTCACCCACTCCCCGGGTCACCTGTCGCTGCCTCCATCGATTCCGGGTTGTCGGTGGGGAGCAGAGCCTGCAGGGGCGCTTTGCTGGCCTCGGGTCCATCCTGCAGAGCTGGGCCTTCCTGCACGACCTGGCCGTCCTGCACATTAGGGGGGCCCTTGCAGGGCCCTGGTGCCTTCCTCTCCTCCGGGTGGGCTTGCCCCGCATTGCCCCTGCCGGCGACCTGGGCGTAGGTGCTCCCCCGCTGTGGGCATGCACTATAGACGTGGCCCGCTTCCCCACAAAGGTTGCAACTTTTCTCTTGTGGGCAATCCTTTGCAAGGTGTCCCTCCTCCCTGCAGTTCCTGCAGATGGTGGCTTTGCAGTCGGCTGCCACGTGACCTGACCTACCACAGGCATGGCAGACTTTAGGTTGCCCTGCATAGGTCAGGTAGCCCTTGCTCCTGCCGATCGTGAAGCTGGACGGTGGGTGTACGACGTTCCCGTCCGCGCCCATCCTCAGCATCACCTTGACCTGCCTCTTACTAGTCCAGATGCCAAAGGGGTCCATGATGTCAGTTAGGTCCCCTTCCGCCTTCACGTATCTTCCAAGGAAGGTCAGGACATCAACTGCTGGCACATGCGGGTTGTACATGTGTACAGTCACCATACGGCTCCTCTGCGCTGGCATCACAAACAGCGGGACAGCGGTCGATACAGAGAGGGGGCCCTCACCTCCTTTCTCCTTGAAAACCTCCAGGAAGCGCTCGCAAAGCTTGGCACTCCTGAAGGTTACATCGTAAAAACCTCCTCCGGGGAAATCCTGCAGGCAGTAAATGTCCACAGCAGTGAACCTGCAACAGTCCAACAGGACCCTCTTCATGATGAAGGTGCAGTCCACAGGTGCACCTTCATCCACCTTCTTCACGGAAACGCGGATGGTGTTCCAGACCCGCTGGCCCGGGGCACGAGCACTTGCCGCAGCCATCGTTGCAGGTTTGCTGCTCCCCTAAACCAGCATTCGGCCGAAGCCAGCATTAAGATCCACCGGTTGCAAGGGTGCACAGCCAACCTGATGTCTTCCTTCCAGCTCCGACACAGTCGCACTCTCCTCTTCTCAGTCCACAAAAGAGTGGGTCTTTATTGCATTCCGGATGTAAGCTGGTTCATTGAGCGGGAAGGTTCGTTCCCAGATAATCAGTCATCATTCTGGGTAACATCAACAGTGAGCCTCCGGTGAAGCGCTCGTGTTATGTCCGGCTTTCTATTTATCTGTTTACGTTCCCTTGGGTTGGTGATGTCATTTCCTGTGTTGGTGATGTCATTTCCTGTTCATTTTCTCAGGGGATGGTAGATAGGCTCCAAATCAATGTGTTTGTTGATGGAGTTCCGGTTGGAATGCCATGTTTCTAGGAATTCTCGTGCATGTCTCTGTTTGGCTTGTCCTAGGATGGATGTGTTGTCCCAATCAAAGTGGTGTCCTTCCTTATCTGTATGTAAGGATACGAGTGATAGTGGGTCATGTCGTTTTGTGGCTAGTTGATGTTCATGTATCCTGGTGGCTAGCTTTCTGCCAGTTTGTCCAATGTAGTGTTTGTCACAGTTCTTGCAAGGTATTTTGTAAATGACTTTTCATTTTGCTTGTTGTCTGTATAGGGTCTTTTAAGTTCATTAGCTGCTGTTTTAGTATGTTGGTGGGTTTGTGGGCTCCCCTGATGCCAAGAGGTCCGAGTAGTCTGGCAGTCATTTTGGAAATGTCTTTGATGTAGGGGAGTGTGGTTATGGTTTCTGGGCACGTTCTAAACTTCTAAACTTTCAAGGCTGGACATTTGCTCATAAAGTGGCATTATAAATTGAAAATTGTTTCAAGTAACACATTCATTTGTTTACCTCACACTTATCCATTCAAATGTGCATGAGATAAACACAGTTATCCTGTTAGTGTACTCTGTAGTACATTAACAACTGTGTCTGCTGTGTTAATTTGTGGAATAAACTTAACCACAACTGATGACTCGAATGTTAAACTTTATAGTCTGCCTTTATCATCCTTATTGAGCTATCTCACTCTTTCTAATGGATTGAAACAGACTCTCAATTTGCATGAGACAGTCTAAGCAACATTTTTAAATATATGCCTCAAGGAAATTTAAATGGGTTTTTTTAAACTCACTGATAGCTATGAAGTATAAAGTCAAAGCTTTCCTTTGAAGTGAATGCATTTTTCTTTATCTCTCCACAGGCACTGACTTTCATTTGTGTGGTGTCGTATTCAGTCTAACAAAAAAACAGGGCAGAAAGGCATCTTTCTAAGCTGCCAGAGGCTTGTCTAATTGAATATAGACAGACATCATGCCATTAACAAAACCCTCTACTCATAACAAATGGAGACAACCTACAATATTTAACATGGGAATTCTCTGTCAGTTGGAAGGATCCACACAACTTTACATCTTCAATAAGAACAGCAGGGAATTGGGTGAAGAGCAACTTACCCAGTAATACCAAAGCAAATGGTTGCAACCAAAACAGGCAAAAACCACACAAATTCATTCTGGTGAAGCCAGCCCAGGTTTGAATGCTCAGCGTCTGATAAAGTTGTTCCCACTTATTACAGATCACTGTGGATCATGAGTCTGGGGCAGGATTTTCAGACCCCACTAAGCATGAGATCAGAGGCAGACAGGAGCCAAAACATACCCTGTCTCCTGGCATACCAGGTCTCTGGTTCCATCCTGTCTCCAGACCATTTCTGCAGGGGTTGGGATGTGGGGAGGTGGCGGGGTGTGGAAGAGCAAGCCCATATGCCCACATGTAAAGGTTAACTAGCACGGCTCATTAAGAACAACTTACAGTCAAATGATGAACACCGAGCTAGATTCTACAATCAGTATCCATCTTCCTGCAGATTACAGAGACCAGTATTTTCTGCTTGAATTCAGTCGACTCTTTGCAGACTAGAGGCACAAAGACGCCTGGCCAGCCTGACTACTGCAGCAGCCATAGGTCACCTTATAGGGTGGGCTGCTCCTCACAACATTGGCTGACCTTGCAGGGAGGAAAAACAACACATTTTTAATTTATATTTAATGAAGTTGGAGAGAGACCCCATCCATTGTGAAATACTCTCTCTCCCTGACATAGCTCCCTCTACCTCTCTGAAGAAGGGTCCCAACCTGAAATCAGAGATAATGGGAACTGCAGATGCTGGAGAATCCAAGATAACAAAGTGTGAAGCTGGATGAACACAGCAGGCCCATCAGATGAAGGGTCTAGGCCCGAAACGTCAGCTTTTGTGCTCCTCGGATGCTGCTTGGCCTGCTGTGTTCATGAAGCTTCACACTTTGTTATCCCAACCCGAAATGTCAACTTTCCTACTCCTCTGATGCTGCTTGCCCTGCTGTCCTCCTCCAGCTCCACACTATTATCTCTGACTCCAGCATCCGCAGTTCTTACTATATTTGTATTGCAGACTGCTGCTCTTTTAAATCTAGCGGCTTCTGATTGGCCTTTCAGCAGTTTCAAATACTGTCTTTGATTGGACAACAAAACCTGTGTTCAGGCTACTGATTAGTTACTGTTATAGCAGGGTGAGAAGGAGTCATAGATCCACTGTTTTTAACTTCCCTCCAGTGAGTTGCAGCAACAAATTTCTTTTCCTTTTTAGGCTAGAGCTATTATGCTCTCTGATGAAGGGTCTAGGCCCAAAACGTCAGCTTTTGTGCTCCTGAGATGCTGCTTGGCCTGCTGTGTTCATCCAGCCTCACATTTTGTTGTCTTGGATTCTCCAGCATCTGCAGTTCCCATTATCTCTGATGCTACAATTAAGATTAGTTAACCAGTTCAAAAACAACAGAAAGCCAATTTCAAGGTTTACCTAAGTAAAGGAAAATGAAGCATTTTTATCCAATTAAAATAATAAAATGTGACAACAAACACACATAGAAACATATCTTACAGTGAAGTTAGGGGGAGGAGCAGTATCTCTCACAGAAATGAAACAAAGCCTGTTGCAGTTTACAGTTTATCAGAGACTAAGTGTGAGAACGAAACCCAAATCCCAACTGATTAAGTGATGAGATAGTAAGAACTGCTGATGCTGGAGTCAGGGAAAATACCATGTGGACCTGAAGGTAAACTGCAGGCCAGGCAGCTTCAGAGGGGCGGGAAAGCTGGGTTTCGGGTCAACTTTCCTGCACCTCTGATGCTGCCTGGCCTGCTGTGTTCCTCCAGCTCCACACTGTGTATTGAGTGGTACCCTTTTACCCCACAAGTGGCAGAGCTGCCATGTACTTTTTCTCAAACAGCGGAGGTTTGCTGAGATAGCAGGAGATAACAAGGTATAGAGCTGGATGAACACAGCAGGCCAAGCAGCATCAGAGAAGCAGGAAAGTTGATGCTTCAGGTCTAGACCCTTCTCCAGAAAGGTTTTCTGAGTTTATTTTTCCACCGGTGCTGATTTGCTAAAATTGAAGAACATAAGAAGAGTAGAGATTTCTACAACCTGTCCACATTGCTTTCTGCTGCTTTGGTGCTCAAAGTGAACTACTGAAATATAGTCCATTCGTATATTTCAAGTCTAGCTCCATTGTTGTTTCCAATGTGCACACACCACAGGTAAATTTTCATCTCCAATATGTAAAGTTATTGTGGGACCGTGAGTAAAACAAAAGATTTGAATTTCTTGGCATCTCACAGAGTTTCAGTAAAGCAAATTCTTATATATTTTACGTGGGTTGGCGATGCTTGCCCAGTGAACACAGTAATCATTTTAGGGTAGCAGTACCCTTTGTAAAAATATTAAGCTTTTAAAAGTTTCAGGAAGCAAAGTCAAATAAATGAAAGAAGTTCAACAGTCTGTCATTGCTCAACTCAGAAGCTTATTTACAGAGGATTGCCACTTGGGCATAGCCCCATTGAGGTGCTGGTGCCTCAGGGATAAGTACACAAGATTGTAATAAATAGGAACAAGAGCAGGACATTAGTCCCCTCAAGTCTGTCCCACCATTCTACAAGATCATGGCTGATCTGTCCCAGGCCCCAAATCCTCTTTCATGCCGGCTCCTCATAGCTTTCAATTCCTCGGTGTTTTGACAGTCTATCTCCTCTTTAAATACTTATATGATACATGGGTCTCAGGAAACTATTCCAAGCAAGGTGGGAAGGAAAAAGAAACTTGGGAATTCAATTCCATTTTTTCACAGAACTTTCTCCCTCAGATTTCTGAATGCATAAGCATACAGCAAAATACTTAGTGCATTAGACACTGCATTTCTACCAGGTACTTCTTACTGTGAAAGCTAAGCAGCCAAGGAAATAAGTTTTGGAACAGATTGGTTTCATTCAGAAGGTTTTGGATGTTTAGTAGCAACTGTCTTTATTATTGGGTACCCCACCAACAGGGAAATGAAACCAAATTAGTCTCTGGTGCTATTTCATGACGAACTAGCGTAACATCAAAGGGTTGCAACCAAAAACAGACGATCTGACTGAAGCTGGAGCTAAGATTAATGCTGAAATAACACGGTGTAAAGCTGGATGAACACAGCAGGCCAAGTAGCATCAGAGGAGCAGGAAAGTTGACGTTTCAGGTCACAAACCAAAAAGTTTCTGAAGAAGGGTCTCAATCCGAAAAGTCAACTTTCCTGCTCCTCTGATGTTGCTTGACCTGCTGTGTTCCTCCAGCTTCACACCATGTTATCTCAGATTCTCCAACATCGGCAGTTCCTACTATCTCTCTAAGATTAACACTGTTCATTTGCTTTTATTGTTTGAGTCGATTTACTATATGCAATCACATATCCCTAATTTACTCTTCACTGTTCAGCTATAACAGTTGACCAGGAATTGGCTGAGTAGGAGATAGAATGTTTTCCAGTTGCCGCCAAAAAAGCATTTCTCTCTAAAGGCAGTCAATCCCACTTTATTTGTTTCTTCCTGATGGAAATGACATCTATCGTACTGGACACAAATAGCTAGCCTTCAGGATAATGAATCTGGGAAAGAACCCAAGCAACTATTTAGTCAGTGCACTGACTGCAAAGAGCCATACAGCCAAACTAAGCAGTAAGAAGTCAGCCCCAGTGGCTTGCTTGTAACATTGTCACCTCCTGCCTATGATGCAATGCAGCAAACACAGCCATTGTACATTGAGTCTGTCTCACATTGATCAGCATGACATTGCCTGGGGAGAGTGTTTGAATATCAGCTGGAGCAAAGATTACAACAATTGCACGGCTTCATCAGCGGTACATTTAGTTGCAAACGCACAACCTCAAAGGGAATTGTTTTTGCCAAACTGCACCGACCACTAGAGACAGCAATGCTACAATAACACAGCTTGTTCTGGAAATTTATTCATTACTTAATGGAAAAACAACCTTCAAGTTGGTCCATATACATCAAACATAGAAAAGAGGAGGTACTGTTGGTAGATAGGGTTTGGGATGGTATCTGTGTGCTGCAGAAGTGAATGAGAGCTGAGTACAAATTGGCACATGGGTTATTAACTGAAATCAGGTCTTGACATCACAAATTTTAAATAATTTGCCATTATTCTCAAATGGTAGCAACACTTACCTGATTAATTTAAATGTTAGACACTGTACAACATTGATTCTTGTTTTATTCACATTCGTGTCTGAGCAACATTGTAGATCCCCAACAAAGGACCTCTTTCAGCAAGCAGAATGATTGTACCTAAAGAAGGTTATCATTTAAACTCATTGTTTTATCTCATGAATTAAATTCCAGTCAGAAACTAAATCGCAAATATTGTTACTTCAGGAATGCAAACAAGACAAGGAAATATACAAATACTGAGAGGAACAGAGAGATTTTGGTGTGTATGCGCGTAAAAGTATCAGGATAAGTATGTAAAAGAGTTATGATCTGCAGGGTCAATGCATAGAGTTAAAAAGCCAGAAGAATATGGTCAAAATGTATTAAATATTAATTGGGTCATAAGTAACATACTGCATACAATTCTGGTCACCACACTGCATGATAGATGAGATTATACCAGATAACATACAAAATACATTTACAAGGGCGTGTTCAGAGTGAAAAAAATTAATGAGCAGAAACGGTTAGAGAGGCTGCGTTTATTTTCATCACAACAGAGAATGCAGAGAGATTTAACTGAAGTAAATAAAATTATGAGGGACTTAGGGTGGGTAGGAAATGCCTACTGTTATTAACAGAGGGCTGTTGTAGGTTGCAGCGGGACATTGACAGGATGCAGAGATGGGCTGAGAGGTGGCAGATGGAGTTCAACCTGGATAAATGCGAGGTGATGCATTTTGGAAGGTCGAATTTGAAAGCTGAGTACAGGATTAAGGATAGGATTCTTGGCAGTGTGGAGGAACTGAGGGATCTTGGTGTGCAGATACATAGATCCCTTAAAATGGCCACCCAAGTGGACAGGGTTGTTAAGAAAGCATATGGTGTTTTGGCTTTCATTAACAGGGGGATTGAGTTTAAGAGTCGTGAGATCTTGTTGCAGCTCTATAAAACTTCGGTTAGACCACACTTGGAATACTGCGTCCAATTCTGGGCGCCCTATTATAGGAAAGATGTGGATGCTTTGGAGAGGGTTCAGAGGAGGTTTACCAGGATGCTGCCTGGACTGGAGGGCTTATCTTATGAAGAGAGGTTGACTGAGCTCGGTCTCTTTTCATTGTAGAAAAGGAGGAGGAGAGGGGACCTAATTGAGGTATACAAGATAATGAGAGGCATAGATAGAGTTGATAGCCAGAGACTATTTCCCAGGGCAGAAATGGCTAGCACGAGGGGTCATAGTTTTAAGCTGGTTGGTGGAAAGTATAGAGGGGATGTCAGAGGCAGGTTCTTTACGCAGAGAGTTGTGAGAGCATGGAATGCGTTGCCAGCAGCAGTTGTGGAAGCAAGGTCATTGGGGTCATTTAAGAGACTGCTGGACATGCATATGGTCACAGAAATTTGAGGGTGCATACATGAGGATCAATGGTCGGCACAACATTGTGGGCTGAAGGGCCTGTTCTGTGCTGTGCTGTACTGTTCTATGTTCTATGTTCTATAAAATACCATGGGGGCTTAGATTTTAGTGGATATGATAGACTGCAGATGAGAAAAGATTTCAGCCAAGAGTGTTTGCAAACTGCCATCAGAAATGGTGATAGAGGCTGAATCACTATAACTTGCATAAAGCACCTTTATATGCACTTGAGGTGATGTAGACTACATGGCTTTGAATCAACAACTGCAAATACTTCTACCGATAGTAAATCCAACACCACAGTCTGCATTAGGATTGCCAGGACATAAATAACCCTTAATACGTCATCTGGAAGAAATGTATAGAGATAACAGAGTTAGCATTTCAGGTCAATGAAAGGTCCGTCTTCACAG
This sequence comes from Stegostoma tigrinum, assembly GCF_030684315.1. NCBI lineage: Eukaryota > Metazoa > Chordata > Chondrichthyes > Orectolobiformes > Stegostomatidae > Stegostoma > Stegostoma tigrinum. The sequence goes on from NC_081374.1 coordinate 33,877,244, forward strand.
ATGACCTTATGAGCATTTCCAGCAGTTTCTACTTCTGATTCTGCCAAGCCAGCGTGCAATATTTCATTTCAGTGGAATTTTGTGTTTTTTTAGTGGTGACTTCAGTTTAGAAATTGCTGAATTAGGGAATCAAAGTAGTTTCAGCTGAAGCACTTCAGCTTGCAGGTTTGTTTTCTGCATCGGAAACTGATCCTCAATCTGGCTCCAGGGATAACCTAGGGAAGGGAAGCTTGCAATCCAGCTGTTTCACCTAGAGAATCATCTTTCACATGCAGTTGAATTCTATGCACCTCAGTGACTCTGTGTTAGCTTTAAACTATTCATTTCAAAAGCAGATGGCTGAGTCTCATTCAAAGCAGGCAGCTAGGATCATACAAACCCTACAGCGTCAAAGCAGGCCATTTGCACATCGAGTCCACACTGACCCTCTGAAGGGCTTCCCACACAGACCCACCCCTTTACCTGATTAATGACTAATCCATTTAACCTGCACATCTTTAGTCTGTGGGAGGAAATCCATGCAGACATGGGGAGGATTTGCAAACACACAAATACACACACACACATAGTCGCCAGAGGGTGGAATTGAACCCAAGTTCCAGGAGTTGTGAGGCAGGAGTGCTAACCACTGTGCCAGTAGTTGTTGCTGGGCCAAATTTAAGGTGATTGATAAAGTGAAGCACTTTGAGAGGAGACAGCCAAAGGATGAAAATAAAGCCGACAAACACAAAGCCAGTCTGAATCCACACCTCCAGATGGACAAGTGCAAATTAGTCACAGTTCTGGCCATGTATGTCACTCTGATTGTTGCACACTATCCTCACAGACGATATATTTGAAAGAAACAGGAGCATAAGAGGGATAAATGGGCTGATAAACAAGTTGGGTTGCTTTGGGAATCAAGTGGATGCAACTGCAGGCTTTAGAAACTTATGAAATGAGTATGAATGTTCATGATGCCATAAACCAAAAGAATCAAGCAACAGAAGGAGGTGAGATGTGCCAGCTCTTCAGAAGATTTTCCTCATTAATTTCACTCCTTGAAAATTTCAATTACAATATGCATCAAATTTCCTTTTGAAAGTTACTATTGAGTGTGCTTCCAGCAGCCTCTCAGGAAATGTATTCCACATCACAACTCATTGCATAAAGAAATGTTTGTATGATCCTGGCTCTTTGTGAGCTACATAAACAAAATATTTCTCATATTACAATAAATGTCAGCACATTAATATATTCTTGAATTGCATTGTGAAAGCTATTTTATTTTAGTTATTCATTTCATTCCAATCATCACTCTCATTTAAAATCTTCCTGTAGCCCATTGTGCACCATTGACAAGGTCACAGATTGGAGACTTTAACAATACCACACCTGAATTTGAAGCAAATGATTATTGTCATCTAAATCATGGTATGTGTGTTTACTGCCCATCCCTAGATGCCCTTGAGAATGTGGTAGAGTAACCTCCCTGAATCGCTGCGGTCTGTGTGTTGTGTACCATCGGTGCTGTTAGCAAGGCAGTACTCTGATTTTGACTCAGCAGTGAAGGAGTCAGTTCCAAGTCAGAATGGCGTGTGACTTCAGGGAGAACTTTCATTTTGTAATGTTCCCATGCAGCTGCTGTTCTTGTTTTTCTGGATAGTGGAGGTTGTGGATTGGGTGCCGTTGAGAAAGTTATGGCAAGCTGCTGAATTGCATTATATAGATAGCACGTTTCTGCCAGTTTGCACCAGTGATGCAGAATGTACAGCCTTTAATCTGCTCCTGAACTATGGCCTTCCCATATCTGTGTGAGTTTCCCCTGAGTGCTCCAGTTCCCTCCCATGGTCCAACAATGTGTGGATGAGGTAGATTGGCAATGCTAAATTGCCCATAGTGTCCATGGATGTGCAGACTAGGTGGATTGGCATTGGAAATGCAGGGTTATAAGGATGGGGTAGGGGTATGAGTCTGGGCAGAATGCTCTTCAGAGGGTTGGTATGGACACAATGGGCTGAATGGCTTGCATCCATACTGTAGGGATCAGACAATTCTACAGAATATGCATGGTTATGGTGAATGATGACCTAAAGTTTATTGATGCTGGGTGATGATGGATGTCATGCAGATTTTTTCTTGTTGGAGTTAGCCATTGCATGGCATTTGTGAGACATGCATGTTACTCATTATTTCAAGCCTATGTGTTGTTTCAGTCTACTTCATTATCAGAGGAATTGCAAATGGAGCTGAAAAGGGTCCAGTCATCAATGAAAATCCTTACCTCTAACCTAAAGTTGGAGAAGGACCATTGATGAAGCAGCTGTAGATGGTGGGGCTGAAAACATTGCCCTGAAGAATGATGCACAAGAGTAGATCGAGGAGACATGACCTATAGGCAAACATCGTGCTGCTCATGCTGCTGTTCTAGATAGCAGAAATGAGATTAGGAATTGTCATATAGGAATCAGAGAAGCGAGTGTGCATCCTATGGAACATTTCACTATGTCATAAGACTTTGTTTCATAGACTAATCTGCTTTGATCTCTTATTTACGAATTGCTTACTAACGGACAGGTATTATTTTCTCTAGATCCTTACGTAAAGATACATCTGCTGCAGAATGGAAAACGACTGAAGAAGAAGAAAACCACAGTTAAGAAAAACACACTGAACCCTTACTACAATGAATCATTCAGCTTTGAAATTCCATTCGAACAAATACAGGTACGAATATTAAGCATTTAGCTTCCTGAAAGAATGCGCCTGCCAGGTCAGCAAAACAAATAAATTCTGATTGAGTACCTCAATGATAGCTTACATTAACTTCAAAATAAATTGTGTAAACTTAAGTAATTTGTGGCTATAGATACATACATGCCTTTCCTCACTACATTATCTAACATATTACTAAGGTCCTGTGTGATTTGGTACAAGTTTTCCCATCACATTGGTGTTTGACTATCACCCACATTATTGACCCTTCTTTCTACAGATCACTTTAAAATATTGTGGTCCAATTGATTTACCACAGTACCAGGACTGAGAGTGCTAAGTTGTGAGGGCTGGTTAATTCTATCCGAATAATTATATCTAGAATAAAACAAAGAATTTTGGATGCTAAAAAATTGAAACAAAAACAGAAATTGGAGGAGAAACTCAGCAGGCCTGGCAGCATCAGAGGAGAGAAAGCAGAATTAATGTTTTGGGTCCAGTGTGGACATTAACTTTGTTTCTTTCTCTACAGATGCTGCCAGGCCTGTTGAGTTTCTCCACCAATTTCTGTTACTGTTTCTAGAAGTTTCTCCATTGCTGAGGTTAAATTGACTGGTCTGAAATTCCTGGGCATCTTTTTACCTCCTTTTTTGAACAAAGGTATAAAGTTTGCAATTCTCCAGTTCTCTAGCACTACACCCAAATCCAATGAAGACTGTAGGATTATTACCAGTGCCTCAGGAACTTCCACTCACATTTCATTCAATATTCTTGTATGGATCTCATCCAGACCCTGTATACTTCAAACATGAAATGATGATGGCTTATCCAATATCCCTTCATTGGCATAGACCAGGCCAAACCCCATCAAAATATAATCAAGGAGATAGCCTTGACCCTAAGTTTTGATTTTATTTAAATGAAAGTGTAAGGGTCTGTGTTCCAGATGAGATTTGATCGTCCAACACTAGGCTTTAGGCAAAACACACTTATCTGGCATCTCTTTTCTCTCTTGTTTCTTTTTCTGGTTCCTTGCACTGTTTCATCAGATTCCCACTCTCACTCTGCCATGCTCTACTATTCAGTGTCTTTTTTTTACAAAGCAATGGAAATCTGAAATTCTCCTCCATAGACTCTAGATTCTGGGTAAATTGGAGCTTTCAAAATGGGAAGCGTTGGCTGTTGTTTAGATAAGGCTACCAAGAGATGTAAAGCAAAGGCTAGTATAGGGTGTTCAGATACATGACAAACATGGTCAAGTTGTCTGATTGGGCAGGCTTGAAGGGCTGAATGACCAGTCTCCTGTTCCAAACCCTCAATGCTGATTCAATTAGTCTCCTATGATAACTGTTTAGCAATAAAAAAAGTCTATCAACAGACATTTTCCCTCCCTAAATGTGGTGAGAAAGGCAAATAATTGAATGAGTTGACAATGCAAAATATCCAACCCATTCTTGCCACCTGAGTAATTATGTTCTGGGTGATTTTCCTGAAATCCATCAAAGAAGACCTCGACCCACCACCGGTCTGATTACCTGCCTTTTTGGAAGGGGAGAAGGGTGGTTATCTTCTCAATAGAGACCCCCAGATAGCCGGCCTGCTAGGCGGAAGGTGAGAAAGGGCCAAATGGAGTCCCTACTCCATTAGGTGAGATGGGGATGTTGGGGGCAGGCTATGAGGTGACTGCTGAAACCATGACCTAGTGTACATAACATCCCCTAAACTCCCCAAGACTCAACACTGTGATGTCCTAAAATAAATCTATTCACCATTCTCATGATTGCAGTCCTTCATTGCACAGCCTGGACACCTTCTGCCTCACGCTTTAGGTCCCAGAAGACATCCATCTCTGATGGGCCATCAGCTCCTGGTGGGGCAAGGCTCCAGTGTCATGGCCAATGTTAAACCGAGAGGTTTGTCACCCAACCCCTAATTAGTTGGGCTTTCTCAAAGGGGGCAAGGAGGGGTATCCCATCTGAGGATGCTCAAACTTAGTGCTCAGCAGACGAAACCTAGCCAAGAATTTCACTTTTATGTTGTTTTTCTATAACATTAATTAATGCCACCAAAATACAGAACAATCTCTGTATATTCTGGTTTGCTGTATTTCACCCTTGGAGGCAGAAATAAATACAACATCTATAGTGGCCATTTCAGCATTTTCTGGTCTAGTAACTGCCATTCAAAATGTCAGACGACATTGACTCAATAGGAAAAATAACTGAAACTGGCCAATGACCTGTACTAATCTGACTTGTCTTGTCTACTTCAAATTGGATAAGTCTGATCAGTATGTTCATTTCCCAGTATTTAAGTTTTTTGTATTTTTTCCTTGAGGGAGGCAAGATGCTGTGCTTCCACCATCAGGGAACAGACCTTGCAGAACTGCATTCCAACTTTTGCTGTCCATATTCTAATTTTAAAGAAAGCAATCTCCATCACAGTGTCGTGCCAATAAATGTTCTTTTTAGCAGAGTGGGAGCATCAGCTGGAATCTCCATGAATGGAACTTTCTAACAGAAGGGAAATCTGTTCTCATTATAGAGCCATATGCACCATGTCATTTGGGATTCCATTACTGCATCTGTCTACATTCACTCCCAATAGAACAGCCAAGATGATCTTTTATGGTACTTGCAAAGGCTTGTATCATTTAGTATCTTATTATCACTCACAGCGATACCTCTCAGAATTTTGCATGCAGTGAATTCTGAGGTGTAATAACTTCTATTACAACTGAACTGCTTGGAGAGGAAGAGGTACATCCGGGGGAGATTGAAGCAAAATCAAAGAGTGTGTCAACCTATTTCATGCTAAAGCATCTTCTCAGGTAGAAGAGGTTTGTGTTAATGGATTAATAAGCCAGACATTTTTCAATCAACTTGCACCGTGACTGTTTGAATTTGAAGTCATTTGATTGGACAAAGCCAGCATCAATAAAACAAACATGAAGCTGCTCTATTGTCCTTGAACTGTCAACTGGTTCATTGGTTCATTCATATCATTTAGAGAAAGAAGCCTGCCATGTTTACCAGCTTTGGCCCCTATGGGGCTGCCTCTTAACTGCTCCCTCAGTCGCTTGCAAGTAGTTCCACAGTATAACCACTTTCCCAAATGAACCAGGGATGACTAGTCCAGCTAAATTCTAAAAAGCTTGCCAGTGATTCTAGATACCAGTAATTAACTTTCAAAAATAGTATTACTGTTCTGGTAGGTAACTTATCAATTTTGAATTTTGAAAACTGCTGGAGCAAAATTAATTCTCCTCTTTTTCTGATCTTCCTGTCTCACTCAGCATTCACAAGTAGGCAGGACAAGTAGACAGTCAACTAACAGGTTTCTATCATGGACACCATGCAAAGTGCTGAATATGCCCAAGATGAATTTCCTGTTAGCCTTTCCATCCCATTGAAAAAGCTGGATGCCTCCTCTGAGTGTAACTGAAGATGGTGCTTTAGAGATCAGACATGCCATGCAGACTATCCTAAGCATGAGGACTATTCTGATATGAATATGCCACTCCATAGCTATCATTCAGTGGTAACACTCAGGCCTCTGTGTAAGAGCATTGCATGCTCAAACCCAACTCAACAGATGATCACAAAATCAAATCTGGCACTGCTGTCATAGGACACAACTTTCGGATGTGATATCGCTTTAATCAGCTGTCTTGGGTGGACATAAAACATCCAAGGACAAGGTTTTGAAGATGAATAGGTGTGTTCCTTTATTACTTAACCTTCAAGCAACAATATAGATAATCTGGTCATTATCTCTATTCTGTTCATAGGATCTTGCTGTGGACAAATTGGCAGTCAGATCTTCTACATTTTCCTACAGAGAGTACAGTTAAAAATTCTGTTAGGATATTACGAATGAAAGTGATGATTAAATGCAAATTCTCTATCTTTCAACTGATATACAGTGTCTTATATAACAGCTCAGCATACCATCTCCACAGTTCTTCTTTAAATTTTGAATTATTGGACGTTTCAGTAAAGTCAGAGTTTCAAATTATATTGAGCGTCATAGATTGCTTTTGCTAAAGTGTTAAAACAGTTAGTTTTCATTACAAAGTTGGACTTTCTCTAGTTAGGTCGCGTTGGAGCATAATTATTTTAGAGAGTGGACCATAACCTGTGTTAGCCAATTGGTTCCATCTCTGGTCTCCAAGCAGGCACCACATTAAAAGAATTCTCATTATAATATGGATTCTCTCTGATTTTGTTCTCAGTGTTATTTGGCAGCACTCCTATTGAAGTATCTGATGCTCTAATAATTCTCTCACATCTCTTCAGTTGTGATAACCCAAGTGATTTAAACTTATTTATCCTTGCCCGATGTGTACAACTCAGATCCCAATAGTTGAAGAGTAGCCCAGTTTATCATGCTGCAACACTAGTCCTCACCTCAAGCCTTTAAGAGGAAGTTAAATATTGACATGATACAGTGAAATGAAATAAGTTGAAAGGAGGCTTATGCACATCATAAAGATTGGCACAAACCCTGTTAATCCAATTAGTCTTCTCTTGGAACTTGCCAAGTTGTCATTTTCCATTGCTCTGGTGGTCTGCAAAAACATCAAGAATAAATTCTACTAGCCATTGAGCAGCAAACATCAGCAAGGTCCCACATTTAACATACAGATGACTGTTCTCATGCCTTGGAGCAGTTCTTGTCAGTTTCTGCGTATGCATTACACATACTGTCTTCAAATTGTACGGGTCAATTCATGCTACGTGCATGAGTTGTTGCCAGTTGTTCCTTTCCAGGCAGTGTGGTTCCTGTGTCCTTTGTTGTTGTCATAGTACCTGCTATTATTCTATTTCCATTGTTGTGTTGATCTGACCTCATATTTGTGATGGTTTATCTGTGGACTGTGCAGATGGTAAATTCACACGTCTCTGATGAGCTGCTAAAAGTTGAGGAACAACTTCTCCAGTTGTTTGAATGTATCTGCGGTTGTGATATCTCGATGTTCACTTCCAATATGTATGAGCTAGGTGCCGACTGCTCCAACGCAGGTCTTGAGTTGGCTTTTGGACTGATTCTTGTTGAGAGTATTGAATATTTGTAACCTGATTGGCTGTCCAATACACAACTCTGGTTCTGATTTGGTAGATTGTCAAAATACACTTTGAATTTATGCTGTTTCACCTTGATTTGTCATTCACACCCATTATTATTTCTGCTTCAGTAACTTGTTTTGGTATTGGAAGAGCAATATGGGATCAGCGTGACATTAGTCTTTGTACTAGACTACTCTCCATGCCTTCAGTGGGTGTGTTTCTTCCTCGAGGATTTCCTTGGGCTGGATTTACTTGGTTGGCATGACCCTTTGGTGACTTTCACTGCCGATGCAACCTTTTCATTTGGTTAGGGATAATGTGGAAATAAAGTGGCTGAATTATCCACTCATGAACTGAAGATTGTTGTTGCTTATCACACTGCCAGGAATGGTGTAGTGGTTGAGGTGAGCTTTCCAAATGTTTTCACTGCTCCCATGATGCTGATCCCTTCTGTAGGAGTTGCCACTGTCTTGATTGGTCCCTTCTTTTCAAGTTCTTTTGTCTTGCCTGGTCTTGAGGGCAGCTGGGACTTTCCTCAATAGATGCCGAATTGATCTTAAGACTCTCATTTACTTCGAAGTGATGATCTCCTGAAAGACATCCAAACCCTGTAAACACATCTCTGGACTCCTGTTTAATCTATTGGCATGGTCAATGGTTTAGTCTGCTGCCACATGTTTAAATCTCTTTCAACACACTGAGGATTATCAAACCGAGCTTTAGACTTGCTTCTGCTGTGATGAGTGTCTGTTGCTTGCCATTAATGATCTTCATTCACGATATTGCATTGGGCCCACAGAGTAATCTGCCCTCTGAGCATGTAGAACATAGAACATAAAACATTACAGCACAGTACAGGCCCTTCAGCCCTCGATGTTGTGCCAACCTGTCATACCGATCTCAAGCCCATCTAACCTACACTATTCCACGTACGTCCATATGCTTATCCAATGACGCCTTAAATGTACCTAAAGTTGGTGAATCTACTACCGTTGCAGGCAAAGCGTTCCATTCCCTTACTACACTCCGAGTAAAGAAACTACCTCTGACATCTGTCCTATATCTTTCACCCCTCAATTTAAAGCTATGCCCCCTCGTGCTCACTGTCACCATCCTAGGAAAAAGGCTCTCCCTATCCACGCTATCTAACCCTCTGATTATTTTATATGTTTCAATTAAGTCACCTCTCAACCTTCTTCTCTCTAATGAAAACAGCCTCAAGTCCCTCAGCCTTTCCTCGTAAGACCTTCCCTCCATACCAGGCAACATCCTAGTAAATCTCATCTGCACCCTTTCCAAAGCTTCCACATCCTTCTTATAATGCAGTGACCAGAACTGTACACAATACTCCAAGTGCGGCCGCACCAGAGTTTTGTACAGCTTCACCATAACCTCTTGGTTCCGGAACTCAATCCCTCTATTAATAAAAGCTAAAACACTGTATGCCTTCTTAACAGCCCTGTCAACCTGGGTGGCAACTTTCAAGGATCTGTGTACATAGACACCAAGATCTCTCTCATCTACACTACTAAGAATCTTACCATTAGCCCTGTACTTTGCCTTCTGGTTACTCCTACCAAAGTGCATCACCTCACACTTGGCTGCATTAAACTCCATTTGCCACCTCTCAGCCCAGCTCTGCAACCTATAGCATCCCTCGTCACTATCCACAACTCCACTGCCCTTAGTGTCGTCTGCAAATTTACTAACCCATCCTTCTACGCCCTCATCCAGGTCATTTATAAAAATGACAAACAGCAGTGGACCCAACACCGACCCTTGCGGTACACCACTAGTAACTGGTCTCCAGCATGAACATTTCCCATCAACTACTGCCCTCTGACTTCTTTCAGCAAGCCAATTTCCGATCCAAACTGCTATATCTCCCACAATTCCATTCCTCCGCATTTTATTCAATTGCCTATTGTGGGGAACCTTATCGAACGCCTTGCTGAAATCCATATACACCACATCAACCGGTTTACTCTCATCTACCTGTTTGGTCACCTTCTCAAAGAACTCAATAAGGTTTGTGAGGCACGACCTTCCCTTCACAAAACCGTGCCGACTATCCCTAATCAATTTATTCTTTTCTAGATGATTATAAATCCTATCCCTTATAACCTTTTCCAACACTTTACCAACAACTGAGGTAAGGCTCACTGGTCTATAATTACCAGGGTTGTCTCTACTCCCCTTCTTGAACAGGGGAACCACATTTGCTATCCTCCAGTCATCTGGCACTATTCCTGTAGACAATGACGAGTTAAAGATCAATGCCAAAGGCTCGGCAATCTCCTCCCTTGCTTCCCAGAGGATCCGAGGATAAATCCCATCCGGCCCAGGGGACTTATCTATATTCACCCTCTGAAGGATTTCGAATACCTCTTCCTTGTGAACCTCAATCCCACCTAGTCTAGTAGCCTGCATCTCAGTATTCTCCTCGACAACATTGTCGTTTTCTAGAGTGAATACAGTTGAAAAATATTCATTTAGCGTTTCCCCTATCCCGTCTGACTCCACACACAACTTACCACTACTATCTTTGATTGGGCCTAATCTTACTTTCGTCATTCTTTTATTCCTTAAATACCTATAGATTCTTTTATTCCTTAAATACTTATATGTGTGTGTTGCCAACATATGGCCTCAATCCTACTTTGAAGGGCTTCATTTTCAGAACGCAGTTTTAAGCCACTTTGTACAGGTCTGTTGTATGGCACACCATTGCGTCTCAGGATTCTCCACATCTTAGAAAAATGGCCTGAACTGTCCCCATCCATGAGACTTCTCCAACTAACTGTGCTTATCCTCACTTTGAACAACTTCTTCTTTAACTCCTCTCACTTTCTTCATGTCAAACATGTGGCCATGAGTATCTGCATGGGCCTCAGTTACGCTTGTCTGTTTGGAGAGCACATAGAACTTGTTCCAGTCCTACTCAGGTCCTTCCGTTATATCCATGACATCAGTGCTGTTTTTCCCTCTCTTGTTCAGAATCGGAAAGGTCAATAATTTTGCTTCCAATTTCCACTCTGCCCTCACCATCAACCCTGGACCATCTCTGATTCCTCCCTTCCCTTCCTCGACATCTCTATTTCTATTTTGGGAATAGTCTGCCTGCCAATATCCACTATGAGCCCTTCGACTCCCACAATTACCTGAATTATACATGCTCACACCCTACTTCCTGGAAAACCTCCATCCCATTCTCCCAATTCATCTTCTCTATTGCATTTGTTTGGATGATGTCAACTTCCAGATCAAGGCATGTTAAACGTCCACCTTCTTCCTCGAACAAGGATTCCCAACCATTGTGGTTGACAAGGTCCTCAGCACATCTGAGCCATCTCCTGCACTTCGGTCATCACCCATTCTCTTCCCTTCCACCAGTGATATTGCCCCACTGATCTTTGCTCTCCATGCCACTAGTCCCCATATCCAAAGGACTCTGAGATGCCATTTCTGTCACCTTCCTTGTCAGCGTTCTGCAGGGACCGTTCCCTTTGGGACACCTTCGTTTACTCCTCCTCCACTTCCAACACCTCCACACACCCTTACGGCACCTTGTCTCTCAATTGCAGAAGATGTAACACCTGCCTATTTACTTCCTCCCTTCTCACTATCCAAATTCACAGACTCACTTTCCAAGTGAAGCAGCAATTACTGAGAAGCAGTTTACTGTATTCACTGTTCACAATGTGGTCTCCTCCACATTGTGGAGACAAAACACAGACTGAGTGCAGCTTTGCAGAACATCGACATAGTGCTGCAAAAATGGCCCTGAGCTTCATGTTACCTGCCACTTCAACACACCAACATGTTCCCTGGCCAACACCAAAGCAGCTATCCATTCTTCCAGGCTGACCTTTACCTATTCCTTCTTCTGCCCTTTATTCTGTCTATCTGGACTCTATCAGCACCTATCATTTACTCCAGTTCCCTCCTCTCACCCCACCTTCAGCACTTATCCCACCTTTTCCTAGCTAGAAGCGGTTCTGAATAAGGGCATTGATACTCAAAATATAAACTCTGCACTAAAGCACTTTGAGATAACCACTGGTTGAGAAAGGCACTATATAAAATGTCAGTCTTTCTTCTACAGCCACCTCTGAAGCCTGCAAGTGGGTCTGTTTAGCTGAAGTGGACTTTTGTAATTGACTTAATCAGGGATCTGGGCAGTTTAGTTGGTGTGGACAACATCTGGCACAATGTTTTGTTAATCAAATGCAAAGGAACTAACCGCACGAACATGAATTTTGCTGAATGAAATTTTCGGTTAAAATTCTGTGCTTTTATCATGCTGGTTTTCCTTTTCTTTCCGTTAACTACACCAGAGCAAAACAGTATAAATTGAAGAAACTCCAGGTAGCACAGTCCTGACTGACAGCCAGTTCAGATCAGGCTTTCAGGCCTGAAACTTCCCTGGTGTTTGAGACATCATGACTGCTAAGTGGTGCTTCATCACTGAGCTAAAATTTACATTCAGTGAAAACAAATATAAACCCCAAAAATAAAGCAAAGGAAAGTCTCAGGGGAACCAGATGTGCCATTATACTAGCCATGTTAATTGCACTTTGATTTTCATGATTGATATGGGCAGATTTACTTTTAGCCATTGCAACGATTACTACATTGAAAGTTGTCTAGCCCATTTCTTAAATGCCTGATCTCACAAATGTTTCTCAATACCAGTGTCTAACCATAGCGTACACTATTGGTTGTAATGCTAGCAAACTCATAGTACATTCACAAACCAGCATTTTAAACCCATTCCAACTCTTAGCTTTAGGAAAGGATTGAAATTCATACAACATTCCTCATAGCTACTTCTGCCCACTGGAGATAGAAGAATCTAATTTCATTGTTGTATGGGTTGACAGGTAGGCAACTGGTTACAGGTTACATCGCCAATGGCAGAATATTATAAATTGAGGTGGTTGGGTGAGAACAGACAGAACAGCATATTTGGCAGAGAGAGGCAGAATATGAGAGCTGAAGTAGAACAAGAGAAATAAACTTAACAGAACAACTGGGAACTATGAAGGCAAGTAGAAACAATCATCAAAATCAAGGTTACAAATGACTCCGAAATGTAGTTGAAAGATGCTAATGTCTTTTTGTGAACGCAGGTTAGCAAGGCAGTATCTGTAATTCTTTCAGCAAGAGAGACCATTTTACACGGCACTCAGAACAGACTGTGAAATTCTCACCCATGGTGAAAGAATGGATTATAAATGAGGATAACAAAGTGTGGAGCTGGATGAACACAGCAGGCCAAGCAGCATCTCAGGAGCACAAAAGCTGACATTTCGTACTCTGATCATGGGTCTAGGCCCGAAACGTCAGCTTTTGTGCTCCTGAGATGCTGCTTGGCCTGCTGTGTTCATCCAGCTCCACACTTTGTTATCTTGATTCTCCAGCATCTGCACTTCCCATTATCACGATTATAAATGAGGAACTGTGCGTAAAGCTTGCACATTTTCCCCATTACCCGTGTTTCCTCCAGGTGCTCTGGTTTCCTCCCACAGTCCAAAGATGAGCAGGTTAGGTGTAAGGGCCATACTAAGGGATGTGTAGGCTAGGTGGGTTAGCCATGGGAAATGTGGGGTTACAGGGATACCGTGGGGTGAGAGTGGGAAGCTCTCTGGAGGGTCAATGCAGACTAAATGGTCCAAGTGGCCTCCATCTGTAATGTAATGTTAGAAGAAAGCTTCATTACTAATCCTAAAGAACATGACAAGCAAATACGTGGCCTTGAACAAACCATAACCTTCTACTTTCTATGCAATTTTAACTGCAGTTCCTATAAATTCTGAGCCAACTTTTGAGGAACATGGGACATCATATATTTACTTGATTACTAACCTCTCCCTTAAGAGATGCATCGATCCTAATAATAAACTTCCTGTTAAAAAGGCATCATGCACACTAATACGATAATAAAAAAGCCACATAATTTAAAATTCTGAATTTGTGATTAATGAACACAGTATTTAGCAAATGGGATGCATCTGTTAAATATGTTCTGCAACTTCAGAATGCTGCTTCAAGTGACAGACAGACCATCTGCTCAGCATGATATGCGCCTGTGAGTATCTAGTGATGATTATCCAATGCAGAAAACTTTACTTCACATTTCTGGCAACATTTCCTTAAAGTATTCATGCAAATACAGTAATCCTCCATTTGCAGAGTGAACCGGAGTCAAAATATTGATGCCTGACTTATTTTGTAATTAAATATTTCTACACTTGTGGTATGTTAATGAAACATTGATATTCACAATCATGATTCAATGGTGTGTAATGGCTGGATGTGTACTTCAAATTGGACTGCATGTTGCTTAAATGTAGTCCATTTTGTTATTTATTATTAATTATTTCAAACCAGTTGCTTCCTATGATGTTACACATGGAAGTTCAGAGCAAAGAGGGAGAACCAGATTAATGGTACTGAATGAGTAATCCAGAAGCTCAGATTAATGCTTTGGGAAAATGAATTTGATTCCCAAATGGCAGCTGGTGGAATTTGAATTTAATGAACAAAATCTGGAATTGGAAGCTAGTCTCGGTAATTGTGACTATGAAGTGATCATCAATTGTCATTAAAAATCCAATTTGATTCACTAATCTTTGAGGAAAGAAAACTGCTGTCCTTATCTCATCTGGCTTACATGTGACTCCAAACCTACGGTAATGTAGGTGACTCTTAACTGGCCAGTACAATAGCCAAGAAAACTACTCAGTTTATGGGTAATTTGGGATGAGAAACAACTTCCAGCCTCTCAGCGAGGCCTGCATCCCATTATACAACATTCGGGCTGAATGGGGTTAGAAGGTGTGGTGATAACAGAATCAAGCTGGGGACGGACTGGAGGAATACATGGGATGAAGATAAATGGAAGAGGGTAATGAGGGTGAGAAGATGAACAGGGAAAGAGGGAGCAAAAACTAATGAGAGGGAGTTAATGTAGATGGAAAAGGGTGGAGAATGGGAAGGGAGAGAAGAGTAGACGAGGCAGTTGGCGGGGGGGGGGCAGCGGTTGGAGGGGAAATAGAAGCTGCCAAATTTTCTGAGATAAAAGGAGGTTTGATCTGCTGTAGCAGAGAGTTAGAGGAAGAAATCTCTGAATCGTGAAGGGAATAATAACGAATGAAAAAGATAGAAGTAACGTATCAAAATTTCAGTTACAAATCATGCGGAACTTCTGATAAAATAGGTTTGTCTCATTTTGTAAATCAAAATATTTAACCCTGACCCAGTGTCAGCAAATACATATTGGAAAGAATAATTAATGTTCATATAATGCCTTAACTTAGAAAAAGATCCTGAGATTCTTCAAAGAGACGTGATCAGAACCAAATAGATGGCCAGCCAAATAAAAAATTAAAGTGAGTAAACAAAAGCTTGGCCATGGGCCAACATAAGAAGGGTCTGAAAGAAGAGGAAATCACAAGAGTATAGAAAGGGAATTTCATAGGCTGGGGTCTTGACATCTGACCAGCAATTGCAGGGTAACACAGGAAATGAATGCACTAAAGATCAAAATATGAGGAATGAAGTTTTTGAACAAAAAGCTGTAGATGATTTCAGAAAGAGAGAAAAACAAAACCATGAAGGAATTTAGATTTATCGATCAGAGTTGCTAATTCATCCTAATTCACAAATTGGTCATTCATCTTAATCAATATTTAATGCACATTATCTTTTGGAATAGAGATCCACGTCAGTTGCTGCCTCTGGTGTCCTGGTCTGTAAGCCTAAGACCTAGGTTGATCTCTTTATATTTAGCATAGTATGGTGTTGCTCCTTAATTTGACAATACCCAGCAAAAACAACAAAACACGACAGGTAACTTTCCTGAAAGCCTGTCTGCCTGTCATCTCCTCAGAAAAACAGGTAAACAGTTGAGCAAAAGCCCATCTCATTTCCCACCCATCTCCAAGTCAAAGGTCAAGACAATTTGGCAACACCATCAATTGTCACAGTCCTAGTGAGTCAATACTGTTCAAAAATAACAATGTAAACCTACTTAAAAAGTCCCTTCACTGCCTGAATCGAATGAAGGGCCACGTTTCATGCTTTAGTTCTATACAAAACACTAAACGCTGTAAGGACTTACGTGGGTGCAGTGTTCCTGTATCTCTAGCCTTTAGAATAGAAGTCACAAAAAGCAGATTTACTTATGCACAATTGGTAATCAACAGGAGTACAGTGAATATTTCCATCCAATTACAAAGCTAGAACATTATAGCTCAGCAATAACCTGTAATGGCTTGAAAATTATTGAATGTAAACATGATGCTCCTGGAACCTCTTGTTGCTGGGGGGGAGGGGGGTTTGCGAAGAAGAGGTGGGAAGGGAACTGTGCCTTCAGATCTTGTACCAGCAAAATATATTGACTATGAATAATGAATTTTTAAAGATGCCTAGGCTGCATTAAATTCCAAGGTGTCACTTTAAGTACAAAACATCCAGCGTAAAGAATATGATTTTGACCTTATAAAATCTTTGCAGTAAATTGATAAATATTTCATGATTCTTCAAACTAGTTTCAATGTCCCACAGCTAAAGAGGCTTATGATCTCATTTGGTGCAAACAAAATCTTTCAGCAAAAGCTTTATTGGTGCGCATCACATGAATATTAATAGTTTTACAGATCAAACCAAATTCCCCAACAATTCACAAAACAAAAACAAACAACTGCAGATTCTGGAAATTTGAAAAACAAACAGAAATTGCTGGGAAAACTCAATGAGTTTGGCGGCATCTGTGGAAAGAAAGAAAAATTAACATTTTGGGTCCAGTGACTCCTCTTCTCTGATCTCTCCACAGGTACTGCCAGACCTACTGTGTTTTTCCAGCAATTTCTGTTTTTGCCCCCAACAATCCACCTGTTTTCTCTTAATGCTGTTAATATTACAGGCAGTGAAGGGGAAGCAGTATTTTACCCATGCCTGTCGTTTCACTTTGGGACATTTCTTTGTGATGCCCCTCTGTAAATATTGGCTCACTCTAATAGACATCAATCCTTTGCAAATGTTGATGTGCCCTCTTGACTCTCTGTAAGTATTAGTATAATCTAGTTGTCATTCTCTATATATAGGCAGATCCTGGTGCACCCTCACTACCAGTTGGCACGTTCTTACTAATCTCCAGCAAATTCTGAAACTTTCTCAGAAACCCTCTGTAAACATTGACATATTTCCAGGAATGTCCTGTTTGGATTCTTATAGTGCCAGCTACGCAAAGAAAACAGTATCTCTATTACAGATAATATTCCCATCATTATATTGTTGCTAAAAATAGGCTACCAAAACTGATGACAGAGACAGAAACTTGAAGATCTTATATCGCCAAAGTTCCTCATGAACTTATTTTAAGCAAGAAAATTTAAAATGTCTCCAAACCAGGAAAATCTTCAAAATCCAATCCTTCACCTCCATTAAAAGTATTCCTGTCCCTCCAATCATTTACTGAATTGTTGTATTGTTCTGCTTTGACTTTGTAGGCACAAAGATTGTAAAGGTAAGTAATGATATCCATTAAATGTGCAAAAATAGATAATTAAGGGTCTGTTGTGCTTCTTGGAAGCTTGGCAGGGTAAATGCTGAGTAGCTTCCCCTCATGGGAGGGTCTAGGCTCGGAGGACACAGTCTCAGAATAAAGGGGTGCCAATTTGAGACTGAGGTAGAAGGAATTTCTTCTCTTAGAGGTTTATGAGGCTTTGGAACTCCCTGCCACAGAGAGTTGTGGGATCAGAATCCTGGTGCACATTTGAGGCTGAGATAGATAGATTATTGATCAATAGAGGCATCAATTTATAAGGAGTGGGCAGCAAAGCGAATGTGGAGAATATCAGATCAGTCATGATCCCATTGAATAGCAGAGGAAGCTCGAGGGGCCAAACAGCCTACTCCTGTTCCTAATTTTTATGGTCTTTTAGGATAGGCTTGTACTTTGTCTGCTAACTTGAGCTCTATCTAGTGTGGGGGTACGGCACAGTGGTGGTGGCAGCCATTCCTTCATCCTTCCCTGCACTTTTTGCCAATGATCTCACTGCTCAGAACTGACTACCTTTCTGTAACTACATTGCAGAAAACAATGGGCTGTGGCCATCTTTGATTCAAGGAGCCAGATTCTTTCTTGAAAGAAAATCAAACATTTCATGGAAATGTGTCACATCCTTGCTGAGCTCACAATTTTCAATTCCATGTATGCACAAAGGTGAATGGTGGTCATAGCTGTTTGTCATTAGCATCTGTAGTGAATGAAAACTTTGAAGAGCAGGTGTGCATGCTGAAATGGATAGAGATAGAGGAAGCTGATGTGCTGAAAATTTTGTCAAACATTAAGATTGACAAGTCGCCAGGCCCAGACCAGATTTGTCTTCGGCTGCTTTGGGAAACGAGAAATGCAATTGCTTCACCACTTGCGAGGATCTTTGCATCCTCGCTCTCCACTGGAGTCATACCTGAGGACTGGAGAGAGGCAAATGTAATTCCTCTCTTCAAGAAAGGAAATAGGGAAATCCCCGGCAATTACAGACCAGTAAGTCTCACGTCTGTCTCTGCAAGGTGTTAGAAAGGATTCTGAGGGATAGGATTTATGACCATCTGGAAGAGCATGGCTTGATCAAATGCAGTCAACACGGCTTTGAGAGGGGCAGGTCATGCCTCACAAACCTTATCGAGTTCTTTGAGGACGTGACTAGAAAAGTTGATGAGGGTCGAGCTGTGGTTGTGGTGTATATGGACTTCAGTAAGGCATTTGATAAGGTTCCCCATGGTAGGCTCATTCAGAAGGTCAGGAGGAATGGGATACAGGGGAACTTAGCTGTCTGGATACAGAATCGGCTGGCCAACAGAAGACAGCGAGTGGTAGTAGAAGGAAAATATTCTGCCTGGAAGTCAGTGGTGAGTGGTGTTCCACAGGGCTCTGTCCTTGGGCCTCTACTGTTTGTAATTTTTATTAATGGCTTGGATGAGGGGATTGAAGGATGGGTCAGCAAGTTTGCAGATGACACGAAGGTTGGAGGTGTCGTTGACAGTATAGAGGGCTGTTGTAGACTGCAGTGGGACATTGACAGGATGCAGAGATGGGCTGAGAGGTGGCAGATGGAGTTCAACCTGGATAAATGTAAGGTGATGCATTTTGGAAGGTCGAATTTGAAAGCTGAGTACAGGATTAAGGATAGGATTCTTGGCAGTGTGGAGGAACAGAGGGATCTTGGTGTGCAGATACATAGATCCCTTAAAATGGCCACCCAAGTGGACAGGGTTGTTAAGAAAGCATACAGTGTTTTGGCTTTTATTAACAGGGGGATTGAGTTTAAGAGTCGTGAGATCTTGTTGCAGCTCTATAAAACTTTGGTTAGACCGCACTTGGAATACTGCGTCCAGTTCTGGTCACCCTATTATAGGAAAGATGTGGATGCTTTGGAGAGGGTTCAGAGGTGGTTTATCAGGATGCTGCCTGGACTGGAGGGCTTATCTTATGAAGAGAGGTTGACTGAACTCGGTCTCTTTTCATTGGAGAAAAGGAGGAGGAGAGGGGACCTAATTGAGGTATACAAGATAATGAGAGGCATAGATAGAGTTGATAGCCAGAGACTATTTCCCAGGGCTGAAAAGGCTAACACAAAGGGCCATAGTTTTAAGCTGGTTGGAGGAAAGTATAGAGGGGATGTCAGAGGCGGGTTCTTTACACAGAGAGTTGCGAGAGCATGGAATGTGTTGCCAGCAGCAGTTGTGGAAGCAAGGCCACTGGGGACATTTAAGAGGCTGCTGGACATGCATATGGTCACAGAAATTTGAGGGTGCATACATGAGGATCAATGGTCGGCACAACATTGTGGGCTGAAGGGCCTGTTCTGTGCTCTACTGTTCTATGTTCTATATGTTCTATGTTCTATCTGTGGCTTAATCTGGTTGCTTTGGGAAATGGAAAGGGGCTCCATTGAGATCAGAGGTCATGTGAGAAGTAGGCTACTTGCTTTGCTTGAGAGACATCCAAATATGAACTGATTTAACTGCTAAAAGGGCACTCAAGACCTTTTCAATACATTTTAAATTTAATCTGTGTTGTCTTTCCATTTTATCATGTAATTTTCTAAGTGCGCCTTTTGTCAGTCAAACACATGTACTGTCAAACCCAGATAACAAAGTGTCGAGCTGGATGAACACAGCAGGCCAAGCAGCATCTCAGGAGCACAAAAGCTGATGTTTTGGGCCTAGACCCTTCATCATCGAACCTAATCTACTACTGTGAAATTGGCACAGTAGAAATTTAGGAATGCATCAAAAGTCATGCTTTGTAATGAATAACATGTTGGATGGAAGACTAAAGTTTTCCATGATTCTATTTGTTGTGGAAGGGAAATGGGATAATCACAATCTGCATTGATTTTTATGCACTAGAGTTTGTTTGATTCTATACTGGAGAGTGAAGTGGAGTTTATCTTTTAGGCATAGATCTGCTCTTTTCATGATTACTATTAATGAGTCTAGGATTTCATTAATTGAAGTTACATTTCTCCAGCTGCTATAGTGAGATTTGATCTCATATCTCCAAAGCAGTATTAACTAAATTACCATTATGCTACCACCACTTTTCACTGAAAATTTTATAGGGGCATGACTGAACAGTGAAGAGGACTGCTAACACCTGATAGTTCCCTTACACAGCCAACTGGGACAGCTCAAAATCAGAAAAATTGCACTAACAATTAATCAAATCTCAAACTTTTATATATTGTTTAACCTTATGCCGAACATCCATTTATCAGAAATTGCAAGGCTATCTATGCATTTTCATTCTTGTGTCTGTTCAGGGTACAAGTAAAAGTATTTTCTGACATGGACTTGTGTTCCAAGTGCAGCAAGTTAAGAACATATATTTTATGTTGCATTAATCTAAAAAGAAGTTTACATTCAATTTAAGAAGCTTCCTGTAAGGTAACAGTGGAATGTGAAATTATTATTGAATGTCTTGTTGCTATCTGAGATGCATGGTTCTTCAATCCTTCATCTCTGCGTTATGCTGACAGTGGTGAAGCAGAACATCCTCAAGAAGCTATAGATTTGCTGCATTCTGACAGTGAAATACCCTCCAACTGATTTTCAGGAAGCTGCAATATCTCAATGATTTGCATCATAAAAAAATATTAGTTCTGCTTCTAAATGGATAAAATCTACCAGGTGCATGTCCAATTGATAGTGGCTAGATTAGACATTTTCCCCCCTATTACTTTGTTGAGCTTAAAATTAGCAGTTCAAATTAAATTGTTATGAAATGATGATTGTTTTAAAAGAAGCCAGCTACTATTGGATCACAATAATTGTCTCATGTTGTTTTCTCGATTTAACATGCAGAAAGTCCAGGTTTGTGTCACAGTCTTAGACTACGACAAGATTGGCAAGAACGATGCCATTGGCAAGATTTTTGTTGGCAGCAACGCCACCGGAACAGAGCTTCGACACTGGTCAGACATGCTGGCAAATCCCAGGCGGCCTATTGCACAGTGGCACTCTCTAAAACCAGAGGAAGAGGTCGATTTAGCTCTTGGCCTCAAGAAGTGATATCATCCCCACCATCATACAAACTTCTCATTGATCAGATGCTATCAATACCTCAGTTATGCGCCATTCTCCATTAACCCTTTGGGGGTTACTGTAGCATCTTTGCACCATGACAAATATATATGCAAATTTGATGTGTTTTGTATTTTTTTTCTCATTTTTACAATTACTGTTACAAAAAGAATTACAAATTTTCTGTTTTGTATTCAATGCTCAAACCTTATGATTTTACACAGGCTTGTAAGTTAATTATTGATGGAATCTTCATATTTTGAAAGGTGCAAGAAAATCCAGTACTCAAAGGGTTAAGACATGATTAATTTTGGTATACATTAACCACCATTGTTCTGAACTAATAAAGAAGCCATCTGAGCCTCCAAATTGTATTCCAAATTTCCCTAAATGCTCAATTCTACTTTTTGCGGTTCTAGCTCTACTATGAAATTCGTGTTGATAATGCATGATGATAATTTACTGTAAATAGCAGCATGTTCAATGCAAACTCTTGTGTAGGTGTAACTTGTCTATGGTTTACAATCACATGCATCTGCTGTATATTTTTATGATGATGCTTCTATTTTACATAATGTGAATGAATTAGATCAAGCTAATGTGAAAAGCCATTTACTTAATTTACATCCAAAGACTGGTAGAGCATTGACATCATATCATGATACTAAGGTAAAGCCTTTGGTGGCCCACCAGGTGGTGAAAGCTATCATTCTACATCTTAACTATACAGTTAAGATGCAACTTATTGTTCACTAATGAATGCTGCAAATGCCTTTTTTAAGGTCATGGTTGGCTGAAAGGCTTTGGGTTTAGTTTATAAATAAAATGTTGTGTTTAGGTAGAAAATGCAAAGGATATAAGCCACATTCCCAAATCAGATTGTAACAGTCTGTAGGGCCCCGTAATGCGTTTCTAGGAATATCTATCTGGATGCATACATTCTGAACCAAGATAACAAAACCATTGTGCTAGGAGTACAGAATAATAAATTAAACGCTGGAAATCTCATATCCCTCCTAGGCTTCCACCTTATGGTAATGGCTGTCCAAATCAGCTAAGCTTTCATGGTGGAGATACTTCTCAAACTGCTAATCCCTTGCAGGCACCTATAACACAGGCCACATTGTTCAATTCAAATAGGAGTTCACTTGTCCTGATCAGGAGTGATTTTCCTATGGCTGTACAGCAATTAAATGCAGTTGAATTATATTTGTTCCAAAGCGAAACAGAACTTGCCTACTTCGTTTCATTTTTGATGGGATCCAGAGCAATATTCTGAAAACTAATTTCACTGCAATAGGAGCCTCATACACCTGTAGTTATATAAGAGTTTTTCCTTATGGGTCCAAGTCAAATTCAATTGAGTTTGGCAGGGTAACATGGAATTTGGGAGGACAACATTCTACATAACATGTGAATCAGACATGGAAGGCTGATAATTCTATCCAATTTTATGACACATGTTTTGCATAATGTGCACAATTAGAACTCATTATTATTTATTATTAATACAAGCTGAGATTAAAATAAGACAGTAAGAGGATACCCCTGATATATTAGCTTCACCGCCTTCCCCACACCCCTATCTTCCTGATAGGGGATGTTGCACTTTGCCAGTCTGCTGCTGCCAATCACTTTGTGTGTGCTTGCCTGTATGTATGCGTGTGAGTGTGTGTGAATGAGTGTATACTTTTAGGGCAGGAACAATTGCCGAATGATAACATCAATTCAAGAAGAATAAAATGCACTGATGTCTTTAAGGTTACAAAATGACTTAAGAAGTTATCGTGCATTGCAATTTTGATCGTTAAAATTGATGGTCTGTTTGTACAGTAGCGAATCTTACTAATGAAACTGCCTAGGTTTGATTTTTTTGATGGATTATTATAATATTACCTTTCACTTTAAAAAGATTGCAATCATTAAAATTTTACTGTACAGAGACGCATTAATATTTATGTGCTCAAGCTTTTTTTTTGCTATTAGTCACATTGGCTGGCTTCTTGATATTAAGCTTGTATTGAGTGAGGAGTATTTTAATCCTGTTTTTACAAAATGAACAAAGCAAATGTCTACGACAACCCTCACTGTGATACTCTATTATGGAAGGAGCAATCTTTGTTACAGTACAAGTGGTGTTGCTGTCCTCTAGCAATGAGTACAATTCATAAGCCTTTGTCTTCATATTTCTCCCCACCCTCCACTACGCCACTCCAATGTACACTTGATTTCTGATTGGTACAACTCAGATGAGAGGAAAAATCTTACAAATGAATTCTGTAAATATAAGCTCCCAAAAAATTTGCTGAAAAATGAGTAACTGAGCATGTGAGCATAAATATTTCAGTCACTTGTCAGAAAGCTAGAATACCTCAATTACTGGTACAGAAGCTTAGTTGTCCAAACTTTTTCCAGCATTGGGAGATGCTGACACATTTGTAGGCAGCCTCAGTGAGGCAATAATATTGCTTCAGGCAAATAGACTGAGTTGGCTGAGTATCTGTATCTGCATTGAATCCAACAATAATGAGGAAATTATATATTTTAGGCACCTTTCTAAGGAAGTCAATTGGGCAAATTTAGCGGCTTTGAAAACAGATACAGGTCATTCTGTATATTTGTTATCATCTTGAGAAACAGCAATTTTAGTGTGATGGGAATCAATTTCAACTTCAGTTTCATTTCTCCTGAAGAATGTTGCATATAGCATTTAGTACTATTGGGACACATTTGTGTCAGTTCCTGCAAACATATTTCAAAAAGTGCACACAAAACACTTTCATAGAAAATATATTAGTCATTATGTAGGAAGAGTTATTTGTAATTGTGTGAAGTTGCTTGAGATATTTTCTTGTCAAGTAGGTATTTATATAACTAACAATAATGACTTAGTAAGTGCCATAGAATTACATCATAGTTCCTGTCAGACAAATAAAGGACAATCATGTTGAAAAATGGGATTTAAATGTTGTTGATTTGTAGGAAGTTCCTTTGATGGATACAAGTTTTATTCAGCTGCCTTGCTGAAGGTATCAGAGTGAAATACTTGTTTGACTTTATTATTATGACTAAGTGTTGTTTCTTGCAGTTGCCGTGACACAAAATTCAGATTTAGATAGACTTCAAAATTGAACTTTGACAAATTGAAAAGATAAAAATAAATTCCTCAAACCAACTGATCAGATGCTTTAGATTTGGTGAGTCATGTAGGAATGAAAGTGAGACTCTTGATTGCATGTTTCAAAGATATATTTAACAAGTAGGTTTATTTGTCGGTTGCTGCCAGTGACTACAGTTTATAATACTCATAAAACTGTGAAATAATGAATATTAGAAGAAAGTGACTGTTGTGGGTTTTGTAGCTTTTTAAAGACTGGTCAATAGCTTGTAGCCATGGAAAATGTCCAATTATGGTTTTCTCATCCTGTCATGGGTACATTAGTACTGCTGTGGACTGGACATTTTAAAGAGTGATCCAACTATTCCCAACAGTTGAAAGAGTTGATTAAAATTATTTGATTGGAAAGATAATTTTATGATTACTTCGTGGTTCATAGCTATAATTATAGATAGAAAATACATCAACTTTCAGTTTTGACATGTGTTCTCCTTTATCTGACACACGAGGACATAGTTTTTTTATAGCTTAATTTTTATCTTTGAATTTGGAGTCCATAGACATCAACCGTAAGAAATAATGTCCCACCATTAGAAAGTTCAGTTTTATGATGTTACTGACTGTGTTTGAAATCCTTACTAATACCTTGATTAAACAGAAGCAGAGTGTGTAGGTGGATTCTGAATGCTATACAAAATATATTTTTAAACAGCAACGGCAGTGTGAAGTGGTTCCCTAAAACTGATGAGTAGCGGTCTTCTGAAACAAAACAATGAACCTCCATGGTGACCAGGCAATGGAATAAATTTCTAAGTCCCTGGGAGACTGATATAATTTCAACTCTTGCCAACAGATTCTTTAAACAAAATCAATAAATCATTGCTGACTGGTAAAGACATAACATGAACAAATGGCTGCAAGGCCAATGCTACAACATGTACCTGTCTAGCAGTCATTCTTGCTGGCTAAAATGGAATTCTGTTAGACACAAAGCTAACACATGCTTAAGTGTAATCGGTGAATTAATTAATGGTGAGCACTTACCTACAAACTTACAGCACTTACAAAATCTATTGTGCTTTCTGTAGATTTGTGGATCCGGATTTTTTTGTTATTATTCAGTTAAGGAATAGCCCAAAGCTTTGCTGTTATTGAACAATGATCTAGTAACACACTCAGATGAGATTGAAGGCAGAAGAGTAGCATGTAACCAGATTTCAAGTAGAGAAAATAATGTTAAATGGCCGCAAATATATATTTAATTTAAATTTAAATGAATTAGCAATAACAATTTAGACACGCAAATAACTGACATCAGCAAAACATGTATATTTATGAAAAGAAGGCAGACGTATTACATAACCATCACTGATGCACAATGGTGCGGAGATACAGCCACTGGTTCCTCAAACTTTTACTACATGTGCTATACAGGTCCTTTGTCACTTCACAAATTTCATCCAAAATTCTGTTGAACTATGTTTGCCTTTCAAATATTTCACCTGTACATCTCACAAGCTATGTTGTAGGAAAATAGTTGGTGTATTTTTAGAGACAATTATGCTTATAAGTAATATTTCTGGATGTGTAAATTCCTCCGACAATGAAGTTCCATCTAATACCATATGCTTTCCTTTTTTCTCTGTTTAAGTTTCATTTGGTACTCCCCTTAATATTTTCTTCACTCTTGTGTCAATTCATTCCTTCATAGAAAATCAATTCTGCTTTGTTTTATCAAAAAAATTTAGTTTTCAAAAAACATTGCTGCTATCCAACCAGCTCTTAACAAACCCCCAGATTATCTCCTTAATGTGTTTGACTTAGTTTCTCTGTAGTTGTTCCCCTTATTGGGATCACACTTACAAATGTGTCTAAAACAGCTTTGCCTCCTGGGAAACCGCGAAGGACTATTGGACCTTTTGGTATTTTCCACATATAAGTAAACATTGGGAACTTAAAGAGCCAAATGTATTAAATTAGATCTCCAGATGCTATTCACTTAATAAATTGATCCCTCTGAAAGGTTGAATTGGAGAAAGCGCAATGCTGAGAGGTGGAATGCTTATAAAGTTGTCAGCAAGATCATTTTTTTCTGAAACTAATATTAACTTATTCCAGGTGGGTGTCCTACCAAGTGGAGTCAAATGATCTATGGTCCATTCTTACATGTCTCCACCTCTGTGAATCAAATTAAAACATTAAAACTCTAAAAAGACCTGTGTGAATCAGTGGAGTTGTTAAAATCAGAAGGATTCTATAAATATTTTTAAAAATAGGAAGAAAAGTTGTTTGTCTTCAGTGTCAAACAATTTGACTTGAATAAAGCAGATTTGATGTAGAGTCAGGAAAACTGTAAATAAATTTAAGTTACACATTGAGTTCCGTCAGTGTAAAGTTGATTACTGAACATCCATCATAGAGTAGAAAAATTATTTCTTACTATTCTGAAAATGGTAGTCAGTTGCTAGATGCAGCAATCCATAATCACTTGTCATAAGTGTATAAATATGTATGTTAAACCGCCTGTCTGTGCAATATAAAAATGTAAGTCCTTGTATCATCAATAAGCATACTTTTTTTAAACACCACCTGCTTATTCTGTCTGGGAAATGCAGCTTTTGATGTCCTTCATTTTGATGAAATTTTGTACCTTTTGTTTCTACTTTGTGTAAAAGTTTGTTGTGTAGTTTGAAATTACATAAGGGAATGTAAAGCAGATTCCATTAAATATGTCTCATATGTCACTGTTAAAGTGTTGCCTGTTTGCTGACCTAGACCCTGTGAAAGATGGAGAGCCATTAATGGGTAGTGTCAATTCTCTGCCACAGTTCAGCAATTGGTATCCTACTAGCCTCCACTTCAGTTGCCACTCTTACTATTCTGGAGTACTGACTGATGCTATAGCTAAAGTCCAATGGACATTTTCTAGTATCTCATCCAATATGTGGCTCTTTTGTGAGGAATCCAGGATGGTTAGTGGTGTAGATTATTTAATTCTGGCACACTGGTGAAGGCATCACTGTTGAGTCATTGAAAACAAAAAATGCTGGAGATCACAGTCGGTCAGGCAGCATCCATAGAGAGACTGCAAGCTAACATTTCAAGTCTCGATGACTCTTCATCAAAGCTGAAGTTCAATACAGTTTAGATTCTAGCATCTGCAATAATTTGCTCCTACTACTGAGACATTGCCCTGTTCATTTGTCGTGTGTGTATTTATGGAACCAAAAATACGTGTGTATGTACACTGAAGGACTGACATTCATACACACACACATACACACATCTTTACATGCTCATTGTTAAATTTTCATATATATACTTGTGCTTTCTTCGCAGAAGTTACTAGAATTATAATTGATTTCTCCAGTCCCTAGAGCAATTGCAGCACTACTTCCAATAGTGCAAAAGCAAAATATCGCAGATGCTGGAAATCCAAATTGAAAAACAAAAATTTGGAATATACTTCATAGCTCAGCCAACATCTTTGGTCAGCCTCCATCATCCTCAGCGTGATGTAACTGCCAAACACATCCTTCTATTTTCAGTTCTCCAAAGGAACCACTCCTTCTGACTATCCTGGCTCGCTTTTAATTTAGAGAATTCATATATCTGTGCCTACTTATGGAGTAGTGGGCTTGATTACCAATGTACTCCTTTCATCAGGAGACAATGACATCTTGAGCAGTGAATACAACATTCTAAATTGAAAGGTTTATGAGCAGATCAGAGATTTATTTTCCTGGAGAAAGTGTTTGGAACCTGGATGGTGGGATGGGAGGAAACAAAATATCAGGTTTTGCATCTTAGCTGTCTTGGGAAGAGGAGGAAGTGTTGACTGCAAGAGAGAACTGTCTTTGTTTGCAGGCTTTCTGAGGTTTGAGTTCAATTGCTCCTTTACAGGTCAAAGATAAACCACAACATTATAAATTCAAAGCATGGTCCTAGGCAGATTTTCAACCCACAGATACCAGTGTGTCTCACAAAAAGTATCGATTTGCACTTCTCCAAAATGGACATGAGCTTGTGAAATAGTAAGTGACTTCCACACAGATCCACTTTTGAACCTTAAGTTGCAATGAAGCCCAGTTGGTACAGTCTTCTCACACAGCAGTGCCCACGCTTCCATCTTCCAATGTATATATTGCAAATATGCCTTTACATGTCTCCACCCTTTTCGAAATATGCTTCAACACAAGATAAACATGACATCTATGCAATAAAACACATCAAAATTTCTACCATTTCTTGTCACCGTCTCAAATTTTAAAACTATTTCAGCATCATTACCTTCTTGATAATGCATCTGCAATTATACTATCTTTGCCAGTGATATGAACAATTCTTATATTATAGGGTTGAATTAACAACTTCCATCAAAATTGACTTGTATTTTGTAATAGCATATGACTCTCTCACTTCCTCAGAACAGAAGAATCATATTAGATTCAAAATGTTGATTCTGTTTATCTCTCCACAGATATGTTGCCAGACTTATTGAGTTTCTTCAGTGTTTCCTGTTTTTATTTCATATTTCCAGCATGTGCAGTATTGGGTAATAATCCCAGGGTCTGCTTTTCCACTGTAGTGAATATCTTGTGATACCAGTTATATTTCTTAGAAAAATATCCCATTGCCTTATCAATTTCCTATTCTATACTGACTTTAGACATATTGCTCCAACTGTCTTTCTATTGGTCATCCATAATGAACAAAAACCTGAATTATTTTCTTTTTTTAAACCATTAATTTACCTACAATCATCCTCAAAGGAAATTGGGCTGTCTTTTACATAACTGTAAGAATATATTGCTTCAGTAAAAGTCCTGCACAGTCTAATGAATGGTTCTTCAAAAACTAACATAGGTATCAAAAGGTACTGGTTTAAATACATGTTGAATTTATTCCCAACCTGTAGCTCTGTGAGAATGCTTCAACTTCCTTAACAGAACTCCATTCGTAATACAATACGCCAAGACCCCTGCAGCCTCAACTTCAATGTTGGCTTGTTGTGTTAACTTGCTGAACTCCAGACCCATCTTCTTCTTAGTCACTCATGGGATTTGGCTGTCACTGGCTGTGTCAGTATTTATTGACTGTCCCTGAAGGTGGTGGTGGTCAGCTGCATTCTTGAACTGCTGCTACCCACACATTTCTCCTTCACCAGTTCTCCTTATTTCACGTCCAGTCCTGCAGTGTCCACGTTTAAAAATCTCATACTGAGCCCCCAAATGTTTGTCACAACCCTGTAGGAAGAGTGATCAAGCTTCACTGCTACTATGGGAAATCTTTGGTGGCAAGTAATAAAAATAATCAAACATTTATCCCAATCCTGAGCATATTTGTGATAGTATGCCTTAATCATTATCTTGAGGATTTGATGGTATCTCTAAAGCTTCATGTTTATGGATGATATGCCATGGAATTCAATTGCTTTACAGCATAGTGGCAAATTTGCCTAGCTTTGACTGCATCTAGAACAAAAGAAAGGTTACATCGATAAACGAAATAAATATTATTTGTCATTAACACTGGTTCCTAACAAATGGAAACAAAAGTTTATTAACTAATACTTTGCAAACTTCTATAATTTCCTTTTTAAGAAAAATATGCATAAGCAAATTCATAAATAGGACAGCCTAAACTGAGAGACCACAGAACTATTATGAGTGGGGAAAAAAGGCAAAAAGAAACATTCTGTGGAACAAGAGTCCAAAAGACAAGGTGACTTTTGCACACTTCTTTTGCTTTCTAGTGATGATATCACATCATTGTTCACTTCAGAGTGATGGAAAATCCAGAGTCATGTTGAGGGATTTGTTTTGAGCTCAAGATTTCATTTTCAGACTCTTTGACTGTCTTAGTTTTTCAGCTGGAAGGGGGTGAGAAACGGAGAGACTTGTATTTACTTGCAGGATTTCTGGAGATTTGAGTTCACCTGCTCCTTTTCAGATCTGCAACAAACTGCAATAATGAGGAGGTGGTGGCAAAGTTAGGATTTTAGTTGTTTAGTAATCAAGAACACCAATTCTGGGAGCATGGGTTTGAATCGCACCATGATGATGCAATTTGAAATTAATTAAAATTTGGAATTAAAAAGCTAGCCAAACTAACTATTGATTGTTGTAAAAACCCAGTTGATTCACTAATATCCTTTAGAGAATGCAATCTGCCATACTTATCTGCTCAGGTCTGACCCAAACACAACTTCAAACCCAGCAATGTGGGAGACTCTTACCCCTCTGTTTTTTTAGGGACAAGTGATAAATACTGGCCTCGCCAAAGATGTCCAAATCACATGGCCAAATTTTAAAACACCTGAAAATTCAAAGGTTGTTGCAAGGCAGCTTTCTCAACCCACATACACCTCATGGAAACTTGTCTCGCAAAATTATCAACAGCTGCTTCTTTCCAAAAAACTTACATGACCTGTGTAACATGTAAGTGAACTCCTTGCAGTTCCAGTTTTGACCTTTGAGTTTCAAAAATAAAGCACTCGACACATTCACCGCAATGTAGTAATCTCCAAAACTGCCATTTAACTTTTTTTTAAAAATGTAACCTTTAAGTGAAGTAACTGCATACAGGCTGGTACCATGTCAGCAAGTCACCTTTTATTTATATGTGCATAGTTCATTGGCTCTGACCAGTCAGCTCAAAGTCAGTCCCTAGACTGAGGAAGCTTTCTGAATCTTCTGTCTGTATCTGTCAGCCAGGGCTCCCTGATTGGCTCAGGTTAACAACCTCAATCAGGGATCTCATTGTCAATATGATCCACCTGGCCATGATTCCAATCACTACACAAACAAAAGGCAATTTGAATAAGCATCTGTAGAACATTTGTCTGCAAATGTGGCTTCAAGCAGCTGGTTGCTGATCACTTGAAGTCTCCACCTTGCTCCCACTCTGTCCATAACCACCTATACTGCCCCATTGAAGTTTAAAGTAAACTGAAGGAATGGCACTTCATCCTAGTTCAACACTTCACAATTTTCTCAACTCAACATTGAGTTGAATAGCTTCAGCTTGTAACCATCTGTAAGAATTGTTATTACCTAACTTAAAAAGGTCATTAACTTGTTACCTTCAATTTGTTCCTATCCATACAGATGTTGCCTTTTCTGCTGAATATTTTCAATGCTTTCCAATTTTTATACTTCCATTAAGTTTTATTTTAAATTCATTCACAGGACAATGACATCGTCGGCTAGGCCAGCATTTTTTGCTCATCCCCAGGGTGCAGTTACAAGTTAACCACACTTCTGTGGGCCAGACCATTTGAGGATGGAAGATTCCTTCCCTACAGAACATTAGCGAACCAGATGGGTTTTTCCTGACAATTGACAACAAATTCATGGTCATCATTAGACTCTTAATTCTAGATTTGTATTGAATTTAAACGTCACCTTCTGCCATTGCAAGATTCGAACCACATCCCTAGAACATTACTTACATCTCTGGATTAACAGTCTAGCAACGATACCACTTCACCATCAGCTCTCCTAAATTCCAAGATAATGAGCTCAGCACAATATAGGGTCAAAAATAGACCTTTCCCAGTCAAAGTGGCACAGATCTGCACTGGAAAACATTGAGCATTTTTGGACCTTTTTAAAGACGTGTAGATTGGAGCAGTGAATGAATATGGACTTCTCAAGTTAACAAGTTTTACAAATAGTGCACACAGTTAAGCAGCATTTGCAGCAACAGAAAATAAGCCAAAAAATGACTTTTTAAAAAATTGAATTGAATTGACTTATTGAATTAAATTGAATCATTTATTGTCACATATAACCAATATAAAAAGTGCAAAAAGTGTACCTTCGCCATACATGCATGGCACTATTCACATTAACTGAGAATAAGTCAAGAAGAAAAGATACTTGAGAGTCTAACTTTCCTTTCCATTGCTGCACCTACTCATGGCTTTCCAGCCCACGCCATACTGCCACCAGCATGCCACTCACCAGCTTACTCTGGCCACTGCTGCCTCACTGGCCTGAATTCACCGCTGCTGCCTCACCAGCCCACTCTTGATCCACATTCTCAGTCAAAAGAACAAAAGAGTAGTACAGCACAGAAACAAGCCCTTCAGCCCTCCAAGCCTGCGCCGATCACCATGCCCTACCTAATCTAAAAAAAAACTTTCTGCTCTTATTCGGTCTGTATCCGTCTATTCCCTCCCTATTCATGTAACCTTCTAGATGCCTCTTAAATGTTGCCAACATTTTCACTACCTCTTCTGGCAGTGTGTTCCAGGCTCCTACCACTCTCTGCATGAAAAAATTACCTCACGCCTCTTCCTTAAACTTATGCCCCCTCGCCTTGAACCTGTGACCCCTTGTAATTGAAACTTCAACCCTGGGAAAAAGCCTCTGACTATCCACTCTATCTACACCTCTCATGATTTTGTAGACCTCTATCAGTTCTCCTCTCAGCTGCCGTCTTTCCAGTGAAAACAATTCTAGTCTTTTTAACCTTTCCCCATAGCCAATGCCCTCGACACTGGGCGACATCCCGGTGAACCTTCGCTGCACTCTCTCCAAAGCTTCCACATCCTTCTGGTAATATGGTGTCCAAAAATGCACATGATACTCCAAATGCAGCCTAACAAGGGTTTTATATTAGCCGCAACAGGATTTACCAATTCTTGTACTCCATGCCCTGGCCGATGAAAGCAAGCATGTCTTATGCCTTCTTAATCAATTTTTCCACCTGCATTGCGACTTTTAGGGAACTGTGGACTTGCTCACCCAGAACTGTCTGTATGTTCATGGTCCTAAATTTGATCCTCCAAAATGCATCACCTTGTATTTGTCTACATTAAACTTCATCTGCCGTTTCTGTGCCCAAATCACCAGTCTATATCCTGTCGCATCCTTCCACAATCGTTGGCAATATCAGCAATCTCACCAATCTTCTTGTGTTCTGCAAATTTACTGATCAGACCTCCCACATTTTCCTCCAGATCACTTATATAAACCACAAACAACAGAGGACTTAAGATTGATCCCTGTGGAACACGACTAGTTATGACAAAACAGTCACAAAACTGAGCTTTGGCTCGTGATCAGTAGTAACTTTTACAAATCGGTTTTGTCATAGAACATTTTCTGAAAATACATTTCAGACAGGTAGGCTGCCTAAACAGGATATTATTACACATTTTCAAGGGTAACAGCAAACATGTTTGTTCATTTTCAATAAATACATGGGATGGATAGCTATTTCAGTATTATGTTAATAGTGCTGATTTTTTTTCAATGCTGCAGTTACCATTTTGTAAAGATATTTCCATATGTTTTCTTGTGCTACTTCAGAAAGGTTTAGGATGACAGTTATGGTTGACCTGCAGCAGATCAATCAGATTCCTCGGGTCACTTTTTAACAGAATATTTTAATCAAAAGCTACAAAGACATCTAATGTATGGAGCAAATCTATTATAACATTAATCAAATTCTGCAAGACATGGAGAATAATGACTCTGAGGAACAACTCCATAAATTAATTATTATCCCAAGATATGCAAATGACAGAATAAACAAGAAGCTGAAAGGTCACCTTTTATCTAAATTACAGAATATTGCCGTGTTATCTGCAGTACAACACCGATTGTCAATCTCCATGAAAATAAAACAAAAACATAACAAGCCTGTGGTGCACAGCTGAAATCTACATGGCTCTCACATTGCTGTAGCCCATCAAGGATATCAGATTAAAATTGATTTCAAAGCTCTGAACAAGTCTCCCAATACACTAACCTTTCCGACAGGAAGCTAGCAGGGCCCTTTGTGGCTTAAGGAGCAAGGTACAAGAGACAAGCTCAAGCTAAAAAGGTGACAGAAAGTCACACATTGAAGACTTGACGTCAACAGACTCGAAAAATACTTCCAGCAAAATTCCAACAAATGGATATGCTTTGCTGAGTGGAAAAAAAAATTGGCAAGTTGCAAATCCCAGACAGTCTTTTACACTACTGCATCAGTGAAATCTTCGCGTCCATAGAATTTACCTATAACAAGGCATTTACAAGGAACAGAGACAATATCAATTACAAAAAGAACCTGATTTTGAAACAGAGAAAATATCAAATACTCTAAATTAGCCCTTTCAGAGAATAATGAAATTAGAGTAAGACCAGGAACTATTTCTCTCAATTAATAAAACATATGTCAACAATTACCAGTTAGGACTCTCAGTTCTGATGTTTATAATATATTTATTGAGCATATGGCAAGTAATCTTATACTCACTGTAGAATGGAATAAAATGTACACCTCAAGCTCATAAACTATGAATCAACACTGAACCTGTAGGTCAAACAGATATTTTCATCTTTTGGGCTCCTTGATGTTTCTAGAAGACTAAGCCAGACAATATTCAAGATATACTACAACTTTCATTTACGCAGCGCCTTTAGCATGAGAAAGATCTTAAGATATCTCAAGAACATCAAGCCAAGGAGATGAGAGGGGCTAATTGAAAGGTTGGTCCAAGAGATGGGTTTCATAGTAACATCAGTGCCTTAGCCTTTTGTGCCTCTACTGGTTATTTGAAAGAGACATTCAATTATTTCCTTTCCCATTCTAAGACGGTCAAAGGAGGAAAGGGAGTTGGCAAAGTTGAAGGGTTTAGGGTTTGAATTCTAGAAATTGGGATTGAGGCAGTTGAAAGAACAGCTAACAATAGTGGGCGGGAGGATTTAGTGTGAATGGGATAAAGACAGCAGGGCTTTCGATGATCTAAAGTGTTTACAAATACTGTAAGATCTATGGACAGCTGAGAGAGCTTGAAGTAGTCAAGCATGGAAACTAGAGGACACGAAAGGGGTCTCAATGGCTAATAAACTGGTGTTCAACATCGGCAACGTCACAGATATGGAAAACTTTGGTCTGAGTACCGTAAGGAGTCAATGGAAAATAATGAGAAGGAAATAAACATCCAGTATATAATTAATAATTTACACACAAATATATAGAAATTATTTTGTTTCTTTTAAATCCTTGTACACTTTTTAAAGAAAACTCGTGATTATAAAATTATTTTATTCTATATCGTGACTATCTTCAGCATCACAATAAAAATCCAAGCTTCTCACTATCTTCTATCACTTTTTCTTTACCTTTGATCAATTTGCTTTCATTGCATTTTTCTTAAACCTGCTTCCTTCATTCCAATCTTTGGTCATGTTCCTTCCTTGTTGTACTAGACCAACCTAAATTTGCAGCCCTGCTCTTACAACATTGATTCAAACTCTGCACATCTTAAGCTCTTTTTACATCACAGTAAAACAGTCACATTTTGAATTTATGTTAAAAGGTATGTTGTGAGTCTATTAAATCACAGAAGAGAAAGCAAGACTCTCACATTATGCCAATTTCTTCCTGTCTGGAACCATCAATTTAGAAGCACCTGGCAAACTGCCACTGCATCCAGAAACAGCAATTAAACAGTTGTTGACCCCATAGCCTTCTCATTGCAATAACACAGAATTGCTGGAATTTGGAAATCCCGTGAATCAGATTTTTTTTTCTTCAGTTCTCAATTATATTAGCTAATTGCTAATGGCGCAGAGAGTCAAGAGGGCAACCGAATGTTGGGTATAATGGGTTATCCCCTCAACTAACCAGATACAGGTACAGAGAAAGGCAATGAGTCCATAACAAAGAAAAGTCATGGTATAAATTAGTCAAATTAAACAGAAAGACAAAGAGAAAAAAGGATTAGTTTAAGAGTCAGGAAAATAACAGACAAAAGGAAAAAAATACTTAAAATTAAAACTTTTGCAGAATTCTAGGAATAATTTATTACCTGCATGAATATGGTTTCACAGTTTTATTGTGCTTATTCAGATCTCTGAAGGGTATTTGACATTTGCCATCAACTGAGTCCTTACAATGGCTCTAAATGGCTGCAGCACAGGTGCAGTCAGGAGAATCACACAAATCCAACACTTTGATGTCACACAACGATGTGGGATGGGAGCCTCAGCTAGAGACAGTAAATTAATTTGTTTCGGTGAGACGAACAATAGAGCAGCACAAACCATCGAACAACTGTGGTGAATTTGGGGCTGGACACATAGGAAGACACATAGAATCAGGAGTATCTCTTCCAGCCTGTCGGGCTTGATCTGACATTTGGTTAGCTCGTGGCGATTGTCTATCTCAACTTTCTGTTCCATCCTCATATTCCTTCATGTCATTTGTATCTAAAACTCTGTTGTTCTCTGTCTTGAACATGCTCAATGATTGCTTTATCAGGTATAGAATTCCAAAGGTTCACCATTCACTAAGTGAAGAAATTCCTCCTCATCCCCACCATAAACTGCTCACCCTTTATTCTGAGACAATATCTCATAGTTCCCAGCAGCCAGGGAAACATTTTATCTTTACCTATCCATTAAAGTTTCAATTAGACCACCTCTCATTCTTCAAAACTCTCAGAAGTACAGACCAACCTTCATTAATTTCTCATTATAAAACAAATCCACATCTCAGGGATAAATTTACTGCACTCACTCTAAGATAAACATATCCTACTTTAGGAAAGGAGACCAAAACTGCATACAAGAACCCAGATATTCTAATGGCTAGACACTTCTAAATGGTGCAGATTGGATTTGTGTGTCAGGATTCTACAGAACCCGAAAGTTAGCAGAGTGTGTGCAAATTGCTCAAGAGTTTGAAGTTCGAATGTACAATTTTCCTGCATCTGGGACCCTCTGAATAAATCCATTTACATTAGAGAATTACATAGAAGATAGAAAAGTACAGCACAGTACAGGCCCTTCAGCCCACAATATTGTGCCGACTTATTATCCCACCAGGATCAAATTACCCTGCATACTGCACATTTTACTATCTTCCTTGTACTTACCCAAGAGTCGCTTAACAGTCTCTAAAGTATCTGACTATTCTGAAAGTTCCACTTCCAATAAGCTTATTGTTACTCAGAAAACAGTAGAGAATCAAATGAGAAGATAGCAAGGTGTAGAGCTGGATGAACACTGCAGGCCAAGCAGCATGAGAGGGGCAGGAAGGCTGACATTTTGGGCCTAGACCCCTCTTAAGAAAGGGGGAGGGGAACGGGGGTTCTGAAATAAATAGGGAGAGAGGGGGGAGGTCGATAGAAGATGGATAGAGGAGAAGATAGGTGGAGAGGAGAATATGGGTGAGGAGGTAGAGAGAGGATAGGTCAGTCCAGGGAGGACACACAGGTCAAAGGGGTGGGATGAGGTTAGGAGGTCAGAAATGGAGGTGTGGCTTGAGGTGGGAGGAGGGGATATGTGAGAGGAAGAACAGGTTAGCAGGCGGGGACGAGCTGGGCTGGTTTTGGGATGCGGTGGGTGGAGGGGAGATTTTGAAGCTGGTGAAATCCCCATTGATACCATTGGGCTGCAGGTTTCCCAAGCGGAATATGAGTTGCTGGTCCTGCAACCTATGGGTGGTATCATTATGGCACTGCAGGAGGCCCAGGATGGACATGTCGTCCAAGGAATGGGAGGGGGAGTTGAAATGGTTCACGATTGGGAGGTGCAGTTGTCTACTGCAAACTGAACGTAGGTGTTCTGCAAAGCGGT
This sequence comes from Stegostoma tigrinum, assembly GCF_030684315.1. NCBI lineage: Eukaryota > Metazoa > Chordata > Chondrichthyes > Orectolobiformes > Stegostomatidae > Stegostoma > Stegostoma tigrinum. The sequence goes on from NC_081374.1 coordinate 33,915,304, forward strand.
CCCCAAGCCGCTGCTTGGTTTCCCCAATGTAGAGGTAGCCATACCGTGTACAGCGGATGCAGTATACCACATTAGCAGATGTGCAGGTGAACAACTGCTTGATGTGGAAAGTCTTTTTGGCTCCTGGGATGGGGGTGATGGGGGAGGTGTAGGGGGAGGTGTAGCATTTCCTGCAGTTGCAGGGAAAAGTGCCGGGTGTGGTGGGGTTGGAGGGGAGTGTGGAGCGAACAAGGGAGTCACGGAGACAGTGATTCCTCCAGAAAGCAGACAAGGGTGGGGTGGGAAAAATGTCTTTGGTGGTGGGGTCAGATTGCAGATGGCGGAAGTGTTGGAGGATGATGCGTTGGATCTGGACGTTGGTCAGGTGGTACGTGAGGATGAGGGATATTCTGTTTTGGAGGTTATTGCAGGGATGGGGTGTGAGGGATGAGTTGCGGGAAATGCAGGAGACACGTTCGAGGGCGTTCTCAACAACTGAGAGGAGGAAGTTGCCGTCCTTGAAAAACAAGGACATCTGAGATGTACGGGAGTGGAATGCCTCATCCTGGGAGCAGGTGCGGCGGAGGCGAAGGAATTGGGAATGGGGATGGCATTTTTGCAGGAAGGTAGGTGGGAGGAGGTGTATTCTAAGTAGCTGTGGGACTCATTGGGTTTGAAATGAATATTGGTTTCTAGGTGATTGCCGAAGATGGAGGCAGAGAGGTCCAGGAAGGAGAGAGAGGTTTTAGAGCTGGTCCATGTGGAGGGTGGAAGGTGTTGGTGAAGTGGATGAACTGTTCAAGCACCTTGTCAGAGCATGAGGTGGCGCTGATACAGTCATCAATGTAACAGAGGAAGAGGAGGGGTTTAGGGCCAGTGTAGGTACGGAAGAGGGATTGTTCCATGTAACCTACAAAGAGGCAGGCATAGCCTGGGCCCATGTGGGTACCCAAGACCACCCCTTTGTCTGTAGGAAGTGCATGGAATTGAAAGAGAAGGCTTTGAGGGTGAGGACGAGTTCGGCTAAGTGGATGAGGGTGTCAGTGGACGGGGGACTAGTCAGGCCTGCTGGACAGGAAGAAGCGGAGGGCCTTTTGGCCATCTGCATGAGGAATGCAGGTGTGTAGGGACTGGGCATCCATGGTAAAGATGAGGTGTTGGGGTCCAGGGAATTGGAAGTTCTGGAGGAGGTGGAGGGCATGGGTGGTGTCACGGATGTAGGTGGGGAGTTCCTGGACCAAGGGGGAGAAAATGGAGTTGAGATAGGTGGAGATAAGTTTGGTGGGGCAGGAGCAGGCAGAGACAATGGGTCAACCAGGGCAGTCAGGTTTGTGGATTTTGGGAAGGGGATAGAAACGGGCAGTGCAGGGTCGGGGAACGATGAGATTGGAGGCTGTGGATGAGCGGTCATCTGAGGTGCAGAAGTTGTGGATGGTTTGGGAGATGATGTTTTAGTGGTCGGGGTTGGGGTCATGATCAAGAGGGAGATAGGAGGTGGTGTCAGAGGGAGCAGAGGGCTGCACATTCTGCAGGTCTGGGCCAAGGAAGAGAAAATGGAGTTCAGATAGGTGGAACTGGGACCAAGGCGGAGTTCAGCAGCTCCAAAGGACACTGTAGCACCCAGTCCTGCCGAGTCTTCACCATCCCCCCAAACCTCCCCCTTACTGAGGACAAACGGTCAGTCCTCAGAGAGGGGCTCACCTTTGTCCCCCACCTCCCACACATCAATGACTACTGGTCACATTTGGGCATTGAATAGTTTTTGCGCCACCTCCTCCTCCACACTTACTTCTTTAGTCGCGAGCCTAACCCTTCCTTTACTGACCCTTTTTCCCACCTCCAACACACTCCCTCCTCCTGGACACCACCCCAAGGCCTCCTACCTTCCCTCGACCTCATCTCCAACTGCCGCCGAGACGTCAATCACCTCAACCTCTCCACCCCTCTCACTCACTCCAACCTCTACCCTGCAGAATGTGCAGTCCTCTGCTCTGTCCACTCCAATCCCAACCTCAGCATAAAACTCGCAGACAAGGGAGGCGCAATTGTAGTATGGCACACTGACCTCTACATTGCCGACTCTCCGATATGTCCTCCTGACCTACCTCCTCCCTACCTCCCCACGTACACTGACATTTACTGGCTCCATCCCCACCTCTTTGACCTGTCTGTCTCCTCTCCACCTATCTTCTCCTCTATCCATCTTCTATCTGCCTCCCCCTCTCTCCCTATTTATTTCAGAACACCCTTCCCCATTTCTGAAGGGTCTATGCCTGAAATGTCAGCTTTCCTGCTCCTCTGATACTGCTTGGCCTGCTGTGTTCATCCAGCTCTACACCTTGTTATCTCAGATTCTCCAGCATCTGCAGTTCCTACTATCTCCGAGAGAATCTAATACCTGGTCCGACTCCTACGTAACTAATAAGCTGACCACTCTACTTTCACCAACCCACCCCTTACTTCGTCTCCCTGAATCCTTTCTACCCCAGACCTTTGACAACAACTTACCACTGTACCCATCTGGCACCCTAACCATCTTAACCAGCTGCCAACCTAAACTGGCACTGATTTTATCTCTTACTCTTTTACTATATCTGTCAAAGTACCCGGCTCTACTGCTGGATCTTAAAACTCAGATACATTATGCTGATTGCTGCAAGAGAGGCTTGGTTTGGCTTCCCCTGACTATCCTGTATACTTCTCCAACCCCACCACACCCGGCACCTTCCCCTGCAACCGCAGGAAATGCTACACTTGTCCCCACACCTCCTCCCTCACCCCTATCGCTGGACCCAAGATGACATTCCACATTAAGCAGAGGTTCACCTGCACATCTGCCAATGTGGTATACTGCATCCATTGTACCCGGTGCGGCTTCCTATACATTGGGGAAACCAAGCGGAGGCTTGGAGACCGCTTTGCAGAACACCTCCGCTCAGTTCGCAACAAACAACTGCACCTCCCAGTCGCAAACCATTTCCACTCCCCCTCCCATTCTCTAGATGACATGTCCATCATGGGCCTCCTGCACTGCCACAATGATGCCACCCGAAGGTTGCAGGAACAGCAACTCATATTCCGCCTGGGAACCCTGCAGCCTAATGGTATCAATGTGGACTTCACCAGTTTCAAAATCTCCCCTTCCCCTACTGCATCCCTAAACCAGCCCAGTTCATCCCCTCCCCCCACTGCACCACACAACCAGCCCAGCTCTTCTCCCCCACCCACTGCATCCCAAAACCAGTCCAACCTGTCTCTGCCTCCCTAACCGGTTCTTCCTCTCACCCATCCCTTCCTCCCACACCAAGCCGCACCCCCAGCTACCTACTAACCTCATCCCACCTCCTTGACCTGTCCGTCTTCCCTGGACTGACCTATCCCCTCCCTACCTCCCCACCTATACTCTCTCCACCTATCTTCTTTACTCTCCATCTTCGATCCGCCTCCCCCTCTCTCCCTATTTATTCCAGCTCCCTCTCCCCATCCCCCTCTCTGATGAAGGGTCTAGGCCCGAAACGTCAGCTCAAGAAGGCAGTTCACCGCCAATTTCTCAAGGGCAACTAGGGATAGGCAATCAATGCTGGTCAGTCGGTGACACCACATTCCGTAAGTTAAGGAATGAGAACATATTTCCAAGTCAGAGTGACGAGGGGCTTGAAGGGGGACTTCTGCCCATACCCCGTCTTCCAATTGGCAGCATCCCGCCCGAACTCAACTCCTGCAGTCCATTCTCAGAACTTGTACCTGAACCCCCTCCACATCTCCATTGGCAGCCACCCTCAGTCTTGTGGAAATTCAAGCAGAGGACCGGGGGGGGGGGGGGGGGGGGGGGGGGGGGGGGGGGGGGGTGGTTTGCATGTGGCCAGGACATTCTAAGAATATCTGGATTGCCTAGTCACAAATGTGACTCCCACCCTCAGAATATCCATGGACAACTGGCTTCACTATAGGGCAGGCTCTCTCTACTCCAGCTGCAAAATCCTGGACTGCGCCTAGATGTAATGGATGTGAAAGAAAGACAATAAACTTGTGGGAGAGCTTAACTGGTGTAGGGGACAATTCATTAGTGATAGTTCTATCACATTTGTAAATATATGATCACTGTACATCATCAGCAATGTGAGCAAATGTCATTTTAACAGCAACTGTAACAGTGAAGTTAAAGAGGCAAGCTGTCTTTAGTTCCTACCCTGTCAGAAGGATTGCAGTTCTTTCTATAGTACTGTACAAGCAAGAACGTCTGGCAGCATTGAATGGAATGCATCAGGTACTGTAAAGGCTTCCATCAGTTTGTAACTTTAACTTTTGTGAAACAACAGGAAAAGCAAAGAAGTGGTCACAGAGACAATAACAGGGTTCAGTGCCTGGATCTGCTGGGGGCAATTCCAATCAGCCTATGTGAGGAGGATGCAAAACCAAGCAGCTGCTCAGTTTTGTGATCAGTTAGCAGTCACAGCCCCTGCAAATGGCATGTAACCGTCATTGCTTAACACTGGGACGTGGAGGCCTCTGACCAGCAGGGCAACAGGATGCTTTTACATGGACCATTTACATAGCAGACCTGACTCAGATATTTATTACACAAACCAGATGGCACGAATTACAGAAGGTGTATATTAGTGTGGTATGAAGACTGAGACCTTCGTCCCCTCAAAACACACACCCGCACCCTTGTTACCCAAGAAAGGCAGCATTGCGTTTAGGCTAATGGTGTGAGGTAGGCAGCTCCTGGCCCTTATGCTGACTATGAGATCTCGATTTGTGAAATGCAGCACACTGTATAGCATTCACTATTGGAGTTTAAGAATTATAAAAGTTGCATAGAATTCTACTTGTCCTTTAGACCCAAATTTACAGAAAACATGGACAAGGTTTTTATATTTCCCAAGAATGATCATTTTTAAGAAAATAAAGAGATTTTAATTGACAAAGCTTTGAACTCCCCTTGAGACTGAGGGCCCTGGAATCAGCTGTTCCCCCTCCCCCGGACTTGGCCTCTTCCTGTGGTGCAGATAGCTTCCCATGGATTTCCCTTTCCTGCTGGAACCCAAGCCTACCTGTCAGACTGGCCTCCGATTAGGTGCAACCTGATAGTGCACATGACTGTGTTAACAGACCATCCCCACCTCACCACCTCCACACCCCCCCGCCAAACACTCTCTGCTCTCAGTCAGTTGGGTAAAAGCTCATTCCACATGTTCACAGTCATTGAGGGAAGCATCAGTGAAGACTGCCCTTGTATTGGACTAATGACTACATTCTTATCGAGTATTCCTTGCCCCCTGTGCAGTTGTTGGATTATCTATAAACATGTACCTCTGACTGTTTTCAATCATTCTTGATTCTTTTATTTTTACCGGCACATTATTTTCTCTGTCCCTACAGGATTGTGATGAGTTATCGATAGAACAGATTTTTTTTCTAACATCAATATCACAGAATTATCTTTTCTGCACAATTCTGAATTGTTTGCAGCCAAACCCTTTATCTGGAATTCCTATAAATGAAAACAACTTTATGTTCTTGTTGGATTAGAACTTCTGTTGTAGGCAGAGGTCAGTATAGAAATCTCTGCTGTGTAACCTTGATGGACTGGGCTTCAAAACTCATGGCTTACTGCATTGGTACCTCTGAATGATGACAGTTGCCCTGGGCTTCACTGGGAACTACACCTCCAAGGCTCTGAGTTACGGCTATTTGGTTGAAGCACATTCAGTGTGTTTGCTGTGAAAGCAACTGGTATGCCCTGTAGGTGTGATATTGATGTAGCATGATGTGAAACAGCAACAAATCCATCCTCTCGACTGACCATCGCTGGAAAACATGACAAGCCTGGGTTTGTGTCAGTGCAAAGCAAAACAAGCAAGCCTGTAAGTCCTCACTGTGGCTTGGCACAAAAAAATATGAAAAGGGAAGGCAGAAATGGTGTGAGCATCCAAGCCGTTGCAAAATGAGCAAACACCAGGAAAGCAAGATAAGAGTCCACAGATTCATTCCAACCCAATGCGTGAGAAGGTGCCTGCCCTGTCTGCAAACTGCAGCAGCATTGCAATGAAAATTTTCAGTGAGCTCCAAATTGCAGCACTGAGGTGGTGACCTGCATTAAAAAGGGAGCCAGAAATGTGCCACAAATTTAGGGAGGCTGCTAAGGTTCTGGGAAGTGTTGACCAGATTGGATGTCTGGATGAGATATCAGCAAGTTGCAGTCGGCAGGTACCTGGTCAGATGCTGATGTGAAAATGTTGCTGTCTAGATTTTCTCCACAGCATGAAAAAATGGATTCTACATATACATGAGGTTGGATTATGTTCTACTTGGATGATAATACAGGACAATAGGCCCCTTGCTGCTCACTAGCGAAATCCTCATTGAGCCATTGGAGGCTTATGCACAAAATTAGACTTGTCTATTGAAAACCTACTTTTTTCCAGTCTCACTGTATTTTCCTAATTGTCTTGCCATTGTCACATCATTCAAAGGCTGGGAAATTTCAGCCCATGCCTTTCCATTCTTAACACACTCAATACAAGTTAATCTGTAGTGATATTTTATATTATTGGTTTCTTAACACTTGTCTTAAAATAGGACCAATATAACTTTCACAGAAGGAGTGGGGATAATGGGAGTCGGTTCTAAATTGTACATCTGTGGTTCATGGAGGTAAATTCTAATGTAAATAGCAGCAGCTTAGAGCCATATCTGGTTTTCATTAGCCAGGAATTGGACATGTCATTTCAAAATTAAACATACAAGGAGTAAAGACAATTGCTGGAGCTATTGTATAGATCCTTAGTGAGAACAAACCTAAATATGTTATGGAGTGTTATCTCACTGGATTGTGATTCTGCTCATAAAGTTTTACATTATTACTGAGTTTCGCATTTTTAACTGGGACTTCTAATGCAGGCTCCTTCAGAAATGCAAAGTGTAGCTGAAATAGACACAGTTCCCCTGACTATCCTGTATACTTCTCCACTATACAGGGGAACTGTGTCTATTTCAGCTACACTTTGCATTTCTGAAGGAGCCTGCATTAGAAGTCCCAGTTAAAAATGCGAAACTCAGTAATAATGTAAAACTTTATGAGCAGAATCACAATCCAGTGAGATAACACTCCATAACATATTTAGGTTTGTTCTCACTAAGGATCTATACAATAGCTCCAGCACTTGTCTTTACTCCTTGTATGTTTAATTTTGAAATGACATGTCCAATTCCTGGCTAATGAAAACCAGATATGGCTCTAAGCTGCTGCTATTTACATTAGAATTTACCTCCATGAACCACAGATGTACAATTTAGAACCGACTCCCATTATCCCCACTCCTTCTGTGAAAGTTATATTGGTCCTATTTTAAGACAAGTGTTAAGAAACCAATAATATAAAATATCACTACAGATTAACTTGTATTGAGTGTGTTAAGAATGGAAAGGCATGGGCTGAAATTTCCCAGCCTTTGAATGATGTGACAATGGCAAGACAATTAGGAAAATACAGTGAGACTGGAAAAAAGTAGGTTTTCAATAGACAAGTCTAATTTTGTGCATAAGCCTCCAATGGCTCAATGAGGATTTCGCTAGTGAGCAGCAAGGGGCCTATTGTCCTGTATTATCATCCAAGTAGAACATAATCCAACCTCATGTATATGTAGAATCCATTTTTTCATGCTGTGGAGAAAATCTAGACAGCAACATTTTCACATCAGCATCTGACCAGGTACCTGCCGACTGCAACTTGCTGATATCTCATCCAGACATCCAATCTGGTCAACACTTCCCAGAACCTTAGCAGCCTCCCTAAATTTGTGGCACATTTCTGGCTCCCTTTTTAATGCAGGTCACCACCTCAGTGCTGCAATTTGGAGCTCACTGAAAATTTTCATTGCAATGCTGCTGCAGTTTGCAGACAGGGCAGGCACCTTCTCACGCATTGGGTTGGAATGAATCTGTGGACTCTTATCTTGCTTTCCTGGTGTTTGCTCATTTTGCAACGGCTTGGATGCTCACACCATTTCTGCCTTCCCTTTTCATATTTTTTTGTGCCAAGCCACAGTGAGGACTTACAGGCTTGCTTGTTTTGCTTTGCACTGACACAAACCCAGGCTTGTCATGTTTTCCAGCGATGGTCAGTCGAGAGGATGGATTTGTTGCTGTTTCACATCATGCTACATCAATATCACACCTACAGGGCATACCAGTTGCTTTCACAGCAAACACACTGAATGTGCTTCAACCAAATAGCCGTAACTCAGAGCCTTGGAGGTGTAGTTCCCAGTGAAGCCCAGGGCAACTGTCATCATTCAGAGGTACCAATGCAGTAAGCCATGAGTTTTGAAGCCCAGTCCATCAAGGTTACACAGCAGAGATTTCTATACTGACCTCTGCCTACAACAGAAGTTCTAATCCAACAAGAACATAAAGTTGTTTTCATTTATAGGAATTCCAGATAAAGGGTTTGGCTGCAAACAATTCAGAATTGTGCAGAAAAGATAATTCTGTGATATTGATGTTAGAAAAAAAATCTGTTCTATCGATAACTCATCACAATCCTGTAGGGACAGAGAAAATAATGTGCCGGTAAAAATAAAAGAATCAAGAATGATTGAAAACAGTCAGAGGTACATGTTTATAGATAATCCAACAACTGCACAGGGGGCAAGGAATACTCGATAAGAATGTAGTCATTAGTCCAATACAAGGGCAGTCTTCACTGATGCTTCCCTCAATGACTGTGAACATGTGGAATGAGCTTTTACCCAACTGACTGAGAGCAGAGAGTGTTTGGCGGGGGGGTGTGGAGGTGGTGAGGTGGGGATGGTCTGTTAACACAGTCATGTGCACTATCAGGTTGCACCTAATCGGAGGCCAGTCTGACAGGTAGGCTTGGGTTCCAGCAGGAAAGGGAAATCCATGGGAAGCTATCTGCACCACAGGAAGAGGCCAAGTCCGGGGGAGGGGGAACAGCTGATTCCAGGGCCCTCAGTCTCAAGGGGAGTTCAAAGCTTTGTCAATTAAAATCTATTTATTTTCTTAAAAATGATCATTCTTGGGAAATATAAAAACCTTGTCCATGTTTTCTGTAAATTTGGGTCTAAAGGACAAGTAGAATTCTATGCAACTTTTATAATTCTTAAACTCCAATAGTGAATGCTATACAGTGTGCTGCATTTCACAAATCGAGATCTCATAGTCAGCATAAGGGCCAGGAGCTGCCTACCTCACACCATTAGCCTAAACGCAATGCTGCCTTTCTTGGGTAACAAGGGTGCGGGTGTGTGTTTTGAGGGGACGAAGGTCTCAGTCTTCATACCACACTAATATACACCTTCTGTAATTCGTGCCATCTGGTTTGTGTAATAAATATCTGAGTCAGGTCTGCTATGTAAATGGTCCATGTAAAAGCATCCTGTTGCCCTGCTGGTCAGAGGCCTCCACGTCCCAGTGTTAAGCAATGACGGTTACATGCCATTTGCAGGGGCTGTGACTGCTAACTGATCACAATACTGAGCAGCTGCTTGGTTTTGCATCCTCCTCACATAGGCTGATTGGAACTGCCCCCAGCAGATCCAGGCACTGAACCCTGTTATTGTCTCTGTGACCACTTCTTTGCTTTTCCTGTTGTTTCACAAAAGTTAAAGTTACAAACTGATGGAAGCCTTTACAGTACCTGATGCATTCCATTCAATGCTGCCAGACGTTCTTGCTTGTACAGTACTATAGAAAGAACTGCAATCCTTCTGACAGGGTAGGAACTAAAGACAGCTTGCCTCTTTAACTTCACTGTTACAGTTGCTGTTAAAATGACATTTGCTCACATTGCTGATGATGTACAGTGATCATATATTTACAAATGTGATAGAACTATCACTAATGAATTGTCCCCTACACCAGTTAAGCTCTCCCACAAGTTTATTGTCTTTCTTTCACATCCATTACATCTAGGCGCAGTCCAGGATTTTGCAGCTGGAGTAGAGAGAGCCTGCCCTATAGTGAAGCCAGTTGTCCATGGATATTCTGAGGGTGGGAGTCACATTTGTGACTAGGCAATCCAGATATTCTTAGAATGTCCTGGCCACATGCAAACCACCCCCCCGGTCCTCTGCTTGAATTTCCACAAGACTGAGGGTGGCTGCCAATGGAGATGTGGAGGGGGTTCAGGTACAAGTTCTGAGAATGGACTGCAGGAGTTGAGTTCGGGCGGGATGCTGCCAATTGGAAGACGGGGTATGGGCAGAAGTCCCCCTTCAAGCCCCTCGTCACTCTGACTTGGAAATATGTTCTCATTCCTTAACTTACGGAATGTGGTGTCACCGACTGACCAGCATTGATTGCCTATCCCTAGTTGCCCTTGAGAAATTGGCGGTGAACTGCCTTCTTGAGCTGACGTTTCGGGCCTAGACCCTTCATCAGAGAGGGGGATGGGGAGAGGGAGCTGGAATAAATAGGGAGAGAGGGGGAGGCGGATCGAAGATGGAGAGTAAAGAAGATAGGTGGAGAGAGTATAGGTGGGGAGGTAGGGAGGGGATAGGTCAGTCCAGGGAAGACGGACAGGTCAAGGAGGTGGGATGAGGTTAGTAGGTAGCTGGGGGTGCGGCTTGGTGTGGGAGGAAGGGATGGGTGAGAGGAAGAACCGGTTAGGGAGGCAGAGACAGGTTGGACTGGTTTTGGGATGCAGTGGGTGGGGGAGAAGAGCTGGGCTGGTTGTGTGGTGCAGTGGGGGGAGGGGATGAACTGGGCTGGTTTAGGGATGCAGTAGGGGAAGGGGAGATTTTGAAACTGGTGAAGTCCACATTGATACCATTAGGCTGCAGGGTTCCCAGGCGGAATATGAGTTGCTGTTCCTGCAACCTTCGGGTGGCATCATTTTGGCAGTGCAGGAGGCCCATGATGGACATGTCATCTAGAGAATGGGAGGGGGAGTGGAAATGGTTTGCGACTGGGAGGTGCAGTTGTTTGTTGCGAACTGAGCGGAGGTGTTCTGCAAAGCGGTCTCCAAGCCTCCGCTTGGTTTCCCCAATGTAGAGGAAGCCGCTCCGGGTACAGTGGATGCAGTATACCACATTGGCAGATGTGCAGGTGAACCTCTGCTTAATGTGGAATGTCATCTTGGGGCCTGCGACAGGGGTGAGGGAGGAGGTGTGGGGACAAGTGTAGCATTTCCTGCTCCCACCCACCCTCCTGCAAAAATTCCATCCCCTATTCCCAATTCCTCCGCCTCCGTCACATCTGCTCCCACGATAAGACATTCCACTCCCGCACATCCCAGATGTCCAAGTTCTTTAAGGACTGCAACTTTCCCCCCACAGTGATCGAGAACGCCCTTGACCGCGTCTCCCGTATTTCCTGCAACACATCCCTCACACCCCGCCCCCGCCACAACCGCCCTAAGAGGAACCCCCTCGTTCTCACACACCACCCTACCAACCTCCGGATACAACGCATCATCCTCCGACACTTCCGCCATTTACAATCCGACCCCACCACCCAAGACATTTTTCCATCCCCTCCCCTGTCTGCTTTCCGGAGAGACCACTCTCTCCGTGACTCCCTTGTCTGCTCCACACTCCCCTCCAACCCCACCACACCCGGCACCTTCCCCTGCAACCGCAGGAAATGCTACACTTGTCCCCACACCTCCTCCCTCACCCCTATCGCAGGACCCAAGATGACATTCCACATTAAGCAGAGGTTCACCTGCACATCTGCCAATGTGGTATACTGCATCCACTGTACCCGGAGCGGCTTCCTCTACATTGGGGAAACCAAGCGGAGGCTTGGAGACCACTTTGCAGAACACCTCCGCTCAGTTCGCAACAAACAACTGCACCTCCCAGTCGCAAACCATTTCCACTCCCCCTCCCATTCTCTAGATGACATGTCCATCATGGGCCTCCTGCACTGCCACAATGATGCCACCCGAAGGTTGCAGGAACAGCAACTCATATTCCGCCTGGGAACCCTGCAGCCTAATGGTATCAATGTGGACTTCACCAGTTTCAAAATCTCCCCTTCCCCTACTGCATCCCTAAACCAGCCCAGTTCATCCCCTCCCCCCACTGCACCACACAACCAGCCCAGCTCTTCTCCCCCACCCACTGCATCCCAAAACCAGTCCAACCTGTCTCTGCCTCCCTAACCGGTTCTTCCTCTCACCCATCCCTTCCTCCCACACCAAGCCGCTACCCCAGCTACCTACTAACCTCATCCCACCTCCTTGACCTGTCCGTCTTCCCTGGACTGACCTATCCCCTCCCTACCTCCCCACCTATACTCTCTCCACCTATCTTCTTTACTCTCCATCTTCGGTCCGCCTCCCCCTCTCTCCCTATTTATTCCAGCTCCCTCTCCCCATCCCCCTCTCTGATGAAGGGTCTAGGCCCGAAACGTCAGCTTTTGTGCTCCTGAGATGCTGCTTGGCCTGCTGTGTTGATCCAGCCTCACATTTTATTATCTTGGAATTCTCCAGCATCTGCAGTTCCCATTATCTCTGCCTTCTTGAGCTACAGTCCACATGCTGTAGGTGATCACAACACTGTTGTGGGGTTTGGGTGGTGGGGGTGGAATTCCATGATACAGACACTAAAAGGAACGGTGACAATTTCCCAAGTCAGGTCAGTGAGTGGCTTGGAGGGGAACTTGAAGATGGTGGTGTTCTCATGTATCTGCTGTCCTTGTCCTAGATGCTGTCTACAGAGCTTGTTTGAACTTCTGGAATGCATCATGATGCATAGCGCTGCTACAGATTGTTGGTGATAGAGGGATTGGATGTTTTTGGAGAGCAGGTGACTGGTCTCTAGCAATCCTCCGAATATTTCTTTTTTGAATAGCTACATAGATATGCCGGGAATGTACTCCCCAGATTAGGCTCCTCGGCCCAAACCAGCTAAAGCACCCACTAAAGGTGTTATAATAGGACAATTACAAATGATATCTTCAAACCAAATTATTAAGGGTTAATTGGACTTGACAATGAGCAATTGAAATAAAGTGGGAAAGTGCATGGAAAACAGACCTAATGCAAAAAAAGCCTGTTTTGATGCAGAGACAAACACATGACATTAAACTGCCTGTGAGAAATGCCCTGTTGGACCATCACACAGAGCCACCTGGAGATGTTTTTCCTGCATAATGGAAGTGTCTGGAAAACCACTGGAAGTACTATAAATGATAATTACAGCACATAGTCTTAAATTCAAACAATACTAATGTCAGGGACTTTGCCTCATTCAGTGGGCTGCACCTCGGGCAGGGGTTTGTGACTGTAAGACGACAGCGAGGCTTGTTGTCACCTTAACATGTGTTATTTGCTGATGGACTTCACCTTGGAGTAGGATCACAAACGGTGCCGGGAACCTCAAGTTCTCCAAACTGGCCATGGTAAACCCGGGTCCCTGATGGGTAAAAGGGCATAACACTCATTGTCAGTATATATTTACTGACTTTTACATATTTACTGCTATATATTTATTACTTTTTAATATGTATTTACTGATTTGTATATATTTACTGTGTGCAAATATATTAAGCAGTAAATATATATCACCATTTTAATAATCTTACTGCAAATAAATGTAGTAATTTGGATCACTTAACCCATAGAATTTATTGCTACATTCCACCAACTCCACTTAACAGGTGTCAGTATCTGAGCTGATGAATTTTAAAATTTTAGATGAAATGCAACTGGTGGGGCAGTAATGCACCCTAGCCCACTCTAAGAATGCCAAAAAGTCAAATAAACATCACCTATTCATTTCCGAATAAGGTTCCAGACCCGAAACATCAGCTTTCCTGCTCCTCGGATGCTGCTTGGCCTGCTGTGTTCATCCAGCTCAACACCTTGTTATGTCACCTATTCTCAATCTACTCTGGAGCTGAGATAATAAAATGTGAGGCTGGATGAACACAGCAGGCCAAGCAGCATCTCAGGAGCACAAAAGCTGACGTTTCGGGCCTAGACCCTTCATCAGAGAGGGGGATGGGGGGAGGGAACTGGAATAAATAGGGAGAGAGGGGGAGGCGGACCGAAGATGGAGAGTAAAGAAGATAGGTGGAGTGAGTGTAGGTGGGGAGGTAGGGAGGGGATAGGTCAGTCCAGGGAAGACGGACAGGTCAAGGAGGTGGGATGAGGTTAGTAGGTAGCTGGGGGTGCGGCTTGGGGTGGGAGGAAGGGATGGGTGAGAGGAAGAACCGGTTAGGGAGGCAGAGACAGGTTGGACTGGTTTTGGGATGCAGTGGGTGGGGGGGAAGAGCTGGGCTGGTTGTGTGGTGCAGTGGGGGGAGGGGATGAACTGGGCTGGTTTAGGGATGCAGTAGGGGAAGGGGAGATTTTGAAACTGGTGAAGTCCTCATTGATACCATATGGCTGCAGGGTTCCTACTCTGGAGCTGTTTTGGTTGACCCCGAGAGGAACATGTATTTTAAACACTGGCAGTAACTCTTTACCGAGGTTTGGATGTCCCATAAGGATATTGCTGGAGGAGAAAGAATAATATTATTTGAACCATTTTCTGTTATTGTAATTAAATCCTTCAAACATTTTTTTTGGTCTGGTGTAATATAGTTCATAGTTCTCTTGTTTAATTAGCATTCTAAATGTACACTGGCAGCCTCTATTGAATGTATTCAATAAATGAATTCAATGAAATTTCTAAAATAAAAAGCAAAATTACTGTCTGAAAAGCTAGGTTTCACTTTGGGATGTGACTTATCCAATATTAATATCTGCCCAGATCATAACACAGGATTTCCGGACTTTGGGCTCTAATGCCAGTTTCACAAAAAATTTCAAGCCTAAGTGTGGATTAATCAAGGTTCGGTTCAGTTTTAGCACAGATTTCCCTATTTTTCTATTCAACCATAGCATATATGCAATCTTATATGCAGTTATAACCCGTAGTAAATGTCACAGTTTGGGAATAAAGAATTTATTGTGACATATTTCTGCACATTCTTAGGTGGTTGTCACAGAAACCTCAAGTTCCATAAATATATTCATCTGGCAGTGCATTACATAATGTCCAAGGAAAGATTAAAACACTCAACGTCGTAAGCAGCTCTTTTCCAAAAGAACAAGAGTTCTAATGTCTTAAATAAACAATAAGGCCAACATGAATAGAATTTTAATGAAGTGCCTGTGAATAATTAGTATATTTTACCTCAATTTGTTGCTTCAATTTATCTTGCAGGCATTATTTTTTAAAGGCAGTGTCCATTCAGAGAATAATTTGCTGAAGTGAGATTAATTATTAGACAACTGTTGCTTTATGGAAGACTTCAGTCTCTGTAGGCTGATTGCGTGGACTGGACACATTTTTCAAAATGTGACTCTGAAGCAAACTCCTGTTGCTGTAGTAAATTTAGTCAAAGTTTGGGAGTAGCTTTATTACAGGCATAGTAACAACATGCAATTACAACAGACAACTGACCTATATTATGACTGTGAATCCTCCTCAAACATCCAGTTTAAATCCTCACACTTAAGTGTAAAACCTTCCAACATTTCACTCCACCCTTTTTCAAATCCCGATTTGATCCACTTCTGTATCCACCATTGATGCCACAGTAATAATTACTTATTTTGCATGTCTGCAAATCTCCACTTTGAGCTCATTTTTACCAATCTTCCTTTAAGAATTCCATATCTTAGATTGGTTATCTGGCTGGTTTGTGATACAGAGTGACACTGGTAGCATGGGTTCAATAGCCATATACAGGCTGAGGCCACCATAAGGGACTGCCCTTCTCAACCCCTCCCCTTGTCTGAGGCATGGTGACCCTTGGGTAAACCATCATCAGTTGTGTCTCTCCAATATTCCTCGGGGAGTATGGCTACATTACATTATTTTTGGGGTGTCAGTTTAGCTCAGATTTGTGATGCAGAGTGGGTTCAATTCGCACACCAGCTGAGGTTACTATGAAGGCCTTGCCTTCTCAACCTCTTGCCCTCACCTGAGGCATGATGGCCCTCTGGTTAAACCACCACCTGTTACCACTTTAGAGTCACAGGCTATGGCAATTTTACCATTTTGTCTTAGACTAAACTTTGATCATATGTTGAATATGGATCTGAAAACACTAATACTGAATAAGTGCCTTAAGAGTCACCTTGGCGATGATACAATGAGGACTTGAGGAGTGTTACTAAGAATCTTTAAGGAGTCAAATTACAGCATGGTATGGCAACTGCTCTTCCCAAGGCTGCAAGGAGCTGCAGAGAACACAACCGAGTCCATCAATCAAAGCAGCCTTCCGTTGTCTCCCTCTATACTTCCCACTGCCTCAGGAAAGCAACCAACATGATCAAAGCCCCTTTCCACCCTGGTAAGACTCTCTGCCACTGGGCAAAGGTATGAGTTTGAATACACATAAAAACAAATTCTAGAGATAGTGGGAACTGCAGATGCTGGAGCATCTGAGATAACAAGGTATAGAGCTGAATGAACACAGCAGGCCAAGCAGCATCAGATTTCTGAAGAAGGGTCTAGAACCGAAACGTCAGCTTTCCTGCTTGGCCTGCCATGCTCATCCAGCTCTACACTTTCAAACAAATTCTAGAATAGCTTCTTCCCCAATTTAATCAGTCTTTTGAATGAACATCTCAAATGTTAATTTTAATGTCTCTCTCTCTGCAGCTGTAACACTATTCTGCACTCTTTTCTGCTACCCTGATGCACTTTGTATGGTATGGTCTGCCTGTAGACCACACACAAAAAAAACACTTTTCACTGTATCTCAGTACATGTGACAAAATAAATCAAATCAAATCAATTCAAACTTAAGACCAAATCCACTGAACAGATTCTGTGATAATGTATATCATATTCTGTAACGTGTAAACGACGCAGAGATACAATAAGCTATATCTTGTTTACTAAAGTAGACTGTTCTGGGAGACCAGAAATGGTCACTGTCATCCATACTAGACCACACAGACCCCTGAAGGAATTTCTACCTAGAAAGTATAGTGGCACTGCACAAAACATTATCCCTCAAAACATCTCTCTCTGGTATCGTGGAAACCTTTTGAATTTTCCTTGGTTCATTTTCCCATGTGAAAACGCTATTCAAAGCATGGCTCACTAGAATCAGACACACAATGGTATATAAGTTCATCCTAATTTCTATCTTGTCTTTTCCTTTCCCCAATTATCATCTTTCACCAAAATCCATCAGAGTGTACAATAAACTGCAAGGAATTGAATATTGAATGAGTGAAAGTAGATCCAAAGGCCTTTACAATAAACAGGGGACATAGCCACGTAAGGGTAATGCAAGGTATTGCAAAGGTTAAAAGCTATAATTCACTGCAATGAAGTCATGCAGTCAGCCTACTTAACATTAGGGATGTGATAGTGTGAGCAGCGGAGTGCTTCTATGATTAACAGTTCTTATGGCACATCACTTGCGAACAATGACTTAGAGAATAAATAACACGTAGCACCAATTCAGCTACATCAAATGTAGCTTTCCATTGTCAAAGGTCTTCATTGCTATTCACTTGTATAGCTGTCTTTCCTGCACTTTTACACTCACAGAAAGAATAATTCTAACAATCTGCTAGCGCTGTTACCATCCACAAAGAATATACAATCGCTGATCTGACTGATTTGTAACTTCATAAAGCACAAAAGCAATGCTCAAGTAGTTTACAGACATTGATTTGACTTCATAATAAACTGCATTCTCATTATTCACTGCCCACCGTCTTTTCCATAGCATAACGCAATGAGAGCCAAAATAACAGTAGAATGACCTTGAGCAAAGCCTGTGAAAGACACTGCTAGCAGAAAATTACTCAAATAGACCAAGTTACTTCTTAACAAACGGAAGCAAAATCAAAAAACAAAATGAATTATACGTGCATTATTTTGCCTTGTGCCAGCAATAGTTTTCTTTGATGAAAGATCACGACTTCTTTTAAATGGAACAAACTACTATTGACGTTAGACTATTGTTGAAGATTCAACTGGGTGGAAGGGCCAGCCTGATGTTATTCTCCTTTTTTATCACCCTTCCAAAGTGATGGCAAGTATACCATATTGTAGAAAGCGAACTGAATGGCAGGCATGCAAACCTGCTGAGAAGCATCCTTCATTGATGCTTGTGCTGCTATATCGATCGAATGGAAGATTCATTTTCCACTTCAAAGAAAAACAGTCATATTCTGATGTTTAACAGTAAAATCTGATGCTATCTGCAAATGATCAACTAGTTCAAATGATTGTATATATTTCATACGGTTTCTCTTGAGCCTATAAATGCATATTGTTCTATAACAGTGAATTCCCATTACCAACTATCCCCAATATGATTCAATATTTTAGACATTCAAATGAGTTAAGTGTGGCCCATTATAGACGATGAGATGCAAACAGCGATTCCACATTATATTCAACCAGCCTTGCATTCAAAAAGCACTTCCATTGTTACTAGCATGTGGTATTTCAGCTACGTCACGCTTTAAATCGCAGGCACTGAATAGTTTGTTTTATAACACAACTAAGCCCCAAGATTGGGATTTTTACATCAGATTCCGAGAATTTTCTCAAGGAAAGCCATTTCATTTAAAAAGTCAGATCACTTAATAACATAGTATTAAATGAGGGGAATAATATTGGACTACCTTTTAAAATAAGCAGTTAAAGCTCATGTAGAGTCATTCATGACCTAAAAACATCCATAAAATGGTTTGCAACCAATTCAACATTTTTTTTAAAAAGTGCAACCATTGTTCATGTTGGGAACTGTGAGAGACACATTGAACACAACATGATTTAAGAAAGGTGATGTGAGAGTGACTGTCCTTAACATCAAGTCAGCATTTGACAGAGGCTGGTGTCAAGGACCTTGAGTAAATCTGAAGCCAATAGATATCAGAGGCAAATTCTCCACTGGCTGGAGTCATATGTGGCTCACAGGAAGATGCTAGTGATTGTTGGAGGTCAGTCATCTCAGTTCCAGGAGATGTCTACAGGAGGTCCTCAGGGCACTGCGTTTGGCCCAACCATCTTCAGTTATTTCATCAATGAATTACTCTCCATTATATCATCAGAAGTGGGGATGTTTGCCAATGATTATACAATGTTTGGTACCATCCACAATTCCTCAGGTATTGCAGCATCTATATGTGGGAAGCCCAAGTAATATTTCAGTTTGAGTTGATATGTGGTAAGTATCATTCATGCCACACAAGTTCTGAGCAATGACCATTCCCAATAAAAGACAATACAACCATCTCTCTGTGAAATTCACTGGTATCACTATCAACGAATTCCCCATTGACAACAGTCTGGGAGTTACGATCGACCAGAAACTCAACTAGATCAGACATATATCAGGCTGGTGCTTGGAATTCTGCTTACAGTAACTCACCTCCTGTAGACCATCGCAAGTTAGGAGTGTGATGGAAAACTTTTTATTTACCTGGATGAGTACAGCACTAACAACTTTCAAGAAGCTCGACACCATCCAGGATTTGTTTGATTGATATCCATTTGAGACAGATAGATTTGGACAAGGCAAGGGAAACAATGGTTCCTGGCAGTGGACAGGAATGCTGAATTTGAAATACAAACAAATCAGCCATGGTTTATTTAATGCTAGGAAAGCTAGAAGGGCCAAATGATCTATTTCTCCTCCTATTTCACAGGAACAAGTTCCATTCTCCAGCTTCAACATTCATTCACACCACAACCAATGCTCAATGGCAGCAGTGTGTAACATCTACAAAATGCACCACAGCAACTTACCAAAGTTCCTTCTCTGGCTCCTTTTCAGGTACCTTGGCATATTTGGATCTAGCTGAAATGGGAGAAGTATCTCGGTCTAGCATCTCACCAGAAAGTCAGCAACATCAATACTGCAGCATTCCCTCATGACTGATTTGGAATACCAGTCTGGATTATACTGTCAAGTCTCAAGACTGAATCTTGAACTGAAACATTGTGACTTACAAGAAATTTGTGCAAATGTGAGCCAAGAAAGTGGGAGCATTGGCTTCACGGTAGCATTCTAGCCTTCTGGTTAGTCATAATACTCTGTGAGGCGGGTGACGATGAACGGAGATCCACCTCAGAATTTTAGGCTGACCTATAGTCAGATATTCAAATCTATTGGGTTATGCGTTCCCACTCATCCCGCATAGTATGAGTTTTAGGAGTTATAAAACATGTAATCCACAGGGACAGGACCTTTAGCCTACCACGTCTGTGCTGACCATGAAGCCATTCTAATCTAATTCCATCCACCTCTACTCCTTGCCAATTCGCATGTCTGTCTAAATAGCTCTTAAACTTTGCTATTGTCTCTCCGTCTACCACCTCCCTTTGGCAGTGCATTCTAGGCACTCACTGCCTTTCTGAGTTAAAAACGTGCCTCACACATCTC
Source organism: Stegostoma tigrinum (assembly GCF_030684315.1). NCBI lineage: Eukaryota > Metazoa > Chordata > Chondrichthyes > Orectolobiformes > Stegostomatidae > Stegostoma > Stegostoma tigrinum. Next base: position 33,935,671 of record NC_081374.1, read on the forward strand.
CTTTAAACATTCCCCTCTCATCTTAAATCTTTTTGGGCAGCATGGTGGCTCAGTGGTTAGCATTGCTGCCTCACAGTGCCAGGGGACCCAGGATCAATTCCAGCCTCAGGTGACTGACTGTGTGGAATTTGTACATTCTCCCCATGTCTGCAGGTGTTTGCTTTGAGTGCTCCAGTTTCCTCCCACAGTCCAAAAGTGTGTGGGTTGGATGGATTGGTCATATTAAATTGCCGATGGGGTCCAGGGATGTATAGGCTGGGTGGATTGACCATGGGATTGCGGGGATAGTTATAGGCATGTCTCTGTGTGTGATGCTCCTTATGGAGTTGGAGTGAACCTGTTGAACCTAATAGCCTGTTTTCATGCTTGGGGATTCTATGATCCGTGTGCCCTAGTATTTGATATTTCCACCCTGGGACAAAGAGTCTGACTGTCCATCCTATCCATATATAATTTTGTGTACTTCCACCAGGTCACCCCTCAGCCTCTGACACTCTTGCAAAATCAATCCAAATATGTCCAACCTTTCCAAATACTTACTACACTCCAATCCAGGAAACACCCTGCATCCTCTCTAAAGCCTCCACATCCTTTTTAAAGGTATGCTTTGAGAGCCATGCACAGTGTTCCAAATGTGGCCTAACCAAAGTCTTCTATTTCACAACATGGCTTGCTAATATTTATACTCAATGCCCCAGCCAATGAAGGCAAACATGCTGTAAGCCCTCTGTACCAGTTTAATAAACATCTAGAGCCTGTGGGACTAGTCTTTGTATTCTTGGTATGAAAATAACCAACTTAAGAATCCTTCCATGACCTTACAACAACCAGATTGCAAAAAACCAAATGGGAAAACTATGCCAAACAAGAAAACGCAACTTGCGAACAACTCTACTTCCAACATGGATGCCTGAGGAACCAGGTATTACCATGCAGTGTGAAGTACAACCCATCCACCAGGGTCAGAAAACAGCAGAACTAAACGGCCACAAAATGGTAAGGGTAATGATAAATGACGCACAGAACCGGCTCCACCGATACAACAGAGAAATTACGTGCCAAAAAACGTTATTCCCGGAAGCTACCAATCAAGACTGGACAACTCACATGGAATGAGCCATCAACATCAGACCCTGCAAGACAAGCTAGCCACACTCACCCATACAAACGGCAACACACAGAACAGACACACAGATAAGGAAGCTCTCCGACAGGAAACTGACAGACACGGAAAAAGCCATTTTCACCCAAGGACTGAACTTGAACTACAGAGGCGCCAACAAAACGGAATTCCTAGCCACATTGGAAGCCACACACAAGAACAACAATATCAAAGAACACACACAACAAACAATAAGACAGACAGTAATCCCGACACTAACCAGAAAGAGCAAACTCAACACTCTCAGCACATGGGAAAGACAGGCCCTGGGCAAATTAAAGAAGTACAAGAACATCACTACACTACCTGCAGGGAGCATGACAGTGAGACTGAATAAAAGGGACTATATCTCCAAAGCAGAAGCACTGCTCACTGACGAGAACACACACCAGCCAGTACAAACTGACCCAACACCACAACTAGGCAACAAAATCCGCTACATGCCACAAAGACTTAAACAGGACGGATCAACAAAACAGACTTCTTAAGAATGAAACCCGAAGGAACCAACACACCCCGATTCTACGGCCTCCCTAAAGCCAGAAGTCCCCCGTCAGACCCATAGTCTCCCTACCAGGCACTCCATCACACAAATTAGCCAAGGAACAACAAAGATAACTCAGGCACCTAGTCAACAAACAGCCTACTCCATCCACTTAGCCCAAGAATTCCTTAACTCCATCAAAGACATAACAACGAGGAGACCATGATATTGTTTGATGTCACTGCCCTATTTACATCAATAGACGTACCACTAGAAGAGAAACAATGACAACAGTACGAAAACAAGAGCACAACCCCAGTGAAACCATCTCCAAAGACAACATGCTCAAACAATTGGACCTATGCCTGACCACCCACCTCACCTTCAATGGCCAAACATACGAGCAAATCAAGGGGACACCCATGGCATCACCTATCTCTGGACTCATAGCAGAAATAGTGATGCAAAGACTAGAAAGGATTGCCCTTCTGCAAATCCAACTAAAACTGTGGATACGTATGTAAATGGCACCTTTGTCATCATTAATTGAAACAAATTAGAGGAAACACAAAAACTTATAAACAGCACGCTCACTGGAATAAAATTCGTCAGAGAGAAGGAGAAGAACAAACAGCTCCCATTCCTGGACGTCATGGTAGAGCGCAAGACAAATGGGGAATTGCAAACGGAAGTACACCGGAAAGCCACACACAGAGACCAGATACTGAGCTTCATCAGTAACCATCCCAGCACACACAAACGAAGCTGCATGCAAACGCTATTTAACAGGGCAACAACACACTGCAGCAACACAGAACTTTGCCAAGAGGAAGATGAGTATCTCTTCCAGGATAATCTCTTTTTTAGAATAATGGATATCCAAAGAATTCGGTCAGAAGATGCTTACATGAACAACATCAGAAAGAGACTTCACGCCCTGACACACTCATCACACTACCCTACAGCAGAAACTCACCACAAGACTCCTACAACCACTGGCCATCAGAGTGGCACCCAACCCCACATCAACCCTTTGAGAAGTGCTCACCCGAACTAAAGGCCCACTCCCCGGCATGGGCAGGACCAATGTCATCTACAAGATCCCCTGCAGGGACTGTGAGAAACACTACATCGGACAAACAGGAAGGAAACTAACAACAAGAATACATAACCACCAACTGGCTCCAAAAAGGCAGGACCAACACTCACTCATCTCAATCCACTTGGACATGGAGAACCACCATTTCAACTAGAACACCACCAAGATCCTGGGACAGGCTAGGCAGAGACAGGCACGAGAATTCTGAGAAGCCTGGAAGTCCAATAAGCATGCTATTAATAAACACATTGAGCTCAACGCCATATACATTCCACTATGGAGGAAACCCAGAAGTGAGGCAATCCATCTCAATGGACTCCAGAGTTTAAAAACTAGGCAGGAAAACACACCGACCCTTCATGAGAGGCTGCACTGAGGATGTTTCCAAGCATGGTAACCAAACGTCTGCAAAAGAAGAAGCCAGCTCGGCGAGCCAACCAACCTCAACACCCACAAGTTGAACTACAAATCTACTCCAAAGCCCTACAATCTGACTGCCTTTGACACCCAAGGCTGACACGACCCCTCTCCAGTGTGCTGTGAGCAATGCTAAAGAAGGTGGGATAATACAATGAGAAAGAAAATGTCAGATACTCCCCATCTAGGCCATGCCCTAAATACAACTGTGCAAGCACCACAGAGGAAGGTCTCAGCTGGCAGTGCCTGAAATGGTAGTACAACTGGCTTTTATGTATGGCACCAGAGGGATAAAAGCCCAGCGGTGGTGGGCACATCCACCTCTTTGTCCCCATTATTCCCCAAGAAAGGTGCTATGAAAATGCAGTTGCTGAATTAACGAGGCGAAGAGTGGAAGATTGTGTCAGAACAGTCACTCTGAATCTTAGTAGACCGGGCACCATGAATCTCATTCAACGAAACACTTTAATTGAAAATGGGGAAATTCCACCTTACGTTTCATTAGCAACTTGCTTACTCATTAAATTTAGCCTTTGAGCTAACAGAGGGAATAAAAAAGATAGAAAAAACTTTGTTTGCCGTGCCCTCTCACTGTAAGAGCTACAAAGAGATGAAGAGAGCCTATAGATTGCCCATCTCACATGAATGGCTTTGTTTATGGATATATAGCCTGTGTTTCAAAATTATTGGTGCTTTGGGATTTCTTTGAGACTAATGTTAAATGCAAGTGAGAACAAACATTCTTGAAGTACTCCCAAAATATTCCATTGATTCTGCTTATTTTCACTTTCTAATAAACACTTGTAAATGATAGCTTTTGGCATTTAATAAGCTGCATCACGCTGCTGTTGTGTAAGTGAATGAGTTTATCATCTCATGGGATATTCATCTTAGTCAGTTTCAGGCAGGTCAACTTGTAAGTGAGTATTTTCTCAGTAGATGTTGAAGAGGATTAGAAGATGTGAAAGCATCTTCTGAAATTTTGTGAATTAAATCAAGCTCCTGTTCACAGTGGCAATGAACTCAATCAGCACAAGAGTCAGTGAATAGAAATGAATAGGAAAACATGACTCTGAATTGCAAGCAAACTATTTGGTCTTTCAACCATTCAATGAGATCCTGGGTGATCTGACAACAACCTCAACTCCTCATTGATACCCAATCCTGATATTCTTAGACTAAACTGTTAGTCAATAATCCATCTACTTTTACATGAAAAATATTAAATGCCCCTGCCTCCAACACACTCTACAGAATACACTTACTCAAACATCACAGCCATTAAAGCAACAACTTTCAAAATGAAAGATTATTTTGCAATAAGCGGAAAAGCAATGTACTCGTTTCTAGCCAATTTTAAAATGATTGATTGGTTACATTTCCGGAAAAGTTCAGAGAGAACCCAGTCACTGCGCCAAAAATGTCAACTTCTACATAGTGAATTGTCACGATTTGGAAATTCAGCATCCTTTGCTGTACTTCCTTAATGGCTCAGTAAAGCCAGCAAAAGGAAAGCTGTTTTGCTGGAGTGCGCAGATAAAAGAACAAAGAACAATAACTCAACTTTGTTCCTGTTGTCTGGGAGGCATCAATCTTTTAGTAAGACGGTGACACTGACGATCAACTCAAATTTGACATAAATGTTGCAAAGTAAATAAGTCAAAATGATCTTCTACTGAAGAATAAATGACATATTCTGATACAACCTGAGCCAACTGAATCACTGGCTATTTTCTTGCTCCAAAGCTCACCAAGGAATTTTCCAGCAATTTTATTTCTGCTTCAGATTTTACTTTTGTTCTATTATTTTTGTCAGTTATTGAAGATGCTGGTCACATCTTTTTGTTTAGCACCAGCTGTTGGCCTTTTCAAACTTTCACAGCCATCCTCTTCAGTGATGCATTAATCCACAGTGCTTCAAACAATAGGTGCCCCTATGAGGGTAGGGCTGGAAGAATTTTTAAAGAAGCAACACTGCAGCCTCTGCAATGATGTAAAGGCTTAAAAGGAACATATTAGTGCCCATGTTGCTAGCCACTGTTTAACTCTATTGCCAACCTTAAGGCCAATTAAAACAGACAGGAAGTTCTAGCTGCAAGAAATTTAGACGACTGACCACACAATTCCACCAACCACTGAGGAACAATTAAACAAATGGCAACCCTGTCAGGAGTTAAATGTAATGTTAGTCATAAACCATTATAATCCACAACTTGCATAAATACTGCATGAGTTTCATATCTGCAGTAAATCGCTCAAAACAAAATGGTAGAGAGAGAAGCAGATTTACTGAAGAATGACCTTCCATGAGGACTAAAAGATGTTAAGAGATGAACAGCTTTTAAGCAAGTCCAATATCGAGGAAAAGAGGTCAGTAAATGACAAAGAAAGTGATTTGTGACAGAATGGAGGCAGACTTGATTAAGTAACGAAAAATGTGATCACTCAGCCAGTTACATCCTTATGATCTTCAAAATGTCGCTGTCTAGTAAAATTCTCCAAGCCAAAAATAAATAGGGAAAAACTTCAATTTTCAGAATTTCAAACTCGATGCAAAATGATCAAGAGTTTTGCAGATGAAGTAATATCTTGCTGCAGTTCCTTTACACTGTAGATCTCTGATGCATACTGCGGTAATTGCATTGAATAACCTTGTAAAATACTGAGGACACAGAGGAAAGTACATGTATCATTAGCACCATCTGGTGACTACATATGAGAATGGCAGCATGCTTCATTCGAATTTTGTGTTTTAAAAGATGTAGAATCGTAAAATCCTTACAGTGTGGAAGCAGGCCATTCAGCCTTTCGAGTCCACACTGACCCTCCCAAGAGCATCAAGCACTCCCCTGTGCCTGTAACTTTCCATTTCCCATGGCCAATCGCTACCTAACCTGCACATCTTTGATCTGTGGGAGGAGCACCCAGAGGAAATCTACACAGACACAGGGAGAATGTGCGAATTCCGCACAGACAGTGACTCGAGGGTAGAACTGAATGTGGGTCCCTAGCACCGGGAAGCAGCTGTGCTAACCACTGAGCCACAGTATCAACCAATGTGTCAAAAATCAAAAGTAAATCATGAATTGATGATGATGCAGGTATGGAAGAGGGCAAAAAGATATTATATTAGGAGAGGAATTCCTGTTGGCATGTACAACTGCATCCCTCCCCAACATCGATCCCACCATTCGCCACCAGCTCCCAGACTGTAGGTAATAAGAAATCAGCTGCATTAATGAGAATGTTCACTCTTATATTGTAAGCCTAAACACAAAATCCTAACTTGTTCTTGTATCTCATTCAATGCAAGTACTAGGAACAGGGGTGGCAATTTAGTCCCTTGAGCCTACCCTGCCATCTGAAACAATCATCGCTGATCTTATCAACCGCAACTCCACTTTCCTGCCCACTCTCCATATCCCTTCAACCCATTATGAAATAAAAGTCTGTTCATCTCCTCCTTAAATCTACTCAATGTCCCACCATCCACCACATTCTGAGCTAACGAATTCCATACATTCATGACCGTTTGAGAGAAGTCATTCTTCCTCATCTCTGCTTTAAATCTACTGTCCTTATCCTAAGACTATGATCTCTCATTCTCATTTGCCCCATGAGGAAATATCTTTTCTACATCTATTTTGTTAATACTTCGTAGTGCCTTAGATACCTCAATTAGATCTCATGTCATTCTTCTAAACTGCAGAGAGTATAGACTAAAACTGTTCAATCTTTCTGCATAAGAGAAAACTCTCATCTCCTCTGGAATCAATCTAGCGAACCTTCTTCTAACTGCCTCCAATACAACTACATCCCTCCTCAAGTAAGGAGAACAAAATTGTACACAGTACTCCAAGTGTAGACTCACTAATGCCTTGAACATTTGCTCAACACTTCCTTATTTTTATATTCTGTTCTTTTAGCAAACTCTATTTTCTTTCCTTATTATCTGTTGTACCTGATACTAGATTTCTATGATGCATGCACAAGAACATTCAGATCCCTCTGCTCCAATTGGCATTTCTCTCTGTTATACTAAGTTGCCTTTCTATTCTTCCGATCAAAATGGATAACCTCTCACTTATTCACATTAAGCTTCACCTGTCAAAATTTGATCCATTCACCTAACCATTTACAAATTCTATTTGTAATTTTTTTCTTCCTTGTAATTTAATCTCCCCCCCATTTCAGATCTGCAAATTTGGCTATTATCTGTCCCAAATCCAAGTCATTAATAGACTATAAGTGATTAGGGCCCAGGATTGAATCCTGTGTCACCCTTGGTTGTTGTAACTATGTTTAACCAGCATATTAACATCATAATTACGTTTCAATAGCCTCACTGGGCCTGATAAAATCAGACAGGATGTCAAATTTCACCATGATAAAAACCCCACACATTTTGTTTATATTTGTTTATTCTACCCTCTTAATCCAATTATAATCACTTATTTTGCTGACTGTAAATTTAAAATTAACATTGAAAGCTGTAAAGCGCTTCACAGAATCATTAAAGGCCCATCATACCTGTACTGGTTCTCATACCTAGTGATAATCTCCTGCCTTTTCCCTAAATCCAAAAAAAAAATCATCCAATGGCCTCTGGAACAATTAAACCTGCCTTGATCACCTTTCTATGTAAATGCATGCATTGCATTCCATATCCTAATTACTTACTGAATGAAGAAAGCGCTTTTACTTCCATCTCTCTTGCTTCATTTGTACATCACTTTAAATCTACGTGCTCTCGTTCCTTTTTTCATTTGCGAGTTTCTATCTTCCCCCTGTCTGGTGTGTAAATACTTGGATGTGCTTTGCTGGTGTCTTGCCTAACAGATAAGGGAGGGAAGATAAGCCAAAACCAGATTTCCCCTCTTTCCTTCCCAGAATTGACATTGTGGCTTATTTTTGTAAAAAAGCGGACACGTTTGTGTTTTGAAACTCGATCAATTTTTAAAAGCACCAACAACAGACGACTGATGTCCATTTCAAGCCCACCGACTCCCACAGCTACCTAGAATACACCTCCTCCCACCCACCCTCCTGCAAAAATTCCATCCCCTATTCCCAATTCCTCCGCCTCCGCCGCATCTGCTCCCACGATAAGACATTCCACTCCCGCACATCCCAGATGTCCAAGTTCTTCAAGGACCGCAACTTTCCCCCCACAGTGATCGAGAACGCCCTTGGCCGCGTCTCCCATATTTCCCGCAACACATCCCTCACACCCCGCCCCCGCCACAACCGCCCCAAAAGGATCCCCCTCGTTCTCACACACCACCCTACCAACCTCCGGATACAACGCATTATACTCCGACACTTCTGCCATTTACAATCCGACCCCACCACCCAAGACATTTTTCCATCCCCTCCCCTGTCTGCTTTCCGGAGAGACCACTCTCTCCGTGACTCCCTTGTTCGCTCCACACTGCCCTCCAACCCCACCACACCCGGCACCTTCCCCTGCAACCGCAGGAAATGCTACACTTGTCCCCACACCTCCTCCCTCACCCCCATCCCAGGCCCCAAGATGACATTCCACATTAAGCAGAGGTTCACCTGCACATCTGCCAATGTGGTATACTGCATCCACTGTACCCGGTGCGGCTTCCTCTACATTGGGGAAACCAAGCAGAGGCTTGGGGACCGCTTTGCAGAACACCTCCGCTCAGTTCGCAACAAACAACTGCACCTCCCAGTCGCAAACCATTTCCACTCCCCCTCCCATTCTCTAGATGGCATGTCCATCATGGGCCTCCTGCACTGCCACAATGATGCCACCCGAAGGTTGCAGGAACAGCAACTCATATTCCGCCTGGGAACCCTGCAGCCATATGGTATCAATGTGGACTTCACCAGTTTCAAAATCTCCCCTTCCCCTACTGCATCCCTAAACCAGCCCAGTTCGTCCCCTCCCCCCACTGCACCACACAACCAGCCCAGCTCTTCCCCCCCACCCACTGCATCCCAAAACCAGTCCAACCTGTCTCTGCCTCCCTAACCGGTTCTTCCTCTCACCCATCCCTTCTTCCCACCCCAAGCCGCACCCCCAGCTACCCACTAACCTCATCCCACCTCCTTGACCTGTCCGTCTTCCCTGGACTGACCTATCCCCTCCCTACCTCCCCACCTACATTCTCTCCACCTATCTTCTTTACTCTCCATCTTCGGTCCACCTCCCCCTCTCTCCCTATTTATTCCAGTTCCCTCTCCGATGAAGGGTCTAGGCCCGAAACGTCAGCTTTTGTGCTCCTGAGATGTTGCTTGGCCTGCTGTGTTCATCAGCCTCACATTTTATTATCTAACAACAGACTTTTGTAGTCTTAAACAAAGAAGATTGTTTATTCACACACTTAACCCAACAGGATCCAGTGCAATAATCAAACAGTCACTCACTGATTAAGGAAAGGGGTACATTTTTCCAAGTATTAATACCAAAGAAATACCAAGAAATCACAGCCTTAAAATTAGAGGGGGTAAATTTAAAACTGAAATGAGACGACATTTCTTTAGCCAGAGAGTGGTGGGCTTGTGGAATTCATTGCCACAGAGTGCAGTGGAGGCCGGGACGTTGGATGCCTTCAAGGCAGAGATCGACAAATTCTTGATCTCAGAAGGAATCAAGGGCTACGGGGAGAGTGCAGGGAAGTGGAATTGAAATGCCCATCAGTCATGATTTAAATGGCGGAGTGGACTTGATGGGCCGAACGGCCTTGCTTCCACTCCTATGTCTTATGGTCTTATGGAAACAGTGAACTAATCACTTGTATTTGAATGTCCAAAGGAGGAAGCCTGTTGCACTACTGATTTGAGAAGATGCGCAGAGTAGCTCAGATAGTGAGCACCCAGAAATTCAGATTAACTGCAAGGTCATTTTAACGACAGAAATGTTCACTGGTCATGTAGGTAGGCACCTGTGCCTGTTGCATCAGGGCATCCGATTTCTTTACATTTGAACTCAAAATTTTGGAATCAGGCTGGGAGACACTTTAAAATGCAAAGGTGACACAGCCTTTCCCTGGCACACTGTTATTCATTAGTCGAGGACTCTTATGGGTTTTGGGCTTTCAAGGTTCAGTATCGGAGAAGCAGTTTCAGTCAACTCATTCACAACTATTGGCATTCAGTGAAAGCTAGATGGTGGTATTTCAGAATCAAAGTATTAGTTTTAGTCACATGATTAGAGACACTTACATGCATTAGAATATGCATCGCCATCTTTCAAACTTAGCTTGGTGAGCACTGAGGTTTTCTTCATAACATTCTAAGCCCAGAGATCAAGAGCTGGATTTGCCCATTGTTAGTTAAAGCGAGGTGGCAAGTGAGTTAATTTTCTGGAATCTGGACAGCCTTGCCTTAGGCCAGATTTTCCTCACACGATCATCAATTTTTTACCTCATTAATTTTACATCTCAGCAGCTAAGGGCATTTCTCGGGGAATCCTACAGCCGGTGAGGTGGAAAAGCTTGCTGCCACTGGGGCTTTAGGGTTACCCACCCTGGGCACCATTTAAAAAGCCCAGCTTGAGACTCTGCGAGCCAAAACCCACCTCTTGAATTGAATTCTGATGACAGGGGAAAGGGGCTATTGTAGGAGAACAAACAGATGAGAATTCTTCCTCTGATGGGGTTGTGTGGCACTGAAACTCTGTGCCCCAGAAGATGGTGGAATTAGGGTCAAAGAAGATTTTAAAGATGGAGGTAGATAGACTCTTTTAAGGCAAATAAAACGGTTTGAAACATTAACAGGTCAGTCATGAGGCTGTCGATTGATGGAACAGGCCTCAGGAGCCAAATGGTCTACTTCCACACTTACTTCCTATGTCCCCATGCACATTCATCAAACTCGCGGGCCTTTTTTCACCTTCCTAGAGGTCATTTCCAAAATGATCAACAAGGCGATCTACCAGGACCCAAACCAAGTACAGACTCTTCTGAAAGATTTTCAACCTCCAAGGGCTGAAAGCAAATATGAAAGCCTTACTTTGACCAGAGTGTGTGGCTGACTGCTGGCGTGGTCCACACAGAACGTGACATTTGAGCTGCTTGAAGGTAACATGTTCGAGAGCTGCATTGGAATGTTGATAAGAAGCAAGTCATTCTCTAGTGGAGACTATGGATTACACCAAATCCAGACAGCATCACAATTACATGTCTCCCTGAAAGTAGTTGACATTGTCTGCAGACTGGGTAGCCATGTTTTCCAGTAAGCTGCTGTTGGCTGGGAGATTCTAAAGAGGATCCAATTCATGAACTCCTTTACTAAAAGCTGCTCCCATCAGACTTCACCAACCATCATCTGTAGATTGTATCAGTGATAATGGGAACTGCAGATGCTGGAGAATCCAAGATAATAAAATGTGAGGCTGGATGAACACAGCAGGCCCAGCAGCATCTCAGGAGCACAAAAGCTGACGTTTCGGGCCTAGACCCTTCATCAGAGATTGACAAGTTTTGGAGTCTGCAGTCCATGCAATACTGCTCCATGGCTGTGAAGTCTGGGTGACACATCATTGACACTTGAGAAAAGCTTGTACAGCTTAGCAAAGATGCTACTCATCACCAGGACAGATCCCCTCAGAAACATGAGCTTCCTCCAGGAAGCAGGCATCCTAAGCACGGAGGTGACAATCCCAATGTGACAGCTGTAGCTTCAATGGGCCCTGCAAAAGAATATCTTCCCAAGCACACTCGCTATTTCCAGCTCGTGACCGGCCCCAGGTAATGGGCCAACCAAAGGGAACATTTCTACGATACCCTGAAAGCAGACTTGAAGAAGATTGGCTATGATATCAACAGCAGAGAGGGTGGTGCACAGGTCGACCCATGACGGACAGGGAGTGCTCCACAAAGGTGTAGGTGGTTTTGGAAGATGACAGATGACAAAGGCTGAAAGGCAATGAGCAAGAAGAAAGCTCAAACAGTATCACATCGTCTCAGTAGCCACAGACTGACTGCCAGCGCAGTACGTGGATTGTGAGATTTTCTTTCCTCCTTTACATTGTTTCTCACAGCCTTCCACTTTGAGACCTTCTACCTGGCAGTAACAGGACCCTTCCCCTCCTCTCCCCCACAGCCTTCCATTTGCTCCCTTTCCCTTTCTTTCTCTCTCTGAGGTTCATTGGCAAGTGCCCTCCTAAGTCTGTTGGGTGCCCATTAGGTTTGGGGTGGTAAAGAAAGAGCAGACAAACTTCACTGTAAACTCCGAATCTCTAAGTGCTGGTGGAGAAGGCTTGTGGACCTGTCATTGCTGGGTCCAGGAGCAACAGTGGAACTTTAGCCAGAATCTACACAGGACAAATCTGAGTTTATTTGCAGAGGAAAGAGATGGGACTGTGCAAGTGAGTTTTAACAAAGACATGCTCAAACAGTGCAAAAGAAAAGGAATTCAATGAAGATCCATGTGGTGGAAACCTGGTGAGAGAGAAGATCAAATTCTTCAAGGAAGGAAATTACAGTGAATTGAATGCTTTTTTTTAAAAAAAGAAGGGAATTACAATGAATTGGCAGAACAGATAACACTCTACTTTAACACCGTTTTGTACTGGAGTCTATCACAATGCAATGCAATACAATACAATACAAGCACAAGAACAGGTCCTTCGGCTCACTAAGCCTGTGCCAATTTCTAATCCTTACTTAGGGCTGCTACATACTGCCCATGTGCAGTTTCTGCCCCTTCACTTCCTGTTCATGTGTCTATCAAGATATACCTTAAATGTTGCTGATATGCCTGTTTCTATCCCCTGCACTGGCATTGCATTCCAGACACCCACCACCTTCTGTATAGAACATAGAACATTACAGCACAGTACAGGCCCTTCGGCCCTCGATGTTGTGCCGACCTGTCATACCGATCTCAAGCCCATCTAACCTACACTATTCCATGTACGTCCCACACTTCTCCCCAAACTTTTCCCCCCTCTCACTTTGAATCTGTGCCTCTATGCCTATCAATTTTGTAGACTTCTATCAGGTTATCCCTCAGTCTCCATCTTTCCATTGAAAACGAACTGAGTTTATCTAATGACTCCTCATAACTAAAGCCCTTTAGACGTGGCAACATCCTGGTAAATCTTCTCTGCACCAACTCTAAAGCATCCACATGCTTATGATAGTGTGACAACAAGAACTGTATGTACCATTCCAAATGTGGCTTAATTAAAAGTTTGTATAGCCATAACATAACTTGCCAATTTTTATGTTCAATACCCTGGCCAACGAAGGCAGGTGTGTGGATACATTTCCTTGACCACCTTATCCACCTGTTTTGCCACTTTCAGGGATCAGTGGACTTATATACCCAGATCCCTCTGTACATCAATTCTCCAAAGGATTCACTATTTGTTGTATGATTCGCATTGATTCATTTGATCTTCTAAAATGCAGCACCTCACATTTGAACAGAATAAACTCCACCCACCATTTATCTGCCCAAATCTGCAATCGATCTATGTCCCACTGTTACCTTTGACAATCCTTCTCACTATCTGTAATACCAATTTTAGTGTCATCTACAAATTTACTAATCAGGCCACCTACACTTTCCTCCAGATCATTTACATATGTTACGAACAACAAAGGCCCCAGCACTGAACCCTGCGAACACCATTCATTATTGATCTCCATTCCAAAAAGCACCCTTCTACCACTTCTCGCTGTCTTTCTATGATCAAGCCAGTTTTGTATCCACCTCACTAGCTCAGCCTGGATCCCATGAGAGCCTACCTTTTATATCAGCCTGCCTTATCAAATGCCTTACTAAAGTCCATGCAGATAACATTCACTGTCCTTCCTTCATCAGTCATTCTTGTCACCTTCTTGAAAAGCTCAGTTTGGTGAGAAATGTCCATCCCTGCACAAATCCATGCTACCTATCGCTAACAAGTCCAGTCACTTCCAAATGTGAATAAATCCTGTCTCTCAGTATCTTCTCCAACAGCTTCCCCACTGCTGCCATCAGGCTCACCGGCCTGTAATTGCCTGGATTATCTCTATTTCCCTTGTTAAACAAAGGAACAAAAGTGGCCATTCTCCAGTCCTCTGGAACCTCACCTGACACCAATGAGGATTCAAAGATATCTGTTAAGGCCCCAGCTACGTCCTCCCTTGTCTACCACAACATCCTGGGAAAGATCCCATCTGGCCTGAGGGATTTATCTACCTTAATGCATTTCAAGACACCCAAAACTTCCTCCTTCATTATGTTGGCCTGCCTGAGAGTTCTCACACACCTTGTCCTAATCTCAACATCCCTCACGTCCCTCTCTTTGGTGAATACCAATGTAAAGTGCTCATTAGTGATCTCACCTATTTCCTCTGGCTCCCTACACTACCTCCCTCCTTTATCCTTGAGTGGGTCTACTCTATCCCTAGCTACCCTCTAGGTCCTAAGAGATGCATAAAATGCCTTGGGATTCTTCTTAACTCTTTTGGCCAAGGTCATTTCACAGTGCCTTTTACGTCTTCTAACTGTTGGCTTGAGCACCTTCCTACCTTCTCTAGATTCTTCAAGGACTTTGTTTGCTTTTAGTTACCTAATCCTTTGGTATGCTTCTATTTTTTGACTAAGCTGATAGACAACAGGGGAAATTAAGGCTCCTGAGTCTTGCTATTCCTGTCCTTCATTTTCACTGGAACATGCCTATCCTGCACTAATCAACTGGTCTTTAAAAAGACTCCCTCATGTCAGATGTCGACTTACCCTCAAACAGCTGCTCCCAGCTACATTTTACAATTCTTGCCTAATTTGTTTATAGTTTGCCTACGCCCAATTTAACACCACAATCCAAGGTTCACTCTTGTCCTTATCCATGCATATCTGAGAAACTTACAAAATTATGGTCATTATTCCCAAAATGCTCCCCCACTGAAACTTTGACCACCTGGCCATGCTCATTTCCCAATGCTAGGTCCAGTTGGGCCCTCTCCCTCATTGGACGATCCTCACACCATTCATTTCAAGCCCACCAACTCCCACAGCTACCTAGAATACACCACCTCCCACCCACCTTTCGACAAAACTTCCACCCTCTATTCTCAGTTCCTTTGCCTCCACTGTACCTGGTCCCAGGATGAGGCATTCCACTCCCGTACGTCTCAGATACCCTCATTTTTCAAGGACCACAACACCTCCCTCATTGGTCGAGAACGCCCTTGACTGCGTCTTCCGCATTTCCCACAACTCATCCCTCACAGTGTTCCCGTAATAACCACCAAAAGAGGATCCCCCTCATCCTCATATACCACCCCACCAACCTCTAGATCCAATGCATCATCCACCGACACTTCCGCCATCTACAATCCAACCCCACCACCAAAGACATTTTTCCATCCCCACCCTTGTCTGCTTTCCGGAGAGACCACTCTCTGAGACTCCCTTGTCCGCCCCACACTTTCCCCTGCAACTGCAGGAAGTGCTACACCTGCCGCCTTACCTCCTCCAACAGCCCCATCCCAGGCCCCAAGAAGACTTTCCACATCAAGCAGAGGTTAACTTGCTCATCTGCCAATGTGGTAAACTGCATCTGCTGTACCTGTTGTGGCCTCCTTGACATTGAAGAAACCAAGCAGAGGCTTGGGGACTGCTTTGCACAACACCCACGCTTGGTTCGCAATATATAATTCCCCCTCCCATTCCTCAGACGACATGTCCATCCTGCAGTGCCACAACAATGCCACCCAAAGATTGCAGGAACAGCAACTCATATTCCGCTTGGGAACCCTGCAGCCCGATGGTATCAATGTGGATTTCACAAGCTTCAAAATCTCCTCTCCCACTACTGCATCCCAAAACCAGCCCTGCTCATCCCCGCCTCCCTAAACTGTTCTTCCTCTCACCTATCCCCTCCTCCCACCTCAAGCCACACCCCCATTTCCTACCTACTAATCTCATTCCGCCCCCTTGACTTGTCCATCCTCTCCAGACTGACCTATCCCCTCCCTACCTCCCCACCTACACACACCTCTACTAGCTCCATCCCCACCCCTTTAATTTGTCAGTCTCCTCTCCACCTATCTTCTCCTCTATCCATCTTCGATCTGCTCCCCCCACCCCCCACTATTTATTTCAGAACCTTCTTCCCCCCCCCCCCCCCCCCCCCCACCTTCTTCTGATGGAGGGTCTAGGCCTGAAACGTCAGCTTTTGTGCTCCTAAGATGCTGCTTGACCTGCTGCGTTCATCCAGCTCCACACCTTGTTTCAAATAACCTTCCTGGATACGCCAAGCAAATTGCTCCCTATCCATATGACTTTCCATATTAAGCAGAGGTTCAACTGCACATCTGCCAATGTGGTATACTGCATCCATTGTACCCGGTGTGGCTTCCTCTACATTGGGGAAACCAAGCGGAGGCTCGGGGACCGCTTTGCAGAACACCTCCGCTCGGTTCGCAATAAACAACTGCACCTCCCAGTCGCAAACCATTTCCACTCCCCCTCCCATTCTTTAGACGACATGTCCATCATGTGCCTCCTGCAGTGCCACAATGATGCCACCCGAAGGTTGCAGGAACAGCAACTCATATTCCGCTTCGGAACCGTGCAGCCCAATGGTATCAATGTGGACTTCACCAGCTTCAAAATCTCCCCTTCCCCCACCGCATCCCTAAACCAGCCCAGTTCGTCCCCTCCCCCCACTGCACCACACAACCAGCCCAGCTCTTCCCCTCCACCCACTGCATCCCAAAACCAGTCCAATCTGTCTCTGCCTCCCTAACCTGTTCTTCCTCTCACCCATCCCTTCCTCCCACCCCAAGCCGCACCTCCATTTCCTACCTACTAACCTCATCCCACCTCCTTGACCTGTCCGTCTTCCCTGGACTGACCTATCCCCTCCCTACCTCCCCACCTATACTCTCCTCTCAACCTATCTTCTTTTCTCTCCATCTTCGGTCCGCCTCCCCCTCTCTCCCTATTTATTCCAGAACCCTCACCCCATCCCCCTCTCTGATGAAGAGTCTAGGCCCAAAACATCAGCTTTTGTGCTCCTGAGATGCTGCTGGGCCTGCTGTGATCATCCAGCCTCACATTTTATTATCTTGCTTCCTATCCATACTTCTGGGACTAAGGGAGTCTGAGAGAAGTTAAAATCACCCACCACAATAACCCTGTTACTTCCCCATCTTTCCAGAATTAACTACGTAGGTCTTCCTCAAGCTCCTGCTGGCAACTGAGGTCTGTAGTACAATCCCAGCATTGTCATTGCACCCTTCCTATACTTAAGCTCTACCCTCATGCTCTTGTCTTTATCAAAATACAGAAAATACCACATTGTGACAGCACAGGGTTCAAGTTAAGGTTGACAGTTTAATCGTGTGAGTAATGCAAATTATACAGAAGTTGAAACAGCTACAAATTCTGATAAAGCCACAAATCCTACTAATCACGAGGTTTCTTTTCAAATAAATTGTCAGCAATTTATTTTCTCCATGGTCCAATAATCTGAGACACTCGGAATGCAGAGACTTTCAGAAATCATGCTGCTGCGTTTCTAAAGCAATTTTCTTCTTTACCATCCTGAGCCTTGCTGTTGAGTTTGCACACAACTGAAAACTTTGCTAAAAAAAACAACCGGACGAGAGGTTTGTTTTGAATAAAAAGAGATCATTGCTTCTTGTACTTTAAAGGCCACATGGTCTTTGACGAGGATCTGATTGTACTTTTTCAAGCTCCCCTGTCACTATTAATGTTTTGCTGTGAATAAAATCACTTGGCCCCAGGTCAAAAATTCACATTTTTTAAAAGTAAGTCACAGGACACGGGCATTCTGAAAAGCCCTCCATTTATCCCTCAGTGCCTAAGCAGTTTGTTAGACCTCTTCAGAGGGCAGAGAAAGAGGGATATATCGGCTAGTTAAGGAATGGCAAGCTTACTTCTCTAAAGAATGTGAGCCAGGTAGCTTTGTTACAGCAATCCAATAATTATATGCTCATGATTAACTATGTTAACTTTTATTTCCAATATATTTAATTAATTGAATTTGAACTATCCAGCCATCAAGCTGAGTACCGAATTCAAACTTCTGGATGTTTTGTCAAATAACAATAATTTAACCCATTCTCATTAATCTACAAATCAAAAAGCATTTGCTTGCATCTTCCTTTTGGTAACTTATGGAAATACAGCTTTTATCTTTGTGTTGAGGACTTGTCATTGTACGGTGTTAAAAGTGTATCATAGTAACAATCTCCTGAAGAGAATAGCAAGGTAGCAAGAAATTGGTTTGTTCTGACAATTATATAGTGCAGTGGCAAATCAGGAACTTGTCACCACAAATGGCTTTATCCAAACCAAACCACTGCAGATACTATATTCCCCAATATGTCACATCAACATATCAGAGAAGGGCAGATTGAAGGTCTGTATTGAAAGGTGTTTATACAGTTTTATATACGGTTCTACCCTTATCCACTTGTGAAAGGCACTCATGCTTGGAAAGTGGCACATATTTATATAGTTTGTTTAAAGTTTATAATTTACATCAACCACAAGGTATGCCAGTGTTTATGCAGTTTATACCGCCAAACACATGCATATTTCCAAGGAGACCCCCACTCTAGTACAAATTCACAAAAATGACAGAGGTGTTTTAAAAACTAAAGAAACCTTCATCATAAAATTATTAACAACGTGTGCAGGAATAGAATTTGTTTTACCAAATAAGGACTTGCAAAAGAGTTGCTACTTATCACCAAAATCAACTGCAAGCAGTAATTGTAGATGAAGAGTTTCAATACCATATGGGGATATATCGGGAGCCAAACCTTTGGAAAAATCCATGGTAAATACAGAAGTATTTTCTTTTCTCAAGTACAATGTTTAATGTTATACAAAGATAGCTATTGGAAATAATTACTAAATGAGGTCAGTCTTGGCTAAAGAATCTCCTCTTCAGAGCCAGAAAATCTCATGCTCAAGCACGTTTGAGTACATCATGAGCTTATAAACAAAGCTGGGGCTTCAGCACAGGACTGAGGGGCTGGTTTACTCTCTGAAATATCATTCAAATCAGATGTTAACACACAGTCCCAACAGCTCTTTTAGATTGACACATAAGATCCTACTTCAGTTTTCTAACAGAATAGGATTTTCCCCACTCTGGCCACCTTGCACAATGTTTGTAACAAAACAATTCCTGATCAGCATTCCATTGCTGTCAGCCTCATTGCGCACAAATTGGTTCATTCTTTATTGTAGATTCCTTTCAGACGTACTTTCTTGGATACAAAAGACGTTGGCATATCACTGCAGTCCTAAAAGACCATAGAACTGATCTGCCATTAGAGAGAGGACTATTGGTCATTTAATCTTGTGTTCACCACACTTCAGGTGATGGGCAAGGTTGAGAGCACGGGACTTCCATGGGATAAAATAAGAACGCAAAAGCCAATATGTAAACGCAGATTTCCCCAACTGCAAGTCTTGCTTACAACCAGCTCTTTACTCTATCCTTTCATGGGATTTGGGTATCTCTGGCAAGGCTGGCATTTGTTGCCCATGCTCAACTGTCACAACTGAATAACTTGCTGAAATAACCTAACAAGTGCTTAACCGTCAATTATATTTCCATTGGTCTAAAGTCACACGCAGGCCAGACCTGGTAGAGGTTATTGCTTAGAGACTATCAGTGAATTCAACTGGGATTTTTTTCCCCCCTAAATGACAATCACCAATAATTTATTCAGTTAATGAGTGTAGAAGTAAGCTAAATATTCTCAGACCATCAAATGATTAGCATTAAAGTTAAAGGGGTTAAGTCTTTGGAGGAGTCAAAGGGGACTACAGCCAGTCAGGACTACCCCAGCCAGACAAGGGAATCATCCCATTACAGTAGGAATTCATCAGGGTGGGTCACTAGGGGAATGAGTGTGATCACAGTGCATAAAGAGGGGACAGGGAGCTCTGGGAGGGAATGATGTTCACACATCAGCAATAGTCTGGCCTTTACATGAGTGTGTGCATGGCTACAAAATCATAACAATTCACAAGGTTGTATACTTTGGGAGTGAATTGGGAACATTAATGACGATATCAAGGGGCTGAAAGGAAACAGTGGTCAGTGAGATGGAAGCTGAAAGATCCATGAGGGAATACGGGCAAAGAAAATACCTGAAGGTCAGGGGAATCATTGGTCATTTCAGACACAGCCTTCAAGTCATTCAGAATGCAAGTACACAAAAGATATGAATACCAGAAGCGCTCCAGTACCAGCACACCTAAATCCTCATGTCAAACACGTTAAAGGACAAACGATGCAATGCAGCAATGAGGGTGTGCGAGGAGGCCAATAACTTGCCTCAATAATGAGTTCGGAGGGTTGCAACTTACCTAAGTGTATTTTGCAGACCCAAAGTATTTAATGCTATATTGTCGAGTGAATTCTTACAGCAAGTCCCCAACTTTCAAAGCAGGTGTCCTTGAACAGTGCAGTCATGTCATTGAGATAACAGGAGGCAGCAAGTATATTGAACGTGAACGGGAGAGTCAGCAGTAGTACAGGAGTGGTGGTGAGGTGTTCTCAGTGAATAAGTAGCAAGTGCAGAGGCAAGAAAGTTAGTAGATCGATGAACTAGCTATTTCAGTTCTATAGAAGGGTTATTGGACCAGAAATGTTAACACTCGCTTTTGTCCACAGATGCTGCCAGATATACTGAGTTTTTCCAGCGATTTCTGATTTTGTCTTTGATTTCCAACATCCACAATTCGTTTTTTTCTGTTCAGTATGAAGCAAGTGAGTGCAATTCCCAGGACACAATGCATGCAGTAGTGAAAAGTGTAGCCCATGGGCCTTGATGAGAAGTGAATGCATTGGTTTACTTGGAGTGTGTGAAAAACAGGAGAGAGAAGATGGTTGCAGTTCGAGCAGTCATGTAGAGTAATGCTGATTTACGAACATCAGTCCCTCCCAAAGCTCTCCGTCCCCTCGTGTGGGCTGTGATCCCATTCTTTTACCTTTCATCTCCTCCTTTCACTGAGGGATGACGTGAAGCACAAAAAAATCATTTATCCTCTTATTGCACTGCTGTGCATTGCAATTCACCAAAGGCTGACTTGGGCCTTTATCTCAATTCAGACTGCAAGGCCTGGTAGCATGGCCACTGCTGTCGGTCAGTTCTGCCCTTTCTCCACTACCCGCTCCATCAGCAACTCCAGGTGCCTGTTAGCAAACACAGGAGCTGACTTGACTTTCTCGGGATCAGAGTGTAGGATCACCCGTGACTGACAGCTCCTGGCTTGCAGCATCTTAAGTGATATACCAGCTGCGAGTTAAAAATGCTGCAAGTAAAACGAAGCTCACAATGTACCCTCCTGCTCCATGATTCAATGGACTGATCCACAAAGGGACTGGCTACATAATTAGTGAGCTGAAGAAAAGGAAACACTTGCCTCACAGACAGGGTACCATGGAGCTTACTTTAAAAAGTACAATGCCTGAAAGTGCAAAAATTCTACCCTATGTTTTCAGTTGCTCCCAAGCAGAAATAATTTGGAAGACAAAAGCCATAACAATCTGCAACGTTTCGGATCACTGTGATTTAAACACTAGAATAAATAGCTTAAAATATATTAAAATAATGAAGAGGTATTTATAAATATAAATTATTCTTTGATATGCAGATGTTTTTAAGCAAGGTCAGCATTAATTGCCCATCCTTAGCTAAGCTGACAAGGTAATGGTTCTGTAAATTCAAGACTAATCCCCAAGTTAGTCTCAAGTTAAAGGTGAATGAACACACGAACCAAAATGCTTCCATTAAAATAATAAAAGGAAAATGGAATTATGGGCATTCAGCCACTACAGCTTTCTTTACATTTCCTACAATACCATCCCTTTTGAGTCAACACAGCTTTGATTACTCAAGAGCCAGAACTACTACTGTTGCAACAATATCTAATTTTGTGATTCATGCTTGGGAATTGATAAGTACAAGATAAACAGCTAAAAACCTGGGTTTGAGAAACTGGTAAATATCCCAAAGATAATTAGCAAAGCATTGTCCAGTTTACTTAATGGAATAGTTACCCCAAATGTCAAAATGGCTGAAAAATTGACCATTTTGCTCCCAATTGTACAGACTGGGCTGCTGATGGCAATTGCCTGTGATGGGCTCCGCGTGGTGATAGTAGCAGTGCATGTGCAGACTGCTCCAGCTTTATAGTACATTCATTAGCTAGGCTGAGAATCTGGGAGCAGGCCTAATGGCTAGCACCAGATGCGGGATTGAGGCAGGCAGGGCAACTGCACTGGGAGCAGTGGGGGAAGGGGCTGCTGGTGGAAGGCCTTCACTGAAAGCCAGAACCTTTTTGCCTTTGAAGGGGTGACAGGAGGCCAAGGGAAGACATGGAAGTGGTGTAGGAGGTGTGAGGGGGTGGGGGTGTGTGTTGCAACAGAGAGAGATCAACTTCAAAACAAAATGAGCTCATTTTGTTTTGTCATACAGCGCACTTGGTTTTGTATCCTGAAGCACAATCTTTATCAAGAGAGCTCCTTCCCATTGCTTGAGAACAATGCCATCCTTGGTTTGACTCATTGCACCACCTGGAGGTGGTATAACCAGGATCTCTTGCTTTTACTGAAAGTTCAAGGCGTGAAACAGTAAACCCAAGGCTCATTCTTAGCTTGGGAAATGGCCCAGCATCTCTGATAAAATTGCAGTTGGTACCATTACTTCGTAAGATACAAGATTATAAATATAAATTATTCATGCAGTTAAGCCCAGACTAAAGCGGGGTTGGAAAGTAGATTTCAAACAAGAGTTTAAACCTATCCGTATTGTTTTCAAATCAGAGGATATGTTTAGGATGACAAAGTTAATTAGTTTGGATTGCTGTCAGAGACATACCGGGTGCCACATGAGGCTAGACTGCAAAGTACCAGTTTTTGAACTAGGATTTATCGATGCACTTCCACAGGCACGGGCAATTTTACACCTGGCACTGGATCAGCTTGGAAATATGCAGAGGAGAAAGAAATCTGCAAGGAATTGTAGAGCATTGTACAAGGCAACAGAGAAGCTCGTGTTTAGCTGTGCTGACCACTATTGCAAATGTTGAAGGAAGAATAAGAGGGACACTTGGCTAATTAGTAGAAAGACCTCAAGAAATTACCTTCTTTGGTTAATAACAGGGATCATGAGGTGAATCAGTGCAAATTGCCAAGTGCTATGGCACGTTCTGGTCTCCCTCCCACAGGAAAGATATTATGAAACTAGAAAAGGTTCAGAAAAGATTTGAGGATGTTGCCAGGGTTGGAAGATTTGAGCTATAGGATGAAGCTGAATAGGCTGGGGCTATTTTCCCTGGACCATCAGAGGCTGAGAGGTGACCTGAAAGAGGTTGATAAAATCATGAACAGCACAGATAGGGTAAACAGGCAAGATCTTTTCCTCACGATAGGAGAGTCCAAAATGAGAGGATATAGGTTTAAAGGTGAGAGGGGAAAGATTTCAAAAGGACCTAAGGGACAATGTTTTCACGTAGAGGGTGGAGCACGTATGGAATGAGCTGCCAGAGGATATGGTGGAGGCTGGTACAATTACAGCATTTAAATCACATCAGGATGGGTGTATGAATAGAAAAGGAGGATGTGGGCCAAATGCTGGCAAATGAGATTAGATTTATCTACGATATCTGGTCAGCGTGGACTGGTTGGACCAAAAGGAGCTGTTTCTGTGTTGTATATCTCTATGAGTTTATGACATTCAGAAGTGAAAATGACATTAAAATCCAATGTAGTACAGGGGAGCTTGCTGGTGGGGAAAAGAAAAACCCAGTAGGACCCAGAAGCACTATTGAGATTTCAAGCTTAAAAATACTTACAAAATATAGTCTTGTTATTAGTTTGTTTGCTTCTTGCAGTTAAATGTTTTTCAAAATGTGAAATCTAATGTAATTCTTGCAGTTAATAACTAGGAGTTTGAATCGACTTTCGTAAAAAGTCTCCCTCAATTTTCAAAACGGTCTCAAATGTTTGTTATGGTAACAAGTGGACTATAACTCCACCATGGGATGAAGCCAGGTTTATATAATCAGGTGATCTACTGGAGCTTTTAATCACTTCCTAAAGAGCTGCTTAATAATAAAAAAGGCAGAACCCTTGAGATAGAGCTAACTCAACGACACATGCATTGCTCTCTCCTACTGGGAGACACATTTCAACCTGTAGTATAGTGGTCATTTTTTTCCAGGTGTACTTCGCACTCAAGTATTATGCATTTGATTCAAACTCAGCATTAACAACTGGAATAAGATCTTGTTGTACATTGAACTGTATGCATGGAATTTTAAATGCAACCTAGGATTATGACCTCTAAAATCATGAAACTGGCATTGTGTTGGGCCACACACATTATCGACAGAAGTGCAAGTGTTTGTACTGACACTAGAGAGCTGTGTAAATATTATTTCAGATTGTTTCTTTTTTTTCAGTCTGGGAGCTGGAATCTGAGATAATGTTGGCTAAGATGCTGCTTGGCCTGCTGTGTTCATCCAGCTCCACACTTTGTTATCTCAGATTCTCCAGCATCTGCAGTTCCCATTATCCCTAATGTTGGCTCTGCCTGTGTTTAGCTATCAAATATTTTTTTAAAATTATTTAGTCATTTTAGGCATTACCAATTAATACAACCATATTACCTTAGCAGTCAGAGATTTTTGTACAAGGTAGGAAACTATTCAGCTCGACTCATTTTTTTTCTTTGTCTCAATCTAAACGAACTTGCTCCCAAACAACTCAGCACGGCTGCATTCCGGAGAAGAGCTGATGCCTATACATTGCATACCATTTTGGTTTGTTGGAGGAAAGTACATGCTCACTTCTGACGTTTCTTCTGGGCACAGTCACAATATGTAACCAGGCCTGCTCCGCTCAGAGCTATTTAATGATGAGTCATCTCTTCCCTTGGTGATGTTGTTAATGGAAGATATTCCAATGGTCACAGACTGTGGGTGGGACTTGAAAGCACTAAACTTCCCAACTACAATAGATAGAGGAGGTGACCATTTCTTTCATGAGCAGTATCATTGTGGAGCTGTCCTTAAAGCTACTTCATCAATAAAACATGGTTGACCGTTCAGAAAGGTCAGAAATAGATGAACATGCCAATAGACTTGGCGCTTTGAGAAATTAATGGCATCAATAGAATCAAAGAAGCACAACGTTACAAGTAGAAGACATATGGCCCATCAAGCCTGCTCCAATATTCACCATGATCACATATGACCCTCTGCATCAACACCATACACCTATCCTCTCCTCATATGCTTTAGCCTCTATAACAACAAAGTGTTTATTTTAAGCAATTTCTCCCAATTTCCAAACTTTTGAACCAGTTTCCTCCTTTCAGTTTCTTTATGCCAGTTAGACAATATTTAATTCAATTGCAAGGTTAAACATGTGAGATGTTAAAATCGTATGTGTTTATTTGGGTGGGAATGGGGTGATGGTGAGATATCGAAAAGAGGTGAGTACACTAAATGCTGGTAAAAGAGAGGAGCTGAGAAATGGATCGTCATGAAAAAGAAGTGGAGAGGTGGTTAGAGTAATGTCAACATTAACAAAAGAGCAGAGACAAGGCAGTATTTCATGAGCTTAGTTGGTGCTGGAGATAAAATAGCAGCTTAGACTGGGGCTGTTGGGAGAAATGGTTTAGCTCAAAGAAGGTTGGAAGGGAGAATGAGCATCAGGTCAAAGTGACAATTGAAGCTGAAATAATAGTATGACCTTGGCGTTGGAGAAAAGCAGTGTTTGGAAGTGGATGGTCAGTTAGATGGGGTAGAGCAACTCTGGGAACCACAGCAACAACTGACATTAATGGTCTAGTTCATCAACTAAAAATCCAATTGTTATTTACATTTTGACGATAATAACGAGGAAAAGAAAATATTGAAACGTTTCCAACTAGCTGGAACGTTTCATTATGAACTTTGGGGAAGAAAGTCTACCACCCTTTTCTGATTTATATGTGGCTCTAGTTCATTCTTAGCTGCCCATTGAACAATTAGGGATGGACAACAAATGCTGCCTAAACAGTGATTCTGACATCGCATGAATAAGTAATAAAAAAAATGTCAAATATAGGAATCTGAAGCAAAGTTGGGTGTCAACAGCTTAGATTACCTGAAAGCCCAAATGGCTCAATTCAATCCATTTGTTAGAGAACAAATTTCCTAGTATTCCAATAAACTGTGGCACTTACACTAAGTGCTGCTGAAGGATCAGACAGAATCCAGTGCAGAACATTGCAAAATGCACTAAATGAATTTTACACAGAATTAGAATATGTATCTTATGTGGCACTGCCTATTTTGTTCTATTTATTCTCAACATCTTCTAAACAACCAGGCATGTTATTACACACCTCTGGAGCAGTTGGGACTTGAACCCTGACCTCTCATTTCAGCAGTAAGGACACTATCACTGCACCATGAGATCCCTTTAAAGTCACTTTCTATTTTTTTCGTAAACTCACTCTCATTATTACACACCTCGTGAACAGGACCTCCTGACTCAGAAGTAGAGACATTACCACTGCACTACTTTACTGTCAACTTCTATTTACACAATTTACACTTCTGCAGCTGCCTTGTCATTCATTGATCATTGGCCATTACAGCCAAGTGCCTACGTGGCTTAAATCTTTTCTGAATCACAGTCATGAATTAACAGTGATCAAGCAAACAAAATAATTGTACGTGGAAGAAAGTTAACTACAGGGAAATACAAATAATACTGCAGCACAAAGTTTAGAATGGGATACTGGGGGAGAGTGTCCTTAAATTGGATTGAAAGACCATGCTTAATTACATCGTTCTTCAGTAATGAAACTGAAAAGTTGAGCATTGCTAGTAAGGTTTTATTACATTAACAATCAGTAATGTGAAATCAATGCTGGCACGAGCATAACGGGTAGGGAAAAGCAAAACAAAATTAGATATAAAATCCAGAAATCACCAAAGAAGAAACTACAGATGTACCTAATGACCAATAGAAACTAAGTAAATTAAAATTCTGGCTCCCATATCCTCACTCACAGCAAATGCTGCTCAAACATCACCTCCCGTTCTTATTTCTATCAATTGCTCGTTTCAATGATTTAAGTGCCTAGCACATCATTGCAAAC
The DNA here is from genome assembly GCF_030684315.1 of Stegostoma tigrinum. NCBI lineage: Eukaryota > Metazoa > Chordata > Chondrichthyes > Orectolobiformes > Stegostomatidae > Stegostoma > Stegostoma tigrinum. The sequence goes on from NC_081374.1 coordinate 33,962,958, forward strand.
AAGGCTGAAGCATTTGCAATCTTCAGCCAGAAATGATCCATTTCGGCCTTTTCCCGTGCCTTGTCTCAGCATCACAGATACCAATCATTAGCCAATTTGATTCACTCCGGCTGATATCAAGAAACGGTTGGAGGCACTGGATGCTGAAAAGACCATTGGTCCTGGCAACATTCCTCAACAGTACTAAAGACTTGTGCTCCAGAACCTGTCGCTTCCTGAACCAAGCGGTTCTAACTTACTCACCATCCTGGCTTGGCAATATGTCACTGTTCCTTCATTGTAAAAATTCTGGAATTTACTCACTAAGGGCATTGTTGATCAAGCTAAAGCACATGGGCTGCAGCAGTTCAAGAAGGCACCTCATCACCGGCTTTTCAAGGGCAACGAGGGACAATGATGACCACCACTGACACCCATGTACCACGAATGAATCTTTGTTCAGAGATAATCATTTTCTAACTTGCATTTTTACGTTGATCGCTCAGTGAGATTCTCATCCCTTCCTATCAGTATAAATGCCTCCAGTTCAACTACAATCATATCTGTAATGCCATTTCCAACTCCATTCACTTCCAATTTTCATTATTCAAACATTAATGACTGTGTCAGCTGACCAGATCCTGGATATTTTCTAATCAACCTGTTTGGATATATGTTATTACAAAGCAGGTAGGACTTGAACTAGGTCCCCTGGCTCATAGGCAGGGAAGCTAACACAGTGCCACAACAGTCCACTGACCAGGCCCCAATCCTCTTCATGTGCTCTCTTTGAGGATATTAATTACTAAAAAAGAGAAAAGTCAAAACTTTTTCACAGTGGCAACATTAAAGTTTTATACTAACAATCAACAATTTAAGACATTCCTCAAGACCCATGTTTGACCAAGATTCTAATTAACTGTCCTCATTTGCCTTCATGCAATTTGATTTTAAATTTTATCTCAATTTTCCTGCGAAGTTGCTTTGCATATTTTTTCTATATGTTCAAAGCACAATAAATAATCACTGTTAAATATCCAAGTATCAATGAATACTTGTATATTTTCTGGATAAACAGTCACTGATACACTTTCTGGAAGTTTACGTGCTGGAATGCAAATCAGTGTAAAGTCAAATTGAAATATATCGGCATTGAGGATCCTTCAACATTTTGAAAAACAATGGGTGAATTATCATGGGAATTTGATCAATAAATTTTAGGAGCTGGAATAGAATGAATTCCGAGACAAGAAAAGCAGGTGCACTTACACTGAAAAGTCTAGAGTTGGGAGCAGCCTGGACCATTGTAATGCTTGCTACAACAATGAATAGGCGCAACCCCACTAAGATCCTACAGAGTTAGTAGCTTTCATGTACCAAAATAACTCTAGAGCATCAGCTGTTACAGTTCAGTGACTGAGCTGTCAAAGAAAATCATTTCTCCCGAAGTTAATTCAAGTCTTCACTCTAACTGAAACTCCTTGCATGTATCATTTTGTTCAGTCTCATCATAAAATTAGGAATAGGCAATAATTCACGTAAACTATCTTAATTCTCATTCAGGTTAGCAAAGACAACAGCACACATCCATTGCCTATACTGAAATCTTGGCTAATGTCTAAAATCAAACCAAATTTGAAATTTAGTGAACACATCCATCAGGACTGGTCTCAGAGACATCTGCCTAAAGGGAAATAAAAACTGAAAAAAACTGTGGATGCAGTAAACAGGAGCAAAAACAGAATTTGCTGGAAAAGATCAGGTCTGGCAGCATCTGTGGAGAAACAGAATTAGAGTTAACATTTCAGTTAACCTTTGAGTTTTTCTCCACAGAAGCTGCCAGATCTGCTGAGCTTTTCTAGCAACATTGGTTTTTGTTCCTCCCTTAAGGGGGTTTTGTTCTAAGCATTATAACCTTACACAGTTCACATGATCTTTTATGACCAGCAATGCAAGTGAAATTTGCAAGCTTTTCAACTAGGATAACCTATATTATTTCAGTTATGGAAAACTAATATTAAATACAATTTTTTTTAAAAATGAAGCTTTTTGGTGAGTTTTAGATTCTGTTTACTACTGCCTGCCCATAAATTATATCAAATGCACATCTATTGAAACTGCTATCATAGAGGTTAGTTCATCTTTCAAAGAGGGCCTGGGAGAGGCAGTTGTGGATGGTGTTGCTCACTGCACCCCTCTCCCAATAGCCCTGATCAACTCAACACCTCCATCCAACCCTCTTTTTTGAGGGATTTTGAAGGTTGGCGGCGTATTCATCATACGGAGATAAAAACTTTTGATGCAATTTTAACACAGGCATAGATTACCAAAGCAGAGAGATTTTGCTCACCCTATAACACATTTCAATCCCGTTATAAATACAGTTGTTTCAGCTCCTGTGTGACTTTTCAACAGAACTCAAAAGTACCAGGCTTGATGAATTAGTCAAATTCATAAGAAGTTGGGCCAGACCAAGCCGCACAGACATCCAAAACATGAGATAAATACCCTTAAAGGATCCTGGGAAGATTTTCAGACCCCCTTTCAGTCAAATGACACAACTATGCCAAACAATGCCCTGCTGAGATGGATATCAAATATTGGTCTTCCCTATTTTCTCTTACCAAGAAAACATTTTTTTTTTGTTTCTTATCACAGCCAACCTGGAATGCACTTCTTCCTGTTGGTTGGCAAATTGGTTATATTTTTCTTGTGCTCCCCAAATTTGCTTTAGTGGGAAATTTGGTTGTGTTTACATCTCCAGAGATGGATTTGTAGGGCTGGTCGCTGGGCTCTTCATCAGTCACTAAAATTGGATTACAGGAATTGACCTGAACTTCAAATAATGTGCAATCACTCTGGAAAGAATAAGCCTACAGCATTTTGTGGGGTTTGTCAGAGAGACATCGTTACAACAGGATTTAGTCAGCCATTGATTATAAAAATACAAATTGTTAACAGAGCTGGATATTACCTACTGTTGGAGATGCTTGGAGGTTGACTAAAACAATGTTTTCGTTATTTAATCTGTTTATACACAATTGCAATTCATGAAATGGAAATAAATCTTAAAGGCAGTTGGGAAACACAGCTGGAATAAGATTTCTGATCAAAACATTCATTTATAAATAATAACCTGGAAAATAAACATGTGATTAAATCAAGATACAACAGTATAAACTTATTACACACAAGTTTTTCACATAACATTAGAAAGTGCAAGAAACCAGAGTATCTCCCCAATTTACAGAAGTCTGAACAATAATCTCTCTATTGGATGCAAGAGATACAGAAGGGATAAAGACATGCCACATGCTCTGTATAAAATTAACTGCAGTCTGTGTTAGTCCCACACAATTAGCTGATGAGTTGTCAATGTATAACCTCAGTGTTCTTCACAGAAATGAAGCAGCAACCGTGCATACCAACTTCAACTATCATAATAGCATTTTCAGTGCAGCAAGCATTTCCCTGCACTCTCACACTTTAAGCTCCATGTGCAATTAATTTGGTGTAAGCAGCAACCTGGCATGTAAAAAACTATTGTTACATTTACCTACATAAGCACTCCTTGCACAATAATTTAGTGCTCATGAATGGCTGAGAGAAACACAATTTGTACCAACTGAATCCTAGTGTCTGGATGCAAAAACATTTCAATTGCAGAGATGATAGAACAGTCAATATTGCACATTTGTTTGCATCAACACTCCTGTTTTCTTAAATAAATGGTACTAATATTTACCCAAGTTCTGAGGTGACAAAGAAGTTAACAGTAGGCTTTGTTCTTTTAGAATATTTTATAATCTTACAATAATTAGAACAGCATTTTCTTTGCCAAAATAATCAATTAGGCACATTAAGTTCACTTCCACAGATTTATGATGTTGAAAGTGCTGAACTAGCAACTAGTCAATTGTCTAAAAGTACAACTTTTTTTAAACATAAATATAATATGCTGCATAGAAAGCTAGAAAAGGAATATTTTCCTCCTTAAGATCCGAAGTGATAATGTGAATCAATATGACACAGTGGTATGTTTGATATGTTTAAAGACAAGTCTTTTGAGGCAAAAGTTTCATATTATAAAATCGGTTACCCCAACAAATCATGCTCCAACCTAAACTGCATTTCAAATCTGTTTGATGAATTAGACAACTATTATTTTTTTTAAAAAACAAGAGCACAAAAAATTTCAGTAGTATAACGGAGCAAATTCAGCCCATTGTCTGCTGTGCCAGCTCTGACTGAACACAAAACTTAACTGCATTTCTCTCCTTTTTTTGCTGTGCATTTAACTTTGCTTCAATTATCTAACATCAAATAATCTGGATTTTTTTTTCCTCAAGAAAATTTTCCTGAAACTACATTAATTAAACAAAAATAGGTCAGAGATAAAAGAGCAGCAAGATCAACTCACAGACCAACAAGCTACACAAAATTAAGGACAAACACAAAGGCACAATCAATCCTGACCTGCTGTTCCCACATTACAGCTATTTTAAACTGCTGCAGTAAGCTCAGAATGCCTCAACTGAACGTCAATTCCTAGAATTAGCCAAAACATGCCATATATCACTGAGGTCAAAATTAGTTTAACTTGCATGCAGTTAACATTCCATTCCAATTTTGGTAGAGATTTTCCTTTGCAAAGTTCTTTTGCATTCTTTATTCTAAATATTGTTCAAAATATTTTAAATATTGTTTGTAAAGATTTATGAAGACCATTTGTGTCTAATTTTAAAGTACATTCAAGTGATCAAGGGCAATTTCTTCAGTAGCATGACCTTTTGTTGAGGTCATCAGAGAAGTTTCAAAAAAGTTTAAAAAGAATCATACAATGAAGGAATGTTAATCCTGGACGTTGACCAGTTTTTCTGTCCAGAACTCATCACTTGCCACAGAAATAAATAAAAATAATAGGGTAGTTTTTTTTATTTACTAGCTAGCCATTTTGTTGATGTAGAAAGGATTAACACATGGGGACCCTACAGGATCCCCATCATAGCACAGTCTGAAGGAATTGATCAGAAATTTTCATTTTTTCGTCAGCAATTCCACTATGCTTGGAAACCTACAAAAGTCTCCAAAAAACTGGATACTTCAGATGATTCCAAAGAAATTATTTAATTACTCAGGAAATGCTAGATTAAAAATACACAGTGATTCCTGAGTAACTACTCAAATGGCTGCAGAATTATAATCTACATCCCTTACATATGCATTTCCCTGGAGCTAAATGCAATGAAAAGGAGGTGTGATTTGTTTTCCTATGCTACAAAAGAACTGAGAGAATCGAAGTAGGGCTTCACATTTCTGAGGGAGACTAGTATAGAGTCTCCACTCAAATGCAGACATCTCTTCTTTCAGAAAAAAATGGCTAGAGTGGAAATCTAAGATCTGAGATAATGGGAACTGCAGATGCTGGAGAATCCAAGATAACAAAGTGTGAAGCTGGATGAACACAACAGGCCAAGCCTGACGGGTCTAGGCCCAAAACATCAGCTTTTGTGCTCCTGAGATGCTGCTTGACCTGCTATGTTCATCCATATGTTAAGAGTGGAAATCTATACAGGATTACCATTCACCAGAAAACCTGGCTCACTAGTAGGAAGTTTTTTCTGCAAACATCTTCGATGTTATTGTATGCATTAGAAGTGCCAAACTGAAACTTAATTTTCCAAATCAAAGTAACAGTGCAGAAATAAGAATCATTGGATTTATTGCAGTGTGGTTGCAAGCCAGCTGAACAAGTCCACTCTGACCCATGAAGAGGATCCCACCCTCTGCAGTATTCCTGCAACCTTGCATTCACCATGGCTAAACCATCCAGCCTGCACATTTTTAGACTGAGGGGGGAAACTGGAACATCTGGAAGAAACCCACGCAGACACAAGGGAACATGTGCAAACTCTGTACAAACAGCTGCCCAAGGGTGGAATCAAATCCAGGCCCCTGCTGGGAGGCTGCAGCGCTAACCACTGAGTTACCTTGTGACACCTCTTGAGATTTATTCCAACAAGTGACAACAATTAGATTTCTCATAATCAGTCAGTGTAATAACAATTAACAATTTCATTACATCGACTTTTACTCTGAATTGTACTGTAGACAGAAAAATACAAAATTCAGCTATTCAGTGACACAACAGCTTCATTGCTGAATTAAAAACAAAAATCACCTGTCATACAGGGTGACACCAAAAACTGGTTCCTCCTTACTAAAATCAGTCATATTTTGATAATTTTCTACAAGTTAATTCACAAAGTTGTTAGCATTTAAAATGTAATTGTAGTTTTCAAAAATAATGAACTGGGATAAGAAATCTTTAATTGATACTGAAAATTACTCTTTTATCAGGTCAGTGGAGAGTTGGAGAGTTTAAGCTGGGTAAATGACTACATCTGCAGTTCACTAGAACAGTCAAGAATTTGAGGTGAGAAACAAATGTTCGGATAGTTAAAACTGTCCACAATGATTTGATTGGTAAAGTTGGAATCATACAAACCAAACAACTGCTAGGTTTGATCTCCAGTGTGCACAAAATTAGCAGAATGCAAGAGCTTCAACATTTGGAGTCTAAGCTGGGGTTGACACATCAAACTTACTACTTTAATGAGGTACCAGAGAGCTGTTACCACCTGTGCTTCATAACTCAAGATAATAAAATGTGAGGCTGGATGAACACAGCAGGCCCAGCAGCATCTCAGGTGCACAAAAGACGTTTTGGGCCTAGACCCTTCATCAGAGAGCCAGTCATCAGAACCAGCCCAGTTCGTCCGGTCTCCCCACTGCACCACACAACCAGCCCAGCTCTTCCCCTCCACCCACTGCATCCCAAAACCAGTCCAACCTGTCTCTGCCTCCCTAACCTGGTCTTCCTCTCACCCATCCCTTCCTCCCACCCCAAGCCGCACCTCCTTGACCTGTCCGTCTTCCCTGGACTGACCTATCCCTTGCCCACCTCCCCACCTATACTCTCCTCTCCATCTATCTTCTTTTCTCTCCATCTTCAGTCCGCCTCTCCCCCTATTTATTCCAGAACCCTCACCCCATCCCCCTCTCTGATGAAGGGTCTAGGCCCGAAACATCAGCTTTTGTGCTCCTGAGATGCTGCTGGGCCTGCTGTGTTCATCCAGCCTCACATTTTATTATCTTGGATTCTCCAGCATCTGCAGTTCCCATTATCTCTTCATAACTCAACGTGTGCCTGTATTTTCAACACAGGCGATGAAGAAAATCCCATTAACAGTGCACATATAGATTGTTGAACAAAGTAGCATAAAATATTCAAACCCTCAGATATAATGACTGATATTCCTTCATGGATAAGCAGTACTTAATTTGAAGGGGAAAAAAACCCCACAATAAGTTTTTCAAGACCTTCCAAGTTTATTTGTACCTCAGGTTGAAACATTGACCTCAGTAAAATAGAGTGCCTTATTCTAAATATCATCATAGCACATATTGTATAAAAATCAACATGCACACAAGTACTTAAAATTTGTTTATTTATATTTGACAAAATACATTTCTGACACTTTATTGAAGCCAGTTTCATGCAGTTTCAAGACGTGAACAGCTCTGTAAGCAGATGAAATCTCAATGCACAGATCAATAAATAAACTTCATAATGTCCGAACAGCCAAAGTAAATTCCACACAGAATTATTTCTTTAAAACATACACACATCAACCACACTTAACAGCCTGCAGTGCACCAATGTCCAAAGATGAGCTTCAAAGTGTTTTCACCACACATATATTGAAAGAATGCTAAAATGCCAACAAAAGTAAAACAATTTACTTGCTTGCAAAATGGCCATAAAGTGTTTGCCAATGGTTTAAAAGAACATTCTAGATTTGCAAGTAATGGTAAAACTAGACTTTTACACCAAATTATACAGACTTGCAATTAACGTTCATTATGAATTGGCTGTGTCCTATAGATATGCTGATTTTGACAGCACAAAGATCAGGGTAAATTCTTTCACCTAACAAATGTGGGCTGTACGGTGAAAGATTTGTATTATGTTGTGCGACTGGCGTAATGTGAGCCGTCAACACTTGGGTCTAAATCGAACATCTACCAGGTTTCTGATAAGAGAAACTTCTAAGCACAGTTTTCCATTTTCAGATGTTGATTGACAATCTATATAATTTCAGCAAAGCATTTCTATTTCCAACTTCCAACATTCTTTTTCTCCTTTAAATCTCCAATTGAAAACCCAATATCAATCAAGCCATTAACTGATCAAAGATTAATCAGTTTAGTGCAAAATTCAGTTCGGCATACTTTATTATAATATGTGGCGTGTGGAGGGAAATTATCTCCCATGTATATAAATGCTTTGTGGGCTCAAAGTATTTGTTTAAAATAAAATATAAATACCACATCCCTTCTCTTGAAATTGAAATATAGACAGTTGCACTGCTTACTAATTCCGGGCTTTAGTGCAAACTCACTTTCAATACGTTTCAATAAATATAACACTAACACAAACCACAAATTTGCCTGCAGTCTTCTTGGCATCCTAACAACTTTATGTTTTCAAGGGATAAGCCCAGATCTTTAACAAATGAATCAGAAAAATATTTTTTGACAATAGTCACTCCAACATTACCATCATTGATAATCAAAGCAAAAACTGGATACTGCCAATTCCAAAAACCTTCAAAAATTCTTTAAACATGGACTATGCTCCTTACAGTGTGATATGCTTGCCAAGAAACAACAGAATGACAACTCTATCCATCCCAGCAATAGGTTTATTAGCAAATTTCGAACTAGGAATCGACATATTTCAATTTTATTTTGTATAGCAGTGATTCTCAACTTAAAATATAACGCCTCTGGGTTAGACAGTACCATTAATGTAGGTAGTTGCCATATGCCAGATGGGAGAGACAAAAAGTTCACTTCCCAATCTGGTAATGGGCCTTGGTACAATGCCAGAAGGAACACAGCATGTTTTGAGTTTGTATGATTCAATTGTAATTTAAAATTGCTTCCATTCCTGAACAAAACCAACACAGTTTTCTGCCAGTAATGGTCAACTGGCATAGAGTTCTTGTAGGGCAACTAGACAGCAGTACAAATTTCATCATTTCAGCTGGGGAACTGAAGAACACTTAAGTATATCTGTAATAAAAAGATTAGTTGAATGATTACCATTGCTGAAAGTATCAGACTGGTACTAAAAATCCAATCATTTACTAATGTTGTTTAGGGAAGAAAACGTGCTGGCTAATGATGGTCTTATAAGCGGCTCCTGGCCTACAGTAATGTTCTGACGAAGGATCACTGGACCTGAAACGTTAACTCTGACTTTTTTCTTCATGGATGCTCCTGGACCTGCTGAGCAATGTGACTGAATCTTAAGCTGGCAAGTAAGCCACTCAAGGAGGTAGCTGTAAAGAACATTTTCAAGCGCAACTAAGGATGAACAATAATGCCCGGCACCCTATGACAGATATTAGAAATCTTAACTATTGCAACTATCTAAAATGCAATATTACCATTATCAGTAGTGACATTTTTGACAGCGTCTAAGAATGAGGCTCTCCTAAAAGGCATTCATAGCTCCATTTATTAATATTTTTCAGTAAGACTCAATGTTGATCTACTGGAAACTGCACTGACATGAATGTTATTTAGAATCTTGCAGATCCAAACCCGAACATCTTGGAATCCACAAAGTATGGAAATTACAATTTGAAGCCATATTTTGGCTGTATGTGTCCAGGCCATCAAGTCAGTCATCCACACATCTGCTCTCAAACATTTATTTACATGTCATTTATACTGTCAGTTGCCAGAGGTCAAAACTTGTTTTTATTTCTGTTCAAACTTAATCCCTTGTGACAGTTAAGTCTAGATATATACACATTAATATAAATAGGCAACTCATCTTTTCTTACCAAGCTGGGTGCAATGCAACGTATGTGCGTGTGTGGCTTTGTGTGCGCATGCGTCAGGATATCAAGAAATGACTGAAGGCAGTGGATTCTATGAAGGCTATAGGTTCTGAAAACATTCTGCTAATAATACTGAAACTTTGTGTCCAAAATTAGCTACGCACCTTGCCAAGATAATTCAATACAGTTACAACATTGACTTACACCTAGGAATGTGGAGAACTGCCCAGGTATGTCATGTGCACGAAAAGCACAACAAATCTAAATCAATTATCATTCTACCAAGTTAATCTTGATCACCAAAGTTATGGATGTGGACACTGAAAGCAAATGGCATTCACTCAACAGAACCAGCTAAGTGACGCTCAGCTTGGGTCACACTGAGCCCACTCAGCTCCTGAACTCATGCAACCTCGGTCCAAATATGGACAAAAGACAGTTGAACACAGCAGAGGAAGAAAGGGTCCTACCCAACATCCAAGGCAGAATTTGGGCAAATACAGCATCAAGGAGCCCGTACAAAACTGGAATCAATAGGAATCAGTGGAAAATTCTCACGGGTTGGAGTAATTCCTAACACAAGGGAATATGGTTGTGGTGTCGGAGATCGAGCGCCTTAGTCCAAGGACAATACTGCAAGAGTTCCTTAGAGTAGTGTCTTTGGCCCAGCTATCATCAGCTGCTTCAAGGACTTTCTTTTCATTATGTCAAAGATGGGATGTTTGCTGATGGTTGCACAATGTTCAGAATTATTTGTGACTCCTCAGATACTCAAGCAGAGTACGTATGTAGCAGGACTGAGACAACGTTCAGATTTGGGCTAAGGTAAACTGTCATATAAATATTGTGGCAACAAGAGCAGGATGGGGCTAGGAACTCTGCTGAGCAACTCACCAAACAATTCCCTAATGCCTGTCTACCATCTAAAACGCACAAGTCGGACTGTGTCTACTCCTCTTGCCTGCTCTCCAATGCCACTCAACGATGAAGCAGCACTGGCACTCTATCCAATAGCTACAACATTTATTCTCCCACAGTACCAAACCAATGGCAGAAATGTGTATCACTCACAAAATGCACTTTAAACGACTCTTGAAGACTCTGTTGTACAGTCCTTTCCAAAACCTCTTTCACCTAAAAGGTCAAGTGCTGCCAGAATATGGAAACATCACCAGTTGCAATTTCCCCTCTAAACCACACAAACTACATCACTGCTGTGTCATTGACAGTGGCTCAAAATCTAGAACAGCTTCTCAGGGGCAGTTGCAGACAGACAATAAATGCTGGCCTAGCCAGTGATGTATACATCCTGTGAATTAATTTTAAGTAGTTCACAAGAGGCAAAACGGATGTAATTAGCTAAATACACTGCCTTTTACTCAAACACCATTATTTTTAATTAAACATTTACAGAGAATCATTGCTGCAGATTCTTTTTACACAGCTTATGGAGAAACTGCTTGAAAATTGAATAACTGAGAGAGAGATAGAAATCACTGGGAGTTATTCAAGTAGTTTTAGAACATCCCAGCAGTCGTGCTACAGGTCATTAGCAGTGACTCCAGAATAGTTTGCAGTGTATTAACAACTACTGAGAAAGGATGAGAAAATAAAAGGCCTTTTAAAAGAAATATTTTATATGTGCATTTCCTCCACAAATACCCTAATCTAACTGCTCTAAGGGCCTTATACCAATACTTAATTTTAGTTTTGACCCCCCTCAATCTGATTAATTGAATCATTTAGTCAGCCAGCTACATATCAACCCATCCATTATCAACCAGTCCACTACAGCAAACCCATTCTCCAGCTAACGCTGAAATGCTACATACCCCTACATCTAATCTGACCACGGGCACTTCCCTTTAATTCAAATTGCATCAGTCATTTTACTTGTAACAGCAAGCCAAATTGTAAATTGCATACTGTCACTTGTAAATGATAAAAAATACTTTTATTTCTTAAATATAAGCTTGCTTTATTGTTAAAATGTCCGATATTACCATTTTACAAACTGCATTAACCTTGACCTGAAAACATGTTACCAGAAGGTGAATTCACTGCTAATACACTTGGTGGTACAATTAATTCTCAAGTACATTTAACTGGACCAAAGCAAGTCTTTGTACATTCTTGAAGCCTAAAGATTATTTTTCTTTAGACAACTATAAATTTAAATGGCAATTCCAAAGAGTTATGACCTTGTATGTGCACAAAACTCCTTTGTGACACATCAGAACCTGCACTCATCTGAAATACAGTTCCTCAAACACTGGAACCAAAAGTGCCACAAGAATATACCGAATTCAGAGCAGTAAAGACTCACATTCAGTAGAAGCAATTGCAAAGGTGACAACTTGTTTAGTCCTTTTCATTTACATGCAATAGTGGTACTACGCCATTTCAAACCTGAACTTAGTGGTCTACATAACCAAAAATACAGATATGTTTACAACCTTTAACTAAAGCATACATTTCCCAGTATGGTATGAAAATGTTCAAATTATAACACTAAATTATGTCTAATAGCATATTCATAATTTTTAAAAAGGCCACCAACAGTTGCATAATGTAAATTCCCAGCAGTCTGAACTCTCCTGTGGAGATTTCGTTTGTACATAATCTTCATTCTGTATAAAGGACTCAATAATTAATTCCTTTGTTTTTTTTAAATCCAGCAGCAACATTACTGCAAGCCTGAATTTGCACAGGATTATTTCTTATAATAAAAACCAGCCAACGCATTTTCAGTAAGCTGCAGGCTTCACTAAAGTAAACAAAAACGCAAAACCAATGGCCTTTTTTGTACCACTGAAAATATACATACACACACACACACTCACATTTATATATAAATATATTATATATACATACACACTATATAAATATACACACTTTGATTTCAGTACCATATTATAATTGTCTATAGAGACATTTTAACTATGGAATACACAATTCAAATTACTACATTTGCCGTGAATTCCATTAGATTATTAAGGACTATACAATGCATCTTTGGATGGATTCCTTCCCTGAACTTTCTTGTATGAATGGGGAGTGTTTGCGACAGAAAAGTACTATTTTGTTTTAAATTCCTGTAGTAGTGGTGTACAAGGATATAATATATTACTTGTCATGCATTGAAAACATCAAGATAGAAAATACATCTTTGAGTCTACATTAAAGTTGTAATGCCCCTTATTGGTGAAAGAAGTCAAGATCACATGAAAAAAAGAACAAACATGACTCAGAAGTAGTTTTGTTTAAAATAGGGGAAAGCAAAAAAAAAAGTCTCAAGAGCAAAATGCAAAACCAGCAACTGTATATTAAAATATATGTTTGAACCAGCCTTGATACACAAGTCTAATCTGAATCAGCTTTTTGTTTTGAACTTAGTGCTTAGATGCAAGGTGCAGGCAGCAACTGCTGACAGAGAGAAAACAAAATCACACAGATACAGAGGCACAACTAAAGTTTTCAGGCTATATTAAAGCTTGGTCAATAAACCAAGTCACAAAAATTGCAAAAAGAAATCAAACTTCACTGTTAATAATGAAGACAGAAATAAAGTGAAATAAAGGCAGTGAATTTAATGAATATCACATTAAAATAATAAAACAGCATATTGCACTTTATTTAATACTTTCTGTACCATACAGTCTAGCTGATGGATTTTATTTTTAAAAAGAAATAAGCCATGTTGTGCAGTGATTTTAATTACTGTGCAAAGAAGCGAATACTGCATAATCAAAGATGGATCCTTTCCAACACACAACCAAAGTGAAGTGCGCCATTAATATGACTGAGCAGATGTCATAGTGGAAGGCATTTCTTAAAGCCACTCTTCAAAGCCTTCAAATTGTAGCTCAATTGTGAAAAGCTACAAGCATCCCCTCAAGAAACAAAACCTGGGATTTTTAAAAAGAATTCAGTATTTTCACCCTAACATTTCCTGTAAACAAGGCTGTTCGAACACGTGAACAATGGCCTCATTGTTGGTGTATAAGATCATAATTTGAGGAAAATTCATAGACAACATATGCAGGGAGAAAGCCATGAACAGGTAAGATATAAATAGAAGCTCTCCCATTTGTGACGAAACTACTTCTTTACTTCGATGGTTCTCTCACAGAGCAAGCAGGCTCTTTCAGGTGATTTTACTTCCTTTGCCTGTTGCTCAGAAAGACCACATTCATTTTGACAGTTTACTAATGACTCGGATTAGTGCTCCATTCTCGTCTTTCAGCCTTTGGTTATCTGATTTCAGCTCTGTTAAAACCTGCAAGGAGAAGGTACAAGTTAAGAATATTCTCAAAATTTGAGTTCAAGTTTTCTTTTCACAGGTCATTGATCACAGATCATAGAATCCCTACAGTGTGGGAACAGACCCTTTGACCCAACAAGTCCTCACCAACCCTCTGAACATTCCACCCAGGCCCATTCCCCTATACACTACAGGGTAATTTAGCATGACCAATCCACCTACCCTGCACATCTTTAGACCGTGGAAGGAAACCCGAGCATCTGGAAGAAACCCACGCAGGCATGGGGAGAATGTGTAAACCCCACACAGTCACCCGAGGGTGGAATCGAAGCCGGGTCACTGGCGCTGTGAGGCAGTAGTGCTAACCACTGAGCCACTGCGCCGTCCAAATTATTTAACTTCCACCTCCGACAAACAACAGATTACCCATTGGCTATCTCAAAAGCTGATAGTAAGCTCCAAGTACTTCTCAGATGTTTGCTGTTTGGAACTCAATTGGTAACAACACAACTGTACAGCAAGGATTACATAAGAAATTGGGAGTGAAGACTGCAACTTCATATATATTGTCTCAAACAAAACTTATGTAGGTGCATTGTCCTTAAACTGGGGCAGAACATAAAAACAACCGATTGTTTCACAAAGGTTAAATTAAAATAGTTTCAGGAAGTTTCACACTGTTTCATTTAACATTAATAGAAATAGATAGTTAATAAAACAAAATTTTCCCAGCTGCAGCTTTTGCTCACTGAGGATGACGGACATATCATAGAACTAAAGGAAAATAACAAAAAGCAATAGCTTTGGGCCCAATTTACTAGCTAAATTACACATAGTCTAAAGGTTTGCTTAAAATTAAACAGAGGTGGAATAAAGAGGTATATAATTTGAAAAGCTTCTTTGTTTCATTTAATTAGTCCACAAAGAATAGAAAGATGACATATTTTCCCTGTACCTAAGGATAGATATAATTTCTCCATTTAAGTTCTAACTAATTTTAAGCACAAACTACTTTTTAATTATTAGAATCAAATGCTATGTTTACCTCTATCTTGAATATCTGGTGAGGCAAGCTGCTACATCCTTGTTCATTTATGCAACAATGTGCATTGCTGTAAAATATCCAGCTATGCAAACTTAACTTTTGCAAGCTAGTTACAAAATTAACATGCAGTTCAGTTTAACTGATAGCAAAATGCAAAGTATAGTAGTGGAAAAGTTAACTTTTTAGAAAAATTTATCGGTAGCACGAAGGGATGTGCAGGCTAGGTGGACTGGCTTTCGGAAATATAGGGTTACAGGTACAAAGTAGGGTTTAGGTCTGGGTGGGATGCTCTTCAGAAGGTCTGTGGGTATTTGATGGGGTGAATGGCCTGTTCCACACTGTAGGGATTTTATGATTCTATGAAGGGAAGCAACACGCATTTGAAGCCATGAAATGCATGGAAAGCTGAAACATTAACTGCATCAGAATAGAATTTTCCTGATAATTGCTTTTCTTTTGAAAAGAGAAAATCTAAGTTAACTAATTTTAATGATATTACAAGACTGATCTATGTTTCCAGAATCATATTCTGAATTATACACTACTGAAACCTTTGCCATTATTTTTGGAAACAACTGTGCATATTTGCAAAACATTTCACTGCATGTCTACTGTAGAAAAATATAACAAGAAATAAAAGAATTCACAGGAACAAGGTCTCATGACTGAGTTCAAATTCACGAAACCCACCTGCTTCAGCAACAATCTCATAGGCGTCCCAAATAAGATGCAAGTCCAGACAGCAAGAAAATATGGTAAATACCTTTGTGTGAAGCAGACCAATAAATCACATGCGAATTTCACTTGTGGGGATTTCTATTTCGCCTATTTGGTATGTCCTACATTCTATCAATGCCAAATTTGGTTGAATGGACCTACTGTTTCAAAAAAAAGATAACTGACAAGTCAGCAAACAATGAGTGGAATTTCTGTGAGCCTTTTTAAGACAGTCAAAAGGTGAAGATAATTTAGGGATGCTCAAATAAGCATATTTTACAAATTGCAAACTGTAAGAGATTACTTTAGATCTCTAAAGCACATCTAAAATCTCTTGCAAATCGTGAAACATGGTTCTATTGTCCATTACAAATTGTACATTGCAGAAACATTATCTAAGGTTGACTTCCATTTGGCACTCAATAACCCTAGCACAATACTCTAGTGACATGATGAGTCAAACTGAAATGCCAAACTAAAAAGAAAATAGCTTGTAGGCAGTGCCCAAAAACCACGTCAATCAATATTTTACACAAAAAAACCCATTTCCATTCTACCTGCAACTCTTGAACAAGAAGAGTAAATATAGACAACTTTGTTGTTCTATTGTATGTATGAACTTACGACATCAGAGCAGAAATAGAGCAAATGGACCCACCTGTCTGCTCCATGCAGTACTATATTTATTAACTGTAGAGAAGTCTTGATAAACCTATTACCATTATTGGATTTTAAAGCCTGTATTATTGGGTGTAGATTGATTTTCAGTAGCTATTATAAGAAGCTATTTTGGATCACTGCCTCTTGATACATAATTAATGGATGTATGTCCTTTGACAAGTCCAAAGTTCATATTAGGAAGAGAATTTTAGCACAATAAAGCTAAAAACATTTCCTGTCAACTGAATTTATTCCCTGCCACTGCATGAAGAAGTTAAGTAGACAAGGCAAGAAATGAAGTCATACAATGTACTTGAAAACACCACGTTAGTCTGAGGTAACACCATAAATTACCCTTCGTTGTGCCTTCAGAAAAATTTGTGTTATAGAATTAAGTCATATAATTGACCCACAAAAGATGCACATTGTTTGCTTAAATGAACAAGGATGTAGCAGTTTATCTCACCAGAACAAATTTACTTCATATTCAAGATAGAATCAAATGCTGTGTTTACCTCTAATAATTAAAAATTAGTTTGTGCTTGAAATGAATTAGAACTTGAAATACAGAAATTATATCTTTTCTTAGGTACAGGGTATAAACCTCAGCTAAGAACAAAATATGAATCAGCATTCTAACAGAAACAAATCAGTATAGAAATATTCATGTGACCAAAAACACAACGCTGAAAAACAAAATTGAACTACTGAATTCATTAAACTATGTCAAAACAGGGATGAGCAGCATCAACAGTATCAACTTATGGGCACCAGAGTTTGCCTAACATAACTATAAAAATATTATACTTTTATTTCTCATTCCCACTTTCAGGTAATTCCAAAACATTTATCATTCAATTGATGAGTTCCAATGAACTATTCTATACTTCAACTGACAGCTAGATGTACATTGGCAGTCCAGAGAAAAGTTGATTTGACTTTCTTCCCCTCTCTAAACTAAACTAACTTTCTCCTGTATTCTCTATCAAAATAACCTATTTGTCACCAATTTTCATTACTCCACATAGCCATAGCTCCACATCCAAGCGCAAATCTCTGACAGCACATGATTCTTCTCTAAAAGTACTCAATTCAGGAGAAACTCAATGGCCCAAAATCTACTAGTCTCTAGATTATTGGGAGACCAGAAACAGAAGCAAACGTGCATGGAACCTTTGGAAGTCCTATGATGAAGTGTCCATGAAGTTTTAAACTTGTGATGGCAAAACTGCTGCTCCCCAGGACACAGTGCACAAGTCTCTGAGCGACAGTCAGAGATTTTTGATTGATCTCTGGTACTCAACTGAACAGTTACCCAGAAAGGAATTACATTGAAAAACCTAGCCTAACAAATCAAATAACTCATTTGACTACTGTCATAAAAGATCAATACCTCACTCACCTGCCCATTCACTCATTTATAGACTCATTCATCCACTAATGTTAAAACTGGATCATTAAACTAACCATAAGGCAACTAGTCCAGTTTCAAAAGAAAGCAGTACCTTATCTCTCTACACAACTCTACTCCACTGTGGCTGAGTTCTCCGACAGACACTGTGCTCTGCATTTCTAGTAAAGCTGAACTCAGAAGATCAGGTAAAAAATGCAGAACAGCACGGAGTTGGGGAAGTTCGCAAGGAATGAGATCATGGTTCATCATCTATCAGAGATACTTGCTATGTTATGTATGAAACCCAGAGCCACCTTTGGCCAGTCCTTTATAATCTTCTTGTGAGTTGGCTTGCATTTTCTCTATACTTAAATTTGAGCCATTTCATTATTGCATACCTCTTACAGACAATCAAGTTAAATGAGGATGGTAGTCACCCAGGAAGATATAGGTTCTAGAAATATTTCAGGCTATCAGGTGACTAGTCTTATGGTTCTCAAAAGTAAAGCTCTTAAAAGAAAGAAATATCCGAACAAAAGAGTCTTAGCTCAGGTGCATGTTGGAAGTACAATAGTATTCCATTCATTCTACTCCATTCCTCCTATTCTTCACTTTAATCCCGAATCTCATTTCTAAGTGCCATGAATAGATGTGGTGCTTTAATTTGCATATTAGACAGGGAGGAATATAAGATAAACTCATTATGACATATGTATGGTATATGTTGAATCATACCCCACAAGAAGTGGCTTAACTCATTTGACCTGGAGGGATTTTTCAGACACCAAAGAGATCAGAAAATCCATGCATGCTTCAGTTTCAGCGCATGGAGGTGAAAGTATATTTTCTAAATCCAACACGCCACATGTCGAAATTAAGCATACTAGACAAAATAATGTAATTAAGTATGAATCTGTGGAAAAAGGTCCCCCATGATCAAAAGAAAATCAAAATGTACTTGCGATTGAATTAATAAAATAAGTTATGCAAACTTTAAGTGTAAGGTATGTTATTAAATTTGGACTGGATCCTATCATTTTGAACCAGATTTAGAAACATGTGTAAGACAGGTTAGAAAAAAAAAATCATCTAATAATCATTGTTGAACACTAGATCTACAAAAGCATTTTATATCTGTCTGCTAGGAGGTTGAGGTCTGCTACTAAAACTTTACAATAGTCTGTGCAAACCATCATACTATTCAATTTATCAGGGAAAGTCAACTATGAAGTCATTTTCAATGCCCAATTTGAGAGAATATACAATTAATTCTAGCTTTTCTAAAGAACTGTGAGGTTAAATTATCTGGGGTTCTTTCAACTGAAATTAGTTCAACATCACTAAATGTACCGTCAGTTACAAATCACTATATTTTTCAGGACACTTTACAGGAAGTTGCAATCTCTTATGGACAAATGTGTAATAGTAATGAATTTTTGCACCTCTGCACATATTTGCATTGCATGAGAAAATGCAAAAATTAGGATAGCGGATGTCATCTGAATTTTTTGAGTTCTCAGTCAATCATATAGAAAAGTCATCAATATCACTCACCATGTTTGGATTTGGAAAATCAAATTGTTCACTGGCACTACAGATTACAGCACTAAGTGGGAACAACTGGAGTTTCAATTCATTATAAATGCACCTTTAATGGGAAATTTGAAGCAGAAAATGCATGCTGCAGGCAAAAGGTTGAAATAATGGTAGTGGTGAGGTGGGAGAGGAAGTAAAACACGTGTGTAATTCTAGATACCCAGTGTGACAGCTAAGGATTTTTTTTCCAAACAATATAGTTGGAAATTAAATGATTCTAACTGCACGATTCTTAACAGATGACACTGCAATTCAATACAAGATTGCCAAAGAAGAGAGTGAAGTCTAACACACTCCGTGGTAAAGCTTAAAGACTGAAAACTTAATTTTAACCAGACATTAATATGCTTCAAATGCTACATGCAAGGTATAGAAAAACAGAGAGAGCAGACTAATAGAGAAACCTGCTTGGATACAGCAGGAATGGGGTGGCATAAAGTTGGCAGTGTGGTAGGACATTACAAATTTGCAGTTTCTGGTTGCTCAGAGTAGCTGGAAGGTTTGTCAAGGCCATATTTTCAATCAGAAGATATTAATTGAATTGTTTAAGCAGGATCAAGCTCTTATTATGTTAAAGCTTCACTAACTGAATCTAAACATTGACAACCATGATGGTACAAGGCACAAGCTGGCTATGCTATATTGAGGAATGTTACTTAAAGGGATGACAGTGGAAAGGCAATGGCAAACATTCAAAAAGAGACTGATACAATTGTTCATTCCTGTTGGCCTCAAAAGAAATGGGACATGTGGCTAAATCATAGCTTATAAGAGAAACTGGAGTTAGTTTTAGATTTAAGAAAAAATAAAATTGGCCAGAAACAAAAAGACCTGAGCAATGGGAGTTTAGAATCCACCAAAAGCAGACAAGTGGTTGATTAAGAAGGGGAAAAGACAGAAGGAGAGTAAGCTTGTAGGAAACATAAGGAAGTAACTAAATGTATCTATAGGTATTTGAAGGGAAAAAGATTAAAGACAAACCTAAGTCTTAGAGTCACAAACAGGGGAATTTAGAAAATAAAGAAATGGCTGACCAACAAAATATATACTTTGGTTCTGTGTTCACAAAGGAGGACATAAATAATATACCAGAAATGCTGGGGTTTAGGGAGAGGTAGGAAATGAAGGCAATTAGTATTAGCAGAGAAACGGTGTTAGAGAAATTAGTGGGATTTAAGGTTAATCAATCCCAAGGCCCTAATAACCCATATCCCAGAGTACTTAAGGAAGTAGCCCTAGAAATAGTGGCTGCATTGGTGGTCATTTTCCAAGATTCTATGGACTCTGGAACATTTCCTACTGATTGGAAGGTAGCTAATATGACCCTATTAAAAAGGGAATTATAGATTAATCAGCCTGATGCTGGAAGTGGGGAAAACATTAGTGTCTGTCATAAGAAAATTAATAGCAGAGAACTCAAAGTAGTGGCAGACAGGATCAGGTAGAGTAACTATGGATACATGAAAGGGAAATCATGCTTGACAAATCTACTGGAATTCTTTGAGGATGTAACTAGTACAGTGGATCAGGGCGGAGGATGGGGTGTTGGGCAGAGGTGGTGGAGGGCAGTGGATGTATTTTATTTGAACTTTCAGGATGCCCTTGACAAAGTTCCACACCATATTTGGATAGGAAACTGATTGGCAGAATGGGAACAAAAGTAGGAATAAACAGGATTTTTACAAACGGTACGCAGAGACTAGTGGGTTATCACAGGAATCAGCACAAGGACCTGAGCTGTTCACAATATATATTAATAATTTGGATGAGGCAACTAAATGTAATACCTCCAAAACGCAGATAACACAAAGCTGGGTGAGAAGGTGAGCTTTGAGGAGGATGCAGAGAATCCTCTGAGATTTGGATAGGCTACAAGAAGTCAGATTTACACCTTAGGAGGTAAAAGTGGGTAATGAGCACTTACCATCAATATTAAAGCCTGCGCTTCCCTTAATTTTTGTTCACAGGGTTTATTTACAGGATCCATGTGTATTTACAGGATCTGCAATTCATGTTTGTATAACGAAGAAATAAAACAACAATCATACCTTTAGCTCTTCCTCCATTTCAGAAACCTTCCTTTCCAAAGCACGTTTTTCCTGTCAAAGACCAATTATACCCACGTTAAAATACCAAAAACCGACAAGGATCGCCAGCTGCAACTTCTAAGTGCATGCGTTGTTCCAAGTTTTTCACTGCTCTTGAAGCCAATATACAACTTTAGAAAATTAATTAGTTGTGATAGGTTTAGTCAGATAGCATTCAGAAGGTAATGAAGTCCAGAAATGCATTATCACTACTTGCTCTGTGACTTACAAGTCCATAATTTTGGGGGCCTTCAACAAGTACATAAATTTTCTCAATCTAATGGAGTTAGAGGTTGACAGAAGTTGCAGGTTAGTTCACTTTAAGTACAGAAATCTGGTCAGATTTTGTTAACCAACGTCCATTAGGCAGGTGCAATAAAATACTTTGATTACAACTGTAACTTTTGTAATAACACCCTGAGTGGTGAGGTGCAAATATCAGTGCACTCATTCAAATGAGTCATGACATTGAAACCAATCACACAGGTCTATACATCCTTTTACACTTCTGAATATTTCACAAATTGGGATCAATATCAATTAAACTGAAAAATAAAATGAAGCCAAAAATAAGGAATTTAAAGGGGAACAGTGTTTCAGGTAATATCTTATAAAACAGAGAGAAGAGAAGGGATTCATCACAGCCTAACTTGATGGCTTATGCTCTCTCTCGCTGATTCTCTCAAGCTTCCTGAAGAACAATGTCTGGTGACAAAGCAAAATGAAGAAAAATGTATTGATGGACAATTGAAAGATATCTACAAATTTTGCCATGGCTGAGGATAAAAAAAATTAAACAACTGTGGTGCCAGATTAATATTTAACATTTCACGGACTACAACAACTTTTCACCTAAGATAACAAAAGTGTGCAGCTGGATGAACACAGCAGGCCAAGCAGCACCTCAGGAGCACAAAAGCTGACATTTCGGGCCTAGACCCTTCATCAAGACCCCTGATGAA
Organism: Stegostoma tigrinum; assembly: GCF_030684315.1. Classification (NCBI taxonomy): domain Eukaryota; kingdom Metazoa; phylum Chordata; class Chondrichthyes; order Orectolobiformes; family Stegostomatidae; genus Stegostoma; species Stegostoma tigrinum. The sequence goes on from NC_081374.1 coordinate 33,985,578, forward strand.
GGGTCTAGGCCTGAAACGTCAGCTTTTGTGCTCCTGAGATGCTGCTTGGCCTGCTGTGTTCATCCAGCTCCACACTTTGTTATCTTGGATTAACCAGCATCTGCAGTTCCCATTATCACTGAAACAACTTTTCAACTGCCCATTTTTGATCTTCCTTTTTGTACTGGATACCATTCCCTTTTTAAACTTTATACTTTTGTTTATTTGGTATTTGATATCATGACTTATTATTTCTCTCGTGTTAGTATGGAATGAAATTCCTCTTTCTTTCATTTAAGTAAACCTTGTACTTGGTTAAATTTTGACCACAATAAGTTTTATTTGAAGAATTATATCCCTGCATGAAGAGAATTTAAAACCTTTTCTGCGACCCATATGGGGTGTTAGAGGTAAACTGAGTCACCCCTCCTCACATGGTCATAACATAACAGAGGCAATGTGGGAATCATTCATGCAATTACCTTTGTCATGCTCAACAAAAAGCTTACTGAGTTTTGATAGACTGCAGAAGTGACTGGTAACCTGGTTTTTAATCAAATACAATAAAGCTTTTCTTCGACCTCACCTAAATAGCTACTATAAATTACCATTATAAAGAATGACTCGAATGATTCGGTGAACAGTTTCAATTGGAAATTTAAGCTGCTGATAAACTATCTAGTAACGAACAGATTTTTGTCCAGGTAACTTGATGTTTAGAAATTTATGGTGATGACTGGGGTAGGGGATAACAAAACATACCCTTTTTTCCATTTCCAGCATTGAAGACTTATCAGAAATCCGGTCTTGTTTCTGAAATGCACAAGTGTCAACGTTAGCTGGTGCTAAATTATGAACAGAAATTTTCAACAGCATAGGAGTTAAAGTGAAAAATACAACTCCACGAAAATCTCTTGCAATCTCTCTGAACCTGTGTAGCTTTCTCCAGCTGTGTTTTTACTTCAGAGAGCTCCAGCTGTGCCTCCTGCAGTTTGGCTTTAAGTTTCTCATTTTCAGTCAAGGCCTCTTCATATAACTATAAAACAAAATCAATGATTAAAACAGCCATATATTCTGAATTTTAACACAAGCAGCTAATTTTGTTCACATACACAGTACATTAACAACATTTTAAATTGCATGTTCTTTAAAAACACAAATTTTGCAGCTGTAATTATTTCAAAGGTAATAAACTGGAATTGCTACTTTTAATGGGAAGAACTTACTCCACCCAGCCTATTATTACTGCAGGTTTTAATTTAAACATTTTGCTACTTTCAAAAACATTCACTGTTGAGCATGGGGCATAAGTCTACCCTATCTAGTAAAAATTTAGGAAGTGAATCATGGCTTCAAATTAATCAGCTTCCATGCTCAAAAAAGACATGCCTGCAATCTTCCTGGCACATAGTTTGTCGGACTGTCTGACTTTATTGATAGGAAGTGGATCTCTGTTGTAAAGCTAATGATAGAGAAGAAAGTAAGTACAATGAAAACTAAGTTCACAGATCACAGAAAAACTGATTTTGATGGGCTGAGAAGGCAACATTCTGACAAACAACCATGAAGAACAGCATTAGGAAACGTTGTAATTAAAAAGTGTTCACAGTGCAAGAATACATGTTCCACGAAAAGCATTAATTAAGCACTCTAGGACTCCATGCATGAATAAAGACTAAACAGAGAACTGAGAGTTCAGAAAAAAGCACGTAAAGCACAATTGGCTGGACAATCAGAAGCGTGAATTCAATTCCCGTGCCAGCTGAGGTTACCATGAAGGACTCGCCTTCTCAACCTCTCCCCTCATCTTAGGTGTGGTGAACCAAGGCTAAACTCACCACCAGTTGCTTCTCTCTAATGAGAGCAGTACTGAGGCTCCACTAGGACTATGGCAGCCTGACCTTTTTTTTTGAACCAGAGAATAGAACAGGTCAACATAACACTGAATAATGAGATGAATAATGAGTTAACGGCACTTAAAATTATAAAAAGGAATAGATCAAATAAATTAATCAAATTCAGGATAAAACTCTTGGTCCAGACAGACTGTATTCACTTAGCTTACAAGAATCTAGAGTAGAGAAACCAGAGGCAATACTGCACAGGAAAAATAAGTTGTACCAGAATACTGGAGATCAAAAACATATAACTCCTATATTTAAGAAAGGGACAACAAATGTAAAAGGCCAGTAAGCTGAACACTATTGGTAAAGCAAAAGAAATGTTTCATAAAGGATAATCGAAGAACATTGAGAAACTATGCCAAATGCTTGTATGGCTTTTCAAAAGGAATGGGAGTCTGTGTAGACAATGGTAGTGGAGTAAGCGTAAATTTATCTGATTTCGCATAAGGCACCTGGAAACAGAATGATGAATAATGTCAGAATATGGAGCATGGGGTAGAATGGAATGCTATCTGCTCTCAAGACAGAATGAGTTAAGAAGTGATGTGCTACAGGCATGAGCACAGGGATCATTACTTTTCACAATCTACATTAGAACTTTGCTTAAATGATAAAACATTCTGTTGAAGCCTTTTGTCTTGCATCTATCAGTATAAATGTTATTTTTCCCCTTGAATTGATATCCTTGAAAACTGCCCTGATGCATGCAAAATAAAAAAAATTTGACAAAACTGTGCCATTATACAGAAATACTCAATCTGTGCTGAGATAACGTTCAAATATTCAAAGAGATAACAGAGTGTGATCCTGAATGAACACAGGAGGCCAAGCAGTATCAGAGGAGCAAGAAAGTTTCAAGACCCGAAACGTCAACTTTCCTGCTCCTCTGATGCTGCTTGGCCTGCTGTGTTCATCTAGTTTCACACCATGTTATCTTAGATTTTCCAGCATCGGCAGTTCCTACTATCTCTTCAAATATTCAAAGTTAGCTTCAAAACAAAACCCATGGCTTGTGGCTTGCATACAGGAAGGAAAGAGGGATAGAAAAACATGGAAGATTAGAAATGGAACGATAAAACATGCACATTTTAGATGAAAAGAATGGGCAAAGATATTGGGTGACTCTTAACAGAAATTGATTGTGTCCATTTTGTTGAGTTTCATGGAGCGCTTCACTCTGCAAGGCCTAGGTTTCTCATGCTACCTTCCCAAACTCGCCTCGTTACCTAAACATCATGCCACTATTGTGCCCCACAGGTTCTGAGGAAGGGTCACCGGACCTGAAATGTTAACTCTCTTCTTTTTTTGCTTCACAGATGCTGCCAGACCCATTGAGCTTTTCCATCAACTTTGTTTTTGTGCCCCCTTGTCGTATTCTCCCACTTGTTATAGGCAGAAATAGTCACCACTACCAGCACCACATTTAAAAGGTTCTTGCGCACTAAGTCAAGCATTAGCAGTCCAGTGCTGCCCTGCACAGTTCACGTTATTTGCCTTAGACAGGTATTCATTCTGACCTTCACATTGAGGAATTGTACCCATCCAGTTTTAATTGGCAGGAAATTGATTCAGCAACTCCATATTAATGATGTTAGATTAAGTAATAATGAGATGTCAATGAATAATAATACATGCCGATAGGCCTCTTGCTGCTGAGAATCTCGCCTTGTTGTTTGACATTTGGCTGGAAAACGAAACTTTGTTTTCAAAATGCTGAGAAGCTACTTGTTGGCCACATAGACCTACTTTCCTAACTTTCTTGTCAATATCCATTTCATTCAATGCCTGGATAGATTCAAGTCTTTTTGCCAGGACATCTAGTTGAGTGGGTGTTTCATAGCAACATTGTAAGAGAAGAACTGCTCAGTAATTGAATGGATTGTTAAGGATCATGCCTATTTTAAGTTTTCTGAAAAGAGCACTTCTTCCACTAAACCGCAAGTCAATTTGAGTGATTTATATCTGTTTACAAATGGAATACTCAGCAGATCGACTCTTGTTACTTTACATGGAATTAAAAGAGCAGTTGTATTTAAGATGGAGCTAGCACAAACCACAAAGTGATTGAAACTGTACATATGTATACTTGTGCAGCAAAATAAAAGTTGTAAAATTACTCGCAGCCTTCTATAAAGATTCTCAATTTTCAGATGATACAGCCACTTAAATTATTACTGAACTGTTTTGGAAAAGAACCTCCCAGTTTTATTCCTTCAGTTTGTTTTAAAGAATACTGTTAATGTACTTAAAATTATACACCATACAATAGTGGCTAATGTTAACATTTACCTCTAGGATTAGGTTTAAAGTATAGACCTAAATTTCCATTCCCAGGCCTCTAAACCTAGAACAAAAATGAACATTTCTCTGGTCCATAGCCAGAATCTGACGTTCCAAAAAATGGCTCCTAAACAGTCATGATATTTTCAGATCTATGAACAAAAACAGAAGTTGCTCAAAAAGCTCAGCAGGTCTAGCAGCATCTGTGAAGAAAAAAAATCACAGTTAATATTTTGGGTCTAGTGACCCTTTCTCAGAATTTTGAGGACCCAAAATGTTACTTACGATTTTTAAAAAAATTATTTACAGGTGCTGCGAGACCTGCTGAGCTTTTCCAGCAACTTCTGTTTTTGTTCCTGATTTACAATATCCATAGTTCTTTCAGTTTTTATTTTCAGATTTATTCCTGACTAGGAGTCACATAGGTGAAACACAGGGTGTTTGTCCTCTGGTGCAATTCAAGTCATATTTGGTCATTTTTAAATGAGTTACAATGGAGAAAATGCTGTGTGTCAACATCAAAGCTTCAATTTAAAATGAGACATCTTCCAAGCCTTGCAGCAATATTACTGGCACCATTATAAAGTAACATCAGATTTTAACAAAAAGCCTGCAGGGAATCTCACAGGTCACCACATAAAGCATTCTCAAACGGAATTCAGAATAAAGCAAAAGATACTTCCAAAATTGAGACATTGCAAAATTAAAATCAACATGGATTGGAACCTGTCACAAACCAAGGTTTTTCACAGACCAAATACAACTCGACATTCTGCTTTCTTATTCATTACACCATTAATTACGAAGCATTGAAACTCAGAAATTCGCAGGCACAATGAATTTTACGATAAAACAAATTTCCCTATTATAGCACATTCTTCAGTATGTATAAACAAGGACACATTAAAAGTACTAAACGAAGACACGTCCCCAACATCAACCTCTTCCCAGTAATTTGGTTTTGCTGTGAGTAAACCGTACATGGTAAAAGAATATTTCAGGAATTTTGAGCAAGATGCAATTTTGTAATTTTTCAATTATTTGAAGTAGAAAATATCTAGGCTTACAGAATATTAGATTCTTACTACAAAATTCAACTTCACAAAAAGAAGGTGGAGCCAGATCTGGAAAGGATAACATACAGCTTCTGCATAGGAATGAGCAAGAGGATAAAGTGCAAGACCAAAATGAAGACAAACTTTTTTTTATATTAAGCTGTCCAAACACATATCCAAGAATCTACAAATCATGATGAAACTGACATCAACTCACGCCCTAATCCAAAGAAAAATCACCTACCTTCTTGTAATCCTTTACACTGTCTTCCTGTTCTACTTTACTAAGGGATGACAATCGATTCTCCCTGCGCGTGTACGAACTGGTTCGACTCAATAAACGGTCACTGAAACTGTCAACTGATGAGGAATTTGATGATCCTGAATCCAACCTAAACATAAAAGCCGCAATTAAATGATGTTACATATTGGAACACACAAAAATGCAGCCACTAACCAACTTTGTATGAATGCAGTTGAAAATCAAATGTCTATGTTAAGTAATGCTACGATTGCAGCATTTCAGAGCCTATAACAGATTCCGAAAATGGTCAATAAAGTTCTAATATTACAAATTGTTTCAACATGTTTCTCTTTAATAAAACAAAATATAACATCAGTCCAAATAAGAAGGTACAACAGCAATTAAGAATATAAATAGCAACAAGAGTAGGTCACAAGCTCGCAATCCTGCTCTGCCATTAATAAATCATGGCTGATCAAATCCTGCCCTCATTTTCATTTTCCTTCCTGTCTCCACCTCATCCAATAATCCTCAATTCCCTTGCAGGTCAAAACAATTGGTGTGACTCAGTCTTGAATATATTCAAGAACTCATTCTCTATGGCTTTGTCAGAGAATTCCACACACTAGCAATCCTCTAAGAAATTCTTAATCTATCTTAAATGGAAGACCACTTTGAACTTAGCCCTACTCTCCCACACTGAAGTTCTAAACTTAGATTTTGCAGAGCCGAGGCATGGACCTTGTCAAATATTTGACTAATAGACCATACTGAATAATTTTAAATTAGCTATGAAGATACTTTGGCCAATTATGCAACAATTCTTTAAATAACATAGCTTCTTATAACAGATCCCAAAAATTATGTCAAATCATCCAATAAAAAGCAGCTAACTAAAATATTATTTATACACATATACAAAAGTGAATAATAAAAAAATTAAGCTATTTTATTTAATGAACACAGATGTAGTTTTGGGTCACACAATATGACAAGGTTCTTACCTGCTGATTCGATCATGCTGAAAAATAAGAGGAAAAAAGCCTTTTAGGATGATGCTGAGCACTGATGAACAACATATTGTGGAATTCAGGCAAAGTAATTTTGGGTTGTAATTAAACATTGTATGCAAGAGAACAGTTTCAGTCTGTGCTTACAAGATATATTGTAAAAATGTGCAATATTATCCTGGAGAAAGAGCACCTTCTATTTACTTGCTACTGACGTAATTCACTGAGCTCTTTCCTGCTGTATCTTTTGGTCAAAAAACAGCTGCCTTGACGATGTGCCTGATAGATCACTGTTTGGAAGGTTGCCAGCAAGTTTGCCCTTCTGGATATATTCTGGGAATGGACTCTCAGCCAGAAGCAAATTTTAAAGTTTTTTGCCTGGACGAACAGGCATGGTGATGCCAGCCAGGGAAAGAATTGGTTAAGTTACCATCACTTACGTTTTAATGCCACAGGTCAAAACACAACAACTCAATCTCTCAGCTGGGAGGTAAAAACATTATGAAGCTAGAGACAACCTTCAGCAAAAATATTTGTTTCCTCTTTCTTTGTAATAATAGTTTATATTAATTTCAATTGCTTGTCAGATTCTGATCATGTTTAATTGTCAAATTACCTGGTTATGTACTTAAGCAAAAATTCAAAATATCTTTATTGGCTTATAAAATAACGAAGCCACGCAGACCAAGTGAGAACAAGTTAGTTCCGTTAATATTTTTGAAAGTGCAGTACAGTTGGCCCCTTTGGCATAGAGAAGAAAATGTAGAGTTGCCCACTCAACCACAAACATACAAACTCCACTGAAAATACATGTGCTAGATAGAAAAATATAGCAATCATGGTAAAGAAGCCTACTGCAACCAAAGTTATGATATGAAGGCAAAATTTAGCATAGAGAACTCACTGCTGTCAAAACAATTCTCCAGTCCATACTGTTTTCATAGAAAAGATATTGACCTCTGTATTACCTACAGGAGCTACAAGCAAAAAGTCAATGGGCTGCAAAATAAGTTATGCACTGTTACAATGCTTTTACATTATTATGGGTTCTTCCATGTAAATGACAATAGTTAAATTATACACATGACTTATGTAGTTATTGCTGAAGGTACTTAATTTTAATTTGCTACATTGTAATTTTGAATTTGTACAAGAACTATTCCTTAGACACCTATGCTCAGTTCGCAATAAATAACAGCAGATCCCAGTCACGAACCAGCTCAACTCCCCCTCCCATTCCTTCGATGACATGTTCAGCCTGGGCCTCCAGCGATGCCACCCGAAAGTTGCAGGAACAGCAACTGATATTCCGCTTGGGAACCCTGCAGCCCAGTGGTATCACTGTTGATTTCACAAGCTTCAAAATTTCCCCTGCCCCACTGCATCCCAAAACCAGCCCAACTCGTCCCCGCCTCCCTAAAGTGTTCTTCCTCTCACCTATCCCTTCCTACCACCTCAAGCCGCACCTCCATTCCCTACCTACTAACCTCATCACGCCCCCTTCATCTGTCCGTCCTCCCCGGACTGACCTATCCCCTCTCTACCTCCCCACCTACACATACCTCTACTTGCTCCATCCCCACCCCTTTAACTTGTCTGTCTCCTCTCCACCTATCTTCTCCTCTGTCTATCTTCAATCCGCCTCCTCCTCTCCTTATTTATTTCAGAACCCTCTCCCTCTCCCCGTCCCCCTTTTCTGATGAATGGTCTAGCCCCGAAACGTCAGCTGCTTGGCCTGCTGTGTTCATCCAACTCCACACTTTGTTATCAAAGAATAAGAGAAGTACAGCACAGGAACAGGCCCTTCAGCCCTCCTAGCCTGTGCTGATCATGCCCAAACTAAAAACTTTAAAAAAAAACTTTGTCCTTATTTGGTCCATATCCCTCCATTCCCTCCCTGTTCATGTAATTATCAAGATGCCTGTTAAATGTTGCCAACATGCCTGCTTCCACCACCTCTTCTAACAGTGTGATCCATGCTCCTACCACATTCTGCGTGAAAAACGTACCTCACACATTTCCCTTAAACTTTCCCCCTCTCGCCTTGAACCTGGTGTTCCCTTGTAATTGAAACTTCATCCCTGGGAAAAAGCCTCTGACTATTCACCCTATCTATGCCTCTCAATTTTGTAGACCTCTGTCAAATCTTCTCTCAGCCACTGTCTTTCCAGTGAAAACAATCCTAGTCTTTTTAACCTTTCCTCATAGCAAATGGCCTCATAACTGGACAACATCCTGGTAAACCTTCGTTGCTCTCTCTCCAAGGCATCCATGTCCTTCTGGTAGTGTGGAAACCAAAATGGCTTACAATACTCCAAATGTGGCCTAACAAGGATTTTATACAGCTGCAAAATGGTTTGCCAACTCTAGTACTCCATGCCCTGGTCGATGAAGACAAGCGTGTCATATGCCTTAATTAGTTTGGCCACCTGTGTTGCCACTTTTAGGGAACTGTGGACCTGCATGCCCAGATCCTTCTGTATGTTAATGTTCCTATGGGTTCTGCCATAACAGTTTAATTCATACCTAAGTTTGATCTTCGAAAATGCATCATCTTGCATTTGTCTGGATTAAAATCCATCTGCCATTTCTGTGCCCAAGTCACCAATTTATTTCCTGTAACAATCGTCGGCACTATCAACAACTCCACCAATCTTCATGCCATCTGCAAACTTACTAATCAGACCACCCACATTTTCATCCAGATCATTTATATATTGCAAACAGCAGCAGACCGGAGACTGATCCCTATGGAACACCACTAGTTATCAGTCTCCATTCTCCATCCTTCCACCGCTATCCTCTGTCTTCTATGACCAAGCCAGTTTGTATCCATGTAGCCAGCCCACCCAGAATCCCTAGTGGTTTCAGTTTTTGTACTTATCTGCCATGTGGGACTTTACCAAATGCCTTACTAAAGTCCAGATAAACCACATCCACAGCTGTTCGCTGTCACCTCTTCAAAATTTCACTCATCTTGTGAGACATGATATTCCCCATACAAGACCATGCTGTCTATCACTAACAAACCCATTTTCTCCCAAATGCATATATCCTGTTCCTCAGTACCTTCTTTGAGAGCCTCCCCACCACAGATGTCAGGTACACTGGTCTATAATTCCCTGGATTATCCCTTCTTCCTTTCTTAAACAAGGGAATAGCAATGGATATTCTCTGAAACCTTGACTGTGGTCAAGGAGGATGTGAATATATCTGCTAATGTCCCAACTCTTTCTTCCCTTGCCTCTTGCAGTAACCTGGGATAGATCTCATCTGGCCCTGGGAACTATTCTACCTTAATGCAATTTAGGATACCCAAAACTTCCTCCTTTTTGACACTCGATGGGGTATTTACACACTCATGTCTAAGCTCAACATCAGTCATGTCCTTCTCCTTGGTGAATACCTATTCAAAGCAGTCATTAAGGATCTCTCCCTCTTCCAGTGGCTCCACATGCAACCTCCCGCCTTTGTCCTTGAGTGGGCCTTCTCTTTCCCTTACTATTCTCTATCTTCTAATATATGCATAAAAGCCTTGGAATTCGCCTTGGCCCTGTTTGCGAAAGACATTGCACGGCTCCTGTTAGCCTTCCCTAATTTCGCATTTAAGTTCCTTTCTAATTTCTCTATACTCCTCAAGGGCTTTGTCACTTTGTAGCTGCCTAGACCTATTATATGCTTCCTTTTCCCTTCTGACTAAGCTTACAATTTCCCTTGTCATCCATGGTTCCTGAACCTTGCCATTCCTATCTTTCTGTTTTGCAGGGACATGCACGTCCTGCACTTTAATCAACTGGTCTTTAAAAGTCTCCCATGTCAGGCACAAATTTGCCCTCTAATAACTGCTCCCAACTCACATTCCCCAGTTCCTGCCTAATCTGGATGTTATTGGTCCTTGCCAAATTAAGAATCTTCACCCGAGGGCCACTCTTATCCTTGTCCATGACTACTCAAAATTTTATGGAGTTCTGGTAACTAAGTCCAAAATACTCTCTTGTCGAAACATCGATCATTTGTCTTGGCTCATTCCCTAATACCAAGTCTGACATGGCCTCCTCTATGCTTGGAATATCAATACACTGTCTCAAAAAGCTTACCTGGACGCATCTAACAAATTGCTCTCCAACCAAGCTCCTAGAGGATCCCAGTCAAAAGGAAAGTTGAAGTCACCCTCCACAACATTGCGATTTCACCCTATTCCTGAGCCCCACCCATAATGCCACTGCAAGATCCCTTTGATATGTCCTCCCTCTACACAACTGTGATGTGATCCGTAATCAACAATGCAACACCACCACCCCCCCCACCCCACCCCTTTTTGTTTCCTTTTCTGTCCCTTCTGAAACACTGAAATCCTGGAATGTTAAGCTGCCGGCCTTGTCCCTCCTTTAACCATGTCTCTGTCAGGGCAATAACATCATAATTCCATACATTAATCCATACTCTTAGTTCACCTGCCTTATATTTCTTGCTTTCAAGTAAATGCATTCCAGACCTCCAGTCCCTGACCCTTCCGACTTCCTTCTGCCTGCTATTATTCTACAGTAAGCATATTTCAGTCTCTTTTGTCCCCAGTCCCTGCACTTACTGGTCTGCTGTTCCGGTTCCCAAGCCCCTGCTGCACTAGTTTAAACCCTCCTGAAGACCTCCAGCAAACCTCCCGCCCAGAATACTGGAGCTCGTCCAGTTGGCGTACAACCCGTCCTTCTCGAACAGGTCCCACTTTCCCCAGAAAACATGCCAATGGGCCATATGGCTACAGTGCTGGTGTCAGACGGTGGACTTTAGATATATGTTCAACAAATATTCTCTCTGTTCCAAGGCCATGGCACAGGTAGTAATCCTGAGATTGCTACCTGCTGGTCTTGCTTTTCAGCTTCCTACCTAACGCCCTGAATTATCTTCGCAGGATCTCTCCCTTCTTCCTACCCATGTCATTTATGTCAATGTGGACAATGACTTCTATCTGTTTTTGTCTCCCCTTTCAGGATGTCCTGTACCCATTCAGACATCCAAGACCCTGGCACTAGGAAGGCAACGCATCATACTAGAATGTTGTTCACGGCCACAGAAACACTTGAGTCAATAACCAGGGGCACAGACACCTACTACCACTGCTTGCCAGGACTTTGCCCCACTCTGGTTCTGCTGTAGAGCAGTTATGGTGCCACAGGTCTGGCCACTGCTTGTACTACCTCTTAAGAGGCTATCCCCACCACCCCCCCAACCCTTCAACAGTATCCGAAATGGTATACCTGTTTGAGAAAGGAATAGCCAAAAAAGATTCCTGCACTACATGCCTCCCTTTCCTGGCAGTCACCTATCTATCTATCTGGACCTGTGGTGTGACCATGTCCCTAAAGCTAGTGTCTATCATTCTCTCTGCCCCCTGTGTGACCAGCAGCATGTCCAGCTGCTGTCCAATTGAACCACACAGACTATGAGGAGCTGTAGCCGGTCACACTTCCTGCAGATGTAGTTGTGAGGGACACTAGACTGTTCCCTGATTTCCCACATCTGGCAAGTGGAGCAATCCACTGCCCTAACTACCATCTCCGCCTTTGTACTGTTTGCTACGGTTACTCCAGTTCAAAGTTTGCATTTACCACAAGGCATCTAAAGATCTAGCAGTATGATAAAAATCTGAACAAAGTACTATAAACTGGCTTCAGAATTAGTCAGTGTAAAGATATTTTACTGATATATCCATAAACAGGCAGTAAATTCAGGAAATGGTCAGGATGTTAAATGCTTCCACCATCAGCTGTTCTGATGGAAATTAATTCATAGTGGAGGTTAACACTGTTTCTTTCCACAGATGCTGCTTGACCTGCTGAATATTTCTGTGGGAACTGCAGATGCTGGAGAATCCGGGATAACAAAGTATGGAGCTTGATGAACACAGCAGGCCCAGCAGCATCTTCGGAGCACAAGAGCTGACGTTTGGGGCCTGGACCCTTCATCAGAAAAAAGGGTCTAGGCCCAAAACGTCAGCTCTTGTGCTCCTAAGATGCTGCTGGGCCTGCTGCGTTCATCAAGCTCAATACTTTGTTATCTCTGAGTATTTCTGTGTTCTGTTTCATTTCAGAGCTCCAACGTTTGCAGTATTTTGTTTTGTAAAAAATAATTCAGAACACTAAGATTTAAACTTCTACCACTAAAAGATACAACTCGTGCGCAGAAGGAACCACAGCAATTCACAGAAATTCAGAATAATATGGAAGTTGTACTGCAAGGTATTTCACTTTAAGAACAGTCTGAATTTAAATTATAAAGTAAATGACTTGCTCTGATCATTTTCACTATCAGCACATTCTACCATTCACTCCTGTGATCTAACTCAGAGTTTATAAAATACACACAACTATACAAGGCCAGTTTTCTATAATTCAGACTTTAGTTAAATTTGGTACACTGGTGTTTCCCGTGACAGATACTTCTTTTGTATTAGCTTTATACAGTTTATTTCAAAACAAATTTTGATAAGCCATTTCTGTAACAAGTTTCACATCAGCAATTTACAACAGAAAACACTAAGGCCAGTCTATCGTCTCTTGCAGAAAGTTATACTGATCAAGATTATTTCCTTAAAATCTGTTTCCTGTTTCTAACAAAAGCTTATTCACATCATTAAATACAGACAGTAGCCAATAAACAGGGTTTAAAGGCTTTGTATCAGTGATCCTCCAAGATTACTTCGCAAGGGGCATCTTAGTACTGTGAATTTAGTCTTTCATTTGCAGTTAAAATTAGAACTAACAGTTTTCTGTGCACCAACCCTTGGTCTTTCATCAGTGATGCTTAAATAGAAATAAAAACTGCAAGAACTGCAGATGCTGTAAATCAGGAGCAAAAACAGAAGTTGTTGGGAAGCTCAGCAGGTCTGGCAGCATCTGTGAAGAAAAATCAGAACTAATGTTTCAGGTCTGGTGACCTTGCTCAGAATGTGTTGACCCGAATTTAGCACAGAGAACTCATTGCTGAACCCGAAGCATTAACTGTGATTTTTGTTCAGAGATGCTGCCAGACCTGCTGGGCTTTTCCAACAACTTCTGTTTCAGTTTAAATAGATTTAGGTCTTTGAAGGCAAGCCAATATCAAATACAATAAATTAGGCATATTCCCTAGTGTCTAAAAAAAATTCAATGTCCTTTACTTCTAAACAATACACAAAGAAGAAAAGTACAACATAAAAGTACGAAAGCATTCACAAATACAATTCAAAATAGTACAAGATTACAACAGAACAGAAAGTTTCGACTTTGTCAATTACATGCAGGGACAAACTGTAAATTTAAGATCCGCTGGCTCAGTTGCATACTTGTGGTCTCTACATTGGGGAAACAAATTGCAGACTGGGTGACTGCTTTGCAGGATGCTTACATTTTGTCTGCAAAAATGACCCTGAACTTCCATTTACCTGCCACTTTGACACATTATGTTCCCTGGGTAATATCTCTCTCTCAGGCTTGCTGCAGTGAAGGTTCAGCTAAGCTGGAAGAACAGCACTTCATTTTCTTCTTGGGGACTCTGCAGCCTTCTGAGCTCAATATTGAGTACAATAATTTTACAATCTACACATCTTCTCCCATGTCCTTACAACCCACACCAGGCCTTGTCATCACATGGGTTGCTCCCACAAACAAGCCATTGTCAACTATTAATGATCCCTATTAGCTGTTATTCATTCTCTCGGGCTGACCTTCACTCATTCTTTTCTTCTGCCTGTTGTTCTCCTCTTCTGGGCTCTATCTCCACTTATCATTTACTTCTTCACCCTCCCCCACCCTTTCTTTAGCAAATATATCAACCTCTTCCTAGTTACTAGCAGTTCTGAAGAAGCGTCACTGGTCCTGAAACATTGACTCTGCCTTCTCTCCCCAGATGCTGTGTTTTTCCAGCAACTTATTTTTTACAATCTGAGTACTCATTACATCTAAGAAAGACGGTTGAAGTCAAAGATGGGATGGGGAACAGTGTTGGTCGGTTGATAGTGATTTGGCAGGGTGGTTGGATTATTGTAACAATTTGAACATTTATTGTAACATTTGGCAGGGTGGTTGGATTATTGTAACAATTTGAACATTTATTGTAACATTTGAAGCAGCTTTAACATACAGATCCTAAAATGTAAGAGCTTACTGTGATGAGCAGCATACCCAATCGTTTTAATATACTGCAAAAATTAAAATCAATTAACATTCTCAGAATAATTGTCACTACTTTTTCCTCTTACTTCTTCCTTTAGTGCGCCCAGGTCATGGGAAGTAATGATAGTTTGAAAAATAATGAGCAAAAGCACTTATACAGCACGAAAACAGGTCATTCAACCTAGAAGATTCATGCAGTGTTTATGTCTCACACAAGTCTCCACCCATTCCTTTCCAACTGACCTCATCAGCATATCCTTATATTCCCTTGCTTCATGCATGCTAATTAAGTTTCCCCCAGAATCCATATAGGAGGGTAAGAGGAGGAAGGCATTTGTAGAAAGTAAGAACAACACCTGAAGACCCTAGCCTGATAAAGGAAAAAAGGAAAAAAGGAAAAAAATGAACAGTGTGGAAAAACAACCCTTTGGGGCAAAGTTATTTGTAAAATAGAGGAAAATTCTACTTCGAACAACAGTACTAAGTGTGAACAAATTTCAGCAGTTGATTAAAACCAGTGAAGCACCAAGCACAAGTCATTTGTAAATTTTTAAAATTTACCAACATTTCTGCAGCATTTCAAACACTTAACAAAACATACCTCTGTATCAATTGCTGTTTGTTTATTTCAACTTCGAAAGTGAAACACCAAAATCAACATTTGTTTTGCTGTAATACCAAACTATGATACTCTTGCAATCAAGTTAAGTTAGAAGGAATCAGAACAGCGGATTTTATATACTAAGATTACACCAGAAGGTCTTTTGTCACTGAAGTTTTTTTTCAAACTCTGCTCACTATATTGCATATCTGTCAATTACTTTGTTTATTGCTGTCCATTACCTTGGTTATCTTCTATCAGTGAATTACAAACAACATAAGATTTAACGTGCAACTAGCACTCTCAGTAAGTATCTAGATAGAAACATTCTTCAGTTTCAATTTAAGTCCGATCCATCTACATAACTAAGTAAATAATAAAATGTGAGGCTGGATGAACACAGCAGGCCCAGCAGCATCTCAGGAGCACAAAAGCTGACGTTTTGGGCCTAGACCCTTCATCAGATGAAGGGTCTAGGCCCGAAACGTCAGCTTTTGTGCTCCTGAGATGCTGCTGGGCCTGCTGTGTTCATCCAGCCTCACATTTTATTACCTTGGATTCTCCAGCATCTGCAGTTCCCATTATCACTGATACATAACTAAGTAGCTTGGTCTGGGTCATCCTGAAACTGGCCTTGCAATTAATGAGCCCTAATTTGCAATTTCTTCTCTGATGCAATGAAATTGGGTTTGACAGCCTTTCAGTCATCACTGAACATTTTTAAACCAATGCAACTCTAACTTATAAAACGAAAATTTCTCTGCACTACTCTAAACTGCAAGTATTGCAGGCATGATGTCTCCAGTTCTTTAGCAAAGTAATCCCACTGTTTAATGATCTTGTCTTTCTAACTGTTAAGATCTTATTACAAAATGGACCCAACTTTTTAAATGCAACAGATGCCAAGCATATTTTGTTTGCACTGATCTAATTTTCTACAATTAAATTTAATTACTGAAACTAAAGACTAATATATCAAAAGACATCAATTTGTGTGTAGATCTCAAAAGCAGCTGTATCTGTTGTATGGTTAGTGAGGAAACAGTGTTGTGTAGTGCATGAGGAGGAATCTGAGCTTCGTATTGTCTCATGCAGTTGAAACTTTGAGGTCCAGTTCAGCAATCAAACAGACTGAAATCTAAAACTGAGACCCTGTTTGGTTGTTGAACTGGACCTCCAAGCTTCAACTGCAAGTGACAATATGAAGCAGAGATTCCTCCTCACGCTCCGCACAACACTCCTTCTTTGCTAACCATTCAACAAATCCAGCTCCTTTTGAGATCTATGTGCAGACTAATTCCACTGTTAACCTAGACAATATTGATTATACTTTTATTTCTTGATTGTGATGTATTTTGGCATGAGTTGAGGATATGGTAAGGTTCTTTTATTTAAACTGGATGTATTTTCAAATAAATTCTTCCACGACAAGTTGGTAACATATTTCAAGAGTATTGTTCAACACGTATTTTCACTAAATTCACTCATTTATGGTACTTTTACACAGAGAATTCTAATCAAAGTGGGTTCTTTAGTTTTGGATCAAACTATGAAGGCCTTTTTCTTTAAAAAAAACTTAGATTTGCAAAGCTTTTCTTTAAAAAAAACATAATCAGTTCAGTCTAAAGCAAAAACTCCTTTATTTGGTAATTAGAGCACAATATCATAATTCTCAATAAAAAATATAAATTTTGATACTTGGCTGAACTATTAAGACAGGCTTCAACTGATTCAGAAAGGTACATTGCTCTGCTCAAACAATTGTGTTGTCCCACAGCTGCCCTAGCTAAAGACCAATGCAACGTGCCCTCCTAGAGCAGAAAAGACTCAGTGAAGAACAACTCAGTTCGTTCTAGTTTGGACAGCCACCAACATAATAACCATACAGTTTCTGCACAGACATTCTGAATTGTTAATAGTACACTGAAATGTGGTGTCACTGGCTGACTAAGAATGTTGTCTATTTTGATGAAGGTGACAAATTAACTAAAGGCGCTGTTCCAACAAGGCAGCCGTAAAAGTGCACTACAATTTTGATACATTCATACAAAAGCTCTTTTAACTGCTAATTTGAAAAATAAAACCCATTTATTTTAAATGGACTCATGAATTTTATTATACAGGACAACTTCATGTATACAATTATAATTTTTTTTTTAAAACTTTATTTTTGTGTTTTGCAAACATGTATAAATCTGCTAAAAATGCTGCAGGTCACAGACAATAAGGACACCATTGTGCATTCATCCATATTGCTCCAACTGTTACCAAAGTTATTGTTAATGCTGGTCACCCACTTGAGCACAACAATCAATTTGTATTTAATCAAAACACCAAGTCAAATAATCAGCAGAAAATTTTCCCCAAAATCTGATGACCTAAAATAGGCCAGTCCAATAACAAGAAAGGACAACATTGGCGGGGGAAGCTGAATAGCCAAAGCAATTCAAACTTACTGTTTTTTAAAAAAATGTCCATAAAATAATACCTTTCAGCACTCATCTTAACAACATATCTCTAGTTTTTGTGTCAAGTTGCAAATGCCATAGAGGGAGTGAGACGAATCAGTGAGCAAAATGGAAATCCTTACATTTCTATAACAGATTTCTTTTATACCTTGAGAGGGGGCCAAATATGGACAGCACTGGTAACAATTTATCCACTCTCTCCCTTTCTATGTCTGGACTTGTCTAATTTAAATTGTCAATTAAGAAAAGACAATTTTAGTAATTATTTTAAAATCTATGGTGTCTGGAAATTACCAATTTTCACTGGAGACTTCTCATCTCAAAAATATGCTTTGACAAGTCTGATTCACCTAGTGACAATTATTTCTGCAATTTGACTTGGCAGAATGGGAAACAAGTCGCAGGGCCAAAGTAGTACAAAAGCATTTGGTTATTCTTCTCCACTTTCATTACTCCCCAGTACGTGAATATGTCCAACTGACAGACCATTATCCACTCAGTATTTTTAATGTTAAGGCTCCTTTATGGTACATATTAGAAACAAAACAGCATCCCTTAGTTACATAAATGAGCCACTTAAAGCCTCATTTATGACTGCTACATACAACAATTAAATCTGAAGAGAAGCCGAAGTCAAAGCTGGTCATTGACTTAAGTGAAAACTTCAACATGTGAATTTGACTATAATGTTTAAATTGACTTACTTCTGACTTAACAGTAGAATCCAATAGTTCTGTGTGCTCATTATTATATTTACCACACTTATTAAAGTGGATAAATGAGCTGCACCAATATTAATAATTCTATGTTGAATTCATAAAACACCAATGTTTAATTTAAAAATTGTTGAGAAGACTTTAATTAATCATATATTTCTTCATTTAAAACTAAATTTAAAAAATAGTAGTTCCACAGTTTGGACTGTAATCCATTGTAAGAGGGTAAAATGGAGGGAAAGAAAGGAAGAAATAGTTAATTAAGTGGAAAGAAGTGGAAGGTGGTGTGCAAGAGAACTAACACAAACATCAGATTTGATTCTATTTACATCCGTGTTACGTACTCTCATGCTCATGATTACCATCTGGATGAAAAGGTACTGTGCCTGGCTACAATGATCATCTTGAATAAGCAACCCTCCAACATTCACAATCCATTTTCATACAAATGGGACTGCCACTTAGTTTCTTCACTTCAAGACGGTTGGTGACCACAAAATCTCATTTTATTTTGGCTAATGACTGACACCACATTTTAGTGGTGTCTGAAATGTAATTCTTTTGTCAGATGAATGCTTTAAAATTGGCATGTTTAGTGCATGCGGCATCCCTTGAATATCAAAGATACTCTGAACTTCAAATCATAAACAATACCATCATCCAGATCTGTAAAGAATGAAATTATACAATAACTAAAGGCAACATGGAATTATCAATTGGGTGTAATGCATCAAAATCCTTTGATTTGACAAAGTAGTTTCCATGAAGATGAAAACTTTTCTTCAAACAATCTTGATAAATAATGCACATTTGCTGCAATGATTTCCCTTCCATTTAATCAAGATTTCTTCCAGACTATTAGTTGGTATTCCAGGCTGTGTTTGTTCGGCAAGTTTTGCCTGGGCCCCAAACTCCACTTTTCCATGCACATTAAACTGCAGAATATCTGCTCCACAACAGCTGTTGTTAATTACAAAGGACTTCCACAATAACCTCCCACAAACTGTTCCTGTATGTACTTAAAGAGGCCACACAATCAGATTTGGGATCAACTGAAGCTAGTTAAGACTGCTATTAAACAATAATAAAACATCACTATTGGCTTTTTCATCCTATTAGCCACCCTGCTATACATTTAATATGCTGATTAAAGAGCCTGGAGCATACATGTATGCCATTGCTAAAAACGGACGGAAACAGAAGTTCAACTTTTCAGTGCAACATTAAACAGGGCACTACAAGTTGCACTTTTAAAAAAAATTGGGAAGCATACAAAAAAATACATTTGGCTATCACAATTGCTACTACTTGTATGCTTCTAAATCACTCAATCCAACTGTCAAAATTAGAAATTGTAACAACTGACTTAATCAGAGGGAGAGAAAGTTTCAGTCAAGTTTTTTTTCTTGAATGTATAGTTGACTTCAAAATGAGATCTCAATTCATATTTTGCTTTTTTCTAAAACATGCAAAAATTCAAAACTATTTGGTTTAACTCTCAAATAGAGAACTTAAAGCTTCTACACGCATTCCATGTGTCAGGATTTTAAAAATCTATCTACAAACCACATTACTTGCTGCATTGTTGTTAGACCTCTTCCGATACCATATCACAGCATTAAAATTAAAGTCAGTGATTTTCTTACTTTGAATGTCTTGCTTGTGGGTGAAGGTGAACAAGGTGGTGTCTCTTGCTGCTGTTTCTTGTTCCTCATCAGATCCTTATTCCTAGAATACAGCGCTGACATAGTTACCAATCCAAAGAGTTCAAGAATTGGTGGATACTGTACTATATTTACTTTTCCCGAGCTAGATTTTTTCTATGTTCAAACACGTTGCCTTCAGAACTGATTTTCCGTGTCCAAAGCTACAAATGTTGAGATTTGCTTTACAAAAGTGCAGATTGACAGGCAAAATGAAAATAGAGCTGTTAGACGAATTGTCGTTCTTCAAGTTGAGATTTGTTCTTGTTTAGCTGGATCAAGAGCTCAACACATTTAAAAAGAAACAGATGAAGGCATCAAATAAATCCCAAAGGAGTCTTTCAAAACACCACAGCTGCAACAAAGTGTTTTTCCATTTACCTGAACTGCATCATAAAAGACGAAAATGAGATAGTGATCAAAACATGATCGTTCATTTTGAAACTTTGTACAGTTCAAGGGGTGGAGCACTTCTTGATGATGTATTAATACAGATAAATTTTGTTTGGTTCTTATTGCCTTAGCTGGGCTGCTTCACGCACTGCTTTCTTTTGGCATTTCAATTTTTTTCTGACTTGAACAGGAATGCTGGAATGAAGCCAAAGGCATCATTTGCTCTCAGCTGGGAATTAGTGTTTTTTTTTAAACCTCTGAGGAAGAAACTCCTTAAAAATTCTTTATCAGACATCTGGATTTAACAAGGAAGCCAGTGCTTCAGAACGTAGAAATTCTTGAATTTACATAACAGAGAACAACATTACAAATTCACTTTTGGAACGACCTGCCCATCATTCTATTTAAACCAATCTCTCAATGAAACAAATTTCATTAGGAAACAATGAACTACTTGGTGTAACTGAGTGGTCTATGCCAATAGTTATGACACAGACATTAGATTATTTATTTCAATTGGTTGAAACTTTGGCTATAAATACTTTTTTCCAATATAACTTCTGCTTTTTTCTCAAAGAGATTACTTGGTTTAGCAACAACTACAGCGAAAAGCAGAATGAAATTTTAGAAAATTTGCATTCTGAACAATT
Organism: Stegostoma tigrinum; assembly: GCF_030684315.1. Taxonomy (NCBI): domain Eukaryota; kingdom Metazoa; phylum Chordata; class Chondrichthyes; order Orectolobiformes; family Stegostomatidae; genus Stegostoma; species Stegostoma tigrinum. The sequence continues at coordinate 34,006,731 of NC_081374.1, forward strand.
CTTTTGGTAAGGCATTAGACTGGATTTGTAGCTAGATTATATTAGTATTAACTATTAGGAATATTCACAAGATTGAATGTTGTATATTCTTTAAAAGCAGGGACAGTAAATAATAATCTTTAGTTTTGTCCTCAGCACACTTCCACCGTTATCTGGTAATGTATACTCTCCTGTTGCATTTGATCTCTCAAAATGCATCACTGTCCACATATCCCTCAAGTTGCCACCCAAGTTGAAAGGGCTGTCAAGAAGGCGTATGGTGTACTGGCTTTCATTGGCAGGGGAATTGAGTTTAAGAGTCGTAAGGTTATGCTGCAGCTCTACAGAACCTGGTTAGGACATGCATGGAATATTGTGTTTCGTTTTTGTTGCCTCATTATAGGAAGGATGTGGAAGCTTTAGAGAAGGTGCAGAGGAGAATTAACAGGACGCTGCCTGGACTGAAGGGCAAGTCTTATGAGGAAAGTTTGAGGGAGCTAGGGCTTTTCTCATCAGAGCAAAGACGGATGAGAAGTGACTTGATAGAGGTGTACAAAATGATGAGAGGCATGGATAGAGTGGATAGCCAGGGACTTTTTCCCAGTACAAAAATGGCAATTATGAGGGGCAAAGTTTTGAGACGACTGGAGGAAGGTACTGGGGAGATGCCTGAGGCAGGTCATTTACACAGAGTGGTGGTGCATGGAATGCGCTACCGGCGGTGATAGTGGAGTCAGATACATCAGGGACATTTAAGTAACTCTTGGATAGGCACATGGATGGTAATAAAATGAAGGGTATGCAGGTTGGTTTGATCTTTGAGTAGGAAACTAGGATGGCAAGTGCACTGTGGGCCAAAGGACCCGTACAGTGCTATACTGTTCTATGTTCTCCGATGTCTGAGGTGATGAATTTTAGGTGTGAAGAGTGTTGAAAGATGATATAATTTTCAGTAAAATAAAGTGATATTTACATTGAAAAAAATTGTTTTTAAAACACAGCAAATTAGAATTGATCAAAAGTTAACTGCACAACAGAATCACAGAAATGTTACAGCAGAGGTGGCTATTTGGCTTATCATCTCACATTAACTTCCCAAATAAACATCATGACTTCCTGGTCCTTTTACGAATGGAAACAGTTTTTCCTCATCTATGCCACCTAGGCTTCTTCATTTTTGAAACCGGTTATCAGATTTCATCTTAGGTTTCTTTTCTCCAGAGAACAATTCCAACTTCTTCAATCTATGCTTGTAACTGAAACCATCATTGTTAAGTGTGGGACCCAAGACTGCATACAAGCTAAGGTCTAACAAGTGTTGCATACAAGTTCAGCATAACCTCTTTGCTATTGTGCTCCATGCACCCATTAGTAAAGCCCAGGATACCACACATTAACTGCTCTCAACACCTGTCTTACGATATTCAAATAAGTTGGACACAAAACACCTAGGTCACTCTGCTCCTGCACTTGCTTTAGGATTGCAATGCTTGATTTATATCTTTCAATACTCTTCAGACCCAAAAGCCTTACCTCCAACTTCTGAGGTGATGCATTTTGAGAGATCAAAAGCAACAAGAAAATATACAGTAATGGTAGCTATCTTAGGAACATCGGATTACAGAGAGATCTTGGACTGCAAAGTCATAGTTCCCTGAAAGTGGCCAAACAAATGAACAAGGTAGTAAACAAGGCATATAGCATGTTTGCCTTCATCAGCTGGGACACTGAGGGTAAAAGTTCGTATGACATATTGCAACTGTATCAAACTTCAATTAGGCCACATTTGGAGCACTGTGCAACAGCCAGGGCTGCTCGCAATGGGAAGGATGTGGAGGCTTTGGACAGACTGCAAAACAGATTTACCTGGATTGCAGTGAAGAACCAAACTTTGAAATTGTCCCTGTACAACAAGATCTAGATCATGAATATATAGCAGGAAAAGCAAGGATACTCATACCGACCCCGGGGAGCTCAACTAAACATCTTCCTCTAGCTCCAAGAGGATCCATTGACCATGACTTGGTTTCCTGTTACTCCCAATTTTGTTATCACTTTGCTACAGTCCCTTTTATTTCATTAATCTATATTCTTTTTCCACAAGTCTGTCAACGTGTCACTGCACTGAACAGTTTCTGGAAGTCCTTGTACACCATAATCAACAACATAATCTTTGTTAACCCTTTGTTATCTCTTCAAAAAGACTCCAGCAAGTTAGTTAAACAATATTTTCCCTACAGAAATCTGTGCTATCTCTTCGTGGTGAACCCAACTTCTTCCACATGATTCTATTCTGAAATAACTGCTTCTAGAAGCTTCCCCACCACTGAAGTTAGACTGACTGGTCTTTAATCTTTCTTAAATTGAAAAAGCAGCGCAAAAGACGGCAGCTTCATAAGATGAATGTAGTACGGTCAAATTTGGAAACAGCTTCAGATTTAAGTAGACTATAAAGTCCAGATTTGAAAGAAAGGAAACAAAATCACTGCTTCATCAAAAATAATAGTTTTCAAACTTTCACCACATAGATTATGCATGAGATGATTCATACTCCAAAATGATACATCTCATAAACCTTATTAATTCACTGTTTCTTATGATAAAACATGTTCGCATACCTGTTAAACTCAATTTTTTCCTCAAAGCAAAGTATTTATACACCAACAATTCTGAAAAGATAGAGTGAACATGTGCTGCATAGCTTAAAAAAAACCTGATCCTACCTCTAGGGATGGATTTCAAATCAGTAATCAATAATTATTTTCTCATAGCAAATGCAAAAGGATGGATTTCCAAGTACTATGTTCCAAACTTACATGACCAAACAAGATCAAGGAAATTATCATAATGTCCACTTTTACTTCTCTCTTTGAACACTATCAGACAGTATTCATGCTACACTCATATACTCCCTTGATGTATTCTATGGCAATGCTGGATCTGAGGATATTTAGGGTCACTGGAAGTACACAGAGGAAAACTAAACCCTTTCAAATCTAAACAAATGACCACAACACCTGGGTTTGAAATATAAAGATCTGCAGTAACATTTAAAATGAAAACTGAATATGTACTTGAAAGGAAAAAAAAAATCTGCAGGGCTATGAAGCAACAGCAGAGGAGTGTAAAAAAACTGGGCTAGCTCTTTAGAAGGCCAGCACGGTCACAATAGACTAAATAGGCCACTCCTGTGCGGTACAATACCAAAATTTATTGATCACCAAATTGGTTTCTTTGGAAAAAAACAAAAATTATTCTGCATTCTGATAGTTTGTTTCACTAAAGGGAAGTTTTATTAGTTGATATGCTGTAGACCTCCCAGCAATATATTATGGAAAACAACAATAAACAAGCTTTTGACTATAGTAAAATTATTTCAGAATGATAAGTAGAAAATTGAATCCTTTCCCTATGCCCCCTAATACAATGTTATACATGGATGAGAGTTTGCTCGCTGAGCTGGAAGGTTAGTTTTCAGACGTTTCGTCACCATTCTAGGTAACATCATCAGTGAGCCTCCGATGAAGCGCTGGTGTTATGTCCCGCTTTCTATTTATCTGTTTAGGTTTCCTTGGGCAGGAAATGACATCACCAACCCAAGGAAACCTAAAAGATAAATAGAAAGTAGGACATAACACCAGCTCTACATGGGAGGCTCACTGATGATGTTACCTAGAATGGTGACAAAACGTCTGAAAACTAACTTTCCAGCTCAGCGAGCAAACTCACATCCAGAAACTCAACCTGAGCTACAAAACTTCTCAAAACTCGCTAACAATATATACATGCTCCAAAGGTCTTATATACAAGGTAATAAAAGTTACATTTGAGCCAAGAGTTAGACACAAATTGGCCAGTGATCTGTCAAATGTTGCACGTGTACCCAACAACAGAAAGCCAGGTAATCCGCTTTGTGTGTGCATCTAAGATATTAAAATAATTATCACTTGGACTCGAGGTTTATTTGGAGATTTTAAGTCAAGAAGAATACTGATCTGTTCAATAATGATCTACTAACATAAACAAAGTCAATGATGGAGAAGTTCAATAAGGCATGGAAAGGTATAGCAATGCACAGTCAACCCATGTCACTTAGTTCTAATGGAGGGAACGCACAAATTTATTGTTGAATTACTGCAGATTTGAGGGGTGCTGGCCCACAAAGCTCAGATACCCCTCCTAAATGATGAGGTGTGCTTCGACTGGAGCAGGTATCAGAATTATTGAAGAAAGTGTAAGAGCTAAATCATAGTATGGCAGACAAAAGCTCTAGGATTTTGACTTGATTGAGCAGATGCACAGAAGGAATCACGTCTCAGGAGAGAAGGTGTTTCTGAAGAAGGGCCCAGACGCAAAACTATATCAGAGGTAATAGAAACCGCAGATGCTGGAGAATCCAAGATAACAAGGTGTGGAGCTGGATGAACACAGTACGCCAAACAGCATCTTAGGAGCAGGAAAGCTGACGTTTCGGGCCGAGACCCTTCATCAGAAATGAGGGAGGGGAAGACAGTTCTGAAACAAATAGGGAGACAGGGAGAGGCAAATTGAAGATGGATAGAAGATCGATCCCCGGAGGTTTGTCTGGAGGGAGGAGGGTAACTTCTTCAGGTTAGGCATCCTTAGAAGAGGCTTCGCAATGGGTTTAAAATTGTATCAGAGGTAATAGGAACTGCAGATGCTGGAGACCATCTTCAATCCGCTTCCCCCTCTCTCCCCATTTATTTCAGAATCCTCTTGCCCTTCTCCATTTCTGATGAAGGGTCTCAGCCCAAAACGTCAGTTTTCCTGCTCCTAAAATGTTGCTTGGCCTGCTGTGTTCATCCAGCTCCACACTTTGTTATCTAGACCCAAAACGTCAGCTTTCCTGATGGTCCTCGACCTGTTCTGTTCATCCAGCTCTACATCTTGTTATCTCAGATTCTCGAGCAGTGGCAGTTCCTACTACCTTTCAGGAGAGAAGTATGCCATCCAAAGGTTCTCGATACCCTGTCAGAAACAATGGGAACAGATAGTTGTGGCAGGAAAAGATGGGAATTAAGGCCTCAACAACAATAAGAAGTTTGGAAATCTACTTACACTCAGGTCCAGATGCTGCACTGTGCCTGAATGGGCTTTGGAACAGCCCACACACTTATACCACTGTAACCTTTCATTTAGAAACTTGGATTAACTGCTTGCAACAAACAATGAATTTAATCTTTCTACATTTAAAGACACATAGACCTCTTAGAATGCATCTCTTTTAAACCAAGAATAAACATGCTCCTTTGGATCATCCTTTCCTCTCAAGGCTTCTCCAGTGCATTGTTGAAAATACTGCAGATTTGGAGATACCAGCTTTCAGATGCAGCATTGAAGCAAGGCCCCATCTGTCTGCTCGGGTGGATGCAGGAGAACCCATGGCATAATTTCAAAGAAGAGCATGGGACTTATCTCAGATGTCCTGGCCAGTAGCTCTCTCTCAAATAACATCACAAAAACAGATTATCTAGTCAATATGCCATTGATGTTTACGACAGCTTGCTGCAAAGAGTTTGGCCAAAATGTTTACAGAGGTTACTCTTCAAAATATTTCAGTGGCTGTAAGCCATTTTGATACATCTGGTTGTCATGAAAACCATAATATCACTGCAAGTCATATAATATTTCTTTACAATTTGCTTGATATGAATGCTTTAAGTGCACGTGCCCTTTTTCGGCTTTAATAATCTACCTAAAATGGTGCACTCCAAAGCACACACAAAAAGTATGTACATACAAGGTGGACAGCACTTTACTTTAGAAATATGACCCAGAGCAGGAATCCCCTTCTTTCCCTATCGAGACTCAATCAATGAGTGTAGAAACTGATTTTAGACCACAATTCTGTTACACAGGCCTACATTATGATTGCGAACTACACCGATTCACTGGAATGTATGGTAGTGGGTGGTCTTACAGAGTTTTGGAATTGTACATTCACTGTGGTTATCTGTGTACTGCAATTAAAGGCAGTTTCTTGAACAAAGATTGAATGCAGATGACAAATAAGTTGTTGGCAAACTTGAGAAAGTGACCTACCTTGTTTGAATATTTGTCTTTTAAAGCATTTATGCTCACTTAACCATTTTGACAAATTTGAATTTTGCTTGACTTTTTCAAATGGCACTGTTTTGCTTAGATCTTCTAAGTGCATAATATTTCTTCAATATGTATTGTTCAGAAAGCCTCTTTGCACTCTTAGTCATAATGAAATCTATTTCTGTATGTCCCTTTACAGCACAACAGATACTGTAAAATCTGGATTAATGGTTCCACTCCCATAACAGAAAAATACAGAATCAGATGCATGGGAACACACCACACGCAAGCTCTCCCCAAGCCACATGCATCCTAACATAGAACTGTATGATTCCTTCACCGTTGCTGGACTGAACTCACCTCCTGGCAGCATGGTGTTGATCACTTCACCTGAAGGACCAAAGCAATTCAAGACAACAACTCGCTGCCAATTTTACCATGGTAACTAATGATGGACAATAAATACTGTTCTAGCTATTGGCATCATATGACATAGATGCAGAAGTAGACCTTTCAGTTTCAGATCTGGTCTGCCATTCAATGAGATCATGGTGATCTGATAATCACTAACTCAACTTTCTTGCCCATATCCCACGACACTTGAATTACTTAACAGATTAAAATGTGCATATCACAACCTTGAATATAGCTAGTGACATGGCCCCTATCGCTGGCACAGCTCTTCATCTGTCTTAAATGGCTGATCTCTTATTCAGTCCCAGACTCTTCTAGAAGGGGAACCACTGTCTTACTCTATTAAGTCAGTTCAGAACCCTGTATGTTTCAGTAAGGTCACCTCTCATTCTTCTGAATGGAGTACAGTCCAACTTATTCACTTCCCTCACCCAAATCATTACTATACATTGTAAATAATTGTGGCCCTGGCACTGATTACTCCTTCAGTTACAGGCTGCCGTTCTGAAAATGCACCATTCACCAACCCCACTCCCCCACCGCCCGCAGCCCCTTATCCCAACCCAATGCCTTCTATTAGTTAGTTAATTCTTTATAGAACATAAAATATAGAACAGTACAGCACAGTATAGGCCAGGCCCTTTGGCCCACTAATCTTAAGGTGTATCTAACCTCCATCTCTACCTTATACTATCATCCATATGCCTAATGTCTAATAACCACTTAAATGCCCCTAATGAGGCTGATTCTACTACCCTCTCCGGCAATGCATTCCACGTCCCAACCACTCTCTGAGTAAAGAACCTACCTCTGATGACTCCCCTATATCTACCTCCACTCCCTTTAAAACTACTCCCACTCGTAATAGTTACCTCCACCCTGGGAAAAAGTCTCTGGCTGTCCACTTGATCTATATCTCTGATCATTTTGTATACCTCTATCAAGTCACCTCTCATCCTTTGTCGTTCTACAGAGAAAAGCCCTAGCCGTCTCAACCTTTCCTTGTAAAGAACTTCCCTCCATTCCAGGTAACATCCTGGTAAATCTCCTCTACACCTTTTCCAAAGCCTCCACATCTTTCCTGTAATGAGGTGACTAGAACTGGCACAATACTCCAGATGTGGCCGAACCAGGCTTTTGTATAGTCGGAGCATAACTTCATGGCTATTAAATTCAGTCCCTCTTTTAATGAAAGCTAACACACCATATGCCTTAACAACTCTATCCACCTGGGTGGCAGCTTTCAGGGAACTGTAGACATGAACCCCAAGATCCCTCTGCTCCTCCACACTGCCAAGAATCTTTCTGTTAACCCTGTATTCTGCTTTCAAGTCTGTCCTTCCAAAATGAATCACCTCACACCTTTAAAGGTTAAAGTCCATCTGCCAATTCTCATCCCAGCTCTTCCTACTAATGTCCCTCCGTGACCTAGACCAGTCTTCCGCATTGTCCACAACTCGACCCACCTTCGCATCCTCAAGAAACTTACTAATTCACCCTTCCACTCCCTCACCCATATCATTTACAAAAAATCACAAATAGAAGAGAGCCCAGAACAGACCCTTGTGGTACACTACTCATAACTGAGCATTATGTTGAATATTTTCCATCCACCTCCCTTTGTCTTCTAAGGGTCAGCCAATTCTGAATCCAATTGGCCACGTTTACCCCTTTTCCCACGTCTTCTTACCTTCTGCATGAGCCTATCATAGGGAACCTTATCAAATGCATTACTTAAATCCATGTATACCACATCCACTGCTCTACCTTCATCCACATGTTTGGTCACCTCTTCAAAGAATTCAATAAGGCGTGTCAGGCATGATGTCCCCCTCACAAATCCATGTTGACTATCATAAATCAAACTGTGCCTTTCCAAATGATCATAAATCCTACCTCTCAGAGCCCTTTCCAATAATTTGCCCACCACTGATGAAAGACTAACTGGGCTGTAATTTCTGGGTTATCCCTATTCCGATTTTTGAACAAGGGAATGACTTTTGCCTCTCTCCAATCATCCGGCATTATACCCGTGGACAGTGAGGATGAAAAGATCATTGCAAAGGCCCTGTGATCTCTTCCCTCACTTCCCACAGAATCCTTGGATAAATCCCATCAAGCCCAGGGGACTTGGCTATCTTCAAGTTCCTCAAAATTCCTTGCACATCTTCCTTACTAACATCAACCTCCTCTAGCCTACCAGCCTGTTTCACGCTGTTCCCCCTCTACAACTAGGTCTCTCTCAGTTGTGAATGTCGAAGAAAGGTATTCATTAAGGACTTCTCCTATCTCTTTAGGCTCCATGTACAAATTCCCTTGACAATCCTTGATTGGCCATACACTTTTTCTGGTCATTCTTATTCCTCATGTACATGTAACAAGCCTTGGGGTTTTCCTTGAAAACTTTATCTATGCCAATATACCACTAGCAATGCCTAATACATGGGTTGTTAACCTATACAGCCTAATGTGAGGTGGGTTATCAAACACTTTCTGGAAACTAAACAAATTACATCAACTGGTTTCCCTTTGCCGACTCCGCTTTTTAGCTCAACTGCATGTAAAGTTCATTAGGCATGATTTACTCTTCTTGAAGCCATGCTGACTTTGTTTGACTAGATTAGGTGTTTATAAATGCTCTGTCATTAAATCCTTTATAATAGATTCCAGCAATTTCCTAATAACAAGCATTCAGCTTTGGACTCTTATTTAATGCCTTTGTTTTTGAAAAAGTACAGTCCAAAGTCAAGCGGTTTTCCAATCCTCCAAGACTTGTCCAGAATCTAACAGTTCTTGGAATATTATTATCAGTGCATCCATTACCTCTGTAGCTACTTCCTTTAATATCCTAGGGTGCGTTGCATCACTTTCAGGGGACCTCTCGGCCTTTAAGTCCCATTAGTTTTCCTATTCATTTTTCTGTACTGATAGTTATCGTATTTATTTCCTTTCCCCCTTTTGCCCCTCAATGTTTTAGCGAATTTGGAATGCTATTAGTGTCTTCAACCATGAACACTGATGCAAAAGTACTTGAACCCTCTGCCATTCCCTGACTCTCACTAATTTCCAGGCTTCGTATGTCAACGAATATACGTTCACTTTGTCTTCGCCTTTTTATATTTTTGAAGAAGCTCTTATTATTCAACGTGAGATTATTTTCAATTTTGCCCTCAGTTTATTTTCTCTTTTTTTCCTGGGCAGGTGGTGGTGTAGGGTCATCTTTTGTTGGCTTTTGAAGCCTTCACAATCCTCAGGGTTATCATTAATCTTTATCACATTGTATGGTTTTCTTCCAATTTTAGCAATCCTCAACTTCCCTGGATAATCATGGTTGGCTTATTTCCTTCCTGGAATCTTTTTTTCCCGACTAGAATACATCTTTGAGAGAGTCACAAGTTTTTATTAAATCATCCGTCATTGTTCCTCAACTATCTTTGTTGCTAAACTACTTTCGCAATCCTCTCCAGTTCTTCTGCAATTGCCGTTACTTAGGTTTAGCACAGTTGTTTCTGACCCAGGTTTCTCATTCTCTATCTGATGCTCATGTTATGGCCACTGTCTTAGACCATAAAATATAGGAGAAGAATAAGGCAATTTGGCCCAGTGAGTCTGCTCTTTAATTCAATCAGAGCTGATAGGTTTCATTCTTATGTTAGAATTCTTTGAGGAGGTAACAAGTTAGATGGACAAGGAAGAGCCACCTAACATGATCTATTTGTATTTCCAGAAGACTTCTTTGCTAAATAAAATAACAGCCTAAGGTTTTAGGGGCAAGGTACTAACATGAATAGAGGATGAGCTGGCTGGCAGATGGTATAGAGTGGGGAGAAAGGGGTCTTTTTTAGGATAGCAGCTGATGACTAGTGGAATTCCACAGAGGTCTGCGTTGGGACCACAACTATTCAAGTTATACATTAACGATCTGGACATTTATGAAGGAACTGATGGCATTGCTGCTAAAGTTGTAAATAAAACAAAGATAGGTGGAGGTGCAACTCATGTTGACAAAATGGGGAGGCTACAGACGGACTTGGACAGAAGAAGTGCAGATGGAGTATAATGTTCCAAAGTGTGAGGTTATGCACCTTGACAGGAAGAGGAGGCATAGGCTATTTTTTTAGATGGGGAAAAGCTTCAGAATCTGATGCATAAAGAAACTTAGGAGTCCTAGTTCAGTATTCTCTTCAGGTTAATATGCAGATTAGGATGGCAGTTGGGAAACAAATGCAATGTTAGCATTCATTTCAAGAGTGCTAGAATACTAGAGAAAGAGGTACCACAAAGGCAGTATAAGAATCCAGTCAGACTACATTTTGAATATTGCGTGCAGTTTTGGGGCCTATATTTAAGGATAGATATCTTGCTTTGGAGAGGTTCCAGAGGAGGTTTACAAGAATGATCCAAGGGATGAAAGCTATTTATGTAAGGAACAGTTCAGGACTTTGGGTCTGTACTCAGAGTTTAAAAGGATGAAGGGGCACCAGATTGAAAGGCCTGGATGCAGTAGATGTGGAGATAATGTTTCCACTGGTAGGAGAGACTAGGATCCAGGGACATGGCCTCAGAGTGAAGGGATGACCCTTTAGAACCGCAATGAGGAAGAATTTCTTCAGCCAGAGGGGGGTTATTCTATGGAACTCATTAGCACAAAGACTGTGGATTCCAGGTCACCAAGGGCATTCAGAAAAGAGCTAAATAGGCTTTTGATTGGCAAGAGGATCAAAGATTATGGGGAGAGCTTGGCGGCACTGGTCCTCAACCTCAACAAGTTTTCCTTTGGTTTACTGTAAGTGGGAGGAATCAAAGGGGTGGTTATGGGCACCCATATGGGCCCGAGCTATGCCTGACTCTTTGTAGGATTCGTGAAATGGCCCCTCTTCAACAACTACACCTGCACTACCCCCCACCTCCTTCCCTATTATATTGATGACTATTAGTGCTGCTTCATGCTCCGTGAGAAGGTTGAACAATTCATCAACGTCGCCAACACCTTCTACACCATCCTCAAATTCACCTGGACCATTTCTGACACCTCCTTCCCCTTCCTGGACCTGTCTGTCTCCATCTCCAATGACGAACTCATGACTGACATCTGTGTCAAACTCACTGACTCCCACAATTGCCTTCTGACCCTCCTCCAAAAATTCATGCTCAATTTCTCCACCTCCATCGCATCTGCTCCCAAATGAGACATTCTATTTTAGGACTTCCCAAATATTCTCCTACTTCAGAGACCACAGCATCCCTTCCTGTTATTAAGGATGTCCCCAAGCGCATATTCCCCTTTTCCTGTGCTTCTACCCTTAAACCCTTCCCTCCCACAACAACAATTGGGAGACAGTCACCACGGTCCTCAAATACCACCCCAACAAACTACAAATAGAAGCCATCATCCTCTGGCATTTTCGCCACCTACAATCAGACCCCATTACTAAAAAGGTATTTCTCTCCCCACCCCAGTCCATTTTCCGCCGGGTCCGTTCACTCCGCAACTCCCCCATTAGCTCCAAACTTCCCACCAACCCTTCCCCGACACTCAGTACCTTTCTCTGCAACTGTAGGAGGTGCTACACCTGCCCCTACACCTCCCTTCTCATCTCCATCTGAGGGCCTAAACAATCCTTCCAAATCCAGAGAGAATCATCTGCACTTCATCTAACCTCATCTACTGTTGTTCCCTATGTGGTCTCCTCCATATCAGGGAGACCAAATGCAGACTTGGGGACCATTTGCGCTCTGCATGTGCCAACCAATCTGACCTTCTGGCTGCTGTCCACTGTAACTCCCCTCCTATTCCACTAGTGATGCCTATCCTTGGCCTCCTTCACTGTCAGAGTGAGGCCAAATATAAACTGGAAGAATAAAACCTCATATTTGGCCTTGGGAGCTTACAGCCCAATGGCCTGATTACTGACTTCACCAGCTTCAAAATCTCTCCACCCCCAATCTGTGCATCTTCTGACGCACCTATCCACTCCATCCTTCTCAATGACCAACCGCAATAACCCCCTAGGTAGACAAACAGGAGGCTTGAAGAACACGGCAGGCCAGGCAGTGTGTGGACGAACGGAGAAGACAATGTTTCAGGTATTACCCTTCTACAGGACAATATCCCCCTACCTGCTTCACCAGCTTCAAAATCTGTCCATCCCCAACCTGTCCATCTTCCTATTCACCTATTCAGTCCATCCTTCCAACTGACCAACCACAATAACCACCTGCCTGCATCCACCTATCCCCATTTCACCTACCCTCCCCTCCCCCCACCCCCACCCCCAACACCCAGCCCCAGCCCCAGCCCCAGCCCCTATTTATTTCTGGGGTCCCTTGCCCCTCCTTGAAATATTGACTTTCCTGCTCCTTGGATGCGCTCTGACCCGCTGTACTATTCCAGCTCCATGTTTATTGACTCTAGCTTCCAGCATCTGCAGTCCTTCAAACATCGTTTGAAGTTGTTCTGCTCACCTGTCCAGACCATTGATGTCTTCCTGCAATATACAGTATTTTTCCTTATTAACAGACAATTTATTTGCCTACAATCTGCAAATCACACCTTTTATATTTAAAGCCAAATTGTTAAAATGTACCATGAAGGACCAGTTCTGAGCACTGTGGAATCTTAGGGGAAGTAGCCTCCCAACCGTAACATCCAAATGTAACCTGTCACTTCCTGGCAAAGAATTCTGGGTCCAGCTTCCCCATTAGAAAATTTAAAGCTGAGATTAATCGGTTTGGCACATGAAACTTTGTCAAAAGATTTTTTTAAAATAAGTATGTAAATTCCATCAAATATGCCATCTTCATCAATCCCTCTGTACCTCATCAAAACATTCAATCAAGTTGGTCAGGCAAATCCATGACAATTGTCCTTTATTAACCCATGCCGCTCTAAATGGTGATTTAGATTGTCTGAGAATTTCTTCTAATAATCTGCCCAATATGTTAGGCTGATTAGGTACACTGAGGGTAATATTTTCCACCTTTTACAATGTTAGCAATCTTCCAGTATCTGTCTGTAGCCAGAGGATTGAAAAACAATGACCAAAGCTCCCATTATGTCTTTCATTATTTCCTAAGCAGATTGGAATTAATTTCAACTCAGCCTCAATTTTATCTATTTGGACATAATATTTATTTGTATTTGTTATCACATCCAATATTTCACAATCCTCAATTGCTCCTTTGTCCCTCTCCTTTGTGAGAACAGACGGAAACCAGGCTCACGTTTCTGCCTCCATACACTATCTTTTTAGTCCCCAGTTGGTCAAACATTTTCCTCAGTCATCTTCATATTTTACTTCAATATCTTTGGGTCCTCCTTGCCAATTATTTTTCATGTCTTCTCTTTGCATCTCTGAGTCCTCAAAAGAAAGAAAAATAGCCCTCTTCTTTTCACGCTCATCTATACTTTCTGCAGTGATGTGATTTCAACATCTGACATCATTTTTCTTTATGTAAGACTACTCTATGTTCTGTGACTTCCAGGTGTTCTAGATTGCTGAGCCTCACTTTTTTTACTTTGGAACATTTTGAAATAAATCTTTTACACATATCTTGCTAAATCTTGACTTCAATATTTTATGAGTCAAAGACATTTCAGACTTTTTTTTTCCATTGTTAGCGACACTTCAAAAATCTTGAAATAATCTAATCTTCAAGCTGGATCTTACACTTCATTTAAAAAAAATGTTCTAAATATCTTTAGCAATAAATCTGGTAACTTCTGTTTCTACCAAGTCTTCACAATTAACTAATAATCTGACACTATACTTACATTTTACTTACTGTTCACCTATTCCATGACCTGCATCCAAACAGTAAGCTCCACTTACTGCCCAGACATACCTTACCATATTTGGAAATCAGCTGGGTAACCAGTGCATCCGAGACGAAGCAGCTCTATACCTAGAAAGGGCACAACTGAACTATATCCTAACCCTTCATATTTCAGAATTTGAGAATTTTAGAATACAAAGTGAACCTTTCTGAAACAAAGGTCATATGCTTAAGCTGTCAGATAAATTGCAGTGACATGTTGTACATGGAAAGAAATCAAAACGTACATTGTGTGCAATGCAGGGTACTAACATTTTATGAATATTTTTAGAAACAGATAAATGTTCTATTTTCTTTTCTAATTGGGCTGGTGCAAGTATGCTGATGCTATAATAAATATTCTAAGTTAGAGTTTCTGCTTTATCTGCACTAAGATAGTTTCTGTTATATTAAAAAAATGAAATTAGACATTTGAACATCAGATATTCAAGGTATGCTTTTTGCAGAACGAAATGATCCAAACCAGTGTACATATACAGCTGGTGTTGACATTTATATGAATATTTAACTATTTGTAGCATGTATAAAAGAATATTTTATTACCCGGCTAAGATACAACCAAGTTTGAAAGTAAATTGGATTTTAACTGGATAATCCGATTGTCAAAGCCAATAGCACAAACATTTGCAGGCTCATAGTTCAACAGCTTTGATGAGATAAGTTAGCTAGAACAAAGATAGCAGCACAAGCATCACTTAAATTTGAACTACAACAATGCTGCTATTCTCTCTAAAAACACGACCTGCAAATCAGCTAGTGAAATACAAAATTCCTTTATGCTCCTGAGCAGCAATGTAGAAAATGGCACCTAGGAAATAACACAGTTCATATATATTAGATTTCCTACAGTGTGGAAACAGGACCTTCGGCCCAACAAGTCCACACTGCCCCTTGGAGCATCCCACCCAGATCCATCCCCTGATAACCCACACGCCCCTGAACACTACGGGCAATTTAGCACGGCCGATCCACCTAGCCTGCATATCTTTGGACTGTGGGAGGAAACCGGAGCACCCTGAGGAAACCCACGCAGACACGGGGAGAACGTGCAAACCCACACAGACAGTTACCAGAGGCTGGAATTGAACCCGGGTCCCTGGTGCTGTGAGGTTGCAGTGCTAACCAGTGAGCCACCGTGCTGTTTCAGAACTGAAACAGCAATAGCTCAAGTTGATTACCAACGTTAGAACGGAAATTGCATTCTACCACTGAAAATGTTTAAAAGGTTCTAGTCACAATTTGAATACTGAGCTCAGTCTGTTATATTGCGGAGCCTGGCCTTGACAAATCATGCTTATAAGGCATCACCTCTCCATTTGCTTCATGGCATCTACATCATAGCAAGATAGCACCAGCTAAAAGACAGTAAAAGCATAGGTCAGACTAAAGGTAAAGTAGACAAAGAGATTAAGGAGAAGATATGGCTGGGGCACGTCTCAAGAATTCCACACTCTCATCCGGCCAAAGCAGTTGTCCATAAAACAGTGAAAGGAATGAGGCGTACAGGAAGTATCTCAAAAGTCAGTATCAAGATGCTCTTGGAAAAGTGGACATAAACAAATGGATAGGCATATTAAGCTGTGCAGAAAAGTTCAAAATCAATTACGCATATATTTTGTGGTAAAGCCTCCATCTTGCTATATATGCCAATAACATATCTTTGCTTTAATGATGGGCATCTCTTTCTGCTCTTCCTGCACTTTCAAGACCAACAGAAATGTGCAATAACATAATACCATTAAAAACGTTTAATCTCTCAAGGAGCATTGAAGAAAGTTTTTTTTCTTGCTAATCCTGACACCAAGAAACACAAGCAAATATTAAGCACAGGCATCCAAACATTTGGTCAGAACTTTGGTTGAGTCGTCAAAAAGAACAGAGATCAAAAAGATAAATGGTTTACTGTGTGGGAATTGCAGCGCTTAGGCCCAAGACTGTTATAGACACTAATGAAGAAGAGGGAAAAAAAGCTGAGTTGAACAACAGGGCAGAAAAAGACAATAGACATTAGGTGCTGGAGTAGGCCATTTGGCCCTTCGAGCCAGCACCACCATTCATTATGATTATGGCTGATCATCCACAATCAGTATCCTGTTCCTGCCTTATACCCATAACCCTTGATTCCACTATCTTTAAGAGATCTATCTATCTCTTGCTTGAAACTATCCAGAGACTTGGCCTCCACTGTCTCCTGGGGCACAGCATTCCACATATCCACCACTCTCTGGTTGAAGAAGTTTTTCCTCAACTCTGTTCTAAATGGCCTACCCCTTATTTTTAAACTGAGTCCTCTGGTTCTGGACTCACCCATCAGCAGAAACTTGCTTCTTGCCTCCAGAGTGTCCAATCCCTTAATAATCTTATACGTCTCAATCAGATCCCCTCTCATCCTTCTAAACTCAAGTGTATACAAGCCCAGTCGCTCCAACCTTTCAACATATGATAGTCCCGCCATTCTGGGAATTGACCTCGTGAACCTATGCTGCACTCCCTCAATAGCAAGAATGTCCTTCCTCAAATTTGGAGACCAAAACTGCACACAATACTCCAGGTGCGGTCTCACCAGGGCCCTGTACAGCTGCAGGAGGACCTCTTTGCTCCTATACTCAATTCCTCTTGTTATGAAGGCTAGCAAGCTATTAGCTTTCTTCACTGCCTGCTGTACCTGCATGCTTGCTTTCATTGACTAATGTACAAGAACACCTAGATCTCGTTGTACTTCCCCATTACCTAACTTGACTCCATTGAGATAGTAATCTGCCTTCCTATTCTTGCCACCAATTGGAGTAACAAAACACTTTCAAGAACTTTAGGACATGACTGGGGTTGGCTAAAGCAAGATAATGGAGGCATTCAAATGGAACAAACGAAAATTCCAAATTTTGGAAATACCAAGTCAAGAGACAAGTTAGATCAGCTACAGGGCCTTAGAATAATAAATTCAGAATCTTCCAAATCCACGCAGAAGATAAGAGTACAGATTCACATGCTATTAATTTTAATTGCTTACAAATACTTCCTAGAAATATTAGCTTCTATTTGCAAATAACTACTTTTAAGAGGAAAAGAGAGGGGTACAAACATGATTTTAGAAATATTCTTCGGTCAAAAACTTCAATTAGCTGGAAGTCTGAAAGGACTCCCAATTCTTTAAAACAAAGTACATGAACTTTGGCTAAGGTTCAACAAAAAATTCAATCGATTCAACAGGATACAGTGCTTCTAGAACAATTTTTAAAATATTCATTCACAGGATGGCCAGTATTTATTGCCCATTCCTAAACTAGTGTATTGCCTAATGAGTTGTGTTGATTAATAATTCATCCAAATGTACCAAGAAAATTTCCAGTTGACCCCCAACTTCAGATAAACTCGCAGGAAGCATACTTGTACTAGCCTGATTGTTGCTCAGGTGAGGGGAAAACCGGCCACAACTCTTGCTATGCTGCAACAGCTGTATAAGCACGCGACAGAGAACAGATTTGACCCCGAATTGTGATGCTTCCTGCCAACACAATTTTAAACCCCACATATGAAACAAACTGTTGAGCAGACTGTAGGAGGGCATTTCTACTTGTCTGATATACACCACCTGGTGGTTAACGTTTTTAACATTGAAAGGCAGGAAGTAAAGACATTTCTAACAATATGCATTTCACATTAAATTGACTCAGCACAGCTGCACATAAATCTTGCTTAAGAGTGACTGAAGCATGCAGAATGAGCACAACAGCCATAATTTCCCAAATAATCTGCAGCTCTTTCATCTACATATTCTTGAATCTGACAGTAGTCTTGGTTTAAAATCAGAAATTTTTATTAAGCAAAAAACAAGAACTAGCTTTGTGCTCAGTTAAATAACAAAGTCAACTCAAGGGATGCAATAGTTTTGGATCAAAACCCTATACTACAAACACATTGAGGAAGACTCATGACACAATTAAAAATGAATAATATCTTATATAAATAACTGCAATCTGTTCTATTGTATATCAAACGCAGAACTCATTAGAAAACTGTAAGGTAGACACAGATAAAAGCAATCTTAGAATGGTTCAAAAATAACATTTGACTTTCAGCAAAAACAAATACAGATGGAAATCAAGAGGTATAACATTTAACATGAGTAAAGCTTAACAACTGAATAATCAGAAATGTTAATAAATTGGTGTTTCTGTATAATTTTGTGAAGACACTAGGCTACATTACACAGACATTGTCCGACTAAAGGCACAGAGTTTTGCTGACTACTTCATGTCTTGACTTACTGTCATTTGGTCAGATAACACTGAAGCAGATTATGGTGATTTGTGACAGAAGCTGGCAGATGTGGAAAACCACTGGTTGGCAGAACAATCGATGACACCACGACACGTTACTTTCTCACTTCTCAGAACTCTTAAAATACCTGGACTAAAACAATTCTAACCAACTTTATTGTAAAGGTCAGCAATAACTTGCTTAATGGTCATGATTTTATTCTTGTAGACTTGTAAATGAAAAAGATCACCCATGCTTGACTAACCTTTGAAGTTTTTCAATGAAAATCTCAATTTGTGTTGATTTTGCAGCCACTTCCTCTATGCTTAATCCACGAGTATATAAATAATCAACACAGACACTGCATGTGCTACAAGATTCAGGGTTAGCATTTGTTATTACTGCCTCCAGTTTTAAGATGATTCCAGCAGATTACTGCTGTCCGACAATGAAAAGGAGAAAATTAGTTGTTTAAACTTAAAACAACAAGCGATTGAATGGGTTATGTTATTTAGGTTAAGACAGAAGCAGAGGGATATAAATAAAACCTTTAAGTTCAGAGAAAGGGGGGAGAAGTACACTAAAGTAAATAAAGATAAAACTGTATCTATTTGTAAACTTACATTATTTTTGCTTTAATGAGTTAAGGATGCTGAAGTAATAAATTATTTGATTTCTTAAAATAGCTTTATTTTGTGAGGAGTTTCTTTACACTCCCCACCATAAGACAAGTGGCAATACTCGAGCAGCAAACATTAAAGAACTTGTTCACAAATAACAATATTTATTTGCAATACAATGATTCAAAAAAGCATCAAAACACTGTCAGCAAAAACTAAACACCTGAACACAAATCAAAACAAAAGCCTCTTTCAAGTCTGTTTCGTTTGTAAATTTAGTACTTCTAATCAAAAAGGAAACAAAAAAGGTCTTTTTTAGAAATACCAATAAAGTCAGTTAACAAATTAGATTAGATTAGATTCTCTACAGTGTGGAAACAGGACATTCGGCCCAACAAGTCCACACTGTCCCTTGAAGCATCCCACCCAAATCCATCCCCCTATAACCCACTCACCCCTGAACACTACGGGCAATTTGGCATGGCCAATCCACCTAGCCTGCACATCTTTGGACTGTGGGAAAAAACTGGAGCACCCGGAGGATACCCACGCAGACACGGGGAGAATATGCAAACTCCACACAGGCAGAAGCCCGAGGCTGGAATTGAATCTGGGTCCCTGGCACTGTGAGGCTGCAGTGCTGACCACTGAGCCACTGTGCTGCCGCTTAGTTATACAAATCTTATTTCTTCAACCGCAATTGAAAACTGATGGCTGTTATAAATGATAAAGAGCACAGAAGGTTTTTTTTTGCAACAAAGCATTATCGTGGAAGAATATTTTACAATTCCAGTGTTAAACCTATCCACAAGCATTTCATGACCCATCCCCCAACCTGAGTGAGAACCGCAGACTCTCTCAGAAGCCTTGAATTCAGGAATTAATGTATGTGGGCCTCAAATCACAAACAAAACAAAGCAAAAGTGAATAAAAAGCATTACAGAAAACAGGGCTTGACAACACTGCTGCACATTGAATATTTCTCAGAAATATCAATGGAAAATCTGAAGCATTTTGATGTTGCATCTTGTGTGATTAAATCTATACGTCACTTTAGAAAAACATCGTGCCGTGCTGAACAGATAGAATAAAGCAAGATTGCGCTGTGGCCATCAGCAACAGAACAGTACTCCAATAACAGTACTCCTAATAATATTCACTTTCAATAACAAAACCTACAGACAAATCAATGGTACACCCATGGGATCTCCGATATCAGGGTTCTTAGCAGAGGCAGTAATGCAGAGACTCGAACAAACAACTCTGCCAATCATCCAACCCAAACTTTGGGTCCGCTATGTGGATGACACCTTTGTCATCACTAAACTAAACAAATTAGAGGAAACCTTCAAGACCATCAATAATACCCTTTACTGGCATAACATTCACAAAAGAGGAGGAAAACACCAACAAACTGCCATTCCTAGATGTCACAGTAGAGCGAACAGCCAATGGGGAACTTCAAACCAGCGTCTACAGGAAAACAACACACACGGACCAAATACTAAACTACAGGAGCAACTATCCCAACACCCACAAACGAAGCTGCATTAGAACATTATTCCAACGAGCCACCACACACTGCAGCACAGAGGAACTACGCAGAGCAGAGGAAAATCACCAATACAGCATATTCAAAAAGAACGGGTACCCTATGAACACAGTCCGCCAATTCCTCAGCAATAAACCCAAACAAACAGACAAAACAGGCTCAGAAACCATAGCCACTCTCCCCTACACCAAAGACATTTCCGAAATGACTGCCAGACTACTCAGACCTCTTGGCATCAGGGTAGCCCACAAACCCACCAACACACTAAAACAGCAGCTAATGAACTTAAAAGACCCTATACAGACAACACATAAAACGAACGTCATCTACAAAATACCTTGCAAGAACTGTGACAAACACTACATTGGACAAACTGGCAGAAAGCTAGCCACCAGGATACACGAACATCAACTAGCCACAAAACGACATGACCCACTACCACTCGTATCCTTACATACAGATGAGGAAGGACACCACTTTGATTGGGACAACACAGCCATCCTGGGACAAGCTAAACAGAGACACGCACGAGAATTCTGAGAAGCATGACATTCCAACCGGAATTCCATCAACAAACACATTGGCTCCAAATCAATCTACCATCCCCTGAGAAAATGAACAGGAAATGACATCACCAACGCAGGAAATGACACCACCAACCCAAGGAAACCTAACCAGATAAATAGAAAGCGGGACATAACACCAGCGCTTCGTCGGAGGCTCACTGATGATGTTACCTAGTATGGTGACGAAACGTCTGAAAACGAACATTCCAGCTCAGCGAGCAAACTCACATCCAGTACTCCAATACAATCTCGTGACCTGATGCATCGCTCACTCTTCCATCATCATCAAGTCAAGGGATCAACTCTGGTCTCATGAGGAGTGCAAGATGGCATGTTAGGAGATGCACCAAGTGTACCTAACAATGAAGTGTCAACCTTGTGCAGCTACAGAAAAGATTACTTGCATGCCAAATAGAATAAACAGCAAGCGATGGAGCCAAGTAACCCCCCAACTAATACGGATCTCTATTCAGCATTCTTACCACATCCAGATATTAGTGGGGGTGGACAATTAAAGAATTCACTGGAGAAGGGATCTCCACAAATATTCCCATTCCTAATAATGGGGGAGCCCAGAACATCGGTGCAAAACAAAAGGCCTATGATTTGCGACAAAATTCAGTCAAAAATGCCAAACGGATGATATATCTGTTTCCTCCAGAAGTTCCCAGCATCACAATTGCCAGTCTTCAACCCATGCAATTCACACCACATGACAGCAAGATACAGCTGAAGGTAATGTTTTCTGCAAAGGCAGTGGGCTCTGGTAACATTCCCACAATAGCACTGAAGACGTGCTCAAGAACCTTCAGCATCCCTAACCAAGCTACTCTACTATATCTGAAACACTGGCACCTACACAATGTGGCACATTGTCTAAGTATGTTACATGCAATAATACGTAGGTCAAGTCCAACTAGCAAATTATCTCCCCATTAGTTGACTCGTGATCAAGTGATGGAAGGTATGAAAGTCAATGCCATCAAGCAGGACTTGCTTGGCAACAACCTGCTCGCTGATGCTGAGTTTCAGTTCTGCCAAGGTCATTCAACTCCTGACCTCATTACAGTTTTAGTTCAACATGGACAAGAGAGTGGAATTTTGGAGGTCAAGTGAGAGCGGCCACGTTGTACTTCAAAGCCACATTTGAGTATTCCATCAAAGAGTTAATGGGATTTAGAAGGAATACATTCCGCTAGTTGAAGTCATACCAGGCACAAAGAAAAATGGTTGCGGTCAGTGCATACATCTAGATCAAGTAAGATTGAAGCCATCACTGGTGGCTCAGAAGTACAGACATCACCACTGCACCACCTCCTCAGAGTAGTGTTCGAGGCCTCACCATCTTCAGCTGCTTCATCAATGACTTTCTTTCCTTCAAAGTAGGAAAGATCACTGATAATTGTGTTATGTTCTACAGCATACAATTCCTCAGATACTGAAGCAGTCCATACCCAAATACAACATGATTTGGACTGGCAAGTGTCAAGCAAAATTTGAATTATACAAGTGCCAGGCAATTACCAGCTCAAACAAGAGAGAATGTAATCATTAAACCTTGACAGTCAATTGCATTACCATTGCTGAATATTCAATATCAACGTCCGAGGATTACCACTGGCCAGGAACTGAACTGGAGTAGGCATATGAATATTGTGGGTACAACACCAGGTCAGAGGCTAGGAATCCTGAAACAAGTAACCCATTTCCTGACATGACCAACTACCTCCGCCTCCGCACCACCCCCCTACCCCCACACCGCGCCAAGCCTATCCACCATCTACAAGGCATCAAGTGTGGAATATGATCAGAATACACCCCAAGTGCCCAGATGACTGCAGCTTCAACAACACTCCAGAAGCTTGGATTTGTAACCCACTTGATTGGAACCACATTCACAATACTCACTTCCTCTACCACTGATGCTCAGTCGCAGCAGTGTGCGCTATCTACAGGATACACAAGAGAAATTCACCAAGGCTCCTTCGGTAGCATTATGTCAAACCCATTACCAGCACAAATGAAGGACAAAGCAACAGATATACAAAGAGACTGTCCATCTACCAAGTCTCCCACCATGGTACTCATCATCCTGCCCATTCCTTTAGTATCACTTGCTCAAAATCCTAGAACTTCTCTCCTTACAACATTGTGGATCTAATTACACCAAATGGTACAATAGTTCAAAGTGACAGCTCACCACCACCTTCTCAAAAGGAATGGGCAGTAACTGCTGGCCAAGTAAGTGATACCAACTTCCCATGAATGAATAAAAATAAAATTAAAATAATAAAGTTGTGAGTTTTCCCTAACCAGAGCAACAATCATTCGTATCTCTCAAAATGTATTCAAAACAAAAAAAATTATTTCGGCTTCATATCAATGAGGCGATTATTTTGCAAAAATGCTACTTTAAAATTATGCCACATTTTGACACAGCTTCAAAGCATTAATAAATTTGACCAATTTTAATTTTCTATTATGGAAAACATGAAAGAGTCTAAGGAAGGTATCTGGCATGTTTGCTGTTTTCAAATAAACAGACAAAATGATTTCCTCAAAACTAAGCCACCAGTTGTTTCATTTCAGGTTTCAAACATATTATTTTGAAACCAGCAGGGAGCAGCACTTGCCTTTTTTGTCAGAGGGAATTTCATCATTTCCTTTGCTCAGTATATACATCAGCAGATGCCAGGATATTTTTTAACCCATGGGGTGCTTTACAGTTAACTTACAGCATGAGGCATAAGTCAAACCACGGGTAGACACTTATGGTCCCTTAAGTCTGCTTACCCACTCAACAAGGTCACGGCTGAACTTTTACCTTAATATACTTTTCTACTGCCTTAATATCTGATAACTCCCTAAATGCCCACGAATACTTAAGCCTCAAGCCCCTTGGGATAAAAGACGCTAAAGGCTCACAACTCTAAGTGAACATAGAACATAGAACAATACAGCGCAGAACAGGCCCTTCGGCCCTCAATGTTGCACCGACCTGTGAACTAATCTAAGCCCATCCCCCCACACTATCCCATCATCATTCATATGCTTATCCAAGGACTGTTTAAATGCCCCTAATGTGGCTGAGTTAACTACATTGGCAGGCAGAGCGTTTCACGCCCTTACCACTCTGAGTAAAGACTCTGCCTGACATCTGTCTTAAATCTATCACCCCTCAATTTGTAGCTATGCCCCCTTGTACAAGCTGACGTCATCATTCTCGGAAAAAGACTCTCAGGCATCCTCCTTCTTCTCAGTTCTAAAAGGCTGACTCTCCCCCTACGAATATGACACCTTGTTCTGGGCCTCCCAACCAGAGGAAACAGCCTCTTGGAAGATATTTTATCAAACGCTCTGAATTTTATGCATTTCACCTACATCACCTCTATCTTCTAAAATCCAGAGGATATAGGCTTATTCTACTAAAACATTAACAACTTGAATAAACTGAGGTTAAGAGGCACACTGCTCAATGGAAGGATTTGATGGTGACAGTGCTCAGTAGTAATATCACTGGATTAGTAATCCAAATGCCCACACTAGTGGTCTGTGGTCTTGTGCTCAAATCTTATCACACCAGCTGCTGGAATTTAAATGTAATCAATAAAATCTGGAATTGAAAAGACAACACAGAATTTCTTTAAAAATATTCGGATGAGGGTGCTGCTGGTTAGACAGCATTTATTGCCCATTCCTAATTGCCCAGACGGCAGTTAAGAGTCAAGCACATTGCTGTGGGTCTGGAGTCACATATAGGCCAGACCAGATAAGGATGGCAGTTTCCTTCTGTAAAAGGACACGAGTGAACCAAATGGGTTTTTCTGACAATCGACAATGGATTTGTAGTCATTGTTAGATTGTTAATTCTAGATATTTATTGAATTTAAATCCTACCATCTATCATGTTGGGATTCCAACCTGGGTCCCCAGAACATTATCTTGGTCTCTGGGTTAACAGTCCAGCGATAATACCACTTGGCCATCGCCTCCCCCAACGTGAACATGGAACTAATGTCAATTGTTGGAAAAATCCACTGGGTTCACTAATGCTCATTAGGAGAGTAAATCTCCCAGCCTTAACTTGTCTAATTTAGATGCAAGTCCAGATCCACAATAACTTAACACCCTTTAAAATAGCCTTTCAATCCACTTAGTTCAGGGGCAATTAAGGATAAGCAACACAGGTTGGTTTTTCCGGTGAGTTCCCTATCCTATGAGAAAACTAAAACTTAAC
Source organism: Stegostoma tigrinum (assembly GCF_030684315.1). Classification (NCBI taxonomy): domain Eukaryota; kingdom Metazoa; phylum Chordata; class Chondrichthyes; order Orectolobiformes; family Stegostomatidae; genus Stegostoma; species Stegostoma tigrinum. Next base: position 34,032,258 of record NC_081374.1, read on the forward strand.
AAACTAAGTATTTTCATTTACTCAGAGGTGGATCATAATTTCCTTATTTACTAGAAGTATACATATGAATAAAACCCAAGTTTCATAAATGAATTGATCTGTGCATATCACATAGGAAGTACACAACACACCAGCTACTGTATCAAACAGGCATTATAATAAGACACGAAATGTATTCAATACTGAACTAATTTATGCTTTTTCGTTTTAAGTAACTGCTTATTTTTAGTAAAAGGTTCTGCATGAATAAGCATTTAAATTCAACATCTTTAGTTCAAACCTCCCACAAGTGTATAACATAATTTAAGTATATTCAAGTAAATCCAACTAGATTAGACTAGATTACACTTAAACTGTAAGTAAACAAAGCTTTTGAAATTATCTCAAAAAGTTCAGAAAGTAACTGGTCCACTCTGACTTTAAGCAAAATGTTTCCGCTTATTTTAAAGATTCCTATAAACAGCTTCCACGTGTTTTCATCTTCAAAATTTTCTTTTGATGTCCAGGTACGAAGGTAGTGCTAGATTAATGCAGTACACATTCTGGAATATTCTGCGATTGGTTAATACCAGGAAAAAGTCTGGATTTATTTTTAAATGGCTCAATTTGTAAGTTCCTAGCAAATGCACATTAAATACTTCAATGTTACGAGAGTTTCTGCCTCTACCATGGTAGGGTGTTCCAGATTTTTGCCACATTCCAGTCGAAAAACATTTGCTCACATCTCCTGGCTGTTAATCCTTCCACTAAGTGGAAATTCCTCCTGCCTACCCAATCTCAACCATGTCCCCCTCAGTCTCCTCTGCTCCAAGGAAAACAACCCCAGTCTATCCAATCTCTCTCCAGCCCAGTCTTGAACAGTTCTGCTTTTGCTTTCCTTATGAACATCATATTTGAACCACGTAGTTGCAAACGTAACTGGAGACACTGCTCAGAAACAGGGCATTTGGTTAAAGTGGTCTCTGCTGGTCTTTTATATCAAAGAGCCTCTTATTCCTAATTTCATCAAAATTTCTCACTTGTGCTTATCGACCTTTCCCTTAAATTTGTGTTAATTACCTCAATAATATTATGCAGGAGCACACAGTTTTTTCAATGCTTTGCTGAAGTAGTTTTTCCTGAACTCCCTGTTGGATTTGTATTTTTGATGTCTACTTTATTATTTCACTACAATTAGAAATATTTTTTCTACACTTACTCTATCACAGATTTACATTATCCTAAAGACATTCCTCAGGATTCTCTTATCTAGGAAGAATGAGTCCCACCTTGTTCAATCTCTCTCATTAAGTGTATTCTTCTGTCTGGCTAATTCAATAACATAAAATTTTGGATGAAGTGAAGCTGCCAGCCATTCCAGCTGGTAGAACCGGAAATTCAATATGAAAATGCCTATGATAAGTTGGCATTCCAGAACTTTAACATGAGATTACTGAAACTTGTGAAAGCTTGTCATGTCACAACGGTGCACACAACTGCTGTGAATGGGGGTCGGGGGGGGTTGTAAATGTGACAAATCCAATTATAAAGGTCTTTTGTGTTCACTGATAGAAGACAGTGATGCTTTCAGCTCACAGGCTCTGGATAATTCCCTCTCTTCTGCACTGGCATTTGCAGCTTTTAAAACTCCAGTTCAACTACAGGCATGGTTTCCTTAGCTCAGTCTCAAATTATTTCCCTAATTGCTTCAATAATAAATACAGTATTTCACAGCTCAGAATGTAGTACTTGATTTCAACGTTTCTGGTAGTTTGATTTCAGTTTTAGCTCCCAAAATGAAAAATGTGGTCTTGTACAGGTCCCTCTTATTTCTGAGATGCAACTTGCATCTTCTACAGTGAAGGAAGGGTAAAATGCTTTGAACAAAGTATCTGCCATTTCCTCATTACCAGATAACTTCTCCTGTCTTATCTTCTCAGCATTCATTATTTAGTCACTCTTCTTTTTTACATGCACCTGTAAAAGCTCTTGCAATCTGTCTTGCATCTCAGGTTAGTTCATTCCTTTCTTTTACCACCTTTTATCAAATCTTTGGTGCCCTACACTCGTTTCTAAAACACTTAAGTCCTCAAACTTATTACAATTCTTTGCAATACTAAGTTGCATCTTTTAATGCAATACTTTCCTTAATTTTCTTAGAAAACAATGGATGCATTGTTCTTGTTCAATTATTTTTACTGGAATGCGTTTTGATGAACATTTTGAATTGTTTCCTTCAATATTTCCTAGTGATTATTGACAATCATAATATCTCATAGTTCTTCCCTCATACCTACATAAATTGTTTCAAAATTGCCTGCAATTAGACCATATAACTTTCAAACTTAACACTAAATTTAACTGCATTAGGATTATGAAGCATCTTTTATTATGGCAATACTAATTAATTCAATTTCATTGCACACTGTTCTAAAACTGCTTTAAAACAATCCATATAACTGAATTGGTAACAAAAGCATTCTACAAATGCATTTCTAGACAACATTTGCCAATTTGATTGCTGCAACTATTTTTGAAGATTAAAACACCCCACACCTTTTAGGTATTTTCTAATCAACCTGCTCAGCAATGCTTTTACACTCCTCTGGGACTTAAACCTGGGTCATCAGGCCCACTGCATCAGCCCTACAACTCCTTTCATTATGCCTTTGTTGCAAACTCTAATCATGTATTGTTTAATGCTTGTCCCGGTGATATAACTACTGTTAGGAACCTATCAGCAACTTGTACTGGTATATTCTAACCACTGCTATTGTTAATCGTTCTCATATTGATTTTCTGAGCCAAAATTCTTTCTCACTATCATTCTATTTAGCAGGGTTATCCATATCCTTGTATATTCTGGGCTTCCCTGGAATGTTGCATACCCTTGAATACTTGTCAATCTTGACCATCTTGTAAGCATGTGTCTGCTTAACTGTCACTAGTTTTAAACTATTTGTCTCTATTTGTACCACTAGTTCCTCTAGCCTATTCGGAATGCTCTGTGCATTTAGATAAAATGATTTCATTTTTCAAATTATTATTTGCTGCATATATGTTACTCCCCAATACACTATCGTACTCAAATTCTGTGCCTTTCAATGTATTGTTAGATTTTCATAATTGAATCATAATTAAAAATATCTTCAATCTGCAGTTGTCCTACGGATTATAGAAATAAGATATCTTTACATTTAATGTGACCACATTGAAGGAACAATGAAATTAAAAGTCTTTGTTCTTAACTATTCAGTTAATCACATGCACTTTTCTTTCTGACTCAACACTCAATATAAGTTAGCATGTGTTCAATGTGGTAATACTTACTTTTTGCTATTAACCTGAAGTACTGAAGTAGCAAAGCAAATAGATATTCATTAATTCCTCAGGATACGGTTAGGGAGCTGAAAGCTACTTCTTAAATAGAGGAAATTTCTTGGACCTGTGATGCTTCAGTTTAATTTTCAGCAGTATAATAACAAATAGAGGCCTAAGGCTGATTTCCCAGAAATGCATTTATCTGGATAAATAAAAGTGTCTCTGGGGCCTCTCTCTCAGTCCTATGTTCAATTTACAGATAACACCTGGGTGCATAACAAATGCTCCATTGCAGCAGTTATCAAAAAACTACTGAATTCACTTATGCTCCGCCCCTCATTTTTAAGCTCATAAGGGTGCCGAAGTATTCACCTACAGCAACAATATTATACAAATTCAGTTTGATCTTGGCAAATTGGCCAGTCTATTATACTTGGCTGTCTTTGTAGTACTGTTTCTAGTGTTAGCTGAGGATAAATAAAGATAAAACCTTCCAGATTTAATAAAATGAAAAATATATTATTTTTAATTGCACACCTGCTTAGAGGAGAAACATCTCCAACCTCAAGCTTACCCAGATGCCTTTCTCCTCTTCTTTTCCATCATTTTCATCACCCTAATGAAAAGCAAAATTGCACTAAGAAACAAACTTAATTTAGATTTCAACACAGATTAGAAAGAATACTCATGGTGATTTTATGACAAAGTGGCAGAATTTTCCAGGCAAGTAATAAGAGCTAGATAATTTTTTGAACAATACAGATATATTAACATATTGTACAATATACAGTAATATTCAATTAAACATGACTCATTTCTCCAATTTAACCTAAAATAATTTTAATTTATACATTATTGCAATTTACAGCGTAAACAAGCTAGGCTCAAAACTCTAATATGGTAATACTGATTTGAAGTACATCCCCGTTATATTTTCTATTCATTTCATGTTTAAAATTAAATTTTCAACTGAAATTGATCAACAGAAGATCCATTGAGAGCTGGCAGGCACACCACAATCGCCGATTCTTAGTGTGACTGTCATCTTTCACTAATCATACAACAGATCCAACCACAAATTGAAGTAATACTTGCTATCAAACAAGAAACTGAAAAACAAATAAAACTATCCAAATTCTACAGGATATTTTCAGGAAGGAGTATATCAAAGCTGCTTAAAATTAAGGAAGGTTAAGACACAGTATTCTATCAGTTTGGACACAATACTAAATGTGAAGATTCTGAACTGAGGCCAGGAGAAACTGCCTTATCGAGAAGAAAAAAACAGAATTCTGGAGAAACTCTACAGGTCTGGCAACATCTGTGGAAAGAGAAACAGAGTTAAGTATTCAATTCTGATATGACCTGCTGAGTTTCTCCAGCATTTTATTTCAGATTTTCAACATTCACAGTACTTTGCTTTCATGTGACAGCTTCATACAAAGCCAGCATTTGTATGGAAAGAAAGCTGAAGTGTTGAAGGTTGGTGGATAGATGAATGAAGGAACAAGGAGAGCTAACATGATCAGAATTTACAGGAAGGTTAAGATTGGCACAGAGTACTACTAATTTCAATTTTTAAATGTATTGTTGCACCTTAACAGCAATGTTTAAAGTGTCAGGTTCAACTCAAGATCCAAAATAGTGTTCGAGTATTTAAATTCCACACCAACAGTTTTAATTTAATGATGTTCAGAAAATAAGTGCACAGGAATCATTCTAAGTTTGCATTAAATGTTTTTTGAGGCTCAATTGGGAGTTTGAGCTTACGGTGAGACATGTTATTTATAGCAATAGTAGAGGTTTTCACCATTTTCTATCTATTTGCATTATTTGATCAATACACCTAATTTAATGTAACATGTGTTCAGTGGGAATGGGATTTAGATTTGAAAAATATACTTCAGTTAGAATTGTTACAACCAACAGATATCCACACTCGATGTCGTGGGTGGTATGAACCCAAGTAAAGAACAGTACAGCACCTGTAAGTATATCAGTTCTCCTTTGCATTTCCACCACCATATTTTATATTAATTGTTTTATATAATAAAGCTATTTCTAATTTTCCTTCATCATTAGCACATAAAATGCAAAGTTCATCTTCTTATATTTCAATCGAATGAACGAGGGTTGAAACAATTTGTTCAATCTTGCATTCCTTTTCCACTTTAAAAAATGCTGACGATCAGTAAAATTAGCATCTCTCCCAAATGTACCAAAACTTAAGTAAAGTGTAAACTGTCACACCTAGAAGCAGCATCCATCAAAAGGCATAGACAGTCAGATTGCAAAAATATCACCAAGTTTTTATGAGTTTTTTTATTTTTCAGTAAATGTCTCCAACCGATTTCTATAATACGGCTCAGTTTTGAATGATAAATGATAACTCCTCTTTCACGAGTCTCATTTCAGACATCACATCTTAACCAATTGAAGATGCTGATTCCCCAGAGCAAGCATCGTTCTGACATAATAGGGCATCGGTAAGAAATACTAACATCTTGAGTCCAGTACGATACTCCAGTAGACCGTCTCTTCTCCCTTGGCCTTCGTCTTTCTCTTATTGACAGTTGCCTATCATTAACATCTTTGTCACCTTCAACAGCTTTTCCAGAAGCACCTTTTTGGAGCAAATAATCACAAAACAGAACTATTTAAAAATTTCTCCTTTCATTATTAACCATTTCCAATAATAGGAAGTAATTTGCATGAGTATAAGAAATGTTGAAGTGGTGCAAGAGAAAACTCGGGCAAAAAGAAATGGGAGGAAGGAGATAGACAGGGAAGCAAAAAAGCATGATAAAAAGAGGAGACATGTAGGGACTAAAAAGGGTTGATGATGCAAGGAAAGTTTGTCTTATTAGGGAACTGGCTGAACAAAAGAAAACTTTACATTTTCACTGAAGTTATGAATTATCTCCAATGTTTTGATTTTGGCTTCTCATTCTGAATTTCATGCCTTTAACTGCTTTTTTAGAGGAATGAAAACATTGTCTTTTTTGCCTTTTACCTATTTTGCGCACTGGAGGAAGTTGTAGTTTACCAAATACTTGGTGTCTTAAGTTCTTTTGTGGGATTTTACTGAGACCTCATGGTTCTTTCATATAATTTTTCTTGAATGTTGGATTTTGAGTTTATAGGATTGGCTTTAAGCAGGCTGCTTAAAGGTATGCACTGATCAGTAACTTACCTAGTCTCTTTGATATGCCAACTGCTTTTATGATAATATGTAATTTGACTTATTCTGCTTTTCTTCACTTCTTAAGAATGCTACTTAAAAACAACTGGATGTTACAAATTTTCCTTCACATGTTATTAACACAACAAAGCAGAACTTCCTTTGGATGGCTAAGAACATCCTAGCAGTGTTTAGGTATTAAAAATGCAGAGTGTTTACATTGTAAAATGGACATTGCTTATAACTTCAAGCAATTTATTAAGCTTGGATAAGAACAAAGAAAATATCAAACTTAATCAGTTTATCAAAAATAGCTGAACTCAGTACATCCATTGTTTCATCACTGGTCATATTTTAAAAATTCTAATCTTCAACTACAATATGCTTTTTCCTGGAATATTTCTAATGTAAATTACAAACTCATTGGGCACCTTTGTTCCCCCTGCAATTTAGCATGGAAGTCACAAAACATCCAAAGCAATGCCATTATTTGTAAACATATTTTATTTTAATCACTTCCTCAGTGACAGTCACGTCTTCAGTTACCAACGTCCCAAGGATTATAATTCTGTCTCTCCTCTTTCTACCTCTTTTATCCACCTCTAAGAAAGTAATTTTTACCAAGTTTTGGTCACACAGCCATACACCACCTTTTGGGGCACAATGCCACATTTTATGACATTTAAACCAGAAAATATAACTTCTTACTGAACTAAACAAACATAATCGATAACTGAGCCAATTTAAAGATTACCATTGTTCTCCATTTCCTTGGGAAAAATCTTTGAGTGTGAGCTGTAAGATGTTTGATCTATAACTCCATTCACTCTGTCTGGTTGGATTCCTGAATACTGGAAGCTGCCTGATGTGGAAGGCGATGAGAGAGGTCCAAGTTGACTATCTGGCTGTGATGTATATCGTGACTGCCGATCCCCAGACTGGTTACAAAGGAATAACAATGTGAAAAATTATGAACGTTCCTAAGGGAAAAAGAACACATTTTCTTGGATATATATAATTGCAATTTTATCTAAGGGTAGTCTTCACAGCCTCGCCACCGAATACAGATTCATTTGAATAAAACTGTGATAGAGCTTTCACTTTGGATGTAAATACCAAACTTGGTACCAAATTTTGCTTAAAATTGCTCAAATTTCAGGGCTTTTTTTTGAACCAAGCTCAAACACGCTTCTACATTGCTGAATGTAAAATTGACAAATAGGGTATGACCCAAGGGAAGATTAGCTTTTGTCAACTATGCAGATTTGAAGTCGGGATTGTTTTTCTAAGAAATGATACATCCAGTAACACTGAAATAGGGAATATTAGTTTTTAGAAGACTGCTGATAACTTTGGAATGCCATGTCCATTATATTGGAATGTCGTGGATTGTCTCAGATGCAGGGCTCAATTTGGCACACTGTCAAAACGGGCAAAGAATTTTCAGAAGTGACAGTTGGGTGTGGATTGTCCTAAAACCTCCTTTTGAAGTGGAAGCTCTTAATAAAACCCTTCCAGTTTTCTAACTGCAGAGCGTCGACCGTACAGGGAAAAGATTCAAGAACGGAAGGTCAACAAATCCTCCAGACCTGATGTGTTGCATCCTAGGATACTAAAACAAAGTAGTTAGAGATAGTAGATGCACTGGCAGTAATCTTGCAAGAATCCTTAACATTGAAGAAAAGTTCCAAACAATTAGAAAACCGTCAATATGAGACTGTTGTCCAAAAAGTTAAAGAGACTATAAAAGAAAGGAAGCAATAGGGGTTCTGGGTATACAAGCTATTAAAAATGACACGGTGGGTTCAGCAAGTGTTAATCAAGTAACATGAGATTCCTAAATAGAGAGAAAATACAAAAAGCAAGGACATTATGGCAAAACTTTGTAAAATTCTGATGCAATTTCAATTGGAGTTCAATTACGGAACCCATAATTTAAGAAGGTCACGACAGCTTCAGGAAGTACAGAAAATATGTGCAAGGATGATTCCAGAGATGAGAGACTTGAGTTATACAGACAGCTGGACAGCCTGGAGCTGTTCTCCTTAGAAAAGGCTGATGGGAGATTTATTTAAGGTTTAGAATAATTGGAGATAGTTAAACAAAATATATAGGGAGAAACTATTCATATTAGCAGATAGGAAGAGAACAAGATGATAAAGATTTCAAGTGAATAGCAAAAGAACTAAAAGGAACATGGGACAAAATTTTAATGGAGTGAATGGCTAGGATCTGGAATGCATAATGGAGTGAGGTATAGTCAGATTCAGTTGTGGATTTCAAAAAGATAACGGATTCTTAGTTGAAGACAATAACATTGCAAGGCAATTGGAAAAGGGAAGGGCAGTGAACCAGCCGAGTTGCTCTTGTAGCGAACCAGAAAATGGAAAAAAATGAGAACCGTCCAAGCTCTAACAGTCAAACACAAATCTAAAGAAACATTTAAGCCACTGTCATATTTGTATGTGCAAGATTTATCTGTCTGAAAAACTGGAAGAAAACAAAGACTGAATGAAGAGAAAGCATAGACACAACGGGGAAAGGTGATCACAATTGGATACAAAAGTAGCTTGACAGCAGGAGACAGAGGGGAATGGTGACGGCTGTTTTTTCAGTTTGGGGGACTGTGACCAGCGGTATTCCGCAGGGATCAGTGTTGGGTCCACTGGTTTGTCATTATTATACATGATTTTTGAAAATTTAAGTGGAATAGTTAGCAACTTTGCAGATGAAGCCAAAATTAGTGGTATTGCTGACAGAGAAGAAAGTTATCTAAGATTGTACAGGGATCTTGATAAATTTGGGACAATGGGCTGAGGAGTGACAGATGGAGTTTAATTGGGATAAATGCATAACATTACATTTCGGTAAAGCAAACAAGGGTTAATGGTAGGGTCCTGAGTAGCGTTGTTGAACAGAGAGACTTAGGGGTATAGGTACATAGTTCTTTGAAAGTTGCATCACAGATAGTCAGAGTGGTTAAGGTGGTGTTTAGTAGGCTTCCCTTTATTGCTCAGTATTGAGCATTGAGTATAGGAGTTGGAATGTCATGTTGAGGTTGTACAGGATGTGGGTGAGACCATTTCTGGAGTACTGTATACATTTCTGGTCACCCTTTTATAGGAAGGATATTATTAAATTGGAAAGGCTGCAGAAAAGACTTACCAAGATGTTGTCGGGACTGGATGGCATGAGTTATAAGCAGAGGCTGGATAGGTTAGGATTTCTTTCATAGGAACATAGGAGTTGAGGGGTGGCCTTGTAGAGATTTATTACAAAGAGTCATGGAGTCGTGAGGGTATACAGCATGGAGATGGACCCTTCGGCCCAACTCGTCCAGGCTGATCAGGTTTCCCAAACTAGCCCCATCTTCCTGCATTTAAACCTCTAAACCTTTCCAACCCATATACTTGGCCAAATATCTTTTAAATGTTAATTTGCCCACCTCTATCACTTCCTCTGGTGACTCGTTATATGGATGGACCATCTCTGTGTGAATAAATTGCCTCTCAGGTCCCCCTCGAATCTTTCCGCTCTCACCTTAAACCTATGCCCTCTAGATTTAGATTCCGCTACCATCAGGGAAAGACCTTGGCTATTCGCCTTATCGATGACTCTTGTAATTATATAAACCTCTATAAAGTCCCCACTCAGCCTCTGAAGCAATTGGGAAGGGAGTCCTACTTTATCCAGCCTCTCTTTGTAGCTCGAAGCCTCCAGTCTCTGCAACATTTTTGCACCCTTTCCAGGGTGATAACATCCTACCTACAGCAGAGTGGCCAGAATTGTACTCATTGGTCTAAGGGTATGATTCTCGCTTGGGGTACAGTACAGCGGTGACATGTGAAAGGTCCCGGGTTCAATTCCCAGACGAGCCTAGGTTTCTTAGGGCGGCACAGTGGCTCAGTGGTTAGCACTGCTGCCTCAGTGCCAGGGACCCACGTACGATTCCACCCTTGAGTGACTGCCTGTGTGGAGTTTGCACATTGTCTCCGTGTCTGCGTGGGTTTTCTCTGGGTGATCCAGTTTCCTCCCACAGTACAAAAATGTGCACACTAGGTGGATTGGCCTTGCTAAATTGCCCATAGTGTTCAGAGATATGTAGATTAGGTGGGTTCTAGGGGGATGGGTCTGGGTGGGATGCTCTGAAGGTCGGTGTGGACTTGTTGGACTGAACAGCCTGTTTCCACACTGTAGGGATGCTATGATTCTACGATCATATAGAATTTAGATACGGTGATAGATAAAGTGAATAGCAAAGGTCTTTTCTCAAAGGTGTGGTAGTTCAAAACTAGGGAGCATTTTTTAAAGGCGAGAGGAGAAAGATTTAAAAGGGACCTGAGGGGCAGCTTTTCTCACAGAGAGTGATTCAGGTGTGGAATCAATTGCCAGAGGAAGTGGTAGATGCAGGTACAGTTACAACATTTAAAAGACATTTGGACAGGTATATGAATATGAATATGAATATGAATGGTTCGAGGGATATGGACCAAATGCAGGCAGGAGGGACTAAGTTAGTTTGGGGAACTTGGCTGGCATGGACAAGCTAGTCCAAAAGGTCTGTTTCTGTGCTGTATGACTCTAACTTTACAACCTAAAGGCTCAATAATGGATCACATCATTTTCCTTCAAAGTGGGAAGGAGTGAAATTATTGCATGTAATTTCAGGGAAGTCACTATTTGAAATGAATTAGCAATTGTGAAAATACACTACATAGTTAAACAGTGATGAATTATACAATCACCTGGTACACAAATGAGACCTTTTCAAATGTACTTTATCTTTGAGAAGATAAAAACTTGTTTTAAGAATGAACAACTCTTCGATGAAACATTGCAACTTCTCCTTCCTCTGAATATACCTATTCTCTGTACTCAAAATAACCCCTTAAATGGATCCCACTGCAGCTTTATTGAACATTCCCTGAAATCAAATGTGCCAGTTCCCTTAAGGCAGTTTTGCTTTCATGCCCTCATAATTGCCCTTACTTAAGCTTAAAATATTCGCACTAGATTCATTCCTCTCCCCCTCATATTGAAAGAGGTGTTCCCTATGAGGTTATTAACTAATCCTCTCTCATTGGACAAAACCAGCGTGAGTATATTCTGTTCTGTGGTCAGTGCCACTATGTTTTGTTCCAAGAAAACATTCTACGAACACCTCCGCTTGGCTATTTTTGTCCATTTGCTTTTTTCCCGTCTACATGTAAATTAACTTCCCCCATGATTATCACCATACTTTTCTGACAAGCTCCCATTATTTCATCCTTTATATTCCATCCTACAATGTAGCTACTCTACACAACTCCCACAAGTGAATTTTTGCCTCGTAATTTCCTTCTCAACCCAAACCATGTTCACTTCCTTGGTTCCTAAACTTGGGTCCTCCCTCTCTGTTGTGCCAGCATAGTCATTTAACACAATCACTCCTCCATCTTTTCCGAGCTTCTTTTCCTTCCAAAATATCTTCTAAACTTCAATATTCAGATCCCAATCTCTGTAATGGCTATTAGATTATATTTAGTTATTTTTTGTTGCTTTTTCAGTTCATCAGTGGGTAAAAATTAATTTAGCTTTTATAGCATCTTCAAGCACTTTTAGCATCATGACTTTTAGTATCATGACTTTTTTGACTGTTTCAAATTCTTCATGTACTCCAGTGTTAGAAACGGAGAATCAATTCAACATACTTCTTCCTCTTGGTTTCTACTTGATTTATGCTTGTACTCTTCTGTATCTTGTGTTGTCAAAGGCTTTTCTTTCTCATCTTGCTTCTCCACATCTTGCTTCTCCTTCTCGTCCCTCTCCTGTTGTTCCCGAGCTCGTCTCTCAGCTCGAGATCGACTGAAGGTCTTTTCAGCTTCCTGCAGGTCTGTTAGTGTTACACCCTGTTTTAACAAAGGAAATTATAGCATGTGCAATGTACACACAAAATTAAAAATTATTCAAATTTGGTTTAAAAATCATGCATTAATGCAGTAAGCCACTTCAAAATTTGGTTTCAAATCAATCGGAGTGTAATTCTCTTTAATTGTACACTCCATCGCTATCGGTTGGCTGCAGTAACTTATTTTCTTAAAAGGTTTAGGTGACCAGCTTTAATCTCATTCGGAAGGGCCACACTAAGACTTCCATCTTGGTGAACATGGGAACAAGCGTGAAACTGCAACCAACCCGTAACCCACAGCTTTATATTTAAGCCCCAACAGCCCGTAAGGGATCAACATGATCTTTATTTCCAAGAAAGAACTAGTGTTCAGGGCTCAGAAATCTTTGAAACTCTCATGGCTGTGTTGAAATGATTATAGTAAATGACAATGCTGTAATTCACTGACTGTTACCTACTGGCAAAACCAGTTGCAGATATACGATGGCTACTTGGTGATGTGCTAAAGACACACTTTAGAATTCTTTTTTCGAATGACTTGCTATAGATATTAAAAGAATTAATTACTAATAGATTAATATTCCTGGACAAGAATATGAAGTGCTGTATACTGAAAACAGAATTCCTGAATCAAAGAGAATGAGGTGTTTAACATATGAGAGAAAGTTATATTTTCACTTGCTTTGCTGATATGCTTTAGATTCCTCACCTTTGATTAATAAAGATTGCATACATTGGGGTGTATGATTCTATAGCACTATTTGAAAAAAATTCCTGATGTTCCCACTACTGTCGAAGACAGACCACGGCAAAAATTCTTATGAAATCTAGCTTGTATACCCCCAAGTTTGCTTTCATTTCAAAACTGATGTTATGATTATCTAGCACATGGATGATGGGTTTCCATACAATTCCTAAACACAAAATTTACTACGCAAGTGGGAAAAAATGCAATTGGGACCTTCAAGTCTAGTGCACTTGGAAAAGTTAGGTTCATATTACTGCAAGAGGGTAACAGGAAGACAAGATAATTAAAATGCTGGAATTCAGTATTAGTGGAAAACCTAAAACAAAAAGCAGATCAGAGCATTACCCAAGTTTAAAAGAATTGAAACAGCAGAAATATAGCCACTAAAATAGCAGGTGGCTTAGTTAGCTGGAAAAGTGCTGAAGTGTACTGGCTTCAGGCAGCACAACTCCACTGAGAGTAGATTCCAGTAGATAAGTCACTGAAAGATCCTTACAACTGAGAGGAAAGGCAAATCGAAATAAAATGATACTGAGCGAGCGAAAAGAGCATCAAGTGAGCCAAGTCAGGGAGTGGGAAGCTGAGCACCAGGACTCCTTTTTTCTATGAAGTGGGATGTGAGAATAGTGTAGAAGGGGTTAGAAGAAGCAGGGAGGCTGACAGGGCTCTTAAGGAGTTCCAGGTTCTTGATTTGGAATTGGAATTTTAATGCAGTTGTAAATTAGGACAGTGCAAAAGCTGGAAGGGAAGTGATAAGTCGCCTAGTCAGAAAGTGATTAATCAGTAGACAATTAATCCAAAACTCAGCTAATGTTTTGGGAACCCAGGTTCAAATCCTGCTATTGTAAATGGTAGAATTTGAATTCATTAGATATCTGGAATATATCTGCAATTCATGGAATCTGAAATGACAACCATAAAACTACAGTTGATTGTTGGAAACACTCATCTGGTTCACTAACGTCCTTCAGAGAAGGGCATCTGCCATGCTTCCTGATCTGGCCTACACGTGGCTCCAGGCTCACAGCAATGTCGGAGATTCTCAACTACCCTCTGAAATGGTGTAGCAAGCCACTCAGCTGTGACGATTGCTATGAAGTCTCAAAATAGAAATTAAACCAGACTGGCCACCAGGCAGCAACACAGCACCAGAAATTACAACTGCAACCCAGCAAACAAACAAATCTGACAAATCCTTACCAGGATCTTGGGGCTTGTGTCAAATTAAGGATGCTGCCTTACAGGCTAGTCAAGCAATAGCCTGACATGGTCATATTTACACTCATGGAATCATACCTAACAGACAATATTCCACATATTGCCATCACCACCCCTGGATACGTCTAGTTCCGTTGGCAGGGAAGACCCAGCAGATGGCAGCACAGTGATAAACAGAGGATAAACATAGAGGACTTTTGATCCTCAAACACCATGATATCTGATGGTATGAGGTCAAACATGGGCAAGGAAACCTTCTACTGATTACCACGTATTATCGACCCTCAGCTGATGAATTAGTTGCTGATTCATTGATGCTGAATAACACTCAGTGGGTGGAAAGGGTGCAGAATGGACAGTGAACAGGAGATTTTAATGTCTAATGATCAAGCTGGTCAAGTCCTAAAGGATACTGTTGCCAGACTGTGACAGGTGAAGGAACCAAGAGAGGAAAAACATACTTGACTCCATCCTTCCCAATCTGCCTGCTATAGATTCATCTGTCCGTGACAGTATTAGTAAGAGTGACCACCTCACAGTTCTTGTGGACAGTCCCACATTCACAATAACAACACCTTACATCAGGTCATGTGTCACGAGCCCCATGCTAAATGGAACTGACTTTGTACAGATCTAGGAATGCAGGACTGCGCATTCATGAGGTGGTGTGAGCCATCAACAGTAGCAGAATTATACTCCACTACAATCTGTAGCCTAATGGCCTGACGTATCCCTAGCTCAACCATTATGCCATAGGTTCAGTGAAGAGAGTGCAGGAGAACATGCCAGGAGTAGCGTCAACCATACATAACAAGGTGTAAATTTGGTGAAGCTACAAAACAGGACTACATGCACTCCAACAGCATAAGTAGCAAGTAACAGACACAGCTATGTGATACCAGAATCAATAGAACAGATTTAAGCTCTACAGTCCTGCTGCATCCTATAATGAATCGTGGTTGATACGATCAAACAACTCATTGGTGGAAGCACCTCCACTAATATCTTCATCCACAGTGATAGGAGAGCATAGTACATCAGCGCAAAAGATAATTCTAAAGAATTTGCAACGATCTTCAGCCAGAAGTGCAAAGTGGATGATCCATCTCAGTCTTTTCCAAAGGTTCCCAGCAGATCAGGTGCCACACATCAGCCAACTTGATTCACTCCATGTGAAATTAAGACACAGTTGAAGGCACTGGATTCTGCAATGGCTAGGGCATTCTGGCATAAGTACCAAACACTTATGCTTCCAAACTTGCTGCCCCCATAGACAAGTTTGTTCCAGCACAGCTAAAACACTGATATCTACGCAACAATACAGAAAATTCTCCAGGTATGTCCCACACACAAAGCAGAACAAGCCACCATGTCAAATTACCACCTCATCGGTCTGCTGTTAATCATCAGGAAAGTGACGGAAAGTCTTGTCAACAGCATTACCAAGCAGCACTTACTCACTAACACCCAGTTTGGGTTCTGCCATGGCTGCTCAGCTCCTGACCTCACTAACTTGGTTCAAACATGAACAAAAGAGCTCAATTCCAGAGGTGGGGTGAAAGCAACTGCCCTTAATGTTCAGGCTACATTTGGCCAAATGTGGCATCCAGGAATCATGATAAAACGGGAGCCAATGGAGGATCAGAAAGAAAATGCTCCAATGGATGGAGTCATACTTGGCACATAGAAAGATATTTGTGGTTGCTGGAGATCAGTCACCCCAGCTCCAAGACATCTCTGCAGGAGTTCCTCAGCACAGCACAGCGTCTGAGGCCCAACCATTTTTAGCTGCTTTGTCAATGGTATTTTCCATCTTAAGGTCAGATGTGGGAATGCACAATGTTCAACAATGTTCATGATTTCTCAGATATGCAAGTATTCCATGTCTAAATGCAATAATTCCTGGACAATACTGGGGCTTGCTGACAAGTGGCTCAAGTAACATTCACACCACATAAATATCAGGCAATGACCAGCTCCAATAACAGGCAATTGAGCCATCGCCTGTCAACGTTCAATAGTATCGCTGTCACTGAATTCCCCACTAACATCCTGGGAGTTACCATTGACCAGAATCTGAACTGGAGCTGCCATACAAATAAAATGGCCACAACAGCAGGTCAGAAGACAGGAATACTGCAGCCAGTGACTCACCTCCTAACTCTCCAAATCCAGTCACCTATTCGGCACTAGTTAGGAATGTGATGGAATATTTCTCACTTGCCTGGATGAGTGCAGCTCTAACAACACTCAAAAAGCTTGATACCATCCAGGGCAAAGCAGCTCCATTAACCAGCACTACATCCACAAACAAACAAACATTCAATCACTTTACCACCATTACTCAGTAATAGAAGCATGTGCCATTTACAAGATGCACAAGGAAATTCATCAAGGCTCCTTAGATAGCACCTTCCAACCCATGCCCACTTCCGTCTTGACGGTTAGGGCAATACTACATGGGAAGCCATAACTTGCAAGTGCCCCTCCATGCCATTCTCAACCCTAACTTGGAAATACATTGCTGCTCCTTCAGTGTCAATCGGTCAAAATGGTAGTATTCCTTTCCCAATCGTCTACCTACAGTACCTGTACTGCAGTGGCTCAGGAAGGTAACACACGACTGGTTTCTCAACTGCAACTAGAGATGGGCAACAGATACTGATCCAGCCAGTAATACCCACGTTGCATGAGTGAATAAACAAAAATGTAGTTGTGTCAGTGGCCCTTAATCTTCTAGGTTTGAAAGGTGTGATCAATGCAACCTTGGCCACTCGTTCCTGTGCAGTTTCAAGATGGTACACATACTAATGTAACTGTATTCTGTTGGTGAAAGTAGTAAAGGTTTAACGATGAAATAGGCTATTTTGTTCTGTGCAGGGCTGAATTGCATACTCATTCAGGCAAGTGAAATATTACACACTTCATGCCTTGTAGACGCCTTTGAGGGGTCAGAACACAAGAAACCTGTTGCACAATTCCCAGTTTCTTCCCTGCTTTTTTAAAGCCACAGGATTCTTGCACTTATTGAGTGTGTCCAACATGCTTATATGATGTGTACAGTAGGTGGGTGAAGAGACTAAGAATACTTCCTCAGTTTGCTTCTCTTTTCCCAACTGGAACAGCTGGCTTGGAACCAAGTGAGAACGAAAACCAAAGGTCCAAGTCTTTTCCCCTCTCTTGTTTGGAATAGTCACTCCTTGTCACTTCTATGCTATTACTGTCATGGTCTTACTGCATAAAGCTGAGGACTGTTTTAGTCTAAGGAGTTTCAAATATATTGTTGTATTTCCAAAAGTTGCAAACCCCAGAAAGTAAAATTTCCAAATGCATCACTGGAAATTAAACTTCTGACATTCAGATTTTGTGTGTAACTCAACAAACAGAAGTTGACCTAATTAAGAAGAAAACATGCCCCAGGCGTACACTCAAAATAGCTTCTTGCTTACCATTCTAAAGAGACTGCAGCTCACTTAACATACGTAAAAAACTGCAGAATCAAATAACCTCAAAATGCCAGTAAAAATCTGGCATTCCATAATAGAATTTAGAAAATAAAAACTAGAAGTATAGACGAATTCTGTCTCGAGCCTGCTCTGCCATTTGTTACTATCTGTTCCCATCTCAGTCTCAACTCCACTTTTCTGCCCACTCTTACTTTAACCCATTACTAATTAAAAATCTGTTTCTCTCTTCCTTGAAATTACTCAATGTCCTACCATCTACTGACTCTGGGATACTGAAATCCACAAATTCACAAGCCTTTAAAAGAAGTAATTTCTCCTCATCTCGATTTTAAATCTGCTACCCCTTATCCTAAAACTATGACCTCTCATTCTAGATTGCCCCATGAGGAAATATCTCTGCTACATCAAATGTGACAAAATCTTTAATGTCTCATACAACTCAAATTAGATCTCTCTTCTTCTGAGCTTCCTTTAGTGATAAATCCGTTTGTCTTCTCTATTACCTGTTATACCCGCAGACTAATTCTCTGAGATTAATGCACAAGGGCTTCCAAGATACCTCTAGCTTCGGAGTGCTTCAATACAATCTTCATTTAGATACTAATTCTATTCCTCTGACCAAAATGGATAACCTCACACTTATCCACGCTAAATGGCATCTGCCAAATTTTTGTCCATTCAACTAACCTATCGATATCCATTTGCAAACTTATTTCTTTATTGAAACTTACTTTCTATCTCCACTTTTATATCATCAACTTAGACTGAAAATTGTTGGGGCCCCAAGAACCTGTGGCAGCCCACTCGTTACATCCTGTCAACCAGAAAAAACATCCACTTATCCAGCCTCCCTGTTTTCTGTTGGTTAGCCAATCCCCTATCCAAGTCAATACATCATTGAAAGCTCATTGTTAGCTTACTTTGTGTATTAATGTTTTGTGCAACATTTTATAAAGTGTCTTCTGTAAGTTTAATCTACAGAATCACCATAATCTATATTGCTTGTTACAGCTTCAAAGAACCAAATCGGTCAGAGATGACATGCCCTTCATAAAACCATGCTGACTCTGGTGGATTGTAATTTGACTTTCCGAATATCTTCCTGATACTTCCATAGTAATGGATTCCAACAATTTCCCAATGACACGTTAAATGAAATTGATAGTAGCTTCCTACTTTGTCTCCCTTCTTTTTTGAATGAGGATGTTAGCAGTTTTGAGAAGATTTGTAGCTCAGTTGAGGTTCTGGATGTGAGTTTGCTCGCTGAGCTGGAAGTTTAGTTTTCAGACGTTTCGTCACCGTTCTAGGTAACATCATCAGTGAGCATCCGACGAAGCATCAGGCTCACTGATGACGTTACCTAGAACGGTGACGAAACGTCTGAAAACTAACTTTCCAGCTCAGCGAGCAAATTCACATCCAGAGGATGTTAGCAGTTTTCAAACCCACTGGAATCTTCACGAGATCCAGGGAGTTTTGGAATATTATAAATAATTAATCACTACCTGCACTACCACTTCCTTTAAGACCCTACGTTCTAAGGTCATCAGGCCCTGGGGACTTTTCTACCTTCAATCCCAATTCTTTGTTTAGTGCTATTTCCCTAGTGTTGACAACTGTTCTAAGTTCCTCCCTTCCTATTACCTTAGCATTAGTTGTTATTACTGGGATGGTACTTGTGTTCTCCACTGTGAAAACTGGTGCAAAATGATGATTAAGTGACTCCACCATTTGTATTCATCATTGTTAATGCCCTTGTCTCATCCTCCAAGGGACCGACATTCACTATGACTACTTTCTTTCCTTTTATGTACTTATAGGACATTTTGCTTCTTTGATATTTTACTTTGATTTTCTTCCATAATTTCTCTTTGCTCTTTTTATGACTTTTTTAAAGGACCCCTTTTCTTACTCTCAGTTTCCTAATCTTCAAGCCTACACTTGACTTTGCAACACATTATGCTTTAGTTTTTGTCTTTTACCAAACATCCCCCCACAAACAGTCTTTCTTCCTTTCTGCAATGTATTTTATTTGGGAGCCTTTAAATATCTGCCACTGCTCATCAACTGTCCTGGTTTTTCAGTCTTTCTGCCCAGTCCACCAGGGCAAATCACCATCTGTCTTCATGCCTACGCAATTATTATTGTTTAAAACAAGTTCTCTAAGGTGTGACTCAAATTGCTCAACCTCAAACTGAATTTTAAATTCCAACATACTGTAATCATTCTTCCCTGGAGAATATTTTACAATAAGACCTTTAATTAATCCCACCTTTTTACATAATACCAAACACAGAATATCCTATGAAAATTAAATAACGAACACTGAACAATGGATGCTGGAAATTTGAAACACAAACAAATACTCAGCAGGTCTGGCACCCGTTCTGGTAAGAATGCACAAGTTAACATTTCAGGTCCAGAAGCCCTTCTTAAAAACTCAGAAATGTTCTGAAGAAAGTTCCCTGGACCGAAACATTAATTACTTTTTCTTCATAGATACTGTCCAATTTGCTGAGTTTCTCCAGCAATTTGTGTTTCTGTTCCAGAATAGTCTGCTCCTTGGTTTCCCAATATATTATGTACAGATTGTGGCAAGGTCTACATGTGGATGGCTCTGGAAAGAGTTTTATTTTATCTGGAGTTTGAAAGCTAAATGTCGGACAATTTGAGAAGGAGCCTTTTTTTGTTTGTTCAGCTAAATGTTTAATTTCTTTTTCTATGTTTTGCTTGCTTAATAATAAAGTCTGTGGGTACTGGGAGGTAATTTATTTTTATATATATTAGGTGCTATTGAGGGCTTCTTTTTAGGCTTAGTGTCTCTTGTATGGCCTCAATGACACTGAGTGCTATGATAAGTAGATTTAGAGAAGTCATCACACAGCAGGATCACTCAGATAGATAGATGACTTCAGGAAAGGTGAAGTGGTAGTTCAGAAGTCTCCTATGGCTATTCCTCTCTCAAACATGTATTCTGTTTTGGATACTGTTGAAAGAGACAGTGCTTATTTCCTCTGAAAGACTAAGAATGCATCTTATGTTAAAAAGGGTTTGGCAAAATTTGAAAGAATAATTGTTACAGGAGACTCTCGTGTCGGGGCACAGTCAGAAGATTGTGTGGCAGTAGACCTGGATGTAGCATAGTATGTTGCTTTCCTGGTGCCAGGGTTAAGTTTGTCTCAAAATGTTTGAAGCATGTTGTCAAAGGGGAGAATGAGAAACCAGAAGTTGTTGTACACATTGGTAAGAATGACATAGTCAGGCAAAGGGTAAAGGCTTTGCAGAGTGAAGAGAAGGGGTTAGGTAGAAAGTTAAAAAAACAGAACATTAAAAGTAGTATTCCAGGTCCAAGTTCTAACGAAGAAAGAAATAAAAGGATAGGGGAAATAAACCAATGGCTGAAGAGGTAGTGCAGCGTGCAGAGATTCAGTTTCTTGAATCATTGGGGTCTCTCCTGGCAGAGAAAACACCTGTTAGAAAGGGTGGGTTTCATCTGAATTGGAAAGAGACAGAAACATCCTGGCAGGGAGATTTGCTAGTTCTAATTCAGGAACATGTAAACTTCCACAGACGGTGCTGGGGCCTTCCTAAGAAACAGTGAAAAAGGAAAGAAAAATAAGGATAGTTCTGAAATTAGAAAAGACAGACAAAATCAAGTCAGTCAGAGACCCAAGTAACTCTGAAGAATCAAACAGCATTTATTTCAAAGCAAGAGGTCTTACAGGTAAGGCTGATGAACTCAAGGTATATATAGAACATGGGACTGGAACCTCATGGCTATTACAGAAACTTGACTGATGGAAAGACGGAATAACCAGCTCAATAATTATGGGTTTTAGGTGTTATCGGAAGGATAGAAAGAGAGGCACGACAGAAGGAGGAAGTGACATTTTTGATTAAAGAAAACATTACTATTGTAATTCGAGAAAATATTTGAGGGATCATTTGATGAAAACATGAGCTCAAGTTAGAAATAAGAAAGGTTTAAATACTTTGATGGTACTGTACTACTGACCCACCAATAGTGAGAGGAAAATTGAGAAACAAATATGTACAGAGTTCTCAAATACATGTTTCGAATGATAAGGCTGTAATGCTAGGGGATTTTAATTTTTCAAACATTCTGGTCAAGATAGTGGTGAGGTAGGACGCCCCAACTGGAGCTCCTCTGCTCATTCTATTTAATCCCTGTTTTCTTCTTCTTTTTCCACCGTTCTCTCATGAGCTACACCAGACTGGAGGCCCTGAGCGGAGCGGGGACGGCCAGCCGGCTGGAAGCCCTGAGCGGAATGGGGACAGCCAGCCGGCTGGAGGCTCGGAGCAATCCAGAATGGTTGTTGGATTGGGGACTGATGAGAGTGGTCAGGAGCTTGCAAGCCTGGGTACACAACATGTGGAAGCCCCCTCATACAGATCCACTGAAAGACTTAAAGTGATAAGCATTATGCTTTTTTCGCATTTTCCTAATTTATAGTATGAACAAGTGTAAGTAATGTAAGTTTTTTCCCTTTCTTTTTCCCTTTATTTTCCCCATTTTTGTATCTAAGATCTGTACCTAAATACTTTGTACCTAAGATATGGGGTGACATTGCAAACTTTTCACTGTACTCCTGTGCTAATAAAGGATATTCAAATTCTAACTGACTGGGATTGCCAGTGTTGAAGGTCTGGATGATGACATTTATTAAATGTGTTCAAGAAAAGTTTATCAATATGTAAATGTTTCTACCAGAAAAGGAGTAAAACCTGACATTCTCTTAAGAAATAAGTCAGAGCAAATGCCTGAAGCGTTAGTAGGGGAACATTTTGGGACTAGTAATTATAATACTATTAGCTTTAAAATAGTTATGGAAAAGAATAAGTCTTCCATAAAAGTCAAAGTTCTTAATTGGAGCAATGCAAAATTTAAGGGTATGAAACAAGAACTGTCAAAAGTTGATTGGAGTAGACTGTTCTCAAGTATTGAATTACTGACAAATGAGAGACCTTCAAAAGTTTGATTACAGAGTTCAGAGGAATTATGTTCCTGTAACAGTGAAAGACAAGGCTAGTAAGATTAGAGAATAATGGATGAGTAAAGATATTGAGGTTCTAGTCAAGAATAAAAACAAAATCAAATATTAGATATGGACAACTGGGATCAATTGAATCTGAAATCAGGAAGGCAAAGAGGATAGCCATGGCACATCAGGTCAAAGATAATCCAAGAAGATTTTACAAATAAATTAAGAGCAAGGCAGCAAATAGAGATGGAGTAGGACCTCTTAAAGATCAAATGAGGTCATCTTCGTCTTAAATCTCAGGAAGATGGGAAGGATGTTAAATCAATATTTTGTGTCAGTTTTTACTATTGAGAAAGAAACAGCAGCTAGAGAACTCATGGACATAAACATTGAGGTTTTGAAAAAGTTCACATTACAGAAGAAGAAATGCTGGGGATCTAAGAAAAACATAAAGGTGGATAAATCTCTAGGACCTGATCAAGTGTATTCCAGGACATTGTGGGAAGTTAAGGAGGAAATTGTAGGACCTCTAGCAGAAATATCTGTATCATCTATAAACAGGTAAAGTACCAGAGTACAGGAGGATGGCTAATGTTGTCCAATTGTTTAAGAAAGGATGTAAAGAGAAGCCTGGAAACTATAGACCTGACAGTCTGACATTGGTGGGTTGATTGGAGTAGACTGTTCTCAAGTAAAGGATTATTGACAAATGTGAAACCTTCAAAAGCATGACAACAGAATTCAGAGGAATTATGTTCAACCATTGGTGGGTACGTTGTTGGAGGTGATTCTGAAAGATAGGATTCACACGCACTTGGAGAAGTAAGGATTGATTAGGGATAAATCAGCAAGGTTTTATGTGCAGAAAATTGTGTCTCACAAACTTGACAGTTTTGTTTTTAAACAAAGTAACCAAAACAACTGAAGGCGGCAGAATGGTGGACATTGTTTACTCGGACTTTAGGAAAGTCTTTGATTAGGTTCTGTATGATAAACTAATTTGTAAAGTTAGATCACATCAGATTCAAAGTGTGCTTGCTAACTAGATGCATAATTGGCTTTATGATAGATGACAGAGAGTGGTGATGGAAGGTTGCTTTTTGGATGGGAAGTTTGTGAACAGCAGTGTTCCACACGGATTGGTACTGGGGTCACTTTTGTTTGTTATTAATATAAATAACTGTCTTCTCATCCAAGTCATTAAGTTTGCAGGTGGCACTAATTGGCAGTATAAGTGGACAATGCAGAAGTTATCTAAGATTACAAAAAAAAATTTTGATCAATTGGGTCAATAGCTGAGGAGTGGCAAATGAAGTTTAATTGAGATAAATGCGAAGTATTTCATTTTGTTAATGCAAACAGGAACAGGGCTTGTACAATTCATGGCAGGGGTCTGGATAATGTTGCAGACCAGAGATTTACGGGTTCAGGTATGTAATTCTTTGAAATTTGAGTCACAGGTAGACAGGGTATTTAAGAAGTTGTTTAGCGTGTTTGCCTTCATTGCTCAGACCTTTGAGTATCAGTGCTGGGACATCATATTGAGGTTGTACACCACGTCGGTGAGGCCTCTTCTGGAGTACTGAGTGCAGTTCTGGTCATCCTGTTATAGGAAGGATCTTATTAAACTGGACAGGGTTCAGAAGAGATTTACCAGGATGTTGCCGGTAATGAAGGTTTTGAGATGTAAGAACATAAGAACTAGGAGCAGGAGGTGGCCATCCGGCCGCTTGAGCCTGCCCCGCCATTTAATAAGATCATGGATGATCTTTTTGAGACTCCACTCCATTTACCGGCCTACTTACCATAACCCTCAACTCCTTTACTGTTCAAAAATTTATCTAGCCTTGCCTTAAAAACAGTGAGGTAGCTTCAACCGCTTCACTGAGCAGGGAATTCCACAGATTCACAACCCTTTGGGTGAAGAAATCCCTCCTGATCTCAGTCTTACATCTGCTTCCCTTTATTCTGAGGCAATGTCCTCTAGTCCTAGTTTTACCTGCTCGGGGGAACAACCTCCCTGCCTCCACCTGAACTATTCCCTTCATAATCTTATTTTTTCTATAAGATTTCCCCTCATTCTTCTGAATTCCGACGAGTATAATCTCAGTCTACTCAGATTCTCCTCATATTACAACCCTCTCGACTCTGGAATCAACCGAGTGAATCTCCTCTGCACCTCCTCCAGTGCTGGTATATCTCCTCTCAAGCAATGAGACCAAAACTGTACACAGTACACGTGTAGCCTCACCATGACCCTATACAGCTGCAGCATAGCCTCCCTGGTATTAAACTCCATCCCTCTAGCAATGGTGGACCAAACTGCATTTACCTTTTTAATTACCCGCTGCACCAGCAATCCTTTTAGCGATTCATGCACAAGGACACCCAAGTCCCTCTGCACAGCAGTGTGCTGCAATTTTTTACCATTTAAAACACAGTCCATTTTGCTGTTATTCCTACCAAAATAACTCACACTTATCAACATTGTACTCCATCTGCCAGATCTTTGCCACTCAGACTATCTATATCCCTCTGCAAACTTTCAGTGTCTTCTGCACACTTTGCTCTACCACTCACCTTAAGTGTCATCTACAAATTTTGACACACCACACTTAGCCCCCAACACCAGGTCATCTAAGTAAATTGTAAACAACTGTAGTCCCATCATTGATCCCTGAGGTACACCACTAGCCACTGACCTCCAACCAGAAAAATACCCATTTACCCCTACTCTTTGCTTTCTACTGGTCAACCAATCCTCTATCCACGCCGTTACATTATCTGTAATACCGTGTAATTTTATCTTATGTAGCAGCCTTTAGTGTGGCACCTTGTCAAATGCCTTCTGGAAATCCAGATACACTACATCCACAGGTTCCCCATTATCCGCCATGCAAGTAACGTCCTCAAAGAATTCCACCAAATTAGTTAAACATGGCCTACCCTCATGAACCCATGGTGGGTGTTCCCAACACGACAATTTATATCCAGATATCTTGCAATTTCTTCCTTAATGGTAGATTCAAGGATTTTCCCCACTACCAAAGTTAGGCTAACTGGCCGTTAGTTACTTGCTTTTTGTCCACTTCCTTTTTTAAACAGTGGATTCACATTGGCTGTTTTCCAATCTGCAGGAACCACCCCAGAGTCTAGTGAATTTTGGTAAATTATTACTAATGCATTTGTTATTTCCCCATCACTTCTTTTAGTACCCTGGGATGCACTTCATCAGGGCCAGCAGACTTGTCTACCTTTAGCCCCATTAGCTTGCCCAGCACTGTCTCTTTAGTGATAATGATACTTTCTAGATCCTCACCAGCTATAGCCTTCTTGCCATTAGTTTTTGGCATGTTATTTGTGTCTTTCACTGTGAAGACCGACATGAAATAACTGTTTAATGTCTCGGCTATTTCCTCATTTCCAGTTATTAACTAGGCCTTCTCATCCTCTAAGGGACCTATGTTTACCTTCGCCACTCTTTTACGATTTACATATTCATAGAAACTTTTGCTGCCTGTCCTTATATTCTGAGCTAGTTTTGTGGCTTTCTGTGGCCTTTAAAGATTTCCCAGTCTACTAGTTTCCCGCTATTCTTTGCTTTTTTGTATGCGTTTTTTTTTCAATCTGATACTCTCCTTTATTTCCTTAGGTATCCAGGCTGGCTCTCTTTTCTTACAGTTCTTTCCTATCTCTGGAATATATTTCCGCTGAGCACTGTGAAAAATCATTTTGAAAGTCTTCCGCTATTTCTCAATTGGCCCACCGTAAAGTTTTTGCTCCCATTCTACCTTAGCTAACTCCTTCCTCATTCCTTCACAGTCTACTTTGTTTAAGCACAGGACATAGATACTGGATTTAACCTTCTCACTCTCCATCGGTATTTTAAATTCGACCGTTCTGTGATCGCTCCTTCTGAAAGGATCCCTAACTGTGAGATCATTAATTATTCCAGTCTCATTACACAGGACTAGATCTAGGATAGCTTGCTCCCTCGTAGTTTCCATTACATATTGTTCAAGGAAATTATCACGGTTGCATTCTATGAGCCCCTCCTCAAGGTTGCCATGACTCACCTGGTTTGACCAATCAATATGCAGATTAAAATCCCCCATGATAATTGCTGTACCATTTTTACATGCATTAGCTATTTCTATGTTTATTGCCGCCCTACCACGATGTCATTATTTGGTGGCCTATAGACCACACCTAGCAGTGACTCTTCTCCCTGCTATTCCTAATTTCCACCCAATTGGATTCAATGTTTTGTTCAGTAGAACCTATATCATCTCTCACTACCGCCCTGATATCATCCTTAAAAATCAGAGCAACACCACCTCCCTTACCTTCCTGTTTGTCCTTCCAAACAGTTTGATACCCCTGGATGTTTAACTCCCCGTCATGATCATCCCGTAACCTTCTCTCTGTAATGACCACTAAATCATACCCGTTTGCCATGATTTGCACCATAAACTCATCCACCTTATTTTGAATGCTCCGATAAAGTACCCTTATGCCAGGTTTTGCACCTTCTTTTTGGGTTCTATAACCTCCATTACTAACAGCTCGAGTTCTCCTTCCCTTTAACCTTTTTCCTAATTTTCAATGGAGTTGAAGCTTTCGTATCACCTGTTAACCTGCTGCTTTGCCTTACATTATTGTCCCTCTATGCTCACTTCTCCCTTCCCCGCTACTTACTTGTTTAAAGTCCTATTAACCACCCTATTTACCCTTTTCGCCAGAACACTGGATCCAGCCCAGTTCAGGTGGAGTTCATCCCAGCAGTGTAGATCCCTCTTGTCCCTGAACTGATACCAGTGCCCCATGAAAAGGAAACCCTCTTTCCCACACCACTCTTTTAGCCACGTGTTTACTTCCCTGATCCTCACCTCCCTATACCAATTTGCACATGGCTCGGGCAGCAATCCAGAGATTATGACCCTTGAAGACCTGTTTTTCAGTTTTGTTCCTAGCTTTTCATAATCCTGAAACAGGTCTTTTTTGCCTAGTCCTGCCTATGTTGTTGGTACCTACGTGGACCACAACAATGGATCCTCCCTCTCCCTCTCTAGTATCCTCTCAAGCTGGTCAGAGACATCTTGCACTCTGGCTCCAGGCAGGCAACATACCATGCGGGATTCTCTATCCTGCTCGCAAAGGATGCTGTCTATCCCCCTGATGATGGGATCCCCTACAACTACAATCTGTCTTTTTGCGGCCCTCTCTTGAATGGCCTACTGGAGCATGGTGCATTGGTCAGTTGACTCATCCTTCCTGCAGCCCTGTTCCTCATCCAGGCAGGGAGCAAGTACCTCATACCTGTGAGACAACGTCAAGGGCTGCAGATCCTGTGTTCCTGTCTGCAGGGTCCCTCTACCTGCCTCACTCGCAGTCACACATTGCTATCGTTGCCTGCTGATCGAATTAACATTAGTCAATCTACCAGGTGTGACTGCCTCCTAGAACACAGCATCCAGGTATTTTTTCCCCCCTCCCAAATGTGCCGCAGTGTTTCGAGTTCGGATTCCAGCTCATCAATTTTGAGCTGGACCTCCTCAAGCAGCCAACACTTGTTGCAGATGTGGTCAGTGCCATTCTCAATGGGAGCAGCTAGCTCCCTCATCATAAGCTACAACACGTCACCTGGTCTGCCATCTCTACTTAGTTGATTATTTAAAACTAAACAGTTTTTTTTTAGTTTCGCAGTGTTCTCTGTATCAGTAAGTTTACTCCGTCACATACTCAAACAGACTCCGGCTTTGCCTTCTGATCCACTCCCAGGGGATTTGGCGTCTGGGTGGCCACCCCAAAAGATAACCAAGAGATATGGGAAAAAAAATGCAAATCGCTTACCTGCTCACCACACTTAGTCGTTATTGTTATTATTAGGTTAGAGGAGGTGGAAGCGTGGGAGACACTGTGTGTAGTGTCTCGGGTATTAGTTAACTCCCAAATTTACTGGGTGGAAGCTTACCTTCCCAGGCTGCCCTTGCGCTTTCTCCTGGACTCTCGCCGTCGAAAACAACTGAAAAGTTGTTTTCAATGGCGGGAGTCCGGGAGAAAGTGCGAGGGTAGCCTGGGAAGTTAAGCTTTTTGATCATAAAAGTCTTACCTCGCATGACTGTGGCCTTTCAGTTGTTTCAGCGGCAGGAGTCCAGGAGAAATATAGTAATAGACTGGAAAGGCTGAAACATTTTGTCACTGGAGCTTAAGAGGTTAAGGGGTGCCCTTATTGAAATTTACAAAATCATAAGGGGATGAAATAAGGTGAACGACAAGGGTCTTTTCCCTCGGGTGAGGGAGTTCAAAATCAGGGGGTATATTTAAAAGGTGACAGAAGAAAGATTTAAGGAGGACATGAGAGGAAACTTTTTTATTTAAAACACAGAGTGGTTCATTTGTGGAATGAACTGCCAGAAAAAGTGGTGATTGCAGGTACACTTATAGCAATTAATTTGGATATTTGAATGAGATCATGGATAGGAAAAAATTGGAGGGACATGGGCCAAGTGCACGCACGTGGGACTAATTTAGTTTGGAAACAGGGTCAGCTTCAAGGGAAGGGCTTGTTTCCGTGCTGTGCAACTCTATGATTCTATATTACTCAAGAAATAATCTTTAATATATTCAATGAACTCTCACTCAAGGCTACCTTTGTGAATTAATCAATCCTGTCAGTGTGTATAGGAATGTCACCTATGATTATTGCTGTACTTTTCTTACAAGCCTCCAGTATTTCCTGGTTTATGATGTGCCTAACTGACAGACTTCTTGGGGACTTATACATTACTCCCCCCAGAGATTTATTTCCCTCTTTCTTACTTATACTCAGATCGATTCTACGTCTCGATCTCCAGTACTGATATCATTTCTCACTATACCACTGATCTTTTCTTTGACTAACAAAGCTGTACCACCTCCACTTCCTTCCTATCTTTCCAAAACACTGAATACCCTTGGATATTCAACTCCCAAACGTGTTCACCGTGCAACCACGTTTCAGTAACACAACTAAATCACACCTGTTTGTCTCTATTAGTGCTATTAACTCTTATTTCATTCCAAATGCTTTGAGCTTTCAGAAATGAAACCTTTGGTGATTTTCTATTATCAAATTTTACTACTCTGATATTATTCCTTGATGTGATATGAAGTTCACACATTGTTGCTTGCTTTTCTTTTCAGGTAACAATCGGACTCATCACTAAGGTGGACTCCGGCCTTCTCCATTAAATTTGATTTTCTAATTTTCCATGCAATTTCCATTCCATTCCTCCTCTTCGCTTCCACCCCCACCTTGTTTAGTTTAAAGCCCTATCTACAGCCAGGATTCTGGTCCCAACATGACTCAGGTGGAGCCCATCAAATTGGAAGAACAACCTCCTTCCCTGGCACTGGAGCCAATATCCCATGAATTTAACTTATACTGACATTTTATATTTCATAAGTCAATGTTTGTGGTTGTGCATCTTTCTTTAAAGAAACGCCGTTTATCAGCATTTGTTAGATTTTTAGGTTGGATAAATATACTGGTTATTTCTACTTGGATCATAATGCTGTCCTGGTCTTCACATTTAGACCACTGTGGGCTCAGTTTTGCATTGAATTTTCTCCATTCTCAGAATGGTGTACTATCATTCTTCAGATCTGAATGTGGCACTCTATTAGATGTTCCTTGCTTTCTGGTTCCAATTTATCTCATTACCCAAGATTTTGCCCGCATGCAGGTACTATTAGAATTAAGCATAACAACAGTACAACAAAGGAAGTTTGGTTCTGTTTGGAGTTGGGCACGGACAATGGCTACGAATGGAGTCTACGTTGGGGAACAGTCAGTAGCTACCAGCACATACAAAACAAATTTAGTGAAATGAGGGCCTTCTCTTTCGGTCTACTTTGGAATCAGTAAATCGATTCAAAGTGAGTAATGAATCTTTTTGAAAATTTGGCTTCCAAAATCTTGGACTTATTCAAAACATCTACAAAATTGCTGTGTCACTGATCTATTGCACACAATTTCAAGTAACTTTATTTAGCACAAGGATCATCATCTGGGAATTGGTCCATAATAGCGTTCCATGAATCCAAACAAAATCACTTAGCAGCAAAATTGAAATGCCCTCTCCAGGTGCAGACCTGGGCGAAATTCATGAACACCTTGCACTGGCCAAATGTCAGAGAACTCCACCTCCACCACCCCCTGCCCATAATCAACCTCCTCAGTTGAGTACAAAACATTCAGGACACTACATTTGGCACCGATTTGATTACAGAAGGGACCCAATTTCCATTCATCACTACAAAAAGTTACAGGTGAAGATACTACACTGACAGGGCAGATGAACACATCTGATTTTTTGTTGCATGTTTCTGCATTGCTACTAGCCATTAGTGCAGATTGAAGAGAAGTAAACTAACACCCAAAAGCAGAAAACACACTAACTCTTTAT
Organism: Stegostoma tigrinum; assembly: GCF_030684315.1. Classification (NCBI taxonomy): domain Eukaryota; kingdom Metazoa; phylum Chordata; class Chondrichthyes; order Orectolobiformes; family Stegostomatidae; genus Stegostoma; species Stegostoma tigrinum. The sequence goes on from NC_081374.1 coordinate 34,063,512, forward strand.
CCACACAATATACACATCAGATCAAGCTATTGGTTAATATCAGTGATCAAACCCAGACTGTGCTACCATCTAGTGGCTATGCTGGATGCAGCAACTTGAAGATCTCACATTAGATATTTCCAGTCTCAACTCACTTTTGCGAAGTTCTGAAGTGTCCGTCATCCTCAATATACAAAACCTGGGATCTAATCTACGAACAGTTGTATTGAATCAGGGCAAGCAGATTTAACAGTTGCTTAGGATTTATCCATCCAAAATGCATTTCTCAATGATGCATTCTGTCTCAAGTGCAAAATATTCCCAACAGAACACTGGAATTTATAATTGTAGGATAATGAAATTCTGTTTCATACAGCCATTCAATTTTCTACATTAATATAACACAGGACAAAGGTATCCAATCCTGTTAGCCCTTGGCACATATTCTAAACTTGGGTACGTTCCATAGAAAGGAAGGGAAAATGAAGGACAGTGAAGGAAGAATTTGAACTCTTTTTCTGGGGACTGTGACAAATTTAAAGGCACCACAGACTCAGATACAGTATTATCAGAGTTGAATTGAAGAGAGGCAACTGAGCAATGAAGATTAAGCAGAAAACACAGGATGCGAGAATGAATTTGAAAAGTTATCTATTGCTATTACTACAAGAGTGTAACTGAGTAATAACAGAACCAAGAGTTGAGGACTCCCAAATATGTCCAAACTTCTCAGTGGAATTTTCTTGGCATACCGGGACCATTTCATATTGCAGAGCAATGGGATGGGGCCGTCTCCAGGTAACACCTTCAGAATTCGCCCTCCCAAATCTCTATTGTCCCTTTAGCCTTAAGATGGATCAAATATATTTGTTCAGTGTGGTGGATGGGGTTAAAAGGGCTGATGACAGGATGCTAGATAACTTTAAATCTAGGCGCCACTTCCGGGTTCACACATACCAATCACATAGGAAATACACAGTTGTGTGTCAGGGTATCAGAGGTATATCCATCTCGGGATTGATTATCCGTCTGTTTCTCAAGTACAGCTTGCTTTTACAATTTGAAAAAGTTCCCTCTTTTCTTGAAATCTACTTCATAACTCAGTGTTAACTGGTAAATGGAGCACGGAGACTCTACTGCATAGCTAAGTCAGACTTCTATGCTTTGCCAAAATTGCTATTCAACATCAGTATAAGTTACATATACAATTATGACAAAATTCATGAATATTTTTTCACTGTGCAACTGTTTTTACATAAACCATACTTGTTCACAGGAATTTTTTATAAGACATATAAGGCATAGTACAAAAGTTTTGAAAACCTGGTCCAGCCCACCTTCTTCTAGTATTCCTCCTCCCTGAGCCTGTATTTAACCTGCTGGTTTTACAACTTCAGCTACAGACTGCACCCAGATTTTCCGATGGCCTGGCAATTGTCTGTAATGGGAGTGGCACATGCAGACTCTGCTAAATCCCATCACAGCATACTCCAGAGGAATTGCGAGAGAAATTGACAATTCCACTGGGTAAAAACCATTAGCCTGGAACCCTCTAAAAGCATAAATTTAAATTGCAGAATTTGGAGAGTTCCACTGTAGTTAAGTAAATTGTTACTCAGGAAAAGGGAGAAAACTTACAAACTTAGTTTGGCTCCTGAAAAACTATTCAGCTGACCCCCGACTACACTCCACTGGGCCAAACATCTCCTGTCACTAAAGGGTTTCTGTTGGTGTTTGGTTTCCTCCCACAGTCCAAAGATGAATCGGCCATAGTAAATATGGGATTACAGGAATAGGGTGAAGGGCTGGCTCTCAATGGGATGGTCTTTACAGCATCTGTGCAGACTTGATGGGCCGGGATTCTGTGACTGGATCCTACATCCCCACCATGCCAAAAACTCAACATCATCACTAAAACAAAGGGAAAAATAAACAAATCTTGTACCAACCATCCTCATCTATTCTTTCCTCTCTAAAGCCCTTGAGAGTGCTGTCCACTTTTAAACTTTTGTCCATCATCCTGGAACACTATAACTAGATCTTTCCAATCAGGTTTCTGCTCTGCCACAGTACCTAAACAGCTTACACACAGTCATAAATAGCATCTCATGCATAATGCAAGAATGATAAGATTTCCTACACTGACCAATTGAGTAATTCACCTGGTTTCATTCTTACATATGCAGTTATAGCTACAGAATTTCTCACAATGGCTTTGTTTCCCATGTTGGAAACTTATTTTAAGAAACCCCTTTGAGGTAATAAATCTCCCAAGGTGCTCCACAGGTGCATTAAGAGATAAAGTACAAGTCTTAGGATGGTATTAGGCCAAACAGCCAAAAGTTTGATCAAAGATGTAGATTTTCAGGAGTGTCTTACAGGAGGAAAGCAGGGTAGAAGCAGTGAGGTGATGCTAAGGACAACAGTCCATAGCATGAACCCAGGCAACTGAAGGTACAGCCATCAATAACTGAGTGATTAAAATTGAAACGTACAAATGTTTAAAATTAGAGGAGCACAGAAACTCTGGAAGGCCCTGGGATTGGAAAAGCTAAGATAAGGAGGGGTGAGGCCATGGGGTGATTTGAAAACAAGAATAAGAATTTAAAATCAAGATGTTGCTTGTCAGAAAACAATGCAGGTCAGCGAGAACAGGGCTGTTGGGAAGCAGGATTTACTATGAATGAAGCCACAGTCAACAGTTTTGAATGACCATAAAGTTACAGAACGTTGAATGAGGAAATTGGTCTAATTCTTTAATTCATAGTATGCTAAAACGGCAAAAGGAACGTAATACTAGATGTTTAAAAACATCGCTTCCCGATTTCACTTGTAAGTAGCCTGACTCTAACCTGGAGATTCAGTTCCCATGTCCAGATTCCTCTATTAGAGGAAACAGTTTCCCGGTACCTATTCCCATCAAACCTTACTATTAATGCAACGCAATCAGGCCACCTTTTAACATTGTAAGTACAAGTATAAATTGATGAATCCCTTTCTCTCCTACAAAACGTTCCTTCAAACCTACTTCTCTGGTCAAGCTTTTGGTCACCTGGTCTCACATCATCTCATTAGATTGTGTCATATTTTGTCTTATTATGTAACAATGGAGCACCTGGGGAGATACCATGTAAATATTAACACTTTAACATTTTCAACTCTTGACTCGTGGTGGTTCCTTGTGTAACACGGTTTGTGCATTCATCATTTGTTTTCATTCACCTGTTTACTTAACCGCTCCCACATTTAAATCATGTTCATCACATCAAATATTACTGGAGCTTCTACTGACAAATAGCTTTCTCTTCACCTGAGCAGGTGATAGACATTGCTCTTCGGTTTGTTGCCCATTCCCACTTCTAGCTCCTACCCATTTCTTCCTACTTGCTCATTTGTTCCATGCACTACTTCTGTGCAAACACTAAAATTAGAAAGGGATCTTGATCAAATGGGTAAAAAGGCTGATGGAATTCAATCTGGATGTATGGGAGATACCACATTTTCGTGCAAACAAGGGCAGGGCTGATACAATTAAAGGTAGGGCCTTGGGGAATGCTGTAAAACAGTGGCACCTAGAGGTGCAGGCATAGAATTCTTTGAAGTTTGCATCAAATATGGACAGGGTGGTTAAAAAGGCATTTGGCATGATTGCCTCCATTGCTCAGTCCTTTGAGCACAGGAGTTGGGAAGTCATGTTAAGGTTGAACAGGACACTGGTGATGCCTCTTCTGGAGTACTGTGTCCAGTTCTAGTTGCCCAGTTATAAAAAGTGTATTGTTAAGCTGGAAGGGGTTCAGAAGAGATTTATCAAGATGTTGCCAGGCATGGAAGGTTTTAGTTACAAAAACAAAACTAGACAGGCTGGGTCTTTTTCCACTGGAGTGTAGGAGGTTGCGAGGCAACCTGAAAGAAGTTTATAAAATAATGAGGGGTGTGCAACATGGTAGGTGTCTTTTCCTAGGATGGGGGATTTCAAGGCTAGGGGGCATACTTTTAAGGTGAGAGGAGAAAGATTTAAAAAGACATGGGGGGCAAATTCTTTCCATAGAGGGTGGTTCACATGTGGAATGAACTTCCTGAGGAAGTGGTGGCTGTGGATAGAATTACAATGTTTAAAATACATTTGGATAAGTAGTATATGAATAGGAAAGGTTGACAGGGATATGGGCCAGCAGCAGGCAGATCGGGCTAGTTTAGTTTGGGATTATGCTGAGCATGGGCTGGTTGGACCAAAGGGTCTGATTCCATGCTGTGTAACTCTATGATTCTACAATATTCTATATACTCTGAACCCCACTACCTCTCCACCTTCAACTCAGCCACATATCCATACTTTACCAACTGTAAATGCCTTAAGGAGAAATTAGATCGAGTAGTTTTATTCCCTTTAAATTTTACCGTATTGCCATTTAATACCATCTCACTACTGAGGGGCAATTTTGGTACAAATCTAACATTTGAAAGTAATAATTTCTCAAGACAATGAAAAGAAAAAAGGCAGCAAATTTAGCATCTATTTACAAATATATTTTATAATGAAGTCATATTTAGTTAAGTGGCTATATGTACAATTATACTGTGGCAGGTGACAAACTTATACTTTAACTTATTGGGCAACCAATTGTATAGACATTTATTCTGTAAAAGCTGTTAACATTTGCAAAATTAAACTGTTTAAGTACCTGCAAAATATTTAACATTTTATCCTTAATAAAGCTGAGCAAGATTACATTTTTGTACCTCCAAGCCTCAACTGTATTAGCATAATGCATACTGACTTTTGTGTTCAAAAGTCTGACTTGAAAATTCAGTAACTTGTAAACTAATTGCTTTACTTGTTTGATGGATGTATCTTGATGATTTAAATACTACTGAAGTTAAAATCTGCAATTCAACAGAGAGTTCCTGGATATAATCATTAGCAATTATCGGTAGCTACACTTCATGCGTATCTAGTAAAATAGAACGTCGAAAAATCAAACAAAGCATACAACATAAAACATTACAGCGCAGTACAGGCCCTTTGGCCCTCGATGTTGCACCGACCTGTGAAATCAATCTGAAGCCCATTTAAACTACACTATTCCATTATCATCCATATGTTTATCCAATGATCATTTAAATGCCCTTAAAATTGGCGAGTCTACTACTGTTGCAGGCAGGGCATTCCACGCCCTTACTACTCTGAGTAAAGAACCTACCTCTGATACCTGTCCTACATCTAGCAACCCTCAAATTAAAGCTATATCCCCTCATGCGAACCATCACCATCTGAGGAAAAAGGCTCTTACTGTCCAGCCTATCTAATCCTCTGATCATCTTGCGTGTCTCTATTAAGTCACCTCTTAACCTGCTTCTCTCGAACGAAAACAGCCTCAAGTCCCTCAGCTTTTCCTCATAAGGCCTTCCCTCCACACAATCTTCAAAGTCAGTTTTAATTTTCATAATGTATATCAAATACTTAGTTATTTCCAAATATAAAAAATAGATTGACAGCAAGCAGAGCCACAGATGACAATGAACTTCAAATCAAATAAATTATGGAGAGGAAGTGAAAGCCTTTTAAAGAGATATGCAAAAAATCTTAGGGAAGAAAGGAATTAATTATTCCTTACACATTTAAGTTCACATTATATAGATATTTCTACTTCTGTATTTATGGATGTGCCATAGCAAGTTTGAAATAAATAACTTTTAACTTGTATTTGATAATCAGTAGCCAAAATGACAGGTTTATACTTCAAGCCACAGAAATAGAACAATGAGTCACAGAAAAAATAATTTCAAAAATTATGTTCACCGAGATCAAAATAAGTTCATGCATTCTGTTATGAAAACATAGACCACAATCAGCAATCTAATCAAGGGTGTAAAATAACAATATCTGAGTTGCATGATACAAACAATCTTTGAGATTTTTTTTGTTCTCGATAGGTAATAGACCATGAGTAAGAATGAAAACTATTGGTCTTCCTGCATGGAACAACTGAACAAAATCAATTATGCCTAATTAAACAAACTTTAAAATTGTATGAAATCACTGACCTGTGTTGATCTCCTGGTTTGTCTGGCCTGCCTGGATCGAGCTTTTCGCTGTGATTCTGCTTCTTCATCTCGAACAGGAGTGAGATAGGACCTGAAATACGTCAGCAGAGTGAAACATTTTTGGAAGTGGACTACAACAGGCAGTTGATTCTACGAGACCAACAGAAATGACAATATCTATTTTTTCAGCATAAGCTTGAAATCACCATCGTCAGAACTTTCTGCAGTTTGAATAATCAAAAATATATGCAGATTAATTAAGCTTAGTAGAAACTATGTATTCATATAGTAGAATGTGTCTTGTTCTGACAGTTTAATTTTGCTCCAACATTCATGTACCATTGGCTAAATACTTAACAGATTGCAACATGCAGTATAAAAACACTGACTATAGTAAACTTCACACTTTCAACCTAAAGTAGTAATTAATTTTGTCCTCTAAAAAATGCAACTGCTAGCATTAACAAGGCCAGTTAATTTTCCCTGTTCTTGGGGCAGTTTCACTTGTTTGTAAATCATTACTATATCTGTGAAGTATGCGCCTTAATGATGAATTATACAACTTGACTAAATTTTTAAAAATCCTAATTGAAACAGACTTCATTGCTTCCTGCTTTAAAAAAAACCTTGTAGTTACGGCTCAGTAAGTTAAGTGCAAATGATACTTCTTCATACAGGCCTACATCTCACTTTCAAGGTTGGGCGAAAACTGGAATTATGAAAAAAATGCCACTTCACAGCACAATGAAGTAACTACATCAAGGGGCCTTTGGCGCTTGTCAACAAGAAATAACTGCTTGAACACTGCAGTATTACATCAAGTGATGTGTATCCTTGCATTTTTCATTATACGAAGCAAGCAGATTTGCACATCACTACAGCAGTATTGTGCTGTCTTTTCTAATTTAGACTTTTCATTTAAACATGAACAATTCTCACAGTGCAGAAATCAAACACAAATGCAACAAAATGCTGAAAGAAATTTAAGATGATAGAATAAATTAAACAAACAGGGCTTGTCTGCTTGAGTTGGACATGATGGAATCTGTAAGCGAAAGAGCCAAAGCCACTGTGGGCACATTGCTTAAAATACCAAAAGCCAAGTGTAGATAACAAACTTCAACAATCTTAACAAACTTTCAATAGGAAACAAACATGAATCCACTTGTTCTTACAAAGGTCAGGTATGCATATATTTTTAACCTCAAAATCCTTCTTTTCCACAAGACAAAATGTTAAATTCAACTCCGACATTGTGGCAATAATTTGGTCGTCACATGTCCACTAAATAAGCACAACAGGATAATTATACTAAGTGTATATTCCTCCAATACAATCATTAACTGATGCTGCAGAAAGCTTTCAGAGTTGACCACACTGACATTAGCCTTATCTGAATAAGATTAGTTTAAGACCGTTAACAAACACTTTTATAGTAAGAGGACAACAAACTGCACACTTGTCAGTAACAGACTGAGTGACATTCTGGTCTTGCAAGCATACAACTTTTATCTGCACATCCATATAAGGAAATGTTAGCAACTGACAGAAGAACAAATGAGCGAGTGACAATTTACATCACGCTTTTATCAGGCTACTCTGCCGTTCTTGATACCAGTAACAACTTCAAAGGCCAACATATGAGTTAGGAGCAGGATAGACCATTCAGCTCCTTCATCCCTGTTCTGGCTGATCCACATTACTTTTCATTCATTGCTTGTCAAGAATTGAGGTCTGCTTCCAAGTCCTTTTTGAGGGAGTGTTCCAAAGACTCCTCATAATTTCTCATTTGTATCTTAAATGGGTGATTTTATTTTTAAATCAGGGACCCAAGCTTCTAAAATCTCCCACATGAGGAAATATATTTTCCACATACATCCTGTCAAGACCACACAAGACCTTACACCCATTTACAACCTTTGTTCAGTAAAGGAGACCCATCACATACACAGTATTCCAGATTGTCTCACCAATGCCCTGCATAGCTGAAGCATAACCACATGTACTTTTTGCATTCAGTTCTCCTCACAACAAACAATAACATTCTAGATAACAAAGCGTGAAGCTAGATGCGCACAGCAGGCCAAGGAGCATCCTAGGAGCACAAAAGCTGACGTTTCGGGCCTGGACCAAAACGTCAGCTTTTGTGCTCCTAGGATGCTCCTTGGCCTGCTGTGTTAATCCAGCTTCACACTTTGTTATCTCAGATTCTCCAGCATCTGCAGTTCCCATTATCTCTGAAAACAATAACATTCCATTATTTTTTCTAATTACTGAATGTATTTGCATACTAATCTTTTGTTGTTTAAAAACTTTTCTTGCAGCACAGCAGTAATGCCTTGAACTTTGAGCCACAGTTCCAGATTCGACTCCCACTTCAGGAGGGAAAGCCAAGGGCATAAATTATAACAGATCTAAACTGGATTGATAAAGGAAAGCAAATGCTGCAATTTATGCACTTGGACAACCAGATCCTTCTGTATCTCAGAACCCTAAAGTGCCTCTCTAATTAGATAATACGCTTCAATTTTAGTCTTCTTACAAGTTCTCTATTTTCCCACAGCATACTCCATTTGTCACACGTTTGCTCATTCACTTAGCCTACCTATATCACATTGCAGCCTCATGCTTTCTTCATAAAATAATTCCTACCTATATTTGTTTTCAGCAAATATGGTAACTATCCTTTGAACTTGGCATCAAAGTCATTTAAATTGTAAAAAGTTGAGACTCCGGCACTGATATCTATGACACGCCCCTCACTGCATCCTGTCAACCAGAAAAATATCAATTTATGCCTATTATTTCCTGTTGGACAGACAATATTCTACACATTTCACAATATCACCATCTACGCCATCACCTTTATTCCATTATAACCTTTGATGCAGATCTTATCAAATGTTTTCTGAGAATTTACATCCACAAGCAACTCAGTGTAAGTCCAACAGAAAATGTCGGGCTGAATCTTTCTGCTGGCTGCAGAAGTGATAACTATAACTGAAGATTTTGAAACAAAGGAGAAAAACCTTGTGAATATGCTTTCCTCAAAAATGCCCCACTGCAGTCACAAACTATAGCGACTAATTCTTAATTGAGCTGCAGAAGCCAGTATTCTGAGATATAACACTCAGAGCACATTCAGTTCCAAGGGGCTGTTACATTTGGCTGTTCCAATGTATTAGTCACATGCAATTCTGGTTAGGGTCCTGGTTAGTTGCAAGCTTTTCTACAGGTCATTCAGGACCGCTCAGTGAAAAGGAATTTAAAGGTCACTCAATGAGTATGAGAGAGACTGAGTTTGTAAGATAAAGAGCATTATATCCAACTTGGGTAAAAAGAAAAGGAGCAAACTTCAAACATTACCATTTACAGAAAGCACAAAACTATTAATGGGAAAATTGCTTGATTAAAATATACAAAAGGGTCACTGTGAGATACTTACTTGTGAATAACAGGCAATTTTACTAGCTGCAAGACAGACATGTTTTAAAAAATCAGCTGATGTAAAGAGGTGACACGGAAGGAGACAGAGTTAAGCTGAGTTAAGACAGGGTTTCAAGCATTTACTCATTGCTGAAGTCCTAGCCTCTGGTCTACTCTTGTAGACACTTTTTTTGGCTAGTCCAATTCAGTTCCTTGTCAATGGTAGTGCCCAGATTGTTGATCATGGGGGAATTCAGTGATGGTAATACAACTGAAATTCAAAACAACAACGGTGACAATGTCACCAATTGGAGTTGGTCATTGCCTGGCATTTACATAGCATGAATGTTGCTGGCCACTTTTTAACCCGAGCCTGGATATTGTCCAGGTCTTGCTGTATTTGGGCTTGGAGATAGCAAGAACTACAGATGTTGGAATCAGAGATAACAGTGTGGAGCTGGAGGAACACAGTCTGCCAGGTAGCAGAGGAACAGGAAAGTTGATATTTTGGGTTGAGACCCTTCTTCAGAAATGGGGAGTGGGGGAAGGGAGCTCAATAATAAATAGGGAGGAGGCCCACCTACCAACCCCAGCCCCACCCTTTCTCTTTTTATTTCTGAGCTCCCTTCCCCACACCCATTTCTGAAGAAGGATTCCAACCCGAAACATCAAATTTCCCGCTCCTCTGATGCTACCTGGCCTGTTGTGCCTGAGGGAGCACAGCACATGGTAATCATCAGGTTTCCTTGCCTATGCTTGACCTGATGCCATGAAACCTCATGTGTCCATGCAGTGACAAATGGCCAGGTTGGATACATTCCGCGTTATGTAAACATGATACATGTAGGCAACTTTCCACATTGCCAGCTAAATGCCAAGGTGGGAACTATACCAGAAAAGCATGGCTGGGAAAAAAAACATCTAGTTCTGGAGCACGTCTTCAGAACTGGCAGATGTATTCAGGGCTCTAGCCTTTGCAGTAGTCAGTGTCTTCAGTGATTTCTTGATGTCTCAGAGTGAACTGGATTGGTTGAAAAGTGGCATCTGTTTTTGGGGTCACAGAAGGAAACAGAGATAAATGATCCTATTGGCACATCTGGCTGAAGATAGACACAAATACTTCAGCCTTGACGCGCCTGTCTTCCTCATCATAGACAATGAGGGTATTTATGAACTCTCCTCTAGTTGTTTAGTGTCCACCATCATTTAGCCAGGGAATAGTTATGTCTAAAATATCGTATCCTGAAATATTGTGGCAAAGAACAAAGAACAGTAAAGCACAGGAACAGGCCCGCTGTTCCGCCAAGACTGTGCCAACACATGATGCTTTTCCAAACTCAAAACCTTTATGTCTCTACGCAGTTCATATCCCTCTATTCCTGTCTATTCAGATATGTCAGGATGCCTCTTGAGCAATGCTGTCGTATCTGCCTCCACCACCACCACCTGACAGGATAATTCCAAGCACTTACCACCCTCTGTTTAAGAAAAAAGCCCCTCATTTTCTTTAAACTTACCCCCTTTTACCTCAAGGGCATGTCCCCTAATAAATAACACTACCACCCTGGGAAAAAAGGCTCTCGCTATCCATTCTATCAATGTCTCTCATAATTGGGTCGATTTCTATCAGTTCATCCCTTATCTTTCGATGTTCAAATGAAAACAAACCCAGTTTATCCAATCCCTCCTCTTCAAACCAGGCAACATCATCTTGGTAAACCATTTCTGTACCCTTCTCAAAGCCTCCCAAATTCTTGCGGTTTGTGGCAACCAGAACTGTATACAATATTTCAAATGTGGCCTAACTGCAGAATTGAAACATGATTTGCCAATTTTTATACTCTGCCTCAATTGATGTAGGCATGCATGCCATATGCCTTCTTGACAATCATTAATACACGTGTTGCAACTTTCAGGGAACTGTCTTCTTGTATGCCTAGATCACGCTCCATGTTGATACTACCATTTACTATATACATCAACTTGTATCAGATCTTCCTAAACACATCACTTCACATTTGTCTGGATTGAACTCTATCTGTCATTTCTGGGCTCAAGTGTCCAGCTATCTACTGCATTCTATATCCTCTGGCAATCCTCCTCACTATGTATAGCTCCCCCAATCTATATGTCTGCCACAAACTTACTAATCAGGCCATCTATATTCTCCTGTATACACAGCAGGGCTCATAGCACTGATCTCTATGGAACATCACTGGTCATAGGTTTCCAGTCAGGAAAACAGCCTTCCACCAATATTTGTCTTCTCTGTCTAAGCCAGTTTTCTATTCATCTTACCAGCTCACAGTAGATTCAATCGACTTCACCCTTTCTATCAGCATGCCATGAGACATCTTGTCAAAGGCCTTGCTGAGGTCCACGTAAACAACATCTACTGTCCTAGCCTAATCCATCATCCATTATCACTTCCTGAAAAAACTCAATCAAGTTTGAGAGATATGACTTTCCCCAGAGAAAGCCATTCTGCCTATTGCTAATAAGCCTATATTTTACCAAATGTGTGTAAAACCTGCGGCCGAGAATCTTTTCCAATAATTTCCCCAACCACTGAAATGTAGGTTTCACTAACGTGTAATTTTCTGGATCATCCCTATTACCCGTCTTAAATCAAGTAACCATGCTGGTTATTCTCCAGTCCTCTGGGGCGTCTCCTGTGATTAAAAAGGATACAAAGATTTTGTATAAGGCCCCATCAATTTCCTCATCGGTCTCCTTCAGCATTCTGAGATAGATCCTATCATATGGGTGATAGAGGCTTGTCTACTTTGATGCTTTTTAAAACTCCCAACACCTCTTCCTTTTTCATACTGACAAGCCTGAGAACATCAACATACCCCTCCTGAGATTCGCTATCCACTTTGACCTTCCCCTTTGTGAATGCCAATGCAAAGTATTTGTTAAGGGCATCACTTACTTCCTCAAAATCCGAGCATACATTCCCTCCTTTGTCCTCGAGTGGACCTATCCTTTCCCTACTTAGCTTCTTGCTCCTTGTATATGTATAAAATACCTTCAGATTTTTCTTAATCCTGTTTGTCAAAGACATTTCATTGTTCTTTTTAGCCCTCCTAATTCCTTGGTTGAGATCTTTTCTGCTACCTTAGTAGTCTTCGAAGGCTCTGTCTATCTCCAGTTTCCTAAGCCTTACATACGCCTACATTTTTGTTATTATTCAGCTCTCAATTTCTCATCATCCAATGTTCCCAAATCTTGCCATCCTAATCTTTCATTTTCACTAGAACATATTAGCCCTGAGGTATAATCAATTGACCTTTAAAGATGTCCTTGTACTAGATATGGATTTACCTTCAAACAGCAGCCTCCAGTCTACATTCCCAAGTTCCTGCCTAATGTTGTGGTAGTTATCCTTCTCCAATTTACTATTTTCACCTGAGGACTACTCTTATCCTTACCATAAGTAACTAAAAACTTACAGAATTATGGGCACAGTTCCCGAAATGTTCCCCCACTGAAACTTTGATCACCTGGCTGGGTTCATTTCCAAATGAATGGCACCTTCCTGAATTGGCCTATTTACATATTGCTTCAAAAAAAATCATCCTGGACATAACTAACAAATTCTTCCCCCATCCAAGTCCCTGGCACTAAGCAAGTCACATTCAATATTGGGGAAGTTAAAATCACCCATGACAACAAAGCTGTTATTTTCACATTTTTCCATAATCTGTCCATCTATCTGCTCCTCTATCATTCGATAACTGTTGGGAGGTCTGTACTACAATCGCAAAAGTGATTGTACCCTTCCAATTCCTGAGCTCAAACCATTTGGCCTCTCTGGATAAGCCATCCATGGTATCTTCACTTAGTACTGTTGTGATATTCTCCCTAATCAGTAAGACAATATCCCACATCTTTTATATCCCTCTCTATCACACCTGAAACATCTAAATCTCAGAACAATAAGCTGCCAATTTTGTCCTTCTCAACCAGGTCTCTGTAATAGTCACAGCATCATTGTTATACATCTTCATTGAACTTTAAGTTAATCTGTTTTACCCGTTATACTCAGTGCATTAAGAAAACGCATTTCAGGCAACCAGTTCCGCAATGTTCAGTGACCTCACCCGTGCCACTGTTTGTTCTTCCTCTTAGTCTTAGTGACTTGGTTTGAGACTCATTATTGGTCATAATACTTCTTGACCCACTGCTCTAGTTCCCAAACCAGTTTCTTTCCCCAAAGGAATCAGTAAGGTTGTGAATTAAAATAGGTTTTTACAATATTTGATAATGGTCAGATTTATTTATTCAATTCAAAATTCCATAATTTGTCATGGTAAGATTCAAATCCATGCTCCCAGGTGAACTACCTGGGTGAATGGATTTCTAGTTATGATTAAGGAGAGGCAGTGCCGGAGTAATGATAAGAAGCAAAACAATTTATTTATCACTGTCCCAAGATTTGGCTTTCCCTTGAAATGATGACTGTCCCTCTTACTTCCCTTTGGCCCTAGAAGTAGGTAGTCACATTTCCACATCTCTTCATTGCTTGATCTGCCATTCTGTAATCTCTATGTAAAGGATAACTAAAATGAAAACAAACACTAGGGGTCTACAGTGGAGCTCAGTGGCATCCAATACATTGCACACTGTTGTCTATAATCACATCTGCTTTCTAACTAAAGCCTTACTCATGCAGCAAGCTGGTTGACCAGTCCACTTTAAATTGTTCACCACAAATGATCTTTCAATGATTTCAATAAATGAAGCACTTCATTCCATTTCTGCCTAAGTGACAAGAGCTAACAACTGAACATATAAAGAAATTATAAATAAGATGACAGGAAAATCAGAGGCTTTCATAGTTCGGCAAAACATTTCAAACATTCACCCACAAGTATCTTTTATCCACACCTAAACAATAATTCTTCTGATCATAACATTAAAAATTTTGATCGTGTTTGTACATAGACCACAAGATTAACCAAATGAATATGTGCATACATCATTTAATTCTTGGCTGCAAATTTCTGGCACTGGAGCTTAAAGACAATTCTTTCAACATTCACTACGTGGTGCAGCAGACTGATAAAATAAGCAAAAGGACAAGAGAGAATATTCTTCTGTGACTCAAATTGTAATACTCTGAATGAATGCAAAAATCTGTGCATGTTACAAAGAAAAAGCTATATAGTCATTTGTAATGGTAATCATTTATAGGAGCGTAAACTAGAACAACCTGAAAATGACAAACTTTGAACCACGAGATTGATGTTAATAAATGACACAGGAAGGTCTGTGTTGCCCTAAAGGTGCATGGACCTCGGCTTGATCAAACTTCAGGACCCATTGAAGCTCTTGCATGAACTGTAAAATCTTAGCAATAACAATGCATACAGATCTAGTAGTGCATGAAATACGAAGATAAGACTTTCATTTAGAAAAGTATGCTAACAAAATTTAAGATACTGTGCAGCAAAAAAAAAACTGAAAATATTTCTAGCTTCTGAGTCTTTGAAATGAATACTAAACTTGGGCTTGAAGATGCCAGAAAACTTAAGACATATTTTTAATCTTACCTTCCCTGGCAGCTGGGTCCTGTGAAAACAACACTATTGAGGATGGAGAGAGTTAATGAGAACTGCAGATGCTGGAGAACCCGAGATAACACAGTGTGGAGCTGGATAAACACAGCAGGCCACGCAGCATCTTAGGACCACAAAAGCTGACATTTCAGGCCAGACCCTTTATCAGAAAGGGTCTAGGCCCGAAATGTCAGCTTTTATGCTCTGAAGATGTTGCTTGGCCTGCTGTGTTCATCCAGCTCCACACTGTGTTATCTCTACTATTAAGGATGGAAGAGAAGGAAGAGAAGAAGGGACAGATGATGGTATTTTGGCTGGATTGCTGACTAGTAGCTGAGATAACAGTTGCTAAAGTAGTTAAGGTGTCTGAGGTGATGATAGGAACAACCGAAATGGAGGAATTGTTCAACTCATCTTTTCTCCTACCAAAATGAGGCACTGGTAACCATTGATACTTACATAAGAATGGGTAACAGCGGATCACGGTACTGCAAGACTCAATTAATTGTAGGCTAAAATATGAATTAATTGTAGGCTAAAATATTGCTTCATCTCCAACACGTTTACCCTGTATCTGAATTTCTCTGTGGCAAGGTGTAGACAGTCCAGTTCGCAAAACCCACTCATTCTCTGGCTCATAAACCAGAAAACATTTGGGTCACCGAAAAAACATAATGGTCAAAGTTATAATAAGCTCAATGACGTTCTCTCATTCCTACATGGATTTGGAAGTCAAAACTGGTGAAGCTTGTCCTCTAAAGTCAAAATTGAGGGAATCAGTCAAGAACATGGGTCTCCTCAAGAGACAAATGCTCCCCGTCCTGTTACATCCAAAAGGCTAAAATATACTTACAATTTGGTCTGCAGGCAATTATTTTCCCAAAAGTTTACTATTTTACACAGCAGAAAAGAAATATTTCATTAATAGATTTCTGTAAGAATTATTGAGGAAACTTACAAAACAGAGAGGATTTGTTATCCACAAAATTTGAAACCGAACCAGAATTAGGGAATCTGAAATGTTGTGAAGAAAGTTGCAAAATGTGCATCTGGAGTATCATGGATTATACAAGTCAAATGTCAGACTAATATCAGTCCAAAATGCATTATTTGTGTTTACAGCTTAGAATTTCAATTCAGAAATCCATAACTTAAGTTAGTTTGTTAACATACATAACACTTTCCTACTGCTCAGTGATTTTCTTGAATACTTGGGTCATCCAGATCATAACATCCAGCGTTTAATCCTATAGCAATGTTAGGTTGGCTGTTATCAAAATGGATCCAGTAGGCAGCAGTCTATCAACATTCATTATCAAAATTCAAACAAAAGAGTATGGTAATGGAAGTGCTGCACTTTATAAAGCAACAATATCTTCAGGAGGTTACAAGAAAGAATTGTTAGGAAAAACAGGAAGAAAAATAAGTTATCATGGAATAAAATTAGAACTCCATGAGCATAGATGCATTTAAGAAGCAATTGTTCCTGATAAACATATTTGTAACAAAATACTGGCTGATTATGTTATGTCATGAGAATTGTGTTTGGTAGTCTCAAATTTAGACTGTCATCTCTTGTCTCTCCAGCTTTAAGCATGGACGGTTTTAATTGGTATCTGTAAAGATAGCAGCAGCATGTTATACAGTTCAGCTTGTTAACTCTGAACTCATCTCGTGTCATGGTTTTGCAAATTTAGATCTGTGTATTAGTGCTATCACTCACTAAAAGGATGAATGATGCAAAGTCATGACAACAACTCATCAGCTCTTCAGGAATGTCAAGGAGCGCAGTAACAAAGCATCGCATTGTTCCAACTGAAATTCAGCAGTATGTCACAGTACTTCTGAAAAAAATATGTACAAGGTAACTGCATGTTGAGCGTTGCATGTTTTCTCTTCAAATTTTACAAAGATTGAGTAAGACCTTGTTTGACAGTATCAATTTACAGAATAGCCCAGAAAAGTAACATATAAGTGACTGTTTTAACAAATCTCAGGCATTTGCACACAATATGGTTTTGAGAATGACTCATGGCCATGTAAAATACAGAATAACTAAGCTAAAAACAAACTAAAAAAAATCCCAGAATACAAAATTGTTCAACTATGGGTTTTTTAACCATAATTTTGACAAAATAACCTGGATAAAATGGTATTTTTAAAGTTTTCTCCACTTGAACTGCAAGAACAAACCCTGTTCTTACTCACCTTCGCTGATATAAAGGCACTGTGTTTGTGGTCGATGCATTTACAGACATGCTGCTTTCATTTCCCATGTGATTCATATCTCTGAAGTCATCCTTCCACTGTCGTCTTGTATACGAACCACTTCGTACAAGGCTAGCTGCTGATTCCCTTTAAACGCACAAAAAATAAATTCCCTCAAGTCACACAGTATAATGTTAAATGGAATAGTTCAGACCAGGTCTAGTTATTTAAAACTAGAAATCCATGATAAGTTATGGTCCATCAACAGAATTTTATTCAATTATAAACTGTAACATTAAAGCCCGGCATATGACTTGGTCATATGTCATCAAACCCAGCTCAAAGAAGGGTGGAGCAAAGCACGCAGGAGCACCACCAGCATACCTAAAGTTGAGGTGTCAACCTGGTGAAACTACAACATGAAAAACTTGCAAGCCAAACACTAGAAGCAGCATGCAAGTTAAGAGCTAAGCGAGCCCACTACCAACAGATCAGATCAAAGCTTTGTAGTCATCCTGCCATATCCAGCTGTGGATGGTGGTGGCCAATCAAACTACTGATATAAGTAGGAGGAGAATTCACAAATATCCTCACCCGCAATGATGGGAGAACCTTAAATCATCAGTGTAAATGTCAAGGTTGAAGAATCTACAATCACCTTAACCATCTCGGCTTCACCCTAAAATCCCCTACATTGCAGTTGCTGGTTTTTGGCAAATTAATTTTCCTTCACGTGATGTCTAAATCAGAAGGCACTGGGTACTGTAAAGACTATATGCTTGTGAAAATTCTGGCAGCAATACTGAAGGTTTTTGTTCAAGTAAGAGTTGTACAACTAACCAAACTACTCCAGTACAGTGATAGCACTGGCATCTATTAATCAATTTAACCCGATAATTACCACCAACTAGTTTATTCTTGATCAAAAGCAAATTCATAGATGGTGTCATCAACAGTGGTATTGGTGGCACTTACACAATGATAACCTGCTTATTTTGTGTTCCACCAAAGTCACTCAGCACCTGACTTTAATAAGGCCTTGGGTCTAGACACAGACAAAAGAGTTTGAACTCAAGAGGCAAGAGTGACGGCCCTTAATATCCATGCAGCTACCAATAATGTGACAATACAGAGCCATAGCAAAACTGAAGCAATGGAAGTCGGGGGAAAATTCCACTAGTTCTTGTCATACATAGTATTAAGGAAGATTGCTGTGGTTGATGGAGACCAGTCATCTGTCCCTGGGCTTTGCTACAAGAGTTCTTCCGAGTTGTGTCCTAGAGCCAAACACTTTCATCTGCTTCATCAATGGCCTTCCTTCAACTCAAGATCAGAAGTGGAGATGGTCACTGATGATTGCACAATGTTCAGTACCATTTACAACTCCTTAAAACTGAAGGAGTCCATGTGGAATTGAAGGAAAACCCTAGAGAATTTTCAGGCCCATGCTGAGGTTAACACAAACCAGGAGCAAAACTGGACGTGCCACATAAATACTGTGGTTAGTAGCAGAAGTCAGAGGTTAGAAATTCCAAGGTGATCTGCCTGCCTTGTGACTCCCCAATACCTGCAGACTACCTGCAAGGCACGAGCCAGAAGTGGAATGGTGCACCCTCCACTTGTCTGGACAAATGTGGCACCAAAAACAATTGAGAAGCTCAACACCATCCAGGACAATGCAGCCCACTTGATCGACATCCCATCAACCAACATGAATGTACAATACACTCCTCGCTCTACTAAGGCACAGTTGCAGCAGCATGTACCATACACAAAATGGAGTGCAGCAACTCACCAAGGTCCCTTTGACACCACATTCCAAAAAAATGACCTCTACAACCTACAAGGACAAGGGCAACAGGTTCACGGAAACATCACTATCAGTAAGTTCTCCTCCAAAACACACGCTGTCTTGATTAAGATCCTGCAACACTGAAAGAATGTCAATGAAGCCACAGAACTCCATTCCCAGCAACACTGGAATGCACTTATACCAGATGGATTGTGGAAACTTACCATCACCCACTCAAGGGCAATCAAGTATAGGTAACAAATGGTGGCTTTGCCGGTGATGCCCATGACCCTTGAGTATTTTTTTTAAAAAGTGGTATTTTACCATCAGTTGCATAAACCTGGTCAAGTTAACAGGAGCCTTTGTCTAGCATCCATAGAAGTATAGAGAAAAACAAAAATTGCTAGTTTTATAGGGTCATAGTGTACAGCACAGAAACAGGCCCTTCGACCCAACTCATCCATGCCATCAAATATTTTAAACTGATCTAGTTCCATATCCCTCTAAACCCTTCCAGATGCCTTTTAAATGTTGAACAAAAACAAAGCTGCTGGAAAAGCTCAGCAGGTCTGGCAGCATCTGTGGAGGAGAAAACAGAGTTTTGGGTCTGGTGCCTCTTCCTCAGAACCCTTTAAAATGTTGTTACTGTACTCATCTCCACCCAATTCCTCTGGCAGTTCGTTCCATGTATGCACCACCCTCTGCATGAAAATGTTGCCATTTGAGTCCCTTTTAAATCTTTCTCCTCTCACCTTAAGTCTATACCTCTAGTTTTGGACTTCCCTATCCTGGGAAAAAAAACCTTGGCTATTCACCCTAGCCATGCCCTTTATGATTTTATAAATCTCTACAAGGTCAGCCCTCTGTCTCCAACAAACCAGGGGCCAAAGCTCCAGCCTATTCAGCCTCTCCAGGTGTCACCCTGGCTTTTCCATTCTGCCCAAACCATATATCTTTAGTTATTGTGACAATGCTTATATGAAGAATGCTAATGCAATAAAGCACATTACTAATCATCGCAGTTTGCTACACAACTGTACTGGATGATGCTAACAACGCAGATTCAATCCTCACACTGGGTGCAGTAAGTCACAGACACCTATCTCTAGCTTCTTCCCATGTTCGAAGCATAGCATTGTTGTTGAAGCAGTATAATCAATTATGCCTTGATGGACTATGGCCAATTACTTCTAACTAGAAATGTACGCAAAGTGAACTACCTTGAGACAATATTTATGCGCCATATAGGCACACACACACACACTCCCCCAATGTTCCTCCCTACTTTATTAGATGCATACAACTCTTCAGTTACTAAAAGTAAAGCAGTTCTGAGCCGTCAAGTACTTTAAATGAAACAGAACTGACCTATTTTCCTTTTCCTCAATGTCAGATGAGCTGTGTAGTCTTCTGTTAGGAATTGTTGGTGCAACATAAACAAGCCTGGTTTTATTATCTTTATCCTGTATAACAAAAAAAAAATGTTTAATTATTAGTGTATGCATATTATATACGCTGTTAGTGCATAAAAACATGCTTTCCTCTTGAAACACACCTCAGGTGTTCATTTTCCACTACATATCAAAGTGTAAAGGTGTGACGACTTAAATTGTAGTGACTTTACATCTTTTAAGGCACTTGGGATTTGTCTCGACTTCATGCTGAACATACAACATGCACAGGTAAACAACAACCACCCGAGTGCTGGCCAATCTTCCCTGTAGCCATGCCAGAAGCTCATTCATTTTGATGGGTCTGTATCCAAACAAAATTATCAGAGACATGGTCGACAGAAATACAGAAGTACGCTACACATGTTTCTTTCCCATACACTGTAAGACAGAAAAGTGGCAAAAGATCTAATTGTCTGCAGTCATCCTTGCCTTTGCAGGTCTCCCACACTGGTCAAGGCAGCACTTTTGTCCTTAGCCATGACTGGGACAGACTTACAACACAGAAACACACATGAAACCACTGGAAGCACAACAGATTTTAAGTCTTCTACGTGCAGAACACAATATCCAACTGATACCACAGAGATACAGAAAAATCAGTCTCTGGATCTTCCTGGATTTGAAAACTAATTAGCTTTTGTATGATCTTTCACACTTACTTCAAAAAACAAACCGCTGGTGCAAATTCAAAGGTCACGTAAGAATGTTCCCTCACATAAGAATGTTCTATACATAATCAAGATCGTGGTGGAATAACACAACCTGCTTTCTTTTTGAGATAATGGGAACTGCAGATGCTGGAGAATTCCAAGATCATAAAATGTGAGGCTGGATGAACACAGCAGGCCAAGCAGCATCACAGGAGCACAAAAGCTGACGTTGTTTCGGGCCTAGACCCTTCATCAGAGAGGAGGATGGGGAGAGGGAACTGGAATAAATAGGGAGAGAGGGGGAGGCGGACCGAAGATGGAGAGTAAAGAAGATAGGTGGAGGAATGGGAGAGAGATTCCCTGAGGTTGGTCGGAGGGCCTGCTTTCTTTTTCCTTGTTTTTTTTCTTTTCTTCCATTTACTTTTGCTCTTTTTTATTCCTTTTTCTTTATTTTCTGTTATTTAAAGACCAGAGTGTGGTAGGTGAGACACGAAGCTCCAGCAGTGGTGGTGCCAGGACGAGCTGGACACAGTTTGGGGTCGTAGTCTGAACCAAAGCCTGGTCCGCAGCTGGACCCAGGAGTAGAAGCATCGGCAAAAGGGACGGGCAGCGGACCGGTAGCAATATCTGTGGGAGATTTGAGTGGGGAAGAGGAGGTATGCAACCTGCGCACCCCCAGGCCTATGTTTCCAGCTCGGATGTGGCGGTCACACAAGTGGCAGTGGTGGAGGCCCATGACAGAGACTCCAGAGCCTATCCTAGAGACCCAGGAGCCCTTGCAGTGACTGGAAGAGCAGCAGAAGAGGAACAGAAAGAAGAGAGAAGGACAAACTCTACTGAAGTAAAATCTTGTAATATATTCAGCGTTTCAACATGGTGCTTGTACTTGGGAAACACTTTGCATGTAACACATGAGAAAGCACTTTTCACTGAGTTTATATATACACGTGACACCAAGTCCAAATCCAGGGTGACGGCCAAGTGGTATTATCACTAGACTATTAATCCAGAGGCCTAGATTACATTCTGAGGGCTTGGGTTCAAATCTTGCCATGGCAGATCTGGAATTAGGAGTGCAATGGTGACCACGAATCAATTGTCAATTGTCAGGAAAACACATCTAATTGACCAATGTCCTTTAGAGAAGGAAATCTGCTGTTCTTACCTAGCCTGGCCTACATGTAACTCCAGACCCACAGCAATGTAGTTAACTGTCAACTGTCTCTGGGCAACTAGGGATGGGCATTAAATTACAATAAGTAATCTGTGGTCACAGACTTCTAAATCCTCAGCAAATTGGGAACTTTGCAATTTGAATAGGAGATTCTGCTCAGGACTCCCTAAGAAATGCAGAGATATACTTCATTCTGACAGTTCTGCTAATAGCATTGAGCTGGAAGAGGAAGGCAAACCGCGATGCCTCTTTCACAGTAGGCAATTGCATTAACTGAAAACTAAAGGTCCTGACAGCTATTTTGATAGCTGTTGTCAGTCAGCAAGTACATAGCTAAGTGTAACATTATGTTATGGAGAGGATAGTACACCAGATAAGTAGACAGCTGGAGAAGAATGCTAGATGATTTCATGGTACAGCTGTTTGGGGGGGATGCCAAATGAGTTGGGTATAGGATGTCAACTAGCGAGGGGTTAGTGCGCTAGAGGTAGGTTGCCAGATGAGTATTAGTTTGTTGAATAGTTACTCAGATATTTAATGTTCAAACCTTTCCTGCGTAACTATTTTATTTAATTTCTTTGGAACCCTCTGAGGTCTCTGATTTAATTAAAGACATTCAGAGGTTTTCAAGAAGAGACGAATTGCCCAGCAGAAAAATTAATTTTCCTGGGCAATTACTTTAGAGTGCACACACACAACTCCCATTTACACTGGCATGACAGCTGTCTGGCTATCAGAAAATCCAGGCCAATATCTTAAACAGCAACTGTGGTTCGGACACAACATATGCTTGAAAATGCACCAATGGCACTGTTCAGACAAAATATTCAATTCTAATTGCTACCAATGAAACAGAGGTGTTACTATATTCTGCAAAAAAAAAATCAAAAATTGCACCTTTACCCGGTTATCAAATATGGTTGAAAGACGTGGACTTGAAGCAGATCGGATAATCCCAAGGGAGTCCTTCTCTTTCAGTGCTTGGGAGCTACTAATTTCACTCAGTGCATCATGGCTTCCAGTCTTCCTTAACCCCAATCTCCAAGAAGCTGGAGACTCATCTTTACCTTCTTCATCTTTGGCAGGAGATTTGAGAAAAGGGCTAACAATCTGAAACAAGGTAAAAATTTTAATTGCATGATTTCTACAAATCTTGATTCATAAAGCTTGCAAAAAGTTTTGGTTCATGATTAATCTTGATGGCAATTTATTGTTTGTAAAATGGTGTCACAAGGATTAAAAGATCTTAAAAAATGAAAAAAAATGCCACATGCAACCAGCTTTCAATCACAAAAGAAATTACTGAAATGAAGCTCAAAATAAACTTGCATTCACATGATGCCTTAACTGGTCTTTGGAACAACTTTACATCTTCACAATTAAAAAAAAGTCAACATTAAGGCAAGTATGAATGCATTTTAACACCAGGTTCCACAAGGTACAAACAAAAATAAAATTCCAAATTGGCGAGTGACTAAATACATCAAAAATATCTCATTCCTTGAGCACATACTTGTTCAGGCATACAAGGAAAGCTTACGTCAATCAAATTAGGCAGGTCAAAGCGCAAAACTGATTCACAATACATAGATTTATGCAACTTGCTCAGACGCGTATTGGCACATATCTATCGTAGTTAGGATTTGAACTCGAACCTTCTAGCCCAGATGCAGTAGCACTACCACGGTGCCACAACCCCCACCAATTCAGGGACAAAATGATCAGAATATGGTTTTAACTTATCCAGCTTAATCTGCAATTGACTTACATTAATGATGCCCTCAAAGTTCTAGATAACCTATTCTATAATTTCCTTCATCACAACCTTCTCAAAGATTTATATTTTGTTTTACGTTGGCCCTTTCAGACTACAGTTTTATCTGAATTATCAAGACAATTCTTTCCAAAGTCTCTCAATACGTGGTGACCATTTTCTTTGAAACACATTTATCATTCAAAAAAAACATTATTGCTCCACTAATAGCAGAGGTGGTTTCATCTTCGTTATGAATGAAGATTCCATCATCAGAAAGGGGTAAAATTAAATGCAAAAAAAAGTCGCACTGACATCTTACTGCATAGAAACCATCTGGGGATATATACAGGAAATAATGCTTAATCTAACGTGCAGAAATACACTGGTCAGAAAAAGACAGTTGTAGCACACTGAACAAATAGTCAAAGTAACAGAATCTCCTCACATAATACAGAAGCAAAATACTGGAACTGACGCTATAATATTTTAATATTTAGCTCTTCATTAAGAACAAAACTGTAACCATAAAATGTCCCTCTTTTGCAAGTCAGAAATACCAGCAGTTTCAAAATCAAGAAATTGGGATGATCTTTGCAGGTAGAACTCCAATAATGGCATTACCGGACATTACAGCTGGAAATCTCTAGAATTTGGAACAAAAATACGGCACACTGTTGGCAAAATTCAGGTCCCGGTAAATATCTTAAAAACACTGGAATGAATCAGGCACAAGATGATAATCCAAACTCAAATCTGAGGAAAAATGATAGGTAAGTAGACATTGCAGAGCTTTAAAAAGAACTGACACATCTGATTTTTAAAATAATCAGTGGCAAAGACAATACACAAAAATATTCAATTTATATATCTGCTGACAGATTCTATCCACTACCCAAAATTGTATACATACAAAATATTATGTGGTTGGTAGTACGTGGTAGGTTGTTTGTAATCAAAGAAGGAGCTCAGTTTCTAAACAAATAACTTCACCAACACAAAAGACTACCTGCCTCAACCTCCATAACTTTGCCCAACTTTATTTCTCCCTCAGGTCTTATGCTATTCAAATGCACAAAACGTGTACTTGTCACAACTAGACTAAACTATTCCCAGATGTCCTAGGCAGAATGTCCTCTGCCATCAACTTCAACTCATCTATAACCTTGCTGTCCTTTTTCCAAACCAACATCCAGTCTTATTAATCTATCATTTTTGACATTAGTTTCTAGCCCTGTAACATCTCAAAGTTAAAATTCAGGTTTTTAAAATTCTTTCATGGTCTCAACTTTGGCTTATTTAAAATCTCTTCCAGCCCTATAAACAGTTCCAAGCTCTACTCCTTGCTCAATCACATTCATTTTATCCCAGCAACATTCTGAACTTTATTCTGCAAATTCTCTTAACCTCTCATTCAGCATTTAGCAGGCCTCCTTAATAACTACCATTTTTGTAATCTACAAATATTTTGATTTTCTCTGCCTTCACTTCTTTCTTTATATTGTGGGAATGTTTTGGTTTATATGAATGCAAATTGTTAATGAAATTGGAATACTGTAATTGCACTAGTATACCTTCATGACAGTGCTTCAGATAATAATGTAAACAAGATAAATGTCTATGGCAATTACCTAATTACCTGCAGAAAGAAATTCAGTGCTCACCTGCCCCTTGTTATACAAAACACAGAATCAGAGTTGCATTTCACCTTTCTTGTTGTAGTGGTAGCTGTGAATCTGGTGGACTGCCCTGTGGTTGGAGCATGCTGCAAGCTTCTGCTGTTCAGTTTGCTATTTATATTATTTTTGATAGATGGCTTTGACTTCTCTGACAGAAAGAAAAGCATATTTTGATGTTTTATCATGAAGAGGTATACTTCACAATAAAAATCTAAGTTAGCAATCAGAACTCAGACGGTTGCTCTAACAATTTCAAACATTGGTAACACGAACAACAGATAATGATCAAAGCTCAGGTGCAAAACATCAGAATTTACTTTAGACTTCCTAGTCTTTACTGTGTAGTGAACAGTCGGACAGTAAGCTTAATACATGGCAGCTCAAACATGTAGAATGTCTATCCCGTGGCATGGGGCGAGTGGTGAGCATTTTGTGTGGCCTAGATGATCACATGCAGGGAGTGTCACCAGCTGCGGAAATTTGAGACCCCAGTTTCAGAACTTGAGCAGCAGTTCAAGTCATTATGGTGCTTCGGCAAAAGTCAGAACTATGTGAGTAGGCAGTTAAGAGGCATGCAAGTGTGGTGGGGGAGAAGGTATGACCACCAGATAGTTTAGGAGTGCTAAGCAAGTAGTACAGCTTGTCAGATGAATGGAGCTGAAAGAGTATTCAAATGGGAGTAGAACAAAGTTGTTTATAAGAAGCATATTAATGATGCAAACAAAACTTGAGTGCAAAATGTCAACTTCAAACAAGGTCAAAATATAGAATAATCTTAAAAAGACAAAATTAAAAGCATTCTAGCTGAATGAATGCAGCACTCAATGAAGCAGGTAAATTGATGGCAAAAATAAAAGCAACACAGTCTGATATGACTGCAATGCAGGGGCTAAGAACAGGTTTTACAACATTTAGAGTATTGGAGTCATACACCATTGATGAATTGCTGAATGCATATCAGATAGTTTTCTGTAGCAGCATGTTGAGGAAGCAATTACAAAAAAAGATTATTTTAGATCTAGCATTATGCTATGAGCAATAGCAGATCAGTAATTTTGTAACAGAGTCCTGAGCGAGAAGCGATTGATCACAGAAAATTTTAAGCTTGGAAGGATATAATTTGACTCAAAGCTACAGCCTTAAATCTAAGCCAATGGAAACATGAAAATATGAGGGGGCAAACTGTTTATGGTGGCCTGTAAAATCGTAAAACAGTATGACGATAGAAAGGCAATTAACAAAGTTAATAGTTGATTACTACATGGTTTACAACAAACATACATTTCCTTAAATCACAAAAATCTTAATGGAAAAAGTGAGTTGACTGAGGGAGGAAAGGATCTAACCAGGACACTGACGAGTAAAACCAGTCTGTCAGCAGTAATAACTACTTGCTACACAGTGCTGGCTTTCCAAATCAAACTTACAAACTTCAATCATAGGAATGCTTTGTTTTCTTTTTGTCAGCGGGGACAGGTTGTAGCAAACAAGAAGTAATGTGGTAGCTGAATCACAGAATTTTACAGACTAGATAGTGCTGCTACAGGGAAACACAACCTGTGTTAAGAAAAACTGTTTTCAGAGGCACGTTTCAGATATTTCAGTTTGCGACTGTCAGAGTTTTAAGTGCAGATAATTTCTGTGCTATTCAAAACTGAGCAAATTTTCTCAAACCTGTAATAATGATGAATTGGGAAAACACTGACTACAGAACTATACAACGAATCTGAACAATTTAAAAGTCAATCAATTGTGCAGCAACAAATATTGCTTTAAACCTAAGTATGTGGATGCAAACAGCAAATCCTTGCTGCCTGACACTTTATTGCAAAGTACACTGCTGATCACCTTGCAATTCTAGTAATTTCTTTCCAAATAAAGTAAATCAATACTAACACAGAAACAGTGTAAAAGAGGAAGCGTGTAAAGTAGAAACACTCAATCTTTACAAATCACTAACTAGAATCTCAGCCAGATGTTGTGTGGCTGTAGGTAGAAGTTAAGATGAACAGGTGCATTTTTAAAAACCGTTTGCACACTAAATTTGTGATAGGCAGTAAATTGTCTGAAAAGATGGTGAGTGCAGAATCAAAAGTAATTTCTATAAAATAATTAAATATATATTTAGAAAAGATCAGTTGTAAGGCATGGAAAAAAAAAGAGGGATACTACTTAGAAAGCACTGTCACAATGAGTAGGAAGAGGCCAATGAATCACCTTGTACCCTATAAGATTCAATTTCTGTAACAAAATTGTTTTTCACGATGAGCACTTAATTGGGGTTTGTTTTATTGTTTCCAACTACAACAATTAATTTGCTTTTAACTTGTATTAAAATTACATCTACAGTACAAAGTTGTACCATATGGCCTTGTAACTGAAATTATTCAAAAGGTGACGGATAAAGGAAAGCAAAATAATACCACCATTTGAAAATTTAAACATTGAAAACTTTTCCTGCATTGTTATGAATTATTTTCCTTCAGACTTACCTGTATCTACGTCCGACTCGGAATCAGAGGCATCATCCTCCTCTTCAGAACTGGAAGTACTGGATTCATCTTTCTTACTTTCTTCATTGATTTTTTCTCGCTCAGACAATTTATACTTTGTTTCTTTATCTTCAGAAAAGATAGTATCTTCACTATAACAATGAGGAAACAAGTCAAAATCAGTTAACTGCACAAATTACTTCAAAAGGCTGATTTCATGAATTAATGTGATATATGACAAAACGAACACAATGCAAAAATTTCTAACGGCTGCAAAATAGTTGTTTTTAAAATGTTTGGGAAATATGCTGCAACACTGCTCTACAAAGGCAAAATCACAAAACTAAGGCACAAGATAGGCAGACAGCAGTTAGAACAAAAAGTTCCCAAGGTCAAGTGCTGATTTTCTTTTGGTGGTGGGGGAGAGGGGGTGCGGCTGGAAGAGGTAAAGTTTGTAGCAATTACCTACGTGTGTGCACCTTTTCAGAACAGTTTAAACTTAACAAGGCTCATTACAGGCAATTTTCTTTTTACTGTACATTTTAAAAGGTAAATTTATTTTCCAGTCTTCCCTCTTTAAATCATTTAAAATGAGATCAAATCAAGCAAGGGAAGAAAAGCAAAATACCCTTACTTCTAAAGAAGGGTCCTGATCCAAAACGTCAAGCTTTCCTACTCCTCTGATGCTGCTTGGCCCGCTGTGTTCATCCAGCTTCACACTGTGTTATCTCTTACCATTACTAAACCTGATTAATTTTTTTTTAAATGAAATGAAATAATTTCAAAACTTAATATTTTGATGCATGACAAGGCAAACTAAAGCTACATGGTGGCACACAATTACATACACCATTGACAAACATCAAGTTAATGGACCCTGAAAAGCAATTCCAAAAAGTGCTAATGTATGGCAAAGCACTCAATAATGGAAGGTTGAAGAACAATCCTATAATGGTGATTGTGTAGTGATGTTTAGTGACAGAAACCAGCAACAAAACAATCAATGACGGCAACGCAGAACAGTGCAAGCCTCTTCAAACTAGTATACAATAACTAAATTGGGATGAATTGTCAAATTTCCAAAGTGTTATACTGAAGTTTCAAATATTAGCCTCGTAAACTTTGTTTTACATGTCTGCGTAATTATCAAACTGAAACACATGCCTCGGTAGAACTTTGCACATCTATTTTGGATAAGTTGTGCTCGAAAATGTTGAATTGTGCGCCACATTCAAATGTCAGTACAGCTTTAAGACATTCGCCATGGTATAATCACAGCATGTACTGGAGTATAAACGTCTCAAAGTCCATCTTACCTCAGGTCACTTGAAACATGGTACTTCACCGAAAGCACACTCCTCTGTTCTAACACAATAACTTAATATTGGCCCAGATATTATCCCTGAGGGATGTAATGTTTGTTCATAATAACTAGTTGTGATAATTGTTGGATTCTCCAACACCATGATATCCACACCCAGGCAACATAAACATTGTTGCTTATTCCTAAATGCAAATTTGGACCATGTAATCGCAGTCAACTTTGGTGCACAATTTAGTCCTCCTTTAAATTAAAAATTGAGTAATGAACCCAATGATATCCCATTCAATCAACCACGCACACCAACCCCCAACCCCTCCCACCTTATCTCTCTCAAAACACATGGAATTCATATCCTCAAACAAAAAAAAAAATCAGCCACAGGATTCAGAAGCAGCCGAGCATATGAAACAAACTCAACACAAAGGGCCAAATTTTCACAGGTGTCTCCAGTTTGCCCTTGGCCATTTTGCTGTAGGTGCCCTCCTAAAGAGCTGGCTTTGGTAGCTCTTAAACTAGAGGACTGAGAGCTTTGAAATTCCAGCTATGCAAAATGGCAAAGGTGCCTTTGGACAGGCAAGTAGAAATAGCAAACTCTACTTAGAGAAGAGCACAAGGCTCACTGATCACAATGAAAAAGCCCTTGGAACAGAGAGGGGAAATGCTGGGGCCAGGCAGAGCTACACCTCCTAACATGGCCCCCTCTTCAGGTTAAGCAGCAGCCTATGATGGCTGCTAGGTGCTGTCAGTACATCTCCATGAAGCTAAAGACAATTCCAACACCAGCAACACAGAGCACTTCATTTAATAAAATGGGACATCGGCTGCTGGTCTATCTCCTACCCATCATTAGAAAATTTCCACTGTAAAGGCTTGAAGTCAAGGTCCCATTTCAAGCCGATTGTCATTATAATTTCATTGAAAGGACAACTGCAATTAAAAAACATCTGGTCAGTTAATACCGATTAGTCTTTGAACCAACCATAACTCAATATCTAGGTTATTCCCATAGTAAGTATACGTATGATTTTGGAAAGCAGTAATGTTATATCATTCAGCAGGCCAGACCCGCAAGAAAGTCAAGTTGTCCTCAAGAATATACATTACACAGACAGACATTATGGACTACAAGATTTTTGTTCATCTCCTCATGACCCCTAAAGAAATGTTTCCATCAATGACTGAATGCGGAGACCTGACCTAACTCCATAAACTCAAATTTGCCACATAACTCTTAATGCTATTGGTTAATAATCCGAAAACTGAGTAATCCATTTTTCAACAACCAATCTATTAGCCACTGTTATTTACAGACATATTTCCTAATTTCAATTCTGAAAGTTCTGGCTCCACTTTTTAAACTAGGTCCCCTAGTCCTGGGCTTCTCAATTAGCAGAAATTGTTTCTCCTCAACTAACTTATTTGCTCCATCTAACACCTTGAAAACATTCGTTAAAACACCCCACGCCTTCCAAATCAGGTAATTCAACTTATCAATTATTATCGCCTGTAGTTCAATCTTTGGAATCCAGACATCATTCCACTAAAATCGATGGTGCACACCATCTAATGTATCTTCCTGGAAAAAGTTATTGTCTCATCAGGGCTTCGTACAGCTGAAACATAACTTCCACCTGCTTGTCTTGTTGTCCTTTTGATGAAAAGTCAAGCATTCCATTAGCTTTTTTGATCATTTTCTGTACCTGTCCGTGACATTTTAATTGAAATCCATCTGGATCATCAACATTCCTTATAGCCTTAAATTTCCTTCGACCGTCATCATTTCTAGCATTGATCATTTACAATGTACCCTCTTTAATATATTTTAGGTCCAAAGTGTGCAATCTCGCATTTGCCCGCACTGAAAGTCATTTGTCTGGTTTACCCATTCAATTAATTTTTGTATCATCTTCCACTTCTAATATTGCATGCCTTGCATCATTAGCAAACTTGCATATATGTTTTTTTTTCTAACCATCTAACTTGTCACCAGAGTGAAGCTGGAGATTGTACTGCTCACCCATTTAAAAATTTAGCTGAAAACCACACCAGGTCCTGGCACTATCAACAGCCATCTTTCTGGTGAGAAACAGTCAGTTCGTAGTTGAAAATCATCAAGTACTCCTCTATTGTAGCTAATGACAGTAACTACAAAATCAAGTTGTTCCCCAACATTTTTCCTCCACCAATCAACCTGTTCAGAGACATCATTATACACGAATGGAGCAGGCTGGACTTGCATTCAGACCTCTGGGTCCAGAAGTAGCTACTGAAGGTCAGTCACCTAAGCAAGAATGATGTGAGGCACATTGAACACAAACAAAACCAGATTATAGGCATGATTCAATGATTCTTTGAATTGTCCAATGAATAATTTGCATACATAGAACTGCTGCAAAATACGAAGTTGGAGAAGAGGGTTAGAATGCAAGATAGTTTACATTAAGCCGACTTACTGGTTGTTGCAAAATATTTAAGTTTTCCAAAACAAATGCATGCAACATTTGGCTAGCTATCATTTAATTCTATTTCTGGAAACAGTGGTTCATAGGGAGACAAAGATAAACCTTACAGAAAAGGATACCAACAAGTTATTATTATATGTTAAACAACAATAGTTGATTAATTTTAGATGCAATCCACATCAATGAAAAATTAACAGAAAATTCAGCATTTGTCATAGTTCAAATACCTCAAGTGCTTGGTCTG
The DNA here is from genome assembly GCF_030684315.1 of Stegostoma tigrinum. Classification (NCBI taxonomy): domain Eukaryota; kingdom Metazoa; phylum Chordata; class Chondrichthyes; order Orectolobiformes; family Stegostomatidae; genus Stegostoma; species Stegostoma tigrinum. Next base: position 34,095,758 of record NC_081374.1, read on the forward strand.
GACTTTGCAATTTACAGTTGATTCAATGAGTGTTGATTTCACGGCTCGTTTCTCAGTACGAAGCTATTGAAGAAACCAAACTACAATATCAGATTCAAAAAACTGCATAACAATTGTAAACTAATTCCATATTCAATACACAAATACAAACTCAGTTAACCACTGCCATCATATCCTCTACTCTAAACACTTGCTCTCCACAACATGTAAAGGGCATAGATTTTCCACTTCACTGGAGTTAATATCCTTCCTCAGAATGGTATGATCTTCCTCATCAGTCAACAATGTTAACCAAATAGTTTTTCCTTTTTGTCAGTCCCCCCTAAAAACTGAATACCACTGGGCATTTAGTTCCCAACCCTGCTCACTCTGCAGCAGGTCTCTGTAATCCCAACTACATACCTGTTTATTTCATTTCTATTTGCGCTACTAATTCGTCCACTTTATAGTGACTAATTTGCAACTAGGCCTTAAGGCTTGTCTTTTTAACATTCTTAGTCTGGTTCGCATTATTTTATGCCGTGGCCCTGCTTGATTCTTGCTCTTCAATTCTCTGGTTATCACTTTCTTTTCCCATAATCTTTTGTTTTTGTCCTCATTTACCTGTCATTTGTCTCCTTGTATAACTTCCCATCCTCCTGTCATTTCAGTTTAAATCCTTCAATCACACTAGCCAATTATTCCCCCAGGACATCAATTGTGGTCATGCCCAGGCAAAGCCTGTTCAGTATGCACAGGTGTCACCTCCTCCAGAATCAGTCCCAATGTATCAGGAATCTGATACCCTCCCCATCACCATGTACTTGTTTGATTTTTCCTACTATGTCTCCTCCAACTAGCACATGACACTGACAGCGATTCTCAAGTCGCTATCTTTGATGTCCTACTTTCAACTTTGCTTCCTAACTGCCTTCAAAATAACTTTCTGCTTTCAGGATAACCTCATCCTTTTTTGAACTTATTATTGATACACAAATTCATCCTCCCATTCCAAAATGTCCTGGAAATTTAAGATCAACTTGCATCTAATCAGAACCTCAAAAGATCATAAAATGCTTTGCCGCTAGAAACTACATTTGAATTGCAATAATATAAAACAAAGCACTGTGATTGCTGACGATCTGAAACAGGTACAGAATTTGCTGGAGAAACTCAGCAGGCCTGGCAGCTTCAGTGAGAAAATGCAAAGTTCAGAATCCAGTGACCCTTCTTCAGAACTGGACTTGAACCAATTCCACTTTCTCTTCACAGATGCTGCCAAATTTGCTGAGTTTCTTCAGCAATTTGTTTTTATTTGAACTGTAGTCACTGTTCATATATTATTTCAAAAATTTCTTTCCCTGTAGTTTTATCCATAGCTTAGGTTTCAATATTTCAGGTCCAAGCTCCTTGAAAATGTAAGCTTTTCACATTAAGTTACTTTCGGAATTACTTTCAAGTTTAAACTCTAATATTGAAACATATAACTATTGTTCCTTTCAAAGGATAATATATAGACTACTCATTTTCTACATGTCAGTGAGAAATTTGAAATATTAATTGAATAGATTTCCGAACCACCAAAATATTGGATTAATGGTAAAAGTGAGCATGGACTGAGAATACCTTAGCAGACAGGTTCTTGGATAGTGAAAACCAGTTAGACTTCATTTTGTTTTTATTAATAGAATTCTCCATGGCATTGTTACAAGTGGATCAGAGAATTCAGTTATATAATCAGAGACTTTATATCAAATCAGATGATATTAGAGACATGATCTACAATGGTTAATTCAATAATTTAATTTTCAACAACTTTTTTAAGTTTTTTAATTGATGACTGAACTCCTCATTCCTCAAATCAGTCTATTACTCTGCAATGACGGATGAATTTGCTTTACTTGTACCCATTTATCCAAAACAAAAGTTTTCATCTTCTAGTTGTAAGGTATTCAGCTGCATCGGAAAAGAAGAATATGTCTAGTGGCTCTTAGTATAGTTCTGTACTTTTATAAAAATTAACACAATCCTGGGCTTTGCAGCAATAGCAGATTAGGCTAAAGTTTGCCAGCATCAGGCTGGGAGGTCCTGCATTTAGGTGAGAGCTGTCAATGTTTGGTAATCCTGGAGTTCAGCATTACTCCAAGAGGGAAATAGGCACTTTTTGGAAAGTGAAGAAAATCTTTGACACTATTAAGGTTGGAATAAAAATTTCAGTTCAACTATGTCTGTCATTCAGGAAGAAAGGTACACCGATTCAGACTGACATCCCTCAATAGGAAATTATATACCTGGAGTATGAGTTTCTGATTTTACAGGGGACCTTGAAATATTCATTCGCTGCTTTGAAATTGGTTCCATGATATACCTATACTGCTGTGGCTGCTCCAAGAAAAAGAATGTTGATAGACACAGCCAATACTTGGGACTTTGAAAGTTTCAGATATCCATTCGTAATGTAAAAAATAATTCAAAGTGCAATGTGTTATTTCTGCACTTGGGTTTAACAGCTTTGAATAACCATTTTGAACAACAGGTGATTACAGTTTATTTCTGATTAACAAATACAATGGCATTACTCAAAGTAATTATTTTATACAAAAATGTTTAAATTCTTACTTTGGATTAAACAGTACTAAATAAAAAAGTGATTCCAGCTAAAAATCAAATTGTGAAGTTACAACAGAAGTGTGCTTTGTATGTAGTATCAAAATATGGCAACACAATAATAGGGGTGAAGGGTCACCAAAATTCTGGTCATGAGGGCAGCCAATATGTCCACTAGCCAAGAATTTGAAGTGCAGACGAGCATGAAAATTCACTGCAGTCAGCCAACGTTGAATGGAATATACCAGTGCAAAAAGCCTCAGCAATCTGAGATATTTGCAAAGGAAGCCCAAGCAGACAATGGCACAGCTATTTTGTGGCCAAAAGTAAAGCTGTAGGTTAAGAAAAAATTAATTGGAGTTAATATTGACACTTCCAAACCGTTCAGATATTTCAAAGATTCTAAATGATTTATTTAAAGGAACGGCACATATACCTGTATACCTATACCATACAGGGAAAAAAAGTAAGACCGAAAAACAAAAGCAATACACTGTTCAACACAATTAACAAAACCTGTGGCAGCATCCAGAATCCAAGTAGTTCTTCTAAAGTCAGGTACTGTCTGAGAGGTTCCTATTAACTAGAAAATCTTAACATGTGGCAGGGTTTTGGAAAAGGGATAATATAGGCTTATAGTATTTAGCTGGAAAGACATGAAAACCAACAGATTCTTAGAAATATATTTATGCAAGAGTTGTGACAGACACTAAAATGCTAAATGACCATTTATAGCGCAATGTAGGTGAAACGGCTTTGCATTCAGGCTTCAGAACCAATTAAAAACAAATTCTACATGATAAAAAGATTTAACTTGACTCATTTTCTGCATACTTGTGTAAAACAAAGATTGGTTCTGCAACCCAAAACCAGACAATTACTGCAGATTTGTACAAGGGTCTAGGAAGCTGCTCATTTTGTCTTCACATGGACAATAATTTCATATTTATACCTTGAACATTTTAAAGTTGTTTTGAACAAATTTGCTAAATAACAATCGTTTCATTGAATGCACATTTTTAGATAAATGTTGCCAACCAAAGAAGGAAGAAAATCCAAAAAAAAACCACTTACAATATTCTGTTTCTTCTGGAGTTCCTCTAAAAGCTCAATAATACTTTCATCTGCTAAATCAAAAGGAGTCTGACCCTGCAAACACAATATAGATAACTCATTGTAACTACCATTAATGAAACAACGTGGCTCAGTTGTTACATTAGCATTTCAGCTGTGTTAATTAGGTAGGAGTGCAGTTAAGAGAAGGGAGAAAAGAACTGCAAAAAAGACAAAGCATTTGCCAGGAGAACAAAGGAAAAACGTAGACATCTGGATGCTCAAAACCGCACCTTGTGCCCAGCTTAAAAAAAGTTAGAGCAGAATCTGTACATCAACAACTGATTCGAAAAACCAGATAGTAATGTTTTCCAAAGTTTACATCTCAAGCTAAATTAAGAATAGATATATGACATACTCTACAGGATTTTTTTTAATGAATATATTCTGAAGTGATGCATTTTTCACTGCTCTCTCATTTTAAAACTGTTTTGTCACATGGTAGATAAAAATGTCAATATCCTTTTGATTCTGACTGAATTAATTAGTCATATTCCAGATACCTTTCAGGAATAAATGACAATCCAAGGTCATTTTCATGTTTTTGATCAGCCAAGAAACAGTATCACTGGCCAGGTAGCATTTTTCTCATTACACCTGTTACCACAACGGGAATGATGTTACAACAGCACATGATACATGACGAATTTCATTTGTAGAAACACAGTGCCTTTCACTATCCTTTCTTTGAGAAGACTTTTCCAACCTGAACTACTAACATGACGACCTTGCTATGAAACTGTGAATGAAACAAAAGGTGAAAGTTCAGCAAGCAGATGAATCAGATTCATTTGTTCCAGCTGAAACAAATGTACAATGTACAAACAAATTGGATTCAATCTTCTTTAAAAATGACTTTGTGGGGACTGGAGGGATTGGCTCAGTATCCTGTGTAAAATATGTTTCAAAATGAAATCGATAGCTTTTTTGGGTAGCTTGTTCGTTGATGTTCAGCTTAAGAGTACACAGGAAGAGGCGTAAATAGGCGATTGCCAGACAATCCAGAAGAAACAGGCAGATGGTGCAGGATGCTTCCAAGTGCATCCAGTTTTCTAAATAATACGCAGTCCTGTACACTGATGAGAGTGATGGGAAGAGCTACCAGAGAAACACCATCACACTATGGATGTACGAGCTGTATTTACTTTTGGATGGGAGGAGTAACAAAAGATGGGAAAAGAAGAAAAGGAGGAGATGTGGCAGTATTGAATAAGCAAAACATCACAGATTGAAAAAGAGGAGGATCAGTGCCTCAAGAACAGAATAAAAAAATTGCTTGGTTTAAGTTTAGAAGACACCAACTAGTGGGAAAGTTGTAAAAGAACAAATTTCAAAGAAAATTACAGATTGCTGTTAGAATTATGGAATAGTATAAAGGGGGACTGTAATAATTACCCAAATATAGACCGATATAGATGCAATAGTTCCTAAAGTACGTTCTGGAACATTTTCTACAGGAGAGTGTTTCCAGTTCACTGAGAAAAGACCTACTGTTAAAGCTGGTCCTATGACTGAGGTGGGACAAATGCATCAATAAGTAAACGATCACTGTCTCATAAAAGGCTTATTTTGGTTACGATAAGGGACCATGAGCAATCCAATACAAGAATAATAAACGGGGGGGGGGGGGGGGGGGGGGGGGGGGAGAAATTTCCAGTTTTTATGTTCCCAAAGCTTGGCAGGAAAAGCAGTAACAGAGTAAGGCTATCTTTAAAGAACAGACTGTTTAGGCAGGGGCAAGGTATATTCCCACAAAGGGAAACCTAAAGCAAATAAATTCAGAGATCTCCGGAAGACTAAAGAGTGATAGCTGAAATACAGCATGTGAGCTTTTGACAAATGCCAGGTGAATAACACGACCGAGAACTCTGCTTAACACAGAAGGTTCAATGGGCAAGCGAGAAAACAAATTAGAAGTACAAACCATAACCAGCAGCCAACATGAACAGGAATTCCAAATCTTCCACAGGCATAACAATAGAAAAAGCTAAAAGGATCAATGGGCCTGATTAGGGACCTAAATAGTTTCATACATGGGTGGGTGGGGACATTGCTGAGGTACTAAATAATATTTTACATCTGTCTTTACCAAGGAAGATTCAGCCAAGATCAAGGTTAAAGGCTAGATAATTCATTCATCTGAAGCATTTAAAATACCTAAGAAAATTGTAACAAATTGATTGACTACACTTAAAAGTTGAGATGCATTAGAAACAGATAAAATGCATACCAGAATTCTGGGGGAAGGGAAAGACAAAAAGTGCAGAAGCACTGTTCAGAATTTTCCAACCTTCCTTAGACTTAAGAGTGATGCCATTGGACTGTAGAATTGTAAATGTTCACATCCTTTTTTCAAAGAAGGCTGTAAAGATAAGCTGAGCAACTAAGGGGCTTCAGTAGTGGAAAGCTTCTAGAAACAATTCCAAAATTTGCAGATAATACAGAATGCAGAGGCATTGTGAATGGTGAGAAAGGCAGTGCAGACCTTCAAAAGAACATAGAAGAGTTGACAAAGTGTGGAACTGGATGAACACAGCAGGCCAAGCAGCATCTCAGGAGCACAAAAGCTAATGTTTCGGGTCTAGACCCTTCATCAGAGAGGGGGATGGGGAGAGGGAACTGGAATAAATAGGGAGAGAGGGGGAGGCGGACCGAAGATGGAGACAAAAGAAGATAGGTAGAGAGGAGAGTACAGGTGAGGAGGTAGGGTGGGGATAGGTCAGTCCAGGGAAGACGGATAGGTCAAGGAGGCAGGATGAGTTGGTAAGTAGGAAATGGAGGTGCGACTTGAGGTGGGAGGAAGGGATGGGCGAGAGGAAGAACAGGTTAGGGAAGTGGAGACAGACTGGGCTGGTTTTGGGATGCAGTGGGGGAAGGGGAGATTTTGAAGCTTGTGAAGTCCACATTGATACCATTGGGCTGCAGGGTTCCCAGGCAGAACATGAGCTGCTGTTCTTGCAACCTTCGGGTGGCATCATTGTGGCATTGCAGGAGGCCCATGATGGACATGTCGTCTGAGGAATGGGAGGGGAGAGTTAAAACGGTTCGCGACTGGGAGGTGCAGTTGTTTGTTGCGAGCCGAGCGGAGGTGTTCTGCAAAGCGGTCCCCAAGCCTCCGCTTGGTTTCCCCAATGTAGAGGAAGCCACACCGGGTACAATCGATACAATATATCACATTGGCAGATGTGCAGGTGAACATCTGCTTGATATGGAAAATCATCTTGGGGCCTGGGATAGGGGTGAGGGAGGTGTGGGGGCAAGTGTAGCACTTCCTGCAGTTGCAGGGGAAGGTGCCGGGTGTGGTGGGGTTGGAGGGGAGTGTGGTGCGGATAAAGGAGTCGCGGAGAGAGTGGCCTCTCCAGAAGGCAGACAAGGGTGGGGATGGAAAAATGGCTTGGGTGGTGGGGTCGGATTGTAGGTGGCGGAAGTGTCGGAGGATGATGCGTTGTATCCGGAGGTTGGTGGGATGGTATGTGAGAACAAGGGGGATCCTCTGGGGGCGGTTGTGGCGGAGGCGGGGTGTGAGGGATGTGTTGCAGGAAATGCGGGAGACGCGGTCAAGGGCGTTCTCGACCACTGCAGGGGGAAAGTTGCGGTCCTGGAAGAACGTGGACATCTGGGATGTGCAGGAGGATGCGCCGTATCCAGACGTTGGTGGGGTGACACGTTGTATCCGGAGGTTGGTGGGGTGATGCGTTGTACCTGCCATCTACAATCCGATCCCACCACCCAAGACATTTTTCCAGCCCCACCCTTGTCTGCCTTCTGGAGAGGCCACTCTCTCCGCGACTCCCTTGTCCTATCCACATTCCCCTCCAACCCCACCACACCGGGCACCTTTGCCTGCAACCGCAGGAAGTGGTACACTTGCCCCCACTCGTCCTCCCTCACCCCTATCCCAGGTCCCAAGATGATTTTCCATATCAAGCAGATGATGTTCACCTGCACATCTGCCAATGTGGTATATTGGATCGATTGTACCGGTGTGGCTTCCTCTACATTGGGGAAACCAAGCAGAGGCGTGGGGACCGCTCTGCAGAACACCTCCGCTCGGTTCGCAACAAACAACTGCACCTTCCAGTCGCGAACCGCTTTAACTCCCCCTCCCATTCCTCAGACGACATGTCCATCATGGGCCTCCTGCAGTGCCACAATGATGCCACCTGAAGGTTGCAAGAACAGCAACTCATATTCCGCCTGGGAACCCTGCAGCCCAATGGTATCAATGTGGACTTCACAAGCTTCAAAATCTCCCCTTCCCCCACTGCATCCCAAAACCAGCCCAGTTCTTCCCCTCCCCCCACTGCATCACAAAACCAGTCCAGCCCGTCTCTGCTTCCTTAACCTGTTCTTCCTCTCACCCATCCCTTCCTCCCACCTCAAGCCGCACCTCCATTTCCTACTTACCACCTCATCCCGCGTCCTTGACCTGTCCGTCTTCCCTGGACTGACCTATCCCCCCTCCCTACCTCCTCACCTATACTCTCCTCTCTACCAATCTTCTTTTCTCTCCATCTTCAGTCTGCCTCCCCCTCTCTCCCTATTTATTCCTGAACCCTCACCCCATCCCCCTCTCTGAAGAAGGGTCTAGGCCCAAAACGTCAGCTTTTGTGCTCCTGAGATGCTGCTTGGCCTGCTGTGTTCATCCAGCTCCACACTTTGTTATCTCGGATTCTCTAGTATCTGCAGTTCCCATTATCACAGAAGAGTTGGTTGAGTGGGTGGGCAAGTGACAGATGAAATTCAATGTAAAGGAGTATGAAGTGATTCATTTTGACAGGAGGAACATTAATAAATAAAGTAAAACAATGAGTACAATTCTACAGGGGCACAGGAGCAATGGAATGTGTGTGTACATGTGTATAATTCATTGAAGGTGGAAGGCAGGTGGGAGAAAAGATTCACAAGAATGGTTCCAAGGCTGAACTTCATAATAACGATAGATAGGAGAAGTTGCAAGTTTTCCTTAGTAAGTAGAAAGTTTAGAAGACATTTTTATCCAGGCATTCAAAATAAGGGGTATTAGAGTAATAAGGAGTAAACTATTCCTCGTAATAGGATCAAGAACAAAACAGAACTCAAGATAATTAGCTAATTAGAGTGCTGATAAGATGCATTTTCACACGAGTGGTTAAAATCTGGAATGCATTGCCTGAAAATATGGATGAGGCAGTTTCAATCAAAGCATTCAAAAAAATGGATTAGATCGTAATCTGGAAAGGAAGAACATACAAGGTTATAGTGAGAAGTGGGTCAGTGGCACTATCTAAACTGGTTAGTCAGAAAGCCGGTGCAGAAAACATAAGCCAGACAACCACCCTTATACTGTAATCAAATCTATTTATAATTAAAAGTATTCATGGCCAATAACCAAATGCAAAAATTTAGATATTTAGAAGCTATTCAAAAATGAAAACCAGTTTGTTAAAAACAACTGACCACTTTATTTACAGCCTCCATATCAGAAAAATTCTCCACAAGGATTCTACAGGCTTCTTCTTTGCACCAATGGGCAGCAGCATGCAGTGGAGTCCACCCATCATTGTCCTTGACATTTACGTCATATCCAGCCTGTATCAGCAGCCTAGGAAACAAGCACCAGAGAATCATTAAGGCACAGGAGGTCATCTAGTCTGTTGAATCTGTGCCAGCCCTCTGTAGAGCAATATAATCAGATTCATTCTCCCACTTTTTGGGGCCCTGTAGGTTTACTTTTAAGCACTCATCCAATTGCCAGTTAAATCACTATCTCTCCTTCCAACAACGTCTAAGGCAGCTGCTTGCATGCCATAATAGCTCAGTGCATAAGCACCAAGTCCACACATTGATTTAGAGTTTTGTGTGGGGCAATATCCCATATTTCTGGCATATTCAGCTAACGGGAACAGCTTTTTGTGTCCATTTTATTTAAACTTCTTAAAACTATACATTTCTATTAAATTTCACTTCAATCTGCTTCACTCAAAAAGGATAACCCAAGCTTCTGTTATGATATTTTAGGATTAAAGATGACGTGCAGTTTTTCCTCCATGATCTCATGGAATGACACAGCTGACCCAATGAGCAAAATGGCCTACTTGTGCTCCTATGCCTTGTTGTCATATGGTTTACGTAAGTGGATTAACTGAAAATGTTTACATAAAAAATATAATAATCATGTTTTAGAAACACAGAATTCTTAGTGTGTGGGAAGAGGCCATTCAGACTCAGAGTCTGCACCGGCCCCTTGCCAAAGATCATCCCACCCAGACTCAGCTCCTTACCATATCCCTGTAACCCCATACTTACTTTAGGTAACCCAACCAGTCTGCACATCCCTGGACACTATGGGAAATTTAGCATGGCAAATCTATGTAACCTGCATTATTTTTGGACTGTGGGAGGAAACTGGACCACCTGGAGAGAACATGAATACTCCACGCAGTCAGTTAACCAAGACTGGAATCAAGCCCACGTCCCTGGTGTTGTGAGGCAGCAGTGCCAACTACTGAACCACCATGCAGCCCAAAGCATCAATTTGGTATAAATTATTTTTGAATTTGAACTAGCTACAATTCACTTGGTCTTTCTGTAGCCATTCTGCTTTATTTTAACAGTACCAAAGAAAGACCTCTGAAGAGTATTGGAATCTCTTTACATTGCCTGTTCATAAAATTTTCCCAAAACAAACAGTTGATCATCTGACTTCTTTTTAGAAGTTCAGGATTGAATCGTTTTTATCTTTGATTGGAGAAATACCAACAAGTTGAGGGGAAAAAAAAAATCTTTACTGGTTTCAATTTGAGCAGCACTGCAGGGTTTTGGCCAAAGTGGGCTGTGGAAAACAGTGGCTAGCGAAAAGGAATTAGTTAGTGTTAATACAGAGATTACCTCAGTGTAGTGAGTTTTGTAAAACTTCCTGGCCGGAAATATTTGGTTAAAACCCTGAAGAAGTTATCTGAAGCTGACAAAGCTTAAAAACTCAGTTCTATGAATGCTTTAGGAAGAGTCTATTCAATCCTCAATATTGGGAGTTGAAGCCTTAGTTAAATTAAGCCCTACAGAAGTGATAGATGAGAATATACTCTCTGACTGGATACTGTAAAAGGTTGCTTTTGGGATTAATAGGATTTTATTTTCCCCCATGTGTTTCAAAATCTTTAGAATCAATACCATCCTTGCAGGAAGTAGAGAACTCATTTTTTATTTAGTTCTTGAGGAATAAGCAAAACACACTAAATTCAGCAATTAATTCAGTAAAAATGTCATCTGGTTAATCTTTGTTTCTTTAATGAGAAGTGCGTCGAAGCAGATGTACGCTGAACAGCAAGGAGGTTTGTGGGCAGGGGACTGAAATTTGCATCTGAACTGGAACCAGAGAAAGAGCAAAATAACAGCTGGCTGCTAACCACGTATCCTTGATGGAAGATATGCATGTCTGGGTATTAGGAAAAACTTCAGCTGTGATAAGCAATAGCTTGACAAACCTCAAAAATCAGGACTAATAGAGGAATAACAGCCACTTCATCCAGACCCAATAAAAATATGGCGTATTCGGGGGAAAAAAAACTGTCGCAGAAATCACAAAACAGCCCAAAAGACAGCTTATTCCCCTGCATCATCTCACTATAAAAATTGACACATCTATTTATTCAGGAAGCAGCAAAAGCTATCTGTATTATTTCATGTAAACAGCCATAAGCTATTTTCTGGGATAATAGGAACTGCAGATGCTGGAGAATCCGAGATAACAAGGCGTACAGCTGGACGAACACAGCAGGCCAAGCAGCATCTTAGGAGCACAAAAGCTGACGTTTCAGGCCTAGACCTTTCATCAGAAATCTAAGGGTGCCTGCCCTGAAGAAGTTACGCTCCTCCCTCCAGAGGAACTTCAGGGGATCTCTCTCCCATTGAAACTCTGTCATAATCTCTTCGGCCTTGAAACTGCTCGACTATGTACTGAAGCAAACCAGGTACTACAGCCACATCGCCTTTCTTTGCGCCTGCTTACGGAACCAGATCATCCCCAATGGACTACGGTCCATATTCAAGCGTTCCCAATTTGGCCCCAACCTCCGTGACAATATCCACCCATTTCTGAAGAAGAGTCTAGGTCCGAAACGTCAGCTTTCCTGCTCCTAAGACGCTGTTTGGCCTGCTGTGCTCATCCAGCTCTACACCTTGTTATAAGCTATTTTCTCAGTGATGCAATGGCCAGCATGTCATGATACTCAATCATCTCACAAGCACTTACTTTAAGACCTCCAAGTAGCCTTTTGCAGCAGCCACATGGAGAGCTGTGCCACCTGATTTGGTGTTTATTATATCTTCGATTCTGCCACTGTTCAGCCACTGTCGGGCATCCTGAAGCATTCTGTGTTCCTCCTCTTTTCTTGCAGCCTCAACATCAATTCCTATGTCAGAAACAAAGCATAAGTGAACTAAGCTACCTCTCAAATATGTTTCAGAGATAGTAGGAACTGCAGATGCTGGAGAATCTGAGATAACAAGGTGTAGAGCTAGATGAACACAGCAGGCCAAGCAGCATCATAGGAGCAGGAAAAATGATGTTTCAGGCTAAACCCAAGGAGGGTCCAGGCCTGAAACATCAGCTTTCCCATTCCTATGATGCTGCTTGGTCTGCTGTGTTCATCCAGCTCTACACCTTGTTACCTACATCTCAAATATATTCGGTATCTGGACGGAGAACATTTTGTGTGTTTAAACTGACAGCAATGTTATATCAGTTATGCCTTTCTCCCTAGACAATACTTTAATGCATTGTTACCCATTTCTCACAATATTCTTTCATGGAAGGCACACATCACATTTGTTCCCCACTCCTATTCTTCTCTTGGATGAAATGGCTTGCTAGGCCATTTCAGAGGGCAGCTAAGAGACAATCACATTGCTGTGCCTCTGACGTCACATGCAAAAGAGACCAAAACAAAGGAGGATTGAAGGACATTAACAGACCAGATTTTCACAACAATTGAGGATGATTCATGGTCACCACTACAAACAGTGGCACTTTAAGTTCCAGATTCTAACTGAATTTGAATTCCTCCTGTGATGGGATCTGAACCTATATTCCTAGAGGATACTCCCAATGACGTTACCACAATACTTCCATCTACCCAGGGTTGCAAATATACCATACAGCAAGCTGCTTTTGTTCAACCTTTATAAATACATAACTATCAGAAACACAAGCAATAACTGAATCAAAACCACTTCTATTCCTGATTTTCAGTTGATGATGATCTTAAGATAATTCAATGAATATACATTAATTGCAAATAATGCAATATTTTAATTGTTTCTGAAGAAACTTGAACATCAATATTAATTAACTTGCTCTTTCCTCTCAGATGATGGCAGAGCCACAATTTCTCAGCCTTTTATAAAAAGTTACAATTGCTCATGCATGTTAATAACACAAAACAATACATGCTTGTTACAAGTTCATGAATCAAGGATCCTTCCTTCGAGTTCACAGTTACTTAAGTGTGCTTACGTGATAGCTCACCAGAGCTGCAAAAGACTCAATGGAAAAAATAACTACCAGGCCCCTTATAATGCAGGCTTAAGGGTTTAATTCATTGCAAGCATATTTTTATTGATGATACCAATTATGATTTATAAACAACTACAGCTGTAAGCTTAAATCTTCAAGTAATGAAGAACAGCAGCAACATATTACGTATAGCAACATATAAACTGCTGCCTCATCCTATTTAGTATGCTGGCACTCACATGCTATAACTCAATTCTTTTTATCTTCTTTTCTGCAGATTTATTCCGACACTATTCAATGAATATCTGTGCCTCAAATAGATTTAAATTTTAGCATTCATATTTTTAGAAAATAATTCCTCTTAATTTCACAAAAGTAACAAAGTAATTAACACAAAAATATAGTTATAAATAGCTGCAAAATAATTAGTTTCTCCTACTACACAGCTCACAAACGGTCCCGAAATCAGATCATCTATGCTGCGTAAATAAATAATCAAGTATTGATTAAGTATGCTGAAATATCAACTGTCCCCAATTTTGTACGGTTAGAGTTTTTAAAATGGCAGGAAGAAATGCAGTATTGTCTTTGGAGAGTTTCCTTTACCCATCAGAGACTTTTGCACAAAAGACAACTGCTCTTCTTTCCTATCCCCATGCACTTTAAAACCCACCCCAGCCTCCCCATTTTTAATACGGCAAAATCTTTTGACAAAGCCCCAATATACTTCTGTCCAGGTTCCATCAGGTTTCTTGTATAGGCCTGCCTGCAGCCTCAGTAACTTTGGCTGGCATTTCTAACCACTTGGCATTGCCAATCAGGTGTGACCTGCTGCCTCAAGGAGTAGAAATTCCACAATGCACTAATTTAGCAGACCTGCAGCACTTTAGAGCTGGTGGATAGCCTTGCATGTGCCTATCAGGTGGCTGCCACCACTAAAGTTTTGTTAAATTCCCTCTATTTTAGACAGAAATGGAATTGAGGGCGGTAAGTGTCTGGAATATTTCACCAGATGCGGTGATAGAAGCAGATACAACAGCAATATTTAAGAGGCATTTTGACAGATACTAGAATAAGCAGGAAATAAGAAGATACAAACCACATACAGACAAGAGGTTTTCAATTTAGAAAAGCATGTGTCGACATCGGCTTGATGGGCTGAAGCTCCTATTCCTTTGCTGTACTATTTTTTGTTCTTTCAGTTAGGTCAAAGATCAACCATGAAGATCAGGAGAGATTCAAGGGTTAAATAACCTACCTCTGTTCCTGCATTCCTGTGCCTTTCTGCAGTTCACAGGGTCAAACAGCATTTTTACACTAATGTGAACAAAACTGCATGATGAGAACAATTCACATGTCAGATGATCCGACACTTCTCCAAGTATGTTTAAGGCACCCACCTTTACCTCAGCATTACCTCTCTCAACTTCTCCACTATCTTTAAATTGTCGGGCTGCTTATGCAGTATCAATATAGTTGGATGCACTGGTATTTATTGGGACAACTTCAGTTATTGTGTTCAGTTCTCAGCTCAAATTCTAATCACTTTCTGCCAATGCCATCCCTATCCCAGACAACTGTTTCGGGCAGAACAAAACTATTCACAATCTTTGTATTAAATCTGACCCAGCAATGAGCTTTCAATGACCTATCTGTGGCATTGAAAAAAAATCACCTCTTTGCACCTCTGTAATATTTTAATACTTTCTGTCCACTTCTGCTGCTGAGACTCTCACTTATGCCTGATATCTTGATGCCCAGATTATATTCTGTCAATGACAGTGGTTATGTTATTTTACTACCCCAAATCAATATGTTCACGATGTGAGATGTGTCTTCCTGCCCTTAGGATGACTGCCCCAATTAAATAATTCCACAGCAAGCTTTTTTGTAAGTTTTAAAAAGAACAATGTTATTTATTATACCACACTTGCGAGGCTCAAAAACATGATAGTTTGAGAGAATGTGCACTATCACTCACATAAGAGAGTAAAAACAGGCAAAAGAAACAATACTATTACAATTTAAAATTATCTCAATTTCCCTTTTGTGACAGGCATATGGTTTTGAAGACAAGTTGATTTTTTTTAGTTGAAATGAAGAATTTGGAAGCAGTAGTTTCTCAGTAATTTTGAGTATTTGTATACTTGAATTTCTAAGAAGTCCTTGAATTCTAGGTCAGCCTGAAGTTGAAACTTGTTGGCAAACCCTTCTTCCACTTTCAAAGCATTGCTCTTTATTACCTTGGTTTCTTTGTTGACTTGCAGCCAGTTTGATGGTTTTTCTGAAGGAAACCAATATTTGTAAGTAGCTGCTGCGTTCAAAAGCAGATAGGAGACATAGTTGTGATCACCAGGTAACATGCACAACTTCAAAGTCCTTTGTTTAAAGGAAGCAAAGTGACATGATCATGCCGCATCTGCTCCCAGGATGAGGCATTCCACTCACGGACATCTCAGATGCCCTCATTTTTCAAGGACTGCAATTTCCTCTCCACAGTGGCCGAAAACACCTTTGACTGTATCTCGCATTCCCCGCAACTCATCCCTCACACCTGCTCCCTGCAATAACAACAATGGCAGAATTTCGCTCATCCTCACGTATCACCCAAACAACCTCCAGATTCAACGCATCATCCTCCGCCACTTCCGCCATCTGCAATCTGACCCTACTACAACCAAGGACATTCTTTCCAACCCACCCTTATCCGCTTTTCACATAGACCACTCTCTCCGTAACTCTCTCGTCTACTCCACACTCCCTACTTGTCTGACCACCCCTGGCACTTTTCCCTGCAACCGCAGGAAGTGCTACACCTGCCCCTACACCTCCCCCCTCACCCCCATGCCAGGCCCCAAGAAAACCTTCCACAATAAACAGATGTTCACCTGCACATCTGCTAATGTGGTATATTGTATCTGCTGTTCCCCATGTGGCCTCCTCCACATCGGGAAAACCAAGCGGAAGCTTGGAGACTGCATTGTGAAGCACCTACCTATGCTCGGTACATAACAAACAACTACACCTCCCAGTCATGAACCACTTCAACTCCCTCTCCCACTCCTTGGATGACATGTCCATCCTCGACCTCCTCCAGTGCCACAAAGATGCCACCCGAAGGCTGGAGGAACAGCACCTCATATTTTGCTTGGGAACCCCACAGCCAATGGTCTCAATGTGGACATCACAAGTTTCAAAATCTCCCCACTCCCAACGTCATCCCAAGGCCAGCCTAGCTCCTTGACCTGTCCGTCTTTTCTCCCACTTATCCACTCCTCCCACCTCACTGACCATTCCCCATCCTAACTCCCTACCTACACTCACCTTTACTGGCTCCATCCACGCCTTCTTGACCTGTCAGTCTTCTCTCCACCTATTCGCTCCTCAATCCACCTTCCATCATCAACTTACCCTCTCTCTATTTATTTCAAAGTCCCCTTCCCCTCCCCCTTTTCTGAAGAAGGGTCCAGTCCTGAAATATCAGCGTTCCTGCTCCTCTGATGCTACCTGGCCTGCTGTGTTCATCCAGCTCTAAACCTTGTTATCTCAGACTCCAGCATCGGCATTTCCTATTATCTCAAGATGATTACACATACTGTGCTATCATAGCAGCACAGGATTAGCGGTGAGGGAGGCCATTCCGACCACTGTCTCTATTGTTTCTCTAAGTGAGCAACTCGGTATCATTCTCCCATTTTTAAGCTGATCCAAGACTTTTACGCACAGTAATTAGCATCAGCATGCCGACGATGGCAACAATTTCAGGTTCCAGAAGTTACTTCCTGCACATCATTCTCCTTACCTTATAACAGCCTAACTTCCTGTCAAACCTGCCTCCCCTACATATTCAGGCAGTGCACTCGAGATCTTAACTGCTCACAGCATGAAAGATTTCCTCATGTTGTTTTTGCTTCCTTTACTGATTACTTTAAATCTTGTGAATTCTCATTCTGATTTTTTAAAAAAAATAACAACGTAACCATTACTCCCTATCCAGACCAATGTTCCCACTAAGCTGCACAGCTTCAAGGTTCCTCCTAACTTCTGTGTAGTTGATCAGTGTGCCATGCACTGAATGCAGATCCAGAAATTGTTGCCACACACAGACTTTGGAGGTCCATGCAGCTAAAAAAATTACAGGGAATATTAATAATTTTGAATACTTTCATCAATTCTTTTAACCTTCTTCCTTCCAAGAGAAATAGAAAACTTGCTCTAACCTATTTTCATAACTGAAAATCCTCATTCCTGAAACAATACTTGTGGAAAAGTTTCATTATCTCCCCAATACCTTCCTACTTTCTGAAAATACAGTACTCAGAATTGGGTGTAATACGGTCACTGAGATTCAAGCAGTGTCTTATACTTCGATCACTTGACACTTGGAAAATCTTCCAGTCGAGGAGGGAACAGAAGCAATTTGATGGGGTTCTTTTCACATATGTCTAACATGTAATGAGTTTCAGTTTTACCACATCCATATCATCTGTCTCTGAATGTCAAAAGTCACAAAATTTGAGAAGGTGATTTTAGTAGACAGCTTATGTTAACATTTTTATGTATTATGAAATTTCATAACATAATAGAGCATGTAGTTATTCTAGCACTCTTAAGCAGCCTTTCACATTTTACTCACCATAGTGCGGAGTTCACTGAACACATTGCTGTACATCTCCTAAACTGTACCAAATATCAATCAGGCCCACATTCCCTGGTCTATAATGAAACTGATTAGACACTTCAATTTTAAAATTTTCAAATCCTTCCATTGTCTGACCCCACTCTCTTTCTGTAATTTCATCCAGTACTGCAATATGCAGAGCTGTCTCCACTCCTCGTGGCTAGGCTCCAAGCTTTAGATTTCCTTTTATGCTGTTTTTTGTCCTTAAAAGACACTCCCTAAAATTAACTTTGACTAAACTTGGATCATCTTCACAAATATCTCACTTAGCATCTAATGTTTTATAATGCTTCAGTGAAACACGTCAGGTGACAGGTACAAAATATACAAAGATGCCGTTATTGGGAAGAAATGAAATATAGTCAGAAGGTTACAACACAATGTGGAGGATGAGAATGGAGTAAAATAGGTGTATACGGTGGTTTTAGATATATTCACAGTGGTTTTATGCATGTAAAATTTTGAACAATAAAGCTATCCTATAGACAATGTGAAATGGGTAACCAGAAAACTTAAAATATAGATCAAGCAGGGAACCTGCAAACCTTTGAACATTCTATACATACATATTTCTAGATCTTCAACATTACCTACTTCAAGTTATTGCTTTCCAAGGGGATAATTATGAAATTCAACAAATGAAGACTAGGTTTCTCAAAAACAAATTAAACATGAAGTATTACTTTCATGCTAATTTTTGTGAATATTAATCCACTGTTACCTTTGATTGCAACATACTTAAAGCCTCATTCTGTGCAAGCGCCTCAAGAGGGCATACTTGTACTGTTTGAAGGGGCAACCCAAACAATTTGAGAGAAGCAGGAATTTTGTGAAAAATAGTTCTGAATTATAGATATGACTAATAAGTTGAAGTAATTTATTCTCTAATTATACTTTAAAAGCTTGATGAAACACTTGAATATGCAAGATCAAAATGTCTGATTCAATACTTTATTTTGCTATGATTAATTGTTATTGGATTAATAATGTATATAATGGGTAATATAGCACTTTAATTTCCATGTGTTCGCTACCCTGTATGATGCAGAAGCAACAGAACAGTTTGAAAAACTGTTTCGTGCACTGGATGAGAAGGACAGCTAGGTAAACACCTAAAATCTTTTCAAAACATACAATAAAAAACATTGTATAAGCCTAAGATAACAAAGTGTGCTGCTGGATGAACACAGCAGGCCAAGCAGCATCTCAGGAGCACAAAAGCTGACATTTCAGGCCTAGACCCTTCATCAGAGGGCTCTCTGATGAAGGGTCTAGGCCCGAAACGTCAGCTTTTGTGCTCCTGAGATGCTGCTTGGCCTGCTGTGTTCATTCAGCTCCACACCTTGTTATCTTGGATTCTCCAGCATCTGCAGTTCCCATTATCACTTGTATAGGCCTAAACCAGAGTTACATAACAGTTCAACAACACAAGCATATTTCACACATACACACTCCTAGGTAGGATGATCAAAAGCCATGCAGACATATGGATGGCCATGAGTGGTGGTAACTGGTTGCTCCATGCGTGGAAACACAAGATGGTGTAACTGTGCTCTCTGGTATCAGTCAAAAGCTCTCTGGAATACAAGTAACCACTCCAGAACTCGGAGCAGGTTATATTATTTGTACATTGTGTTATCATTTAATTAACACAGCAGAGTAGTTCCACAAAAGTCAATTGGTAGTAGAGTTGGAGTACTGCAGGAAAAAAAGACATGTTGCCAAAATTTTGTCTTGTACTTATCAAAACATCTACAAGATTGCCAAATTTTAAAATGATTATGTCAAATTGTACTACAGGAGAAAAAGATTCTGATTGCTTGGCTGTGAAAGGCAAAGAATTTACCATGGGCACTATCGACTCCCCAAGCTCTAAGATAATTCAGAAAATACAAACAGACTTGAATATATTTAATTTTCTTACACAGAATGAATCCCTACATATATCTGTGGTTTTTAGCATATGTAAGCCATCTCAAATGCTCCAATGATCATGTTAAGTATTTTCTTCATATAATTATTAGCCTACTAATGGTCTGAAACCAAATTTGACTCTCGGCATTTTGCTATGGCTTTTGAAAGTGCAGGCTGGTCAAATAGTATGTCCATTATGAATACCTGAATGAATACATTTCATCAGCAAGTGTGCCAATTGTCTTAAACTATTAGTTATTGCCTAGCTATGAAAATGACATTTTCAATAAGAAGTTCTCACTTTTGAATCCACATCAGAATTTGGCCATATCAGTCAGTATGAAGAAGCCTAAGCCAGCTGAAGTTTCAATACACTTGGACATCATTCAGTGCTGTTTCATGAAGCATGATTGAGATACAGTGTTTTATCTGAGCCAAACGTCCAAAGATCTTGACATTAGACATAATACATGAATGACTTCTTCATTTTCTTTTCTTTAAAGTCAATAGTCTCAATAGCAAGGGTGTACAATTTTAAGTTGAAAGGCAGAGGATTTATGGGGATTTCAGACAGAGGTTTGTCACCCAGCAGAATTAACCACTTGGAAGGTTAGTTCAGGAAGGAAACACCGCAACATTTGAATAGTACTTGGATGAATACTTGAAATATCATTTCAGTCAAGACTATGGGCCAGGTGCTAGAATGTGGGACTAACGTAGATTTGAAGGTAATTTAGTCAATGCACACTTGTTGGGCCGAAAGGTATGTTTCTGTACTTAAGATTCTATGAGAAGCCAACAGCAAGAAAACATAAAATTAATATTAGGATTGCACTCAATACTGTTGTACAGGTCACATTTACACTGCATGAGACAGGTCTTCTGGTTCAAATGGTCCCAGGTGAGTGTTCTTGCTGTACACAAACATTCTACCAACCCATTTGAATGCTCCAATGTCTGGCTTTACGACTGGAAGAGAAAACATTGAAAGGCATTTGTTTACCTCTGTGTTTAGAATAATCAAGGTCTGATTTTACTCCAGAAAAACAAAAGATATTGGAACGTTTTGGGGCAGTTTGAAAGAGACCTGACTGAGATCAGATGCTCATTTTTTTTTATCCCAGAAAAGTAGATTATTCAGAGCAGAGAAGGGAATAAGGTACCCCAATGACGAGGATATAGTTTATGAAAATTCCCAGACCAGGACTGCTTGGTTGCAACTCTACAGATTATAAAAAGACTGGAAAAATCTAGGATCTCAGTGTGCAAATATTTCATGGAAAAAGCTTCAATTTATAGGACAGTAATGGAGGTTTAATGAAAACAGCTAAGTAAACAGATCTAATGAGGAAGGAACTTCTCTGGATTTATTTTTAAGTAACTGCAAAGTGATGATGTTGGTGAACAAATAGGAATCTTGCTTTGCCTTGTATTTGAATATTTGAAATGCAACATCTGTAGATAGATTGCTTTTTTAATTTTAGTTTACTTGCTTTTACATCATGAACTTCTGTTTTGTTGATAATGCCAAATCTACAGCCAGGTCTGCTTATCCATCACGACAGACATCATTCTAAGATTTAATTTAACCAGTAGTAGCATCAGTGGGATCATAACTTCTACATTAACGTTATTGGCTATAAATTGTGCAGCAGAGTTGAAATCCACAGTGAAAGCCTTGAAAGGTAGAAGTAAGATTAAAATGATATAAGAACACGTAGTGGAGTACTGCGCATAGTTCTGATCATGTATTACAACTTGTATACAATATAGAAAGAATTCAATATCGTTTTTTCTTGCTTTTGTTGCTAGGCACAAGACCAAAATTACCATAATATGGTAACAAAAGCTTATAGCAAGTTTGTTCATCTAAGCACAATTTGCATGCTAATTTCAGTTCCAAGTCAGTCGGCCTTGAGTAGCCGCTGAGCAAATTTGTATGTTTCAGTTCAAAAAAGTGTCAGAGGTCAGTTAAAAATCATGTTATAGCATGCAAAAAACATGAAAACAAGAGACAGCTAACAAAAATAGCTGTTACCAAAGGTCAGCATTTAATTGAGAGGTATCTAGTCTGGATCATTTGCTACAGCAAATGTTAGGCACAATTTCAGTGGAAAGGCAAGAATCCCTTCTTTGCTTTGATCAGTCCTTAGAGAAATCTTTCCAGATAGCCATGACAATTTTAGTAAAGGATCTTTACTTGAACATATAATATAAACAAAAGAGTACTGAGTAGAGCACGTACCTCTGCCATACGCTGCTAACTTAACATTAACTGCTCATCCTGATGCTCTACCAAGCTGAAAAAAAGACAAATCTTCTTTACTAAGAGACTGCATCTCACCAAGAAATTGTTAGGCCAACCTATATGCAATATCCTGCTTTAAAACTGCAGGTGTTCAAACAAGCAAGGAATTTGACCATACCCATGCTTGCGAAACTCACAACAGGATCCATTTCTCTAGTTGGAAAATGTTTGCTAGACAATCCTGAATTTGCAAAGGATTGCACTGACAACCAATTCAGTAGCACCAATCAGGGTTGCAGCATGGAGAATTGTATATACTAGAAGCTGGATATATTAATGCACGTGGCAGACAGAACCTGTGCGTGTACTACACCTATTTCAACTCAACAAAAATAAATACAACCATTCACTTTTTTCAGGGGAAGGATGTGACCAATTAAGGCCAAAAATGTAAACAATCCTAACAGTTAACTCACTGTCAATCATTGTTAATTGGGGCATTCACCATGGCAAAGACTCTACCACAGTCCATTTCCCAAACTATTGACACTTCCTTCTCAAGCAGTATAATGTGCATTTTCCCTTGAATTGGTATTCTTGTGAATTATTTTGATGAGAATAACACAAAAAGCTTTGACAAAATGCTTATTTTCTCAGCAATGCATGAATACATATTTATGGACCCAGAGGTCAGCTGTGATATCCCTTGTAGCAATAAAATTTTACTAGGACATTGACAGTTTCTGATTAGACACAAGATCCTGTTCACTTGTCATTCTAATACCTGCTGTTAAGCAAATACTTTCAATTTGAATTTCTTAACCTTTTCTTCAGATGTATCCGTTGCTGATCCTTGAAATCGCCACAAACTACACCCATGCACACCCCCTCAAACAGAACCACCAACTGCATTCCTAATTCTAACCTTCTGCAGCGCATCAACTATTTAATCACGGCACCATTCATTAGCGTGCCTTACCTGCTTTATGCCTATGTTCTGGAATTACCTTTCTTAAGCCTTCCTGCCTCTCCTTCTGAAAGAATCTCCTTCAAACTCCAGCTTTAAAAAAAGCCTTAATCATTGCCCTTTATGTGATCTGATACAAAATTTAGTTTGTTCTTGTGTGGAGCAATGAAAAAATAACAATGCTCTCAACAGGCCAGAAATGGTTGCACTGGAAGTCAACGTAAACCAAAATAAAACATGCTTCTGGGCCAGAGAGTCTGAGTTTCAGTCTGAGTCTGAGTCCCATCTGCCCCATAGGTGTGTCATCGAATTTCCAAATAGGTGGATTAAAATATTACACTCAGTAGGTGTGAACCCTCAATCTAGTATTGCTCAGTACAAAGTAGTAATATTCCAAAGCACAGCATAATGCAGGATCAAACTATAAGCAATGCGACAAAAACAAAGTTGCTGGAAAAGCTCAGCAGGTCTGGCAGCATCTGTGGAGGAGAAAACAGTTAACGCATCCAGTGATCCTTCCTCATTTCTGATGAAGGGTCTAGGCCCGAAACACGAGCCTTCTCGCTCCTCTGATGCTGCTTGGCTTACTGTGTTCATCCAGCTCTACACCTTGTTATATCTGGAGGAAGAATCCATATAAGAAGAAGGATTCTCATAAATGAATAGTGTTGTAAATTTTAAAGACTTCATTTTGAATATTTATAGAGTTAAGCTCATTAAGTGAAAAGTATAAGCTTAAACTATAACTTTCTCATGAGCAGGTGGCAATATCTATAACATTTTTTTATGTTAAGGAATGATTTGCAGATTAAAACAATATATTTTTAAAAGTATCATATTCCAAATAACAAAGGTCTGATATCAAATAGCTCACATAACAGTAAGTATTTTCTGCATTTCAAACATTTCCATTTGAAAGGCACTCTCATTTTTATACATGCACCTTCAAGTGGGATCACATCAATTCTATTTTGTTGCTGAAATCTCAGTCTCTGTGCAGCAAGGCGGGAAAAAATGTCATTCTATTACTGTCGCCGCACTTATACATGATATCTCCCTGATGAAAAGGAGACTGTTATGCTATCTGAGAGAAACAGATTAGCAACTGCAGTACAGAAAGCAAATTGTATTTCAGTGGTGGCAATGATGGCAGGGGTCGGAGAAACACAGGTAAGGATGGTCATATTCAGAACACCTCTGATTGGAGATTCCAGATGGACTTCGATAGGAAGGTCAAATGAAACTCAAATGTTGATAAGTCAATGATAGTTTACAGGTCTAAAAGGATTAAAGGGCTTAAAGTTAACAACTTGAAAAGGGATTTCCTCAGCTTATGTCATCAGAGTCTGAATTAGCTATTGAACTTGCTTATTTAGAAGTTTTCAAATTAATGCAGAGAACTGAGAATTGATTTGCCTATTACTATTGTTGTACATCAAAATCATTCATGCAAACTGATTGCTCGACAATAATAAATTTCTTTAAAGAATTCTTTGAAGGTTTCTAACATTGCCAGAATGATTTAGTAAGAATAATTGAGTTCACCTAAATTTCAAGCACCCTGAGAATGACTCAGTGGTTTAATCAAACAAGGATAAACACATTTTCAATAGGGTATACACTACAATGATAGAAATAAGCCCAATAACTTTTCTTAATTTGTAAAACAACAAAAAAACACACTGAATACTAGAAAGAGACTTGATAACAAGTGTACACGTGTGAAAGAAACTTGGTGTCTATAGAGTTATTTAAATACAGCAAATAAAAGTTTAGGACTGTTTGTCAGCTGGTACAAGATTATCTGACCATCGCATTAGAGAATGGATGAATTACTTCTTGACATTTTTAGACACATGCTCCTTCGGCGGGGGTAACGGTGGTATCAAAAGCTACCTCTCTAAAATTTGGTGAAAGTCAGAAAATAATAAATGACGACACAGTAGTTTGTTTACATCACTTTTATACTAGTGTCTTAATTCTTACATGGGCTGTAGGCATTTCTGGCTAGGCTGGTATTCATTGCCCATCATTAGTTGCCTGGCAGAAAACGATGGTA
This sequence comes from Stegostoma tigrinum, assembly GCF_030684315.1. Lineage (NCBI taxonomy): Eukaryota > Metazoa > Chordata > Chondrichthyes > Orectolobiformes > Stegostomatidae > Stegostoma > Stegostoma tigrinum. The sequence goes on from NC_081374.1 coordinate 34,120,822, forward strand.
TGTTAACTTCATGCAAATTAATGATGCACTCCATAAAACATTGTATGGCGTGGAAAATTCTAAGAATGCTGAGCAAACACTAATGCATACATGAGATCAGACTTCACTTTATCATTCATAGCCATACTGTACTACAAAACAAAAATCATCGATCCATACAAAAATTGCCCCATCACTTCACAGCATTTTTGTGAAATAAGAGAAACAACGCAGTAGAAAATATGCCATTTGAAGCCAACCATGGAGAAATTTTGAATTTGGGAGTGAATATACATGGAGAAAGACAGTAGTGATGGAGATAAATTGGTGAGGGAGTGGAAAGTGGTGGTGTTGCAAATAATGCGACGATCTCATACACCACAAGATTCAAGGAGCAACCCATTTGGAAACCTAAGGTTTATAAGCATATTTTAAATGACTGGAAATGTATCTGACATGTTGAAATGGATACTGCACTGATAATTCAAAAGTAAATCAGCTGAAACACTATGAATGGAACTTTCCTACTCATTCTCATAACCATATTCTTTTATCCTGAATTTAGTAATAACCCGTACAGATGAAAAACAAAATCCATTATTGGATCCAGAAAATATTTTATAACTAAAAGTTCAATAACCACGTCTCAGCAATAATTACACATCTGATTGATATTAACTTGCAAAACTAGACCACTTCACCTCAGCCATTCCAGTTATTCACTCAAGTTTTCAGAGTTGAATCAGACTTCAGCAAGAATGTATCATTCTAAAATCTCACACTGTACCTTGCTTATTGACTTCATCTTGTAAAAGATCTTTCATTGCTGATTCCTCTGCAATATCTGATGGGATTTCTCCTTCACTGTTAACAGCAGCAACATTAGCTCCATTATTTATTAAATACCTGTGCAAAGACAAAAGATCATTTTAAATTCCAAATATACAATCTCAAAAACAATCCATTTCATAGGGGCTTACTACAAAGAAGCTCAAAATACACACAAGTATGATGGAGCATGGAATGCATAGCGCAACTTTCAAAGTAAGAACATTGTAAAAACAGCTTTTTATTTTATTTACTTTGCATTGAAAACCAAAACAGGAAAAAGGAATACTTCAAATCAGGGATTGTTGAAGGAATCGTTGCACTTTTGAAAACAAGTCATAGAACATAGAAAAATACAGCGCAGAACAGGCCCTTCGGCCCTCAATGTTGCGCCGACCTGTGAACTAATCTAAGCCCATCCCCCTACACTATCCCATCATTATCCATATGCTTGTCCAAGGACTGTTTAAATGCCCCTAATGTGGCTGAGTTAACTACATTGGCAGGCAGGGTGTTCCACGCCCTTACCACTCTGAGTAATGAACCTGCCTCTGACATCTGTCTTAAATCTATCACCCCTCAATTTGTAGCTATGCCCCCTTGTACAAGCTGAAGTCATTATCCTCGGAAAAAGACTCTCACTGTCCACCCTATGTAATCCTCTAATCATCTTGTATGTCTCTATTAAATCCCCTCTTAGCCTCCTTCTCTCCAATGAGAACAGACCCAACCCCCTCAGCCTTTCTTCATAGGGCCTGTGCTCCAGGCCAGGAAACATCCTGGTAAATCTCCTCTGCACCTTTTCCAATGCTTCCACATCCTTCCTGTAATGGGGCGACCAGAGCTGCACGCAATATTCCAAATGAGGCCACACTAGCGTTTTGTACAGTTGCAGCATGACATCACGGCTCCGGAACTCAATCCCTCTACCAATAAAACCTAACACACCGTAAGCCTTCTTGACAGCACTATCAACCTGGGTGGCAACTTTCAGGGATCTATGTACATGGACACCAAGATCCCTCTGCACATCCACACTACCAAGAATCTTTCCATTGACCCGGTATTCTGCCTTCCTATTATTCCTCCCAAAGTGAATCACCTCACATTTATCCGTATTAAACTCCATTTGCCACCTTTTGGCCCAATTCTGCAGTTTATCCAAGTTCTCCATCTCATCATCTTGCAATAGAACAACACAGCTGGCAAAATTTGACTATACCTTTATATAATTCTGCCCAATAAAAATGATGTAATGATTAAGTCTGTGCTTTGCCGATACCTACGTCAGCCACAAGTGGAATTTTTGAGAACCACCTGTAAAATTTCATTATGATACTCAGAAGGAACTGTCACCTGATGGACCATTGCCCATTCTTCACTGGTTGGTATTTGAGGTAGTCAAACTTTTTAAATTAAGATTTTGCACTGAAAGTGACAACATTGAGGTATCAATTCTGATTCAGTTTGAGCAGGCTGCTTCATCTGACTCTTTCAATCCTAAATCAGTTTGTTGCAATTTCTATTGAAGATGAACTAAACATATCAGTCTCATTCTCTTTTCAGCCTTCATCTTTTGTAGTATTAAATTTTTCAAAACTGAATCCGATAACTGAATTTCCATATTATTGCCCTGTCTCATCAACACCTTTCCTCCTTTTTTAAATAATGGACCTGTGATCTAGGCACTACAAAGTCAGGAAGAAATCTGGGAAGCTAAGATTTCAGCCTTGTTTACCTCAACCACCTTTGGTGAAGCTGCCAGGACATTTCCCCAAAATAAAACCAATTCCCTCCATTGAAACTTGTTCTGTTACAAATGAACTATCACTTTTACCAAGTTAATCTTTCATTCAACTCCATATAACAAGAATGATTATTTTGAATACATTGAATTAATATTTTCTCCTTCATCAACTCCTCTGCAGAAAAATTACATTAGCAGCCAACATCAGAGGCTACTTGCTCCAGTGTCTAAAATTTAAATAAAACAGGTCTAATGGTGACCCCAGGATGAAATCCATCAGGACCTGGAGACTGATATTTTGAGGACATGGATTTAGATCCCACCGAGGCATCAAGGCCTCATGTTCTGAAGCCCAGGGGGTACAGATTCAGTGGAAAAGGACTAGAACTTCAACACTTGAAAGATACTTTTATCGTCATTCTGGACTTTTTAACTTCTTTATTCCCAAATTAGTTGTTTTTTAACTTTAAGTGTTGTTACAGAATTGAAATAGTATCTGTAGACAGGTACCCTGTACCTGAACTGGCACAAGATGTGACATTGCAAACTTTTCACTGCTCTCATTTGAGTGCACATGACAATAAAGGCTATTCTATTCCAATTACAATAAAATAAGCCCATCACAGTTACAAACTGAAAGTAAAATGAATTACAAACAAAATATTGCAATTCTAGTACTGCTGTTGAAAGCTGGTTTCACATTAGCAATTGTGCTCGCTAGCATCTGGTAAAGTTTTTTTTCAAGCAGTGAAAGAAAAGTGATTCTAACTAAAGTTAGAAGGAAGCCACACTTAGCCTGTAGATACTAGCTGGATGCATTGTTTAGGTACATTTCAATACTTCATTATTATTGAGAATCCTGGTCTTAGCCAGGACTGTTTTGTTGGCTTATAATTCCTTAAACTGTTTGGGTTCTCGAACATTGCTTTGAATGTAAGCAGTAGCATTAGGCCTATGATAAAGGAACATGTGCCTGACAATTAAAGGTCAAATAAAATAAGTTTACAAAACTAATGGACCAAATTGATATACATTGCTATTTGTGACAAAATGTATGCAGCTTTGTAGGCCTGCAGAATCAACAGTTAAAAGGTATTAATTCAGCAATTTTACTTAAAATATCTACTTAGATATTAAAGCACTGCACATGTTGACTATTTTGCTTGGTTGTATATATAGTATTACTAAGGTACAAACTGGTCTAGCTCTGTTCAACTTTTGAACAAAAAATTATTTTTTTAAAGACAAGTTTCAAAGGTAAGATTATCTTACTGTTCAGAAAAATGCTTCAAAATAGTATGAGAAAGCATGTTTTAATATTATTTAAAATACAAACATGGAAAATTGCAGTATGTTAAGAAACAGTGATATCTCACTGTGTGCCAGTTAAGAACACCATCTTTGCAAATGTACTGGCAGCTGACCTTGAATGAAGGACACTTAATTTTTCAACTAAAATTTTGGAGGACTTTCTTTTCACCCGCAGTTGAAGTCATATCCACAGCTAACCACTTGACAATTTTAACAGTTAGATGATGGTAGTTTCAAACCTAAATGAAAAATTATTATAAAGACAAGCATGGAGCCAGAGTTGACACACTCAGGTTGGTAATTACACTAAAAATTGAAATTTGAGTAATGACAATTAAGACTAAAACATGTTTTAATGTGCAAGAGTGCACAATGGTGCTTTGCTTCTCATCATTCATCAGTGAATCAGCCCTTCAATTTTTGTATTTTCTACTTTGAATAAATTTCATGCCAAAAAAACTCAGGCATATTCAGTAAAACTGCAAAGTGTCATACTGGATCTAGTACTTATTACCTTGTAACAAATTATTTTCACCTTTGCAAAGAGGAGTGCTACATTCCAGAGTTCTAAACATTTTATAATTAGGTCAACAGATATTTTAAAGATCGCACTGCAGTACCACTGAAACAACCCACTTCCCTATGACCTAAGCTAGCAGCTTTTGATCAGTCACTTATAAGAGTAATAGCTTGCCCAAAGCACTTTAGTGACATATAGGGCAAATGTTTGCAAAAACTATGCAATTTTATTCTTCATGGATTATACCTAGTTCAGGAGTAATCAAAATAGCTACAATCTCAGTACTTTACAGTTTTGTACAATGCAAACTTTATTCATCCTGCTTGCAATACAAGTCTCTGGCACATGATAGGATGCATCCTAACTTGCTGAGGCAAACAAGAATCAAAACTATGGAAAATGCCAACCATAATCTTTTTTGCCTGCTTGCATATAGGTGGGTAATGCTAGAGGTTAGGTGAAATGCAAAATCCCACACTTTCAGTCATTGAGGTTGGAAGGATAAGCCCCAGTATTTACAGGCCACATCATTCTACCTCAACAGCAGGGAAGTTCTGAGAGACAGAAATCTAAGCAAAACTGACATTTGCTACCATGTGCATTAAGTTAGCAGATCATAAAATTTGTTTGGGGGAGGGGGCGTGGGGAGTGTGTTCAATGAATACAACTCAATGTTTTTCAGAAAGGAAAGCAAGAACTTATGAGGAATAAATGATTTCCCTCTGTGTTGGGTGCATTGCTGAGTGATAATCAACCTGAGTGTGTGGACTATGGCACCATGCCTGGCTTTATAATCTAATTTAGTTTGTTACTGACCAACCAGAGATGGCAGTCTGCATTTTTCATTTATGTTTGAAACTACCAACTAAATATTAAACATCGTCAGGTGATTAGCTATGGATATGACTTCAACTGGGGGCGAAAAGAAAATCCTCCAAAATTTTACAAATTTGATTTCTACAAAATCATGAGGGGTATAGACAGGGTGGATAGCAAAAAGCTTTCTCCCCCAGAGTGGGGGACTCAATTATTAGGAGTCATGAGTTCAAAGTGAGAGGAGGAAAGTTTAAGGGAGATATGCATGGAAAGTTCTTTACGCAGAGGGTGGTGGGCGCCTGGAACGCGTTGCCAGCAGAGGGAGTAGACGCAGACACGTTAGCGTCTTTTAAGATATATTTGGACAGGTACATGGATGGGCAGGGAGCAAATGGACACAGACCGTTAGAAAATAGATGACAGGTTAGACAGAGGATCTTGATCTGCGCAGGCTTGGAGGGCCGAAAGGCCTGTCCTGTGCTGTAGGTTTCTTTGGCTAAAAGGCTAGGGTGTCCTTCATTCAAGATCAAGTTTCTAAGTAAACATTTCTAAATTATGGCACTAGCCATGTTTGCACTTGCCTGGACAGCACAGCAAAGGAAATTGAGAGGGTGAGTACAGTAATTGTCTCTCTTTTTTTTCCTTACTCTGCAAGCATTCAAGTTGTCTGCTCACTTTCTAATTGGTCCACACCTATCCACAAAACTTTGCCTACAGATCTAGCCCTTAGCAAGAGATAAAAATCACTTCTTTTAAAAAAGCCCCATCAATTAAAGGTAAACAGGTTACAGACAATGAATGCAGTTGAAAATTTTATATACTGTTTAATAGAAAGAAATGAATAATACAAAACTTACAGATAAAAGGCATGATATTATGAGACATGGCCATCAATGAGGCCCAAGAAAGTGAATTTTAAGGAGAATCTTAAAGCAGAAAAGGAAAGTGGGAAAGCAGAAAAGATTTTGGAGCAAATCTGACAGCCTGGCATCTGCTGCTGATCGTTAAGGGCATAAAGAAAATGATTTTCACCTTTGTAAAGAGGAGTGCTACATTCCAGAGTTCTGAATATTTTGTAATTAGGTCAACTGATATTTTTAAAATTGCTCTGGAGTACCACTGAAACAATAGACGAAACAGAGAAACAATTTAGAAAGAGAGGTCAAAGTTCTAAAAAGTGAGGGAGTACAAATAAAGAACAAAGAAAATTATAGCACAGGAACAAGCTCTTCGGCCTTCCAAGCCTGCGCCGATCCAGATCCTCAATCTAAACCCGTCGCCTATTTCCCAAGCATCTGTATCCCTCTGCTCCCTGTCCATTCATGTATCTGTCTAGACACATCTTAAAATGACCTATCGTATCTGCCTCTACCACCTCCGTTGGCAACGCGCTCCAGGCACCCACCACCCTCTGCGTAAAGAACTTTCCACGCATAACTCCCTTAAACATTTCCCCTCTCACCTTGAAATCGTGACCCTTAGTAATTGAGTCCCCCACTCTGAGGGGGAAAAAAAACTTCCTGCTAACCACCCTGTCTATATCTCTAACGATTTTGTGGACATCAATCAGGTCCCCCCATCAACCGCCATATTTCTAATGTAAATAATCCTAACCTACTCAACCTCTCTTCATAGCTAGCACCCTCCATTCCCGGCAACATCCCGGTGAACCTCCTCCGCACCCTCTCCAAAGCATCCGTATCCTTCTGGTAATGTGGCAACCAGAACTGTTAGCAGTATTCCAGATGTGGTCGAACCAAAGTCCTATACAACTGTACATGACCTTCCAATTCTTGCACGCAATACCCGGTCTAATGCATGCTGTAAGCCTTTATGACCACTATCGACCAGCGTTGCAACCTTCAGGGTACAATGGACCTGAACACCCAGATCTGTCTGTGCATCAATTTTCTCCAGGGCTTTTCCATTTACTGTATAGTTCGTTCTTTAATTGGACCTTCCAAAATGCATCACCTCACATTTGCCTGGATTGAACTCCATCTGCAATTTCTTTGTCCACCTCTCCAGTCTATCTATATTCTGCTGTATTCTCAGACAGTATCCTTCACTATCTGCTACTCCACCAATCCTAGAGTAGTGAGGCTTCAAAATAAATTAAAACAAAGTGTTGAGAATTTTAGACTGCAGACCTCAGCGGACTGTGAACTAATACAGATCAGCAAAGAAAGAAGTAATAAGTAAGTGTGCAGACTGCAATATGGGCAGTGAAATTACGTACCTAAAGTGTCTAGACAGAAACAGCTAGACACCTACCACAGTGGAGTCTGAAGATTACACACAGAGGTGAAATCTTCACTAGCCGACCGGTGAAGGCAAGGTGAAACATGCAATCCTATTAATGGAAATGTGCCATCTTTATATGTGGGTGATTGTGGACAGTACCTCATCTCACTGTTGAACATAATGTCAAAGTTGTGAACAATCAACCCAAGTGGTTGAGAAGGAATGTAAAAGATGAAATGAGTGTGTGTTCATTTAGAAGGCAAATTCATCGAACAATACAGCATAATACTGCGGTGGCTTTGTCACTGGACTAGCACTTCAGAGATTTGAATAATTTTCCAAAGAAGTTAAATTTCAGAGCAGCTTGATGATGTGAATTCAGTTTGAAAACCACTGGAAGTGTTACATTCCAGCAAAGAAATACCGGTTAATGAATATTCTTTGCAACGAACATAGAAATGAGTGAAGACGTTTCTAGACTCATAGATAATGAAAGAACAGTAAAGGTGGGAACGTTAGGGACTAAAAGAAGACCTACGCAGGAAAGAAAGTGGCACGTGTAGGGTACTAAATAAGCACTTGCAATCTGTCATACCAAAAGAGGATACTATCAAAGTGACAGTTAAACAAGAAGCAGATAAGACACTAGATGGACTAAAAATTAATGAACTAAGTCTGAGGAAGGCTGGCAAACTTTAATGTTGATAAGTCACTCGTAACAGATAGGATGTATCTGAGGATACTGAAAAAAGTAAAGGCATAAACTATGGTGACACTGATTACTTCTTCCTTGGCTTGAGGAGTGGTTCCAAAGAACTACAATTGCTACAAGCTTGTTAGAAAATGGCATAAGAATCAATCCAGCAAGAGCAGATACGGTTAAGTTAATCTAAGTGATCAGAACGCATTTAGAAATGCTAATAGCAGACAAAATTAAAGAACCAGTCACTTGGATCAGCATGAATCAATTATTGTAAGTCAGCATGGATATGTTGAAGATAAATTATATTCAATCAACCTGATTTGAGTATTTTTCCAAGAAGCATAGACAGATAAGGTAATGCAGTTGATGTGGTGTACAACAGCTATCTTGTGCAAATCTAAGAAGGTGTCACGTAACAGTCTTGTCAGCAGGTTGAAACCCACGGAGTAAAAAAAACCGTGGCAGCATGCATATTAATTTGGATAAGTAACAGGAAATAGTGATGATGAACATTTGTTTTTCAGACTGAAGAGGCATATGTAAAGTTCACTAAGATTAAAAGTAGGATCACTGCTTTCCTTGATCTATATTAGTGATTCAGCCTCAAGTACACATGTCACTATTTTAAATTTGCAGTGGATAGAAAATTCAATAAATGAGCAATGAGGATACACAGGCTGTGAGAAGAGAACCTACATGGCAAATGAAATTTAAAACATAAAATTACCAAATTATAAATTTTGATCAGGAGATTAAATTATATCTTCTGCGTCATACTGATTCAGTTCAAATGGAATGCAGGAAAAATGAGATAAAGGTTGCAGGACGTATTTAAGAAAAAAAGTTAAAAAGACATATAGCATCCTGACTTTCATTATTAGTGGCACAAAGTTCAAAAGCAAGGAGACATATCATAGCCTTGGAACGTGAGTGAACTGATATTTGGACAGTGGCTAAACCAGAGACACTACACGTGCAGTGTCTCCCAGCTACCTTCCTCCTCTGACGAAAAAAAAACTCTCGCGTGTTGATAATGCAAGTGTATTTCCTTCTTATTTTAAATCATGTGCTGGTAAGTAGAGTGATTTGGTACAACTTTTATTCATTTCATTTATCTAGTATTTGATATTATAGTAGGACTAAGTTAAGCTTGAGGAAAAAGGCCAGAGATCCCAGACCCGTGTTATGCTCCTCTTGCTCAATGTGGGAGCTCAGGGACGCTGCTGATGTCCCTGACTCCTACACGTGCAATAAGTGTATCCAGTTGCAGCTCTTGTAAGACCGCATGACAGCTCTGGACCTACAGATGGACTCACTCTGGAGCATCCGTGATGCTGAGGAAGTTGTGGATAGCACGTTCAGAAAATTGGTCACACCGCAGATTAGGATTGCTGAGGGAGAAAGGGAAAGGGTGACCAAAAGGCAGGAAAAAAAAGAGTAGGAAGGCAATGCAGGTGTTCCCTGCAGTCATCTCCCTCCAAAACAGGTATACTGTTTTGGATACTGTTGGGGGATATGGCTCACCGGGGGAATGTAGCAGTAGTCAGGTTCATGGCACCATGGCTGGCTCTGTTGTACAGAAGGGCAGGAAAAACAGTGGAAGGGCTATAGTCATAGGGGATTTGATTGTAAGGGGAGTATATGGGTGGTTCTGTGAGCGAAAACGAGACTCTCGAATCGTATGTTGCCTCAAAGGTGCATGAGTCAGGGATGTCTCAGATCGAATGCAGGACATTCTGAAGGGGGAGGGTGAACAGCCAGCTGTTGCGGCACATATAGGCAACAATTTTACAGCTTAAAAAATGGGATGAGGTCCTACAAGCAGAATTTAGGGAGTTAGGAGCCAAGTTAAAAAGCAGGACCTCAGGAGGTAATAATCTCAGGATTGCCACCAATGCCACATGCTAGTCGGAGTAGAAATGAAAGAATAGGCAGGATAAATGAATGGCTTGAGAGGTGGTGCAGGAGGGAGGGTTCAGATTTTTGGGGTACTGGGACCAGTTCTGGGGGATGTGGCACGATTATAAATTGGACTGGCTACACCTGGGCAGGACTGGAACCAATGTCCTAGCAGCTGCTTTTGCTAACACTATTGGGGAGGGTTTAAACTAATGTGTTAGGGGCGTGGGAACCAAATGAGGAGGTTAGTGGACTGGAAGGAGGTAGTAACTAAAGCCTATAAGGAATGAGAGAATGAAGTCAGTGTGAGGAAGGGGAAGAGTAGGCAAAGAGCAGATGATGAATGCAATGGGACAGGTGGTCTGAAGTGCATTTGTTTTGATGCGAGAAGTGTAGTAGGCAAGGCAGATGAACTGAGGGCTTGGGTTAGTACCTGGGAGTATGATGCTATTGCTATTACTGAGAGTCGGTTGAGGGAAGGGCAAGATTGGCAACTAAATATTCCAAGTTACAGATGCTTCAGGTGGGATAGGATGGAGGTAAATGGGGTGGAGGAGTCGCATTACTGGTCAAAGAGGATATCACAGCTGTGCTGAAGGAGGACACTATGGAGGCCTCGAGCAGTGAGGCCATATGGGCAGAGCTCAGAAATAGGAAAGGTGTGGTAACAACGTTGGGGCTGTACTACAGGCCTCCCAACAGTGAGTGAGAGATACAGGCACAAATATGTAGACAGATTATGGAAAGATGTAGCAGCAACAGGGTGGTGGTGATGGAAGATTTCAATTTTCCCAACAATGACTGGGATTCACTTTGTGTTAGAGGTTTAGATGGAGCAGAATTTGTAAGAAGCATCCAGGAGGGTTTTCTAGAGCAGTATGTAAATAGTCCAACTCAGGAAAGGGCCATACTGGACCTGGTGTTGGGGAATGAGCCTGGCCAGGTGGCTGAAGTTTCAGCAGGGGATTACTTTGGGAATAGTGATCACAATTCCATAAGGTTTTGAATACTCATGTACAAAGATGAGAGTGGTCCTGAAGGAAGCGTGCTGAATTGAGGGAAGGCCAACTGTAGCAAAATTTAGCAGGAGCTGGAGAAGATGAATTGGGAACAGCTGTTTGAGGATAAATCCACATTTGATATTTGGAAGGCTTTTAAAGAGAGGTTGATTCGAGTGCAGGACAGGCATGTCCCTGTGAAAATGAGGGATAGAAAGGGTAAGATTAGGGAACCATGGTTGACAGGTGAAATTGTGAGTCGAGCAAAGAGGATAAAGGAAGCATACACAAAGTTCTAGGTGACTGAAAACAGACGAAGCTTTGGAAGAATATCGGAAAAGCAGGACCAACCTGAAACGAGGAATTAAGAGGGCTAAAAGGGGTCATGAAATATCTTTAGCAAACAGGGTTAAGGAAAATCCCAAAGCCTTTCATTCATACATAAGGAGCAAGAGGGTAACTAGAGAAAGGGGTGGCCCATGCAAGAAGAAAACAGGGAAGTTATATGAGGAGTCAGAGAAAATGCGTGAGATTCTTAATGAGTAATTTGTGTTAGTATTCACCAAGGAGAGAGACATGATGACATGATGGATGTTGGGGTTAGGGATAGATGTTTGATCACTCTAGGTCAAGTCAGCATGGCGGGGGGGGGGGTGAAAGAGTTGGGTATTCTAAAAGGCATTAGGACGGACAAATTCCCAGGTCCAGATGGGATCAATCCCAGGTTTTGAGGGAAGCGAGACAGGAGGTAGTTGGGGCCTTAACAGATATCTTTGCAGCATCCTTGAGCACGGGTGAGGTCCCGGAGGACTGAAGAATTGCTAATGTTGTCCCCTTGTTTAAGAAGGGTAGCAAGGATAATCCAGGTAATTATTGACCAGTGAGCCTGATGTCATTGGTGGGGAAGCTGCTGGAGGAGATTCAGAGGGATAGGATCTATTTATCTATTGGAAGAAAATGGGCTTATTAGTGACAGGCAGCATGGTTTTATGCAGGGAAGGTCATGTCTTACCAACTTGATAGAATTCTTTGAGGAAGTGACAAAATTGAAAGATGAGGGAAGGGCTGTGGATGTCATCTACATGGACCTCAGTAAGGTGTTTGATAAGCTTCCCAATGGTAGGCTGATGGAGAAAGTAAAGTCACATGGGGTTCAGGATGTACTAGCTAGATGGACAGAGAACTGGCTGGGCAACAGGAGACAGAGTTATAGTGGAAGTGAGTTTCTCAAAATGGAAAGCTGTCACCAGTGGTGTTCTACAGGGATCTGTGCTGGGGCCACTGTTGTTTGTGATATACACAAATGATCTGGGGGAAGGTATAGATGGTCTGAGTAGCAAGTTTTCAGATCATACTAAGATTGGTGGAGTAGCAAACAGTGAAGGGGACTGTCGGAGAATGCAACAGAACACAAATAGATTGGAGAATTGGGCAGAGAAATGGCAAATAGAGTTCAATCCAGGCAAATGCGAGGGGATGCATTTTGGAATCCGATTCCAGTGCAAAATATACAGTAAATAAAAACTCGCTGGGGAAAATTGAAGCACAGACAGATCTGGGTGTTCAGGTCCACTGTACCCTGAAGGTGGCAACACAGGTTTGATAGAGTTGTCAAGGCAGCATAAGGCATGCTTTCATTCATCAGACAGGGTATTGAGTACAAGAGTTGGCAGGCCATGTTGCAGTTGTTTAGGACTTTGGTTCGACCACATTTGGAATGCTAACAGTTCTGGTCGCCACATTACCAAAAAGATGTGGATGCTTTGGACAGGGTGCGGAGGAGGTTCACCACGATGTTGCCTGGTATGGAGGGTGCTAGCTACGAAGAGAGGTTGAGTAAATTTGGATTGTTTACATTAGAAAGACGGCGGTTGAGGGGAGACCTGATTGAGGTCTACAAACTGATTGGAGGTATAGATAGGGTGGATAGCAAGACGTTTCCCCTGCTTCCCAAGAGTGGGGGACTCAATTACTAAGGATCATGATTTCAAGGTGAGAGGGGGAAAAAGTTTAAGGGAGTTATGCATGGAAAGTTCTTTACACAGAAGGTGGTGAATGCCAGGAACATGTTGCCAGTGGAGGTGGTAGAGGCGGGCACGATAGCATCATTTAAGATCTATCTAGATAGATACATGAATGGGCAGGGAGCAGAGGGATACAGATCCTTGGAAAATAGGCAACAGGTTTAGATAGAGGGTCTGGATCGACACAGGCTTGAAGGCCGAAGGGTCCGTTCCTGTGCTATAATTTTCTTTGTTTGTTTGTTCTTTGGTTTGGCCTCAACTGGAGCATTGTGGCTAATTCAAAGCATTGTACTTCAGGAACAACGGGACTGCTTTCGAGCGGATGCGGAAAATCTTTACAACAGTTCTTTGATTCTATGAGAAGTAGGCCATTCAACCCATCCTGCCTGCGCAACAACACTTATCTGAACAGTGGCTGTTTTTCAGACAAAGTGGTGGAGGAAAAGTCGATCTCAATGGCACCAGCACACTTAGTAGCAGTTTATTCCATATCCACAGGCAGTTTCACAATTTTACAGTACAGTTTTATGTAGAAAGGAAAATAGGAGAAGTAGGCAATTTTCCTGTCACACCTTATTTCCATTTAATATGATCATGGCTGACCGTCTACCTCAATGTCATATTCCCACACTCACACCATAACTTTTGACAGCTTCAACTTTTTCAGTCTTAAATATATTCAGTAACTTTACCTCAAGAGTCTTCTGAGTTTGGGAATTCCACACGCTCACCACCTTGAATGATGTCATCTCAGTCCAAAACAGACTACCTTAACTTTGTTCTGCACACCCTGACCAGGAGAAACACCCTCCCAGCATCTAGCCTGTCTAGCCCTGTTAGAATTTTATACATTTCAATGAGAATCACATTTATTATTCTAAACTCCAATGAATACCAGCTTAGTCGACCCAATCGCTCCTAATATGATAAACTTACCACAGAAATCATTCTGGTAAACCTTTATCGCACTCCCTTTGTGGCAAGTATATCCTTTCTTAGGTAAGGTGGCCAAAACTATACGCCATACTTCAAACATGATCTCACAGGCACTGTACGACTGAAGTAAGACTTCCTTGCTCCTTCAGCAAACCCCACTTGCAATAAAGGCCAACATACCATTTGCCTTCCTAACTGCCAGCTGCATCTTTATGCTTGGTTTTAATGACCGGCGCACCTTTGTACATCAAACTTACCCAATTTATCACCATTTAAGTAATACTCTGCTACTGTTTTTCTGACCACAATGGACAACTTTATATGCATCCATATTATATTGCATCTGTGTATTTGCCCATTCACTCAACTTGCCTGAATCATCCTGCAGCCTCCATGTCTTCATCACCACACTCACACACCTAGTGAACTATTCAATTCCCTCAACAAAATTGCTGACAAAAATTGAGTAGTAGCTAGGGCCAAATACTGACTGCTACAATACCCCATTTGTTACTGCTTTCCGATCCAAAAATGGTCCACTTAGTCCTATCTATTTCCCATTTGCCAACCAATTTTCAATTCATCACAGTATATTACCACCAATTCCATGTACTTTTATTTTCCACAATAGCCTCTTCTTAGGTGGGAGTTTATCAAAAGCTTTCCAGACATTCACATACATTGGCTTTCCCCCATCTATTAGTACCATTCTCAAAACACTCTATTTATGTCAAAAATTATTTCCCTTTGCTAACTCCATATTGACTTTCTATAATAACACTGGTATCTTTTAAATGTCCTGTTATCATATCTTTATAGCAGAAAATAATATTTTCCTCACAGTTATGTCGGTTAACTGTCCGTAATTCTGGTTTCTACCTCCTTCTGTTCTTAACCAATGCTGGGACAGTTCCAGGATCTTGAGAATTTCAGGAATAGGTTCATCGTTAGGTGCAAGGCAAAAATAGGTTCTTGTGGGACATGACAGGCAAGGCAAAGGGGATGTGAAGTCACTGCTGGAAATGCTTTGGTTACAAGGTCGAATACAATAAAGTGAGGGAAATCTCACCAAGATACAGAGAAGATGAGAGCACTACTGGGGAAAGAAAGGGTGTCTGATAATTTCACAGGTTACACAGAAGTCAAGAAGGGATATAATGCATAACGATTCGGGTCGTAACAGGTTGTTTGTGACTCTCACCAGGCAGTTCTGATGAAACATCATTGCGCTGAAACATTAACTGTTTTACTGCTCAGATACTATCTGGCCTGCTGAGATTTTTACAGCTTTGTTCAGCATCTGCAACATTTTTCTATTGTTTGCAGGTTATACAGGATTTCGATAATTGCCACAACAGATGGCCTGATTAGATGGATTCAAACATGAAGTTACAGGAAATATGTACATACATATCAGAGGGAACATTACGTTCAAGGACTTGAACTGAGAAATGCAATGATTTTTCTGGGATTCTAAGGATTATGTGTTTGTTTGTCACAAAATATACTTTGTAGGAAAATTCATAGAAGCTAGATACAATTTACTTTGACTCATGATATGAAAGTAATTACATCTATTCAGATTTTAAAATAATTAAAAACGAGGGATTAAATCAATTTCATGCTGGAAGCAAAAACTGAAATTTTCTGCAAACATGGAATGGTATTGACTTGAAGAAATTATTGAGTGCTAACAAAGTTAAGGTCGGCAGCAAGCAATTACACAGTTATTGCCACCAAAATCTGCAAAATGGCAATGATTCCTCCTTATAATTCAACTCTTACATGGACAAAAGCAGCTTTTCCAAAGTATGGAAAAGAATGTCATAGTTAACGTGATAGAAAAGTATATTGTCATATAGCATACATCACAACAAAAACAAATCACTTTACGAAAGCAAACACTCAGAGAATACAACTGACTACAAAAGTTGGTATTTTCATAAACAGTGAGAAATATTTCCCCAAAGTACGCGAGTAACCTAACATAGCACAAAACGACTATCCACTGGTTACAGTTTTAATAACACTGCTGGAAATCACAACCTGAACTGGAAAGTTTTTAAAAAAATCAATCAGAAAACTATTTTAAACACAAAAATTAGATTAACATTTAAACTTCAAGCACATGGAAAACAAGTTTCTCCAACTCTGGAACATAATGCTGAAGATTGTGGAGAAATGGGATACATGTGATACAGCATAAATTTAAAAAGGGTCAGATAAGGGATCGAGAAATGAGTCAAGAGAGCACAAAGCCTTCTGACTGATTTGCACCATAAATTATGTGTTGTTGTACACATGGACAAAATGTCAAGGTCCTTGTTTTTCCAGAGACTTTTCCATAGATAATGGAGTTAACAGCTTGTGTTCATAAAAAAGGTTTCAGCAAATTGTTATAAAAAAAACTTACTACATGAACTGCATTCTCCTAATTGTAGATTGTTATGATAAATATGAAGTCCAATACTTAATGCAATCTTTATTATGGAAATTATACCAATGAAAAGAACTGTATCGACAATTCCAAAAATCTTTTTACAGAAAATCATAGCACAGAAGAAAACAAGAGAATCAAAGATTGTTTACAGCTGCACTCCTTTTCCTGTAGTTTTGCAACAGTTTTCCTAGTTTTGGGTCAAAAGGGGCTGCGAGGAGAGAGGGTCACAGGCAGAGGGGATGGAGATGAGATGAAAAAGGGAGCGGGGGGGGGGGGCAGAGAAGACGAGGAAGGAGAGAAAAAGAAAAAAAAGAGAACGGCACTCCTGCTCATCACAGTGCCGAAAAAAAACAGTAACCTGTTCCTCCCAGCTGTTCTCTCCTTCCTTTAATTAGCAGGTTCTCCAGATGGACAGCATCTAAAATTAAAACTGATCAAAAATATGACTCATGCAGCTTTATTAAATTATTTAAATTCGAGCCAGTCTCCAAAGCGCAGGTCAAACGTTCACCTCAAACTGCTTCAGTTAATACTTGTTGGCATATTGGGTAGCAGCTTTAGGATGGGTTTCCGTTTCTTTTAAAACCCATTTTAAAAGAAGTACTGCTCAAATTCTGAACAGGGGACTTTCAGTCAAGCCTTCCATATGCCCCAATGACAGAACCTTGGTGAATCCCCTCTTATTCGGCATCCTGTCCAAATTTGGCAATGTATGGACTGTATTATACATTGCCCCTGAAGACAGCAGGCCTATCCCTTGAGGATGCCAAGAGCTGATCTGCTATTTAATGCAAACACAGGGTTAGCAACAACTCATTCCTGCTCGCAGTCTACACAATACGGTTGAGAAATCTTCCTCAACAACAAAAACAGAAATTGCTGGAAAAGCTCAGCAGGTCTGGCAGCACCTGGGGAGAAAAAAAAGAAATCGCAGTTAACATTTCGGGTCCAGTGACCCTTCCTCAGGGTCCTGAAACGTTAACTCCAATATTTGCTTCACAGATGCCGCCGGGCCTGCTGAGCTTTTAAAGCAACTTCTGTTTTTGTTCCTGATTTACAGCATCCGCAGTTCTTTCATTCAGACATCATTCTGCTCACCTGCTAAGTTCATCACTCTCTACCTACTATGTTGCAAAGAAACAAAAAACAAGCAGAGCAAGGCAAGGACTGGACACCGCCTAGATGAAACTGGGTCATGGTCCCATCAACTATCTCTACAATGCGAATGCAGGATGTAACGTGCAGTTTTGCAACAGGTACTTCACATCCTTCTCGTAACATGATGCCCAGATTTGGCTGAGCCAGTATTTTATGATGGTTCATTCTAAATTTGCTTTTATATTTGATGCATGTTAAAAGGTCCAGAATCAAATATACTTTCTTTAAAAGTAACCTTCACAAGCAACTCAGTGAACTTCAACAATTTGGATCCTGTGATGCAGCAGTTGTGTTCCTATAGTTCTCATAGGCCTAAATTCAAGTTCCCCCTTCCCTGGAGATGTGTCGCAACATGCCTGCACAAGCTGATTAAAATAATGACCACCTGGTCTCTCTGTTCCTCCATGTTAATTGTACTATAAAATTTAAGGGTATACCACTTATTAAGTACTTCAAATATAAAAAAAAACTTTTGTTTAGATTCTTGTGATGCAGTTGTAGTGTCCCCACCTCCACACCCAAAGGTCGAGGTTCGTCCCGTTTGAAACCACTTAGGTGAACTGGCCAGTCACAACTCATTTTTCTTTTAATTTATGCCTTAACTGTGTCTGAAAGTCCATCCGTGTACATAAGTCAGAGTTACAATCAGAGAAGATTGCACTTAAATCACACATTAAATTAAATTACCTTGTTATTTAACTTTGAAGTTACTACAACAAATTCTGTTTTAACCAGTAGTTTATGAACCAGCACTCTCAATAAACTGGCATTTTTTTCCCCTCAAATACTAGAAGTTAACTGTATTATTGTGATCTACCATGACGTCCAAGTTGTCAAATGACAGTGTGATTAGAAGGCTCTCTGCCAGTAAGTTTTGTTTAAAGGTAAATTGGCATTATTATTTTATGATGGATATGCTGTAAGCAAAATACAACTTTAATGTGTAAATCCCCTGCATTATATTTCTATTATTTAGTGTGTGTTTTTACATTGATTATGCAGACCTCTTGATCAACTGGTACAATCCTGGTGCCATAGGTGCTGGTTAATAAAACTTTGCTGAAAATTAATAATAAATTGTCACCTTGTTTCAGCTGTAAATCTGGCATCTGATATCTTTTATTCGCAAAATTTAATTAGGAACACCTGGGTAATTTTGAGGATCAGTGACTATTTTAATTTCGCCCTCGTGATAGCCAGTATCAATGAGTCTAATGTGGTCTGGAACAAAAATAGAATTTGCTGGAAAAGCTGAGGAAGGGTCACCGAACCTAAAAAGTTAACTCTGATTTTTTTCTTCACAGATGCTACCAGATCTGCTGAACTTTTCCAGCAGCTTGTTTTTGTTCCTGATTTACTGCATCCACAGTCCTTTTGGTTTCTAATTTGGTCTGGCTTGTTAACCTTGTGTCATAACACAGCTAATTTATTTAGTTGATTAAATCAAAGTACAAGCAGACAAACTTAATCCTACCAAAAGATGTTCATCATTTGTTTTGTGGGTTTCAATCTGACTTTGGAATTAATAACAATCCATACGCTTTTAATTAAATCACCTCATCTAATTCCTCATATAAGGTATATCGTTTCACACTTTCATGATAGATTTAATTTACTACGTTGTCCTATTCTGCCAGGCTGTTCTCAAAGTCCATCACTATCCTCCTTTCAATTCTTCCCAGCTTTGTGACACCTGCAGTTTTAAAATAATAACTTGTACACTCAAATTATCCACTTCAGTAACACATATTTTAAAGAGCTTGGAACTTAAAAGTCTCCAATCATTCACCACTACTAATATCTGTCCCTCAGCCAAGAAATGAGCAAGACTCCTACAAAGAAAATTAAAGAAAGTAATTAGTTGTGCTGTATAATTTGTTTTCCTGATCAAAATATTTAACAATGAATAAAAGGGAATCATTGTTGGCCATCCACAGCTGTGTGAGATGTAAAGAGACAGTCGGTTCAGTACCATGAAGTGTTTTATACTGATTTTGGCCATGAATAGTCACTGTCGTTTTTCTAAGCTAAACAAGTTCCAACAAGTCTCTTGTGCCAATATAGCAGATGTTTATGAATGGTCATAAAGTTCTCAAATTATTATGTATGTTAATGTGGACAGATACTCAGCTTAGAGAATAAATGGTACAAAACAGATCATAATGAAAAGGGAAATAAGTACTAAAGTTAAAGAGGCTGAAACAGGGAAAGAGATAGAATTAACATCTGTCATTGGACTTGGTTTATTCCTGTATTTCACCTTTCTGTACAAAATCATGCAAGTAATGGCAGATACTGCACTATTAACTGAAGTTTTAAGTAGTGATGGAGAAATATCAGGAATTAAACAATAAACAGCTTCTTGAAGGTAGTTTCAATGATGGAGGGATGTGAAAATTTCAGTTAGGATCTTAGGGATGTGTAAAATCAAGGGAATTAACAGACAAAAGAGAAAAGGGAGGAGGCAGCTAAAAGAATGATTAGTGAAAACTGCTCAGTATTATTAGCAGCAAGAATAAACACTTATGGACTGCAAGATACTCTAAAGGGCTCAAAAACATGGAAACACTGTTCAATCACTGAAAATGGGGAAAGGTCAGGAGACTTAAGCACTAAAGTTAAAGTGGAAGATACTAGCTAACTGGAACTTTTCTAAAGAGCAGACAGGTTATGATAACGGCAGAGGTCACCATTATCTAACGATGTAAAGAGAAGCGAGCAGTGAATTTGGAAGATCAAATATGGGAAAATACAGGCAATCCTAAATAAATGAAAATAATAAATAGACAGCCATTAACAATAGCACAGGTGACTTTCCCAAAACAGAATAAATCCAATATAGCCAATTATTCCATCAGTGTATTCAAACAACAGCAAAGTAATGAGCGGTGCAGCTGGCACTGCAATCAAACAGCACCCACACTGCAATAACACACTTAATAAAGCTTAACCTGGCTTCCACCAAGATCATTACCGCATTACAGCCTTATTCCAAATAAGAACAAAGAGCCAAGTTCTAATGCAGGGGTGATTATCCTTAACATCAAAGCAGCATTTGACTAACTGTGGTATTAAGAAGCCCTAGCAAAACTAAAGTCAATGAAAATTATGGGAGGGAAGAAACATCTCCTTTGATTGGAGTCATAGCTAGCACAGAGGAAGATGGTTACTTTATAAGGTTAGTCCCAGGACATTATTGCAAGTTTTCCTCAGGGTATTATTCTTGACCTAACCATCTTTAGCTGCTTCATCTATATCCTTCTCCCATAAGGATCAGAAGCAGGGATGTTCATTGCGCACTATCAATCATTCATTACTCCTCAGATACTGAAGCAGTCTATAACCATCAATAGCCCTTTCCAAGCCCATGCATTTTTACTCTCCAGCTCTGGCAGATACAGGAGATCAACAACACTCAAGATTCCTTCCAAGTCGCACATCATTTTGACTGCGCCATCATGAGATCAAAATCCTGAAATTCTCTACTTTACAGCCCTGAGCATGTACTTAAAACAGATGTATTGCAACAGTTCAAGAAGACAACACACTATCACCTTCTCAAGTGCAAGTTAGGGATGGGTAGTGCTCTCATGGCTAGGAATACTCACATCTTGCAAAGTAACTTTAAAAATGAACAATCAGGATAGAACAGAAGTCAAAATGTCTATACTCCCTCATTCAAATAAAAACCTTGTTTGTCCCACTAATCTGCACTTTACCCACAATTTTACAACTTCATCTCTTTCAAGTGTTCCCTTCCGGAGACTATTATTGTATCTGCCAGTCTACCAGGAAGTACATTTAAAATCCTAATCACTCAAAATGTCAATGATTTTTCCTCATTTGATCCTACTTCTTTTGCTAATCACAAATCTGTATGTATTCACTGATGGCTCTTTGGAATCAGTTTCTCCTCAAAGAGATGCTACAGCTAGCTCAATTAAAGTTTCAAAACGGAGACAGTTGTTGTTGCTGGATAACAATATTAAAGTTCACGCAACCAAGGTGGATAGATGGAGTTGAGAGCAAGAGATAGGCAGGATCTAACTGACAAGCCTTTTCCCATTCCAAAATTATCAGAACTGCAAACAATAGGGCAAAAAAACAAAATAACCAGAGTTTCTCTCGCTCCTAATACACTTTAACAATCACTACAAAGATGTACAGATAACCAGTCATGTCCTAACAGCTTCTCACAGGGAACATTTCAGTGTCAGCCAGTAACATGCACCTTGTAGCAATTACACTTATTTGAGTCACCAGCAGCACTCAAAAGTTTCCAAACTAGAGAAAGACTAGTTTGAAATCATCTTCAAAATAACAGCATATTTTGTTTTATTTTAGAAAAGGGTTTATTCTATCCAGGTAACATTTCATAAAAACCAATAAATGCAATGCTATCAGACTCAATGTGCAAAATTAAAAAGCTAAATTATTTTACACAGCGTATCAGCAGAATGTCAGTTTAAGGTGTTTCACAACCACATAAAAACACTCGTAGCATTTGTTTTCCCCACTTCCAAATGCATAATCATATGACTATGAACCCACACTATACAAAACTCTGACTTACTCAGCTATATTGATATATCCACAGGATGCCACAGCATGCAGTGGAGTCCAGCCCTCATTATCTGGCTGATTAGTATCTGCACTATGCTCCACAAGAAACTTCACCATTTCAAGGTTTTCATCAATACAAGCCTGCAAGACAAAAAAAAATTAAAGTTAGCTTCAATATCAATCTACTGCACAGAGGACTGAAGGAATTTAAAGGCAACCATTCTTATGATAAGGTAGGAATGATCCAAACAATATTTAGAATAATACTTTCCAAGGTTTTACCTCAAAGCATGGAAGTAAATCAATCACAAAACATAAATAATTACACAAAAAGAAAAATCAGCACAAGTTAAACTAGTTTGGGTCTGACAACACAGGACAAAATTAGAGCTCTTGTGGAACAGTGATAGTGTCTCTATTTTTGAGCCAGAAAACCTGGGTCCAAGTTTCAACTGCTCCAGATGTGCCTCACAACAGATCCAAACAGACTGATAGAAAAAATATATTATAAAGTTCATAAGAAATAGGAACATGACTGGGTGTTTGGCCCATCGAGCTTGCACCACAATTCAATAGGTTCATAGCTGATCTGACATCCCTCATGTCAACTTTTCTGCCTTTCCCTCATAATTCTGCATTTCCCTACTGATCAGGAATTTATCTATTCAGCCTCAAATAGTCACAAGGACAAAGCTCCAAAAAGCTCTCTGCAGCAATGAGTTCCAAAGACCCTCAACTCTAACAAGAAATTTCACCTCATTTCAATCTTAAATTGGCACCCTCTTATTCTGAGACTATGCCCTCTAGTCCTAGACTCTCCCATGAAGTGAAACATTCTCTCAGCATCTACCCAATCAAGCCCCAGAAGAGTCCTACATGTTTCAATTAGATCACATCTCATTCTTCTAAATTCTAGTCAGTACAGTTCAAACCTGGTCAATTCCTCCATACCAGCAATTATCCTACTGAACCTTCTCTGAACTGTCCTCAATGAAATGCTATCTATCTTTCCTTAAATAAGGTGACCAAAACTACATTCAGTAGTTCAAATCTGGTCTCACCAGCACCTTCCACAGTTGCAGTTTGACTCTCTTAGACACCCCTTGAGATAAGGAACAACATTCCATTAGCCTTCCTGATTACTGAATGCACTGTGTGCTAGCCTTCTGTGTTTTGTACCCAAATACGCTCAAAGTCCATTCATGCTTCAGCTTTCTGCAGTTTTCTCTCAATTTAAACTATCTGTTCTTTGGTTCTCGCTTCTAAAATTAACAACTTCATATTTTCCCACATTATACTCCAACTGACAACTTTGCGTTCACTTATCTAATGGATCAATATCTCTCTGCAAACTGTCTGTGTCCCTCTCACAACCTGCCTTTCTAACCATCTCTGTTGCATCTAAAAACGAGGCTACAGTATCTGCACTTCTTTCTTGAGTCATTAGTGCATAGCTCGACCATCCTGGAAATAAGACCGGTGAACCTTTGCTTTACTTCCTCTATGGTAAATAACATTTTTCCTGAGGTAAGGAGAAAACAAACTAGCGCACATCAGGCAGTCAAACAGAAATGCTATCAGGAGAACTGTCATTCTCTCTAATGTTCCCTTGAGTTCAGACAAATATTGGTAGTTAGTTCTTGTATCTAAATCATGTACACTACCAACATTCAAAAGTCAGTTTCTGTAACAAAGGCTAGATTCAGATAACTGTATTCAAGCTATCGTACAAAAATGGGTGGTAGGGCATGTGAAAAAGACACAAGTCTGCAATCCGATACAGATAGGTTCAGTGAGTAGGTAAAAGCTTGCCTGATGGAGCTTGAAATAGGAAAGTGTGAGGTCACACACTCTTTTGGGAGAATTCATTCAAGTAAACAGCCTTTTGGAGCGACATGCCAAAAAGTCAGAACTGAGGGATCCGGGTGATCATATGCACAAAATAGTAAAGGCAACATGCCGGTGCAGCAAGTAATTAAGGCAACAAATAGAATATTGGTATTCATTGCAAGGTTTTTGGCATTTAAAAATAGGGAAAACTTGTTACAACTGCAGGGCGCTGTTGAAACCTGGAGTACTGGTAGAGATATTTGTATCATCCACAGCCATGGTGAGGTGCCAGAGGACTGGAGGATGGCTAATGTTGTGCCTTTAAAAGCTGCAAGAAGCCTGAGAACTACAGACCAGTGAGTCCGAAATCATTGGTGGGTAGGTTGTTGGGCAGGATTGAAGGCAAAGAATTACATGATTTGGAGAGGCAAGGACTGGTCAGGAATAATTAGCATGGCTTTGTGTAGGGGAAATGTTTCTCACTACGTTCATTGAGTTTTTTTTTGAGACTGTGGCCAAGATGATAGATGAGGTCAGAGTGGTAGATGTTGTCTATGTGGACTTTAGCAAAGCCTTTCACAAGGTTCGACATGGTAGACTGGTTAGTAAAGTTAGATCACGAGATTCAGAGAGAGCTCGCCAACTGGATACAAAATTGGCTTCACAGTAAGAGGTAGAGGGTGATGGCAGAGGGTTGTTTTTAAAACTAGAGGCCAGTGACCAGTAGTTTTTTGCAGGGACAAGTGCTGGGTCACTGTCGTTTGTCATTGATATAAACAATTTGGCTGAGAATTTAGGAAGCATGATTAATAAATTTGCAGATGACATGAGGAAGTTATCTAAGGTTACAAAGATTACAAGTGGACCAAAAGGCCAAGGAGTGGCAGATTGAGTTTAATTTTAATAAATGGGAGATGTTTCATTTTGGTAAAACCATCAAGGGCAGGATTTTTACAGTTAATGAGTGTGTGTCCCGGGGAGTGTTGTTGAACAGACAGACCCAAGGGGTTCAGGTACTTAGTTCTGTGGAAGGTGCATTACAGGTAGACAGAATGATACAGAAGACGTGGTACACTGGCCCTCATCGCTAAAATCATTGAGTATAAGAGTTGGGACATTAATGTTGAGGTTGTACAGGATGTTGGGGAGGTCACTTTTGCAGTAGTGTTTTCAGTTCTGATCATCCTGTTATAGGAAGGATACTAATAAATTGTAGCGTGTACAGTTTGGGTCTCAATTTGTAATAAAGGAGAAACTGGCATTGCAAGCTATTCAAAAGAGACTTACTAGGCTGATTACTGAGATGAAAGAGACTTTTTAAGAATGGCAAAATAGTTTAGGTCTTTATTCACTACCATTTAGAAGAATGACAATGTTCTTACTGAAACATACAAGATTTTGAGGGTACAAGAACAGAAATTGCTGGAAAAGCTCAGTAGGTTAGGCAGCATCTGTGGAGAGAAATCAGAGTTAACATTTCAGGCTGAGTGACCATTCCTCAGAATCCTGCTGAGCTTTCTTAGCACTTCCTATTTTCATTACTGATTTATAGCATCTGCAGTTCTTTCAGTTTTTAAGATTCTAAAGGTACTCTGACAGGTTACATGTTGACAAAATGTTTTCAATAGCAGGAGAATTCTCAAGCAGCATAAAGGGATACTCATTTACATATGAGATTCTTCTCCCAGAGGGTAGTGAATTCCTGAAATTTTCTAACACAGAGTTGAGGAGACTAGATCACACAGCATTTAAGGGGCAGTAGATAGATTTTTGAAATATCAAGGAGTCAAGGGCTGGAGAGCTACACATATGATGAGTTGAGGCCTGGAGCATTTTAACAATGATCTTACACAATGAAGTGTTAGGCTCAAAGAGCTGAATTGCCTATTCCTGCTCCTACTTCTTGGAGAACACATCTTGAAATCAGAGAAGTTAGAGAGGCTGCCAGTAAAAGAATCAATAAAGTGCTGCTGCAGTAGATGATCTATCAAATGCATTTCTTTGTACTGCAACAACTTGACTATTAGAAATACTACACATTGAACAAAACAGCTGTAGAGTCATACAGATGTACGGCATGGAAACAGGACCTTGAGTCCAATCTGTCCATGTTGACCTGATATTCTAAACTGATCCAGTCCCACTTGCCAGCATCTGACCCATATCGTCCTAAATTCTTCCTCTTCAAGTACCCATCCAGGTGACTCTTAAATGCTGTAATTGTACTCACTTCCACAGGCACCTCATTCCATACATGCACCACCCTCCACATGAAAAATGTTGCCCCTTAAAAGGTCCCTTTTAATTCTTTCCCCTCTCACCTTAAACCTATGCCCTCCAGTTTTGGACTCCCCTACCGTGGAGAAAAGACCATGGCTATTCACCCTATCCATGCCCCTCATGATTTTATAAATGTCCAAAAAGGTCCTCCCTTCAGCATCCAATGCTCCAGGGGAAATACTCCTAGCCTATTCAGCCTCTCCTCATAGCTCAAACCCTGGCAACATCCTCGTAAATCTCTTCTCAAATTACCTTAGAGCTGTTAAAGGAGTTAAGTCAAACTTAATTCGTTGTCTGAAAACTACCAGGCTGAAATTACTTGTTTTGTAAGAACCTTCATCCAAAACTAAAGCACAAACATTCTGATCATGTCAGTATTTATAGGAAATCCAGTTCCAAGTCCACAAACTGCAAGATTACATCGATTCTTATTTTTATGTTAGAAGAATCAACTACAATCCTAAAAGCCCAACAAAAAATTAATTAAGGTTGTATTTATTTTGTTCCATTAGAATCCAGTAACTGGAATAATTTGCCATAGTACGTAGCTCAACATGCATTGTACATGGAAGCTTGATTATGCTGACCATACATATATACTCACTGACATTCAGCTCAATCGTAATGCAATTACAGCAGTCTTGGTTTGGACTTCAAGGGCAAAACAAAAATTGATCCATGACACCCTACATACTTTAAACAAAGCATAAAGCCAAAGTTGTAAACCAGCCATGAACAGGCCATAGATGGGATGTTTCCCCAGGTGCTGTGTTTTGAACCAGGAGACAGAATCTCAGAATCCACAGTAGGCCATTTAAAATAATTAGGTAACTAATTGGGGAATTCCCTCCCTCACAGCGTTGTGGGTCAGCCTGCAACATATGGACAAAAAATGAGCAATAAATGCTGGCCAGCCATTGATGCCCACCTCCCATGAGAAATTTTTTTTAAAAGACTTGAGAAGGTGGCGCTACAAATATCCCATCCTCAATAATGCTGTGTCCAATACATGAAAAAGACATGGATGAAACATTTGCAACCATCATTAACAGCAATTGTGCAGTCAAATTCCAAACAAAACCATCTACAAGTTCAGGAACAAAAACAAATTTGCTGGAAAAGCTCACCAGGTCTGACAGCATCTGTGGAGGAGAAAACAGAGTTAACTTTGAGTCTGGTGACCCTTCCTCAGGCAGTTCTGAGGAAGAGTCATCGGACCTTAAAAGTTAACTCTGTTTTTCTCCTCCACAGATGCTGCCAGACCTGCTGAGCCTTTCCAGCAACTTTGTTTTTGTTCCTGAAATTTACAGCAGCCACAGTTCTTTTGATTCTTACCATCTACAAGTTCGCTAGCAATACCACCATAATAGAACAGAGATCAAACAACGATGAATATAGAAAGGAGATGGAGGGCTTGGTGACATGGTGCAATGATGACCTCTCTCGCTCTCTATGACAGCAAAACTAAAGAACTGATCATTGACTTCTGAAAGAAAGGAGGAGAACATGCCCCCATCTACATCAATGGAGCAGAGGTTGAGAGGGTTGACAGCATCAAGTTCCCAGGAGTGATGATAAGTGATAATCTGTACTGGGGCTTCCTATGTAGATGCAATTATCAAGGCAGCACAACACCTCTTCTTCTTTGGGCAACT
The DNA here is from genome assembly GCF_030684315.1 of Stegostoma tigrinum. Lineage (NCBI taxonomy): Eukaryota > Metazoa > Chordata > Chondrichthyes > Orectolobiformes > Stegostomatidae > Stegostoma > Stegostoma tigrinum. Next base: position 34,148,753 of record NC_081374.1, read on the forward strand.
CAGGAAATTTGGCATATCCATAAGGACGTTCACTAACTTCTGCACGCTAGAAAGCACTATATCCAGGTATATCATGAACTGGTATAGCAACTGCTTTGCCCAGGACCATAAGAAACTATAGAAGGTTGTGTATACAGTCCAGACCATCATGGAAGCCAACTTTCCATCTAGGGACTCTATTTACATGCTATGGAAAGTCTGCCGACAGCACCAAAGACTCATCGCACCCAATAACGTTCTCCCTTAACCTCTTCTGTTAGGAAGATACAGAAGCTTAAATAAATGCTACAGCAAGATCAAGAACAGCTTCTTCCTTATCGTTATTAGACTGATGAATGGGCTCTCTAACTTCAAATAATGATCTTGCATCATACATGCCCCGTGCGATGTAACCTGCATGCTTTACTCTCTCCAAGCTTTTTTGTCACCCCTATAATCTGTATGCCCTTACTTACTATGATCTGCGTGTACTGCTCACAAAGATTTTCACTGTACAAAAAATACACGTGAGAACAAATAAATCAAATCAAAAGAACTGAGCGATTGATCCATCTATATCTCCTCCACAGGGACACACAAATACCAGTCTTCAATCAATTTAATTCAGCATGCACGTTAAAAGAACCAGTCAAGGACACTGAACACTGCAAACGTCGTGAGGCTGACCAACGTTCTGGCAATACTACTCAATGCTTTTGCCGTAGAATTAGCCATAATCCTTGTCATACCATGCAGTTATAACAACAGCACTGTTTAAATTGGTAAAAATGTGTCCTGTCCATAAACTGAAAAAAACCCAACCCACAATCAGTTATGGAAAGGGTCAACAAGTGAACTATCAAACAACACATGGTATGAATGATCTCAAATGATTCGAACATGGCCAAACAAGCTGAAGCCCAGGAGGTGAAGAAGAAAGCGATCACCCAAGACATCAAGACAGCATTTGACCAAATATGGCTTCAAGATGTCTCGTAAAAAACTCATTATTGGCAGTCATAGCAAAAACTCTTCACTGATAGATTTTGTACCTAGTACAAAACAAGATTGTGGTGGTTTCTGGAGATCAATCATTTCAGCCCAAGGATATTGCTGGAGCTCCTCAGGGCATGGTCTCACACCGAGCCATCTTCAATGACTTCAACAAACTTCGCTTCATACAATCTAAAAGTGAAGATATGCACCAAACGCTCCATTTGGAAGTACTCAGGTACTGGAACACCCACACCACATACGGCAAGACATGAACACATTCTGATTTGGGCTGACACATGGCAAATAACATTCAAACTACAAGCGCCATGCACTGACAATCTCCACCAAAAGAGAATCTAACCATCTCCCTTTGACATTCAATTGCAATTTCATCGTTAAATCAACATGCCGCATATTATTCGATTAGATTCAATTCCCTACAGTGTGGAAACAGGCCCTTTGGCCCAACAAGTCCACACTGCCCCTTGAAGTATCCCACCCAGACCCGTCCCCCTATAACCCACACACCCCTGAACACTACGGGCAATTTAGCATGGCCAATTCACCTAGCCAGAACATCTTTGGACTGTGGGAGGAAACCAGAGCACCCGGAGGAAACCCACGCAGACACGGGGAGAATGTGCAAACTCCTCACAAACAGTTACCCGAGGCTGGAATTGAACGCGGGTCCCTGGCGCTGTGAGGCTGCAGTGCTAACTACTGAGCTACCGTGCCGCCCTACGGAGCGGGAGGATCCCTACCATTGACAAGAAACTGAATACTTTTCTAATTAAGACATCTCATATCCACTATAAATCTAGAGACTTCCTTCATTCAAAAGACTTCTTTAAAAACTGATAGTCTTTGCAGCCAGCTTCTCCAACTGTGCTCAGATCCACACAACAACTGTGAACCGCTTCATGGTTATCTGCTACGTTAATAGCTTCTGGATGAATGAAACAAATGACATCACTGCGTCATTTGCTCTTTTGCAAAATGTAACTGATCAGTCTTATTTTAATCACTTGAGAAATTCACATTACTACATTTACTGTATCATATAACAGAAATTTACCCTTATCCCTCCCATTCCAGTCCTCTAAAAAAAAAGCATTCAATGGCTTCAGTACATCATAACCAGGAAAATGAATAGGTTTCAAAAACAGGAGGATACTAATTTTGCAGGTTCCAGATGTCTGCTTTTGCATAAATATGCAGAAACTGAAGACACCAATTTCTATCTTCCAACATTCTCACATTAAAACAGCTCAGCCACATTGCTATTTGCACATGAAACTCAAAACTACCTGCATTTTTGTGTAGTCATTTCACTGAACCAGGCGTGGTTAAATGCTGAGCAGTCAAATTATGTTCAATAACATTTTTAGCTACAACACTGATCAAATTTCAATATCTAGTGAAAAAGCTCAGCAACACAGAGGATAACCACGAAGCATAATCAGTTCAGCAACTATTGTATCTAAAACAGAGATGTGATGTGATTGTAATATTTCCAAAAGAAAGTAACACATTGCTAGTTTGCCCATGCTTAAGCTTCAAAAATAGTCACTTGATAATGCAGTATTTTATCAGTACTTGTTGCGGAACAACAAACCAGCTCAGCGAGTTAACCACCCTCAACACCCACAGCCCGAGCTACAAATTTACTCCAAAACATTGGTACTTTATCATTGCTGAAAACTGCGACATGTTGCCAAAGCTTTTCAACTTGCACTGATCAGAACAGAATGCAAGAAAACAATTAAAATATATAGTACAAGAGCAAGGAATTCTGATTAGCTTACAAGTTGACTTTGAATGGCCAAGCTATTGCTATGGAGTAAGCAACAGGAAACAATTAAAAGGCAATTCTAAAGACTGTAAGGCTTGCACATATCCCTCTTGTTAGCACAGAATAACCCGTGTATCATTTCTAGCAAATATACACTACAAACTCCACTGATTATCTTAAATTTGTTTTTGATGTACCTGTTGGCATCCTCAGGATTGTTCAGCAAGTACTTGCTCAGAATCACATCCAACTGTAGAAATCTGGTGTTTCCCAAGCATGGGATGATCGTGTGCTATAAACTGTGATCATCCGAAGTTCTGCATTCATGTGTAGTCCAAATCAGTGTGAAGTAGAAAAGTACATCTACATATCTGTCTTTCAGGGATATTTACGTCGACAAGTAATTTTACTTCAAATAATTCTTACTTAAATCACTAAACAATACTGACCATATTATTTTTCTCAAATTTGCATTCAAATAGTTCCTGGAATAACAAACTGGAACATTTTATTAGTGGTGCTAACATTAATCAGTCAAAGTGCTATATTAAATTAGTCAAAGCCAAGTAAAATCTTTTGCACTTCTGTTCATTTCTTCAGATGTCATGTCTATTCTCAAAACATATTGACTTGTCCCATTTTATATTGTGCAATATAAATAAAAACTTAAATTCTAATGAGTAAATTAACAGAAACAAACTATGGGAAATTGTAATAGATCTTCTCATCTGTGCAAGAAAAATAAATTAAATGCAGTAAATTGACTCCATTTGGGAACGTGTTAACAACAAAGCAATTTTTTTTTGTTAATCCTTCAACAGTTACAAATTGCGATTTCCATTCAGTCCATGTTAATTAAAACACAGTTAAAATTGGGAACTTTTTGTTTGTCATAAACAAGTTAGTTCTCTTTGTTCAGTGAAGTACAAGTTAAAACAACATGAAAAGATGATGGAATTAAATCTGACTACAAAACTGGAAGCCCCAACAACTAGATAAGGCACTGACTGAAACACTACTACTCAAACATGGTATATATCAGACAGCTCTACTACAATATCAACGACACACCTCAAGGAAGTAAGGGATTAAAAAAAAAGAAAAACACCATCTCCTGATGCCTAAGTTCATCCATAAACTAAAGCACAAACTAATTCTTTGATTTTCTGTTAAAGAACACATACTGTCATCGCGACATGCATTTAAGAAATCTAGTTTCATGTTCAAAAACAACAGGGGATAAATTTCTGCTTGTATTCCTTTACAAATTCTTAATTTGCTACTATTAATTTATACAGTTTAATTTTTTTTTATTTATAATCGCTCCAACTCAGCAGTTGAATTTTTTTTAACATTGCAAGAACATCATATGCTTTGCAGTAGGAAACTGAATCACCAATACTTTGGAGAATATACCATTAAAACATCAAAACCAGTCAACAGTTTCAGTGGTTGAAATTGCACTGCCACATTTACGATCTACACAGCCAAAAATCACTGTAAAAGTTCAAAACCACAGGATAATACTTTATTTTTGATCAGGCCAGAAAATGCAATAAAACAGGTTCCACTTCAAAAACCTCAGTACAGCACAACTTTAATGTTGCAAAGTCAGCTCTAACAATTGCTCAGGGACTGCTGTACTGAAGTGTTTCATTACCCTAAATGTAGTTTTCAAAAATATTATGATAAAAGCTGATTCTCTTACCCATACTCTTACAACATAAGGAAGCAAAGCTGAAAAATAAGAGCATTGTAGACATTTACACAATCACACAAAGAACAGCTTTCACTTGCCACATAGATAAGGCAGAGATCCAGACCAGTAGGCATAACCACAGCCTAATAAAACTACTCATTTTCTCACCAGCTCAAAATGCACAGAAAAGCACAATTCTTTACATTTACACGAGTGGGAGAGATCGGGAGAGAGGGAGCAAGCAAGAAACTGACGAAGAGGGCAAAGTGGAAAGAGGAATACTCTACTGCTGATATGTAACTAAGAAGGAAGCTTTGATCATAGTGAAAATATCTATACCTGTGGCAATCTACAACAAAAGGCCACAGAGCCAACCACAGAAAAGATACAGGAACACCGAGCTCCAGTAGGTGACTGAGACAATGGCCCTTATTAGAGCAAGGAAAGAACATGGTCTGGTGATTAAAATATTCACCCAGAGCCCCCGCAGTTCCCACTTCAAATTCAGTTTCAGAAAAAGCATTACTTCAGTTTTAAACAGAAGTTCAACTTCATGGGTAACTGCAGTCAACTGTGGCCTTCCTAAAACAATGTATTATGATCTTACGAGATCAAGAAAACCATTTGGCAACACCCAACGAATTATGTTTATAAACATTTAATTAGCAAAACAACCACGATCCAAAGAACATGAACAGGAAAGATGAATGTCATCTTTTCTAGATCATAAAATCCTGAATGGCAACATATTTTAGAAGTTGACATGCAAGGAATTCCCAAATGTGTTTTGGGTTCAGAAGCTGAAGGGTTCAGATTCCTGACTCAATATACTCCAAAGGTTTGAAATGATTGCAATCATCTATTTTTGCACTATGATAAAGCAGTCTATAATTACATTATTCCACTGTACAGCAGGAGGAATGCGAAATTATAGATCACATGATTGTGATTTACATTATGTTCTATCATAGGTAATGCAGAGGGTAGTGAATTCGATATTTGCAAAGAAAATTCTGAAAGTATGACATGTATATGTGTTAATTACAGTGTGTTGGTGCAAACAGGCTTTAGGTTTACAAATGACAGCAATGGAGAAGGAGCTTTACAGTCAGTGCTTTGCAGCAGCCAGTAATATCAGGACAAGTATAATCTAAACTCTCCTTTGAACAGTCCCAAGTGTTTGCAGCTATTCTGGCTTTGGATTTATCTGGGTGAAGACGAGAAAAGGGATCATCTTCATTCAAAAACATGATAACACTTTCATCGATATTTCAATAAATATTTAAGAACTGAAGGAATGGGACAGTTCAACCTTAAAATGGCACAAAAATCTTTGTGGTTACAGGGCATTAATACATGGAAGTAACCTAATTATAAATTAGACACCGAACAGCAGAATAATGAAACCAGAATTGAAATATATGCAAAATTATATTAAAGATGACTTGAAGATGATTCAGCAAATCTAAATGGTAGGGTCCTAGAGATGAAAGTCCTAATTAAAAGGAAGCACACAATGTTTCGATGGGTGCCTGTATGTTGTTTCTTGATGGATAAGTAAGATCAAGTTGTTGTGGTGATGTGGATTAGAATTCATCATGTTGAATGTAGAGCTCGTCTGCATTTGAAAGCAGCAAAAAGTACCAATGCCTCCAACACAATATCAAAGGAATTCACTGGACTTGTCTGTACTTAAGAAGGGTATTTGAGAGAGACATTTCAACTAAATGAAGAATTTCACATCGTTCAGGAGATACCAACTGACCAGAAAAATTACACCTTTAGGTGTCTATAACAGCTCCAAGCTAGTACTCTTTGATGCAGTTTGTCGGGTGGGTCAGAAGGCACCATACAGTTGATTTTCAACTATAAGTTCCAGTCTAAAAGCTGTATTTTTTTTTATTTTTCTACAGGATGTCAGCATACAGACAAAGCCAACATTTGGGCCCTCAAAATTATGTATGCATCAATAAGGTCACCTCTTCTAAACTCCATGGAGTACAGGCTCAACCTACTCAACATCTCCTCATAAGAATATCCCTCCATACATGGGATCAATCTATTTAACCTTATCTGGACCAGGTCCAACGCCAATCTATCTTTCCTTCGATAAGGGAGCCAAACCTTTTCACCGTATTTTAGCTCTGGTTTAACTGGTGTCCTATTTAGTTTTAATAAAACCTTCCTATTTTTATACTCCTTTCTCATTGAAATAAAGGCTAACATCTCAATTTCTCTCCCCTATTATCTGCTGGCCTTTATGCTTGCTTTTTTATGATTTATGCATGACGACTCCTAAATCCTTCTGTGCTACAGGTTTCCACAGTCTTTCTCCATTTAATTAATACACAGCTCTTGTATTCTCACTTTGCCAAAGTACGTAGCCTCTCCATTTTGTACATTAAATTTCATCTGCCAAGATTTTGCTCACTCACTTAACGTGTCTATGTCCCTCTGCAGACTACCATTTGCCTTCTCACTCACAGGTGTGTCATCCAAAAACCTGACTTTTGGACATTCATTTTCCTATATATTTGTAACTAATTGTACCCGAGCACTGATCCTTGTTGCAGCCTACTAGTTATAAGCTGTTATTCTGAAAATGTACCTCTACTCCAACTCTGTCTTCTATTAGTCTGCCAATCTTCACCACCTCTAGCAGGATGGCTTTTCATCTCGTTAAGTAGTTTCATGTGTGATACTTTGTCAAATGCCTCCTGAAAATTCAAATACATTACAAGCATTTTCTGGACTAAAATCGCAAATTATCAAAAAGTGATTGCCAGGTTTAGGGTAGAACTTTAGTTCAATAAGTTGAACCTTTTCCTTTCAGAAAAGCAACAAACTTGCAATTTTACACAACAGCAGAACATAACTGAAAAGTAACATTAGAAGTCACTATCCTCATCGTTGCCCTCACAGCACCACTCCCCCCCCACAAAAAAACAAAGCATCTATGATGAGTCAGAATAGAATAAATCTTATATAACAGGCACATTAGCTAACATTTATCCCTCTAAAAATATGCCATTTTCTGACCTAAAGCACTATAAAACATGCTCCTAGAACTTTGTTCAGCAGTTGCCCCCTTATAATTTCATCTTTGAGTTTTAGTTTGGCCCTCCTCTCAGCAACACATGCATTGAGAGCAATTATCAGTGCAAAACAGTTCTACAACTTTAACTCCTAGAGTTACTCAACAGCTTAGCAAAAAGGTTATATTATTTAATAACATGCTGTCACAAAATATTCATAGTTTTCTGGAGATAGGGAGATGTAACTGGGAGTGCCCAAAACCAACTTGTGGAAAGAAACACAGTATAGAGTTGGAGGAACACAGTAGGCCAGGCAGCATGAGGAGCAAAGCTGACATTTCGGATAGCAGCCCAAAAAACTGTTTGCTGTTCTCACAACACATTTCAATGCATGTGAATATGTGTCATTTGAAAATTTCCATCTGCTGCTGCTACTTCCTGAGAGATTTATAATAAACACATATCAAAAACCCACTTCTGACTGCTGTGAAACTTCTCTGTTAAAAAACCTGTTAAAAACAGGTTGGACGTCTAACATTCGGCTGCCCAAAAACACAAGTGGAAATGAAGAGGCCTTTCTTGGGCTGCTCCCAAAGGCCAAATTAATATGTTGTGGATTCAGATCCTCAGAGTTCATTGTGAGTTTTTTGTTTAAAAAAGATTATCTCGTCCCAATCCAATCTTTTCTCTGACGGGCAGTCAGAGATTCTCTCCAGTTTGCAACAATCCTGGCCACTCTCAGAGCACAGGAACAGAAACCAGTTATTACTCCCTACCGTCATGAGGAAATTAGGGTATGTTTTCACTTCTTGAAATGGACCAATATCTGGTCTGTTTGCCTAGGTTCAAGTCCCACCTAATCCAGAGGTGCATAATATCTCTTCACAGGTTTATTAGGAAAATATATCTAATTGCTAAATGATCCAAAGTAAGCAATGGCCTTTGTCCAGATGATGTTGGATTTCAAACATGGCACCTTTACATCTGAATTTTCAAACTGATTCATCTTCATGGAAACTGCAGAATTTAGAACGTAGGGCTTGGGTAGTGCTGCTTGGTTTTAAGAAGTAATGAGTTTACAAGTACAACAGTTTTAAACATAAAACTGGCATTTTACTGAACATGTCATAATTCTTTTGTGCAAAAAAAAAAGTAAAACCCACCAACTCTTGTCTAATTATCAATAACGGAATAGCTCTCTTAACTTATCTTTGGAAAAGACAGTTGACCGTATAGGAAGGTATGCATCTACTACCAGGCTTGAGCATTTGCCTTCACTGCACTGCTCTTAAATAGGAACAGAAACAGAACTAGCAATGAGCTGCAGAACTAATGAAATCAATCTTTTCTTTTGTGGTAATAAATATGACACTCACCATTTCAACTGCAACATTATTATGTATTTGATATGACCACTAGATTGTTTAAGCTAATTTCCTGTTTCACTAAACAGAAATGCTTACAAAAAGCTGAACATAACTGACATGATATGTACCATCAGCTAGTCAAGCTACATATAATTGATGGACCCCAAGATCAAAAACTTTGAATAATTAACAATACAGGATCATTCATGTTACATTAAATTCAAAAAAAATTCTAGTCTCACTGCATAGATGGCCAACCAATAAAAACACAAAACAAGGTAAAAAATATTAAAGTATTTAATCAAAAGGAACTGAAAGCTGAGACAACATATGCAGTGAGTGAAATACAGAACAGAGGTTAATCTTTTATTTACAGACACATACGTCACAATTATACACATTTAACCAAAAATCTAGTTTGGGTCCCAGTATGAGTGATAGCTCAGACAATAATTGCCCAAAAGATTAAATTTCCAATTAAAATGCAATTAGCACCAAGTTAGACATCTTGCTAGAGACCAAGTTCTGCATTTTAACTCTAGATTCCCTGCAGTGATAACAACATATGAATTTACTTTTGTATTTTAGCCTCAAACTTATTTTGAATGACAGCAGGTTTAAAGAAAAGCTAAAAAAAAAGCCCTGAACTTTTAAAGTTTTATTGTAGCTTTAGCAGACTATAATGCATTTCGAGGGTCTATCTCCTCCATCCAACCTTCATTACACAAATAAAGATTCTAGTCCCAACACTTAACAACATTTTCTTAATTCTTTCATGGAACGCAAGCATCCCTTAAACTGAGTGACTTGCTAGGCCATTGCTAACGGCAGTTAAGAGTGAATCAAGCCTCTCGTTTAGTAATCCATCGATATTATCACTATTCCACCATCTCCCAACATCATGACAGTTGTGATTCAGTGAAGGAAATGTAGTTGAAATCAGTGAACAAATGATTAGATTCCCCCTTGCTGGAAATGGTCATTTGCTGACAATTGTGCAGCACGAAAGTCACTTGCCACATATCACCTCAAGCCTGAATGTTGTCTAGATTTTATTATGTGGGAACATGGGCTGCTCCTGCTTATGAGGGAGTCACAAAAGGTACTGAGTGCTTCATCAGCAAACATTTTCACAATCTGACCTTATGAAAGTAACAAACTTTAATGAAATAACTTCATCCAGCTGACCATAAATTTTCATTCCTAAATCCATAGATTGAACTATGTTGATATCCCCACTGAACGGAATACTTGTCGATGTTTGTGCACATTACATGGAAATATTGCTACAATACCAGTTACAGACTTGAAAAATCTGAAGGCTCAAATCTCCTGGAGCCTTGGTTAGAATGTCTGATTTTTTTAAATCTTAATTTATCAATAGCAAACAACCCACAGCTTTTCAATTGTTACAATGTCACAAGCAGTAAAACCTGATTATTCAGGAGTGCTGTTTGAGCAGGAAGATAATTTAGTATATTTTAGATGAATATACAAAAATGTAAACATACAGCATTTTCTTTTAAGCTAAACTTCAAAAGATTCAGCATTGTAAAATGATCAGAATCAACACCAAGTCTCTCTGCACCCCTGTGTTGACATATTCAGCTAAACTCTGCATTTGTCAAGAATCAATCTGTGTCATCCTTATTCAAAAGCAAACAGTCAGGGCAGAGGGGCAGAAGAATTATTTTGTGAAAGATATAGTTTCTTCATTTGGGATGTTTGAAACTCAAGAGTAGAACTTGATGCAAATTGAACTTTGGATATAAACGTTCTCATTTGATTTTTTTTTAAACATAAAGCAGCTGTGGCTATAGAACCAGGTGTATATGCAATTTATTTACACACAAACATTTTAGGTTTTTCACCAGTTTCAGTGATGTTCAAAATGGCTGCCTGGAAAGTGGATTGTTTGTTTTTATAATTTTGTGGCAGGATTTCCTAGCAATCAGAAGCCAGTCATTAATATTAGCATCAGCCTATCATTTCAAGGATTAGTTTCCACTTGCCAGTAAGAATGCGGTTGTGTTATGCACCTGCATTCTAAACCCTCCTGTCATGACAAGATACAGCTACACCTGAATCTTACTAGCAGGATGCTGTAGCTTCTTGCACTCCTTCACCACGGGGTGGTAAGAAACCTTCAGTGGAAAATTTCCTAATCAATCTGTTCAAAAGATATTACTACACACCTCTGGAGGAGGTAGAACTTGAAGCCGGGCCAGCTGGCTCAGTGGTTGGGGTATTACCACTGCACCACAAGAGCCCTGAAACCTACAGTGGGATGTTATTTTAAAGATTATCAACAGTTGATAACGTACAGACACTCCCAAACTACCTCACTACAACAACCAAATTTTGTATCAGATGCCATAAGCGCACTGAGGGGTAACTTCTTAAGGCAGAGTGTGGTGCATGTGTGAAATGAGCTGCCAGAAGGCAGGTACAATTACAACATTTGAAAGGCATCTGAATGGGTATATACATAAGGAGGGTTTAGAGGGATATGGGCCAAATCAAATTGACATCTGGTCATCATGGACGAGTTGGATCGAAGGATCTGTTTGTGTGCTGCAAGACTCTGACTTCTACAACTAAAAGCTATACTACTGAGGCTACCATTTGTACTGGTACTATTACATGCAGTGGTTTTAATTTGGTACAGAGATGTGAGCCATATAATTATTAGTTGACAATATTAATCAATCAGAAGCTGTATTGAGTAGCATGCCATAACCATACTATTATGCACATTTATAGCTTGTAATTTGCTGGAACTTGTGATCAAAAATCAATTAAGCAAAACTCAATTGTTTGCAAAGTAGGAAGTAGATTTTAACATACGTCATTTACAAGTTAGTTTTTGCAAATATTCAACACAATACTCAAATTAAGAATTAAGAATTGCAGGTCAAGTGAACTATTTCAAATGGGTGAAGATTGCCATTAAACAGACACAAATCTGTAATTATAAGACTTTACACACCAAAAAAGTTATAAAGAGTTTTCTTGTTCAAAGCAAAAATATACAAATCCTTTTGTTTTTAGTCAAAGTCTAAACATACTAAATAGCGTATTTCTACAGTTTTGAAAGATAAGCTTTAATATTTTACACACTGAGACAAAATAAATTATCTTCGGGTCTGGAATTTGCTCAGCATGGGCACATGCATGTGCACCCAAACCCCCACAATTTAAAAACAAATCTAAAGTTTAGACAGCTGGAAGTTATGCATGCATCAATTTAATAACTAAATTTTGTGTTGGTCTTCATAAAAGACAGGAAGCCATATACCATAAAGAGGGCCGTCAGGGGCTGAGATAATGAGCAAGGAGCATAAAGTAACTAATATTAAAATCAATGTATAGTGACACTTAATGCACTAAAGAATCACAACTGGAGAGTGACTGCACAGTTTGGTGATACAGAAGGATTTGGGTGTCCTAGCATATTACTCAAAGTCAGGAGGCGGGTACAACAAACAATTTGAAAGGCAAATGAAATATTGCCACTTATTGCAAAGGAAATGGAATAAAAAGAGAGATATTTTACAGCAGGTGTACAGGGTTATGGTGACACTACATCCGGAATACTGGGCACAGCTTTGGTCTGTGAAAATAGAAATTAAAATGTGCTAGAACCAGTTTACACAAGGTTTGCTCAACTCATTGGTGACATTAAAAAAGAGAAAATTAAACAAGTTAGGTCTATACACAATGAAGTTCAGAGGAATGAGGAATGACTCACTGAAATAGAAGATCCTGAGGGGACTTCACAGCGTGGATAAAGGAGTATATTTCTTCTTATGGGGGAGATGAGGCTTAAAAATAAATCTCCCTTTAAAAGAGTTTTTTTTTCCTGAGGCAGATTACACTGCTGAGTTCAACATCCCTAGAAAGCAGTAGAGGCTGGAACTGTGAAGTTATTTAGTCTGCTTTGGATATATTGTTGGTCAACCAAGTAGACAAGGGAATGAAGGGTTAAGCAAACACAAAGGAAAATGGAGTAGAGGCCATAATCAGACCAGCCTCAATCTTGTCAAATTGCGGACTGGCTCAAAAGACCAAATGGCATACTCCTGTTCCCAAGTTTTACGTTTTAGATGCCCAAAATTTGATGACTTGCATCCTAAAATCTTACAAGAGCTATTTGCAGTGGCAGTAAATGCACTGAAGGTTTTCCAAAATTCAAAAGATTCCAGAATGGATTGTAAGTTAGCAAATGTAACATTGTTATTCGAGGAAGGGGGCAAAACACACGTGTAGTATACTTGAATTTCCAAAACACATTTGACAAGGTGCCTACTTCTGTTCCTACTTCTTATATTCTTGCAGCAAGGCTAAACAAAAATCACATTCTGAAAAGATTTTATACTGATTCATTAACTTGAGGAAACACGTTGCAATAAATGAAATGGAATTTAAAAGGTTCTAGTAATGTCAAGAATTTCTTGTACTCACGAGCTGCTGTGCTTAATTTTTGAAGGTCACAGGTTGTCCTATGAAATAAGATCAGAATAAAGGATTGCCCAGAGTCTGTACCAATGTTCTGAAGGGTCACTGGGCCTGAAACGTTGATTATGCTTTCTCTCCAAAGGAGTTTAACATCAATGGTGAGAGATAGGATTTACATGCATGTGGAGAGGCAAAGACTGATTAGGGACAGTCAGGATGGCTGTGTGTGTAGGAAATAGTGTCTCAAGTTTTTTTGAGGGCGGAGCCAAAGATCAATAGGGCAGAGCGGTAGACATTGACAAGGTTCTGCATTGTGGACAAAGTCTTTAGTAAAGTCCACATGGACTAATTAATAAAGTCAGATCACGTGGGATTCAGGAAGAGCTTGCCAAGTGGACACCAAACTAGCTTGACAGAAGGCGGCAGAGTGTGATGGCAGGAAGTTGATTTTCAGACTGGAGGTCTGTGACCAGTGATATTTTGCAGATGTTGGTGCTGGGTCCACTTTTCTGTGTCATTATCTACATGATTTCGACAAGAATTTAGGAGGCTAGTATGGTTAGTATGTTTGCAGATGACACTAAAATTGATGGTGCAGTTGACACCAAAAGTGGTTTTCTCAGATGACAAAGGGATCTTAATCAATTGGGACAGTGGGCTGACGAGTGGCGGATGGAGTTTGATCTGGATAAACATGAGGAATTGCATTTCTTTAAAATAAACACGTGCAGACTTTAATGTTAAGGCCATGGGTATTGTTGTCAAACAAAGAGGCCTAGGGGTTCAGGCGCACAGTCTTTGGAAAGTTGTGCCACAGGTAGGTAGGATGGTTAAGGCAGCGTTTAACACACTTGCCATTATTGCTCAAACCATTGAGTATAAGAGTTAGGACGTCATGGAGGTCATGTAGGATGTCAGTGAGGACACATTGGAGTACTCTGTACAGTTCTAGTCACCCTGCTATAAAGAGGATATTATTAAATTAGAGAGGATGCAGAAAAAAATTACCAGGATGTTGCCCAGATTGGAACGTTTGACTTACAAGAAAAGGCTGGATAGTCTGGGATATTTTCCACTGAAATATAGGAGGTTGGGGGTGACCACATAGAGGTCTATAAAATCATAAAGGGGCATAGGTAACATGAATAGCAAAAATAGCATTTTTCCTAGGTTAGAGGAGTTCAAAACTAGGTGGGCATATTTAAAAGATGAGAAGAGAAAGATTTAGAAGAAACCCGAGGGGCAACTTTTTCACACAGAGGGTGGTTCGTATGTGGAATAAGCTGCCAGAGGAAGTGAATGTTGCAGCTACAGTTATAACATTTAAAAGACATTTGGACAGGTACATGAATAGCGAAGGTTTAGACAGATATGAGCCAAATGCAGGCAAGTGGGACTAGTTTAGTTTGGGGAATCATAGCTAGCATGGATGAGTTGGGCCAAAGGGTTTGCTTCCTTGCTGCCAGAACAATTAATGTTCTTCAGCAATTTGTTTCTGTTTCAGATTTCCAGCATTCACACTTCTTTGTTTCTGTACAAGAGTAGTTAATGTGGTTAAAACTTAAATCATGGATTCTTCACATCAACATTGATTTTCATTCATATGCTTGAAAAGGTATTCAATAATTATATCTGGAAATGAGATGTCAAGGGACAGCATCAGAAAAATAACATTATTTAAGTTTTCTAAAACACAGACATTAAAACAAAACAAGTGAATGTGGAGATATTTCTCTATGAGCAATCCCAAGCTAACTTAGTTCATGATTTTTAATTAGCTACAACCTAAGGCAATTTGTCAAGAAAAGTTTACCAAGAGAAAAGAGCTGAGAAACAAAATGGAATGAAAGATATCAATTAATCCACTTGATAGGCAGGTAACATACAAACAATATAAATGAATACTGTACAGAACTAAATAAGACACAACTTCAGTACAGTCTGAACTGCAAATCCAAATGAAGCAAGGCATAATTTTTCTACTTGTCTAGTCAAATAATCATCACCATTCCTAACAATTGCTTACTTACAGATAATAGACAAATTAAGTTGGTCCTGTGTTCTTTATTCAGCATTTCAAAAAATACCCAGTGGTAGAATATCTATCTTGAAATGCTAAATCTTGGAAGTTTGCTTAGTGACTGGAATGTACTAATTTGCTATCATCTTCTCAAGCACAGGAACTGAGCCTAAATTAGACGCTGAATACATAAACTAAAAATAGTACTGCTAACAAGGACACTGCACCCAAGTCCCTTTCAATACAGCTGCTAATTCCATGGAATGAAACATACTCACTACCTTTCAAAATTACAACAGAATTTGGATACAGTTTGTCAAGATGGGGCATGTCTTGCTTACAGATTATGCTGACAGTGGATCTAATCCAGTTGAAAAAGTCAGAGGAGGAGAGTTTAATTCACAATTTATATCTGATCAAGGTGGTGGTAAACTTATGTCAGCAAACAGATAACATGTGACAGCATGCTTAAGTAGTGCTACTATACCACCACGTGCTTTATTCAGCCTTCAAGGTAAAACGATCATGGTCAGCATCCAGGGAGTTTGGTGAAGTTCAGTGGATTTGGTGGCAACTAAGTGAGGTGAATCTATCCCGTTAAATCAAAGAAAATATCACAAGTGTTTTCAGTTTTGGACAAATACCTGCTCAGGATTTCCTCTCCTTGCTTCTTCATCGATGCTTTGATATGTGCTTGATTTCAACGGAGCAAAAACCATTTCATTTTCTTGTACCAGGTGGCTTCAACCTACACGAGTTTCTCTGAACACTACCAAAAATGGTATAAGACATGATTCATTTTAAGTCTAATTCCAATCAGTGAACAATGCAATTATTTTCCTGCATAGGACATTTTATTTGGGCTAATCAGAAATGATGCAGGGATTCTACAAAGTAATTTAGAGCGATTGACATGACATTCTAATTGAGAAGAGATTTGCTGTCTGCACTATGTACAGGATTGCAATTCTTCTTCATAAAAAGTAATATATGGTTTTACACAGCAGAAAGATTTCCCATTGCAGTCACGATTAAAGTATTTGTAGAAATAACGGAACCATTTCAAGTGGGTATACCATAAGGCAAAATTGTACAATTCAATTTGCAAGATCCCATTTTCACAGTTCAAGCAACAAGGTCAGACTAAATCAAACAAAAAACAAAATTTGGGGGAAAAACATCCACATCTCTTTGCTGATTAACTTTCCAAACAGATCGGGGTAGTTGTTGCAGCAAACATGTTGAATCCCCCAGGACTGACTTTGTATTTATAATCATTCAATTCAGGCAAATGAACATACGTTTGAACTTTTATAATCATTTCCATACAGCAATTTATCACCATCATACAAGGCTTTTTATTTAAGACATCCAACAAGGTTTCACTGGACTGCCAATTGGTCTTCAACACTAAGTTGCAAGATTCAGAGCATGCCCTACTGCTATAGAGCCAAGAGGGCTGCTCAATGTTAAAGCTGGTGGTGGCGAGGTAACTGGGATTCTGCAAGAGAACTCTTTCAGAGTCCTTCAATTTTTTTCTTGGAATTCCATCTGATGGCAGAATTATTTGCTTCCAAGGGTGGCTGCATACTGAAAATGAGAGCGGTCCGCACTAAACAAAAGTAAACCGGAGGCACGATGCAGCTAATCTACACTGTTGGCACCTTGCAAGTCCCTTATGCACTGGAGGAGACACACAATAATTATGCAGGAGGGTCCCCACTACAGACAACACCACCAAACACAAGTCAAAATTATTCAACTCTCCTCAGACACTCAAATCCACAAAGTTCATACTTGTAATAAAATTAATGAATTTCAATTCTCCACTCTTTGAAGAAGTCACATCTCAATTCAGGTGTGTAGTGCTCCCAATTTGGATTCGCCGTTGAATTAAAAAACGTGAAAATTCCACCCAGTTATGCAGATCAACAACTGAAACTTATGCCTTTGTTGAGCACAAACATAGAAATAAAGAGAAGGTGGTCATTCAAGGCCATTCAACCATTCAAGCCTGTTCCACTATTCAATATAATCATGGTTGTTCATCCAACTCAGTACCCTGGCCCAATTTTTGCCCTACACCCTTTTATCCCTCATGCAGTAAAGAACTATAACTAGCTCCTTATTGAAAACATTCAAGATTTTAGTCTCAACTATTTTCTGTGGCAGAGAATTCCATAGGATTACCATTCCGAGTGAAGAAATTTCTCATCTCGGTCCTAAACAGCCTACCCCATGTCTTTATATCTGCAACCCCCAGTTCTTGGCTCACCAGTCATCAGGAACATCCTTCCTGCATTTGCCATGTCCATTCCTGTCACAATTTTTTTAGATTCCTATGAGAACCACGCCCCTCATTCTCCTAAACACCAGGGAATATAATCCTAACTAATCCAGTCTTTCTTCATATACCATTCATGGATGATGAGGATTCAATCTGAAAACTGTGTTGTACTCCCTAGAACATCCTCCTTCAAATAAGGAGGCCAAAACGGCACACAATACTGCACATGTGGTCTCATCAAGGCTCTGTATAAATGAAGCAACACAATCCTGGTCGACTGGGCAAATCCTCTTGCTATGAAAGGTCAACATACCATTTGCCTTCTTCACCATTTGCTGCACATTCAAGCTTATTTTCAACAAGTGAAATATAAAAGGACATTCAGTTCTTGTTGAATTTCCCCTTTCCAATCTATTACCAAATCAGACAGTAATCTGCCTAAAAACCGAAAATACTTTAAACTCACTGGTGCTTTCCACCATACGCAGAACCTTCCCTACCATGTGCCCGCCGCAATTAGCCACGTGGTCACCTTGGGAGCACCAACGGTTTCCACAAATTATGTCACATCCGCTGTCACCCAGTACACCACTTCCGATACAACCGACGCCATCAACGCCGCTGCTAATGCCGCCGCCTCAGTTTCCGAGATCAACACAGACATCGAAGACGCCGCTGCCGCCAACACAAACATTGAGGACGCCGCTTCCACCAACACCCGAGGCCCACTGCCTTCAGTCAGCATCTCTAGACAAGACAATGATAACCAGCACGGCCAAGTCTTCACCATTCCCCCAGACCTCCCACTTACTGAGGTCAAGCGGTCAATCCTAAATAAAGGACTCACCTTTGTCCCCCTCCACCCACACATCGAAAAATACAACTCTCGTCTGGACATTGAGCAGATTTTCCACTGCCTCTGCGCTCATTTCTTTAACCGTGAGCCTAACTCTCCCTCTACTGACCCCTTCTGCTACCTCCAATGCACCCCTTCCTCCTAGACACCACCCCAAGGCCTCCTACCCTCCCTCAACCTCTTCATCTCCAATTGTCATCGGGACATCGATCGCCTTAACCTCTCCACCCTTCTCACTCACTCCAACCTCTTCCCTGCCGAACATGCAGCCCTCCACTCCAACCCCAAACTCACCATAAAACCCGCAGACAAGGGAGGTGCAGTTGTAGTATGGCGTACTAACCTCTACATCGTCGAGGCCAGACGCCAGCTCTCTGACCACTCCCCCTATGGCTCCCTTAATCATGAACCTAACCCTGACCACCAAACCATCATCTCCCAAACCATCCAAAAACCTCATCACCTAGGGTGCCCTCCCACCCACAGCCTCTAACCTCATCGTTTCCCAAACCCACACTGCCCACTTCTATCTCCTTCCCAAAATCCACAAATCTGACTGCCCTGGTCGGCCTATTGTCTCCACCTGTTCCTGCCCCACTGAACGTATCTCCACCTATCTGGACTCCATTTTCGCCCCCTTGGTCCAGGAAGTCCCTACCTACGTCTGTGACACCACCCAAGCTCTCCGCCTCCTCCAGAACTTCCAAATCCCCGGTCTCCAACACCTCCTCATTTTTAGTATGGACATCCAGGAGGCCTTCCACTTCTTCCTGTCCCGCAGGCCCGACCAGTCCCCCTCCATTGACACCCTCATTGCATATCCGAACTCATCCTCAGCCCTTCCCACATCCTACAGACAAAGTGGGTAGCCATGGGTAGCCACTTGGGCCCAAGCTATGCCTACCTCTTTGTAGGGTACATGGGGCAATCCCTCTTCCAAA
Source organism: Stegostoma tigrinum (assembly GCF_030684315.1). Classification (NCBI taxonomy): domain Eukaryota; kingdom Metazoa; phylum Chordata; class Chondrichthyes; order Orectolobiformes; family Stegostomatidae; genus Stegostoma; species Stegostoma tigrinum. Next base: position 34,168,183 of record NC_081374.1, read on the forward strand.
GCTACACTCGCCTTATCCCTCGTCTCTTCCTCCGTTACATTGATGACTGTTTCGGCGCCACCTCACGTTCCCACAAGAAGCTCGAACAGTTCCCCACTTCACGAACACCTTCCACAACAAACTTAACCCCAACCTGGACCATATGACACCTCTCTCTCCTTCCTGGACCATTCTGGCATCCACCTGGAAAATGATATCCATTTTAAGCCTACCGACTCCCACAATTACCTAGAACATTCCTCCTCTCACCCACCTTCCTGTAAAAATTCCATCCTCTACTTCGCCTTTGCCAGTTCTGCTTCCGAGATGAGGCATTCCACTCCCGAACATCCCAGATGTCTCCTTTTTTTTCCAAGAACCGCAACTTCCCCTCCACAGTGATCGAAAATGCCCTCGATCATGTCTCCCGCATTTCCTGCAGATCATCCTTCACACTCCTATCTGCAATAATAACCAAAACAGAATCCCCCTCGTCCTCACGTACCACTCCAGCAACCTCCAAATCCAATGCATCATCCTCCAGCATTTCCACCATCTACAATCTGACACCACCGTCAAAGACATTTTTCCCTCCACACCCTTATGTGCTTTCCGGAGGGACCACTCTCTCCGTGACTCCCTTGTCACTCCGCACTCCCCTCCAGGCCCAGCAGCCCCAGCACTTTTGCACTTTTCCCTGCAACCAAAGCAAGTGCTTATACCTGTCCCACACCTCCCCCCTAACACTCATACCAGGCTATAAAGAAGACTTTTCACATCAAACAGATGTTCACCTGCACATCTGTTAATGTGATATACTGTATCTGTTGTGGCCTCCTCTACAATGGGGAAACCAAGCAGAGGCTTGGGGACCGCTTTGTGGAACAACTATGCTCAATTCGCAACAAACAACTAGACATGCCAGTCGCAAACCATTTCAACTGTCCCCCGCCCTCCCCTCCCTAATCCCCACCACCCTAACCATTCCTCCCACCTCAAGCCCCACCCCCATCTCCTACCCACCTACCTCATCCCGCCTCCTTGACCTGTCCATCCTCCCTGGGCCGACCTATCCCCTTCCTAACTCCCCATCTACATTCACCTTCACTGGCTCTCACGCGCCTCTTTGACCTGTCAGTCTCCTCTCACCCTAGCTTCTCCTTTATCCATCTTCTATCCACCTCCCCCTTTCTCTTTATTTATTTCAGAATTCACTTCCCATTCACCATTTCTGAAGAACAGTCTCGACCCAAAACATCAGGCATTCCTGCTCCTCTGATGCTGCTTGGCCTGCTGTGTTCATCCAGCTTCACACCGTGTTATCTCAGTGATCTGTCTTCCTGTTTTTAGTACCAAACTGGATAACATGACCATTTATCCACATTACACGTCACCTGCCATAATTATACGCACTTGGTTTATGAGCTCAGTTGGCTGGATGGCAACGCAGAGTGAAGCCAACAATGTCAGTTCAATTCGTGCACTGAGATAACAAAGTGTGTAAGTGGATGAACACAGCAGGCCAAGAAGCATCTTAGGAGCACAAAAGCAGCCATTTCAGGCCTAGTATGGTTGAGGCCCGAAACATCAGCCTTAGTACTCCTATGCTGCTGCTTGGCCTGTGTTCATCCAGCTCCACACTTTGTTGTTATCTCGGATTGTCCAGCATCTGCAGTTCCCATCATCTCTGACTCAATTCCTGCACTGGTTACTTCAAAAAGATTCTCCTTCTCAACCTCTCCCATCGTCTGAGATTGATGGCCCTCAGGTTAAACTACCACCAGTCATCTTGCTGACAGAGACGACCTTTAGTCCAGCAGGACTATGGCAACTTGACCATCAGCTTTATCTGCCCACTCAACATGTCGAAATCACATTAAACAATCTCTGCATCCTCCTCACAGCTGACCTTCCCACCCAGAAGTTTTGTCATCTACAAGCTTGGAGATACTACATTTAATTCCTTCATTTAAATCATTCACATATATTGTGAATAGCTGGAGTCCACATACTGATCTCTGTGGTGCTCCATTAGCTACTGCTTACAATTCTGAAAAAGACCTGTTTATTCCTATCTTTATTTATCTACCAACCAGATCTCTATCTATACCAGTACACTACCCCAAACTGATACACTTCAATTTTACACATTAATGCCTCATGTGGGACCTTATCAAAAACTTTCAAAAGTCCAGATATTCTACATCAACCAACACTGCGTCATCAACTCAACTAGTTGCAGTCTTGAAAAATTCCAATAGATTTGTCAGCATGATATCCCTTTCTGTGGCAGCACAATTCCACATGCTCACTACTCCCTGGATGCCTTTTGTAAATCCTCATTGAGTCTTCCAATCCTGTCACTACTTTCCAGGTCCTCTGCTACTAAATCTTTTATAATCGACTCTAGCATTTTCCCGACCAACGATGTTAGGCCAATCAGTTCTATAGTCCCATTTTCTCTCTACCTCCTTATCTAAAGTGTGGGTTATTATTAGCAAGCCTCCAAAACATAGGAAGTATTCCAGAATCTTGCAAGATAACTACCCATTCGTCAACTATTTCTAGATCCACTTCCTTAGGTACACTGGGCTGTAGATTATTGGGTCCTGAGGATTACTGGCTGTTAATTCCATCAATTTCTCCAACACCATTACTTTTCTAATATTGATTTCCTTCAGGTTCTCCCTTTCACTAAACCCTGGGTTCCTCAACATTTTTGAGTCCTCCTTCGGAAAGATAGGAGCAAAGCATGCACTAATTCATCTGCCACTTTTCTTCTCCATTACATCTTCCTCTGTTTCTTACGACAAAGGTCCTACCTTTATCTTCACTAGTCATTTTTGCTTCAAATATCTGTTGAAGATTGTGCAGTTACATGGTCCCCTCAAGCTTCGTTTTGTACTCAATTGAGCCCCATCTTAATGAATTAATTGCTCCTTCTTCTGAAATTGGAAACATTCCCAAGCCTTAGATCTACTGCTTTTTTTGGCCAACTTGTGTGGTCCTTCTTTGGGTCTAATACCATCTCTAATTTCTGCAAAGGGCAAAGGGCAATGGTTGCAGTTCCGCCACGCACTCTTTAAAATATGTGCAACTGTCCATTCACTATGATCCCTTCAAGTAATGTTCCCCAATTAATTCAAGTCAGCCTGCACCTCCTACTATCTGAGTTTAAAGTCTTTTCCTTCGGTGAGGCATTGGTGACAGATCCTTCTCAAGCATGTTCCAGGATCTGACAATCAAATGCTGCGAGTGGGCCCTGCCCAAGCATTTTCCAGGATCCACTTGCGGCACTGGTTGTTATAAAATTGGAGATAGCGGTGGCAACAAGCACTTGGCTCCTCCCAACACTCCAGGCTGCGGCTTGGACTGGTTGCCAGCATGGAGATAAGACTTAAATGAGACTTCAATATCTGGACATTTCTCATTCTTATTGGCTTTGTCTCCTTTATTTATGCTTTGTTTCAGTCCAGTTTTGTAGTCAGGCCCATGACCCACAATGGATCACTTAATAATGACTGTAAAGTTGGGCACTTCATTTCATAAATTTTTCTGTGTTTATATTCTACGCTTTTGATTTATTTTTGTGTTTTAACATGGCACCAGAGAGTGGAGATACTATACAAGTGTTCTCACTGTGTTTTCTAATAATATATACATGACAATAACTAAATCAAGTCATTTTCTGTCTCTAGGTGTTTCTAAGCTCTAGTCACAATAATTTCACTTTACCAGAGCTAAATATACTTTCTCAGTATTGTGTTAATTTTCTCTTTAACCAATAAAGGGGAGGTAGATTTATGTTGTTATTCCTAAAAACTGAACATGCCCGAATTCCTATCACCCTCCAGCCACAGCTTCATAATCCCAACTATTTGCACAATGGTTTCATCCACTTTCTTGCAAGTGCTCCCCACATTAAGACAGGAGGGTATTAAGGTTTGTCTTTATTAGATTCTTAGTCCCATTCACATAAATTTTGCACCACGGCCGTTCTGATGCTTGCCATGCATTCTCTACCTATAATTTTTCTTATTTCCCATTTGTCTTTTGTTTCACCATAAATGAAAATAACTACAAAAAGATTCACACTAAACCCTACTTGTTCCAAACTTAGGATCTGTCTTTTCCAGTCAAATGCTCCACAATATAAATTGACATTATTTTGGACACAAGTCTTATATTTGAGGTCTGGAGCATATTAATTTACCAACTTGTCAATTATGAAGTTAGTTCCAAAAGAAAAAAAAATCAAAATTTAAAATTTGTCACTTTTTGCACTGCAAAATTGTCAGTGTACTTTCTTCAAGTCAGCTGTTAATTTATTACAAACCTATCCTAAGTATGTCTTCACAAATCTAGTGTATTCTTAAAAAAACCACAAGTTAACTACAGTGCAGACCAATTCAATGTCGATTGTGGTACTTTAATGTATCTCAGTTGGATCACCCTGAAGGATCAAATATTGAAGGGGGAGGGGGTCAAATAGAGAAAACAGGAATGAAGAAGAAAGTAAAACATCAGTTTATTACAAGTTCAAGTATCTTTAGATTTGCTCTCAGGTTTAACGTTCTTAAGTCGCCTTTGTAATCAACTTGAATCTCTAACATTCTAACTATGGGCCAGTGTGATCAAGTATCATATCAATTCACAAAATTAGATTGGCTATTTCTGTATTTCCTCCACATGCTGGTCTTCTACAAACTTGCATCTAGCACATTCACTTCCCTTATTCAAATCATTAATACATACTGTAACTAATTGTGTTACCAACCCTGATCCTCTTTGCACTCTACTAGTTACAGGCTGCCATCCTGAAACTGATCCTCTTATGTCAACTGTTTTCTATTAGTTAGCCAATTCGCTATCCATACCAACATACTCGCCCAACACATGGAACAGATCAGACACGATCCTTTATCATGGCAGGGCAGGCTTGAGGGCTGAATGGCCTATTGTTGGCTCCTATTTATGTGCTTATGGTCAACAGCTATTTGTTTTATCTCCCTCCCTTTCTCTATGGATATGACACTGGCAGTTTTCCAGTTCCCTGTGACTGTTCCACAATCTCCGTAGACTTGGAAGATTACCACCAGTACATCCATTGTGATTGATGCTACTTCCTTACATAATATCTTAGAATGCATCTATCATTTCCAAGGGGCATATAAACTTTTAGCTCCATTACTTTCCCTTGTCCTTTTCTTCTAGTGATCGTGATTGTATTTACTTTACCTCTCTTTTTATTATTTAGTATTTTTGGAATGCTATTAATGTTCTTTACCATTAAATCCGATTGAAAGTCTTTATTTAATTCCTCTGCAGTTTCCTGGTTCCCTATTTTTATTTTCCAATTTTATTCTCTTAAGTGGGTTATGTTAACTTTGGTCCTTTCTTCTTTCTCATCTATTTAAAGATGCCCTTGCTGTCAGCCTTGATTATTACAAGTCTATCCTCAAGGTTTAATGTTCTCCCACTACATTAGCTGCTTAGTCATAATTTGTTGACTTTTAAAATTTGCTAAACTTCCATCTTGCCACTAATTTTTGACATATCATCTTTAACTTCTTTGGTTAACCATGGCTGCCTTATCTGCTTTATAGAATCCTTCTTCCTCACTGGAGTCTCTCTTTGTTTAAAAGAGATGAACTATTTTCTTAAGCCATCTACCATTGACAGAAAATATGGCTGATGAACAACTCTTTTCTCAGTTCACTCCAGGCAATTCTGTCCTCATTACTTTTAGATTATCCTTATTTCAAAAAACTCACGTGTCACTGACAATTGACTCATCATGACTACACTGGCCTACTCCCACACTCCATCTATTTCCCCCATACCCTATTATATTATTGCTATCCTAAGAACCAGCGAATACCATCTTGAATGCCTCAACTGAAATTTCTTCCATCACACTTCTAGGCATTGAGTAATTTAGAACGGAATGCAATGTTATGTTCCATAACTACTTACTGAGAGGAATAATTTATCATCACATATTTGCCTCTTTTGCAAATCACTTCAAACCTGTGCCCATTCATTATTCTTGACGAGCAGAAAAGGTTTCTCCCAACATATTCTTTAAAGACTCATCATGATTTTGAAAACTTTTATCAAATCTCCTCTTAGCCTTCTTCTCTCCAAGGAGAACAGTCCCGCCCAATTTATCCTCATAACTGAGGTTTCTCATTCCTGAAACCATTCTTGCCAATACTTAAGTTGATTCTCACTCTCAAACTGAATGCTGTATTCTACCATGTTATGGTCAGTATTTCCTAGGGGATCTTTTATTCAGATCATTATTAAACTTGCCTCAATAAAATTTAAAGAGATGGCTTTAGCCTTGATATCTGGTGGGCAATAGAGCCTTCGAGACTCACGCTCATGGTTTCAAGTAACAGTTTCTGTCCCACCATTTGTACACCTAAATCCCACCCCCCATCCCCCAATCATCAAACGCTAATATGCCCCTATTTCTTCTCCTCACATAAATATCCCCTTGTTTCAATGGGGTGCTATGGCCAGCTTGCTCAGCCTTTCCATGTTCCCATTCTAATCTACACACCTTGCAAGAACCTCATTGCTGTTAATAATTTCAGGCAATGAGGCTCCCCACATCCTAGAACCTGGATCCCTACACCTATCTCATCAGCAGTCACAACTTCCAGTCCCTTATCACAAACAAAATTTGACTGATCGAAGGACTGTAACCACTTCCTGGAACAAACAACTGAGGTAACTTTCTCCTCCCTGATGTAATGCAATCTCTGCAGCTTAAGCCTGAAGTTCCTCAAGCTGTAAACACTTACTACGGATATTTCCACCGAAAATTAAGGGCATCACCTCAGGGACGGAGAGGAACTTGGAGTGTGGGGGAAAGGAACTAGTGCTGTAATGCATGTTGGGACTAACAGCATCAATAGGACTAGAAAGGAAGTTCTACTGAAAGAATGTAAACCGTTGGAAACTAAAAAGCAGAAACTTCAAGCTAAGAATCTCGGGATTACTATATGACTGCATAGCAAATTGAAATAGCACAAATAAAAACAAGCAGTTAATGAATGGCTCAAACATTGCCTTTTTTAGAACAGGTTTCAGTTCACTGGGCACTAGTGCCAGTAATGGGGTCAAGGGGAGCTGTTCCAGTGGGATGGGCTTTACTTAAACCACAACGGGATCAGGATTCTGATAAATTGAATAACTAGAGTTCTAAATTGATGGGGATGAGGGGTTTGGAAGAAGGGAAAATGCATGCATACAAAAAGGTGCCTTTGTACCTTTTGGTGCAAAGGTTATCTGGATAGAGACACCCAGAATAGGACACAAAAAGGACCCCCTATACAAAACAGAAAAATCATAAATAGGGTCAAAGGGGGAAAATGATAATTGGCATAATTAATTGCTCTCTACTTGAATGGATGCAGAACTTGGAACAAAATAAACAAATTAATGTCACAAAGAGAAATTAAATAGATGATACCACAGCTATCACAGAAGCACAGTCAGAAGGAAATCAAAGCTGGGAACTCATATTCAGATGTATGCAACTTTTCAGCAGAAAGGAAATGTTTTGTTACTGTGGGATTGACTAAGTACGAGAGCAAGATATGATTTGGATCACAAGATGAAAAAATCCGTATGGATGAATGTAAGAAATAGCAAGAAGACAACACTGGTAAAGAATAGTCCAGAGCGCCCCTAACAGTAGACATTTGGTAGGAAAGAGCATAAATGAGAGGGTCAGAAGAAATTCCATTTGGCTTCTTAATTACTTGCTGCGCCTACATACCTACTTCTTGTGTTTCATGAAGAACGCACAGGTCCCTTTGTTTTTTTTTTAAAGAGTATCTCTCCATTTAAAATAACAGTCCACCTTTTCATTCTTCATACAAAAGTGCATAATTTCACAGTTTACTACACTGAAGTCCAGTTACCAACGTTTGCCTCACTCACTCAACCCTTCCATAATCCGTGCAGATTCCTCACGTCCTCATCACAGCATGCCCTCCTACCTATTTTAGTACCGTCAGCATGTTTGGATATATTACATTCTGCCCCCTCTTCCAAGTCACCAATACAAATAGCAAAATTATGAGGCCTCAGGACAGATTCTTAAGGTACTCCACTAGCCCATGTCGTTCCAGCTTGAAAACGACACATTAAACTAAACTCCGCCTTGTGAGTGTTAACCAAGCCTCAATCCATGGTAATACTTCAACCCCAAACTATGAACTCATGCTTTACAACCACTTTTGTGGCACCTTATCAAATGTTCTCTGGAAATCCAAATGCACTGCATATACTGGTTCCCTTTATCAACTCTACTTGTTATATCCTATATAAAGCAAAATTTGTCAAACATGATTTTCTTTCATAACACCAGGCTGACTCAGTTGATTGTATTAAGCATTTTTTAAATATCCAACTTCTTCCTGGATAATGAACTCTAGTATTTTCCCAGCATCAGGCATTATGATAATCTCCAATTTTCTGCTTCCTTGCCTTCTTGAACAAGTGTATTACATCAGTAGTTTTCCAAATTACTGGGATCCTCCTGAAATCCAGCAAATCTGGAACAGTTCAACCAATACTTCCATTAACTCTGCAGCCAGTTCCTTTAAAACCCTTGGATACAAGCCAGCAGGCCCTTGTGACTTTGTGACTTCAGTTCCATTAATTCGTCAAATACTTCATACAGCATCACAAACTTCGTTACAAGACCTTTCATCCCATTAGCACCTTGTTTACCTGATAATTTTGAAATGTTCGGTGTCCTTCATCATGAAATATAATGTAAAACATTGGTTTAAATTATCTGCCATTTCTCTGTTCCTATTATCAATACTCAAGGCCTATCCTCCATGGGTCCACACTCACTTTATCTACTCTTTCTTTTTAATACACACTCATAGAAGCTCATGCTTTTCTTTTGTTTCTTCCCAATTTACCTTTATCAGAAATTTTACCCTCTTCTCAGATTTTTGCTCATCCACTGCTGTTTCCTCCAAAAATGTCCCAATCTTGTAATCTATCAAGAGTTTTTGCTGCTTTGTATGCCGTAACATTTAATCGGATACGATCCTTGACCACATTTATTAACAACAGGTGACTCATCCTACGCTTTGACTGGCATATATTTTCACTGAACATGATGAAATATTTACTTAAATGTCTGTCATTGATCATCCATCGACACTACCCTTAAAATAATTTTCCCTGTCCATTTTAGGCAACATTTTCTTCATAACTTTACAGTACCTTTATTTAAGTTGAAGACTCTGGTTTGAGAGCCAAATTGCCCTCTCTCAAACTGAAATTTGACGATGTAATGATCACTGCCTGACGCAATCGCTACAGTGAGGCAATTGTTCAGGGACCTACAGGTGACATCAACCCATTACTGTATTCTCAAACTATTCCTTAATTCCATCCAAACTGATTTCATGTAACAATTTACGACATTTTATCACTACTCACCACCATATAGATATTTTCTTTATTAACAATGCTACTCCGCTTCCTTTTCCTCGTGTTTTTCCCCCACAAATAGCCTCAAATATGGAGCGCCCATCCAGCTTATTCAGCCAACATATCTGCTAACTAAACACATTATTAGCAAAATTTTCAGAGTCTATTGTAATTAGTTTAAGAGTGCATTTAGGAATCAAGGAAAGTCAGCGCAGCTTCTCGAAGGGAAAATTGTGCATAAAATATTTATTATAACTATTTGAAGAGAAAGTACTTAGCACAATAGATAAAGTGAACCAGCAGATCCAATAAATTTGGATTTTCAAAACACATTCAATAAGGTTCTGTACGTTAGGCTACTTAATTAATATTAATGTTGGAAGTAGTATATGAGCAAAGGGAATATTTTCAGGATGACAATCTCTAACTAGTGGAGTGCTGCAGGGACAAGCACTGGGACTGCAATTATTCACAATGTATATTATGACTTGGAAGACAGTAGAGATTGAACAATAGCCAAGTCTGCAGATGACATAAAACTAAATAGGATGTCAAGTGATGAGGATGATGTAGAGTCTACACTAAGGTATGGACAAGTTAAGTCAGTGGTCAAAAACATGGCAGTTGGAATATTACATAGGAAAATGCAAGGTTCTGAACTTCAGCAGGAAGAAGAGATGAGTTGAGTTGAATATTATTTAAAGAGGAAGAAAGTTGCAGCACAGAGGAATTTGGGAATTCTCATCAAAAATCTTAAAAGTCTACTGCAATGCTCAGCACTTAATAAGGAATACAAATTGCAATGCTAGCTTTTATTTCAAAGGGAATGGAGTTTAAAAATAGTGAGATCTTGCTAAAATTATACAAAGCACAAGTTAAACCAGAGCTGCGAAGGTGTGAACAGCTTTGGTCCCCTTACCTAAAGAAGATATACTGGCATTGGAGGCAGTCCAAAGAAGGTTAATTAGGTTCATTCCATATACGAAGGGATACACTTAAGAGGATAGGTCAAGTGACTTGAGCCTGTACTCAGTGCAATGTAGAAAAATGAGATGTGACCTTACTGAAACACAACATTCCTAAGGATCTTGACAAGGAGGCGGTTTCCTTTTGTGGGACAGTTCAGGACAAAAGGGGGTCATCTCAGAGTAAGGACTCACCCTTTTAAGACAAAAAAAATGAGAAGCAATTTCTTCTGATGGCAGTGCATCTGTGGAATTCCTTAATGTAGAAGCTGGATTAAGTAAATTCAAGGCTGAGACAGATGTTTATATCAGTAAGATCAAGGGTTATGGGGAAAGGCAGGGAAGTGGAGTCGAGGATCATCAGATCAGCCATAATTGAATGGCAGGAGAAACTAAGTGGACCAAATGACATTGTATTGTATTACAGTCCAGAGAGATCATTATAGCACTACTATAATATATGCACTAAACTGGATCATATTAATGAGTTACTAACCACCTTAAGGCATCTCAAAATCTCAGTTTTAAATTTGAAAATTAGCAGGGATCATTACAGTAAGATCCACTATAATTTTCCCCCCATATGGGAGCTTCTGAAAAAAAATGCAGCCTTATGCTGAGGATTCCATATTCATTTTCAAGGAATTCACTGTCTCAGTGATTTCAAGTTTCTCCACCACGTCGTTCCTGGAGCATTCCGTTATTGAAATTTTTAAAACTAGAGGTTTGATAGTACAGAACTTGAGTATTTCTAAAAAAACACAAGTTTCGTAAAAACTTTCTGCCTTGCATTGGTCAGGAGAATTCACAAGAAATATAAATATATTTTACCTAACTGGTACATTCTCCGTGCCAACACCTTGTTAAATCAGAGTCATTTGTCAATCAGTATAAAAAGATTGTTTTCCTTTTACATTGGCATTGCTTGCGAATTATCCTATGGAGGGCAACTGAGAGAAAGATCCAGCCTGTGAAGAACAGTTCCTCAAAGATTGAAGCAGTATTACGGGAGTAACTCCATGATTCATCACCTCCATGGCTGGGTTATCTCAAGGGTTTCAGTGATTTTGTGGGTAAATTTTCCCACATCCCTCATATTCTGGGCTGACAGCCAAATTCTGTTTGTGGAAAATACAACTCAAGTAGCCAGTTAATAGTTGGTGTGAAATGGCTCACTTAACTCATTGTTCAAATTTGAGATCCTGTATCTTTTCAGGGCACTTTTGGGCAGACTCTGAATCTGAACATAGCAAGTTTTGTGAAGACACATATTTGTTCAGGATAACCATCAGCACTCAAAAGCTTCAAACGCCTAAGACAATTCAATGAGCAACCAGAGAAAAGTTCTCAAATAGAATTGATAAAACTAGCAAGCGAATGCTCTTCCAAACAAGCTAGGGTCTAATAAGGTCACCAATGAACCTTTTAACATCAAACAGAGAAAAGAAACAGAACATGATTGGAAGAGCAACAAACAGTTCCAACAGTCAGTGCGGCAGCAACAGGTTCACTGGGGCTGGGTGTGTGAGTAGCAGACTGATGCAGGATGGATAAAAAGGAGTACAAGGCACCTGTGAGGAGAGGGCATAGACAGGTGTGGCTGTGGAAACAAAAATGAATCTCTAGCTTGATACTTATATACTTGCAACAGCCTATGACTTTGCTAATTTCCAGATGGGTTTCCAGGAGTAGATTTGTGTGTAGACACCTGTGTCAGTTATTCTGTTATCTTACATCTATTGCCTTATGCTGATTTAAACTCTGTGGTGTCCAAAAAAGTTCAATTTTCCTTGGGTTGTGGCTTTAAGTATAGTGAATGATTGATAATGGAGGATACTGGTGAATACTCCTTATTCTGCTGCTGACAGTCCAAATGCTCATTGTCAAGAAGATATAGTTACAACCCGACTGGATCATCTCAATGTAATAAAATGTGAGGCTGGATGAACATAGCAGGCCCAGCAGCATCTCAGGAGCACAAAAGCTGACGTTTCAGGCCTAGACCCTTCATCAGAGAGGGGGGTGGGGTGAGGGTTCTGGAATAAATAGGGAGAGAGGGGGAGGCGGACTATAGATGGAGAGAAAAGAAGATAGGTGGAGAGGAGAGTATAGTTAGGGAGGTAGGGAGGGGATAGGTCAGTCCAGGGAAGACGGACAGGTCAAGGAGGTGGGATGAGGTTAGTAGGTTAGAAATGGAGGTGCGGCTTGAGGTGGGAGGAAGGGATAGGTGAGAGGAAGAACAGGTTAGGGAAGCAGAGACAGGTTGGACTGGTTTTGGGATGCAGTGGGTGGAGGGGAAGAGCTGGGCTGGTTGTGTGGTGCAGTGGGGGGAGGGGACGAACTGGGCTGATTTTGGGATGCGGTGGGGGAAGGGGAGATTTTGAAGCTGGTGAAGTCCACGTTGATACCATATGGCTGCAGGGTTCCCAGGCGGAATATGAGTTGCTGTTCCTGCAACCTTCGGGTGGCATCATTGTGGCACTGCAGGAGGCCCAAGATGGACATGTCATCTAAAGAATGGGAGGGGGAGTGGAAATGGTTTGCGACTGGGAGGTGCAGTTGTTTATTGCGAGGAGAGCGGAGGTGTTCTGCAAAGCGGTCCCCAAGCCTCCGCCTGGTTTCCTCAATGTAGAAGAAGCCACACCGGGTACAATGGATGCAGTATACCACATTGGCAGATGTGCAGTTGAACCTCTGCTTAATATGGAAAGTCATCTTGGGGCCTGGGATAGGGGTGAGGGAGGAGGTGTGGGGGCAAGCGTAGCATTTCCTGCGGTTGCAGGGGAAGGTGCCAGGTGTGGTGGGGTTGGAGGGCAGTGTGGACCGAACAAGGGAGTCATGGAGAGAGTGGTCTCTCCGGAAAGCAGACAAGGGTAGGGATGGAAAAATGTCTTGGGTGGTGGGGTCGGATTGTAGATGGCGCAAGTGTCGGAGGATGATGCGTTGTATCCAGAGGTTGGTGGGGTGGTGTGTGAGAACGAGGGGGATCCTCTTTGGGCGGTTGTGGCGGAGGTGGGGAGTGAGGGGTGTGTTGCAGGAAATGAGGGAGATGCGGTCAAGGGCGTTCTCGACCACTGTGGGGGGAAAGTTGCGGTCCTTGAAGAACTTGGACATCTGGGATGTGCAGGAGTGGAATGCCTCATCGTGGGAGCAGATGCGGCAGAGGCGGAGGAATTGAGAATAGGGGATGGACTAGGCCCGAAACGTCAGCTTTTGTGCTCCTGAGATGCTGCTGGGCCTGCTGTGTTCATCCAGCCTCACATTTTATTATCTTGGATTCTCCAGCATCGGCAGTTCCCATTATCACTGGATCATCTCAATGTGTTAGCAAGAATTAAAAAAAAGTCCCTGAAAACCAAAACATAGTTTCCTGAGCTGCTGTTTGGAAGCTATGAAGAGCCGTTGAAAGAAAATATTTTGATGCTTGCATCAGTCCAAAAAGATGATCTGACGAACACACTATTGACCAATTTAGATGTATGATTTTCAATGCAAGTGCAATTCCAGGTATGCAGGCCATACATCCCAGCAATTTGCAGATCAAATTAAACAGCGTGTTCTTTCAACTGCTCACAATCGACAGGCACTGAGCCAGACCACACTAACAAAAAAGCCAAAACACATTTAATCTATGATGTGAACCTGAGATTCCCAAACAATTTGGGAACAATGCTTAGTAGGTTAAAAGCTACATTAATACGAATTCAAGATAGTCTATTGAGCTTGCGACACGGCTCATTCATACTTGCTCAAAGTGATGTTATATTCATTCACAGGCACCTCACCTCTGCAAACAAAAGGAACACATTCAAGCCTTGCATCTTTTCGAATTACCGTGAAGTATAAGCAGCCAGCATTCCTCCAAGATAGAGACAGTCCAAAATGTCAGCTGTCATGCTCCTCTGCTGCGTTCCTCCAGTTCTACACTGTGTTATATCTGTTTTCCTCTGTTGCTTTTGACATCTAGCCAAAGTAAGCTTGCTAACCAATCAGCATCCTTTTCTCCCAAATTAATAATTGTGATCATTCAGAATTTAGTACTCTTGTTTGTCCTGATGAGTGCAAGACAAAAAACTTCAACAGAAACTTTCTAGTTTCTTAAATTACTACTTATTCAGCCTTAGAGCTATTAAAAATTTGTCTCATTGCTAAATTAAACCTTGAATGAGCTTGGCAGAATCACAAAAACCATTAAAATGGGAGACAGCATTTGCATTAAAAATTAAAGGAGGCCATGCAAATTGATTTAAATATATAGCAAAGTATAAGCCTTCAAATATCACTATCCAAATCAACGTTATACACCAAAAATGTCACAAACAACTTTGAACGATGACATGCTCTCATCCTTCAAACCATGAGCCTTTCTAGTGAACCGGCTGAGTGGGATCAGAGGTGCAGGTGCGCTGACTCTGACGGACACTATTCCTGAATCTTACCCCAGTCACTCCGTTCATTTAAACGGCCTGTTATTTTCGTATGTCCTTTTTTTTGGCCAGGTTTTGTCTGAAGCAATGTTTAAGAGATAAGCCTCCAAAACTGTCAGGCAGTCTTAGCAAGTCGAGATGATGAAGGGGAGAGATGGAAGCAATGAAAGACGAGCCCTGCTTCTCACACAGGTCTAATCTATTATACTTGCTGTATGTATCTCAGAAGCTCAAACTTGTTCCAGATTATTAGATGTTGGGCTCAACATAGACTTCTCCAATTTGCTCAGCCCCTGATTTAGACACAACTTAGCATCAAACTCAAATTGTTCCAAACTCGTATCAGAATTTCTATTTGTATTCTATTTAGTATTAGACAGAAGGGGAGGCAATGGCCTTGTGGTATTATCGCTGTACTTGTTAATCCAGAGACTCAGATAACGTTCTCTGGACCCGGATTCGAATCTCCCACAGCAGATGGTGACATTCCAATTCAAAACATCTGGAATTAAGAATCTAAAGATGACTGTGAATCCATTGTTGATTGTCAGGAAAAACCCATCTGGTTCACTAACGACCTTTAGGGAAGGAAACTGCCATCCTTACCTGATCAGGCCTACATGCAACTCCAGACACACAGCAATGTACTACCCTCTGGGCAATTAAGGATGGGCAATAAATGTTGCCTGGCCAGTGACACCTTGAATAAAGAAAAAACACAATTCTGTTCCCACTTTGGGCCCAATTCCTTTCCCTAAAAATTATACCCAATTTGGTTTGAAAACATTCAAGCCAACCTTCATCACATCTTTCAATATCTCGACCTTGCAGAACACTCTGCAGCCATTGAGGAAAGTGAAGAGGGGTCTTGGCCCGAAACATCGGCTTTTGTGCTCCTAAGATGCTGCTTGGCCAGCTGTGTTCATCCCGCCCCACACTTTGTTATCTCTCATACTCTGCAGCAATTGAAGTCACTTTGACATTTTGAAATGTAGATAGGCAATGATGCTTTCAATTTGTGCTCAGCAAATTCCTTCAAGGGATGAGAGGTGAATCTGAATAAGGCATACAAAATTATGAGTGGTATCGAATAATGTAGATCATGAGAATCTCTTCTTTATGGCAGATGTATTTATGGCCAGAGGCTGTCAGTTTAAGTGAAGAGCAAGTGATTTAGAGGAGAAAAACAACTTTTTTCACACAGAGTTGTAGAAATATGGAATGTAATAAGGTGACAGAGGCAGATACTTTCACAATATTTAAGCAGCATCTGAATGAGTAATTAAAATGCCAGGGCATAGTAGACTATGGGCTAAATGCAGGTAAATGGGATTAGTATAGTTTAGTGTCTGTTGGTTGCCATAGACATGGTGGGCCAAAGGGCTTGTTTCTATGCTGTATGACTCTGACAACTTGTCAATAATTATAACCAAATCATTCAATGCTCTCACAAACATATGAAAATGACTAGACCACCTCTACCCTTTGAGCCTGCTCTGCCATTCTTTAAGTGCATGGCTGATCTGATTTTAACTTCAACACTACATTCATGCATACCTCAATGACCTTTCAACACTTAGTAATTAAGAACATATCTATATCAGCCTTTAAAATATTTAAAGATTCTGCATCCACTGCATTTTGGGGAAGGGAATTACAAAGATTCTCAACCCTCAGGCAATACAGTGTGGAGCTGGGGCAATACAGCAGGCAAGCAGATGTTTCGGGTCGGGACCCTTCTTCAGAAATTTTTCTGAAGGGTCCTGACCCGAAACATCAACTTTCCTGCTCCTCCGATGCTGTGTGGCCTGCTGTGTTCCTCCAGCTCCATATTGTGTTGTCTCTGACTTCAGCATCTGCAGTTCTTGCTATTTCCAACCCTCAGACAACTTATTCCTCAACTCTGACTTAAATGGGTGACTTTTTATTTTTTAAGTTATGGCAAACTAGTTCTAGATTTTCCCCACACAGGAACATAGGAAGTGGAATTAGCCATTCAATCCTTCGATATGCTCATCATTAATTATCCAACTCAGTACCTTTATTTGCACTTTCTCCACATCACTTTGCTCCCCAAGAACTTTATCCAATCCCTTTTGAAATCTTCCAATATTTTAGCCTTAATCACTCTCTGTGGCAGAGAACTCCACAGATTCACCACGGCCTGGGTGAAGAAAATTCTCCTTACCTCTGATCTAAAATAGCTTATTCCATATACTTCACTACAAATCTGGTTCTAGGCACCCCAGACATGGGGAACATCCTTCCTATAATTTACCCTTCCAGCCCTTTAAAATTTTACAGGTTTCAATGAGATCAAAGAATCACTAATGTGCATAAGGAGATCATTTAGCCCAACAAATCAGCACTAACCTTCCAAAGAGCCGCTTAACTTGCACATGTATTGGACTATTGGAAGAAACCAGTGCAGACATGGGGGGACCATGCAAACTCCATGCAGACAGTAGCCCAAGGCTTGAATTGAAACCAGGTTCCCTCCCACTTCCTACAGACTAAGGGGGTGGCCATGGTCACCCGCATGGGCCCCAGCTATGCCTGCCTCTTTGTAGGTTACGTGGAACAGTCCCTCTTCCGCACCTACACAGGCCCCAAACCCCACCTCTTCCTCCGGTACATTGATGACTGTATCGGCGCTGCCTCTTGCTCCCCAGAGGAGCTCGAACAGTTCATCCACTTCACCAACACCTTCCACCCCAACCTTCAGTTCACCTGGGCCATCTCCAGCACATCCCTCACCTTCCTGGACCTCTCAGTCTCCATCTCAGGCAACCAGCTTGTAACTGATGTCCATTTCAAGCCCACCGACTCCCACAGCTACCTAGAATACACCTCCTCCCACCCACCCTCCTGCAAAAATTCCATCCCCTATTCCCAATTCCTCCGCCTCCGCCGCATCTGCTCCCACGATAAGACATTCCACTCCCGCACATCCCAGATGTCCAAGTTCTTTAAGGACCGCAACTTTCCCCCCACGGTGATTGAGAACGCCCTTGACCGCGTCTCCCGCATTTCCCGCGACACATCCCTCACACCCCGCCCCCGCCACAACCGCCCCAAGAGGATCCCCCTCGTTCTCACACACCACCCTACCAACCTCCGGATACAACGCATCATCCTCCGACACTTCCGCCATTTACAATCCGACCCCACCACCCAAGACATTTTTCCATCCCCTCCCCTGTCTGCTTTCCGGAGAGACCACTCTCTCCGTGACTCCCTTGTTCACTCCACACTGCCCTCCAACCCCACCACACCCGGCACCTTCCCCTGCAACCGCAGGAAATGCTACACTTGTCCCCACACCTCCTCCCTCACCCCCATCCCAGGCCCCAAGATGACATTCCACATTAAGCAGAGGTTCACCTGCACATCTGCCAATGTGGTATACTGCATCCACTGTACCCGGTGCGGCTTCCTCTACATTGGGGAAACCAAGCGGAGGCTTGGGGACCGCTTTGCAGAACACCTCCGCTCAGTTCGCAACAAACAACTGCACCTCCCAGTCGCAAACTATTTCCACTCCCCCTCCCATTCTCTTGATGACATGTCCATCATGGGCCTCCTGCACTGCCACAATGATGCCACCCGAAGGTTGCAGGAACAGCAACTCATATTCCGCCTGGGAACCCTGCAGCCATATGGTATCAATGTGGACTTCACCAGTTTCAAAATCTCCCCTTCCCCTACTGCATCCCTAAACCAGCCCAGTGCATCCCCTCCCCCCACTGCACCACACAACCAGCCCAGCTCTTCCCCCCCACCCACTGCATCCCAAAACCAGTCCAACCTGTCTCTGCCTCCCCAACCGGTTCTTCCTCTCACCCATCCCTTCCTCCCACCCCAAGCCGCACCCCCAGCTACCTACTAACCTCATCCCACCTCCTTGACCTGTCCGTCTTCCCTGGACTGACCTATCCCCTCCCTACCTCCCCACCTACACCCTCTCCACCTATCTTCTTTACTCTCCATCTTCGGTCCGCCTCCCCCTCTCTCCCTATTTATTCCAGTTCACTCCCCCCATCCCCCTCTCTGATGAAGGGTCTAGGCCCGAAACGTCAGCTTTTGTGCTCCTGAGATGCTGCTTGGCCTGCTGTGTTCATCCAGCCTCACATTTTATTATCTTGGAATCTCCAGCATCTGCAGTTCCCATTATCCCTGGTGCAGTGAGTCAGCAGTGCTAGCCACTCCCTTGTATCTCCCTGACATCCTCCCTCACTCTGCTAAACTCTTCTGAATATAGTCCTAGCCAACTTAGTATGTCTTCATGTGTCGCTCCTGCCATTCCAGGAATTAGTCTGGAAAATCTTTGTCACATTCTATAGCCAGAACATCCTTCCTCAGATAAGGAGACCAAGAACTGCATATGATACTTCAGGTGTGGTCATAGCAAGCCCATATCCAACACCTTATATACTCTAATTCTCTAGCTTTGAAGGCCAACATCCATTTACCTATTCACCACCTTATGCATCTGCATGCTTACTTTCAACAAATGGTGTACAATGGCATCCAGGTCTCCTTTTTCAACCTATCACCATTCAGATAATATAATGCCTTCCTGTTTTTGTCACGGAAGTGAATAACCTCATATTTATATCATGTTTCATCTGCCACACATTTGCTCACTCAACCTGTCCAAATCACACTGAAGCATCTCTGTATCTTACTCATAGGTCACCCATCCAACCAGCTTTGGCTCATCTCCAAACTTGGAGATAGATAAGGAAACTAAATGTAAATCCTTTTCACAATATATGTACTAATATATTCAACTACAATACAACGCTGATAAACATCCTTCCCATATCCTTTCGGTCAAGTCTTTTGGCATCAAGTGTGGATCTCAGGATGCAGACAGAGCAAATGTCTGAGGAGCACTGTATATCATGAACATATCCAGCATCAACTAAGTCACTAGTTACTTCTTATAAGACCCTAGGATGAAATACATCAGGACTTGTCAATTCAGAATTCCAACAACTTACTCAGTACGACTTCAGTAATTGTAACTTTTTCATTAGCTACTCTGTCTCTTGTCTGTGAAATGATTTTTGAATAAGTTATTTTATTGTACTGTGTATTTTACAGTGAAGATATGTAAAATACAGTGAAAAGCTTTTCAACTGCTGCCACGATCCAGCACTATTTTGAACAGTTTAAAAATAAGAAAGAGCAAGGTATAGCTTTAACTCAGAAAGACAGTCCATTAGTCCCGAGTCGACTCGTCATCAAAAACGCCAGCACCACCATCCCTCTTCCATCGCCGCCATCTACACTAGATTCAAACAATGACGTCACTCCCGTAGGCACCATCTTTTGCCAATCAGCCGATTCTCCTCTGCCACCGCTTGCACTGGACCACTCAACATCAGTGTCAGAGATAGTAGGAACGGCAGAAGCTGGAGAATCTGAGAATGACGAGGTGTAGAGCTGGATGAACACAGCGGGCCAAGCAGCAGAGGAGCAGGAAGGCTGACTTTTCAGGCCTAGACCCTTCTTCAGAAATAGGGGAGGGGGAAGGGAGAGAGGGAGGCAGATAGAAGATGGATAGAGGAGAAGATAGGTGGAGAGGAGACAGGCAGGTCAAAGAGACAGAGATGGAGCCAGCAAAGGTGAGTGTAGGTCGGGAGATAGGGAGGAGATAGGTCAGTCCACCAAGGGCGGACCGGTCAAGAGGGTGGGATGTGGTTAATAGGTAGGAGATGGGGGTAGGGCTTGAGGTGGGAGGAGGGGATAGGTAGGAGGAAGGACAGGTTCGGGAGGCAGGGACGAGCTGGGCTGGTTTTGGGATGCAGTAGGGGGAGGGGAGATTTTGAAGCTTGTGATGTCCACGTTGATACCAACGGGCTGCAGGGTTTCCAAGCGGATTATGAGTTGCTGTGCGTGCAACCTTCAGATATGTCTCTCACCACAGGGCCCATCTCAATGTCACTGTGATGCCCTTCCACCGCAGCTTTGCCGCCACCAGTACCAGACCCAACCAATCGCTAAGTTGCTGATCCTCCGGCATCATCTTCACCAGTGGGCCTCCCTTGCTGATTCGCCTTTGCCGATTCTGCTGCCAGGTATCATGATTGCCCAGGAAAGTAAGGGCTCACTCACTGCCATGAGTCCATGGTGGGATCCCTCATCATCACCACCGCTGACATCTGAGCTCAGGACAAGAGGTAAGTGAAAGAAAAAGAAACAAGAATAGAGGCAAGAAAAGAAACTAAAAGCAAAGCAGACAGCACGATCAAGCCCCAGGCTCTGGAGCACTACTCCACAGCCATGTTGATGACAAGTATTTCATATTGTACAATGAAATTCAACGCAAAAGCATTTCCCAAAAAAAGTGTTTTTACACAGAGAGGGTGGTGCATACAGAACAAACGGCCACTGGGCATGGTAGAGGCAGGTGAAATTATAACATTTGAAAGGTATCTGGATGGGTACATGAATAGGAAGGATTTGGAGGGATACGGGCCAAATGTTGGCAATTGGGACTAGATCAGTTTAGGATATCTGGGTCAGTGCAGATATGAGTTAGACTGAAGGAGCTGTTTCAATACTTTATGACTAAGACTTGAATACTGGGGTGTACAAACAATGGATGAGTATTCATTACATAATTTCTCATGATCTACAACTCTGGAGAAAGTACTCCTGTGTTCTATTCCCACAATTCTGCTACTTTCTCAATAGATTTCTTTCCCTTGAAAACTGCTAATGATTAGAGAAATAATTGTTTGCACTTCAAAGTTTAAGTAAATTCAGCATGTGTTCATTCTCAAATTTCAACGGATCACACGTACAAAAGCTTAAGTCTACGGATACAATTTCAAAACATCCTGTTAAATAAATAGTGTAGCCCCTGCAAAAACAAAGATGCTGGAAAAGCTCAGCAGGTCTGGCAGCACCTGTGGAGGAGAAAACAGAGTTAACATTTCGGGTCCGGTGATCATTCTTCAGAATGGGCTCTGAGGAAGGATCACCAGACCGAAACGTTAACTCTATTTTCTCCTCCACGGGTGCTGCCAGAGCTGCTGAGCTTTTCCAGCATCTTTGTTTTTGTTGTTGTTGTATAAGAGAAATGAAGCTCGATTTTATTTTACAAACACACTTATAAACTGCACATGCAACTAATATATTAAGTGGCAGACTTGTAAAGCACAGGAAGATTAACGTTCCCTCATATGGTATGCTTTACACAACCAGAAGCCTCTTGAGAAAAATGTACAAAATAGTACACATAGATGTGATGACACAGATCTCTACTACACATCTGGCTTGGTGGTAGTAAGCAGAAAATAATAGTGGGAGGATGCTTGTCGGACTAGAGGCTTGACTAGTGATGTGCCTCAGGGCTCGGTGCTGGGCCCAAAGCTGTTTGTTACCTGATTTGGATGAGAATGTATGAGGCATGATTAGCAAGTTTGTGGATGACACTAAAATAGGGGGTAACATGGACAGTGACAAAAGTTGTCAGAAATCTCAGCAGAATCTTGATTAGCTGAGAAAGTGGGCTGAGAAATGCCAAATGGAGTTTAATGTAACTAAGTGTGAGATGTTGCATTTTGGCAAGTCAATTCAAGGTAGGAGATTCATGGTGAATAGTAGAGCCTTAAGGAGCGTAGTGGAGAGAGGAACTTTGGAGTTCAGGTGCACAGTTTTCTGAAAGTGGAGTCAGAAGTACACAGAGCAGTGAAGAAACCTTTTGGCACACTGGCCTTAATCAGAGTACTGAGTATAGAAGCTGGAAAGTTATGATGCAGTTGTACATGACATTAGTGAGGCCACACTTAGGTGTATTGTGTTCAGTTTTGGTCACCTTGCTATAGGAAGGTTGTTATTAAACTGGAAAAAAGTGCAGAAGAAATTTAGGAGGATGCTGCCAGGACTCAAGGAACTGAGTTATAAGGAGAGGGTGGACAAGCTAGCACATTTTTCTTTAGAACATAGGAGACTGAGGGGGATCTTATACAAGTGTATAAGATCATAAGAGGCACCGATAGGGTGAATGCACTCAGTCTTTTTCCCAGGGTTGGGGTATCAGCTTACAGTAAGAGGGGAAAGAATACATGGGAACATGAAGGGCAACTTTTTCCACACAGAGGACGGTACACATACGGAATGAGCTGCCGAAAGTGGTTGAGGTGGGTACATTAACAACATTTAAAAAGGCATTTGGACGAAATACACCGACAGGAAATGTTAAGAATATAGGCCAAGTGCAGGGAAATAGGGTTAGCACAGATGGGCATTTTGGTCAGCATGGGCCAGTTTGGGCTGAAGGGCCTGTGTCCACGCTGTAGGGTTCTAAGACTCAATATCAACATACATTTGATTGAAAAAGTGCACTTCTCCAGTGCCTGAACAAAAAGAAAGTTACCATTTGTCTCAATCTCTTTGTGTTGATTACCAGATTCTTAAAAAATTTAATTTCCATAACTCTTCCTAATTTTACATCATAAGTCTGCGTAAACCCACTGCCGATCTGACAGAAATATTCATGATTACATGTAAAACTGCATACAATAGGTGATTCTGATTGGTTATATTTACAATTAGTCTGCATCTGGCAGGTTGACTTGGTTTTAATGACCAAAACTTGTCAATTTCCACAAAGTCCTTGAAATTGCAATCTAATCGTGCACTGTAAATTGTTGCAAGTTCAAGTGCTAATTCAGTATTCTCGTAAACAAAGCATGTCAGTTCTAACAGCAGCTAGTTACTGTATCAGATGATATCATCCACACAGACACAGAGGAAAAGCAAAATACCAACAACATACACATGGCTGATAAGAACTGAGGCAGGTTTTGCTAAACTAACGTACTAAATTTGTAACCATTTTACAGAGCTTGCATGCCACATACACAAATAAACAAAAAAACTGAACGATATTATCCTGTATTAATATTTAAATGAATCTGACGATAACTCATTACAGTGAAGTGAAGTGCATCACTTGGTTCTCCCCGTATGCCCCCTCTCGTATTTAGGCTGTGATTCTTATATTACTAAATCTTGGCAGCAGATCTCCTACTTCTCATCAGCACAAACTATTTTCCCTTAAGGTCACCAACCGTTAATACAGTTGATAAATTTAACTGCTTGGCTTTAAACCATATGACAACATTTTCAAAGAGATAGTTATTACATGGTAACAGGATGAAAATACCAACAATTTATATTTAGTGCCTTTAAGATCATTAAACATTGGAGATGTTTTGTAAGATTATAAAAGATAGACATGCAAAGAGATGGAAGGAACATCAGAACGAGAGTAGTCATGATGTTAGATTCACAGGAGACTAGAGTCATTGATGAAAAGAATTTTGGGTGAAAAATGCTTTTAAAGCTGCATAACTCCTGTAGCTATTTGACTCAAATAAAATCCCTGGCAAACTAACATGACAAAACAAGATCACTAAACTAGCACAGGAACACAGTGTTTTGCCATTCATAAGGTTTGCTTATGTTCGGGTAAATAAAAAAAAACTTGACAAAATAAGTTTATTCATATCCAAATTAACATATAGTGCCATTGAGCAAACAACAAAATTGTAAAACGGGTCTTATTTGACTGCAGCTCTAACAGTTAAAAGCATTTCAAACACCTTATAACGCAAAGGGATGTTTCCTTGTGTAGCAGGTACTGCACTCTTGCGTAGGAACTGTCACTGGTGATCTTAGTGTATTCTTGGCTGCAGGGCAGCGTTGTCCCTTACTCGCTGACTTTCGCCGTCAGCTCACAACAGGAGACCGAGGCAAGGAATTCAGACATGTGCAGGTCAGACACCGGCGGATGAGATCACTGGAGACAAGATTCTCAAAAAAACCACTAGAAACGTAACATGAACTGCAATTCATTTCAGTGAACGGAGATAGAAAGGAAGCGGACAAAACCACCGGGCCTTTGCAGCAAGAATGCGCTCAGCAAAGCCCAGGACCACCTGCAACAAACCACAACCACATTGATAGCTCTGGCAATAGCACAGTGAATGCCACCTGCAACAACGGGGAATGCAAACAAACCACAACCACATTGATAGCTCTGGCAATAGCACAGTGAATGCCACCTGCAACAACGGGGAATGCAAACAAACCACAACCCCATTAATAGCTCTGGCAATAGCACAGTGAATGAAGGGCGGATCAATGGGGTCTCCTATTGCACCGAACAAATTGCTCTGTAGGTAAGGAGATGGAGGACAACCGGGTACATCAGTTCGCCACACCCCAGCCCACCCCTGCCGGCAGTACCTGGTGCAGCGCCGTCAGCCCATCCACATTCGCATAGTTGATATCAGCCCCATGGTCCAGCAGCCGCTTCACTTCCTCGGTGTCACCGCTCGAGCATGCGGCCAGGAACACGGCGCCGTCGTCGAACTTGACTCGGGTCTTCTTCTTCTTGAAGACGGGCGGCTCGAGATCGGTCTCGGAGCCCAACCATCGCTTCAGCTGCTCCCCCCGCCGATGTTTAGCGTTATCCGCCCGCTTTCGATCATCCGCCATCTTCCCCACCACACACACTCCCAAAACAACCCCCTCCTCCCCCAACAACAAACCGCCGCCGGGCCAACCAACGCGGCGCGCGCAGAACCCGCCCCCACCGTGATTCTATCCGCGGTCATTGGACAGTGTTCTCCCACTGGTGGCCATTCACAGCGGGCGTTACCGCCCCTTCTATCGACTACTGGCTAATGCCTATGTCGATCAGCCACCTGTCGCCCGCGCGTTAGCGTGTATTGTTTACATAAATTAAAAGCGGCCAGATGTTCGACGCCAAGCACTGCGCCATCTGGTGCAAGGGATGAGGCTGCGAATGTAGAAGAGGCGCAGGTGGACAGCGAAAGGCATATCCATCATGCGTGCAGCACCAGCCGCTATTGTAAACAAACCTGTTTTATTTACCTAGGATGTGTGGTTCATTTTACGCCTTAAGCTACCAATCTGATGTGCCAGAGATAGTAGGGTCTTCAGATGCTGGAGCATCTGAGATAACAAGGTGTGGAACGGGATGAACACAGCATGCGAACTAGGCAGCATTCAGAAGTGAAAAAAAAGTGGTACATCAGGTTAAGCAGCATCAGAGGGGCAGGAAGGCTGACGTTTCGGCCCTCGACCCTTCTTCAGAAATGAAGAAATGTCAGCCTTCCTGCTCCTTAATTTGATGTACCACTTTTTTTCACTTCTGAATTTACGGTTCTGTCAATATAACTTTTAACAATCTAATTGATTTCCCACAATTTTTCTGTGGTTAGCAGCATTACAAATAAAGCACGCTGATTGTTTTTATTATTGACGTAGATATTTATCTAAAAGAGACAATTTTGAATGTCTAATGCTGGAGCTGTTTAGAAAAGCACGCATGGCCCACAATTTCATCACATCACCCATATTTGCAGAAAAGAACATATAAAAATGGCACTGCAAAACTAAAGACAATTAATGCCATCGTACTATTGATACCACGGAAGTCTACAGGGAACTTAATAAAATTCAAGGTGAATTTCGACTTGGATGGCATGTGTGCTTAAAATTGTTTTTTAAATTCCTAACTAAATGCAATATTGGAAATTTACAAAAGGCCAAAATTCGACATTCGATTTCAACCTGTGAACAAAATCAACACATCAACATTGGTTCTTAAAAAAAATCTCCAAATTACACATATTTTGTAAGTCTGCATACTACCAGTAGGGGAAAAAAATCAAATTCTGAAGAAAAATCAAAATGTCAACTGTTTCTCTCTCCACAGTTACTATCAGACTTGTTGAATTTCTCCAGCCCTTGCTGATTTTATTACAGATTTCTGGCAACTTCTCTCAAAATTTAAAAAAAATCAAATCAAGGTGAGCCAAAATATTTCAGAATATAATAAAAACATACATGAAAGAAAATCTTAAACTAGTAATACTTAAAAGGTGTTTTTAAAAAAATTCATTAACATTGTGTTATTTGTTTACAATTTGCCATTTGTTCACTACACTTCTATTACTTTAAAATCCCAAAGCATTTTACAACAGAAATGGAAATTGCTGATATTCAAAATTAAACACTCAAAAAGTAAGAAATTGATGTACAAAGGACAGCTGGATTGATGTGTGTTTAATTGGTTAATGCTCCAATGTAAACAAATGTCCGTAAAGTTATTCATGATACCTACTCATTGCTGTGTCTGTCTACTAAACACTGGTTCTGGTGCAAGCACATCTATTTGCTTTGCAAATTCTATCTATTTGTCCTAAAAATTTACTCCACATAAGTGCAAAATATTTTTGAAACAGCATTTGCCAGATTAATTAAGTGCCATACCAAAAACAGAGGAAATATTTTATATGACAAATCAAAAGGGATTCTCACCTGGATTAGTTGTATTTACGTAATTCTATGTTGAATTATGTGTTCAATAGAGTAATTATTTAGTACTCTCTGCAACCAACCTCCTCCTAAAGGCAGCCAACATACATATATAAACATTTACCTTAACTAAACTACATAACGTTCGAGACAGCAGCTCACCACAGCTTTCTCAAAGGCAACTAGGGGCAGGCAATAAATGCTGGCCGGTCACCGATGCCCACATTCCACAAATAAATAAATAGAAAAAACATGTACTGAGCCCTTGCATCATTATTTTCTGCATATAATGCAGTTACCTGGCAAAAGATAGGAAAATGATTGAAGCATTCTAAATAATAAACCATACCCAAGTAATCATCAGAGTAGGTACATAGTTCTTTAGCACATTTGCCTTCATTGCTGAGACCATTGAATACAGGAGTTGGGACATCATTTTGAGCTTTTACAGGATGTTGGTGGGGCCACTTTGGAGTCCTGTGTACCATTCTGCTTGCCTTGCTTGGGAAGGACATTATTCAGCTGGAGACGATTCAAAAAAGGCTTACCAGAATGTTGCTGGGACTGGAGGGTGTGACTTATAGGAAGAGGCTGGATAGGTTGGGACCTTTCTCACTGAAGCATAAGAGGTTGAGGGCTGACCTTATAGTGGTTTATAAAATTGTGAGGGGCTTATATGATGTGAATAGCAAAGTTTTTTCTTCCTAAGATTGGGGAGTTCAAAACTAGGGGACATTTTTTGAGGTGAGAGGAGAAAGAGCCTGAGGGGCAACTTTTCTCACAGAGAGTGGTTCATATGTGGAATAAACTGCCAGAGGAAGTGGTAGATGCAGGTACAGTTACAAAATTTAAAAGGCATTTGGATAGGTACATGGTTGGGATAGGTTTAGAGGAATATGGGCCAAAAGCAGGAAAGTGGACTAATTTAGTTAGGGAAAATTGGTCAGCATGGACTAGTTGAACTGGTGGGTCTGTTTCCGTACTGTATGACTCGATGACTGATATTTTGGGATTTAATGTCATTTAAATACAATGTTTATCAAACAGTAGCTGAAGTGAAATTACAAACTAAAACAATGTGACATTATCCTAAACACCTGTAACCTGCTGACAGAGTTAAGAGTGGAGTGCCTATCAGAGTATTAATCATCTAAACAAATTATCTCCAGATTAAGTAGCATTACATCCACATTACTAATTTCTCAGGAATATGATAGGAGTCAGAAAGTAACTGCAATATAATCAGTGGGGTTGAGCAGTCCCATAGCTTTGGTTGTAGCAAAATTGCATTTTCTAATCTACGATGTAATTGTTTATTTGTGACTTCAACTTCTTTAAGAAACAACGCTATGTTATTATTTTAATATTATTAATCAATAATAGCTAAAAGTAACATAAGCATATATTGAAACGAATATATCCAGATGATAAATGAAGGTGTAACAATCCTTTTGTAAACCAAGCAATCAGCTATCCACTCGACAAATGCATTAGCCACCACCCAGTTGTCATTGGAGATCTGTGATATAAGGGATCTCATCAGCTCTTTGCAGATTCTGATTATTTCTAAAGTTGGTAACAAGCTTCACATGGTAAACACATGACATATTGCACCACATTCATTACCATGTAGGGATTTTACTTGCATTACTGTGACAGGAGAATCAGCAGACTGCTCCAGTCTTCACATTCTTGAAACATGCACATTTGATTAATTTTTAAAGCTATGTTGAATGGAGAGGGCATTTCCCAACATCATAACAATAATCTCACCATGGCAGAAAACAATTCAAAGTCTTTTGATATTTCTCTGTCTTGTGAAACCTTCAAATTGAGGAGGAGACACATTACAAAGTACAGCCTTGTTGTAACAGCTTGTTCTTTCATCATGGCAAAGTTGCTACCATGCAACAGTTCTAATTGATTAGAAAACTCTTCCACCCTTACTGCTTGTCAAAAATATGTTGACAAAGGAATACTTTTGAACATGTTATGAATGCACTTTCTGTGGCCATGAGGTTCTGCCTCTCGATTTGAACCTGAAACTCAGAAGCACTGATGCTACCCATGGTGCCTCAGGAACGATCCCTTTCAGTGTGCAATTGACAGTCCAACATTTGGTGAGCTAATTAACATTCTGATTGGATTTTCGGCCATCCTCTTACCTTTGTATGTCGTGTTTTGCTTTAATGTCTAGAACTGCAGTCATAGAGTCGCACAGCACGGAAATAAACCCTTTTGATCCAACTGTCCATGCCAACCAGACATCCCAATTTGACCTAGTCTCTCTTGCCAGCTGAAATTATAAAATATCCAATTTACAAAACAGAACGTGTCCTTCAAAAAAGTTATTGATCCATTGATCTAAGTGAAAGGTGTAGCTTCGCATTACTTTGGTTATGCCAACCCAAACACCCAGTTTGATTGTCGTGCTTGTTTCCTGGATTTCATGTTAAATTGTATCAGATCGATTTGCCATGTTGACTTCTGTATAAATTGCAGCGTGGGAATCAAGACCAGAATATTCATAGCGGAATGGCACGTTTTGTTTTCAAGTGTACAAGCGTGTCAACGTGACTGACTGCGTAACCATATCACAGTAGAAAGATTCTGGTAAGGATCAACACGCTCCTGTTTCACTTATACATTAACTCGCCAATTAAAAAGTGATTCACTTTATCCAAGACGTCAATAATAAAACACAGTACTGGATACGAAATGAAAATAACAACCGATCGCCTGCAAACAATCATTGCCAATGTGTGGTTCGGATTCAATTTCCAACATAGGCACCGTTTCAGAAGTTCAGGGGTTAATGCTGAGAGCAGGGCCTGTCTAATAAACAGTCACATAATCTAAATTGATATTTCATATTTGAGCAATTCTTAGCAACAGTATGTAGTAGGTTCAGAAGCAGCGCAGCCCACAGTGAAATTTCTCCCTATTGCTTTAGCAGCTCAGCGAGCGCTGATCAGCCTCCTGACGCATACAGACCCAGCCGCTGTTTCCACTGTGACAGTGAAACGCCGACAGCATATTGCCTCTCATTCGTCCACAAGAATCAGCAGGTTTTATAAAGGCACCCTGAGATCACCATGTGGGTCATTTTCCAAAAAGGTGACCTCTGTCAGAATTGAGGAAGCTGCCCGTATCCTGATTGTAAAATCGTTCAACACAAGGGAGAGAGAGAGAGAGAGAGAGAACCCCGGCGTGCCATCTTGTGGAAACTTGCTGAAGTACGGAAACGAACATTCATTTAGAATCCCAAAGGTATTAGCAATGTCACCTGCTGTCATAAATCCCAACACCGCCATTAAATACTTCGATAAAACATTTTTTTAACGAATTGGGCGGATTTTGGCTCAGACAAAAGTCCACTGTAACCTTAAAGAACATTGCAAGGGGTTCAACTAAAGAATGTGAACCATTGATCCCAGGGAAGTCAGTCGCGTAAGCGAAAGTTCTCAGATTGAGCACGGACTGCGAGCCTCCGACTCGGTTCAATGAAATGTTTTCGCAATGTGTTCTCAGTCTTAATTTCAGTACATTTTTTTTCCTTTTCTTAAATGTTGACGCTTTGTGTTTTAATTGCTTGTCTTCAGTGGAGCAAAAGGTCAGCAGCAGCACTTTTTCCCCAGCCAGTTATATAGGGGGACTCTAGCAATTATACAGCAGAGGTATTTTTCTTTCTTTTCTAATAATCGTTTATTCTGTATGTGCATATAAAGCAGTACATGTTGCTAACGCCACTTTTAATTTCAAAAATATCCGTTAGTGAAGCAGCTCGGCTGTATACAGTAGTAGCACATGAAGAAACAAAGAAACATTGGCGTTTGACTCTATCCAAGCCAAAGGCATTTCTTACTTGTACCAGATTATATTTGCTTATATTTGAGGTAAAAGGTCCCAGAACTAAACAGACCCCCATGTAATTTCTAACCACATTGATCCCTGGCAGCATTTCTGTGGCCGATGCCGGAACTTCAGCATGAAACGTGAGAGTGCATATAATTAAGGTTAGTGCCCTGATAATTTATCAGTGAGAGTGATTTTTCTGTATTCTAGCAAAATTTGCATTAACTAGTTATTTGTTGAAGGTTTAATTACATTGCGACCCCCAGCGTGCTGAACTATATTAAGTTGTTGGATAAGATATTTTCTCAACAACCCTCTCAGATATATTAGTGCACACCTCTACGGAAAAATAGTCTTGAATTCAGGCCTCCTGACTCAGAGGTAGGGACATCGCCACTGTACCAGTGCCCTAAAAATGTTAGTTAATGCTGTTGTTTACATTCACTATGAAGTGCAACCTTTTGTTGGGAAATTTGACCTCGTGAATCAGCACAGGGAATTTTCAGCACTTTAGCCATTCTAATTGTGAAATAATTCAATTTATTAAACTGTCAAATCCAGCAACTTAACAGCAGCAGCGGAATAAGCTAACGGAGAAGAATGAAATAACGTTCAAATTAATTATTTTTCTGTTTAATTTTTAACCAATTAAAATCCAGCATTAATTTTTATTTTGCAATTAACTATGCTTTATTAACAAGAGAATTCACGGGTCATTGTGAAATCCCGCAATAAAATCAACAAAATAAACTGAACCAACCATTCAACATTCGTTAGCCAAAATACAAGGCCGGTTATGAAAAAAATCATAAATCCAAGTCTTCAACAGGCAAATCACTCAGGAGAAATTGAAGGATTTATGGTGATGGTCTTCCATTCAACTTGTTAACCTAGGAAAAATATGCATCCTCCCAATGTATTTATCCACTTTTCTTTTGGTTTAAAAAAACAGTCCTGGAGTTTTGCTCCGGCTCCTTTACTGTAAAACGGTGGGGGTGGGGGGGGGGGGGGGAATGGCCTGTTGGTATTATCACTGGACTGTTAACCAATGACCCAGGTATTGTTCTGGGGACCTGGGTTTGAATCCTGCCATGGTAGATGATGGAATTTGAATTCAATAATACAGTAATCTGGGATTTAGAGTCTAATACTGACCATGAACCCATTGGTTCACCAATGTCCTTTAGGAAAGGAAACTGCCATCCTTAACTGATCTGGCCTACCTGTGACTCCAGACCCACAGCAATGTATTTGACTCTCAGCTGCACTTGGGGATGGACAACAAAAACTGGCCTAGCCAGCAATTCGATCATCCCACAAATGAATTAAAGGAAAACAATCCACGTGTCAGTTGTGCTTTGTGTGAGGAGCTGCCTTATATGAATTGTAAATGTAGCATTAGTATTTCCTCGCATAAACCTGAGATTTCTCAGTATACTGTTACAGTTTAATTTGAGATAACATGGGATTAACCTTTCCATGTGAGCAATGCCCTCGCTGGGACTCTCAGTAACACACTATGGTTCAAGTAAACCATGTGGCTTGGATCAAGTTAGTGAACTGCAAAGTATTACCCAGGTCTTGCTGCATATAGTAATAGATTATTTCAGATTTTGAATGGTGCAGACCATTGTGCAATCATCTGCAAAAATCCACTCTTCTGACCAGCTGGTGGAGAGAAGGTCATTGATGAAGGAAGTGAAGGTGGTTGGGCTTAGAACGGTACCCTGAGGAACTCTTGCAGAGATGTACTGAAGCTGGGATGAATGACCTCCAGCAATGACAGCTACCTTCCTTTGTCCTAGGTACAACTCCAACCAACAGAGAGACTTCCTCCTACTTCAATCACATGAGTTAAATGAGTTAGAAAGTAACAAAGGTGTGCTGTTTGATTTCTTGGTCTTTTGTATCTGAACAAGAGGTTAAAAAAAAGTAATTTCACAAATGTTCTTATGACTTATCTGGTCGTTTTATCTCCCTCCTTGTGGAGTGGCATGTAATATCTGTCTTTTGTCATTTTGCTACGTTCCTGTTATGGCTGGCCAAAATTGGGAACTTCCTATTCAGAAAGTGGGATCTCAATCCCTTTAACCAGGTTGATTGCATCAAAAGCTGCAGAAACTTTGATTCAATGAACATTTGTTAGAAAATAAGTATATATTCCTCACCATTCTATTAAAGTCTGTTCAGTATTGTTTGATTTTTAAATGGCTATGAAGTTTATCAGATAATATTCATGCTAACAGCCTTTTCTGCTACTGTATAAAGTATCTTTGCCAATAGCCTTGGCACTGATCCTAGTTAATGCTTGCTTTTATTATTAACCAATGCAATTCTGCCAAATATCTCAAGTAACTTTGGCAATAGGCTCCACATTAAAAAGAAATTATAATGAACTTGCATGTGTAGGACACATAGCATGTTATATATTGATAGCCTATCTCTGAATCTTATTATGGTTTAAGATGATTTTGATGCCATTATCACTGAAATAATCATAATTGTGTGTTACATATATTGGATTAGTCAACTGTTAAAGGAAACAAATGCAAACAAACTTGTAGGGTTTACTTTGATGATGTACACTGAATACTATTTTCCAACCATCATACACACTAATAACATATCTTGCACTACCTTAATGTTTAAAAATAATTCTAGCAATATTTTTAAGTAATACAAAGGATAAGAACCAATGGAGATTGTATACATAATTTGTGTCAGATATGCCTGAAGCCAGCTATCTGAAATGAGCATATATCTAAGATGATTTCTTTTGAGTTATAAGCTTAAAGTTTAAGAGGAAAAAAGATGCATGATCATGCAAATACATCAAAAAATTGTATTGACCTACCCAACATTCAATTTTCCAACTGGTATATTTTCCCTACACCATAATTGTGAAATTGTTGACCAAATTTCGTTCATTGATTGTGGGCGAATATACTGTTTGGTCTGATGAAGGCACTTCTTTGTTTAGAAATCATTTCAGATCTTTGGACTATAATAGTTTAAAGTAATATAGCATTTTGTAGATGTCTTCTGAGTACAATTTACAGTTGGTAGAGGCAAATGATGATGAATTTCACATTTAAAAGGAAGTTAAAGGACATGTGTAGTTTTATCCATTCATGGAATGCGTTGCTTTTCTGGCTAGGCCACATTTATTGCCTATCTGTAGTTGCTTTTCAGAAGGTGATGGTGACCTGAGTACTTGAATCGCTGTCGTCCATTTGCTGCTGGTAGTGCTCTGTGCATCCCTCCAACCCCCTGCTGTTGGGGCAAGGGGTATTTCCGAGGTTTTGACCGAGCAACACTCAAGGAATAGTGATATCTTTCCAAAGATAGTGAGTGGTTTGGAGATAAAGTTGCAGCCGGTGGTATTCCTGTGTATCTGCTGCCTTTGTCCATCTCGATAGTTGTAGTCATGGATTGGAAGGAACCTTGGTGAATTTCTGAACTACATCTTCTAGACCGTACACACTGCTGCTAAAAAATATTAGTGGTAGAGGGAGTGAATGTTCGCAGCAATCAAGCAGCCTATCTTGTCCTGGATGGTGTTAAACTTATTGGAGCTGCGTCATCCAGGCAAGTGGGGAGTATCTCATCATACTCCACCCATACACCTTATAGAAGGTGGTCAGGTTTTGGGGAGTCGGAAGGTGAGATACTCTTTATGGGATTGCTAGCCTCTGACTTGCTGTTGTAGGCGCAATAGTTAAATGTAGTTGTAGAATCACTTAAACCACAATTATGTAATATATGTACAATATATGTAATTTGTGTCTTCAGCAGTTTGCCATGCATTCTGCCCTGCCTTTATACCACATTTTTGGGTACATTCAGTGCTACTCCTAGCTTGCCCTCCAGCACTCTTTTGTGAATCAGGATTGATCCCCTACATTGATGACAATGGGAGCATATGAATATGCCAGACCATGGGGTTGCTGATTGTGTTGTAGTACAATTTCGCTGCTACCGATGGCCCACAGCACATCTTTGATTATCAGTCTTGAGTTGCTAGAACTGTTTAAAATCTATCCTTTCTGGAACTGTGATCATGACACACAGTACAATGAAAATGATCCTCGATGCAAAGGTGGGTCTTTGTCTTCATAAGGATTGTGCAGTGGTCACTTATGACAATACTGTCATCAAAAGATACATCTGAGGCAGGCAGGATAGTGAGATTAAGGTCAAGTGTGATTTTTCCTTTGGCTGATAACCTCACCACTGCCACAGCCTAGCAGTTATGTCCTAAAGGAACAGTTCATTCAGTACCCGTGCTGTTGAGTTACTTTTGATAATAGAAATTGAAGTCCCCCACCCAAATTACAATCTGAATGTAATTGGCTAACTAGGCCATTTCAGAAGGCAATAAAGAATCAACCACATTGGCGTTGGCTTGTCAATGACATGTAGGCCAGATCTGGACTTGGTAGCAGTCTTGAAAGAACACTGGTAAACCAGATGGGTTTTTACAATGGTTTTGTGGTCATCAGTTTATTTCAAATTCCCGGTTTTATTGAATTCAAATTCCACTTTCTGCTGTGGTGGTATTCATACCCAGGGCCCCAGAAATTCTTTATTCATTCATGGGATGAGGGAGTCGCTGGCTAGGCAGCATTTATTGCCCATCCCTAATTGCCCAAAGGGCAGTTAAGAGTCAACCGCATTGCTGTGTATCTGGAGTCATATGTAGGCCAGATCAGGAAGGATGCCAGCTTCCTTCCCTAAAGGACATTAGTGAACCACATGGGTTTTTCCAACAATCAACCATGGATTCACAGTCATCATTAGATTCTTAATTCCAGATATTTTATTGAATTCAAATTCCACCTTCGGTTGTGGCACAAACCCAGGTCCCAAGAATGTTATCTGGGCCTCTGGATTAATAGTCCTGTGATAATACCACTAGGCCATCGCCTTCCCCAGAAAATTTCTATGTCTTTGGATTTTTAATCCACTGGCAATGCAACTGTGCCATCACCTCCTCAGGAAATATACCAAATACCAATTAGCAAAGAACCAGTTTGCAGGGAAGTTCTATGTAATGCTGTTGATTTGCTAACTGTGTGACTATATCCCCATTGATTTACTGCCTCATAAATAGATCATGACACTGCATTAATTTTCATTCAGCTAATAATGTCATTGATTTATTTTTCCTGGAACAATATTTCAATCCATGCACTTTCTCTTAATGTAAGCTCTATGCTAATACTTTGTTACCACTATGTGATGCTAATCCACAGCTTCTCTTGTGTGAATAAGTTTACACTAGTTTATGCTAGCCCCATATAATGTGACCAACTTTCAGTTTTATTTTATGCTTGCATTTACGATGAATCAGTTTTCAGGATTATGAGCATTCACTTTGGATCAACTTTTCCTTTTAAAAGTAGACCTGTCGATCTGGGACAGCTCGCAATATATAATAGTGATGATGATTCTTTTCAGTGTGTCTGGCAGTCTTAAAACTCATCTGATCTGTTCTTAAATTTCATTTTTAATTCTACTCTAATATCTAACTTTATTCTTTATACCTCCAGCTGTGTTCCTTAGTTTATCATACACAAACAGGATCTTCTTGCAATTTTCTATGTTCAAATAGGTTTCCATGTATCTGCTATTGAGAACTTGAGTTGTTTTATAGACAACCAGCAATTCTAACCATGATGTTTTCAGCAGAGTATCTTTACCAAATGTGGCTGGGCATAGGTTATCCCTTGTAGCAGAAAAGACTAGGACAGGGGTCACGTGGTATTGAAATCAAACATTTATTGCACAGTAAGATATACAAATACTGAATCCATGGCACATCCATATTTAATGTTCAGCTTTTGGTTACAAAGAGTAGCATGCTTCAATAAGCACGTCGTCCTTTGAGTGACCTAAGTTAAGATGGACTCGCAGAACTTTATACCTTCAGGTCACATGTGTGATATGGAGATATTATCATGATCGTATCTCTTGAAGGTATACAGGCACACTAACTGTGATGCATAATACAACAGCTATAGATTCATTGAAGCAAATAAAGAGGGATCAGATTTTTTTGCAAGACTTTTCTCTGCCCTTCTAATCCTTGCTTATGGCACTTATGAAATAATGACAAATAGCTAGAAATGCACAACATGAAGTTTTTGGAGCTGCAAGTGTAACAGAACACAGCCATCTTGAAGGACATTTTCATGTCTCTTTCCAGATCTGGTTGTGACCCAAGGTAACTAATGTGTCTAACTTAATTGTTGGTTTATGCTTGCTGCAATACTGTCCAAAACAAAAACACATAGCCATGGAATAGGTGGAAGAGGAAGGCAACCACTTACAGCTAGGAAATGAACAGATTGGAGATTAGGAGACTGAAGGTTCCTGGAGGTAATCACTGCCATATGATGGGATTTCAAAGATGGTGTACTCACTTAACCATTGTAAAATAACCGTTTGACAATAATTAGATTACATCATCTTTGAATGTTAAATG
Organism: Stegostoma tigrinum; assembly: GCF_030684315.1. NCBI lineage: Eukaryota > Metazoa > Chordata > Chondrichthyes > Orectolobiformes > Stegostomatidae > Stegostoma > Stegostoma tigrinum. The sequence goes on from NC_081374.1 coordinate 34,205,736, forward strand.
ATGTCAGCTTACATGGAACTGGAATCTGAGTGAAGAAGGTTCAAGCGAAGTTCTGCTATGGCACACCTCTGTACCTAGTGTACATAGTTAACAAACCTTCATCCGTTTGCAGTAGCATAGCTTCCAGTCCTCATCTGTCTAAGACTCCTAAACTTGCTCATGAGATTTATAGAATGTGACAATGGCTGGTGTGCAATCTACAAATGTTCATGACGGATCCCAGCAAATGCAAAACACATTCCAGAAAAATGCTTACAGCAATAATTACTGGTGATTGCTGTCACTGAAATCAGGGAATTTGGAAAGGTACATCAAACTCCCAAAACTATAATGAAGGCCTATTGTCATAAATATCCAAGGGAGTGGGACAATGGATTTAGACAATATTCTTTGCTACAAGACATTCACAAAATTAATCAACTGGATTTAGCCTATTCAATTTGATCAATGATCACGAGGTAAGAGGACTTCTCAAATTAATTAAAACATTCTTGAGGCAGAAACATTATCAATATTGAATTGCACGTGTGTTTTTAAAGAGATTAACCAGAGCATGCAAAATTGCACATAAAGCCATTATAAACTTCACAGGCAAAGATAAAAGAATGGGCAAACAAACGTGCACAAGATATCTGTTATTACCTTTACAAGAAAATCCTCTGAAAGCAAAATTCACTAGTCCATACAAGGCCATTGGGAGGGTAAGTCAAGTGATTTACCTGATAGCATATCCTGACCGCAGGGAGAACAATCGGTTATGTCATGTGAACAAGTTTAAACCAATATCATGGGAAAGAGGAAAATAAAAAAGTGCACATATGCCAGGTGATAACAGGGATAGTAAAAGCAAAGTAGGACAGTGAGCCTTCTTCTCCTTGACGAGTTAATATTGAAGTACTGAGACAATGTATTTTCATACTTAGGGGAAGGACAGACAGAACATCTGGTACTTTGAAAATTCAGGGAAATCTACAGAGTTATTCCATGATGTTAGCCAGACATGATGTAGGTGTAGGAGTTTCAGCACTGACAAAACAATTCCATGATCTAAAAAGTATTATTCTCTCGTTAGACCTCAGCTAGAATATTGTGTACATTTTGTGTGCTCCAGGATTTTAACTCATTGGAGACAAGCAATTTACAAGAATGGTTTTCTAATAATGAGAAAGTTCATTTATGAGGTTGAATTAAAGATTTTGGGATTGTTCTCCCAGGAGAGAACAAAGCTAAGAGGAGATCTGATATATGTTTTATGAATGTAAACATAGAACATAGTACAGTACAGCACAGAAACAGGCCCTTTGGCCCACTTTAAACTTTCGCCTTTAAACTTTCCTCCTCTCACATTAAACCCACTCACCCTGGTATTTGACATTTCCAACTTGCAAAAGACATGTTGATTATCTGGCCTATCCATGCTCCTCATAATTTTATATACTTCGATCAAGTCGCTCCTTAGCTTCCAGTGCTCCAACGAAAACAATCCAAGTTTGTCAAAACTCTCCTTATAGCTGATATACTCCAATCCAGGCAATATCCTGGTAAACCTGTTCTGCACCCTGTCCAAAGCTTCCAACCCCTTCCTATAATGTGGTCACCAGAATTGCACAAAGTACACCAAATGTGGCCTGACCAATGACTTATACAGTTGCAACATAAGTTGCCAACTTGTATACTCAGTGACCCCATTGATGATGATAAGCATGCCATATTCCCTCTTTACCAGTTTATCCACTTTCAGGGAAATATGGACTTAGACTGCTCAGTCCGTCTGTATTTGATTTGATTTAATTTATTTATTGCCACATCTATTTAGTTACAAAATACAGAGAAAAGTGTTGTCACTCTCAAGGCCACCTTAAAACACAGAAAAATAAACCAAGACACAGAGCATTAGGGCAGTAAAGTACAGAAATAAAGAAGTGTTCAACTTTACAGTCCTTCTTATTATGTATTCCACCATGGGCCATGGGCCTTGTGGCCAGGCATGAGTCCCTTTCGCTGCTTGGCCACTGTTGGAATGAAAGCCTCCGCTCGTCAGCGTGACCTCACTTCCACTGACGTCCTCAAGGGACCTTGCCAATGCAGATGCCACCGATGCCACTGGGTACCACACCAGTCCAAACTTGATTCATCACTGCTATGAGTCTGCTTTAGGCCTACCTTGTCAATGCAGCCACTGCCAATGCCACTGGCCCAAAGCCACCACAACCTCCTTAATTTGCAACAGGCACAGATGCTTTTGGGAACATAAACTCGCCTCCACAAAAAGAAAAGTGGATGAAGCAGACAAGTCCCAGGCTCAGAAGCCCTATTCCACCGCCATCTTACCAAAAGGTTGATATCAATATAGCAATACTTGTTTGGGTTATTTCATTTATTGTATAATTTCCTCTTGCATTTGACGTCCCAAAATGCATCACTTCACATTTATCCCAACTAAATTCCATCTGCTATTTCTGTGCTTAACTTTCCAGCTGAACTTTGTCCTGTTTCATCCTTTGTATCTTTTCTCACTATGCTCAACTCCACCAACTTTCATGTCATCTGTAAACTTCCTAATCAGGCCACTGACATTTTCATCCAAAACATTTATATAAATTACAAACACAACAGTCCCTACACTGACCCTTGTGGAACACTACTGGCCACAGACTTGCAGTCAGAAAAATATGCCTCCACCATGACTCTCTGATTTCTATGGCAAGCCAATTTTATATCTAACTTACCAACTCATCATGGATTCCATGTAATTTGATCTCTGGACTAGCCTACCATGAGGGACCTTGTCAAAGGCCTTGCTAAAGTCCATATAGACAATATCCATGCTAATGTACAAGGAGACAACATTCTTATCCTTATTGATCATCTTTGTCTCTTTATCAGAAAACTCAGTCACGTTTGTGAGACAGGATCTACCTGACATAAAGCCATGTGATCCATTCGTGTCCAAAGGCAAATACATCCTGTTCTTAAGAATCTTCACCAGTATTTTCCCTACCACTGACGTAAGGCACACTGGTCTATCATTTCCTGGATAGCTCTGTTGCCCTTCTTGAACGAAGGAACAACGTTGACAATTCTCCAGGCTTCGGGGGTCTTGCCTCTGGCTAAAGACAATACAAAGATCTCTGCCAAGACGTCAGCAATCTCCTCCGTTGCCTCCTTCAGTATCTTAGCATAGATCCCATCAGGCCTTGGAACTTATCTAATTTAATGTTTTTCAAGACACTCCACACCACATTCCTTCTTAATATTGACATTGCCTTTGACAAACCACGCTCTAAATTTTCTGACATTCATTCCTTTCTCCTTGTTGAATATTGATGTCAAGAAACTATTAAGGACCTCGCCCACTTACTCTGGCTCCAAACATAAATTCCTTCCTTTGTCCTTGAGTTGTTCTATTATCCTTTCCCTAGTACCTAGCATATGCTACAAGACCAAGCCAGATGCTAGTAATCTCGTAGTGAGTTCTCACTTTCTGATTCCCCAAAACCTATCTAACATCCACAAGGTATAATTGAAGAGCACAATGGAACATGTTATGGACTAGACCAAACTCTTTCAAATATATCAAGGAGATAGCCTAGACCATAACCTTTATCTTATTTAGAGGCAAGTGTAAGGTGCTATGTTCCAGATGTAATTTGATTGGTTACACTATTCAGCTTTAAGCAAAACAAACTTTATTCTTCACTACAATTAAAATATAAATAAAAGAAAGAAGAATTGGTATAACCTTAACTCGATAGGAAAATTTAACAGAATAACAGATTATTTAACGACTAAGTAGCAACTGTTCCAGTATAGTTTTATCCCATAAATACACCTTTGGCAAAGGCAAATTCAGTAAAATAGATTGTCTCACATGCAATGTTTTTCCTTTCCCAGAAGAAAAAAGCATCAAGAGGAAATTCTGGCAGAGAGGAAGAACTCAAGCAGCATCAAACCCCAACAACTGCTGAAAACTAAACTATCCTAGTTTTGCAGGAACCTGACTCCACCCATTCATGTTCCTTTGATTGTTCCAACTTTAAAAAAAAACAACACTTCACAAGCTGTTTACTTTATTGGCATTGAGGAGATAGCTTGGTGCCTGTGGCTCAAAACCTTCCTTCAAAAAAACGGACAAAATATACCTCATAACGCCATCGTATCATAACAAATACTCCTGACTTGTCTGGATGAGTGCAGCTCCAAAAAAACGTTCTGGAAGCTTGACAGTACCCAGAACAATGCAGTTAGCTTGATTAGCACCACATTCACAAACATTCATTCTCTCCACTGTTGACACTTTGTAGCAGTATGCACCATCTACAAGACACATAGCAGCAATTCATCAAGGCTGTTAAGCCTTGGTGAGCTATGACTACATCTCCTAAACCCATGGCCACTACCATCTGGAAGGATAAAGCTAGCAGATGCATGGGAACACTGCCAGTTGTACGTTCCCCTCCAAGTTGCTCACCATTCTGATTTGGAAATGTATCACTGTTCCTTCACTGTCACTGGGTCAAGATCATGCAACTTCATCTCCAATGGCATTGTGTGTCTCCCTACACCAAATGAACTGCAGCAGTTCAAGAGGCTGCTCACCACCTTTTCAAGGGCCACGAGGGATGGGCAATAAGTGCTGGCCCAGCCAGTGGCATTTACCTCCCATGAATGAATAAAACAAAATTATCAGTGATTCATATCGTATAGGACCTAAGCAAAGAAGTTTCCAGTAAAATCCTGCTTCCCATGTTTTTACTATACCTATTGTAAATAATTAGTAAATGTTCTTCAGCTTGCAGTGGCATGCCATCCAATCCCTGGTTGGCTAAGTCTCCAGTAATGTGTATCATTTATTTGTGTCTTATTTACACAATCCAATTCATTGGTAGTCCTTGCCAAATCTTCCTGTATAGATATCAACATCAACTTTTTTTTTTGATTTTTGCGCAAACTAAATAACTACAAATCCCAATCTTTCCATCTGCTAAGACATGAGAAGTTGCTGTGTAATCATTTGAAATAAAGTACAGTCAAGTAGATATTCTTGCTTGCAAAGTTGTCTGTGTTTTGTGCTTAGTGTTTTTTACATGATGCTTCCTATTGATGGTAATATATGTTTCCAGACACAATAATACCCTGCAACAATTATTCTTTGCATTCTGCCAGAGCCAATTTTAGATCCAAGTTGCCACTTTCCTTTGCATCCCACAGGTGTTTGGTTTTCTTCCCAGTCTGCATTGTGGGAACTTGTCAAAAAACTTTGCTGGAACCTATATCCACTATATCAAATATGCTACCCTCATCAAAACATTTGTAATTGCCTTAAACGTTCAGTCAAATAAATTGACATGACTTTCCCATAACAAATCTATGCAGACTGCCATTCGTTAATCTGTGCCTCTCCCATTGTGATTAATATTTTTCCACAACAAGTTTCCAATCATTTTCCTAACTTTTAAGGGTAGTACCTGGGAGGCAGGACAGGATTACATTGAAAAATCAAGTCCAGATGTAGCAAAGGTGTGGATGAGAGTTCAACTAAACAGATAAGACATAGGTTAAATTGAGCGATGCTACCGAGGTGAAAATAAGGCAGTCTGAGCAATAATGTGGTTATCTGGTAGGAAACACATCGTGGGTTCAGATGTGATGAGGAGATAGCAAACAGTCTTGTTTGGTCTCAGATAGTTCCCAAGGAGAGAGATGATAAGAGAACAAAATTGTGGTACAGCCCTAATATGTTCGCTTCTGACTTTGCAATGTTTTATTGGAGAAATTTCTGGCCGTGCAACAATGGAGGCCAGTCAAGCAGTCAAACTATTAAGAGGTAATGGAGGGCTCAAGGAAGACAGTGGAGAGATAGAACTGTATGTCATCAGCCTGTCCATGGCAACAAATGCTATTATTTTTCTTTTATTCTCTTGTAGGAAGTGGGTATTGCTGGCCTGGCCAGTATTCATTGCCCATCCATATTTACCTTTAAGAAGGTCATGGTGAGCTGCTTTCTTGAACTGCTGCAGTCCATGTGTCGTTGGTCGACTAATGGCATTGTGGGTCATATAGGTGTGAAAGAGGTGGGAACACAGGATAGTACAGAGTTCAGTGTTGCAGGTGATTCTTTGGTGTTATTAGTGCTGGCTCATGAAGGGGAATAGCGTCAAAGTGTTCCCATGAGAGTGAGGAGGCAACACAGAGGACTTGCAGGATTATTGATATTGGAGGATAGGAGTGAGTAATGACAGTGAGCAAGGGAAGCCATTGCTTACAACAAAGGGGGTGTCACTGCTTCAGCATCAGTGGGAAGCAGGTGCAGTGGCAGAGAAAAGTATCAGTTGGCAGAGAGCAGGGAGGATCATTAACATTCTCCCTGCACTTTGCCCAGTCCTTCTCAGCCTGGAGATGGCACTGATCTGGATGGTGACCTCTGACCAGGCTACTGTTGTAAAGTGGCTTTGCCTCCTTTGTCAGTCTTCTGAAAACAGGACTCCTCTCCTTTCCACCACATCATTCTCACTTGGTCCCTCACCGAGAAATGTGGTGCTAACTTCTGCTTCTCTGCAGTCTCTCCTCATGCCAACAGCCGAGCACAGTTGTACATGGCTTTGCTACCAGAGGTGACAGCAGGCCTAGAAAGACGGCACAACTTCAGAGGATGCTGGTGTTATGGAGTATTTTATGGAGGGTTGGCAACTTCCTCCATGAATGGTGCATGGTAAGATGGAGTGAAAATAAGGTGTGTTCTCGCAGCAAAGGATTAAATAGTAATTAAAGCAGTAATTTGGTAAGACATATGAACAAACATCTTTGGCCTCAGAAAGAAAAGAGTGGACAATAATCTGGCTAAGAGAGTGAATAGTTGTTAATGGAGACTGTTAGTGATTAACAATAGGTGGACTGTGATAACAAGGCCTGGAGGTTGGGGTTGAGGGAATCCTATCATTGTTGTGAGACTGAAGAGAGGGGGTAAGGGCGAAAATGCAGGAGATGGGTTGAGCCCTGTTGACAACAGTGCTGGGGAATCCTTGGTTGAGGAAGAAGATGTCTCTGTCATGCTCAGTGTTCCACAGGCAGTTGCTCTCGCCACATCCTGAGATCCACATTCAGTACCATGTGGTGTCATATGCCCACTACAGACCTCTCTCTCCAACAGCATCGCATCAAGCTGGCTCACGAGAAGCCTTTGTTTTTCTTTCAGGCATCAAGGTACATAAGATGCAAGAACTTAGAGATAGTGGATATTAATGCCCAGTCAATCCCCAGAAATTTCTCTCCGTCCCCTTCCCGTTGACACTATCGACTCCCACAACCCCACCTCCTTTTGGGTATTCACCATCCCTCCTAGACTTCTGCTGTCCGATGCTGAACATTCTGTACTCAGCAAAGGCCTCAGCTATGCCCCTCTGCAACCCCACCTTATTGAATTTCGATCAAGACATGATGTTAAACTCTTCTTCCATCGTCTTCGCCTCCGTGCCCATTCTTAGAACAAGAGTCCTGTCCTCATCCCACAGACCCCCTTCACTAGGCTCCAACAGTCTCTGTCCACCTGGACCCCTCCCTCTAGCCTTTTACCTGCACTCAATCTGTTCATTGAGAACTGTCAAAGTGACATTGATCACCTCAATTTTTCTGCTCCCTCAAACAATCCAACCTGTTTCCCTCTGAACCAACTGCACTTCGTGCACTTAGATTCAATCTGAGATTAAGCCTGCCAGTAAGAGTGGTGCTGTTGTAGTCTGGTGTACTAAACTCTACATTGCAGAGGCTGAGTGCCAGCACTGAGATATGTCTTCCTGTCTCCCCCGAACCATAATCCCACCATGGAGCATCAGGCCATTGTATCAACTACTGCCACTGACCTCATTTTATCCAGTGATTTCCCCTCCGACTGCCTCCAAGCTGATAGTCTCCCACCTCCACACATCTTGCTCCTACCTCCTACCAAAAACCCACGACTACCCAGGTGGACCCATTGTTTCAGCCTGCTCCTGCCCCACAGAAATCACCTCTTCCTACCTTGACTCCATCTTTTGTATCGTGGCCCAGTTTGCTCACATATATCCATGATTTCTTTGACGCTTTACACCATTTTGAGAATTTCCAGATTGCAGACTCTAGGTACCTCTTTATCATGGAAGTGCAATCCATTTACATGTCTATCCCCCACCGGGAAGGTCTAAGTGCTCTCTGCTTCTTCCTGGAGCAAAGGCCTGAACCGTCCCCACCCACCATCACCCTCGTCCGCTTGGCCAAGCTCGTCCTCACCCTTAACAACTTCCCTTTTAACTCCTCTCATTTTCTTCAGGTCAGAGCAGTGGCAATGGGAACCCTTATGGGCCCCAGTTATGCCTGTGTCTTTGTGGAGTACATGGAACATTCCTTATCCCAGACCTATTCCAGGCCCCGCCCACAACTCTTCCTCTGACATATCGGTAGTATCATCGGTGCTGCTTCCCTCTTTTGTCTGGAATTGGAAAAGTTCATCGAATTACCTTCCAATTTCCACCTCACCCTTATTTTCAACTGATCCATCTCTGACTCCTCCTTCCTTTCCTCAACATACCTGTTTCCATTTCTGGGGATTGACTGGGCATTAATATCCACTATAAACCCACCAACTCTCACAGCTACCTGGACGATACATGCTTGCACCCTAGTTCCTGTAAAGAATCCATTCCATTCACCCAGTTCCTCCAACTCCATTGCAAATGTTCTGATGAGACCAACTTCAAAAAGGGAGCCATCCAAAAAATACTATCAGTTCTGAGGATGGGTCACAGGAATCGAAACATTAAGTCTGATTTCTCTTCACAGATGCTGGCAGACCTGCTGAATGTTTCCAGCAATTTTTGTTTCTGTCTCTGGATATTTTTACAGATACCTGCTTTCATTGCCAACAATTCAAAAGGTGAAAATTGAAGAAGATTTGTGGACAAGCTTCACCAGCAGGACAATTCTGCCTGGAGCTATATCATTTATTTTAATGCTGCCAGATCCTACAGAAGTACCACATGATGAAACAATTGTCAATATACCAAAATACCAAATAAGTAACAGGTTTGTTTGCCAGCAGAACACTTTTGCCTGTTTCTGCAAGAAGTATGATAGTAGAATGAATTTTACCAAACAACAGGCTTTCAAAAAGTGCAAGCATCATTGATGGCACCAATATTGCCATTTTAAAACCCAACAATAGCCCCATGTTTTCCATGAGTAGAAAAGATTCTACTCGAGTGATCTCAAAAGAATCATAGAACATGTGTCCCCTTCAGCATTATCCATTGGATTAATGTCACATGTTGATATGCCACCTGTAATCCCCTTAATCTGTAACCAATACGCAACCACAAAAAAAAATGGTCTGAGCTGACACCATATTTGATCTTTTGCCATGGATCTAACCCTAAGTTGAAGACTGCTTTGGGATTCTGCCCTTACTGAGTATTTACACCTTTACCTTTGCCTGTCCTAACAAAGGGTCAAATTCCTACAATATCATGGACATTTTTAACTTGTAATTCCAAACTGTATTTTTTTAAATTAAATGAGTGGAGAGTGACTGATTAATTGTAATACTTATGGGATCAAACAAACTTTGGAAAATCTAGACTGTGATCTGTTGTGACCACAAAATTAATGAGTAACTGGGAACCCTCTAATTAATAGTAAGCCACAGTTATGTCCAAACTACAAACACATTTTGTGTTTTTCCTTTGGAAAACTTCATTGCAGCAACCATAATATTCAACTGTCCTATCCTTCTGAATGATTCAGTCACATCTGTGTACTTTTTATTTCAAACTTTTACTTCTTTAGACTCATCTTTAATCTGTGTATATGTTGCAATACTAATTGTTCTCATGTTTTGTAGCTGATAAACTGACTAATTTTATTAATTCAAGAAAGCCTGCTGAAACTAGCTCCTTTTAAAACATAAATTTGTTACAGTCAAGGGAAAATCCTTTTTTAAATGAACCTTGTTGCAGCCAACCCAGGGAATGGGTGAATAAAGAAGGCAAGCCAGCTCATCACAGCCTTCTCGCCTCAGAGCTCAACAGTTTAGAGTAAGGATTGTAACAAATTGGGGAATATTGTCTGAGTTCTGGTCGTAACATTACTTTGCCTAACAGTTGCTATTTTCTGACTCTCTGGCATTCCAGCAAACTCCTTTATTTATATAATGGAAGACAAAATACTGATGTTTCTATTACAGCTTTCCACTACATTGTTTCATCCTCCTCTCAGCATCTAACAGCATGTGACTGCCGATCATTGTATACATCGGATTGTTAATATTTGCGTTCTCATTATATCACAGCAGTAAATGTAACACCCTGGGACTGCCACATTCCTTCATATTGCAATAGGTCTCTATACCACGATTATTTGAAGAAATAGGCAGGTTGAAACAGTGACTCCTGGGGGGATCAAGAATATCCTTTGGAAGTCTGGCTATGTTTTCCATTGACTGACATACAAACATTAGAACAAATACTATATAGCCCACTGTTCGACTCAGTTTATGACAGAATGAAGCAGTGACATCTTGAAGTAGAGATTCTGATGTTAAGATAGTTTGAGAGGATGGGTCATGCTCCAATATCCAGATATCATTTGTGTTGCTTCTTGTTGCATAATGTTGTTATCTATAGAAAAAAATTATGGATTCATAGTAAATATAACATCAACCCTTGATAGATGGAAGGAACAAATGGCTAAATGTGACTACCATAAAAGTAACATAAACCAGTCATTTATAGACTGGACATTCATGTAAATCTCAACTCATTTTTGTTAGTCCTATCATACTGAGCACAGCTCATACTGCCATATTTCACACAAAAGTCGATTATAGCTTTGTGTATTTTCTTATTGTCTGTCTCCCATGTGTTACTGTCTGCCCCAGTGCTTCTATGCAATGCTATCCCATTAGCTGAAATTTGACTGGTGTAAGACCTGTTGACTTTATAGTTTAAGATGTTGCAGATGGGCCTTATTATATAAGGTAACGGTTCTGAAATGGTTAATATTGGGAACGGCATTAAACTCCATCCATTCTAATGATAGTATACAGATGTGGGTGGAGATTTGTCAGCCTTGCTCATGATCCCAATGGGGTCAGACTTATCATTCTGGACTCCTGACTATCTGAGTAATTTTATATCTATCTAACCAATGTAACTTGTACATGTTTCTATTGTACAATAAATTACATCTTGCTGTTAAAGACAACTGACTTTTCTTGTTAAGACTACCAGTGGTTATAATTTATCACTCTTAACAAAACAGCCCGAGAACCAGTATAGAAAGGAGGATTGAGAACTGTCTATCAGGGATTCCTCCCTCTTACCATTGAGGATCTGAGGTGGAGAGTATTGTGTTCAGTCGTCCCATGTAGCTGATCATTGGGTATCAGCTAAGGCCACATGTAACTTTTTTTGACTAGAAGAATCAATTTTTCTGTTTATTTTGCATGTTTTTGTATACCACCCCATTTAGATTCTTAACGGAGCTGCATTTAAATTTCTCATTTCACTTCAGCCATGCTCAAAATCTTTGGTCACCTTGTGTGGATGGGATAGGCAGATGAGAGGATCTTTTTGTTGACCTGCTCCTGAGTATAGTCAAGGTGGCTGTAAACAGGTACAACAACATATGAATAGGTATAGGTCATTCAGTCCATTGAGTGTTCTCTACCATTTAAAGCTATCATGGCTGATTGAACATCGATGCCTTTTGGCCACACTATTTCCACAACCCATCGTCATTGATTTTCAAAAACTAATCAACCTCTACTTTAAATATACTCAAAGACTGAGCTTCCACAGACCTCAGGAACAGAGAATTCACAACCATCTGAGTAAAAAAAAGTTATTCTATCTCAGTCCTAAAAAGCATCACCCTTATTTTAAAATTATGCTCCTTGTTTCTCGACTCGCCAATCTTCAACCCTATCTATTCCTGTAAGTATTTCATAGACCTTGAAGAGCCCATCTCTTGTTCTTTGAAACTCTGGAGAATGTAGGTCAAGTTTGCATAACCATTCTTATAGGGTGGTTCTGTCATCCCAAGAACAAGTCTGGTGAACTTTCATTGTAGTCCCTTATGACAAGAGTAGCTTTCCTGATTTTAAGAGACCAAAACTTCACTTAATATTCTCGGTGAAGTCTAACAGAGTTCCTATACAATTGGAGCAAGTTTCATTACCCCTTCACTCTAATCATCTGTCACTAAAGGCTAATATTTCATAAGCCTTCTTAATAGTTTACCACATCTGCATGTTAGCCTTTAATGACTTATTGACAAGTGCCTTTACAAACCTACACTTTCTAACCTCTTACCATTTTAGAAATGATCTGCAATCTGTTCTTTTTATCAAAGATAACATTACAGTTTTCCACATTATATTCCACCTGACAAGTTCCTGTCCAATCAATAAACTCTCTAAATTCTCCTGAAAACATGTTGCAACTTCCTCACAGCGCATAATTCTGCTTAGTTTTGTAGAACCTGCAAATTTATAGCTGTTGTATTTGGTCTGCACATTCAAGTCATTGTGAACAGCTGGGGCCCAAGCACTGATCCTGTTCTTACACCACTAATGGCAGTCTGCCACTGTAAAAATGACCCATTTATTCCCGCTCTCTGTTTTCTACCTGTTAGATAACTCTTAATCCATGATAGTTCATTACTTCCTATTACAAAATCTTTAATTTTGTAAAACAAGCCTATTTAAACTCCAAATGTACTTCATCCATCAACTCCAATTTATCAATTTTATTTGTAGCATCTTCAAAGAATTACAGCAACAGTGTCAAACATGTTTTTCCATTGCAAATCCATATTGACTATGGCCCAATCATATCATTTTTATTCAAGCATTGATATCCCACAACTTTTGTGATAAACTCTGCATTTTCCATACTACTGATAGGGCTGACTGGCCTGAAATTCACTGGCTTTACCTTTTATAAATAGTGGTGTGATATTTACATGCTTCCAAAATGCAGGAAATATTCCAGAATCAACGTAATTTTGGAAATTGTTTTCAATGTATTGACTGTCTTTATAGCCACATCCCTCAACAATCTGAGATGTAGACTATCTGGTTCTTGGAACTTATCAATTTTTAGCCCCATTAATTTCTCCTGTAAAACCTTCTTACTAATCCTAATTTCCTTCAACTCATCATCCTCCTTAATCATTTGGATTTCTACTTCTGGGGGATTTCTTGTGTATCTTCCTCAAGGAAATCAGGTGCAAACTAATAATTTAATAATTGCCATTATAATTTCATCTGAGTGTACCTGCAATAGACATGTATGTGTTTTAAGAAATGTTTCTTTTTTATGTAGCAGTAGAAGCTTTTACAGTCCATTTTCATATTTTTTGTTAGATTGTATTTGTATTCTATTTTTCCCTCCCACTTCAGTTTCTTGGTCTTCCTTTGCTGTACTTCCCAATCCTCACATTTATTACAGTGTCTGGCCACATTATGAATGTTTTCTTTAAACTTATACAATCATTCACATCCTTTCTCAGCAACAGTTGACTGACCTTTCTTTGAGTTTTACATATTAAAGGAATGTATAGTTACTGTAAGAAATGCAATAGCTCTTAAATAAAAATAGAAAGTACAAGAGAAACTCAGCAAATCTGAAAGCATCTGCAGAGAGAGAAAGAAAGTTAACATTTTTTCTGCAATATGACTCTTCTTCAAATCTGAAAGGGGCAGAAAACTGGTGTTTTTTAAGCATTGACAGAGCGGGAGAAGAAATGAGTGGAACAGACACTGGATGTGCTCAGAGGAAAAGACAAAGGCGGTGTTAATGGTGAGAAAGCAGAAATAAAAATGTGGAATAGGCATACATGAAGGTGTGAAAAGAAAAAAGTAGGTCTAATTAACTGCTACCTAGGTCAACAAGACACAACAAGAGATAATGGGAACTGCAGATGCTGGAGAATCCAAGATAACAAAATATGTAGCTGAATGAACATAAGATGTTGCTTGGCCTGCTGTGTTCATTCAGCTCCATACTTTGTCATCTAAGACACAAACAAGACATGGTTAAGGCAGGTGGCATTGGAATGCTGTTAGAAAAGTGGAACACAGAGGTCATGCTCTGAAGTCATGGAACTCAATATTTAGTCCAAAATGCTGCAAAATGTCTTTGCAGAAAATGAGTTGCTGTTATTTCAACTTGCATTGAGCATATTGGCCTCCTCTTGTTACATATTGCTTGGGTTTGCACATGCGCAAATGGATTTGGTCATAACTTCCTTGCTGGAAAGGAAGGGCTCCAAATTCTCCCGGACTCAGTGTAATATTGCTGCTGGATTATTTCATGCTCCCTGAGATTGCTATTAGTATTTTGGGCAATCTTCCCATTCCATCAAATATTTATTTGTCCATAAGACCATCATTTTTCTAAACACTACTGAATTGCTGGGAAGGGGGTGAAGAGAAGTGAGAGGTGAATAATTACTCCATCTTCAGCTCATACAGAAGAAAATTGTGGGATCAGGCAGAGGTGGGGTGTAAACAGTAGGATTAGGTACATTATCAACTTGGGGGTAGGGCAGACCAGAAGCTTGTCACATAGTTGTGAACAGATTGGACTTCAAAAGATTCAGATTCCATTATAATGAAATCTGGGTATTGAAGGAATTGTCCACAGATTTGAAGATGGTACAAAGATTTGTAAGAATTTTAAAAGGATACTGGTCATAATGTCAAGCAGAATGGTGGAATCCTAAGTGATTATAATGGCCTGTGGGTTAGTTTTTAGTCACTTAAATGGGGTTACAGAGGAATGTTCCATATTTTGTTTTCCTGTCTTGGCTTTTTAAAATCAAATTCTCTCTCCTCTGATTTCTTATTTACATACTACCCATCATCTCAAAGCACAGCATTCATGTTTACGCACGTGGGCAATTTCCACGTCTACCTCACTAGTACCATTCTGGACTTCTCCACTGTTGCTCAGTGCAGACTGCCAATGAGACATTTAATTCCTTTGATTGAATATTGGGAATAATTAATCCATTGTTTTTGGTCCCTGATCCAAGCTCAGTTTCATTGTCAGCCACAGTTGACAAACTGAGATGAGAGCAGGTTGCTAGATGTTGGCCTAAAAGTAGAGATAGATATACTTATTAAAAATATTCCTTTATTCAGGTTTCTGGGTGTGCCTTCAGCTGCTTCAGCTCAAGTTGTGGAGTTCTTCCCCCACCCCCCACTTCCCCACAATTCAACTTTCCACCTCAAAATCTATTTCTTTGGCCAAACTTTTTGCCATCATACCTATTATGAGGCTCAGTGTCTATCTTTTTTTTCACAGTTTGTTGCCATGCAGTGTCTTGGGACATTGTTTATATCCTTAAAAACGCTACATTCTATATGTGGAATTCAAGTCTCTGTCAAATTTTTAAACTTTATCATTTAGTAAAATAAAATCTTCTTTGCTGTTCCTACGACGCTGAAAGGCCTCACATGTTATGTGTCATGTCGTGTTATAGAATGTAGAACAGGCCCTTCAGCCATCCGTCACCTTATTGCCCATTCACTTACTTACATATACTTGTTTGCAGCTTTTTTGTGTTCTCCCATTGTATTAGCACTTTTCTAGCTTTATATTGTTCTCAGATGTAGATGCATTACTCTCAATGCCTTCATCTAGGTATTTTTCAAATCAAACTGTTCAGAGATGTTATGACACATTTGAGGTAGGAATGCACCATGGAGCCACAGAAATCCCAAATACCTTCATGTACGTTATTTGTATATATTGTGAAATGCTAAGACACCAAAACTGATCCATTAAATTCAGTAAGTAAGGTAGGCTCCTGACTTTCATTAACCAGCAATTGTTCAAAAATAATTATGTAGATATGTGGATCTAGAATTTAAATTAAAACTTCTAACTATTTAAAAGTGTACAATTACCACAGCAGGCTCCCACAATATACCAAAAGAAAACACAAGATGGTGCTCTGAGCAAACTGTTGTGTACAACTGTATCAGCCTAGGCCAGAGTGTTGGCCTTCAGTTCTCTACTAAAAGCAGGCACTTATCTGAGAAGATGTGAATGTAGCTAAATATTAATAGATGACCCTAATTTTGACTTCATGATGGAAGAAAGGTTACTGATGAAGTCGCTAAAAATGTTTGGTCCTAGAACACTACCTTGATGAACACCTGTAGCAATGTCCAAGGGCCTGAGATAATTCTCGCCCCATAGCCACAACTACATTCTTTCTGCCTAGTACAACCAATAGAGAATCATCCCTATGATTTCCAGAGATTTCATTTTTGTTTGTGTCTCCAGCTGCTGGAATCAGTCAAGTGCAGCCTTGGAAAGTATATTGCAACTCACATCTGGAATTCTGTTCTTTTGTCCAGAAGTAGAAGAAGGCTTTAGTGAGGTCACAAGTCAAATTGTACATGGAAGCCAAACTGGTATTGATAAGCAGGTTATTGATTGGTAGGTGACATTCAATATCAATGTTAATGACACTTTCCATCACTTTGCGACTGTTTGAGAGTAGACAGATGGGGCAGTAATTGATCTGAAGTTAATACTATAATGATTGTGAATCTCAACATTTATGTTTTTTTGGCAATTTTCATTTCAGAAGTGCTACATGCAGTGCAAGTTGTTTTTAGATTAGTAATTTGTAAGGAATGGAATTCTAATGCAACATGTGAAGTTGCACAGCCAGACTGCAATGTCTGAAAGCACAAGGCCAGTGATTGTGAAGTTAATGTGCCAGAATTGGCAATGAAGTAGAGATTGGGAATTGTGTACTATAACAATTTAGGCAAATACATTTGTCAGTCATGTGACCTCTGCTGTAATCCTTTTGTTTTCGGCTGAGTACCAATAAAACATACGATGTGGAACATGGTGTCAGAAGTTTGCAGATGAAATTGCATGGATTTTCAGAACTGGCATAGAGCCAGCTGCTTTGAGAAGCTGCATGGAAGAATTAGAACTGTCGACCACAACTTTGAGGCAAGTGAGTCAGAATAGTTGTGAAGTTGAAGTGGAAGGGGATATTTGATAAGAATTGTTTCTTTTTCCAACGGCAAAATTATAAATTTGCAACAAAATTAAACAAAAAGACCTAAACAAATAACAGAAGTAACTCCCACTTCCTACAGACTAAGGGGGTGGCCATGGGCACCCGCATGGGCTCCAGCTATGCCTGCCTCTTTGTAGGTTACGTGGAACAGTCCCTCTTCCGCACCTACACAGGCCCCAAACCCCACCTCTTCCTCCGGTACATTGATGACTGTATCGGCTCCGCCTCTTGCTCCCCAGAGGAGCTTGAACAGTTCATCCACTTCACCAAAACCTTCCACCTCAACCTTCAGTTCACCTGGGCCATCTCCAGCACATCCCTCACCTTCCTGGACCTCTCAGTCTCCATATCAGGCAACCAGCTTGTAACTGATGTCCATTTCAAGCCCACCGACTCCCACAGCTACCTAGAATACACCTCCTCCCACCCACCCTCCTGCAAAAATTCCATCCCCTATTCCCATTTCCTCCGCCTCCGCCGCATCTGCTCCCACGATAAGACATTCCACTCCCACACATCCCAGATGTCCAAGTTCTTTAAGGACTGCAACTTTCCCCCCACAGTGATCGAGAACACCCTTGACCGCGTCTCCCGTATGTCCTGCAACACATCCCTCACACCCCGCCACAACCGCCCCAAGAGGATCCCCCTCGTTCTCACACAGCACCCTACCAACCTCCGGATACAACGCATCATCCTCCGACACTTCCGCCATTTACAATCCGACCCCACCGCCCAAGACATTTTTCCATCCCCTCCCCTGTCTGCTTTCCGGAGAGACCACTCTCTCCGTGACTCCCTTGTTCACTCCACACTGCCCTCCAACCCCACCACACCCGGCACCTTCCCCTGCAACCGCAGGAAATGCTACACTTGTCCCCACACCTCCTCCCTCACCCCTATCCCAGGCCCCAAGATGACATTCCACATTAAGCAGAGGTTCACCTGCACATCTGCCAATGTGGTATACTGCATCCACTGTACCCGGTGCGACTTCCTCTACATTGGAGAAACCAAGCGGAGGCTTGTGGACCACTTTGCAGAACACCTCCGCTCAGTTCGCAACAAACAACTGCACCTCCCAGTCGCAAACCATTTCCACTCCCACTCCCATTCTCTAGATGACATGTCCATCATGGGCCTCCTGCACTGCCACAATGATGCCACCCGAAGGTTGCAGGAACAGCAACTCATATTCCGCCTGGGAACCCTGCAGCCATATGGTATCAATGTGGACTTCACCAGTTTCAAAATCTCCCCTTCCCCTACTGCATCCCTAAACCAGCCCAGTTCGTCCCCTCCCCCCACTGCACCACACAACCAGCCCAGCTCTTCCCCCCCACCCACTGCATCCCAAAACC
Source organism: Stegostoma tigrinum (assembly GCF_030684315.1). Lineage (NCBI taxonomy): Eukaryota > Metazoa > Chordata > Chondrichthyes > Orectolobiformes > Stegostomatidae > Stegostoma > Stegostoma tigrinum. The sequence continues at coordinate 34,224,182 of NC_081374.1, forward strand.
AGTCCAACCTGTCTCTGCCTCCCTAACTGGTTCTTCCTCTCACCCATCCCTTCCTCCCACCCCAAGCCGCACCCCCAGCTACCTACTAACCTCATCCCACCTCCTTGACCTGTCCGTCTTCCCTGGACTGACCTATCCCCTCCCTAACTCCCCACCTATACTCTCTCCACCTATCTTCTTTACTCTCCATCTTCAGTCCGCCTCCCCCTCTCTCCCTATTTATTCCAGTTCCCTCTCCCCATCCCCCTCTCTGATGAAGGGTCTAGGCCTGAAACGTCAGCTTTTGTGCTCCTGAGATGCTGCTTGGCCTGCTGTGTTCATCCAGCCTCACATTTTATTATCACAGAAGCAACTTTGTTGACAGTGCTGGGTGTGCTACGAGCTGCTAAGCAAGTTGCTGGAGCTGCGTTCACATCGAAATGATTTTCACAGTGTGTTTGGAATTCTCTCCCTCAATAGCTGGTGGAAGCTAGTCGTTGAATATTTTAATTCTTGATTGACAAGGCATTGAAAATTTATTTTGGTAGGTGGCAGTGTGCATTTGAGATTACAATCTTATCAGTTATTATTTTATTGATAGGCAGATTTTCACAATTTTCACACCTTACATCTCCACCTCAAGTTCACCTGGACCATTTCTGATAAATCCCTCTCATTCATGGACCTCTCTGTCTCCATCTCTGGTAATTGCCTCAACACTGACATCGATTACAAGCCCACCGACTTCCACAGCTACCTGGACTACACCTCCTCTCACTTAACCTCCTGCAAGAATGCGATCCCCTACTCCCAATTTCTCCATCTCTGCCACAACTGTTCCCAAGATGGGGTGTTCAATTCCTGAACATCCCAGATGTCCTCATTTTAAAGCACCGCAATCCCCCCTGTGATGATGAAAAATGCCCTAAACCACATATCTTGCTTTTCCCACACTCTGCCCTCAAATCCCCTACCCCCAACAAAAATAAAGACAGAGCCTCCCGGTCCTCACCTACCACCCCACCAACATTCGCAAGCTGTGTATCATCCTCTGCCATTTCCACCAACTACAATCTGACCCCATGACCAAAGAGACATTTCCCTTCCAACCCCGAGCTGCCTTTCGTAGGGACCACTCTCTCTGCGACTCCCTTGTCCACTCCACACTCCCCACTAGTCATACTACATCCAGCACCTTTCCCTGCAACTGCTGGAGGTACTAAAACATGCCCCTACACCTCCCCCCTCACCTCCATCCGAGGCCCAAAGCAAACTTTCCATATCCAGCAGAGGTTCACCTGTGCATTCTCCAACCTGCTCTATTGTATCCGTTGCTGGCCTCTCCTACATCAGTGAAACCAAGCAGGGACCATTTCGTGGAGTATCTGCACTCTGTGCATGATAATTGACAGTACCTTCTGGTTGCTAACCATTATCACATCCACCTAACCACATCCAAACTTCCCTCTCCTTGACATGGCACAACCTGTTCATCTTCTTCCCCAGCTATCCGCCCCACCTTTTCAACCAACGAATCCCTGCTACCTACTACCTGCATCCACCTATCACCATCCCATCTACCTTCCCCAGCCTCACCCATCCTCCCTCTTGCCTCATTGACCTGACACAATCTCTCCATCTTCTCTCCCACTTATCTGCCCCATCACTCCCTACCTGCATCCACCTATCACCATCCCATCTACCTTCTCCCAAGCCCCACCCCTCCTGTTTATTTATTTCCCAGTTCCCTTATCCTTCCCCAACTCTGAAGAAGGGTCCCAACCCGAAATGTCAGCTTTCCTGCTCCTCTGATGCTGCCTGGCCTGCTGTGCTCCTCCAGCTCCACACTGTACTGACTCTGACTCCAGCATCCGCAGTTCTTGCTATCTTTGCAGAGATCCCACTACCACATCCCAACCATTGCAGAAACGTTGTCATAACTTGCTACAAGAAAGGTCTTTTAATGTCTTTCAATGAAAGAGGGGTTACTTGAAAATCTACATTTGCACATTGTGTTCTCGGAGTTGCCATAATCATGTGATCTCTGCTGTCATGCTTTTACTTTAGAATGAGTAGACATTGACCATGACAAGAAACAATCTTATCAAAATCCTATGGAGAGGAACCCTCATTTAACTTATGAGCTGAAAACAGCCTGCCACACTGATTGTTTGCAGACTCCTGGCATGCAGTTTGAGTCAGAATCAAAGTGTGGCATGCTATTTGCATTTGGCATGTCGTCGCCACAGACATCAGCATCTGATTATGTAGGGCGTCAGTGTCTAACTTTGATCATCACTTTAAGGACTTTTCATTTTGACAACAGCCCCCATAAGAAGCATGAATTCCAACCCCTTCTGAGAGAAGCCGGAAGAATTTGTTTACAATGTGTTTCTTGACCCATATATTAAATTTGAAACAAAATCAATTTTAAATCATTATATTTAAATATTCTTAATTGTTTTGGCAACTCTTTTTCCATTATTTATAAGAAAGAACTATTTCTGCTGAGATCTGCTGAGGATTTTCAGCATTTCCTGTTTTCATTTCACATGCCCGGCATCTGCAGTATTTTAAAAAGTTTTTGCCTATGCAATCACACATTTACAGAAAAAATAGATAGCCCGCCCTTGTTAGTATTCAGATTTCTTAGAATGTGTATGGGTGGGGGAAAATTTTATTGCTGTGCTGACCGCCTGTAGGGAAAGGAAAGCTACCTTCTAATCAAATAGAAATATTAACTTCACTGTCTCTGGGGTAATTTTTCATTAAATTTTTATTCATGTTCTAATATTGAAGATATCGAAAGATATTGATGGAAACAAGTAGCACGTGCTAAAAGGATACTGCAGTTATTGAAGTTTAAAGGTAGAGTCTAATTAAAGTCTTGGGAGCATATTTCATCAAAATATCTGATTAAAAATGTTAAATAATATTGCACAGATGCAGGTTAAAGCATAAAATATATTTCTCTGTTCTGGTTCAAGGATCATCATAACCTGAAACATTAACTTTGTTTCTCAGTTTGGATGTAGACTGAGATGTAAGGAATTGGCCTTTATTAAATTATTCATTTTAGAATAAGCTTACAATGACTTACTAAGAAAGCATAAGGCTGCTTCAGTAAAGAAACTGTTCTTTGCCTCTAAGCAACTACACACCACAGTCATAGATGCATCTAGGTCACTTGGATTAGAATTCCATATTAACATTCCAAGTTGGTAGAATGGCTGATGTAACCTATTATCTTTGCAAGTATTTAGAAGGTGTTCCTGTTATAATGGAAACTAACCTTGAGCTAGGAGCTTGGCAGAGGGGGAGATGATTGTCCTGTAATTTTGGTACCTATCTTGTGTTCATTTAATAAAAGAATTACATTGAGTGGTTGGCAACCCATAGGATCGGAGTATATCGATAAGTAGTAGGAGAGTGGGGCAGTATTCATTAAGAAGTGGTGCTTGCCAAGCAGTTGCTTCTCCAGAAGGAAAACGAACCAATAAAGGAGGACAAAGTCCTGGAGGAGCATTCCCAATAGCTTTGAAGACAAATGTTGCCTTTGCAATTGTAATGAGATCAAAACATGCTGTGTCAAATGTCTGCTTGTTCTCTGGTATCAGAGGTCACATGCTATTTTTCTGGCTAAGTAACTAATGTATCATTATCTAAATTGCTATTTTGTAATAAATACAAAATATAGTGTTTTGAAATTATTTACAAATAACCAACTATACATTTTAGGTAGCTGTTGTCCAAAATCTAAAATCTCACAGATCTGCTGAGTATTTTCAGCATTTCCTGTTTTCATATCACATGCCCGGCATCTGCAGTATTTTAAAAAGTTTTTGCCTACGCAATCACACATTTACAGAAAAAATAGATCGCCCGCCCTTGTTAGTATTCAGATTTCTTAGAATGTGTATGGGTGGGGGAAAATTTTAATGCTATGCTGCCCGCCTGTAGGGAAAGGAAAGCTACCTTCTAATCAAATAGAAATATTAACTTCACTGTCTCTGGGGTAATTTCATTAAATTTTTATTCAAGTTCTAATATTGAAGATATCGATACCTCCCGCAGGCTTTTGACATGGAAGAATTTCTAGCTCACCGCGATAATATCAAAGGAAATCGGTATGTCTAGGTTAAAATTGCACCTTTTGTGTCTCATTCATATCTGCACATATTCAGGTTTGTGAGGATGATCATCTCTCAAGTTTTGCATTCCTCAAACAGCAATAAACTTGGGAAAAGGGTTGTCTCATTAAGAGAAGGGGCTATAAAGTAACTTCTAGGGTAAATAAAACAAATAAATATGAATCCTGAAAAGATACTGTGAACAAGGAGGCCATTCAGCCCCTCATACCAATAATGGATTTTATTTATTAAAGTTATTTAAATGAATATGTCTGAAGTAGCTGCCCATTCTTCGTAGAGAAGTGTAAGAGTAAGAACAATATTGTTGACAACAATATTAAGCTTTAACTCACTCGAATTAGTTCAGCTATTCATTGAGAGCACGGTTAGGTCTGCAGCCTAACCCTTTAACTTGACTTTGCTCCATGTTCCTTAATATGCTTGGTGAACAAAAATCTCTTACCAATTGAGAAAGAGAGAGTTTCAAACTTTGATCATCCTTTACATGTCAAAGTATTTTTTAATTTCCAGCTGAAGTATCTGGCTGTCATTTTTAGAACATGCCCTAATCTTAGTTAGCATACAAGCATAAATAATTTCTCTCCCCTTTCTTATCTATTTTCTTTACTACCTTGAAAATCTGGACTAAAGCTTCCCCTAACCTATTTTTTCCATGTCAGCAAAATCTTCCAAATGAAAGGATGAACAAGTAAGATTATTCTTATAATTTTTCTGAAAGAAGAATTTGACTATTTTCATTATGCTCTTGTTTTTAACCAGGTTCTATATCCAATCTACTTAATAAAACTGAAAAGCACTCTCACAAAAGAAATCAATCCCATTTTCCTTTGCTTTAATGTGTTTTAAATTTTGATTTGGCATCTTACTGGAGGCTGCATCATTTGTAGAAATGCGAAATTCTAAATATATCTACGTTAAGATAGGCTTACTTTACCCAAAACAATATGTCATCATAGATGCTATACAATAGCATAATAAGTCAATTCCATTAGGAATGTGGGAGAAGTGCTACATCAGCAGCTTTCCAGAGACTCGGGAAATCAACATTCATTCAGCAGACATTACATTGATTTCAAAGAATGTTCAGCTGAAGATATGATCTCCAAAAATCTCTCAAATTTAAATTACCTACAGATGTATTGAGAGTCCAGAGATTTTTGCATTGACTTTATAACTTTATATCTTTTAGATTCCCATTTATTGTGATTAGAAAAGGATATACATACTGCAAGCAAGGTGACTGTGTAATATTCTATTTAGTAAGTTCTCAGTGTTACATGTTTGAGCTGTTTACTTTCATGGGTTCAGCACCATCTCTAGGTGAGCTGTAAATCCTTCAGTTGAGTTTCAATACTGTAAGTGAACCTTTGCTCCAGTGGGTTAGCATGCATCCTTGTTCAATGAGTTTCACTTAAGCAAGTAAGCCTGCATGCTCCCTTTTTGCATGAAATTCTTTTGCTTGGTAATATCCAGGTAATAGGAGGATGCGTTTTGAACTATTTGTACTTTGGTTCAGATTATTCTTTTACTTCCAAGGTCAAAGTAATATATAACAGTACATTAGACCATTATCTACGGCTTAAATTTGAACTTTGCTCCTAATCAGGAGGAGGCAATGGCCTAGTGGTGTTATTGCTAGACTATTAATCAAGAGACTCAAGCAATATTTCGAAGCCACGAGTTCAAATCCTGCCATGGCAGATTGTGAAATTTGAATTCGCTAAAAATCTGGAATTAAGAGTTTAGTGATGATCATGAAACAGTTGTCAACTGTTGGAAAAACTCAACTGGTTCACTAAAGTCCTTTGGGGAAGGCAACTGAGATCCTCACCTGGTCTGACCTCCATGTGACTCCAGACCCACAGCAATGTGGTTGACTCATAACTGCTGTTGGGAAATTAGGGTTGGGCAACGAATGTAATTTTAACCAAAATTAAATATGATCTGGAGGTGCTGGTGTTGGACTGGGATGAACAATGTCAGAAATCACACAACTGCACCTTCCAGTCACGAACTATTTCAACTCCTCCTCCCATTCCTCAGACGACATGTCCATCATAGGCCTCCTGCAGTGCCACAATGATGCCACCCGAAGGTTGCAGGAACAGCAACTCATATTCCGCTTGGGAACCCTGCAGCCCAATGGTATCAATGTGGACTTCACAAGCTTCAAAATCTCCCTTTCCCCTACTGCATCCCCAAACCAGCCCTGTTCTTCCCCTCCCCCTACTGCGTCACAAAACCAGCCCAGCTCATCCCCTCCACCCACTGCATCCCAAAACCAGCCCAACCTGTCTCTGCTTCCCTAACCTGTTCTTCCTCTCACCCATCCCTTCCTCCCACCTCAAGCCGCACCTCCATTTCCTACCTACCACCTCATCCTACCTCCTTGACCTGTCCATCTTCCCTGGACTGACCTATCCCCTCCCTACCTCTCCACCTATACTCTCCTCTCAACCTATCTTGTTTTCTCTCCATCTTCGGTCTGCCTCCCACCTCTCCCTATTTATTCCAGTTCCCTCTCCCCATCCCCCTCTCTGATGAAGGGTCTCGGCCCAAAACGTCAGCTTTTGTGCTCCTGAGATGCTGCTTGGCCTGCTGTGTTCATCCAGCTCCACACTTTGTTATCTTGGATTCTCCAGCATCTGCAGTTCCCATTATCACCAGGTTTAGTCCAACAGGTTTATTTGATAACACAAGCTTTTGGAGTATAGCCTCTTCACCAGTTGACAAAGGGGCAAAGCTCCGAAAGCTTGTGTTTTCAAATAAATCTGTTGGACTATAACCCAGTGTCATGTGATTTCTGACAGAATTAAATAGGTATGGGTATTAGGTGAAGATTAAATCTACAAAAACTTGTTATTTACTGCCACAGGTCACACATTAAACAATGAACAGTCAACTTATACCTGTGGAGCAGCACTCAAACTAAATATTTGCTATCTTTCAAACAGGAGGGCGGTAAAGAAAATTGGGAAAAAAATTGATTCAGGATCCAAGTTTATGGAGGAACTTTAAAATAGGTGGGGTTTTGTAACCATGATTCATGGTAGAATTGTAAACAATTATTCATTTAATTTTAACGTAAGTGATTATGTTTAAAAAAGCAACAGACAGCAGCAATGAACCATATATAACACCATACACATTGGGTGAAATGTCAGTACAAAAACATCATTCTAACTTTCTCCTTTGGATATTGATTGAATTTCTACTTCCTGTTTTCATTTTAGGTTGAAATGCCATATCATACAAGGTTATGGGTCAAGTGCTGGAAATTGGCATTGGACTGGATGCTTGATGACTGGCATGCACAGAATTGGGTGAAGGGCCTTTGTTCTATGTTGTAAAAACTCTATGAGCATATACATCTTCTACAATTTGTGTGTATTGAAACCAAGCTCAGAGAATTTCTAACTGTTCGTGGTTAGGTACAAATGAATTATTAAAGATTAGTTAATAATGACATTAATTTTGTACATGTACAAGACATGTTTTTGCAATAAGTTATTTTACTTTTAACAGCTTGTGTTTAAAAATAGCAGATACAGATGGGCTGTAAAATTGTAAAAAAAAAGCAGTGATCAGCACACTGATGTTAAATTTATCATTTGTGATACAATATAGATTAACATTGTGTTCTTAATAGACACAATTCATTGGCACTGGTTTTGAAAAGATGATGCAACTAATGTTTAGAAAATGACCAATATCTTTGTGTTTCATAACTTGTTCACTTGAAGAAAGTCGGATCCATTTTCAGGGTAAAACTACATAACTTTATTGATTGCGAAAGTTGAGTCAAATAACCAGAATTCATTGTTATGTGAAGGCTGCTTTACCCTGGTTAATGCATGGGTGGTTTAGATGGTCTCCCAACCTTTGCAATAGGCAAGTATTTGTTACATTATTCTGCCAAAATGAAAACTGAAACGCCTATTAACTGTTTGAAACCATTAAAAATTCCTACAATAAGGAGGGCCAGCCTTAAGGAAACTGATAAGCCTAAAAGAGGTGTGTTTGAGCAGCCAAATGTGTAACAAGATGAAGAAAAGACCAGAAAGCATTTACTGCACTCGATGAACCTCTCTCCAAATATAACATGTTGACCAATTATTCAGAATCTGCAATGCTTCAATATCTGCGATGATTTACAGTGAGACAATGGTGTTGCGGTAGTGTCTCTGAACTAGTAATCCACAAGCCATAGCGAATACCTTGGGGATCAGGTTCAAAACATGGCAGTTTGTGAAATTTAAGTTCAATCAATTAATAAACAAAAATCTGGAATTTAAAGCTACTGAACATTGTCATTGATTGTTGGAAAGACCTATCTTGTTCTCTTATGCCCTTTAGGGAAGGAAATCTGCTCTCCTAGATTGTGGCTTTACCTATATGTGATTCCAGAGCTGCAATAATGTGTTTGACTCTTAATCACCTTCTGAAATGACTCAGCAAGCCATTCAGTCATACAACACTGCGAAATCAAAATCAAAAAGGAAAATAAAAGCAGACCAAACAACATGTATTTTTACCCAATCTTCATGTTCTAAACAAGAATGACACTCTCAGAAAGAATATGACATTTTGGCAACAAGAGATGGGATTGTGGATCCCATTGAGGGTTGGAAGAGTTTCCAGCTAACCAGCTGAAGGACTTGTGAGCGTAACTCATTTGGGAAAAAGATTTTGAAATTCTAGACTGAATTTGGGTTATATAAATTCGTCAACTGACAAAGACGGCTGTACTCACATGAATTGTTGGGGAATTCTTGAAATGGTTAAAATTTTTTTATAACTAACAATTCCCTCGAAGATCATCGTAACCCACTTGTTAACTATAGTCTCGGATGTGTAAGACGCAGTCAACAATATTCTAGCCTCAATAAAGTCACAAGGTACACTACTAAATGACATTTTGATTAGCACCACAGTCTTTGGTGACTTCAGAAAGCTATTGTTTTGGAACCCGGATCAACTTTCCAATGAGGTTATAAAGCAGTTAATTTTGGACTTCAACATCTGTCAAGTCAATGCAATCTTAGAAGATTTCAAAAAAGAGCATTGCATGACAGGTGTAGTTCTAGTTTAAACAAGTGAACGCATTCACAATAAGTTGATGGTAATGCCAAAGTTGAACTTTGATGTAGCTTCATGGTCACACATGACTTAAGATCAGTTAAGTCAACAGCAATCAGTTGCCTGCTGAAGTAAATAAATTGCAGATGAGCAAGGCTTAACAATAACTGTTAGTTATGACATAGACATTTCTTATGAGAGAATAAGAAGAGGCCAAAGGGTGGTAGCAATAGTACAACATAGTCCTGTTACCAGTGCTCAGGTCAAAACCAAGCACAGAATTGTCTCTTTATGAAAACAGAATACAACATGTACAAAAAGAAGGTGCATTTTTCTAAGACATGTCATATTAAGATCAATGGAGAAAACACTGTCAGAAGGAAACATTGTTTGCATATGGTTGTCAACCAGTAGCAGGGTGATAATGCATCATGACAGATGTCTATGACCAGAAGAACAAGGATTTCTGCAGGACATCATGGTCCAAATAGCTGTGGATGGAGCACAAGTTGTTACAACCAGATCCCAGAGGAACTTGCCCAATTTATTTTGTTTCCAATGTGAGGAGGGATGAACTGGCTCCCTTTTCTTATTCAGCTGTCCATGCGGGTGGTCACTACAATGTTAATTTACCAAGGATTCCATTCCATGTGGCTATCTTTCTCCCAGATGAAATGAAATTATGGTCACAAGAAACCAATGTATCCACGCTCCATTGAATTAACAGAAGCGTGAGTTTATTAATTAATGAACATAAGAAGAAATGAAACACAGATATGTTCACATTTGGAAGAAGAAATATGTCTAAAAGAAGTTAAAAGTTGTTTATAGAGAGTAGGTGAAAGAACATTGCAGCCATTAAAGTGGTGTTACTTGTGGCATAGACATTGGAAGTTGAATAGATTATTTTAAGATTTGCAGGTTGTTTGAAATTCATTTGTCCTTGTTCCCGTTGACAATGAATGGTGCAATACTTTAAATCAGACAGTGAATTTTTCCCTACCTCATTACAGAAGGGTTTAATGGCTGTCCTCAACGTTGTGGCCTTCTTAGCACATTAGGCCACACACTAGAATGTCAGGCGACTAGCATGCACAGACCATGGTTGAAACTTACTTTTAACCTCTGTCCTTGTGCATTTTTGACAGGGAAAAGGCAAACATGTCTCTTGCCTGAACTGCTGTCTTATTTGACCATGTTTACAGTCTGAGGTACTCTACAGGGGATCACAATTCAGTTTGTAATGCATTTCTGTCTGTGAAGCTTCTTTGACATGTGTAAGTGTGACATTCCAACCACTTGCTGTACCAGTCATCTTTTAAAAAGTACTGTTGGAAATTAAAAGCTCAATATATCTTTATGTAATCAGGGTTTATGGTCCATGGTCATGACACAGGAGGTCAACATGAATTAATTAGTTAATATTATTTCTGAGAAAGTAGTGCAAGAACTGAAAAGACTCAAAACTGAGAACATCTTTTGTAAGGTAGGATAGGATAATGTGTCTCCTTCCATAATGGTAGTGCCAAAGTTAGATGGTAACATAAGACATGTGATAACTGTAATATTGCTATAAATCTGAATGCAATCTGCCTTACATTTTGTCAAATGTGGAGGATTGGTTCATAATGTTGACACAATGTAAGATATTTTTCAAAGTTGGATCTGGCTATTGCCTGTTTCCAAACTGAGTTGGTTGATGAGGCTCAGTCATGCTTTTCTCTGTAGCTAGGGTTGAGAGTTTCAAAGGCTGTGTTGCTATCTAGCACAGTGTTAAGGATATCTCAGCTGGGTTGCAGAGGGATTTGGAGTAGGAATGAAACTATCTAGTTGTCTAAAGATCTATGTAGAATGAGAAGAGAGGCTCTGCTGAGGGAGTACAAGCAAATAGGTGATAAATTAAAAAGCAGAATCACACGGTAGTATTCTTCAGATTGCTTCCTGAGCCACAAGCTAATTGGCACAGGTCAATAAGATAAAAAAGGTAAATGTATGGCTCAGAGATTGGTGTGGGAGAAATAGGTTCAAATTCATTAGTACTGGTAAAAGTGGGAGATGTTCCATTGGTACAGACTCTACTTGAATCATGCTGGGACCAGAGTCCTGGTGAATCACATAACTAGGGCTGTTAAAAGGCTTTAAATTGAGTAGTGGGGGAGAGTTTAGTTGCATAGTCAGTTGAGAGAATCAAAATGAGGAAAAGGTAGGAGTGCAGTTTAACGATGAGGTTAATTGTTACCAGAGAATGAAAGAAAGCATGTAAATGTTATATTACATCAAGCAATCACACAATTGTTGGAAAAAAATGATCATACGACAAATGTTAAGACTTTGTGCACTTCATTGAGAATGAAATTCATGTGTTATCTGTGTGAATAAAAACAATCAGATATGATCCAGCGATAATTACTGAGCTGTGGTTATAGGTCTGTGAGTTGGACATCCACATATGCTCAGTGTTTCAGAAGGTGAGACAGAAAGAAAAAGAAAGTAATGTAGCTTGATATCAGCACTCAAGACCAAGATGTAGAATCAGTCTGAGTAGAAATAAAAAATGGCAAACGGAAGAAGCCCCTGATGAGAGTAATCTATAGATCCACGAACAGTAGCTTCACAATAGAACATAATATAAGCCAGGAAATATAGAGGTCTGGCAAGAATGGTACAGATATAATCATGGGTAATTTTAATATTCATACAGACCCTTAATCACATTGGCAAGAGTAGCCTCAAGAATGAGAGTTTATAGAGTGTATTAGAGATTGTTTCTTGGTGCAAAATTCTGGGAAACCAATCCGGGAGCTGGTTATTCCAGATATGGTATTGTGTGATGAGATGGGATTCATTAATGATGCCATAGTAAAGGATCCTCTCGGGAATAATGATTACAGTATGATGGAATTTCAAATTCAGTTTGAGGATGAGAAAATGAGTCACACACTAGTGTTCTGGTTTTAAGCAAAGGTAGTCCGAGTTTGACTGGGAAGAAAGGCTAGAATGTTGGACAGTTGATGATCAGTGGCAGACTTTTAAGAAAGTATTTAGTTCCTCCCAACTAAAATATATCACATAGAGGCAGAAAGATTACAAGAGGGGAGAGAAAGCATCCATGGCTCAGTAAGGAAGTTAACGAAAGCATAAAGACAAAAACCTGGGCATACCGTATTGCAAAGGTCAATGGCACGCTGAAGGATTGGAAAGATCAATGAAGGGTGATCACAAGTGACAAAAATACCAAAGGTTAATTATAAAAGAAAGCTAGCACAAAACATAAACATGGATAGCAAAATTTTCTTTAAGTACATAAAAAGGAAGAGAACAACTAAAGTGAATTTTGATCCCTTAAAGGACACAACTGGGGAGTTAATAATGGGGAACACAGAAATGGCAGACACCTTAAATCAATATTTTGCTTTAGTTTTCATGGTGGAGGACATTAAAGTCATCTCAATAGTAACAGGTAGTGCAGAGATTATAGAAAAGGAGGAACTTAAAATAATTTCCAAAAGTACTGAGCAAACTATTAGAATTAAGGCAGACAAGTCCCAAGGACCTGATGGCCTACGTCTTAGGGTACTACAGGATGGGGCATTAGAGATATTGGATGCTTTGGCTACAATATTCCAAAATTCCCTAGATTTTGGGAAGTCTACAGAGGATTAGAAATATGCAAATGTTATTCAAAAATATGGGTTGGCAGGCTGCAGAAAATAGGACACTATTGATGAGTTATTTTGACATATGTTGTTGAGAAATTATTGAAATCACTGGGATCTGAATGACCTTGTTTAACAGTCACAGAAAGCTAGTTTGCAGGTACAGCTGATAATAAGGAGGGCAAATGCGATTTTGGCATTTATTGCTAAAGGATTGGCATAGGAAATTAGGAAAGCATTATTGCAACTCTACATGGTATTGGTGAGGCTTCAACTGGAATACTGTAAATAGTTTTTGTCTCCTTACTTAAAGAAAGATGTAATTGCATTTTAGGCAATTGAAAGACGGTTTATTAGATTAATTCCAGAGATGAAAGGCTTGTTTTATGAGGAAAGGTTAAGCAGTTTAGGATTATACTTGCTTACGAGAATGACGGGAATATAATTGAAGTATATAAAATGCCAAAAGAGATTGACAAAGTAGACATAGAGTGGCTGGTTCCCTTGAGGACAATCTAGCACAAGGGGTCACATCTTTAGGAGTAAGGATGGCAGATTAGAACAGAGATGAGGAGGAAGTGCTTCTTTCAAAGTATCACGGATGTGTGGAATCCACTACACATGACAGCAATGGACACTAGAACACTAAATAAATTTGAGGAGATAGACACATTTTTAATTAGTAATAAGTTAAAAGGTTATGGGGAATGGGCAGTGAAGCAGAGTTGAGGCCGAAGTGAGATTAGCAATGATTGTATTAAATTGCGGAGCAGCTTGAGGGGTTGAATTGTATACTCCCGCTCTTAGTTCTTATATTTACTGTCTATGTTAACATGGGAATACTTCAGTTTCATATGCTACCATTTGATGTCTCTTCAGCCTCCAGAAATTTTCAAGACATTTCCAAAATATTCTGAAAATTGTGTGCCAAACAGGCAGATGCATGATGACAGATTGAAAGAAGTGCTCCAACATTTGGAAAATCATTGAATTCAGGTAAAGGAATAATCATATGAGATGTTTCAAAATTCTGTAATGTAATTAGGGCAATAGATAGACAAGGATGGGTAACATTCTACCAAGAGTAAGACTGATGTAATAAAAGAAAAACACACCCTCAGAACATCTTTTATCCGATTTGGGCCTCATGAATTACTAGAGTAACATCATGGCAAAGTTTGCTAGTTTTTTGCTTCCATTGAATGACCTCTTGAGGAAGAGTGTTCCATGCAATTGGCTAAAGGAGTGTGAAAAACAGTGGCTCAGTGGTTAGCACGGCTGCCTCATAGCGCCAGGGATCTGGGTTCGATTCTAGCCTCGGGTGACTGTCTGTGTGGAGTTTGCACATTCTCCCCGCACCTGCATGGGTTTCTTCCCGTTGCTCCGGTTTCCTCCCACAATCCAAAGATGTGCAGAGTAGGTGGATTGGTCATGCTAAATTGCCCATAGGGGTATGTAGATTAGGTGGGTTATAGGGGGATGAGTCTGAGTGGGATGCTCTGAGTGTTGGTGTGGACTTGTTGGGACAAAGGGCCTGTTTCCACACAGTAGGGATTCTATTTGAAAAAAATTAAAATTGTGTAAACATAAACTAGTAGAGGGTAAGTAAAAGTAAAGTCACCATAATCTTATCAGACCAGAGGGCTGAATTCTCAGTAGATGAAAAATGACTGGTGTTATTTACCTAAAGGTCACCACACCTCAAGCGAAAGGAGTGGTTGAGAAGGAAGATCGTTCTTGCTAACCCCAGCCAGTGTACATTACAATGTGATATGTCTCCATGTGGAGTGGGTGCTAGAATCTCTTCTGCTGGACTGTGATGAGAAGAGATTGGTTGCATATGCCTCCCATAGCCTTTGAGTCAGACTCACACAGTGTGAAGCACTGTTGTTGAGTTTTAGACTAAGAAGATTTCACAAGAATTGTACAGACATACTTTCATTATTGAGCATAATTAAATACAAGATACTGATTGCTAGCTGTAGTGAATCCACGGTCTCTCACACTGACTTGCACTGGAGTCCAAATATAGAGATGGGCTTCAATTTTGTCTGCTTGAAGTAAAAAAAATCTATTTTTCTAATCAATCTGTTCAGAAATGTTATTACCCACCTCTAGAGTGGGTAGGACTTGAACCCAGGCCTCCCAGGCTAGGGATAGGGACACTATCACTCTGCCACAAGAGGGCCACCATAATTTTGTCTGCTTATTATTGAAGAAAGATTATTTAATCTGTTTTTCTAATTAACCTGTTCAGAAATGTTATCACATACTTCTGGAACAGACTTAAACCTAGGTCTGTCAGTCCAGGGGTAGAGACACTACCACTACACAACAAGAGGGTCCCAAATAAAAGACAAAGATGGCAAGGGCTCATCTGGTGTTAGAATCTGGGACGCCTTTCATACTCGGCATTGCCCGAAGTGAGAATCATATCTCTAGACCAACAAGCCAGCGCCCTTTTATCTCCTTATAATAATGATATTAAATACAACCACCTGGAGATTATTATGATTGATGCCCATTGATAAGCAATAAATGCTCGCCTGGCCAGTGATACCCATAATTCATGACTGAACAAAAAAAGTTCCCTGATTTCCCAGATCCGGCCTTTTTAGCCTTCTGGGTTTTATATGTCAGCTGAGCTGACCTATGCTGAATCTGTGTCTCATTGTTTTTGCCAGGTGTCCAAACACGGACACAGTCTCTACTCCTAAGGCTGCCACATTTCTGATTACAACTGCTTTCCTTCCGGCTACCCAATCTCCCTTCCTGAAGCCACGTTCTACTGGGCTTCACAAGGCTGCAGTCTAGCATCTAGCTGCTGGCGCAATTCCAGCTGGCTAGTTGTTGTCAGCAGAATCCTACTGAAAATAAACTATTCTTTACAACAGCTGTATGAAACTATTTAACAGCAACATATTAGCAACATGGAATCACTTCCACTGAACATCTCACTGACTAAAACTGACTGATCCTTGAACTGATCTAGGAGACTTCTCAGCACACTACAAGAGTGTCTCATCTATAATACCAGACAGAATCAAATATGACCAAGACATCTTGTGCCTTAAATGTTACAATTTACAGCTCAGTAACTCTCCACACCTTACATGGATGCAGAAAAATGCTGTATTGGATAATTTAAAAAATTGACAGATGTGCCGGACTTAAATTGTTGGTAACAGAAAGAAGACAAAATAAGCACCCACATACCAAATGCATTCTTCATGTCTCTATTTCAAGATTTAATACCCACATTTATTAGGGAAGGCATAATTATTTAGGATGAAATAGCAAATCTCTCAGGGCCTTAATTTGTCCAGTTTTAATTATTTTGTTTAGAAAATGTGCTTTGTGTGCTACATCTATTTTAAAAAAATCATGTGGACAGTCACAATAAATACACATGAAACTAAGTATGTGACTGTATTGAGAAAATGCCCTTGAAATACTGAAGTTGTGGCTGGTATCATGCACTATTAACATTCGGCATTCAGACTACCAAATAGGACTCAGTGCAGAGTAATGAAACTCACTGGAATGTCATGCGATGCTTTAATTTGAAATCAAGAACATCCCCATTTTGTTTTTCACAGCGTCATCTTTTCAAATTTTAAATTTTGAATTTTCCTTGTTTCATGTCATTGCCCGGATTTTGTGCTTCAAGCTTGCAATGATAACCCACAATCACTCCTATATCCTTATACTGCTATAATTCAGGTTTTGATCAATTAAAGGAAGAAGAGGATGGATACTGTCAGGAGGTCAGAGACATCTGTGGACAATGAATCTGAATAACCCAGTGACATTGCGAAAAATGTTTCTTTCATCATCTTCGCATCTGGAACATACCCACTGAAGATAATAGAGGCTGACTGAATTGATGCTTTGCATGGAGAATTGAATAATAATCAGGAAAAATAATTGCAAAACTCTTTGAAAGGATTGGGAGTGGGACCATTTGCATCGTTCTTGTGGAGGGCCATCATTATATGCACGATAAGACAAATGACTTCTTTCTGTGACCATTCTGTGATTCTACAGATCACTTTCTTTCATCGAAGAGCAAAAACTCTTCCCTGTCTTTCAGCGGAATAAGACTGTCATAGTAATAATGAGTGAAGTGGGTCTCAGTTGGAGGAACACCTCAGTTTGTTTACCCTAGTGCACTGGATCAGCAGTTGATAGAAATATGTGGGCCTGCTAGACCTAATGGCACTTTTATTGAACTCCATTATACCTGAACAATACAGGGACAATACTAGGCATCAGACCATGAGAAACATTATTGACCACACAGCTGGCATTGTGAAGCTAAGGTCCCAATATTTCAATTGGTCTAGGGCTGTCAGGAAATGGAATTTATCACGTGTTGTATTCTTCCTAATTTGAGGCTGAATACCTCAGTCCATAGAGACAATGAATACTTTCATTGCACGGTAGAACACGTATTTGCAAAATTGTTTCTATCCATATTGTGTTGTGAAACATTTTTCTGAAATAGTGCGGCATTCTAATGCATTCGTAACTCAGCCCTTTCCCATTGCCAACAATCAGAACCATAATGAATCTACCTCATAGGATAAGAAACTTACTGAGAAGGCACTATCACTCCAAGGACCCAGACAGAGGGATGTAGTTTCTAGTTAGGGAATGGAGTATGAAGACTGTGGTTTCAGTCTTCCCAATATTTGTTTAAAAGAAATTTTTGCTTATTCAGTATTGAACATTAAATAAGCAGTATGCCAGTTAAGAGAAAGTGGAGGGGTCATGAGAGCTGGCGGTGAGGTAATGTTGAATGTTGTCGTATAAGGAAATTGACATTGTGTTCTTGGATGATGTCTATAAGAGATTAAAAAAAAGTCAGCATGCAAATGAGAAATAGAAGGAGACTAAAGCTAGCTCCTTGGGAGACAGTAGAGTTAACAATGTGGGAGCAGGAGGGAGAACCATTGCTGGTGATTCTCTTGCTATGGTTAGATAGTTACAAATTGAAGCAAGCCAGTGCAGGCCCATCAACAGTGGGGAGAGCAGTGGTTAACAGAGGAGAAGGGCACAAGTAACTGTGATAAAACTAGGATGTAAAAGATGAGGAGAGGTAGTCTACTTTTATTACAGTCACAATGTATATTACTTTTGACTTTTATAAGAATTTAATTACTGAGGCTGCTGCACCTTCTCCCACTACTGCTTCCTTCAGAATAACAAAGTGTAAAATGGCACTCATGATAAGAGGAATCTTTAGTTACCATAAGTACTTTGACTAAAGCAAAATCAATCAATCTGAAAGCTTTAACAATTTAATGTTCCAAAAGCACACAGATCCTAATACTCTACATTGCTGCTGTTGAGTTTCTTCAAATCGTTCACTCGGTCACAAGTGAGTCTCTGAAACATATGCAAAAATGAGAAGTCTGCTTGAACTTATTCATGGATCTGACATCACATGATCTTCCACTTCTAAATTCTCCTCTACCTCCCAATTAAGTAGTAAAGCAAATTTAATTGGAAGAGCATGGTTTTTGGGCACCATATTTCCTCATGTGTTGAGAGCCAGCATATGTGCAATTACGATGCAAGTCGTTGCCCCAAATGTCACCTGATTCAATTTACTTCAGGTGCAGGTTATAAATGTCCTGCCTTTTCAAGTATCCAGGGTTTGCAGGAGGCAAAGGTCGGAACTTGGCAGCAACATTGACTGGGCCAATGACATTTTTTTCCTGAACCATTACCTCTATTCCCCCTTGACAATGATTTGCACATTGCCTCCAACAGGGTGTCTCTACCTGCTCTGGCATTGCTTATGTTATTCCTGGCAAAACAAGGACCTAACATGTGAGAAACATGTTATTGATAGATCCAACAGATGACTCCTGCAGCTCACTAATAATGTACAAATGTAACATTCAAAGGCATTCTGCATGGGCTAACATTAAGACATTTGTTACAAAGAGAAGCAGACTTCTGTCAGCATTTCATACTTAAAGTGACATGAGTTAAGACAGAGTCTGAGACCTTTATATCTTCAAGTATATATCATTCTATGATACAGTGACAAAATAATGAGTGAGCTTGTTAAATGTTTTATTATGTATTCATTCAAGGAGCATATTATACTGTCAAACTTCACAATTGACAATCATTGATGAAACATTGCACTTATGTAAGCAATAATGTTGTGTTATGTTCTTGTATTAATGTGTGTGGCTTTCTTTATACTATCAAGGCATGGCGGCATAGCTACATGGCTGATCATGCAGCCTGCTGTGGTGCTCCATTAAAAAAATGACATACATTAGCTTACTTAGTAGCTAAAGAAGAGATGTGGTGTTTATGCACACAAGACCCTTTCATTGTGGGCAAAGAACACAGTTTGCTCACTCCATCTTCAGGAACCTACATGAAAGTGCTGAGCCTGAAACCTTGACAGCATTCCCTTGTAACAGTTTTGTACAATAAATGTCCTTCTACAGGATAGAGGCTGGAAGGAATGTACCAGTCCTTCTGAAAGAATGTCTTTTGAATTTAAAAGTTGACAGTCATGTTCTTATGTGGGATAGTAAGAACTGCAGATGCTGGGGTCAGAGATAACACAGTATGGAGCTGGAGGAATACAGCAGGCCAGGCAGTATCAGAGGAGTAGCAAAGCTGACATTTTGGGTCAAGACCCTTCTTCAGAAATGGAGAGGGGGAAGGGAGCTCGAAAATAAATAGAGAGGAGGGGTAGGGCTAGGGAAGGTAGGTGGGATGGTGATAGGTGAGTGCAAGTAGGGAGTGGTGAGGATTGGTCAGTGGGAAGGGCAGGGTGGACAGTTGTGAGAGAAGAAATAACACAGTGTGGAGCTGGAGGAGCACAGCAGGCTAGACAGCGTCAGAAGAGCAGGAAAGTTGATGTTTCAGGTTGGGACCCTTCTTCAGAAAAATCTTGAAAAAGTGTCCAAACCCGAAAAATCACCATTCCTGTTCCTCTGATGCTGTCTGGCCTGCTGTGTTCCTCCAGCTCCATACTGTGTTACCTCATGTTCTTATGTGGGTTGCTCAGGTCTTAAAACTAGTTCAAGCCAGGTTTCTTAGTAACTGTTAAAACTAGATGATTATAACATTGCACATAATTGTAAAGCAAGAGAACAGATAGCTCTCAGCTGAAAGTTAATGTGGCAGGTAATGGGTCAGCAGGAAATGGGTCAGCAGGAAACAGAGAAAGTGGTTAAAATGGTAATAACTCAGAAGAACCAAACACCAGTTTAATGGGAGTCAAATCCTGCTCTTGGTCCTTCCACAAGAATGTCTTTAACTTTAGAGAAGTCAGCACTTAAAGCAAATGCTGTTTGTGACGGACAATTTCAGAAAATAGACGAGCTCTGTATTCAATGTGGAAAACCTAACATGCACAAACTGAGTGATATTTTATTGTTTTAGTCAAGTGGCAGTTAACAAAGCCATCAAACTATGTAATGAAGATACATCTACAAACTGTGGAACTGTAAATATACCAACAGAATTGGAGCCACTGTGTCTGAATATGCTTCAACATTCCTTGGAAATGCTGATTCCGGAGAACTTTTTAATTCAAGTGAAACTGACCTGATCAAATTAGGTTCTTCCCCCAGTGAAACTGTTTTCATATCTTTGTGGGCTGTTTGCACATTTCTAACAGTATGTAAGAGGACACAAATTTAAGGATGTATTTTGCAAGAATCCTTACCATGGATATGATTTTTTTTAAAAGCAACATGACTTTCACGGCCAGTGATGATAAGTAGTAGCTGAAATAAGCAAGGAGAAATTGACAGCGCTGCCTGATGACACTGTTTGAAAGTATGATGCTGATTTGACTTACAAGACAGTATACTGATGTTTGTACATTTACCAATGTTACAGTAAAATATTGAAAAAGGACTTGGGGAGCTTAGACAATTTTATCCACAAGTATCATAGCTGAGTTGCAGATTCACCTACCTACAGCACACATTCAGTGTAGGCTATATCTTGCAGGTGATTTACTGCTGTGCAAACCCATTAAAGATGTGCTTGTCTCTGACAGCACTGGCACACACCTTCTTGTCTGCCCTGTGACTGCTCTCTTCTTCATATTCCTCTCCATCACCTTCGTCTAAGGAGAAGAGTAGCTCCATGTCCTAGGATGCTATTTCCTTTGCTAGTTGGGATGCTATGTGTGTAGGTACAGTAATGACATGCAAACATATGAAATAGGAATATGTGCTGTAGGTAGGTGAATCTGCAACTCAGTTATGATACTTGTGGATAAAATCGTCTAAGCCCCCCAAGTCCTTTTTCAATATTTTACTGTAACATTGGTAAATGTACAAACATCAGTATACTGTCTTGTAAGTCAAATCAGCATCATACTTTCAAACAGTGTCATCAGGCAGCGCTGTCAATGTAGGCCGTTTGGCTCCTCAAGACTATTCCACCCTTCAGTAAAATAATGGCTGATCTGTTTGCTTTTCAAATTCCACATCAAATTCTTTGCAAAACTTTCATTCATGAGTGTGAACTCATCCTCAAGGCTTACATGGAATATAAGTGCTTCCTTTTCTTGTTGCAAGAAACATATTTCAGCTCTCTCACCTCTCCACTCTTACTTCTTCTCTAAATTTCATGAGTATGGGATCAGAGTGACATTATTACGTTGAATTCAGCACTTCCTTACTGACAGAGCACAAGAGTGAGGTTTGATGGGGAATCATCCTATCAGCAAGATGTCCACTCTGACTTCCTCAAGAAACTGTGCAATGACCTTTATTATTCTGTACATGGCTAAACTACATTGAAAACAATTTAAAATGAGGGAGTGATCATTTGCACATGACAATGTGGATTGCATGTCAGGGAAAATACAAAATTATATCAATTCACTGGAAATGCAAAAATAGCAAGGCCAACGGAAGATGGCATTCAGAGTCAAATATGTGATATTATGTGCATTACCTGAGTAAAAAGATCCAGTAATAAGATAGGTTTGGCCACCAAATTCTGGGTAGATAAACATACCTGGTGTGGCGGGGCGGGGGGGCGGGGGTGGTTAATGGTAAAAACAATCCGTGGGTATCACACAAAGTAAACAGCACCCTTGGATTTGGAAGCAAAATCTTTGGTATTGCAATGAAACATCAGAGTGACTGCATTTCAAATAGCTGTTTTACCAATCCCAAAGTCTTCAAGGTCTGTGTGGCTGCTTATCTGGCAAGAATCATAAATAAGCTAAGAGCAATCCAAATGTGTGCTGCGAGATTCTGCACAATTTTGCATTGGGAATATACCAGTGTGATGCTATCGATCAAAGGTCTGGAGTGAGAATCACTATAAGAGGAAAACATAGACTGACCATGTTCTGTCAAATATAAAATGTACTATGGGGAGTTGACAGAAACAGGTGCCTGCAGCCCTCTAGTGAGGACAAAATAGGAAGCAATTATCCACGCAAAATACAAAAGACCATTTGTCTCCAAGTCAATGTATCAGCAATCTTCCCCCCCCTCAAAGACAATCCCAAGGAACAAAAATCCAAAGGAAACAGTCACAGCCCATCACTGGAAATCCTAAGATAACTTCGATTTTAAAGTTTTTTTTTCCATCATTTCAACTACAATTTCAGCAGATAATATCTAGTTTAATGAGTCCTATACAGGTAGCTGTTGGCAAGATATGGATATGAGTCTGGGGTGCTAACACAACCAAAGCAGAATATTGGGAAGGGTCTAGGCCTGGAACATCAGCTTTCCTGCTCCTAAGATGCTGCTTGGCCTGCTGTGTTCATCCAGCTCTACACCTTGTTATCTCTATATTGGTGGTTTTGTTTAAGCCATTTCATTCTTAGTTGGCACGGATTAAGATCTTCCTGCTGACTTTTCATTAAGCATAGCATCAATCTCTCAATTGGCCCACAACAAACCCAGACACAAAGAAAACCCCAAAGGGGAACAGATTCAGGAGCTGTCAGTTCAAAGTTGCTTTTCAGCTCAAACATTGCCCACACTTACCATATCATGTTTTATAATATTTTCAAATATATTATGAGTACTTTTCTGAAATGGTTGACCTTATTTACATCTAAATGAATTAATTTCTTCCAAGTGGACTGCTTTCTGTCCTGAAACCCATTGCCAACAGGACTATGGAGAATCTAATTGCAGGAAATAATTTTGACTAGCTTTGCAGTTCACAACAGAACAATGGAAATCGCCAAGATGTTGGCCAAGAGACTGAATTTATGGCATATCCTCAAAATGAAAATTTTATAAGCTAGTAATGACCAAGACTGTTCGTGTGGCATTCTAATGTTATAACTATTCACCAGTTCTTGGTCCACAACAGACAACTAGTAAAACAGTGCATCACATTCAGGTCTAATTATGCTCGGGTCCTGGGTGTATGGCATGAATGAACAACTTTCTGTATCGGTTACCACTGATCGAAATTGACATGTCAGAAAGTTTTTCACCTTCAAAGAAGAAAGTTGTGTGACCAAATATATGGCGAAAATGGCATTTTATTCTCTCAACTTCTGTCCTCCTCCTCACAGTAAATGTGATGTTTACATGCATATACAGCAGTATAAACTTCTACAATTCTGGGGTCATCTTGCCTACCATTTTGAAGAAAAAGTGCCCTATTCATGTAATTCACAACAGATTATTGTAGCCTTCCACCCACATTGCACTATCCAGAAGCCCTGAACTGATTCATTAAAATTAGCTTCTCACTGAAAAGCAAGTTTTTAGTTCTTGCTGGACAATTGGATGCTGTGGACCGTGGAAGAAAAATCTGTTTTCATTCATCTTGCATGGGACATTTGGGAGTCCTGTGATAAAGTATTGTTAAGCTCAGCTCCTTGCTCATTCTGAGTACCAGCTCCAAGCTCGAGCAGCATCCTTGCAAATAACAGATTTATTCACAGAGTTGGTTTCTGCATTTTATGCAGCAGGACATTTTCACCAGCAGGAGGAAAGGATTCACACTTTCCAGTAGTTTACCTGAACCTATTTTCCTCCTTCTACCACCTCTCCATCAGCACAGAGAAAAGTCAAGCATGAAGCAGGTGCCTTGAATCCCTCTTAAAAAGTGAGTGAGGATAATTTATCATGGAAAACTGGTACAGGGAAGGTGCTCTAACAACACTGGATCTGTGCCCAACAGACTTGGATATCTGGTTCGGTTCCATTTTACTTGATTGCTTTGAGAAGTTTTGTCAAGTTTCCAGCAATTGAAGATTAATGCCAAGACACTTTTTGTTTTAAAGAATCACAAAATTGTTATGGCACTGAAGCAAGCCATTCAGCCCGTTGTGTTTTAGTTCAGTTAGCTGGAGTCAATTCCCTGCTTTTTGCTCATGTCCCTACACACCATCTCTATCCAAATGATATCCTCTGCCCTTTTGAATACCTTAGTTGAACCTTCACCACATTTTCAGGCATTCCTTACCTTTGCTGTTCTCTGCGTGAAAAGGGATTTTCTCACATCCCTCCCGCTTCATTTGCACATCACTTTAAATCTATGCCTCTTCATTTTTTCTTTATTTACAAACTGGAACAGTTTCTGACTATTCGCTCTGAGTAACCTGCTCATGATCTTGAAAACCTCAATGAAATCTCCCTTAGACATCTTCTCTCCAAGGATAATAGTACCAATATCTTCAAACTACCATCATAACTGAAGTTCCTCATTTTTGGAATCATTCTTGTAAATCTTGTGCCACCAGACCTTAAAAGACTAATTTATTAGCTGCCCAATTACAATGGAAATGTGGTGCACCATCAAGCATAGGGCTGGAGCAATTGGAGACAAGTGGTGCCAGTTGTACCTGTGCCTGGATTATGGCTCTAATCTCTGAGCGTGTCAGTTTCTTTCACACAATTTCAATGTAACTGGCAATCACAGATCACTGTACGCCTAATGATAAGTCACATTACATCCTAGAATCTCTTGAAATAGTATACTGAATACATGAGTAAGCTGATGAACACCTAATCACTTTCACTTTAAAAACAAATCTGCAGTGTTTTTCGTTCATTAAAAAATAGTTTTTGTGGCTGAAGTAAAGGTTAATTGGCCTAATTTTGTGGTTGGTATCAAAGCACTAGCAGTCTTTTAATATCTGTGGAGTAGGCTTTACCTTTTCCGATAGCTGTTTAAACCTGGCACAAAGTCAAGGGGATCACCAGGCAGGTAGTGACAGTTGGGGCAGCACGGTGGCTCAGTGATTAGCACTGCTGCCTCACAGTATGAGGGACCTGAGCTCAGTTCCACCCTCAGGCAACAGTCTGTGTGAAGTTTGCACACGGTCCCTGTGTCCGCTTGGGTTTCTTCTGTGTGCTCCAGTTTCCTCCCACAGTCTAAATCCCACAACTGTGCAGGCTAGCTGGATTGGCCAGGCTAAACTGCCCATAGTGGCCATGGATGTACAGAATAGGTAGATAAGCCACGGAAAATACAGGGTTACAGGTTCTTTATGTCTTTGGAGGGCTGGTGTGGACTTGATGGGCCAAATAGCTAGCTTCCACACTGCAGGATTTCTATGATTAATGACCACAGACACAGTTAGAAAAACAGAAATTGCTGGAAAACCTCAAGAAGTCTGGCAGCATCTGTGGGAAGAAAGCATAGTTAACATTTCAGGTTACTGGACTGTAATGTAACTCCTTTTAACAATGTTATAATGACCTCATTTCTATCTTATTCATAGACACTAAATAATGCTTAAAGCTTTCCTTTTAACCCTCTTTTGTGTATATTTTTTACTCTGTAAGACTTGTACTTAGCTACTTGTATCTAAGATGGCACCTTTGAAAGGCAGCCATTGTGAAAGTTTTTCACTGTACTCCTGGGCTACAAGTGACAATAAATGATATTCATTTTCGTATTAAGCCTGGTGACCTTTCTTCAGAAAGGCACAGGAAGCAGCTTATCACATTGAACTCATTGCTCCTTCACTGCCTCTGGGTCAAATTCCCTTGAAATTCTGTCCCTAATGGCATTATCGGTCAACCTACAGCAGATGGACTTCGGTGTACAAGAAGGCAGCTCACCACCACCTCATCAAGGACAACTAGGGCTGGACAAGAAATGCTGGCCAGCCAGCAATGCATGCCCGTAGAAAGCAAACCAATCAGAAGCACCAACCCTTTTACTTCTGAAATGACATTTGCAATAGTGAAATATAGAATTAATATTGCCAATATAAACACAAACTTTAAAACTTCTACCTTTAAAATATTTTTAAATCAAAATGAAAACATTCAACATTCCATTAGCTTTAAAAAAATGTCTTTTCATAACCAAGGAGAATGTCTAGCAGTAATTATGAACTTACAAGGTGTAAGTGAGACGAATAGCTGTAAAATGGAAGCTCTTGTCAGACTAATGATTTCTCTTGATTACAGACTGGGGAACCTCCAATAGCACAGAGTTATTGGCAGCACCTTTTGGAATTCTGTTATTCTGTCCATGTGTGGACTCCAGGAGATGCTGTCAGTCTCAGTCAAACAGTGATGGTCAATGCTGATTGTTCTGCTGTCATTATTTTCCTATGAACTAATGGGTAAGTGGTATGGAACTGGATTACAATGGACATGAACACAAGTCCATGGTTCAAATCAATCTTGCAGTAACTTAGCTGACAATTGGCGAAGTCTCAATAAAAGTGTCTAGGCCCGAAACGTCAGCTTTCCTGCTCCTGCGATGCTGCTTGGCCTGCTGTGTTCATCTACACCTTGTTATCTCTAAGTCAAAAGCTGCCCAGCTTTGGTAGCCTACTAAAAAATACAAATGGGCTTATCCTATTTCTAAACATTTATTGTTTCAGGGGGCGAGCAGCTAAGAATTTCTGTGCATTAAGTCGATCAGTTTTGGTGTGCTGGTTTTGTACCAGTCCATTGTCATTGTGATGGTGCACATTCAGCACCTTTGGGTGCGTCTAGAGAACTCACCTTACACCCCTGTCACTTATACACGCTGAGTCGGCACTCACAAAGCCTTCTGTGACATCTCTGTTGCCACAATTCTGCAAGTAGGTTAGAAGCAATATGATGTGAATAAGTTTCAAGTCCCCAACTTCAGAAGTTCCTGTTTAGTTTTATCCTATCCAATGTCTTGATTACCAATTCTTCTATTGACCATTGTTAGCATTCTCTTCACTAGGACAAAGCAAACACTCAGTCTGACAGCCATGGCGCCACTGCCATGAGATGAGCTTTTATGTTTAATAACTGGCACTGTTTGTCCTTTGACTATGTTTATAGTTTTATAGTTTTGCTGCATCTATTCCTGAAATCTGTAATAGATTGAGTTCTTTAATTTCAATCTTTAAATGAAGCTTTTGTGTGCTCAGAACAGACAGAAATACCTTTTGCCAACTATCATCTAAATTGTTAAACAAGCACACAGTTAAAGGTTTGTTTCCAGCAGTTCAACTTTCTCTTTATTGTCCTCTTGACAGTAGCTACGTAGCTGATCATCTGCTCAGGTGGCCAACTACATTATCACGGGATAGAGAGCATGCATTTTCAACTTTATTTGCAGTATTTTGGAGACATTTGAAGGCCTGCTGTCAATATGCACAATGCCCCTTAATGTGTGGTCTAGGTCGACATTGACAGCACACTTGTAGAGAGCTTTGTCATCCACTGGCTACATCGTGATCTCAATCTGATCCAGTTTTTATTTTGTTAGCTCAATCTGAAATAATTCTAAATCTTCCAATTTTTTTTTCATCTTGGACATTGTGTTGCTTTACTGTAATTAATTTCATTTGATAGAATGTGGAAAGTAGCCACTCATTTGTGCTGTTAGGTTTCTTCTCTAACATTCGATGGCTTCTTTATCATCACAGTGATGATTGAGAACAGTCAGTCAAGCATCAAAGTAGATTCCAACATTTTTAAGAGCTTTAGATTTGTTATGCAAATGGTGCTGGCCTGGATAAGGAGTAATAGAAAGAAATGTGTGCAAATCTGATTCCTTCCATGAAGAATACTACTGGATTTATGAAGTTTCTGTTGTATGGGCTTGCCAGCTCACCACACCGTGAGCTGCTGATCTTGATAAATGTTGCTGCAATTATCTTTAATTACGGGTCTTGCTTGGTGGAGATAAACACACTTTCTAGTCCCAATTTTAAGATTTTCTTCAGTTAACAAGATGTAGGTTATTGCAGGTTAGCGTATTGTTACAAGCTACATTGATATTCTAGACAAAAACAATAATTGCTGGAAAATCTCAATGGGTTTTGCAGCATCTGTGGAAATTCAGCATTTCAGCTCCAGTGATCTTTCTTCAGAACTGATATTCTAGACATTGTTGCACAGACTATAAAGAGGTGCAAATGTTCGGTCTCAGGATCCCAGGCAGTTCTACCCACAAGCCCACATGACATCCTTGTAATGAATGGTGCTTATGATACTTCTCATTATAAAAATTTTCCGACATTTTCAGATCCCTATATAACAGTCTCATCATATTTTGCTCTTCACTTCTGCGATGGACAATCGCTCCTTTTCAGAGATAGTAGAACCTGCTGATGCTGGAGTCTGAGATAACACAGTGTGGAGCTGGAGGAACACAGCAGGCCAGGCAGCATCAGTGGAGCAGGAAAGTTAACGTTTGGGTTGGGACCCTTCTTCAGAAATCCCCTTTTCAATAAGGTATAACTATGTTTGTGTGTGCGATTTATTTTGTCATTTTGTTATTATTACTCTTCTCAAAGGATTAGTAGGTAATAAAAAATCCTTTATCTTTAAATCAAGTAAACCTTGTAATTTGCACCTTTGTTTTGATCTTGTTAACTATATCTTTCATTGAGGTGTGATATAGTTGCACACCAAAAAGAAATTTAAAAAAATGCTTCTTGTGACTGGTTAAGAAGATGTTAAAAACGAAGCTGAATTTTCTTCTCCTCATCTGTAACAAATTGTGGGCTTCATCTGGGATGTGCCTACAGGCAAATGACAGAACTGATGTGGGGAAAATACATTATTTGTTTAAAGCTGTATTTACAAAATGCGCCTCAAAGTAGGTTTTCTTGAGTTTCTGAGAATAATTTGCAAAATGGTCAGCAATTGATTTTCATAAGCAGGATGACATAATGTAAGAAATTCTAACAGATCTGCCCTTGGAAGATTGAAAAGGGGAAGCTAAACACATCAAATTGAAATTCACCTGAAATTCAGAAAAACAGTAGTTGCAAAATGAGTGGCAAAATATCAAAGGAGGAAACCGAGGATGGTGAAATGTAGATTTAAACTGGTGCAGCAGAAGTTATAATTAAAATTCCAGACAAATAAAAAAGGAGGATAAAGAATTCCAGGAATGAAATGAATAATGAGAGGTAGGAATGGGGGTGGGAAGGGAGAAATAGACATTAAAGGGGAAGTAGAAGCACATTTTCAAGAAAGTGACAGCAAAAGGGAAACAGGTTCAGAAGCCCTATGAGGTGGGGAAGTAGTCAAATGTGTGAGATTTGGAGTGGTTCAAGAAAGGCAACTGAATTAACTTCACAGTGGAGGGTTAGGACTTAGCATAGCCCAGAAAAAGAAGTCCAGCTGAAAGTTTCAAAGTAGGTTTTGGATGCAGATTAGGATGAAGAGAATGAATGTAGAATATATGCGTGTTGTCCCAGTTTTTGTCCTGTTATTTCGTACTGATCTTATAATTGTACATTTGCTGTAACAAAAGTAAAAATCGTTGTTTGTGTTCATATTTTGTGGTGAGGATGTGTTACGAAAGAGCCAAAAATAGACTATCAAGATTCAAGTTCCAACTTTGATTGTTATACCAGAGACATTCCATAGAGTAAAATGGTTATTAAAGTGGGCAAACGCTGACCTCAAATGTCTGCTATGTCGCCTAACCACAGATTGAGGCAAGTCCATGAGACAACTATGGAATACATAATACTTTGCACTGATGTTACCATGTTATGTAAAGACATTGAAAAACAACAACTAAATGAGTCAAGGAATTTCCAGCTCTCTATTAATTCCGTTTTGCAACTGCTTGAAAAGACAGTGGAGCCAAACCTGGAAACATAGCCGTTAATCTTATTTCAGAAGCTGTGTTTTTATTTGCAGGAGAGAGAGAAGGAGAATTTATTTCATAACAAAAAAGAAATGGAAAGCTTTCTCCTTCTATATCTTGCATCATGTTGGAAATTAGTGCCAGGAGAAAAAGCAAATTGGGGAAATAACCATACACCAAGAACCCCAAGAAATCTGAAAAAAAACCTGCTACAACTGACGAGGTCAGTCAAAAAATACAAAACTATGGTCTCAGGTCAGTGATTTAACACCTCATAGACTTGACAAATGTTAAACTGTGCAGCCTTTATTCTTCCTATCTGTGCCAACACTCACCTCTTTTTTAAACCTTATTCTTATGACATGTTGCATATTTCTTTTTTTTCCTTGGGATTAGGAAAAAAAGTTATTTCATACACAAGAAAACCTTGGTACTGGTTTCTTCTTTGGGATCTAGTTAAGATTGTCAACTACAAATTCACAATTCTTTTGAGCTTTTTAAAATATATGAAGGTTATCTCTTTAGGATGCTGGATAATTTTCTTGGGTTTTCTTCAGCTGTGCTTGAGATCAAAGTAAATCTTTGCTTGAGTGATAATTAGGTCAGTTATATTAAGTTCAGTGAAGCACATATTTCATTGGCATCCTGGAAATATAAAATTTTTTTAAAATTATACAACACCTTCATGATATTGTAATTTTCTAAAATCTTTTATATTCAGTAGATACATTTTGAAACGAGGTCAAGGAAGAAATACAGTCAATTTCAAAAATCGCAATCCAAAAAACAATACTGTGATAGTAGATAATTCTTCAGTTGGTAGAGTGTTAAATGTTGGCCATGACGCTAGGGAGAACTCTCCTTTCCTTCGTAATATTGCCATGAGATATTTACGTCATGAGACCAGATGGAAGCAGGGCTTAATGTTTCATGCAAAAGACGACATTTCAAACTGTGCTGTGAGACTAAAGTGTTAGTGTTGAGGTTTCGTTCGAGTGTCTGGAGTGAAGCCTGAACAAACAAGCTTCTGCCTAACAGGTTAATATTGAGCAAATTTTTAATTGAATTGTATTGACTTGAATTGAATTAGCTTTGTTGTCACATGTACTCAAGTGACTATGATGAGAAGATAATAAGTTGCCATTTACAGCGCTATCATAGGTTCAGACGTACCTAAGTATAATTATCAGTTACAGAATAGAGAAAAGAAGAACGAGAAATTACATTCGGGCTGTGCACAGTATAATCGTTGATCAGAAACACAGGAAGCAAAGTTAAAAAGACAAACATCACAATCTCTCTCCAAAGTCTCTCTCAGCAGCAGACCAATGCAGGGGGGCTCCATGTGGTCTGACTGCTGGCTAATGTCATGTTCCGTGCTGGACCACCATCCTTGCTCCTGCTTCAGCCGCTGGTCAGCAGTGTCCCCGGTCCAGCTGCTGGTCATCAGTGTCTCTACTCCGGCCGCTGGTCATTAGTGTCCCCGGTCCAGCCATATTTGAGGAGGTTTGAAACCTCTCAAGCCTTGCTGTATCTCTGATGGCTGAGTTTGAAAATGACCAGGGCAAAGAAAATTTTAAATTTTTTCTAAAAATCAGGAACAGCTACCCATCAAGTAAGCTTTGAAATGAACCTTAATCCTTAGACGTCTGATTGAATAAAACTTCTCATACTTTGTGTCAAGATAGTCAGTTTCCTTGTGTGAATTGAATACTTATCCATGCTGTAAGGATACGTGGTGTAAATATTTTTAAAGTAACATGTTTATTTTCCAATGTATTCAACTGAGCAAAATAAATACCTTGAGATCGACTTTTTGTCCAATACCCAATAATAATCAGACCATCAACATGCACAGCAGAAAAGAATTTCCAACTCTGCAATCTGGAATGCAATGACAACATTTCAAATTTATGGACTTGTGAGTGAAAAAACTGGGAGTAATGTTACTCAGTTTGGAAACAATCATGTTTGCTAACGGATGCTGTCACATTCTATTCTTGCAGAATGCAAAGGCTGAGTTATTGTGGTTTTTGTCAGAAAGATTGAAACTCAGAAAGGCATTTTGATTAATATGTACATGTTCTGTAAGGTTTGCATAGCAGTTTGCAGATCTGGCTTCTTTTGCGGCTCCAATTTATTCCCCTTTGAGATGTTGTATGCTCACAGTCTGGGGCATATTTACTGCCTTGTAAAATGTAATTCTAAATTAGGTAGTCAGGTGCCTTCTCTTTCTTCTTTTTTGTTTTGTGTTTTTCTCCTTCTTCTTGGTGATATTCTGAACTCCCGGCCTCAGCATGGACTCAAACTCTTGGCCTCTGTGTGGATCCAGTGTGGCAATCTCTTGGCTCAGCCTGGTGGCTTCTCTACCCGTCGTGGCTGTCTCCCGAACCAGCATGAGTCTCTCAATGGCCTAGTGTGGCAGTCTCTTGGCAGCTCAGCATGGTGGTTTCTCAGTGGCCTGGTATGGCATCAGCATGGACATCTGGTGTCGAGATGGCTCTAGAGCAGTCTTCCAGCCGGGTGAGCCTCAAAGTGAAGCACGGCACAGACTAGAATTAAGGCCCACAGTGGATTGTTGGCTAGGTGCTTGTGTGGACTGTGTTGGAAGCACTGTTATTCTGAACTTTTTATTTCTTTATTTTTCTAATTCCTCCCCCCCCACCAGAAGAATTTGTACTGAGGAATCTATATTTAAGAATCTGAGAACCTTTGTACCTAAGTTGGTGCCGTAAATGGTGATTTGTAAACTTTCCACTGTATTAATTTGAGTACCTGTGACAATAAAGCCAATTCTAATTCTAATCCTTAATACATTTGGATAAATTGGATTGGGTCATGATTTGAATTCTCTGCCCAGTCTTTATAAATTAACTGTGAATGCTTTTCTTGCTCTACATCATGCAGAAGTCACGTTTTATCATTGCCTACAATTTCAGTGAGAAGCCTTCGAGCTGTGACCTCAATAAAAAAAACTGTAAATAAAATAACATACCACAGAGCATGCTAAAAATAATCCACATAAAATTACTTAGAAAACATCCACAAAACTTTCATTGGCTTCTTTAAAAAATTTGCAAAATTTTAGACAGATAAATGACTCAACAGCTCTGGGGTGACCTTTGAATCATTTCTGTAAAAGGTAATATGATGATTTTTGCAAGAGAAAAAAACCATCATTCTGAAATATTAATCTCATTTATCACAATCTGTGACCTATCAAAATCCTTAAATGTTTGTTTGTTGAAATTAGCTATAAAACAAAAATCCTGATGAACTTTTTACTTACTCGGAAGCTCTTTATTTAAATGGATAATTGTCTGAATTGGTGTAAATCCTTTACTGTCAATTTTAAATAATTTATGGTTTCCCATCATTGTTTTTGGAGATGTTCCCGGCTTGTTATGACAAAATTGCTCACTCATAATGTCACATCATTTATGCCAACTCCAAATCTGTTGCAAGAATAGGATTCTTGCTTGTTCAGTCTCCTCATTAACATTCAAATTTCATTGACGCTGCCAGACCTGGTTTTCAGTCTCACTAATTTTCATCCTTGAAAGGACAATGAAGTTGGCTATTATTTTTGGCAACAGGCTGATGCGTAAATCCACAGGGAATGGTTGATTCCAGATACAACTATTGTAAATTAATATGTAGAAGTGAACATTTTACAGCTCATGCTATAAGATTGCTCTGCTGAGAACTACCTTAACCAAATATTCTCCAAGAAACCAAATTGTCCAAACTTCAGTCACTGCACTTCTAACGGAATTCATTTTACAAGTTTTTGTCATCACTAATTTAACAAAGAAAAACCTGAATTGTGTGAAACTATGGCAAGCAGACCTGGCCTCACGCACATTACAATTTTCACATACCCAATGTTCTACATGCTGGCTTCTCTTTTAAATAATTACACAAGTCCAGAAAGTTTCCCCTGGAAATTATATTGGTATGCTTTCATTACATACCTCAAATTATTGTGCATTCAACAACAAATTGCATTTATGAAGCATCTTTAACTTCTCTCAGGACTTCAAAGGAACGTTACCAGACAAAATCTGACACTGAGCCACATAAGGAGATATTAGGACAGCTGAACAAAGCTTGTTTGGAAATAAATGTTGAGGACTGTCTGAAAAGGAGGAGAGAGAGGGAATTCCAGAGCTTGGGTCTTTGATAACATAGCCACCAATGGTGGAACCATTAAAATCTGGAATGTGCAGAGGCTAGATTAAGAGAAACACAGTTTTCGCAGAAGGCTTTAGGGCTGTAGATGATACCGGAAAAGGGGGGACCGAAGCCAATTTGAAAATGCAGACAAGAATTTTGAAATTGCCAGACAATCTGACAAATACTGGTCAGTGAGCCCACTGCTGATGGGTAAGTTAAGGTTAAACATGAGTTAACAGGTTGCCAATAGAGTCTGGGATGATCTTAAAATTATGGACAGTACTGTTGTGTAATCTTGCAGATGTGCAAGGTATCGTTAAGGGACACAGTCATGATCTTATCAATGTGCCACGAAGTAAGAACCAATGGTTTTAAAGCTTGCAGTCTCCATCTTACTGAGCTGTGACCTCCTTCAGCATATACACTGAGAGAAATATGCTACAGCATAACTCAAATGCTTAGTTTGAGCCCAGGCACCAAGTGCTTGTGGTTATAGTGTACGTATGTAAATACCAGATGGTGTAACAAAATCCATCAAATTTTTCGACTCTACATGACCCAGATCCCATTTATATTTCTGGACCTTAAGTAAGTATCAGTAGCCTATCATCAAAATTTACACCACATCATGTTATGTTGGCATATCAAGCCATGTACAATTTGGGAAACCAGCAGAAGGCCATTCAAATAATTAAATCTAAGAGTAGCAAAAGCATGAATGAAGATTTCAGCAGCAAAACAGCTGAGGCAGAGATGGAGATGAGTGTTGTTTTGATGCAAACATAGGTGTGTTCGTTGATGGAAAGGGTACAGGGTCAAAATCACAACTTGGTTCTTCTTGAAAGTTGAATGCTATGGTCAGCATCTCACTCCCACTGTTTGGATGCTTGCTCAGCAGCTATGACATATATTACATAATGATGACTGTTCTTCCACCTATGAGGCAGAAAGACTAAAATTGGTCCTTTCCATGTCTCCAAGTGTTAAATAGAACAATCAAATAATAGGAAACAAGCAGAAATTAATGAGTCTTTGGTGCGTTGGGAATGAACTGGTTGTGGGTATAGTTTGAGTGACACTGCATTAGGCATTCTATAACTGAACTAGAACAGGAATGAAGCATTAAACTTAACCACATTATACACTTCATTCAGCTGTCTTCCACATAAAATATTTAACTTCCTTTGCAGAAATTACTCTTGTAATGCTTTTTTAAACAATCCATAGTTATTGCTTTGATGATTTGTATTATTTTGCTGCATTTTTATTTATTTTTCAAACATTTGAAGAAAGCTACTTTCAATTTACTTAAATGGCATTTGTCCACTTCACAAATGCAAAATCCCACGTTGGATTTGTTGTAAATTTCAGCACTAAAATGTTATTCCTTTTCTGTATGAAGTCCAGTAGTTATGATTAATTGTTACAGCTTTTTGTTGTGTAAAAATTTGAAGAATTAAGCCAAAAGGCTTTAAGGAATATTTCTGAATTCTGCTGAACAATTTCCTGTTTAACTATTGACTGTTTGCATATCGAGTGAATTATCCACTCAAATTGAATAAAAGTGATCTTATCATGCTTCAGCAATATTTAAAACAGGGTATCAGATATATTGGGGCAGATGTTCAGAAGTGAATCTTGGTCACAGGTATAGACTACATTGAGCAGGAGCTTTTAGTGTTCACTTCGAGGCACTGATTAGATGTAGGTATGCCACTTTATAGATTTGTGGAGTCATGCCATTAAACCAGGAAAGGTGAAGGCAACATGTCCGCCCACAACTCAAACTTTAAAAGGTATAGCTATGTTAATGGGATATGGAGATTTAGGAGACAAGAACAAAAGTGTATTATTAAATTTGTAATTCAGTGTCTTTGAGATTCTTGGAAAATAGGTCAGAACGTAAGAACAGGAGTAGTTCATTCAGTTCATCGAGCCTGCCCACCATACCAGGTCAGTGCTGCTCATCTCTGAAATGCCATTTTCCTACATTAATTTTATATCCCTTAAAGTCAATCATCTCCAGAAAACTGTGATCAGAGATAATGGGAACTGCAGATGCTGGAGAATCCAAGATAACAAAGTGTGGAGCTGGGCGAACACAGCAGACAAAGCGGCATCTTAGGAGCATAAAAGCTGACGTTTTGGGTCTAGACCCTTCATCAGAAAAGGGAGATGGTGAGAGGGTTCTGAAATAAATAGGGAGAGAGGGGAAGGTGGACCGAAGATGGATAGAGGAGAAGATAGGTGGAGAGGAGAGTATAGGTGGGGAGGTAGGGAGAGGATAGGTCATTCCAGGGAGGACAGACAGGTCAAGGGGGCGGGCCTTCGCTTCTGCCGCATCTGCTCCAGGATGAGGCCTTCCACTCCCATGCATCCCAGATGTCCTCGTTCTTCAAGGACCTCAACTTCCACCCCACAGTGCTCGAGAACACCCTCGACCGAGTCTCCCGCAATTCCCGCAACACATCCCTCACACCCCGCCCCCGCAATAACTGCTAAAAGAAAATCCCCCCAATCCTCACATACCACCCCACCAACCTTCGGATACAACGCATCATCCTCTGACACTTCCACCATCTACAATCCGACCCCACCACTAAAGACATTTTTTAATCCCCACCCTTGTCTGCCTTCCAGAGAAACCACTCTCTCTCCGGGACTCCCTTGTCCGCTCCACACTCCCCTCCAACCCCATCACACCTGGCACCTTCCCCTGCAACCGCAGGAAATGCTACACTTGCCCCACACCTCCTCGCACACCCCTATCCCAGGCCCCAAGATGACATTCCACATCAAGCAGATGTTCACCTGCACATCCGCCAATGTGGTATACTGCATCCGCTGTGCCCATTGTGGCTTCCTCTACATTGGGGAAAGCAAGCAAAGGCTAGGGAACCGCTTTGCAGAACAGCGACGCTTGGTTTGCAGTAAACAACTGCACCTCCCAGTCATGAACTATTTTAACTCCTAACTCCCATTCCTTAGACGACATGTCCAACCTGGGCCTCCTGGAGTGTCATAACGATGCTGCCTGAAGGTTGCAGGAACAGCAACTCATATTCCACTTGGTAACCCAGCAGCCCAATGGCATCAATGTGGATTTCACAAGCTTCAAAATCTCCCCTCCCCCCACTGCATCCTAAAACCAGCCCAGCTCGCCCCCACTTCCCTAACCTGTTCTTCCTCTCACCTATACCCTCCTCCCACCTCAAGCCAAACATCCATTTCCTACCTACTAACCTCATCCCGCCCCCTTGACCTGTCCGTCCTCCCTG
Organism: Stegostoma tigrinum; assembly: GCF_030684315.1. Classification (NCBI taxonomy): domain Eukaryota; kingdom Metazoa; phylum Chordata; class Chondrichthyes; order Orectolobiformes; family Stegostomatidae; genus Stegostoma; species Stegostoma tigrinum. The sequence goes on from NC_081374.1 coordinate 34,261,538, forward strand.
GACTGACCTATCCCCTCCCTACCTCCCCACCTACACTCTCCTCTCCACCTATCTTTTCCTCTATCCATCTTCGGTCTGCCTCCCCCTCTCTCCCTGTTTATTTCAGAATCCTCTCCGCATCCCCTTTGCTGATGACGGGTCTAGGCCCAAAACATCAGCTTTTGTGCTCCTAAGATACTGCTTGTCCTGCTGTGTTCATCCAGCTCCACAATTTGTCATCTCCAGAAAACTATCAGTTTTTGTCTTGAATCTGCTCAATGATTACGCTTCTACCGCATTCTGGGCTGGCAATTTTGAAATAATCACCACTCTCTAAGTGAAGAAGTTCTTCTTCTTCTCAGTCTTCAATAAACTGCCCCTTATCATGAGAACATATCCCCTGGTTCTAGCATTACCAGCCAGGACAATCCTCCTATCTAAATCTACCCTGTCTCACATGGTAAAACTTTTGAAAGTTTTAATGAGATCACCTCTCTTTGAAACTCTATGAGAATACAAACCCAATTTCCTCAATCTTTCCTCATAAAACAATCTTGCCTTCCCAGGAATTCTGAAAAAGATTCATAATGAACTCAAAAAGTTAACTCTATTTTCATCTCCACAGATGCTGCTAGACCTGTTGAGTTTCTCTAGTATTTCTTGTCTTTATTTCAGATTTGCCACAGCTGTAGTATTTGCTTTTAATTAATTTGGTGAACTTCCTATGTAATCCCTCTATGACAAGCATATCCTTCTTTTGAAAAGAAGTCCAAAACTCCACAATACTCTTGTTGAGGTCTCATCAAAGCTTTATGCAACCACTGCAAGATAGCTCCTGTGTTCAAAACCCCTGAAATGAATGCCAAAATATCATTTGGCTTTGCAATTGCATGTTGCACCTGTGCTCCAGGTTTTCGTCACTCATGGACAATGACACCAGCCCTTTGAACACTTGACCTTCCCAAAATATCATCATTTAAGAAATATCCCATCTTTCTGATTTTTTCTCTACCAAAGTAAATAACTTCACAATTATTTACATAATGCTGTATTGACCATGTTCAAGCCAATTCATTTAGTCCATTAAAATCTTCTTGAAGGTTCCTTGTGCTCTTCTGACAACAATGTTCCCACCCAGTTTGGTGTCATCATCAAGTTTGGAAATGTTACAGTTGGTCACAACATCCAAATAATTTACATAGATTGTGAAAAATTCTGGATTTAGCAATGAGTCTTGCGGCCCACTAATAACAGCCTGACATCCTGAGAGTGATTTAGTTATTCTAACTTTCTGCTTTCTGTTTAGTAATTGATTTCCGATCTATACTAGTATATTCTGCCCGGTGCCAAGTACTCTAATTTTCTTGACTAACCTCTTGTGTGAGACAATATGTGAAGCCTTCTGAAAATCCAAATATACCACGTCCACAACATCCTTTATTTTTGCTACAAGTAGTATTCTCAAAAAGCTCCAAAAAATTTGTCAAGCAATTTTATGAATTCATGTTGACTTGTCCAATTTTGCCTTTCTTTTCAAAATATTAATCTTTCTTCTTTTCATAGGTACTAAATGGCTCCTGCCTTCAATTCTCTAAACATTACTTCAGGAGTTTGATGAAATACTTCCCATTTGCCTAGGTGATCACAAGTCCAAAAACACTCAAGAACCTCAAATGCAGGACAATAGAAACCTTCTTCTTAGGCACTCCACTCACATTCTCCACAGCCAATGCAAAGTGACAGCTGTGCGCATCATTCACAAGATTCTTTGCAACAACTGGCTAAGGTGCCTTTGAAAGAACCTTCAAAATATACAGCCTACACGATCTTAAGGGGACAAGAACACCACATGGAATTGCACGCCACTGCCTGCAAATTCTCCTCCAAGTGACAAATGATCCCAACTTGCAAATATATTGGTGCTCTTTCAGTGTCACTAGATAAAACCTCCGTAAGTCCCTTCCTAGCAGCATTGTAGATGTACCCACACCAGATAGACTGCAAAGGTTACAAAATGGGGATTGGTAACTAATCCTAACCTTGCCGTCAATGTTTACATCTCGGATGTAAACTTTCAGAAAAATTGCATTCATGTGGACATGTTGAAAACAGACATGCTTACTGAAATATACCTAAATCGTTATTCTGCTATTGAAAGTTATATCACACAGTTGAGCAGAGTGAGTATATTTGACAATATGTAATCTATTAAGTGGGTAATAGATAAAACAATTTTGAATTAACACACTTCTAAAGACATCTAATAACCTGTGATTAATGTTATAACAAACAGATGAGAAATGTGATCAAATGGTTGAAATCAAATAATAATAAAATGACCTGTGCACATTCCACAAATAGTTGAGTCTTGTCTTCATGACTTTTAAGATGCTGAGCAACTCTGGTTCCAGGCTGGAGATTCCTGCTGGACTGGATTATTGCCACAAATGAGTGCTTGAAATTAGTTCAAATTTGATTAGAAAATAAGGAATTAAATAAACTCCTTTAAGAAGGTTTCCCTGAGAAGCATGTTCATCTAGTTTTTCCAGTGCAGAAGTAGACAGGGATGTGAATAACGAAGTACTTTTACACTGTAAGATCTTCCTTCCCAAGCCTGTTTAAACTGCAGATTGTTCAATAATAAAGAACACCATTTGGAAGAGTTTTACAATTAATTTCACACCCATATTCTTTCCCCAAGGCTCTAAAACTGATTTCCCTTTGAAACATTCAGTTCAATTTTGACAATTATTATAGAAGCTACCTCCTACACTGATTCAGGAAGTTCATGCTAAACCATAAGTTCTCATTAAGTATATGAAAAAAACTCCCCATCTCTTTTCTAGGTCTTTTATCTGTTATCTTCTGGTTACCAACCTGCTGTGAATTTCTCTATTTGCCCTATAAAACCTCCTCCACAACTCTAAAAAGTTTTACTTTCAAAACTTAACTCCCCTTAGATTGTTCCTACAGCTTCTGCACAAAATTGAAGTCTCTCATCACCGGTTCCATTCCAGTACATTTCCACTGCACTTCCTCCAGGATCTTGACATCCTTCCTAATGTATGATGGCCAGATTATGACATGACATTTTAGTTGAAGTCATAATGATGATTTATACATTTCTAAATCAATGTTATTTACTTTATCTTTTCTATTTGAGCTTCTCAGTAGATGAAAACTAAAAAAAAGATATTTGAAGACTATTCTATCATCATCATTCCATGCAGCATATGGATTACGATAGTTGGAGAGTTATTTTTCTTCTAGTTGGAAAGTTTACAATGCTGCCAGTGACCTCACTGAAACCAAGACTTCATTGTGAGAGTGCAAACACAGACAATATTGTGCCACTCCACTGTGCAGTCCATCATATTATTTTCTGGGTGTGAACCTCAAAGCCTTGGTTGAACTGTGTAGGATCTTGGGTTGGAATGCCAGGTAGTAAGATGCCAAGTGGGAGGGGAGTAGGGTGGTAACTGGGAATTGGTCAAGGTCGCAAAGGGGCCAGGTCAGCAATGCAGTGCTTAGGGTAGTGGGGGTTGGATGAGAGAAATCATGTCCATGGGGAGGGGACCTGTCAGGACCACTATTAGTGCCACCAGTTGTGATGGTTGGGGGGGCGGTGGTGATGCACTCTGTGCATGTGTGTGAGTGTGTATGTTGTGAGGGGATGGCAGTTGGTCAGGGCCTGGTGGTGGCGGTGATGGCAGGAGGTGGGGTTGGTTTGGGTTGGATCCTATATCAGGCGCTTCAGGTGTGGAGTAGAGTGGAGCTTTCAGGTCCCCGGGGTATATTCATTTCAGGAGCTGTCTGAGTCACTCACCTGTAAGGTCAGTCTATGAGGAGTGTAAGAGATTTAGGTAGTTGGGGGTGTAAGTATGGGGTCAGTTGAGTAGTTTCTCAGGAGTTACTGTGTATTTAATAAACTGACTTATGTGACAATTTCATTTAATTTCGGCAGAACCCTCTGAAGTCTTAAATGGAAAATTCAGAGGATTCCAGGTGTACAGGAATTGCCCAGAAGAAATCTCAATCTTCTTAACAATTTCTTTAGCGTCTGCTATGATGGGTATTCTACTGTGTCCAGCTGAATAGGGGGTGTCATGGTATTGTTACTGGATTATCAAGCAAGGGACCGAGGTAATGCTTCAAGAAGAATGTGTGAATAGAGGATCTCAAGGTATTGTTAATGGATTATCAAGCCAGGGACTCAGGTAATGTTTGAAGAAGAATGTGTCCAAACTTTGCCGTTATTGGAATTTGAATTCAATAAAAATATGGAAGTCTCATGATGTCCATGGAATCATTGTTGATTGTCTATTTCATTAACATCCTTTAGACAAGGAAATTGCTGCCCTTACATGGACCTACAACAATGCAGTTTTAATTGCCCTCTGCGCTATTAATAATGGGCAATAATTGCTGGCCTAGCGCGTGACACCTGTGTCCCATGAATGTGTAAAAAAAGTGCACCTCCCATCTCCACTGTCATATTTGCCAGTATCCCTTGCAAAAGTATTCATCTGATACTCAAGAATACTAAATATGTGAGGCAAGACGGTGTTCTTTAACAGGGCACTTCACATCGTTGACGTTTATAGTGACTGAAGTAAGATTTCAACCTAGAGTGAAATCCCATTCTGTAAGAGTTCAAGACCTTCTGAACAGGATGGATGAAATTCTGTTTCTGAGATTGAGTGTGGAGTTGTTTTAAAATTGGGAGGTATTTCAATGCAGGGACAAGCCATGTGATCTTATATGACCGTGTCCTTTGCAATTCATTGCACATGCAGGTTTGAGTAGAGCGTCACATCTTTTAGGTAAGAAGGTCTGATGCCCAATAGAACCTCCTGGCCTCCAATTTCCTGGTGCCATATTTAGTAGGCAGGCAGACAGCACCTCAGTCACTGCCAGCCCGGAAAAGCCCAAATCCTCTGTTGATATTCCACACTCACCTCTGGAGATGTCTGACAGCAAGTGGCTTCTCACTTCCGCAGTGACTCAAGCTGCAGGCTGCCTGAGAGAGAAGGGATGTAATGTTTCTGTACCGTGGCAATGGGAGGCCATCCTAATTTAAAAAGGCAACCCAAATCAATTTCTCTATTGAGGTCAGTGCCCAACTGCAGTTTAAGAAAACATGGATCCGGTAAGCACAGCAATGACTTGCTGCATTCTGTTAACATTAGTGCACTGTCTATTCAGTGCTTCATGCCCCTTTGAGTGAGAGTTGACATTGTAAGAATGCCACTGTCACACTCTATGTTGGGTGCCAGTTATTTACATCAGATCCCTCACATATATTGAATATGTCTCAATTAACTACGTTTACCAATGTTGCATTACATGAAGCACAGTCAACCAGGGTCCACAATTAAAGCGTAAAATGAGTTACAATAATCAACAGCTCATGTACCAGTAAGGCACTGAATTTTTGTCTCAACTGACAGAAGATGAACATCTCATACATCTTCACTAAAGGGTTGTATGGAATAAGGACACGACCACAAAAGATGGCCATGCTCAGAAAACATGAGTGTTTCAGTCATACACAAGGTTTATTCTCTTTCACTCACCCTAACTCTATGATAAAACAGAAAAAGAAAAACTATTAATCCTCAGAAGTCCCAAACCACCTTTTTTTTAGCAGTAGTGCAAAAGCAGACATTTTAAACTGGGATTAACATCTCAGGCTGCATCTATGAACGTGCTGTAAGTGCACATATACTCATGTTAAAATCTCCAAATTATTCTCTCCCTCTGCTAGAAATGATCTTGCACAACAAGGGAAAATGTGCCCAGAATACCAGGGGAAGGAGAGTTGGGGACATGGGAACGCCTAATAGGCACAGACAAAAGACTCTTAACTGCTCTCTGGGCAATTCAGGGTGGGCAATAAATACTAGTTGAGCTAGAGATGCTGACTTCCTGTGAATATAGAAATAATTCCTTTAGCCAGTGTGATTACTTTCAAATAATAGGCACAATTTCCCTCAACTAAAAGAATTAATTAACAGCAGAATTAATTTAGAATAGCAACATTCAATAAATCCAAACCCTGTAGGTCCATGCAAAATTTGCAAAACTTGACTTTCCATTTCAGCCTCTCAGTGATAGTGTGAAGATATTTACAAGATTTTAAGATGGTTTACAGTTTAATTACAAATTGGATGGCTCTAGAAGAATGTCTAATACTGCTTGCAAGTTACTAGTACACAGAAAATTATCGCTGACCTTTGATCAGCACAAACTCACCCTAATACACTACCAGCTTTTATCCTCTGGCTTATTGTCATTGCCATGTGGCCTGCTTTGGTAGTAATGGACTTCAATCAGTGCAAAACACACTTTTAGGTGTCCTGAATTGTTAACCAGAGCAGAAAGCCAGAGGATCAGATTGGTTGCTGATTCATAGCACTAACATCCTTGGCCAGTGAAGAATTTTTAGCATTGATAAGTAAAATGCACACATTCTGCTATAGTTATTAATCTCCATATATTCAGCCATTGCAATCACTTACCAACCGTGCTGTTCAAGGACTTTACTGCATGAATTCTTCAATCACTGAATCTTCAGTCATCAAACATATCATGTCCTGAAAGTGTTCCATCAATCTATTCATTAATTTGTTTTTTTAATGAAACAGCATGACATTTTCGACAGTACATGGTTTATTTATTTGTTGGCTGTTTTTATGAATTCATTCAAATTGCTATGCCAAAGGTTTACCTAACACCATTATTATATATTGACTCATACATCAGATTATGCTCATTTTAATTTACTTTCTTGAGCTACCATTTGACAATACACTAATATATAAAACTTTTTTTATCTCAGCAACAGGAACAGATTCTCAGTTCTCTGTTGAATTGTTTTGGTGCAGTCACATAACTATCTGACTAAATAATAATAAATGTGGGTGTTCCTTCATCTGCATATGCATCACATTTATATTCCTGTGGCTTCATGGTCTCCTCTCCTGAAACCCCTAAAAGAACTGTCTTTAATCCCCACTCACTAGTATCTTACTTGATGAAAGAGATGTTCAGAATTTCCTTCTTGCAGTGTTAAGTCAGATATGGAGAGCAGCCAAAAAGTCTTTTTATTTCGTGGGTTTTTGATGAGATGTGGACATCACTGGTGAGGTCGACATTTGTTGCTCTTTCTGAATTGTTCTTGGATTGAGCAGCCAGAGAAGGAAGTTAAGTGTCAGCCAAATTGCTATCTGTCAGGAGTCACTTGCAGATCAGATCGGGTGAGGATAGTAGATTTACTTTCCTAAAGAACATCATTGAATCAGAGGTGTCTTTACAATAGTCAATGGTAGCTGTAATGGTACCCATCACTGAGATAAGCTTTATTCTCCATATTACATTAGTTGCACCTTACTGGTTGCTGTAATGAAATCTGAACCCATGTACTCAGACCATTAGCCTGAACCTCTGATTTACTAGATCAGTGATCTTGCCACTGTGCCACTATAGAGGCAGCAGGAAAATAGAACATAGAACATAGAACAGTACAGCACAGAACAGGCCCTTCAGCCCACAATGTTGTGCCGACCATTGATCCTCATGGATGCACCCTCAAATTTCTGTGACCATATGCATGTCCAGCAGTCTCTTAAATGACCCCAATGACCTTGCTTCCACAACTGCTGCTGGCAACGCATTCCATGCTCTCACAACTCTCTGCGTAAAGAACCTGCCTCTGACATCCCCTCTATACTTTCCACCAACCAGCTTAAAACTATGACCCCTCGTGCTAGCCATTTCTGCCCTGGGAAATAGTCTCTGGCTATCGACTCTATCTATGCCTCTCATTATCTTGTATACCTCAATTAGGTCCCCTCTCCTCCTCCTTTTCTCCAATGAAAAGAGACCGAGCTCAGTCAACCTCTCTTCATAAGATAAGCCCTCCAGTCCAGGCAGCATCCTGGTAAACCTCCTCTGAACCCTCTCCAAAGCATCCACATCTTTCCTATAATAGGGCGCCCAGAACTGGACGCAGTATTCCAAGTGCGGTCTAACCAAAGTTTTATAGAGCTGCAACAAGATCTCACGACTCTTAAACTCAATCCCCCTGTTAATGAAAGCCAAAACACCATATGCTTTCTTAACAACCCTGTCCACTTGGGTGGCCATTTTAAGGGATCTATGTATCTGCACACCAAGATCCCTCTGTTCCTCCACGCTGCCAAGAATCCTATCCTTAATCCTGTACTCAGCTTTCAAATTCGACCTTCCAAAATGCATCACCTCGCATTTATCCAGGTTGAACTCCATCTGCCACCTCTCAGCCCATCTCTGCATCCTGTCAATGTCCCGCTGCAGCCTACAACAGCCCTCTACACTGTCAACGACACCTCCGACCTTTGTGTCGTCTGCAAACTTGCTGACCCATCCTTCAATTCCCTCGTCCAAGTCATTAATAAAAATTACAAACAGTAGAGGCCCAAGGACAGAGCCCTGTGGAACCCCACTCACCACTGACTTCCAGGCAGAATATTTTCCTTCTACTACCACACGCTGTCTTCTGTTGGCCAGCCAATTCTGTATCCAAGCAGCTAAGTTCCCCTGTATCCCATTCCTCCTGACCTTCTGAATGAGCCTTCCATGGGGAACCTTATCAAATGCCTTACTGAAGTCCATATACACCACATCCACAGCTCGACCCTCATCAACCTTACTAGTCACATCCTCAAAAAACTCGATAAGGTTTGTAAGGCATGACCTACCCCTCACAAAGACCCTTTGGTCCAACCAAACATAACCCTAAACTTAACTGCTCCTGGCCCATGTCCTTCCAAACCTTTCCTACTCATGTACTCATCCAAATGTCTTTTAAATGTTGTAACTGTATCCACATTCGCCACTTCGTCAGGAAGTTCATTCCACACATGAACTACCCTCTGTGTTAAAAAAAAGCTCCCTATGTCTTTTTTTAAAATCTCTCTCTTCTCATTTAAAAAGTGCCCCCTAATTTTGAAATCCCCCATCCCAACTTCCTCATTTCAAACCTGCAATTTCCTGCTTCAGTTTATCTTTTCAGAGATTACTTTTAGTTCAGCCTCCCAGCACAATGCATATTTATTGAAAATATTTATACAAGCCCTTCGAACCTCTAGGGAGTACAACCCTTGTGTATATAATCTCCCCATAATTTCACACTTGCGAACTTAAACTGTAGGATTCAACAATTTCTCTCAATCATTGATTTTCATAGAATCACCGAATATGAGGCTATTCGGCCAAGTGCGCGTGCTCAGACTCATTAGAAGAACAACCTAATTGGCCCCCTTAATAAAAACCGAAAGAACCGCGGATGCTGTAATTCAGGAACAAAAAACAGAAGTTGCTGGAAAAGCAGATCTGGCAGCATCTGTGAAGAGAAATCAGAGTTAACGTGTGGGATCCGGTCACAAACAGTCCCCCTTCTTTTTTCAGGATAAATCCCATTAAGAAAGGATTTATGTTATCAACTTTTTTGGCAAGGTTTAGAAGATGGATAAACGCGGATAGACTGGGGGCACTTAGTGATGGCTCCAACAGGATAGTGTAAAACTATGCTGAAGTTAGTCCAACACTGAAAGATCCCAAACAACAAACACGACGTGTTCATTCCCCGACCTCTCACACTCAAAATAGAAAACGAATAAGCACTTTGCTGAGAGAAGTTTTCAGAACTCTGTCATTTTAACACAGTGCTGTAATGCTATTGCTGGTTAAAAAGCCACTTTTTATTTGAATTGAGGCCATAATGATGCATAGTCCTATATTTTAAAAAAACGGCGAAATATAATCCAAAGAGCTGCGTTGAGATAGCAGATCCAAATTAATAACAGATTAATAAAAACTCTTTTAAAAAGTAGCTGGCTCCAATATTTGGAGCTACCTGAGAAAAGCCGCTTTTAAAAGCCGCCTACAACCTTACAACGCGGCGTTACAAAGCAGGAGGGGATAAAGGGCTGCTTTAAATTTCACCAAAAAAATCCCCAAATGCTTGTTTCTGGTCGTCCGAGAAATGAAATCTCAAGGAGGGTACACTTTCAAACACACACACACACACACACACACACACAGACCCCAAGTCCCTCCCATTGAGCTGACAGCTAAATAGTTACACAACATGTACAGAGAAAGTGAGAACAAGATGAGATCGCGCAGCAGCGGCACCAGGAGAGAAACGCCAGAAAAGACTGAGCTGGATCGAGAGGCTTTCCCACCTGATATTAGGGAATGGCTTCACTGAGGTGCAGCTTGACAGAAACCTTTCAGGAAGCCGCTGCAGTTTGAGGGCGCGGTTGTGACCCCACACCGTCACGGATCGCTTGGACAGTCACACAATCAAATCTCCAACTAGCACAGCCGCCCGTTGGGCACCGTACCTGAACCTACAACTTGTCCTGGATGTACTGCAAAACATTGAGACTGGAAAGTCAGCAGGGATTCATCGCCCAGGAACAAAACAGACGATCGCAAGTGTGCTCTGCTCAAACGGAAAATGAGATACTGAAGTGTCCGGAAGTTTCTGAATCCCAACCAAGCTCCTTCCGAGAGGACCCAAGCGTCCTGAGGTGACAGGGGTAGTGGGGAGGGAGCGGGAATCCAGCCAGGCTGCAGCATGGAGAACTCCAGGGATCACTTGGATCTGGCTTACATTGTTATCGAGGTGCTGATCGCTGTAGCCTCGGTGCTGGGCAATGTGCTGGTCTGCTGGGCGGTCAGGATCAACCGTGCCCTTCGAGACACCACCTTCAGCTTCGTCGTCTCGCTGGCTCTGGCTGATATCGCCGTGGGGGCTTTGGCAATCCCCGTAGCCATCACTATCAGCCTGGGCTTGAAGACACAATTCTACAGCTGTCTCTTTATCACCTGCATTCTGATCACGTTGACTCAGAGCTCGATACTATCCCTTCTGGCTATTGCTGTGGATCGCTATCTTCGAGCTAGGATCCCCACCAGGTAAGGACGCCCTCCCCATCCTCTACTGCCCTGTCAATCATTTTGATGCTCTCCACATCGAGAGCACGGTATTGAAAATAAAACGTGTTGCTCGTGCAAATCCAACCATCTCCAAAATTGCTACTTTTTAAAATGTAATGGGATTTTGCTAGGTCAGCATTTCTTACCCACCCTGAGAGAAGGTACCATCTTCTTGAATTCTCTTGGAGGTGTAGAGACACCCGTAGTGCAGTTATGGAGGGAGTTCCGGGCTTCTGATCCAGGAATGATATTACAAATCTAAACTGGGGCAGCGTGGAGGTTTCAGGGAGTCTTGCCAATTACGGTGACCCCCATATATCTGCTGCCCTTGTCCTTCTGGATGGTAGGAGTCGCAATTTCGAAGGTGCTAATGAAGGAACTTGGCTGTGGGAGGGGGGAGGGTGGATGCTGCAGGGCATTGTGTAGATAGTAACACACTGCTGTCACGATCACTGGTGGTATTCAAAGTAATTCTGTAAGGCAGCAGGTGTAGTACCAATCAAGTGGGCTGCTTTGACCTGGATGGTGTCAAGCTTCTTAAGTGTTGTTGGAGTCGCACCCATCCAGGCTAATGGGGAGTAGAATAGAATCCCTCCATAGTGGGAGCAGGCCCTCAACCCATTGACTCCACACTGACCTTAATATCCCTGCATTTCCCACGGCTAATGCACTTAGCTTGCACATCCCTGGATGCTATGGTGCAACTCAGCATGGCCAATCTACCTCACCTGCACATCTGTTTTGCTCCCACTTGGACATTGGGAGCAAAACAGCACTGAGAGGAAAGTTGCACAGGTACAGGGACAATGTGCAAACTCCACACAGACAGTTCCCCAAGGCTGGAATTGAACCTAGGCCTAGTGCTATGAGGCACCACTGAGTCACTGTGTCACCCATGCTGAGTACTCCATCACATGTCTGTCTTTGGCCTTGCAGTTGATGGACAGGCCTTGGGGAGTCATACAATGAGTTATTTGCTGCAGGGTTTCTAGCTTCCGATCGCTTGTAGTCAAACTATTTAAATGGCTGAACAAGTTCAGTTCCTGGTCAATACTGACTTTCAGGATGTTGACTGTAGGGGAATTCAGTGATGGAAGAAACCACTGACTGCCAAGTGGAAATGGTTAGACTCTCCCTTGTTAGAGATGGTCATTGCCTGGCACTTGTGTAACCTGAATGTCAGTTGCCACTTATCAATCTGAACCCAAATGTTGTCCTGATTTTGATGCATTTGGTGTAACTGAGCAGGTTGCTAGGCCATTTCAGAGGATATTTAAATGTCATTTACATTGCTGCAGGTATGCATCACAAAAAGGCCCGCAGGCCAACCCTAACCCTGTCACAAGGATGTCAGAGTTCCTTCCAGGAATGGCATTAGAGAATGACAACAATTTTTATGACAATCATTTTATGGCCACCCCATTACTAACTTTTAATTCCAGATTAATTCTTTGGATTTGCTTTCCACCAGCTGCTGTAGTCAAATTTAAACCTGTGTCTCCACAGCATTAACCTGTCCCATGGATTACTCAACAAGTTCCAACATCTCACTGCGCCCTCTTGTCATTTTGGCATAAAAATATCCTTTCTGTTAAAAAGATTGGAGACATTTCTATTTGTTTTTTGACCTAGCATTTTTTTGATAATTGAGGATGCGCTGGAGGGAATGTGTTTTTTTAAGCATGACATTAGCTGTGTTTAATTGTACATCTAATTGGGTAATGATAGTGATGACTAATTCTAGTGAACATAAATCTAACACGGAAGAAGCACAATGACACTTAATCTTTGCTGGGGCAATGGGAGATTGTTTTAAAACATCAATCCTTATGGATTTTCACAAAACTTCTGCTTTAGCATTAATTCAAAGATAAATTAACCTAATCCTAACAATATGATGTGTAACAATGCTTCTTTATTTCAAAGTTTTCATCCTGTTATAAAAATATTGTTTTAAAACAATGTGAGGAGGACCTTTATGAATAAGAGCTTAATGTTAAATCTAATTAAGATTGAAACAGTGATAGTAAATTTGTGGAAAGTAGGAGCAGCACTAAGCCAGTCTACCTTCTATCCGCTTTTGTCGTTCAGTAGATTCAAGGCTGATCTGATTGTGGTCTCATCTCCACTTTCCTGTTTTATGGTCTTACAGTTTCAACCCATAGCCCTTCAGTCTTGTGAATCAAAAATCTACCCAACTCTGCCTTAAAAAAATTCAATGATCCAGCCTCCACTACTTTCTGGGGAACAGAATCCATATTGACTCTCTGAGGGAAAATAAATCTCCTCATTTCTGTATTAAATGAAAGATGTCTTATTTTTAAACAGTGTCCTCTAGTTCTTATTGACCCCATAAAATGAAACATCTTCCCCAGTGCCCACCCTGTCAAGGCCTCTCACCAATTTATAATAAGATTTCAATAGGATCACTTTTCATTTTACTAAATTCAAACTCTACAGGCCCAAACTCTGCAATTAGGAATGAAATGAGTGAACCTTCTCTGACCTGTTTCAAGCCCTGTTTTATTCCTTTTCAGACAAGGGAATCAAATGTACGCAACATTCCAGATATGGTTGTGCAGCTGCTGTAAAATATCCCTATTTTTATATTCCATTTCCATTGTATTAAATGCCAGTTTTCCATTTGCCTTTTAATAACATGCTTACTTGTCGACTTTTGTGGTCCATGTACCACAACTCTTTGTAACTTTGTAGCTCTACATGTGCTTGCTGTTTCATATCGTGTGGCATTTTCAGTGTACCCCTCGATACACAAACAAATCAAACGCTCAATGCTTTGACAGGAAGTAAAATAACCTATCTTTAGAGTTGAGAAAATCTACATATGCTTGTTTTGCCCTTCTTTATAACTGAATCAATCAGGTTAAGGTGTTTCCCTTAGTTACCTGACCAATGCATCCTGTTCTAATAAGGACCAGTAAGCCTGAAAATCACAGCGACTAAGAGCATTTGGTCCACTTTCATTTTGTTGCCCATGATATACATATAAATTGTTTTTTTTTTAAAAACAGATGCTGCTCAACGTACTTAATTTACTGAAGAGGTAATCAACTATGTCAAACCTCTGAGAAAATATATTGTTGAAACTGCTGGAAATAATTGAGCAAATCTGGAAAGTATTAATCTTAGGCTTGAAGCCCTAACTTACAACTCATCCTGTATCCTTGTGGTTTATTCAACCACAGAATAATACTTAAATATTGTTCAAACACAAAAAATACAAGCTCTATTTGTTGAATAGAAGGGTATCTTTGGGTAGGTTATGATGACTGTATCCATATAAGGTACGAAAATGATCCCATATTGGAACTATATCTTCACTATCCAAACCCGAGTCACTACAGCACAGCAATAAGTTGTAAAATTGTTACAAACAATGGTGGCTTGTTTTCAAAGAATATACAAAAATAATAAGAGTCGTAGAGCTAGACAGCATGGAAATAAACCCTTTGGTCCAACTCATCTGTACTGACCAGATAGCCTAAATTAATTTAGTTCCATTTGCTAGCATTTGGCCTATATCCCACTGAACCCTTCCTATTCATGCCTTTTAAATGTTGTAATTACAACTGCCTCCACCATGTCTTCTGGCAGCTCATTCCATACAAGCCCCACCCTCTGTGTGAAAAAGTTGTCCCTCAGCTCCCTTTTAAATCTTTCCTCTTTTACGGTAAACCTTTGGCATCTCGTTTTGGACACCCCCCTACCCTGGAAAAAAAAGTAGCTATTCACCCTATCCATGCCGCGCACAATTTTATAAACCTGTAAAAGATCATGCCTCAGCCTCCGAAGCCCCAGCCTATTCAACCTCTCCCTGTACCTCAATCCCTCCAATCCTGGCAACATCCTTGTCAATCTTTTATGAACCTTTTCAAGTTTAACAACACCTTTCCTAAAGCAGGGAGACCAGAATGTTTTTTTATTCATTCACGGGATGAGGCAGCATTTATTGCCCAGAGGGCAGTTAAGAGTTAACCACATTGCTATGGGACCAGAGTCACATGTAGGCCAGACCTGGTAAGGTTGGCAGTTTCCTTCCCTAAAGGACATTAGTGAACCAAATGTTTTGTTCCAACAATCGACAACGGTCATCATTAAACCCTTAGTTCCAGATATTTATTGAGTTCAAATTCCACCATCTGCCATGGCAGGATTTGCACTTGGGTCCAAGTTATCTGGTTCTCTGGATTAACAGTCCAGCGATACTACCAAGAGGCCAATGCCTCCCCATCGCTTCCCCATTGAATGCAGTATTCTAAAAGTAGCCTCACCAATGTCCTGTACAGCCACAAGATGTTGTCCTAACTCCTACACTCAGTGCACTGACCAATAAAGTCAAACATACTAAACACCTTCTTCACCACTTTTTCTGCCTGTGATTCCACTTTCAAGAAACTACACACCTGCTGCCCTAGATCTTTTTGTTCGGTTCCACTCCCCAGGGCCTACTATTAACTGTATAAGTCCTACCCTGGTTTGAATTACCAAGATGCAACACCATACATTTATCTAAAATAAACTCTATCTGCCACTCTTCAGCCCATTGGCCTATTTTATCAAAGTCCCATTCTACCCTGAGATAACCTTCTTCACTGTCCACGACCCCACCCATTTTGATGTCATCTGCAAACTGACTAACCATACTCAAATCAAAATCATTTATATAAATGAAAAAAGTAGTGGATCCAACACTGATCCTTGTGGCACACTGTTGATCACAATTGTCCAAAAAACAATCCTCTACCACCACCCTTTGTCTCTTACTTGCAAGCCAATTTTGTATCCACTTAGTTAGTTCCTGCTGGATTCCATCTGATCAACCTTGCTGACCAGTCTACTATGTGGAACCCTGTCAAATGCCATGCTGATGTCCACATGGACATCATCTACTGCTGTTGCCTTCATCAAACTTCTTTGTCACCTCTTCAGAAAACTCAATCAACTTAGTCAGACATGATTTTCCATGTACAAAACCATATTGACTATCTCTAATCAGTCCTTACCTTTCCATTGCATATAAATCCTGTCCCTTAGAATCCCTTTAACAAATTACCACCACTAACATCAGGTTCAGATCTGGAGTATTTCACAAACTTTTTGGGACATAGAAAGATTTTTAAAATCATCTCTCAGCTCCTTAGGGTGTAACAAAATTTAATTAGGTCAAGGATGATGTGTAAATCAACTCTGTTTCCTGAGCTGTAGTAATTTTGTCAGCCTCACAACACACTGTATAATAGTTTCATGGCACAGTGAATTACTTATTTGGTGAGAAAGTTTGCAAACTAGCCAACTCTTCTATCTTTCAGACTCACACTAGTGGCTTACGTTTTTCTGCCAGATGAGTTTGTGTCTTTGTAAAAGCATTATTCTATAAAATTTGATGGATTAGCATTAACGCAAGGTGTACAGTCTGAAGTTCAAGGTCAGTGATGAGTGGATGGATCCAGCCATTCCTTACAGTTACACTCACTTATTGGCTTTCTATGGACCTTTGTGCTGCTATTTGGGATGCAGAGAAAGCCACTTTGACGAACAAATTCCATAGAAGGTCTGGCACCTGGTGTGAACAGTGTAAGCTACTGTGCATCTCCTTAACTGGACACAAAGAGCTTTAAACAGGAAGTATGAGTTGAAATAATTAATTTGATGACAAATCATGTACAGAAAATGAAATGAAACAAGGGAAAGGAAAACATGATCAAGAGAGACATTATAAGACACTGTATCACATGAATGCCACATGACTGCTACATGAATCCCCATCTCCAAAAAGAGAAAAACTAACCGCCTTCCTTTGACATTCAGTAACATTATTATCACTGAATTTCTCACAGCCAAATCTCCTGGGGTTTACTGTTGATCAATAATTGAATGGGACCAACAGTATAAATAATTATGGCTGCAAGGGCAGGATGGAGACTAGAAATGTAAGGTTGAGCAGCTTACTTCCACACTCTCGAAATCCTGTTCACCTTTGAGAAGGCAAAATTCAGGATTCTGATGGAATACTCTCCATGTTACTGGGTAAGTGCAGCTCCTACAAGTCTCAACAAGCTCCACACCTTCCAAGACAAATCAACCCACTTGACTGGCACTCCGTCCATCCTCTTCAACATTTTCTCCCTCTATCACTGATATTAGCCTGAATTATCTATGAGTTGTATTAGGGCAATTAATTGCAGTTCTTTCGAAAGCACTTTGCAAATCTTCTATCTCTCCCACAAAGATTTGTAGCTCAGGTTGTGGATGAGGTTGTTGGCTTGCTTGCCAAGCTGGTTGGTTAGCATATAGACGTTTAATCACCATGCTAGGCATCATCATCAGTGTGGCCTCTGATGAAACGATGTTGTTCTACTCTGCTTGGAATTTGTATGATCCGGTCTGTTAAGTTGAGTTGTGTCATTTCCAGTTCTGTTCTAATGGATTTGTATGTGGGGTCTAATTCCACATGTTTGTTAATTGCATTACGGGTTGAAAACCAGGCCTCTAAGAATACATGTGCATGACTTAAACTTTACCTCTACCACCAAATATGGACCAATATACTTACATAAATAAAAAGGTGACACCCGAGCATTGTCTGCCTGTACCTCTCATTTTCACAATGTCGATGAAATGTTGGTTTGTCCTTGCTGGATTTTATGATGACGATGAATGGCTAAAAATCAGAGAAAGGAAATAGATGGAGAAAGATTTCAAAATATGGGGAAGTTTGATGTCATGCACAGCAAACGATATTTTTATATGTTTATCAAAAGTGCATTACTTTTATTTGGTCAGACTCAATTTGGTATAGAATCTGCTTTGAATAAAATAATGTAACAATATTAAACTGACAGTGATTTAGTGGATAATTCAGAAAGTATTACAAGGCTGTTTGAATACATTCAGCCATGAGTAAGTTTGTAGCAGTTGAATCCAATAACCGGCCATTGCTCTGTTAAAGACACAAGCTGGAACATTTTACATTGCCACCAACAGCTCTCCTCTGGGAGATGGGAGCCTAAGGAGTATTGGCAGATTATTAGATACACAATCCAACTCAGGGTTCTCTTCACCCAAACCCTGCACAAATGCTGTTCAAATTTGTAGTCATTGCACGGGGAATAAGATGGAAGCTCTAATAAAATTTCACCGAGTCCCACCAAGCCTGGGGACACTGAGGGCAATTGTACATCTCCTTGACAGAGATCAGATAATTCTGAAAAAGTTAGAATTACACTATTTCCTTGTCATACTGCTCAGGACTGTGAAATGCTTTTATCCACTTGGGGACATTGAAGGAGACGTAGTATTGAAGAGAGACAGTACCACAGTGTAATGTCATTAGCAAGAAGTCCAAGATACTGGATGTAGTAATCGGAACCAGGTGGATCTTGTTGACTATGAGATCCTCAAATGGGTTATTAACCTGGGCCAATCAGAAGGTCTTGGCTGACCAATATAAATAGGAGATTAGTTCAGTTCAGGGACTGACTCCAAACTGGCTGACTCCAACTGGTGTATTGTGCACATGTAAATAAAAGGTGACATGGTGATGGAATACTTTCCCCTGTGCAGTTACTTCACTGGACTAATGATCTGGGGCATGGGTTCAAATTCTAACAATGGCAGATGGTGAAGTTGGCATTCATCTTAAAGCTTTATTATCAAGCCAACCTAGTGGTGACCATGTTATCATGTTTGTCATAGAAATCCATCTGGTTCACTCAACTTTAGGGAAGGAAAATTGCCATCCTTACCCAGTCAGGCCTGCATGTGACCCCAGACCTGTGGCAATGTGGTTCACTTTTAAATGCACTCTTGGTAATTAAGGATTAGCAATAAATGTTACCCTGGCCACATCCCTTGAGAATGTTAAAACAAATAAAAACTTTGCTTTGGGAATTGAGTGGAAATTCACTTGTGTGATTAAGGCTGAAACATCCTTTATGTGCATGTTCAGTGATTGGGCAATGATATGGCAGATGAAATGTAATACAAGTGTGAGAATGGGCAATTAGAATAGAAAAACAAAATAATTTTTAAAAAGCCGTAAATTTTTATGTTGATGTTACAAATAACCTGGGTATACTTCTTATGTAAAGAAACATGAAGTGATCATTCAGCCACTGTGTTTTAGCAGCCTAATGAAAGAACTGATCATTATAGAAAACTTCCCAATCACACTTCAGTTCTTCATAACAGAGCTAGCTCATAAAGATGAAAAAATATGGAATAATTCTTATTTGTGTGTAGAAATAAAAATGGCCACAGATAAGTAGGGCCATCAATTTTCATAGTATGCAGCATGGCTTTGAAAATATAAACAACATAGGACAACCTCTTTAAACAAGATTAATTCAGGATAAAGTTATCTCCTTATCATCTGATAAATGAGCCAATTTAATTTCCTTTTTGCAGCCAAGGAAATACTCTTCTCAACATGGAATCACAAAAACACAGAATCATCTAAGCACAGTCATAGAAAAAAAAAATTGGGAAACCAAGAAACTGTTTTGCCCATCAAGTTTGAGAGGCAATAATGCCCCACCAATTATTTTCTCACATGTGGGACAGGACTGACAAACAGAAGTAATAAAGAGAACTATACGACAGAACTTTAAGAAGTTATGTCAAATTCACTCAACTCCATTTTGGAGAATGGCTACAGAATAATCAACAAACTGCTTGTTGGTTTGTTGTAAAGGCTATTTGAGTGGACCAGTAATCTATTTAGATTGCAATGTAAGACAAAAGGGCCATTGTATTGTCGTACCTCTCCCTATGATTGTACTCATTACCGTTCTTACATCCAGCTCCTTCCCCACCCCACTGATTGTCCATTTCTCTTTGAATTCTTGTAATTCCCTCCCTCCTTCAACATTGGTCTCTGCTTATTTTGTTTTTCTCATCTACCTAGTACTTTCTACTCTTTAAAGACCTTCTTTAAAAACTATCCTTTATGAAAGTACTTGGTCATCCATTTAATATGTCCTCGTTAGCTCAATGGATATTTTAAGAGATAGCATTTTGGGATATTTTCCACTAAATGTATGAATTAATCCCAATAACAATTGTTTATAATACCTTGACATGTTATATTAATCAAAGTCTCAGTCGTGTTCCTGTATTGAAGAAAACAAAACAATGTTCATGTTGTTCAACAGATATAAGATTATTGTTACACAAAAGAGAGCATGGATTGCTGTTGGAATCTGCTGGCTTGGATCTATTCTGATTGGACTAACTCCAATGTTTGGCTGGCACAACAGAAGCTATGGAGAGGTGCAAAAGGAAGAAATGAATTCCAGCTACAAATACATCATATGCAAATTTACAAAGGTGATCAGAATGGACTACATGGTGTATTTTAATTTCTTTGGATGGGTACTCTTGCCACTAGTCATCATGTTTTGCCTGTATGCTGAAGTATTTTGTATAATTAGGAAGCAACTAAACAAGGTGACAAATCCTATGGACTCAAGGAAATATTTTGGGAAGGAGCTTAAACTTGCCAAGTCCCTTGCTTTAGTTTTATTCCTGTTTGTTGCCTGCTGGATCCCCTTGCACGCCATGAACACTGTATGGTATTTTTGCCCCCAGTGCAGTATTCCAAAAACTGCCTTCTATGTCGGAATATTTCTGTCCCATGTAAATTCAGCTGTGAATCCAGTGATATATGCTTTCAGGATAAAGAAGTTCAGGACATCATTTCTTAAAATTTGGAATAAGTATGTTTTATGTAAAAAAGGAAACTTAAGTACGTATAGTTTTGATGGCCAAATTGTAACGGAAAACAATTTTAATAGTAGTGTGTGATTGTACTTTTGAGGAAAAGACTTGCATTTTTTTTAATAAATGCAAAGAAAAGTTGTAATAGAGTTCTATCACACAGCCCTAATTTAACGGCATGAACTGTTAAACTGCATGATGCAAGAAAATTTAGGACAATTTATATTGTGAATTGTCACCACCTTCCATTGTAAATGGGATTTCAAAACAAAGTACCTCAGATAAAAATAAACACAATAAAAGCAAGATACTGCAGATGTTGGAAATCTGAAACAAGCACAGGGAAACATGACAGGTCTAGCAGCACCTGTGGAGAGAAAAACAATGTTAATATTTCGAGTCTGGTATGACACTTCTTCTGAACTTCTTAAAACCTAAACAAAACAAGGCAGCTGTAACATTCCCTGGCTGGACCATGCTGACTAGAGTTCCTCCTTGGGACAATTCAGGATTCATGACAAAGAAAAAACGTCCAATGAGCAATTCCTTTGCCTCCGGAACCTTCTGAGAAAGTTCCTTATCACCAGAAGCTTTGGAGGGTTCAGATTCATTTAAGCTAATCAAGCAAAGGTTAGACAACTAAATCCTACTGTGTCTCCTGGCTAACTGTTAAGTTGAGCCCAATTTACCATTGACCCACTGATACAGGGACCACTATCCGTAACACCCTTTACTGTTTCTACTCAGACCACAGCCAATTCCCTTAGGCTTTGGTCCCCCATCCCACTTCCCCACCAACCTAACTTGACCCAGTAGAACCCAATGCCTAGATATTTTCCTCAGCAACCTGTTCAGAGACATTATGACAGATGTTTTGAGCAGGTGGGACTTGAACATCCTAGAAGAGATAGGGGCACCAGCAATCCTTGAACAGACAGCCCTGATGGGTTTGGAAATGAGGTTCCTGAGCCTGGTCAGAAAGTCTGCTTGGCAGCACCTTCATTACTGGATATTGCACATTTTATTCATTGGCTAGCACATTCATTAGCTGTGCACAAACTCAGTCTCTGTAGAATGCACTTGCTTACACTTCAAACTTATTAGAGCTTTTTATCCAGAAACTGCATAATTGAAGTTTCACTGTCTTGGTTCTTCTAACTGTCTAATGTTGTACGATGATTTGATGAGTTGCAAAATCAAAACAATTGCCAGCTGCTTTAAGGAGATGAGGAATATTTAAATCGGCTGTTAATGCAGATAACCTTCATAACTTGAGCATCAGCTTTCTGTTGCACTCCATACAAACCGAAAGAACTGCGGGCGCTTTAAATCAGGAACACACCATTATACTCCCCTCCAGCGAGAGCTGGAGTAATGTGATATTAGATTCTCAATAAATGTGGTCGCTCATGCTCATTAATTACGAGACACAGGCCAAACATGGTAAATGTGGTTCGCTTGACTCGTCCCACTGTTTGAAGGAGCAAATTGCATTGGTCCGACTTGCTATTTCCGCCCTATGATCGGTAATTAGGTGATGAATGGAACAAGCGAAGAACACATACCTCTGCCATGCAGTATTAATTGCAGCGTTATTACAATTACACTGCTCTTCTTTGAGGTTTTTCCTAGTTTGGTTGATGTTCTACAACTAAAAACTAAAAGAAATTAAGAGCTCCCATTTCACTGAGACAGCTTCAGTCCCATCTGTATTCAACAACCTACTTTGAATACCCTGCTCACATTTTGGCACCTGTGATAAATTGCATCGCAGCGGCTGAGACAATCCACAGCATTTTAAAACAATTTATACCATTTTCAAACAAACAACCCGCAACATGCAAAAATAACATGCCCTATCTTCCAATCTTACTAGATGGATCCTTTAAAAATGTACAATATCTGGATCTGCACTTTCAACAAAAGTGAAACAGTACTTTCTTAGGCTATTGCTTCTGCCGTAGGTTTGGTTAAAGTGTATTTATTAATCTACAAGATCTATTGTTTCATGGAAAACCAGATTAACAGAGCAAAACCTTCAGTGGTGGAAGTAATCAGTGCAGCTTTAATTTTTCAGCAGCTTCATATTGAAATATATAAATAATTCAATTATACGTTCTTTTCCTCTCATTTGTATTTATAAGATTGTTTAATTTATCTTTTTATTTACTTTCTGTCATTAAGCCCTTAGGTTAGAACAAATAAACAGATCAATAAGCTGCTCCCTATGAATTCTGCAGCTGAACCAACATTGACAAGAATGTTATGAAGTTTCATTGTCTTCTGAGCTGATGCCTGCAGACTGTGAGCGATTTAAAACGACTGATTACTTATTAATATGCTTCCAGTTTCTGGTTTTTGTTGACATTTATCAATGTGAAAATTGTGTTCAACCTTGAAATGTTAGCTAACTCTGGATATTTATGACATCCACTTTTAAGGTGAAGCTAAACTTTTGATGCACAGTATGTGGAGCAGAAGAACTGTATAAGTAACTTCTTTGACTAATATCATGGACAGCATTTTTTTCACTTGCTGTCTATGATCAATGTGTTTTGTATGTAAGAAATGAATATTTTCACACCCTTGGAATATGTTCCAATCAAATAATGACAGCATCAAGGTTTTGTGAGTTGTAACGCCCACCAGGTTAGCGATTCTCGCAGACTTATTCTCACAGAGATGTGGTATCTCATGCATTTGTTAAAGCATGTTACAGTTTGCAGGCTTTGGCTTACAGGTTACAGATAACATTAGCACAATTGGATCACTGATAGTTATATTTAGCCATTGACTTACCATCTCTGGCCTCGTATGATGTCTAGTTTCTTGAATGAAATTGGTGCTTTGAGGTTGAAGGAGTGGGGTCCTGTAATCTGTTAGATTTTCAGCAGACTGTGAAGTTTCTATAATAAAATTTCTAGGTTTGTTCCCAGGTGGACTTGAAGTTTGGACAGTCTGGTGGAGTTTTTGGCTCTGCTAGGACCTCCTGCTTGTGAGGCATTGCTGTTGGATGATTGAATTGCTTGTGGCTAGTTTTATAGTATTGATAGAACTGGCTACAAACACCTTCAAACACCGTGAAAAACATTCAAACTGGCTTCCTCATCATGTGACATATTATAGGTTACAAGCCATTTTCCAGAAAAAAAGTGTGTCATTGGTGATGTTCATATTGATTCTGGCACCTTGTATTGTGGTTTAATACCTTTAGGGTTTGAGACAATAAACAGAATAAAGTAAGTCACAGTGAGAGGGACTATTTGTCCACAGATTCCAGTTGAGATTTCATGGCATTTTTTATTCAGAGTGAAACAGAAGCATTTAGTTTTGACATTCTAGAACCCTTTCATTTTCACTCCTCGTTAAACAATAGATGTGTAAAATCCCCAGATAACTGTGAATGCTCATATTCAATTAGCTTGAGACATGGTGCTGTCTGTATCTCAAATGCCAGAGGTCAAAGGATTTTCAGTAGCCATTCTAATAGGTTTTTGTGCCCAGTTTTAAAACATCCTTAATGAAAATCTATATATACTAAGGCATGATGTGAACTCCATCCCATTTTGCAGCCAAGAGAAGCCAAGTGATGTTTCAGTAACTACTCTTCACTGGTGTCAGGAATTTTGTGAAACACAAGTACAGAAAATTCTCAGAGCTGATAGACATGACCTACCGGTCCCAGTTATGCGTACACGTTCCCTTTTTGTGCATGTTTCTGTCTGCACTCTCTGCCTATTCCACCAAAATAGGTGGCAACCATTCTCTGATTCTTTCCTCAGAGCAAAACCTTCACCAGTCAGAGTTAACCTATCTAGTTCAAAAGTAAACAAATTTTAGCAGTTAATTGTCATTGACTATTGCTTTTTGCATGACAATGCCTCTACCAATCAGAGACCACTTTCTAACCTATCAGCATGGTCTTTTTTTACAGGATAAAATGCTGTTCCCTTTTACATTGATATTCTTGCAAAATTGTCCTGATCAGTGCAAGATAAACAAAAAAGCATTTAAAAAGCTGTCAAAAGAATTACTCATTGCTTTTCATCTGCCCCAGTGTGTTTTGCCTGGAAAAAGTGAACATTCTTTCCACATACTGGGCCCAGTCTTAAATCTTTACACTGATAATGGGAACCTAATGGGATTAAAATATTTTCTCATTGACTTTACTTTAAGTAGCAGCTTTAACAAACCGGCTCAGCTCTGTTGTGATATGGAAGAGGTCTGTGTTTATGGAGGATGCAGGAAACTAGCCGTGACAGTGAAGTTGGATGAAGGCTCGGAGCAGTAAGTAGAGAGTTTCTTCCACAGTGTATGTTTCATGTTGGGATTAGTTATTTTTGGGGAATGGAGTGAGAATGTGTAGCTGCAGAGGAATGAGGTGAGATTGGCTAATAATGAGAAGCACAGAAATATGACTCCTGCCATTTAGACCTTATGACAAAACTTGAGTATCATTTGTGATGAAAGGAATCTGAATTTTTTCCAGTCTTGCCAAATTTTCCTAACTTTCTTATCATTTCCTAAAGCCCTTAAAGCAATGGAAAATTCCATCCCAGATTTTGTCGTGGTATTGAACAGTTGATCAATGAGAAACTATTTATCTAGAACTCCAGAACAACAACAAATTCCTTGTTGACATGATGAACTTACATTAAATTACTACATAAACTCTTGGAGGGGTAATATGAAGAGACAGATCATTACATTTCATGACGAGCACTAGATACTTGGAGCAATCTGACCAAGAAGATGGCTGAAGCTGGTGGTGTATGGTTTGAAGTGGAATAAGTATTTCTATCAGAGGTGATTTATATGTTCTCTTATTGAAGTCTGGGCTCATCAGATGGACAAAAATAGTGCATCCCCCTATTCCTTAGACATCAATATTGAAATCTCTCTAAATTGATATTTGAAGAAATCTGAAGGACACATGAGTTCACTATATAATTACTACATTGTACTAGGTGGAAAATGTTTTTCACCATTATGAGAACTTCTCTGGCTTGCTTTAAAGTAAAAAGGATTAAGGCTTCTGGACAGGGGCATCACTAAAACTGAAGTGAGTAGAGAGGAGGTAAATCAAAGAGCAATGATTTAATAGCATTAAGATTGTCTCTCAAAAGCCATATCACTGGAGAGGAAAGGAACTATTAAAATTGATTACAGCAAACTCAGAAAACAGACCTATATGGGCCCAAGCTATGCCTGCCCCTGTGTAGGATACGTAGAACAGTTCCTTTTCTGCTGTTACACTGACACTATCCCCCACCTCTTCCTCCATTATGTTGACTGTTTTGGCGCTGCCACATGTACCCACAAGGAGCTTGAACAGTTCGTCAACTTTACTAACACCATCCACCTCAACCTCAAATTCATCTGGACCATCTCTGATACCTCCCTCCTCTTCCTGGACCTCTCCGTCTCCTTCTCTGGTGACCACCTTGAAACTGACATCTATTTCAAGCCCACCGACTCGTACAACTACCTAGACGACACCTCCACTCACCCACCCTCCTGCAAGAATGCAATTCCCTACTCCCAATTACTCTGCCTCTGCTGCATCTGCTTCGAAGATGGGGCGCTCCACTCCTGAACATTCCAGATGTCCTCCTATTTTGAGGATCGCAACTTCACCCCTCCAGTGATTGAAAATGCCCTCACACATATCTCTTGTGTTTCCCACAACTCTGCCCCACATCACCTCCCCCCGGCAAAAACAAGAGTAAAGACAGAATCCCCCTAGTCATCACATATCACGCAATAAACTCCGCCTCCAACATTTCATTCTCCGCCACTTCCACCACCCGCAATCCGACCCCACAACCAAAGATATATTTTCTTCCCCACCCCTATCTACCTTCCATAGGGACCGCTCTCTCCACGACTCCCTCGTCCACTTCACAGTCCCCACTAGCCCCACCACCCTGGCACTTTTCCCTGAAACCTCAGGAAGTGCTACACCTGCCCCTACATCTCCCCCCTCACCTCCATCCCAGGCCCCAAGAAAACCTTCCATATTAAACAGATGTTCACCTGCACATCCGCTATTGTGATATACCGCATCCGCTGTTTCCAATGTGGCCTCCTCTACATCAATGAGACCAAGTGGAGGCTCGGAGGCCACTTGTGGAACACCTGCACTCAGTTCATGAAAAATGACAACACCATCCAGTCGTGAACCATTTTCAATCCCCCTCCCGCTCCCTGGGTGACATGTCCATCCTGGGCTCCTCCAGCATCACAATGACGCCACCCACAAACTGGAGGAGCAGCACCTCATATTCGACCTTGGGAGCCTACAACCCAATGGTCTCAATGTGGACTTTACCAGTTTCAAAATCTCACCACTCCTGGCCTCATCCCATGACCAACCCTCCCTCTCATCCCCGGCTCCTTGACCTGACACAACCTGTCCATCTTGTCTCCCTCATATCCACCCCTCCCACCTCACTGACCAATCCTCACCTCTCCCTAACTGCACTCAACTATCATCTATCAACATCCCACCTACCTTACCCAGCTGCACCCCTCCTCTCTCAATTTCTGAGCTCTCTTCCCCCATTCTGAAGAAGCATTCCAACATGAAAAATCAACTTTCCTGCTCCTCCGATGCTCCCTGGCCTGCTGTGTTCCTTCAGCTCCACACTGTGTCAGGTCTTGAATTCCATTGTCTTCAAAGCAGCAGAATAGTGAGCATGTCTGTCCTGTACACAAAAAGCAGGACAATCTGACTTGGCGAATTCCTGCTCCATCAGTCTCCCTTTGATCATCAGTACAGTGATGGAAGGTGTCACCAACAGCCCAGCATAACCTTCTTAGTGATGCCCAGTTTGGGTTCTGCCAGGGCTACTCAGCTGCTGACCTTATTGCAGCCTTGGTTCAAACATGGTCAAAAGAGCTGAGTTCTGGAGGTGAGGTGAGAGTGACAGTATTTGATGTGAAGGCTGAATTCGACCCAGTGTGGCATCAATGAGACCTAGCAAAACTGGAATCAATGGGTATCGGAGGCAAATCAAGGTGGTTGGAGTCATGCCTGAAACATAAGGCGATAGTCGTGGTAGTGGGAGGTCAGTTATCTCAGCTCCAGGACATTTCTGCAGGAGTTTCTCAGGGTGCTGTGCTAGGCCCAACCACCTTCAGCTGCTTCATCACTGACCTTCCCTCCATCATAAGGTCAGAAGTGGGGATGTTGGCATAATGTTCAGCACCATTTGTGACACCTCAGATAGTGAAGCCGTCCGTATTCGAATGCAACAAGATTTGGATAATACACAGTCTTGGGCTGAAAAGTGACAAGTGACATTCGTGCCAGACAAATACTAGGCTATGACCATCACCAATCAAAGAGAATCTAACCACAGTCCCTTGACATTCAGTGGTGTTACCATCACTGAATTCCCCCACTATCAACATCCTGGGGGTTACCATTGACTGGAAACCCAACTGGACTCACCAGATTAACAGAGTGACTACAAGAGCAGGCCAGAAGCTGGGAATACTGTGGTGAGAAACTCACCTCCTGACTGCTCAAAGCCTGTCCACTATCTACAAGGCACTACTCAGGAATGAGATGGAATACTCCCCACTTGCCTGGATGAGTGCAACCCCAACAACACTCAAGAAGTTTGACACCATTCAGGACAAAGCATCCCACTTGATTGGCACCACATCCACAAGCATTCACTCCCTCCACTATACCACTCCTTAGCAGTAGTGTGTACGATCTACAAAATGCACTGCAGAAATTCACCAAAGATCCTTAGACAACACCTTCCAAACCCACGACCACTTCCATCTAGAAGGACATATGAGAACACCACTACCTCCAAGTTCCCCTCTAAGTCATTCACCATCCTAACTTGGGAATATAGTGCTGTTCCTTCACTGTTGCTAGGTCAAAATCTTGGAATTTCCTCTCTAATATCATTGTGAGTCAACCCATAGCAGGAGGACTACAGCAGATCAAGAAGGCAGCTCACCACCATCTTCCCAAGGGCAACTTGGGATGGGCAAGAAATTCTGGCCAGCCAGCGATGCCCACATCCCATGAATGAATGGAAAAAAAAAATTCTCTGCAATTACTCTGCCTGAAACTGACAGTAACATTCACACATACATATTTGAATCTGGAAATCTAGTAGCTGCTCTTAGTAATTCTCAATTCCTCCACAGGGTGCACTGTTAAGTCCTCCTTGGTGGGAACCACTTGATTTGGTATGAACTTCCAATGTATGTTATTCTTGCTGCTAATAAATCCTAAGGAGCTCTGCAGCACAGTGTAGTGCTCCTATTTCTGGACTTGAAGACCTGCATTCAAGTCACACCTCCACTGGAGGTGCACCTTTACAGGTTGATTAAGCAAATTTAAAACATTGCATGTTCTTGAGTGAGGTGTCATTGGGTTTTCAATGGTCCACTGAATCATTGTTGTTGCTAAACCACCTGCCCTTTCTGGCTAAAAAATAATAATTTTATATTTGCAGTACATCAAATATCTCTATGACAGTAAGGATTGTTATATTTTTTGAGCAGTAAGTACTTCTTTAAAGTTTCTTTGACATGTTTTGATCTCTACCTTAATCCCATATGAAGGTTGCAATCTGAACTGTGCTTCCTATGTATAAATGTTTAAAATGTGAAGATTAATCACTGCATTTTGCTGTTTCTGAGAATGAATCAACGTTTAACTCTGTAACCTGTTTGATGGCATCACTATTATTGGATGTGGGAGATCCACTCTAGCTAGTAGCAGAACAAGGCCATGAAGAAAATTAAAATCAATGCCATAGAGATTGGCGTTTGAGGATAGTATTGAAGACTCTTCCTTCATATCAACCAAAATTTTGGATCATTTTTCTTGTTTTGTTCGCAGTTGGTAAGAAAACGAACGCATCTTTGCAAGTTCAGCAGTAACTATTAAACTATTAAGAACATTTTGTTTAATTCCTCAAATGGGAACAGATGCATTGAATAAGAATATACAACTGAACTACAATATTGATTTCAATGTTCACGGTCTTTTTCTATAAATTTCCTGTGTTGATTTATCCAGCACAGCTAACAAGTTAACATACTATGCTTAGACAGGTAGTCCACAGTATAAAGAATAATAAAAATTATTTCATTCTCCTTCAGCATGCATCTTTGTCAAGGCTTCCTTCTGTTATTACCTAGTGTAAATCCCTGTCTTTTCCCATATCCCTGCACACCATTTCTATCCAAACATTCATCTAATGCTTTCTTGAATCTCACAAGAGACATATCATCTTTAATTGCACTGAAGTGTTCAATTCTATCGTTCACCCCCTCATTAAAACGCATGCATACAGACAGTCCTCCAGACTTCATAGTACCAACTCACAAGAAAACTCAAAAATGAAGCAAAACCATTGTTTCCTTTCTTAATGTACAAAACACAAAACATAAATTCAATTTAAAGTTACACATTGTTCTTAAAGTAGGACATGACTGGCAGACAAGCAGGGTGACACAGTGGTTCAGTGGTCAGCACTGCTGTCTCACAGCGCCAGGGACCCGGGTTTGATTTCACCCTCGGGCGACTGTCTGTGTGGAGTTTACACATTCTCACTGTGTCTGCATGGGCTCCCTTTGGGTGCTCTGGTTTCCTCCCACAGTCCAAAAATGTGCAGGGTAGGTGGATTGGCCATGCTAAATTGCCCATCGTGCCCTGGAGTGTTTAGTTTAGGTGGGTTAGACATGGAAAATTAGGGGAATGGGTCTGTGTGGGATGGTGTTCAGAGAGACGGTGTGGACTTGTTGGGCCGAATGGCCTTTCTCTACACTGTACGGATTCTATGAAATGACTCTGGTTTGCGATGCTTAAAGGCAGACCTCAACTCTGACTGAGATTGCTGTTGCTTTTAAAATTAGAACGAGCAGGAGAACAGAAAATCAATAGCCACAAAACCTTTTTGTGATTAAGCCAGCCCAGGCTGGATGGTTTGAATCATGATAAAGTTTAACTAAATTTCACCTATTAGGAATTAAAGCCGATCATTACAGATGCTGATGACTTTTTATATTCGAAGATATTTTAGAGTGTGTACTTTTACAAGTGAAAGTCTCACCTCGTGGTGGTTAATAGGACTCTAAACTAGTAATTAGGGGGTAAAGGAGAAGTGAGCGTAGACGGAAAGGCAAAACAGCAGGTTAGCAGGTGACGAGGAAGCTTCAACTCTATAGAAAATCAGAAAAAAGTTAAAGGGAAGGAGAAATCAAGAGCTGTTAGTAATGGAGGTGATAGGACCCAAAAGGAAGGTGCAAAAACTGGCATAAGGACACTTTATCTGAATGCTCGGAGCATTTGAAACAAGGTGGATGAGTTTATGGTGCAAATCGTGGCAAATGGGTGTGACTTAGTGGCCATTATAGAGACATGGTTACAGGATGGTCATGACTGGAAGTTAAATATCCAGGAGTATCAAACTGCTCGGAAGGACAGACAGGAAGGTAAGGGAGGTGGTGTTGCTCTGATTTTTAAGGATGATATCAGGGCGGTAGTGAGAAATGATATAGGTTCTGCTGAACAAAACATTGAATCCATTTGGGTGGAAATTAGGAATAGCAGGGAGAAGAAGTCACTGATAGGTGTGGTCTATAGGCCACCAAATAGTGACATCGTGGTGGGGCGGGCAATAAACATAGAAATAGCTAATGCATGTAAAAATGGTACAGCAATTATCATGGGGGATTTTAACCTGCATATTGATTGGTCAAACCAGGTGGGTCATGGCAACCTTGAGGGAGGGTTCATAGAATGCATCCACGATAATTCCCTTGAACAATATGTAATAGAACCTACGAGGGAACAAGCTATCCTAGATCTAGTCCTGTGTAATGAGACTGGAATAATTAATGGTCTCACTGTTAGGGATCCTCTCGGAAAGAGCGATCACAGAACGGTCGAATTTAAAATACAGCTGGAGCGTGAGAAGGTTAAATCCAGTACCTATGTCCTGTGCTTAAACAAAGTAGACTGTGAAGGAATGAGGAAGGAGTTAGCTAAGGTAGAATGGGAGCAAAGACTACGGTGGGTCAATTGAGGAATAGCGGAGGGCTTTCAAAATGATTATTCACAGTGCTCAGCGGAAATATATTCCAGTGATAAGGAAGAACGGTAGGAAAAGAGAGAGCCAGCCTGGATGTCTAAGGAAATAAAGGAAAGTATCAGACTGAAAAAAAACACGGACAAAAAAGCAAAGAGTAGTGGGAAACTAGTAGACTGGGAAATCTTTGAAGGCCAGCAGAAAGCCACAAAAAAAGTTATAACAGAAAGTAAGTTAGACTATGAGAGTAAACTAGCTTAGAATATAAGAACAGGCAGCAAAAGTTTCTGTAAATATGTAAATCGTAAAAGAGTAGTGAAGGTAAACATTGGTCCTTTAGGCGATGAAAAGGCCAATTTAATAACTGGGAATGAGGAAATAGCCGAGACATTAAACAATAATTCCGTGTCGGTCTTCACAGTGAAAGACACAAATGACATGCTGAAAACTAGTGGCAAGAAGGTTATAGCAGGTGAGGATCTAGAAACTATCATCAATTAAGGAGGCAGTGCTGGGCAAGCTAATGGGGCTAAAGGTAGACAAGTCTCCTAGCCCTGATGAAATGTATCCCAGGGTACTAAAAGAAATGATGGGGGAAATAGCAAATGCATTATTAATTATTTACCAAAATTCACTGGGCTCTGGGGTGGCTCCCGCAGATTGGAAAACAACCAATGTGATGCCACTGTTTAAGAAAGAAAGTGGACAAAAAACAGGTAACTATAGGCCAGTTAGCTGAACTTCAGTAGTGGGGAAAATGCTTGAAGGAACAAATAGCAAGACATCTGGATATAAATTGTCCCATTGGGAAGACCCAGCATGGGTTCATGAAGGGTAGGTTGTGTTTAACTAATTTGGTGGAACTCTTTGAGGACAATATTTGCATGGCGGACAATGGGGAACCTGTGGATGTGGTGTATCTGGATTTCCAGAAGGCATTTGACAAGGTGCCACACCAAAGACTGCTACGTAAGATAAAGTTGCACAGTATTATAGGTAATGTATTGGCATGGATAGAGGCTTGGTTGACCAGTAGAAAGCAAAGAGTAGGGGTAAATGGGTGTTTTTTCTGGTTAGAGGTCAGTCGCTAGTAGTGTGCCTCAGGGATCAGTGTTGGAACCACAATTATTTACAATTTACTTAGATGATTTGGAGTTGGGGGCTAAGTGTGGTATGTCAAAATTTGCAGATGACACTAAGGTGAGTGGTAGAGCAAAGTGTGCAGAAGACACTAAAAGTCTCCAGAGGGATATGGATAGTCTAAGTGAGTGGGCAAAGGTTTGGCAGACGGAGTACAATGTCGTTAAGTGTGAGGTCATCCATTTTGGTAGGAATAACAGCAAAATGGACCATGTTTTAAATGATAAAAATTTGTAGCACGCTGCTGTACATAGGGACTTGGGTGTCCTTGTGCATGAATCACTAAAAGTAGGATTGCAGGTACAGCAGGTAATTTAAAAGGCAAATGGAATTTTGTCTACCATTGCGAGACGGATGGAGATTAAAAACATGGAGGCTATGCTGCAGCTGTATAGAGTCCTGGTGAGGCCACACCTGGAGTACTGTGTGCAGTTTTGGTCTCCTTACTTGACAGGAGATATACCAGCACTGGAGGGGGTGCAGAAGAAATTCACTCGGTTGATTCCAGAGTTGAGAGGGTTGGATTGTGAGGACAGACTGAGTAGACTGGGGTTATACCCAATGGAATTCAGATGAGTTGAGATCTTATAGAAACATATAAGGTTATGAAGGGAATAGATAAGGTGGAGGCAGGGAAGTTGTTTCCGTGAGCAGGTGAAACTAGGACTAGGGGGTCGAGCCTCAAAATAATGGGAAGCAGATGTAGGACTGAGGTCAGGAGGAACTTCTTCACCCAAAGGGTTGTGAATCTGTGGAATTCCCTGCTCAGTGAAGCGGTTGAAGCTACCTCGATGAATGTTTTCAAGGCAAGGCTAGATAAATTTTTGACCTGTAAAGGAATTAAGGGTTACGGTGAGTGGGCGGGTCAGTGGAACTGAGCCTCAAAGATCAGCCATGATCTAATTAAATGGCAGGGCAGGCTCGATGGGCCAGATGGCTTACACATGCTCCTAGTTCTTAGCTTCTTCTGTTTGAGTAAACTGTTTGCCTCTTAATAATTAACATTATAATAAAAGTCCAGAAAAAGTAGATGAACAGACCATTTCAACACTGTAGATATGTATAGAACAAATTCTCCGGGGATTAGAAAGAATGGATTTTCTGTCAAGGTCATGAAAAAAATCTTTTGTGCAATAAGCAAGGACGAAAGTAGAGCTAATGTGAATTAAGTATAATCTTGGAGACCAGCCTATTGAATGATAATGGTGTGGCCAAACTTCTAGATTCCCATACATCCTGCCTTCCAGTGTCCAAAACCAGATAATTCCCCCGAAATTCAAATGTTTCTTTTTAAAAGTATTCACGTGGGTTGAGATCAAAAATGTGAAAGAGGCAATCACTGTGTTTTTGTTGTGCTATAGAACCCCTGAATAATGGGAGCGAGGGAAAAATAAATATATAAGTCAATTTATGAACGCACAAACAATATGGCCATGATAATTGGGGACTTCAATTATTCTATTATCTGATTGAATCAGAGAGCAGCAGAGATGTCACTGAGGGGAATTCTGGGTGACAGCACTACAGTCACCACGATTGTCTGAATATCGCAAAAAAATTGGTGCCAAGGAGTCGTTAAACCCATAAAACTATGTTAGTGTAATGTTTAATGTCCTCCCATTTCGTCTAACTAGAAATAAAAGCACTGTGAGGAGGACAGGCAAGGCAACATTTTTTAAAAAGTGTATGAGGGCTGAGATGGCAGTTGGGGCAGCGATGTGCTCCTCCTGCCAGATGTGGAAACTCAGGGAACAGTCTCGTGTCCCTCACAACTACATCTGCAGGAAGTGTGACCAGCTGCAGCTCCTCATCGTCTGTGTAGTTCAGTTGGACAGCAGCTGGACATGCTGTGATGCACACAGGGGGCCGAGAGAGTGATAGACACTAGCTTTAGGGACATGGTCACACCACAGATCCAGATAGATAGATCGGTGACTGCCAGGAAAGGGAGGCAGGAATCTCTTGTGGCTATTCCCTTCTCAAACAGGTATACCATTTTGGACACTATTGAAGGGTTGGGGGGGAGGTGGGGGATAGCCTCTTAAGAGGTAGTACAAGCAGCGGCCAGACCTGTGGCACCATAACTGCTCTACAGCAGAACCAGAGTGGGGTAAAGTTCTGGCAAGCAGTGGTAGTAGGTGACTCGAAAGGCGGGGGCACAAACACGTATTTCTGTTTTTGTGAATGAGAATCTAGCATGGTGTGTTGCCTTCCTTGTGCCAGGGTCCTGGGTGTCTCTCAGCAGGTACAGGACATTCTGAAACAGGAGTGAAAACAGACAGAAGTCATTGTCCACATTGGCACAAATAGGTAGGAAGAAGGAAGAGGTCCTGTGAGGACAATTCAGGGAATTAGGTGGGAAGCGAAGAAGCAGGACTACCAGGGCAGTAACCTCAGGATTACTACCTGTGCCACAGGATAGTGACATTAGGAACAGAGGGAGAGGACAGTTGAACATGTGGCAACAGAGCTGGTGTCAGAGGGTGGGCTTTAGATATATGGCAATGTT
Source organism: Stegostoma tigrinum (assembly GCF_030684315.1). Lineage (NCBI taxonomy): Eukaryota > Metazoa > Chordata > Chondrichthyes > Orectolobiformes > Stegostomatidae > Stegostoma > Stegostoma tigrinum. The sequence goes on from NC_081374.1 coordinate 34,296,962, forward strand.
TTCTGGGGAAGGTGGGACCTGTTCAAGAAAGATGGGTTGCACATAAACTGCACAATATCCTGGGTGGGAGGTTTGCTAGAGATCTTAGGGATGGTTTAACCAAGTGTGGCAGGGGTTTGGGAACTGGAAAAACAAGCCAGTAACAGCAGGGACTGGGGACAAAGAGATATGTTTAATGAAGGGTGATAGCAGGCAGAGGGAAGTCACAGGATACAGAAGGACTGGAGGTCTGGAGTGCATTTACTTCTATGCAAGAAATATAACAGGCAAGACAGATGAACTGAGGGCATGGATTACTGCGTGGATTTATGAAGTTATTGTCTTTAGGGAGGCATGGTTAAAGGAAGGACAGGACTGGTGGCTTAACATTCCAGGATATCAAGGACAGAAAGGGAAACAAAAAAGGGTGGGGGAGTATTGCATTGCTGATTAGGGATCACATCACAGCAGTGTTGAGTGGAGGACGTATCAAAGGGATCTTGCAGTGAGGCATGATGATGGGATCTCAGGAATAGGAAAGGTGAAATCACAATATCGGCAGTTTTCTATAGACCTCCCAAAAGCCCGTGGGAGACAGAGGAGCAGATATGTAGTCAGAGACTGGAAGGGTGTGAGATCTTATTGACGGGGACCCTCTTAGATCCAGGAGATTGGATGGTGACCAATTTGTTGGATGTGCCCAGGAGAGTTTCTTGAGACAGTATATTGACATTCCAAACATAGAGGAGGTCATATTAGACTTGATAGTAGGGAATGAGCCAAGACGAGTAATCAATGTTTCAGGAGGAGAGCATTTTTGGCTCAGTGACCATAACTACATAAGATTTCGAGTAGCCAACGGAAAGGACAAAAGTGGCCCTTGAGCGAATGTGCTTAATTGGGGAAGGGCCAGTTATATCCAAATGAGGCAGGAACTGGGGCATGTGAATTGGGAGCAGTTATTAAAGGGCAAATTTGTGTCTGGCATGTGGGAGGCTTTTAAAGACCAGTTGATTAAAGTGCAGGACATACATGTCCCTACAAAACTGAAGATTAGGAGCGGCAGAATTCAGGAGCTATGGATGACAAGGGAAATTGTAAACTTAGTCGAAAGGGAAAAGGAAGCATACAATTGGTCTAGGCAGCTACAAACTAATGAAGCCCTTGAGGAGTATAGAGAAATTAGGAAGGAATTTAAATACTCAATTAGGAAAGGCTAAAAGGGGCCATGAATTGTCTTTAGCAAACAGGGTCAAGGAGAATCCCAAGGATTTTTATGCATATATTTGAAAATAGAGGGCAGCAAGAGAAAGAGAAGGCCCACTCAAGGACAAAGAAGGCAGGCTGTGTGTGGGGCCATAAAAAATGGGAAAGATCTTTAATGAGTACTTTGTATCCATGTTCACCAAGAAGGACACAATTGATGCTGAGATCAGGGATGAGTGTGTGAATACTCTAGAGAATGTCAATATATTTAAGGAGGAAGTTTTGGGTGTCCTAAATTGCATTAAGGTAGACAATTCCCCAGGGCCAGATGAGATCTATCCCAAGTTACTGCAAGTGGCAAGGGAAGTAATATTTGGTGCATTAGTAGATATCTTCACATACTCTTTGACCACTGGTTAATCCCTGTTCTCTGGCGCCTCACCTATATTGTTCCCTTGTTTAAGGAAGGATGCAGGGAAAATTCAGAAGCTATAGGCTGCTGTGCCTGATGTCTGTGGTGGGGAAGCTCCTGGAAAGCATACTGAAGAACAAGATATTTGCATATTTAGAAGAAAATGGACTCGTTAGTCACAGGCAGCATGGTTTTGTGCTGGAAAGGTCATGTCTCACCAACCTGATTTAATTTTTTGAAGAGGTGACAAAGATAATTGATCAGGCTGTGGATGTTGTATATATGGACTGTTGATGAAGTCCCACATGGCAAATTGGTACAAAACTTAAAATTACATGAGATTCGGGGTGGGCTGGCTAGATGGATTCAAAACTGGCTTGGTCATAGAAGACAGAAGGTAGCGGTGGAAGGGTGTTTTTCAGAATGGAGACCATTCATAAGTAATGGTGTTCCACAGGGATCAGTCTCAGGTCCTCAGTTGTTTGCAATATATATAAATGATCTGGAAGAAAATGTGGGTGGTCTGATTAATAAATTTGCAGATGGCATAAAGATTTGTGGAGTTGTTGAAAGTGCCAATGATTGTGACAGGATGCAACAGGACGTAGATTGGTGATTTAGGCACAGAAATGGCTCGTGAAGTTTAATCCAGACAAGTGCAAGGTGATGCATTTTGGAGGATCAAATTTAGGTGTGAGTTGATGAGAGGGGCCCCAATTCTGGCTTTATTTAGTGGAAATAATGCTGGAAGAGTGGGTGAAGTAATAGTGGGGGATCCATTTTGTTGTTTCTGACCACAACGCAATTAGATTTTGCAATCTAAAGGGAGAGGTCAAGAGGATAGAACAGGACTAGAAATTCTAGTTAAAGCAAAACAGTGCAGATGTTGGACATCTGAAAAAAAAGGTGATGGAGAAACTTAGTGAACCTGGCAGCATCTGTGAAGGAATATCAAAACAGAATAGTAATGTGAGCACTCAACATTTGCTTCATGAACAAATTATCATTAGTGTGCTCTTCCACACATTGGGATATGGAAGACCCTGATGAGGAGGCCAGGAATGCCCCTACATGGAACTTTGTCATAGGATCCTGATTACAAATAATATAACATAATTAATGGCACATTGAGATAATGTGAGTTTGTAAGTGCTGTATGAGCACTGAGATTTTGTGCTTAATATCAGTCAGAAAAAAACTCATTGCACATAAGAATGTGTTTGTGGATATTTAGTTCAAAGTAACCAAAGTGATGACCCCAAACCTCCTTTCATTCTGGCACTTTTTGTCAAGTTCATTAGTATTGAACCTCTACATATTCTGACACACCATTTTAACTTACATCCTTGGCTTTCAAATTACCCTCTGAACTCAGGCCCTATAGTTTAATCATGCCAACCAATGGGTTGCACTAACCCCTGTTGAGATTAAGATTAGATTAGATTCCCTACAGTGTGGAAACAGGCCCTTTGGCCCAACAAGTCCACACCGCCCCTTGGAGAATCCCACCCAGACCCATCCCTCTATAACCCACACACCCCTGAACACTACGGGCAATTTAGCATGGCCAATCCACCTAGCCTGCACACCTTTGGACTGTGGGAGGAAACCGGAGCCCCTGGAGGAAACCCACGCAGACACGGGGAGAATGTGCAAACTCCACACAGACAGTTGCCCGAGGCTGGAAATGAACCCGGGCCCCTGGCGCTGTGAGGCTGCAGTGCTAACTACTGAGCCACTGTGCCACCCAAGGTGGAAGTGACTACTGATTACCCTTGTCTGAATGCAGTATCTCATTCCATACAATGTACTATCATCTCTCTGCTTTATGTGTTGAATTACCACCCCTTCCTAATTATTGTCCCCTCTGCATCACAGCTAGCTGCCTCCAATCATTAGAATTGATTTACGCAACTTTTCTAGCACAGCAGTAGGCTGCTGATAACACTATCATTGAGCTGACCCCGGGACTTACCGTGGAGTACCTTAATGACTGACTTGGACTGACAGCCTAAACTGACAACTGAACAGATCCTGGCCAACCTGTGAGTAGCTTCAGGCTGACTTACTACGACTGCGAAGACTAATTACACTGGATGTATTGGTTTGACTGTGACTCATTCCCCAATTTGCCATGATATGTATCCCCTTGCCCTGACCACCATAAGAAGCTGACTAACTATATTCAAACCCCTTGACTGATTGTAGACAATGCCCTTGTTGCACTGGGACCCACTAACTGAATGCTATCTGCCTTAACTTTTCTGAGAAATACTGCCCTCAGCCTTTGAGACGTAGTCATTCAGTTGATGCACATGCAGTCTATATTTGCTGTGTATGTGGTGCAGGGGTAGGATTGATGTCACACAGTACCGTACTGCAAAATGCCCACTGCCTTAACTGATGATTACTGACAACCTGCCTGCCTTTGTGATCAAAAGGCAAAACAAGCCAGAAGGATTGTGACCCTTCAAATTGGCTGAGCAAAAATGCAATGCAACGATGTTGCGAACGTTCGAGCAGGTGCAAAGAGAGAAAGCGATGATACCTGGGATGCAGTCTGGTCCAGTCAATAAGACGAATGCATTTCCTTGCACCAAAGTTTCCTTGCAACAACCTTTCATTGAAAGGTGCCAGTGACCTCCAAATTGAAGTATGAAAGTGTGTAACTGTCTTGCAAGGAATAAGCACTGAGGTTGCAGTGAAGTTTGTAAATGTTGTAAAGATGCCAACTTCTTTGGACAGGGTGCGTTGGTGGTCATCAGCCATGGAATATAGGCTGAGAAGTTGGTGACTTGGTGTCCATGGAGCAAGTGGTGATCTAAAACCAACAGGTGACTGCTTTGACTTTCCTTTCATATCAAGAATTGTTACTATCTATTTTCTATCTGGGGTTGGGAGAATGGAAAAACTGATGATGCATGAGTTGAGATTAATAATGAAATGTTAATGCATACACATAAATCTTTTGTCACTTGACTGATGAGAATCACGTTGCTGTTTAACATTTGCGTCCTGTTGTTTCAGCTGTAGATTGTTACAAGTCTGTAATTGCAGGGCAGTGAGTGGTACCCAGAGCCTGAATGCTGAAAACATCTCTCTCTCCCCATATATTCCAAATGGGTGATAAGACAAATAAACCGGGAAAATTTTTTTAAAAATGTTCTAACAAGAAAAGACATAGGTCCCTTTAACAACTATAGAACAGAAGAACAACCATCATTTCAAAATTTCAGAACTTTATTCCAATCTACAATGTTTTTCCATGCATAACGTGTCAAACTATATGTTTTTTGTCTGCCTTGAGAATGTGTGCATTTGGGGTTTTAAAGGAGTATAGTTTGCATCAAACAATAGTAGCTTGCTATTTTTGTCTCTCTGCCATTTATTAAAGTTAAATGCATTGCAATAATAAGGGTTATTTTATGTTATGATGAAACCTGGTATGAATTGTTTTTGTTCTGAATAGCAGACAGTTTGCCAAATTGGTTGAATGGGACTTTATACATTTTGTGATGGAACACTGTGGCATAATTATAAGTACATTTTTCACAGTTAATTCACAACAAAAGTAAAATCCCATGTTCCAAAAGAAAATGATGAGATAGTTCCAAAATCAGCTCACATTTAGTGTAAGGGACAAGCGATGCTTTTGTGTATAGAGAGGGGATTCCTATGGTTTTCCACACATTTTTGTTGGGGGCTCTTGTTTTTGTGCATATATTAATAGTATGGATTTAAATGTGGGAGGCATGTTTGGGAAATTTGCAGATGAGACAATAATTGTGTAATTGACAGTGAAGAAGATAACTATTGTCTCCAGAATAATATTGTTTTTTGTTTGTGTAATTGACAGTGAAGAAGATAACTATTGTCTCCAGAATAATATTGTTTTGGGAGAGGAGCAGCAAAGTGGCATAAGAATTCAATACAGAGAAGGGTAAGGTAATGCATTCAAGGAGTGAAAGCAAAGCAATGGAATACACAATTAATAGGAAGACATTGAGGGCTGTAGAGCCAATGAAAGACCTTGGACTGCAGGCCCGCAGGTAGCAGGACTGATGGATATGATGGAATACTTTCTTTAATTGGATCAGGTATTGAATATAAAAACAGGGACGTAACATTGCAACTGTATAAAACACTGGTTAGGCTACAGCTGACATTTGGCATATGGTCCTGTTCGTTGCATTACAGGAAGGGTAAATTGAAAAGGTAAGTACCCTGACTAACCTTGACCATTTACTGTAACCCTTGTAGCCCTTTTTGACTCAGATGTATTATGCAGTCAGATAATTAAAGGGATAAGAGTCACAGGAAAATTCAATACAACTCTAGTGTGTACTTTATTAAAGGAAATCCACATTTATCAGACACTGCTATTGTACTTTAATTAAACTCTACCAAGCTCTATCAATCTCTCTGCAGGACTTTTCAGTCTTGACTCTCAAGTAAATAGTCTCAAATCTACCCCAGCTATCTACTTCTGACAAGCACTTCGCTACACCCTATCTACACATCCCCCATTTGAACTGTTTGTCTGGAAAGGCTGGTTCAATCAGATGAGGACAGACTGTTTGTCGGTCTTTCAGAGTTGGCTGATGTTTCAGGATCTGGACTAATCAATTTGGGTTTTGTCTAGTGCTGGTTCTGGTCTTTAGGATGTGATAACTAAGCGGTCTCTCTGAGGTCTGGCCAGCCTGAGGATTCTCACGAGCTACAAAGAAATGGAAATGCTGTACAGTTTAGCTGCCAGTCGAAGATAGTCTCTGGATACACTGTTGAATAAGGTGCAAAAAGCAGAGTAAGCAGGGGCTCTAGGTTTCCCCATTTTATCCTCCTCTCCATGCCCTTTCAAAGTTTCTGTGACCTTTTTTGCGTATTAGCATTGGGTAGGGGCAGGAAGATTGATTACTTTCCATATTTAGAGGTTGCAGAATATGGTTTGAATCTTCAACTGTCACGTGCTGTCCTTGCCATACTGTCATACTGAGCTGGGTGCCACAAAGACCATGTAACATTTCTCGAACAAAGCTTCACCTGGAGGAGTAAACAACAGTCTGTTCTGAAACAATGTGGCCATTGGCCCTTGGCTGGGCATTTTCAGGCTTGTGTGGTTTCAATGGGAAGTTGATTGTCCAAGGCTGACTGAATACTATCTATTCCATCATTGCAATTTGCACATTACAGATTCCAGCTTGGTTTAAACTTGGCATCCACATTTCGAATTTTTATCCACACTGATGAAAAAAATCAATATTTCCGTAGCAATCCTGGAGGTCATTGGCCGACTGACCACAGACTTAAGATGATTGGCAGAAGGGTTGGAGGGATGTGAGGAAAGACGTTTTCATCAAAAGGTTGGAGGACATCTGGAAATAGCTGCACCAATTGATGGCAGAGGCAGAAACATAAACTCACGTACAATATTGACACGTGAAGTAACCTGCAAGGCTATGGACAATGTTCTGGAAGATGGGAATAAAATAAACAGCTTTCATTTTTTCCTCTCTTTTCCAGTTGACACAAACACAGTGGACCAAATGGCCTCTTTCTATGCTTTTTTAAATTATTCTGTTGTTCTATGCTTCACAGTTTGCTGCAGATAATAAATCAGCAAGAACTTAACCTCCTTAATGTTGGAATGCAAAGTTCTTCACAGAGGTATAATCAAAATGAAAGTCAAGGGCACAAAGACAAGATAAAAGTTTTATGCGGTCTGTGTGGTAATGTTTGTTGTAGGATAAGGAAATATTAGCCTCAATAACTATAAGAAGAAACGGGAATTGAGTACTGAATGCCACAAACATGTAGCCCTATTTCCGAGAAATTACAGCACAATGGTTATGGGTTGCTCAATATAAGGTTTTACCTAGGGAGCCACTGAAAAAAACAAATCTGCGTAAGAGATAATAAAGAATCAATGAAACAAGAACAGGAAATTGTGTTGAATATGTATGAAATGTTAGTGATTTATAAACAGAGAGCAGGATGTTAGTCGTAGGTTTGTCTAGGAGGTATCACTTTTAGTAAGTTCTCTCCCTAGGCAATTGGTCACCCTCTCAGTCACTCACTATTCAGTTAACAATTAGATATCAGCATTTGGTCCATCAGGCCTGTCACTTAATGTCCTTGTTTCTCAAATGATTTTTTTCGTCCTTTAACACTTAATTCTGCACTTATGGTGTGAACATCTATCTCGGTCTGTTTTCAGGACCTGATTCAGCACTGTACAACGCTGGAGATTCGATCATGTGATATTTGATCACATGACATGATTATGCGATGTGGTGAATTCTTGAAAAATACATTCACTGAATGTGTATTAATTTTTGATCCTCATTCCCCATTCCCATCCATTTTCTGAACTATTTTTTAACATACATTTTCCTCAACTGTTTTCTTGTTTAATATTACTAGAAGAATAAAATCTCACTCCTTATGTGCAGGTCTCCTGGTTTTCAATTCATCCCATACTCATTTGATCATCTTTCTGACATGCTTTTAAAGTTTTCCCAATTGATCTTCCTTGAGACCTTTTTCCTTTTCTTAGCTCACAGTCAATTGTTCCATTGATTCATTCAGGACCTTGTTTTAGTTTTATCCTTGGTAACATAATGAATTTTTCAAGCAATACTGTTATGTGTGCTATTTGTAGATATTCCTTGTATGTTGTGTTGAGGGATTAATAAATCCTAAATCTAGTCAATCTATTTTAGCAGTTTCCTATAAATCACTATTTGGCATTTTTTAAATTGAAAGAATAACAACTTGAAAGAATGTGAACAAAAAGAACTCAAGGATAATTATTGATGGGCAAGATAATAATGGTCTTCCCATGTATGTTTACACACTATAAATAAATACTGTTTTATTTCATGGAATACAACAGTTTCAATAAATCTAATCCATCATATGATGATAATGAGGCTTTTACTGATGATTTTTGTGCTATCACAATCTTGTGTTGCTAATCTTTATTATGTATTATTTAAAAACTTTTATTTTAATTTAGATTTTTATTCTATACTGTTTGAAACCCTAAACTGGGTGATTTGAACATAAACATGCGTGGAAATCTTAACTTAGGAAAGGATTGCACACAGGCAACATTTTAACTGCTTTCATGTTGATAGAAATCCAACTTGCTGACATCCTTCTCGTTTAACAAATATTTATACTTCCACCAAGATTGTGCCAATGTGGATCCAAACCTGATCTGAGTCAGGGAAAATCCTTTGGATTGCTCATTGTGTCAATTAAGTACTGAAGAAACTGATTCTCAGAATATTCTTTGTATATCCAGTTCTAGCTGACACTTTAACTAAAAGTTATTATTAACATGAAATTTGTAATTATGTGGCAATTGTAAATTTGGTTGGATCTATCCACATACATGCAGCATCTTAAACATTCAGGCAATAGAATGTTATGAGTTGTCACTTTGTTTAAAATGGATAGAGACCTAATTATTAATGTGCCTGTGACCTTTAGACTCAGAATAGTTCCCACAGCTTTATCAAAGCACTTTTACAATATAAATGTTTATTAAAAATATACTAAAGGAAAGAATATGAAAAACCCAACGACTGATTATTATTTACCTGTTGGGAACATTGGAACAGGAGGAGGAAATTTGCTGCCATTTAATACAACAGCTTTTACCCACACTATCCCTGTGGTCCTTTACCCCATTGCTAATTCAAAATGATCAATCTCTACATGAAATATGTTCGAAGACTGACCTTCTAAACGCCTCTGGGATAAAGAATTCTGAAGACTTATTATGTGGAAACAAACCATCAAGCCCACAATGACCCTCTGATGAGCATCCCACTGAGACCCCCCCCTACCCTATTCCTGCAACACTGCATTCTGCATGGCCAATCCACTTAACCTTCATATCTTTGGACTGTGGGGGGAAACCGGAGCACCCAGAGGAAACCCACACAGACACAGGAAGAATGTGCTAACTTCACACAGACAGTCGCCTGAAGCTGGAATTGAACCCAGATTCCTAGCACTGTGAGGCAACAATGCGAGCCACTGAGCCACTGTGCCACCCAAAATTATCTTAGGAAAACAATGATGAAATTACTTGGAATTATTTAGAAAATGGGTCAGAGTATTCTTCTAACTACTGTACCTCTCTAATCATAAAGATATCAGTTAATTTTTAACTTGATACAACTTGTAAGTGACAAAGTTTTTTTTTTAAGATTAGATTCCCTACAGTGTAGAAACAGGCCCTTCGACCCAACAAGTCCATACTTCCCCTTAGAGCATCTCACTCAGACTCATCCCCCCTATAACCCACACACCCCTGAACACTACGGGCAATTTAGCATGGCCAATACGCCTAGCCTGCACATCTTTGGACTGTGGGAGAAAACCGGAGCACCTGGAGGAAACCAACGCAAGCACGGGGAGAATGTGCAAACTCTGCACAGACAGTTATCTGAGGCTGGAATCGAACCCAGGTCCCTGATGCTGTGAGGCTGCAGTGCTAACCACTGAGCCACTGTGCCGCCTCTATGACAAGTTAATTTGATCAAAAACAAATACAGAATTGCATTTTAACTATGATATGTGAGGAATATTAGGCAATGTACAATAACTTTAATCTTTTCATTCCTGTTCAGTGTAAAGTAAACTGGTTTTGAGAGAGAAAAATTACAATATTTTTGGACACACGGCAATAGTTTAATAATGTAATCTGTCTTCATGTTATCATTTAACAAGCTATTGAACACTTAAAGAGCATTGGATTGTAAAAGTTTGATTTTAAAAGTGACCTGGAAATCTGCAGGTCAGAGGCTATGTAAAATAGTCACATTTTTAACAACCAGCATTACTGACTGACACAATAAAGAGAGTTAACTTAACATATCATTCCCAATGGATCATCTTGCAGTGTGCCCTATCAGCGATCTCTCATTTAGCCTTTTAAAGTAATTGCTGACAAAGTTGCTGGAACTGCAAAGTGAGAACAGTGCAGCAGGGCATCTTGGACATTAGTGAATATCAGACCATTCAAGATATCTCTTTAACCAATAAGATTTAAAAACTGAGGAATAAACAGATGAGCTCCAAAAGGAAATTGTACTAAGGGAAATAACAAATGAAGAGAAAAATACATTAATAGGAAAACAAAACAGAAAAGGAAAAGTAAGAAATAAATTAAAACTGAAAATTTGACATTTTTCAACCTCCTAAACTAATGCACAACTCGAAAGAATGAGACTCCATATTTATAATGTTTACTTTCTGAGCTAGAGCATTGACTCAGTCATTAACAGACGTTATATCTTTGAAAGGGTGTTTAGACTGTTAATTACAAGACACAACAAATTATCAAGATTTTACTGAGCAATTAGTGCAAAACACCTCATGAAAATCACAAGGTGAGAAGCCACGTTTGCAAGTGTCATGTATGGTCGGGCCTCATTGAGAAACTGACCAATATATTGATAAATGCAATCTGTGGAAGAGCTAAATTTGAAAAGTTGCATTCTGCTGAGTTACAGATATCCAACAGATACAACAACATTGTGGTAAGTGTCTGCAAGGACCTATGGAGCTCTTCACACAAAGAATACTGGAAAGGAGGTTATTTAGTCATTTGGATTTTTTGGTCTTTGAAAGAGCTATTGAATAAGTTGTGCTTCCCCATAACCCTGCGTGTATTTATTTTTTTCAGAAATGCCAACATTATATGCAATTGTTTGAGAATATACCTAGCATCCTAATGCAATGTAATGCTCTCTCAGGATATTTGGTTTTCCTGGGATTGAAGGTGATTGAGGCAGTGGGCTTCAATATTTTTGCATGACTTTGTACTTACTTTAACGCCATACAGATTCTGGCTGTGCCAGATGAGGTAGGAATATTGTCTACTGTATAGCTGTACCAGTACCTCTACTGATAAGAAAAGCAGTATGTGCAGGCCAGAGAAAAACATTTGACACATTAAAGTACATTTTCACTTGCTGCTTGAATGAAGACGTCAATTATATTCATTCAGGCAAGTAAGTTTCAATGCAAGCTATTTAGCACTGTGGGACAAATAAGGCCATAAGACCATAAGACATAGAGCAGAAATTAGGCCATTCAGCCCATCAAGTCTGCTCTGCCATTCAGTCATGGCTCATAAGTTTCTCAACCCCATTCTCCCACTTTCTCCCCGTAACCGTTGATCCCCTTGACAATCAGGAACCTATCTATCTCCATCTTAAATATACTCAATGACCTGGCCTCTACAGCCTACAGTGGCAGTGAATTCCATAGATTCACCACTCTATGCCTAAAGATGTTTCTCCTTATCTCCTTTACTCGAAGGCTATGCCCTTGGGTCCTAGCCTCTCCTACAATGGAAGCATTTTTCCAACATCCACTCTGTCCAGGCCATTCAGTATTCTGTCAATTTCAGTTAGATCCCCCCTTATCTTTCTAAACTCCATCAAGTATAGACCCAGAGTCCTCAAAAGTTCCTCATATGTTAAACTTTCCATTCCTGGGACCATTCTTGTAAACCTCCTCTGAACCCGCTCCAGGGCCAGTACATCCTTCCTGAGACACTGCACACAATACACCAAATATCATAGAATCCCGACGGTTTGGAAACAGACCCTTTGGCCCAGCAAGTCCACACTGACCCTTGGAGCATCCTACCCAGTCTCAGCCCCTTTAGCACACCTAAGCTACACATTCCTGAACACTACTGGCAATTTAGCATGGCCAATCCATCTAACCTGCACATCTTTGGATTGTGGGAGGAAACGGAGCACTTGGAGGAAACCTACGCAGGCATGGGGAGAATGTGCAAACTGCATACACAGTCTGGCCTGACCAGAACCTCATAGGACCTCAGAAGTACATAACTGCTTTTATATTCAAGTCCTCTCAAAATAAATGCAAAAGTTGCATTTGCCATCCTAACTACTGACTCAATCTGCAAGTTTACTTTGAGAGGATCCTGGACGAGAACTCTCAAGTCTCTTTGCACTGCAGACTTCTAAATTTTCTCCCCATTTAGAAAATAGTCCATTCCTCTATTCTTCTTAACAAAGCGCATGACGTCACGCTTTCCTACATTGTACTCCATCTGCCACTTTGTCCACTCTCCTAGCCTTCCAAATCCTTCTGCAGCCTCCTAACATCCCCCAAACTACCTGTCCCTCCATCTATCTTTGTATCATCTGCAAACTTAGCCAGAATGCCCACAGTTCCTTCATCTAGATCATTAATGTATAAAGTGAAAGTCCTAACACTGATCCTTGAGGAACACCACTTCACCAGCTGCCATCCTGAGAAAGACCCTTTTATCCCCACTCTCTGTTTTCTGCCAGAAGCCAATCTTCTCTCCATGCCAGCATCTTACCTCATACACCATGGGCCCTTATCTTACTCAACAGCCTCCTGTGTGGCACTTTGTCAAGGGCCTTCTTGAAGTCCAGGTAAGTAACATCCGTTGGCTCTCCTTGGACTAACTTGCTCATTACCTCCTCAGAGAATTCTGATTTGTCAGATTTAAAGCCACGCTGACTTTACCCTATTTTACCAAACACTTCCAAGTATTCCGAAATCTCATCCTTCACAATGGACTCTCAAATCTTACCCACAACCCTGGCTAGGCTCATTGGCCTGTAATTTTCCATCTTTTGCCTTACTCCCTTTTTACACAGGACTGTCACATTAGTGATTTTCCAATCCTCTGGGACCCTCCCTTACTCCTGCGATTCCTGAATAAACACCACTAATGCTTCCACTATCTCTTCAGCTATCTCTTTAAGAACTCTGAGGTATAGTCCATCTTGTCCAGGTGGTTTATCCACCTTCAGACATTCAGTTCTTCTAGCACCTTCTCCTTTGTGATGGTCACCATACTCAGCTCTGCCCCATGGCTCTCTTGAATTTTTGGGCTATTACTCATGTCTTCCACTGTGAAGACTGATGTAAAGTAATTATTTAGTTCCTCAGCTATTTCCTTGATCCCCAGTACTATCTCTCCACTGTCATTTTCCAGCAGTGCAATGTCCACTTTAGACTCTCTTTTGCCCTTTATATAACTAAAGAAACTCTTACAGCCCTCCTTTATATTATTGGCTAGCTTATACTCATTTTTAATCTTCTCCCTCCTTATTTCTTTTTTTGTTGCCCTCTGTTGGTCTTTATAAGCTTCCCAGTTCTCTGGTTTCCCACTGCCCTTTGCCACATTATATGCTTCTTGTTTTGCTTTTATGCTATCCCTGACTTCCCTGGTCACCCATGGTTGCCTCATTATCCCTGCACCATGCAGCTTTTCCCTACAGATGAATTTTTGCTGTATCTCCTGAATTACTCCTAGAAACTATTGCTATAGCTGTTCCACCTTTCCTGCTAGGCTCCTCTCGCAGTCAATTCTTCCGAGCTCCTCCCTAAAGGTTTTGTAGTTGTGTTTATTCAGCTGTAATACCGTTACCTCTAGTTCTAATTTCTCTCTCTCAAATTGCAGATTAAATTCCATCATCTTACGATCACTGCCTCCTAAGGGTTCCTTTACCTTAAGCTCCCTTATCAAGTCTGCCTCATTGCACAACACTAAATCCAGCATTGTCTGTTCCCTTGTGGAATCTACCAGAAGCTGCTATAAAAAGCCATCTCATAGATATTTCATAAATTCCTTTACTTGCGATCCACTAACACGATTTTCCCAGTCCACTTGCAAATTGAAATCCTCCGTGATCACTCTGACTTTGCCTTTCTAACCTACATTTTCTATCTCCTGGTGTATCTTGCGCCCGAACTCCTGAGTGCCATTTGGAGGCCTGTACATAATCCCAACTATGGTTTATTTACCTTTGCAGTTCCTCAACTCCACCCATACAGATTCTACACCATCTGACCCTACTTCGTTTCTTACTATTGATTTAATTTCATTTCTTTCTAATAAGGCAACCCCACCTCCTCTGCCCACCTGCCTATTTTTTCGATAGGATGTATACCCTTGAATAGTTCCCAATCCTGATCCCCTTGCAGCAATGTCTCCGTGATGCCCACCACATCATACGTGCCAATTTCAATCTGCACTACAAGCTCATTTATCTTCTTTCTTATACTGTGTCCTTTCAGATATAACACCTTTGGTCCTGTATTAACCGTTGCTCTTCTCATTGTCATTTGTTTATCCAGCATGCTTGAAGTTTGATTCCTAACCCTTTCCAAACACTCTGTAACATTTGTGTCTGTGCTAGAGACTTTAATAACCTCTCCTGAGTTCTCCTTTCATGTCATTTTTAAAAATGTTTTTCCACACAGTGGAATATACCCCTACAGATGTTAACCTGTTGCTTTGTTCCCCACTGAGGGAGATTTTACGCTTCTCTTCTCCCCCATTTTCTAGTTTAAAGTCCTGTTGACCAGCCTATTCACCCTTTTCGCTAGAACATTGCTCCCAGCTGGGTTTTAGAGATCATTATAACCCTCGAGGACCTGCTCTTTAATTTCATTCCCAGCTCCTGATAATCCCTGAACAGGTTCTCTTTCCAAGCCTTGCTCATGTTGTTTGTTCCGATGCAGACCTCAATTTTGGATCCACACCCTCTCTCTCCAATAGCCCTTCAAGCCAGTCAGAGACGTCCCTCACCCTGCCACCGGGCAGGGAACATACCATGTAGGGCTCACAATCCTGCTTACAAAGGATACCATCTATTCCCCTGATTATAGAGTCCATACAACTTGTATGTTTGCACCCCCCAACTTGAATGGCCTCCTGTGCTGCAGTGTAGTGGTTAGTTGGCTCATACTCCCTACAGCCCTTTTCCTCATCCACACAGGGAGAAAGTACCTTGTGCCTGTTGGACAAGGTCAAGAGCTGAGGCTCCTCTGTTCCTGACTGCAGAATCCCTCTACCTGCCTCGCTTACAGTCACACCCTGCTGTCCCTGGCCACAGACCAAATTTGAAGCACTTAATCTACCAGTTGCGACCGTCTCCTGAAGCACAGCATCCAGGTACTTCTCTCCCTCCCGGATGTGCCGCAGTATTTGAAACTCTGATTCCAGCTCATCAACCCTGAGCTGAAGTTCCTAGAGCAACCAACACTTGCTGAAGATGTGGTCACCACCATGGAATCAGCCAGCTCCCACATCATACAACACATCACCTGTCCAGCTATATCTACTTAATGAATTACTTTATTGAGTTAATTAAATTTATCGACACCTCTTTACTGAGTTATTTTTCAAATTTAGTGCTGATTTCCTACAAGCAATTCAGGTCACAGCCTGCCTGTGATGTCACTCCAGCTTTATCTTGCAGCTACAATGTCTGCCGAGCTCTGGTAGGTTTGTACTCACTCTGCTGCTGCTGCTTCTTGTGGTGTTCGCAGTGGCTTTTGTTGGTCAGAGGAGGAGGAGGGAGGAAGGGAGGTAAACGCTGAAGCAGTGCTGAATGTCATTTTAAGATTCTCTGCAGCAAAGCAACCACAACCAAGGTAATAAGATCAGCATAGTTGGCCAACACATCCTGTGACAGGGGCTGAGTCAGGTTTGGTTGTAATACACAGCAGACTTCCATGTCTGATTTCACTTCAGCATGATGCCAGAGTGACTGGGGAAAAAAAAACACAGTAGTTTGAATCTTTCTTTTTTTGGTAAAGTGTTGCATTGGGTTTTCTGGAGGAATTCTTGCCTTGAGGCCCAGCGAGGATTTTCAGCATATCTTAACCAATGTGCATCATTAACTAATTATTCCACCCAGTGTAGCATCCTTCTTATACAATTCTGTTTCAATTTTAACACGCATCGTTCCCAGAGGACCTACTATTCACAAAATATTCACTGAAAGATCAGCATCCCTGGTGCCTGTGCCAAGTTTAAAAGGCTACTGTGCACTCAGACAAGCACTGGCATTCTGAAGTTGCCCTGATCAGTGACTGATTCTGAACATGTCAGTGAAGGGGAACTGCAATTGAAGGAGAGATGCAGGATAGTACTACAATGGTCCATCAGGAGCCCAGGGATACTGATGGATGAGATACTGAAAAGGAAGGGTGTCCTTTTACTGGAGGATCAGCAGAAGAGGGCACATGATTAGACTTTGCTAACCTAAGCTGAGGCTGTCACCTGCTCCAATGTGGTCTTCGGGAACAGCCAGCAGTGCTGTAAGAATGTCAATGGCCGTCTCTGCTGCACAAGCTTAAGGGCCCCACTCCTCTCTCTACTTCTCACCCAGTCTGCCTCTCCCACAGAACCAACCTCCCAGCTCTGCCACTCTCTCAGTTACTTGCAACATCTTCTGCTCAGTGCCTCCAACGTTTCACACCATTAATCCCTGTTTGTGGCTATATCTGACCAGGACCAGGAGATTTATCCACCTTCATACACTCTAATGCTTCCCACACCTCCTCTACTGTGATATGGACTGTCTCCAAGATATCGCCACTACCATCCCCAAGTTCCCAAGTCTTCATGCTTTTTGCCACGGTAAACACAGAGGAAAAATATTCATTGAGGACCTTCCCCGTCTCCTGCAGTTCCAAATGTACATGTCCACTTTGGCCATTGAGGGGTCTAATTCTCTCTCTGCTTGTTCTTTTCCCTTTAATATACTTAAAGAACTTCTTTGGTTCACCCTAATCTTCTCAGCCAAAGCTATCTTGTGCCCCATTTTTGCCTTCTGATTTCCTTCTTTAGTAAACTTCTGCATCCCCTATATATCTCCAGGGATTCCCTTGATCCCAGCTGCCTGCTCCTGAGCCATGCGTCCCTCTTTTTACCGGTCAAAGCCTCAATATCTCTTGTCATCAAGATGTTCCAAAAGGTTCTACATGCTAGAATTTGGGGCACACAAATCAAACTAACACCTATGCACCAAACACATTAGGGGGCACTAACCCAAAGGGGGAATCAATTGGAAGGCACAATATCGAACTTGCAGACCCCGACATTAAAGGCAGTGTACAGCAGGCTGGAGGTGTCTGTGTGTGTGAAAATTGTATTTCTGGAGGGGACTTTTGTTGGGGATGTACTTTGTTTATCCTGTGTAAAGACAAATGTGTGTAACATGTATCTAATGTCCTAAAAGTACACTATTTACATCCAAGTTAAATCTGTGTGTTTTAACTTGGGGATTCCAAACAGATACTCTCCCTGTGAACTATCTGCACAGCTGTTTCTCTGAAGCACTGGCTATGGCAAGCAGGAACAGCCAGCTATATTTCAAAATGAGATCTATCCCCAGTGGTGAACTTATATTCTCAAGACCCCAAAGTATCCAACCTAGCTAGCAGGTTGGTGGGTGCTGACAGTGCACGAACCCCAAGGTTAGGAAGCCTGATTAAAGTTTTCTGAAGAAGGGTCCAGACCTGAAACGTCAGCTTTCCTGCTCCTCTGATGCTGCCTGACCAGCTCTACACCTTGTTACCTTAAACGCCAGCATCAGCAGGTCCTACTAACTCTTTGATCAAAACCCTGTTGTTTAGCTTCCAATACTATTTCACCTGTGATCAATTTAATGAATTCTGTCATCTGGATAACTGATGGTATGGGTTTCACTGTCTTGTATTTGCCTTTTTATCTCTTGTAATATATTCACCTTTGTATTATTTTCCTGTTAGGTACATTTGCCTTTTATTTCTTGTGATATCGTCACTTTTGTATTTAATAAACACAGAGATTCTTTGTCCTGCAACACCTGACTATTACCTTCTTCACTTCACATTCTTGAGTTAAGTCCAGTGTCAGAAACACAGATCTGAGGGTAATCCAAACCACCTGAAATAGCAGCAGATTTACTGATCAAAACCAGAATCCCTACAGAGGCATATCTTGACGCTTCAAAGCTCTCTCTGCCTCATTGTAGAATGTCTTATCCTATACTGAGAGAAAGGAAGGGATTCAGTGAGACAAAAGTAGCTGGCACAACTGTTAGTGCTGGTACAGGAGATCTAAAGATGGTAAGTTGCCCAGGCAAGTGAGTAGGCAATACTGAGGCCACGCAGAATTAATGGTGTGGAATGTTGGAGGCACTGAGTACGTTAAAGAGTGTGGGAGCACAATCTGGTGAGCACCACAATGACATAGCATTACACTTGGCTGAGGGAGAAATGCCCCACATTGCTGGCAGCCTGAAGACTGCTAGAGACCAGGCACCTGCTCCACCCCAACAGGAGAGGACCCAGTGGTGTTGGAATCAGCGACATCATTTACATGTGCACAGAGGAACAGGGGCGGCAGACAGGGGTGTGGGGCACAATGGCCCACATTGTCCAAGCCCCAGAGGTCAGAGTCAGTGGGCTCCACTATGAAGCCAACTCCCTCCAGCTCTTAATATGAACCAGCGACTACATGAGGCATAGTGGGAGGGAGAGAAAGAAGAAAACTTTCTGAGGATTCTTTGAGGGCTTTGCACTGTATATCAAGCCTCACCTTTGTATAAGTTGGATTCTTTTCACACTACATTTGTTTGGTTGAGTCTCTGTGTAGTTCCAAATATAATTGTTCCTGCACAATACCCAACTTCGAGTCCCAGCAGACTGTACCATTGATCTGGAGACAGAATGACCAAGGTGTACGTAGGGTAATGGGTTCCATCGACAACATTGTGCCTCGTCCTGAAGCAGCTTTATTCTTTCCCTCGCCTCTATCTCCAAAAGTGTTGGTGTGAATGAGATGGTCAGTGATATCTGGGACAGGGAGAAGGATAGTACACAGTGATTCAATGATTTAGGATGGTCAGGGATTAGACACTCTATTAAATCAGTGTCCTTACAGTCATGGCTGTGTATAAGGTTACTTTATACTTTAAACCAGTGAGCCTTGCAGGTCCTTCCCTCACAAGTCAAGACACTTACCTCACTGACTCTGGGTGTGGTCAACACCATTTCCTTTTCCATTGTGCACTTTTGACTCTAGCACAATGACTGATAACAGCCAGAGTCCTTTGGCCAGTGGCTTTTTGCCTTTGCCTCAATGTGTTGGTGCGTCACCAAACATTCAGATGCTCTTCCTTATTAGTCCTTCCCATGAATCCCAGCTTTCTACCCTCCCAGCACCCAACCCATCTCATCTAAATGAAGCTGCAGCTGCCCATGTTTCCCTTTCAAGCCCCTGGTACATAAAGTGGCCATGCTAGGTATGGTCATACACTTGTACCCCATTTGAAGCCAGGGTGCTCCAGACCATGGACAAAACCCTGTCCTTGCATGAACCCCTTCCCATCCACATTTTTTCTTCATTCATTCATGGGATGAGGGCCATCACTGGTCAAGCAGCATTTATTGTCCATCCCGAATTGCCCAGAGGGCAGTTAGGAGTCAACTAAGTTGCTGTGGTTCTGGAGTCACATGTAGGCCAAACCAGGTAAGGATGGCAGTTTCCTTCCCTAAAGAGATTAGCGAACCAGATGGGTTTTTCTGACAATCAACAATGGATTCACGGTCATCATTAGATTCTTAATTCCAGATTTTTATTGGATTCAAATTCCACCATCTGTCATGGCAGGATTTGAACCTGGGACCCAAAACCTTATCTGTGTCTCTGGATTAACTGTCCAACGATAACACCACTATGCCATCACCTCCCACTTCACAACTGCCATATGCCCTTCTGCCAGCCTGCATCCCCCAATCCCAAAGAATAGGACCCCACATCTCCTTCCTGTGGCAGCAGCCCCTCGTGTCACCCAAAATCACTGACTACCCCCTTGAATGAGCCAGCTGGATGAGAAGTGACCAGATCCTTTGCTGGTGGATGTACATTTCCAGACTGAGTTAGTGCTACAAGTGTGAGGTGATGCACTTTGGTAGGAGTAACCAGAAGGCAAAGTACAGGGCTAATGGTAAGATTCTGAGTAGTGTAGATGAGCAGAGAGATCTCGGTGTCCATGTACACAGATCCTTGAAAGTTGCCACCCAGGTTGACAGGGCTGTTAAGAAGGCATACAGTGTTTTAGCTTTTATTAATAGAGGGATCGAGTTCCGGAACCAAGAGGTTATGGTGAAGCTGTACAAAACTCTGGTGCGGCCGCACTTGGAGTATTGTGTACAGTTCTGGTCACTGCATTATAAGAAGGAAGTGGAAGCTTTGGAAAGAGTGCAGAGGAGATTTACTAGGATGTTGCCTGGTATGGAGGGAAGGTCTTACGAGGAAAGGCTGAGGGACTTGAGGCTGTTTTCATTAGAGAGAAGAAGGTTGAGAGGTGACTTAATTGAAACACATTAAATAATCAGAGGGTTAGATAGGGTGGATAGGGAGAGCCTTTTTCCTAGGATGGTGATGGCGAGCACAAGGGGGCATAGCTATAAATTAAGGGGTGAAAAATATAGGACAGATGTCAGAGGTAGTTTCTTTACTCAGAGAGTAGTAAGGGAATGGAACGCTTTGCCTGCAATGGTATTAGATTCGCCAACGTTAGGTACATTTAAGTTGTCATTGGACAAGCATATGGACGTACGTGGAATAGTGTAGGTTAGATGGGCTTGAGATCGGTATGACAGGTCGGCACAACATCGAGGGCCGAAGGGCCTGTACTGTGCTGTAATGTTCTATGTTCTATGTACCACCCCCCCACCCACCCCCCCCCCGCCCCAATCCACCTCTTGATCAAGAGCACCCTGATTTGACCCTGAATGTGGCCAATCCACTGGACTGGTATGAAATGTTGCCCTTGACTAACTGAGTCCAAAGTCCCTGACTGACAGGTGCGACCATGGACTTCAGAATGAGCTAAGACTTGGAGACATGGCTACCTGCTTGCATATGTGCTGTGTGTTTGCCATGTAAGCCGCTGGTACACGGTACTGGTGTGAGATAAAGTAGCACATGGTCATACAGTCCCTTGACTGAAGACTGCTGTCAGCAAGACATGATGCCTGATTGTGTGATTGCAGTTATCAGTACAGAAAGGCAAGGTGTGACAGGGGTGTTGTGAGAATTCAGGTCAGCGATCTGTAACAAAGCACATGAGCAACTTTGAGATGCAGCCTGGCCCAGTCTGTGAGTAGGGGGCAGTTCCTGCATGCAAACTGACAATGCTATAGCCTTTCAAAGCTAATTGCTGGTGTGCCCTGCAATACAAGCCCATACAAGTGGTTTGTGGCAGAATTGGGCAATGTGTGCAGTGACTCCTGTCTCCATGTCAGGACCAATTTGCTCCGTCTTTTATACGTGAGGAAACCACAAAAGATCAGAGACTTGCCATGGTGGTCATGAGGGTTGGTAAAAGTCAGATTGCAAAGTCCATGGTTGAGGTGCGTGCAGCTGGGGGTGCCCATGCATTGTTCCCTGAGGTGCTGTTTGACACTGAGCACCATGGGGGCCCGTTGCAGCCAGATGTGAGCTGAAATCATCCTGACTGAGAGTTCACAATGTCTAGCTTGTTCAGAGTTTTTGGTAAGATGGGAAGCAGAATACAAATAAAGTGAGTTGTGGCATTAATGAAATGTTTAAACAAGCTGAAATTATAAAACTGACCAGGTTTTATATGAGATAGTAGGAACTGTCGATGCTGGAGAATCTGAGATAATACAGTGTGAAGCTGGATGAACACAGCAGGCCACGCAGCATCAGAGGAGCAGGGAAGCTTGACGTTTCAGGTTGGGACCCTTCTTCAGAAAAAAAAATTACATATTGATATTATTCCAGGTTTTATATGAACCTAGAACCATCGTAGACTCATTACCCAACTTTTCAAATTAGATCATTGGCTCAATCTGGTTACCAGTTTGAAACAATGTATCATTCACTGGTTTCAGTATTTGCTTCCTCTTATGACTTATATGGAGAGATTTTTATGATGGCTTTAGAGTTCATGTGGTGTAGAGACTTGAAACTTTCCTTTTTCCTGCTTTGAAGAGACTGGAGTTTATTAATTAGGTAACAAGGTGTAGAGTTGGATGAACTCAGCAGGCCAAGCAGCATCAGAGGAGCAGGAAGGCTGACATTTTGGGATCCTTCATCAGATATTAAGTAATTAGCATTGTCGTTAACTGACCTTCAGGGATCATGTTCTGGCATGCACCAGCGGAGAGTCTCTACACGATGTCTTTGAGCATCTTGCCCCTCCAACCCCTAGCATACCCACTTTCAGTTACACATTCTGCTTCAATCAGTGCTAAAAAACAGAAGAGAATCCCTCTTTTTCAGAGTTCAGTAAGTGAGAAAGAATTGACTGGTGATCTTATTGTCATTTCAGCAGCATATAGTAACAGTAGCATTGCAATTTAGCTTGACTAAGGAGTTATTGCACTTGCATGATCTCAAGTCAATGCTCTTTCTTAAAATATGAATTTGAAAATATTGGTGCCAGAGCATTACTAGATAAATTTCTTTGTCATACATAATTCAATGTGGAGACGCTTCTCTTGAAGGGAATTAAATGCAGTTTGAATCACAACAAACAAGGCATCAAGTACACTCACAGCATCTGTTTTTGAGCTGAAAGCTTGAATTAGAATTATATGGAGCGTAACTATGTTTCCTGTAAGCAGTTGAGAGATGGTGATGTTATTAAGTTGGAAAGATTTACCAGGATGTTGCCGAGACAGGAGAGGTTGAGTTATAAGTACAGGCTGGATAGACCGGGACTTTTTTTCACTGCTGCGTAGGAGGTTGAGGGGTGGCCTTATAGAGGTTTATGAAATCATGAGGAGCATACATAAAGTGGATAGTGAATGTCTTTTTCCAAGGGTGGGAGATTACAAAACTGCAGGGCATGCTTTTAAGATGAGAGGAGAAAGATTCAAATAGGACTGAGTTGCAACTTTTTTTGTACAGAGAGTGTGGTTTATATGTGGAATGAACTGCCAGAGGAAGTGATGGATGCAGGTACAGCTACAACATTTAAAAGACATTTGGTCTGGTACATGAGTAAGAAAGGTTTAGAGGGATATGGGCCAAATGCAGGCAAATGGGACTAGTTTAGTTTGGGAAACCAAAGGGTCTGTTTCTGTACTGTATGTCTCTATGACTTTAAGCAATGGACTCCCTTTTGGCGTCTTGTTGCTGCCTTATGACAAACTCACCTTGAAGCTTACCTCGCGTATAAAAGATGGAGCAAATTGTCCTGACATGGACACAGGTGACACTGCACACATTGCCCAATTCTGCCACAAATACCACTATAGCCCACAATCGTGGCAAGGTGGCTCAGTGATTAGCACTGCTGCCTCACAGCACCAGCAACCCAGGTTCGATTCCAGCCTTGGGCGACTCCCTGTGTCAGTATATGTTTCCTCCGGTTTCCTCCCGCAGCCCAAAGATGTGCAGGTTGGGGTAGATCGGCCATGCTAAACTGCCCACAGTGTTCAGGGATGTTTAGGTTAGGTGGGTTAGATATGGGAAATGCAGGGGTAGGGGAATGGGCCTGGGTGGGATGCCCTTTGGAGGGAGTGGTGTGGACTTGTTGGGCCGAATAGCCTGCTTCCACACTGTAGGGATTCTATGATCACTCTGGCCATTTAAAATTCCACCAACAAAATGGGCAAATGTATCATTGATCTGACTCAGCATGTACTCTTCAAATTGGAGGTCCAATCTGATCATTTTCAAGTATTATCGTTTTTCTTCCTGTTTTTGCCTCTGGAAGGGCCATAACACAGTTTTAATCACTGCCCAGCAGTTTGACTGGATACTTCGCACTAACAGCCAGTAACCAGCACACTCTGTCTTCAGACAGTTCACTTAGCAAGTTTAATGTGAGCAGCTACGTTGCCGCAGTATTACGAAGAAGGCACACCGAAGTATGGTATGCTCGGTCCAATTGCATTTCATAAACCAGAGCAAGATAGTTCCTAATAGATACTGTGTCTTGACAGCTGTAGGGATAGGCTCAGAGAGAGGATCAAAAGTTAAGAAAAGAGACAAGTCTTCTTACCTTACCTATTCAAATAATGGTATTACATAACGGATGCCATAATGTAAAGGAGCTATGATCATTCACGATACACATCCACATGCATGATATTATGTCTGTGGTCACAGAGCAACGACATCTTCATGAAGTAAAACTTTTCTGTTTATGGATGCTGTGGGAAAGATGCCAGTAAGCTTATATGTGTCATCAATAATACTTTGCATTCTGTCAAAGCCTCCGGACATGAAAAATGTGTAAAGCTCCGTCAGGGAATTTGTTTTTTGTGGGGCAATAACTGATACATGAGGCCCAATGTCTTTAAATTATTTCGCATTGCCTATGATGCAATAGAGATTCCAGTTGTATTGAATGAATCAAGTAATTTGTAGGAATATGTTTTACTCTGTACTGGTAACAGAATCTTATAGTGGGATGTGACAAGAATTGCATGGGAACTCGAGTAAGGCCTGCCTCCATTTTAGGATCAACTTGCTATTTCTTTTCACTAAGTCCCAGCTATTGAGACTAGGCAGTGGTGAGTGGTGGGATTAATGTTTGTTAACAAAGACTCACTTCAACCCATATTTCTGTGTTCCAACATTTCTGTCTCAGGCCTGCTCCAATACTTCAGCAAAGCTCAACACCAACTAGAGAAACAGCCCCTCTTCTCTAGCTTAGGCACTGTACAGCACGCAGAATTCAATGCTAAGTTTAACAATTTCAGAATGGGAACAGCTTCCTCATGTTTTTTACCCACACCCACATCCCCAGGGCCTGTTCTGTTTAGGCTGCTCATAGCACAGCCAAAAATCCCTAAAGAACTGCAGGTGTTAGAAGTCAGAAACAAAAACAAAGCAAAAATTGCTGGAAAAGCTCAACAGTTCAGAACAAAGATCTGTGGACACAAAGTTCTGTTTTCTCTCCACAGGAAAGCTGACATTTCGGGTTGGGATCCTTCTTCAAAAATGGGGTAAGGGGAAGGGAGCTCCAAAATAAATAGAGAGGGTGTTGGGCTGAGGAAGGTAGGTGGGATGGTGATAGGTGAGTGCAGGTAGGCAGTGGTGGGGAATGGTCAGTGAGGTGGGAGGAGTGGATAGGTGGGAGAGAAGATGGACAGGTTGTGTCAGGTCAAAGATATGGAGATGAGACGGGCTGGGGAAGGTAGGTGGGAAGGCAAGAGATGAGTGTAAGTAGTGATGGTGGGGGTTGGTCAGTGAGGTGAAAGGAGCGGATGAGTGGGAGAGAAGACAGACACATTGTGACAGTTCAAGGAGGCAGGGATGAGAGGGAGGGTTGGTCATGGGATGAGGCTGGCAGTGGGGAGATTTTGAAGGTAGTAAAGTCCACATTGAGGCCACTGGGTTGTAGGCTCCTGAGACGGAATATGATGACAGCTGGTTCCTGCTGATGAGAGCTGGTTACAGCAGACAATTGTAGAATGTAAAATAGTCATTACTCATGATACCATTATACAGTGAGGCCAAACTGCAATCTCTATTTGTAATTGTGTTTGCAGCTGGTAAATAAAAAACTTGTGCTTTGGAATAGCCCGATTGCCTGTCTGTACACGATGTTCATCGACTGGGCAATAACAAGATGCAGGTCCACATTGGGCACTGCAGACAGAGTGGAAATGGCTTAGAGAAGGTGGATAGACAGCCTGTAGGGAAGTTCAGGTAAACTGTGATTTAACAGTGACAAGGGTGAGAGAATGGAGTTGAATGTGCGAGGGAGCTTTGTTATATCAGTGATGTGTCACGAGCAATTTCGCTTTGTGGTTGCTGTGCTGTTATATTGCTGGTGAAGAGCAGGAGAGGATTGCCAATGCTTGTCTGGATGTGCAGCGGCTGCTTGAAGAAGGTGTGCCAGTCCATGGCAGTTATCAGGTGAGTGGCGTGTTGTTCTGGGAATGGCGGGTGAAAGCATGAGGCTGGAATCGGGCGCTGTGGCACCACAGTTGAGGAGTAGATAGGATATAAGATGAACATGATATGAGAGATCTTGCTAGGCCTCGCAGAAAGAAACCCTTCATGAAACTCGACTCTAATCTGAAGGAAACATAAGATTCAGCCCAGTATCTCTGCTTGTAAGGATAATGGTACGTGCAGGCCAGAGTAAAGCATTTGAAGCATCAAAGTACCTTCTCACTTGATGTTCACAAAAAGTGTTTCCCTTAGATGAATGGTATGTGTGGAAAGGAAATGACTAATTTTAGATAGTTGGGATTACTTTGGACAGACAAAACATTTGTGGGAAGCACCACTGCAGGCATGACAAAAGGTTTGTAATGGGAGTGGAAATGTACCAAATTGGTGATTTAATAACCAGTAGATTGTTAAATGGATGAATTGTAACAAACAGTAATTTTATTTTAATCAAAACTTGCGCTTTAAATTCACAAGGCTATTCAACCCGGGGCAGCAAAAGTTTAAGTGAAGCGAACAATATGGTTTCCTTTTGGAGGGTACACAGAAGCTGGCTGAACCTCTGCACTGTGGAACCAAACGTCTCTTTGAATTAAAGCCAACAGCGAAAAACTAGAGTAGGTTTTTTTTAAAAAAGAAAAGTAAGAACAATGTTCTGTGATAAGAAAATTTTTTTCAAAATTGTGAATGTTTAATCAGAGGCCCAAGTGTCACAAATTGGGATTGAAATCAATTTTAAGTAAAATTTTGCTTTGATGCAGTTTGAACTTTAGTGAAATTACATACTTCAGTTAGTCTGACAGGAATTGAAACTGGACATTACTTGTGGACACAATGCTTATTCTGAACTTTCAGTTCAGTCGCTGACATGAACTGCGAGGTCTTGTTTCGAACTACATAGGAGGTGTCTCTACAAGTAAGTTTTACTTGTTGTGAAAGAAAATGCCCCCAGAGTACAACTTACAAAACTCAAATAATGCTGCTCTAGTTACACATGCTGGCTATAAATAGCTGGTCAGCAAAAATAATGAAGGGAGCATGGAATATTGTATGAAGATATGTTGAATTGGCAAGACAAGGATGATTGCTGTCAATTTAGAAAGAGTATGGAACCATTGAAAAGATTGTGATTCCAGTAGAAGCTAAGATGGCAAAAGGAATTGAATTTGTGATGAGTAATTCAGGAAAAAGAGTAATAGATAGCAACTATTATCTAACTTCATGCTGATTAGTAGACAGCAGATCTTTTATTATAACTAGAACTATGGATAGAAAATTGGCTGTCTGGTGGAAAGCAGAGAATGGGTTTAGAAGGGTCTTTCTCAGGATGGCAGCCAGTGAAAAGTTGTCTTCTAAAAGGGTTAGTGCTGGGAACACAACTTTTCACTTTAAACATTAATGATCCAGATGAGGGAACTGTGAGCATTCTGTTTGCTGACAATACAAAGATAGGTGGAGGGACAGGTAGTATTGAGGAGGTGGGGAGGCTGCAGAAGGATTTGGATAGGTTGGTAGAGTGGGCAAAGTGGCTGATGGAGTAGAATGTAGGAAAGTGTGACATCATGCACTTTGGTAAAAATAAAAGCATGGACTATTTTCTAAATGGGGAGAAAATTCAGAAATCTGAAGTGTAAAGAGACTTGAGCGTTTTAGTCCAGGATTCTCTCAAGGTAAACTTGCAGATTGAGCCAGTAGTCAGGAAGGCAAATGCAATGTTGGCATTTATTTTGAGAGGACTTGGATATAAAAGCAGGGATGTATTACTGAGGCTCTGTATGGCTCCGGTGAGGCTATGTTTGGAGTATCGTGTGCAGTCTTTGGCACCATATCTCAGGAAGGATGTACTGGCCCTGGAGCAAGTTCAGAGGAGGTTCACAAGAATGGTCCCAGGAATGAGAGGAACATAAGAGGAACGTTTGAGGACTCTGGGAATATAGTCATTGGAGTTTAGAAGGATGAGGGGGGATCTAATTGAAACTTATACAATACTGAATGACCTGGACAAAATGGATGTTGGGAAGATTTCTCCATTGATAGGAGATTCTAGGACCTGAGGGCACAGCTTTAGAATAAAGGGAAGGCCTTTTAGAACAGAGATAAGGGGAAACTTCTTCAGCCAGAGAGTGGTGAATCTATGGAATTCACTGCCACAGAAGGCATTGAGCACATTTAAAGCTGAGATAGGTAGGTTCTTGACTATCAAGGGGATCAAGGGTTGTGGGGAAAATGCAGGAAAATGGGGTTGAGAAACTTGTGAGACATGATTGAATAGCAGAGCAGGCTTGATAGGCCGAGTGGCCTAATTTCTGCTCCTATGTCTTATGATCTTGTGGTCTTAACAGTTCATAATTCCTCAATGGGCCCCAATGGGCTTTTGTTTGTAAAAGTAATGGGTGCAGAATTATTGGCCCTTCTGCATCTCAGCATATTGCTTTCAAACACCAGAACTAACTTCCCCAATTTCCTACCGTAGCAATGACTGCTAAACACTTACCTTGACTTTTGAGAGTGAGTCCCAGGACTGACTGGGACTCACTCCCTGACTGACCTAGAGCTGAGTAATCAGGTCCCTGTCCTATCACAATTAGTCCCCACTTGACTTAGCATTAATCCAAAGGCAGGTTGCTCTGCACCTGCAGGAAAGGCTGTGGTCCACTCCTAGAACATAGAACATAGAACATAGAACAGTACAGCACAGAACAGGCCCTTCAGCCCACAATGTTGTGCCGACCATTGATCCTCATGTATGCACCCTCAAATTTCTGTGGCCATATACATGTCCAGCAGTCTCTTAAATGACCCCAATGACCTTGCTTCCACAACTGCTGCTGGCAACGCATTCCATGCTCTCACAACTCTCTGCGTAAAGAACCTGCCTCTGACATCCCCTCTATACTTTCCACCAACCAGCTTAAAACTATGACCCCTCGTGCTAGCCATTTCTGCCCTGGGAAATAGTCTCTGGCTATCAACTCTATCTATGCCTCTCATTATCTTGTATACCTCAATTAGGTCCCCTCTCCTCCTCCTTTTCTCCAATGAAAAGAGACCGAGCTCAGTCAACCTCTCTTCATAAGATAAGCCCTCCAGTCCAGGCAGCATCCTGGTAAACCTCCTCTGAACCCTCTCCAAAGCATCCACATCTTTCCTATAATAGGGCGCCCAGAACTGGACGCAGTATTCCAAGTGCGGTCTAACCAAAGTTTTATAGAGCTGCAACAAGATCTCACGACTCTTAAACTCAATCCCCCTGTTAATGAAAGCCAAAACACCATATGCTTTCTTAACAACCCTGTCCACTTGGGTGGCCATTTTAAGGGATCTATGTATCTGCACACCAAGATCCCTCTGTTCTTCCACGCTGCCAAGAATCCTATCCTTAATCCTGTACTCAGCTTTCAAATTCGACCTTCCAAAATGCATCACCTCGCATTTATCCAGGTTGAACTCCATCTGCCACCTCTCAGCCCATCTCTGCATCCTGTCAATGTCCCGCTGCAGTCTACAACAGCCCTCTACACCGTCAACGACACCTCCGACCTTTGTGTCATCTGCAAACTTGCTGACCCATCCTTCAATTCCCTCGTCCAAGTCATTAATAAAAATTACAAACAGTAGAGGCCCAAGGACAGAGCCCTGTGGAACTCCACTCACCACTGACTTCCAGGCAGAATTATTTTCCTTCTACTACCACTCGCTGTCTTCTGTTGGCCAGCCAATTCTGTATCCAAGCAGCTAAGTTCCCCTGTATCCCATTCCTCCTGACCTTCTGAATGAGCCTACCATGGGGAACCTTATCAAATGCCTTACTGAAGTCCATATACACCACATCCACAGCTCGACCCTCATCAACTTTTCTAGTCACATCCTCAAAAAACTCGATAAGGTTTGTAAGGCATGACCTACCCCTCACAAAGCCGTGTTGACTGTATTTGATCAAGCCATGCTCTTCCAGATGGTCATAAATCCTGATACAGAAATTCTGACCACTCCAAGCAGCTAGCCAATCCCAGACTGAGATGGGACTCACAGCTGATGACAGTCTTTCTTGGCTTGAGAGAGAAATACTCCTCTTAGGTTGAGAATGGCTATTTGGCTGAAGAGTATGCCTTGCATTTGCCACATAAGCTGTTGGTTCATGGTGTGGGTGTGACACTGATTTAGCACTGTGTCAAACACCACCATGCCAGATTCCGGCTGGCAATGCTGACTTTGTGTCAGTGCTAAAATGCAAGATGAGGCAGAAATACTCTGAAGCTTTAAGTTCTTAATGAGGTGGAAAAGCGCAAAATGACAAAGCAAGGCAAAGCAAAGCAGAGACATGGTAAACCTCCCAAGCAGGCCCAACGTCACTGAGCACTACGGATGCAGTGAAGAAGTCTGAGGTACACTCTGCTTTGTTGCATAGAATGCCTGTCCTTGCTCACCAAAAGATCCAGCAGCAGTGTTGCAATGTGAAATGGCAATGTGCTCCAAAGTGCAATGTAGATGTGAATAACAGTGTTTTAATTAGGTTCGAGAGGTGTCATGATAATGTGGTGAGGCTGGTGCATGTTGGATGCCAGCATCTATAAATAGGGCTTTATGGCAGTCACTGGTGATGGATCATACGCTGTGATATTGGAAACTGCTGGCCAAGACTGAGACCTGGACATGCAAGTGGGTGAGCTGGAACCACCAGGTGTCCACTTCAAGTTTCATGTTGGGAATTGTTGCCTTCTCGTTTCTCTCCACCACGCGGGATAATTGGAGATTGTGTACAAATTAGATGAGATTAAGTATTAATGCAATGTCAATACCTGCAGATAGGGAGCCCACCACACACCAGCGAGATTTTCAACTCACCATTCATACATTGGATTGAAAGTCGGACTTTTTCTCAACATGGAGAATCAAAATTTTCTAAATTTGCCAATATTTTCCCAACAGCCTCACCATTGTCACATTGCTCAGGGGCTGGGAGAATTCAGCCCCTGGGATTGTTTACAGGGTTTGGGTCAAGAATTATGCCCTCTCTGGCTGAGCATATTCCCGGAGATGTCGATGAAAATGATATCAAGGAAAACTTCTGTATTCACGCAGAGAAACCTTGAGGTATGATCATAGAATCCCTATGGTGTGGGAACAGGCCCTTTGGCCCAACAAGTTCACATCAACCCTCAGAACATTCCACTCAGGCCCATCCCCTTAAACCCACCTAATCTACACATCTCTGAACACTATGGATAATTTAGCATGGCCAATCCTCCTAACCTGCACATCTTTGGACTGTGGGAAGAAACTGGAGCACCTGGAGGAAACCCACACAGGGGGAGAATGTGCAAACTCCACACAGGCAGTCGCCCCAGGCTGGAATCAACCCTCGTTCCCTGGTGCTGTGAGGCAATGGGGCTAACCACTGAGCAACCATACCACCCCCAATGTCCTGCCACCATAACTTCAAAGGGGGATATCAAATGCTGCTAAAATTGAGGACAAAGTGGTTTATTTTCTCTCTTTCTGTCCCTGTGCTTTTACTGAAATGAAATGAGCTTCCTTTTAAAAGAATGAATATAGTTGCATTTAAAACAATGGGTTGATTCATGGGATGATAGGGTTTGGTCTGAGGAGGGATTGAGTATGATTGGCCTTTATTCAAATTGGAGTTTAGAAAAAAAAGCGAACTTAATGGAAGAATCAAAGGATATTACAGGAGAAATGCTGAAGGGATGATTTCCCTCGTGGGTTAACTAGGATTATGTACTGTAGGGAAATGAAAGGGAAATTTATTCTGTCAGTGGGATTTGAAACTCTGGAATTCTGTAACTCAGAATTCCAGAACAGTGGGTGCTGAACCATTGGATATATTCAAGGCTGAGTAAGACTGATTCTGTTCACATACAGATTGTGGGGAACAGACAGAAAAATGGAGTTGAGCTATAGAACAGATCAGCTATGAGCTAATTTAATATTAGAGCAGATTCAAAGGGTTGTATCATTCACTCCTGCCCCTTTTACTTCTGTTTTTACATTAAAATTCTGTCTTGAAAGGCACCGTCAAAATGAAAGGCACTGTCAAATTAAAATTTAATTTCCTCCTCTTAGAAGTATAATAGATCTAACAACATATTGATTGCAGCTGTGCTTTTTGCAAAATCAAAACAGAACTGTAGCTTCCAAAAATGCTCCGTAATGTGAAGAAATGAAACTAATGGCTGGAAGTACCCTTAAGTACAATACAATTCCTCTTTTCACCTGTTTTGAGCTAATATGAGGGATGATAAGTTTGCAGTGATTTTTGATACATTTCTGAACTCATTGTCACAACTAAATTGACTTCATAAAAACAAATTTAATGAAAAGCAAAGAGGTTTTAAATGGCAAGATGAGGTTAAATATTTTAGTTTTTTTTGTATTAAAGTACACCAGTAGTGATCAACTACCCATTGGATCATGACGTATTAAGGAGTGAATGCTTACAGAAAAAATGGTTCATCAGCCTGAGGGCTATAATGTAGTGATATGAAGAAATGTAGCCTCTGGTTTGCACTTGCTTCAGAAAAATGTAACAGCCTAAGGACAAAGCCAGCAAGTCGGAATACACAGGTGATGGGAGGCAGGATTTTGCAGTGTTAAGGTATATGATTCTATATGGAATAACACTGAGGAGTGTATTAAACTCCACCCAATATGATGGTCTCATATGTACCTGGATCAGACAAACTTTGGAGCTAAAAGGCAGTAGAGTTACTCTCTAGGTCTGTTCAAAGTCATAGTAACAATGTCCATCTCACCATTGTGACTTGTACCTGATTGTTACCATGCAATAAGCTATTTGAGACAGGAGGGTCTACTGGTTAAACTGCCCAGTGATTTTCCTCTACAACACTAAACAAAGTAGACCCTGTAGATTCCAATGTAAAATGAGGATGGTAGCAGAAAATCTTCTACATGGTGACCAAGAGTGCAGATAACTCATACGGTATGATGAGCAGTGGTGAGATTCAATCATACAACATGGTGTTGGCAGTGGCCATCACTTTGTTTCGTTGTATGTGAGCAGTGGGCTGGATTGGGATTTAATTTAGCTGCACCACATGTAAAGGTAGAAAACCATGCAATTTCTAGTGAATTCAATGATCTTCTCCAGGCACAACTTTAAGAGAGCAACTTAAGGGAGCAGGAGCAAGGAACCCTGGATGACTAGAGATATTGCAACTGGGCAAGAAAAAGGAGGAGACATATGATATGTATAGGCAGCTGGGATCAAGTGAATTCCTTGACGAGTATAGAGGGTGTCAGAGTACACTAAAGAGAGAAATCAGGAGGGCTCAAAGGGGACACGAGATGGCTTTGGCAGATAAGATAAAGGAGAATCCATTGAGATTCTACATGTACTTTAAGGTCAAATGAATGACTAGGGAGAGAATCTTAAAGATTCTTAAAGATCAACAAAGTTGTCAATGTGCAGAGCCACAAGACGGGTGTGAGCTTCTAAATGAATATTTTACATTAATATTGACTGTTGAGAAAGGCATGAATGCGAGTGAACTTGGGGAAATAAATAGTGATGTCTTTAATACAGTCAACATTACTGAAGAGTCTTAAAACACATTAAGGCAGATAAATCTCTGGGACTTGACGAAGCATGTCCCAGGACATTGTGGGAGGCTAGGGTGGAAATTGTGAGGCCCAGAGTGGAGATATTTGTATCATCGACAGGCACTGGTGAAGTGTCCAAAGATTGGAGGGCGGTTAATGTTGTGACATTAAGGCTGCAGGGAAATGTCTAGGAAATACAGACTGGTGAACCTAATGTTTGTGATTGGTAAGTTGTTAGAGAGGATTCTGAGATACAGGATCTGCAGGCTTTTGGAGAGGTAAGGGCTCATTTCAGACAGTCAGCATGGCTTTGTGCATAAGAAATTGCATCTCATGAATTTGATGGAGTTTGTTTGAAGGGAAGACCAAAACAGAAGATGAGGCCAGTGCAGTAGACATTGGCTACATGGACTTTAGTAAGACTTTTGACTAGATTCAGCATGGCAGGTTGTTAAATCTCAGGGATTTAAGAGAGATCCAGCCAATTGGATACAAAATTGGCTCGACGGGAAAAGACAGAGGGTGGTGATGGGGGGGTTGTTTTTCAGGCTGCAGGACTGTGATCAGCAATGTTTCACAGGGAACTGTGCTGGGTCCTCTGTTATTCGTCATTTATATAAATGCCTTGGATGAGAATTTAAAAAGTATGGTTAGTAAGTTTGTGGCTAACACTAACATTGGTGGTATAGTGGACAGTGAAGAATGTTATGTGGGAATGCATGAACTTGATCAACTGGGCCAGTAGGATGAAGAATGGCAGATGGAATTGAATTTAGATAAATGCTTGCATTCTGGTGTGTCAAAACAGAGCAGGACTTACAGTCAATGGTAGGGTGCTGGAGGGTTTCAGAACAAAGAGATCTAGGGGTACAGGTTCATTGCTCCTTGAAAGTGGATTCACAGGTAGACAGGGTATTGAAGAAGGCTTTCAGCATGCTTGTTTTCACCAGTCAGAGCATTGAGGATAGGAGTTGGGATGTCTTGTCACAGCTGTAAAAGATGTTGGTAAGACCACATTTGTAGGCAGAGTGTATTGCATGCAGCTCTAGTCGCTCTGTCATAGAAAGGATATTATTAAACTAGAAAGGATGCAGAAAAGATTTACTAGGAAGCTACCTGGGCTGGAAGGTTTGAGTTATAAGGAGAGGTTGGATAGGCTGGGATTTTTTTCCCTGGAGCATAGGGGACTGAGGGGTGACCTTATACAGATGTAAAAAAAATCATAAGAGGCATAGATACGGAAGATAGCCAACAGCTTTTGCTCATGGTAGGAGAAACTAGAGGGCATAGGTTACAGGTGAGAAGGGACAGATACAAAAGGGTCCAGAGGGGAGACTTTTTCACACAAACGGTGACAAGTGTCTAGAACAGGCTGCCAGAGGTAGTGGCTGAGGCGAGTACAATTTTGTCATTTAAGAAGCATTAGACAGGTACATGGATGGGATAGGTATAGAGGGATATGGACCAAATGCAGGCAAATGTGGCTAGTTTAATTGTGAAAACTGGGCGACATGAGTAGTTGGGCCAAAGGGCCTGTTTTCATGCTGGAGACTCAATAACTATATGACACTTTGACTCAGGATAATAAAGTGTGAAGCTGGACGAACACAGCAGGCCAAGCAGCATCTCAGGAGCACAAAAGCTGACGTTTCGGGCCTAGACCCTTCATCAGAGAGCCTGATGAAGGGTCTAGGCCCGAAACATCAGCTTTTGTGCTCCTGAGATGCTGCTTGGCCTGCTGTGTTCGTCCAGCTTCACACTTTATTATCTTGGATTCTCCAGCATCTGTAGTTCCCATTATCACTGACACTTTGACTCAGGTGCAGACAGGCGGCAATTGAAAGAGCTGAACAGTCTAGAAGCCTGTAGAAAAGCAAATTGTGGGCAGATTCAACAAGGCAGAATTGACAGTCAATGCTAAATGCAGTTCAGACCTTCAATGAGAAGTGCTGAATCAAGTGTGAGCTAAATATATGGAGCTAGATGCAACAGTCATGTGGGCAGTTGCAAATTATGCTGAGTGCCAATGTGTGCAGGATAGGTGGATCGGCCATGCTAAATTGCCCATAGTATTCAGGTGTGTGTGGTTTAGAGGGGGATGTTTCTGGGTGGGATGCTGCAAGGGGCAGCGTGGGCTTGTTGGGCCGAAGGGCCTGTTTCCACACTGTAGGGAATCTAATCTAACCTAATCTAACTGAAGGAGTAGTCACAAGTGGACATTCAACCACAATCTGATTAGACATCGGAGGCTTTGTGATTAATGCTAAAATCCCTAGCCAGACAAGGGATTGGTTATAAACAGTTACAATGCATCCACAGAAAAAAGCTGAAAATAAGTGAAGTATTTATGACCCAGAGCAAGCTCACCGTCTTATCAGCTGGACATCGTGATGCAGGGCTAAAACAAAATCAAAGGTAATACAAATTAATGTTAAAACAAGGGTGCAGGACTGGATGTCAAAAAACCAGAATTAAAGTGGTAAAAGAGGCATTTTAGAGGCCCAAGCAGATGCACTTTAATAGAAGAAGAAAGTAAGAAGACCATTGAATCTGCAGTAAGTGCAAAAGATTTATAAATGAAACCATGATAAATGTATCAAAAATTTGTTAAAGCTGTAAACAGGACGATTTATTCAGTGAAGCCTTTAAAGAAGATGGAAAGGACAAGTGTACTCCATTCTTAACTTTGGAAGTTGGTGACATCTGTTTTCATAGAATACCTACAGTGTAGAAACAGGCTAATCGGCCCAACAGGACCACACTACCCTTCTGAAGAGACCCACCCAGATACATTCCACTACCCCTGCATTTCCCATGTCGAACCCACCTAACCTAAACATCCCTGGGTACTATGGGTGATTTAGCATGGCCAATCCACCTACTCTGCACATCTTTGGACTGTGGGAGGAAACTGGAGCACCCGGAATAAACCCAAGCAAACACGGGGAGAATGTGCAAACTCCATACAGACAGTCGCATGAGGATGGAATCAAACCCAGGTTGCTGGCATTGTGAGGCAGTAGTGTTAACCACTGAGCCAACGTGCCGCCCCAAAATCAAATGTCGGTTAAAAAGTGCTGGTAAGGAATGGTTTAAGAAAATGGTACAAGAATGGTACAAGAAAATCTCCACACAGACAGTTGCCCGACGCTGGAATCGAATCCGGGTCCCTGGTGCAGTGCTAACCACTGAGCCACCATGCCACCCACAAGGTGCATCTACAAGGCGCAAGTCAGGAATGTGAAGAAATACTCCCTATGTGCTTCCAAACTCGACATTAAGTTAAAACTGAACACATTGGCATATATTAGCACATATATAAATAAAACCAAGGTACTGGAAATCTGAAATAAAAACAGAAATTGCTGGGAAAACTCAGCAGGTCTGTCAGCACTTATAGAGAGAAAGCAGAGTTAACCATTTCTGTCCAGTGATCCTTCAGAACACTGACATCCCAAAGAAGGGTCACTGGATCCAAGATATTAACACAAATTAGTATAACTTTGCATCAAATTGAAACTAGAGCTGATGGTGTTATAGCTTATAGAAGTCAGAATCCAGAAGAAAACAACAGTTACTTTTATTAGAGATAATGGGAACTGCAGATGCTGGAGAATCCAAGATAACAAAGTGTGGAGCTGGATGAACACAGCAGGCTAAGCAGCATCTCAGGAGCACAAAAGCTGACGTTTCGGGCCTAGACCCAATTTATTAATGACCTTTAGAGGTTAGTGGAGAAAATGTTTCTATGGAGGTTTGAAATCAGGTTCCTGTGGAGACAGAATTATTGTTAGAATTCTGATGAGTCTTGAGTTTTGTCAAATTTTTGCTATAGCCCAAAAAGAAGTTGATATTGGAAAAAGCTGTTCAGGCGATTCTGGGATCAGAAGTCGGAAAGAACCATAGTCCGAAGATTTGAAGGACAACCTCATCACAGGCGAGCAACAGCATTAATTTACTTCTTAAAGTATAAAAACCCTAAAGACACATGTGAGAAGCCATGACAGAGATGTTAAAAGTCAGTAAAAGAGAATTCAAATTTATTTCTGGGGGAAATTGGTGATCCAAATCAACTCTTTTGGCAAGAAGACGTTTAGTATAAATAGACATCTCATTAATTTTCAGCTTGGGTGAGTGTAACATTCTCTCCAAGCTGCTTCAAATGACAGAAGTTCAACTTGGTGCAGTCGATCATGAGCAGGACAGGAAGCAGCCAATCTTAGAACCTAGTCAGGAAAATGTTGGTTGCTGAACAACCAGCCAAAGCATAACTGGCAAAAGATTTCATCTATTTTCCAAGACACATGGTGTAACCCAAAAGGAAGACGGAAACTATCAATATAACAATTCAATGTCAACATCTTTTTTTAAACAGGATAGACATCTGCAATTATAGAGTTGCCAGAAATGATTTTCACTCCAACTGCAATGAAGATAGTTCAGATAACAAAAATCAGCAAGGTTTGCGGAGAAGATGCAAACGATGAGTAAGATAATGAGCAGCATGACACATTTGACCTTACTAACAAATTTTTAACTGAATTTATTGACTCAGTAGTTATCAGTAACTAAATCGTTATCATAGATTCAATTTTGATATTGGATGATGTGACAAGTGCAAGAGGAAAATTCCAATATTTCATTTTCTAAGGAAGAATTACCAGTTCCACAGACAGATATCATGTAAACAACAACCTTAAGTTGCAGGACTGTGGAAGTGAACAAACAAGGACTGGACCTGTACAACTAATAGGGCCCTGGTGAGTGTTGTGGAACAGAGATTCAGGAGTTCAGGTATATAATTCTTTGAAGTTTGCATCAGATGTAGACAGGGTGACTAAGAAGATGTTTAACATGCTTTTGTTGTTCAAGTCTTTGAGTAAATGAGTTGGGAAGTCATGTTGAGGTTGTACAGGAAATTGGTGAGGCCACTGGTTGAGTACTGCGTCCAGTTCTGATCACCTGTTATAAGAAGGAGGAGCTGCTAAGCTGGAGAAGATTCAGAAAAGATTTAATAGGAAGTTTCTGGGAATGGAAGGTTTGAGTTGTAGGGAGAGGCTGGATAGGCTGGGACTTTTTTCACTGGAGTGCAGGAGCCTGAAGGGTGACCTTATAGAGGATTTTAGAATCATGAAGGGTATAGAAAAGGTGATTGGTGGATTTTTTTCTCTACTACGGTAGGGGTTTTCAAGACTAGGGGACATTTTTAACGAGAGAAGAGAAATATTTAAAAAGGACAGAAAGAACAACTTTTTTTACACAGAGAGTGCTTTATGTGTGGAATGGTGGAATGACCTTCCAGACGAAACTGTGGATGTGGGTACAATTACAATGTTTAAAAGATATTGATAAGTACATGAATAAGAAAGATTTGGAGGGTGTTATGGACCAGACCAGACCCCTCAAAATATACAAGATGGTAGTCTTGACCTCAACGTTTTCTTATTTTAAAGGTGAATGTCAGGCGCTGTGCTCCAGATGCAATTCGATTGGTCAAACTACTTGATGTGA
Source organism: Stegostoma tigrinum (assembly GCF_030684315.1). Classification (NCBI taxonomy): domain Eukaryota; kingdom Metazoa; phylum Chordata; class Chondrichthyes; order Orectolobiformes; family Stegostomatidae; genus Stegostoma; species Stegostoma tigrinum. The sequence goes on from NC_081374.1 coordinate 34,336,408, forward strand.
AGCAAAACAAATTTATTCGAACACTACAGTTAAAATACAACAAAAGAAAGAAGAACTTGGAATACCTTAACCCAACTGGAAATCTTAACAGAACAATTGATACAGTAACTATTAATAATTAATTGTTCCAATATAATAACATCCCATAAAGGCACCCTTGGCAAAATGAAAATTCAGAAAACAGATTTGTCTCACATGTAATCCAATAGCCCAGGAAGAGGATCCCCAGCTTTTCGCTATAGTCAAGAAAGGGAAAATTAGCTTCCACTTTCTCAAGACCCCAACACCTATTGCTGAAACTAAAATCCCTGTTCTATGGGTGTGTACTTGACCACACCCATTCAGGCTTCTTCTATTGTTCCAACTTTGAAACAAAGCACCCAAGGCTTCTCAAGTTGTTTACCTTCTCATAGACTGTTCAGTGCCTGTCCCCCAATTTCCCTGTAAAAGAAACCAGGAAAAGCACACCTCTTAAAGCAACAGTATCATCAGAAGGGATATGGACCAAGCACAGGCATTTGGGGCTAGTTTAGTTGTGATTATGGTCGGCATATGTTGATTGGACTGAAGGGTCTGTTTCCATGTTGTCTGACTGTTTGATTGTACGTTGAGTTTACCAGTGAAGCAGCCATAGGGCCAGAATATCCTCATTCACCTAAATTAACATGTTAAAATACCGAGTCTACCTACTTCAGCACGGATTATCAACAGAATGAGAATTAGTTTGGCTGACGCTGATAGAAGGTAGGCTGCATACTTCTCTATGGGAGCCATCACTGAGATGGGAAGTACAATGGCCACAATTTAAGAAGAACATTCCTGTCTCAGAGATCCAGGAAACAACAAAGGTGAAAATACATCTTTTCTGACAGAGAAGCTGAGCTCATATGATTCATGTGATTAAAAGCCCAGGGGATTTTATAGAGCAATCAATTGTTTCTGCATGGAAGAGAGCCTCTGCAAAGGAAATTCAGGAGGTTAACTCTTCTCCTGATGACATGGAACAGTTACCTTGTTCAACAGGATAACATCCTCTAGGAAGAGTATCCAAGAATTAAAAGGTTTCAAGTTTAAAGAGATATACAGACCAAACAGAACCAATAGCCTCAAGCCAATAACATAACAATCTTCCAAGTGTGCACGGAATGCATTATGGAAGAACTGTGAAGCCTCCAGACTCCCTGAATATGTGAAGCCAGTGACATGGGAGTGATGGGTTTAGGCAAATGCAATATATAAATGTTAATAAAGGGAAAAGAAAAGACCTTGCGGTGGCTATTGAGTAAGGTATTTGCTTCTGAAAGGGTTAATGCTGAGGAGTGCATTAAGTTTCACCCAACATCATGATGCTCTGAAGACCTGGATGTGAAGAACAGCCGTGGATCTAAAAGGCGATAAAGTCCATTGAGGTCTCCTCACAGACTTACTCATAATTCCAATGCAACTTGCACCTGATTGCTATCATGTGTAAAAGATATGTTGTTTCAGACAAGATCCAGTACACCTCATGGTTTCTGTCAATCTTGCTGGATAAAGCAGGCTTTGTAGATGTCAAATTAGAAGGAGTTGAGTGACAGCAAAGCTACCTCATAGTGAACAAGAATACAGCTAACATAAGTTACATGATGAGTAGTGGTAAGGATTCATGATACAACTGATTTAGTGCAAGCCAACATTCAGGATTCCACTTGCTATCTGAATCTTGACTAATTGCTACGATTATGACACTGAGTTTCACTCATTTTAGTTTAGTGTCTGTGAGGTGTCATAAAATATTTAAATAAGGAATTAGATGAACATGACATGTCAGCTCTAATTAGGGAGTAGCTATTGTGATTCTGGAAGATGTTCTTACCCTCACAGGCTCTTCATGTTGTGTTGAAATGTAATTAAGAAGATATTTTTATACCTTTGAACTAAAATGAGTAAACTCTTTTAATTCACTGCTAGATGGCTTTAACCTTCTAAACTGTTAGATGACTGTTAATTGCGAACATTTATAAGTTACTAAAGGAAGGTCACACTAATTCTCTGCAATCAAGTGCATTTTATGCAAGGTACCAGCTGATTCAAATGTGACAAAATGGAGTTGATGAGTATTGAAGAGCCCTCTTGTGGCACAATGGTAGCATCTTCACCCCTAGACTGTGAAGCCTGGATTCAATTGCCAACTGCCCCAGAGGTACGTAAGAACAGGTTGATCAAAAAGAATAGGATGAAAAATTAATTGATGCATTTATGTACAACAGAGTTTTGAGAAAAAGATTATCAATGATAACCATGAACAGGTCAAAATCCAGCAGAATTGAATAAGGCCAACAATGCAGCATTGCTGTCCTAAGACTTGGCAAAGCCAACTTTCATTCTGTTAGCTACTGCTTGAAAATGGTTCATAAAATTGATTCTAGCAATGTGATATGAAAGCCATGTTTATCCAACTGGGTTTTTGAGTTGAATAATTGATTAGATAAACAATGGACCCTTGTAATAGTGGCAAATTGCAATAAAACCTGATCGGCAAATACAAGGTGAAGTAGCCAAAGTGGAATCCCTTTGAGTTGTAAAAGCTCATAAGCTATCTTTTTGAGGGAAGAACTTAGTAGCCAGTGTTCTCCTGTTTGACATTAGAGCAGCGAGGTAAGAAAGGAGCATTTGATTGGATTCATCAACATGAAGAACAATTAAAGGAAGCAGAGTTAAAACCAATGATGGATCATTTAGGTGGTCAAGTAGAAAAAACAGTCATCTGTAGGAAAGGGTGAAAACTGTAGTGTTAATCATTGTGCGGAGAACAGCATGCAGGGGAATTCTCGATGGAGAATGAGATCGTCTGGTACAAGGTAAAATCCTGTTGAAATAAAACTGGCTAGCTGCAGTTAATAGCTCTCTTTAAAAAAAAAAGAGATTGTGCAGGATGACAGTGTTTAAATCAGCAGTGTTAGTAAAAGGCCCTTTCCAAGACAGTAATATTTTAAGAGATAACAAGGTGTAGAGCTGGATGAGCACAGCAGGCCAAACAGCATCAGAGGAGCGGGAAAGCTGATGTTACAGCCCTGGACCCTTCTTCATTTTTTCTGAAGAAGGGTCTAGACAGAAAATGCCAGCCTTCCTGCTCTTCTGATGCTGCTTGGCCTACTTGTGTTCATCCAGCTCTACACTTTGTTATCTCAGATTCTCCAGCATCAGCAATTCCACTATCTCTGCATGTTGTAAAAGAGTTCCTCGCAAAACTGTGGATTGAATCCTTTTGGTGTAACAAAGTAAGTTGGGGAAAAATAAAAAGTAGTTGAAATTGAACTTGCTGGCAAGAAATAGATTAATAGGTTTCAGCATTTTCTGCTTCTGTCGCGAAAGAGGATGCATATCCAAAGGTTTCAGAGGGAAGAATATAACCACTCTTCCCTCACCCTTTCTCCTGTAGTTGATAATGTTGTTCTGCTTGATCACATGCATTCCCCCCATAACCTGACAGGAGGAACTGCTAAGCAGACCCATGGCTAGGCAAGACTAAAACTATCATGGCCACTTACTCCCTTTACTGACTTCTTAAAGACAGATGGGTCTAAGCCCGAAATGTCAGCTTTTGTGCTCCTGAGATGCTGCTTGGCCTGCTGTGTTCATCCAGCCTCACACTTTGTTATCTTGGATTCTCCAGCATCTGCAGTTCCTATTATCTCTAGTAAAGTGCTTACTCCTTCTTGGGAAAGTTCTCAGGATATTTCTGGAGTTTGCCTGTCATAACCTTGACAAATAGTCTCCAGTGCCTTTCATCCTGGAGTTCTTTCACTTCACAATTGCTCATTTAAGCCATCTCACCTCCTCCCTCTCTGCTGCTCATTCAAGGTGAACTGTTGCCGCACGTTGTTTGCCACTTTCCTTTGTCCTTAATGTTTCTCCAGCACAAACAATTACAAAATGCTGAGCATCCCTTTATCTTGTGTTTGAAATTGTCGTCATTGTTGTATCGCTGCCAGGAGGGAGCTTTAGTTGAATTGCTAGCCACTGAAATTCAGTGCAGCCTCTGTAATGACTGTTAACGGTAACAAAAAGTAATCAACAATTTCATGAAAATGTCCTGTTGGGGATTCCCCCAATTGATTTCAATTCCTTTACCAACATGTTGTCTTGCACTTAACAGGATAAATTAGTCCCAATGTGGCCACCCAATTAGATCTTCAGAAAAACTAAAATATAAAGTGAAATCTGTCCCAATATATTTAAAAATCAACAAATTACTAATCACCAATTTGCAGTTTTGCAGAACTGACTTGTAATACAAAATAGGATGTGAGAGTCTTTTTTTTGCCAAAAAAAAGTAAACCGATAAGAAATTTTAAAATCTGAATTGAAGGAGAAGAGGAGGCATGGAGGTTCACTGGTTAGCACTACTGCCTCACAGAGCCAAAAACCCGGGTTCATTCCCCATGCCTGCGTGGCTTTCCTCCAGGTGCTCTGGTTTCCTCCCACAGTCCAAAGATGTGCAGTCTAGGTGGATTGGCCATGCTACATTGCCCATAGTATTCAGGGATATGTAGATTAGGTGGGTTATAGGGGCTTGGGCCTGGGTGGGATGCTTTGAGGGTCGGTGTGGGCTTGTTGGGCCGAAGGGCCTGTTCCCACACTGTAGGGATTCAATGGAAAAGGTTCACAGTGAACAATATTAACAGAAGAGCAGTTTTGTCCTGATTTGTTGGACAGGGTTCAATGCCTTTACTGTTCAAAGTTTATCTTAAGGTTAGATGACATGATTTCCCATTTAAATATGAGTTATGTTCCGAAAGAAAGGAAATCATGCTTCTGGTATGAAAGCATAGGGTATGATTTCTATTTCCATAACTGTTAATATCTAAGACTACACCTGCCAAAAATAGGAGCGGTTTCATGTAGTTAATATAGGCCCAGATATTCTGATGGTCCTATAACTGTGACAGTAGCATACACTGGAGTTGTGCAATTGGAATCATGTGTAGATCCTGAGGCAACTGATGCTGAGGTAATTGCCAGCAAATTGAAAATTCTGATTGACAATTTCCCTGTGTTTGGAACTCTCTGAAAAGACTCCATAAATTGGAGAATTCCCACGTTTTAAATTACTTGAAATTTAATACTTACCCATGAAAGGTTGAAGGAATGAAAACCAGATCTATCTCTTGGTTAACTATTCAACAGAACCAGCCATAATTTCCACACTGCATCCCTTCCTCTGCGTCAGTGCCAACATCAACCCACTGCCATTGCCTGGACCTGTTACTCACCTTTCCACACTGTCCCATCCACAGGTTCTGACCTAACCTCACCAGACTTGAGCCAAACCACAATACCTTGATATGATCTGGTAGCCTTCACTCCTGGATATGGCCTGACAACCCTATCCCCTGCCAAACGCGTTGTGTTGCTCTCCTCCACACTCTCCAAACCCCAAGAGGGACATAACAATGTGCCACATCCCTATGGGAAGCAGCTCAATATCCCATCCCCATTTCCCATTGCTGCACCCAACACCCACACCGCCCCCCCCATCCCTGGCAGACACAGTAGCCCTGCTCCTATCCCCAGCCCCTATATCCGGCTGGTGCACACACATTCTCCAGCCTAAACCAACACACAAGCCCCTCCCCCACCACTCCTGGCCCCTCACATCCAAACCCTCCATCTGACCTCAATGCTCATGCATATATCTGACAACCTAAACCCCTCAACAACCCTGGCACCCTAACCCTTCACTCATCTGGAACCCTAACTCCTTCAACCACCTGGCACCTAACCCCTTCACCCACCTAACACCTTAAGCCCCTTCGCCCCTAAAACCCTAACTCCCCCACCCACCTGGAACCCTAACACTGTCATTCACCTAGCGTCCTCAGCCCCTCACCCATGTGGCACCCTATCTCTCTCATTTACCTGACTCTCTAACATTCTCACCCAGCTCTCATTGTACTTGCTCACCCGCTTACTGTTTCAACCCTCCAGCCCCCAGGCAGCTTGCCCCTCTCAATTACTTGGCATCTTACCAGCCTACCCAACTCATCTCAGAACACACTCCCACACGCACTCACTTTATGTATTCACCCTTTCACAGTTGCTGTCAAAATTGTTGGCTGTGCTGCTAAGCATTTAAAATACAGAATACTTGGAATACTGCGTCCAGTTCTGGGCGCCCTATTATAGGAAAGATGTGGATGCTTTGGAGAGGGTTCAGAGGAGGTTTACCAGGATACTGCCTGGACTGGAGGGCTTATCTTATGAAGAGAGGTTGACTGAGCTCGGTCTCTTTTCATTGGAGAAGAGGAGGAGGAGAGGGGACCTAATTGAGGTATACAAGATAATGAGAGGCATAGATAGAGTTGATAGCCAGAGACTATTTCCCAGGGCAGAAATGGCTAGCACGAGGGGTCATAGTTTTAAGCTGGTTGGTGGAAAGTATAGAGGGGATGTCAGAGGCAGGTTCTTTACGCAGAGAGTTGTGAGAGCATGGAATGCGTTGCCAGCAGCAGTTGTGGAAGCAAGGTCATTGGGGTCATTTAAGAGACTGCTGGACATGTATATGGTCACAGAAATTTGAGGGTGCATACATGAGGATCAATGGTCGGCACAACATTGTGGGCTGAAGGGCCTGTTCTGTGCTGTACTGTTCTATGTTCTCTATGTTCTAATACGAAACACTGGCTGCTGCAAAAGCGGGACATCATTTTAAGGTTGATCCTCTCCTCTGCTGACTGCAAGGTGCCCTGGAGAGGTCTCCTCTGTTTTGTAATAGGAGGCTCTTGTCCATGAATTGCAGAGTGGGAGTCATAAAAATGTATCTGTGCTTTTCTTTTTGTCTATTGAGCATCTGAAATATAGTTTTCCAACCCTGATCGGAGCCTTTGGGCCAAATTGTATTTCTATTTGCACAGGATAATTCTAATCGCGTGGAATGTCAAATCAATTGATTGTTCAAAACAGGATAATCAAAGTCATTGTTCTTAATTATCAATATAAAGCAATTTAAAAATGAAGTTATACCTTTTAAGTATGTAAAATTTATAAACTATGAACTCGGTCATCTTTCAACTTGCTGGGAAAAAAGACTGAGAAAATATATTTTTTCCATGACACGCCCACCACACCCAACATAGATGGTAATATTTCTGAACTGCAAAGAAGAAAGTGGCTCCATTTCACAAATTCCAAATTCAGACCATACTCACTGCAGTTCAGATAAATGAGGGGGGCTCTCATAGCGACTTTAAAATTCTAACAGGGAGGATGTTCCCAATGGTGGGTGTGTCCAGAAACAGGAGTCACAGTCTGAGGATTCAGGGTAGATGATTTGGGATGGAGATGAGCAGACATTTCTTCACCTAAAGAGTGGTGAGCCTGTGAAATTCATCACCACAAGAAGTAGTTGATACCAAACATATATTCAAGAGGTGACTAGATATAGTACTTGGGGTGAAAAGATTATGGGGAGAAAGCAGGATTAATCTATTGAGTTAGACGATCAGCCATGATCATGATGAATGACAGAGCAGGCTTGAGGGGCCGAATGGCTTTCCTCCTGCTGCTATCTCCTATGTTTCTGTGTTTCTATAATATGTTCGGAGTGTATTTTCAGCTAGAATAGGAAATTACTACTCTAAGAGGCTGGCTATCCAACCTGCTGATTGGGAAAATAGTTTACTCCAGGATTTGAGGAAGCCGTAGAGAATATTTTTGGAGATGTTGAGGGTTTCACAGGGAGCTCTTGCTGTATCCATACAGCAAGATCTGAGAGTGACTTTCCCACAAAAGGATGAGGATGAGCACTTACAGTGCCACTGGGTCTGTAACTCATCAGGGAGATGGAGCAGAAGCCTCAGAGTGCAGTACCAATTTGTTGCCATCTGTAAGGTTGAACTTGGACCCTCCCGATGCCTTGACAATGAGAGGACAGGTCAGCCATTGCACTCAGCAGCTTGTTATACATCGTCCTACAGATTGTTCCATCACAGTCTGTAACAGAGTTTCCTACGGCTCAATCTGCGTGCAACCCCTCGTTATATGAACAAGGTTTCCCTTGATCTGCATCCTAATAATTCACCATGTGCAGATCTGAACTGCTGATATTTGAAGTGGTGGGTGCCAGATCAAGGACCAGTGCTGGTGTAGACCTGTTTCTACTGTGGCTGGGCAGTACTTTGAGGGTCAGAAAGCAGAAGATCAGAAAAAAGAAGGCTTTACTGAGAAAGGTGATTGAAGAATTCTTCAATCACATTGACAGCAACTTGTTTATTATTTTCCAAGACAGCAGCAGGAAGGTGAAGAGAGCAGTAAGATGGGTCATAAAGCAGGGACGCACTGTCATCCAGAAAATGGATCCCAATAAATGGAAAGGCCATCATTATATAACATAGAAGGCATACAAAATAGGCAGATCTTTGGCCTCGGAGAAGGAAAATAATTTTAAACCTTCCTGGATGTCAATTCAGAGCATATTCTTAGCTTACATCGACCAAAATCTGTTATTGTTATTGTTCTTGTTCTTCCAGGTGTACTGCTGACTTAAACACAGAATTCTGGAGAAATTCAGTAGGTCTGGCAGCGTCAGTAGAGAGAGAAACAAAGTTAATGTTTCAAGTCCAGGTATCACTATTTTTAGAACTGAAAAAGGGTCACTGGACATGAAACATTAATCCTTTTGCTCTCTCCACAGATCCTGCCAGACCTGCTGAGTTTCTCCAGCATTCTAAGTGATTCTTTCAGATTACCATCGCCTGCTATATTTTGCTTTCATTCAAGCACAACTGAGTCAATTACTTCATCACTGACAGCTAAAAGGAAAGTAATGCCACATAGAAACATTTGATCTGATACCAGATCAATTCTGTTTGTCACGTCCAGTTCTTTTTAAATAAAATGGTCAATGCACCATATTTTACAGTAATGCTCTCTAGCACTACTTATCTTAGGCTTCTATTAGCTGAGTGCCGTGCTGTTTAGTTGTTTTGTTCGCTTAAAAATAGTATCTGTACATCAGCAAAAGTGTACAAAATAATCAATTCAATGTCAGCATTGAAAGTGTTTTTTGTCAGCAAATGGGATTTGGCTTCCTTTTCACAATGCAGCCAAATCACCTTAGTTTAAACCTTTGAGATATAAGGTTGCATATTTGGAGTTATTGGGTGCATTAATCTAATTAGTTTCATTAAGGAATCCAGCCTTTCATTCCTCACTGATATTAAAAATATTTGATATGAAGATTTGTCAGCATATTTCCAATCTGTGCTGTTTATGAAGTGAGGTAAATGCAAGTATAAAAATGGAACGCAGAAATTGTGTAAGATGAGAGAGATGAAAAGGAACAGAAATGGCAGTTAGAGAGCACAATACCAGGTATAGAACAGCATTATATATACAATTTTCATGTTCAAAGACCATGAGATACTTATTTGGCTGTAAAACGCTTTGGAGCAACCTGTGGTCATTTGAAAGGGATACAGCAAACAGTACTTCTTACCACCAGGAGATGAATGGACACTGATGCATTACTGGTGTCCTTACATTTGTAATACAGCTCAAGACTAAAATCTTTAGTGAATGCAGCCAAAATTCTTCTTCACAAGAGTATAGATTCTAAGGCAAGTCTGCTCAGGCTATATAAATGTATTTTAAAATAAAGATTGAAGGATGATATTTCAGAAATGCTTATTACAGTAACACCGACTGAATTTTCACTTGATCCAGGCAGAACAATAAGATGAGAAGCAGTATCAAGAAAGGACAACGAAGCAGCAGAAATGACAGGCCCCAAATTTACTATAAAATTAAGTTAATGTTCCCAACAGTTTTCAAATTGAGAGAATAACAGAATAGGTTATAAATATGAAATTAAATCAAAAAGAATGAAAATATTTCAAGTTATCCAAAGTGGGGGAAAAACTGTGTATAACAGTAATTTTCTTTGATATATCATGTAGCAGAGTGTCCCAAGGACTTTATAGGAATGTAAAATAGCTAAAATGTCATGTTAACATTCGGAATTCATCTCATTAGCTATATGGCAGGGCCCTAAGTCAGCCCCCTCTTCCAAAGCTATTGGGAACCTCCCATTTCCTATAAGCAAAAGTATCTGCCACTCCCTGGATATCCTGGGTTCCATGACACTATCTTTAACCTCCAGCCATGCACCTAGGGAAGTGTTGACTGTCCAGAATTGCTCTTCATAGTCACAGCAACCACTAAGCAGTCCCTCTTATGACACTGAATTGGCACAGCTGACAATTCCTCACTCATGCAAATATACTTTCCTCATCCAACCACTGCTTAAAAATCAGGCCACACACCTTGCCTATCCTTAGCCACATCCCTGCTTCTCTTTCTCCAGTGTCACAATAGGCTGGCATCCTAAAATCGTTCAGTGGGGCCATTGCATACAGAGAAGCCTTCAAACATTCACCTTTAATCACCAACATTAAAAACAAAAGCAGAAATCAAACACACGAAAGCTGCAGAGATAGTAGGAACTGCAGATGCTAGAGAATCTGAGTTAACCAGGTGTAGAGCTGGACGAACACAGCAGGCCAAGCAGCATTAGAGGAGCAGGAAAGCTTATGTTTCGGGCTTAGACCTCACACAAAAGCTGTAATTGGCGCTCAGAACAGAAACGAGTGGTTTGACTATAAAATTGTTGGTGCTCAACATGCAGTGACTGATCACTGAGGCCAGCCCTTGTCTGTTCCATCAGGTATCAGTTAGGATCTGGTTAGAGGCAAATAAAAAAAACTGAAGATGCTGGAATCCAAGATAGACAAACAGGAGGCTGGAAGAACACAGCAACTAAGCAGCATCTGGAGGAAAGGGGCAGTCAACGTTTTAGCTGTTACCCAAAACAGTAATTGCTCCTTTCTTCCAGATGCTGCCTGGTTTGCTGTGTTCTACCAACTTCCCATTTGTCTACCTATCAATTAGGACCTGTCTGGTTTATAGCTTCCAGCAGGCAGAAGCTGATATTCCTCCTGCTTAGTGTCCTCATCCTTCTTGGAAGACAGCTCTTGTGTTCCCAATTGTTCAGAGTTTATCACAGTCCGTTTGGTCTTGCTCATGTGTCTGTTCCTCTGCCACATCTCCGTGCCTTTGTACCACTCCTGCTTTCACTGGACCCAAAAGTCACGCTTGCAACAAACCTGTATGGCAACCTTAAGGAACAGACCAAATCCTTAGGAATGGCAAAAATTAGAATTCACCTCACTTGCAAATGATGGCTTTACAAGCTGCTTTGTATGGCAGGACGTAGAGCATTCTGTCATGGAATTTTGCCATTGAATTTTCTTACAATGAAAACAGTACTAGCCGTGTCACAGGGTGTCAGTGGAACATTCCAACTGCTGCCTGAGTACTGAGTACATCTCCTTTCAGCCCCACATCATCCACAAAAAGCATCCTTGCATGTAGGTGTACGCTGCATTATACTTGCAGTTCAAATTGAGAGGCCATCAGTGGCCTTGGATAACATTTGAGGTTTTTCAAGAGCATTGGGTGTTGTGATCCACCAGAAAGAGGTGTTAGATTTTCATGTGTAACTCCATTATAAAATGGAGATGTTTTATACACGCACTTCCTTTCTGTGCAATTGTGAAATAAATGCTCTATGAAGACTTTCAGTGGGTAAGACTTCCTGCTTTGTGCCTTTCTCTGTCTTTTGTTAGCTTCTCCTCTGATTCATCAACTTAATAGCCCTGTTACGCAGCAGTTGAAAGCAAATGGTACTTTGATAGTCTCAAATGAGAGAAAGTGGTTTGATCAAAACTCCTTAAGTCTTTGCTATTTGCCACACCATTCTCTATCAAGGTCATTAAGTTTAAAGAGAACATTCACAACACAAAATCACTGAAAATAAGAGGGACCTTGATATACATATCCATAGAGCCATTAAAATAGAAGGATAGGTTGATAAGGTGGTTAAAGCATATTGGATGCGTACATTTATTAGTCCAGGCATAGAGTACAAAAACAAGGAGGTTATGTTGAAATTGTATAAGATGTTAGTTGGGCCACAATTGAATTACTGCACGCATCTCTTGTTACCACATTATAGGAAGGAGGTGATTGCAGTAGAGACGGTGCAGAGAGAAAATACCTGAGCTTTGCCTGGGCTAGAGAACATCAGCTAAGATTGGATAGGCTGGGGTTGTTTCGCTTTGAAAATCGTCCTTCCTTTGTAGATATATTTCTCCCAAACCCAAATTAATTTATATTTTAAGCAAAATCAATTTAACTGGGCTTTTCTGAGTTGACAGAAGAGTTTAGTATTTACTAAATATGAGATGACATAATAATGCAACATGCACACACAGAAATTAGTATTAAAAACTGAGTCAAAAAAGGTACAAAAGTTTTTAAAAAATATTCTTTAAGGCATTCATGAAGAGAAATGAGTAAACATGAAATTATATTATTCTATTAAATTAAATTATACTGGATGGTGCTAGTAGCATTGATGTTGATAGTTGAACAGACAATTCCATGACTTTTGGCTTTGCATTATGAAATTCTTTTGTCCTGGTTTCTTTTGGCTCTGGCTGGCTGTTAGCGCTGAGAGTGAATGGTCCTTTTTTCTTCATTACCTGCAGCACAGGCCTGTTTATTGGTTGTTCTCTAGCTGTGACCTTCATAGCGTGCTGAACCACTCATTAGCACAGCAGGCCACTTGCACACGCAGGCCAGGGGCAGCAATCAGTCGTTAACCCTTGTATTTTTATATGTTTGGATTTTATCCAAGGATAAATGCAAGAGATGCCTTTGAAATGGGGATCGGGATGGTTGGGGAGGAGGCCTCTTATTATCTCTTCCTTTACTAGCCTTTCCATTTGCAGTTCCCCTGACTCTGTACAAGTGTGATATTCTATGTATCCACACAGGACTCTACCAGACAGTCACTGAATTTGAATCTGCCGTCATCTTTTGGCTGTAGCAGTTCTCTTCAAAGCAAAATACATGTTGGAATTAATATGGATAGCACTGTGAACACACTGATTGCTACCAAAACACTGTCTGTGGTATGAAAACGGATCTAAATTTTTTAACCATTCAATTTGTTGTCTTCAATTTTCCTGCAGGACCAAGGGCACAGGAAGATTTCATACAGCAACATCTATTCCAATACTCACAATAACATTCGCACCAAAACAGGCATCCTGTGATTTTGAAGTCGTCATGTACTTATTAAATATAAACCAATGATTAAGAAGCAAAAGGATTGATGATGATGAGCCTGCTGGTGGAAGTCTATTGGCCTGCTTACCCCTTGTTAGTCATTTGAGGATATGGATCTCATTGTGGCTACTTTCACAGGGAAAAACAGTGAACTGCATGCAGCTTCAATCTGTCACAGACTTAAATTTAACACCTATCGCACTTGAACATGGTGAGAAATAGCTTGTCTTCAAGTTCCCTTGTTCAGCCATAATTCATTTGGGAAATAAATCAATTGTAAAGAGGCAGTTCTGAAGAAAGGAGAAGAATACTCAACATTTTATTACTTTACTTTTACAGAAAACATGCCCAGCAGGCGGATGGTGTATGAAGAAGGAAAGGAGCAGTTTACTGGCTATAATGTCTGTTATGTTTTGCAGCACTGAACAAGTGAAAGCAAGTAGACTACTGACAACATTGGACCCACAGCAATTAAATCACTCATTTTATATTTACATCTGCATCAAAGAGAACAAAGGAAAAGGATTGTGAAATTACAGCTAAGGCTGTGGAAGTCATTATCACAGATAATGGTTGAAGCAAATATAATAAGTGCCTTTAAAGGAAAGCCTGCTTACTTTCTATGTCATAGAATTCTATAAATTCACTGCTGTCTGGGTGAAGAAGACATTTCTGCTTGTCTCATTCCTAAATGCCTATCCTGTATCAGTAGACTGTGACCATTGGCTCAGGACTCCCTGGTCATTCAGAATATTCTTCTTGCATTTACTCTGTTTGTTTAGTTCTGCTAGAAATGTATATGCTTGTGTGAGATCTCATCCTCAACCCGCTTCATTCTTCTACAATCTGGTGAATATAGTCCTAACTGATCCGGTGCATCTTCACATGTCAGTCCTGCCATCCCAGGAATCAGTGCGGTAAATCTTTGTTACACTCCCTCCATACCCAGAAGATCTTTCCAAAAATAAGGAGATGTAAAGCTCTATCAATATTATAGCTGTGATTTCACCCAGGCCCTGTACAATTTCAGCAAGACATCCCTGCTGCGGTACTCAAATCCTCTTGCTATGAAAGCCAACATACCATCTGCCTTCTTCACCTCCTGATGTACCTGCAAGCTTCCTTTCAGAGACTTTCAGCAGCTGTTAAATAACTATTTGAATCTATTCCTTTTATACCATGAAGAGAGATGGCGGAACACTGAGTTTCATGTAGAATGATACCAGTAACGCTGCCGTTGGTAGTGAAGGAGTTACTTCAAGATTCTTTGCTGACAGGCTTTTCCCTGTTTCCTCTTGACAGTGATTTCCTGAACTCAAACTGAATGATTGACCGCTCTTTACCTGCAACACAAGGGTATCTAATGTCTCTCATCAAGCTGTGACCTTCACAGCACACAACTCCACCATGGCATATCAGCCTACTAACACAAACACACCAGGGTTCTTAATTTTTTTTGTGTATTCCTGGAAGGGTTAAACATAAACATATCAGTTGGTAGGGACATATTCCGCAGGAGATGACTTACTGCTGAGAATTGGGGGAGGGAATTCTGTGTGGTTACTATTTCTTCCTTTTCAGTCTCCTTGCTTGACATTACAGTGATGTAACATGCCATGGGTTCATACAGGCCTTTGCCAGAAAACCACTGAATTGACATCTGCTGGCTGTGCTTCCTCACTGTTTAATGTGTCCTTAAGCATTTTGTGGGTTATGACCTCTTGTTGTGATACAAGCTGGCCTCTGACCCATCAACCATCCATTGAGGAAAAGACCCTAGCCAGGTTAGCTTCCTCAAGTGCGGTTCTGATTCCCATTTGATCCTGACAGAAGGTCCTGAAGCCCACTGGGAAAATCCTGCCCCATATTGGAATATGAAGTCCGAGCCTTCCAACTTTTCTTTTCGAGAACTGCCATGTCTTTCAAATTTTGTGACAACTGAATCATGAGTTTTATCTATTTTTATTTCTTTTTTTTCCTTCTTCTGAAGAAGGGTCCCGACCCAAAACGTAACTTTCCTGCTCCTCTGATGCTGCCTGGCCTGCTGTGTTCCTCCAGCTCCACACTGTGTTACCTCTGACTCTAACATTGGCAGTTCTTACTATCTCTGAATCTTAAGTCTGAAGAGTTTTACTGAAAGTTTAGCGTAAGTACAACTAATGCTAGCAGCTGAACCACAACTGATACCGAGTTGATTGCAAGACGGGGAAGGTGCAACATTTTAGCACAAACAGATTTGATCATGTCCTCAACATTTAGTTGCACAGTCAATGACTTCTAAATGTTATGTTGAACAAGAAACTCCGATAATCTTGGTGGTGGCTTAGTCCTTATGCTAGTTTCTGTGCTTTTATGTTCAATGCTCAATTCAGCTTCAGTCAAATTGTCCTTTTTTTACACAAACTATATAATTAATAAACAACTGTTCAAAGAAAATAAATATACTCTTAACACTTCTTTGTTTTCTTCCTCCCCATTAGAGGTTCACAGCAGTGTTCTGGAGATTCGTCTTTAATGTCTGGCGGTCGTAAAATAATCTTGAAGGATTGAAAACTCTCATTCTTGCAGATTTCTTTTTAAAAATCAGAGGAAATTTTGGATTCAGTCACTAAAAATCTCCCTGTTAAATACAAACTGACTGCAAGCTTATGTGCTTCTGCACAGTTTTATGGTACGTGTGACCATGATGATAATTTCCAGGCAATGTACATTTTGAGGAAGATAAACAGAAGTTGCTAGAAAAGCTCACCAGGTCTGGCAGCATCTGTGAAGAAAAAAAAATTCACAGTTAATGTTTCGGGTCTGAGAAAGAGTCACCAGGCTGAAATGTTAATTGCGTTTTCTCACCCCCTGCCCCCCAACCCCGCCAGCAACTTCTGTTTTTCTTCCTGATTTACATCATCTGCAGTTCTTTTGGTTTTTGTACATTTGAGGAAGCTTCAATGGCAGTAAAGTTGGTTGAAGGAAGAAACCTGTTCCCAAATATTATGTTATCATATGAGTGTTGCACTAATTTAAGAAACCGACCTGCCTTCCAGTAAAGTGCACTGACCGCATTTGAAATGTATGGCCAGTGCTTAACCGCAAAGAACCTTTTTCGTCTTTCCATTTTTAACTTTGCTCCATCCTGGTTGCAACATTTAAACACATTCAGGCACAAGATTTGATTGTCTTGAGTTTTGGTCTTGGGGCCACAGACTGCAGCACACTCGCCCCAATCAACGTGGGCCTGCCCAAAGAACCTGCACAATTTTGAGTAGAAACCTAGGTCTCTCTCTTGAGAGAGAGACATAAAAGCATGGGAGCCGTGTGTCTACTGAAGGGAGTTGAGGTATGTTGAGTTAAAAACAGTATTTCTCATTGAAATGTTTCATCCTGCATGTGGGAGTATTGTTTAAGCTGTTACGCAAAGCATGCGGACTGCAGTGGTTCAAGAAGGCAGCTCATCACCACTTTCCCAAAATCAAATTCAAATTCAAAGCTGAAAAAAGATCTGCCACAAAGTGTGTGAGTGTGGATGTGTGTGCGCGTCTTCATAAGAGTATCTAGGGATAGGTAATAAATGCTGGCCAGCCAGCAACACCCACATCGCATGGGTAAAGTAAAGAATTGCACTTAACACAGAAACTTGGCCTGCTTCCATCTGTGATAATGGGAACTGCAGATGCTGGAGAATCCAAGATAATAAAATGTGAGGCTGGATGAACACAGCAGGCCCAGCAGCATCTCAGGAGCACAAAAGCTGACGTTTCGGGCCTAGACCTTTCATCAAAGAGGGGGATGGGGTGAGGGTACTGGAATAAATAGGGAGAGAGGGGGAGGCGGATCGACGATGGAGAGAAAAGAAGATAGGTGGGGAGGTACGGAGGGGATAGGTCAGTCCAGGGAAGATGGACAGGTCAAGGAGGTGGGATGAGGTTAGTAGGTAGGAGATGGAGGTGCGGCTTGGGGTGGGAGGATGGGATGGGTGAGAGGAAGAACAGGTTAGGGAGGCAGAGACAGATTGGACTGGTTTTGGGATGCAGTGGGTGGAGTGGAAGAGCTGGGCTGGTTGTGTGGTGCAGTGGGGGGAGGGGATGGAGGCGGAGGTATTGGGAATAGGGGATGGAATTTTTGCAGGAGGGTGGGTGGGAGGATGTGTATTCTAGGTAGCTGTGGGAGTCAGTGGGCTTGAAATGGACATCAGTTACAAGCTGGTTGCCTGAGTTGGAGACTGAGAGATCCAGGAAGGTGAGCGATGTGCTGGAGATGGTCCAGGAGAACTGAAGGTTGGGGTGGGAGGTGTTGGTGAAGTGGATGAACTGTTCGAGCTCCTCTGGGGAGCAAGAGGCGGCGCCGATACAGTCATCAATGTAACGGCGGAAGAGGTGGGGTTTGGGGCCTGTGTAGGTGCGGAAGAGGGACTGTTCCACGTAACCTACAAAGAGGCAGGCATAGCTGGGGCCCATGCAGGTGCCCATGCCAGCCCGGGGCTAAGGGGGTGGCCATGGACACCCGCATGGGCCCCAGCTATGCCTGCCTCTTTGTAGGTTACGTGGAACAATCCCTCTTCCGCACCTACACAGGCCCCAAACCCCACCTCTTCCTCCGTTACATTGATGACTGTATTGGCGCCGCCTCTTGCTCCCCAGAGGAGCTCGAACAGTTCATTGACTTCACCAACACCTTCCACCCCAACCTTAAGTTCACCTGGGCCATCTCCAGCACATCCCTCACTTTCCTGGATCTCTCAGTCTCCATCTCAAGCAACCAGCTTGTAACTGCTATCCATTTCAAGCCCGCCAACTCCCACAGCTACCTAGAATACACCTCCTCCCACCCACCCTCCTGCAAAAATTCCGTCCCCTATTCCCAATACCTCCGCCTCCGCCGCGTCTGCTCCCATGATGAGGCATTCCACTCCCACACATCCCAGATGTCCAAGTTCTTCAAGGACCGCAACTTTCCCCCCACAGTGGTCGAGAACGCCCTTGACCGCGTCACCCGCATTTCCCGCAACACGTCCCTCACACCCTGCCCCCGCCACAACCTCCCCAAGAGGATCCCCCTCGTTCTCACACACCACCCTACCAACCTCCGGATACAACGCATCATCCTCTGACACTTCCGCCATCTACAATCCGACCCCACCACCCAAGACATTTTTCCATCCCCACCCCTGTCTGCTTTCCGGAGAGACCACTCTCTCCGTGACTCCCTTGTTCGCTCCACGCTGCCCTCCAACCCCACCACAACCGCCACCTTCCCCTGCAACCCCAGGAAATGCTACGCTTGCCCCCACACCTCCTCCCTCACCCCTATCCCAGGCCCCAAGATGACATTCCACATTAAGCAGAGGTTCACCTGCACATCTGCCAATGTGGTATACTTCATCCACTGTACCCGGTGTGGCTTCCTCTACATTGGGGAAACCAAGCGGAGGCTTGGGGACCGCTTTGCAGAACACCTCCGCTCGGTTCGCAATAAACAACTGCACCTCCCAGTCGCAAACCATTTCCACTCCCCTTCCCATTCCTTAGATGACATGTCCATCATGGGCCTCCTGCAGTGCCACAATGACGCCACCCGAAGGTTGCAGGAACAGCAACTCATATTCCGCTTGGGAGCCCTGCAGCCCAATGGTATCAATGTGGACTTCACCAGCTTCAAAATCTCCCGTTTCCCCCACCACATCCCAAAACCAGCCCAGTTCATCCCCTCCCCCCACTGCACCAGACAACCAGCTCAGCTCTTCCCCCTCCACCCACTGCATCCCAAAACCAGTCCAACCTGTCTCTGCCTCCCTAACCTGATCTTGCTCTCACCCATCCCTTCCTCCCACCCCAAGCCGCACCTCCATCTCCTACCTACTAACCTCATCCCACCTCCTTGACCTGTCCGTCTTCCCTGGACTGACCTATCCCCTCCGTACCTCCCCACCTTTCCTCTCTCCACCTATCTTCTTTTCTCTCCCTCTTCGGTCCGCCTCCCCCTCTCTCCCTATTTATTCCAGAACCCTCACCCCATTCCCCCTCTCTGATGAAGGGACTAGGCCCGAAACGTCAGCTTTTGTGCTCCTGAGATGCTGCTGGGCCTGCTGTGTTCATCCAGCCTCACATTTTATTATCTGCTTCCATCTGTCTTGTTACTTCGAAATTGTTTAGTTCAACCGTTCTGCTAAAATCTGCAAGGTAACCATCTTGATCTGATGTTACACAAACAAGTGGTTGGAAGAACATAGCAAGACAGGCAGCATCGGGGGTAAAGGAGAAGTCAATGTTTCAGGTAGTACTCTTCTTTCAAGGTCTACTGGTACATTTTAAACCCTCAAAATTCGAACCCACCTTCATTGCTCCATACACACAATACCTTCAATGCCCTCCAGAAACAATTCTCTTTCTGGATAAGCAGTCTTGAAGAAGAGTAATACCCAAACATTGACTTCTCTTTTCCACCTGATGCTGCCTGGCTTGTTATGCCCTTCCAGCCTCCTGTTTGTCTACCTTGGATTCCAGCATTTGACTCTTGAGCTGATGTTAAATTGTTCTACTTTTGCTCCGAACATTCAGCATTAAACAAATAATATGTTCAATCATTGACAGCATCTTAGATACAGTATTCAAAAACTCATTGCAAACATCATACTGCAGATAATTGCTTTTAGGATGTATAACCAGTTGTCTGGATGGAACACACATATGTCATTTACTGGTGTGAAGCAGGAATCTCTCTTGTGTGTATATATACACAAAATGCACACACATGCACTCACGCATGCACGCACATACACACGCGCATATGCAACCTTTTATCAGCTTTGAATTTGAATTTGACTGAATCTACTTGTTTCAACTGCTAATCCTAAATTACAAATGCCTCAGTGAAAATTCCACTGGAGGATGGTATAAACATAGAACATAGAACAGTACAGCACAGTACAGGCCCTTCATTAAATTAACTCTTGTGTGGATAGTCTCAAATGCAGATTGTTTTTGAAAAAGTTCAGAATCAATGCATTTCAACAGATAAATGTATGAATTGTAAAATGGCTTGCATCATAAACAAAAAAAACAGAAGTGTGCTGAATGACAGCTGAGAAGGAGTTAGTTTAATACATAATTAAACCATAGTCATTTAATCCAGACATAGGCCAGACAGTGGTCAGTTAATTATACATTTACACTTGAAAAGTTGAAATTACACAGCAATGAATTCCAAGATAAGGATGACTTTTAGGTCATTGTGTTATCCTAGTTTTGCAATCAACAGAAAAGAGGACAAAAAGGAGAAGCATACTCTATATTTTTCTACATTCCTTATGAGTTTGAAAGAATGAGCTAATACAATCTGTGCTGAAAGTAAGCATGAATTTGAAGATATCTCAGCCATGTAGACAAAATTCCCAAACTTTGAAATGCTAAGTCTACAGGAGGTGTGAGTGCCCTCTGGTGTTGTACATTGGAAAAATGAACTGACAAAGTTTCATTTTAATGTCACCAATTAAAGCAACAAAATTCCACAATTTATACTGCTCCGTGTTTACTAATTTCTCAGGTTCAATTAATGTCCACTTTCTCTTGGGGCTTTTTGATATTAAAGGAGTGACTTAGAGGATTTCTGATTCTGGGTAAATCTGATCAATGTCTGTGATTAAGATTATTCTACTTCAAAACAGAAGTTACGGGCTGTAGTTTACAGCAGCAGTAAACAATCTTAGGAGTGGAACCAGCTGACAGCAGCTCAATCTGATTCTTTGGGCCATCCGTATGTCGCACATATTATATAAGAAAGACCATTCACGGATGACGTATTTTAAACATCTTGTGAGTGTTGAATGGAAAGGAAATATTTAGCATTTTGATCATGTCTGTTTATAGAATGTGCAGTTAATCCAACCATCTTCCCCAACACCTTTTGAAGGAGACTTGACATTGCATTGGTGCTGGAAACCTGAAGGGGTGTAAGACCAATTTAACTGGAGTAAACTTGGTTCCTGGCATTGGAATGACAATATCAATTTACTGATTTAAAAAAAAATGTTGTAAGCTAAATGTTTGGCCTGCCACTGTACTATTTACATACTGATGAAAAAGGTGAAGCAGGCATAGAGTTGTACAGCACAGAAAAAGGCCCTTTGGTCCAACTTGTCTATGTTGAACAGATAATCTAAATTAATCTAGTCCCATTTGCCAGCATTTGACCCATATCCCTCTAAATGCTTCCTATTCATGGACCCATCCAGATGCCTTTTAAATGCTGTTGTAATTGTACCAGCTTCCACCACTTCCTCATCCCATACATGCATTACCCTCTGTGTGAAAATATTGCTCATAAGCTCCCGTTTATATCTTTCTCCACTCACCTTAAACCGATGCCCTCTGGTTTTGAACTCCCCTATCCTCGGAAAAAGACATTCACTATTCAACCTACTCATGCCCCTCGTGATTTGAAAAACCTCTATAAAGTCACCCCAACCCTCCTATGCTCCAGAGAAAATAGCTCCAGTCTGTCATCCTCTCCCTATGGCTCAACTCTCTAGCCCCGGCAACATCCTTTAAATCTTTTCTGCATCCTTTCAAGTTTAACAATATCTTTCCTATGGCAGGATGACCAGGTTTGAACACAGCATTCCAAACTCATTATTTATATATCACAAATGTGAATGCCATTATTTAATAAGATTTTCACTTTTGGTAAGTGGTCACTGGGGTTCCCAAACCTGTGGAATCTTGCAATCTTAAAGAAGGCAAAAAAAAAGGCTGAATCCATAAAATAATAAAAACCAAAAGAACAGCAGTTCTGAGGCAGGGTCAGTGGACCTGAAACGATAACTCTGACTTTTCTCTTCACAGATGCTGCCAGACCTGCTGAGCTTTTCCACCAACTTCTGTTTTTGTTCCTTAAGATAATGGCCTTAACAGTTCTGTGTGAGAGCCAGGAGCAGGAATGCTATTCCAGTGCAACAGTAATAAGCCCCTCCCAGATATCTGGACATCTCCTGTGATATTCCCCAGTGTGACCAAGACCTTCATCACAGTCTGGTCCTCAGCCTGGGATCTGACTCGGACTGCCTTCTTGTTGGCTCAGGGCATGCAAAGCAGACACCTTGCCCAAGGGGCCTCCAGCTCATCACTCAAGTTGTCTGAGTGTGTCTGTGAACTGTAGAAACAAGAAATTAAAGACAAAAGCAGGAATTGTTGGAAAAGCTCAGCAGGTCTGGCAGCATCTGTGGCGAGAGAGACAGAGTTGGCATTTTGGATCCAGTGACCCTTCTTAAGAACTGATTGTAGCTCGGAAAATGTTGCTATGTACGGTGAAGACAATGTGGAGCTAAGAGGGTTAATTTTTGCAATGGAATATAAAAGCAGGAATGCTTTGCTGCAGCTGTAGAGGGCATTAGTGAGAACAGTTTAAAGTATGACTGCTATTCTCCTTTGAAGCCCAAGGTGAGAAATTGTTGTTTGATTAACTTCTTTTGCTCTTTAATCCCGTCCCTTTCTGATGTAGGTCAAAGGATGTTGACCAAGCCCTAGTTTTCAGATTTTCGTGTTTTGAAATAACCAACAGCAAAAACCTTTGAGATGGAATTGAACATTGCGTTTATTAAAAAAAAATCACAATGCAAGGGATAACAGGGTGTCGAGCTGGATGAACACTGCAGGCCAAGCAGAATCAGAGGAGCAGAAAAGCTTACATTTTGGGTCTGGACCATTTTTCAGAAAGATCTTCTTTGATGCAAGGGAACTTTTGAATGCAATGGAAATGCTTTACTACTCCACCCAGCTACATAAGCACTCGGAAATTAGAGAAAACAGGATAGGAGAGGAGAGAGACAAAACTTGAGTTTTTGCTAAATCCAGAGAAAGTACGTCAGCTCATGTGAGTTACAATTTCTCAGGGATCAGCATCCAATGATTGTGTCCTCAGTCGGTTTGGTCCAAGCAGTCTCCCTGTCTTTGGGATTTCTCTTCGTGCTCTTCGGTAACTTTAAATTTTCCCAAAAAATGTTAAGGGATTATGATCAGTGTAACATTACTGGCAACAGCAAAGTTGAAATGTTGCATTGCCAACATCAGACTCAAGGCGTCTTTCTTAAATGCAGAATATTCAACTCTGTGGAAAAACACCCAATAGGTATTTCCAACTTCTCATCATCTTCTTATAGATTACAGAACCAATACCCACATCATTCACATCAATAGCCACCTCAAATAGCTATCACTGGGTTTGTGGTTAACACGGCTTTCAGCCTGTCAAATACCTACCGACATTTCTCAGTCCAATGAAATTTTCTGCATTCTTTAGCAAAGCAGTCAGTGGAGCAACCATGCTGCCAAACTTTGGTATGAATTTTCAATAAAAAAAACACTCAGCCCCAAGAGCCGTAGTACTTCCCTTTTCATCAATAATATAGGAAACTCCCCAATAACTTGTGTTTACACGTCCTGTGGAGCCATCTGTCCATGTTCAATGATATAGCCTCACAACATGACTTGGGCTTTTGCGACCTCACTCCTAGCCAGGTTTATCATCGAGCCCATCCTCCAAAGTTGATCAAACAATTCTGATAGGTGTTCCAAATATCCCTTCCATATGTGACTAAACATCGCCAAATTGACTATATACACCACACAACTGGGTGATCCTGAAATTATTGGTTAATCTTTGAAATATGACTCATACACTTTTCACACCAAATGGCAAACTTTAAACTACTAAAGTCCATTCAGTATCATGAAAGCCAAAATTTTCTTCTCTTGGATAAAGGTATCTGCCAGCATCCTTTGAGAAAGTCCAACTTTAACATATAAGTTTCTTGTCCCACCTTCTCATTCTGGTGGTCCAGCTGTGGATTAGGATATGAATCAGACTTTGCAGCTTGATTATCTTTGAGGTAATCTACGTATCAACATTGGGTATCACCTGCTTTTGGCACCATCACAATGGGTAAACTCCATTTACTGCGACTCACTTTGATTATAGTGTCTTTGACATGTTTTCAATCTCTTTTTGAACCTGTGCCAAATTTAGAGGGTTAAGCCTATAATAATGTTGCTTAAGTGGAATAGCATTTTCTATGTATACATCATGTATAATCATGTTAGTACATCCAAGCTTATTTCCCACATATCTCTCTGTATGATTTTAATAAGTCTTTTGGTTAAAGGCACCTCAATAATTTACCCCAATTTTTAAGAATTTCTTGATTACCAAATCTAATTTGAGCAATATTAAATTCAAATTTGTCTGGATTTGGTTCTTCAATCCAAGTTGCAATAAATAGCACATTCTCCTTTTGCTTTCCTTCCCTATCAAAAATACCATTTCAGCATATTCACCTGACACAATCTGTAAGTTTTCTTTCTATCTCGTGTTCTTATCAAATAATTCACTTAATTCGATTTAATAAGGCCCATTAAACCTTGCCTTTAAAGGTTAACCACCACTGGTAATAATGGGAATACTTTATCTCCTCTAGCAAAATAATGAATTTTTGATTTCTTGTTTTCTTCCTGTTCCATCACATGCTGTGCGACTTACAAACGTTAATGAGCCAACTCACCCAACTCTGCTTAAACTTTCCCAAAAATTTGACACATAGCCAAAATATGTGGTCTCCAATCTCTTGTTTAGCAAAGTTTCCTTAGTTAATTTCAGTGGTCCTCTGACCTCATTTTGAAAAACTAATTCAAAGGACTGAATTCAGTTGATTCATTAGTTGCATCTCTAATTGTAATAAGTACAAATGCAATTCCTTTATCCCAATCCTTCAGGTAATAAGCCTTCAACATGGTCTTTGAAGTTTGATGCCACCATTCTGATGTTCCCTGTAATTCTGGATGGTATACAGTTGGTTTATATTGTTTTATTCCTGAACTACCCATAATTTCCTTGAATAATTTTGATGTAAAATTTGACACTTGATCTGATTATATCTCTGTGGGTAGTCTGTATCTAGTTAAAAAAATAGCTAGCTCTTTTACAATCCTTTGAGCTGTGATTTTACACAATGGAATGTCCTCTAGAAAGCTGGTAGACACCTCCATTATGGTCAACAAATACTGATGCCCATTTTTTGTTTTGGGAAAAGATCCTACAAAACAATTAAAACCCTTGTAAAAGGTTCCCTAAATGCTGGTATAGGATTGGTGGTGCTGGTTTTATCACGCCTAAGGTTTTCCTATTACCTGACGTGTCAATATTTGTGTCAGTATTTCTTGACCATAATGGAGGTGTCTAACCAGTTTTCCAGAGACCATTCCATTGTGTAAAATTACAGTTCAAAGGATTGTAAAAGAGCTAGCTAAATTTTTTTACTAGATACAGACTACCCATAGAGATACAATCAGATCAAGGGTCAAATTTTACATCAAAATTCAACCACATCGCCATGCAATCCAGGTCAAAAAACAGTTTTGTATTTTGGCTTGAATCTTCCTTATTTCTAAGTCTACTTCCTACTGGTAGCTTATGTGCTACCCACAACACCTTTCTGTAACTGGCTGGCAATTCAACTTGATGATCTTCTGTCCATTTTCATCTGCCTGAATATGTAATGGTCTCCATTTCCTCATCAAGGCCTCAACTTTGAGAAAGTAACATTCAGATACACTCAGATTCTTCTTCTATGTACATTTTTAAAATACAACTGCTTTATTTTTTATCTTTTTTTTGCAATTCAACTCACCTTCCTAAACTCAAAATATCCACTTTGCCCTACACGTGTTCTTGTTTTTCTCAACCATTTGATCTGACATAGTTTCTGATAAACTAAACTTTGACTTCCTTATTTTTATTCTTTGATTTCTCATCCTCTTTCAAACTGTGGCCTTGTGACCTTGTTACCACACAGTCAGAAAAAGTCCAAGGGTAACATTTCAGTTGCCTGACTTTTCAACCTCAGTCGGCATTACTTCCATCAGTGATCCAGCTATATCATTCCCAAGGATAAAATATATCTCGAGAACAGAGAATTTCTCTACAACTCCTATCACCACTTCACTTTTTATCGGACTCTGCAACCTCACCTTATACAATGGAACTTGACTGTTATCAGAGAATCCCTGCAGTGTGGAAACAAGATAGGACAGTGTGGGAGAAAACTGGAGCACCTAGAGAAAACCGAAACAGTCACAGGGAGAACGTGCAAACTCCGCACAGATGGTTGCCCAAGGGCGGAATTGAACCCAGGTCCCTGGTGCTGTGAGGCAGCAATGCTAATCACTGAGCCATCATGCTGCTCCTCTTACTATGAAGTCCACATACTCCTTTTCTGATAATACTCCTTCCAAAATACATGCCTCTTCATCTCTCACTGTCAAAAATTGACTTGTTCCTGTATCTGTTAAAATTTTAATTTCTCTATGTACTCTTTCCCGTACACATGTGTAAACCTGACCCACACAGGTAAATTCTTGAAGAGATGTAGAAACCTTTTTATTATGCAATCTGTGACCAGGCTGTACATTCTTTTACAGCTCTTTTGCTTCCACTGGGATCTCCTTTATTACATTAATAATCCCCACATACTTATCCTCTTTGATCACATCTGTCTTCCCAGTGCTTGTCTTAAACTTCCAACACTGTGTGACTTCATGTGTCCTACTTTATAACAGCAAAGACACCTGAGGGTTTTTCATTTCTGTTACAACTCATGGGTTTCCTTTTTATTCTGTGGCAAACTCTTTACTTTTCCTTTATTACCTGAAGATTTTTTTTCCCTCAACTTCTATCCCTCACAGATTGAAATTGACGTCAGAAGCCAGACTTTTATTTGTGAACAAACTCATAATCATCTGCTATTTCTGCTGTTAATCTTGCAGTCTTAACTCTTTGTTCTTTCATATGAGTTCTTAATACTTCAAGGCATGAAATTTTGGACTCCTCCAAAATAACAAACTCTCTAAAAGCATCATATGTCTTATCTACTTTCAATGCCGTTATCCACCCATCAAAGTTACTTTGATCCTTTCAAACTCTCCAAATACATTCCTAAAAGCGGAGAATTATCACAAAAATGACTATGATTTTTATTTATCCACATTTAGGGTTATAAAATAAAATAAAAGGCTCCAAGATTGAATTATCCAAATTTTTTGACACCTTGTAACTAGCTTCCTCATTTCCACTTATAAGAAAAAAAATCTCTACATTTTAGTTTAGGAAAACAGAAACTGGATTGTTTTCTAATCACGGCTGCTTCATTTCATATTGTAATAAAATCAAAGGATTGCTGTATTTCAACTCGGGTAATAATGTTATTGTGTGTCCTTCAGTACAGCTACTCTGTGGGAAACTGAGTCAATAATAATATAACATATTGTGGAGCTGGAGGAACACAGCAGGCCAGCAACATCAGAGGAGCAGGAAAACTGATGTTTTAGATCGAGGCCCTTCTTCAGAAATGGGGAGGGGGAAGGGAGCTCAGAAATAAATAGAGAGAGGAGGGATGGGGCAGGGGAAGGTAGGTGGGATAGTTATAGGCGAGTGCAGGTAGGGAGTGGTGGGGATTGGTCAGTCAAGTGGGACGAGTGGATAGGTGGGAGAGAAGATGGACAGGTGTGTCAGATCAAGGAAGCGGGGATGAGAGTGAAGGTTGGTTATGGCATGAGGCCGCTGGGGGGAGCCAGGGGAGATTTTGAAACTGGGAAGGTCCACATTTAAGCCATTGGGCTGTAGGGTCCTGAGGCAGAATATGAGGTACTGCTCCTCCGGTTCCCCCTCCACCATTTCTGAAGAAGGGTCCCAACCCAAAACGTCAACTTTCCTGCTCCTGTAATGCTGCCTGGCCTGCTGTGTTCCTCCAGCTCCACAATGTGTTATCTCTGACTCCAGCATTTGTAGTTCTTGCTATCTCTGAGTGAGTTAGTAATGAATTGCAAATAGGGCATATTCATCATGAGTTAATTCCTACTACAAGAAAATGGTCACTGAGGTGAACCTAGAGGCTGGCATTAGCCAAGACCTCAGCTGGGGACTACGGCAAAGGGAGTAGCCAGGAAAACTGGAAGGGGGTGGGAGGTGGAAGGAGGGATGCAGGCACCCTTTAAGAACCGTTGTAACTCCTGAAGTGGATGTGTTTGGACTGTGGCATTTGGTGAGCAACTGCTTGCAAATGAGGAAGAGATGGAAGCAACTTACCTTGGCAGGCCAGAGGGAAGCATTCCTACTACTCCTGACTTAATTAACTGTTGGAACATGCAATCCCTACTATTCTTCAGGAAAATCTGGCCAGTCTGGATTTCTTTTAATTGGAGATCAAATTTGAGACATCTAACCACGTTGAAATATTTAAATAAGGTATCTACCTCTTTGGAGCAGCTCAGCTGACTGTAGCCTCACCTTTGCTATATTTCCTTTGTTAAAACTGTGAGTAAGTGTGCATAAGTTCGATGTGAATTGTTCAGGTTTAAATCTAATATTTTAATATCCCATTCAACCCAAACCTGCCACTTTTGTGAGTTACAATTTTCCTCACAGTGTGAGCATTTCTCTCACATCCCATTTTCTATTGAAGTAAAAATATGTTATTCAGCTACTTTTGGTCTTTTTCACAATGACTGTATTTAGCAAAACACTGCCCAGTATCTGGAATGTATTCACTCAAACCGAATACACGTTGGTTTGATGCACAAGTTTGTTGTCAGTTAGTGCCTATCAGGTTTCATTCAGATTCAAAAGCTGACGGAGTGTAGACTGCACTTCATTTGCTAGCATTGTCATGTCAGCTGGTTATGGGTTCAATTCCCATTCCCAAATCTCCAGTCTATAATACAGGCTGGCATTTTAATAAAGGTTGCTCTCAAAGAAGTGTCTTGTTTTTGGATAGGAGTTTAAAATTGAAATCTGGTGTTCCTTCTCAAGTTGGTTTAAAAGATTCCAAATCACTTGGAAAAAGAACATGGGAGCTCTCATCAATACCCTTTACAGGAAAAAAAACTTAACCTTCAACAAATACGGCAAGGATGGCTATTGAGTCATTATCTCATTGCTGTATCTGAATTGGCTGCCATATTTTTTTCATGACTACACTTTACAGTACCTTGGTGGTCGTAAAGCATTTTGTGATGTTTCAGGTGATAGAGATACAATGTATGTTCAGGTTATTTCTTCAACCATGTTGCGATCTTTGGAAATCAGCCTTTTCCAGTGAACTTTGACAGCTTTTTTTTATTTGCCAAGTAGAAAACACCACTCAAAAGAAGAAGAAGAAGAAAAAATCAATGTTTTTAAAGGCTATTGCCTTGTTTAAAATAATAAGTAGCCAGGGCATCATATGCAATGTCAAAAAATGTTTTATTGTAGTATTTAAAAGAACCCACAGTGAGTAAGCCAGCATTTTTGGATTAAAATTCAGAATGTGATAGATGGAGCAATCAAAACAAGTTCAATTACCATAATTACCATGGGATCAGCAATCGATTTTAATTTTTTTTATGCCTTAGCTACATTACTGGCCTAACCTACTGCAAATCTCATATTATTGATTTAAGCAAATCTATTTCTATCAATGGTAACTCAATTGAGTATTATTCCTACTTTCCCAGCTTCCTATCAACCAGGCTAATCAAATTTACCTTCCAATTAAAAGCTTTTCTATTCCTCTAATGTAATAATTTTAGCACCAAAAGCTTGTCTGTAAAATTTAATTTCTACCAGGTTTATTAAGAAAAAATACAGGAGTCAGCAGTGAAGAAGTAAGCAACAGGTGGAGCGGGGGTCCAGAAGGAGAGAAAGACTGTTAAGCAAGGAAAGGTATGCATAATGGTGAGCAAAGGAGAAAGAAAAGCAGTCAATGGGGTCCATAAGTAAGTGAAAATGGGCTGGCTATTCTGAAAACAGCCCATGCCATCACGTTGGCTGAGGCTCTGGGGATTGGTAAAAGGCATTGATGAATGTGCTGAGGTACCAAAATTATTGAACTCTGTATTGAGTCCTGAATGCTCACCA
Organism: Stegostoma tigrinum; assembly: GCF_030684315.1. Taxonomy (NCBI): domain Eukaryota; kingdom Metazoa; phylum Chordata; class Chondrichthyes; order Orectolobiformes; family Stegostomatidae; genus Stegostoma; species Stegostoma tigrinum. The sequence goes on from NC_081374.1 coordinate 34,366,510, forward strand.
AGTGGAAAACGAGATGAGATTCTTTGAGCTTGTGCTGAGCTTCACTGAAGCATTGAAGTAAGCCTGAGGCAGAGATGTGGAACTGCAGGAGTTACAGGAGATGCCAAGAATATATTTTGCATCAGTCATCACTGTGGAGAAGGATATAGAAGTCTGAGAATGTAGGGAAATAAATAGTGAAGTCTTGAACAATGTCCATATTACTGAAAAGGAGATGATGAACATCTTAAGATGCATAAAGGTGGATAAATTCCAGGTCCTGATCAGGTGTACCCCAGAACTCTGTGGGAAGCCAGGTAAGTTATTGCTGGGCTCTTTGCTGAGTTATCATCAATAGCCAGAGGTGAGGTGCTAGAAGACTAGAGGCTGACTAACGTGGTGCCACTATTTAAGAAAGGTAGTAAGGAAAATCCAGGGAAATACAAATGGTGAGCCTGGCATTGGTGGATGGCTGGTTGTTGGAGGGAAACCTGAGGGCAGGAGCTACATGTATTTGGAAAGGCAAGGCTGATTAGGTATAGCCAACATAGCTTTGTGCATGGGAAATCATGTGTCACCGTGTCACTAACTTGATTGAATTTTTTGAAGAAGTAACAAAGAGGATAGGTGAGGGCAGAGTTGTAGATGTTATCTATACGGACTTCAAGGCGTTTGACAAGGTACCTCATGGTAGACTGGTTAGCAAGGTTATATCACATGGAATACAGGGAGAACTAGCCATTAGGATACAGAACTGGCTTGAAGGTTGAAAACAGAGGGTCACGGTGGGGTGTTGCTTTTCGTACTGGAGGCCTGTGACCAGCGGCGTGCTACAAGTTTCGGTGCTGGGTCCACTGCTTTTTGTCATTTATATAAATGATTTATATGTCAACATGGGGAGATATGGCTAGTAAGTTTGCAAATGACACCAAAGTTGGAGATGTAGTGGACGTTGAAGAAGATTAGAGTACAACAGGATCTTGATCGGATGGGCCAATATGCCAAGCAGTGGCAGATGGAGTTCAATCTAGATAAATGTGAGGGGCTGCATTTTAGAAAGGTCATGGGGAGTGTTGCTGGACCTTGGGGTGCAGGTTCATAGTTCCTTGAAAGTGGAGTCACAGGTAGCTAGGATAGTGAAGTAGGTGTCGGAATAAATGACTGCAGATGCCGGAATCTGTACTGAACACAACAAATGCTGGAGATCACGGCAGGTTAGACAAGCGTCCTTGGAGACAGAGTAAGCTAACATTTTGAGTTTAGATGACTCTTCATCAAAGCTGAAGTAAGATGTGGAGGGGACAGCATTTATGCCAAATTTTGGAGGGATGTGTAGTTAGTGGGTGCAGGGTGTTGGTGAAAACAAGATGTTGATAGTTCAGATTAAGTGATTGGAATGTGAGAATATATGTTTCCTGCCAAACTTGAAAGGTCAGTGACTGGGATAAAGGGAGAGGAGGACTTGATAGCAAGCTAAAAGAAAGAGAAGAAATGGCTCACAATTAGCTTATTATCATGGGATATGGGCCAAATGCTGAAAAACGGGACAAGATTTATTTAGGAGTTGACCAAAGAGTCTGTTTCCATGCTGTATATCTCTATGATTGAACAATTCTATACAAGCCAGGAAACACTGTGGTGTGTTGAAATAGCAGACAACCAAAAGCTCAGGGTCTTTTTTGCAGACAGAATGTGAGTGTTCTGCAAAGTGGTCACCCAGCCAATGTAGAGAAGACAACTTTGTGAACAGCAAATGCAGTAGAATAGATTGAGTGAACTGCAGGTAAAGCACTGATTCATCTGGAAAATGTGTCCGAGGCCTAGGATAGTGAAGAGGGCAAGGACTACCCCTTCTGCAGTTGCAGGGGAAGGTGCCCGCAGGGTGTAGAAAGGAGCTGGGAATGGAGGGAGACATGAAGCAGGGTTTTCCAGAGGGAATGGTCCCTGTGGAATGCTGACAAGAGAGGGATAGGGAATAGGGGCATGATGGGGGCATCGTGTTGGATTTGACAGAAATGGCAGCTTATGATCTTTTGGATATAGATACTGATGAGGCACAATGAGAGGACCAGGGGGCCGTATCAGTGTTGGAGGATGGAAGAGAAAGGATGAGGATAGAAGTGTAGGAAACAGGTCGGAAATGGTTGAGGGCTCTGTCAACCAGGCTGGTAAGGAATTTTTGGTTGAGTAAAATGGTGGACATTTCTGAGACCCAACCATAGTCAGTAGAATCATCAGAACAGACGCAACAGAGGTAGAGAAATTGGGAGAATGGAATGGCATCCTTACAATAAACAGGGCGTGTGAATGTATTGTCCAGATAAATGTGAGGGTCTGTGGGTTGTGGTGGATATTGCTCACCAGCCTATCTTCAGAAATAGAAACAGATCTCGAGGAATCAGGGATGGACCAGGTGAAGGTGAGAGAAGGGTGGAAGTTGTGAGGAGAGTTGATAAAATTTTCCAATTCCAAATGAGAGAGGGGAGCAACATCGATGATGCCATTGACATACCAGAGAGACAGTTGTGGGTAGGGACGCGAGTAGGATGGAACAAAGAATGTTCCACATAACCCCACCAAGAGACAGGCATAACTGGAGCCTTTGAGGGTACCCATGGCTACACTTATGATCTGACTAAAGTGAGAGGAGTTAAAGGAGAAATTGTTCAGAAAATGAGGACGAGCTTAGCCAGGCAGAGGTGGGTGGTGGTGGAGGGGTTTTTATTGTAAGAAGTGGAGAGACTATCCTGATGAGGGAATGGATGTGTAAAGGGATTGCACGTTCATGGCGAAGAGGGGACAGCTGACATCTATGAGCTGGAAATTCTGAAACTGATGTAAAGCATTCAAAGAATCGTGGATGTAACCGGGAAAAGACCGGGCAAGGGAAGCAGAAAATTGAGTCAAGGTGGGAAGAGATAATTTCCTTGGGACAGGAGCAGGTGGAAACAGTTGGAGCTGTTGCCAGTCACGGAGGAATGAGATGAGCCTGTGGAAGTGAGTTTTGGCAAATAAACGCTAGCAACAACAATGGTGGTAATGATGGTGAACAAGAAGAAGGATTAGAATGGAAATTTTGTTGGACAGAGGAGCAGAACTTCTTCAAGGTGAGCATATCTGGAAGAGATGTTGTAGGTGAGTGGTGAGTTAAACGCTAAAATAAAGCAAAGAACTGGAGACGCTGGAAATCGGCAATGAGAATGCAAATTGCTAGAAACATTCAGCAGGTCTGGAAACATCTGTGGAGAGAAAGCAGAGTTAATGTTTCAGGTCCATTTTCAGAACTGATACTAGCTAGGAAAAAGTGGAATATATGCTGAAGATGGAGGGGTAAAGGAGTAAGCAATAGGGGCAGATGGAGCCCAGAGGGAAAGAAAGACTGTAGGGCGGACAAAGGGATGGATAATGGTAAGTCAGGAAGAAAGGCTACTAATGGGGGCCAAGCATAAGCAAAAATGGGTTGGCTGTGTCACGATGGTTATATCTGACATACTGAGCAGATTATCCAACCCATACAAAGACCAAGATATTCCTCTCAATTTATAAGCTAACGATCTAGTCTATAAATTTGAAGATGTTCTCAATGCTTTCTGGCACACCTTGGCCAGAGACAGTCTGAATGGTTTGCACTAGGCTGAAGATGAGTAACTCCAAGAGTTAGAAATGCTTGTTCATCGGGATGGCATAACTGCAGATCAGGTGTACTTGAGAAGATTCTTTCATTTTGAACGGACAGAGATTATTTTGGTAGATGATGAGGAATCATTTTCAAGCATGAACAAGTGCTAATGGTAAAAGCATTATGTCCAAGATAGCAGTTCATGTTTGACCAGGGAACAATGGGTATTGAATACACAAGCCTAGAATACACTGTGTGCATCTGTGTACTGGTCAGGAGGTTCAATCAGGATGCACGAGAGGCACGTCAAACATGACAAGTCCAATAGCGAACGAATCCTTTACACCTTCTCGATGCTTCATCTCTCCCTGAATAAAGTAACGACAGATCTATTCAGAGTTGACAAGAAATATTAAGCCTTTGTGGATCACTTCTCCACATTTCACTTTGTTCAATGACTTAACAACACAACAGGTGTACCATTACTGACAGAATGAATGTTATTTTTGGTTTATTCAGTATCCTGGAATGGATGGTGTCTGACAACAGCCTACAATACACTGACAAGTCAATTCAAGTTCTCTACTAAACAGGGAGTAGCACATATCACATATCACTCCACTCCACTATCAATGCACAAGTAGGAGCAGAATGAATACCATCCAATCAATGATTATTATGTGATGAGCAACAAAGCAAGATTCTTGAGCTGAATTGCTGCATTTCTGTGCAATGCGACTGGAGATGGGATTATCAGCCCTGGGAAATATTATGTGAGAAAGGCAAGTATGAATGCTGTTACCCAGCAATGAATTATTTCACCACGCAGAGACATGGAACATTCTTCTTAAAGGACAATTGAGAAAGAGGTATACAATGCATGAGCAGGAATAGAACTGTGTGTTGGGCAGGGAGTGTGAGTTTGAACTCCAAAACAAATATTTGGACACCAGCAGAGATTTAGAAAATATGCAAGCAGCCGAGATCCTACTAAATCAATGCTGGTCATGCTGTTGCGTTCTAAGGGAACAAAAGCCAGCTCAGACCAAGGTAGAGCATTAAAATGAGAATGAGAAAGAAAACGCTGATAGTGTGGTGCTATGGAATGGCAGCAACTAGCTGCAAGAAAACAAAATGTTGTCAAACGAGTGCAACAGTGAACAATATATACCTCTTCAGATGACTACTAGTTCAGGACAATTTGTCAAACCTCCAAAGCGTTCTTTTTGAAGATGAAATTCTAGTCTCCTAAACTTTGTTTAACCCAGTTGTATAAGTGCTAATTTGACAAAACATTCTTATGTACAATTATGTATATCTGTTTTGGACAATCCTTGCATCATTGATATTGGGGATATGTTGCGTTTTGCTTCATGGGCAGTATATCAGTATACCTTTAAGAAACATGCTCATGACAGCAATATTGTATTATAACACGCAGCTTGAGGATATAAGGTTCTCAGATTCTATCCTAACCGGGAATATTTGTAGCATGACACTCAAATAGAAGCATACTGCTCTTTGTAACCTCATAGAATACTGTTAGCTTTGATAGTCATGTGCCTGTTTAATGTAACTTTTGAATTTAATGGTTAGCTGGAAAGGTGGATTGTATTACCATAATCACTGTTACAAGTCTGTTGGATTCTTCAGTGCTACAATATCCACACCCAGTTTCTTATTTTAAAGGAGATAACAAAAAAAGTCACATCTGATAAAATATCACGTTGGAGGCAAATTCACTTTAAAGCCTGCCTATAAAGTTGGTCTCCTGCCACTTTCTGGGGTCTGCAGACCACCTGGAAAATCTCTTTATAAACTGGCTTTACTCAGCTTTTAATGTGTTTAATAGACAATATGCTAATTGACAGCATGTAGTCTTTCTTTCCTATATCCTGCCTCTAGAAAACTGGGCCCTTACTGTAAAATTTCACTTGGTTTACTATTACCAGACCTGAAGCAAGTGAAAAATTCTGCCTGTGCCTTTATTTGATATTTTTCTCTTGTTTTAGCTTTCAGCTAGAAACATGTCTGGAAAGTAACAAGCAGTCATAATATGAACCTTTCTGCAATTATACAGTGTCATGTTAAACCCTGCATCAGTTATTAAACATGAAGGATTTAATATCTAAAGAAAACAGCAAAACCTTCTAACTGTGTTGTGCCAAATACATTCTTTAGATGTCACCATAACACTTGTCAAATTATTCTTAGAGCTATCCAGTTCAGATACAAATTAAAGCTTCTTCGACGTATTCTCTGAAATTTTAAACTAAAAGAGAGATTGGGGCGTGGAGTGGCGATGTAGTCTTGTGGAGGAGAGTCCAGGCAAAGGGAGGTTTGGATACACAAAGACAAAAGATCAAAGTACTGCAATGGTATAATGATATGGAAAGGCAATCAGAATGGCACTGGAAAGGACAAAAAGTTGTACATTAGTGGCTATGGTCATGACAGCAATTAGTGGGTAAACAAATGTAACGTTTTTTATTTGAATACACAAAGCAGCTGCGGTAGGGTAGATGAATTAGTAGCAAATTTACATCTCATCATCCTTACAAGTAGTTATAGGGTGCTCAAGCATGAGGGATAAATACTTCAGGGTACACTATTTCAGAGAGGTGGCCTTGATAATAAAAATCAACCTACAGGTGTTGGTGAGAAAGGATTTGATTCCATGAAGTTGCATTTCATGAAGTTAATCTTAAATAAGGCCAATTTCAGGGATATGAAATGAGAAAACATGATTATTTGAGTAAATAGACTAAATGGAAATTGACAGAAAAATTTAAACTGTAATGTTCAACAGACATTTAGGTAAACAGCAAACAATATTTGTGATAATGGGAACTGCAGATGCTGGAGAATCCAAGATAATAAAATGTGAGGCTGGATGAACACAGCAGGCCCAGCAGCATCTCAGGACCACAAAAGCTGACGTTTCGGGCCTGGACCCTTCATCAGAGAGGGGGATGGGGAGAGGGAACTGGAATAATTAGGGAGAGAGGGGGAGGCGGACCGAAGATGGAGAGTAAAGAAGATAGGTGGAGAGAGTATAGGTGGGGAGGTAGTGAGGGGATAGGCCAGTCCAGGGCTGGACTGACCTATCCCCTCCCTACCTCCCCATCTATACTCTCCTCTCCACCTATCTTCTTTTCTCCCCATCTCCGGTCTGCCTCCCCCTCTCTCCCTATTTATTCCAGAACCCTCACCCCATCCCCCTCTCTGATGAAGGGTCCAGGCCCGAAACGTCAGCTTTTGTGGTCCTGAGATGCTGCTGGGCCTGCTGTGTTCATCCAGCCTCACATTTTATTATCTAGCAAACAATATTTATCAGCTTTTAGTGCTTGCAAGAAATAACAATCATATTTGTTTATGGATGAAATTGCATGTTCTTCTGCCTGTTTCTAGTCTATAAACATCACTTAAACATGCAATTGTTACAATATGGTGAGTCTATTTTGAATGATTTAAATCAAATAGCTCACCAGGCAATAAATGGCACTTAAAATTTGTGATAAAATTTTAAATGATGTATTTTGTCCTTTTTCATGCATTTTCCATTTGGAACGCAGTCAGTTAAAATGTGAAAATAATTGTCATTTTTCTACACATGATAACCATCAAATTAACAAACTACCATCTATTCTTAGATAAAGTTAGTCCTCATGCTGCCGTATCCTTACCGTAAGATCAATACAACAAATTTCACTCATAAGAAGCAAGTACTAGCTGCTAGAAATAACAGAAATTTCCCTGGGAATTTTCATCTTCCCAAGTTAATCTTTGAGGAAAGCTAATTCTTGGAGTGAAGCAGGGTTGAGGGCTTAAAATAATTCTAAGGCTTTTCTAACATTGTGCAAAGGTGAATCTGATTTTACTTAGTTAACGTATCCTTAAACCAGCATTTTAAAAAAAAGTCTATGTCATATGATGGAAGAAAGAAAGGATAAACTTGCAATAGAGCAAGTGCAGCAAAGGCTAACATGGAATGGAGGCTTGTCTTATTCGGAAAGATTAAGGAAACTGAGTCTCTATTCTCCAGAACTTAAAAGAGTGAGAATCAATCTTGCTGTAGCAAACACAATTGTCACAGGGCTCAACAATGTATGCTCATATACTTCTACAACATTGCAGATGCAATAACAGTGTTTCTCTTGACTCGAGCAATTTGAACCAAGGACCAGTCTCAGAGTAAGGTACTGGCCATTTAGGATTGAGGTGGGAAATTCAGATGTCAGTAAATTGTTGGAATTCTCTCACCTAAGGGATGATTGAGGCTCAGTCATTGAGTATATTCAAGATGGAGATCACCAGATTTTGTATATTAATGGAAGGAAGAGGCTGTACTTACATATAAAAGGCCAGGAAGGCAGAGATTTCAAGTGATGTGCAATGGAAGGAATTGTGTGGCCTCTCATTTCCTTTTTTCCAATAATTCTGACAGTTGTTGCTGCACTTTGCAGTTTATTTGTGCAAGCTACAGAACTACTGTTCATCAGTGAATAGATAGCAACTGTTTTCATGATTACCCATTGCTCTGAAGTCAAAAGGACAGGAAACATGCACAGCTAGAGAGGAAAGACACTTAAAAAGTTGAATATTTCTTTGAAATAGTAAGAACTGCCGATGCTGGAGCCTGAGAGAACAAGGTGTGGAGCTGGAGGAACACACAGGCCAGGCAGCATCAGAGGAGAAGGAAAGCTGACGTTTCAGGTCGGGACCCTTCTTCTTCAGATTTTCTGAAGAAGGATCCTGACCAGAAACTTCAGTCTTCCTGCTCCTCTGATGCTGTCTGGCCTGAATGTTTGCTTTTTTTTGGGACTTTTTCGCAAGAAAAATAGCAGTTTTGAGGTGGAACAAAGAGAGAATAGCAAACCACTGGTGTCAGTAAGATTGAGCTTAATTTTTCAGTAAGCTGTTGAAATGAAATGTGCGTGAGAACAACCAGTTGGAATATAAAAATGTACAATTCAATTTTCAGGTGACCCAATATTCATTTCCATTTAAGGCAATTTGACCACTAGTGTCTATGTAGCCTAATTTACAGCCAGTGCCACAAACATTGGCTTCATCTCATTATTCCCATTTAAGGAACCAGCTAATCAGACTTGTATAGCAGCAGGTTAGAAATAAGATTTGCAATTATGCATGGGCAACGCATGTTAGCCTTGCATGGCCCAGCCACCCCATGAATGATTATTGTTTTAAAACAGACATAATTAACACAAAACACTTAAAATAATGGAATCTTTACTCATACATTTGACATGAAAATTGACTTTCAGCAAGTTCCAATCAGCCAACATGTGAACACATGCCTACAATGAAATCAGAAAGTGCATTTAAATGCAAGAAGCCGTCCTGCAGTCTGGTGGCATTATTGTCACTGTGAATGATAGCAGTAAGCAAACAGATTTTAATGAAGTAAATTCGGTGTTGTTTGGAGAAATGGTAATCCCTATAGTGTGCGATATACACATTGACCTCTCAAGCTTTGAAAACCCTTCCAAAAACAGTAGTCGACTTGTACAAGTGGAAACTGTGAACCACTAGTGTTAATGTGGGAGCCTGCCATATGAAATATTTAAGAACTACACTGGCAGCTCAACTTAAGTCGATATGCCATTTAAGGTAACACTTCTCTAAGCATAGTTTGAGCCACAATGATAATGGTAGGAATCTTCCAGTCACCAGAAACTTGGAGAGAGGAAATACTGTAGTGTTCTCATTTGCTGTCAGTAGTTTGCTGCTATTTTAGGTGGTTTGAATCACCCCCAGATCCCTGGTTCTGACACTGGACCTATTTAGAAATGTGAAATGAAGAAGGCAATGAACAGGTGGAGCAGGGCAAAAGAATCACTGTGTTTATTAAATACAAAAGGTAAGGACAATACAAGAAATGAAAGGCAAATGCAATAAACGGTAAAATTGAGACAATCTATGCAGAGGACAGCATTAAATATGCTATGAAAATTAAACACAGGTTAACCACTATTAGAACCTAAACAGCAATTTTAAATACAGAAACTTTTATCAATTTCCCTAGCCTGTTCTGTTCTAAATAAATTCAACCCAGTAGAAAAAAAAGTGGCCACCATTTTCCATGACAGAGCAGACCGGTCGTGAGTTTAACCTGAGGGTCACCATGCTTCAGGCAAGGCGGAAGATTGAGAATGAAGTATCTTCACGGTGATGTCGGCTAGTACAAAAATTAAACATGCACTGTTGGCACGAGTCTGCATTACAAACCACCCACCCACCTGGCCAACTGAGCTAATGTATGTACCTTAGTCTCATCAATCTTTTGCCATAACTTCTTCTATCCAGTCTACAGAATGTCATTGCCACAAGATAGCAGGTCAGGAAAAAGAAAGAATGATTGAATCGGGTCAATGAAGTGAAGGTGAAAATCCTGGAGACCCTTTCCTAGCAGCACTGTAGGTGTACCTAGGCACTATGGCCTCAAAGGTTCAAGATATCAACTACCTTCAAGGGCAATTAGGGATGGATAATCAATACTGGTCTGGTCAGCAACATCCACACCCTGTGAATATAGGTAGGAAAGCAATTGATTCAAAGATAAGAGTGCTACTTACTGGCACCCACTGACACTCTCTATTGCTGCACCGTGTAGCAACACTTGTTCAGGTCATTAATAACTAATGTCTCTCAAACCCTGGCCTGAGCTGTAATGCAGGCACAGTGGGTGGGGGGGGGGGGGGGGGGCGGTGGGGTGGAAGCATCCGGAAGAATCATGCGTGGGTAAAGACATAGATAAAACAGGCACCAGAGCCTTACATGAGTATGTTAATTAGAGTGCAGTTTTTTGCACAGGATACAGGTAATGTCAATTATTTGTGTATTCTTGATGGAACTGGTAACCTGGCAATGTCAGCTCATGCAAATATCGTTTGCTAGTTTTCATGCACATACAATTTATTTTAAATAATAGAGGAAAACTGGGAGATGTGTTAGACATGCCTTAATGCAGGAGTGCAATGTTCTGTTGGTGATCAGCTATAGCTCTAGACATGTTAGGGCTCTCCAATTTCCTCACCAACCCCTGTCAGCACCCCCATTAGGCCAAAGCTTTATGTTCAATGCTGAGTCTATGTACTGTCTTTGTTACAAAGCAAAGAGGATTGTACTGGGTGGGGAAGAGGGCTACATACCTGGAAACTACGAAACCTTGTGAAACATGATTATTTGCTGCAGACTCCAAGAGCTTGTTCCATGAGAGTCTGATTATATCATTCAAGCATGGGATGGAGTATCTGAAATAATTCTCAGAGGATAAGCTCTTGTACCCAAGATGTCATCTTCATATTTGCTGTGTGGAAACAGGGAATGGATGGAATGGTAGATCATTTCAGGTAAAAACATTATCAGTATCAACATGGTTGACTCAGTGCTGGTGATAAAGCAACAGTTCTACATCAGAGTAGAAACCCTTGTGATTCACAGGGGGAAAGGAGTTTTTTAAATGACCCTGCAAGGTACCCTGGGTATATTGAAATTAGAAGCATATATTCAACAGTAGACTTGCTGCTGCTTTCAGACATCCACAGGTAAGTGAACTTGTATCAGTGATAATGGGAACTGCAGATGCTGGAGAATCCAAGATAATAAAATGTGAAGCTGGATGAACACAGCAGGCCCAGCAGCATCTCAGGAGCACAAAAGCTGACGTTTTGGGCCGAGACCCTTCATCAGAGCCACAAAAGCTGACGTTTCCGGCCTAGACCCTTCATCAGACCCCTCTGATGAAGGGTCTAGCCCCGAAACGTCAGCTTTTGTGCTCCTGAGATGCAGCTGGGCCTGCTGTGTTCATCCAGCCTTACATTTTATTATCACAGGTAAGTGAACTATTGGCTTTACCTGGAAAGGATTCTGTCAAATGCCACAAATGTGGATTGAAATGTGTCTGTCTGTGAGGAGCTAGAAACAAAGATTTTGAGTTAAAACCAGTAAATGCTGGAAACACTCAGCAAATCAGGATGTTTTGCATCTGAGCAACTCTTCCACTGTGAGGTGCATGGTAAGGACCTCTCACCCAGCCTTTAATGGAGACAGTTATCTCCCATGTTCCTCGTGTAACTTTGATTATATTTGATTTATTCTCATCACATGTTGCTAAGTACAATGAAAAGTTTTGTTTGGCATGCAGTGTATAAAGATCATAACATGCAAAGCTACAAAGATCATAGGGTGGTTGAACAGAGTGAGAAATACAAAGAGTATAAACTAGAATACAAAAAAAGCACAACTAGCTAACAATTGGTATTAAAATAATTATTTTTTAAAACACAGAAGACTCTCCATCTTTAAGTAGACCAGACTAATAATCAAGGAGACCAGTCTTAGGTTGAAACTTTACAACATGGTAAACAGGGTGGGATCTGAAGATTTTGCGACATGATAGTAGTGGTAGAACCCACTAAAGAAATGTGTATAACAATGAAGAAAGAAATTGATTTATAGATCCAACTGACAAGAAGAGCTACCAACTGACTTGAAGCAAGAAGTGAAGAAAACAAAAGCAAAGCTTACTTACCAAAATGTTCCTGCTTCTAGATTTAAGTCAGAACTAAGGATTGGGTAAAAAGACACTAAAGAAAAGCAAACAAAATGGTTTGGAAAATAACATTGAATCTACAGTTGAATAGAAATCTTTGGAAATTCTGATACCAACGGGGTCATGGGGCAAAACCAGGAGGGTGAGGCATAAGGATCATAGTTTAGAACATTTTTCTTCATTCATTGATGGGTTATGAGTGTTGCAGGCTGATAAGCATTCATTGCCCATTTCTAGTTGCCCTTGAGATGATGGTGGTGAGCTGACATCTTTAACTGCTGTAAGCTAGTGGTTGTAGGGACAGCGATGATGTCATTATAGAGGGCATTTCAGGATTTTGACCAGTGATGCTGAAGGATTGGTGATGTATTTCCAAATTATAATGGTGCGTAGTCTGGGGGGATCTTGTCTATGATGGTGTTCTCAAGTATGTGCTGCTCTTGCCCTTCTAAATGGTTGTTGTGCTTGGACTGGCCATGTTAAATTGACCCATTGTGTCCACAGATGTGTAGGTTAGGTGGATTATCGAGGGTAAACATGGGATTATGGGGGCAGACTGTGGTCTAATCTACCCTGATCTATTTAAAAGCTGCATCGCGTAACATACCATCTTGCAAGTTGGCATCTTCACCACCTACTCAGCTGGCAACCTGGTACCTTAAATGTTTGTCACCTTTATCCTGACCCATCTGGCATCCTAACTTCTCCCCAGTAGACATCCTATTAGTCTGGCGCTCTAGCTATCTGGTACCCTAACCACCTACAGACAATGATTATAGCATTCGGTCCCTGGCATCCTAACCCCTACACAGTTGGCAGACAATCTACCAGACACCTTAACCACCCCTGGCCTCAAAGCACCTGAACAGTTACCTTATGTACTTATGGTTGGACAGCAGCTGTCAAAGTGGTGATCTGTACTTTGCAACTTTAGAATGTAGCAGCTGACTGCTGTGGAAAGGGGGCATGGATTGCTTTCTTCTGACAGACCTTGCTACAAAAAGCTATCAGAATGGAAGTAAGATTATATATTTTTGAGGGAGCCCAGTGTGAAGTGTCCTGTCAGAAATACAATGCTCCTTGCTTTTGTAAGAAACAATCCGCAGGAGATTGCCACTTCCTGGAAAAAATCAGCCTGTCAGGAGCAACAAATATGTTGTTGGGAATAATTATTCTGCTTGTTTCTAGTGAAATTCTCAGTCAGTGTCTGCCAATAATTTTAAAAGGCTTAAATTTAACAATAATTTCAAAAAGCCTTACTTCAGCAACCATCTGTGTCCAATCAATCCATTGTAATGCAAATAATAGTCCTATATAGTTTGGTGAGTTCATGGATTGGAATTCTTTTATTTAAAGGCTTGCACTCTAATCTTTCTTTGCTCACCATTGGTTAGTAGTTGGCATTAGATAATTTTGGTCTGGCAGGATTCCAAGGCAAAGAGTAACCAGTAAAAATATCTGAGGCTAAGTGCTCTTTGTCACCTTGATGTAACCTAGATCATCCTTTCATGGATGACATAAGCCTCACATTCATTACAATACTCCAGACACTGCAGTGTAATTCTTCTGCAATTGCTCAGTTGCTATTTTCCTGACCTTGCATTTGTTGCCAGGATAAACAAGAAAACAAAGTTAAAGCCGACACCTGTTTCACGTAATATCATAGTCGCTAAGGAGCATTAAACCTATGGGTCACCAATGGACCTGAATTTTTGCTCCATCAGTAGAAGCCCTTTTTATTGAAGTTCTTATTTAACAATAGACTAGATGTATTTCTGTGTGGTTTATTGAATTACCGAGGCCAGAACTAAGCCCTGCATTTGCTGCTAAAGCTTCTTCGCAATTTAAATGCAAATTGACAAATAAAAGAGATCATTTACAACACAGAGGATCCCCAAATTACTAATGTCTGATTCATGTATGCTTGTACTTACGAACGTGATCTTATGTGTGGGTTAAGTTTGAAAGATCTGACATACAAATTTTCCCTGTACTCATGAACAGCTATTTTACATAGTCCTGCATTGAGCTCTGACTTATGAATGGATTCAAGAATGGAACTGGTTTGTAATTTGAGTACTGCCTGCAGTTAATTATGATCTTAAGGAAATATTTCTCAAACAAGCAGTGCGGTGAAAGTTTTGCTTCGATATGTTCACTGTCCTGTTGTGCTATAGATCAGAGGTTTCAAAGAAGCTGCTGAAGAAGGCCTGGAGTTGCTATAGTTCATCTTGTAGATGTCACACACTGAGGCTACTTTGTGCCTGTGATAAAAAGACTGAATGTTTAAATTGCCACATGGGCTTCCATTGAAGCTTGCTGCTTTATTCTGGATGATGTTGAGCATCTTGGATGTTATTGTGTAGGTGAAAGCCAAGAACATTACCATATTTCTCATATTTTGCAATTGAGGGTATATTGCAATTTTATAATTGGTCATGTACAAGTGTTCATTCATCTGAAATTTGTAAATTAGGGACTCCTTGTATTGTAACTAATCCCTCGAGTTGTCCATTTCTAATCATCCAAATTGCAAAGGAGCTTTAGCAGCTTGTCTCTGATCTTAGTGATTCAGTGCAACTCGCAGAATTAATTCCACTTTATGTGAAATCAGAGCTTCAACAATAAGTTTGGGTTTGTGATTAGGATATAAATGCAATCCTTTACAGAACTGAACATCTGTATTTATGAACAGCTTTTTATATTGTCCTGCATTGTGTTCAGACCTGCATTCAAATCAACTTGTGAATGGACTCAAGAAGATAGCCCAGACACAGATTGGGAACTCCCTGCAGCAGGGGCTAAACAGAGGAGCAACACAGATCAAGAGTTATGCATCACATAACTGTTTTTCTAGCTGCAGCTCGTGAGAACAAAGGGGAAGGGAAAACAGAGCATCTGTGTTCAGTGTGAGCTGGTCAGGAGGGAAATTGGATGGTCAAACCCAGTGAGCAAAAAGGTTTTCTATCAGTCAAGCAGGCAACAAGAAGGACCTGTTAAAAACGGGAGTATTGTCATGAGAGGATAGCCCAGAGACCAGGAATGCAGGTGAAAATGTATGGGTGTAGTTAACCTTTGGAATAGACAGAGATGCAGTGGATTTGTTTATTTACAGACTTCACTTCCATGCAAAGGCAAACTCAAAAGGCTTGGTTGAGAATATTGCTACTACACTCAGTGATCAATACAAACGTCACTAAAATATTTTGTCTCGGCCCATTCATTATTGCCTGGAATAATCATCTAACATCAGGTCTGCTAAAATCTCTGATGTTTCTGGTGTTGAAGCAACATTCATCCAGGCAGGTGGAGAATGTCCTTTGTGGATAGTAGAAAGACTTTGGGGAATCAAAAATTAAGTCACTTATTAAAGATACTGACCCGCTGTTAGTTTTGTGGCTGGTAAATGTCTCATCATCAATGGTAATACCTGCAGTATCTCATCCCAGGATACGGATGCCATTGAGAGTGGGAATTTCTGCGATGGTAATGCTAAGGGAAGGTGATTGGGCTCTTTGTTGTTGGAGGTAGCCATTGCCTGACATTAGCAAAACCCGAGTTTTACTTTCCACTTATCATCTTAAACCAGATTGTTGGCTGAACATGGATTGCTTCAGTACCTGAGAAGTAATTAATTGTCTTGTACTTTTCAGCAATCATCTTCACTTCTGACCTTATAATGGAGGCAATGTCATTGATGAAGCAGCTGAAAATGGTTGAGTCCAGAACACTGTGCTGATGAACTCAGGCTATTGTTGTACTGTTGTGGTGCCCCTACCTCTGAGACAGGACTCCTGGGTTCAAGTCCCACATGCTTCATAGGTCTGTCTGAACAGTTTGATTTTAAAATATCTACACTGCTGAACTCCTGCAAAAATGTCCTGGGATGGAGATAATTGGACTAAAACAATTACAACCAATTTTGTGTTTACTAGAGATGGCTCCAATTTTGTTAGAGTTCCCAATACTCAGTCAAATGCTGCCTTATGTCAAATGGCTGTCATTTACACCTCGTGTTTGGAATTCCAAATACAGCCCTAATGGATCAGAAGATCATAAGAAATAGGAGCAAGAAATGGCCATTTAGCTCCGTAATTCCATTCTGCCATTCAATATGATCATGGCTGATTGAATGTGAATGTTAACTCCACTTTTCCGCCTGTTCTCCATGATACTTTCGATCAAAATATATCGAACCCAACCTTGAAAATACACAATGACCCTAGATTCCACTGTCGTTTGTAGATGAGAATGCCAAAGATAACCTCTAAAACAAAATTGCCCTTTGCAGTCTTAAAGTGCCCTATTATTAAATTGTTCATCCTGGTTATAAACTCCTGATCTCATCATGACACCCTGTACAACATCAACATGAGATCCTAATTCATAAAGGTCTGATCAATGATGGCAAACATGCTGAACACCTTCTTAAACATCCTTTATGGAAGAAAGATTAAAAATCAACTTTTAAATGGTGGCTAATCCAAGAGATTTGTTTTTCTTTGTAGAGAGCAACAAACCAGGAAATGTACCTGAGAGTGCCTATCAGGTAATCTTTCTTTCGTTTAGTTAATTTTCTAGTCAACTTTTGGATTCAATGAACAGTAAACATTATTTTGTATGCATTACTGTGCTTGGCTTTCCCCCTCTACTTTTTCTGCTAAGTTCTATAAATAAATCTTAAGTTACACCCTTGATGAGGCAAAAACCAAACTGGCTTTATTGTTGCATAGAGTTTGGAGATCTTGCCAGTTCTCCCATCAGCTTTTGAGCTGAGTTCATGTGTATTTACTCCTAAACTGCAGAAGATGATATAACCTCCTCAGGGCTTATTTGAATCAAAATCATTGGCTATGGAATCAGGGATATTTAATTCTGAAAGCAGAAGTTCACAAAATGCATTTGTATGTAAAGGTACTGAAAATAAAACACAATGTGACATTATGTGTCAATATTGGTGCCTGTTGGGGTGAATCAAAAAGAATCAAATTAAATGTCAACTTTACTGAATATATCACTATGAACTGTGCTTGAAAACAGGTGCAACATAATAAATACATATTTGCTGTGAGTAATCTAAACAACTACCTCCCTACTCTAGTAGAGTGCCCTCAAACTGGTACACATTCCTTGCAATTTGCACAGCGAACTGATTGGATAAAGTGAACAACCTGTCAAGTTGTTGCTTTGAATAACTTGTGGGGACAGCTTTCCTAACTTGGTCGTTTGTGTCCCTCGATATTGATGAGGACATTTAAGGATTTACTGATTAGAGAGAAATTTGCCAGAGTCTTATTCTTGTTAGAGAGAGACAACTCTGAGGGGCACACCATCCTCAGGCGAGGGAGAGGTTCAGAAGGAAAATCCTTCATGGTAACTTCAGATGGTATGGGATTCAAAGTTACAATGTTGGCAGCACTCTGTAACACAAACCAGCTATGCAGCCAACTGAGCTAACTGAAATCAATCCCACCCTTCCTGTTTTATTTTATTATACATGTCCATTCCATTTTTTTGCCTATTACAGATAGTATGTAATGAATCGACATTACGCTAGTGTAAATTACATATTACACATAATCAGAATATTTCACAGCACAGGAGGAAACCATTCAATCCATTCTGTCTTCTGCAGCTTCCTGAACAGCTTGTCATTTAGGTTCATTTCATCTTTTCCCTTCTGATACATCGACTCACTTCAGTTTTAAAAACATTTAAGATTTCTGCTTCCATCTCTGTTATAGTGTTTTACATAGAAGAGTAACTTTCTGCATTACATGTGTCTCTGCCTTTCACGCTCATCGTGATCCTGAAATTTTGCCCAAAAGTTAATAATTTAAACCGATGAAGTATTTTTAAAATCCTCATCTTTGAACATAATTTCAGATTTCTTGCTTGCAACTAAATCCAGAAGTATAGTGCTCCACTAATTAATCCCAATCCCCTCAATTGAGTCTCACATTCAAGTGGTTTCAAGTGTCATTTGCCTTCTTTTATATGTTAAATCTGAACAATGCAGCCACACAGTCGGATCAAATGCTTGGCAAATTTCAGACCTCCAAAATTGAAATAATAGCTACTGACCTGACAAATGGGAACCATTCAGCTGGAGATCCAGCGTTGTATGTAGTTCATTTTAATGGCTGTTTTCTTAGTCAAGGAGATTCCACAGCCTACTAGAAGTACCACTGGGTTTGGGGATCCAAGAGTACTGTCCATTTAATAACACATCCTATTTTCACCAGCAGAGGAATGAGGACCTAATATTTAACATGACACAGCTGGGATGCAATCCAAAAAAAAAGTGTGCCTTTTGACCAGTTCACCTCAGCACTTGGTAGACCTTGTGGCTGTTTTGTATCCAGAAAAGGTTGACCTGATGTGAGCATGAAATCATATCTTCCTCTCTTCACTTCAGGTGAAGAGCCAGAAAATTTTCCAACTGTGCACACATGCCTTGGGGATCAAAATCAGGGCTACATCAGTGTTAAAAAAAGGTCTCCAAGGTTAAATAAACTATCATTCAAACTTCGTTCTTTTTAGTGAATACATTTGCATCTAAATCATTGAGAGGTTTGAAGCTATTATCTTTGCCCTGCCACAAACCCCATTACCCAGCAAAGAGCCCAATCCCTCTTTCTGCTTGCTGGATGTAACACTTGATACTACTATCACCCAGAGAATAAGTTTGCAAGCATGTCAATGTGGCATTGCAGTGACATTTTACGTCTACATCTGTAACATTACCTCACTCCATTGATGTCTCAGCGGTTCATCCACACCTTTGTTTTCTGTAGATTGGCTAACCATTCATTTTCCACTTGTCATGAGCTTAAGCATATCCAAAACATTGCTGCCTTTTGCAAATATACAAAAAAGATTTGTTTACTTATCACTCCTGTGCGTGCTAACGTAGATATGGCTACTAGTGCAATATATTACCTTTTTAAAACTCTTTTCTTTCCCAAGTTCCTCCAAGGCTCAATCTTTTCAATCTCAATTCTCCTTAAGCCCTATAACCCTTCGATCTCTGCACACCTGCAATTCTGATGTCTTCCACATACTTATTTTAAATATTTCATTATTGGCAGCTCTGATTGTTGCTGGCCAAGTTCCAAATCTAGTATTCTTTCTGAAACCTGCACATGTCACACTTCTAACAGACTCCTTAACATGTACTTTGACAAAACTTGTACATCCCTACGTAGATTTGTCAAACTGTCAGACAACACTCCTTACAAGCATCCTGTGTGGTAAAAGGCATAGATTGTTGTAGGTGAGGAGCAGTTCTACAAACATCCAATAGATCATTTGATGCTGGGCTGGAAGATGTGCTTTTCTGAGCATGGAAAAACTAGATGAGTCAAATTAACTCCCTCATTTATGTTTTAAACACAGTCAGCATACTGATGTAAATTTTCTTCCTAATTTGAATATAAATGATGTTTCTAATGCAAGCTAACTGTCTTTGAAATAAAACCCAATTTGTCATGACATGATTATTAGTTGTCACTGTGCTCATTGTTGCCCTTATGTGAGAAAGGAATATTATATCTGAGTTTATAAATCATTGTTCTGCTCTTGACATCTAGGGAACATTTGACTGAGGGTAGCATTAAAACTTTCTAGCAAAACTAAAGTCAAAGGGAATAAGGGGAAAACTCTCTGCTTATTGGAGTCATTTCTGGCACAAAGGAAGGTGGTTGTACTAGTTGGAGGTTGGTCATCTATCACCAGGATGCCTCTGCAGGAGCTCCTCAGCATAGTGGCCAATCTTGATCTATGTACCATTACTGCAGAATAAGGGAAAATTAATTTTCAAACTAAGATATTAAGGCATTTCTTCTCTCAGAGGGTATTGAAAGCCCAGAATCCTCTAGCCCAGAGAGTTGTGGAGGCTAGGTCGCTAAAAGTATTTGAGATGGAGGTCGATAGATGTTAGAAACATTGAGCAGTTGAGGGCCATGAGGAGCTGGAACGAGGAAGAGTCAATACTTGGTATAGATTAGCTGAGATCTTGTTGAATGATTGTGTGGGTTTGAGGGGCTGAATGACCTACTCCTGTACCTTTTTCTTATGTTTTTAAATGAAAAATTTTGATTGTACTCTGTAGTGTTTTCAATAATACCGTGAGCTTCAGAAACATGTAATCATAAATGATTAAAATCATCTGTATTAAATTTCGCATTTCATTTGAAACATTCTTCCAGGTAATTAGAGAAACACGTCTAAACTCAATTCAGTGCCTCATCCCACTTGGTGTCAATTGGTACTGACCTCAAAATTATGGCTCATTGTGCCTTACTTAGTCTGGTATCCAGTGTGATGTGTAGTATAGGGCTGCAATGCCCCGTTTAGCTCCTTGGGTACATTTAAAATTACACTGCTCTTCATAATAAAGTAAGTCATTCTGCTTGTATCCAGATTAGCTTTCCTTTCAGGGAGAATCACAGAAAGTTTATTCAACTTATTACTATTCATGGCACTTTGCAGTGCATTCGTTGACTTTCTGTATGTATAAATACAAGTCATTACATTTCAAAAGTGATGTGTTATAACCAAGCTCCAAAAAATCATAAAAATAATATTCAATGTTTCGGCAAACATAAAACAGTCACTAGCAGCTTGTGATTGGGGTTGAGTATTGCCACCAATCCTCCTTCTTATACTTTCAAACAAAATACTGATTGGGCCAGACAGCATTTTGTGGGGCTTATTACAAAAATCAAAAGGTTAACAGAATATTATTCACAAGGGCCTGTTTGGTTAGCAATACTAAAGGCTGAGCCATTCATGGGCTTTGACAAGAAAAGATACTTGTTTTAACATGTTTTTGTTTAGTGCATCATAATAAGGCATAGATGATACATTGGCTAGTTTAACATAATTATTAAGACCAACAAGAGCCATGGCTGACCCCATCAGGACCTCCAGTTGGGTCCCTCCATTCATCACTCAAGACTCATCACAGATGGGTTATTTTCAGCAGCCTTGGGATGAGGCCTCTAATTATTCACTAAGAGTCTTAATTGGCAGCAAAGGGTAGGAAGAGCTGTGGTTGTCTTTCCTGCTCTGATCTTAACCAAGGTGGAGGCAGGAAGATCACCCACCACCTAACCCAGTAGTTAAATACCCTTCCTATCTCCAAGCACATCACTAGAGAGAACACATGATCCCACCCAATGTTTCAGATCATCTATCAGAACTGATAAATAGATTGTCAACCCTAAATATCAATCTTGCTTCAATGTCCACAGATGCAGTAAGACCTGCATGTCTTACAAGAGTCTGACCTGGGATAATGGGAACTGCAGATGCTGGGGCATCTGAGATAAACAAAGTGTGGAGCTGGATGAACACAGCAGGCCAAGCAGCATCTTAGGAGCACAAAAGCTGACATTTCGGGCCTAGACCCTTCATCAGAGGAATCATCTGATGAAGGGCCTAGGCCCGGAACGTCAGCTTTTGTGCTCCTGAGATACTGCTTGGCCTGCTGTGTTCATCCAGCTCCACACTTTGTTATCTAAGAGTCTGACCTGGGTTCTGTTCCTTCATTGCATTACACCGTGATTGGGGACGCTTTAGAATAATGTGGGTTTGCTGTGTACTTTAAAAACCTTTCTTGGTATTCAAGTACTTGTGACTGTACTTTGGACTCCCACTATCTCCCCAGCAATCTATCTGCTGATGTCATATCTCTTTCGTTCTCCCACTATCTTTGAAGAAGAACATTGTGTCTCAGAATGGAAAGGCAATTGGCTACTGGGCAAAGTTATTCACACCTGCCTTCTGAGCATTATTTGTGCTAGGATGGTAATTCCTTCTCAATCACGTGAGAATGTAGCAAAGCAATAGAAGAATCTTTTCTGGCTCAAAAACAAAGTTGTTAGAAAACTCAGTTCTGAGGAATGGTCACCATAGCTGAAACGTTAATTCTGTTTTTCCCGTTACAGATGTTGCTAGACCTGCTGAGCTTTTACAGCAACTTCTATTTTTGTTCCTGTTTACAGCATCCATAGTTCTTTCAGTAAACTTTCCTTGCTACTTGACACACGATGAACATAAATGTGACAATACATACCATATGTCCTGCTGGACCATTTGAGTGATGTTAGCGGGGAGGGTCACTTCTGACACGCCTTGAAATGTTTGCAAGTGAGCTGCAGTCTGTTGTCAGACACTAACCAATCCAGTATTCTGAATAGTATCAGAGATAATGGGAACTGCAGATGCTGGAGAATTCCAAGATAATAAAATGTGAGGCTGGATGAAAACAGCAGGCCAAGCAGCATCTCAGGAGCACAAAAGCTGACGTTTCGGGCCTAGACCCTTCATCAGAGAGGGGGATGGGGAGAGGGAACTGGAATAAATAGGGAGAGAGGGGGAGGCGGACCGAAGATGGAGAGTAAAGAAGATAGGTGGAGAGAGCATAGGTGGGGAGGTAGGGAGGGGATAGGTCAGTCCAGGGAAGACAGGCAGGTCAAGGAGGTGGGATGAGGTTAGTAGGTAGATAGGGTGTATTCTAGGTGTATCCTCCCACCCACCCTCCTGCAAAAATTCCATCCCCTATTCCCAATTCCTCCGCCTCCGCCGCATCTGCTCCCACGATAAGACATTCCACTCCCGCACATCCCAGATGTCCAAGTTCTTTAAGGACCGCAACTTTCCCCGCACAGTGATCGAGAACGCCCTTGACCGCGTCTCCCGTATTTCCCGCAACACATCCCTCACACCCCGCCCCCGCCACAACCGCCCTAAGAGGATCCCCCTCGTCCTCACACACCACCCTACCAACCTCCGCATACAACGCATCATCCTCCGACACTTCCGCCATTTACAATCCGACCCCACCACCCAAGACATTTTTCTATCCCCACCCCTGTCTGCTTTCCGGAGAGACCACTCTCTCCGTGACTCCCTTGTTCGCTCCACACTGCCTTCCAACCCCACCACACCCGGCACCTTCCCCTGCAACCGCAGGAAATGCTACACTTGTCCCCACACCTCCTCCCTCACCCCTATCCCAGGCCCCAAGATGACATTCCACATTAAGCAGAGGTTCACCTGCACATCTGCCAATGTGGTATACTGCATCCACTGTACCCGGTGCGGCTTCGTCTACATTGGGGAAACCAAGCGGAGGCTTGGGGACCGCTTTGCAGAACACCTCCGCTCAGTTCGCAACAAACAACTGCACCTCCCAGTCGCAAACCATTTCCACTCCCCCTCCCATTCTCTAGATGACATGTCCATCATGGGCCTCCTGCACTGCCACAATGATGCCACCCGAAGGTTGCAGGAACAGCAACTCATATTCCGCCTGGGAACCCTGCAGCCATATGGTATCAATGTGGACTTCACCAGCTTCAAAATCTCCCGTTTCCCCCACCACATCCCAAAACCAGCCCAGTTCGTCCCCTCCCCCCACTGCACCAGACAACCAGCTCAGCTCTTCCCCCTCCACCCACTGCATCCCAAAACCAGTCCAACCTGTCTCTGCCTCCCTAACCTGATCTTGCTCTCACCCATCCCTTCCTCCCACCCCAAGCCGCACCCCCATCTACCTACTCACCTCATCCCACCTCCTTGACCTGTCCGTCTTCCCTGGACTGACCTATCCCCTCCCTACCTCCCCACCTATACTCTCTCCACCTATCTTCTTTACTCTCCATCTTCGGTCCGCCTCCCCCTCGCTCCCTATTTATTCCAGTTCCCTCTCCCCATCCCCCTCTCTGATGAAGGGTCTAGGCCCGAAACGTCAGCTTTTGTGCTCCTGAGATGCTGCTGGGCCTGCTGTGTTCATCCAGCCTCACATTTTATTATCTTAGCATTCTGAATAAACAGATAATGATGCTCATTATTTCAGTGCTGGCTGCACACTGGCTGGCTAAGCCAGAACACAATGGGTATTATGGAGAAGTAATCTCCAAATGTAACCTATCATGTAATCTTCCCTGTGTACTATGAATAAACCTGTTGCTATTTCCATCTAAGGAGTGGATGGAATTTTTTTTGGGATGTTGAAACTATCTCCACTGCTAAGGCTGATCCATTTGGCATCCTTCGGACATATTCATGAGTCTTTGAGTATCTGATTCATTCCTAGCTAGTACACACTCTCGAAGAACGTAGACCATAGAACAGTACAGCACAGTACAGGCCCTTTAGCCCAAGATGTTATGCCAACCTATTATCCTACTAAGATCAATCTACCCTGCATACCCTACATTTTACTATCCTCCATGTGCCTATCCAAGAGTGGCTTAAAAGTCTCTCAAGTATTTGACTCCACTACCACTGCTGGCAGCGCATTCCACACACCCACCACTCTCTGTGTAAACAACCTACTTCTGGTATCTCCTCTATATCTTCCTCCAATCACCTTAAAATTATGTTCCCTCATCACAGTCATTTCCGCCCTGGGAAAAAAAGTCTCTGGCTATCCACTCTATCTATGCCTTTCGTCATCTTGTACACCTCTATCAAGCCACCTCTCATCCTTTTTTGCACCAATGAAAAAAGCCCTAATTCCCTCAACATTTCATCATAAAACCTGCCCTCCAGTCCAGGCAGCATTCTGGTAAATCTGCTCTGCACCATCTCTAAAGCTTCCACATCTTTCCTACAATGAGGTGGCCATGGCCGAGCATAATATCCCAAGTGTGGTCTAACCAGAGTCTTACAGAGCTGCAGGATAACCTCGCAGCTCTTAAACTCAATTCCTCTGCCAATAAAAGCCAACACACACTACGCCTTCTTAACAACCCTATCAACTTGTGACGCAACTTTGAGGGATCTATGGACATGGACCCCAAGATCCCTCTGTTCCTCCACACTGCTGAGAATCCTGCCATTAATCCTGTATTCTGCCTTCAAATTCGACCTTCCAAAATTAATCACTTCACACTTTACTGAGTTGATTTCCATCTGCCACTTCTTTGCCCAGCTCTGCATCCTGTCAATGTCCCGTTGCAGCCTACAACAGCCCTCCACGCTGTTCACAACTCCACCAACCTTTGTGTCATAGGCAAACTTACTAACCCACCCTTCCACTTCTTCATCCAAGTAATTTATAAAGATCATTTGTTGTCCTAGCTGTCTTATGCATTCAATACGCATGTGTCCCTGGTGTAACATAGTCATGATATTCTGACATAATGCTTTTAAATAACATTCTTGAATATGACTGACTGCGCTTTTTTTTATTGCTGAAATGATGAACTGGTTTCAGGAACATTTGCTTCCATTTCTGAAAATCTGTGCTACAACACTAATGGAGAAGGTTGAACTTGAAACTTGACCTCTCGGTACGGAAGTAGTGACACTTCTACTGTGCTATACGAGCCCTCCCCCCTTTACAGCCCACGCATAAATTGTTCAGAGATGTTAGTACATGCCTCTGGAGCAGGTGGATTTGAACTGAGGCCACCTGGCTCAGACTACCATTGCCCAGAAGGGCCATATTCTATTACAGAACATTGCTTTCAGAATGGTCCCTTTAAAGCCTTTGGTGGAAAATATCTGCCTCTACATGATGTCCATGCCAAATAAGGAAAGAAGTATCATGAGACTTCCTTCTGTACTGGCATTGAATTGTGAAGACAAAATGGAACCATCTACTATCTGCTCAAAAGTAAGCCTTCTTGGTCTAAAAAGCATATCCTATTCTTTTGAAAGCTGTATTTTCAATTGGGAGGGCACTGTATTCAAGCTGCAAGAAATCTTTGAATGCTGTTTTATTACTTTTAAATCAGAAAGTAGGCTGGTAGCTTGTTTATTTTCAAACAGGGTCAGGATTTCTGGGTTTGTAGGATTTATATTTTAAGCAGAAAGAAGACAAATCTGTCTCTTGGCTATTTAACCTGTAGATCTGTACTCACTGAAATTGATGTAGAGGATTTTCTGTACACTTTAAATGTCAGGGCTGTTATTTTGTTGATCTTTAGTGAGGTTTTCAAATATTTGCCACTGTGAAATTGAATTATTTTGTAAGTTGTTTGCAACTGTGCTACCACCATGATTCATCATGATGATCTGGGCTTTTGCTTTCAGTGTATTTGTATCTGATGGTGTACTATTTATATTAGGTCCCAAAATGTAAGAACTAGATGTTGGTAAATTTTTACTGAAAGATTTGGAAATACTTATACTATAGCCACAGATCCTTCAGCATGTGGGCTAATACTAAGCTATTTGGTAACAAAAGGTAGAACACTTCAAGTGGTGTGTCATGCTTAAAATGGCCTCAGTTAAGATCTTCATTTTGTCAGGCCGTGTGTTGAGATACAGTAATGATGTCATGAGCGTGCCTCAATCCAACTGCAAGATGAATTAACCTCAGCCTGAAGGATTGTTGCAGCCCAATGATGAAACAGATTTTCCAGTCTTCCTCTAAATATGGTGTTTTCTAAATTAAATTGTATTGTAGACTGGCCATTTTGAGATAAGTAATGAAATGTAGGAGAAGGTGCTCTATCAAGTTTAGTGTCTATTTAAGGTTGATGGTTACAGAGTGGAGTCTGGCTCACCACCAGGAAGAGGTTATTAGGGGTGCCAAGAGCTGTGGCAAAATGGTTAAAAGATCTGTCAAGGTTCTTCGGGACTCTGTATCAGTTGCTTTCCTTAAAGTCTCCATCCCTCATTCCTCACACACCCATCAGTTCCTTACCCTCTCCCTATGCCACCTCCAGATCCCAATAACATTAGCCATGCATCCCAACAACTAATTTTCTCCCTTTGCATACTTCACCTTTTCTCACCCAATATCCATAATAGATAGCTCAACAGTCACAAAAATAGAAATTGCTGTAAAAGCTCAGGAGGTCTGGCAGCAAATGTGGAAGGAGCTCAACAGTCATACTGAGATGAAGTAAAATGAAAATCTAATTATCTATTATAGGCTTCACTTGACCAAAAATCCTTTCATTCTTGAAAGACAATTCAAAATGTTTAAATCTCCCAAGATTTTCACATTTCTACAAATCAACGGTAGCTAACCCTTCACCAACCTCTTTTAAACAGTTAATCAAACTGTAAACTCATAAACGACTCATTAGATAATTGTAGGTTGCAGAAAACGGCCAAGCATTAATAATGACATAATGACAATCCTTGGAAGTCAACAACCAAGTATTGTAACTGCTAGAACTTATTTTGTTTTTCACACAGAGAGTCTATTTTTATAATATTGAAAGGGCTGTTGATGTTAATAACTTTACAGCTCTAGCTCTTTTTTTCCTGATCACCTTCCTATGAAAACAGTCATAACTTTTTTCAAGGGCTGGAGTTTTATATACCTTCACAGCTTGGTGGTTCTACAGATGTTATCTGGTCATCTTGAGTATTTTTAACTACTCTTAAAAGATTTCTAAGTTAAGTCCATTGCAAAAGTGAAAACAGGACTACTCAGGAATGTTTTCAAATAGTCCTGATGTGCTCAGGCATCCCACATGTGTGAGTCACACCCCGCTCCCTTTCCCTTACTTAAGGAAATGGGATCTGTTGGAAATGAGGAGTAATCCAGGTCCAACCTGCTGTTTTTAAGGGTCTGTCCAATCTCCACAATTCTGTGAAAATCTGGCCCAAGATCTTTGCAAGGAAGGCTGAATGCTCGCAACAAACTAAAATCCATCCTTCCTGACATCTTGGTGAAATTAGCCACAACCTTGCCACTTTTCCTGAAATAAAAAAAACACACAAAACTGAACATTACACTCTTACACAGTCTAACTGATCATTTGTTGAATGTCATGTTGTATATTCAAACTAGAGGTTAACAACTGACAGATGATACTCCCAGTGCTGAAATTGTTGGAGCTGCTCATGTCTTAGGGGTCACATAACACTCAGCAACATACAGCAGCTGTTTTTTTTTGCAAGGTCGATATGATATTTCTGGGAGTAGAATTAATGTGAAAAACTGTCACATTTTAAATTGAGTTTCTTTCTGAGGACAACCTTGTCAGAAGCTGTACTTGATGTTTACAGCATGTTTTTAATTTTCACGCTATTTCTCTGAAGTGACTGTCTAAGTGCAGCTAGTAAACAAGAAGATGAAAACACAGTGCTGAAACTTACTATTTTTGATCTACTTCTAAGCTCTGTCAAGTTTTTTTTGGTGGCGAGATCCGCCAAATTTTCTTGCAGTAAACTTCTTACCAAACTTGTCTTAACTACCTACCCTGCCCCATGGCATGCCTCACCTCTGATTCCTGATGTTGAGATGGGTCTAATGGGACTTTTAGTTTGATTCTGACACAAATCTTGTCATAGTCAGAAATGTTTCCTCTCAGGCCAATGAGCAGTAGTCAACACACATAAAGTAAAGAGCTTCATCTTCATCTTATTTCTTCATCTTCAGGGGCTTAACTTGTTAACGATTCAGAAGTGAATTAACTGAGTTTAGGTTTGATAGATTTAGTTTCATTCTGGTAATTAAACAGAAAGATTTTTATGGCAAATTTTAGTCTAATTCTTTCTTGTAGTTTAGCTGTTGCCATGACATGTGTGTCAAAGGTTAGGGAGAAGATGGCCTGGTGGTATTATTGGTCAATCTAAAAACCCTGCTGGTATTCTGGGGACCTGGGATTAAATCCTGCCACGTCAGATGGAGTTTGAATTCAAAAATCTGGAATTAAGAATCTAATGATGACTGTGAAGTCATTGTCAACTATTGGAAGAAGCCTCCTTTTAGGGAAGGAAATTGGCATCTTTACCTGGTCTCACCTCCATGACTCCAGATACACAGCAATGTGGTTGACTCTTAACTGCCCTCTGGGCAATTAGGGTTGGGCAATAAATGCTGCTTAGCCAGGGACACAGCCCATGAATGCATATAAATATAAAACACATAGAAATGTACATTTCAAGTACATTTTTCAAATCAATGTCTTCTTTAGTCATTCATTTACCTCCCGTTGCACTAAACCTAGCTCAAATTTTCCTGTCCTGATTAAGCCTGCTGACTCATATTTTGCTGTCACTGCTTGGGCCCTTCATCTCTTTGCAACCAAAGTGGTCCTGCTCACAGCACCACTTCCCGATACTGCCTGCTCCAGCCTCACTGATGTGGCTCATTGTTCTGATTAGGAGCACTTACCACTGTTAGACTGTGTAATATCTATTCGTATAAGTAGGATTGATACCCCCAACTTGAGGTAATGGAAAATCATTTCTTGCAGTGAAGAGTTTTGTTTTTTGTCCTTTTCTTCTTTCTGTTGATTCTCACCTTAATGCCTTGTGTTTGCCTTTCTTTACCATTTTACTACCTTCCCTCCCTCCTGGCTAGACTACCTCAGCTGTCCTCCTTGCTCATGTTCCTCACCTCCTGCTCCTGCCTGTGTTTCTTATACTGCCTTCCCATATCATGCATTCATAACTTTTCCCTATTTCCACATCTACTTTTGAGAGAAATCCCTACTATGTTCCTTTTGTTAGCTGTATCTGACCACCCAGACGCTTCTAGCGTTACCCTAACTTGCAAAATTACAATCATATTGTTCTTACACGCTGCCACTACTATTCTAACACTTAAGTGTATTTTCCTGTTGCTCCCATATGTTGCACACTATCCCATTATCCTAACAAATCCCCCATTCCTCTGACGCTGCCCCCCCCCCCCCATCAGTGGCACACACAGCAAACTCTCTTTCATTGTTCTGTCATTTTCTTGTATTATCCCCTTAACACAGAATTACCAATTTCACTCTGGATTGGTAAATAGCAGAGATTCAATTTGTTCAACAATCTCAATAGGTTAACTTAACAAACAAACTGCTCACTTGCAGTTTTAGGGAAACTAGTGGACGTATTCTTTGTCTAGAATGCTGCTGCTTGGTGTCTTCAAGGCTGCTGGTAATTCTGTGTCCTGGTTTTTAATCTCATCAGCATGTTCAGCAGTATCTCAATAGATCCCACACCTCAGCAGCTGACTGCCCTACCCCAGTGTCCCTAAACACCAACATTTACTCTCAAATTTTGATCTATATTGTCTTGCTATCCTTGTCCCATTACACAATCTACATTATAGTAGCCTCAGACTCATGAATCCCTGCTTCCTAATTTTTGTAAACCCCATGATCGACTTCAAACTTTCCCATGTTCTGAGACTATAGTCACAACAATTTCTTTTTTTTAACATGGTTATCTTTCCTTGGCACCTGCCTCCTGCCCACCTGCAATCAAAAACATCTTCCCTATTATCTTCCACTATATCTTGGGTTTTCAAAGACACAGATGACAGCATTAATTAATATCATTTGTATGCCTGCCTCTTTAAACATCTTCCCTACCTCGAACTTGAGTAAGCACTGCGGCCTCACAACTGGTTTCAATTCCAGCCTCTGTGCCTATTCTCCACGAGTCTGTGTGTGTTTTTTTTTCCGGGAGCTATGGTTTGCTCCCACAGTCCAAAGTTGTACAGGTTAGTTAGATTAGCCATGCTAAATGCAGAGTTATGGGGGTTGTTGGGGGCCTGGGTCTGTGTGGGGTGCTCCTCAGAGAGTCAATGCAAACTGAGAGGGCTGAATGGTCTTTTTCTGCACTGTAGGGATTCTATGACTCTAACTCGGTCAGGTCTGAGGACACCAGAAACACTTTAGGGGTTTTTTTCAAAGCATCCATGAAGAAGTCAAACATGTCCACTGACACATAGGGGAGGCTAACTTGTGAAATTGCAAAGTGGAAAAGGGTCATTTGAGATGTAACCAAACAGTTTGTGTGACTTTGTCAGGAATGTGTAGAAGTGAAGCTGAAGCCTCAGATGGAGAACATGAACATCCAACTAACCCCTCTACCTATCCTTACAAGCACCACCTGTCCTATATATGGCAGAGATTATAGGTTGCATTTTGTACTTAGCAGCTATCTCAGAACCCATCAAACCAGACTGAAAACAAATCATCCTTAATCTCAAGACACTACACGAAGAAAAAGGAGTTAAGTGACCATTTTAACAATAATCCATGCCACTGACTTACAGCCACCCAAAGATATGTACATTCTTGGCATCCTAGCCCAAAAATATCACCAGCATTCCAACAATACTGTGAAAACAAAATTTGCTTTTATTGTTTCTAACACCATAAATCAGCAGAACTGAGTTAACATTCCATAAACTTGTTTGACCTTTGATTCATTATGAACAATGTCATGGGAGACCTAACAGCATTGTAATAAAACCTTCATTTGTACACGTTTTCTGTCCATCCCATCGCAGATAGTAGACATAGCCCAAATGCTGTTTTCAGTGCTGCAGTTCACAGAAGCCCAACATTTTACTGTGTCTTGTATCTGAATGAACAATTCCCAGTGCTGAAAAAAACCAAAAGATCTGCAAATGGTGTAAATTGGAAACAATAACAGAAATTGCTGGAAAATCTCAGCAGGTCTCGCAGCAACTGTGGAGAGAAATTAGAATTAATGTTTTGGGTCATGTAACCCCTCCTCAGAAATCACTTATAGCCCTTGTCCTGCTCCCTCTCTGTAACCCTGCACTTTATTCCTTTCAGAGAACTATCTAATTTCCTTCTGAATTCCTTGGCTTAAACAGCTCCCACCACAATATCATATTGAGTATTGTAGATCCTAACCACTCATTGCACAAGAAAGGTTTTCTTCTTTTGATTTGTATTTTGCCTTTATTTTCTGCATTCAGAGTGACAGTGATTTCTAATATATGGGAAGGAATGTAAAGCTACAGAGCAGTACATGCGATTTAAGCACACAGGCAACTCAAAGATCAAGAAGCAGACATTGTTTATTCCATTGGCATCAGGGTTATAATACGAAGGGAAATTAAGGCTAAACAAGGAAGACACAGTGTTTACAGGAAATTAAAACTGCCTTCTAAATCTGACTAAGGAAATCTTTTGTCTGTCTGACCCTTTCCCCATGCAGTCTCCTGCCCCTAAAGAAATACTTCTCTCCAGGGAGGGCCTGTTTGACTGTTCTTGCTGCCTTGCTCAGTACCCTCCCCTTACTTTTGTCCCCTGCTGCTAGAGATGCTGGTAAAACTGCTCCACCTGCCCTGTTTGGCACCTTCATCACCATTGCCAACTGCCTCTGAAGATACTAGCACAACTTCTTTATAAAACCCGTTTAGTGCCCTGTCTCACCATTGCCACCTGCTGCAGGCTCTGATGCACAGCTGCAACAATTGTAGACGCTTGTATGACAGAATTCTGATTTCCTGTCTGACAGCATTTAATCTTTACAGACTTGCCCAAAGCTTACTAAGCCTGAATCAGACATTGATGAGATTTAACCTTCATTAAATAGGAAGAATGTAGACTCCTTTAGTAACATATTACACTTATGAAATAGCTGCTCTGTTTAAATGTTGCAAGAAATGATAAAAGCTATTAAACGAAAGTAATGTGCAGCTGAGAATAAATATTAATAAGTTAGAAATTGGAAACCAAACATTTACACACAGCACATAAGGAATTGGCTTAAACTAGAGAAACTGGTTGACCAAATTGTCTTTAAACATTTAAATAAGCAATGGTGCATTAATTTTTGTTTAATATTTGAAGAGAAAGCATAATTGGCAGGTCTGCCTTTATTACGCCTCCTTAAGGCTCTGAGCAGGTGGGTATTCACTTTGGATCATTGCCAAAGCTTTTGATTATGAATCTTCAACAATGATAAGAATTTAACACAAGATGTAATTGTGTTCATTCTTTAAAACACTGTAGGTTATAGGAAAAAAGTCACATTTTCCTGACATATACCATCATAAAGCTTTGTCAGGGTTAGCTGTCAAGGAATAAATAGAAGCTTGTTTTTCTTTCGTACAAAACTCTGAGCTTTTTACAATTTTAAAAAGTTATTGTTCAATTCAGCAGGATAGTAGAAATATAGCTAGGCAGTGCATCAAAGGGAACTTCAGCATAGGAAGTGAAATGTTTGAAATTCATCCAGCTCTACACCTTGTTATCTCATTGTTTGAAATGAACCGTCTATTGATCACCAGACATCTAATAGATGTGTGACTGAGGAGAGGGGGCAGGAGCTGAAAAGTAGAACTTGCAGGAGGCATGACTCCTGTATTTCGACGTACAGACAGAAGTTCAACTTCCCTGACATTTTTGAAGAGCATTTTTTTCTGGAGATTCACATTGTCAGGCGATGGAAGACATCTGCAGTGCTCAGGAAGGAAACTTGTTCCATGCTGGACATTGTGGTCATACATTCCTCCAATAGACACCATCACTCTCAAGGGGTGTGGTAACTGGGATCAGATTGACCTTGTTAGCTACAAAGTGCTTGATGGGTGGGGGATGGGGGTATTGAGATTCTAATTTCAGTCGGAGATTAGAATCTCCTCAGATGAGAATTGACTCTGAGTTGGCTGGCCCACAGCCAGTGTACACTGAACGCATAAATAAAGTGTGACTACGTGACAAGGCCTGGTTATTTCAAGGAGTTAACCCAAATAAATGCAGAATCTGTCATGAATTCTTAAGGGAGGTCTCTAATGTGTTACCTGCTAGAGCTGACAATGGTGCCAATTTGATTTGTGACAATATTAATCAAAGTTTGATTTTGAACTTAGCTCACATCCTACAGATATAGGGCATCATTGACCACACACCCCTCCCTGAATCAAATAGAATTATTCATAATCTGCAATGGGGTTGCTTGCCAGCAATGGTGTGTAACAAGAAGAAAAGGTTTATGCAGTTTAGTGCTGAAATTGAATAGAGGTGCCATAAAGGTTTCATTCTGCAGCAGTCCTAGCTCCATGATCTCTGCGTGCCCAGCCATAATTAAGTGCTTATTGCAGGGAGACAAAAGGGATTTCCACTTCAAATGACACTTGTGAGGAATCTTATTTATGAAATCCAATCTGATACAGGTAACTCATGTTCAATCCTGAATTCAGTTCCATTTATGGTAGAGTGCTCCACAGTAAGTATTGACTATTTAGAGAACAATAAACCATCTGACCAGAGGAGCCAGGCCTCTCATTTGAACAATATACTTTTAAGTGGCAACATCAACATGAAATCCTAAGCAATCCAATACCACAGCATTTTGTTACAGATGTGGATCCAAAACTACATGTCAGTAAAGACAAAGCTGTCCAGTCTTATACCAATTATGTGCTCATTCTGGAAAAAGAGTTCACTCCTCAGAGGAGCATACCAAATAACAAATCAAATCATTCCAAATGCAACATGTTCTTTTTTTTAACTTGGAACAGAATCTTGATAGACAAATTGTTTCAATAAGGAAACAAAAGTTTTTACATGAAGAACAATTAGACATAAATGGATTACTTGAGGTAACAAGCTGTAGAGCTGGATGAACACAGCAGGCCAAGCAGCATCAGTGGAGCAGGAAAACTGATGATTCGGGTCTGGAGTGATAATGGGAACTGCAGATGTTGTGCTCCTGAGATGCTGCTTGGCCTACTGTGTTCATCTAGCTCCACACTTTGTTATCTTGGATTCGGGTCTGGACCCTTCTTCAGAAAGGGACTTTTCTGAAAAAGGGTCCACACCTAAAACGTCAGCTTTCCTGCTCCACTGATGCTGCTTGGCCTACTGTGTCCATCCAGCTCTACACCTTGTTAACTCAGATTCTCCAGCATCGGCAGTTCCTACTGTCTTTGGATGGATTACTTAATTGTTTTTCTTAGAAAAACTGACAATTGTATCTGATGCTACTTGTGAAGCAGAAAAAGTATAACCACCTTGTTCTCATTAACTGCTGCAGTTATTTCACCTCAAGTCCATTCAGTCAGATTGATCAGATCTCTGGCATAATGGAAGCCAGTCAGGAAAAGGAAAAAATATGCAATAAATTCTGTAAAAATGAGTAACCTCCGTAACTCATTTAAGCATATATATATATATAATATATATATATTTATATGCTTAAATGAGTTACGGAGGTTACTCATTTTTACAGAATTTCTTGCATATAATTGTTAATCAATGCTTATGAACTGTGCTGGGGTAAAGCTTGGAGAGAAGTGTTGAGTAAGGGCTTCAAGACCTTGCAGGAATCTTGCAATGATTCCACAGAGTTGCACATTGCTGAGCATAAACAGCACGGTGTGCATGGAGTAATTTTATGGTAGAAGAAGACTACAACATTTGAGTCTGAAATGAGAGATTCCTGAGAGCATGAGCACAGAAGGAAGATAGATTCGTCCTTAACTAATGTAACTAGAATTCAGAACCTCTTATATTTGTAATATGACTGTATATAGCAGTATTTAGATTTAATGCTTAATATATAGTGCTACTTCGAAGCCTATGCCCTGAATACTATTCTTGACTTTGGCTTCTCCTTGACCTGTTTATCTCAGTGCCAAATTCTTGGGGTGGTATCAAATTACACTATTAAAAATTCACAATCAGTGAGATAGTTTTAAAGTATGGTCGGTTATGTCGGTCATATGCATAAGAACTCGATTTATATCCACTAAAGAGTGTCCTGCCAGTTTTCAGAATGTGACCTGGATACCTATTTCTTTGCTTACTGCATGAGTATGGCAAGTGGATAGCAGCAGGAACAGATCAGTGAGTTCAATGTTATGATTTTGTTCTTGCTTTCATTTAAGCCTAGCTCAAAGGAAGTGGAGATTTATTAGGAGAAGCTTAATTGACATTTTATAACTTGGGTCTCTGATTAGTTGCTAGCACCATGCTGCATAAACTCATTATTTATCTCTCACCAGTGACCTTGAGTTGTTTCACACACGATATTTCATTTTGTTAGTTCATGAATGTCATACCCATATTGTGATCTAAACCATCCCCTATATCAACTGAGGGAGACCCACATCCTGCCAGTCATTGTTAACAAGTTCAGTACAAATAGAAAGGAAATATGTGTTAAATTCAATGATTTACAAAGTTGAATTTAATGAAGACTGCAAAACTAAGACAAGTATATTCCAGTAACTAAAGATTTCTCTTCATCTTCAGACGAAAGGAGGCCACTATTATGCACACAATACTGTATTAACACAGAGTTGTTTTGAATGCATCTGCCATTGGTAGATTCTGAATATAAAAGATGCTCACATCTATTTAAATAATGTTTTCAGTTCAGTGCGTTGGACAAAAATTAAACTTTTAAGCCGTAACTACTCCCTTAGGGAGATGAGGCTACATTGAAATGCACAGGAGAGTTGATTACATCAATATAGGATTATAAGTGGCTGATGAATGTGCTCTACATCGAAATTCCTGGTATTTTACAAGGAAAAGCTTCATTTTAGAAAACCAGTGACATATCATAACTTGGGGCCCTGACTTAATGTTAGTACCATATTGCACAGGCTTACATTATATGACATTCACTTGCCTGATAGCAGAATTAAGAGACATATTATAAGTACAACATTATATTCAGTCATTTTGTGAAGAATAATGACTGAAAAGAAAATGTAAGTATGCATTTGAAGAGCTGTTGAACAACTCTGCCAGATCAGATTCTATTAAACTGCTTTAGAATTGTTGCAGTAGTTTCAAGATATATGCACTATGTTTATTTGAGTCACCTACTTGCCAAAGTCACAACTGTTCTGGTTTAGTCACTGCAGTTAAAATCATTACTCATCCACAGGGTACTTAGGGTCATGATCATGCCCGAGATACTCAAATACAATCACTCAGTAGCAAGTGGTCGTTTCTCTTGGGCCCTTTGCTATTCTACCTGTTCTGAGATCTAAGATCAAATCTGCAGAATGCCATAACCAAGTTTTAATTCTTAGTTATTCAGCTCTGACTTCAGCTCAGCTCTTGCATCAATATCTATTAAATCCAGAGGAATTGGATTGTGAATCAGTGCAGAATGAGAGTTCAGATCAGCTTCTGATATCCAAAAGCAAAAATGATTGGGTTTTCAATTCAAAAGCCAAGATGGCAAGACCTAAGCTGCCATAATGAATGCAATAGAGGGATGGAATCCTCTGGGCGTGGTGAGCCTGAAGATACAAAGGGCATGTAATTAGGAAGATGGGAGCATACCCTAACACCACCACCATCTCACCTTCTCTGGAGTGAAGTCTAGGACTGGAAGGTCCATGGCCATTCTGCCTGCCTAGTCCCCATTGAAGTTAGCCTAGGACCACTGAAAAGCCTCAGTGTCCCACCACTGGGACTAATGCAGGAGCAAGTAAGCCTGTTTACCATGTGGCTGAGCTTACAGGTCAATTTGTACAGCAGACTGGTCAGCTTTGAGGATAGGGTGCATTCTCTGGTCAAGGGCAATAAGTGCTTGATCAAGAGTTTCTACTTACTGTCTCCCTATTGCCCTTCCTATTGACAACCACCCAACCCACCCTTGCTAGTCGCCTCTCCCCACAGCCTGAAACATCCAGAAACACCCCTTCTGTATGAAACATTAACTTTACACCTTGATCTTCCAGGATCCAGGGCACTCTTCTGGAAGCAGTCACGACCTTGTCCATGAAACTACCAAGTACAAAAGCTGCTGCCCTCCAATTGGCCAGTAGCTCTTGTTAGGTGGGACTGCGTCCTTAGGTTTTAATTCCAAGAAATTGTGTGTTAGTGATCTCACCAATGACTGACGGGCATTGTAATCATTGAGCTTTCCCTGAACATTATTAGACGAGATAGTTCAAGAATAACTAAACAATGAGAGTTCACTGGAAAAGCTCATCTGAGCCTCTCTCCAGTCCTGAACTCTGAACAAAGGTGCTGTTTATCTGCAGGCAGCAGAACGCAATGAAGGAAGTAGCTGAAGATAAGCTTTAAGAAGCTACACTCCCCCCAAGGTGGATAACCTCACACTTGCCCATATTATATTCCATCTGTCAATTCTATTCTCACTCTCATAACCTTTCCAAGTTTGTCCCTCTACCTATCTTTGTATCATCTGCTATCATAGCAACAATTACCTCAGTTGCTTTGTCCAATCATCAAAGGCTAACGTTGTTTGTTTTCAAAATTGCTTGCTGTATCTGCATGCCAGCTTTCAGTGACTTATGAACAAGAATGCCCACATCCATTTGAACATTAACAATAACCTATCACCCACCACTTCAGAAGTATTCTGCACTTCTGTTATTCCCTACCAACTACCTCACCCATATCCACCTAATGTCCCATCTACCAGGTTCTTGCCCATGCACTCAACTTGCCTAAATCCCCATGAAATCTCTCAGCGTCCTTCTCACAATCCATGTTCCCAACAAGTTTTGTGTCATCTGCAAACTTAGAAATATTATGCTTGGTCCTCACATCTAAGTCATCGATATAGATAGTAACAAAGTACAAATGCTTACAACAATCATTTGTCTGCCTCCACTGATACTTTACGCTTAAAAAAAATTGTATCTCTCTTCTATTTCACATCAACAAAATAAGGACTATCCAGAGCCTGAGAACATGCCAGAAAACATCAGCCATGATTATATTGCCTCAACCACCTACTTTATCAAGCACCAGCTTTTGAGACTACTACTACCCATAACAGAGAAATTGTGTGAAGGTGAGAGATTGTAAGAACTGCTGATGCTGGAGTCTGAGATAACACAATGTGGGTCTGGAGGAGCACAGCAGGCCAGGCAGCAACACAGCAGGAAAGCTGATGTTTTGGGTCAGGACCCTTCTTCAGAGCAAGGTTCCAGACCTGAAACGTCAGCTTTCCTGCACCTCTGATGCTGCCTGGCCTCCTAGTTGTGTGAAGGTGAAGCCCCATAAAACTGACCTTGCCTCCAGGGCAGAGTTCTTCTTATGGTGACTTCTCTGATGCCCTACCTATCTCTGACACTGTGTCTTTGTCAGTACCACGCAGCCACTTGGGCCAGGTTTCCTGACTCATCACCATGGTGTAGCCATCTACACCTGGGTCTTGAATGTTGAGGACATCTACCACAGCTATTAATATGAATGATATAGAGCATTCAAGTTCCCAGTCTCCTGCAACACAGGAGCCTTCTCGAAAGAAAACTAACATAGGAATTGACTACGAAAGTCAGGCATTAAGAAACTATCTGGTGCGATCTATTCTCTACATCAAAAGAAGAATAAATTGTTCAGTCCACAATGGTCTCAATATGATTCAAATAGATTTTGTTCACATTGATATTGGTCATCATGTTCCCAATTTAAAGCTATGGGAATTGATGATGTTGGAGACCATTCAAAAGGAATGAAAATTTTGGGTTAAAGAGAAGAATTTCCAGTCTGTGGTGTGAGGTGGAGGCTGAAAATTCTGTTTGGAAAAATACATATTCAACAATTTGTCTCATAGTTCAGGAAATAGATAACACCATTCGGTCTTGGTATCCCTTCATTGTTGTCTTTGTCTTACTCCTGAACCAGCTCATCCCATGACAGCTGCAAACCTTAAAACACCCTGAACCATTGCTACAAATCTGAAAACTCAGTCTGTGCAACACTAGGTTATTCTAAGTAACCTAATATCTGCTAAAGTACATCTTTGCTAAAGAAAAATGGCCAGAAATCTATTTGGTTGGAATAGCAATTCTTGAAAATATCACCAGTGCAGAGAGTTTTGAGAGTCTGTGCCATGTTTTTCTGAGGATCATAAGAATCATGCTAACTTCACAAAGATGTGCCCTTACATTCATTTATATCAATTTATGAGCATGCGTTCATCTTGGGTGGTTTACAAAAGTAGACAACAGTGGATGTCATTTTTGTCTTCCTGCATAATAATATGATGGCAGCACTTGGAGATAGCAAGAACTACAGATGCTGGATCAGAGTCAACACAGTGTGGAGCTGGAGGAACACAGCAGGTCAGGCAGCATCAGAGAAGCAGGAAAGTCGGTGTTTCGGGGGTGGGGGGGTTCTGAAAAAGGGTACTGACCCGAAACACTGACTTTCCCATTCCCCTGATGCTCCTTGGCCTGCTGGATTCCTCCATGACAGTGTGTGGACTCTGTTTCTTCACACAGTACAATATGGCCTAAACTCTCTTACTTTCATCATCCACTTATTTTCAGAAAATCAGACTTACACCTTCAATTAGTTAATATCCAAAGCAGACTTCTTTTCAGTTGCTCTAGCATTTCCTTGTGGTGTAATTGTGTATGTAAAATGTCTGTTGGCTAAAATTACAGACTCAAACTCTGCAAGTGAGGGGACTTTGCCAGAAGTTCAACCACAATAAAACATAAAGCTTGGCCTCATTATCACCAATACGTGCAATTTCAGAGCAATCCATTCTATACAGAAACTGGCTAATGGTTCAGCAAAATGAGACAAGGTACTGCTGTCCAAGTAGGACAGAGGGACAAAATCTAAAGCCAATGCAAATGAGCTCTCTGCAGTAGTTCTCTATGTAAACTTTAGTGCTACAAGTAGAACTTCAGAAGGTGTATATTATTTTAAAATTTGCTTATCTGTTTTCAATACAAGAAGCAATTTAGTTTTTGAGGAAGGAACATCTCCATCTCAGTAATACTATTTGGGTTAAGTTTGCAGCGGTATTGTTTGGAAACTCTTCCCTGTTCTCGGCCCACCTGTGTAGATTTATGAAGGTTCATGACCAGGCTGCAGGGTCCTTTACAAACAAAATTGCTTATGAACTAGAACTGCCCTTATTCTTTGTTGCCTAACATAGCTTAGAAATGCAGTAAGTCACTTACTGGTAACGATATGGAATAAAGAGTTTAGTAGTTCATCATCTCAGAAAGTGAAACAACAGCTCAATTCTTGGATTGGACATATTTATGAGAAAACAAGGTGTAGAGCGAGATGAACACAGCAGGCCAAGCAGCATCGGAGGCGCAGGAAAGCTGATGTTTCGGGCTTAGACCCTTCTTCAGAAATGGGGGAGGGAACAGGGGTTTGAAATAAAAAGGGAGAGAGGGGGAGACAGATAGAAGATGGATAAAGGAGAAGACAGGTGGAGAGGATACAGACAAGTTAAAGAGCTGGGGATGGAGCCAGTAAAGGTGGGGAGGTAGGGAAGAGATAGGTTAGTCCAGGGAGGACGAACAGGTCAAGGGGGTGGGATGAGGTTAGTAGGTAGGAGATGGGGGTGGGGCTTGAGGTGGGAGAAGAGGATAGGTGGGAGGAAGGACAAGTTAGGGAGGTGGGGATGAGGTGGGCTGGTTTTGGGATGCAGTAGGCGGAGGGGAGATTTTGAAGCTTGTGAAGTCCACATTGAAAGCATTAGGCTGCAGGGTTCCCAAACGGAATATGAGTTGCTGTTCCTGCAACCTTCAGGTGGCATCGTTGCAACACTGCAGGAGGTCCAGGGTGGACATGTCTTCTGAGGAACGAGAGGGGGAGTTGAAATGGTTCACGATGGGGAGGTGCAGTTGTTTAGTCCGAACCGAACGCAGTCCCCAAGCCTCTGTTTGGTTTCCCCAATGTAGAGAGGCCACAACGGGAACAGCGGATACAGTATACCACACTAGCAGATGTGCAGGTGAACATCTGCTTGATGTGGAAAGTCTTCTTGGGCCAGGGATGGGGTGAGGGGGGGAGTGGAGGGGCAAGTGTAGCACTTCCTGCAGTTGCAGGGAAAAGTGCCAGGTGAGGGGGCTGGAGGGGAGTGTGGAGCAGACAAGGCAATCCCGGAGAGAGTGGTCCCTCTGGAAAGCAGATAAGGGTGGTAGTTTGAGGAAGTTGTGATTCAGCACAAAAAAACTAACACAATGCGAAATCTGCACAATTTTTTTTTCTTTTCCCTGGAGCTTCAGAGGTTG
This sequence comes from Stegostoma tigrinum, assembly GCF_030684315.1. Taxonomy (NCBI): domain Eukaryota; kingdom Metazoa; phylum Chordata; class Chondrichthyes; order Orectolobiformes; family Stegostomatidae; genus Stegostoma; species Stegostoma tigrinum. Next base: position 34,408,357 of record NC_081374.1, read on the forward strand.
AGGGGTGACCTTCTAGAGGTTTATAAAATCATGAGGGCCATGGATGGGATAAATAGTAAAGGTCTTTACCCCAGGGTGTGACAGTCCAAACCTAGAGGGCATAGGTTTCAGGTGGGTGGGGAAAGATATAAAAGGTATCTAAGGCATAGCTTTTTCATGCAGAGGGTGGTGCATGTACAGAATGAGCTGCCGGGGGAAGTAGTGGAGGCCTGTGCAACTTCCACATTTAAAGGGCAGCTGATGGGTATATGAGTAGGAAGGGTTCAGAGGGATATGAGCCAAATTCTGGCAAATGGGACGAGACTTATTTAGGACATCTGGCAAGTACAGACAAGTTGGGCTGAAGGGTCAGTTTCCGTGCCGTATGAGTCTAATACCCACAATTGGTTAATATATCCATTCCTGGAAGGCTATTGCTTCCCATCTCGGAGCACTATTGGATAAATGGCCAGAATTTTCTTTGTAGTTTGCCAGAACAAGCAGTTACATGTAGAATGTGTGTTTGCTCCCATGGAGATCAGCAGTCTTTGTCAGACCTGTGATTTTATCTTCTGTAGTTTCTTTCACATGAAACCACTTCTTTTGAATCTAACACTTTTTACATCTTATTAGGCGAAGAGCCCATAGTTTGACTTTTAGGTTTCCTGGTACCATAATAGTCTGTTTTGACGTTTTGCTGTCAATAGAAATTGTGCTTTTTATTTACATTGGTTCTCCATCAAAGCAACCTTTATCTAAGTTTATTACAGAGCAAACATTTTCTGCCTTTCAGTTTTATACTTGCTGAAAAGGACAACCTTCATTTTGATAAACTCATGAAAGTCAGATAAATCAGATAAAATCAGGTAAACTTCTAACAAAAATACAATCATTTCTATATTTTAATTACTTTACTGTATGCTTTAAGCTAATACTGCTACCAGCATAACTAAATATTTTTCCTCAGTATTCCTAGGCTGTGATTGTGTTTCTGTGTGAGGCTTTTGACTGTATCTTGAAACAATGCTCTTCTAATCCTAATGTACAAACATACAGAAGTAAGCTGCTGGTGGCTGCTCCACATTCAATAAGATAATTACTGATCTGATTGCAATCCAACTCCACATTCCCAGATACTCTGGAAAACCTTTCACCCATTTGTTCATCAAATCAAGAATCTATCCATCATTGATAATGGGAACTGCAGATGCTGGAGAATTCCAAGATAATAAAATGTGAGGCTGGATGAACACAGCAGGCCAAGCAGCATCTCAGGAGCACAAAAGCTGACGTTTCGGGCCTAGACCCTTGATGACCCTAGGCCCGAAACGTCAGCTTTTGTGCTCCTGAGATGCTGCTTGGCCTGCTGTGTTCATCCAGCCTCACATTTTATTATCTTGGATCTATCCATCATTGCTGTAAAAAGATACAAAGACTTTGCTTCCATTGTCTCTTGAGGAAGGTAGTGTAATGGCTCCCTGTGAGCAAAATGCTTCAGCTCACCACTCTCTTAAGTGGGTGATCCACTATTATTGATTTGCAGTCCAGCTGAAGCATAAAATCCTAGTGTTGCATTCAATACCCCTCGCAGTGAATGATAATCTTTTGTTAGTTTTCCTAATTCAGTCTGAGGAAGGGTCACTTTACTCTGATTTTTTTATTCACAAATCCTGCCAGGCATGCTGAGCTTTTCCAGCATTTTCTATTTTTGTTCCGAATTACTTATTTACACAACAATCTTTTGCACAAGCTACCGTTTACCTTGTGGATTGGATTAGTTCAGTTGCCTGGATATTTGGATTGCAGAGAAGTGTGATGCCAACAGCATGGGTTCAATGCATCACGTTATCATGAAGGACCCTGCTCAACATCTTCCCTTGCCTGAGGTATATTGGCCCTCAGATTAAATCACTATTCATTTTCTCTCTCTAATGAGAGAGCAGCCCTATGATCTGGTAAGACTATGGTGACACACATATACCACTACATCTCCCAGCTCTGCAAATTCATACCATATAGATTATGTACTGCTTTTGTTTATTCTTCTTGCCAAAATGGATACTTTTAACTTTTTTTCCCGCATTACAAACTGTTTCCTGATCTTGGCCTACTCACTTAGACTATGTAGGTCTCTTTGTCATTTCATATGTCATCTTCGCAACTTACTTTCTACTTGTCTTTGTGACATTAGCAAATGAATTGCTAAATTACAAAAGCATTTCTGTGGCACACATTGCATCTGGTCAAGAATAAAATGATTCATTTATGGCCACTCTCTGACAAGCTAACAGGAACCAATCTTCTATCCATTTTAATATGTTACCCCTAAGCCATGAGCTTTTATTTTCCAAAATAACCTTTGATGTGAAACCTTATCAAATGCTCTCTAGAAATCAAAGTACAATACATCCACTGGCTCCCCTTGATCCACAGCATATTACTTTTCTAGAGAACTTCAATAAATTGGTTAAATATGAATTCCCTTTCATAAAGCCTGATTGCATATGTCTGATTATCTTAAATGTCTCTGCGTCCTGCTATCATGTCTTCAATAATAGCATCAAACATCTTCTCTAAGAAACATGTTAAGATAATTGAGATAATAAGGCGTAAATCTAGATGAACACAGCAGGCCAGGCAGCATCAGAGGAGCAGGAAAGCTGACATTTCGGGTCTGGACCCTTCAGAAAAAAAATTCTGAAAAAGGGTCCAGACCCGAAACATCAGTTTTCCTACTGCACTGATGCTGCCTGCCCTGCTGTGTTCATCCAGCTCTACGCCTTGTTATCTCAGATTCTCCAGCATCGGAAGTTCCTACTATCTCTGAAGATAATTGACCTGTTTTCTGCCGAATTGAACTATAGTTTCCTATTTTCTGTTTCTGCCCCCTTTTGATCAAAAGTTATGTTTTTTTAAGTTTTACAAAGTTTTGGTTACAAAACCAAAGGCTTTCCTTCATCTAAGGTGTTTTGGAAAAATAAAACAAACTGCTCAAATATCTGATTAGCCATTCCTTTATAACGCTAGATCGAAGTCTGTCAGGAGCTAGGGATATGTTAACATACAGTATCGGGGAATAGAAAATTCTGATTCCCTCAGCACATCAGAGCTGCGGGCTACAGAATTCTTCCTTATCTTTTTCTTCACAGTAGCTTATTCCTTATATAGTTCTGAAGATGTACACAATTCCTGACACTATGTTTCATGGCATTTGTTTTGATTGCTTCCAGAGGTAAAGTGAATACACTTAAAGCAGAAGTAGCACTCACCTAACAATACCAAGCCAAGTGGTAAGTTATGTACATCTCCAAACAGTGACAGCTGTAATGTAGAACACCACTAATTGCCTCAGTCTGATTTTGTTCCATTTCCCACAGCTACCAACTGGCAGTTCCTTCAGAGATTGTCAAGAATTACAACTTAAGCAGTTTTTTTTAACCATGGTTTTCATTGAGAACTGAATATCATGCTTCTATTGTGTAACTATATCATAGATTCAGGTTTCAAGCTGCGCGTTAAAAAGATTACATGTCTGTGGTGGTATTAGGCCTCTTTAGCTACTACTGCTTCAATATGTATCAGCAGCATTCCTTGAACATTCAGTTCATTAACAGTTACCTCAGCAATATTTCTCTTACAGGACTGGGGGAGGGATAAATTGCCACTTTTTTGTCAGTTTTACCAACTTAGGTAAAGGGGTAATGCAAAACCCTGTTTAATGGTAATCTTTTCTATTGATGTTCTGCTCTATTGCACAAACATCTCAGCGTTCCATTTAATGGAATACTTTCATTTCCATTGTTGTGAAGGGATGCCAAGATGACAGCCATTTACACTCCAATATCTTACAGTCAGAAAAGTGATGGATTTTCTCTTTTTCTTCATGTTATAGAATGGGATTGAAATATTCCTCAGGACTGGGAAAGAATTGCTTATTCTTTGAATAGCATCATGCAATATCTGCCATTCACTATAGTCAACAGAACAAACAAAAAGGGATTAGCATCTCACCTGAAATTTAGAAATGACAGATGCACAATGATCTGAATATGATAATTTGTAGACGTTTCAAATGGAAGCACCTATTCCAATAGTCATACTATAGAGAAATTATGGTAGTCTCTCACAATCTGACTTTAATGTATAAGTAGAATTTACATTAAATTCATCTTTTATAGAAATAATCAATGGGTTGTTTTGCATGCTTGAATATTATAGGCTATACTTTAAATGTGAATTGATCCAAGGCACTGAAAGCAAATAAATTTTGCTTTTGTTTCGGCTGGTTTTTCGAAAAAAAAACTGTAAAATCATGTAATGACAAATTTTACTGTAGGTTATTAAAATCATTGGACGTTAAAGCTCTGGACTATGTATTCTATTTTCATTCTGGTTACTGTTTAATCTTATGAATGTATTTCCTACTGCTGAAATGCTGTCGGCACAAATTCTTCCTTGATCATTTATGAGAAATCTTGTGTTACTCAACTTGCCTGTGGGAACTTAATAAAGAGGCTCAATTGTAGGATGTAGCCCATAAGGGATAACAATGGAATGTGCCCTGTATAGAAAAAAACAAACTGTGCAGAAGCTTTACAACATTGAAGTCCTAAAATATCCAGTGGTCTTCATTATTGTATGATTTTAATGCAGGCTAGTAAGGGTGTTACCATTGGTATTTGTTTGTATGTTGTTTAGCATTACTGTACTCATAAAATCACTGAATTTTCAGGACAAAAATAGCCCAATCAGCCCATCACTGTGGTGCTTTGAAAAAACAGTTGCACATCAACCTTTATACCCACTCTTTGACCCTAATCCTATAAAATTCTGATCTTCAAGAACCCACCCCAAAGCCTTTTAAAATTTAAGGAATTATCTTCAATCAACTTTTCAACTAGAATTTTCCAGATACTGATTACACCCAGTTTAAACATAGTCTCATCTGCCCCATATTTTTGTCAATGATTTTAAACCTGTCATCTTTGTTTTGCCCCATTTGCCAGAAGGAATGGTCTTCTACTATTTACAATACCAACTCCTTTCATCTGACAAACATTTACCTGGTCATCTCTTAATCTGTTTTGTTCAAAGGAAAATATTTCAAATGTTTATAACTTCTCACAGCTAAAGACGTTTGTTCCTGGTAACATCCTGGTAAACATATTATAGGATCAGATTAATCTCTGATAGGAAAACTGTCAGACTATTGAGGGTCTAGGCCCGAAACGTCAGCTTTTGTGCTCCTAAGATGCTGCTTGGCCTGCTGTGTTCATCCAGCCTCACATTTTGTTATCTTGGAATCTCCAGCATCTGCAGTTCCCATTATCTCTGAGACTATTGAGGGTGATCATTTAGTTCATTGAACTGAATCTTACTGTTTTTGGCTAAGTGTGAATTGCTTTAGGTTTCTGGAAGTTTTTTTTTGTAATGAGGCCGATTGAGATTTCTCATCATGTTTTACCAAACTGACCTCATTAATTGCCAACAGCCTCCATCGTTTGTGATAAGTCTTGTGTTACTCAACTTGCTCGTGGGAACTTAGCAAAGAGTCTCAGTTGTAGGATGTAGCCCATAAGAGATAACAATGCAATAAGCCCTGTATAGAAAACAGCCTCCATCATATCTGATTCTAGCCCCATCTTACTATGCAACATTCACAGAACAAATCACTACTCCATTCTCTAAAAGGCCAATATCCCTCAGGACCTTACCATCTTTAAAAGGCCACTGTGCACTTGGACAAGCATTAGCAATCCGGTGTTGCCCCTCATAATCAATGTAATGGCACAGCAACCTCCAAAGCCACATTGCTCACAGCACATTGCTGACATGGCTGCCACCCTCTCACAGATACATAAGGTACTTGAAGAAGGCACTTGAACTTACATATTCTTAACCTCTGAATATAATTAACACAACATTTGCATTATGAATATAACTACAATCATACATGATTGCATAATTTCTGATAAATTTATTCTCTACTTTTTCCAAGCATTTTCTAATTTTTAGTGTCTAGAACTGGGCAAAATATGTTAATTAGATTGAACTATTTAGATTTATATCGATTCCTATGCTTTTTACAATATGATTTAGGGGGAAGTGAGAGCCTATTGGTATTATCACTGGACTGTTAATCCAGAAACCCACGTAACATGTTGGAGACCAAGGTTCGGATCCCACCATGGCAGATGGTGGAGTTTGAATTCAATAGATATCTGAAATTGATGACCAGGAATCTATTGTCAATTGTTGGAAAAACCCTTCTGGTTTACTAATGTCCTTTACAGAAGGAACTGCAATCCTTACCTGGTCTGGCCTACGTGTGACTTCAGATCCATAGTAATGTAGTTGATTCTTAACTGCCATTGCAATTAGGATTGGGCAATAAATGCTGCCTAGCCAGCTAACCCCTTTATCCTAAGAATGAATAAAGAAAAAAAATTCTGCCTGAGCGTTCATATAATTTATTTATTCTTTGTTAATCCATTCTGCTCTCTTTGAACTTTTGTGCATAAATACTCCAGTTCTCTAATCTTGACACACCTTTAAAACCATAACATTCAATATGTATGAAATCTGCTCATTTCTTCCTACCAAAAAAATATAACCTCATGTTTTCCTGGAATGAATTTCATGTCATATATCCAGCCATTCCACCATCATACGTAAAAAGACCACATCACCAGCATTGCCTTCAGCCAACCTTTAAAAATTCCAACCATATTAGTCAAACACGATAGATTCAGTTTTGAAGATGTGCTGTATTGGACTCAAAAAAAAATCCTATCTCTGTCTCCACCAATGCTGCCAGATCTGCTAAGTTTCTCCAGTATTTTCAGACTTTATTTCAAGTTTCCAGCATCTACAATATTTTGAATTTATTATACCCCTAAAGATTGTCTTCTGACACAGCTTTATTAGCCCATGCCTGTCCAAGTAGCTGTTAATATTCCTGGAGAAAATTGTGTCTAAATGTTTCCACACCATTAAACTGACTGACTGACCTATAATTGTTAGGTTTATCCGCCTCCTCTCAGGTCTAACATTTATAGTCTTCTAATCCTTTGAAACCACCTTTGAAATTATTGAAATTTTCTCAGCCCTTTGTTGATCATTGAGACAGTGTAGTGAGACACAGCAGTTCTGAACTAATAGCAATATATCAGCTTTCTCTTACTTTCCTTCTTTCACATGCCAAAATGAATCAATCTAGAATTATTTGATAAATCCTTCTATTTAGAACTCCTCATCTTTTTTAATCAATTTCACCCAAACCATCAGTTTTACTTTCTTTATCATTCCTGAATCATTAGTAACTTATGGAGTATGAGAAACTCATTCTGAGCCATATCTCTGGTAATACAACCATATCATAATCTTTTGCTCAATTAATGCCTGCAAGCTCTTCCACATTAATAGTTACACTAGGGATATTGCCGTTTGTGTAATGCACAGTTTTCTTTATCACTTCAATGTTGCAAATAAACTTCAAGGCAACTTTCTCACCAACCTAAGGTATATACCATTGATTCTCTGTTGTAAGAAGGATGCAAGATCAAATAATTATCGCAATCAGGCAGTATCTGCAAGTGCATAACTCTGGAACAACTAATGCAGCTGTCAATAGGTTCAGTAGAACACCCAAATCTTGTCAAGCGTGACTGGTCTTAGTGTCAATTATTTTGCGACATATGTGACATTTTACAAGAAAGCGTTGGATTAAAATTGGAGAAAATCCAATCACCAAGAGAAAAATCAAAGTACAACATTCCACAGCAGCATGTGAAGAAAAGCTAATTGAGAATAGATGCCAAGAAGTTTCTAAGATTCTGTTGGTGTCACTCAACAAAGTCCAAGAAGTAGCCACAATGTTATAGCTTAACTCAGTCAGACATGTGGTAAACTTGACACACCATATGGATGACATCAGAAAAGCCGAAGCCTTTACCTCCATTCAAGTGATATACACTAAAAGGAATGGACAATATGTGCCACATAAAACTGATACTTGATGACAGATAATCATCCCTTTATGCATCTTACATATACTTACAATGTTGTGTAGTTCACGCAACTCTCCTTTGTATGACAAATCAGATACCACTTGTGTAATTGTTGCCACATTACCTGCAATATTCGGGATGTTTGGTGTATCTCAACAAATTGTATCCAACGTAGCATGTTTGGTCATTGCCTCTGCACTAAGTCTTGAGCAGTCAGTATGAATGAAGCAGTTTATTAGTTGTGAAACAAAGCCACTTAATCAGCCACAAATGTTCGAATGGTCTAGATTTGAAGATATTGAGAACATACCGACATTAGGTTAGTACTCCGGGTTGTACTATTGAGTAGTTAGATACTTCAACACCTTCCTGACCAGCCTTCCACACAGAACATAGAACATAGAACAATACAGTGCAGAACAGGCCCTTCTGTCGTCGATCTTACGCTGACTTGTGAACTAATCTAAGCCCCTCCCCCTATACTATGTACCCTGGTATCATCAAAGTCATCCAAAATTTTGTTACCTTTCCTAACAGGCAGGATATTGTGTGCTCCCACCAGCTGTATTTTAGGCAGAGGGAATACAATATAGGTTGGGTGCTGAGAGAATCAAGGATGCAAAGTTATTAAAGACATTAATTTACAATCTAACATGCTGCAAGCAAAATAAAATTATTATCTCTCAGAAGTTGACAGGAGAGATGCTAAAGTGCATCTATGTAAACCAAATAGCTTGAGGGAAGCAAGAAATGTCCTTTACTGGCCATCTTGTGCATTTCATGAGCAATTTCAAGGATCATACCGGCCAGTGCAGTGTTTGTACTGAATTTCAAAGGAAGCATGCTAGTGAACCACCAATGACATACAACATCCTGGGCAGATCTCGGTTGAAATTAAGAATAAGCCTCTCTGCCTTCACAGGAACTGATTATCTTGTCACTGCTAACTACACTTCTAGAAGGTGGGCCAATTGACTTTAGTGACTACTGTTGAGATTGTCAAATGCCTGAAAGCATATTCACATTGATAGCAGTGTGATGAGTGACAATGGTCCTCATTTTGTGAGTGAAGAATTCAGTCCCTTCATCAATGACAGGAAAATTAACACCATATATCACCTCTACACTATCCCAAGTCAGATCAACTGCTGAGTCAGTGATGAAATTTGTCAAGGCAATCATTACAAAATTGAGCAAATCCAGGGAAACTATATTCATAATGTCCCACGAGTAAAGAAACATACCTCCTGAAGGCATGGGAAGTGGTCTAGTACATAGACTAATGTCATTCTCCATCTAAACTACACAAAATCATGGAACCATAGAGTCATACAGCACAGAAACAGACATTTTGGTCCAACTTGTCCATGCCAACCAAGTTTCCCAAAGTAAACTAGACCCACTTGCCTGCAATTGGCCCATATCCCTTGAAACCTTGCCTGTCCATGTTCCTGTCCAAATATCTTTTAAATATTACAACTGTACCTGTATCTACCACTTCCTGTGGCAGTACATTCCAGATAAACACTACCCTCCGTATGAAAAATTTGCCCCTCAGGTCCCTTTTGAATCTTTCTCATCTGACCTTAAAAATATATCTCCTATTTTTGAACTTTACCACCCTGGAGAAAAGATCTTTGCTGTTCCGCTTATGTGCGCCCCTCATTATTTTATAAACCTTTATAAAGTCGTCCCTCATCCTCCTATGTTCCAGTCAAAAATGTCTCTGCCTGTCCAGCCCCTCCTTATAACTCGAACCATCCAGTCCCAACACTACCCAGGGCTCTATCATTGGCTATACAAGCCCTGAGCTTGTTTGTTTTACCTAAATGCAAAACCTCACATTTATTCAAATTAAACTCCATTTGCCACTCGTCAGCCCATTGGCCCAATTGATCAAGATCCCCTAGTTCTCTTAGATAATCTTTCTCACTGTTGACTATACCAGCAATTTTGGTGTCATCTGCAAACTTACTATCCATGCCACCTAAACTATCATCAAGATCATTTTATATATAAAAAAAAAGAACATAGAACAGTACAGCACAGAACAGGCCCTTCAGCCCACAATGTTGTGCTGACCATTGATCCTCATGTATGCACCCTCAAATTTCTGTGACCATATACATGTCCAGCAGTCTCTTAAATGACCCCAATGACCTTGCTTCCACAACTGCTGCTGGCAATGCATTCCATGCTCTCACAACTCTCTGCGTAAAGAACCTGCCTCTGACATCCCCTCTATACTTTCCACCAACCAGCTTAAAACTATGACCCCTTGTGCTAGCCATTTCTGCCCTGGGAAATAGTCTCTGGCTATCAACTCTATCTATGCCTCTCATTATTTTGTATACCTCAATTAGGTCCCCTCTCCTCCTCCTTTTCTCCAATGAAAAGAGACCGAGCTCAGTCAACCTCTCTTCATAAGATAAGCCCTCCAGTCCAGGCAGCATCCTGGTAAACCTCCTCTGAACCCTCTCCAAAGCATCCACATCTTTCCTATAATAGGGCGCCCAGAACTGGACGCAGTATTCCAAGTGCGGTCTAACCAAAGTTTTATAGAGCTGCAACAAGATCTCACGACTCTTAAACTCAATCCCCCTGTTAATGAAAACCAAAACACCATATGCTTTCTTAACAACCCTGTCCACTTGGGTGGCCATTTTAAGGGATCTATGTATCTGCACACCAAGATCCCTCTGTTCCTCCACGCTGCCAAGAATCCTATCCTTAATCCTGTACTCAGCTTTCAAATTCGACCTTCCAAAATGCATCACCTCGCATTTATCCAGGTTGAACTCCATCTGCCACCTCTCAGCCCATCTCTGCATCCTGTCAATGTCCCGCTGCAGCCTACAACAGCCCTCTATACCGTCAACGACACCTCCGACCTTTGTGTCGTCTGCAAACTTGCTGACCCATCCTTCAATCCCCTCATCCAAGTCATTAATAAAAATTACAAACAGTAGAGGCCCAAGGACAGAGCCCTGTGGAACCCCACTCACCACTGACTTCCAGGCAGAATATTTTCCTTCTACTACCACTCGCTGTCTTCTGTTGGCCAGCCAATTCTGTATCCAAGCAGCTAAGTTCCCCTGTATCCCATTCCTCCTGACCTTCTGAATGAGCCTACCATGGGGAACCTTATCAAATGCCAAATCAAAAATGTGGGCCTATCCCTACGGAACTCTTGGTTACAGGCTTCCAGTTTGAAAACCCTCCACCAAAAATCTCTGTCTCCTACCATTAAACCAGTCTGAAGCCACAAGTAGTAAAAGACACAAGTGATAAATGCAAGGTGAAATAGTAGAAAGCCAAATTTAGTTTTTACAAGCCAAACCATTTCCAGAGTGGAGCATTGCAGAACGAGTCAAAGTACAAACTTCTTATATGCTCAGTCAGTGTATAGCATGTGATGGAAATGAATGACCGAGAACATATTGTCATAAATGCAGGCACATGCATTCAACCGTGGAAGCTATTCCTCAAAGGGAGGTGATGAAGAGGAGATGTAATCTCCATCTGCAGGGACCACAGATCAGCTACCAGTGTTAAGAGTCTTATAGCATTGTGACTTCAGAAATAGATCAACAACAGGTTACGATGGCAACAACAAATGACATGGAAATAACACTCCCTGAGAAAGAACATCATCAAGTTGACTAGTCAAAACAGCAACACACTTACTAGTCATAAAGAGACAGGAATGATTTAAAGACTATGGGTAGAAACTTGCAGGAGTCTGAGTGACATGGGTTATGGCAAGTCTTGTGGCAGAATCAGTCAAGTAAGCCAATTTTTGGCTTCAGAAGAATCATTCTTCATCTTTCACACATTTGACATTGGCAAGGCATGTTTATCACCCCACCAGTCTGCAACAAACTGCCAATTTAAGAGGGATCATTACTTGTTAAATTCTATATATATGGCCCAATTTATCTCATTAATAAGCAGCGGTCTATCTTACCGAATGTGCCAAACAAGCAAGATTTCAAGAGTTCTTGAAACGGAAACCATACTGGACACTTGCTTGTAATAACATCGTATTAGACACCAGGAACTGACATCTCAGGGCACCAACCACACACCCCTCACGTCTACAGATATTGGCATCTAACATGTGCCAGTCTCTCAGAACCTTATGGCACATCTCTGATTACACTTACAAGAGGCTTCTACACTTAAGCCGTGCACCTTACACTATACCAGAAACTATTATTGTAATGCTGCAACCAGAAGTCTGTGCTTAGAGATGTACACGAGCTTGTGGACTGGACCAGGCTGCATCTCAAGCTGTTTGCTTGCTGTCGTAGAGTATGACATACATTTAAAGATGGCTCAGGCACAAGAGATGCCACTGAATTCTGGGATATCTGCTGAGTCGTGAGTTGTTGTGGGAACTGCATGTGATAAGGTGAGATGATAGTTGAAAGTACACAATGTTGTAAGGCTCGGGACAGATAGTTCATGAAGTAAGAGATGGCGAAAAATCATCCTAGGCTTCACGGCAGAAATCCCTCCAAAAACTCACTGCAACTTGGGCTTAGCCAAGAAAAAGTAAGATTCAGCCCTTCATGAACTGTTTTTACACCACAGGAAGAGGCCATTCAGTCCATTAAAAGACAAATTTGTCTATGCCTCTTCCTGCAAGAGCCATTCACTTACTCCCACTTTCCTGTCTTTTCCAAATAGATCTCCACAGAGCACTCACTTAGTAAAATAACTTTTCTTCATGCTTCTTTCATCAACCACTATAAACTGTCTGGCTCTTGCTCCTTCCCTCAACGGCAGGAGCTTTTCCTGACCTACTTCATGACCTGTCATGATTTTAATTATCTTTACCAAATTTCGTCTCCATTTTCTCTTCTCCAAGAAGGACAACTCCAGCCTTTCCGATCTATCTATATAATGGATGTTTCACATCCCTCATATTGTGCTTATGAATCTTTTCTTTACATTGGTTAATGATTGACATTGGTTAATGATTTTACATTCTTCCTCATGTTTGATGTTCGGAATTGGACCTAATCATCTGCTGAGGCCAATCCAATGCACTCTACTTAAGATTTCTTGGCTTCTGAGTTCTCTTCGCTCAACATGCCGACTTGTAAATATATCACTGCTCCTTCATGGTCACTGAGTCAACATCCTGAAATTACAGCCCCCACCCCCCAACATCCCAACAACACTGAGGAGCTACCGACAGCACATGTACTGCAGTTGTTCAAGAGGGCAGTTCACCATCACCTTCTCAAGAGCAACTAGGGATTGGCAAGAAATTCTGGCTAGCCAGGTATGCCGACATCCTATCAAGCCATTAATTAATTTTTAAGAAAGTAATTTGCTTTTCCTAAAAGACAATTCATTTCGTCCTGAACTAGCATCTCTAAATTCTAAATCACATTAAAATTAAACTGATTGCCATATGGTTACTGAGTGAACCCTGACATCCTTTTTAAACAAGGTTGGACATTTGCCATTCTCCATTGCTCTAGAACCATTTACTTACTGTTAAGCCCAGACCCCAGGTGATGTTCCCTGATTTGGTACAGTTCCAGGTGGAATACCCAAATTGTTAAATTCCCAAGTGAGGAGGAATTAATGTCTCACTTTATTTGCCTGCACCCCCTGTTGGTGACAAAGATTAAATTAAAAATGGACCCATTACCTGAGGGATACTTGTTTTCCAGACCCAAACAATCTTATCCTATGAAAGGAACCAATTTAAACTGGCTTTCTTGAGCTAAAAGAGTGTTCATTAATTTTTAAATGCTAGAAGAATCAATCACACAACATCCATACTCACACAGATTAGAACTAATTCGGTAAAGCTAAAAGTTCAGTCTTCTAAATTCAGTCAATTGTAAGGTGTGGCTCATTGAACATCGTGACTATTTCAGTGAAGGTTACTGGTAGTTGAACTGTCGACTTCAAGATTCATTGTTTTGCAGGTTGAACAGATATTGTTCTAAAATGAAGTGCACAAAAGAGTCCTTCTGTTGGCTTGCTTATATTAGCTAGCTTTCTCCAACAATGTGGAGGGAGAAAGAGAATCCCTTTACCTGCAACACAGGTGTGATTTGGAGATACTTCTTCAAATCTAGCCTTCACAGCACACTAATACTCAAACTGAAGGTAGTGCACAAGGCTCCTTAGCTTATTCACACACATGGGAATTTTCTGCCACATTAGCACACTCAAGCAGAGTTGAAACTATTTTTATTTTAACCCCTCTCCTTGTGTAATCTTCAAATGAGTAAACATAAAATGTGTCTGCAGTTTGGGACATAATCTGCAGGGCGTGGCTTGCTCTTGAACAATGGCCCACCGTACAGTCCAATCTGTTTTGACTTTGCCTAGTTTTCCCTGTTTAAGAGGTGTTGTTTATTTTTCATTTTGCATCCATTGATGAGACATTCTATGGGCATGTCTCTCTACTCAGCCATCTAATTAGTATCCATGCCCATTTCCAGTTGCATCAAGTGTGTTTGAAAAAATCTCATTTTGGATTTACAAGGTTAAATATCACACGTTTTGGCCCATGTTCATGCCAGTATTGACTAGCAGATTGGAAAACTACAGCTAGTGCCTCCACAATATGTATTTTTCTTTTTCTCAGTATCCTTGGATGCATTTTAAAGGGTCCTATTAACTGTTCAACTGTAACTTCAGCTAGGCTACACAATACCTCAAAATATCAATTTTATTTCAACATGTACCTTATTTATTTCCCTTTTCACTGTGAATTGATACTCACTCACTACCTCAGTCATGGTGTATTTCTCTTTGTTTAAATCATCTTTAAATCAGCTCCACATTTCATTTTGCTATTAATATACCATAGATTACCATAGATAACTTCTGTTTTGTGCTTGATGCCACACTCTTCTTACATTCTCACTTTGCTTATTTGTTATTTTTAATTTGTCTCTGAACTTTCCATATTAAAGTAGAAGATATTAATAGACGGAGACTAGGTTAATGTTTTAAGTCTGATATTTTAACTGAAGGATCAGATTTGAAACATTAACTCTATTTCTTTCTCCATGGATGCTATGAGACTTATTTATTTCTCTAGCATTTTCTGTTTCCATTTCAGATTTCAAACAATCATGGTATTGAAATATAGGAACATAGAAAAATAGAAAATAAGAGCAGGAGTCCTTCTTTGGTTCTTCAAGTTTGCTCTACCGCTCAATAATATCATGGCTAATATTTATAGAGGGAGACATGTTCTGTTGGAATTGTTACAAATCAGAAATATTGTTACCATGCATATAGAACACAAACGTACCAGCAATGTGAACTCACAGAACGCAATCTAACCCAAAGGAGAAGTGCAATCAAATAATGAGATGGAGGGGATAGGAATGCAAGGGCAAAGTTCATAGAATCCCTACAGCGTGGAAGCAGGCCATTTGTCTCATCAAAACCACACCGAACCTCCAAAGAGCATCTCACCCAGACCCACCCCATCCCTGTAACCCTGCATTTCCCACAGCTAATCAGTCTAACATATGCACCCCTGAACAGTATGGGCAATTTAGCATGGCCAGTTTACCTAACCTGCACATCTTTGGGCTGTGGGGGGGAAACCAGAGCACCCAGAGGGAGAAGGTGCAAGTTCCATACTCCACTCCTGAGGGTAGAATCAAACTTCGATCCCTGTGAGGCATCAGTGCTAACCACTGAGCAAATGTGCTGCCCCATGGTGCATTAACAAACATGATTTTTAACACTATCAGGAAAAATCTTCCAGGATTTTGAGCTAGTGACAATGAAAGGGCTGAGATTTATTTCCAAATCATGATCTTGTGTGCAAAAACTGAAGTTGCTGGAAAAGTTCAGCAGGTCTAGCAGCATCCGAATGAAAAAAAATCAGAGTTAACATTTCAGGTCCAGTGGCCCTTCCTCAGAACAGGAGCTAGTGTGACTTGTGGGGAGCTTGTGACTTGCAGGATGGTATTCACATGCTGCCCTTGTCTGTCTAGTTTTCACAAAAAAACATCCTATTTGTCAACCCAGAACAGAATACATTTTCGATATAGTCTGGGTGATTTTGGACCGTATTGTCAAAGGAGGCTCGTATCGAAATAGAAATATCTACAAGAGACAATATGAAAATTCACTGCTCATCTTCAAAAAGTGTTCTTTCCATTATTACACCAATTTGAACAAACAAATCAATCCTTTGACACACCCAATCCAACTGTTAAACTTGTCAAAATGCTCACTGCTATTTTTAAGTGACAGCGTGTTTTTTTTAACGAAGTCGACAATGCAATGGTCACGTAGAAACCATGCTGGAGGGGCTAGGCTAACCAATCAGCATTCTTGAGGAGTGACTGGATCAGACATTGCAGTAATTAAGAGAAAGGTGTGTGATGATTTAGGATCATTTCTTTTCCCTTCAAGTCCCAGTGGTTCAAACAATGTAAAAATAAAACAATGTAAAATAACTTAAAGCGAGTCCACTGCCATTGCACTTGTTAATGTTCAGACTGTTTGCCTCATCTGTTTCTCACTTATAGAATATAAGACTGTATGCTGATTTATGCCTCTCCTGCTTAATTGTCTTTGAACAATCAGTTTTCAGCCACCCTACTGCGAACAGTGTGAGTTCCACCATGGAATATTAACATTTATATCAATTGTTACATGGAGAAAATAATAAAATGGAGTATTAGTGGAATTTCTACAGCCCCCATTCTGCTATTAACTTCAGACAAAGTCCATCATTAGCATTAACATAAAAACTCATCTTATTTGTTTACTCAGATCACGTTACATTTTTGATTAAGTTGTATAAGTGATCTATTCAATGCTTGACTCTCAAAGTTTATCTTTCAGCAGCATTTAATAACCCCATAATTGTTATTGAAATCGACAAACACATGGTAGATGAATTTTGTTGCAAAAATGTATGAAGTGTTTGTTTTGTTAGGAAGACTGTACAAGTAATCTCAACTAATTGGTACAATTTTAAAGATAGTGCAGGAATACAGAATATTTGCTATTCAAATACATAAATCTTGGAAACAGGCAGAGCAGTTTGGGAAAACTATCAAGAAAGTCTAAGGATCCTTGGTTTTATAAACACAGGACTGGTGCATAAAAGCAAGGAAGAAGTTTTAATCTTTAAATGATCAAAGGTTAAGTAGCAGCAGTGTTGCACCTCACCATGGGCATTGGTTTCACAATAGGAAGAATGTAATGGCTTTAGAGTGAGTGCTGAGCTAATTTACCAGAATGAAAACAGGCATGAGGGACTGGAGACACCAGAGAAGTTGGACTTGTTCTCCCTTCCATGGAGAGACAGAGTGAAAATTTAATAGAAGTGTTCAAAATCTTCAAGAGTTTTGTTGAAATAATTAAAGAGAAACTGTCTTCACTGGAGTAAGACAATAAAGAAGGCACACTGGTTTAAGATATTTTACGAGAGAAACAGAGGAAAAATTAAGCTAAATGTGATTAAACAGCAGCTGTTAAGATCTTGAATGCACTGCTAGGAAAAGATTTGGTGCAACTCTGAAGCCATTTACCTGATTGTAAATGTGTAGTGAGATAACATAATAAACATCTTGCTACACAACATTAACACAGTGTAGAAATGATACTTAACAGTATAACCAAGCAAATGTTTCACATCTGTGCTGAATCAGACCAAGTATTCTCACACTGTGGAATGGCAATTCTTGCAAGGTAGAAAGAATGTGCAGAAGCAAATCTAACACCCACGTTATATTTTGCACAATTTTCTTTTCCAATTTGCAGCCACTCAAAACAAACCTCTTACGCCTCTATGTCTCTAAGCAGCATCCGTCAGGACTCTCATCAACAATGACAAATAAAGTTAGCACTTAAATAGTAGAATCTAATGCTTTTCATTTATCTTTTCAGGTTTGGTTTATTAAACGTATAATGTTCATCCAGTAGAATGACACTTCAAACTAAGCTTCAATCTCAAAGCAACACTTACTTAATATCCTAGCTGTCTTTAGCTTTGTGCTTCTAAAAGGGTGGATTATTTTGTTTGTAGAGTTGAGCACAGCTCATTTGAAGAGTCGTGGAGAGAGAAGAAGCAGTGGGCAGGATTTTAGCAGTGAAGTGGACAGTTTGTTCGGTTGGCGAAATGGCTAGCATGTGTTGCAGAATGCACCAATGGGTGGGTTCAATCTCAAGGCTAGCTGTGGCAGTTCAGAGGCCCACCTCCTTTGTTTACCCCACATTTGCAGAGTAATAATGCCCCTCGAGCTCTCTACAACCAATTGACTTCCTCTGGAGAGAGACTGTTATCAGACTTAATTTAGATTGTGCCTGTTATAAAGGTTGATAGAGATTGTAGGAAGCAGGCTGTTTGGTATACTTTACCTTCACTAAATATTCTTTTGACAAGATATAGGACAAGGTTTAGCATGAGGTTGCATATTGAACCAGCTATCAACAGGATCTGTTGCCACATAATTTTACATCACTGATGACACAGACTGTTATCTGTTCTTATTTAACATTATCCCTTTACACCACAGCCGTTGAGAACAGGGACGCTGGTTTGATTCCAGCCTCGGGCGACTGTCTGTGTGGAGTTTGTACATTCTCCCCGTGTCTGCATGGGTTTCCTTTGGGTGCTCCGGTTTCCTCCCACAGTCCAAAGATGTGCAGGCTAGGTGGACTGGCCGTGCTAAATTGCCCATAGTGTTCAGGCGTGTGTGGGTTATAGGGTGATGGGTCTGGGTGGGATGCTGCAAGGGGTGGTGTGGACTTGTTGGGCCAAAGGGCCTGTTCCCATACTGTAGGGAATCTAGTCTAATCTAAAACCGTAGCTAATTAGCTCAGGCTGGATTCTCTAATCTTTTAGAGAAACGTTTTTGTTTCTCTGTGAGATTCTTGACAGGTGGTTTGCCACGGCCTGCGTCAACTTTTCTCACATGTGGAATCATGTGGAGTGACAGCATATGCAAAGTGCTCACTGCTGCTGGGACTTTGCAATGTTCTTGCTTCTGGCATCTTATTGACATCCCAGTAGTACATAACTTCTAAAGTTATCTGTCATACTGTTTTCTTCTTACCCTGAACAGCTTGGCCTTGAGAGGCAAGTTAGCCCTTCACTTTGCTAACAGGGGCCTGGAGGTGCGAATGGATTGGGTGATTGAAAGAAAGGTAGAGCTTTTCTCTGTTGACAGTCAAAAGAGGCTATGCCACCATATGCAGCTGCCTAGGAGAGAGATAGCAGCCCACCTCAGTGTAGTGCCCTGTATCAAAAGAAATGCCCAATGGTGCAGAAAGAAGTTCACTGATTTCTGTGCTCCACAGGCTATGTGCCACCATACTCTCTGTGCTATCTCAAATGCACAGAGCCACCACAGCTCACTAACTCTGCCACTGCACCCATCTCCCACCAAGGCTCATGGGCTGCAGTTCTCAGTATTGAATGCATCATGTTCACCCAAGGGCTCTCAAGCACCTCACCTTCCCAAACTTTACACCCTTCTGGCTCACTGTGCTTTTTGCCCGGTCACCAGGGAAAACCTAATCCCTCTCCTGCCTCCACATGACCACAAACATCTTCCCCATCCACTTCTATCATATTTAATCTGCCCTTTGTCTCAGTCAGGAAAGAAAACGTCTCTCATAACTGGGCTGAGAAGGCCAAGATTGGTGATGGGCGGCAGAAATTAGGCTCCTGGAAATGAGGAAGCAATGCTCAAATTGGCTGGAGAACACCCAATGGAGATGTGGATATCTTTATGAGCAAGACCTAAGAGAGCTTGATCATGCTGTGCTATATGTTTTCCCACTAACTCATTCTCATGTTGAATAAGCTTTTAGCCCCTTTAAGTGACTGATTACCTTTGTTCTCTTATGGAACTCAACAAATCACCATGAGAAAGAGGCTAAGACTAGATACCGTCAGCTCTATCCCCAATTCTGAGGAGGAAGCCACTCAGCCCTCTTGAGACTTGCTGGTAAGACGTTCACCTGTACCCTCCACCAGCATAGAGACTCTCACCTCAGTGAGTTCTGTATCTAGATTAGACATGGTGACACATCTGGTGAGCACATTAAAGTATATCTCCATGGCTGGTCAAGGAAGAAAGCCCCCCCAGATCTCTGACAGTCAGCGACTACCCAGCAACCAGGCACCCTCTCAGCCCCAGGCAGAAGATGGTCTTGACTATTAGTAATTTCATCAAATGAGCACAATGAGACTGAGGCACATAGGTGTCTACTAACATTAGCAGTGCTGTGCTTTCTCCACTATGCAAATCTCTGGCAGCCTCCATAGACAGATGGGTGATTTTCATGGAGACCCAGGTCAGACACACTCAACATCTATTGGATACAGACACAGATCTGCATTCCATCACAGTAGCCATTACTTGTCAGCTAAAGGGGCATAAGAGGTACGAGGGAGCTTTTTCTCACTCCTGCTGCTCCTTCCCCTTAGGATGGTGCCAACAGATACCCATAAGGATGAGGAGGAGGTGTCACACACAGGACACCCAGAAGCTTCTTCTGAGCACTCTCCAGAGGTATCAGTCCCTCTCCTCACTGGTGATGCAAAGTTTGCTCAAGGCCAAAGTGAAGAAGGGAAGGCCTGTATATGGATAGGACACTCTCAGTTCAGGATCCTCTGGACCCAAATTCCCTTGGGTTGACCAGGCATGTCTTCCAGGTCACCACGGCCAATGATGGAGCATGTTTCCTCCGTCCAAGCTGTGGAATTTAGGACTGCATTAGACGTAATGGAAGGAAAAGGAAGAAAGATAAAACCTACTGTGGAAACAGGTGAAACTTGATTGTAAATTACTTTGAAACATGTTATCAGTTACCTGCTGAAAATGCCTGTTCTAGTGTCATTGTCACATCAGACTTGATGAGGCCACAACTTTGTGAGATACCAACAGCCTCCACAAACATGCCAAGGATGAAGGCTGTTGTAAAGGCCAAGCATTGTTTATCTGTCAGAAGTGATCAACTTCTTGACTGCAGTTAGCTACATGCATCATAGATCCTTTAAACATTATATTGATGCATATAGCCAAGGTGATTCACCTTAATATAGACAACACAGAGGCTACAAACAACATGCAGATGCTGTGACAGGGTCTGTCCAGCACAAAATATACTTGCATTGTCAGGTAAATGCCAGTGTTATAGCTGTATTGTAATAACTTGGCTTGGGGCTGTATTAAGTTCTGGAGCACAAGTTTTCAGTGTTATTGCCAGAAGGCTGTCAGGGCCCATACCCTTTGCAGCATCCAGTGCCTCCAACTCTTTCTTGCTATCACATGGAGTGAATCAAATTGGTGAAGACTGGCACCTGTGATGTTGGGTCCCCTGGAGGAGGCCATGATATATCATCCATTCATCACTTATGGCTGAGGATGGTTGTGAATGCTTCAGCTTTATCTTTTGCACTAATGTGTCATTGAGGATGGAGATATTTGTGGAGTTTTCTCCTCCATTGATTTATTTAATTGTCCACCCCTTTCACAACTGGGTGTGGAAAGACTGTAGATCTTAGATCAGATCTGTTGGCTATAGGATCTTTTCACTCTGTCTATCACTTGCTGTGTATGCTGTTTTACACACAAATAGTCCTATCTTGTTGCTTCACCATGTTCATACTTGATTTTAGGTCTGCCTAATGCTGCTCCTGGCATGCCCTCCATTGAATCAGAGCTGCCCCTTAGCTTGTACTTAGTGTACAATTCTGCTGCTACTGCTGATGTACCACAACATCTGACGATGTTGAACTGCTAGATCTGTTTGAAGTCAATGCTATCTAGCACAAAGATAATACTAATGATCATGAATATAACCACTTTGCAACTGATAGTTAAAGATGACAAATAATTGTTGCTTCTAAAATTGTTGTCTATAATTGGGTATAGGCTTTAGTGAAATGTTTCTGTAATGATGTCTGTAGTTTGCTTAAAACATAGGCTAATACATGCTTTCTTTAAATGACTAGTTTAACAAAGAGCACCCTCAGTAAGGGGAGGAAATTCATTGCCAGTACCATTCAGTGAGCTGAACACCACAGACTCATCTAATTTTACTGGTGAAGTATTGAAACTTCCATTAGTTACAAAAAAAGTCAGGATATTGGGGAAGACAGGAAAGAATCCTTGCTGTTACAAGAAGCTTCATGTTGTCATATCATTATTGAAAGTATCTTTGCTGTCAGCTTACTGCAAGTTCAAGGATAATCAGGTCAATCAACATTATTTATGGAAGCGGAATTCTTTGTGCACAGACATAATGTTCAGGGAATTGATTCATCCTTCAATGACCTATGGAATGTATAGCTGCATAGTAATTGTATGTCAAACTGGCTTGGACCAACACAATATAATCCTTTAATAAGATCATTCAGCAGGACATGTTCTAACTTGTTCAGATCCTTGTACAGCCATGAATTTACTAAATGAATGGTAGCATTATTACAACTAAGACAATGCCCCATTCTGTGGAGGCACATGGAATTATACAAACATAACATCAAGACAGGAACTAAACAAAAATGGAAGTGGCTGGACACACTGAGCAGCTCTGGCAGTATCTGCGGAGAAAAAGCTGAATTAACATTTCCAGTCCAGTTACCCTGCTTCAGAACTGTACTTAACTCTGCTTTCTCTTCACAGATGCTGCCAAACCTGCTGAATTTCTCCTGCACTTTCTGTTTTTGTTTTAAAACTTCAGCATTCATAGCTCTATGCTTTACATAAGGACAAGAACTATTTATATTTATCTGCCTCTTTGAACATAGCAGACCGTTCTAAGACATTTCACCGTAAAGATAATTAAATGTAATTTAGTGCAGAGTAATATAAAGAACTATCAGGTTAGGTGACCAAAAGCTTTGACAAAGCAGTGTAGAATTATAGCCATAGATTCATACATATAAAGTGGCTTCTTAAAAGAAGAGAGAAAAGTGGAGAAGTTTAAGAAAGACATTGCAGAAATAAGATGCTGGAAAGCTGAAGGTGCAGCCACCAACTGTGGAATGATGAAAATCAGGAATATATAAAAATCAAATGTACAGGGAATGGAGAATAGTACAAAGATAGGGAGGATTGGAAGGAATTGAAAACAAGGATGAGTCTTTTAAAGTTGAGATATTGCCAGACCAGAGTCAATTTAATTCAACAAGCATATGGATGAATGGGGAAATAGATTTGGTACAATATTTAACACAGACGGCAGAGTTGTGACAGAGCTAAAGTTTATGGATGTCAATAAGAGAGAGTTAGAATTTTTGAGTCTATACATAGAAAAAGCATGGATGAATGTTTTCAGTATCAGAGGCAGAGCCCGTTCAAGGCTGGAGATAGGTGATGTTACTGAGTTGGTAATGAAGTGCTGTTTTTATTCATTTATGCGATATGGCTATCGCAGTTAGGCCAGCTTTTACTGCCTATCTCTGATTGCCCTTGCGGAAGTAGTGGTGAGCAGCCTATTGGACTGTTGTAGTCCCTCTGGTGTAGGGACACCGTTCTAGCATGTGGACAGTGTCAGTGAAGGAATGGCAATATAGTTCCAAGCCAGGATGCTTTATGACGTGGAAGGGGAATTTGCAGATGTTGGTGATTCCACGCATCAGCTTTTCTTTGTCCCCTAGGCAGATGGAGGCCATAGATTCAAAAGATGCTGTTGAAGAACTTTGATGAGGTTCTGTAGTGTTATCTACCGTTTTGGTGAAGGGAGTAAATGATGAAGGTGGCAGATGCGGTGCCAAACACTTGGGCTGCTTTATTCTGGATAATGTCAAACATCTTGCATGTTGTTAGAGCTGCAATCATCAAGACTAGTGGAGAGTATTCTACAACACTCCTGACTTAGACACAGGCATCAAGGAAATAGGAGATGAGATACTTACAGCAGAGTTCTTAGCCTCTGTCATCCCCTTGTCGCTTCAGTGTTTATATGGTCAGTCCAGTTCAGTTTATAGGCAATGTTAAATTCCAGAATGTTGAGACTGGGGTTTCAACAATGTAAATGTCATTGACCATAAACAAGTTAATGGTTAAATTCTCTTTTGCTGAGGATGCTCATTGCCTGGTATTTCTGTATTACAAATGTTACTTACCACTTACTAGCCCAAACCTGGATATTGGCGTGATCTTACTGTACATGGACATGAGCTGCCTCGGTATCTGAGGAATTGTAAATGGAGCCGAACATTGTGCAAGCATTGAATATCCCCACCTCTGATATTATGATGGAGGCTACATGATTGATGAAGCATGTAAACCTATTCAAACTAGCAGCTAGGATGACTTACATCCAACCACATCAAACGACATACCTCTTTGGCTGTTTTCAAAAAGCAAGGTGCCAAACAGAGTGTCTTTCTTTGCTAGGTAGGGCTCCAACCAGCAGAGTTTCTAATTCTATTGATTCAAGTGGCTCCAGGTTTTCTGGGGATTCTTAATGTCAAAATCTGTCAAATGCTGCCCTGATGTCAAGGACTGTGACTCTCCCTTAACCTCAGGAGTTCACCTTCTTTGTTTACATTTATACCACAGACGTAATGAAAATGAAATCATGAGTCAAGCGGCCCTTCATGCTGAACTCTCCTTATTATTGGTACACTCAGACAATGAAGGCCATCAGCTTAACTGGGACGAGGTAACCATGGTAGCACAAACCTAACATAGACAACGCATGGGAATTCCTAGAGCCATGGTTCTCCACCCATAATGCAATCAACAAACACATTGAATTGGACCCCATATACAAACCCATTCAAACAAAACCGGAAATGACACTACTCACCATAGTGGACCAAACAGCATAAATTCCAAGGAGAGTAGAATAACATTGCTTCTTCAGAGGCTTCACTGATGATGTCACCAAGCATTGTGACAAAACATCTGAACAAGAACAAGCCAGCTTGGTGAGCAAGTTAACAACATCATCCCAATATTTAGTTGCTGTGAAATTCTTTGATTCAATACTGGATATCAAACAAGCAGCGTGAAAAATCACCGGCAGTTAAATGAGGTAAAGCTGGGCATCAGATGCTTACATGTAGACATTTTGAGGGTGTTTCAAATATATGTAGGAGTGAGAAAATGGAGGGCTTGAAGAATTCAGGTGAGCGTTTTGAAATTGGTCTTTCAGAGGGATCAACTAATTACTGTGGATAAGGCTGAGAAGATAGGACTGTATGTCCCACCAATAACGGAATTTGTGAGTTTGTGGAGGATGGAGATTAGGAGCTGAGCAAGAAAGTAATAGATCAGACTGTATTTAGAATATTCTGTTGAGCTTTGGGCATCATGCTGCAGGATAGATATTTTGGCTTCAGCGTGCAGATTCACCAAAATTGTGCCATAATCAAATATTCTACATAGGTTCTATAAACACAGTTTGTATTTGCTTGAATTTAGACGTATATCTAATTAAGGCTTTTAAATGATATTAGGATTCGATGGGAAGATTAAAAAAAAGTTCACTGTTCAATTGTTTGAACTTGAATATTGCTGAAAAAAGACACATTTTGTCAAAGCTTTTCATTTTGCATTCATCAGGACTATTTGCAAGAATACCAATTCAAGGAGAAAAATTCATACTGCATTAGAGAAGATTGCTGATTGGTGGCAAGCAAGCAATGATCATTTTCATTTAACTTTTTTAAAATTTTCAACCAGGTGTATTGACTGATTGGTTAGGGCATTTCCCTATGAAATGAACCAGTGAATGGCTATCACCTATTTTGTTGAGTTGAGACAGGCACAGACCATGTACATGTCCTTTCTGTTTGTAAAGAGCCTGTGTATTAATATCTATAGCTTCACATACACACACATGTGCCACACTGAGAACTTGAATGACAATCTTGAATCAGTTGTCAGTGTAATTCTTTGCATACTCACGATTATTTAGCAAATGTTGTCCAATTGCAGGATCACATCTGATGTTAGACACTGTGTTTTTGCATGTGCACTCTGTTTGGCACCTTGCTTTTTGAGAACAGCCAAAGGAATATGTCGTTTGATATCACCCATCAGTCTTTGCTGGTACGGCCTACCTAACTGGCATCACACCATCACTACAATTTGTATATTGCATTACTCAAATATACCTTTTTCTCAGTAATTCTACAATCTTTCTTCTGATGCAGCAGTCCAGAAGAAAATACATAATCTTAAAAAGAGAGGAGTTAGGCGATGCTGGAATAAAATTGGGAACTACTTTTTCCCAGAAAGATATATAGAATACTTGAAAAAGCCCCAGAAGTCCGTAGGTGCTGGATCAGTTTAGGATTTCACCAAAGGGACTGATAGATCTTTGACAAGATTAGGGTTCGCAAAGATACAGAGCGAAGGCAGATAATTCCAAGTCTGCGCTGATTGGATGTTGGAAGAGGCTGGAAGGGCTGAATAGCCCGCTTCTCTTCAAATGTTCCATTTCACAAGACATGAACAATACTTCTTTAATTTTTGATATCATTTAATTGGATTCTCCATTAAGTCTCCTTCAACACATTGAAATAAACTCTGACAATTTCTTAGGCCCTTTGTTGTAGTTGAACTATTCTAGCATGGTGTTAAGATAAAAGTAGAGTCATATACTAGGTCAAAGAGTGCTTTTAAACTGTTGGCATTGTCTTGAAAATATACTGTATCACTTAATGGGAAGACCAATTTGGACAAAGTGCACCAGATTGGAACACAATCCCACCTCGTTTTTGCAAAATTTGATCTAAAATGAGATAACTTTCAAATAAAGTTACAATGCATTTCATTTCACAACAACGTGATAAAACCTGTCCCTTTAAAAATAGCAATGTGCCTGTATAAAAATAAAAGTTGCCACTGTAATTTTCCTTCATTCTAAAACTGTTTCTGAAAATAAACTGCTTCAGAAAATAAACCTAACAAAATTAAATTAACATTAGCTCAACCTCTTAATTGGATATAATTACTGAGCTACAGCAGGATAAAGAAACATGATTACAGCTGAAGATCAATGTTATGGGTGTAACTGTTGTTCAAGGCCACAGGTTGATTGTGGCCTTTGGTTTCATTCATATCCTGCGCATTGCACATGTAAACAAAAACTGCAATGCAGCATTATTCTCTCCCTATCATTAGACTGAATCGCAGCTGATGTTTTCTCTCCAAGTTGTATTTTTGAAATGTGCTATAAAATATGATGAAAAAGACATTATTGGCTCTTGCGATTTTGGTAGCATGCCGGTTTTTTTGTTCTGGTCTGGCCAAAGCACAAGGTATGGGGTTGGTTATCAGGCTACTGTAATATTTGCCTTTGTTCATTTATGAACATATTCCTCATGGAATGAATTCACACATGGAAACAAAAGTAGCCACTCAGTCCCTAACTTTCTTCTATTGTTTGATTAGATCATGGACAATCTCTATGGTAACTCTATATCTCTGTTCAGGTTCCATAAACATTAAATTCTTACCTTACAGAACTGCATCAATGCCAATTGTGAAAATTTCAATTGGCCAAGTTTGAACCATTTGTTTGAGGCATAGGTCAGAGTCCTGGACTTCCATTGGATCTTTCCATGAACAAATGCTTCCCATCATCATAGATAGAGATAATGGGAACTGCAGATGCTGGAGATTCCAAGATAATAAAATGTGAGGCTGGATGAACACAGCAGGCCAAGCAGCATCTCAGGAGCACAAAAGCTGACGTTTCGGGCCTAGGCCCTTCATCAGAGAGGGGGATGGGGGGAGGGAACTGGAATAAATAGGGAGAGAGGGGGAGGCGGACCGAAGATGGAGAGTAAAGAAGATAGGTGGAGAGAGTGTAGGTGGGGAGGTAGGGAGGGGATAGGTCAGTCCAGGGAAGACGGACAGGTCAAGGAGGTGGGACCTGTCCGTCTTCCCTGGACTGACCTATCCCCTCCCTACCTCCCCACCTACACTCTCTCCACCTATCTTCTTTACTCTCCATCTTCGGTCCGCCTCCCCCTCTCTCCCTATTTATTCCAGTTCCCTCCCCCCATCCCCCTCTCTGATGAAGGGTCTAGGCCCGAAACGTCAGCTTTTGTGCTCCTGAGATGCTACTTGGCCTGCTGTGTTCATCCAGCCTCACATTTTATTATCTTCCCATCATCATGTTTGAGCATCAGTTCCAGTATTAATGGAATAGTCTCTTGGTCTGCATTCCTGCACCTACCCCATAAAATCCTCTCATTTGACAATTGAAATGACTACAAAAGAGCTGCCACTCATGTCAAAAGGCTGTCAACTCATGGGGCATTTAACATCTTTGTGCTATTTTGTAAACATCTACTTTCACTGGTAATGTAAGAATGCCCAGGTATTAAGAATGGTGATCCAAAACAGAAGGACCAATGGCAGTCAACGAATTTTCCTGGTCCAAGTAAATAGAAACAAATATAATTACTTCAATCAGCAGGTTTGGCTGCATTGAAGGACCTGTTCCTGTGTTGTATTGGTCTTTGTTGTATCTTCTTTATTTCTGAATGTTTTGGAGTCAAAAGCTATTTTGGATGCAAAACATAATCATGTGAATATAAATTTATGTTGTCAAAACTAAAGTGAATAAAACTTTTTTCCCCTTTATTAACCTATTGCCACATTACTTTTTTGTGGCTGGCATGAAGAATTTAGAGATGAGCTCCTTGGCCACTAAGCCTAGCATTGAACAATTGTTCCATATTTATCTTTACCTTTCAACAAATAGATGTTGTTAATTTACTTGATAGTACTTTGCAGGTCTCTATGACAGAGTTTTTCAGATTTCAATTCAATTTAGAATATCTGAGTTGACCGCTGTTGGAAATGTTTTCTTACGTTTTGTTCATTATGGAAATAAGCATGTACCAACAATATAGTAATGAGGGATAAGGCAACATAATCCTCAATGAGTTCAATAACTAAGCAATTATTGATGCGGAAATCAACACTGGAACACTCACCATGCACAGAGGAATTATAATTTCTTCTGCTTGAAACTGGTTCAGTCAATAATAGCAGGAATCTTCTTCTTCAGATCAAAATAAAGGTGATGGGTATGGCAGACAGCACAATTTCAAATTGAGGTGGGGAGAATTAACAGCAAACAGATCAGTTACTAGCACAATGAGATAGACATTGACATTTACCTTCTCAAGGTGAGTGAGAGGCAGTCTAACCCAAATGCTGTATGGCAGAGTTGCATCAATGGGAAATGTCAAGTGAACACTTGAAATAGTTCTCACTCACTTCAAATCAGTTTTTTTTATTTGAATGATCTAACTAATGGGACATAAACATGTACTATGTCTGAAATAGAAGCAGAAAGAGGCAATTCAGTCCATCCCCCTCAAGACTTCTTTGCCGTTCAATGAAATCCTGGCTGAGCTCTTTCTGCTTTGAATTCAACATTTCCATCTATGCCCAATAACATTTGATTCCCTGTCTAATGAGGATCTATCAACCTTTGCCTGAGGAATAGTCAATGATCTCACTTCCACTGTTTTCTGGAGCAGTTACAAAGCCACACAACTCTCTGAAATAAAAGAAATCTCATTTTCATCATAAAAGTGTGACCCCAAGTTTAAAGTTGTGCCTCTAGTTCCGTGTTAACCATGACCATCTTGTCAAGACCATTCAGTATCTCATAAAATCAAGCCACGCCACACTCTTCCAAGCTCCACTGGAAGCAAGCCTAGCCTACTAAGTCTATCATCATTGTGCAATATACTCATTCCCAATGTTAATTATAATAAGCTTCCTTTAAACTGTTTCCAAAATATTTGCAACCTTCCTTAAATGAGGAGACTAAAACCGTACGAGGTATTCATGATCTGGTCTGAATATTCTGGTATTCATGAATCTGGTCTGCCCTGTATAACTGAAGCATATCATCCATTCTTTTGTGTTCAGTTCTTCTTGAAATAAAAGATAGCATCCCATTAGTCTTCTTGATACTATGTAGTACCTTCATACTTAACTTTTGTGAGTCATGCATCAGAGCACCTAAATCCCTCTGCGCCTTGGAATCTCACAGCTCTTCTGTATTCACATGATACTCAGCTTACTTTTTACCCATCCTGCCAAAGTGAACAATTTCACACATTATATTCTATTTGCAAGTTTTTTGTCAAATCATTCAATCTACCATCTTCATCTTCAAATTCCTTATATCTTCCTGACAACATACTTTTTTACTTTTCTGTCAGTTTTCTGTGAATTTAGCCTCAATGCCTCTGCTCTCTTCATCTAAATTATCAATGACAATTGGAAAATGTTGATGCCCAAACACAGGTTCTTGCTGACTCCACCTGTCACATTCCTGCCAAAAAAAAGACCTATGTTTGCATAACACAGTGTAGAGCTGGATGAACACAGAAAGACAAACAGCATCATAGGAGCAAGAAAGCTGACGTTTCAGGCCTAGAGTCTTCTTCAGAAATGGGGGAGGGGAAGGGCGTTCTGAAATAAGTTCTCAGCCAGCCAGCTAATAATGTTCCCACCCCAACACCTTGAGCTTTTATTTTCAATAACCTTCACTGTTTAAATGCCGTCTGGACATTCAAGTTTCTTACAGGCGGCTCCCATATAACCACCGCACATGTTACTCTTTCTAAGAGCTGTAACAGCTTGTTTAAACGCAATTTTCCTTTTCATAAAATTGTGCTGACTCTTCGTGATCACCTTGATGCCTTTCTCCATGCCAAGATGTAACCTTTTTAAATGATTAACACTAACACCTTCCCACAAAAGACCTGTGTTCTGTCTTTTTGAGGTCTGTAGATAGATGGAAATGCTCAGCAGGTCTGGCAACATCTGTGAAGAAAAAAATAGAGTTAATGTTTTGGGTCCAATGACCCTTCCTCAGTTCTAAGGAAGGGTCAACGGACCCGAAATGTTAACTCTGTCTTTTCCTTCACAGATGCTGCCAGACCTGCTGAGCTTTTCCAGCAACTTTGTTTTTGTTCCTGCAGTTCTTTCCGTTTTACTTTGTCGTAAGATAACCCACTTCCAACAGTGATAAGGCATCCAGAAATGTCAGGTTATAGCCCAGTTACTTCCCTGTCCTGAGAGTTCTGCTCCCTGTGCACCCTCGCCTCCCATTTCGACTGCTCCTTTTCTGAAAGATGTCAGCAACTCCAGGGATCTTCAAATTACTCTGCCTTTGCCAAGTTTCACAATGAAATTATACTGTCATTGCTAATTTGTAATATCAATTTATTGAAAGCTTCTAATTGTGCAGAAAAGTGTCCTACTTTAATGAGATCAACCTCACAATTAATGTTCTAATCGGTATTTTTTCGGTAGATTTGTCATCCTATTTGGAAAATAACATCTGGATTTTAATTTTAATTTCTAACTCAGTTGCTTAAACACATTCAAATTAGCTTCGACATTAAACAATAAAGATTGACTAAGGTTAACTTTATGTACAATGATAATGTTTAGCCCATGAAAAATATCAATAAAAGCACACTGTCTTCAAGCATTTGACAAACTTTGTTACTTTTATTTCAATATTCATGAGACCCCCAAGTAGAAATCATGTCAGAATGTTTCATCACATGGTGTGTGAGGTGCCATCATACCAGGCTAGGTTTATACCTCCCATCGTAGCTGGAAGAAACCTTGATAAATCAGTCATCATTAGGGTAAGGATCCTTGAATGGGATGTTTCATGACAACATTCTATTACAGACTTATCTCAAGTAGTTATCTCACTAGTCATGACTAGTGGCAATGGATGAGCCCCAAATTACTTAGATATATTGGATTTTTAATTAAAACATATGTTTTTATTTGAGATATAGGTCAGCAATTTGGGTGAGAGACATTTCTATGCCTTTCCTTTTGAGAATACACAAAGGACAAGCATTAAAAGCCACTTCAAACCTGGTCTCCATGTGGTAGCAGAAAAAGATGTGTTACTGAGCTGCAGTTCTTATGTGTGCCAGTGGGCCGAGATGGTCACATATATTAGCTTGAGTTCAAGTGCTCATGTACTATGAAAGTTACAATTGAAGTATCAGTCACTAGTCATCCCAGCATTGCTAGTAAGGGGTTTTTCCTGTATGAGTGCTTGAGTCAAGGTAGCCAGCAAGCCAGTCAAATTGAAACAGGGCAAAAGGATTTCAAGATCCTGCAAAACCAAGAGTCCCAAAATTGATTGTTCAACTATTGTTCTAACTCAATGTATGACCAATAGAGATTGATACCCATACCTTAAAAGCTTTCATCTTTTATTGGGCTTAATTCTCATTTCTTATCTGTGTTTATATTTGTTGTGTCATTGTTTATTCTTGCATTTGGAAATTAATAACTCATTCTTTTTTGAACTCAGGTTAAGATAAATTTGCATATTTTAAAAGCATTAATTAATTTGATCTGTAAGGAAGGGAAGGAATGCTTTCTAAAATTAACTTTGTAAGTTACTTTGTAATTTGCAACCCGCTGGGAGGTGGATGAATAAGGAAAGAGTTAGTTTTTCCTTTCTCACCCACGAGCCTAATGATTTGTGATATTTCAGTTGGAAGCATCATAACTTGGGAATAATTCATATGGGGTTCTGGTCATTACAAATTTGGGTCTCATAGTCTTAACACTATAAATGTTATTAAATGATTGACTTATCAAATATGGCAGCTCCCTTCTCCATGTTTCTGAGGTTTGTATTACAAAATTAACTAGTATTGATTAGAAATTGGAAATACTGTGCATTTGGTATATTAATGTCTGCCTTGCATTTTCTAAACTGCAGTTTGAAGAAGTTTGTCTGCCAATTATGTAGAAAATTGAACTTTAGTGATAAATATACTAAAGAAAGGACAATCAGTAGATTTAGAATGCTTCCAAAAGCTGAACACGGCTAATAAAATAATTCAATACTTCAAGTATAATTGAAAGTCATCATCCTAGCTCTTGAAGTATGAGATCAGGAATATGGTTTTTAATAACAAAACACCAGTCTAGCATATTCTGTTGCTTTACAAATAAATTAAAAATGAAGCAACCTGTACATGGACAATTTTATTCAATATAGAAAATTTTACACACACAAAGCATATAAATAAACTCTAGAAAATGAAATAGGCAAAGTTAACTACCAGGCTTGTGTCTGTTCTGGCTACCCAACAATATACTCAAAAGTGTCATAATGATTCATTTGCTCGTGGTAGTAAATACTTTGGGGATGTTATAGATTATAATTTATTACAGATCATATTCATGTTATGCTCTATTGAAAGATGAGCTGCAACTGCCCACAGCTACACAAGGAGCCTTTGACAGCACCTTCCAAAACTGTCACCTCTTCTTTCTATGACAAAGACGGCAGATGCATGAGCCCAACATCACAACAAGTTCCCTTCAAAGTCACGCATCAGCCTGACTTAGTACTTGTTCCTTTACTTAAGTCAAAATCTTGTAATGCTTAGAATCATAGAATTCCCATAGTGTGGAAGCAGGCATTTGATGCATCAAGTCCACACTAACCCTCTGAAGAGCAAACAATCCAGATCCACCCACCTGCCCTATCCCTATAAACCTATATTCCCCATGGCTAATCCCCCTACTCCTGAACATTGCTGGACACTATGGGCAATTTAGCATGGCCAATCCATCCAACCTGCACATCTTTGGATTGTGGGTGGAAAGCGGAGCACCCAGAGGAAAAGCACACAGTCAAAGGGAGGATGTGCACAGACAGTTGCCCAAGGTTGGAATCTAACATCGGCGTCTGGCACCAATGCTTACTGCTGAGCTACTCAAATAGAACTGTGGATATAGCTACACCACGTGGACTACGGCAGTTCACGAAGACAGGACACCACTACCACCTTCTCCCGGGTAGAGATGGGCAATAAATGTTACTTTTGCTAGTAACTTTCACATTCCAACAAATATCTTAGAAAGTGAAAATAGTTTGTCAATGCTTATAATGCTGCATATTCTATAAATTTACCAGAATGGAAAGTTTTATTTTAACCCATAACCTCTCCACCATTTTCATAAGTGAAGTCATAAAACAATTAATTATTCTTCAGTATAATATTCCTCTGCTGGGGTGAAGTTATGATGCATAACATCAGAAAGCAAAAGGAACTTGCAGGTCAATCCGTTGGGCATTAAGATTCACAGAAGAAAAGGATGGAATTATTGTAAAGAAAGCTACAAAATCCTTATTTAAAAAGAATGTGAACTTTGTGTTCATTTGGGATTCTACGTCTAATGACTGTTTTTGTAAAACCAAACTAACAAAGTAGTTGAAAAAGAGAACAAAAATCAAGAGCAATCACAGATTATTTTGAAGGTGGAGATGCTGCTTCAGATTTCCTGTGATAAGTATCGAAACACCACAGCCCATCCTGAAACTTGGAAATGTGGAAGCAGATAATATTCTGTTCACATGGAACTGACTTTGAGTCAAATTTTGGTGGA
Source organism: Stegostoma tigrinum (assembly GCF_030684315.1). Classification (NCBI taxonomy): domain Eukaryota; kingdom Metazoa; phylum Chordata; class Chondrichthyes; order Orectolobiformes; family Stegostomatidae; genus Stegostoma; species Stegostoma tigrinum. The sequence continues at coordinate 34,442,753 of NC_081374.1, forward strand.
AATATTTCCCAATTATTTCACTTCATTTATTTTAATTAAATGATTTCCCCACTGAATAACATTCTTATGATTCCGGAATTTATAGACATAATAATACCTGAGGAATGACCAATTTAAAAAAGCTCTAAATAAATATTGATTATCTGAATGATATGTAATTGTAACAGATTAAATAGCAACAGAATTGTCAGAGCATCAAATTGCTCTGTAATTGGTTGATTCTGACAGGCATAAAGTCAGATGAAATTGATGAAGGAAGTTACAGATCGTGTCTTTTAGTAGGAATTTGGGGAGAGCTTTGAAGGCAATTTCACATGTTTTCTTCTCTAGTGGAATGATTTAAATAATATCAGTTTATAGCCTTAAATCTCCTTCTTACAGAACTTTCTGAACTGAAGATCTGTGTCATTGAGACTAAAGAAAACTGGGTAGATTTGCACTACAAAGGTGATGGAAAAAAACTACTATTCTCTAATGCTTCTTGTCAGGTGAAGTTCTCCTCACATTTCATATTTCTCAAAGTAAAAGCCATCATCCTATAAATGGTACAAACATAAAAATTGTCGAGCAAGAGGCAAAAATATGTTGAACCATCAAAGTTACCGGATTTAAAAAAAACATAACTTTTCATGCAAAAATGGATTGAGTCACTGAACCTGATCTTCAAAGCACCAAGAGAATGCTGCAAAGTTCTACATTTCCAAGGAATAAAAACATGAATGTGACTTTTTGAGTCTCTATAAACCAGCGAAATTTCAGAATGTAATCCCGAAACATTAGTAAAATAGGTTTCCACATATCAAAAAAATGCAACTTGATTTGTTGGGGAGGATTCTTTTGTTTCATGCAGAGCAATAGTTGGAGACCCTCCATCTCTGGGTCATGTCACTGGGGCTGCTGAGGAAGAGAATCCGTGGTGCTACAACATTAGCATTACTGTAAAATTTGAAGGGATAGTGCTGATTAAAAAGAACACTGGAGACTTACTAAGTGATACAGAGATTTTCTAGGCCTTTGTTGAGGTTCTCGTCTATGAAGGTTAGTGCTGCTTGTTAAATTAGAGGGAGAGGAGGCCTTAATCAAGATCATTACTTCTATGTAAACTGTTGTACTCCACCACTCTGTTACCTCAGACTAACATCCCCGATGCTTTTCCTCATGTTTTGGGGCAGTGACAAGGGAATCAGTATTCTTCATTAGAAGAGGAACTATACTGCCATGGTCTTAGGACATGGAATCATCGAAACATTTCAGTGCTGGATGAGGCCACTTGGCCATTTAATTCCTTGCTGACTCTTTGCAAGACAAACTCAGTTAGTTCCACTCCCCTGAGATCATTCTATTTTCTGCTCAAAGATTTTCAGTAGAATGGTGGAGGAAAATTTAGCATGAGCAGAATCTTCTCAGGTAAGGGTCAGTGAAGACATTGAGTATTAAAATCGCTTGGAAGAAATATCATTTTAGGAACCCGAATCACCCCACTCTCTGACTTTCCCCACAGTGGGTTATGATGTTGATAGAAAACCCTCTAAATCTGTCAGAAACCAATGAAGATGCTCAGCAGAAGGCAATTAAGCCGCTTCTAAGCTTGTAGCTGGGTTGTCCCCTGCTGGTGAACATTGCACGCTGTGTTTACACCTTCAAAGGATGGAGGAGAGAAATGGACAGCAAAAAGTAATTTTTGATTTGTTGGCAACAGCTTCATGTTAAAATTCTTAGTTACGTGTTAGTCAGGAGTGGATAGAATACTCCTCAATCACCTGGATACAGTTTGCACAACACACAAGAGGCTTGCCATCATCCAGGACAAGTAGTCTTCTTGATAGGCACCCATGCACCACCTTCAGTATTCACTCCATCCATTGTCGACAATCAGCAGCAGCAGTGTGCATCATCTACAACGTGCAACAATTCACCAAAACTCCTTAAACAGTCCTTCCAAATCCACAACATTATTATCCAGAAGGAAGAGGGCAGCAGATACACAAGAACATCACCACCTATAAAATTCTCCCCCAAACCATGTATTATCTCAACTTGGAAATTTAGTACTGATCCTTATGTCATGGGTTCAAATCCCTGTCATCAATGAGTCCTTATACTGAATGGACTGTAGCAGTTCACAAATTTATGTATGTATGTTCTATGCATTGTCAAATATAGGTTATTTCAATCATTCTCCATCAAAGCAACAAGTGGAAGAGAACTTTCCAAGGTGCTATCATACCTTGCTATTTTGTTATGGACAACAGAAGATTACAGTTAACCAAATCTGTTTGTCCGTTGAGCTAGCTTCAGGGCAATACATAGGAGTGGAATAACAGATCAGAGGAACAAATTGGAAAACAAAGAACACAAGTAACAGCCAAACTGATGAGTTGTCTTTTTTATTGTAATACTTTTCGAAATATATAATTTATTTACACATCCACCTACTGTATGAACAAAGTAATTTTATTACTTCAGACCATGACATTTGCATTTACCAATTAATTTAAATAAGATTTTTTAGTTTGTACATGGCTACATTCTCATTGTGCTATTCGGAAATTCCTTTTACTTTTAGAAAACAATATCTGATGGGAAACATTAGTCAACAACAAATCAACTCACAAATAAACAAATACATGAAAGTGAGCAGCTACATTTTGAATTCAATGAAAAGTCTACGCAGGGCCTAAACAATTTAAAATCGAGAATTAATTTCATGTACTGATGGAAAACACTAAACAGAGATTACTTCTTATGGGGCATGATATTGGTAGTATTGATAAACAATCTGATACATTCAGAACACCACTCTAAAGTTTGATGGTTTATTTTATACGAAGTACAATGCAAAGTCAATCTGTATTCAAAAATGATTCATTCAAATAAGCTGTGCCTTGAATTCCATTTCAAAGATCTAAGACCATTGTTTCGATTCTATTGAAAGGCCTTGTATGATTTTGTTGACAATAGATTTACTTGATTTCTGCTGTTTTTTTTCCCAAAATGGCCACCTTACAATTATATTGAATCACAGTGCACTTTTTAATGCTCAAACTTATGAAGCAATTATACCTGATAACAATCAAAATAATTTTCAACTTCAACTACACTCTTCCTATGTCCGCTGATTCCATAAAGTGCATCCCCAAAAAGTCATAAGTCAAATAATATAGAAACAATTCCCACTTGAAGGATGCCAATGATTTCCATTATGATGTAACAGGACCAACCAAGAAGCAACGTTTGCTGCGTTTTGATTACATATTATTTAATCAGCCTCAACGTGTTCAACTGTTCGATTCAAAACCTTGATATGAAGAATTTGTATGAGATAATACAGAAATGTTTTCAGAAACTTGCCTTTTCACGTGATAAAATGCTATCAGAACAAGGCATAAGGCTCATCATTTACCAGTTCCTTTATTAAGGTCTTTCATTCTAACTCAGAGTGCCGTATGATTGGCTGTGATGCTATCAAGGTCTTCCTCTGTTACACAGACCAGTTCTTCCAAAGGTGGGACTATCATTGTTTTGGATTTCTATGAAATAGATGAGGATAGATGCCACGGTATGCTAGTAAGAGAAAGGCCTTCTCAAATTGGTCTGGAGTTGTTTTGTATATGATGGATAAAACAGGGTTTAAATTAATTCACTTAAAACTTGGTAGAGCTGGTGTTTAACTCAGACCAAATAATTTTCTTGCAATGGAAGAGAAGACATGTTTATGCAAGGAATTTTGGTAAATGTGTCTATTAAATAGTCATTTTTCACACATGGAATAGTGAGCTTGGACAAATTCAGCTGTCTTCTGCATTGCCCATGCAATTGTCATTACTGTGGAATTTAAACACATTGAGAGATGGTGTTAACAGATTTATCAATCTTGTTTATAATACAGATATAAAAAGGCAAGCAGAATATAAACTGCTTTTCTTCTAGACAGTTTTACATAAAATAAAGTCCACAATACTGCTAATACCTAAGCTGGAACTTGGAAAGTTGGTGCATTCGACACTTATTAACTGCTGGAAATAAAGTGAGTGGTTAATTTATAAGGTTACCTTCATTAAACTGAATCCAAGGTGGTGGAAATCCATTACAGTTTACATTGTTAAGGAGATGGCATACACATAAAAGGTTCAGGCTCATACTTACTGCAATAAATTCATTTTCAGTTTATTTCTAATTTCACATTTTAACTTCATAATCTTCAAATAAAAAAAGCACAAGTTACAACAGGGAGTCCATTCGAACCTGTTAGTAATAAAGTGCGTTGGAGAGGTTTATGAATACATTTGCAATAATCATATTCTGAATGTGCAGAGACAAACTAATTTATTGATTTTAAAAAACAAATTGACTTATCAGGATGTTTGTTTTAAGAGAATGGTTAAAGATTTTGAATCAAAATAAGTAATTGCTCACTAGAACACTCTCTGAAGTATCTTAAACTCTTAAAGTGCATTCCTGTAGATTCGTTTTGTAATAGTGAAGTACATTACCTTTGCCCAGATGAGGATGTTGTTAAATGCCTGAAAAGGCATAGGATCCTTTCTTGAAGGCAGTGATTCACATTGAGGTACTAAGCATCAAGAAAAACATATACTTCACAAAGATGGCCATTTGTTTTAAGAGGAGGTCCAGACAGTGAGTAATGGAACATTATTACACTGTGGAAGGAATTGCACTCAAACCTATTTGTGCACTCACCTCTCCCTACCATCCATCATGAGTCACTGGTTAAAGAAGCAGATAAGGGTCAGAAGCATACAGCACAGAAACAGACCCCGTCAGCCCTTTCTGTCCATGCTAATCAAGTTCCCTAAACTGAACTTACTCCTGAGATAATGGGAACTGCAGATGCTGGAGAATCCAAGATAATAAAATGTGAGGCTGGATGGACACAGCAGGCCAAGCAGCATCTCAGGAGCATGCTGCTTGGCCTGCTGTGTTCATCCAGCCTCACATTTTATGAACTTACTCCTGTTTGCCTGCAATGATGAAAAAAAATATGGCCGACTGACCTCTCAGTTGAAAAGAGATGCACTGAAGCCAAGTGTCAGCCTTTGGGGTGCTTCAGTTGAGGTCAGCCAGCAAAGGATAAACTGAGGAGTGAAACTAAAATCTAATTCTGTTCTGGGTGGTTTACTTCTGGTTCCACTGAATTAACACTGGAGATGTGTATGCCTAAACAGCTTCAAAATGATTGCAGGTATCACTGACTTCTGAGTAGCAATCAGGTCAGTTTCAAAGACAAACATGTAGCGAAATAGAAAAAATAAAATTAAACTTAATTCATGCAAGCTGATGCAGGAGTTAAAAAATACTTGGTAGGCTGGATTATCTATAGGAATCAATGTGTTAGAGAACGATTTTAAGGTGGGGTAAGACTTAAAATATGACTAAAGTAAACAGTCCATTTTACAGTCAATAATTAAAGCAAACTAAAATGTATTTACTAAGCAAAACAAGGACTTTCAATTAGTTTTAAAAGTGGTAATATGTTAATTAGAAGCCCAGACATGCAAAGAAATCACTGGAGCAGTAGGAAAATATAATCTAGCTTTGTTTATGTTTTGAAGAAATTGAGGGAAAAAGGAAAGTTCAAGATGCATGAGTGCTTTGGCATTAGTCACTGTCTGCTGAAACAACTGCTGTGCCGCAATAAAACTATTTATCTAGACTTTGACATTATAGTCATTTGTTAATACTGTGACGATTATTGTAATAATCGCACTAATTAGTGCAAAATACATTTTATTGAAATGAAACTTCTCCATTTGTTAGGTAATGCAATTTTTAAAAATCAAACTGCTCCAGTTGAAGACTGCAATTCCCTAGTGAAAAGTAGCATTGATAGCCACTAACCTCTAGAATCCTACAGAATAATTCTACCATATTTGGAGCTTCTACTAAAATTGTACAGGTAGGCGGCACTCCTGTACATCCACTTAAGAGACAATGGCTGAGATAGATCTTTATTGTAAGGTTGACATAAAGAACTGAAACCAAAAGAAAAAGTTAGTTACTGTGAAGGAGAAAATCATTGTAAACATGAGCTGATGATTACATTGAAAGTTGAATCCATAATTACTATTATGATGAGCAATATTGATCAGTGATATTCAACAGTCACTGGGAGTCACCTTCACAAATATGAATCATTGATGGTACTAGATTGATCCGCATGATTAACTAGTATCAACAGCAACCATTATATGGCATATATTTGACACATAGAAATTGTTCAATTGTACATTGGCTCACACCATCTGTATGCAGATAAATGTTCAGACTAAATACAGAGAACATTACATACAACTTGCTCTTTACAAACTTGCATTAAGCTGCATGAGCAATCAACACAGCTGATGTTAATGAATGTCTTAGTGCAAATTTTAGATCAGTAATGATGACTTTTGCCTTCTAAATAACTGCTACAGATTAAAATGTTAATTAAAATACCACGTCAACAGTTTTAGTCTAAATGTAAGGCGTGCTGGCTATATTTTACAGAGTAATACAGTGAAACAAACCACTGGTATCAGCAAAAGTACACTCATCATTTTATAAAATCCATTTGCTGGTAAAGCATATTGTCAGGTCACCACATTCTGTAAAATGATGCGCCTTGATGGTCTTAAGCAGCAGTTTTAATTTTGTCCATTTTAGTATGTCAGTGTCTTGATCAGAAATATTTTCAGCCTGTTAAAATGATTGAATCCTTCAGTGCAAGTTTGCTGTCCACATGGAATATTCCATCTTGGCACTTGAGCAATGATGTTGCTATGGCAAGGATTTGTTTATCTGGGAACTTTGAAATCCTTTCCTTTTAGGTGAGACCTTTGAAGTCAAGACCTGGGAGTGAAAGATTTTCTCCACTGAGGATGGCCTGAAATCTTTCTGACTGGCAGCGGCTTTACTCTGGCAGCCAGTTATCTCACCTAGTGGTCACCCTGTTCCTGATTTAGTGTCTTTGCTAAAATCTGACAATATGTAAACATGACAAAGAGAGAAAAAACAGAGCAAACAGTGGAGAATTGAAGACAGAGACTTTGCCAGCAACTCCTGAAATAAAACATTCTTTGCTAAGGTATAAGGTGGCTGCTGAGGATTCAGTTTGAATGGTCACCATAATGGTGCACAACATTTGAATCATTAATAAGCTCAGCAGCAAAGTATCAAAATCAGTTTCATTCATAATTTTGCACTTGATTATTCACACCAATTTATCAAGTCAAGAAGTAAATTACATAATACTTTTCTGTTCACGTATAGCCCTTAACTGTTCTCTGCTTAAATTATTCGCATTGTGATTTTTGTTACACCAAATGTACTGGCTCCAAATCTGCAGAAAAGTCACCCGGAACTTATTTATCCTGAAGGCATATACTATGGGGTTTACAGCAGAGTTTGCATGGGTTAGAAAGATGGCAATGTACATCACAATAATTGGTTTGTTGCACGAAGGACAGAATAGTGTGATGCAGTTGATGATGTGAAGAGGAAGCCAACATATTGCAAACAAAAGCAACACAAGAGCCAACGACTTGGCAAGTTTCAATTCCTTTCCAAAGTACCTGCTTGGATCAGCATTGTTGATTGACACTGCCTTTTGATTTAAATGCTTTCGAATAAGATTAAAAATTTCCACATAGATGACAAAGATCAACACGAGAGGTGGCAGCACCCACCCGAAAAAGTTGAAGTAGACCATGTAGTCCATGCTGATTACTGTCTCAAACTGGCACACAATCATGTTGCTCACAAGGCTCGCGTTTGCCCCATCTTGAGTAGCTTCAGCGTAATTGTTCCATCCGAACATCGGGATCATGCCAACAATTATAGATATAACCCAACATAGGACAACGGCAGTCCCAGCTCTCTTCTGTGTAACTGTTCTCTTATAGCTGTAAGATGAAAACAAAAACACCAGGTTAGATGACCAACTCCACATTTCAGTTCAATGTGACAATTTGCCTTCTGAGATGATGCCAGTTTATTTCTAAGAACACACAATGCTTGGACAGCAATGTACAAAACCTTGATGGGAGTGATGGGGCAACAGTTCATTCTCTAAATATACAGAACTGTTTTTTATCGTCAGATAGTTCCAACCAAAAGCAAATGCTACTCAACAGGTAGGAGAAAAGAAGATTGATTTACCCCATTTAACCTGGTAAAGGGACAAGCAATGATGATACTCCTTGGAATAATTGCTGTGTAAATCCTAACTTTAATTCCCAACTGGTTAACATTTATTTACCTATTGTAAATGGGAGCTAGATTTTAGCCACTGAGATGGCATTTGAAAATCTCAAGCAATTGATAGAAAGGAATTTGTCTCAAATGGCACCTTGCCGATGTACTGGAATTCTCTTCTGTACAGCACTATTGATATACCTAAACCACAATGCCAATCAGTAGATCATGAAGCCACCACTAACTTCACAGGTGATTAGGATTGGGAAATAAATTGCCATCAGTGCCCACATCCCTGAAAATAAGTAACAAGAAAATGTCATAGAATGAGCCACCATTTCCACATTGCAAAGGATGGGTTTCAAACTCAGTGTGATGCTCTGCATGTAGTTAGAAGCGGAATTCCTCCTTGGTGGGAAGAATAGGCTCTGAGACAGGCCTGACAGTTCATCAAACATTTCAATGTGTATGCCCTTCAACATTCTCCTCTACACCACTCCACAGAAATCCTCAGAGTATCTCCAGGAAAGTGGATGGCCCAGGGCAAAACCAAACTGTGGCATGCTCCCAGGGGCAAATCAAATTCTTCCGAACCACCATTTCGGGGTCAGACTCTAAGTTAACTTTCATCAGCTCCCATGCATTTTCAGGACCTGCCTTCAGTCTTCCTGGTCCCTGTTTTATCTCCTATCCACCTCCATCATTATTGCCTCTAGTACCACACCCAGAAACCTGCGAGCCTCTCCCACCCCTTACAAGTTGTCCTAGTTGTTGCAATTCTCCTTATAAACCAAGCTCTCAAGAAGCAATATCCATGAGTGCAGATTATGCTTAGAACCCGTCCCTTGTCCATGATAACTATACATCATGGTTGCCAAAGACGCAACTAATTCCCTGTTGAGTGTGCAGCAAACCCACAATCTGTTTTTGCAGTACTGTGTGTTGAAATCATTTTAAAAGCAGTCAGCACAAAGATGTGTTGCATGCCTTTATGGGAACATCACACATTGCAATCGCTGTGCCCAACACAGGACTAATCCTATTTCCATCACTGATTATTTAGCTTAGGCAAAGTCATTCCATAATAACAACATCAATTTGATTAGCAACAAGAGTGCTGAGAGTTAAATCCTGATCATCAATTTTGTGCAGCAAAATCTGTGCTTCGGCAAACACTGTTCACTGACTTAGACAGAACTGACATTTGCAACTGGCCATAATTCAGACATTGTCAAACATAAAACACTTTATGGAATTTGTTTGCCTTTACTAGCTCTACCTAATTAACTTCTACACTTTTAACATCCAGCCATTCATCTGTCTGAGAGAAACCCGAAAGTCTGAAATAATCTGCTGGTGTTAATGTCCAAGTAAAGCCTGTTATGGCCTACAGGCAAATAAGCACTGGCTTAGGCATGGAATATCATGTTCACTGTCACAGACATAACTAAGTGCTGTTCTGTTGATTATTTCAGAAACTACACTTCAATGTTCAATGATAAGCATTAGTGAGCAAATCTGGAGCAGAAGCAGGAACATCTAATAATGAAAAGCCAATCCCGTGAAGTTACTACATAGTACGAAGTATAAACAGCATGTTATTGACAGTTTTCAGTTCTGCTCACTTCCATCGGTGCCCTTTCAAACATGTAGTCAGTCTTTGGAGCATATGTCCATCAGCAACTGTCTCCCAGTTTCCAGTGTCAGTATCCACCATAACTTCTCACTTGAAGGAGAAATCTAATGAAGAAACGGGTGCTCAGAAGGTCATGACCCAGTGGCCAGCTCACTCCATTGATGGTTGTAAGATTGTTATGGTCTGCAATTTTCCCCAACCTGGCTCCAAACAAATTACCTCAGTCTGTTCAAGTTCCTGAAAAAGGAAGGATAATCTGTCTCTCCTTTTTTATTCATCCAACCTCTTGGTTGATTGCGGCAGTGAGAGAGAAGAGCACACAGATGCAGAGTTTATAGGCAGAGAGATTAAGGGCAGGAACATCAAAAGATCATACAACTGGTGTGAATGATGTGTCAAATAATAAATCTCTGCAGGTGGCCAAGAGTGTTAGATGGCGAACTAAAGTGTCAACAGCTGAATAATGAGATAGAGGGATATTTACAAAACAAAAATACTTCTCACATTGAAAACTTCTACTGCCTTCCAAAGAAACACAAAGCCAATGCACCTGGAGGTTCGATTGTATCAAGCAATGGGATCCTGTGTGAGAACCTCTCTGGCTACGTTGAGGGCATCTTGAAACCCACGGACCCCCCAGCTTCTGTCACAACACTACAGATTTCTTACAGAAACTCAGCACCCACAGACCAGTCGAACCAGGAACATTTCTAGTCACAATGGATGTCTCAGCACTTTACATCAGCATCTCCCACATTGACTGCATTGCTGCAACAGCTTCAATACTCAATACCAACAACTACCAATTTCCAAAAGCCACCTACACTCATCTGCTTTATCCTCAACCACTAGACTTCCACCTTCGACAACCAGTTCTTCATCCAGACACACAGAACAGCCATGGGGACCAAATTTGCTCCCCAATATAACTACATTTTCTCGCAAAAGTTCGAGCAAGATTTCTTTACTGTGTAGAACCTCTGACCAAAGCCATACACCAGATACCTTGACAACATTTTCTTCCTTTGGGCTCATGGCGAGGAATCACTGAAATGACTACATAGTGGTATCAGCAAGTTTCATCCTACCATCAGACTTAACATGGGCTAATTATAGAATCTGCCCCATTCTTGGATACATGTATCCCCACCAAGGATGGGCACCTGAGTACCTCACTGTGGGCATTTTGGTTAAGTTTGCAGATAATACAAAGATAAGTGGAGGGACAGGTAGTATTCAGGATGCAGAGAGGCTGCAGAAGGATTTGGACAGGTTAGGAGAATGGGTAAAGTAGTGGAAAATGGAGTACAAAATGGGAAAGCACGAGGTCATGCACTTTGGTAAGAAGAATAGAGGTATGGACTATTTTCTAAATGGGGAGAAAATTTAGAAGTCTGCAGTGCAAAGAGGCTTGGAAGTTCTAGTCCAGGATTCTTTCAAGGTAAACTTGCAGGTTGATTCAGTGGTTAGGAAGGCAAATGCAACTTTGGCATTTGAGAAAACTTGAATATACAGGCAGGGATGTACTTTTGTGGCTCTAAGAGGCTCTGGTCAGGCCACATTTGGAATATTGAACACCGTTTTGGGCCGCATATCTCAGGAAAGATGTATTGGTCCTGGAGCAGGTTAGAACATAGAACATAGAACATAGAACAGCACAGCACAGAACAGGCCCTTCAGCCCACAATGTTGTGCCGACCATTGATCCTCATGTATGCACCCTCAAATTTCTGTGACCATATACATGTCCAGCAGTCTCTTAAATGACCCCAATGACCTTGCTTCCACAACTGCTGCTGGCAACGCATTCCATGCTCTCACAACTCTCTGCGTAAAGAACCTGCCTCTGACATCCCCTCTATACTTTCCACCAACCAGCTTAAAACTATGACCCCTCGTGCTAGCCATTTCTGCCCTGGGAAATAGTCTCTGGCTATCAACTCTATCTATGCCTCTCATTATCTTGTATACCTCAATTAGGTCCCCTCTCCTCCTCCTTTTCTCCAATGAAAAGAGACCGAGCTCAAATACACTTCTAATCAGGTAACATCCTAGTAAACCTTTTCAGTACCATCTCTTAAGCCTCACACCCTCTGGTAGCATGGTGACTACAACCGTGTGCAATATTCCAAATATGGTCTAACTAAAGTTCAATACAACTACAACATGAGATGCCAATTTTTACACTTTGACCGACGAAGGCAAGCTTTCCATGTACCTTTTTGACCACGCTATCCTTGTGTTGCTGCTTTCAGGGAACTGTGGACCTTTATGCCGAGATCTTTCTGAATGTTTATGCTTCTCAGGGGTCTACCATTTACTGTATATTTCCCTCCTGAATTAAATCTTCCAAAATGCATCACCTCGCATTTTTCCAAATTAAACTCCATCTGCTATTACTCTGGTCAAGTCTCCAGCTTACCTACATCCTGCTGTATACTCTGGCAATCCTCCTCATTATCTGGAGCTCCTGAAATCTTTGTGTCATCCACAAACTTCCTGATCACAGATCTCCAGTCAGATAAACACTCTTCCACTGCTACTCTCCATCTTCTATGACAAAGCCAGTCCTGTATTCATTTTATTCGCTCACCATGGATCCTATATGACTTCAACTTTTATATCAGTCATAAGGGATTTTGTCAAAATTTTTGCTAAAGTCCGTGTAGATAACATCCACTGCTCTGCCCTCATCAATCATCGTTGCCACTTCCTCAAATAAACTCAATCATGTTTGTGTGATACAACTTCCTCCACAGAAACCCATGCTGTTTATCGCAAATAAGTTCATACTTTTCTAAATGTGAGTAAATCTTGTACCTAAGAATCTTCTCCAATAATTTCCCTACCACTGACATAAGACTCACCAGCCTGTAATTTCCCAAATTGTCCCTGTTGCTTTTCTTAAGTACAGGTACAACATTTACTATTCTCCAGTCCTCTGGGACCTGTCCTGTGGCTAGAAAGGATAAAAGGATTTTGTACAAGGCCCCAGAACTTCCCTCTCTTGCTTCCCTCAGTATTATGGGATAAATCTCATCAGGTCCGGGGGACTTGTCCACTTTAATGCTTTTCAAAACACCCAGTAACTCCTTTTTTATATCAATGTGCTCTAGAATACCCATCTCCAGGCTTCACCATGTCCTTACCCTTTGTGCAAAGTATTTGTTAAAGAGCTCATTCACTTCACCCGGCTCCATGCATAAATTATCTCTTATCCCTGAGCAGGCCTACACTTTCCCTAGCTACCTACTTGCTCTTTATAGGTGTATAAAATGTCTTAGGATTTTCCATAATCTTGTTGGCCAAAGGCACTTCATAGTCCCTTTTGGCCCTCCTAACTCCTTGCTTAAGCCTCAGCTTAGAGTGGTGCTGGGAATGAAAAGTTTAACATATGGAACATTTGAAGTCTCTGGGTCTATAGTCAGTGGAGTTTAGAAGGATGAGAGGGGATCTAATTGAAACTTACAGATTCCTGAATAGCCTGGGCAGATTGGATGTTGGGAAGATGTTTCCATTGGTGGGAGAGACCAAGACCCAAGGGCACAGCCTTAGAGTAAAGGGAAGGCCATTTAGAATGGAGATAAAGGAGAAACGTCTTCAGCCAGTGAGTAGTGAATCTAAGGAATTCACAGCTACAGAAGGCTGTGGGATGCCAGGACATTGAGTATATTTAAGGCAGTGTTAGATAGGAAATAGATAATAAAATGTGAGGCTGGATGAACACAGCAGGCCAAGCAGCATCTCAGGAGCACAAAAGCTGACGTTTCGGGCCTAGACCCTTCATCAGAGAGGGGGATGGGGAGAGGGAACTGGAATAAATAGGGAGAGAGGGGGAGGCGGACCGAAGATGGAGAGTAGATTCCCTGAGGTTGGTCCGGAGGGAGGAGGGTAACTTCTTCAGGTTAGGCATCCCTGGAAGAGGCTTCGCAGTGAGGTTAAAATAGTATCAGAGATAATGGGAACTGCAGATGCTGGAGAATTCCAAGATAATAAAATGTGAGGTTGGATGAACACAGCAGGCCAAGCAGCATGTCAGGAGCACAAAAGCTGACGTTTCGGGCCTAGACCCTTCATCAGAGAGGGGGATGGGGAGAGGGAACTGGAATAAATAGGGAGAGAGGGGGAGGCGGACCGAAGATGGAGAGTAGATTCCCTGAGGTTGGTCCGGAGGGAGGAGGGTAGTGATAGATAGGTTCTTGATTGTCAAGGGGATCGAGGATTACGGGTAGAAAGCAGGAGAATGAGGTTGAGAAAATTATCAGCCATGAATGGCAGAGCAGACTCAATGGACTGAATGGACTACTTTCCATTCCTATGTCTTATGGTCATTCTACTGTAAGCCCACAGATAACCTCATGATGCTGCACTTCTCTAGCTTCCACCCTAAGCATTTTAAAGAAGCCATCCCCTACGGACAAGCCCAATACATGTACAGGATCTGCTCAGATGAGGAGGAACAGGACAGACATCTGAAGATTTTGAAGAATGCCCTCATAAGAACAAGATAAGAACTCAACTGATTGATTGTCAGTTCTGAGGTGCCACAGTGACAAACTGCAACAACCTCCTCAGAATACAGACACAGGATATGACTGATAGAGTACCCTTTGTCATCCAGTGCCCCCCTGGAGCAGAGGGACTACACCATGTTCATTGCAGCCTTCAACATGTCATCAATGAGGATGAGCATCCCACTGAGATCTTCCCTACGCCCCAACTTCTCAGCTTTAAGTCTTAAACAGACCAGTGTTCACAGCAAACCACCCAACCTTCAGAACAACACTGACCACAACACCACAAAGCCTTGACATAGCAACTCTGCAAGACATGTCAGATCAAGAAAATGGATACTGCTAGAACATGTGGGAAGAGCCCCCACCCCCATATACATGGCAGATACTCATGTGACTTGGCCAATGTTGTGTATTTCATACACTGCAGGCAGGGATGCCCCGAGGCATGGCAAATTGGTGAGATCATACAGACGCTACAACAAAGGATGAATGGACACTGTGCAACAATTGCCAGACAGAAAATGTGCTCTCCCAGTTGGGGAGGACTTCAGTGGTCAAGGACATTCAGCCTCTGATCTTCAGGTAAATATCCTCCAGGGTGGACTTCAAGACACACAACAATATAGGATCACCGAGCAGAAACTGGCAGCCAAGTTCCATACCCATGAAAACAGCCTCAACTGTGTTCGTGGGTTTATGTAGTGCTACATGTGATCCCACCACACTGTTCTGTATCTGTAAAATCTTCGTTACTGTCCTTTGTTGACACCATTACCTTGATAAATTGTTATGATCTCTCCTCCTTAATTAGTTTGAAAAGTTTTGAATTACTTATTACTTTGGTTAGACCTTCAACAAGTAACTCTTACACCTATCCTGTTATTCCAGTCATTTAGTTTGTCTCCAGCACCATCTTATTTTTAAATTAATTATAATTGTCTCTCTGCCGCATTTAATCAGATTATAGACTCCCTTGTCCGCTCCACACTCCCCTCCAACCCCACCACACCCGGCACCTTCCCCTGCAACTGCAGGAAGTGCTACACTTGCCCCCACAACTCCTCCCTCAACCCCATCCCAGGCCCCAAGATGACTTTCCATATTAAGCAGATGTTCACCTGCACATCTGTCAATGTGGTATACTGTATCAATGTGGCTTCCTCTACACTGGGGAAACCAAGCAGAGGCTTGGGGGCCGCTTTGCAGAACACCTCTGCTCGGTTCGCCATAAACAACTGCACCTCCCAGTCGCGAACCATTTTAACTCCCCCTCCCATTCCTCAGATGATATGTCCATCATGGGCCTCCTGCAGTGCCACAATGATGCCACCTGAAGGTTGCAGGAACAGCAACTCATATTCCGCTTGGGAACCCGGCAGCCCAATGGTATCAATGTGGACTTCACATGCTTCAAAATCTCCCCTTCCCCCACTGCATCCCCAAACCAGCCCAGCTGTCCCGCCTCCCTAACCTATTCTTCCTCTCACCTATACCTTCCTCCCACCTCAAGCCGCACCTCTATTTCCTACCTACTAACCTCATCCCGCCTCCTTGACCTGTCCGTCTTCCCTGGACTGAACTATCCCCTCCCTACCTATACTCTCCTCTCCACCTATCTTCTTTTCTCTCCATCTTTGGTCCGCCTCCCTCTCTCTCCCTATTTATTCCAGAACCCTCTCCCCATCCCCCTCTCTGATGAAGGGTCTAGGCCCAAAATGTCAGCTTTTGTGCTCCTGAGAGGCTGCTTGGCCTGCTGTGTTCATCCAACTTCACACTTTGTTATCATAGGTCATCCCATCACTGGTTATTCAGCTATTGGCACCTTATTCATACCATCTAACACTCTTGTGCACCTGCAGAGACATATTATGTGACACTCCACTCACACCAGTTGTATGAACTTTTGAGCTCTCTGCTCTTGATCCCTCTGCTTATAAACCATATGTCTGTGTGCTCTTCTCTCTCGCTTCACCTGAAAAAGGGGTTGCGCTCTGAAAGCTTGTGATTTCAGATAAACCTGTTGGACTATAACCTAGTGTCAAGTGACTTCTGACTTTGTTACACCCAAGTCCAACATCGGAACCTCAACATCAAAAGGAAGGAGGTTGTTGGTCAATCATCTTAGTCCTAGGATGTTGCTCTAGGAAGTCCTCAGTGTGATGCTCCAGGCTCAACATTGTTGATTATCTTTTCCCCATCATCAGTTCGGAATGGGAAGGTTCACTGATTTCACAATTCACAATGCCTCAGTTATTTTGCATCTGCAGTAAGATCTAGCCAAGATTCAGGCTTAAGCTGGTGAGTGGCACATAACTTTCCCGCAATAGAAGTACCAAGCAGTGACCATCACCAACAAGGGAGAATATGAACTTCGCTCCTGAATGTTTAAAAGGTAATACCATCACGGAATCCCTCGCAATCAACATCCTGCTAATTACCCTTAACAGGCACTGAACTGCATCAGCTACATAAATAACACACCTACAAGTATAGATCAGATGTTGGGAATCCTTCAGTGATTAACTCTTCTCCTAAATCCCCAAAGATTGTCCCCCATCTACAAAACCTAAATCAGGAATGTGATCAAATGCTCCTCTATTGTCCCGAGGACTTAGTGGTAACAATATTAAAGGAGTTCAACAACATTCAGGACAAAGCAATCTACTCAATTGGTACGCCATCCACAACTTTCAATTTTAACTCCTCCCACCATCAGCTCACAGTGGGGGAGGCATTGGCTTAGTGGTACTATCACTGGACTGTTAATCCAGAGACCCAGACAAAATTGTCCTTGAAAGTTGCCACCCAGGTTGACAGGGCTGTTATAAGGCATATAGTGTTTTAGCTTTTATTAATAGAGGGAAAGAGTTCCAGAACCAAGAGGCTATGGTGAAGCTGTACAAAACTCTGGTGCGGCCGCACTTGGAGTATTGTGTACAGTTCTGGTCACCGCATTGTGAGAAGGATGTGGAAGCTTTGGAGAGGGTGCAGAGGAGATTTACTAGGATGTTGCCTGGTATGGAGGGAAGGTCTTACGAGGAAAGGCTGAGGGACTTGAGGCGGTTTTCGTTAGAGAGAAGAAGGTTAAGTGGCTACTTAATTGAGGCATATAAAATAATCAGAGGGTTAGATAGGGTGGATAGGGAGAGCCTTTTTCCTAGGATGGTGATGGCGAGCACGAGGGGGCATAGCTTTAAATTGAGGGGTGAAAGATATAGGACAGATATCAGAGGTGGTTTCTTTACTCAGAGAGTATTAAGGGAATGGAACGCTTTGCCTGCAACGGTAGTAGATTCGCCAACTTTAGGTACAGTTAAGTCGTCATTGGATAAGCAAATATGGGCGGACATGGAATAGTGTAGGTTAGATGGGCTTGAGATCGGTATGACAGGTCGGCACAAGATCGAGAGCTTGAAGGGCCTATACTGTGCTGTAATGTTCTATGTTCTATTATTAGCAGGATGAAAGATCAACCAACACTGGTCTCAAACATAATTATAGCTATCATTTGACCAATGCTACAAAAGTGATTGAAATCCCATCGGGATAGAAATACTTTGTTACATCAATTGTCAACTACTCCAAGTCCCATGGCATCGAAGCTAAGAAATTCCATCAGGTAGCATGGTCGATCAGTGGTTAGCACTGCTGCCTCACAGCACCAGGGACCCAGATTCCATTCCAGTCTCAGGCACATGTGTGGGTTTTCCCTGGGCATTCTGGTTTCCTACCATGGTCCAAGGAATTGGTCATGCTAAATTGCCCAGTGTGTCTTGGGTTGTATAGATAGGTGAATTAGTCTTGAGAAAACTGCAAGATAGGGAGGTGAGTTTGGGGAGGATGCACTTCAGAGAGTTGGTATGGACTCAATGGGCCAAATAGCCTGATTCCACAAGCCCCTGGTGCTTTGAGACAGTGGTGCTAACCACTGTGCCATCCTATCTAAACATAATTCCAGATTTAAAGTTAACAATTGACACGGTGTTCATTACATATATAGTACCTCCTGAACACAAGCAGCCTTAAGCTAGAGATTCAATTTTCATTTTCAAGAAATTTGTTATCTCCGCCAGTTCAACTTCTCCTGCCTCCTATTTTGATGCATATTCCTTTTGTTGACCTGTATAAATCTATTCGCTCAACTTTTAGCTTTTAGTTTTGGCCTCCTCAGCCTCACTCATCCCCCTTGCACAAGTGGCCCCTTTTATTACTCTGTGCATCCAACTTCTTTCCCCTCACCTTGTAGCCCCCTTGTTCTCCCACCTCTAGGAATATTCTACTTTATTTAGCCTCTCCTTCTCTCCACTCCCACTCCTAACAACAGGCAGGTCACCCCACCCTGACACAACCCTACGCTCTTGTGGCTGAGACTTAGAAACCGTGGAGCCTGGACTTAGCTGATGGTGATTCCAGTCATGCATTCACCACGGCCACTTTCCTTCCCTGCACAGGAATATTCAAGCTTCTGCATAGCTATGTAGTTGCACAGCTCAGAAGGAACATTGCTCACAACTGCAGCCAACTTTCTGGACATTAACCTGCATGATGGATTGTACACAGTTACTGCTGAAGATTGAAGTCAGGACGCCAGTGTTATTGTGGTATCACAAAATGAAATGATTCACCATGAGGGAGCTCACTGTTAGTTAAAGGCACACTCTACTGCCTTCTCGCTGGAAAGGAAAACTGCAATATATTTTCCTCTTTGTATATAGTGTGTTAGTTGCCATGTTATATAACAGCGGATGGAGAATTGAGGGATTTCGGAGAAGTCCCCTGTTTTGGAATAGAAAGGCGCTGACGAGAGTCCGTTCATGGTCGTGGCCCTCTATACCATCATTAGCATTGCCCTGTTTGCCTGCTCTGAAGTTACAGTTCAGGCTTTAAGAGGCAGGATACTTCAGTGAGCAACTCTTTCATGAAATAGAAGTGTCTAACTCAATGTTCCTTGCTGAGGTTGTGATAAAGGGTAGGGGCTGTTGTGGTACCTCTGAGCCAGAAGTGCTGGGTTCAAGTCTCAACTGCTCAAGAAGTATGTAATAATACCTCTGAACAGATTTATATCTTAAAAAGCAAGGGCATTGAGGTTGAAAAGCCAAAGCAGCATTGCATGCTGCCAAGTATTACAAGCTGCCAAGTATTACAAGTTCTTGCTCTAAATTAAGCAACTTTTTTTGCATGCTTCTGCAACACTAGGGAGCAACTAAAATAATGTTTAGTGCAGTCTGCACCAGAAATATGCAGATAAATGTTATTTTGGACACAAAACAGATAAAAATATGACATAGCTGAGATAAATCGGCAGCCAATACCCTTTAAATAACACTGATTAAATGTTTGCAGGATGCCATGCTATCTACAAAATGTAATTTTACATATCTGCATTTGATAGAATGAATATATAAATTAGTGAGGGATTTAGATGACTGTGTCGTCTGTTAGAAATGGAACTATACCTGTTGTATGTTAATAAAATGGTCACAAGGCATTTCCACATTTCATTTTCATTGCAATGCTTCACACAGCACATTCTCATGGTATAAATGTAATAGCTTGACATAGAAGGCATTATCACACCAAAGAATGATTAAAATCTGTGTCTAGGTTGTGAATGAACTTGGGTGGTGATAACAGCTGTTTCAAGAGCATTATGCAAATCTGTGCCAAGGGAAAGAATGATCAGAATGAACTAATTCTAAGCAAATGGAACCTGCAATAAACCAAAGACACCCTCAACACTAATGTTCTGTTCACACCACCTCTCTAAGTAAGATTGCCACAATTTTGTGGAGCTGTACTGTTTGTTCCCTAGTTGTCTTTCAACACCCAAGCATCAAACATCATTCGATGCACAATTGCATCAACACGGCCACACAGATATCATTGATCGCAACACGGTACATTTAACATTACATCGGTATATAATACAACAATGGATTACAGAAGATAATGATCATTGAAAAAGGACATTCAGCTTTATTAGTCAATGTTGGCTCATTGAAAGATGGTAGCGGTTGTTGGAGGTGGGTCACCTTAACTCCAGGACATCTCTGCATGAGCTTCTGAGTAGTGCCCTTGGCCCAATCATCTTCAACTGCTTCATCAGTGCCAGAAAGGAAGGCACAACAAAGCCTCTTCTTTATCAGGAAGCTTAGGAAATTCAACATGTCCGTAAGAACCCTCACCAGATGCCACACAGAAAGACCTTTATTTGGTGCATAATGGCTTGGCTCAAAGCTTCTGTCCAGCACCGCAAGAAACTACATAAAGTTGTGTACACAGCCCAGACCATCACGAAAGCCAACCTCCCATTTAAGGACTCCATCTACATTTCTCATTGCTGCAGGGTGGTTACGAACGGCAAAGACCCCTCCCACTGCAGTAATTCTCTCTTCCAATTTTTCCATCATGCAGAAGATTCAGAAGTTTGAATGCACCTGCCAACAGGTTCTTCCTTGCTGTTATCAGAGTGAAATTACAGAGGCCCATACAGAAATCTTTTGATCTTGCTTTTGTGCACCTCTTGTGGAGCCATAACCTTATATGCCTCATTCTGTCTAACGACTCCATGATCTGTCCTTGTATGTTATGATCTGCCTGTACTGCTCACAGAAAGAAACTTTTCACTGTACTTGGGCACATGTGACAACAATAAATCAAATCAATGCCCTCAATAGGGTCAGAAGTGAATTTTATAAATTGTTGTTCCTTCAGTATTGCTGCGTACCTGGAACTCACTTGCTAACAGCATTGTGGATCTACCTGCAGAAAATGGAGTGCAGTGATTCAAGAAAGCAGCTCACTACCACCTTCCCAGGGGCAACTAAGGATGGGACATTATTGCTGGTCCAGCCAACAAAACCAACATTCCACAGGTGAACAAAATAAAAAATGTAATCCTGGTGTTTATGCTCCACTCAAGGCTTCAACTATATTTCCTCATCAGAATTAATGACAACTCTTTAGTCTTTTCTCCCTCAAATATTGGCCTGGCCTTCCCTTAAGCAGGTCTTTACTTTTCCTGTTCCCACGGTCTATGGTAGGGAGTTCCACATGCTCACCATTCTTTGGTTCTCTGAGTATCCTATTGGATTTCTTGGTAATGATCTCAGATTGGTGGACTCTAATGAAACTTTTCACTGCAAATGGAGTCATTCTGTATCCACTCCAAAAAAATTCTGCATAATTTGAAATAACTTGATTAGATCACCTCTCAGCCTTCTCTGCTTGAGAAAGCCAGCATATTGTCCTTTCCTGCTATATTAAACCTCACATTTATCCTATGATCCTCATAAATCTTCTTTGCGCCCTTTCTAATGTCTCTATATCTTTCTATAATATGGTCACAAGAACTGCATGCAGCATTCTAAAAGTTATCTAACTAAGGTTCAATAAAGGTTTAACATAAATCCCTAGGTTTTTCAATTCTATTCATTTGTAAGTAAAACTCATTACTTTGTTTGCTTTTTCTGGGTTTAGTAACTTCAGCATTTGTACTCTGAACCCTCTATTCCTTCGCTTCACCTACACTTACACCTTCCAAGTAATAAGTAACTTTTCCAGTATCCTTAGCTAGATGCACTGCCTTACATTTATCGTCAAAACAAAAGCAAAATATCCTACCTCCTGGAGATCGGAGTGTAAAAACAGAAAGTGGTAGAAAAAACTCAGCAAGTCTAACAGCATGTGCGGTGGGAGAAAACAATGCTAATGTTTCAAATTCAATACAACTCCTTCTTCAAAATATTGTTTCCTAAGAGAGCAGACTTGTGTGGAATATAAACTCCAATGTCAGAAAAATAATGTTTTCACGCTCAGCATTGTCAATGATTTACTGTTCTGCAAGTTTATTAATGTTGCCTGTAGTTTGTAGTAAGGTGGCATTCATGAGTCCCTCCCCAGTTGGTGATGGTGGGGGTCAGCCATAAATATAGAAGTTGCACTTTCGATTTAAAATAACGACTGCAAATTGTAAGCAACAGCGACCCCAGCACTGACCTTAGTGACACATCACTCCACCAATGTGAATAACTACTTTATGTCCACTCTCTGCTTTATGTTTCAAAGGTAACTAGTATTCCATTTCTCTATTCGTCTCCTGGCTCTGCATTCCCTGGCCTCAGGCAATAATCTATTATGGGGTACCTTATAGAAGGCCTTTTGAAAGAACACGTTATTACTCTTACTGCATCACCATGTGTCATCTCTTCAGAATCTGTTCTGATTCATTATTAATAGATCTTTATTTCCATACACTTTCTATTCTCTCCTTTTGTATGGATTCTATTATTTACCTACCAAATATGTTAAGCTGACGGATCTGTAATTCCCTTGGCATATTCTTTCCTGCTCTAAACACAATTACATTATTGATATGCTAAGCCTCTGGCACTTGTTTTTAAAAGAAAGAATAATAATTAATTGTGTAGAAATGCTTCTGCTATTGTTTGCCTGGATCTTGTTCAAATTAGTAATAGATGATTTGATGCATAACATGAAAATTAATAATTCACGCAATCATGAAAGGAATGAGAACATTTTGTAAAACCATTATTCGGGTTAATTCCAAAAGAAGCCCTAATTTATCGCAGAAACAATTCACACCCATCACAACTACTGCAAAGAACTGAATTTCTTTTTAGCAAACTGCAAATTGTATGCAGATTTAGAGTTTTTCATTGTAAGGCCTAATATATTTACTCACCAAACGTATTTTATTAATTACTTACCCTGCCCCTCACGTCCAAATTCAACCCCAATTTACCATACACTGTTCCTAGAATAACTCGCTACTTCCAGGATATCCCAGCATTAACCAGGAATCAATTTCAATTCCCTGGACATGTCAGGCAAGAGAAAATTGAAGCCCAGCTTTGTGGATACGTACCTAGCGGTCCTGCTAGACAAGGTGGTGCTGAAGTGGACAGCCTTTATCCCAGGACTGGCAGTGGAGGCCACAACATTGACCATGCCAATCTTGTCCAAGGTTGCTACCCTGATTAAAGCAGTCTCAGCCATCCATCTTCTCGCCAACACCTCTCACTCACTCTATCTCTGCTGTTATACCCTCTTCTGACCAAAACTCATGCTCTACTGTTCTCACTATTGCCAGCATCATGGTCTCTTACTTGTTGTGACTCACCCCCAACTCCTGACATCACTAACATTGCTTACACTCTGCACTACCTACTCCCAGTCTCCGGGCACTTGAGCACCTCCACCAAAATAAATAGTTGTGTCACCCACTTTCATCTCCTATAATACATTCCTGTCCATCATCCCAGGAGGAAAACAGTCCAGAATTGGTCAGGAAGTGTCAAGATGAATTATGAGCAACCTGAAATTTGGCTCGTTAGCCTTGTTCAGGATGTTCTTCACTCCCTGAATGCCTCAAACCTGACTGAGACCACAAAGTCCCTGGACTGGTGTTGGAAGCTGCCCTTGACTTCCCCCTGAGCTGGAACCTCCTGACCAAAGCTATCAATGTCTTGGACTCGGGATGCATGTGGCCGACACCCACGGAGCATGCTTTGAGATATCAATATCCGGAATCCAAGAGATCTTTTTGGTCAAGTGGTGAGTTGAAACCACCAGGTACCCACTCCAATTTCCATATGCAGTGGTCGAGTTTTATAGATTTAGCCAGGTATAAAAGCTGAACGTTAATGAGACAAGTCTAGCTACTAACAAGACATAGAACAAGTAAATATTCTCCCTGATATAACAAGGTGTAGAGCTGGATGAACACAGCAGGCTAAGCAGAGAAGCTGACGTTTCAGGCCTAGAACCTTCTTCAAAAATTCTAGTCCCAAAACATGAGCTTTCCTGCTTCTCTGATGCTTCTTGGCCTGCTGTGTACATCAGCTCTGCATCTTGTTATCTCAGATTCTCCAGCATCTGCAGTTCCTACTGTCTCTAAATATTCTCCCTTACTTTTTCAACTTGCTCATGTCCAACAGGAAACTCAGAGTGCTTGTCAAAAGCGTATAAGCTGGAGTGAGATGCTCCCAAAGTCAAAATAGGCTTTATCAGACTTTTTACCTGATTCGGCTATAAATCTTGGCACAGTGCACACTGCTCAGACGGCAGTAAGTTTCTGCCCAGAGAAAAAGCAGGCATCATGCTCATTCAGCAATTAAGTCTCATTTAATTCGTTGGCAACCCACATCTTAAATATTTTGATCTATATACACTTTGAATACATTACAGTTGTAAATGATGTGATAATAAATTCCATAGATGACCAATAGTCAAGCTGACAATAACAGCTGAGTAAAATGCTTATATTTGGGTTCTGTCAACAATTCCAAAGTTGAGGATTTAACAGAATCAATAGCTTTCAGCTGTGCATTCTTTTCATTTTTGTCAACTTTACAGTTTTTGAAAGAGAGCTCCTTTTCTAGTGTTGTGTGCAACTTAGATCTCCTAAAATGGATTAATCAAATGTACAGTGCCAGAGTTTTGGCTATCAAAGCCTGAGTTGGGGATATTTCCCAAATCAGCAGACCTGTTTCAGTGTAAAAGGCTTTGTTAGACGCAATTTTCACTTTGGGCAGGTGATGATGGAATGGAATCGAGTCAGGCTTACCAAACTACTGTGCACAGTATAGATAGCTACAGAGAGAAACCTAGCCAAGCATTTGTAGCAGTATTCTAGTAATAAATATTTCTTTTTGGAAATGCTAATTCAACCTTTAAATGGAACTGCATGAACCCACCAGAATTTCTAATAGCCTCCATCTGACATCTGTCAAAGTGCAGCAGAGGATTTCTTTTCCAACAATCTCTGCCAATTTCTGCTTGTTTTTATTTCACGTTTAAAGAGCAGGGAATTTTAGGAAAATCAGATCATGACAATTAAAAAGACTTCATGCGCTCTTTGACGGCATTTGCAAATTGTCCATAAAATTGTGACTTCCACATTGCAGACCTTGGACTGGCCATAGTGGAGCCTGTTTGGACTCAGCACTAAGTTCAATTGTCACTTCTCAGTTCTGCTTTCATTGTTATGTGAACTATACACTGCAACTTGCTCCACTTGCAAACATTGGATCTGGTAGAAAGAGGGATGGAACTTCTGCACCCAAGTCGTGCCCAGTAATTTCAGTGAACTGGGAAATTTCAGTGGGAATTTGGCCCACAGAATTGAAGCAATTTGTTCTGTGCCCTTGGACCTCTGCTCTGAAGCTACTACTTTGCAGACAGCATACAAACTATCAAGGAGAATCAGACTTGTTACAGTGCATTTTACGCTCTTTAAAATGAGCATCATTACTTCATGCCATTACTTTGGCCTTTTGACCATACCCCTGCATACCATTTCTATACAAATAATCATCCAATGCCCTTTAAATGCTTCAACTGACCCTTCCTCCACCACACTTTCTGGTATTCATGCCATAGCCTAATGACTCGTTGCGTAAAAAAAGATTTTTCTCACATTGCTTTAATCCACGCCCACCCTTTTGTTTCTCTTTTACAAGCAGGAACAGCTTCTCCCTATCAACTCTGTCCAGCCTGCTCATGATTTTGAGACCTCAATCAAATATCTTCTCAGCCTTCTTCTCTCCAAGAAGAACAATCCCAACTTCTTCAATCCTCATAATTTTATCCTTATAAGTAAACGTCATGCTGTTTGGTCATTTCTACCATTGGTTGCATGACACAATCATGAGTGCATTACTGATCGACTGTGTGCCTGATTAAGGAAAGGAAATTTGAGACAAGCTAGCACAACAAGCCAGCCTGCACTACCTAAATGTGAGGTGCGTGTTGACTGAAGCATGTATAGACATAATAAGGAAACTGTGGTTATAGGTCATGGCAGATACCATCTCCATGGCCCTACATTCATCTTTGGAACATCCAGATAACAAGAACACCTATGTCCAACTCCTTTTTATGACTTTAGTTCTGCCTTCAACACGATAATTCCAACCAACTCATCTCCAAACTGTGAGACCTAGGGAGCTGCTCCCACTCTGCAGCTGGATCCCTGCCTTCCTGACCTGCAGATTGCAATAAGTGAGGGTAGGCAACAACACCTCCTCCACAATATTCCTCAACACTGGTGCCCCATGCACTCAGCCCCTTACTATGCTCGTTATACACTCAACTCTATGGCCTCATTCAGCTCCAACCCCATTGATAAAATTGCTGATGGCGCCACAACGTTGTGTCAGGTCTCAAACAACGATAAGGCAGAATAAACAAACAAGGGATAGATAGCTTATTGGCATTGCGTAAAGACAACAACAATCTCTCCCTCAATGTCAGCAAAATGAAGAAGCTCGTCATCAACTTCAGGAAGTGAAGCGGAAGACATGGCTCCATCTGTATCAATGGTGCTGAGGTGGAGATGGTCAAGAGTTTCAAGTTCCGAGCAGTAAAAATCACTAATGATCCATCCTAGTCTATCAATGTCAATGCTATAGTAAAGAAAGCACACGTACGTCTCCGCTTCCTGGGAAGATTAAGGAAATTTGGCATGTCCACAATGACTCGTACCATTTACAGATGCACCAAAGAAAGCACGTTATCCAGATGCAACACAGTTTGACATGGCAGCTGTTTTGCCCAAGACCACAAGAAATTGCAGGGAGTTGTGAACATAGCCCGGTCTATCACAAAACCAGCCTTCCTTCCATTGACTCCATCTATACTTCCCGTAGCCTTGAAAAAACATTCTTTATAATCAAAGACCCTTCCAAGCCTGGGTATACTCTCTTCCACCCTCTTCCATCAGGCCGAAGATACAAAAGCTTAAAAACATGCACCAATAGATTAAAAAACAGCTTCTTCCCTGCTTAGACTCATGGGCAGACCTTTTGTATTTTCGAGTTGAACTTTCTCTTTGACTTTTTCTCTGTATTTGTAACACTATATTCGGTATTCAGTTCCATTCCCTTGGTATACTTCTTAAGGCATGATTTGTCTGGTCAGCATGAAAAACAGTACTTTTCACTGTATCTCAGTACATGGAATAATAATAAATTAAATCAAATCAAAGTCACTGTCCTGCAACAAAAAGGACTGCATAAACCAGAGGCATTTGCAAAGAATCCCCACTACAACACTGCAGACTTTGGTGCAGGAGGAGACAAGTCCAATATCCAAAGGAATTGAAGAGAGTTTCCAGACAAAGACTTCCTGAATGGAAGGTTGGTTGCTCCTGAGCTTATTCATGGCAGAACATTCCTTAGCTCTGGCTTTAAGTGAGGCATCTAGTTCCAGAATGCTTGAAAAGTTTAAACACCAGTCTAGAGCAGACTGTATCCTCTGGATTAACCAGTTTGATTGTGGGGTGGGGGAAAATGTCAGGCACTAGCAGGATCAAAATAAGAGGTAGCAATGCGTAGAGCTAGATGAACACAGCAGGCCAAGCAGCATCAGAGGAGCAGGAAGCCTGCTGTGTTCATCCAGCTCTACACGTTGTTATCTCAGTTTCTCCAGCATCTGCAGTTTCTACTATCTCAGGATCAAAATAAGACCTTCTCAGAGTATCTCTCTGCCAAAAATCTCAAATGATAAGACTATTTTTCAGTGTACTGCATTGACTGGCAGTGGATCCATTAGCAGATGTGACTTGTTCACATTCATGCCTTTTTGAGCAAACATTAATTAACCACTTTGTCTTCCTTGAGATACCATTTAAGAGAGCACAAGGTTACTAAGTAAACATAGAGTCATTATAGTACAGCAATCATAGTGAAAGTTACGATCTTGATGTGACTGTCATCATTTGACTTAAATGCCTGAGACTTTCATGGAAAATAGATGGGTTTTAAAAGGACAAATACTGGCATAAAACCTTAATTCACCTAACTGTGTAGAGTCAAGCTAATGAAATCATCAGTAACCAAGGATTGTTTGATCTGAAATTAAAAACTTAGTTATAAGAGGTTCTGAAACTTCAGTCTCTCTCTTAGTTATTTGATATCTTTCGGAAAGTTTTTGATCATGGTGAAAAGTTTTCTGTGGTGTATTCAGCTTGGAAAAATAGTGAGCAGACTCAATAATATGCAAATAGAGTTTTATCAATAACTGCTTTTGAGCAACAAGGCAGAGTCAAGGAAAAAGATAACACAATGCGGAACTGCAGGAACACAGCAGGTCAGGCAGCATCATAGGAGCAGGAAAGTCAGTGTTTTGAGGCGGGACCTTTCTCCACAACTGGGGACGGGGAGGGGAGCTCAAAAATAAATATAGAGAGAGGAGGGACGGGGCTTGGGAAGGTAAGTGGAATGGTGATATGTGACTGCAGGTAGGGAGTGGTGGGGTTTGGTCAGTGGGATGGATGGGAGAGAAGATGGACAGGTTGTGTCAGATCAAGGAGGTGGGGATAAGAGGGAGGGTTGGACATAGGATGAGGCCAGGGGGTGGGGAGATTTTAAAACCGGTGATGAATTCCACGTTTAGGCCATCGGAGCATGGGCTCCAGAGGCGGAATATGCAAGACCATTGTCAGTAGCTTTAATGGTGGCCACTGTTGGCCCAGGCATGACTGCTGATCAGAATAGGCGTCAGGAGTTTGAACCAAAAGGAACGGTGGACAGCGACATTTTAAAAAGCCAGAATGAGAAATCTTCACAGATCTATGGGATGCTCAGACACCTTGCTGGTGGGGAAAATAAGATTTTTTCTTTTTAAAAACAAAGCGATTTACAGGGTGCTGCTAAAAGGGCACATGGAAAATATAGTGTTGAGATGTCACTAATTTTAAAAAAAAGTTATTTAAAAAGTAAGTTTTTTTTACAGGTATGGGAACAGTGAGGATCATCCCAAGCTTCCCCATCCCAAAGACAGATCTCTAATTGTGAAATTATTTAGCTAGGAGCAAACTAACTCCGTCAAAAAGGAAACAACTGCCCAGAGAGGCTGAGGATACCAGAGAAAGCCAGCACCAACCACAGTTGAATTTAAAAAGATTTGAAAGCCATACAGGGCAGCACGGTGGCTCAGTGGTTAGCACTGCTGCCTCACAGCTCCAGCAGCCAGAGTCCGATTCCGCCCCCATGTGACTGTCTGTTTGGAGTTTGTACATTCTCCCTGTGTCTACATGGGTTTCCTCCGGGTGCTCCTAGATGGAGGCAGCAGCAAATTCCACAGCAAGAGAACAATCACTCTGAAAGAGTCAAATTAAATAAGCATTGAGTAGCAAAAAGAGGCTAGTGCCAAAGCTGGTTTGAATCCAGTTCCATCATACTCTACTTCTCCTTTTGTCTCATTGCGGGAAAAATTGGCCAATTACTTCTATCAACAGCACCCTGGCCAACCTGCCTGAAATCCCA
This sequence comes from Stegostoma tigrinum, assembly GCF_030684315.1. Lineage (NCBI taxonomy): Eukaryota > Metazoa > Chordata > Chondrichthyes > Orectolobiformes > Stegostomatidae > Stegostoma > Stegostoma tigrinum. The sequence goes on from NC_081374.1 coordinate 34,472,389, forward strand.
TACTGGTTCCAGTTGACCTCTGGAACTTACTGTGGCTCAATCCCTAGATGGCATGGAATTGGACATGATTTACACAAAGTCATCTTAAACTCCCTGAAATTACCTTGTATTCTAGTTATTTGATCGAGATTCTCAAATGTGCAAAGCTGCCCTTTCTAATTCATTAATGGAAATAGTGAGCTGCACTAGTCAAAACTTCAATGATGACCCTTGTACATTTTTGCTCCTATTTTGATGAAAACTCTTTGCCGACAGGATTATAGAAAAGGTTCTGTGCAGTGTAATTCTGGCCTACCTGGTGAGCTCTTTTGCAGTAACCTTCTAGGCTGAACCCTGAATGCCATAGGTAATTTTGCCTATCACAGAAGCACAATTTGCAGAAATATCTACAATGACTGCAGTGGTGAACAGAATTGCCAGAGTATGTTTAGTATTTATCTATTTGAACAAGGGACTGTGGAGGCAGAGAAAAACTTGTAAGTTGCTTGATACAAACAGAGCAATACCTGAGATGCATGGACTACCTGTTCCAGACACATTAAGCAGGTGGATAGCTTTCACAAGATACATTCAGAACATCATGGGCAACAAATGTGAGAACAATGTTTCCACCGCAATGATGTCTTAAACAAAAACTGGAAAGAATTGACGCACTCAAAATTCAGCTCAGATAAAACTGCCGTGTCAGTGCAAATGACTGATGACAAAATTTCTGAGGTAGTGATATATTCACAAGATGACTCTGCACGGAACCAATGGCCATCCTCAGCGATGAAGGAATACACTTGGTGCACTCAAAGCTCTGACCAGTATTTAATAAGCCATTTGGAAATCAAAATGATGCATCAATCAGAATGCCAACATTCACTAACTTTGTCAATTTCTCAAAAAAAAATCAATTACAGCACTGACACAGAAACTTCATTTCCTAATTTCCTACTGGGACTCATGATTCTTGCTGATGTTAGTGACAATAAATTGCATCCATGTAACACCTTTCAGTTGCTCCGGTATGGGGTGGCACAGTGGCTCAGTGGCTAGCACTGTTGTCTCAGAGCATTAAGGACTTGGGTTTGATTCCAGCCTTTGGTAACTGCCTGTGTGGAGTTTGCACATTCTCTCCATATCTGTGTGGGTTTACTCAGATTTCCTCTTACAGTCCAAAGATGTGCAGATTAGGTGAATTGGCCATGTTAAATTGCCTATACTGTCCAGGCTGGATGGATTGGCCTTGGAAAATGCAAGGTTACAGGTCTGGGTAGAATGCTATTTGGACGCTGACATGACTCGATGGCTATCAAATAGCCTGCTTCTACACTGTTGTGATTCTATACATCTTATGCTGCACTCATTAAGTGATTTTAATGCAAACTTTGAGTTCTGGATCTAATTACTAGTAGGTAATATATTATTGAGGATTCAAAATTTGCGGGATGGCAGCAAAGGAAATCATTAAGATAGCAACAGTATTACATGTTTTATAATGATTTCAGTAGTCTCTTTATTTAACTCAGCAGCAACTAATTCTTCTCATCACCTTCTTCATTATCATCCCACTGTCTTTTGTCTCCTAGTAGATATTTAGGGTCCTCCGCATGGAAATTGCCGTGATGGACAAGCCATCAAGTCTGATTAGTTCAGATGGGCTCTTACTTGAAACTCCACTATTCAGTATAAACAATTGAAGGCCTGTTTCTCTTCGATTCAGTGAATATTTGTGTAGAATGGTTCATCTTCCCCCCGCCGCCACCCCCGGCTGGATAGTGCAGGGACGTTTGGAATGAATGCTGTGTAGCTAGTAATAGTGATTCTAAAAGCTATTATTGGGTTCTTCTTGATCATTCAATTAAGGTTGGAATGGTTGACTGCTTTGTAACAAATAGATCATGGAAACATAAATTGATGTGTATGCTTCTGCTCCTATGGTCACGGGGAGAAGTGGTGGTGTATTGGCAATGTCACTGGAGAAGTAATTTAGAAAAACACAGGCTAATACTCTAGGCACTTGGGTTTAAATCCCGTCATGGCAGATGGTGAAACTGAAGTTCAACAGAAAAAAAAAATCTGAAATTAAAAGTCAGTCTAATGGAAATTGCCAGTATTTTCCTTCCAGCTGAGTTGGCCTCTGAGATCCACTGATTTTTGGAACTGGAAGTGAACCTTGTGATCGGTATATTATCACCGATCGCCATGCACAGGACTTTGTAATGGCCACACATCTTAGAGGGGCAGCTGGTAACTAAGTTATCATGTACCCATCTGGTTCACTAACGACTCTTAGGGAAGAAGATTGGCTATTCCTATCTGGCTTGACCTACACGAGAATGCTCACACACAACAATGTTGTTGACTTGTTAGTGCCCTTTGGGCACTTAGGTATGGAAATTAAATGCTGATCTACCCAGAAACAATCATATCCCATGAAAAATGAATTTTTAAAAGATGCATTGCACATTAATTGAGATCTTCTATAGTTCACAGTAAGGCACATCAAATTAATTGATTGGTGCATTTTCCTGCAATGGAACAGACTGCAAGATTATGCAAAGTTTTTTAGCTTTCTTCAGGAACTACAGTCTTTATTATTAAGTCTCTGGCAACGTTAACATTTACAAGATACTGGATATGATTACGAACAGACCAGTCAGGTCAAATCTCATCTGCCTTTCATGCCTTCTCTGGTCATGCACTTTATACTTTTTCATATATTATTATACACTTCTAAGGAAAGCCAATATGTGGAAGGTAAAACAGACATCTAACAAATATGGAAATAATATCACCTTGAGGAGGATATCAGCAGGTATATTATCAACTCTGGTAAATACTGGAAATTGCACAGAAACAAATTCCCAGGAGACTGCTTAAACATTGTGTTCCTTTAAAAATAAAAGGCTGAATTTTCTCTCCCTGGCTAGGGGATTTGGCAGTCGGGTGGAGATTCATAAAATGTGGCTCACCAGCCACTTATCCATCATGGTTTGGTTATAGTTAATTTCCAAGCCTCTGAAATTAGCAATTCTTACTCTCACTTCTTTTAAATCTCTTTCAATTGAACCTGTTTTTGCCCTGCATTTTGCAATAGGCATTAGTGGTGGCCCATTAATTTTAAATTGCTTACTGCTGACCAGAAACCTACTGTCTTTTCATCTATAATGCAATTACTTTAATATTTAAACAAAAACCAAAAGAACTGCAGATGTTGTAAATCAGGAACAAAAACAAAGTTGCTGGAAAAGCTCAGCAGGTCTGGCAGCATCTGTAGAGGAGAAAACAGAGTTAATGTTTTGAGTCTGGTGACCCTTCCTCAGAACGGATATTCAGAACTTAATATTTAAAATAGTTGGTTTCATGAAAGGAATGTGGGTGGGAAGTTATATAATCCCATGCACAGTGACTCAGTGGTTAGCACTGCTGCCTCAGAGCATCAGGGATCCAGGTTCGATTCTACCCTCGGACAACTGTGCAGGCTAGGCGGATTGGCTATGCTGAATTGCCCATAGTGTCAAGCGATGTTTAGGTTAGGTGAGTTAGACATGGGGAAACACAGGGGTAGGAGAATGAGCCAGGGTGGAATGCTCTTTGGAGGGACAGTGTGGACCTATTGGGCTGAATGGCCTGTTTCCACACTGTAGCGATTCTATGATTCTTAATTTCTGGGTCACTAATGATAACATACAACTCATCAACAATTTCCTGTAAAGTGCAGCAGTTAGTCAACAAGAGAGAAAGCCCAACTCTTGTAATAACACAAATTCCCAGAAAAATAGCAGCATACTGGTACAACCTGGTACATTTGCAATCAGGGAACACAATTGCTTGGATAATAAGCTAGCAAGCTATTGTGCTATCGGAAAATTGGCCAAGATCCAGGAATGGAACAGTGGAATATTTCCTATTACTTGGATAGTAAATCTACTTCTTTTAATAAAGATTTCATTGCTAAATGATTTAACTGCATACAAGATATTTTCTCTCGCTTGAAGCTTTGGTTGCAATGATATCAAAAATATTAGCAATGGTTCAGCATTATATGTTGCAACAGCAGAAGATACTCTCCTGGTTTATTCACCTCAGTTTTTTTAGCATTTCTATTTTCGTTTCACTCTCCATTGACCCTTCCTTCTTGTTCAACAATTAATTGTTTCAAGATATTGAAAGTTCAACTTAGATGAATTAACTTGAACAATGATGCCAATTTAAAAATCCGTACAGGTTAGATGTGCATTATCACATTTGCCCACACATTTTCCATTTTTACCTTCCGTACTGCCGTTCAAAGATTTCCACAAATCCAAATATTTGTCTAATGTGTTTTTTTTAAATTTAAATAATTCATGGATAAGTTCTAGCCATGCATTTTGAATGTTTCAAAGTTTGGTGTTATTTGGTAATAATAAAAGGAATGCAAACAATGCAAGCCCACTACAAACCATTGCATTCACAGCTTGAATTCATTTTATGCCATGGGCAGTCATTGCAGCCACCATTTATGGTATCATAGTCATTTACATCATTATATCACATCAATGGAAGTCAAAATCAAAATGCATCACACTTCATTAAACATTATAACTAGTGCACTTAATGCTCCAATGTGATAACACAAATCATCAATCTGAAAAAAGGTGACAGATCTTTGGGCTATTTTATTGTTACACCATGCTGCATGTCTGTAAGAGTCCAAAAACTAGTCAGATAAGAATAACATGGTATGCACAAGTATTCCAGTTGGGCATATTTACAGCTGCGTGGAGAGTCATGTTACGTGTAGCAGAATGCTAGGTTAGAGGAGTCTGTATGACAAGTTGGACTTCAAACAAAGAAACCTAATTTTTACATTGACTACATTAAGTCCAACATGTCAAGATAAAATTCCTGGCTCACGTTAACCAGAAAGATTCATAATAACTAGATTTCCTGACTGTGGGAGCTTCTTGTGCTTTGGCAACATTGACTTCATCAGCAAAAACCACAAATGCATTGTGGCCCCCACTTCTCACTGTCCGAGGTGACATCATCATGCACTGTCATCAGTACATCGTAGAGATGTTTAGGTTTGTACACAATCAACAGCAGTGTGGGCTGTGGAGCTTATAGGAGATTCAGCACCACACATCTTCAACTCACTACATAAAGGGATGACATTGTGGTTGGGAAAGATTGGATCATGTTCAGATGTAACACAGCTGGGCCAAGTATTCCATCACAACAACATTTCTATATTCACTGCTTATAGGGCAATGAAAATATCTTTCATAAAAGATCCCCAAACACCAGGGAGAGATTGATGTATAAATGTATCTGAGCATCAAATCATATACATTGAACGGTAAGCTTTTATCTCTTTGTGTACTTATTCTGATACATCTCCCTGGTCATCAAATCCTGAGATGAACCATCTGGCCCATTGGCAGGGACATTACCAGTGCACCACTAGACCCTGGATAGCCTTTTCTCTTTGGCAGAAATGAAAGAATTTTCTGAATGCAAGTTATTTTTTCAAAAAATACAAATTTGGAACCATTCTTGCTTTTAACAACCTGTTTTATTTATGGTTTTAATATTTCATCGTGTGATCTCATTATAGTGCTGAAATACCTCAGAAGCTCATGATGATAACGGATTCTGGAAACACAGACTGTCTTTTTCAATTCTGACAAATAATCAGTTTATGGAAACAATAAGTCCACTAAAGAATAAGATGCTGTTTTTGCTCAATTTTTTTAAAGGTACAAAACTTATCCATTTTTTTTTGCTTAATTCTCACTAAATGGAAAAACAGTAACAAAGATAACATCTACTATCTGATATACCAGTTGTGGGATGCAGAATACTTTAGACGCTCATTAATACTGTTGCTGCGATTTCCAGTCACCTGCTACAGTACCAGTGTGATCCTTTTCAAGTTCACATACCAGCCATTATATGTCTTCTCTCAGCAATATGCTAATTCACAAATTATATTTTGTTAAACTGATAGTGGTTTTGCATTGTTGACCTGTACCACAGCTGGAATTCCAACATTCAAACTAATTTTACGGTAAGTTTTGCCCCCAACTGATAGAATGATATTCAACTGCCCTGTGTGAGATTAATTACAAGCACAGGTTGAGATGAAATTCCAATATTGTATCCCTTGTATGATGTGTTTTATTTGTTTAAATACTAAATTACCTCAGAACACTACTATTACATTCATAACAAAAAGTTGGTATTAGAAGAAAGCAAGGTCAATCTTTACTTGGGATAGGTACGTAACAGATAAATATTTTCTGACTCCACAGCTCTTGTATCAGTCCCTCGATGCCATTTTAAATAAAGCAAATGAACTAAATTAACCATATAACTGAAGAACCACTCATTAAAGTGAATTTCTTTTAATGATCTCTTGAACACCCTTCAAACCTAATTGCACAAGTTCAGTGAAAGACCCTTAAAAGGGGTAATGTAACTGAAATCCAATTATTAAAGGAACCTTAAATTTAATTACAAAATTGACCGGGGCTTAGAAATACAATCAAGATCCTGCAAAGCTTATTATCCCCAGAAGCCTCAACTAGTCAGTAGACACCTTGTGCTTTTTCCCCAGGAGCACCCAAGTGTGGACATACCATGGGACAGAAGGAAGCAAATGGGCCTGTAAACAGCTCATGCCTGGACCTTTTTATGGATACTTTGACCAGGGCCAGGAGCAGAACTGGAAGGAACCCTTTTTTTTAAATTCAAAACTATACTTTATTCATAAAAATCTTTGTATACGTACATAGTCACTAGAACAGTTCAAATCTATAATCTTTGCACTTTGAGAACAAAATAAAAATCCAAGACATTTCTTACTTATGCAGTACTAAGTTTACATATATCTGAGGCACTAGGAGGGTCTGATTCCCCCATTTAACTTTTGCTGAAAGACTTTAGATGGTGGTCATTCCCCACTGAGCCTCGGTGGCAGCTGCCTCATGCTTTACTGCATCCCTCAGCATGTGTTTCTGGACCTTGGGAGTGCCTGTTTGCAACATTCAGTTGAGGTCAGCTCCTTGCTCTGGAAGGCTACATTGGTCAAGTGAAACTTGGAAACACACACACACACACACACACACACACACACACACACACACACACACACACACACACACACATACTAGTAGTAACCAGGTACTAATAATATTAGCATAATGTAAAAGGCAACAGTTAGTTTGCACATGCACCCTTAATGACTTATCCATTAAGCAAAGGTCAGCCCAGACAGAAAGACACTGGGTCATGCTACACAAAGAAACTAACAGTGGTATGCCATCTAAATGGTTGATTCATTTAAAATTATCAAGCATATCTCCCTGATTGGCCAAAACTATAGAGAAGTTCAAGAAAACCATCATGAATAAAGCAAAAGAGAGATCACCTGGAAATGTCTCCTGGAACTGTCAGAGGCCTTCTGGAGAGACCAGCATGGCAAGAGGTAGGGACCAGCTGACCATCCAGAGAGAGAGAGAGAGAGAGAGAGCACACGAAAGCAAGAGAGAGCAAGAAAGCAACTTTGCAGCCCCAGAGACAAAGTCAGAGAGAGAGAGAGAGCAATTGCATAAATTTACAAGACACTCAGTTAAGTATTGTAATTTTAAGGGGCAAAACTGGATTTGGGATATTATGTTTAGTATCAAAAATTATTGTAGTTTTCTTACTAATAAAGTGGGAGTGTTTTGCATTGGTACCAGCTTGAGTTCATATTCACTTGACTGCTTTGGTATTGTGGGACACCTGGGCAATATCATTCATCACATTCTGGGCAGAAAGTTGTCTGCAACTTGTTCAAACTGTAACAAATAACACCAACAAGTTTCAGACAGACCAAAGAGCATCTTCCACTGAGTTGATGGTTCACCAGGTGTAGTGGATGTTTGTCTTGGAGTGCATCCCAGGGAACAGCCCATAGAGCACTGAGTCCTATGTCATGGAGCTGCTTGGGACAAATCTCAACAAAAGCCACTGTATCTCTCTCCAGACTTCCTTTGCAAAGTTTCTTTGTAATTTCAAAAGTATACTTTATTCATAAAGCATCTTTGTATATATACATTGCCACAAATGTAGTTCGATTTTGTAGAATAGCATGTCAAGTCAGCAAAAAACATTTAAATTTGATTCTATCATAACAAGGGCATCTCTTACACATACAAGTCTATATTTACATGCAGTAAGGCAGGAGGAGGGTTCAATAACTGAGCAGACCCCTATATACCTTCAGCAAGAAGGCCTTAAATGGTGGTTTTTCCAGACTGCCCCTTGGCCACAGCTGCCCCAAGCTTCAGTGCAGCCCTCAGCATATAGTCCTGGACATTGGAATGTGCCAGTTTGCCACACTGGTTTGTAGTCAACTCCATGCCCTGGAAGGCCAACAAGTTTCGAGCAGGCCAAAGAGCATCTTTCACTGAGTTGATGGTCCTCCAGTCACAGTCAATGTTTGTCTCAGTGTATATCAGCGGGAACAGACCGTAGAGCAAAGAGTCCAGTGTCATGGAGCTGCTCGGGATGAACCTGGGCAAACTCCACTGCATTTCTCTCCAGCCTTCATTTGCAAAGGCACATTCCTGCCTCCCTCCACACAGGTAGCCAAAGATCAGGAGTATGTGATCAAAGCGTAAACACATTTTCAGAAGAAACACCTTTAAATTACACAAAGGGAGCTGTAGCCATTCACAATCCATACATGCAGGAAACATGGAGTTCTTCAGGTTGCTGTAAGCAAAGGCCAACTGAGCCAATGAACCACCTCACAGTTCTGTAACACAGGATTGCTGCATGCAACTCCCTCCATGTAAATACCAGATGGATGTCCCTTTATACGTGCTCACAACCCAATCAATGGCCTCCACATGTTTGCATTTAATCTCAACTGATACAATTAACAATTAATTGAGCAAATCGTTTAAAAATTGACAGTAAATTTTGAAGCAGCTCTATGACTTGCTAAACAGTTGTAGGCAGACTGGGAATATGAAGAATTAATTCTAGTTCTCTAAGAAGCAGCTTATTCACTTTGGAGAGAGTGACCATAATTTGGTTATGTTTACTTTAGCAATGGAAAGGGAGAGGAACATGCCACAGGGCAAGAGTTATAGATGGGGGAAGGGCAATCATAATGCGATTAGGCAAGACTTAGGAGGCATAGAATGGCTTAGCAAAATGCAGGGAATGGGGACAATTGAAATGTGAAGCTGGTTTAAGGAACAGATATTGTGTGTCCTTGATAGGTATGTCCCCGTCAGGCAGGGAGGAAATGATAAGGTAAGGGAACCGTGGTCTACTAAAAAAATTGTAACTCTTGTTAAGCGGAAGAGGTAGGCTTATGTGACGATGAGATGAGATGGTTCAGATGAGGCGATGAAGAGCTACAGATTAGCTAGGAAGGATTTAAACAGAGAGTTAAGAAGAGCAAGGAGGAGACATGAGCAGAAATTGGCAGGTAGAATAAAGGAGAACCCTAAAGCTTTCTGTAGGTATGTGAGAAATAAGAGGATGACTAGGGTAGGAATAGGGCCAGTCAAAGACAGAAGTGGGAAGTTGTGTGTGGACCCTGTGGAGATTGGAGAGGTGCTAAATGATTATTTTTCACCTGTTTTCACTGAGGAACAGGAGAGTATTGTAGAGGAGATGACTGAGTTATGGGCTACCAGAATTGAAAGGATTAAGGTTAGTAAGGAGGAGATGTTATCAATTCTAGAAGGTGTGAAGGTAGATAAATCCGCTGGGCTGGATGGGATTTTTCCAAGGATTGTCTGGGAAACTAGGGAGGAGGTGGCGGAGCCTTCGGCCTTGATCTTTGAGTCCTCATTGTCTACAGGTTTAGTACCAGATTACTGGAGGATTGCAAATGCTGTGCCCTTGTTCAAGAAGGGCTGTAGGGCTGACCCAGGTAATTATAGACCTGTGAGCCTTATGGCTGTTGTAGGAAAAGTTTTGGAAAAGAATATAAGAGATAGGATTTATAATCGTCTAGCAAGCAACAGATTGATTGGAGATAGTCAGCATGGATTCGCCAAGGGCAGGTCATGTCTCACAAACCTCATTGAGTTTTTTGAGAAGGTGACCAAGCATATGGATGAGGGTAGGGCAGTTGACGTGGTGTACATGGACTTCAGTAAAGCCTTTGATAAGGTTCCACATGGTAGGCTATTGGAGAAAATACAGAGGTATGGGATTGAGGGAGATTTAGCAGCTTGGATTAGAAACTGGTTTTCTGTAAGAAGGCAACGAGTGGTGGCTGATGGAAAATATTCAGCCTGGAGTCCGGTTACTTGTGGTGTGCCTTAAGGATCTGTATTGGGACCACTGCTGTTTGTCATTTTTATAAATGACTTGAACGCAGGCATTGGTGGATTGGTTAGTAAGTTTGCAGATGACACTAAAGTCAGTAGAGTGATGGACAGTGTGGAAGAATGTTGCAGGTTGCAGGGAGACTTGGATAAACTGCAGAATTGGGCCGAAATGTGGCAAATGGAGTTTAATATGGATAAATGTGAGGTGATTCACTTTGGGAGGAATAATATGAAGGCAGAATACCAGGTCAATGGAAAGATTCTTGGTAGTGTAGATGTGCAGAGGGATCTTGGTGTCCATGTACATAGATCCCTGAAAGTTGCCACCCAGGTTGATAGTGCTGTCAAGAAGGCTTACGGTGTTTTAGGTTTTATTGGTAGAGGGATTGAGTTCCGGAGCCGTGATGTCATGCTGCAACTGTACAAAACGCTAGTGCTGCCTCACTTGGAATATTGTGCACTGTTCTTGTAGCCCCATTACAGGAAGGATGTGGAAGCATTGGAAAAGGTGCAGAGGAGATTTACCAGGATGTTGCCTGGTCTGGAGCGAAGGCCTTACGAAGAAATGCTGAGGGACTTGGGTCTGTTCTCATTGGAGAGAAGGAGGCTAAGAGGGGATTTAATAGAGACATTCAAGATGATCAGAGGATTAGATAGGGTAGACAGTGAGAGTCTTTTCCCGAGGATGATGACTTCAGCTTGTACAAGGGGGCATAGCTGCAAATTGAGGGGTGATAGATTTAAGATAGATGTCAGAGGCAGCTTCTTTACTCAGAGAGTGGTAAGGGCGTGGAACGCCCTCCCTGCCAAATGTAGTTAACGCAGCCACATTAGGGGCATTTAAACAGTCCTTGGGTAAGCATATGGATGATGATGGGATAGTGTAGGGGGAGGGGCTTAGATTCGTTCACAGGTTGGAGCAACATTGAAGGGCGAAAGGCCTGTTCTGCGCTGTATTGTTCTATGTTCTATGTTCTGCTAATTAAAATTCTAACTAGGTATGGATAAAGTTAGGCTGGTTTTGGGAAACTTTGAGCTGGGGCAAAATATTTCCTCAAAGGGAGAGAGCAAATGTTAGATAAAAGATGTTACAAAGTGCCTAGCTTAATACTTACAAAATATAGTATTTAGTAGTGGACTAGGGAGAGACCTTCATGGATATCTACTTGACTCTTTATGTGATGATAAAACAGAGATAGAATAGGTTTCATAAATGGCAGATTAACTGAATCAGAATGTGCAGCTCCTATCACAATATTTCTTTTCTTTGTTTTGTCTTGGCGTGAACGCTAATGAAGAGCGAATGCGGATAGAAACTCAACACTATGCAGGACACAGCAGTCCAATTGATCAAGAGATAACACAGTGTGGAGCTGGAGGAACACAGCAGGCCAGGCAGCATCAGAGGAGCAGGAAAGCTGACATTTCCAGTCAGGGCCCTTCTTCAGAAAATGAAAGGTCCCAACCCAAAATGTCAACTTTCCTCCTCCACTGATGCTGCGTGGCCTGCTGTGTTCCTCCAGTTCCACACTGTCATCTCTGACTCCAGCATTAGCAGTTCTTACTATCTCTCAGTCCAATTGATCAAGACTGCTTCTGCCAACTTGAACACTGTTCCCCTCCAACACCGATACTTTGCCACTGCAGCGTGTATTGCATACAAGATAAAATGCTGCATCACACCAAGGCTCCTTCGACAGCACTTTCTAGATCAGTGATCTCTGTAAACTTGAAGGACAGTGGCAGCAGATGCATGCAAGTGCCACTATCTGCTGGGTCACCTTGAAGCCACATTGCGTGGAACTATAGCACTGTTTCTTCACCGTCACTGAGTCAAAATCCTAGCACACCCTTCCCAACAGCATTGTCGGTTTAACTGCACCAGGTGGACTGCAGTAGTTTAAGAGGACAGGCCTTCTAATCTTCCCAAGGGCATTGGGGATGGGCAGCAAAGACAGGCCTCAGTAGCAATGCCCAAAACCAATCAAAGAATAAAAAAATTTCAAGACGGCTGGTGAACACCACTGAATTTCCAGCTGGGGAGAATGGATTTGGATACCCTATAAGATTCATCCTCTATGCTAGGTATCCTCTATGCTGTGCAGCCATTTTTGCTTCTGGAAGCCTCTCCCACACTTAGACCATGGAGATCCACACACTGTAAATGAAAATAGAGGATATAGTAGTTGGGGGCCCAAGTGAACTGAAACTTTGAGGCAGCAGTGTCTGCATGAAGCTCAGACCAAGTGATATCAGCCGTGCTGTAGCTGTCATAGCCCCTCCAACCACCCCTGCCAGCCCCCAAACCCCTCACAGTTTTCATCATGGGATTGCAACAATTTCAAAGCCTCGAAATGGACAAGGAAAATTGGGAAGCACTGCTATCAAAACAAGAGCAGGCCATTAAGCTCTTCTATAGTTCCATGCCACTTAATGGTCATAGATAAAACATTCATCAATCTCAAATGACACTTCATCCACAGCTAGATAGTGCTTCTGAATTCTGGCCTAATTATAATTTTTAAGATTATACAATATCTCCAGGATCTTCCAGAGATTATTTCTCTGTGTCTGCACTATTGAAACATTGCAAAAACAACATTAGATCCCTCCTTAATTCCCGAAATTGAGGGAAACACTAGTCAAGTTTGCACAGCGCATCATCATAATTTTGAAGCATGATATCATTCTGCTGATAGCATGCTGTAACACTGCCAGTGCCAACACATTCTGCTTGGGGTGTTGTGCCCAAAACTGAATGTAGCAGTCCAAACAAGGCACTGCGATATTAAAGTACCACCTCCTTATCTTTGTATTTCTGAGGTAAGGAACAATCTTTCATTTTCCCTTTTGGAAGAAAATTTCACATTCTTGCATTTGTTCTAATGCGTGCAAAGGAAATGTTTTGACAACATAGGTCTCCTGTCAGCAATAATCAAACTGTCATTTGGTAGTGGAAAACTTACAATTTTCTAAAGAAAATAACATTTGTTTCTAAATATTTGATCGAACACATATCCGGACAATTCACAAGAGTATCAAAATAAAAAGAAGAAATGTATACAATATAAAGAGGGAAATACTGATTGGTTGGCATGTGTAATGTGAGGCATCCCAATGGAGAATGCACCAATTGGATGATGACTGGCAGTTAACTGTCAAGCTTTGTTTTACATTTTAAGCCAGGCAGGTTGACCTGATCGGTTCATATCTCAGGGTAATGCCTTGATCAAGCAATGACTGTCACTGAAATAAAATCAGAAAGTGCCAGAGAAACTCAGAAACTTCAGAAATAGTTCTCAAAAAAATAGCCATTGAACACAAAACCATCCCTCTGTTTCTTTCTCCACAGATGCTGACAGACCTGTTGAGTCTCGCCAGCATTTTCCGTCTATTTCAGATCTCCAGCAGCTGCAGTATTGTGCTTGTAAATGGCTATCACCAACTTTGTTGAATTAAAGCAGGAGCTGTGTGCATACAATGTCTTTGTGATTACAAAGAATAGGGTGTTGTGTATTAATTTAAGCGCCAAGTGTGAGCCAGTCTAGCAATCCAACACTGGTTATTAGGATAATTCTTCCCACACTCAGGAATATCAATGGTTGTACAATTCTTTCACTTCCAATCTTTCCTACTTTGCCTATTCAAAATGTTTACCACTTCCTGTGTGGTGAAACCCTCCCCCACCTCCTTTTGTCTTAACTGTTTATATTAATGTTGGAGATCTTGTTGAGATTGTTTTTCCTCTTTCCATTGGGGTCTTAAATACCTCAATAATGGTCACTTTTTTAAAAACATGCTGTGCAACTTTAATCTTTACTTATATACGCAGCACTCCTTCAGCCAATTTTTACTATCCTATGACTTATTTGTATTCTGTAGCATTTCTTCATTTTAGATAACATCTCTCTCCATTTGATCCAGTTTCCTGATTCATTCAGACCTGCCTGCACTTGGCTTTTTATCACTGATAAGCATATTCGCAGAAATTGTTTATAATCAGCAAGCTTGGAAAATTTTGTCACTCAAAAATGTCAAAATACTCTGAAATCACTGTGGAACTACAAATGATCTCCATTATGTAAACTGCTAGTCATCACTTTCTAGTTGGCTAAGTGCTGTATCTGGGCTACAAATTGCAGTCTCAGTCTCAAATGGTTGATTCTTCATTGCTAAAGCATTACTCTTACTTTAAGCATTCTAGTTTATGAAGTTGTTTTCCCTGTAATACACTGTTAAGGTTTCTAGTGACATAAATCTAACTGTCTTCCATTTGTCCCCTAAGATAAATCCTCAAGCAAAATCTATCAGTTGTAAATGCAAACCGATCACTTTTCCAACCATGGGTCGAATCTTCCCAAGAATGATAATTGCTATCAGCTCCCTTCTCTTTCTCTAACGTGCCGAGGAATTCCATATTTCTCATCTGGAATTCTGAATGTCACATCTTGAGGACCACACCTTTTCTGTGAATACATTGAAGTATCCATGCTGAGGCTGATTGTGAGCCCTTTTATTTTATTCACTGTGGGTAACGCTGGCTGGCCAGTATTTATTACCTGTCCTCAGTAGCCTTTGAACACAATGGCTTGCTGGGCCATTTCAGACGGCAGTTGAGAATCAGTTTTGTTGCTGGAATCACATGTCAGCCAGACCAGGTGACGTCAGCAGATTCCCTTCCCTGTTGGACATTACTGAACAAAATGGGATTTTCTGATATTCAGTAGGTTCTTCATTCTAGATTATTATTGAGTTCAACTTCTGACATGGTGGGATTCAAACCAAGGTTCCCAGAACATTACCTGAATTTCTGGATTAATTATTTTTTAATTCCCTACAGTGTGGAAACAGGCCCTTCGACCCATGCCGCCCCCTGGACCATCCCACCCAGACCCATCCCCCTATAACCCTATAACCCACACACCCCTAAACACTATGGGCAATTTAGCATGGCCGATCCACCTAGCCTGCACGTCTTTGGACTGTGGGAGGAAACCGGAGCACCCGGAGGAAACCCATGCAGACGCGGGGAGAATGTGCAAACTCTGCATAGACGAGTTACCCGAGGCTGGAATCGAACCTGGGTCCCTGGTGCAGTGAGGCTGCAGTGCTAACCACTGAGCCACCGTACCGCCCTTATAGTCTAGCATGAGTACCACTAAGTTATTGCCACCCCCTAGATATGGGGTGGGGGGAGACAACTGCTGTAATCTAGGGCTTAAAAGGTCCCAAAGGCACTTTGAGAAGCTATGGAGAGTAGATGATTATACAAGATAAGTGGGTGAGGAGTAGGGTGCCAGGTGAGTAGAGCAGATCATTGACACTTCAGGTTGTAAAGTGGAGAAGAGCAAGGGCACAGCAGGTTGTGAATGAGTTGGGGGTGTTGGAGCAGAGAGGGGCATTGAACTGGGCGTGTGGGTTCAGCTTGGGGGCATGTTTCTAATGCTATCAGGGGATACTTGACAGTTTTAAAATTACTCAGGAGTTAGTGCAGGTTTTAATCATCTAACCCTTCCTGGCTAAGTAACCATACAAACAATTTAAAACCAATGCATGTCTCTGACTAACTTTAGAAACAGCTTGATGGTTCCATTTGCTTGGTTTTTAGCCTTTGAAAGTTGAAACACTGGATAATTGGTGCGCAAATACTTCTTAAAGCCACAACACCCCACTGTCAGAGCATGTCATTGTATTGACTATTGTCCAATGTTTTCCAATTCCCTTCATTCAGAGGTAAACACACAGCCTGGTGCCTTACTTAGTCATAAACCCCTGCTCGAAACATGGCCTTAGAGATGACAGTTTACTTCTAAATCCATTGACTAGAGAGAGAAACAATCAGCCAGGGCTCCCATTCCTGATTGTTAATCACTGAGAACTGCTGGAAGATACAAATGTTGAAACATTGAGGCCTGGCAGGTTACCAATAAAACTGATAAATAAAATCATTTTTTGATGAAAAGTAGAAAGAATTGTGAAATTAAGTTAAATTGACATAAAATAATAGAGAATGGGAGAGAAATGAAAAACCACAGAAATCATGAAGAAAAAGACAATACTAACAATATTTTCTTTATGATTTTTTCTAGTGTTCTATCTAGTTATGAAGGAATGGTATTACTACTTAAAAAAGAAAGCTGTTGTGAGACCTGCATAGCTTTGTTATGATAACTTCAGTATAACATGACATCCTACTTCAGTTCCTGTCAGTAAGCGTGTACTTTATGGGCTAAATTAATCAATTTTCCCAAATGCTTGTTGAAACCGAACATGATTGTATGCAATCTCAAGAGTCCTATTGATGCTGAGCTGTGTTTCAAATACCAGGTCTGCTCCAAAATGAAGAACCGTGGTAGTCAGGACTGCAAATGCTGGAGTCAGAGACAATACGGTGTGGAGCTGGAGGAACACAGAGGAGCAGGGAAGATGATGTTTCAGGTCGGGACCCTTCTTCAGAAATGGGGAGGAGGAAGGGAGCACAGAAATAATTAGAGAAGAGGGTTAGGTCTATGAAGGGTTGGTGGGATGGCGATCGTGAGTGCAGGTAGGGAGTGTTGGGGGTTGGTCAGTGAGGAGGAGCAGTATCTCAAATTCCGTCTCAGGAGACTATAGCCCAATGGTCTCAATGTGGACTTTACGAGTTTGAAAATCTCCCCACTCCCAGCTTCATCTCATGACCAACCCTCCCTCTCACCCCCACCTCCTTGACCTGACACAACCTGTCCATCTTCTCTCCCGCCTAGGTACCCTTCCCACCTCACTGACCAATCCCCACCACTCCTTGCTGTGCTCCTCCAGCTCCATACCGTGTTATCCCAAATGAAGACTGTCTCCATCCACTGTTACATTATTGCTTATTTTTGTCCCAGTTCACTACCATTACCTTCTTCTATATCTATGTGCCACATAGTGTGGTTTCCCCTCTGTTCTCCAAAGGTTAACCCCACACGTTCAACTCTTCCCATATATCTGCCTTCACAAATCTCGAACATCACCAATCCCTTCAAACCTTCCTTGTACAAATCTCCATATCCACATGCTTGTGTTCTGGCTAATATCTGCAATGTTCTTGATACCTACACTCACTAAGCACCCCTACTCCATTCCACATTTATTTTCCAACCCTCTCCACTGTCAGTTGGTCAGAGCGCATCACTGGACTCTAGAACTGTCTCCCTAAAGTATTACATTTTTGTAACTTTCTCTCTTCTTTCAAAGCTTTGTGAAATTTACCTCTTTGAGTGTAACTAGTGTATCTCTCATAGCTTTTTTTTTCATTTCTTGTTTGCTGCCTTCTAGTCTTCTTTACAATACCCATAAGTGTTTTGTTGTGTAAATTCTTGTCATATGCAGCAGTTACTTTCTTCTTAGAGTTGAATATTAAAAATGGTTGGTTAGGTAGTTCTCTCAAAAAGCTGTCAGACACTTGGGAGCTTGAATGCCCTCTTCATTCAACTGTACAATACACATACAAGATATATTGAAATTTCCTATCCTTGCCAGCAATCTATGAGTTACATTTACTTCTTTAACATAAAAATTAGCCTAAAGAAATTTCAGACCAATATGGTTGACAAGAAAATCAAAAAAAGCTTTCTAACTCCTACACCTGACTCGGCAGATGTTAAATTATAGCTGCAATACTTTGATTTCTGTTTTGGATAATCTCCCCACTGATTATCTCTTCTGAAGGTGCTACTGCCTCACTGATGGGGAGAGTTGTTGGAGGTTGAAGGAAGGCTCGACACATTCTCAGTAATGCCTGCTCTTACTTATCCCTTCTAAGTGAACCTCAGGTGTTATTTCATTGCAAGGGCCACTAGAGATAAACTCAGCTCTCTCCCAATCCATTATTTATAATGGTGCCTACGGTGATGATGAGCCATGAACATTTCTATAATTTCTTTGTACTCTGAGCTAGAGGCAGTGAACCTCACTGGTACTTGGGTGTGAAGTCAAATTGTGGGTTGGAAGATTCAGCATAGTCTAGGGATTGCACATTGTACAGCATTATTTACGACTTTTCAGATACTGAAGCAATCCATGACCAAATGCAGCAAGACCTGCACAATATCCAGGTTTGCGCTGACAAGTGGCAAGTCACATTCATGTCAGAGAAGGCTCAGGCAATGGCTATTTCTAACAAGAGAAAATCTGACCATGATCCCTTGATATTTGGCAGCATTACTGTCATTGAATTCCTGACTTGTAACTTCCTGGGGATTATCATTAACCAGAAACTGTACTAGCCATATAATTCCAAGAGCAGGTCAGAGGTTAGGAATCTTCCTGACTTGCCAAGGGTTTTCCACCATTAACAGGGCACAGTTCAGGAGGGTGATATAATGTGCTTGGATGAGTGCAGTTCCAATACCGCTCAGGAAGCTTGACATCATTCAGGATAAAGCAACCCATTTTATTGGCACAACGTTCACAAACATTCAGTTCCTCTATCGCTGATGCTCAGTAGCAGCAGTACAGGCCATATGCAGAAATTCGCCAAGGCGGTGTAGCCAGGATCTTCCAAGCCCATAATATGGAATAGGAGAAGGACAGCAGATATGTGGGAACATCACCATCTGCAAATCCCTCTCCAAGCCGCTCTTCCAGACTTGGAAATATATTACTTTTCCATATGTGTTGCTGGATCAATGTCATGCAATTCCCTTCCTAATGGTATTGTGAGTCTACCTACAGTAGTGGACTGCAGCAGTTCAAAAAGGCAGCTCATCACCACCTTCACAAGGCCAATTAGGGAAAGGCAACAAATTGTTGGCCCAATCAACAATGCTCACATGCTGGAAATGAATAAAATAATGGGGCCTTCACCATTTATATAGTCACCTACTCCTTTTCAACTGTGTGAACATTCATAGACTTTTGAAAAGGCTTGGGAAAATGTATCTTGTTAGTTTAAAAGAATAGCACTTATCTAGGTCACCTCCCGTTCCCTGATAGATAGTCATTGACTAAGCATGGCCTCTTTCATTATTTTACAACAGACTCAGTCTCATCAGGAGGAACGTCCTTATTGATAGAGTTTTGGGAAGACTGAAGTTACCCGTTCCTTCCAAATATGCAACACCTTCCAAATGTAATGTCTCACACACTCTATCTCAGAAAGTACTTTTTGAGTGAATCCTATCAATTTTTTTTATCGTAACAAATCTTACTCCGCTGTGCCTCCTGAGAAATATGTTCCATAGATTGACTTCAGGAACTTTAGGAAAAATAGTCACATTGTCAGATATATTTCCTGTTTCTGCATTTCCACCACAGAAACCCTTTCTCCCCATTGGATGAGATACTGGATGGGTTGCATCATGGACAGTCAATTTTTGGTGTCCAGTTAATGCTTTAGGTGTGAAACATTCTGATCTGGGAATACAAAAGCAAAAGAAAAATCTACCATTTTCTGTATTTATTATAAGAAGAAAAGTTTTAATTTATTTTAATCCTTCAAAATCTACCTCTGCTTTTTGCTCCGAGACTAGCAGTTATATCCAAACTGCATGACTTATGATGCTAGCTGAGGTTTTCAGTATTTTGTCAGAGAGGATGAACAGTATAATGAGCCATTGCTCACTGCAGTACACCAAGCGTGTGCATGCAACATGATGCAACCAACTATAAATGATGTTTTGAAGAAATATTGCCAATTAATGTGCACGTAAGGATTTTAACATATTCTGTGATTGTTAATGGATTGTGACTGTCAGTAGGCAATAACATTTTATTGCCATCTGTGTGTATTTTTCTATCTAATGCTGGTTAGTGATTTGATTATGTGAATTAGTTTTCATTTGTATTTTGGCATTATTTCTCAACTACAGTTACAGCCTGTAGGAAACCTGGCTGAGCAGATTCTTAAGTAGTTGACTATCAACAACAACAGTTTTCATTTATAAAACACATTTAACGTAGGATGTTTAACATACAGGATTAACATAGGAGTTTTCCAAAGGTATTTCAGTAGAATGAAAGCAATATAAACTAAAATCAAGCCAATTGTACTTTACCAATAAACAATGCCAAGAGTAGCAGTTTTAATAGGTCAGTCACATCAGCTGGTGTCCTCTATTGGCGTCCCAATTTCTGAGCCAGGAGACTGGAATTCAAGTCCTATCTACTCTAGTGGGGTGTAATTTTGGGAAAAAATAATTTCTAAAGAGGTTGAACAGAAAATATTTTCAGTTTAAACAATGGGGCCTTGTTTGCAATGGTAGTTCTCTACCTCTGGGCGAATAGGCTTGTCATAATCTGTCTGAGCTGATTGATGAAGAAAAACTTCAGCTTAAACAAGAGTATTCAGGGAAATATTAATTTGGTTAAAGTAAAGCACTCTCACCTTTATTTCAGCAGGGAAATGTTACTGTCATTACTTAGGAAGTTCTGGTAGGCTTCAGTGTTCAAATAAAAAACTCAAAAAACTGTGGATGCTGGAAATCAGAAATAAAAACACAAACTGTTGGTAAAACTCAGCAGTTCTAGCAGCATCTCTGTAGAGAAAGCGTAATTATCATTTTGGGTCCAGTGGCCCTTCTATTCTGAAGAAGGGACACTTGACCTGAAACATTAATTTTGCTTTCCCTCCACAGCTGCTGCCAAACTTGCTGAGTTTTTTCAGCAATATCTGGTTTTGGCTTTACTGTATAGTGGCAATCAAATACTTCCCTGTCTTGTACATCACCGTAACTGTTTTCTAAAAAATACTTTTAGATCAAATGTTTGGAATGTTTGGCAATTCCTAAGGTCCAGTAACATTTTAAGAATTTTTTTGGCTCAACAACTTGCTCAATGGAAATTCTGCCTCGATGTTATTACGCTGACACAGGGTGGAGGTAAGGTCCCTAACCTTTAATATGTTCATCATTAATCTGGTCATCGAAAAAGGACCAGATTTTGCTACTAAGATGGTAGCTTGAGGCATGAAATTTGCCAACTTGGTACAGGTGCTTTGGTTTAAAATACCCCATTACATGCTATTTTTATTCCAAGCAGGAGAAGAGTTGGGCTCAGCGACTCTGAAAGAAGATCGCAGTCGGCCTTGCGGACAGGATGAGTGCTGAGATGGGCTGGATAGGAGATTTGCATTAGCACTGGTTAGCTGTAACTTTAGGAAGGTGTAAGCCCTCGGCCCTCACAACTCCCTTTTTTCACTGTAATGATGATGAGCTAACTCAGTTGACAAAGCTAGGCCTTCCACATCATTGTTTGCCATCCTCATTTGCTTAATCTTCTTTGGAATTGTGGGATTTCTTGACATTACACTGCAGGAATAAGGGCAGAAGAAGTAGTCCTTGCATTTTGTTGCTCTCTTACCTATGTTTATGTACTTATGCTTATATACCAAAGTCATATCATGCTCTGATGTGGGCAGATTTGTTAAAAACATCTATTTAAATAAATATTGCAGAAAATTACATTTATACGGATTCTTTAATGTAGAAAACAGCACAAGGTGGCCTGCAGTCGGAATATTCAGAAAATAGGCATTGAATTAAAGAAGCAGATATTAAATAGACAAAGCTCAGTCATAGGTAGGTTTTGAGGTAGAGCTTCAAGGACAAGCTGGAGAAGCTGAGACGAATGCTTGACTATAGAGTTCAGGTGGTGAATGCTCAACCACCTATGCTGAGATGAAGGTAGTATTAAGAGGTAAAGACTATGTTAAGTAACCACAAAGAATTGCTGCAATCATACAAATTCTATTGCTCTGCCACATCAACTTGGTGGTTAGCACTGCAGCCTCTCAGTGCCAGGGACCCGGGTTCGATTCCAGCCTCGGGCGACTGTCTGTGTGGAGTTTGCACATTCTGCCCGTGTCTGCATGGGTTTCCTCCCACAGTCCAAAGATGTGCAGGCTAGGTGGATCGGCCATGCTAAATTGCCCGTAGTGTTCAGGGGTGTGTGGGTTTTCGGGGGATGGGTCTGGATGGGATGCTGCAAGGGGTGGTGTGGACTTGATGGGCCAAAGGGCTTGTTTCCACCCTGTAGGGAATCTATAATAAAAAAAACTTCAAGTTTATTGGTCTTCTTTCCAATCAAATCAGCTATAAAGTGGAGATGTAACCACTGCTACTCCAGCAGAATGACTTAATCAGCCTCCTCCACTGATGAACCTTGACAGGATATTCTTTTGGAACACCTTTCCTAATTTTGAATGGGTTTGGCCATGGAGTAAAGCTCCACACTATAGTCTATTCTGTCCTTCGCCCTAAGGCTCTGTATTGTACTAGTTGGTCGCCCACATCTCTGTACAACAATAATCATCTGGATATGCTCTGCACCTCCACCTCAATATAAAAGTGCCTTTCATGGGCAATTTTCACTCTGGAAAAGTAGGGTAGGATCTAGTTAGGTCCACTGATTCCTGAAACAGATCTGAGGTGGCCAACTGAGTTGGCTAGAAGTCTTAAATAACAAGGTGCAGAGCAGGATCAATACTGCAGGCCAAGCAGCATCAGAGGAGCAGGAAAGCTGATGTTTCTTTTCAGAAAAGAAGGGTCCGGGATTGAAACGTCAGCTTTCCTGTTCCTCTGATGCTGCTTGGCCTGCTGTATTCATCCAGCTCTACACCTTGTTATCTCAGATACTTCAGCATCTGCAGTTCCTACTATCTCTGGCTACAAGTCTTGGTTTCTTGGACTTTGCCACAAGTGTTTAAAAAGCTGTTAGGTCCTTACCAGCCCCACACCTCTCTAACTCACTATACTATCACCAAGCCCTCCAAGCCATTCACATAGCCTCTCTCAGCCTTCTCTTATCTCCACTAATATGCCCGATTGCATTCGCATAGCCACTTGCCTGGCACCCACTATAGGAACAAATCAAGAGCCTTGTGAAAATGAGTCCACACCAATACACTGAGCAGCATCTTACCCAGACTTGCCCTATACCATTTACCCTACATTTCCCATGGCTAATCCACCACGCCTGCACATCCCTCGATGCTCTGGACAATTTTGCCATGGCAATCCGCCTAACCTTTGGACTGTGGGCGGAAATCAGAGCACCCGAAGGAAAGCCATGCAGACACAAAGAGAATGTGCAAACTCCACACAGACAGTCATCGGAGGGTGAAACCAAGCCCTTGTATTATGTGGCTGCAGCGCTAACCACTGAGGCACCGCACCACGTCAAATCCCTTCAAGTGGTCAATCAGTTATTGATGCAAAAATAACTTTTATTTTACTAACTACATTGATGAGAGTGAATCCTTTAACATCTCTTTAAAGTGTTAATAAAAAAAGTCCATTCAGTATATCCTTCTGAGAAAGTGTTTTTTTCTCTTTTGAAACTAAATTCAACTCCAATTCATAATGAGCTCAGCTGTAATGACTGTCCTTTGGAATTGTCAACAATGAATTCAATGAAACTGCAGAAACACATGATACAGGTAGCTCTGCTATAACCTGTGTTTCATTAACGCAAATTGGTTGTAACGTGATTAACGATTAGTGGATGCTGTTTGGAAAAAAGAATTTTCTGCTGAACAGGTATAGCGATTTTCTACAGCAATTTCCCATTTTACATGATTTTCTATAGCATGAGGTCACACAAGAAAGCAAATATCACATTATGGAAGAACAACCTGTATTGGGATTTTCTATTGTATGGCAGATGGCCTGTCAACCAACAGTCCAGCAGTCTGTATCTTTTTATTGTAAACTCTGATAGCTGCAGCTTTTTTCTCACGGTCAAAAGGTTGGGTATTTAACTAACTTCACAGCATGACATGTAAATAGAATTGTCAAAATTATTTATATCTACTCCATGTGTTCATGACTCTCACAGTAAAGGTTAGAGCACTTGGAACAGCCATAATGGGATCTCTCTGAACTAAGCACTGTACCACCGGAGTTTGAATTTTCAGTGACTCATGTCCTATCCCCTTCCTATTCCTGGAAAAAATGAGATCTGATGGGCTTCTGGTGTGGTACTTCTGACACCTACCATCTTTAAAAAGATTTTCAGTGTTTCTCCGACTCTGAAAAGCTGGCTCCAGTTCGCAATCTTTTCCCACAACCCCATATCGCACCTCTTTGTTAATATCTCTTTTCTGATGTCAGTGTTTATTTTATGTACAAAATGAGTGCCATATCTGTTGTAATTATCGCTGCACAAAATGATCTGATATTTCTGAAGTGCCTTCACATATTTCTGAAATAAATATTTGTAGAAGATTGTATGCCTCCTCCACAATTTCTTTCCTCATTCTATATCAATGCTGAATATAATTCCATTTAATTTACTAACCTGGTACCATTCCAAATAAATTTAAGGTTTTTACCGGTGCACTAACTGAAATCAAGTAACATGTAGGCTCTAGAATAAAAGTGTACATAAAGTAAGCGTGCTGCTGGATATTTGGCAATGATATGATTTAATCCAGGTTCAAAAATATCCCAAGCAACCTTGAATTCATTTTAATGTTTACAGAGCACGGACACTTCAAACAGCATTTGTGAAATCATTAAGTTCTAATCAGAGTTTATGGAAGCGATACGTAAGCAGGAGTGTATTGTGTCAGCCGCTACAGTATGACAATGATAACATTTATCTGGATCACAATGCTGAACTGTATAACTCTATACAGGGAGATAGGGCAGCTCTGTATCTAATCTGGCCAGCATGCATCTCCAGTTCCACACTAATGCGGTGAGCTATGTTTTCCTACATCAGCAGCACTTTCTTTAATCTATGACCTCTAACACAACAGAAGCTAACGCATGGGAACACTATCACCTGCCAATTCTCCACACAGTATCCTGCCATAGAACTAGATTTCTCACTGTCAATGAGTCAAAACCCTGTAATTCCCTTCCTATCAGCATTGTGCCTGCATCTAGACCTGACATATTGCAACACTGGGGGTCAGTTGGCTGGACAGCTGGCTGTAATGATCCCAACAATCATCGGTTCAATTTCCGTACCAGCTGAGGTCATCACAGAGGTCCCACCTTCTCAAACTTTTCCCCCTTGCCTGAGGTATGGTGACCCACACCATAGTTAACCTCAGCACCAGTTGTCTCCCTCTAACAGACTGCTGTCCTCTGGAATCATGGCGACTATTACTGCTGCAGTCCAACAAGGTGGATCACCACTAGCTTCTCAAGAGTTATAAAGCATAGGCAACAAATGCTGGTGGTAACAACGTCACCCTAAAAAGGCCTTTGCAAACTAATCAGTGGTGTCAAAACTGCTGACTGCTGATAAATGCTGACCATATTGGCAATGTTCTCTTCTCAAGAATGAATTAAAATATCCCATTCTCCGAGAACATTAAAAACCAAAAGAACTGCAGATGCTGTAAATCAGGAGCAAAAGCAAAGTTCCTGGAAAAGCTCATCAGGTCTGAGGAAGGGTCACCAGACCTGAAAGGTTAACTCTGCTTTCTCCTTCACAGATGCTGCCAGACCTACTGAGCTTTTCCAGCAACTTTGTTTTTGTTCTCCAAAAACAATACCTTGGCCATTCAACTGACCTCTCGTCTACGTAACCAGGTGAAATTAATAAACATTTTACTGACCTCCACACATTCATCTTGCTTTTCTTATCAAACTTATGAGAATACATCTTTATATTTTCTGAGACCTTAGTTATTACAAAGGGTACATTCGACAAATGTCAAGACTTGTATTCTCTTCCTAGAAATTACTGAGCTTGTTGCAGATTTGTAGTATTTTCAGATAATTAAAGTTGTTTTCCAAACAATTAAGGGCAACAAAAAAAGAAGATTCCAATTAAAATTGAAATTTGCCAGGGGACTCTGTAGCAAGAGGGTTAGGGTTAACTCTAACCTTGGCCGTCAACTTGAAAGATCCTACAAATGAATATATTGAGTTAGCACATGGCAAATAATGACATAATTTACAGGTCAGCTCCAGCAGGGAACAATACTTGCAAAATGGCAAACACATTATCACGTACAGAGAGTTTGATTCACCTATAGTTCAGCTATAAGCATACAGCAAAAACAATTTCTAAAGAAAAACTTCTCACTTGTGCAATGGAGGAGGAAATGATCTGGATTTTGTAAAGAAATACTGTCAAATTTGTCAGCTTTCATTGTCACTACTTGACTAAAAACCGAGAGAAACTTCAGGTGCTTGCACATGTGCAGAACAATGGAGAAATCAAAAAGTTGCTATTCAGTCACCACGACCTAAGGTGTGCCTTAAAAGTCCCCATAGTCTGTTATCTCTCTTGTAGCCATATTAATGAGATCTTCCTGTCTTATACTGTTAATCTCTGCTAGAAATTCATACAAAACATTACACCTCGTTGAATGAGATGTCCTGAGCCTTTGAAGGTGGACTCACTTCATAATTGTTTCTAAACATCCTCAACTGCTCCTGAAAAGTTAATTTTATATTTGTGGAATATCAACTTCTAACAAAATAAATAAAAGTTTTACATATTTTGCGAAGTTTAAATAAAATTAATTTCTAAAAGCCTATTTATCTTTGATTTGGCATCAATTTTAATGCAATTGTGCATTTATTTCCATTTTAAAATTAAAATAAAAAGTGGGTGGTTTGAAGTTCTTCTGCCTTCCTGGTTGGCTGTGCACAAATTATGCATGAATGCTTCAGGCTTCATTGCTGGTATCACAGCAGCTGTAAGACTACACATCTCTTTAATATGATGCCAGGTTAAAACTATCAAAGGGAAAAGGATAATGACTAGATCATTAGATCTGTGTGTGCTGTTTCCTTGCAGGTCAAACTTTGCATTGGTGCTGGTGGCTATATTCAGACCAATAGTCTGAGTGGGTTGTTTCACAATGAGTTGAGGTTCGTGTCATACAACCTTTTTTCTCTCTGAAGATACATTTCCATCATTCCCTTTCCTGGCTGGATGTGATTTGAATAAGAGAGTTTGAGAACTGTTTTAGACAATGGCATTTTAAAATGAAATACAATTGTCTTTAAAAACTGGAAGCCTGTGACCAATGGTGTACCGTAATGAGCGGTGGTGGGTCTATTGCTTTTCATCATTTATATCAAGGATTTGGATGTGAATATTGGATGTATGGTTGGTAAGTTTGCAGATGATGCCAAAATTGGTGGTCTTGTGGACAGCGAAGAAAATTGTTTCAGAGTACAATAGGACCTTGATCAGATGGACGGATAGGCCAAGGAATGACAGATGAAGTGTAATTTAGATAAATGTGAGGTGCTGCATTTTGGTAAGACAAATCAGGGCATGACTTATACAGTTAATAGTAAGACCCTGGGGAGCGTTGCCAAACAAAGACACCGAGGAAACAACAATAGATATTGCTGGAAAAGCTCAGCAGGTCTGGCAGCATCTGTGAAGAGAAATCAGAGTTAACGTTTTGGGTTCGGTGACCCTTTTTCAAAACTTCCTCCATTCCATCAGATCTGAAACATTAACGCTGATTTCTCTTCACAGATGCTGCCAGATCTCCAGAGCTTGTCCAGTAACTTGTGGTTTTGTTTCTGATATACAGTATCTGTAGTTCTTTCAGTTTTTATAAAGACACCTAGGGGTGCAGGTGCACAGTTCCTTGAAAGTGGATTTGCAGGTAGACAAGGTGGTGAAGAAGGCATTTGGCGCACTGGCCTTCATTGGTTAATGCATTTAGTATAGGAGTTGGGATGTCATTTTGCAGGGCGTTGGTGAGGGCACTTTAAGAATACTGTGCTCAGTTCTGGTCTTACTGCTGGAGAAAATATATTGCTGAACTTGAAAGGATTCAGAAAGAATTTACAAGGACGCTGCCAGGATTGAAGCGTTTGAGTTATAGGGAGACGCTGAATATGCTGGGGCTATTTTCCTTGGAGTGTCAGAGGTGAACTTCTACAATTTAAGAACTCATGAGGGGCACAGACAGTGTGAAGAGCTGAGATCCTTTTCCAAGGCGAGGGGAGTTCAAAACTAGAGGGCATAGGTTTAAGATGAGAGGGGAAAGATTGAAAAGGGACCTGAGGGGCAACCTTTTCATGCAGAGGATGGTAGGCTGGCAAAGGGGTAGAGGGTGATACAGTTACAACATTTGGAAAGCATCTGAATGGATACATGAATACGATGAGTTTAGAGGAATATGAACCAAATGCTCCCAAATGGGACGAGATTAATTTAAGATATCTGGTCAGCATGGACAAGTTTGACTGAAGGGTCCATTTCCATGCTGTACTTTTCTATGACTCTATTTGACCCGAATTCCGTTAAATCTGTCCAGTTCATATACCTATCTGAATGCCTTTTAAATGTTTTAATTGTACCCATTCTAAAGCAAAAACCCATTGAAAGCAAAATGACAACTGGGGAGTCATTGAATCCCTTCTCAGCTTGACATAGCAATTAGTTGGATTCATATGTATACACAGTACATCATGTTCTCTTTCAGAATTCACCAATACGTGCAGTCTGAAATAAATGCTGTTTCCTTTTTTGGAAGGCAAGGGATTAAAGGAAGGTTCCTAGCAGCATTGTCTGCCCCACAAACACAGTCCTTACTCCAAACTTTGATTTTATTTACAAAAATATGAACAAAGTATTACAAGACAGTTCTGAATTTGTCAAGATATTATTTGGAAAATATAACTATTATTCTATGTCCTCAATCAAAGAATATGCTTTGATCAGATGACACAACATCAGCAGAACAGTAGTGTATCAAGCAAAGAAACTTGTGTCTTCAGGTCCCTCAACATGGTGACTGTAATACTCCTGTGCCTTATTGAATCTGTATTTGTATTTCATCACAACTGAGGAGATGTACTGTACTATACAGGGAAGCCATTTCATTCTTCATTAAATTTTCCATCAAGATCACGACAGAACAAATTAATTGAAGAGATTTTAAGTTTGCAAGCAGCACATGGAATATGAGCTAAGTCCTTTATTCATCTCTTAACTTGTCATCATGAATACAGACTATAATGTCAGCCAAATTCTGAAGAGTCAGTCAAGGCCTACAGTCCAGGGTTAATGAAACTATAATTATGTAAAATGGGTAAAAGGTGGAAGGAACAAGGAGCAGCGAAGAGCAAGCCAGGAGTGTGCTCTGGACAAACAGAGGCCAGAGTTTCATGGTAACCCAGGCCAGAGTCTTTGAAGGCAGCATGCCACATAAAATGAAATGGGTAGCTAGCCAACTGTATTGCTACCGACTCCCGAGAGGGGTCTTCAACGCTGTTGTGGGGTAAGGCGCAGCCCAATATCTTTTTGGCCTGATGAAACATTTAAGTTCCAAGTTAATGGCCACATAATGACTTCAGCCAACGTAATTCAAGGTTAAAAGGTGGGGAGGAAGGGATTTACATTCTTTGAGGAATCCCCTGTGCCCAGCGACTGAAATGGAATTCTTTGTGCCACCCTCTCTACCTCCAACCTCTTGAACACAACCCAAATACCTCTCACCTGACCACCCTCTCTGGGGTTCTTGAATCCTCCCTGCCTAAAAGCTGCAGACTTGCCTTAAAATGTAGTGTCCATGAATCTGTTCCACAGGACTCTTGTCCTACTGGCAGGAGCCACGACTGTGTTCTGGCAATACTGGAACTAGCCAGCTCCTAGCCATTTGGATTGGCCAGCCAATCTAGAGATCTGGATCCTGTTCCTAAGGGGCAATAGAGTTCCATTCTCACCTTGTCCAAGTGCTGTTGCATATACCTCTGCAGTGGGTAGCTAGTTTTAAATTGAGCAGCTCGAAGCTGACTTCTGCAACTGAATTTACTGGGTTACTGTTAGAAATTAACTATTCAATTATCATATAGGGACACGCTTAATAAGCTTGAAATAGATAAAGGGATAGTTTAGTGCTGTGCATTTATTTTATTGGAAATGGCAACACAGCCAGTGAAATGAATACTTCTGGCAAGTGTAACGATATATAGCCACAAAAGGCACTTAAATCAAGCTACCATATTTCAAAGCTACGCTAGCATTTCCACTTGACCTTGCTCAATTAGGATGTTCACTGAGGTATATAAATTCAATAGCGTGTACAAGTGGACTAGAGTTGTTGAAAAAAATACATTATAGGTGAACAGTTTACCTGAAATTAGTGCATCAGAAGGGTTGTCCCTGACAATAAACAATGGATTCATGGTCATCATTAGACTCTGAATTCCAGAATTTTTTTTTATTAAATGCAATTTTCACAATCTGCTATGGCAGGATTTGAACCTGAGTCCCCAGAACATTACATGGGTTTCTGGATTGAACAGTCTAGCAATAACAAAGCCATCACTCTACTAATGTTCAAGGGGATGTGTATTAAATTCTTATTTATTTACAATAACGCATATTGATGAATAATTAGTGTTGCCACTTAAAATCTCTTAAATATAGCAAAGACTTCACTGGAGGGTAATGCATTAGGTGGGTATCTAACAACCCAATTTATATGTTGACAAAAGATGAAAATCGTCTATTAAATCCAGCAAGTCAAAAATGAAAAGTAACATAATTTGTCATTTACAATTACTGTCAGAATTTTGGATTTTTAACTAAACCAGCATGGATTTAACAGACTAAGTTCAAAAGCAAACCGGTGCTTATTCATCAGATTGCATGATTGTTTCTTCAGTATTTTTCAAACATAATGATGACTGAAAATGACAATTGGTATGGTGCTAAAATATCTTATCTGAAGTTTCATTTTCAAAACAAAGGAATGCTTTGAAACTTCTCATTTTCTTTAAAGCATAAACAATGATGGAATTGTCAAATCCACAAGTATTTCTTAAACAGAAATAAAAGGGAAATGGACTATTGTAGCCAGTTCTCTTACAAAATTCACTTTGATTTCTCTACGAGAATAAGATAAATTGTCAGCCCATGTATTTATTTATTTATTCTGTATCAAAGTTCAAATGGAGTCTGGGAAATAGATCTTAGTTCTGTTATTTGAAATGTTTCTTATGGAATGTCTGAATACCACAGTGTTTCTGGAGCAACTGTTCATGGATTCTTCAGTCTCTTTTTCATCACAGAATTGGATATCTCCAGAATTACACCAAGTCTTCGGATGGTGTTTTCATGGAATTTTAATTGACTGCGCAAGACAAAATTTGGTACGTTGGGAAGTTAACTGTCACATCTTTATTTGGATAATGCAACTAATCAAGTCAAAACTATTAATCAATTGCAATAGCATGTAGTCAAAATGAGTGACTCTTACAACAACCAAATCATCATATAGTATTATCAATTATGTATAACAATATTTAAAAGGGATTTGGGCTGTACACTAAGAGGTTTATCAAATCAGAGAGGGATCTAATTTCACGCTGCTGCAAGTTATGGTTTCTGAACAAGAGAGAATTTTACTGCTTATGCACACAGAGCACAGATGGAATTCACACGATGTCATTGCATTACACATCTTTTGTTTTAAAAGATCTAATCATCAGTAATTATAACAGAACCTGAAATTTGTTTTTAATTGTGGGAAGTAAAATATGGTTAATTAACCTGAAGTCACAGGCACTGGAATGGAAATAAGAGGCTTTACTATGTCCTAATTTGAGAAGGTTTGGAACAATAGGTGATCAAATTGTTCATTTAAACGCCCATCCTCATAGGTTTCAATAGCTCATCTTCATTTAAATGGGATCTGATAAAAGGCAGACAGTTAATTGTTGTTAGCAATGATATGGATAGATTTGATTGCTATTTTCTTTACATTTCTGAATGATAAATAAATTTTTTACTTAGCTCTAAAATTGCATTTACCAAATATGGTGCAAAGGCGATGTTGAATGTCGACTCAGCCTAGCTTGGGAACATGAGACCTGATTAAAAGCACATCTGCCATATTCGACTTCTTTGTTATGAATAATGTCAGTAATCTAGTTGCTAATTACATGCACAGATTCTCTTTCCTTTGCAATGGGGTCTCCCAGTTATGCAAAGCCATAAGGCCTAATGGCATAGAAACAAAAGTAGGCCATTCAGCCCATTGAGTCTGCTCTGCCATTCAGCGAGATCACAGCTAACAATCCTCAATTCCACTTTCCTGTCTTTTCCCCATAATCCTTAATTCCATCTCTGATGATACATCTGTCCGTCTCAATGGTGAATCTATTTAATAATCCAGCCTTGATAACCTTCTGAGTTAAATAATTCTATAGAGTTCTTGCTTAAAAGGTCAGAAATGTTTTTGCCTTCCAAGTAGTGACATCTTTAAAGGTTTTCTTTTGATTGCTGGAGCAAACATTTCTACAGTGAGCATTCTCCCCATCTGTTTGTTTAAACTTTTGGGGTACAGAGAGAATCAGAAGAAAGAAGGTATGTCAATAAGACTTGCCTCAATCTGAAGTGACCTGTCAACATTTACCATTTCTTGGGCATCTCTCTTTATGAAACAAGACTTACCTACTATCTGTAATCTCTGCGAGGAACTAACTTTCCCAGCCTTGGCATATTGCTGAAGCAATGATAAAATTGCGCATCTGCTAAAATAAATCCTCCACAGCAGAAGAGTTTCTTTCAAGCTACTGCATGTTATGCTTGCGATAACTAATGCACGGTACATCAACTGAAAACGAAAAATGCTGGAGATCACAGTGGGTCAGGCAGCATCCAAGGAGGGCTAGCTAGCTAACATTTTGTGCGAAACTTCAAGTCAGTTCTGATGAAAAGTCATCTAGACTCAAAACTTTCGATGAGGGAAAAATGTCCTTGGTAGCACGGTAGCATCATAGCAAGTTGTGAAACTGAATTACATCATTTATGGGTTAGTATCAAAACATGATCATAAAGCTACCAAACTCCTAAAATCCTGTTGAATGATCACCACATGCCTCCAGGTGATTACAGAAATTGACTTTGATGTGTATATCATTGCTAAAAGTAAATCCAATTCCATACCCTGAAATGGGATTACAACCAGTGTCTGTTGCTTATTAATTGCTGGAATGGTGAGAAAAATGGAAAGACAGAGTTATGATGCAATGTTGTACAAGGGACATGGAAAGTAAGTGAAAGAAATAAAAAGATTAAGGGCAATACTGGAGTCATGATTGAGAACATGTGTCAATGTGCAATGCATTCAAACTAAAACTTGGGAACCAGAAGAATTGTTGGCTCCAACAAAATATGACATCATGAATTTCTCCTTAAATTGGTTTAGCTGGAAGAGTTGAAGAATGTCATTGGAAGTTTTCCTCCCATACTATTAACAAGCCTCATCAAATGGTTTATGGTAAAAAAAATTGCAACATACTCAATCTAGCCACCACTATCTCTGAATCAATGACTCTATCTTACAAATGTAACCCAAAACAAATGTAGGATGGTATGTGCTGTGATCTATTTTAGCTACGTTGTTATCTGTTCTGCAAGACACAGATTCTTTCCAGCAGCATGTCAAGTTAGAGATTTGTGATAGAAGTATTTGTAACTCGCAAAGCTTCAAATAACAGAAAAGGCTTTTGATATACTCCCAGAGTCTTCTTTTTAAGAAGATGCACAGTTATTTCATTAACATTGAAAGTGAGATACTGGAGAACATTTTCTTGTTTGTTGAAGCTTGTTTGAGTTTTCAAACACTTTGTGCTGGCTTTCTCAACACTTTTAATGGAAATCAGAAAAATTATACCCTTAAGCATCCAAAGCTCTGCTGCCCATGCGTTAATTCATACCAAGATCTGCTCACTTATCCTTGTGCACAGTGACTTATACTGGCTTCCGATCAAATGACAATTTTGATTTTAAAATTTTCGTATTGATTTTCAAATCCAACTTTCACCCTTCTCTCTATCTGCAAATTTCTTCAAATCTCATTAACCTCCAAGATATCTGCATAACATTACATTTGGCCTCCTGTACAACCCAATTTTAATGACATCACCTTTAAGGATATTGATGCTAGCATCATCAATTTCCCTATTCTAAATTCCTGTAACATCTTCCCTACAGTTCTGTTTTTCTGGCTGTCACTGACCTTTAACAAACATTAAAAAAAACTTTTGACCAAATTGTTGGCCACTTCACTTAATGGAACTGGATATCATCCTTTACATAGAGCAAAGCTAGACTTCATGAGCATTTGAGTTCATTTCAAAAATGACATATTGATAGCTGGTTCTGTGCACAAAACTGTACACCACCAAAACTGACCCACCACCACAATCCCAAGAATAATTAATTCTCACTGGGAGTTTCCAAAAGCTAAACCTATTTGTGGTGGGACGTCAGTTTAGTTCAGTCAGCTGAATGGTTAGTTTGTAAAGCAGTGTGATGCCAACAGTGTAGGCTCAATTCCCAAAACTATCTAAGGTTACTATGTAGGACTCTCCGCCCCTCACCTGAGGTCTGGTGGTCCTCAGGTTAAATCACTACAGTTATTTCTGTCTAATGGGAGAGTAGCCCTATGGTAACACAACAACTGATTTATGGGCATTTGAAGAACATCCAAAAGTTAAGCTGGATCTTTGGGCAAAGGGGCTCCAAACTGAATATTTTATAAGTGATTGTACAACAATCAATAAGAATGACATGACTACTATCACAAATATTAGCTTTATATTCCAGATTTATTAATGTTTAAATTCTACCAGCTGCCATTGAGGGATTTGAACTCATGCCCTCTGATGAGTAGCTTGCACCTTTGGATTGTAGTTGAATGATATTACCTTCATACCATTGCTTCCCATCAATGTGCAAACTGTTGATTTGTTATGTTTAAGTGTGTACAAGTGATAGACATTAACTAGGGATTCACGAGTGCCCCTAAAGTCAGAGTGAAACTGTGGTAGCTGTGTTAGGAGGTACATGCATGTAATGCCTATAGAAGTGTGTAAAGATTTTGTCACACTTCTGTCCTAAACTAACCGGTTTTATGGAGCATTATTATACTCCAATATTGCAAGAAAATATATATATTTGAGAAGTGAATTTCAATAATTTAAAATTGGTTTACTCAAGTGATGAAACGCTCCAATAACTAAAATGTTTGTTCTTTATAACAATCCTATTTTCAGTTATTTTAATCAAAATTCACCCTGTTACCACATAAAATAACATGAAGGAGTACTTTTTAAAGCATTTCGTGAACACATTTAAGTTATTGAACTGCTGCAAGGCAGATTTTGCATTCAGCAATATGCAAATAGTTTGAATGGAAACCCAAAGGATTAAAAAAATCACTTTTCAAACCACATGCAACATTGGATGTAATTTAACACTAGTAATGGCACTTGTGTGCAAAGCAAAAAATTTACTCCATCATATTTCCTTACTATTAGAAGGTAGTTGCATCGTATTGAAAACTTTGAGTAAAACCTACCCCTACTGTCATATTTCAACTTTTTGTATCCTAGACTGTTTCAATATTTCTTCAATCTTTTAATTTAATCACCATACTTAAACTTGTCAACAGGAAGTATGTAATTAACAAAGATACTAAGAATCCATGGGCTGCAATCACTGTGTAGTCTCTGGGAATGCACTGACTGTGCCATCAATTATGATTTCACTTGCCCTAAGCTACTACCTGTTGCCTGGATGGAGATGGTAGGAAGGGTAAGGAGAGTACCCAGGTTGTCCTCACAAAGCCAACGAGTGAAGAGAAGAGCTTGCATTTGTATAGTACTTTTTCCAAGTCAGGGTACTCAAAAGTGCTTCACACCCACTGGAATGTCTTTGAAGTGTTTGTCCTTGTTGTAATAGCAAAAATGCAGGAGCTGAGAAATGATGAAAGCTGCAGCCCAATCAAAGGTCAGCAGTTTCTAGGTCCTAGTGACTGCTGGTCAAGACCCACTCCAGGGGGATCCAATTGGAAGAAGGCACTTTATTTTTCTTCATCTCATTGGATGTAAATTTTGAAGGGAGGGCACTTAGTGGGGTCAGAGACAATGGAAGGGAGGAGGCTTTCAGAAGACACTCTTTTACTAACTATCTATGCCTGTAATTGACCCAAAACACTGCCCCCTCCCCACCACGACTATCATCTCCAACTTGGTTTGTATGTAATCAGGATACCAATCACCTTTTCTATCTACATGGGGAGGTAAGTAATCAGGGAGGTGGTGAATTGAGGCTCTTAAATGGCCATTAACTGACCACTAAAGGGCCTTAACTCCTGGTAAATGGAGATGTGTAAGTTAGGTGGATTAGCCATGGGAAATGCTGGGTTACAGAGATTGGGTAGAGGAATGGGTCTGGGTAGGATATTCTTTGGAGAGCTGGTGTGGGCTTGTTAGGCCGAATGGCCTGTACCCACACTGTAGAGATTCTATGGATTTTATGAAAGTTGCTCAAGTATATTCTTACCCAGCATCCAATTGCCAAACTCAAGAGAAAACAGCAAGATTTTCCTCCAGGGTTAATTTACCCAGTTTCTTCATCTCCTCATCCCTTCTCCCACTACCTCCAGAGACAGAAAAAATCCGTTCACAATTGTTTTGGCTTACATTGATTTCCTTTTATTTCAAAATACCCTTCAAAGTACTGAATTCTTTGTCTAAGCTTTATAATTTGAAATGCTGTTTACCATTCCTGAGATTCTTAAACATTCACTCCTGCCCTCTGGCTTTGATCAATCATTCTCACTTTATCTCAGGTTGTTTTCCCTCCAGTTTCATTCCCCCAGTAAGATTCCACCTCTGGGCACCAAATTAACAACCAGAAGGCTCAGCAGAACAGCAACTCCATGATTAGTTACTTTTATCTATGGTTTATTCATAAGATTTGTTAGCAAATTGTTCTGGTCTGACCTCCATGTGACTCCAATCCCACAACAATGTGTTTGAGACAGAGACAATGGGAACTGCAGATGCTGGAGAATCCAAGACAACAAAATGTGAGGCTGGATGAACACAGCAGGCCAAGCAGCATCTCAGGAGCACAAAAGCTGACGTTTTGGGCCTAGACCCTTCATCAGAGAGATGTGTTTGACTCTGATTGACCCTCTGGGCAATAAGTGCTTGCTGAGCCAGCAACACCCTCTTCGAAGGTAAATGAATTAAAAAATACAATTACTAGTGTCAATCGCATGCTACATTATTAGACAAAACAAAAAAAATGTTACTGGGTAAATTTAATTTTGTCAATCACAATGGGATAAATCAAAGACAGTGATAAAGAAAATTGGACTTAAAATAGATGTAAAGCAAATTATTTGGTCCATGTTTGCTTACCACTGTTACAGTTCACCCCTGTTTCATTTAAAGCTAATATTGTTTCTTAGCCACATTGAGTGGACACATACTGAGCTGAAAGGAGTGATGGTCATGGAGGAATGTAGGCAAATCTGTTACATTATCCCCAGCAATCAATTTCCATTAAGAGAGCTAGATGTGGATCAAACCAAACAGGTATAATATATTCTTAAAATTTAGAATTTGGATTTTAGGATGGAAGTAAAATAGGTTTGTGGTTTCAGTTCTGTGGAAGTTACTTTCTAAAAAAAATTGGTCAGCAAGTCATTTGGAACAGATATTTAACTACATAGTTTTGAAGAAAATGTACGATTTAATTTAAATTCTTCAAATTGGGTACATTAATTCATGAAGTTTTCGAAAGTTGAACTTCTGTGATATAGAGAGAAAACTAATCAGAAGCAGTAATTTTTTGAATTCAAAGGCATCAGGTTTTGATTCAGAATTGGGTTTCTGCTCAAAAGAGTCAGGAGTTCAGACCAGAAGAATGGTTTCATATCAGCAGAATAGTAGGTTAATTTGTGGTGTCTGCAAGCTTTGAGATAATGTGTAGAAAATTTCAATCTGTCAGAATCGCGAAGAGGGTTAGCACATTAGAATCAGAAATAGGATTCTAGATCATCAGGCCTGGAAGGAATTCATTAGCTAAGAAATTAAAGCATTGAAACAGGAGGGGCTGTTCATTGCTATTGAATATGTGTAAATTACTGGAAAGTAGTTTGAAACTTTATTTTGCTATTTATGTTAAAACTTTCAAAACTATATTATATGTTATAGTTCTGAGGAAGGGACACCGGACCCAAAACATTAACTGATTTTTTTCTTCACAGATACTGCCTGACCTGCTGAGCTTTTCTATCAACTTCTGTTTTTGTCCCTGATTTACAGCACCCACAGTTCTTTTGCGTTCTATTTTATGCGTGTATTTTTTGCGTAATGAATGTATTATTTTGTTAAACAACAATGGCAGCCTCATATGAATATGTTTCAGTCACTAAACATTATGGTAACCAACTGAAACAATAAAGTTATGATCTATCAAACCAGATTTCCCACTGGGATTTGACTTGCCCAGTGTTATCGTCAGCTAGGATCATTACATAAGTTACATGCCGTATTAGAGACCTCCGTACAATAAACAGCCACTGGACCTTTAGCAGCAAAACACAAACATTATTTTCACAAGGTGAACTCAGGAGAGGAAATTTGTCTCGGACACCAATAAAATGCTTGCATTTCCTAATCCAATTAAATTGTAAATTAGTCAAGGTTTTGACTCTTCTAGAAATCAATTCTGGCCCTTTCTTTCTGATGAATGTTTTTCTCCCAAAAAGAAGTAAAATACTGCAGATGCCGGCAATCTGACATAAAAGAGGCAATTGCAGGAGAAACTGTGTAAGCCTGGCACATTCCTTGGAGAGAGAAAAACAGAGTTAATGTTTCAAGTCCAATGACAGTTTTTTTGGAATTTGCTAATATTAATCCTTACATCTATCAAATTGAATAATCTGTAGCCAGTACTCGAGATTAAATTTTATTGCACTGTGTCATTCTAACATTTCTTTCAAGTTGTTTCCTTTCAAGGCTAAAAAGCCATTTCTTCTGCCTTCCTTCACAACTCAAACATTATTGCTAATTTTTAGCCTTGTAAGTCCCACCCTCAATGCCCTGAGTTTCTGAATGATCCTCCTGTGCCTAAAAATTAAATCTGGTCTTTTGTTGTTGTCTAAGCAGAATCGTCCCCTACTAACAATCACTAATATTCACTATTCTGGGCAATTTAGTACAATTTGGTAAATTTGCATTCATTTAATTACCAGATGAAAAATAAATCATTAAACATATATGTAGTGAGTTAATCTTCCCACACCTTCTAAATGTTCATGTGTCCCTATAATCTTAATACTACAAAGTACTGAAAGGCGATATTGCTGGGTCTCTGAAAATTATATAACTTTGTACCAATTCTCTAATGCTTTGCTCCATTTTCTGTTTTAAAATTGTTACGGATTTTGCTTTCACTGCTTTTGACAGGACATTCAGCATCAGAATAATTTCCTGCGTATATGAAATTTCTTGACCTCTTGTGTTTGGTAATTACTACAAATTAATACGCTTTACTAACTGACTTAGCAATCAATGGATTTCTTTTATGATGTGGTTTTTCAAGACCCTTATCATTTGAAACAAATAAGCATCTTCATTACAATGAAAATAGCCCAATTTATCTCATCTTGCCTCATAATTAAAAGTTTTCACCCTTACTATATCTTAATGAATCTCTTCTGTACACTCTCCATGATATTAAGGTTGATACAACATTCTGTTCACTGTTATTTAAGCTATGCCAATCCATGCTGCCAGATACCCTGCAATTTCATCTGGTTAAGGTCACAGGCACTTTTACCAACAACCTTTAAAAATTTATTCACAATATCCAAATGCTTCGTACAAAAAGTCAATTGTATAATTAATTGCATTTTCAGAAAGCGAAGTTGTCATTAGATTTGTTTTATTTATTCAAGGGTATGTGACATTGCTGGCTAGTCCAGCCTTTATTGTATATCTCTTATTGCCCTGGAGGAGGTGGTAGTGAACAGTCTTCTTCAACCGCTTCAGTCCTTGGGGTCCACATACTCGTCATTTCCATTTCTTTCGTAATATTTCCATGCATCTGCTGCCTTTGTCCTCCTCGGTGTGTGTGCGCTCATAAATTTGAAAAGCATTGTCAAAGGAGATTTTCAGAATTGCTCAAGCGAGTTGCACTTTGTAGATGCTACAGCTACTGCCACTGTCAGCGGTTAAGGGATTGCATCGTCAAGGTAGTGGATATGGTGCTAATAAAGCTGGATTCTGTGTCTAGGATGGCATTGCTGGAGCTGCACTCATCCAAGCTGGTGGGAAGCATTCCATCACATTCCTGGCTTGTGGCTTGTAAGTGGTGGAGAGGCCTTGGGGAGTCAGGAGGTGAATTACTCACCACAGACTTCACAACATCTGATCCATTCTTTCAGACAAGTGGTGTATATGGCTAGCCAACTTCCGTTTCTCATCAATAGTAAGCCCCAGGGTATTTATAACAGGGTACTCGGTGATGATGATAACTGAATGTCAAAGGGCAGTGTTTAGATTCATGCTTGTTGAGCTAGTCATTGCCTTGTACTTGCATGGTACAAATGTCATTTGCTATTGGTCAGCTCAAACCTGGATTTTTTTGGGCCTTGCTCTATTTAGACATCGACTGCTTCAGTATCTGAGGAAGGGTGACTAACGTTGTGCAGTCATGAGCAGACAATCCCACTTCTGACCTTCTAATGGAGGAAACATCATTGATGAAGCAGCTGAAGGTGTTTGCGTTTTGGAACTACATTTAGCGTTTTTTTTGTCATGAATTTTAGTCATTGGACATATCTAGGAAGCTTTCTACATTCTTGGATCAATTTTTAAATAAAATTGTTCATGAGATGTAGGCATCGATGGTTAGAAAAGCATTTATTACCCAATTGCCCAAAGGGTAGTTAAGAGTGAATTACATGGGTCTATACTCATGACTGATATGTAGGTCAGATCAGGTAAGGATGGCAGATTTTCTTCCCTAAAGGCAACGAGTCAACCAGATTTTTTTTTGACAGTCAATAATGGTTACACAATCACTAATAGGATTTTGTGGGTGTCCCATTGTTTCCTTGGGACTGGAAAGATCTGGGTCTACAGAACAGATGCAAAATCAAAGTCAAATTCTTACATTGAAAAAGTAAAACCATACAATATGAGTTGGAGGTGGGCAAACTAAGCACTTATCTGTTCAAAGTGCATTTTGATCACTATGCCTCTTTCTCCTTACCAAGGCAGAAGGGAGGCTGAGTTATTTGGGAGAGATTGGACAAACTGAAACATTTATGAAGGAATTTCTGACATCATCTTAAAGAATTATCTCAGTAAATGCAATGGAAAAGATCATCTTAGAATTTTATTTTAAAAACAATTCTAAGGTGATGAAGGGGTATTGGTTTAAACTAGTAAAAAGCAAGTTTATGATTGATGTCAGTAATTGCTTTGTTTTGCAAATAGATTTGTGGAGGTGATAACTGGATTCTGAGAGAAACGATCTTTCAGGGCTACTCTCCATGGGTATCTTAGAATGAGCTAAATGGGTTCACTGAATGTAATTGGCATGTGATTGACTGAATCATTGTATCAGTAACTCACAAAACCTTTTCTTATTTTGTTAAAACCTGAGGAATCAACTGTGTAAACTACTGCTCCCAAATAAGGAGTATGAAGTGAAACAGAATCTGTTGTAAAATTTATAGCCAGTCAGCTATGATCTGAACAGGAAAAGCAGGTTGACATTCTTATCTTGAATTTCCAGAGGTTATTGTTTTTATGCGTTTTATGTCCATATTTATGCCAATTGAGAAACCATATGTTTCAGTGGTTCCCTAGTCATTTGTTACAGGGAATAACTTTATAACTAAATCATTGCACAATGCAGTTAGTCTGATAATCCTGCAGATATTACTCCGTTCACAACTATTTAGACTAATGACATCTTCTTGCTGGAATGAATTGATAAAGGCAAAGATTAAACAGATTGTCTGGTCATACTCAGTGTTTGACTTCTATCTCGGAAAGTTGTCTAGTTGGGGTCTGAAACATAATTAGAAATCAAAGTGTCCACAAGTAAAAGCCAGGCAGTACTCTATGTAAGGGGGAATAAGCTCATAGTTATTGCAAATAACTATTAGAAGGGATATAACAGTTTTAGTATCAGTCGCATTAACATATGCTTCCAACACAAATTGAACTGACTTTTTTCAACTGACATTGCCAATTCTGGGCAGTTCTGTACGGGATGGAATCAATTGTTAGGAGGTGGAAATGGGAGGTGGGAAACAGAGATCAGAGATAATGTGTTCTCAACAGCACATACACAACTCCACAGATACACATACATCTACAAAATAAAAGATTGTTTTTTACAAAAATTCAAAAATTCCAAGGCCACAAGAAATTTTGAAACATTGCAGGCTTATGATTCCTTTTTACTCCACTGAAGAA
The DNA here is from genome assembly GCF_030684315.1 of Stegostoma tigrinum. NCBI lineage: Eukaryota > Metazoa > Chordata > Chondrichthyes > Orectolobiformes > Stegostomatidae > Stegostoma > Stegostoma tigrinum. Next base: position 34,514,909 of record NC_081374.1, read on the forward strand.
GTAGATTTTGGAGGTTGATGAAGATGGATTCACAGTAACTTATTGCATTCAATGGTGGGTTTCTCTGGTCTTATTCTAGTCAAGGTGCATGCAATGAAAAGATAGATAGAGGCTAACCCATATTTCCATGTGTCCTGGTGGATTTTATGCAGGACTCCTTGCCATTCTGGAATGTTTCCTCAATCACTCTGTGTAATGCTCCCAAAAATGATTAAGTGTTCTCTATCAAAAACCTAGTTCCTGTCACCTCGGTTTTCCACCATCTTCACAAATGATTTCTGATGACTTGGCATTGACATACAGTGTGTGCAACTTCTATCCACAATGTGGTGATAGAATACTTTTTTTGATAGAGATTTTTTTTTCCACACCCATTCTTTGGAATTCCTGTCTGAAGCCAGGAATGTGCAAGTCCATCATAAATTAATTTCTGTAGCTATTTGGATAATGGCAGCAATTAATTCACAGGAAAGGTTTGTTGCATTTTATTGCCTTCTGAGTGAAATATCCAAATATGCAGGCTATGTCAAGGGTCTTCTGTAGTTCCATCCATATTGTCAGAAAGGAAAGAAAAGGTCACCTTAACACTCAGCCCCATATTGTTTCAAATGCAATATGAAACATCCTTCATTTTGTTTTAAGTAAAATGTCTATTTTCATTAAATTTATGGGCCCATACCACGTCAGTATAGCACTGTTTATAATGGAGTATGCCTATCTAGAGTAGATACATTGTGATTATATCCTCCTCTTTCAAATGGCTTTGCCTCCTGTTGAGGGCAGGTACAGTTCTTTACATCAAAATTTTTAAATTATGAATGTGGAAAGAGAAAATCAAAATGGGAGAAAAAGTTTCATGTCCACCCACCTGCAGAATGTTTACTATAGAATCACAGAGCTGTACAGCATGGAAACAGACCTTTCAGTCCAATTCACCCATGCCAACCAGATATCCTAAATTAATCTCCTCCCATTTGGCCCATGTCCCTCTAAACTTTTCCTGTTCATATACCCATCCAGATGCCTTTTAAGTATTGTTATTGTACCAGCCTCCACCATTTCCTCTGGCAGCTCATTCCATGCATGCACCAACCTCTGCATGAAAAAGTTTCCCCTTAGGTCCCTTCTAAATCTTTCTCCTCTCATCTTCAAACTATGCCCTCTGTTTTGGACTCCCCCAGTCCCAGAAAAGACTTTGGCCATTCATCTTATCCATGCCCCTCAAGATTTTATAAACCTCAAAAAGATCACTCCTCAGCCTTCGACCCACCAGGGAAAATAGCCCCAGCCAATTGAGCCTCTCTCTAAGGCTCAAGCCTGGCAAAATTCTTGCAAATCTTTTCTGAACCCTTTCAAGTTTCACAGCATCCTTCCATATAGCAAGGAGAGCAGAATTGCACATAGTATTCCAAAAGTAGCCAAACCAATGTCCTGTACAACTGTGACATGACTCCCAACTCATATATTACATTATAGACAGAAAAGGTCCTTCACCTCCATTTATTTATAACGTACTCAGCCGGACGGAACATTAAGGCATACATTCTAACATTTTCATATATTTTGTTTGAGCTTTCCATGACCTCAAACCTTGGCCAGAATCACCTCTTTGGTTCTTTAAAACAATTTTCTACATGACAGTGGAATAGCTGCTTTGATAGAAAAGCACATCACTCTTTGATGCCTGGTTTCCATCACAGACAGATGCATTGAAAGTTTTATTTTTCTTGGCACTTACTAAAATTTTAATTAAAATTAATTATGTCAGTTTTGATTCAGCTCAGTTGTTGTGAGCTCACAACATGAACTGCTCTTGATTTGGCACTGATTGCAATTAAATTAGTTTCACTCTAAAAGATACACAAAGATGAATTGGAAGGAGTTGGAATTATGCACCAGTGCAGCATGCATGGTCTCTTCAAGTTATTGATTAAGCCTTCAAAGGAAGTTTTAATCTGAATCTAAGTAGTTAAAAGCTGATCTCAAGTTTTTGGTCATGTCTGTGGTAGCAACGAAACAGTAAATAAACTGCTTTAATTGTCAACATGGATATCTTTCACTACAATGAAGAAATAGTTATTTTCTTTTAATTTTACTAGAAGAAGTTTGCACTGATTTTATATGCAGTTTCAGTCATCTGCTTCCACAGGGCTGATAACAGCAGCAGAAAGGAATAAAGTCGCTAAAGTGAGGATATGCAAGTGGAGTTTAAATGAGGACCACAGTTATGAGACTTAAATTCTTAATGTCAGATTGCACTAAGTTTCAACATTTCTTCTGTTACCACTAGGTGAGAACTAGCTCTTCTCTTTTCAAACTCTACAGTTGATGACAACAAACGTTTACCTCTCTCCAACAAAAACGCATCTTTTTTTTCCCATAAGCAATTAGAAGTCAGTCACAAGCTTATCTCGAGTTAAGCAGAAAGCAAATTTATTGCCCACTAATCCCAAGCAAAATAATAAATGCTTCAAGCATTCAGCTTTTATGCATTCATTTGGGCTCTCAAACATCCACACCTGCAAATTAACACAGGTGCAAGGTAAGGAGGAGTCAGAGTTAATATTTTGGGCCCAGTGACTCTTCCTCAGACCCTTCCTAATCACTGAACTGAAATGTTAACTCTGATTTCTCTTCACAGATACTGCCAGGCCTGACAAACTTTTCTAGCTTTTTTTGTTTTTGTTCCTGATTTCCAGCATCCACAGGTCTTTTGGTTTCTATAAGTTAAAGAGGATTGTATCCAGTACAAAGGAAGATACAATACTTCAGTCTGTGTGGTTTTCCTCCAGGTGCTCAGGTTTCATCCCACAGTCCAAAGATGTGCAAGTTGCATGGATTGGCCAAGCTAAATTACCTGTAGTACTCAGGGATGTGTAGGTTCGGTGCTTTAGCCAGGAAAAATGCAGGCTTACAGGAATATGGAAGGAGTTTGGGTCTGGGTGGGATGCTCTTTGGAGAGCCAGTGTGGACCAATTTGGCCAAATGGCCTGTTTCCACTCTATAAGGGTTCTAAGGATTACAAGACTATGCAGTTCAAAGCCGTTTGGGTATGTCCTTGAGAAATAAGTTAAGAGCAGGGTCATATAGTTGGTTCTGTGGATGCAATCAGCAGTCATTAATTTTACAGTTATTTTTTAAAGTTCTCTGTCTATTGGCTCTTCTCTGCTTGAGTCTGAGGGAAGCAGGCCAGTTTCTTTTAGAGAGAAAGATGGACAATAATAGTGACAGCATCTTTCTGCTTAGGAGCCTTCAAAGGTTTACAGAATCTCCTTTGAAATACTGATTCCAGTATGTATTTTCAACAGGTCCTTTCAGCCAGATTTGTTTGTAACAGCTTTGCTGTCATTGTCCAGTATTTTGCATTTGTTAATGTCTTCCTAACACTGTAATAGGTTTTGATAGGCTTGGATTGTAGGCGTTGCCTCTTATTGCACTCTACTTCATGGTCCTGGGCTACTCATTTGTTCTCGTTCCATCACTTTCATATTTTTTTAAACAACTTTTTTTAAACTTGTCTCTATTTAATTTGCGACCATATCAATCCAATGATATGTTAAAAAATAAAAGGATACAGTCTTGAGACATAATGACGTGTTATTTTTCTCATACAAAAGAATGCTATAATTTAATCAATTTAGTGAAACTGTCCCTTTGCATATAAACAAACATCTTCTGTGCCTTGTTGAACTGGCCATGCCACTGAGATGCAGGAAGCCATTCAATTATGGGGAACAAGAAAGCAAATTGTGGTTGTAGAGGATAATATTGTGAGAGTCATAAACAAATCTCACTGCAGCTGACAGTGAGCCTGGAAGGTTATGTTGCCTGTCCATTGTCAGAGCTCAGGACATCTGGTCTGGGCTGGAAAAGAATGTTCAGAATGAGGAATGCATCCAGTTGCCATTGCCCACATGGGTACTGATAAAATAGATAAGTTCAGGAAAGAGGTCAAAAAATTATTATGTGACCTACAATTAGCGTAGGGTAACTAATTAGAGAACTGAAGGCTCAAATACAGGTTTAGAAAAAAATACTGTGGATTTATTCCCTGGCTAACCAGTACCAATGCTTGTAAAAGTGAAAACTGTAGCACTGGGAGGAGTTCCAACAGTTTTCTGTTGCGTCATATAACTAGGGCAGCAGGGAAGACTTCAGGTTAAGTTGAGAGGGAAGGAATCATGTGAGAGGAAACATGATAAGGTTTTGGAGCATGGTAGTGATTTGAATAGCGATAACAAGGGAGTAGCAGCAAGAAATAGAGCAAAAACTGCAGAGTGCACCAAGATATAAGGCCAGAAATTGTGAAAATGGAGTTATCTGATATCTGATTGCACATAGCATTCATGGCAAAATAGCCAAATGACCAGCACACGGATTAAAATAAACATATATGACCTCTTACATATTGCAGAGATATGGTTCCAGGGAACCAATGCTAAGAATTGCATTAGTGCGGTTGTGTTTTTAGACTGTGGAATTCTCTTCCCTGGAGGGCAGTGGAGGCTGGGTCACTGCATTGATACAGGACAATGTCAGATTTGTGATCGACAATGGAGTCGTTATGGGGTGTTATGGGTTATGGGGGGGTGGGCTGCAGACAAGGATATGAAATTGATACCACACCCAGATCAAGTATAACATTATTGATTGGTTGAGTAGAAATGAATGGCTTACTCCTGGTCTTAAATCCTATGTTCCTATGTGTCAAAGCCTACTATAGTATTTCTTACATTCATTGAATTGAATGGTATCTGGGCAAGCCCTATGCATTAAAAATTAATAACATGCAAAAATGATGCAGTGTCTGCCTACTATGCTGGTGATTATTTCTACAGACGTATCTTTTCCAAGAAGTGCAAATCACTTATGGGAGATCATTTGCATACATGAATTAGGAGAAGCACTTTGCTATTCGGCACCTTGAGCCTGCTATACCATTTACAAAGATCATGGCTGAATGACTTGTGGCCTCAATCTACAACAATATTTTATAGAAGGTGTTGGCTTGTATTGCTAGAATTGATACCTGTAGTTTAGCAATACATCTTTCCATTCAAACATTATCTTCTCCATTATTGCATCATTCATGAAAAGATTTTCTGCACTTAACAGAAATCCCCAGAGGTCACATGCTGTTTTAGTGACCCTCAGTCACTCAGAGATCACGAAGTATTTACAATAAGGAAGCAAGCAACAGTACCTTGTGCAATTGGGTCATCTACAGTGTTATATTGAAATCTCTAGTCACTGACAAGATAATGGTTCCTTAAGGCAAGTTGGTGAAGAATTAATTGTCGCGAAGGAAGCATATTGACAAACACAGTTTATATACAGAACTTAATGAGCACGCAGACATGTTGAGAATCTGCAGCTCTAACACATGTCAAAGAAGTAGGAGTGTCCTGCCAATGATATTGGCATGTACTGAGAAAATGAATCCTGGTTCTAATCAATGATAAAAATCCAGCTGGGTCTTGACCAGTCAGTACATTCTTTATGGTCATCAAGTACGTGTATAATACCATCTGACATTTTAGAACATGTTTTCTTTGTTCATCTAGAATAACTCTGTCGGATGTGACACAAGCGTTTATTTGGCATTAATGAAAATTAGATTGTCATACTTCCAGGCTCTACCTGTTGCTCAGAGATTCACTGTAGACTGTCACAGAATATGAGTGGATCTGAGAGACACATTACAAATCTAGAATGGTTTTTAATTTACTGAAGTGTAGGCTGAATTTTAAGACAGTAACACTGTTGTTTAATAGTGTTAACGTCATTCTAATTACTGGTGGCAGCAGCATTTGAATGCAAAAATAGCACAGCATTTTAAACACTCAACACAAAGTTCTTATGGCATTTTGATTTCATTGCTCAAAGATAAAAGAAATAGATTTCAATGGAGCTAATGCTTTATGCCAGTTAACTTTGCTTGTTTTAATGGCAGAGAAAAAAGTAGCTCTCATTGTTCTACACCTTCAATTATTTAGAACTGGCATCCATAAGCATGATGGAGTAAGGAGTAAATGACTCAGGATTTTGAATTCCCCTTTTCCTGTTGGCTGAGGTACCACAGATCACATGGCTTGTCCTTTAATGCTTCATTTCTACACAAAGGATGGAAAATAGAACATTGTTCAACTGTTATATTCAAAGTATACTAATTGTTGGATACTGGTTTATTACACAGAAGTGAAAATTTGAAAGCGAAACTATCAATATAATACTCAATGTGACCTCCAATTTGTTTTAAAACAATGAGGAGCGCAGAATTGTTATCACATTTATTTTACTACTTTAGAGTTAAGCTGCTCTCAGAAAGTTAAGTGGACACTTACAAAGCCTTTCTAACTGGAAGATAGAAATGTGACCACAAGAACTTGCAGATGTAAGGAAACAAATATTTTTAAATGCAAATCCTTTGAATCTCCATTTCAATATCCAAGATCAAAGACTTTATCCCAAAAAGTCATGCAATTGGAATACTAATTGTTTTCACTGTTCAGCTAGATAAAACATGAACCTGCAATGCTTCACATTCTAAATTATTCTATAAACCCTACATGAGTTCAGAAGTTTGCAAATATTAACACTGTAAACAATAACCTAAAAAACGTAGCACACAAATTGCATATAGCAAGTTCTTAGAGGCAGCAATCTGAATATGATTAAATAATCTATTTTAGTAATGCTGATTGAGGGATAAATATTCATCAAGCTACCTGAGATAACTCCCCTGCTCATTCAATAGGGCGTCATAGGATTTTTTTATCCATCTGGCAGGAACTCTTCCAAAATACAACTTCACTGATAGAGTGTAACACATTCCTAGTGCTACACTGCTGCATTAGCCTTGATATTTATGCTTAGGCCCTGGAATGCAAATGAAGCTAGAACTACCTGTATGTCAGAACCCACGTTAATCCTCTTTCTATTCTCCACTACTCATTTTCATTGACCAACAATCTTGGCATCTATTACACTGATCTACATGATTCACCACACATACAAATATTTAAAAAGTGGAATAGAAATAGTCTGTTCATCCTATTCAGTTACGTTACAATACACAACACAACTTGTTATGTTTCTCCCCACTAGCAGCTATGTTATTTGCTGGGAAAGGCAAGCATGGTCAAAAAAAACCTTGATCAAAGAAGAGGAAAGTTGTTATCTTTCTTTGTGAAGAAGGTTAGGTGAAAGCATCAATTGCTGCAGCCTCTCTCTGAATTAATTAATTAATACTGAATTAAGATACAGATGAATCATGTCCTCTGGGAGAAAGATTACAAATCCTTTTAAGCAGAGGATCAAATCTAATGCAAGACGTGGAACAGTAAGAAACTATTTTCCCACATTTTATTCTCTATGAGGAGCCTCAGCCATTGAGAATGCATGTCAAAACTTAGAACACATGACTTGTTTCTCTTTAAATACTTCTATTTAGATTTTGACTGGAATAGCTTTGTGCAGTGATCCAGAGTGTACAAGTTTAGCATTTTATATGCAGAACTAAGGGTTAAATACACTTCTATTTGAAGGCTAATAAGGTAGCTACAATTTTATGTTCATCAATGTTCAGACTTGCAACAGCTCATTGGGTGTTCCTTTCAAGTGTCTGATAATTTTGCAGTTTTTTAGAAGAAACCAGATTTTTGAATTACTGGAGTTGGCTTTCTTTTGCAATTTATGTCATTGAAAGGATTCTGATAATCCAGCTATGTTCCAAAATGCAGCTCAAGTATACAACTGGAGGACATTGCATCATTGGTTTGGATTTTTATTCATCTGTGGGGTGAATCAAAATCCTCATAGGGTATCGAATGCCTCATAGGGAAAATGTTGGGTAGAGATTGAAAGACTGGGAGAATTACCTAATGGTGTGGATTTTCTCAAATTATGTAGGGTTTACTTAAACATGCACATTGTACTGAGCAGGTATTTTAAAATTCACTCACTACCTAGATCTGACAGCCCTCAACTCAATTTCAAAAGAGAATGAACAATGAGATTCAATTGCTTTATTATTGTATTTAAACTACACCACACCTCCATGGAAGAGTTTGGTCACCTTGCCACCTTTAAAAATAGCAGTTGGTGTGATGAAAGAAGGCTGAGGCCAGGATTGATGCAACACTTGATCTTTTTGCCTGTACCTAACCAATTCATCGTTTAAGGTTAAAACATACCCTTATCTTCCCCAAAAGATTATTGCCATTCTATTTTATTTTATATCCATGTAGTGGTCCCTTGATATGAGGCTGACAATTCCTAATGGCAGGAACCTACATGTAAAATCTTTTAACATGAGGAGATGGTTGCACTGCTGGTACATCACAGGGCTCAGCTTACCACAAAATTATCCTTCTCTTACTGCCTGTCGAGAGGATTTACAGATTGGCAATTAACCTGTTTGGTTATTTTACATCACATATTGTAAAGTCATCAAGTCCTGAGGTGAGACTTGGACCTGGGGAGTCTGATTCACAGTTAGGAACACCGGGTGGCAAGACTACCTTTGCTGTTGGCTCATATTGCAGCAGGTAAACATGCTCCGTAATGGTTGCTAAGTCTGAAATTACATGGGAGAGTAAAAATAAATGGAATCTGTACTATGTGAAAAAAATCCTGTTTGTAAATTAGAACAATTTTTTTATACAAAGGCTCCCATGTAATAAAATGTCCTAAGATGCTTCGCAGGAGAATTATACAATAAAATTGATAAAATTTAAATTTGCAAAATAAAATTTGATCCCAAACTACATAAAAAAAATTTGGGAAGATGATCAAAAGAGGCAGTTTTTATCAAATGTCTTAACTGTGATAGGAGGTGCAGATGCAAAGAGTTTTAAGAAGGAAATGCCAGAGCTTCATACCAGTGGTAACTATAGAGTAGTATGAATTCCAGACGGACTAATTGAAGAGGAGTAATTAATGCCGCAATAATTAATACCTCAGTGTGTTTTCCATTTAGAAATATTTTGATAAATAGATTGCGCCTGAAAATAAACTGCGTGAATAATTAAATCATCACGGTCATTAATGCAAGACTGACTGTCTTCATCCTCTGGGAACTAAAATCATTCTTTTGTGGCATGTGGGGTATTCTGTAAGCAATTTTTTTTAGCCTGAATGTGGGGACTAAACACTGTGCTCACAACTAGAAAACCATATCGATTAGGAGAGTTACTAGCCATTGACTGCTGCTGAACTGATCACAAAACAAAAAGCTTTGTTATCTTGGGATTAAAAACAAAGTCATTGATGATTCTAAGAATGGGCTTTTACAAAAAGTTTTTACCTCATTAATGAAAGGACACAGTTTTCTAAAGCTTGAATACAGGAGGCAACAATGGTGTTTTCACGGATATTTACATTTCTGCTTGGACAGTTTGTCCACTTTTAGAAGAAGCTAAGACTGTAACGAAGGGCTTGGTCGAGAATCAAGTTGCTGAGACGTGTTTGCTTGACATTACTATATTGAACAGACTGGGGTGATCATAAGGTCAGTTCCCATCAGGTCCCGTGTGATATTTCCTGAAGGCAACTAGAAACCCAATACCTAAACAAGATTTACTAGAAATGCAATAGCTTTGAAAGATCTCCAATTTACATTAGCACCTGCATTTATTTAGAATTTTTTAGAGTCAGAATGAGGTTTATTGTCAAGGTACAAAATACAGGAGTACAGTGAAATGTGTCCCATGTCGCCACACATTGCCCGAGCTCAACGTTATTCCCAATCTGACGGGGCAGTCATTGTCCAGCGGCTGTAGATGTTGCTGTGCCGGATGACGGGAAGTAAACATTGTGGAGCAAGTGTCGCTGGAAGTATACATTTCTCACCACATCTTTGAGCAATGACCAGTCACCAAGCTGGTCTCGGAGCCCTTACAATTTAGCCCAGCTGGTAAATTTGATCTTTAAACGTGAGCTCGAGCTGAGGTTCTTTCTTTTAGTTCTTAACATCATGAGCCAGTCAGGAGCTCTGTTGCCCATAGAGGGATCTCTCAGTGAATGAAAGTGCAGAAGGTATTGTCTCTTTGCCCCCAAATATTGGAGAAACTAAGAGACGGGAAAATACCTCCAAGTGCAGCAGGCGGGATTAGAAACATTAACCTGACCCTGACAAGGAACTGAGTGGGACTAAGACATTCTCTGACCCTGTAACGTGCATGAACTAAACACTGGCCCTCTGTTAACTGATCGCTTCGGTCTGATGTTGGCGTCCCCTGGGGTGTTACGCATCGTATTAAAATGCCCAACGCAACCACTTTCAGCAGACAAGTCGTTTTAAAGGTTTCATTTTAACTAGCTTGCTGTGAAAGTGACTGTTGTCAGCCTGGGGAAGAAATGCCAACACACAGACACAATCACACACACACACACACACTGCGAGAGAGAGAGAGATGAAAACAAGCCACAGTAAGGGAATAGCAAGACGGACGATGCTGTTTTCAGTACCTGCACTGCGTTGGTCTGAAAGAAGTTGCTCAAAAAGCCGCACTCATTTCTCCAAGCGCCCAAATACAGCTTCCACTCAGCCTGACTAATGTCCTTGCTTTAACACTGGCTGAAGGACATATCCCTTTACTGATGTTTCCAACCTGAAGCTGCACACAAGGAAAGCGCTCCCCTAGCTCGCACAAGGTGTGTATAAGGGGGAAGCCATGCTGCAAGGTTGGCGGGGTGGGAACATTTACCTGGTTGGGATCCTGACCCGGAGGTAGCGGTCGATGGCGATGGCGAGAAGCGCAAGGATGGAGCTCTGGGTGAGAACCAGCACGGTACAGGAGAAGAGCAGGCAGCTGTAGAAGTGAGTGTGGAGCCCGATACTAATGGTGATGGCCAGGGGGATGACCAGGGAACCCACGGCGATATCAGCCAGCGCCAGCGAGACGATGAAGCTGAAGGTGGTGTCTCGAAGGGCACGGTTGATCCTGACCGCCCAGCAGACCAGCACATTGCCCAGCACCGAGGCTACAGCGATCAGCACCTCCACACCGATGTAGATAACTAGGGAAGGGGTGATAGTGACTGCTTCACTCTCCCCGGGAGCAGGCATCCTGAATCCGCCCAGCTAGAGCTGTCCCGCCTGCACTCCCTCAGCCCCTTCCCTGGGAAGCTCTCTGCATTGGGCCAGCCGCTGGATTCTTTCCCTACCTCTTCACTGCCGCTTCTCTCCGGGAAGGCAGCTAGACGCTGCTCCTGCTTCACTGCCGGCCAGCTGTGTGTCTCCGTCACCCAGTCTCCCCCAAAACTGCCGACCACCCCGCCCCCCCCCCCCCCCCCCACCCTCCTGGACGTTAGCAAAAGAAATGTCTCCCCTCTTTCAGCGCACCTTTCCAATTCCAGTGATCTATTCGGAGCTCAACCCAGTGTCTGCAAGCAGCAGCTCCCGTCCAAACGCACGGTGCTGCAGGTATTCAGCAAGGGTGGCCAGCATCTGTCTGGAAGGATAAAGCGCTAACCCACCAGGTCGATGACCTTTCCTTTAGAACTGCGTGTCCTTCCGAGCCCAGCTCAATCCTGGCTCTCCCTTTTCACAGCTTGTGTGTGTTTCTCTGCTGATGTGCTGCTCTGTCTGAGGGTGTGAGTTCCTGCCTTTGTAAGCCTCTGTGTGTTTGCTCTCCATGTGGTTTGTGAGTTCATTTTACAGGGGCCTGTGGTGGGGGGAGGGGGTGTGTGTAATTGGAGTGGGAGGCGGTGTCTGAACAGGTTTGGTAAAGTTGCTGAGTGTATTTCTATCTGCCTGGAGTGTGTGTGTGTGTGGTTCTGTTTGCGAGTGCTTCACTTCTAATGCTCCCTATGTGCGTGTGTTTGTTTGGGCAGTGGGGGGGTGGGGGGGGGGAGAGGCTTCGCGTCTTTGGTTTCCCAGTGTCTCTGCGGTGATTTAAAGCGTACACTTCGCTCCCAGCAGCCAGATAAGGTACAGTGCCTGGGAGGAAAGGATCTGTCCGCTTCCAAATCACCGCATTCTTCAGAAGCAGCAACAATCTACAGCCTAGAATTTTTCTGAAGAAGGGTCCGGACCCGAAATGTCAGCTTCCCTGCTCCTCTGATGCTGCCTGACCTGCTGTGCTCATCCAGCTCACACTTAGCCTAAAACCAGTCTGGATCGGGGCTCATGATCAGAAACGCACGTCCCACGTTGGATTAAGTAGGAATGTAAATTTAACAATGTACATGTGTTCGGCTGTGGTAAAGTTATACGGACAGCTGAAATTTATTGTATTTGTAGCCAAATCTAAAAACCTGTTTCCACTGCCATTTATTTATTGATGGAAATGGATAGAGAATGCAACATTCTCTTTACAAAAGTTAATCACTCTATAAATAAATGATTTATAGTTGGAAAGGATACAATAGAAACACTAGGATTCTCCAGCATCTGCAGTTCCTATTATCTCTAATAGAGACACCAGTCCTTGTTTCATTTCGACTCAAGAACTGGGACTGTACCATGGTTATATTAAAAAAGGAACATGAACCGCGTTGCTGCGTTAATTGTCAGTATTTCGATCTAAGTCAATGATGGAGCCGCGACATGCAATAGGGTTTGAACGGCCGAGATTGATAATCCCTCAATCCATTAGTTACAAATCTTTTAATGTAAACCAGATGTCAAGGAACACGCAGCGAGACAGCAAAGAGAGAAAGAAAGTCCCCCAAGAATGAGCCACCTCATTCTAATTGTTCATTCATGCTTGGTGACCTGAGAAAGAGGAATTTCTTATCAATGGCACGGCAATGCAGCAGAGGGAGCTATTCAGGGACTGAAAGCCGACCAACTGCACAACCAAGATAATAAAATGTGAGGCTGGATGAACACAGCAGGCCAAGCAGCATCTCAGGAGCATAAAAGCTGACGTTTCGGGCCTAGACCCTTCATCAGAGAGGGGGATGGGGGGAGGGAACTGGAATAAATAGGGAGAGAGGGGGAGGCGGACCGAAGATGGAGAGAAAAGAAGATAGGTGGGGAGGGTGTAGGTGGGGAGGTAGGGAGGGGATAGGTCAGTCCAGGGAAGACGGACAGGTCAAGGAGGTGGGATGAGGTTAGTAGGTAGCGGGGGGTGCGGCTTGGGGTGGGAGGAAGGGATGGGTGAGAGGAAGAACCTGTTAGGGAGGCAGAGACAGGTTGGACTGGTTTTGGGATGCAGTGGGTGGGGGGGAAGAGCTGGGCTGGTTGTGTGGTGCAGTGGGGGGAGGGGATGAACTGGGCTGGTTTAGGGATGCAGTAGGGGAAGGGGAGATTTTGAAACTGGTGAAGTCCACATTGATACCATATGGCTGCAGGGTTCCCAGGCGGAATATGAGTTGCTGTTCCTGCAACCTTCGGGTGGCATCATTGTGGCAGTGCAGGAGGCCCATGATGGACATGTCATCAAGAGAATGGGAGGGGGAGTGGAAATGGTTTGCGACTTGTGTCCATTTCAAGCCCACCGACTCCCACAGCTACCTAGAATACACCTCCTCCCACCCACCCTCCTGCAAAAATTCCATCCCCTATTCCCAATTCCTCTGCCTCCGCCGCATCTGCTCCCACGATAAGACATTCCACTCCCGCACATCCCAGATGTCCAAGTTCTTTAAGGACCGCAACTTTCCCCCCACGGTGATCGAGAACGCCCTTGACCGCGCCTCCCGCATTTCCCGCGACACATCCCTCACACCCCGCCCCCGCCACAACCGCCCCAAGAGGATCCCCCTCGTTCTCACACACCACCCTACCAACCTCCGGATACAACGCATTATCCTCCGACACTTCCGCCATTTACAATCCGACCCCACCACCCAAGACATTTTTCCATCCCCTCCCCTGTCTGCTTTCCGGAGAGACCACTCTCTCCGTGACTCCCTTGTTCGCTCCACGCTGCCCTCCAACCCCACCACACCCGGCACCTTCCCCTGCAACCGCAGGAAATGCTACACTTGTCCCCACACCTCCTCCCTCACCCCCATCCCAGGCCCCAAGATGACATTCCACATCAAGCAGAGGTTCACCTGCACATCTGCCAATGTGGTATACTTCATCCACTGTACCCGGTGTGGCTTCCTCTACATTGGGGAAACCAAGCGGAGGCTTGGGGACCGCTTTGCAGAACACCTCCGCTCAGTTCGTAACAAACAACTGCACCTCCCAGTCGCAAACCATTTCCACTCCCCCTCCCATTCTCTTGATGACATGTCCATCATGGGCCTCCTGCACTGCCACAATGATGCCACCCGAAGGTTGCAGGAACAGCAACTCATATTCCGCCTGGGAACCCTGCAGCCATATGGTATCAATGTGGACTTCACCAGTTTCAAAATCTCCCCTTCCCCTACTGCATCCCTAAACCAGCCCAGTTCATCCCCTCCCCCCACTGCACCACACAACCAGCCCAGCTCTTCCCCCCCACCCACTGCATCCCAAAACCAGTCCAACCTGTCTCTGCCTCCCTAACCGGTTCTTCCTCTCACCCATCCCTTCCTCCCACCCCAAGCCGCACCCCCCGCTACCTACTAACCTCATCCCACCTCCTTGACCTGTCCGTCTTCCCTGGACTGACCTATCCCCTCCCTACCTCCCCACCTACACACTCTCCACCTATCTTCTTTACTCTCCATCTTCGGTCCGCCTCCCCCTCTCTCCCTATTTATTCCAGTTCCCTCCCCCCATCCCCCTCTCTGATGAAGGGTCTAGGCCCGAAATGTCAGCTTTTGTGCTCCTGAGATGCTGCTTGGCCTGCTGTGTTCACCCAGCCTCACATTTTATTATCTTGGAATCTCCAGCATCTGCAGTTCCCATTATCTCTCAACTGCACAACCAGCCCAGCTCTTCCCCTCCACCCACTGCATCCCAAAACCAGCCCAGCCTGTCTCTGCCTCCCTAACCGGTTCTTCCTCTCACCCATCCCTTCCTCCCACCTCAAGCCGCACCTCCATCTCCTACCTACTAACCTCATCCGACCTCCTTGACCTGTCTGTCTTCCCTGGACTGACCTATCCCCTCCCTACCTCCCCACCTATACTCTCTCCACCTATTTTCTTTACTCCCCATCTTCGGTCCGCCTCCCCCTCTCTCCCTATTTATTCCAGTTCCCTCTCCCCATCCCCGTCTCTGACGAAGGGTCTAGGCCCGAAACGTCAGCTTTTGTGCTCCTGAGATGCTGCTGGGCCTGCTGTGTTCATCCAGCCTCACATTTTATTATCTTGGATTCTCCAGCATCTGCTGTTCCCGTTATCACTGACACAACTGCACCATTCAGCTCCTTTGTAACTTCAGCGGATACACTAAGCGGAAAGAGAACACCGACAAAAAATGCTGAAAAAACCCTGGCAGCGTCTGTGGAGAGAGAGCGAGAGAGAGAGGGATCAGGGATGCCAGAGACAATTGGAACTGCAGATGCTGGAGAATCTGGGATAACAAAGTGTGGAGCTGGATGAACACAGCCTAAGATGCGATCAGACATGCCGGTTTGATTTGTTATTGAGCTATGTAATCAGAAATATAATTGCACCATTTTCCTTCAGCCACTGAAACAGTACATGGGAACAGCCGGGCATTTATAGATATATGTTTCCTCATCTCAACACAAATCATCGTACAAAAAAAACAAGTTAGTAAGGCCAAAATGATCCGACCGCCTCTAAGTTTAAAAGCAGAAATAAATATGGCGCACATGACAGAATGAATCTACTTTATAGGCACTCTGGGACGTACAAGCCACTCTCGCATAATAAATTATCACAACTAACTTGGTGCAAATGAAGTGTAGAGATAACTCATTTTCGTATTTTGAATCTCTATTCTCTTCTTTACATTCTTCTCCTCATGGCTGCCTTCAAAAAGAGATAGTGTAAAATGATGGCAGTGAGTACAGTTTTGTCATTTATGAAACATTTAGACAGGAACATAGATGGGATAAGTCTGTGGGCATATGAACCAAATGCAGGCAAATGGGACCAAGTTTAAATTGTGAAAAGTGAGTGACATGGGCAAGTTGGGCCAAAGGGCCTGTTTTTACGCTTGGAGCCCTCTGTGATAGCACTAGATTTCTACAATTATTGTGTCCAACTCCTTTATTCATTAACTGGATGAGGATATTGCTGGCTATGTAGCATTTATTGTCCATCACTAGTTGCCCAGAGGGCAGTTCAGAGGCAAACACATTGCTATGGGTCTGGAGTCACATGTAGGCCAGACCAGGTAAGGATGGTAGTTTCCTTCCCTAAAGGACATTAGTGAACCAGATAGGTTTTTCCCGACAATTGGCAATGGATTCACAGTCATCATTAGACTCTTAATTCCAGATATTTTATTGAATTTAAATTCCACCATCTGCCCTGGTGGGATTCAAACCCGAGTCCCTGGGATGTTATCCGGGTCTCTGGATTAACGGTCCAGTGATAATACCACTCGACCATTGCCTCCCCTTAAATCTGCATGATAGTGTGAGACTCACAGCGTTTTTAAAAATATCTCCACGGCTGCCGTATGCTCCCAAAGGCAGGGCCTGCACGCACACGCATGGTGGTTCTGTATATAGATAACACAGTGTGGAGCTAGAGGAACACAGCAAGTCAGGCAGCATCAGAGAGGCAGGAAAGCTGACGTTTCAGGTATTTCTGAGGTTCTGTATGTACTCTGGAGCTACTCGAACGGCTAAATAATAGACTTATTTTAAAAAAAGCTGGAATTTGCAACATAGGACTGTTTTCTAAAACCAGTGGTGAAGGCAAGCCATACATTTCTGCTTTCCCCTCTGTGAATCATTTCCCTGAAAATAGAACAGTATCACATTTTGTATGCTGTCAATATAGAATTAGGCAGAATGAAGAGACCATGTTGAGCACAGAGACTTGTGCCAGTTCTTTGGAAAGGTTTTGCAGCTAATCTCTATCCTGCTTTGTAACAGTCCAAGAACCCCTGCACATTTTGCCACTGCAAATTATTATTGAATCTGTTTCCCAATCTTTTTGACAGTACATGCTAATTTATAAAAACTTGCTGTGCAATTTATTTTTCTACATGCTGGCTTTGGTTCTTCTGCTAATTTTTTTTTGACCTGTGTCCCTGTGGTTACTTTTTTTTCTGCCACTGGAAATCATTTCTGCTTGTGCACTTAATTGAAACTATACATGATATTGAACATGTCTATCAATTTAACTGTTAATCATATCTTCTATGATATAGATGAAGTCCCTCATCCCTGGTACCATTCCTGTAAACCTCTGTACCTTCTCTAAGGATTTGACATTCTATCTGTAGTTTGTTGCATGTGATTGACTACAATACTCTCGTTGGGACCTTACCAGTGTTTTAAATAGATTTGGCAAAATATGTTTCTGTTAGAACTCTAGATAACAAAGTGTGAAGCTGGATGAACACAGCAGGCCAAGCAGCATCTTAGGAGTACAAAAACTGACATTTCGGGCCTAGACCCTTCATCAGAGAGCTCTCTGATGAACGGTCTAGGCCCAAAACGTCAGCTTTTGTGCACCTAAGATGCTGCTTGGCCGGCTGTGTTCATCCAGCTTCACACTTTGTTATCTTGGATTCTCCAGCAGCTGCAGTTCACATTATCCCGGTTAGAACTCTTAGGCTTTATTTATTTATAAGCAAAAGATCACTCGTAAATGCTTTTTTAGTCAAAAGAAAGACCACTTGTAGCTACAACTTTACTGTCATTTTTGTTCAATTCCCAATTTTATTAGGGTGCACATTGTATGTAATACTTGATGTTAATACTGAGACCTGATTCTGGAATTTGTAGGGATAGGAATTTGTAGGAGTAAGCCATTCAGTCCTTCAAGTCTATTTTTGTCATTGAGTTAAATCATAGTTGATCTGAGCCGATCTTCATATTCTTTGATACCCTTAACTGAAAGAAAACTTGATCTCAGCTTTGAAATTGTGAATGAATGAACCCCCTGCAGGTACTAGTCTTTGTGTGAAGGAATGCCTTAAAATCAAATATTGTGACACGGTTGTCTCATGTGCAAAATCCAAATGACTGGATGCTGTGTGTAGTCTATTGTTAATAAAACACTTTGGTTAATGTGTTGGATTGTCTTGAAATTTGATCTGCTCTGTAATCAGACCTGTTAATGACAAGAGTCTCAAGATGTTGGATTTCCACTGTCATAACATAGTGAGTGGTGTTCTGTAAGTCTGGTGGTTGACGTGGTGCTGTTTATTTGCTCATACATACGAGACATCCTCTGGTGGGCAAATTTAAAGCATAACTTATCATTCAGATGAGTTTGGTCATATAGTTGTTCTGAACCCTCTGCTTCTCTCTCCTATTTATGACGCTTCATAAAATCCAGCTGTGTAACCTGTTCTGAAATCTTCTTTGGCTGAATGTCAACATGTTTTAGTTCTGCTTACGTTCTATGAAAATCCTTAGGAAGATTCTTCGAGTCGCTTAAAAGAGTTAGATCAATAAAAGTACTGCTGCTTGTAAGGTTAAGAATTAGTGACAGCAATGCACAGCTTCACCTGACACAATAACACAACCACAATTCAAGCATGAAGTTTTTTACACCCTCAGTGTTTCCACCTGGATTCAAAGATAATCTGCATTTCTTTCACATGATACTTGATAGGAGCAGTGGTCATATCGTAAAAAGCTACCCTCAGCCTAAGTAGAGGTAATGGAATTAATTAGAGTTTATGCTGCAGTATAAACACATGGTGCCGGTGCAATTTTATCCTAAAGTGGCATCACATACGCTGGCTAAAACATTGAAGGGATTCACTGCTGTTCAGTCCTCAAGCTCCATTATTATTTGCTCCCAGAGTTAAAGAATTTCAAAATTGCTGCCACAACTCACACATGTAAGAGCAATATAAAAGAAACTCGGTGATCTTTATAGATCCACCTATCAAACCCTCCACTAGAATTCCTCTTGCCTACTTTCTGTAGAGAGATTAGGGGTGGGCAACAAATGCTGCCCTTGGCACTGGCGCCCCCATTGGCGAAGAAGACCTCCCCAGAAATGACGAGGCCTCCAAATCTCATTGTTAAAATCCCTTCACTTGCACTTGACTCTTCATTGCAACCAGGCATTCCGACAGCAGGAAATATTGTCCTCTTATTACTTGTTTACCTGCACTTTTCGAGCATTTGAGAAGAAAAGATTCTCACTAAAATTTGGACTGCATTCATTTTGTATACTTTGCCATAAAAATCCATCATAAGTCACTTTTAAAAATTGACAAGCCTTCCCTCCACAAGCTATTCAATCCACTCAGCTTGATTTCTATGTCAATACTAGATTAATGAGTTGGAACATAAAATCCAAGGATGATACCCATTTTCGATTAGGTTTTTCAGAGTTAGGTTTGTGTTTGGTCTAATGAGACTGAGAGGAATAAGTGTATATGGTTGGAGATTGGCTTAATGAAGCCTGCTTTTGCCTCATTTAAGGTATGGCTTTCAGGTTGTGCTTAAAGAGAAAACTCCTGAATAATTTAAAGTTCAACCCTTTGTTGTGGCAAACCTTATTAGAAATGCAGTGGTACTCATTGTTTCTTGTGGATTTCAAAGCTACATGGCAATGCAGTGCAGGGATCAATAAGCCTTATGCAAACAACAGTTAAGAGACATACATGCACAGCAGATAGTCTTAAAAAGGCCAAACTATGCAACAAGATCAGCAAGCAGAAAATCGAGGGTATTAATAAGTTGTTAACTGTGTGATTGCTCACACATTTGCAAACCCCATAAAATACTTTGAAGAGGCTTACCTCGTTTTTTTTTTAACCTTATCACTATAATCACCTTGCCCTATCCGTCCACCCCCCCCCCCCCATCCTGTTGCCATTCCCTCATCCCCTAGCAGCTCTGTTTGGATTTTTTTTGTGGAATGATAAACAGCAGTAACAATTAGTTTGGTCCCAACCAATAAAAATCAGAGATGCTGAGGCCATATGAACTGGAAGAATGCCACAGAGGTTTGTGGGATTGGAGGAGGTTGCAGACACAGGGAACAGCAAGGCCATAGGAACATTCAAAAACAACAGTGGGAATTTTAAAATTGAGGCATAACTTAATTACCAGTTAATGTAGGGCAGCAAACAGGGGACAATGATTCAACCGAACTTGGAGTGACTTCAGGTATTGGCTGTAAAATTTTATAAAACATCATGTATGTGATTGGCAGAACTGGGGACTTATCCATGAGTGCACTGAAGTAGTCAAATCTAGAGGTTTCAAACTTATGAATGATAGTTTATGCAGCAGTTAAGCTCTATATCACCTCAAGGAAGAACCTCTCTGTAGCGATTGGAAGGAGGGTCAAGGAAGGTCACCCTTGATTGATGCTGTTAAACTGGGCCATTCAGGGAGCCCTTGCTGCCAGATGTGAACGGGCGATGCAGAAAATCTCCTCATTTGGAGCGAGCTGGCTGGTCAGAGCCATGTACTGTGCACATGCAAATAAAAGTGACTTGGCCATGGGATATTGGCCTCTCTGCAATTATTTCCCCCTCTTACTCATTACAGAGCCCAGATATTATATATCAATGGGCTATCTGATTAAAGGGAGCATCACAGGAACGTATCACAACCTGAGTGGCATGGTAGCTCAATGGTTAGCAAAGCTGCCTCACAGCAGCAGGGACCCAGATTCAATTCCAACCTTGGGTGACTGTCTGTGTGAAGTTCACACATTCTCCCTGTGTCTGCGTGCGTTCCTTCCCCTTTCCTCCCAAAGTTCAAAGATGTGCGGACTAGGTGGATTGGCCGTGCTAAATTGCCTGTAGTGTTTGGGGATGGGTAGATTGGGTAGGCCATAGGGGGATGGGTCTGAGTGGGATGTTCTGAGGTTCGGTGTGGACTTGTTGGGCCGAAGGGCCTGTTTCCACACTGTAGGGATTTTGTGATTCTATGAGCCAATTTTCATTTGATATTTGCACATGTACGTTCCAAAAACTTTCACTAAATATCAATCAGGAGTTTGAAAAATGGATAATTTATCTCACCTAAATCCAAGAGTCATTTCTGGAGATCCATTAGGAAATGTGGCAGCTGCTGTCATCAGTTGAATGTAGTGCAGTGGATGTTACCAGTCGTGTTGACTTTGATTGTTGAACATTTGTAGCTTGTTTGAAACTCTTTCTGTCCCAATTGCTCTTGCCAGTGGCTGACTGACAGCACATTCCTTTGCAACACAGGGATGTTTAGATGGCACCTCATGAAGCTGTGACCCTCACAACACGCTAGTCCATATCAAGACATCAATCCACTAATATTCAGACCACAGTTAAAGCTCACTTTTAATCTCTTTGCCTGTGTATTCTTGAAAGGGTGAAATACAAATGTACATCTTGTCCATGCTGCTGTCTTTCTAGCCATAATGTTCACAGCCAGAGATGATCACAGGAGATTAAAGTACTGTTTATAGTGCATTTTGATCTGTTTGAAGCATTTTTAGTTCCTCACCAGATGTGAGCAGCAGTCACTGAGTTCACATTTTAAATCAACTTTTGTCATATAAAAAAATTGTAATTAAAATTTGTTAAGTATTTAGGAGATCTGGGGATTTGATTTTTGCTCTCGTCATTTTTTTAATGTAAGGAGCTCTCCAGCCAAATAGTGCAGAGCAACTTTCCAGAACTGCAAAATAATGGACAAATAATTTGCTTTCAATGGTTCGGTTAAGTGACAAATTTTGGTCAGGACTGTGGGAGAAATTCCCTTTTCTTTGATGTAAAGTGCTAGAAGATTGATTCTATCTGATTTCAGAAAACAGATAGGGCCTCAGTTTGACACGTGATTTGGAAGTTGGGACGTAGTGCAGCATTGTCATATCAACCTAGGTTGTACGCTGACTGAGATGCGAGTACCTTTAGGAAGCTCATACCTCACATAAATCATATAGATGTTTTTTAACAATACAAGCTTATGTCACGAAATGTGAGATTCAATTTTTCTATGCCATGTGTTGTGTGATATAAATGTGAAAACAATATATAAATAACATAGCATCAGTGATAATGTGAGCTGCAGATGCTGGAGAATCCAAGATAACAAAGTGTGAAGCTGGATGAACACAGCAGGCCAAGCAGCATCTCAGGAGCACAAAAACTGACGTTTCGGGCCTAGAGCTCTCTGATGAAGGGTCTAGGCCCGAAACGTCAGCTTTTGTGCTCCTGAGATGCTGCTTGGCCTGCTGTGTTCATCCAGCTTCACACTTTGTTGTATAAATAACATAGTTTTATTGCCTTTAGATCATTTTAAGTCAATTTAAGAATACTTCTCAAAGAGCATTGTTCAAATCTCAGATTCAGCTGGTGCGTTGTTTACTCTGAGTGTAATGTAACAGAAATAACTGAGTGCTAAATCATCAGAGAACTCAGAAGCTTTGAAGGTCTGTTCAGTCCTTCTAATCAAAACTAACAGGCAATAAATGTTGATCAAAGAGATTACAGTTAGGTACAGAGACATGAAGCATGACTGCTTCCTTCCATGTTTAATGAATGTGCACGTAGTCTGGGTTTGACTATAGAAGCACACTACAACTGTCGAGAGGTAACATTGCTCATGAGGGCTCAGCTGCTGAACAATGGGTATTTGGTTTGCTTGATATGACATATGTATAGCTTCCGGTCATATCTAGTAAATGTTCCAATTCTGCATTTAGATAGAAGCACTTTACACTACAATATTCAAACTAACAAATATGATATTTTTATTATATTTTCTGTGATATAACTAATTGGTTGACTTAATTTGACTTTAACTGCTTTATAATGTGCTTGTCGGTAACTTATGAATTTTTTTTGTTGTAATCAATTAAAAAGTGGTATTTGGTTTGCTACTGACTTGACTAAGTCATGAATATCCCTGACCTGAACCTAAGTTAGTAATGATTCCTTTGTTAGGCCGGCAACTGGAATACTACAATTGACCCTAGTATTTGTAGATTAAATAAAGTGCATGAGAGGAAGCAGACAAGGATGTGACAGCCAAGCTGGTACTAATGTTGCATATTTGTGGCAACAGTGTGATGGAAGACAGATTGAATAGACAAAAGAGGCATGGACCTATTGATGTGCACTCTGCTGCCTGTCTGTAATGACCTGTGGTGGATGGAGGTTATCTACCTCAAGAGCCAGAGAATGGTAAGAAAAAGATTTTTTTGCACTATGCACAGGTTACACAAGAATTTCTAAATACTTCCCTGGACAGTGCCTGTGACTTATGACTGTGGGACATCATTACAGTGGGTGGAGTGTGTCACACCCTTGCAGATATAAACCTTTTCAATCCCATGCACAACAGCTATTATATCCCTGATGAACTGAACTTTAATGTCACCTACAATAAGTGACATATTTGGAACCTGTGCATAAATAGACTTTCAAGAAGCTTAGAATGACTTAAATTGAGAACGTTCTGATACAGGTAGTTCAGGTAATGTGAGAGTTATATTTTTGTATGACCTCACACTGTAGAAATTCACGCAATAGAAAACCGCTATAGAAAATCATGTTGTAGGGAAATCTGAAGAGAAAATCGCAATACCTCTACAGCAAAAAGTTGGCATTATCCAAACAGCGTTCACTGTTCATCAATCACGACAAGCCAGTTTGCATTAGAGACACGTGTTATCGCAGAACTATCTGTAATATCTTCGAAATATTGGGAACAAATGATTTGGGTAGACTGGTGTAGAACAATATTGCATTTAATTCTTTTTCCCCCCCGTCTGCATGAGTGATTTGTTTAAATACTCAACTCTATTTTTTTGAACCTGGCTGTGCATGCAATCCCTCTATAATTTAAAGGAAACATTCCAAGGCCTGTCTTTCATGGAGACATTCTGGCTGCTGCTTAGAGGGAACATTGGTATGGAGCAAATTTCTTCTTTGAATTTCTGCAGTCTTCTCTGTTGACTTTACTCTGTTAACTTGACTTTACACATTCAGTATCTCAGGATTCCTAATATCCAGACACTAATTTCTGTAAGAGATCCCAGATTCCCAGTGGATGGAAATGTAAAACAAAACCACAGCAATGACCTGGCAGCCAGACCCTTCCTTTCCTGCAAGGTGCTCTACAAGTATCATGTATTTAGTTGGAAGAACCATTGAAACATTGAAAATTAAACAATGCTACATTATCATGCGTAATCAGTTCATAATGCCATATTGAATACTTGGGGTGTAGTGATCGCTGTAGTACTGCATCAGGTTTGTAATATCAGATCCATTAGCTCTCAGTTGACAAGTGGAGATGAATTTTACTGTCCTAAACTGTGCTCTACACTGGTGAGAGTTATGCAATGTGCTGGATTGCCATTCAGCAGCTCTTTCATTACCTGTTGTTGGTTATGCATTGTACCTTGACAAAAAGTTAGTCAGCCAACAGGATACATCAAATTATAGCCATTTTCATATTTGAACATAATGCAGTGAATGTGAAGGATCACTGTATTGTGTGTGAGAAGATAATCTTTAGCTGGATTCTGAATCGTCCAATGGACTCAAATTGTGAACTCTTGTTCTCTCCACAGATGCTGCCAGACCTGCTGAGATTCTCCAGCATTTTCTGTTTTTGTTTGAAGCTGATCTCTTGTAGCAGTGTGATCTACTCTCCAACAGTCAAGTAGCTGAGAAACAAGACATCGTGCTTTAGTGCCCACCTTTGCATTCGGTGGCCTTGTATAAGCATCAAGGAATGGAGGCAGCATGTTATCGTGCAGGTGGGTACAACAGATTACATTCGTGTTGGCATGGCATATGAACAGTATGTTACGAACCATGACATTCTTGAAAGAATTGTCAGAGTTATAGATCTGGTTTTCAGTGGTCCCTTCTGGAGAGCACGTGTGACTCATGAGAACCGCCTCC
Source organism: Stegostoma tigrinum (assembly GCF_030684315.1). Taxonomy (NCBI): domain Eukaryota; kingdom Metazoa; phylum Chordata; class Chondrichthyes; order Orectolobiformes; family Stegostomatidae; genus Stegostoma; species Stegostoma tigrinum. Next base: position 34,539,762 of record NC_081374.1, read on the forward strand.
CTAGCCTGTTCTTCCTCTCACCTATCGCCTCCTCCCACCTCAAGCCACACCCCCATTTCCTTCCTACTAATCTCATCCCGCCCTCTTGACCTGTCCATCCTCCCCGGACTGACCTATCCCCTCCCTACCTCCCCACCTACACTCACCTCTGCTGGCTCCATCCCCGCCTCTTTAGCTTGTCTGTCTCCTCTTCACCTATCCTCTCCACTATCCATCTTCGATCCGCCTCCCCCTCTTTCCATATTTATTTCAGAATTCTCTCCTCATCCCACTTTTCTGATGAAGGGTCTAGGGCCAAAACGTCAGCTTTTGTGCTCTTAAGATGCTGCTTGGCCTGCCGTGTTCATCCAGCTCTACACTTCGTTATCTCGGATTCTCCAGATCTGCAGTTCCCATTATCTCTAGGATAAAACTTGTACATGGCTGATTTACTGGGAAACAATTTGTTGACATTAATTTCCAGGTGTATGCTTGTACAGTTAAATCCCAAAATGAGTTAATATATTGTTGAAAGGCAAACGAAAAGAACAGATAATAAATTAACAACCACCAAAGGGTTGAATATAATTAACATATAACTCTCTCAAGTTAAAATGCATATAATTTCATTCAGTTTAACATTGAATAGAAAATTCACAGAATAGCACTTCATCTTCAAAATACAAGGTTAAAATATTTATTGATTTCAGTTGGAGTGTGATTGTAAAAGGTACTTGACCCAAACAAATCTGCCAGAGACCAAATTAATTTAATAAATGTGTGCTTTGATAGATTTCATGGCAAAATGAAAATAATACAAATGGCACTAAAAGCACAAAATATGACTCCATTAAAATGCTTGGGGAAAAGAACAGCTGCTATTAGGATCAGGCAAAAGTGCGCCAATTATAATTCCTGAGAAGGAATAATGAGGTTATCATGTGATGAAATAAGGCAGAGCAGGAGCCATATTTAGAATGCATACTACTTTATTTACATTTGGAAAAAAAGAAACATTCTAAATTGCAACAGGCAAAATGTGGAGAACCAAGGTAAGAAGTTCAATTCATCTCCAAATGAATAAATTCACAATATATTAAAATACTAAAGTCAATTTTGTCAATCACAAATGAACCATGAGTAAATGTAATTTTTGTAAGATGGCTCTGTGTCAATGTGACTCAGCATTAAATATGTGAAGACAACTAATCAAATTCAAACACCTTCTATCGAGCTAACTAGTTCGAATTATGCAATGCACTGCTCCCTGGTTCAAAAGGTAAGAGAGAGAGCAGAGTATCATCTTTTCTTTATGTTGATTGATGACATTTCCAAAGCTTGTCGAGTTAGGTATAGCTGCTCTTACACTGAAAGCAGAGAAATGAGGTCCTGAGGCCAAGTAGGTTATCTTTCATAAAGACCAAAAGAACTGCGGATGCTGTAAATCAGGAACAGAAACAAAGTTGCTGGTAAAGCTCAGCAGGTCTGGCAGCATCTGTGAAGGAGAAAACAGAGTTAATGTTTTGGGTCTGGTGACCCTTCCTCGGAACTGGTTATCTTTCATATATCTATTCTACGTATACCTGAGAAGGCAAACCATTTTTTTTTGTGGTACCATTCTGGGACAGCGTGTAAAAGTCCACAAGAGCTGGGCACACTCCACAAGACCAAACCTGTGACTTTTTAACTGTATGCAGTGCATCTCTGCCAATGACAACAACCCCATCCATAAAAGTGGAGAAGGTAGAATTAAAAATAAATATTTGTATTAAATACTGGTTTATGATTTATTACTCATTACTAGATTTTGTTTAACTGGGCCTCCATTTTGCATATTAATTCTTAACCACAGCTGCCTTTGATGCCGAAGTTCACTGTAAGGTAAGGATGGCAATTCCAAGTATGCAGTGTAATTGAGATCAGGAAGTGATGTTTGCGAAGGACTGACTAGTGCGCATACAATGGCCTCTAAATGTTTTGGTCTCACATTATCACCCTATCAATGTGGCATCTGGCATGATTATTCACTGTTGACAATTCCGTGAGATGTAAGTTTTTTATATTTACTTGCTTGTGGGACGTGGACACCATGCGCTGGCCAGCATTTATTACCTGTCCCCAGTTGCCTGTGAGAGAATGATGGTGAGCTCCCTTCTGAACTGCTGCAGTCTACGTGCTCTAGATTGATCCCCAAAGCCCTTATGGAGGGAATTTCAGGACTTTCGTTTTCCAGGTCAGGCAGTAAGTAGCTTGTATGGATCTTGCAGGTGTTGGTGCTCCCATGTAAATACTGTGCTTGTCTTTTTAGATGGATACTATTATGCATCTAGAAGGTGCTATCTAAGGATCTTTGGGGTGAATTTTTTTAGTGCACTGCATCTGCTCTGAGCATTAGTGGTGCAGTGAGTAAATGTTTGTGGCTGTGGTGCATTATTTCAAAGAAAGAAAGCATTGGATGAATGGATCTTTAGAGAACTAGGCCATCCTTTGCAACCATGGTCAGTAAGTCAATTAAAATTCCATAAGAAACGATACCCTGGATCCCTTATGATCTGCCTGTTGCTTTTTGATTGCTATTTCCACCTTTCAGAAACATATCCCATGAAGCTTTGTGCAAGGTAACACAATGTGCAAAGGAGAAATGCCATAATGCTTCAAATGTGTAAGAGACCATTTCCAACAAAAGTTTACGCAATTGTCATTGTTTGTCTAAAGAAATGTGTCGAAAACTGAAAAACAGACTAATATTTCACCTTTGCTCTTAACATCAGTATGCTTAGTCTTCATTTGCACTGATAAAATCAGAGTTGGGTGACTGCATTGATTTAGTTGGCAGTCTCTTCCTGGTGGTGGCTTTTATTAAGAGGGTCCTTCACCTCCAATAACCCATTTGACATTTAGTGCATCTTTTGTAATATGATTTGCAGAGCCAAAAAGAACAGTGCTGCCTACATCTCTTCAATGTCATCATGGAAACAATTAGTTTATTTTCCTGTCACTACCTCAAGCTCCTTTTTTAATCTGAGTTTACGAACCTTTGCAGATTTTCTACTTGCTGAGCATGTTTTCTCTTGACCAAACTATGGCCAATATTTAGAGTCACTGAGGTGGGCAGCACGGAAATAGATCCTTTGGTCTATCTCGACAATGCCAACCAGATGTCCTATATAAATCTAGTGCCATTTGCCTGCATTTGGCCCATCTCCCTCTATACCCTTCCAATTCGTATACCCATCCAGATGCATTTTAAATGTTGTTATTGTACCAGTCTCCTCTACCTCTGGCAGCTCATTCCATAACACACCACTCTCTGCATGAAACAGTTGCCCCTTAGGTCCCTTTTATATCTTGACCTTCACCTTAAACCTATGCTCTCTAGTTTTGGACTCCCCTAGCCTGGGAAAAGACCTTGCCTATTCACCCAATCAATGCCTGTCATGATTTTATAAACCTCTATAAGGTCACCTCTTAGCTTCTGATGCTTCAGGAAAAATAACCCTAGCTTCTCCTTAAATCTCAAACCCTCCAACTCTGGCAACACCTTTGTAAATTTTTTCTGAACCCTTTCTAGTTTCACTATGTCCTTCCTATAGTCCTGTACAGCCACAACATGACCTTCCAACTCTGATACTCGACACACTGACCAATAAAGGCAAGTGTACCAAACACCTGCTTCACTATCCTGTCTACCTGTGACACCACTTTCAAGGAACTATGAATCTGCACTCCAAGGTTACTTTGTTCAATGACACTCCCTAGAATCTTACCATTAAGTATATAACTCCTGCCTTTCCAAAATGTAGCACCTCACATTTATCTAAATTAAACTCCATCTGCCACCCATTGGCCCATCTGATCAAGATCCTGTTGTACTCTGACGTAAGCTTTTTTGCAGTCCAGTACACCTCAATTTTAGTGCCATCTGCAAACTTACTAACCATATCTCCTTTGTTCACATCCGAATCATTTATATAAAATGACAAAAAGCAGTGCACCCAGAACCGAACCTTGTAGCACACCATTGGTCATAGGCCTCCAATCTGAAAAGCCATCCCCCACCACCCTCTGTCTTCTACCTTTGGGCCAGTTCTGTAGCACATTAAAATTAGAGGATCGTTGTAGGCTGCAGTATTTGTTTACACCGCATGTATCTCACAAGTGCACCCGCTTCCTGGCGTGGTATACTTTAGTTTCAAGTTGTTTCCATTATAACTTACAATATGTATATTTTAGAATATTGCCTAGTCTATCACAGCCGAATTACACAAGCTAATGAGCAAGTCCTTCAAGTGGATCAAAATGCTCTCTGACATTCTTTCATCTGCATTGTTCTTTCGGGTAGTAAAGCCCATATAATGTCTATATTAAAGATTTAAGCATATTTTACAAAATAATGTTGAATCTTATGATTTGTTGATTGTTGAGACTGTTTAATGACTCTTGAAAGCCAGAAGATCTAATTTCTAACATTTAATAAGCAATGGGGTGAAAAGTGAAATGTACTAGTGGAATGAAAGGCAGATTGAAAACTAATTTCCTCAATTTAAACCCGAAAAGGAATAAGTGAACAAAAGGAGAGAAACATAAAATAATGATCAGTTGGAGAGGATTACACGATACTGATATCAGCATTTAACAAATCTATACTAGGCAATGAGGGTAATTTTCCAAGCATGAGCTAAATCATGTGGAAAACTGTCTTTGTGAAATGATTTAAGGTAATTTTTTTTAGTACATGCAAGTACATTAACCATTGCATATTTATGTAATTATGTAAAATAATGAGTTGTCCTTGTGCTCGGATTAAATGCAAATTGCCTTCTTTTCAAAGCACTTCCCGGAGATTATGGAACAAAACATTTTGTACTAAAATTCATCCTTTAGCAATAAAAATTCTGTATTTCCAAAGAGGCTAAATGAAGCAGATGGATTCAAACATAGAAAGGACTGCCAGCAGTGAGACAACCAGGTGGAAACCATTGGCAGCAGATGAAGTGAGAGTTTAATTTTAGCTACAAACTGAGAGTGGAGGAAGTACGCTGCAAATAACCCACAGGAGGAAACTATAGCATTCTATATCACTGCAAGGTCATTGGCTAAACATATGGATGATAATGGAATAGTGTAGGTTAGATGGGCTTCAGATTGGTTTCACAGGTCGCCGCAACATCGAGGGCCAAAGGGCCTGTACTGTACTGTAATTTTCTATGTTCTGTGTTCAACATTGCTTATATTCATGGCGAGGAACTGGTTGGAAAAGTCAATAATTCAATTCTACATGATGTTGTGCAACAGTGGAAGATGACATTGTAAAACCTTCAATATTTATGTCAAGAAAGAGCTTGGGAAGCTCAATAGGATCCCCAATCATTGTGTTTTGTTGGTTTTAGAGCAGGATTGAGATTTAACTGCCCAGAGAAGAAGAGTTTTGTTTAATTATAGCATGTTTGCTTGTAAGTTTTAAAAAAAATGTTTGTTCAATCCCATTCTACCCCAGAAATATGGGCAGTTAGGACCCAGTGATCTCACAAGGCAAGGGAGGTCAAAAATAACCAAATAGCTTGTCAAGGCTGGACTTACCGAAGCCACAGTAAACAAATTAAATGGGCCATATATCGTTTACTTTTGTTTCGTTGCACGCTTTTTATCTGGGCAGATTGATACCAAATAAAACAAATGAAGAACTGTAAGGTGCTGGAAGTCAGAAACAAAAACTGAAATTATTGGAAAAACTCAGCAGGTTAGCAGCATCTGTGGAGAGAAAAACAAATTAACATTTCATCTCCAGTGACCCTTCGCTGTAAGGGGTCACTGGACCCGAAACGTTAACTCTGCTTTCTCTCCACAGATGCTTTTGGACCTACTCAGGTTCTAGCAATTTCTGTTTTTCAATGTTGGCTGGATTGATAGCCTGGCAGAGGCTGGAAAGGTTTATTCCTCACCATGGGATCGTTCAGCACAGTCTCCGGCAATTGGGAGGGGAGTCGTAAACAAGTGCGATATCAATCCATGTTTTAAACAGTACGACCCTTAATAATAAATTAGTTTCTGTATCCACTCCAATCAAACTCTAAGCTGCATATTTAAGAAGTCCTAGTATTGTCACGAATGGGCTGGGAATCAAGAGAGAGGTGTAGTGCAGTGTGAGGATAAGTCATTTGCTCTGTGAGGGCTTCATTAAAGTATGTGAATGCAGTATCCCATGGAGGATACTAACATGTCATAAAATTATACTCACTTGCAGTGTAAGAGTTGGGAGCCTTTTTATGAAATTACCTCTAATGTGCCTGATTATAAAGAACATTCATAGAAATATAATCTTGTCAGTTACAGATTGGCTTTTTTTTCCTGAGGATTTCAGAGATACTGAATGATGAATGTACACTGTGACATTTTAAGAACGCCTCCTCTAATTTACCCTTTCAAATGTACTTACCTTAGAATCTTGTATGAGTTGACTAAGGGTTTTTCCTGAATTGTAACATAATTGATGCTGCCATATTGCAGAGCTGGAACTGAAATGTTAAATGAACAGTTGGACTGTACAAAAATTAAATATGTCCAAGTCTTTGAAGGAAGGTTTCAAAAAACTCTTCTGAAAGAGAATAAATCAGAAATGCGTTCTCCTCTGAAAGACTGTTAGATAGCCATCTGTAGCTCAGGTTGGAGGTTTTAAGCTAAAATTGATTGATTAAAATAGGTGGAAGTGATTGCCAAGCAAGATCACCATTTATCAAGTTCATCACAAAGTTATTCAATGGGTTTATCTTACAATTCTTTTCCAATGAATAGCTGATTTCTTTACATTGTGAAAATTGCTGTATTTTATTAGTATTTTCTGAAGTCACAGCCAATAGTTTAAACTGTATTAACCACAAAGAAAATGCATCACTTTTACTGTTTTCACGGCTTCACTACATAATTTTATTTTCACTTTATTTCACCACTCATGAAAATACTTATAAAACACTTGTTTTATATATGGACTGGTCTAGTTACTGATTAACTAAAAGAAAAAAAGGTAACAAAGAGAATAAATAATTCTCTTTTCTTGCAAATAAGCCTAATGAAAAATGTTGCTTTTTGTATGACCTCTGAATTGTAGATGATTTTTAAATCAAATTATTAAGATTATTGTTCTGAGTAAGAAATGCACATTGATAACAACAGTTAATGAATTAACATAATTGTGAGCCTAATCGTATGAGGTTCTGCATTTAAATTCTATTTGGATGTCTCTTCCAGCAATTATGGCATGTCTCTACTCAAGCGTGACTATTTTCTGACTCTGGCAGGTGTCTGTAGAATCTGTTTCCACTATAGTATATTCTCTACTGTAAGGTAGCATATCTCTCTTTGGTACAGATTGATGCTGCTCTCTCCTCGAAGTCTATGACTCTTGATGTTGCTGCTACACCTTCGGTTACATTGCTGCGCCAATGGAAAATGCATTCTAGGGAGCCCACACCTTCTTACATTCGCTGTACATATTCACATCTTTCATCTTGCAGGTAGCTTTCATCCATCCCTCAGAATGTGGTCCAGATCATGTATCAATAGTGACAACTCCTCAGAAGGGCTTACTCCCCTGAGGGTGCACCATCACAGGACTCAGGCAAACCATTCTCCAGTTCAGATGCACCCCAGTGCTGGGGCCGGTAATGCAGATAGTTGGGCTTTCACTTGTTGGCCCATATTTCACACAAGAAGAGGAGCAGATGTTGGAGTCAGGAGCAGCAATGGTGAGCCTGTGTCAGAGGGCACAGGATCCTTCAAGCTGTTAGCTGGGTACAGGTGCTATACCTCGGGGCCATTGACAAACAGAATACTTCTGCAGCAGTCACTGGCAAAGTACAATGTGCTGATAGGATCCCCAAGCACAGTGCAAAGCTACAGAGAGATTGGACATATCCATCTCAGGCATGAGTGGCAGGATATCATAGGGCTTTGGAATGATGACTGCATCCATGCACAGAGCAACAAATTCAACAAATATGTTACTGCGTGTAGCTCTTCTCCGTTGGCTTGCAGATTATGAATATCACCTTAAATAAGATGAATAGCATCCTAAAATTAGCCCATCATCTCTCCGCTATTCTGCAACAAAATATTCAGATTGCCAACAGGGAAATGTGGTTAACCCATTAGTTGGATGATGTGAAATCACCAACTAATGTGAGTTCAAGAGCCATGAAGTAATGCTCCAGTTGTACAAATCCCTGGTTCGGCCAGATCTGGAGTACATATTTGCCCCAGTCTGCCATGTTCAGGGCAAATGTCAGCAACTGTGTGAGGCAGCTCCGCATTGGTAATGTTTGTCCAGGCGCACAAGAGCCTTTTAAAGATGGTGCCAGTGTACTGGATGTAATTCAATCCTTGGTCTCCAGTGTGTGGTGTGTTGCTCCAGGAACAGTGTGTAATAACATGGGTTAGAAACAGGGTGAGTTGCTCACCAGGGAAGCTCAATATCAATTAAAGTGGTGAGTTTGGTAAGATATGGTGAACAAATTTGCCCAGATCCGACTCCACCAATCTCAATGTGACTTGTCCTTTGCAAAAAAAAGAGTTTGCAGTGTTTTGTTACTAAATTGGAGAAAGACCAATACAGCTATCTTCTGGAGATCTCCTTACTTCTCTTCATCTGTTTCAATCCCCTCACAGAGTCTGTGTTAAACAGCAACCTGACCACTCAGAGGCTTGTTACTTTGGGGAGCTCTCTTGAATCCATAAAATGTGGTGCCAATTTGTATGGGCTCACAGACTCCAAAAGTTATCATTGTTTGATAAGTTAGCTTCCTTTGGAAAACAACACCCTCTAATTTTCCTTGCTTTTAAAGCAGTGCCCATCCTTTTCATTTTCAGTCTACAGGCCAAAGGATGTGGTCCCTTACAATATGCTGATGTCACCACAGAGATGAATGGACAATAATCAGGAGTCAGTTAATGTTCCCCCTTTTCAAAATGGGTGGATTAGAACAGTGGGTCAGATGTTTTTTATTTGTTCATGAGATGCAGATATCAGTGTCTTGACAAGCATTTCTTACCCATCGCTACTTGCTCTTGTGTTCCAGGATTTTCACCCAACAGGAGGGAATGGTGATAAGGTTCCAACTCAGGATGGTGTATTATTTGGAGGGGAACTTACAGATGGTGGTGTTTCCATGCATCTTCTGTTCCTCATGCTCCTAATTGGTAGAAGTCATGGGATGGAAAGGTGCTGTTAAAGGAGTTTTGGTAAGTTGTAGCAACATATCTTGTGAATGGTGCACAGTGCAGCCACTGAGTGTTAATGGTGAATGGGCTGCATTGTCCTCGATGGCATCAAGCCTAATGAGTGCTGTTCGAGCTACACTCATCCGTACCAGTGGAGCGTATATACCATCATACTGCTGACATGTATCTTGTAATTGGGGACAGGCGCTGAAGAGTCAGGAGCTGAGTTACTCATTGTAGGATTCATAGCCTGGAACATGTTCTTGCAGCCATATATTTATATGACTGGTTCAGTTCAGTTTCAGGTCAGTCGTAACCTCCAGGATGTTAATAATGCAGGATTCTGCAACAGTAATGTCATTGAACATCAGGGTGAGATGGTTATATACAGTCTTGTTGGAGATGATTATTTCCTGGCACTTATGTGGCAAGCTGTCACATGGAGTGAAATGAATTGGCTAAAGACTGGCATTTGTAATGTTGGAACCTCAGGAGGAGGCTGAGATCGATCATCCACTCGACATTTCTGGCTGAGGACTGATGCAAATGTTTCAGCCTTGTATTTTGTACTAATGTACTGGGCTCCCCCATCATTGTGGATGAGAATATTTGAGAATTGACCTCTTCCTATTAGTAATTTAGTTGTCGACCATCGTTTGCAACTGTGTGTCTGAGGACTGCAGAGTTTAGATCTAATTTGTTGGTTTGAGATTTCTTAGCTCTGTCTGTTGCTAGCTACTTCTATTGTATAGCATATAAGTAGCCTCCTGTTTTGTAACCACCAAGCTGTCACTTCAGTTTTAGGTCCACCTGGTGCTGCTCTTGGCCTGCACTCCTGCACTCTTCATTCAATGGTTTGTGCAGTGGTGGTAATGGTACTGTAGGTGATATCTCAGGTCATGCAGATACCAGTGTAGGTGGATACAATTCTATGCATGCTGATGGCCCACACTGCCTCATGCAGGTCCCATTTGGAGTTGTTGGACCTGTTGAAATTTTAAAGATCCAGACGGGCCTCTATTTTTAGGTTTAATTAAGGTGAATCTTGGGGTACCGAGCCAACCCACATGCAGTATGTGGTGTTGCAAGTTAATTATTTTCCTGGGCTGGCAGACTTGCAGCTTTCACAATGGTTAGCTGCATTTCTCAGGTCTCTGAAAACCTGGCAGTACAAAGGAAGCAAGGACAGCTTTGTGAGAGACTGCACAAGCGCACACACACACACACACACACACACACACACACACATGCGCTCGCTCTCGCTCTCGCTCTCTCTTAGCTTCTTCTCTGCATCAAACTCACTACATTATCAGGGATTGAATCTCACACTGTGATCTACTTCAGAGTCTTCCTTGTGGAACTGCATGAACGCTGAGTTGCTATCATGATATGCAGAAGAAATGTGTTCAGGTCAGAAGGCTCATTCTGCGAAGTTAAATCTCTGCAAAATATGGACTCAATTTCCCCATCTGAAATTCTAACCCCCTCCCACCTCTGCATCCCCAGCACCAACACAGCAACCCACTTGTGTTAATATATACCCCTATCTGCTGCCCTTCTTGATATTAGCTGATACAGCAGAGACAAGGGTCAGATTTAACATTAATAGCACTCTGCTTAATAGCACTCTGACTAATCCCAATAACCACCAAGTAACTGGGGGAAATTGACCGGTGCTTAAAGACATTTTACCTTCTCTCCACCTAATTGCTATGTAATAGGATTCATAACCATTTTATTCAGTAAGTGAATGATTTTGATTGATCATCCATTGAATTGGCTAACAATTTAGCGGATTGAAATATGTTCCTATGATTGACTCAACAATTTGCCAAACATCATAATATTAGTATTTCTTGGGGCTAATCATATCATGGCGCCTGCTCTGCTCAGGCAAGCTCATTGAACCACACAAGGGATTTCTGAGGATTTACTTTAAAGGGAAACAAAATGACAAGACAACTTTTAAAAATCCCTTCATCTTCCTTACATCATTGCATTTTGGCTCATTTTTTACAAAAATATTGTGTAAGTGAGAGGCAAAAATGATTACACCAGACTGTTTCAATGTTATGACTTTTAACTATAATTACATTGATTCCAAAGAACCATATTGCAATATCAAAGCACTAAGATTACAGTGTGGCACCAATGCACATTTTTAGTAGTCAGGCACATGTCTGACAAGATTAGTTAAGGAGATAAAAGTTCAGAGTTTCCAGTGTTTTTGTTGTTAGTTTTGCTGTTATTACCATTATACATCTTAAGATTTGAGGTCATCATCATCTCCCCCCAGTGTCAGAACTGTCAGAAACAAAGTCCCTGATTTTAGTTAATTGATGTATTAATTTGCCAATGGCAAATATGTAAAAATGCCTCCTGGTAATTCATTGCTTTCTGTAGTTTGCTTCCCCTAAACAGGAGAGATCTGTATGTTGCCCCCTTTCTCCCACCTCTGGCTCAGTGGATATTAAGCATTGGTGGGTGAATATGGTGAATGTAAACTCATACTTTGTTGCTATGGCCAAGCATGTCCAATTATCACTGTGGTCCACTACTTGAACAAATGCAAGAATAAGCCTGTAATGTTAAATTCAGCTGGACAAAAACAGAAAGAGAATTTATTCAGCTTGTTGTAATGATAAGATCATAAAATTGTAAGAAATAGGAACAGGAGTAGGCCATTCAGCCCATCATGCCAGCACTGCTAGCCAGTGTAATTATTTCAGATTGCAAACTTAACCCCACTTTATCTGCCTGTCCTTCAAATTCCTTGCCTCCTTTATAGATTCAAAACATACTTCACCCAGCCTTGAATATATGCACGGATCCCATTTCCATTGATCTTTCTAGAAGAGAACTTTAAAGATTGTGGTCTGAAACTTACTATATTTTGGCTGTGGCAAGTTTATTGAGTTTCCCTGAGGGTATTTCTCCATGAGGTTCTTAATCTTCCTTGTTGTATGATCGCAAAATTCACAGCATTAACTACTATCCATTAACTATAGCACCTCTCTAATCCACTGCTAGCTTAATTCTACTGCTCACCACAGCTGGAAAAACACACCACTCTTCAATTATCTCAGAATAGACTGGCATCCCTGATAAATACTCTCCAAACACCCAGCCAATGGCTGGCATTCCAGAGTTTCCCTTCATCGGCACTGTAATGGCACAGTAGCCCCAGACGCAAGCTGATCTCAGCACAAGGCTGACACTCCCTGGCGCATTCAGCTCCTTTTTCCTACCCCAGGCCTGATGTCCCAACAATACAGTTTACCTGGCTTTAGCTATATTCCATTTTTCATCAAGTCACAGTCACTCTGACCCCAGTGTCTGTGATACACCAGCATCTTATTGTTATCCAACAGGGACCAAGCATTCAGACAATTCCACAGATGATTCTTTTATTTATAGCCACCAAACATTAACGCAAACAAATTCAGTAAAGATTACCCCCCACACTGTAAACACAATACTGCAATGGTGACCCGTCACTATTTTACAATCCACAATTGTTTGCTGCACGTAGCTTTCATCTACTGGAACCTAGTTCAGTTCTGAGGAAGGGTCACTGAACCCACAAAGTTAACTCTGATTTCTCTCCACTGATGCTGCCAGGCCTGCTCTGTCTTTCCAGCAATTTCTGTTTTTGTTTCCCATCTGCTGAAACCTGGTATCAATCTTGTTGTAGTGCCTGATGCAGCTGAGCTCTGTCACATAGAAGGAGAGCTCCCTCCTCCTCAATGTCCTGATCCACCCATCAGACAATTGTTCCCATTCACTCCATTCCTCAGCATCCAACACAAGGCAACATTGCCTCCTCCCATTGTGCATGCCAGGATGACACAATGCACTTGCTGAGAATATATTGCAGTGTTCTAATCTGGCAAACTGTGTTTTAATTGAAATATGATGTAGCTGTGTGCTAAAATGGTTTTAAATGTTTGTTGTGATCAACTGAGGAAATTTTGAAAAAAGAACAAAATCATTCCTCTTCACCAGGTCATAATAGGGTCAAGATCCATTTCCAATATCCCCTTTCATAGAACAGTATAGCACAGTACAGGCCCTTCAGCCCACGATGTTATGCCAAACCTTTACCCTAATCCTAACGTCTATCTAATCTCCACCCTGACCTTATACTATCATCCATATGCCTACCTAGTAGCCACTTAAATGCCGTTAATGAGGCCAACTCCACATCCCGACCACTGAGTAAAGAACCTACTTTTGACGTCTGCCCTGTATCTGCCTTCACTCACTTTAAAACTATCCCCCCTTGTAACAGCTACCTCCACCCTAGGAAAAAGTCTCTGGCTGTCTACTCTATCTATACCTCTGATCATTTTGTACACCTCTATCAAGTCACCTCTCATCTGTTGTCGTTCTCAAGAGAAAAGCCCTGGCTCTCTTAAACTTTCCTTGTAAGACCTTCCCTCCATTCCAGGCAGCATCCTGGTAAATCTCCTCTGCACCTTTTCCAATGCTTCCACATTTTTCCTGTAATGAGGCGACCAGAACAGAAAAGCAATGGGCCAAAGCAAGAATCCAATGAAAACTACAGACTGACCATTATTGTGTAGATGACATCAATGTATCATTGAACGATTGAGGATTGTGAAAATAAACCATCTTATTTTGTAATTTTGGACTCATTATACATAATATTTTCCTCTGACTACAGTAGTTCTTTCCACTCCTGATGTTGGTATATTTTTGTTTATGTTTTGTTTGAATATACTTGCATGTGCGTGGGAATTCTAAACAGGGTAAAGTTTAATACAAATAAATTTGAAGCCCTGTTCTTTTATTGTTCTTGTTAAAATTGGCGTTTTTTTAAAGACCATAAGACATAGGAGCAGAAATTAGTCCATTCGGCCCATCGAGTCTGCTCTGCCATTCAATCATGGCTGGTAAGTTCCTCAATCCCATTATCCTGGTTTCTCCCCATAACCCTTGATCATCAAGAACCTATCTGTCTCAGTCTTAAATGTACTCAATGACCTGGCCTCCACGGCCTTCTATGGCAGTGAATTCCATAGATTCACCACTCTCTGGCTGAAGAAGTTTCTCCTCATCTCTGTTTTAACAGTCACTGAAGAAAATTGGTCTGCTTTTGCAATTCAGAGACAAATTCAAAATCACATCACATTTGTTTTGAGTCCTGGAGTGAAACTTGGTGGGTTGTGGCAGTGTATAGCCGTCAGATAAGGAATACTCCACTGCAGGGGTTTCAATGGTCGGCAAGTTGTCAGCACTTAACCATTTGAAATCAAATGGAACCAATGAATTTTTGATTGTGACTGTGACTGTAGAGTGCATTTCTCCGGAGATGAAAGTAAAAGGGGAAAACAAAATGATAAGTGTGCTTGTGCTTCTTTTTAATTGCTATTTATTTGTGAGAGCTTACAGCCTTGATAAAAAGAATCTGAAACATTTACTCGTCTCCTCTCCCTGGAGATGTTTCCTACCCCAGCTGAGTGCAAGTCACCAGTGCATTGTCTTTTCATCTTAATTGAAATTTTATTGAGTCTGGTTCTTGCTATCCGTCAATGTCTTTTAAACAACTGGCCAGTCTAGAAAGAACTTCTTCAAAAGCTAAATTTGAAGCCAATTTTGTTTTGTTGCCTACTGCAGTAGCCTGCTGATTCCTGTGCATTGGTATTTCGAAGGAAGACATGGCCAGCTGACATGAAGCTTTGACCTAATTTGTTTCTCCGTTCTAGCAGCAACAAGAGCAAAGCGATAAATGTAACTGCCACTGTTTAAAATTGCTCATACATCCAAAGAATTTTGGCCATTCCATTAACAAAAAGCCAGAGGGCCCTGGTTTCAGCTGAAGCCAATTTTAAATCATATTCACCATGTTTACCTGAAAAAACAAATATATGTGACCCAAAGTTCTCTATTTAATGCAGGCACAGAGAGCCTAAAATTAGCAGGGGAGGAGTTAACACATTAACAACATAAACTTATGTAAGGCAATATGTGATGTTGAAAACATCTGATATAACAGTGGTTAGCAGTTCTCACTTTCCAAACATGCATCAGCTTGCAGACTCTAAGTATACCATGCCTTTGGCTATTCGGGGAGAATGCATTGTAAAGTATACTGAATATTATGCTTGTAAAATCTTTATTACTACAGTTAATTAAAAAAAAACTCCTGCTCGTGTTTCCCATCCCAAAGTGAAAATTCAGCTCTGAAAATTAAAACACGAACAAAAACAAAAAACAAAAGAAATTCAGGCATCAACCAATTAGGAAGGCAAATGATATGTTGGCCTTCATTGCAAAGGACCCAAAGTGCAAGGATGAGAAAGTTGTGTTTAAGACTTTGGGGAGAATATACTTGGGGGAGTAATGTCAAAGGTCCCTGATGCAGGGTGTTTAGAGGTATTTTCAGCAGTGCTGGTGTAAAATAAAATGGATCATTAACACCCTGCCTTTCTTGTCCCTCCTGAGCCATCTCCTATAATATGATGGGTAATATTAAGATATTATGCAGCCACACAAACCTTGGACCTACTAAGGCCCTTAGGTGACCAATCGATGACCAGTGAAGGGCTCCTTTACCAACCACTTCCACAATAACATATGTAGCTGGGGAAGATAGGGTTAAACCACCACTTTTTCATCTCAGGTGAAAAGGTGGGAAAGAATAAGAACTACCTCATTTAAAGAGGACACCCCATGCCCCGGCAAAATGTTACCAGCCCCCTTTTCGCCTTCCCCTTAACTTTTCCCTCAGGATCCCAATCACACAGGGCACCAAAATCTCCAGTAACCACATTGCCTCCGTTCTTCTTAGAACTGCTCGTAGTCCCAGCAATGGTCATTAGGGGAGAGGTCTCATACTGCTGGTCCTATTCAGCTAATTAACCAGCCGTTCACAAGGAAAGATTTTAATTTGGTGAAGCCCAGAAGTCTCACAATGCAGAGACAAATCAGAATTTGTGGTTGTTTTGTTAAAGTCAGGTCCAGCATGATATTGTCATTGTGGTACCCTGGGATGGGGGCGGGCAGGGTCTTTTGATAGAATGCTATGCAAACTGGCCATCTTAAAATTCAGTCTCTGGATTTGCCATCGTCATCATTGGATGTCATTTAATTCAGAGATGATTTGTACTCAGAAACAATAGTTTCTGCAAAATTTAAATAGATATGTCAAAAACCTGTCCTTATATCAGGTAGTTAGGGTGTGGAATGCACTGCCTAGAGAAGTGGTGGTGGCAGGTTCTTTGGAGGAATTCAAGAGGGAGTTGGACTTTTTTTGGTTAGTAATGGATACAAGGATATGGGGGACAGGCAGAAGATTGGCACTAGATAATAGAGCCAGACGAGATAACAGATCCAGACTAGATAATAGAGTAGGTGCAGATATAATGGGCTGACGAGCTTCCTTTGGCCGTGTAAATATCCTGTTATTCTGTGAATTGTCAGATTACAAACTGAGTGACATGACCATTATACCATCACCTCCCCTTGTCACCAGGTGAGATGGACGTTGACTCTTCTATCATGCTTCCAAAGGGAGCTAAACCATTCCCTGACCAAAGCAGAGATTACATCATGTAGGAGCTGAGCCAGAGGGCATGGAAGGGACTTCTGTTGATTAACTGAGAAGGTCAGAGTGGAGTTGCACTGTTGACTCTAGTTTATTTTCTGTTGTTTTGCCCATCCCAGATTATATGGATGGAGGGTGGATTGGTGACAATGGGGAGATTTGGGGATGAAAGATATGTTTACTGTGATGACATGGTGCAGGCATAATGAGCAAGCAGGTTTATTTCTGCCCATCACGTTATACGCTGATGTAAAGCTGCAATGAGTATAAAATGATGTGCACAAATCAGTTTATTTACTAATGTAAACCATTATGGGAGCTCTTTTTCTGGAGCATGGTATGAAGGAGATATTTAAAAAAAAGAGTTCTTCTTCCTCTGAAGTTTTTCACCACCAGCCATGCTGCAGGAAGGTGGTCAGAAGGATGATGGGGTGGCCATTTCTGTCCTAAACCAGTGGTTGCAAATAAATCCAAATCTCTGCTTTGCCAGTTGTGGAGCAAGTTCAAGGGTATGTCAATCACATGCTGTATACACATCCTAGCAGGTCTGAAAACTTATACCAAAGCATCTTTTTCTTTTCTTCTCTGTACAGCCCAAATTGTGACTCTGCATCAAAACATACCAATTACTGAACTAATAGCACAGCTACGTGCTTCCTCTGAAAGCTATAGATGGCAAACAAGAACAAAAATCTCCTGTAATAAACTGCAATAGAAATTACCTTCAACCTGTCAAACTTAGATAGTTCATTGTATTTTGAAAACAAAATGCTTGAGAAACTCAGCAGGTCTGGCTGCATCTGTGGAGAGAGAAACTGTTACTGTTTCGAGCCGAATATGACTTTTTTAGAACTGAAATACAGTCATGCTGGACTTGAAACATTAACTCTAATCTCACTCTACAGATGCTGCCACATCTGCTGAGTTTCTCCAGCAATTTCTATTTTTACTTCAGATTTGTAGTAGTTCACCTTAATCTGCTTTTGAAACCTGGCTTCTCAAACTGTGATCATTTATTTCTAGATTTTTGTCATGAAAGCATCAGGGAGGAAACCTGTAAAAGGAGCCATTACCACTAAGAGACAGCAAGAACATTTCAACGCCCCACTTCCACTTGCTGAGCGACATGTCCATCCTGGGCCTCCTCCAGTGTCACAAAGACACCACCCACAAACTGGAGGAGCAACACCTCGTATTCCGCCTCAGAAGCTTACAACCCAATGGCCTAAACATGGAATTCACCAGTTTTAAAATCTCCCCACCCCCTGGCTTCAACTCATAATTAACCCTGCCTCCTTGACCTGACACAACCTGTCCACCTTCTCTCCCACCAATCCGCTCCTCCCAGCTAACTTACCAATCCCCATCACTCCCTACCTACACTCACCTATCACCATCTCACCTATCTCCCCCAGCCCCACTCATCCTCTATTTATTCTGGAGCTTCCTTCCCCCTCCCCCATTTCTGATGAAGGGCCCAGACCCAAAACGTCAGCTTTCCTCTTCCTCCAAAGCTGCCTGGCCTGCTGTGTTTCTCCAGCTCCACACTGTGTTAGCCATTACCGCTAATACTTGAGCTGTGAATATAAACCTTGTTTTCCAATTAGTATTGTGCAACTTATGCATGTTAACTTTGCTGACCCAGTGAAATTGCATTTCACTGAAATTGAATAAGTGAGCTGCCAGTACTAATTACCTCCTAATCAGCAGCTGAGCAATTCACAGGTCAGGAAATCTGTCCTCATGACGTAGGTAGGGCCCTGGGAGTGGACTTTAATTAAAGATAGCCTGCAGCCTTTTGAAAAGGAAGAACTGCATTTCAACAGTAGTCAATGGAGAGTGAGTTTGATAGTCAACAGGCAATGTGATATCATGCAGCGTCCCTGAAATCTCTCAAGCAGCCACAGACATATTGTTAGGGCAGATGATTGAGTTACTCTGAGTCGGTCCATTCCCCCCGTAACCTTGAATAGTTCTTGGGCATCTTGTTGAATTAGCCATTAGTCAGTTCCAAATCTCACAGAGCTAACTGCGCCGTTGAAGAAACTTAATAAACTGACATCTCTCAGGATGACTGGCAATGGCTAAATATGCATTCTTTAACCAGTAGAGTGCTAGTGTGAGAAAGCCAGCTGAATCACCCTATCTCAGCAGATGGCCAGCATGTGAATCAGCAGCTGGGCTGTCAGGCATGCAGTCCTTAAGATAACTGCCCTTGAGCATTCACAGAATCATAGAGTCATAGAGATATCCAGCACAAAAACAGACCCTTTGGTCCAACTCATCCGTGCCAACCATATATCCCATATAAATCTGGTACCATTTGCCAGCATTTGGCCCATATCCCTCTAAACCCTTCCTATTCATACACTCATCCAGATGCCTTTTAAATGTAATTGTACCAGTCTTCACCACTTCCTCTGGCAGCTCATTCCATACATCAACCACCCTCTGCTTGAAAAAGTTGCCCCTCTCACCTTAAACCTATGCCCTCTAGTTTTGGAGTACCCAAACTCAGAAAAAAGACTTTGTCTATTTACCCTATCTTTGCCCCTCAGGATTTTATAAACCTCTATTAGGTTTCCCCTCAGCCTCCAATGCTCTGGGGAAGATAGCCCCAGCCTATTCAGCCTCTCTATAGCTCAAAACCACCAACCCAGCAAAATCCTTGTAAATCTTATCTGAACCCTTTCTATTTACACAACATCCTTCCTATAGGAGGGAGGCCAGAATTGCACGCAATACTCTCAAAGTGGTTAATCCAATGTCCCGTACAGTCGCAACATGACCTCCCGACTCCTATACTCGATACACTGGCCAATAAAGGCAAGCATACCAAACACCGTCTTCATATCCTAAACACGCGCGACTCCACTATCAAAGAACTATGAACCTGTACCCCAAGGTCTGTTTGTTCAACAACACTCCCAAAGATCTTACCATTAAATGTATAAGTCCTGCCCTGATTTGCCTTTTCAAAATGCAGCATCTCACGTTTATCTGAATTAAACTGCATCTGCCACTCCTCGGCATTCCATAAACTCTTGTCTGAGATACTGCAGCCACCCACCTCCGATGCTGCAGAAGCTGAAAGATTTGAAATTGTACCTCGAACCACCAAATCTCGATCATTAATATGGATGAAGAATGACAGTTTTCCTAATGACTATCCTTGGGGAAGTCCATAACAGAGCATCCTGTGTTCCATAAGTTCACCACTACGTGTTATTTTTAGAGAGCCAAATGTGTATCCATGCTGCCATTATCCCTTTCATTCTATTTGCCTTAAGTACATTAAAGTTAAAACTTCAAAAACCTTTTTCATATAGGTTTTGGCACTTCATTTACGTCACATCATCTGCATTACCCACATCAATCTTCTCTGATACTTCATCAACACCTTAAGCAAGTTAGCTCAAAACAATTTACATTTAAAAAGATTTTCCTTAATTGATCCTCTTATGTCACCCCAGATTATCTAAAAGTTACACAGTGGCATAGAAATTCAATTCTGCTGTGATCTACAGCTCCAGGTGTGGGTGACAATTTCCCTAGTCTTGTAAAGTCATCTCATGAACTGTACTTCACTCTTCTGAAAATAGCTGGAACTCCTTTTGTACACTGTTTCTCAGTAATCTGGATGTGTTGCTGAAGCCCCTGGTTCCCATCTTCATACACTGCTTGTTTACTCACTGTTGAAGCCCCTGAGCCTCATGTCTCTGATTCTGCTGCTATGGCTCTTCCGTTCTCTTCATCCTTCAGCTTCTTAGCTTTATCAATGTGAAGATAATGCCTGGGCCCAGCAGTTAAAACATCTGACATGAAATTCTGATCTATAGAATGTAGAACATTACAGCACAGTACAGGCCCTTCAGCCCTCGATGTTGTGCCGACCTGTCATACCAATCTGAAGCCCATCTAACCTACACTATTCTGTGTACGTCCATATGCTTATCCAATGACGACTTAAATGTACTTAAAGTTGGCAAATCTACTACCATTGCAGGCAAAGAATTCCATTCCTTTACTACTCTCTCAGTAAAGAAACTACCTCTGACATCTGTCCTATATCTTTCACCCCTCAATTTAAAGCAATGCCCCCTCGTGCTCTCCGTCACCATCCTAGGAAAAAGGCTCTCCCTATCCACTCTATCTAACCCTCTGATTATTTTATATGTCATTAATTAAGTCACCTCTCAACCTTCTTCTCTCTAACGAAAACAGTCTGAAGTCCCTCAGCCTTTCCTCGTAAGACCTTCCCTCCATACCAGGCAACATCCCAGTAAATCTCCTCTGCACCCTCTCCAAATCTTCCACATCCTCCTTATAATGCGGTGACCAGAACTGTACGTAATACTCCAAGTGCAGAAGCACCAGAGCTTTGTATAGCTGCAGCATAACCTCTTGGTTCCAGAACTCGATCTCTCTATTAATAAAAACTAAAACACTGTATGCTTTCTTAACAGCCCTGTCAACCTGGGTGGCAACTTTCAAGGATCTGTGTACATGGACACAGAGATCTCTCTGCTCATCTACACGACCAAGAATCTTACCATTAGCCCTGTACTTTGCCTGGGTTACTCCTACCAAAGTGCATCACCTCACACTTGTCCGCATTCAACTTCATTTGCCACCTCTCAGCCCAGCTCTGCAGCTTATCTATGTCTCTCTGCAACCTACAGCATCCTTCGTCACTATCCACAACTCCACCGACCTTAGTGTCGTCTGCAAATTTACTAACCCATCCTTCTACGCCCTCATCCAGGTCATTTATAAAAATGACAAACAGCAGTGGACCCAACACCGAGCCTTGTGGTACACCACTAGTAACTGGTCTCCAGGATGAACATTTCCCATCAACTACCACCCTCTGTCTTCTTTCAGCAAGCCAATTTCTGATCCAAACTGCTATATCTCCCACAATCCCATTCCTCCGCATTTTGTACAATAGCCTACTGTGGGGAACCTTATCGAATGCCTTGCTGGAATCCATATACACCACATCAACCGGTTTATTCTCATCTACCTGTTTGGTCACCTTCTCAAAGGACTCAATAAG
The DNA here is from genome assembly GCF_030684315.1 of Stegostoma tigrinum. NCBI lineage: Eukaryota > Metazoa > Chordata > Chondrichthyes > Orectolobiformes > Stegostomatidae > Stegostoma > Stegostoma tigrinum. Next base: position 34,561,583 of record NC_081374.1, read on the forward strand.
GTTTGTGAGGCACGACCTACCCTTCACAAAACCGTGCAGACTATCCCTAATCAAATTATTCTTTTCTAGATGATTACAAATCCTATCTCTTATAACCTTTTCCAACACTTTACCAACAACTGAGGTAAGGCTCACTGGTCTATAATTACTAAGGTTGTCTCTACTCCTCTTCTTGAACAGGGGAACCACATTTGCTATCCTCCAGTCATCTGGCACTATTCCTGTAGACAATGACGAGTTAAAGATCAATGCCAAAGGCTCGGCAATCTCCTCCCTGGCTTCCAAAAGGATCCTAGGATAAATCCCGGGGACTTACCTATCTTCACACTCTGTAGGATTTCTAAACCTCTTCCTTGTGAACCTCAATCCCACCAAGTCTAGTAACCTGTATCTCAGTATTCTCCTCGACAACATTGTCGTTTTCTAGAGTGAACACTGTCGAAAAATATTCATTTAGTGCTTCCCCTATCTCCTCTGATTCCACACACAACTTCCCGCTACTATCCTTGATTGGCCCTAACCTTACTTTCGTCATTCTTTTATTCCTTAAATACCTATAGACTACCTGTGAAGCAAGAGCAGGAATGAGATGTACGTTTTATGTTTGGCTGTGAAAGCAATGCAAGAAAATCCAAGTAAGCACTTTTTCCGCCCAATAACCAACCATTACAACTTGCAGTGTAAACTTGTTCATATCGTAATTTTGGCCTTATATCAGCCTGCTTTAGCGTTGGGTGAAAGTCTGGCCTGCCATCACCTGTATGTGAAGTGAAAACTGTATCACCCATAACTGAATCACTTCTATCCTAATGCTGACTCATGCAAGATAGCTGTGCACATTATCTTAACATTGTTTTGCCTGGATGTGTCAAATAGCACAATGTAAATTTATTTGCCCTTCATTGCCCGCTGCAATGCAGTACTGACGTGTTGAAAGCTTCAGTCTGAATAATTGATTCATCCCAAAGCTGTTAACTCTCCTATGCATGGGTCAGTGCTGATGAATCATATCAGCCCTGCCTATAAAAGATGAACAATGGGAATGATTTAGAACTAGCTGTTTGTAACTTTTAGATCTTAAATGCCTTTAATGTGCAGTGATTCTATGCCTTCAAGGCAAGGGCCTTAAGGAATTGCTTGTGCAATAGCTTTTGGCACTTTTAGTTTTGGAACGTTCATTTGAGTGGAAGTTCCCCTGACCCTATGCTGTCCTTGTTTTTGTACTGTGCAAGATTAAAAACTTTCATTTGGAAAAAGGCCGGTGGCTGTTAACTTTGATTTTCTTTCACCTTCCACCCTTCCCTGCTGACCCCATTAACTTTAACGGCCCTCTTTTGACTCTCATCCCCTCTGACTTTCTTCAAATCACCCTCCTCTCTTTGATTATTGACATGTTCACTGTGTCCCATGATATTTCTGTTACTCCCTCTGATTCCGCTCCCATCGAGATCCCATGCACATCCTTCCACTTACAGGTTCCCCATTCATTTTGACCATTTTTTCTCTCTGCCTGGTGGCACACCAATGTACTCCATTGTGTTCTCCACTCACAATAGCACACACCCTTTTAGGCTGAAGCCTGTTTAGCTTGATCTTCCATTTTAAGTTATCCTCCCTTTCATATCGAGCCCCATTTCTCTGGTCTGGTCCCATCTGCTAGAATCAGCCAGTATGGCTGCTTCGCTGGGGTAGGGCAATGGATCCATTCAGCCTGCGTCCCTAACATTATAGGCATCTCAGTTCGTGTTGGCTGGGTACGTATGAACATGGAAAGACTTCAGGCCTAACTCTGCAAGAGTTTGTGCAAAGAGGCAGATTTTTCTTTTCTGAGGAATTAGTGACAAAGTTTTTACTGACCAGAGGTTGGAGCAAGTAGTCAACACTTGCCTCCTCCATACAGTTGGGCTAGTGAACAGACAACTTTCCCATTTCTGGCTAACACAATCACACTGCTCAATGTAATTGCAGCAAGCTGGGGGCGTTAATGTCAATGCTCGACAGACTAATGAATGCCAGTAAAGGTCCCCACTGAATGCAGTTAGAAAACACAACCCTCCTGGAATGTTTTGAGAACGTCATGAGAGCATGTTTTTAGGAAACAGAAATTTTGCCTTCTCCCCATTTTAGGATCCCTGGCCTCACATTGTGAATGCACTGGGCAGGCTTAGGAAATCACACCCAAAGAATTCTACTTGAGCATTCAGAGAGAGCAGGTATATCTATCATTTCCCTAAGATACTAGCATTTACAACTAAGGTGCATTTAATATTATCATGCAACAAACCTTCCTTCTAAGAAAAATGATTCTTCCTTGGATACTCTACAATGGTATATCCTTTACTACAAGTCACTTGAAAGCCCAAGACAAAGCAAAGACAATGAATGATTTATAGCTGAGACCTAAATCAAAAAAACTTTATTGTGGTGGTAAGGTAGAACATGCCACAAGGTAATAAAATGTGAGGCTGGATGAACACAGCAGGCCAAGCAGCATCCCAGGAGCACAAAAGCTGATGTTTCGGGCCTAGACCCTTCATCAGAGACTGCTCTCTGATGAAGGGTCTAGGCCCGAAACATCAGCTTTTGTACTCCTGAGATGCTGCTTGGCCTGCTGTGTTCATCCAGCCTCACATTTTATTATCTTGGATTCTCCAGCATCTGCAGTTCCCATTATCACTCACACATACCACAAGGTGTCAGGAGTGGTGATCAACTGAGAAAATACCACAGTCCTAGTAAATGTTTGTCCAAACATTATTAAAATACCAGATCTGATTACCATAATGTAGATGTTTCGGGACATCCTGATGCTGTGAAAACGACTGTATAAATGCAAATTCCTTTTTTATACTTTTTCACCTTAATTCCCCAATAACCAATCATTGCAGTTTGCAGCATAAATTCATTTGCATAGCTGTTCATTCTAACATGTAGTGTGCAAATAGCCTTGGTATTTGCATTAATCACACTAGTGACCATTCATCAAAAGTACGTCATTGACACTAAAATGCTTCAGGGCGTCCTGAGGCTGAGAAAGCAAATGTGCAAGAGTTTAAATATTTTTATATTTTAATTCCCCAACAACCAATCATTACAGTCTGCAGTAGAAACTTGTTCTCAGAGCTAGGTGCAACAACTTGAATCTATTCCTCCGTTGGGCAATTAAGAAAAAGCCAGCAACCACCTGATGTGCAATTGCTTGATGCCAGAAACAGGATCTGAACTTTATAAATATGAACAGGAAATAAATTTGACTTCCAGGGTTCCTCAACAAAATGCATGGACATAATAATGAATTATGCAGATATTTTTGTAGTAATTATGCTGAACACCTTCAGCGATGGTTGGAATGATAGCTGAATTTAACTCTTGAAAGAAATGCTTGAGAATTTTGCTTTTAGGTTTAGGTAAACTAACCTCAGTCACGCTGAAATCTTAATGGAGAAATTTAAATCAGCATAGTTTAATAGTATTTCTAAATTATAGTGGTGACATTCTAAGTAGACTCCTTTCTCAATTATGATTATGTTTTGCAAACCATAGCAAATCACTGCAGCACTTTATCCTCAAGCTTGAACCAGTCCAAACAAATTCAATGGACCAACCCTCGGAATTGAAGATTAATGAAAAGTCAGACACACAGCCATAGTGTTTTAGAAATCTCTAATTGTCAAGAGAAAATAAGCACAAGTTTATTCACATTTTCTAAAATATTGATCAACCAAAACAAAAAAAATCCTGACTGTCACCCTAGGACATTAACAGAAAGCAAATACTTCAGTTTTTCATCTGTAAATAGTGGCTAGTAAGTATGCTTGCGCTTGTTAGGAAAATCAGTTCAAGGGATCACCCACAACAAATATTGTATACACTTGTGGAGCCAAGAGAAACAGGAATCACCTTTCTAACATCTGACTCTGCATTAAACCCAGTTAACCATTATTCTGTACCCAATGTCAATGTCCACGGTCTCCCTCATCCCCATTGCCAGGCTATGGCCCCTGACGTGCACATTTCCAGGAACTCCACACAGCTATCTCTATATTTGTAGGTATCTTAATTCTGAGTTCCCTAGATTGTCTTGAAGCCTCAAGAAACCAGCTCCATTCAGTTAACACAGGTTGCATGATTCCTATCTCCCTTCATGGATCCTGTTCTCTTGGACTCCATGTCCCTGAACCTATCTTCATTATCATTTTGTTCCTTTAGCACCAAGCACTGCACTGTGTGGTTACTCCCTGTGTTGCCTCATTGAAAACTAACATGCTATTGTATGGTGCAAACTGCACCCCCAGCCACCCCCAACTGTAGTACTTGCAGAGTGTGATTAAAGTCACCTTTTGATTTCTACAGGTCTGAAAGGGATAATACAGAGATTTGCCATAAACACCACCCAACATGATGATGTCATGTGGGCTTCTGGAAGCAACAACTTTGAATCTCAAAGGAGTGAAACCCAACATCCGGATCCTCCTCATAGTCTCTGGGACAGTGTCCATTATGCCGATGTTTATTGCTAAAATGCAATAAACCACTTTGTACTGAAGACAAGAGCCTTTTCTTGTTAGATCACTAGGTGAATTTCTTCTAGCACCCAAGACCAAGCAGTCTTTGTGAATCCCTACGGAGGATGTTGGCAGCAAACATCCCATAGGGTGAACTGCACTTCTACTTTAGCTGCACATACAGCACCATTGAGAAGGATGATGGTGCCCTAACAGATGGACATACCCATCATTCACCTGCTGCGTTATCATTCATAAATCATTCCGTCCTGATTTCTTCCCTCTTGGGAATTTTCTCTTTCTTAATCCCTATCCAAAGTCATTACATAATGCACCATGTTTGATTGTTATCAATATCTGACTCTAATTAGATTTCTACTAAATACAGTATTCAATTACAAAGCATTTCCATGTGTTATGATATGTGAATTTCATCTTGTGCAATAAAACATTGTAATTAACAGACAACACTACGTCCTTGGTGCTCCTTCATAACATTTAACTGAATACATTGCCTAATTCAGCTTCATATTCCTCAGCTACATGATGAAAGATATTTTATGATGGGGAAAATTCATGTCTCAGTTTTCTCAACGTTGCATTGATGAATTACTATCATTAGCTTTGTTGCAAACTGCCACTATTTTACCTAAAAGAAACAAAGCTGACTGAGCATAAGTTAATTTTCTTGACGTGTGAAATAAACTATTTCAGAGCGCAATCCAGTCACCATCTATGGAGATATTATGCAGTGGAATCATAAAGTGGTATTTCTGTTCTTCACTGACAGAATTGGCCATTCTGCAAAGGAGCCAAAACAATCTGCTTTTCGAACACTTCCCACTGATTGATTGGGTGAGGAATATTCTATCACCTTTGGAAGAATTCAGAGAGCCAAATATTTACACAAAATGTTTGCCTTGATTGTGAACTAATTGACATTTGTTTCACAAATACTGTTGTGTTTTTCAATTGAATTTCCATTTCAATTTTAAAGTTTACATTGGGATAGAGGGTGGAATTAGCTGATATGTACAGTATTGAAAATTAAGACAGGTATTCATAAGTGATAAATTGTTGTAAAGCTTCTGAATTATATTAGGAATATTACCTAGAACTGACAATGATGGATTACCTACAAATGCTGACCCATCCAGCAGTACACAAATTCCGTGAACTGAAAACTAAAAGAGAATTCAGATGTAAGGGCAGAATATTATCCGATAATGTGCCAGATCTTTAGTTTACTGTAAAACAAAACAAATAAATGTGTATTCTGGAGCTCTAAAACACACACAAATGGAAATTGCTGGAGAAACTCAGCAGATCTGGCAGCATCTGTGGGGAGAAAGCAGAGTTAACATCTTGAGTGCAATGACCATTCCTCATAAGAGTTCTGTGGAAGGGTCACTCAACATGAAGCGTTAACTCTGTTTTCTCTTCACAGATGCTGCCAGATTGCAATTTTTTGGTTTGGTCTCATGCTTTTACTAGATGATAAATTATAGCTTTAAATTGAGGGGTGAAAGATATAGGACAGATGTCAGAGGTAGTTTCTTTACTCAGAGAGTAGTAAGGGTATGGAACGCTTTGCCTGCAACGGTAGTAGTTTCACCAACTTTAGGTACATTCAAGGCGTCATTGGACAAGCATATGGACGTACATGGAATAGTGTGGGTTAGATGGGCTTGAGATCGGTATGACAGGTCGGCACAACATCGAGGGCCCAAGGGCCTGTACTGTGCTGTAATGTTCTATGTTCTATGTTTAAGAGATGGGAGCACATCTTGGAATGCTGCACTGCTCATCTACTTATTTAGAAGAACAAGGGCAAATCATACAGAAACATTTATAACTACGAAGGGAATAGATATGATGGAAGAAAGGAGAATGTATCCACTGGCAGGTGAAACTAGAACCAGGGGGCACAACCTCAAAATAATAGGGAACAGATTAAGGACTGAACTGAGAAGGACGGTCTTCACCCAAATTCTTGTGAATCTTTGGGATTCCCTGCCCAGTGAAGTGGTTGAGGCTGCCTCGTTGAATGTTTTTAAGGCAAAGAGAGATAGATTTTTGAACAGCAAAGGAATTAAGGGTTATGATGAGTGGGTGGGTACGTGGAGTTGAGTTCTCGAAATATCAGCCACGATCTTATTGAACGGCGCAGCAGGCTTGAGGGGACAGATGGCCTACTCCTGCTCCCAGTTCTTATGCTCTTATGTTCTGCTGCATCGGGTGGATTCCTCCTAGGTTATTTCTGACGCATGCATTTGGGGGCAAGCCAGACTTGAGAATTTGACAAGAAATGCTGGCAAAAGGTAAACTGAGAATTCTAAAGCAGGCTACAATCGGTTAAAAACTGTTCCGACAGTAATCTGAATACGTGGGTCTACATCTGAGTCTGCTAATCCTCTTCCTTTCACTACCAAACTAGAGTAAGAAGATAAACTTCAGCACATGCTGCTGTATTTCAGGACCTAGAAGATCACAAAGGCACTTTTGATAGAGACTTTGGTGAGGAAAATGAAGGGCAGGGGCTTTGGTAAGTGAATAGGGAAGGTGTAGGGAGGTTTGTGTCATGCCTGGATGGGCTGGGGCTGAGTGCCAACTCCAGAAAGTTGGATTTATCTGGTTTGGGAAGGGTGATTGTTAGCTTCATCTGCATAGTGGGGCCGTGCCAGTAGCAGTGTGACACAGGGATATAGTTGTAGGGTGCCAGTGATGAATTAGCAGTGTCAATTTAATGGCTACCCAGGAGTCAGAGTGCTAACGTTTAACATTAATGTTTTACCTATCTTGCTTTTGTCGGTTAGAACAATCCGAAATTTCCAAATTTAAAGGGCTTTATTGAAAGGTTTGACATGCAGAGAATTAGAAAGTTAGACCATTAGAAAAATCAATCTTTCAAGCAACTGAAATGGAATCAAATGCCTTGGGGATTCCATATGGTCTCAAAGTGCAACTTTAGTCTGCTATTCTCCAACAATTCTCTGGCTATCAGAATACCTGGGTGATAGTATCTTTCAAAACTTCAAAATGTCCCATATAGTTTTATCATCAATTAACTACTTCTTTTAAAGAAAATAGACGCTGTTGCAACGCCTAAACCGCGCCAGCCAATTTTTGCATTGCAAACCGACAGCTACCAACTAAGTTATATTTGTGATGTTAAGCAACAAATGATTTGCATGTCATAGAGGAGAAGTCTTTGCATGTTTTTCAAAAATAGTACAATAGGATCTTTAATATCCATCTGAGAGGGCAAATGGAATATAACTCTAGTGATCGGAACAAAGGCCAGGTAGCGCTTATTGACTATGAGATCCTTTATTGGGGTTGTGAACCTGGGACAACCAGGGAGCCCTGGCTGACAGATATAAACAGGAGTGTCAAAAGTTCCCCTCAGTGTAGGGACTGGCTTTGAGCTAACTAGTCAGAGTCCATGTGCTGTACACATGTAAATAAAGTGTGACTTGGTGTTAGGGTTCTAGGCTGTGTGCAGTTATTTCAATACTTAAATGTCTCAGCTTGCACACAGTATCTCTGGCAATGCAGCACTCCCTCAGTATAGCACTGGAGATTCAGTCTAGAATCCATCAACAGGTCTGTATAGTGAGGTTTGAACAACACAGATGCAAGATGGCTGCCAGTTAAGCTGCAGTAAATACATACTAGTTCTGTTATTCCACTGCAGGACAAGTGAGGTTTAGCATTGTCCTATTGGTTTACTGAGATGAGGAGGAATTTCTTCAGCTGGAGGGTGGTGAATCTCTGGAGCTCATTGCAGCAGAAGGCTATAAAAGCCAAGGCACTGAGTGCACTTAAGACAGAGATAGATAGACTTTCAATTGGTACAGGGAGAAGGCAGGAGAGATGGGTTGAGAAACATATTAGCCATGATCGAATGGCAGACCAGACTTAATGGGCTGAATGGCCTAATTGTGCTACAATATCTTATGCTCTTTTGGGTCTATTCAGTTGTGGTTAAGAACACACAATCAAGACTTATCTATGTATTACGTATTCAAATTTATATTACAATGCCATGACATATTTTGAAAATAAAAGGAAGATCCAGAAACTAAATCCTGGACTTGCCTCTTGTACATTGCCTTTGTCCTTTGTCACCTCACTGATGAAGTGACAAACACTATACTGCGAGACTTTTTTTAAATTATAAGGCTATTTATTCAAGGCCACAAACTGAGCAATCAGGAGGGGAATTAACAGAATTGATTCCATCTGGATTAAATGTTCCCTTCCTTCCTTCTTGTTGTATGATTGACCTGGATCATAATAAGCCTAATGTCACAGCATCCGTGTATGTTATGTCGAGGCAGAAGGCATGGTGGCAACAACATCTGTGTTGAGCACTGTGCACACACATTTGGTGCAGCTCCTGAGGATAACATGGTACCGAGTTCATTAGGAGAATACGCGATATTTATGCAGACTAGACACATCATGAGATCAGTCGTGCTGCAATGTTGACTCCATTGTCAATGCTGTGAGGCTGTTGGTGATGAAATTGTAATTTGTAGCATTGACACTGTGCCTGAATTGTTCGGAACGAATCTTATAGCACTGACTCGGTTACAACTATCTGCCAACTGAAATCCCTAGGGAATGTTTACTGACATTACAATGAATTTTATGAGAAATTCCTTTGCTGACCTCACTGATTGATGAGATGTGATACTTGACTATTAACAATGTAATTTGTCTCCAATAATGGATCATTGCGTGGAAAGGATCATAAAACTGTTTCAACCAAACTTTGCAATGACTGATTTTGACCTTTTTTAAATTTAAATGGGAATCATTTAACACTGTAATATACTGCCAGAGTTTGTGGCTGTTCAAGCACACACCATTCTGATCAATAGCAATTTTGATGTCCAATTACACCAAGAAACATATTCACTTACATTTTGCCCTCTGAATTCATCCAAGTCCCTCCACTGCAGTGATCAGTGGAGGGCCACGTTAAGTTATAAATTTTTCAGTTGCCCCATTGTACAGTACATTTCACAGTTCCACAAACTAATACGGTCAAGCCCACTTCTATTTCCAGCAATGCTTGTTACCAACATACAGCCATGGGATAGTCAGCATGGGAAATGTGAAAAAGAGGAATGCAAATAGCAGGAGTGACATGTTAGAGAGTGATCATGAGCAAGATCCAGACAGCTTCCATTGAATGAAACAAGAATGTCCTTATCAATGGTTGAGGATTGGTTTTGTTTTCTGCCAAAGGTATGTGACTTACTCAACTCAAAACATTAACTCTGATTTCTCTCCACAGATGTTGAGCTTTTCCAGCAATTTCTGTTTTCCAGCCTCTGCAATGAAAGGATACAATCCCTGCAGTGTGGGGGCAGGCCATTCAGCCCATACCAAGCCTCCAAAAAGCATCCCAACCAGCCCCACCCCACTCCTCTGACCCTCCACTCTCCCAGACACTATGGGCAATTTAGCATGGCTAACCCACCTAACCTGCACATCTTTGGACTGTGGGACCAAACCAGAGCACTTGGAGGAAACCCACGCAGACATGGAGAGAATGCACAAACTCCACACAGACAGTTGCCCGAGGGTGGAATTGGACCTGAGTCCCTGGTGCTGCGAGGCTGCAGTGCTAACCACGGAACCATCATTTTCTTTTGGTTTATATGTAATATAATTCTTGTTTGGAATTGAGGACAACTCTGCAGTGTTAAGACTGAGGACAGTCTTGCCTCATACAGGCCGTTGATGAGTTTGCGACCTCTATCACTATCTGGGTTGCTTTTTCCATACCATCCTTCAGTGTGAAGGCGGCCCCAAATCTGATGGGATATTTAATTGAAATGTCTGGCACAGTTCAGTAGGATTTAGCCCATTTTCTTGTTGGCTCCACAGTATATGTTTGAAATTGAATTATAAGAGGCACTGTAGGTATTGGAGTGTTTTATTTATGATTTAGTTTAAGACACATGTTTTAATGCTGAGAAAAGATATATTTTATTGGATTCTTTTGTTTTCCCACAATGGGACAAGTTTCAAGAATACAAATTCGAGAGGAAAGCTACTTTTATATTACACGAGAAGCGAGTGCTTGTTTCTTGGTAATCAGACTCTGATTGGTGGAGGCATTCTAATGGAGAACGCACCCACAAATGCAGATTGACATTAATTAAATAAACATTTGTTTAAATTGTAAACGCTGGTTGACTCTGATCAGAGTACCATCCTGTATTAAAAAAATTAACCAGCTAGATGGTTGTTACCTGTTGTGCTGACTTGGAACTGTAGTGAATCTAAATGGTCTTTCCATCTGCAAAGACCAGAACATTGTCGTTTCTAGGAGTCCCAAATGCTGTGAGCCCAACTACAATTCCTTTTCTCGGCACACTTCCTTGCACACTCGGGACTACCCAGCAAACATCATCTAATTTTGCATTCTCACAGCAAATGTTAAACACTGTGTGGTGAGTTTTGCAAGTGTAGGCTGTTGGATGTGGTCAGTACCTTGCTATTTATATTAACAGTCAAACAGT